>NC_080090.1:15632500-18513750 GCF_950005125.1 Chionomys nivalis | reverse complement strand
TTATGTGCATTAAAATGGAAAACTACATTTATTAGAATGGATTAACAGATGATAGTATATGCAGAAAATTCAGGGCTAATTAATATGCATAATATTAAACATTCAGCAGGCTGTGGTCATCAAGATTTTGAGATGGGCCATGGCCCCCACCCATGGAGTCTTATAGTAACATCACTAAGAGCATAAATTAAAAGTAGGTGACATAAGGCAAAATGTAGGATACAGTCTAGTAGAAATGGAAACTTTACTAAAGGTCATTACTAAAACTTGCACATGTGTGTGCACTGTATGTGTGCACATGTAGATGTGTAAGAATAAAGTCTAGTTCTGAGGGAGCACGTGTGTGTGTGTGTGTGTGTGTGTGTGTGTGTGTGTGTGTGTGTGTGTGTGTAGGCTAGATCTCCTGGAGAGGGAATTACAGGCAGTTTGTGAGTCACATGGCTGCAGTTCTGGGACCAGAACTTGGGTCTTCTGAAAAATCAGCAAGCACTCTTAACCACAGAGCCATCTCTCCAATTCAGTAAAAAACATATTACACACACACAAACATATATATTGTTTAACTTAACTAATTAACTTAGCAAACCAATTTAATTGTATATATATGTATATATATATATACAATTGGTTTGCTAAGCTTCTCTTGCTTTATTTTTACATATTAGGCTATCTTTCCATTTGGAGCTACATTCTCTTGCCTACCTTAAGTAAAACAAAAATTGCACTCCCTGGCTTTTGAGTATATATTACTTTGGCACATGTAAAAGCACTAGTAAACTAGGCATGATAGTTCACTCTGATAATCCCAACAGTGGGGAAAGCTGAGGCAGGCTCACAGGTTCCTGGACAGCCTGGGTTCCATATGGAGACCCTAGCTGAAGAAACCAAAACCAAACAAAACAATAACAACAAAAGGTAAGAGCAATAGTAAGCTCTGTGAGAAAAGCCCTCAAGGTCCAAGGAGGCTGACACTGGATCCTGGCAACTGTGTATAACTGAGCCTCTGCCAAGGTCTACACACCCATTGTATCTCAACATGACACTCCTCAAAAGGCTACTGAATTATTTCTGAGTTCTTATAAAGAAATTCAGAAATTAACTTGCGACATACTTTAGTCCTTGCGATTTATAATTTATCTCTTCTATTTAAAAGTCTCTGGTACTTTTATAAGCTATCTTTGAGTTTCATTCTAAGACAAGAGGGAATGGCCTTCCTGCTGGCCACCTAGCGACTGGCTGATGGCCTCAGAACTCATACCCTGGGGCCCAAGAGTGGCCTGGCCTTGGCCTTCAGGGAATATACAGGCACTCTGGCTCAGCTGATTGTAGGGCTTTCTCTAAGCTACACAGTTCCTGTAAAAAAAATGTTTGTATGATTTTTCTTTGTATAATATTTATCATGCTCATAAGAAGAATCATTTAAAAGAGAAAACAATAAGACAATTCTGAGACAACCCCCCAGTTAACCACTGTCATCAGTGTGGTGAGCTCTCTTCTTATCTCTGTCTGCGTGCATGCAGGCAACTGTAGCATCCCCAATGGAATTTTCAGCAATGAAACCATTCGCTTACTTTTAAAAGTAAAATAAAAAAGGGGGGCATATAAAGCTCAAAAAATAAGTAGACCTGAACCTGAGGGTTGTAACCAGGGCTGTGAGAGACTGTACCATGGCTTCCAGGAGCCAGCAGCTGTGTATTCTCTGAGCTGTGTGCTCATTTAGGAAATGTGTGTTGCACATTTATGATTTATGAACGTTCTCCTGTTCTTATGTTAGTTTAACAGATCATTTTTACTAAAAGGGTCTGCTTAAGTAAATAAACATGCCAAACAAATTAAGAAGATGGGCAGGGAGAAGAAATGTATATAGCCCTAAATGCAGCAGAACCAATTTTTGTGTAGCATTTAATTTTCTGCACCTTAAAAAGCAATTAATTATTTGTTAATGTATTTGCACACAATTGAAATAGGCAATTCTCCCAAGTGTTAGACTGGATACATGAAGATTGGTTTTTCTTCACTGGTATTATGGCTAATTTGTAAGCAGGTTTGCAAAGACTCTCCATGATCAATGAATAAAAACTTGGGAGTCTTACATACAGCAATAGGGTGTAATTGGGAAGATGGTCCATCTGTTTAGGTGCTCACAAGGTGTTGTTTAATGAACACTAACAGGAGCCTGTGGTGCCAATCAATGGATAGTCAAACAAGAAAACAGAAAGGAAAGGAGAGGGGCTGGCAGTGCGAGCCCAACCTAAAAGAGCCAAGGAAGCCTCTGTGCTACCACGGTGGCCACCTTTAGGGAAAGGCATTTCAGGGGCAGTCAGGGACGAAGACATGAACAAATGTTCCCAACATTTCTAGAGCTTTCGTTGTCTCAAGCCTATTTAACCTAGCTATCAGCTAACTCGTGTCTTGGTTCTAAGACTTGTGTCTGTCACACTGATTTTACACTCAGCATCAGGCAAAAGAGTCAGAGCCGTCAACTAGGCCAATGGCATTTTCTCCAATACTCTCATGTAGTGTTTTTTTTTTTTTTTTTTTTTTTTTTTTTCCTTCACCGGACGGGACCAGTGCAGCATCCACAGTGGATCATCAGTGTCCGTGAAGCTGCTCCATCAGATGAAAATATGAATCAAGCCCCCGTTTGTTTATTTTCAGCTTCATGAGTAGGCCCGTCCCAACATGCTACAAGGCACAAATAAGAGAAACACTTGCTCCCATTATATGGTTAGCATGTGTGTTACAATTTTTCAATGCTCTTGGCACAGTCTTTAAGAAGAAACTCAGAGCCAAACAGCACATTCAGCCCCTCGTCCCCAGCAGTCAGTGTCTTGTCTGTGCTCTTGAGACCGTGCTTACCTTGTAATATGTGCTTTGGTGAGGGCTGGGGACAAGGGGGTCCTCTGCACACACTCACTGACCTTCACGTCTTTCCTTTCATCACCCATGTGGCTACAAGTCACTAAGGAAACAGTACCAGTATTACAGTCACCACTAATTTCTAGCTACACATCAGTCCCTAAACCTACGGACAGATGAACAATGTTCTGTGTCTTCTGTTCTTCTGATCCTCTGAGTCCACATTCTGTTACTGGAAACACAATCAAAAGGCCATTTCATACTTGGAGCTTACAGGGTCCTCCCAGAACAGTCTACACCATTGAAACAAATGTCAAATCACTTTAAGACACTTCATTAGACTTTAGGTAATAAGCTATAGGACTGTCTTCATAGTGTGTGTGTATGTGTGTGTGTGTATAAATGTACTCAATGATAGAAAGCAGAGAAATATATGTGCATGAAAATAATTCACACATACATATATGACTATATGATATACACTCTATTGCCTGTTATCTGAGGTCCAATATACAGAATAATATAAGCCATGTACAGATATATCTATAGATAATGTAATATAGTATATGATATATAGAAATACTCTCATATTTTTCTTCCTTTACTTATATCTTCAATTTGTTAATCAATCACACAGAGCACCTCCTGTGTCAAAGATGCTGCAGTTATCTGAATGGTTCTCTTTTCAGCCAGCCATCTTATGCTGGATCCCCGTCTGCAGTACGGTAATAACTTAGGGTGGGCATTTGTGAGGCAATGAGGCCCTATGGGATTTGCCCTATGAACAAGATAAGTGCCTTTATAAAGAAGCCCAAAGAACAAGCTAGTCTCTTTCCCCCTGTGAGGGCACAACCAGAATATATTATCTATGAAGCATCACTAAAGGTACAAGAGGTGTGACCTTGGGCTTGACGTCCCTGGAAGGGTAAGAAATGAATTAACATTGTTTGTATAACCCAGTGAAAGGCATTTTGTTGTAACAACCTGAGGAGCCCAAAGCAGGAACTCTGGCTAGTGACGCATGGGTTACAAGGGGCTCTTCCTTCACTTCCGCTGTGCTACCCGCTGCACAGGGAGATTTTTGCTTCTTTGTGCGCTCCACATCTGATCAGTGACCAGCGCGGGCAAAGGTCTTTTTCCTACCACAGCCTGCTTTGGCTTCCTTTTCATGTCTCCCATCCATCATAATTGGATGACAGTTTGGATAGACTGGATGTAGTTTTCCCCAAAGGCTTTGTGTGTGGATTCTTAGGTTTGCATGTGAGGAAGTGAGACATGGAGTAAAGGCTTTAGGTTCTGAGAGCCTTAAGGGATAAAGGCAGTTCTTGTAGGACCCTTGACTCAGACCTCAATAGAACAATTTACTCTAAAAGCTGAGGCTGCTAATAAGATCTCAACCTTCCTGCCGGGCGACATGGCCTCGAACTCCCACAATCCCTGCTGTCAATATGGTTTCGTTCACCATGAAGTCCACACCAGACATGAGCTGATGCCAACATTAGGTTGTTGAACCTCCAGATTGGGAGTTAAATAAACATCCTTTCTTTACAAGGTTAGCTTGTTTTACCTGTTTCATTATATGAACCAAACCAGACAAATGCAACACACAAACGACGGGAAACTCAAGCAGATGACATTGGGAACAAAGGAGAGATGTCAAAGAGGCTGGATCCAGTTTTGAGGCTGGATCCTAAAAGGTCCAGTAACTTACTGCCAAGGGTTTGTCTAGGCCTGCCTGGCTCTCCTCCTATAGGCTTGCAAGACTGTGTGAGGAGGAGGGGTTCAACACGAGGAGGTGGCTCAGTTAAGAAAGTGACAGCCCGTGCAGGCATGCAGACCCATGTGAATGCCAAGTATGTGCATTTGGAACTCTTAGTGCCAAGGCAGGAGCTCACTGGCCAGCCGGTCTAGCCAATCAGTGAGCTCTGGATTCAGTAAGAGACCCTGTTTCAACAGCAACAAAATGGTGAAGAGAGATTAAGAGGGCCAAATGTTATCAGCCTCTGGTCTCCACACACACACGTGAACAAGTCCATATAAACACACATACAGAATGTAAACTAAAAGAACAGCTAGCCGTGTGCCCATAAAAAATGCCCTTCACCATGCTGTCCACTGATGCAAGTATAATTAATTCTATAATAAATACTTAAAGACGAAGATAAAATTTATTAAGTTCATGTTTGGCAACTACTGTTTGAGAGCACGATTTTCTTTGCTTTGCAATAACTTTAAATTGTTTGCAACCATGCAGGATGGACTTAATTATCCACATGTCCTTTACCTTTCTAAATAAAACAAATTTTAAAAAGGAATCAGAGGCCAGAGTCCTGGAAGGACTGGTTTTTGCTACACCACACAGCAAGCCCAGACAAGCTCCCCGTTGTAACAAGGTCAAGGAGAGCATTCCAAGCCGTGTCTTCTCTCTGGGTAGTAAGAAACCTGGGCAGGTTTGTGTAATGAGAAGACTGATTGGTTTCCTTCCCTCATAAAAAGGACTTCATGATGAACTAATTTTCCCTTCCAATCCCAGACTACCTCACCCCCAACTCATAGTTTTCATCTGAGAACCAGGATTACTGCTTAGGATGTCTTCCCTGTAAATAAAAAGCCCCTTTCGACTGGGTATAACTAGGGGATTCTTTCCAAACTTCTCAATAGCAATTAATTGACTTGCCCGGAGGACAGCTAGATGCAATCATCTTGACGCTAGACTCCGTATTACACCTTCCTCCCAACTCCTAAGACTAAGTCTGGTGTCACTAGGGACCTGCATTCCTTCGTTCAGCAAGTTTACTACCACAGTTCCTCAGTCTCAGCCCCTGACGACCTCCTCATCTTTCGTCTGAACTGTACAAGACTGACCTTGTGTTTATGTCTGTGTCTATGCCCAGTGTGTTGGCAGAGCACTCCCTGAGTTCAGCCTGGCCCTTGGTAATCCCCAAAGGAATGTTCTCAGGGGAAAGAAGACAGGAAAGTCACTCTGCTTCAAAAATTCAAGCAGCACACATCAAAGCACCAGGAGTCCCATTTCATCTTCAGACTGGGAATGCTGGTTACATGGTTTTAGTTTTGTTTTGTTTTGCTTTGTTTTCCTACCCTGATGGCTGGGTATTATTCTCAATAGGCCAGAGAAAGTTGCTAGAATGTTTTCAAGGGTGAATGGCTGCTGATGTCCACGGAGAGTCCCTTGTCATTGTTTATTTTTTGGATCTGCATACTTAGGAGTGACCTAGGGACCGATCCGGGGGACAGCAAGGGAAGTGGGGTATCTCTGGAAGTCTGCTCTTCAGTGTCCTCTTTTCTGAATAGTTGACAAGACAGACATGCGTCTAAAAGCCACATTCCTCCAGCAGTCCCTTCATTCATCTGGATTATAAACGGTAATTATTTCCCACACATCAGCTGTGCAGTTAGAGAAGTATATTTCAAGCAGCCTTTCTATGCAATTATAATTTTTGTTTTCTTTTAAATGTCATATAATCTTGCTATTACCAACATCCTTCACCCCTTAATGCTTTAAAGAAAACACTTAAAGGCTTCACTGTCAATCAATACCAATTCTTCTTCCATATTGTCTCCACCCCCACCCCTCCATGTCAAGGACGACTAGGAAAGCCCTTGGAAGAGCTGCAAAGACAGCAGAGACTATGAAATAGCGTCTTGCCTCTTCCCCCTGCGAATTCTAAGACCCTGTGTTTATGGTAAGGCGCACTTTGCTCTGACAACGTGTGGAGTGAATTGAACTAACTCCTTCAAAGTTCCACGGAGCTTGCCTGACCTCGAGGCCCCTGTTGCTGTCACCCGCATACAACAGTTTAACAAAAGCAAAACACTTAGAAGTTTCCTCCAGTTCTGTGGAGTGTCTGCAGGAGAGCGTGAGGCTCACAGAACACTGACAGCTCAGGAGGCAGGAAGGAAAGCTGGCTCAGTACAGAGGGTCGGCGACCCCACAAAAACATTGCAATGACAACCCACTCTACTTTGAAGAGTCACATGGAAATTAAAGCTACTTCAGAGGGGAAGGTATACTCAGACACAGTATTAGGCAGGGCTGAAATTCCAGTTCACATGGAAGTTTCCCTCCCAGATAGAAGCCAGTAAGTGCTCCTTATTAATTATTATTAATTGCAAGGCATAGCTACCCTTTATGCCTGGCATGAAAGGTGTCATTTAAGAAAAAACAGGCTCTGATGTGAAAGGTGTCCTTTCCCCCCATGAGACCTGACTATGTCCCAGAGCTCAAGCGACTGTCCCCTATCAGGCTACCAATTAGCCATGGTCACCACCAGCCACTAATCATCCAACCCCAGCTTGCAAAGGAGGTCCGAAAAACTCCCAAGAGCCTTACCATTGCGATGAGATCCTCCCGCCTTACAGAGTCTAGCTGCCCCAGTTGGTGCTGATCTGCTGCTTCCCACGGCCACTGGAGCCTTCCGAGGCAGGGCAGGTCTCATGTGGTGCAAATGTATCGCCACCGGTTATATTTCAATCCCTCAATTGCTGGCCTGGATGCTCTGGCAATCAGCCAGCCCAAGTACGAAGGGAAAGGGCTGCGGCTGGCGCTCTCAGCATTTCCCATGGAATATGGTCTGAGAGCCACGGGCCCCTCATTTAGCATTTTAGCAAACACGGAGGGCTGCCTGCTCAATCACATTTCCCTGGCTTTTCCTCTTCAACTGAGAACAGCCGTGCAGTTCCTGGAGTGGAATTACAGCACCGGTTCACACTGACCAGAGAGATGCAGGCACTCGATGTGTAGATGGCCACATGCCACCAACCTGAACAAAAACAACTGCTTCCCAATCAGAGAAAAGGGGAATCCTACCTAGACAAGGAACTGGGCTGCTGTGCGCTCTGTAGTTACAGCCTCTGGGATTTATGCAAAAAAAAAAAAAAAAAAAAAAAAAAAACCAGACTAATTCATTCCGAGAGGATGTCAGATCTGGACAGGTGGGAAGAAAAGTTCTCCACGGAGACTGCATATCTTTCAGAATAAACTTGAACTTCAAATTCGGGGCTTTCTTTTTGAAAATGAATCCACTTACCCTGTGCTTCGGTATCATAGCGAGCTAACGGGCACTTTTCTTTTCCCATGTTGGCTGTTTCATTGCTTGAGCGCATCTTCTCAGAAGGCTTGGATCACTGCACTAATACTCAACAGTGACAGCATGCCCTCCGAAGTTCGGTTTCTGAGTAGTGCTCCATGTAAGTCAAAAGCTGTGCTGACAGCCAACCCATCTGCCTGCCTTCCGTTCCCTCTTGTAAGTTCTAACAGGGCGGCTACCCATACTCATCACTCCTAGCACGGAATCCATGTCACTGTGACTACTTGTTAGATGAGAACTCTAGGTCTACACTGAATTCCTTTCATGATTGCTTTTCCTCTCCTCAAAGAGTTAATATTTGGGGTCTGGGGAGATTGCTCAGTGGACAAGGTACTTTCTGTGCAAGCCATAAGCTCCTGAGTCCAAATCCAGCACCATCATAAAAAGTTAGGCACAGTACATGTACCTGTAACCCCAGAACTAAGAAACAGAAACTGGTGTATCCACCCTTGAGGCTGACTGTTCAGCCAATCTAGCCAAAAAGGCAAACTCGTAAGTTCAGTGAGAGATTGCGCCGCAAAAAACTAGGGTGGAGAAACGGTTGAGGAAGATATTCCTATGTCAAAGCCAGACTTCCACATGCATGGGTGAGGCTGCCCACATCCACACAGACACCACACCCTTCCACACAGATGTACAGAAATAACAGACACACTGCTAGTTAGAGCTAGAAAGACCAGGGATACGTTCTGGCACAGTTAGGCTATTGTCTCGGAACTGATTAAGCCAAGGACCGAAATGCATGCCAGTGGCTAAAAAACCTGAGCTTGTAGACGAGTTTGTGGCATTTTTCAGCCTGGCTGGCATCTAGAAGTCAGCACTCTGGAGCAGCCATTCACATTCTGCTGCTCATGGGCAGGGTCACTCAGAACAGAGAAGCGAATATGGTTCCCAGCAAGATGGTATCTGGACAAGACGTAGCTTGCTGCTTCTATTCTAGACATATCCTGGGTACTTACAATACCTGCGAAGAGTCACTCTGAAGTTCTGGAAAGTCAGATGCTTGTTCCCAAGCAGGGATGACCCACATCACCTACTTGGGCTGTTACTTAATCTCCTCCTTGAGGACACATGGGTGCATAACCTTAATTCTTCTTTATCTGCCCTTTTCCACACACTCTTGTTCTTGCAAATAATGGAAGCCCCAAACACACCATTAAGAAAATGCCATCTTTTCTTCTAGTGGTTATTCTGGAGTCAGACATGCTACCATTGAGGTCCTTCTAGTGGTAACTCTAAGGGCAGCAACAATCCTTCCATCTTCTGGAAGATGCCTCTGATGGCTTTGACCATGACAAACTCTCCTGCCATTATGGACAGGCAATCTACCATCCTGCATTTTATTACACGTTTTTTTTTTGTTGTGCTGGAGGGGCCTCGTGTGCTCAGCAAGCACTTGATCCTGCACCCTGAACTCTGATTAAAATTTTCAAGTTTAATTCTTCCTGGTAACTAGCACAACACCAAGATTATTCTCCGTGTTGTTTAATATCCCACACATAGGCACTCTGGACGCTTCTTCTCCTACTACAGCCCAACGGGTACATTATATTTAGTTGCAAAGAACTCTTCACAGCGCTTTTAGAACATTGTGCTCAGCCTTGCTACCTGGCTTTGTATGCAGTGTGCTCTCAGCTGTCCCCATAGACATCCTTGCTCAGTCTCCACTATCTCTGCAATCTCCCCTTCCTCCTCCCCAGGGACCAAATGTCAAACTGAAGTATGTGCTGTCCCTATAGCCTTGTCAGAGTCCTACACAAGCCCGAGTAGATTTAGGATCAGTGCTCGATCTGCGTGGCTATAAAAAGTTCATACAGTGTATTGATGCTTTTTTTCTAAGAAAGAGGCCTTTTTTTTAGTAAGAGATGATGGAAAGAGATTTCCACATAATCATTTGCCTTTTGAAGGAAATAGGATTCTACTGATTAAAAAAAATGAACACTTTTGTCCTTTGAAATTGTTAGATGTCACTTGATTTGATTAGACCACATTGAGTCACTGAATCACATTGGATTTCTGAGCGCCAAACATCAACAGGAAGAAAAATTTAAATTTTTGCAGATAGAAGTTGAAGAAAAATGAGGAATTTTCTATAGCACAGAAGTTTGCATATTTTCATTAAAATGAATGTGAGTAGCCAATAGGCCACTGTTTTCCTTGCAGGGCCGGAACCACAGCCTTCCATGCATCTTAACAGATGGAACACCCACTTGGAATAATGAACTGCCTCAGATGGACAGAGAAGGAAACCTAGAGACTGTGGTCTGACTCCTGCCTTTCTCCTCAGCATTCACAGCCGAAACCTGATCCTCCATTTTGATGGTATTTTTTGAGGAGGAGATAGGACATTTGAAAGGTGATGAGGTCATATGATGTGCCCTTATCAAAGAGATATGGGAATCTGTTTGCCCCTCTTTCCATGAGTACACACAGTTCTTAGATGGTGAGCAGGTACTATCTCAGAAGTAGAGACCGTCGTTCCTCACTAGAAGCCTAAGCAGCCAGGGCCTTCCTTCCTCTCAGCTCACAACACTGTGAGCCACAAACTCCCATTGCTGGTAAGTCACCTAACTGATGGCACTTAGCATCTGAACAAAGGCAAAATGTATATTAGTAGTACCCATTTCATTTAGTGTTTTCTTATAGTCAAGTTTTATCTTTTTAATGAAATCTTTATTGTATTTTTAAAAGGTATTTAAGATGTATTTGAGAAGTCTAACAAGAAGATTATTACCTCTCTCCATGGAGTAACAGTTTAGAGTGCTGGTTGGTCTTAAACTGATGGAAAATGTACTACATATGCTAACACATAGTCACAATATTGGACCTTTCTACAGTTGTGGTGACACCCACTCAATCTGGGGCTCTCCTGCGGGCAGGAATGTAGAGGTCATGAAGATAGGAAGACTTTCAGTGACTCACAAGCAGCATGCTAACATCCATTTGCCTTGCTCCCCAGATGAGTATAGAGAGAACCTGGACTGTTTCTCTTTCCCCACTCTCTTGTGTGCAGTTTCAATCCCAATCCCATGATCCCGACTTGCCCCTGTGCCATTCTGTGGCATTTTTAAGTTCAGACTCATGCATTTTCTCCCAGCCCCATCAACACAAAACCCCAAGCAATCAGGCTGAAGAGCCTTCGTGGACCAGTGACTACATAGTCTATCACATAGGCAAGGTGGCACCTTCAAACGGAAAGCCAAGTCACCCACATCTAAGAATCATGGAGCATGGAGGGGTGCCCTTAAGTTCTTAGTACTGTTTCAAAAGTTTCTCTTTCAGTGGACCTAATAGATGTTGGCAGAGGCAAAACAGGTCAGAGATGGGAGAAGAGGGAGAAGAAGGAGAGAAGGAGAAGGAGGGGAAAGAGGAGGAGAAGGAGGAGGAGAAGGAGGAGGAGAAGAAAGAAAGAAAGAAAGAAAGAAAGGAAGAAAGAAGGAAGGAAAGAAGGAAGGAAGGAAGGAAGGAAGGAAGGAAGGAAGGAAGAAAGAAAGAAAGAAAGAAAGAAAGAAAGAAAAAAAAGAAAGAAAAAAAGAAAGAAAGAAAGAAAGAAAGAAGAATCATTTCCTAAAAACACCATACGGTTACAGGGTTGCCAGGCATCCAACTGATGTATGAAAAGAGCAGAATAGTTGGGGAAAAATTTCAACATTTTAGGAAAATAATTACACTGTCATTCATTAATTCATAATTTCTGAAATACAAAAATTAAGCAAGATAGTTTCAACCTAACCGTAATAGCGAAGATGTTAAGGAGGCAACGTAGCTGTTGGGTGACCACGGCAAGGCAGTTGCAGTCGTGTATCATAGCACTTTGGGGGATTCGGGCCTTCAGAAGACAAGGAGTCTATGTTCAGAGGAAATGTGAGTTACACCTAGATGGTCTCTGCAGACCATCCCATCCCAGTGGTCTCTTTGCACCCAGAATTGTCTCCTTCTGCTCCATTCCACCACAAGAGGGTGCTATAATGAGTAAGGGTAGCACATCAGTAACAATGATTTTTACTACTAGTGGCAACTCTGGCATGCACGCCTATAGCTAAACAACAAGAAGAAAGATGCATCTGTTGTTCAAAACCCACTTCAGAGCTAGGTGTGATTCCACATGCTTGTAATCCCAGCACTTGAGAGTTCAAGACCAGCCTTGGCTACGTAGTGAGTTCAAGGCTAGCCTGGACTCTGTGAGGCCTTATCTCAGACAAAACAGGACATAAAGCTTCAGCAGCTGTCCTCCAACTGACACACACATGTATGCAAATAGTGTAACTACTTCTTTTATCCCATTTCTATCTACTTTAAAACCAGAATGTAAGGATCATTTGAAAGAAACCAATGACTGCAATCAGACGGAACTCATTGGACTGATTTCTTTTTTAACATGAATTAAAAGCCGTCTGTAATTTATCTTCCACTCACTAATTCTTTAGGCATAAATGATTAATCCAAGCATGCAAAGTCTTCCAGGACACACTTCGAGGACATTTGGTAATGGTGAGTAAGCAGTTTAATGAAGTGAACTCTGCTTATTAACCTTTGGCCAAAGTCACATTGGTACTGTCCCTTGCTCCAGCTCTTCAGCACATTCAGAGCCAAGCTGGCTTCTAATTTGCCTCTGAAGAATTCAACACACATCCATTTAAGGGACAAAAAGATTATCCCTCAATTTGTAGGCAGTGAAGTGGGTGCTTACACAGAACCCCAAAAGGCATCAATCAGACCATAGTGCTTGTCCCCACAGGGAGTTTAGACCTCAGACCAAGATACGAGTTCCTATCATGTGGCAGTTTGCATGCACTCATCATATCAAAGCCACAGCATCCACGAGGAGGAAGAATCACACAGTGGGAGATGCAGGGGATGCTGAAGATGGCGTCTGAGCTGTCCAGCTTGGTTAAGAGATCACTCTTTCCAGGCTGCACACAGGTCCCTGGGTGAGGTCAGAGGCCAAATACTCCCACACCACCATATTTGGAGGAAGAAGTCTGGAAGTCTAGACATTCTAAATTTGCACCTGGCCCACCAGGCTTCTCAGAAGGAATGCTTCATAAGCAAGAGACGGGGCTGGACATGGTTGATTTAAGGCTGGGTTGACGAGATGTACAAATTGCTTGTATTTAGACAAGAAATTTTGCCATGGCCTCACCAGTGTCGGGGTGGATTTGCTCTATTTTCTCCTTACTGTTTCATCAGAGGTATACCTTGGTTTGATCCAACAAGTCGGTAACTCCTGGCTGGGTCTCTGCAGGGGTGAGAGACTCACAGGTAAGGCTTGGTAGCTCATGGTTGCATGTGGACATTGAAATTTAAGTTGAATTACTTGTTGATGGAGGAGGGTCATCTTTCTATCTGTTGTTTCATTGGTTAATAAAGAAAACTGCTTGGCCTGATAGGACAGAAAATCAGGTAGGCAGAGTAGACAGAACAGAATGCTGGGAGAAAGAAGCAGAGTCAGGCCATAATTCTCCCACCTGAGATGGACGCAGGTTAAGATCCTCCCTGGTAAGCCACCTCATGGTGCTATACACATTATTAGAAATGGGTTAAAGCAAGATGTGAGAGTTAGCCAGTAAGAGGCTGAAACTAATGGGCCAAGCAGTGTTTAAAAGAATATAGTTTCCATGTAATTATTTCGGGACCTAAGCTAGCCAGGCAGCCGGGAGCTGGGGCGGCAGGAACGCAGCCCGCTGTTATTACAACAACTTGTGGTTAATACAGTTTAAAACTTAGTCCCTTCAGTCATGTGGGATGAATGTCGAGAACTCAGCTCCCCCCCACCTCCGCGCAGTGGCTTCCCTAGAGAACACACTTCCAGAGCGCCAACATCCCTTCAGGGCGTTCCCTCGGGCACAGAAATGGATTCTGGGGCACTTTAAGAAGGGGTAAGGTCTGAGAAGAGAGAGCCCTCTCCACAGCACGATAGGCCAGCAGGGAGGCCTGTACACCAGGGTCACAGTCTAAGGTGCTGTGATGGTTGTGACAGCATTTGTCTAGTGATGGCCGACAGAACTGGCCACCTGCAGGATGCATGCTCTATTTGGCTTCTGCTCTGCTGTCGACATGGTGGAATTAGTTTCCAACATTTAAAAGTGAGGACCTTAGGGCTGGAGAGGTGGCTCAGTGAGTAAAGGCACTTGCCACCAAGCCTTACCTGAGTTTCATCCCTGGATCCCACCTACAAGCTGTTCTCCGACTGCCACACATGTGTCATGGAACACACACACACCATATCTATTCACAACAGGTATACATACACATACATACACACACTCACACATACATAGCAACACGGACACACACACACAATACAGACACACACACACACGTACAAACATATCTCTCAAATGTGATGGGTCCAAAAGGGGGTGTGCTTACACATAAAGAGTCCACTTCTGAATAAGGTTGTCAGTTCTACTTGTGGACATAATTCAAAATCGTCCTAACAAGTGTCTTCATCCGAGGCCTAGCCTCATTCTCACGAATTGCCACCATTTAAATTTAAGCTCTATAGACAAATCAGGGACTTTGCGTGTCCTGTTCAGTGCCAGCATGTGACAGGTACTCGCTTCTCAAAGACAGGAGCCTCACGAGAACAAAGCACACCCTATGAAAGGTAATCTTTCACCACATCTCCTTGCCCGCACCCCGACAGTGAGATCTCCATTCTTTCACCCCGACAGTGAGATCTCCATTCTTTCACTCAACAGGCGAAGAAAGTGCATTACATGCTGGGACTCTGCAGTAGGGTATGGTGTAGTGGATTCTCTAAGACACCGGTCACAGGAAGGGAATTGTGACATACACGTGTGCGTGGATCAGTACACGTGCCCACGCACGCGCAGAGGCCAGAGGAGGACGTGGTGTCCTGCTCAATCATTTTCCATCGTATTCCTTAGCCTGGACCTAAGCTAGAGGCCAGCAAAGCCTCAGGATTCCCCCACCTCCATCCTCACAGTGCCAGGATTACAGGCAATGCCCTCACCTGGCTTTTTATGGGTGCTGGGGATTCAGACTTAGGTTCTCACGCTTGTGTGGCAAGCCCGCCTACCCACTGAGCCAGCTCCCCAGCCCATCGCGGAAGAACCTGGTTTTAAGTACCTCAGTGTTTTGTGCTGTATACACGGGGAGGCACTCGTGGATTTGTGCGTTAGCATCCTTTCCCCCACCTGTGTTGACTGCTGTCTCTTGGAGGGCTGCTTTCCACTCGCTTAGGTCTTGGACCAGGCTGAACTTCTGAATTGATGGGCAACACGAACCCTTCTTTCCTTTAAGTTGATTTATCCTAGGTCTGTGTAACAGCAACACAAATCAAATATCAAGTAAATCAAGGTGAAACTGTGGTTTCTTGTTAAAGCATTGATTCTACTGGATCATATACTTTAAAATTACGTAATTTTTAAGTTATGTGAGTTTCACCTCAATAATAATAATTTGGAAAACACTCCTTTACCTGATGTTC
The DNA here is from genome assembly GCF_950005125.1 of Chionomys nivalis. Taxonomy (NCBI): domain Eukaryota; kingdom Metazoa; phylum Chordata; class Mammalia; order Rodentia; family Cricetidae; genus Chionomys; species Chionomys nivalis. Next base: position 18,498,327 of record NC_080090.1, on the reverse strand, counting down.
TGAATCTACCAGAATGCCAGCTTTACTTTCACGACACACCTAGAACCTGACTACTTCACCTCTGGCCTCCTTTTCAGGTGACTACAATATACTTCTGGTTTCTCTCTTTCATTCCCTTATGATGGGCTCTCAGCACAGCATCCAGTTGGCTCAGGCTTTGGTCAGTTTGATCCTGGGGTGGTTTCTCACCTTTCTCGTGGGTAAAAGCTAAAGCTTTAAAGGAGCGCCCCAAGTCTCACCACGATGGCATGGTCCAGTTTCCAGGGAGCAGCCTGCAGGCTTCCACCCCATCTTTGATTTGTTTTCTCCGAAACAGCCTCCTTCACCTCATTGCAGAGCAGAGATGCAGAAACCGTCCATCTAACCTGGACGCCTTTCTTCTTGAAAATCTCTCCGCTAACTCGTGTATCTCTTTCAAGTCTTAGCTTAAATCTCCCCTTGTCAAAGAGGCTTATCTTGACCAATCCGTTTTGTCTTAAAAATTGCCCGAGTGTTACATTATTCTGCTTCTCCTTTACCTACTCCAATCTTACCTTTTCTTCACTGTATGCTTTTCTTTCAACGCAATAGATTTCTCAGGTCTACACGTTAGGGTAAAATATTGTTTATGTCCTTTGTGAAAGTGAAAGCTTTATGAATAGAAGTCTCTCTCTCTCTGTTTTGTTCCCTAACATATCCTAGGTTACCAAAACAATACCTAGTGTATACAAGATTTTTGGTGAAATGTATCAAGTTGAACTTCAAAATATAAAAATGGACTTTGGGGCTATGCAGTGGTGGCACACATCTTTAATCCAAGCACTTGGGAGGCAGAGGCAGGCAGATCACTGTGAATTCGAGGCCAGGATGGCCTACAAGAACTAGTTCCAGGATAGGCTCCAAAGCTACAGAGAAACCCTGTCTTGAAAAAAACAAAACAAAAGAAGAAGAAAAAGAAAAAAAGCACCTTGGGCAGTAGCTTAGTAAGTAAATGGGTAGTGCATGCAACTGTCATATGTAAGGTTCTGGGTTCTAGCACAACACACACACACACACACACACACACACCCCACTTGCATGTCCAGAAAACTCTGCCATTGAGGATAGTGTGGGTGAACCCTGAGGACAAGAGACTAACTGAAGTAAGCCAGGCACAGAGACACAAATGCTGCATGGCCTCACTTATGTGTGGACTCCTAAGAAGTCAAACTCATAGAAGTAAAGCTCAGCCTCATTTCCCGGAGAATGGGGGAATGGGAAGGTCGCAGGTAATAGGAAAGTCAAAGGCAAAGGATATACAGGTGCGGTTAGGAGGGACAAGCCTACATATGACCTGTTGCACAGTTTGTCCGTGATAGTTAATAATAACACAGATTTCAAACACAGGGAAAGAGTATATTTTATTATTCTATACACAAAAAATGAGTATGGGGATGCTTCTTAAGTAATTAATTGACTTGCTTTTTTGTTTAGAGGTGAGGAGTCTTCCCAGGCTGCCTTAATGCTTCCTTCCCATGTTGGTCTTAAACTCCTGGGTTCAAGTCATCCTTTTGTCCCAGCCCTGAAGAAAAGAATAGCTGGGATTCCACGTGTGAACCCCCAGGCCTGACTCTGATAATGGATTTATTCTAGTCATCCTTTTTATTTCCTCATTTGAAAGTATAAACCGGTATCAGAGTATCATGAAGTACTCCATAATTATGTGTAATTATCATTTGTTAATTAAAAATTAGTTTTTTAAAATAAATATTTTTGAAAGAACATTTTGTTCCCTGTAGTTAAAAGAGAAGTAATAAAAATGCTATCACTTGTCAACTCTGGGTGCATTAAAGGCGTGGTTACAGCATTCTCTGCACTTTTTATACGGCTTAAGTTCCTTCAAAAAGGCAAGAAAAAGACTTTTTAAAAGCTCCTCTTTCAGAAACTTTCTTTGTTCTTCAAGAAAAAAGAAAGAAAGAAAGAAAGAAAGAAAGAAAGAAAGAAAGAAAAGAAAAGAAATAAAAAAAGACAAAGTGGCCCTCTTATACTCCCGATGGCAGTCTCCTTTAGTGACAACATACAACCGTTTAACAATACCTCACCCATTATGTCAGGAGCCTGCAGATATGTGACTACAAATGTAAAGCCTTCCATTAACTCGCCCTTTGAAAACGCAAGCTGCAACCAAGTCGGCCCACTCGGAAGTTACCATGAGCGCCCACCAGGTGGCGTGCTTGCACGGGCGTTGCTGTCTGTCTTCCGCAACATGGGCTCCCAAGGGTCCCAGGAAGCCTGCTGAAGACATCCCCTGTGGCGAAGTTCACAATCTATTTCAGTCTATCTGTGCCTTGGTGCTGAAGTTCAAAACTCAGGGAAGCCCCAGAAATCTCTTTCTCGATGGCACCCCACATTTCAAAGCACCACGGTACCTAGACAGCATTAAATGTGGATTTACTTTGAAAATAAAAACAAAAACGAAACCCTCCCTCAGTGTCTGCACTCATTTCCTTTTCTAACATTCCACAGCAAAACACAGGTTGCATTGCCAAGAGTTATAAAATTAGAAAGGAAGTGAAAATCTGTTATTTTCATAACAAGGTCTTTTAACTTAGCCAAAGAAGGTTGAGTTTCAAAACAAGTCACGTCCCCAAATGGTAGAGATTTTACTGATTTGCTGCTTTATGCGCTAGTAGACTCTAACTTAACCAAATTCTGAATACATTCACTTTCAAATATGCCGGCCAGTGCCAGAACTGTGATTAGATTAACCCAACACGGGTTACGTAACATGCTCATGATGTACTGGCCAGGAAGGTGAATTATAGTGACTTCCTCACGGCAAAAGGGACCCAGCCTTGCGGAAAACAAAACCCAAGTAGCCTAGAGATATGAATAATAAAATATAGTCTTTCCTCTTTTCCTTTATTTTCTACCCTGCTTGTCTTTCTTAATTATATAAGTAGCTTCCTGCTTACATTGCTGTGGCTGCTTTTGTGCACACATTTTGGAACTTTTAAATATGACTTTATTTTTATTTTACTAAATGGAACTTCACCATACACACTGTTCCTAAACAGCCCTCTATCCCCATAGCATTTTATGGCAGAATCATGTGTGCCTCCCGTAGGTCACTTAGATGCCGTTAACTGTTTAACATTCCTGCCACACATTGCCATTGATGGTTTACCCCCCCCCCCTTAGTGTTCAATTGGGGTGCTGTGGACCTTTCAGAGGTGGGGTCTTATGTATGGGAGCTGTTTGGTTGAGGGGTTGTGCTCTCAGAAGGTGTAGAACCCATCTTGTCCTCTTTGAGCTTCAGCTGCAGTCACCAACATCCCTCGCACCCTCTGAAGATACACCTCTGGGGCTGCCTAATCTTGACTTTCCCAAACTGAAAGTAAAGTCTAGTTTTCTATGCTTTCAACGGAGCCTGCATCAGGTTATCACTGTAGTGGCAGAAAACTCGCTGGTGGGGGATTAATGGGGTAAGAAAAAAGCAGTTCTTCCTTATTTACAGCTGCGGCAATGCTATTCACAAATCAGACACGTAGAAAGACTAACGACAACTAGCAATATCACAGGAAAATTATAACAACACACTAGAAAGAACGTTTTAAACTTATGAGTTGCTTATTTCTGGAATTTTCTACTTAATAGCTTGTTGCTGTAGTTAGCCACAGTTTACAGAAGCCAGTAAGGGTGAAACTCTAGGTAATGGAACCCAAAGAACTTCTGTTATGCTACCCTGCGTCTGTCCGTGCGTGTTGTGCATTAGCTCAGTTCCACCCACAAGAGTCCTGCAAGGAAGTGTTGCTTATATGCCTTGTACAGATGGGAAAATTGGTCCTATCAATAACATCTTCAAAGGGCGTAGAGCTAGTGAGAGTTGATAGGTGATATGAGTTCAGGCAACCAGTTCATGGGCTCAAGCACCAGGCTCGACTAATTTAGACACATCCAATCTGCAGCTGAGGGCAGCTATGGATGTGGTCCAATATAAACGCATAACTCATTTAAAATATTGTGAGATTCATCATCATCATCATCATAATCATTTTACTATTTCATTTTGGTAGCTTGATTTTAAGGTTTTTAAGTGTAAATTTTGTAGGTGGCAATGCCAAAAGTTTGGGTATATCTAAATATAAATTGTTTAATAATCTTAGAAATTGATATCTGGATTTTTTAAAAGGTAGATGTATGTGTGTGTGTGTGTCTGTGTGCGTGCATGTGTGTGTGTGTGTGTGTATACACACAAGAGTGCAGGTACCCACAGAGGCCAGAAGAGGGCTTCAGACACTCTGGAGCTGGAGTAACAAGCAACTGTGAGCCACCCAACATGAACACTAGGAACTGAACTGGGGTCCTCTGTAAGAGTAGCAAAGGCTTTTAACTGTTAAACCATTTTTCCAGCTCTATTTATTATTTTAAACAAAACTACAATGAGATGATAAAAAAACTATGTATATCAGTAGTTCTAGAAAATACATTTCTAACAACGGGACTGCTTACACAGTGTTCAGACCTTTTTGGGTGATAGCAAACTGACCTGAAGAATAGCAGAGCCTACCTATACCCCTCCAAGTAGGGCTGGGCTCTTGCCTTTCATTGACTCTAGCTATTAACAGTAATTTTTCTTTTAATAAACTGGCATAAAAGAGCATCACAATGCCTGCTTAACTTTAATGACTCTGCGGGTTCCTTGATTGTCACCTTTTCACCCGTGTCTATGGCTTTATTGGGTTTGTCTTATATTGGCACACATGTACCTGGGCATCCAGGGACCATGTACCAAGCTCTGCAAGGATTCCCAACAAAAACTGAAGCCACAGCTGCATGATCAAAAAGACTCATGTAAGGGTTCCTAGGGAGAGTTGAGACCAGAACTCATGAACTCAGTCACTTTCCCCCAAATAAAATCACCCACAGTTAGATGACAAAGCATATTGGAGGTTCATGGGTGATCTGTGTCAATTCATTTTCATTTGTGGCAGACTACTGATCTAAGATGGGAAAAGCCAGGCAGATAGCCACCACTAGCACCCACAGGGGAACTCAGAGTCATACTGTCCTGAATTTGAATTGAGCGGCTCATTTATTTATCTGGGTGGTTTGGGGTAAGTTTGTTACCTACAACTCCAGCCCTTGGAAAACTCATAAACTCTATACATAATTAGTCTACAATTATTAGCACTACTACTAGTATTGATAATAGTATTATTATCAATATGAAGAATTTTGATAGTGGCAATTAAGGACATACAAAGGTCTTGACTTGCCAAGTAACTGGTGTGATTGGTTTTGTTTTAAGTGTGGATAAAAAAAGATTAGATAATAACTTTGGTTTTACAAATAAAAATCCATGTGAGTCTCTATTGACTCAGTGAGGAAGTGGCCTGTTCTCTGTTCCCAGCCTTTACTTCTCTTTCCGTCTCCAGCTACCTCAGCTGTGTTCCAAACCCAGCTTGCTCATATCTCAGAGAGCTGACACTAATTCAACTTTAGGGCATAGTAGAACCCTCCAGTATCTCTTCTCTCAAAGACAATGTCTCCCAACTCTGGCATCAGCAGAGATGGTTCTTTGTGAGAATGGTCAGCCAAACCACTACCTTAGTCTAATGAAAGAAACACACACACACACACACACACACACACAGAGGGGGTGGGAGGGAGATTCCTATCCCTTTCTCTACTTCAAGTGCCTTGAAAGTTTTCAACCTCCGTGGACTTCTGAGTCTTTGTTGTTAACCTACAAATCCCTTTGCCTTTGTTATACTTCATGACATTTTCTGTAAAGAATACATACAATTATTTCAGAAAAAAAGCCCACAACTGAGGGATTCTCTTTTCTCTCTTTATCTACCATGAGATCTTCCACACATCTAAGCAGCTCCTTAGGACCCCATCTTATCTCAATTTGCCTACAAAAGAGCAGGGGTGAATGACATGAAGACCCACAGTCTATCCCATTAACACGTTCAACTTCTGTGAGTCTATGTTAGGCTAAAAATAAACATCGCCAAATTTTTGAGATTAAAAATGAATTAAGAGTGAATTGTTGTGCTTTCCTGGTGAATAGTCTCCATTTTATCCAGTACATGCACCCCAAACATATAGTTTGAGGTTACAGAGTCAATGGAATGACCATCGTGATCCATCCTTTAATACACAATGTCTGACTGCTTCTTAAACACAGCTTTGGGATCATCTAGGACTAGAGGAATGCTTTAAAAGCAAAGCCAAAGAAAAGAGTAAAACCTTCCCTTTTATGTTCTCAATCTCCAAGTCCCTTGAGATTTTTATGATGAAGAGAATGGAAAAAGAAAAGAGGCAGAAGGGACTATGAAGAAAGATGCTTGAGCATAAGCTGAGATGTGAGTCTAAAATAGCACGCCAGCATCCAGTAGAGCAAGGATCTTTCACGAGAGCCCCCTGAAGAAGGTTTCAATTAGCAATACATTTCATGCTGTCAGAGTTCCCAAGTTGAGATTTAAAGACTTTTATCATTCTTCTACGTTAAAAATAACCAAAAAGGGTGGGGGGGGGGCAGAGAAACTTAAAGCAAGTAGATAGAAATAGAGTTGGGAAGACAAAAGAAACTGGAATCTGGGCTCTCTCTGACTCAATGCCAATTTGCAGCAGGTCTTTGAGTCAAGTTTAGCGTCTCAATTTTGATCCATTTCCCTTTTTTGCATGGGCAATGTGAAGACAAATGACACAGGACACAGCAAGTGCAGAGATTGTAGAGGTGTACCTACAGGACACAGGCTAATTAAACACTAATGATATTAGAAAACTCCATTGGTTTTCCAGCCTTACTAAACATGAGAGTGTGTGTGTTCTATGATACATCAAATAAAGGTATCCCGTGAAAGTTTTTCCCCATGAAATGAAATGATCATGTGGTAGGTGGGCATGGGAACAGATATCAAGTATCACGAGTGGTCTGTGGGCACCAGGATACTGGCAAGAGCTTCTGCTCTTCCTGATAATATCAAAGGAAGCAAACATACAGTGGTTTGTGTTTTAAAGGATTTACCAGGCTAATAGGAGTTAGTATTGTATCAAAGTATTGATAAATATCCCTAAAAATAGCAAGAACTTTGAATAAAGGGATTATAGAAACTAATGAGTGCCTGTTTAGTTGTAGTTTTTAGTTTTCAGTTTTCCTTTTAAAATAAGGTTCAACTACTGAAGAACATTCTGTTTCCCAAGACAGTAATTCTGTAGAATTACCATAAATCTGCTGAGTTTCTAATACAAGTAAATCTAGTACCAAATGGCCTGTTAAACTCTACAATACTAGTTTTATCACTTAGGCACGACAGAATGAATTTCAAGGAGACACTTGTCTTGAATGGGGACCTTCAAGGGAAGAAAGCTTGGACTAGGGAACCAGGGAGAGATGCCCACTTCCCCTTACCTTTGAGGCCACTAGCTATGTCTAATAGACACCTACAAATCTCCAAGGTCAGTATATAACCAGGTACAGAAGTTATTCCCACACCTAAATTCATGGTTCATCTATACTCAACGCGAAGACAATAGCTTCAGGTTCATTCAAGTCCTGGATAAAAGACACTCCCTCCTTTCCACTAACCTGAATCTCATCAGTTTCCAGGTCCCTTCTGTGCTGTTCCTCAGTGAGGTGCCCAGTCCTCATACAAACGGCCATTGCTTTAACATAGCTCCTAACGCCCTTTTCCAAAATACTGCAACAGAAAGAGCCTCAACTGGTCCCTCTGCCATGTTCTTCTACAGCATCACAGAAACTATTAGCCACATACAGACCTGATAAAACAGTACCTTTCGGGAAATCCCTTAATGAAAGCAGAGTAAGCAGCCCGAATTAGTCCCTTTTAAGCAATCACATCACTCATCCTTACATCACTGCCTGTGTGCACTGGCCGTCTCAAATGCAGATACAGCTGCCAGAGCTTCCTTCAGACACTGTGTTAAATGAGACCCTTTGTGGTCAAGTCTTCCCCACCTTCTCTCTGTGGGCCAGTGCTTTCTCTGTGCCTGGTCTGTGGTGTATTCCTAACTTTTGCTGTAGTTAGCAGACCACATTGTGAATATGTGTTCATATGCAAACCGTACATAACTTATAAACTCACAGGGCAGAGTTTTTCTTATTCCTGTGTCTCTTGGGTCCATGGTGTCTGGACAAACAGAAATCAAGAAATGAATGTTGAACTGGAAAGTTTGCTGCACTGAGGAGGAACACCAGCTATTTTTCTTTGTCAGCTAAGGGGGAAACAGATCGTGATGGTCAAGCAACAGATACAAAGGCAAGTGTGTGCTTGTACATATGAACACACATGATGCACACACATACTAGCAATACACAGAAACTAATTCTTCTAAAAAAGAAAAAAAAACATGGACTCCTCACTTGGACCTACAGGTTGTAGAACTTTAAGACAATTCTGAGGCCATTTCTGAGCCCTCTCAGCCTTAGTGCCTTAGTGCTTCCCCCTCTCCCTGGGAATCTAATAACTATACATGCACAGACTGAAATGTTGGGAGCTTTCCATCTCCCTATGTCCTTGTGGATGTTCTCCAAATAGAGCTCCGTTACTGGAACTGGGACAAGATAACCCACAGATATCCACAGATGTTTTGACTCTGTCCCTGGAAAGGGGTCAGAGTGACCCCCAGATGTTCCCTGTTACCTTGCCTGATCTGGGAACTTCTCTCCAGCCCTGGCTCAGGCCAGTTGTTATTAGAAGCCCCCCCCCCGAATAAGCCAATCCTAATAGTTGGAAAACAACCCCCGAATTTCCCCCTTGTTTCTATGGCTTTTTGCTTTAAAAATGGCTTGTAACAGGCATTCAGGGTCCTTGGCATGGAATGCTGAGTGACCCTGCTGTGGCAGAATTAAAATCCTCTTGTTATTACATCAACTGCAGTGTGAGAGTGTATTCTTGGGGTGACTCCTCCTCGGTAATTGGATTCTAGGGTCCAACAAAATTACCTAAAAACAGGTGAAAGCCTGGTGTCTCTGCCTTCATTTCCTTCTGTCCTGTCAATGTTGGGTGAAGCTCTGTTGCTGTATGTAGGCATGTTAATCACACAAGAAATACCTACTAGTGACAATGATCCTGTGTCATTCTCCTTTAAAGCTTGAGACACAAAAATTGTGGACATTTTCACAGTGTCTTGTTCCAGATCTCCCCAGAGCACTCAAAATCTCTAGTCATTGTCTTAACATATGGTCACCTTGTATTTGAGGAGCAGCAGAGCTGGACAAAGGCACTTACCCACTGTCTGAGGTTGCGCCCTGAAGCATGATGGAACATCTCCTTGTCCCTCAAGCAATAGCTTCTCATGTGTCCACCTTTCAGAACCAGTGATGAGACAATGATCTTCAGGAATGCACTCTGACCAGAACTTTAATTGTGCATGCCTCTCAACCCTATGCCAGGTCTTCAGTTGTGCTGGAGCTCATATCTATACTGTGAAGATGTACTTAGGTCACTGGGCGACTGCAGGGATCCACTCCCCAACAAGCACTGACTAAACCTTCCCCCTCTGCCTCTCACCATTGCTCATCTCTTTAGTTGGTGTACTGGGTGCCAGATCCCAGCCTGTTGGGACTGCCTGAGTCAAGGCTTATGTTCTATCATTCTGGTCGTGGGGGAGGGGAAGGGGGGAGAGAGGGAGAGGGAGAGAGAAAAAGTGAAGGAGATCAAGAAAAATCATTAAAAGTCAAGCTCTACCTTGAGAGAAAATGAAAGTTTCCTGTTGGTGAATTAGGTCGGTACGATAAATAACCAGACCAGCTCAAGAATAACAGTTATAGTTTAATAGTTGAAAAGGGGAAACTCACGCTAGAAGAGTGGGAGGTCCACAATCCAATCAGTCCAGCGGGCACCGCACAGAGCGTGTGCACCTGGATCTTCCGGTTTTTCTACCTGGGCTCCAGGTAGCCACACCCTAACTAGATGTGATTGGTTGACAGTTTCCCCATCAGTTTCCAATGATTTTTTAAACAAAATCTGAGTCTGAAATTGCCTGTGTCTGCTCCTAAGACAAACTGTTCAGGACAGAGCCCAGGAGCATCACAGCAGGCAACAGTTCAGAAAACCCAAGCACCTTGCTCTCCTTCAAAATGTGATGTAGAAACCACTATCCCAGAGTCTCAATCAGGCTAGCTCGAATTCCCTATGTAGTCAAGAGAAGGTTTCATAATTCCCAGGCTACCTCTGATTGCCTCTACCTCAGCAGCACTGGGCTTGAAGATGTGTGGCATCAATCTGGATTTTACATCTTGCTACAGATTGACCCCAGGACCTCATGCATGCTAGGCAAGCAATCTATCAAATAGGCTACTTCCATAGCCCAGAAATTGAAAGAAAGAAAGAAAGAAAGAAAGAAAGAAAGAAAGAAAGAAAGAAGGAAGGAAGGAAGGAAGGAAGGAAAAAAAAAGAAGAATCCCCAGAAACCAAACAGATAAGATATTCAGAGGCAATCAAGCTCACAGTGATGCCGAGAGTATCTTCAGAAAAGAGATACCACCCTGTGGCTGAAAAGAGGACAATTCTGCAAACACATGTTAGCCTCCATGCTCACAGAAGACATCAGCCCTGCTCACACCTTGGTCTTGGGCTACCTGCCTGCCTGAAGAATGGTGAGAACGACAAACTTCTAATGTTTTAGGTACCCACTCAGTGGAATTACATTTGTTATAATACAACACATTTGTGTAACCAGTGTGAAGGATTTGCCCAGGAAAAGATGAACCCTACATGAAATGAGGTTTGTCATCAAGTATCTTAAACTCTGAAATTATGCAGAGAAATATATTAGAATCATATCCATTTGAATTATAGTTTAGTTCAAAATAAAAAAATTGTTAATGATTAGGTAACTGTCAAGATAACATCTATTCCTGATAGTCCATGATCATTGAAAAAGACACCCTCTTCCACTGCACCCAGGGCCAAGATCAACCCCTTAGGGTTCAAAGCACTTCTGTAAATGGACTGTACTTTAGTACTCAAGTATCACAGGGTGGCAGAGAGCAAGACCAGATCAAACTGTAATTCTGGTTCTTTGTTGTGTTTTCTGACTTTCCCCCATGGTAGAATTGTTCTCTTCCATTGGTTGGCATGAAAGGTGCAGAACTTCCCGGAACACGAAATGACAGTGTACACTCTACAGAGGAAGAACTGTGGAAGCCTGGTGTAGAGTGTGAGGGAAAAATAACCAAAGAAATAACCAAGGAAAAGGGAAGGAAGCCCTTACAAAGACATTCTTCTCAGCACCAAGCAGTGGAGGAAGGTGTCCTGGTTAATTGATTTGTCAACTTGATACAAGCTTGAGTTCTCTGAGAAGAGGGAATCACAGATGAAAAAATGCCGGCCAAGAGGCAAACCTTTGGGGGCATTTTCTTAATTAATGACCCGTGTGGAGGGTCAGTGCACTGTAGGGGTGCCACCCCTGGGCAGCTGGTCTGAGGACGTCTAAGAAGGTAGGCTCATCAAGCCATAGAGGCATGTCGGCAATCAGAACTCGTCCATGTTTTCTTTGTCAGTTCATTCCTGCCTTTACTTCCTGCTCCGGCATCTCTCAGTGATGGAGTGTGACCTAACAGTTGTAAACTGAAATAAGCCTTTCCCCCCATAAGATGCTTTTGGTCATGGTGTTTTATCACAGCAAGAAACCTAACAAGACAGAAGGGAAGCTATTTCATGGTGATTGTTCAGAAGTGTTTAGATGTAATGCTGATCACATTCATGTCACAAAGACAGCAGGGTGTGTATAAGGTGCGTGAAACCGCCTTTCCGTATCCTGCCCCATGTCTTGGGACTAGCAACATGGTATTGAACCACTTCAAGGAAGCAAGAGAAGAGGCACAATTTCATGGTGACTAAGGGAAAGAATGCTAGGCACCACTTTCCCATCAAACTACTGAACCACACCCACTGTGGAAGCAGAGGGGGTAAAATGGTACCCTGTTAGGAGGGAATATCAGATCCAAGAAACCAGGGAGCAGAGGTGAAGATTGGCAGCCAGGTGAGCAGATGACCACCTGCATTAAATGGTGGTTAAAAGTCTTACAAGTTTGGCTAATGGGTTGAGTCAACACCTGGCCATCAGGTTTGGAACATGTAAGAATTGGGGTTTTACCAGAGGTTGATCCAAAGGGTGCATGAAAAATATTCTGAAGGAAAGAATGGGTACTGTGAATTCAACCTCGAAACAGTGCATGCCATAAGGAGGCTCATAGAGTTTCCTGATGCTGGAGAAGTGCATACCACATTGGAGCACAGAAACTCCCAAGACTTCTGGGTGGCTGGGATGCTTCAGAGGACACAGGCAGAGACAATAGAAATAAGAATAAGAGCGGGGTGATTGAGCCCTGGTCCTGTCACTGTAAGGAGCCAGCTAGTTGGCCCAACTTCCAGTTTTCCTATGTCTCAGTGTCTGGATCAGAACAATGCTAACATCTAAGTTACTGACTGACCACGTAAGTGAGGCAGTAGTTTTGGGAAATCTTCTAACTTACTTATTAAAGGTGTACTGATATTTCATTTGTATTTTAATAAATAAAGCTTGTTTGAAGATCAGAGAGTAAAACATCTATAGTGATCAGCCTTACAGACCAGGCAGTGGTGACACACCTTTAATCCCAGTAGCCGCGTTAGTTTGCCGTAGAAACTTATGTGTTAGTGGTGCATGCCTTTAATCCCAGCACTAGAGAGGAATATAAGATGGGAGGGGACAGTTCTCAGACACAGTCTCATTCTGAGCATTCCTGGAGGCAGAATTGCCATTTTGGATTGAGGTAGAGGTAAGAGCCAGTGGCTGACTGTTTGAATTTTCTGATCTTCAGGTTGAACCCCAATTTCTGTCTCTGGGTTTTTATTAGTCATGCTACATAAAGGCATATTTCCAGGTATATTACTGGAAATATGTTTAAAAGTTACTTCTTACAGAATACCAAGATGTATTTGTATGCTGGGGGAAAATGACTTTAAAAGGTCTGTAATAACACTATTTAAACTAATAAAAGCCAGCTGACTGAAGAAGGGATAACTGAATAAATTACACTACATTCATATGATGGTGTACTGGACAGTCTTTAGAGGGAAGCTTTTATGGAGAAGTTTTTAACAATATGAAAAATAATAATAACATACAATTAAAAGTAGTAAACAAATATAAGATATCTAGAATAAGACAAACTCTGCTAAAGTTAATCTCATAAGAGTCTATCTTCTAGTGATGATGAGCTATTCACCAGATTAGACCTCCCAGTGTGAACAATTAAGGAGCTGAACAAAACAGATGCAATTTATTTCCAAACTTGGGACTGACTACTCCCTCACAACAGGGAAGTCTATGAGGGAAAGACAAGGAACCCACATAAAACCACTAGAGCTACTAACATTTGGAGAGGTGATGATGGAAAATAAGGTAAAATGAAACAAGCATAGTCCTATATCCAAGCAAAGAACTCGCAAATGTGAGTAAAATGCCAATTTGCTAAACCACGGAAGCATGAGTGGCTTAGGATAAGTTTAACAATACCTGTTCACATGAGGATGAAAGAAATTAAAGAAATTCTAAAGAAATGGAGATATTCTGTGGTCCAAGATTAAGATGGGTTTTGTTACAAATTTAGTTCCCTGATACTGGTTGACAGATTACTCATAACTACAATCAAACTCCCAGCAGAGTACATAAAACGAAAATGGTCTAGAACAGCCAAAACATAAAACAACCAACTTTTGAGATGAGGAACAATGGAGCACTTACATAATCTGATTTCAAGGCTGACTGGAAAGAGGAAGCAATCAAGAAAGTGTCCTACTGTGGGTAGCACACAGATTAATGGAAAAATATCAAGTTAAGAGACAGATTAATGCAAATCTGGCCAATTGGTTTAAGTAATGGTGCTAAGGGAAATGAATGGGATCTGGGTAGTGCTTTTCAAAAAGCATTGCTGGACCCCAGGGCAGCAATCCAGATTTGAAAAACCAAACTTGGGTCTCTTTCTCATATTACATACAATAATTAATAAAATGTAGATAGCAGACAAGTCTAAAAGCCCAAATTCTAAAACTCCAAGAGGAAAATACTAATGATAAAATTTGAAACAGGGGTGGGCAAAAAAATGTTTTCAAAAAAATTTTTTTGAGACAAGTTCAATTTCTTAGAATTAGTTAAGGCTGCTCTCCAACTCATGATCTTCCTGCTTCATCCTTCTGCGTGCTGGGGTTGCATGTACACCATGCTCAGCCTACCAAAACTACCTCAACAAGAGCACAACCCCTGATGATCATACAAAAAGACACAATAAATTGGATGTCATCAAAGTGGGAAACATCTGCTCTACAAAAGACACCATTATGAAAGCAAATGTGCAAATCAGAAAGCTAGAGAAAACATTGGTACTGCATAGCTGAAAAAAATAAAGATTTATACGTAATCCCAGAGAGCTCTCCCTAGAATAAGATAACCTATGAAAATACCTGACTGGATACTTTATAAAAGTTGCTACATAAAGAAATATTCAACATGATCAGTCACTAGGCAAATGAAAATTTAATACAAACAAACTTCAAGGATACAAATTAAAGAAGGAATAACACAGTAAGTGTTAGCAAGTACGTGGAGAAAATTTAATTTATTTACATTGACAGTGGGTCATTTGAACTGATATAACTATAGTTTGGAGTTTTCTAAAAATGGATTTTAATAAAATAAAGATACACTTAGCACATCACCTGCTCATTCCAATTCTAGGTTTTTAATGACAAATAAAACTATGTTCCTTGTGTTCAACTATGTTCATAGCAGCATTATTTGTCATAGTCAGAACCTGGAAACAGCCTAGATGCCCCTCAACTGAAGAATGGATAAAACAAATATGGTACATTTACACAATGGAGTACTACACAACAGTAAAAAATAATGATAACCTTGAAATTTACAGGCAAATGGATGGATCTAGAAAAACATACTGAGTGAGGTAACCCAGACCCAGAAAGACAAATATAATATGTATTTACTTAAAAGTGGCTTTCAGAAAGAAAGCAAAGAAAAACCAACCTATAGGCTACAATCCCAGAGAAACTAGACAACAAAGGGGACCCCAAAAGAGACACACATGGATCTACATAAGGAGATGAAAAGATGTACAAATGGCAGATCAACATATGGAAGATGGACTAAACTTGTCATGAGGGAAGCGCTGATGAGATCAACCACAAGACAGAAAGCATGGAAAGAGGATGAAGATGACATCATAGATGCCTACCACTGAGTAAGACACTAAGATCCAGAACAATGAGCACCCCAAATTCAGCAGACTTTGAAGTGGGAGATGCTCTTTTTCTTTGCTGGTGGAAATGAAGAATGCTATGGCCACTCTGGAAAACAGGGCCGCAACTTCTTACAAGGCTAAACATTCTCTCACCATCCAGTCTCTCAACTGTGTCCCTTGGTTCCCACACAAGTGAGTTAAAAAAGCAAACCTACAAATAAGCAAAGAAATAAAATTTCTCAACACTATTTACAGTAATCGCACAGATAACTGGTCTAACTAGGGATAAACCTGTGTGTTCTTGGGTAGATGCATGGATATCAAACTAGCGTATACACATCATGGAACGTTATGGAGTGTTGAAAAGAAATGGATGATCATGTCACAAAAGCACCTAGCAGCCTTTAGGTGCATAAGGATAAGGGAAAGAAGCCACTGAGCAAAAGCTACACAGTGTAAAAGTGATTGCAGCTACATAGAGCTCTGGAAAATGGGAAGTTAACAGACAGTACAAAGATCAATCAAGAAAGGCCATGGACTCAGAGAAGGGAAGGACCAGTCAAAGCATTAAGGATGTTTAAGGCAGTGAAACTATTGTGTATGACACCATAATAATTAAAACACACCATTATATGCTTGTCAAATCCCATAGAAGGTATCATCCAAGGAGTGAGCTTTAAACTGTGGACATCAGCTAACACTGGCTCATCTGTGATAACCCTAAATGTTAGACATTACTAGGAGAGGCTGTGTAGGGGAAGGAAGGGGGCAGGGCTGTTTGGGACCTTTCTGTAAGTTTTTCTCACTTAAAAATGATGAATTATGTATTTGTTTACTCATATGCATGAGTGTTTGTACACACCTCTGCATTTGTATGGGACTAGAAGAGATGCCAACTGAACCTCCATCACTCTCAACCCCTGTGGTAGGGTCTCAGCTCTGAAACTGGCACTCATATTTTCTCAGCTATGCTAGAATCCAGCAAGCCCTGGCAATCCTTCCTGACTCCTCCACCCTCAGAACTGGGTGATAGGTGTTTGTGGGGGATGCTTGGCTTGTTGGATGGGTCCTTGTTTCCAAACCTTGCTCTTTGTGGTGCTCAGTGCCTTTTTGCAGCTTCATTCACATACTCTGTGCACCTTTGTACCAGGTTGGTACATTCTAATGCCTGCCTCTGATGGTGCAATCCTGGTGGGAGGTGTAAGGCTTCAGATGGGCTCAGTCAGGACTGATGTGACTGATGCTCCCCAGGATTTTCTCTTACCTAGAAATTTTTACACCTTCAGTTGTAATAAGCCAAAATTTCACAATCAGCAGACTACTTCGTAGTTCTTTAAAGACCGGTGGCTTTGTTAAAGCTCTTAAACAAGACAAATACAATTTTATTGTGTTGAATTATGTGCATGTATATAAATTTTCTTTTATTTTGTTTCTTTCTATTTTATTTATTTATTTTTTTAATTTTGAGACAGGGTTTCTGTATGTAGTCCTGGCAGGACTCGAATTCAGAGATCCGCCAGCCTCTACCTCCCAAGTGCTGGGATTAAAGGCATGGGCCACCACCACCTGCCTTTTTTTTAAACATAAAGTTTTAGTTATAAATTGGGCATGGGATTGCTAACCTTCAACACACTTCAGTGTTGTTCAAGCACAAGTGTTCTCTGATAGTACAGGTTCCCTTCTTGCTGCACTGACTAGCTCACTGAGTGCATAGCTTCATTTCTGAAATACTTTCTGGAGAACACGGTGGTGGGTGCATTCTCACCCACCCTGTGTCTTGAGCCTGCATCTGCATCCTAGAATCTTATCATTCTACAACTCCTCTTTAATCTTGAGGATTTCATTGGTGCCAGAAAATTCTACCTAGAATAGCCCTACAGCCTTGGAGAATGCACCCCATCCTGTTCTTTTTCTGTCATCCACCAGCCCTGACGGATACGGGAGGTCCTTCTGTATATGTGTTGCTTTTATTGGCTAATGAATAAAGAAACTGCCTCAGCCTGTTGATAAGGCAGAGTAGAGCTAGGCAGTGGGGAGGCGGAACTATACTGAATGCTGGGAGAAAGAAGGTAGAGTCAAAAAGACACAATGTAGCCGCCAGAGGGGAAAGACAAAAGCTGCCGGCTGGAAACTTGCCAGTAGGCCACAAGCCTTGTGGTAAAATATAAAATAATGGAAATGGGTTAAATTAAGATAAAAGACCTAGCCAATAAGAAGTTAGAGCTAATAGGCCAAGAAATGATTTAATTAATACAGTTTTGAGTGATTATTTCAGGCCTGAGAAGCCAGAAACAAACAAGTAGCTCCTACAACACCTGACTCTTACACTCTTTCTGCCCCCTCTTCAGCAACGATCCCTGAGCCCTGGGATAAAAGCACGGTGCAGTTTAGAGGCTCCATTGAGGGTGGAGCATTCTCTGGTCTCTTAGTCTCTGCCCCTTGGCCAGTCGTGGGTCTCTGTGTTAATTACCACCTACTGCAAATAAACACTTTACAGATGAAGACTGAATGATACCTTGATCTACAGATACATGGCCTATCTAGCTGTAAGTCCCAACTGTGGTGTCAGGTATGGATTTAATCTGGAGGAATAGGACTGAGTTTCAATCCGAATGTGGTTGGCTACTCCCATCCCTGATCTACTTTTGTTGGGGGAGACAGCTGAGGCTGTGCATTTCCAGCAAGATTCCTGGAGAAGCAGCTGGCCCTCTGCAGCCGTTTACAGCAGCAAGGCTTGCCAAGAGCTTCAGGCTGCCAGGCGCTGCTTTTTTTTTTTTTCTTCCACTACATGGACCCTTTGGGAATGGTAGTCTCTTCCTTTTATTTATGGCTTTGACCTTGACTAAGAGATTTTTTCAGGTTCAGCTGGTCTAAATTATATTCCTAACTCCCACTGGTAGTCTTGCATGCTCAGAAATTCTTGGCAGTGCCCCCATCTTTTTCATGATCTCATTTTCATTTCTTACTTATTATATTCGTGTATAGGACTTTCTTTAGTCTTTTTATTTTTTATTGAACTCCATTTTTTTCTGCTCCCCTCCTTCTGTCTCCCCTCCCCTTCAACCCTCTCCCAAGGTCCTCAAGCTCCCAATTTACTCAGATCTTGTATTTTTCTACTTCCCATGTAGATTAGATCCATGTATGTCTCTCTTAGGGTACTCATTATTGTCTAGGTTCTCTGGGATTGTGATTAGCAGGCTGGTTTTCTTTGCTTTATGTTTAAAAACCACTTATGAGTGAGTACATATGATAATTGTCTTTCTGGGTCTGGGTTACCTCACTCAGTATGATGTTTTCTAGGTCCATCTATTTGCCTGCAAACTTCAAGATGTCATTATTTTTCTGCTGTGTAGTACTCCATTGTGTAAATATACCACATTTTCCTTATTCATTCTTCAGTGTGGGGAGCATTCAGGTTGTTTCCAGGTTCTGGCTATGACAAACAATGATGCTATGAACATAGTTGAGCACATGTTCTTGTTTTACGATTGAGCATCCTTTGGATATATACCCAAAAGTAGTATTACTGGATCTTGAGGAAGGTTGTTTCCTAATTTTCTGAGAAATCACCATACTGATATCCAAAGGGGCTGTACCAGCTTGCATTCCCACCAGTAATGCAGAAGTATTCCCTTTACCCCACAACCTCTCCAGCATAAGTTGTCATCAGTGTTTTTGATCTTGACCATTCTTACAGGTATAAGATGAAATCTCAGAGTTGTTTTGATTTGCATTTCTCTGATGACTAAGGATGTTGAACATTTCCTTAAGTGTCTTTCGGCCATTTTAGATTCCTCTGTTGAGAGTTCTGTTTAGGTCTGTACTCCATTTTTTAAAATAGATTATTTGTTCTTTTGATGACCAATTTCTTGAGTTCTTTGTATATTTTGGAGATCAGCTCTCTGTCTGATGTGGGGTTAGTGAAGATCTTTTCCCGTTCTGTAGGCTGTCTTTTTGTCTTGTTGACCATGTCCTTTGCTTTACAGAAACTTTTTAGTTTCAGGAGATCCCATTTATTAATTGTTTCTCTCATTGTCTGTGCTACAGGGGTTATATTTAGGAAGAGGTCTCCTGAGCCAATGCATTCAAGCATACTTCCCACTTTCTCTTCTATGAAATTCAGTGTATTGAGGTCTTTGATTGATGTGGACTTGAGTTTTGTGCATGGTGATAGATATGGATCTATTTTCATTTTTCTACATGTTGATATCTGGTTATGCCAGTACCATTTGTTAAATATGCTTTCTTTTTTTCCATTTGATATTTTTTGCTTCTTTGTCAAAAATCAGGTGTTCAAAGGTGTGTGAATTAATATCCGAGTCTTCGATTCTGTTCCATTGGTCCTCCTATCTGTTTTTTGTTTTGTTTTGTTTTGTTTTTTTGTTTTGTTTTTTGAGACAGGGTTTCTCTGTGGTTTTGGAGCCTGTCCTGGAACTAGCTCCTGTAGACCAGGCTGGTCTCGAACTCACAGAGATCCGCCTATGCTAATACCAGGCTGTTTTCAGTACTGTAGCTCTGTAGTAGAGTTTGAAGTCAGGGATTGTAATGCCTTCAGAAGTTCTTTTATTGTACAGGATTGTTTTTGCTATCCTGGGTTTTTTGTTTTTCCATATGAAGTTGAGTACTGTTCTTTTGAGGTCTTTGAAGAATTTTGCTGGGATTTTGATGGGTATTGCAGTGAATTTGTAGATTGCTTTTGGTGAGATTGCTATTTTTACTATGTTAATTCTACCTACCCAAGAGCATGGGAAATATTTCCACTTTCTTGTGTTTTCTTCAATTTCTTTTTTCAAAGATTTAAAGTTTTTGTCATACAAATCTTCCACTTGTTTGGTTAAAGTTATTCTGAGATATTTTATGCTATTTGTGGCTATTGTGAAGGGTGATGTTTCTCTGATTTCTTTCTTGGCCCATTTATCATCTGTGTAAAGGAGAGCTACTGCTTTTTTTTTTTTTTTTAAATCTTGTATCCAGCTACATTACTGGAAGTATTTATGAGTTGTAGAAGTTCCTTGGTAGAATTTTTGGAATTGCTTATGTAAACTATCATATCATCAGCAAATACTTTGGTGTCTTATTGCTCTAGCTAGGACCTCAAGAACTAAATTGAATAGATATGGAGAGAGTGGACAACCTCGTCTTGTTCCTGATTTCAGTGGAATCACTGGGAGTTTCTCTCCATTTAGTTTTATGTTGGTTGTTGGTTTGCTGTATATTGCTTTTATTATGTTTAAGTATGTTCCTTGTATCCCAGCTCTCTCCAAGACCTTTATCATGAAGGGAAGTTGTGTATTGTTGAAAGCGTTTTTGGAATTTAATGAGATGATCATGTGGTTTTTATTTTTCAACTTGTTTATATGATTGATGGATTACACTGACAGATTTTCATATGTTGAACCATCCCTGCATCTCTGGGATGAAGCCGACTTGATCATGGTAGATGATGGTTTCTTTAGGCTTTCCAAAACCACCCAGATTGATGCTTTTAGGTTATTTTGTTGTTTTTGTTCTTCTACATTTCTTTATCTTCATGTGTCTGTATCTCCATGTGTAAGTGTGCCTGTGAGAGCAGGCGTTAGTAAATGATCATCCTTGTTTCCACCTCTTCAGAACTGAGTTTAGAGCCTGTGCTGGGCACTCAGTTGGTTAGGAGGGTTCTTGTAGCGGAGGCTTCCTGTTCATTTCCTGGCCACCCAGACCCAAAATAATCACACAGAAACTGTATTAATTAGAACACTTTTTGGCCAATAGTTCAGGTTTCTTATTAACTAACTCTTACATCTTAAATTAACTTATTTCTATTATTTTATGTTTTACCATGAAGTTGTGGCCTATCCGTAAAGTTCTGGGATCTTTTCCTTTGGCAGTTACATCACGTCTCTCTGACTCCACCTACCCTCTCTATGTATATTTCCTCCAGCCTGGCTATATTCTGCCCTGCTATAGGCTGAAGCAGCTCCTTTATTAATCAGTGGTAATGAAGCATATTCATAGAACACTGAGGGGAACCCCACATCAGGTTCTGGGATCTGAACTCCAGGACTCATGACGTGCAGCCAGTCATGAGTCCCATCTCTATTTTTCTGACATTGGGTCTCACTGTGCAGAGTTTGGGTTGGTCTTGAATCCAGAATTCCTTCTGTCTTGGCTTCCAAAGGGCTAGGATTTCAACTGCGCACCACCATATGCAATCATCATCTGTAATTTAAATCACTCCTGCTCTGGGCTTTCAATTACAATTCTTGGAGAGAAGATAAAAGTGAGCCTCCCCACCCATCTTCCCACTCATAGAAGGGTAAGAAGATAGACAGATGGGTAGATTGATTGATTGATTGACAAATGATCCACAGAGATTCATAGAACACCCAGAATCATTAACAAGCACTCACATTACTAATTAAGAAAACTCCATGGAAGTTTGTTTCAGTGCATGTTCTTAAAACTCTGATCATAGCCGGGAGGTGGTGGTGCACACCTTTAATCCCAGCACTTGGGAGACAAAGGTAGGCAGATCTCTGTAAGTTTGAGGCCAGTTTGGTCTATAAGAGTTAGTTTCAGGACAGGCCCCAAGGTTACAGTGATACCCTGTCTCAAAATACCAAACCAAAACAAAACAAAAACACCTCTGCTCATTTATACCTTTTCCCACTCTTCTAACAGCTTTGTTATTGACAGAATCTTATGGATCTTGAACTGGAACTCCAGATATTTATCATAGGTCTCAAATCCACAATTTTTCTCTTTGCTAGTCAGCATCACTTTTCTCTGTGCAAGCAACATATCAGGTTTAATATGTCTCTTTCTTATTAACTTTTTTAATTTACTTATTTTCAATATATCAAATAATTCTTCCTAAGAGCATCCACTGTCCATTTGCACAGTTCAGACTTATGGACACACCCAGCTCTCTAATGCTTTGTCTCTTTTCCCTTGTCACCAGGGCCAATGCATGTGTGCTATTGTGTCATAAGAGTGAGCACAACGTATTACATGGTGTATGTTGTAAGGAGGTGCTTGTTCATTTCCCAGCTGCCCAGACTCCCAAAATAACCACACAGAAACAGTATTAATTAAATCACTGATTGGCCTATTAGCTCTAACTTCTTATTAGCTAGCTTTTACATCCAAATTTAACCCATTTCCATTATTTTATATTTTACCACGAGGCTCGTGACTTACCAGGAAGGTTTCAGAAAAGCTGTTTCTAGCAGCAGCTCCAAGGCTTCTCCCTGACTCCGCCTCCTTTTTCCCAACATTCAGTTTAGTTCTCCCACCTACCACTATTCTTCTTTGCACAGGCTCAAGACAGCTTCTTAATTAACCAATGGTATTCACAGCATATAGAGGGGAATCTCATATCAGGTGTATGATTACAGAGTATTGCAATTCCACACATCCCACGAGTTTACAAAGCAACTTGCGTGTCTTAGGTCAAGCTTCTACAACTGCCACAGACTGGGTGATTTAATGACAAACATTAATTTCTTCCAGTTCTGGGTATTAGAAAGTTCAAGAACAGGGCAATGGTACACTGGTTGTCTGTACCTGTCACATGCAAACTTTTCTAGCTAAGGTTCATTAGGAAAAGAAGTCAAAAATAATCCAGCATTTACTGTCTGCTAATTGTATATTTTGAATGTTCTCTAAAGGACTGTATGTCAAAGATAGCTCCTGGCTATGTGGATGTGGTAGAACCTTTAGGAGGTAGGGATAGTAGGAAGAGCTCAAGTCACCAAAGGTGTGGCCTTGATGGTGATACTGGAACTGTGACCATTACCTGTTAATCTACTTTTTTGATTCAGCTACCATGTGGCAAGCATCTTCTTTAACCACATGCTCTGACTGTGATGCCTTATGCTACCAAAGCCAACAGCAAAGAGAACACAAACTGAAACCTCTGAAACTGTGAGCCAATAGAGACCTTTTTCTTTTTAAGTTGGTTGTCTCAGATATTTGTTATAGCAACAGAAAAATGACTATTACACTCTCTTAAGATCCTTCAGTTTTCCAAATTGTATTCAGAATGTCTTACTTGGCCATTTCCCATTACTATTGTAATGTACCAGCCCCTGCCTGTGCACATCACTCTGTTCTTAGAATGAGAGAAAAGGGTAAGCTGTAGACTTAAAGGAAAGAAAATTAAACTTGGAAAATTTCTCCAGGGTAACAGGGGTTAGCTTACTCTTTCCTGAAGTTCCTATCTGATGTCACAGCAAACCTTAGCTCAGCTAACTGTCGGTAACAAAGGGTAAGGCACTGTCAATCTAAGGGTGAGAGGGTATTTCCTAATCCTGGGATGAGCAGGTCCAGAACAAATGGGAAATACTGGCATGAAGGGCGGACTGGCTGAAGCCAAGTGACTGCTCTTAGGATCCCCCTTTTACCTAAAAAGCCAGCGGCTAGCCCAGGGTTCCCCAGAACGACCAATGAGAGAAGCTTCTTGAGAAAGATGGCCCATTGGTGACCAGGACGGGCCTCATGGGAATCAGAACACCCCATTTTCCCCAACAGCACTCCTCTGGTCGGGGCAGGGTGGGGGTGCAGCTTCTAGACTAGGTCAGTTACAGGTTATGCATGTCCAGGCTTCCTGGGTGGCATAGGTTGCTCCTGGCATAGTGACAAGAGGTTGCTTCTGCCTATGGTGCTAGGTAGGACATGTTCTCATGGATCCAGCCCCCCAAGTGCAGAGCCCAAGTGGAGAGGAACTCACAATTCAATGTATTCTAATCCATGCCCACTCCAGCTCCCTTCTTAGCATTCCAGACTGCAGTCTCTTGTCGCAGCTGAGCTGTGCCAGGATGTAAAAAAAAGAAATGAGCTTTTTCATTTAAATGTGGCCCTTAGGAGAGAACCCAGGCATCTAAACAACAACAACAACAAAAAAAACCCTTTTCTCTTTCATCACCTCTAATAATCCTATTTGTCTTTGCCTTGATACACTCATGTTTTTCTCTCTGGGTTCTAAGCATCCTTCCTGACTTCTCTTCCTATTTCTAACCTGAAACCAGGTGACATTCACCCTTCTGACAGGTGACACAAGATGACTATTTCTACCCCTCCACCCACAGAAGCCCTCTCTGTGTACTCAGCACACATTGGTGTGCAACAGCCCCAATGGAATGTCCCACAGGTGCAACACAAATTGCTGGCCACAAGCAGGCAATGTCTGCAGTGGAGAGCCCATCCTTGCAGGTAACCGCCTAGGCAGACAGCTTCATCCCAGACTCTAAGGACACAAGTTTCCCATCACCTCGGCTGTCCTCATCCCAGGGATCATTTGCTACACACCCCATGGGTCCTGGAGCCAGCCAAGCTGCTCCTGCACCAGGGTTTACACAAGAGACCAACCTGGCAGGTGGAGCTCTTTGTTGTATACCGCCTTACGCCTGCAAGATTTATGTCATGTTTAAAATGACATAAACAGCCCCAAACTCAGCTCCAACTCTGTCATCCACAGAGCTGCAACAACAGAAAAAGAACATCACCTCTTCACTGATTGTTTCAAAGAAGGTTCTAGGGTAAAGTCCTTACTTCAGTCTCCATTTTTCTTCCCCCTGCAGTCCTTCCCTTTATTAGAATATGGATGGTCCCCAACCTATGATGGCTCTACTGGCAACTTTGCAATGGTACATTAACCATGTATACTCAGTAGAAACCATACTTCAAACTTCAAATTTTGATCTTTTCCCAGGCTAGTGATAAGTGGTATGATACTCTATTGCAAAAGTTGGCAGGGCCAGCAAGACACAGCTCCCAAGTTACTGGGCCCATCACAGAAGAAATACTGTGTTGCGGGAGGTCCTCCCATTGGGGCGTGGTCTCTTTCCCTTTAAAAAAAGCAGCTACTTCCCTCCTCTCTCTCTTCACTTCCTGCTCCTGTTCCGGCGACTAGACTTCTTCCTAATTGCGTGCGCAGAGGGCTGTTGTCTGGGACGGTGATCTGTAAGTTTATTCCCCTTTAAATAAATACCACCCTATTAATCACAATTCCAAACTGGTGTGGGATTGTTTATGACTTGCGCCATCAATACTGTGTCTGCACGTGCCATCTCAAAGCTATAAAGATTAGAAGGTTGGATGCACCAACACACGTTTTCACTTGTGTTGGCAGAGATTGCTTATTCGTTTTCCCTGCTGTCCCGACCCGAAATAATCACACAGAAACTATACTATTTGCAATACTGTTTGGCCAATAGCTTGTACGTATTTCTAGCTCTTATATCCTAAACTAACCCATCTCCATTATTCTGTGTATTACCACAATGTCGTGGCCTACAGACAAAATTCCAGCAAGTTCCAGTGCTTTGGGGGGGAGGGGTGTCTCTGTCTCCTGCAGCAGCTACATAGCTTCTCACTGCTTCTGCCTACTTCTCCCAGCCTTCAGTTTAGTTTTCCCACCTAGCTCTATTCTGCCCTGTCACAGGCCAAAGCAGCTTCTTTATTAACCAATAAAAGCAACACATATACAGAAGGACTTCCCATACCACACTTGTGCAACTTTCAGCTTACTGTGAAGATATTGTACTATTATCTCACTGTGAGCCAAGGGGCATCCGCTAATATGATGATGAATTTCTCTTTTTAGCTCTTATGGATAATAAATCCAAATTTCCCTTACTTGCCTTGGTTTATTCTTTCAGTCTTTTATTTTTGTTCTTGTGGATTCCTTCCATGCTGCAACTTATTTAACAGTTCTACCAAGTCTACAGTGAGGACTCAGTCTGAAGACAAAGCAGCCACTGAAGCTGCCCCCCCCCCCCAGTGGCCAGTCCCTGTCATGCTGCCATATGCGTATATATTAACCAACACTCTCATTTGGTTCTGTGTCAGTTTTCTCTCTCTAATCATGCCAGAATTAGTTCCCAAGACTCCCAGCCAAAGCAAGAGCCTATACTGTTATTGTAACAACTAGATTCCCAATGCGGTGTAAAAGTTGTTACTACCCTGTCTACTTCAAGAAATGCTTACACACATGGACACAACATTTAGCCAAGTCAGACACATCTGTGCAAACTGAAAGCCAGATTTAACAGATTATCCAGACCTTTCCCTCCAAGAGACCAGCTTCTCTACTACTGAATTTCCAAGTCTCTCCCTTTCCCCCAGCATTTATCTCCCAACTGTCCACCAGCGCCTGGCATTCCAAGCTGGTGAGGGTCCTGAGCTGTACTAACTCTGGTTCCTCCAGCATGGCATCCATTGATTTTCAAGAAGGAAAAAAAAAAGGGGAAAGCCCTAGAAGAATTGGCTTTCAAATAAGTACCAAAGTGAAAACAACCAAGCAGATACAAGACACTAGCAGAATCCCAGGGAGAAACATAGGCAAAGACGTAGCAATCTTTCTAAAATTAGAAGTGGAATAATCCATTTACTGTTGCTCAGCTGTTATTTCTATTTTGGAATGCCTTTAAGATAATCTTGTTGCAGACATGTGCATGTTCAAGGAAAATCTCTGAATGAGAAAGTGGGTGAAGGAGACATGGGAAAAAAATGGCACCGCGAATGAGAAAAGAAAAGGTTCAGAGGGTCAATTTGATTAGCGTGATTTGCATTTCTAATAACTGTGGCCTAGCAGGACCAGGGCAGCCTCATTTGGAGTCAGACTCCCAGTGGCTCAGAGAACAGTGCTTCAAAGAAGCCAAGTTCCCGACCCAAAAAGAGGAACATGGGATGTACTCACTCATAATTGGTTTCTAGCCATAAACAAAGGACATTGAGCATATAATTTGTGATCCTAGAGAAGCTAAATAAGAAGGTGAACCCAAAGAAAAACGTATAGTCATCTACCTGGATAGGGGAAGTAGACAAGATTGCTGGGCAAAAACTGGGAACTTGCGGGTGAGGTGGCATGGGGCTAAGGGGAAATGGGGAGAGAAACGTGAGAAGGGGAGGATGGGGGGAGCTTGGGGGAATGGGATGGTTGGGATATAGGAAGGGTGGATACGGGAGCAGAGAAATATATATCCTAATTAAGGGAGCCATCTTAGGGTTGGCAAGAGACTTGACTCTAGAGGGGCTCGCAGGTGTCCAGGGAGATGTCCCCAGCTGGTACCTTGGGCAACTGAGGAGAGGGAACCTGAAATGACTCTATCCTATATTGATAAATATCTTGCATATCACCTTAGAACCTTCATCTGGCGATGGATCAAAATAGAGACAGAGACCCAATTTGGAGCAACGGACTGAGCTCTTAAGGTCCAAATGAAGAGCAGAAGGAGGGAGAACATGAGCAAGGAAGTCAGGACCACGAAGGGTGCACCCACCCACTGTGACAGTGGAACTGATCTATTGGGAGCTCACCAAGGCCAGCTGGACTGGGAATGAATAAGCATGGGATGAAACCGGACTCTCTGAACATGGCGGACAATGAAGGCTGATGAGAAGCCAAGGACAATGGCACTAGGTTTCGATCCTAATACATGAACTGGTTTTGTGGGAGCCTAGCCTGTTTGGATGCTCACCTTCCTGGACCTAGATAGAAGTGGGAGGACCTTGAACTTCCCGCAGGGCAGGGAATTTGGACTGCTCTTCAGTACCTGGAGGGAGGGGGAATGCAGTGGGAGGAGGGGGAGGGAAATGGGAAATGGGGAGGAGGCGGAAATTTTAATTAAAAAAGAATAAAATAAATAAATAAGAAGCCAAGTTCCCATGATTCATTTATGTGTTAGAAGCACTAAAGTCCTGAATATGCTTTTTATAAGCAGAACTCACCACGTTATACAAGAAAGGAAGGAAGAAGGAATGAAGGAAGAAAAAGTATTAGCATAAGGTCTTAACGTACTGTATTCTATGTTAAGTTATGGAACCATAACACCCCCCACTAACTCTGAATATCAAACTGGTAAAAGGTAAGGAAAGAAATTACTGTGAATACTTACATTGAAATGTCACCTTTTATTTTTGCAACTATCATTGGCAGAAAAAGCGTTCCTTTCTTTAGTGTTTCTGCTATACAACCGGGGATGCTTCTTTTTTTTTTTTTTTTTTTGCTTTTGCTTTTTTTTTAAATTTATTTAATTTATTTATTAAAGATTTCTGCCTCCTCCCCACCACCGCCTCCCATTTCCCTCCCCCTCCCCCGATCAAGTCCCCCTCCTTCATCAGCCCAAAGAGCAATCAGGGTTCCCTGCCCTGTGTGAAGACCAAGGACCACCCACCTCCATCCAGGTCTAGTAAGGTGAGCATCCAAACTGCCTAGGCTCCCACAAGGCCAGTACGTGCAGTAGGATCAAAAACCCAGTGCCATTGTTCTTGAGTTCTCAGTAGTCCTCATTGTCAACTATGTTCCCGGGGATGCTTCTTAGACCCCAACAGTATCTCGGAACACTGAATTACTTGCTTTCTGAAAAATGTTTGCAATGGGGGAAAAGTCAGTCAACTAAAATACGCTTAATTGTCTTTTTACCTGTGGAAGGCAGATAAAGCCAGGAGGAGGAGGAGGAGAAGACCTGTCTTGCTTGAATTTTCTGCTCTCCCACGGCAGAAGGCAGCTGAGAGGGAAATATTATTCCATATAATTATTCTTGAAAATGCCAGTTTTGACTTCGGTGGGCACAGGCTGACACCCCTTTCAATAATGCTTTCAAAATGAAGGTTTCTGTTCATTAATGTCATATAAGCAGGGACTTAACGGCTTCCACTGCAGGCTTATCAAACATGACGCGATTATGTGCCTGCCTGCAGTTTTTACAAAAGCATTTCTGGGTAGATTCAGGTTCCTGCACTTCATCCACCTTTTGAAGGATTGTTTCCCCAGGATGACAAAGTAGAATGGCAACTTTAAAATGACTGCTACTGTCATTTTTAATTCTCTTCATTTGTCTTCATATACACAATACACACAAATACACAAACACCCACACATGTATGCATGCACACACACACACATATGCACACATGCATACACAGAAAAATCAGCGGTTTTACACAAAAACCCTGAAGAATCACAGTATGCTAGTGAGTCTTAGGAGATTGTAGCATGGATTTCCAAGTGTGCTTAGGACTCTGCACTCTTGAAGAACTACGTGCGCGCACGCGCGCGCACACAAAGAGATCTCTCTGTGTCTCTCTGTCTCTCTCTCCCCCCAGCCTCCCCTATTGTGAGGTGTGCATGTATACGAGCTCTAGACAATGAGGTGAGTGGGATTTGCAGGGATACAAATTCTAACAGGGAGGAGGCTCTCCGCTTGCCTTTCTTGCATCCTGCAGCTGAAGAATTGGACTTATCTTGGAGAAAGGAACCCATATCGTACAGAAGTTGGGTAACAGATGAAGTTTGGAGAAACAGTGGAGACCCCACACTGCTGTGGGAGCTCCTTCTGCTCCTTCAGCCAATAGCCTTTAAGATACCAGCCCACTTGTGCATGGTGTCTTATACTATAAATGCAGCTGTAAAGCCTGTGCTCGCTCTCCTGCCTCGAGCTCTCACTTCCAGCTGCTAGACTCTGTTTCTATTCCCCGTTTGTGCAGAGGACTGTGATCTAGGACAGTGATCTGTAAGTCTCCCCTAAATAAATAACCCCTTATTATTATACGTAATTCTGAGCTAGTGTGGGATAATTTTGTATCTTCTGCCACCAACCATGTGAGAGCTACTGAGTTGCCTGTATGTGAACTCTCACATAAGAAAAGAAGGTTTGAGCTTCACAGGTCACTGTCCCCAGACTTCTGAGATGCGCAGCCCAAGATGTAACCGTAGGGATACCACCCTACTTAGCTGAGACAGATGCTAGGTGCTGGTGTTCTTCTTTTCTCCTGCTTTCAGTTCTGTGCTGTGCTGGTTGGTTACCTGTCGACTTGACACCAGCTAGAGTCACCTGGGAAGGGCACCTCAGTTAGAAAATGCCTCCATCAGGCTTGCTTGCAGGCAACTTTGTGGGGCATTTTCTTGAATGATGATTGATGTGAGAGGATCCAGACCACTGTGAGAGGTACCATTCCCTGCACAGGTGGCCCTGTGTGATATAGAAGAGCAGATAAACTTATTCATAGTGAGCAAAATCAATAGCAGCATTTCTCTCTGGCCTCTGCTTCAGGTCTTGACTCCAGGTCCTCCCCTGACTTCCTCCTCTGAGTTTCCTCACTAATAGATTATGACCTGGGACATGTAAGCCAAACAAACACGAGTTTTCTCCAAAAGTTGGTTTTGATCAATGTTTTATCACTGCAATAGAAAACAAACTAAGGCATGGGTATTGAACTCTGGGCCTTCTGAGTGTCAAGCATATGTTTTACCATTAATCCACACGCTCTCTTTCCACCCCACCCCAACCCAGTTCTACTTCCACCAAATAACCTTAGCAAATAGTTGGTAATTTTACAACTATATCCTGCTGTTATATTTTGAAACTACTGATAGCTTATTATATTCACCTACATCAAATTAGACCTCATTCATACTATAATATTATAGTTTGGATCTGAAATGCCTTATCCATTCTCAAAGCCCAAGTCTCATGTTCCCAGTTTGGTGCTCCTGAGAGGCAATGGATGCCTTAGAAGTCACGGCTTTGTAGGAAATAAGAATGCAGAGAGTGCTATTGCAATGAACACTTGGAATGCTTCCCCCTCCGATCTCTCTCCTTGCTTCTGTGGCCACAGTCATGTGTTCCTGCCATGAAGGGCACCACCACCACAGCTTTTGAGCAACAGGGCTGAGTCACACACTGAAGCCCTGAGCTTCCCGTGAAACCGTGAGACCACACATCTTCCCTTCTAACTCCAAGCAGGGCTGAGGATTGAACCCAAGGCCCTAGGCATGTTAGGCAAGTGTTCTCTCTGACCTATAGCCTTAGCTCCAAACCTGTTTCTTGTTTTGAAGTTGATGTCACAGAATAGGAAACTGAGTAACATATTATATTCTTGCTAATAAAAGAGAAAATGACCTTTCAAATGCAAAGTACCTAAAATCACTCCCCAAACACGTTTCTCTTTCTAAAAAATTTTATTGGGCACACCGTGTGTGTGTGTGTGTGTGTGTGTGTGTGTGTGTGTGTGTGTGTGTGTAAATGGCCCACGGACTTGCAGGGGCTGGGACTAAGTAGGGATGATGTCGGAGGTGATAGAGCAACGCAAACAGGCCTAGCTGTACGTCCTGGTTCCCCTCCTTATTTATTTAAATACATTATCTAATTTCTATAAGCCTGTTTTTCCAGTCATAAAAAACTTTAACCTGTCAAACTGTTGTTGTAGAAATTAGTTGGGATAACATACATTTTAAGTACCTGAGACTTGGCATATGAGACGTATTTAATAAAAAGGGTTTTTTTTTTTTTTGGCATCTGTATATACTAGTCACCCAATAATTATTTATAAAGTACCATATACCATAGTTTTGGAATGGATTTGGTTAGTTCAGGGGAAGGGGCTGCCCTTGTGTGGTTCTTCTATGGGTGGTAAAGAATGAGTATAGTTTAAAAGAACAGTTTGCTTATAGGTGCTTTTAGAATATACATACACCCCCCACAACCCCATATATATACATGACCTTTTCTTTAAAGAAAGAAACTATTGAAATTCACTTACAAAATTGGAAGTTATAGCCACTTTAGTAGTTTAGCTGTATTCCTGGCCTAGCTATACTAGCTTTCACTCTGAAGTCCCTGTTTGAGGACACTGAATTCTTTTCCCTTTCCATTCAGAGCGCAGCTAGTCTAATAATACATTCTTGAGGGGATTTCCCTGATGGCTTTCAAGTAGTTTCCCCTCTCCACAGCTGTTCTTTGCTTCTTTCCTTCATCATAATTATCGTTTTTAAAATTAGATCACATGTGAATGGCTTATTATCTGGTCCCTTACCAGAACTGAGGCCCAACACAGCCACTGACTTGGTCATCATCAATGGAATACCTCTGAGATCAAGACCTTCGTCCTGCACAGATCAGACACTGACGTGAGATCACTATGTAGATAAGTGCAAGAGGGGCGTTTGTGATGAACAGTCTCGAGTGAAAGCTTTATGCCGTAATAGCAATTTCCTTAAAAGAAATCCATTAAAGGAAGAAAACTTCAGAGTCGAAGAATGTTAGCAGTGTTAACTCTTGATGTACATTGTCAAATAATTAGACAATGGTTTTAAATCATCACTACCAAAGAATAGATTAATTTCTCTGTATTGTTACTAATATTTAATATTTTGGGGCCTATTTTTTGCTTGTTTTGTTGTGTTTTGAGACAGTTTCACGTTACAGTCCAGGAAGACCTCCAAAAAATGATAATTCTCCTGCCTCAGCTTCTCAAGTACTAAGGTTACAGACATGAGCTACCACACCCGGATTCTTCAGTATAAATAAGTATTATTTCTTGAACATTGAAATCTCTTCTATTCTTTGATTTTCAGCTCTCGTTCTTGATTGTCTATGTCACGTATTAGTTACTCATTAATATCTGGGAGAAAATATCTCGGGGAAAAGCTTGGACATCTTTTCCTCCTTAGGCTTTAATGTGTAGCAAGTAGGTTCCACAGAGAATCATAATGATAAACACTATGAAGGACATTAAATAGATTTAAAGCTCTGAAGTATTGAGAGGCTGAATGTATCAACAAAAGGACTATACTAAAAGTATACTCAAGCCTTTGCTATCTGTATTTTCTTATCTATGTCTATCTACATATCCATTTATAAATCTTTGCCATTAGAAGCCATATGCCTATTATCTATCCCGGTAGTATTTAACATTAGGTCAGCTCACTTCTTTAAAACCTACAAACAACCTTTCTTGGCTGCTCACCAATAATTCATTATTATACTCTCTCTAGTACAAGGTCCATGGATGACAAATTCTTTATATAAAATGTCCTATTTGCATCTAGCTTCAAATATCCACATCTATCACTTATCTCTAGGTTACCTAAACTAATCAACGTGATTGCTACATAAATAGTTGTTATAGTACACTGTGTAGGTAGTGGTTCTCAACCTGTGGGTCACAATTCCCTTGAGGGCTGCATAGCAGATATTTACATTACAATTCATAACAGTAACAAAATGAAAGTTATGAAGTAGCAACGAAAATAACTTTATGGTTGGGGGTCACCACAACATGAGAATCTGTTAAAGGGTCGCAGCAACAGGAAGGTTGAGAACCACTGTTCTAGGGAATAAAGACAATGAAGAGAAAGTCTGTGCATGTTTATAAACTCACTTTTTTACCCCAGTACTTGTGATCCAAAATTGGTTAAATCGGGGATCAGAACTCACAAATACAGAGGGCAGACTATATATTCATGTAAAAGTGAAAAGATGTATTCATATAATAGATGGAAAACTATAACTTCCTTCTCTCTAACTACCAGTAAGAAAGATTAATGATTGACAGTAGTCAAGGACCTCAGAACACTGAATTGAGATTTTCCTGCCATTGCTGCATTGACAGAATTAAAAGAGAGCAGAGGAAGGAACTGATCTCTCTTTGAGAGATACTAATGCTACCCTTCAGGCCCATACCTCCTAAATCTTCTCCTTCACAGGTGTGTGTGAGAAATCTCAGAGCACAGCCCCAAGCAGAGAGCAAAGTAGCTGAGCGGAGTCTTGTCCCACTACGCCAGCAAAGGGCAGGCCATCACCGCGGCTGCTGCCCTAAACCTCCAACTCTCTCAACAGCCACTTCTCCCTCCTCGCTCTCCCATGTTCACTCTGTCTTCCTCAGGGCCAAGTCTCTGTGCCATAGACACAGACGCTGTAAATTCTTAATGATGAATGTTAATAATAGGGATGGAGGGAGCCAAACATTTTTTTTTATGTATTTGTGTTGAGGCCAAACACTTCTTACTGGAATTGAGAGATCTAAAATGCTGAGGACTAAGGCAAGGGGGAAAAGATTCTCAGTACTGCATCTTTTAGGTTATAGAATGTATTGTGTGTTTGGGGACGGGGCACAAATAGTTTATTTTCCTGATGTTTGCTTGTTCAATCTAGAACGAAGGTATTCTCATTTCAATAACATTGTACATAGGGTGAGAATGGAAAGCAACAGGTAGATTATGATGCAATGAAGCAGCTCAGTAATTTACGTCATCTCTCCTGTGCTGACCACTCCTAAGTCCTCATCATCTGGAATCTCATGCATACACCTAGTTCCACAAGAACCTCAGACTAGACACACACGAATGGAGCTTGTCAATAGTCCCTTCAAATTCTGAGCTTACCTCTAGTCTTACAGTGTTGATGGTCACCATCTTGGATGCTAGCCAATAGAAGGGAAGTAGTATTTTGATCACATCCCTTAACCTGTAGCAAACAAGTATACATATTGCCCCCTTTAAGAAGTGCAGATAGCATTCTTACAGACTAGCATGTCTAATGCAGAATAGTAACCCAATGGAATGATAAACTCTAACAGTTAGTAGTTATCAAAACTACTATTTTTTTTCAAATAATGAAAGTATAATTGATCATACAACACTTAAATAGAAGATAAAATCTCTTATATTTATTATTGAAGAAAGTCACAGGATGCTAACAAATGAGCATCCAAATCAGATACAGTTACTTGGTTCTGGGTTCTTGTCCATTCTGTTTGTATAGGCAGGTATGCATGCGGTTTGTGTATCTCCCGACTTTTGTAGACAATTTGAAGTGGAGAAAAGATTAAGCATGGCACAAAAAGCTGCATGGCAGGACTGGGACTATTCTAAATAACCCTCCATCCCCTTACTCCTACCGTCTTCTTTGAGAAGAGGGTCCCAGTTAGGATGTTGTAAGGAGTCCTTCATTTCACCTTGCCCCCAGTCTAGGTGGAGAAGTTTGAAGTTCCCTTTCCCAACAACTGGCTTAAAAATAGTCTTATATATAGCTCTGGCCAGGGACAAAAAGTCAGGTGGTCAACTAGCCCTTAATGTTTTTCCCAATAAGAATGATACTGGTGGCATTTTATCACTTGGGACAGCTAGAGGTCGGGACACAATTTAAAGATTAAAAAGAATCCAGGGACTTCAGCCTTGCTGTAGAGCTGCATAACAGTCAATCCAACAAAGTTATTTTTTGTGATATAATAGATTTCCTTATCATTTAATACTTCCTTACTTGGGTGTTTGCATAGTTAAGGCTTGTACTTGCTTAGTTTTACCTATGAATTTCATATGACCTGGAATTGCTTGGAAGGGAGTCTTAATGGGGAATTGGCTTGATTGATAATGAATGCAGGATGTTTAGGCTCATTGTGGGTGGCACCATCCCCTAGATGGGGAGAGGGGTGGTCCTGAACCATGTATGAGAGGGGAAAGCTAGTTGAGAGCAAGTACCAGAAGGAGGCTCAATTTGTTTTCAATTTAAACAAGTTGGATACTCATAAGATCCATAAAAATGCCTCTTACACCATGACTTCAAAATAAAGATATCCCTAAGACAAATTCATAATTTAAGCTTACCTTTTACCTTGCTTTATTAACTCTAAAAATTTAAATATTAAGCATGTCCCCTAAGCAAATACTAAATTACCCCATTTGTATTTTGGAAATTTATTGGATTGTTCTATTTATTTTCTCTCTGCTCTTGACGGTGGATGTGACACTAAATTCCTCCCTGATGTCCCTGCACAAATGACTGTAATCCGGAGTGTAAGCCAAGTAAACTCTTTCTTCTGTAAGTAGTTTTATGTCCGGGCACTTTACCACAGAAACAGGATTGGAACTACAACAAGCCTACACGTGATGGAATTAAGAAAGATTAAAGCGGGATTGTTTTCTAGTACTTTGTGTGCTCTGTTTTCGTGTTATAAAATAGATGTCATTTCTTGTCTCATAAAACAAGAAGAAATGATTTTTATATCATTTGCAGGTGTGAGATAATCAAAGCTTTAAATATACCGAGAGAGGGAGAGAGGAAGCCCCACTGACTTGAAAAATAAAAAAAGACCAAAATAACTGCATATCTAGTTGCCTTTTGGGAGTAACTGAAGTGGTCCTCTGTCAAAAGCAAAGACATTCTCTGCCTTCTTATTTCTTGGGGTTTTCTAAGTTAAAAAGGACAGACACCGGTACCACCCGCCACCCACGGGGGCTCTGTTAAACTGAAATCGCATGCCATTGCAACCTCCAGGGCCCTCTTTGGTGTCATCATCCTGCATAAAAGCAGAAGGAGGCTCAATTTGTTTTCATTTTAAACAAGTTGGATACTCTAATATCCATGAAAATGCCTCTTACACCGTGACTTCAAAAATAAAGATATCCCTAAGACAAATGTGTAATTTAAGCCTACCTTTTACCTTGCTTTATTAACTCTAAAAAATTTAAATATTAAGCATGTCCCCTAAGCAAATACTAAATTACCCCATTTGGATTTTAGAAATTTAGCTTTTCAAATTATTCTTTTTTCTTTTCTTTTTTTTTTTTTTTGTATTTTTGAGACAGGGTTTCTCCATAGCTTTTTGGTTCCTGTCCTGGAACTAGCTGTAGACTAGGCTGGCCTCGAACTCACAGAGATCCGCCTGCCTCTGCCTCCCGAGTACTGGGATTAAAGGCGTGTGCCACCACCACCCGGCTCTTTTCAAATTATTCTTAACTTCAAAATATTGTTTGCAAATTATAACTTTGTTAAAATGTAGCATAATAATATATGACTCAAAAAATTGTAAAATTAACATTACTATGGAATTACCCTTATGTTTTGAAGACACTTTCCTTAAAAACAAACAAACAAAACTATTGGGTGAACCAATGTGTTTTTCTCTGTTTTTCTCAGTCAGCTTTCCTTCTTCATGGCAAAAGACCAGAGAATATCAACTTAGTAAAAGAAAAAGGTTTTCTTGACCCATGCTTTCAGCCTGTAGTTGTTTGACACTGTTGATTTGGGGCCTGTGGCAGCACAGGACACCAAGGCAGGAGCCCATGGTGGAGGAGACCGTGCAACTCTGCACTTCATTGTGCTTCAGAAGTGAAGCAACAAGGGAGGAAGAGACTGGGATCCTGACATTCCCCCTTCAGGGGCATTACTCAAATGACTTA
Source organism: Chionomys nivalis (assembly GCF_950005125.1). Lineage (NCBI taxonomy): Eukaryota > Metazoa > Chordata > Mammalia > Rodentia > Cricetidae > Chionomys > Chionomys nivalis. The sequence goes on along the minus strand of NC_080090.1, from coordinate 18,461,149 downwards.
ACTTCCTTCCCTTAAGCCCTACCTCATAAAGATTGTGACACTTCCCAACAATGCCAGAAGCTGTCCACCCAGCCTCCAGTACTCAGGCCTTTATAGAATTGGTACTCAGGTCAAAATACTCTGAAGAGAACAGAACAATGGAGAAATGCTTACTTTATAACAGAGGTATCAGATGCCAAGATATTTCTAAGTAAGAATATATTTCTTTTTAACTGAATATTAAAAAGTTATAATCATGTATGTTTACAGGGCTTCATCTCAAGCTTATTGAATTACTCATAATAGCCAAGTGATGGAACAAACCTACGTACCCAATGAGTGGATAAAAAAAAAAACAGCACACAATTATAAGGAGGGTTGTAATAGGCACCTGCCCATGTCTATGATTTACTGCATTCCACAGACATCACAGCGAGATTTTCCGGTATTGTTTCACTAGAGCTAAAGGTTCCATAAAAACGGGCCAGAGAAGATGAAGTCTTCCCTCAGAGATGTGAATAAAAAATGCAACCCAAGACCTCAAAATGAAAAACAGGACAGACCTCAAGGTGCCTGAGGCACTAGGAGGTGATGGGAATGATGAGTATGGGTTCCTCCACACAGCTACACTACCCAGCCACACCCACAATGACCAACTGAACAGCCTTCTGGGAAATCACTACCCCCACCCCATCCCACACCAACAACTCTCAACAGAAGCAATGCAAACAGGAAATAAAAATGAAAAGTAGTAAAGAAACCTTAGTTTTAAAAAAAAAAGTAGGTGAAAAAATAAATCTGAAGTGGTTGCTAGAGAGAGTACAACAGTTCGCACTTCTCTCAATAACTTCCAAGAAGTAGCTAATCCCATGAAGGCTGCAGGGGCCTCACACACACTAACATTCCCACTCAGCAGACACGTGTAAATAGAATTTTAACACTGCGAGGCAGCACTGGTGACTGGTTTTCTTTGGCAGCTTAATCATCCCCTCACAGCATCATGGAAACCCAAGCAATTGAGAGGGCCTATATACATGTCCTAGTGGACTAGAGCCGGGACGCCTGGCAGCTGTCCCCTAGTGTGAGGGTCCCGGATGTGAGTCCCGACTGTGGTGTTTGCCATTTCCTAGCCCTCCGCCTTTGCTGCCCACGAAGATTTCAGGCAACGAGGAAGACGACTCCCTAGGCAGAGGCACAAGGGATTCAGTATGAAGTACAGATGGATCCCAAGGAATTGGCACCCCCCCGAGGAAGGGTTAAGGGCAGGAACAGGAGAAATAATGATCTTCGCAAGAAGAGATTGTCCCCAAAAGGAAATATAAAATGACAAAATGTGTTCCTGGCGCTTGAGAGCCCCTTTTGAGAAAGATGTATTTCTTGTCTCTCGGTTCCATCATAGCATTGTCTCTGTAAAGTTATTGGTGCTAAGAAGTGGGTGGGGATCATCGAGAGAGCAAAGTTGGTTTCCACAGAAGAAGGGGGTGGGGACTTAGAGAGCAAAGTCGGTTTCCACAGAAGATCCCAGAGGTTCTGTAAAAGTCACATTGTTAGAAAACCGGAACATCAGGGACGAGAGCAATGCTGGCAAGAAGACAGACGTTAGCAGAATGAATTCAGCCCCCAGTCTGCAAGGAGTGAAAGAGCAGCTGAACAGCATGACAGGAATGCAGGGGACCCCGTGTAGCCACCATGCTCAGCAGCAGCAGCAGAGCAGAGGCCAAAGAAGTCTATGCAGGTGGCCCCACAGCTTTGGGAGCAGCAGGATAGTTACCCTTATCAAAGCTCAGTTTCCTGCACTTACCCAGTCTGCCTGGACGGTTCATCATCTTCCAGCCAACTATGGGAAATCAAAGAGGAAGCCTTAGCAAAGCTAGAATCTTGAAATTCTTTGGATCTCTGATTGCTACAAATTTTAGCACTCAGATGATTTTGTTCTTGACTTTAAAATGGTGTAAGCTGGGTGGACTGACACCTGCTGGTAATCCCAGCACTCAGGAGGTGGAGGCAGGACTGACTTCAGTTCTAACCCAGTCTAGAATCAAAGATAAATATTTGAGTACTTAAATAAAGATGTGAATAAAATTTAAAAGATTAGAAGAACTACAGAGAGATTTAGGCACAGTTGGTCTAAAATTTTCACAAGCAACACTGAAGATCACTTCAACAGAGTAACGTATAAAATTTTGGGACACAATTATGAATCTTAGATGCCACACACATCAGTGGCTGAGGCCTGCAGCTTCCTACCCTCTCCAGGCAAAGGCAGATTTGCTGGGCCTGTGTTTAGGAAAGAAATAGTTGGCTTCACTGGAGAGACACCTATTTGGTCACCACAGCGACAGCGACAGACAATAACGTGTCATGTTCTCCATGTGAGTGTCTGTACCTTATGGATTATTATAGAAGCAAATACTAAGGCCAAGCTAAGTCTACACACCCAGGACACCTTCAAACCAGATGGATAATCTTGAAATTATATCTGGCAATATTTAAATCAGGTCTCCTTTTCATTTGAATAAGTGTATTGGCTACAACAATACAAATCCAAAAGCTTTTCTATATCAATAACTCAACCTACAGCTCGGTGATTTATCTGAAAGTGTTTATCTTCCTTTCAATGTAGAAACATTCACACAAGACCCCCAGAGCAGGTGCTGGCACTGCTTGACTTGTTTTAGCAAGAATTTCATTTAATTAATGATTATCGAAATTATTTTCCCCCTCCATGAAAGACATGAAATTTTTACTTTTTAAATAACTTTATCAAGAAAGACTTGTTTAACCTGTTTTTCCCCCAATATGGGTAAACAATCTTACACAAATACCAGTTAGCCAATAGCTAGCTGGTTTCTAAGCTAAAGAAATTTATTTTAATGCTATAAAAAATTAAGTACATGAGTGAAAAGGTCAAGTACATTGCAAAGTTTCTAGTCAGAAGTCCAGAGGCTTCTGGTTATGTTGGTGAGCACTCCCCCTTCCCTTTCACCATTCGAACACAGAAAAGAAAGAAAAACTAAAGGGAGGCAGTTAGAGATCATCCCTACCCATTGGGTCACTGCTCTCTGCAAGCCTTTGGCTTGAACAAGGTCTTTTTACCAGGCACTTGTGTTCAGTCATGTCAATTGTCTTTCCTCAGCTTCATTAACAACTCTGTGACACTTATTCTAAACCCTGTCAAAACTCTACCTAAATGACTCATCTGGAGAGAAAACAATCATCTCACAAAATGAGAGTGGCAACCACAGAGAAGCCCCAGAGTGCTGCTGGCTGCTTGCACTGATTGTCTCCTAGCACATAGCTCACTGCTGAAGTCCTTATGGTCTCTACACAGCCATCAGGCCCCCCATTCCCCCAGGGTTGGGCGCCTGGTCTCTTCATCTTCCTCCCACTCAGAGGATGGGCTTCGAATTTTTCTATGTTTAGTGTTAAACAAAGTGGGCAGGGGTGGGAAAACCCAGCGGCTTTCACAGCTGCTTTCTGCAAGGTCACAGGAGCTGTCTGTTCCCCCACTTTTATAGGCAGGGTAGAATGGAAGACCAGCATCCTACAAACAGGTGGGACACCTAACACAAAGGTCATTCGTCATGGTCTTATTCTCCTGAAACAACCCACCAAAAGTCAGTGTCTGTCCTATGTTGTGGAATATTAGTTCAAGATGTGCTACACTCTTTCAAGCTTTGGAATATTTGTTTAACGAGGCAAAGATGTATTGCATTCTTTTATGTTGTATTTGTTTAACTCTGTGAAGTTGTGTTACTTTGCCTGCCTAAAACACCTGATAGGTCTAATAAAGAGCTGAATGGCCAATAGTTAAGCAGGAGGGAGAAATAGTTGGGGGCAGAGAGAGTAAATGGGCTCCAGAAAAGAAGAGGAGGAATGAGAAAAGGAGAAGGAGAGGAGGACACCAGGGGTCAGCCACCCAGCCAGTCATGGAGTAAGAAGGAAAGAAAGATATATAGAATAAAGAGAGGTAAAAAGCCCAGAGGCAAAACATAGTTAAAGAGAAATGGGATAATTTAGGTTAGAAAAGCTGTACCTAGAAAGAAGCCAAGCTAAGGTCCATCATTCACAAGTAAGAAGTCTCCGTGTATTTACTTGGGAGCTGAGTGACAGACCTCCAAAGAATGAAAGAAAGAAAGAAAGAAAGAAAGAAAGAAAGAAAGAAAGAAAGAAAGAAAGAAAGAAAGAGGGGGGGGAGAGAGAGAGAGAGAGAGAGAGAGAGAGAGAGAGAGAGAGAGAGAGAGAAAGAAAGAAAGAAAGAAAGAAAGAAAGAAAGAAAGAAAGAGGGGGGGGGAGAGAGAGAGAGAGAGAGAGAGAGAGAGAGAGAGAGAGAGAGAGAGAGAGAGAAAGAAAGAAAGAAAGAAAGAAAGAAAGAAAGAAAGAAAGAAAGAAAGAAAGAAAATTCCAGTCCTGAGATACAAGACAGGCATAAAGAGAGAGAGAAAGGAACAACTCCAGTCCCAGGACACGAGACATGCATAGTTCAATGCCTATTTCACCACAATTCTTTCTCTTTTTTCCCCTATTTTTTCTTGGTCTTTAGAGATACTTTCTTAATATGAGCATATCGATATTGAAAAGTTCCCAATTAAGTTTTTGAAGAGAATTTCAAAGCTCAGATGGCAGTATCTTTGCTCAGAAAACAAAACAAGAAACAAACCACCACCAAGAAAACACGTAATCACTGAAGCCCCTTGCTATACACTGGCCAAACATTTTAAGTATTGAAATGGAGGCTGGAAGAGTAAGGCCTGATTAGGAATCAGGAAATATGAATGAGGATATTAATTCCCAAGCATAAGGCTGGTGTTATAGCTTGGAGGTAGAGTCCTTACCTTGCGCACAAGGCCCTGGGTTTACTCAATGTTTCAATGCTTCAGAAAAAAAAATATCTTAATTCTCAAGAGTAGACTCTGATGTTCTGACAAAAGAAAAAAGTATAAAATACCTCTAAGCACTTGCCGGCATATGTACACACATACACATGAGCACACATGCACACACACACACGCACGTGCACACGCGTGCACACACACACACCTTGTGATACACCACAAGGTCACTGTGCCACATGGCATCTCTGCTATTAGTTTCTTTTCATGCTATGAATGGAATTGCATCTAGAGTTTTTCGATATAAAAATTATTTTATTGTAATGACCCTACCAATGAAAAGGCATCATGCAGCTAGATTAAGGCAGCCATTCAAACACCCAATTCAAAAACTCGATGCATCTCAGCAAACTTCTCTATAGTCAGAACAGCTGAACGTGGCAAGTGTTATCCTTGCAAATATGATGACTATAATCCAAACCTTAGAACACACATTAAATCAACAAAACAAATAAACAAAACAACAAAAAAGCTATGCATCATGATGTTAGTATTGGGAGGTAGGAACAGACGTATCTCAGGACTCCCTGGCCAACTAGCCTTTTTACTAAGTTTCAGATCGGTGAGAGACTCAGTATCTAAAAACTGGTAGACAAAGCCTGAGGAATGACACCTGGGATGGTCCTCTGACATCCATATTCACACACATACATATGGGTGCACAAACACACACACACATAAACATGTATTCTGTGTGTGTGTGTGTCTTTGTCTCTCTCTGTCATACCTACATGCATACGAAAGTACCAATGGAATTCAAACAGTCTGGAATTGAAGAGGCAACCCTGTAGGAACTAAAATTGCTGAGGAGCATGCAGGAAATGTTTCACCATCTTTGCAAATCCTCTGTAATATAAAACTGACTTTCTCTTAATTATAGAACAAGTTTTTGGCAATATGTGCACATCACGGGCTAAAGTAAGATTTGGGAGGATGAAAAGAGTTTGCAAACACTGGAGTTGAGAAATCACGGTAGAAGACTCCTGAGGAGCAAGGCTGGCAGGAGTTTAAAGGAGTTGGGAGGTGTCGACATGTTCTCTGATGCGATATCTCTTAGACTCTCACTAAGGAACTCACCAGAGCAGGGCAGGAGCTCAACAACGAACCAGCAGATTGGAGTAAGACAAGAAGTCAGATCAAAGCACTCAGGGAAGGGACCAACACATTTTAATGTTCTTTCTTGACTAGAGAAAGCTTCAAAATATAGTAACCAACAAAGGCCCCTTGTATGTAATGACATGGATTATTACTAAGGTGGCTGCTAAATTTGCATTTCCCAAGTCCTAAAAAAGAAAGCACAGAGTCTAAGTGCTGAATTGCTAGCATGTAGCTTTGGCTGTTATCTTCTTCACCTGCCATGCAATAGCCACCCTGCATGCTTTCTCTGCGGTTTCTTGAGTCACTTTTAAGGTCCAACTAATTCTTACCGTACTGAACATCTCTCGATAGTGTTTAGTGGGCAAGTGGCATATAAAGATACTTATTCTTCAACTCACATGTACTGCCCCATTCTTCATTCATTTCCTCGCCCTCGGTAGCATCAGGAGTATGTTCTATGAATACTACATCCATTGAAAGCAGAAACTAGACCATTAGGATATTTTAAAAAGTTATGATGAGAGCAGTAATTGATGCCTGCCATGCTGTTGGAGGATAAGAGAAGGAAGCTGTGATACTAAATCTTGACAGTCAATTAGAATCTCCCAGAAGATGCATCTCTGGTCATATGAGGTTGTTTCCATGGAGATTTACCTGAGAAGGGAAAACACCTACTCGATGTGGACACCACCAGACCCATGGAGTGGTGTTCCAGCCTGAATAAAAAGGGACAGGAAAAGAGGGAACGAGTTGACATATGCGTTCATCTCTCTCAACTTCCTGACCACAGATGAGACAGACATGGCCGCCTGCCTGAGATTACTGCCACCAAGTTATAGCCACTCCCTTGGCCACACCTTCCAAGCCCTGAGGGCTGCACTCTTAAACTGTGAGCCAAAATAAATTCTTCCTATCTTGTACTGCCTTTGTTAAATATGTTACAGTATTAAGAAATGCCACAAATACAGGCACCCAACTTTAGGCTGATGGGTTAGGAAATGTCATCTGAGTTCAGAAGGACAACCAGATCTTAACTGACCCAAAGGGAAAGATTTGGCCATATACATTTTAATATTTCAAAGTTAGAAGTTAGTAAAAAGCAGGTACTAGTATGTAATGATAATCAATAGTCATATTGATAATATGAATTGAGACAATACCAGTGTCCTGAGTCCAACAGACAAAACTCCTACTCACAAGGAGTTTTTTGAGAATTGTTCTGTTCTTCAGCTTCATAATGACAGCTGGAATTTCTGGGACATTCCTGGCCTTCGATAAATGAAAGTGTTTCCCACAACACTCTACCTCCAGCCCAGCACCAAGACCTGAGAGCTCTTATTTCACAATAAGCCTCGTCTCTGGGTTCTTCCAAAACCTTGCCATTTCTTTAGCAATTCCCCAATATTTGTACAGGATTGAATATCAGTTTCCCAAGTCCCACCCTCTTATAGCGATCTGGATAGAAAAGCCAGATCACTGGTCTGTTCCTTGCTTGGTCTCCTTTTTGCCTGAGTTGATTTACTCAGTTGCGGCCAATTCCTTCACTGATTTCAGAATCAGCGCTTCCAGGCTTCCATCTTGAACTCAGGACCAGGAGCCCTCCTGGAACTGTCCAGTTTTACGTTGCCAGATTAGAACTGCTGAGGGATCCAGCCTTAAAGGCTATACAACTACTGGGTTGTTCACCTCCGGTGAGAGAGTCACTGTAGGACCACTCCAGCTGTGGAGGTATCTAGCCTCCAGGACTGTAGAACACTCAGGTTCTCAATCTTCTAGGTGTGATTAACTGTTTTACTGTTTTTACATAAGCTAATTTTATAAATTCTTGAATACACACATGCGTGCACACACAAACACACATGCACAAATACATACGCGCGTGCGCACACACACACACACACACACATACACACACGCCATTGGTTCTGTTCCTCTAGAGAACCTTGACGTAGTTCAGCAGCAGCAGAAGTCAAGGACTTGGAGGCAGGAACAAAAGCAGAAGCCATGGACGAAGACTGTTGACAGACTTGCCTTACCTGACTTGCTTGGCTACCTTTGTAAGAAGTCCAGGTGTACTTGCCTGGGGATAACACAACCCATGATGTCTTCTACATCAACCAGCAATTGAAAAAACGTCTCACAAACACAATCTGATGTGAACAATTTTTTGGTTGAGTGTTATTCTTGCCAAGTGGCTCTAGTTTCTGTCAAGTTGACACAAAGTAGCAGGCTCAAAAGGTCTCTTCACTCAGGTCACAATTCACTGAGCTCCTGGAGAGAGCTTGGTGATCACAATTCACTGAGCTCTTGGAGAGAGCTTAGTGAGAATTTACTAGAGCCCTCTGGTAGAGATGGTAAATAAACACTCAACTCAAGTATACTATAAACTATGTATAAGATAGCATGGTAGGCTGCAGTGAGGTGAGGAAAAGACCTAACTAGGAGTCATAGGAAGGAAACGCAGGAAGGCGCCGTGTAGTCCATGCCAACAGATTAGAGCCAAAAGGGAGGAGGCAGCATGGGGTCTATTGGAAGAAGCAGCAAACAAGACAAGAGCAGATGTTTAGATTTCACTTCTTTACTTTGAACTGCTATTGAAACATTATGATAGAGTATGCAGGTCTTTAGTGTACACTTCCACAAGGTTTAGTTCATAACCACTATTCGAGAAAGAGAAAACACTGCAAGTTCCACAGAATCCTCCCTTTAGGCTCACTTCAGCCTCAAACGTAGTCATTAACATTCTGTCTCCCTAACTGAGCTTTGCCTACTTATCCTTATAAATGGAATCCTACTGCCCATACCTGGTTTCTCTTCCTCAAGACTACTGTGTCTAAATGATCAACCTACACTCACACATACATATGCAACAGACATACATGTGTCACCCCTTTTCACCTGAATAAATTATATTTCCCTCTCAGCCATGGTTGGGTATTTTGGATGCAACTTTTGGGTGCTACTAAGCTCATGCTTTAGTAAATAATTTTGTATTCCTTGGTGTACACGAGCATACATCTAATACACACATAGAATTCTAATCACTGGGTCACAAGATATACATATATGCTTAATTTAGCAGTCTTTTATCATGGCTCTGTGAATTAAAGTCTTACCAGGACTTATCGCACAGGTGAGCTTTATTTTCATGAACATTTTGGATACTATCAATCATTTTACTTTATTTTATTTTATTTTATTTTTCGGTTTTTCGAGACAGGGTTTCTCTGTAGCTTTGGAACCTGTCCTGGAACTAGCTCTGTAGACCAGGTTAGTCTCGAACTCACAGAGATCCGCCTGCCTCTGCCTCCCAAGTGCTGGGATTAAAGGCGTGCGCCACCATCACCCAGCACTATCAATCATTTTAATTTCAGCTGTTTGAGGGTTTATGGTATAAGACACAAATTTTGTACAGTCTTGATATCTGATGGCAAGGGTCATTTAGATACTTTGTTGTTGTTGTTAAGTTCCTGTTCAAATACCATGCTCACTCTTCTGTTGGGTTGTCTGTTATTACTAATTTGTAGATACTTTATATATTATGGATATAAATCCATATATATATTTTGTTAGAGTATAAATTGAAAGCATGGCATTCTAGTCTGTGACTTGTCTTTACCCTCTGAATGTAATTTTCTAGAGACAAAATGTTTATTTTCACTGTGGTCTTGTTTATTCATCTTACTAAGTTGAGATTATTAAAAATGCTTAAGATTTTTTCCTGGTCCAACTTAATAAAGATTTTTTTCATTATTGATTCTTCAATTTATAATTTAATGGAAAATTCAAGAGCTTTTTTTATTAAACTTTCCTAGTGTTTGATATTTTATGATAATATAAATTAGACCATCTTTACCTTGGAATTTTTTTTATTCTTAATTTTACAAGATGACCTTTTATCCAGTGAGCCAGACAAGTCCAAAGACATTGCTCATTTGTTAACTATATCTACTGTTTAGCTTGGATCTTTTAATGTTCCTAGTTACACCGTCTGCTAATAACCAATAACTTCCTTTTAAATTCTTATTTTAAGTGCCTTTTTAAAATCTGAGTGTGTTACCTTTCATATCTAGTAAAATAATTAATTTATATATAATATCTATAATTTACCTTGGATTTTCAAATGTGAACAATCACATCATCTGATACCAACAACAATTTTCTTCTTTTTAATTATTATAATTTTTATTTTTCTCACCTGATTGTATTGCCTACAAGTTTTCATATAGTGATGGATAGAGAGGATGACATATGCACAGCTCTCACACAATCTATGCAGATAATTTTTAATATTTCATCATTACATGCAATTTTTAAAAAGAAATCCATTATCAAAATATTAAAGGTTTTTTTGCGGGGGTTGGTTGGTTGGTTGGTTGGTGAGACAGGGTTTCTCTGTGAAATAGTCCTGGCTGTTCTGGAAATCACTTTGTAGATCAGGGTGGCCCTGAACTCACACAGATCTGCCTGCCTCTGTCTCCCAAGTGCTGGGATTAAAGATGTGCAGCACCATAGCCCAGCATAAAGATTGTTTCTGTTTGTTTGTTTGTTTTTCTAGTTGAGACTTTTATCATGTATGAATACTTGATCTCATCAAGTAATCAAATACTTCACTTTTTCTTCACCGTTTGTCTTTAGGGGAGTCAAGGAATCAGTACCTGAAGCATCTAGTCACATCGTAACCATACACAGAGCAGAGAGAAACAAATGCAGGCAGTCTTCTCTACTTCATCCCTGCTTGTCTGTTCCTGCACAGTCGAAGGCCCAGATCCGGAGCATGGGAATTCCCACACTGGGTGGACCTTCTCACTTGAATTAGTATAATCAAGGCAATCTCTCACAGACATCCCACAAACCATCATGATCTAGAAGATTCCTCACTGAGACTTTCTTCCCACGTGCTTCTAGACTGTGTCAAGCTAAGAAACAAAACGAATCATCACAGATATAGAGCCTATCTATATTGTTTGGTTTTGTGCATCTGATATCATGATAAATTACATTAATTAACTACAAAACTAGTGTATATTTTGCATTATTGGAATAAATGCATTTGTCGTGTTATATTATCAATACATAACAGTATTCATTACTTATTTTTAACGGTAATTTATTCCATTTTACACAATGAGATCCTTGAGAACAAGAGTATTATGCTGTTCTGCTTTTTCTCTATTACTCACAAACCATAATCATGCTGCAACTGTATTTTTACGACTGTAAACGTCTTGCAAAAATGCACCCTAGTCTAATCTCTGTGTGTTATTCAGGTTTGGCAAGTTCATATGTCAGATAATTTTTGTAGAATAGGAGCCCTCACAGTCTCCTAACAGTGCTTTTGCATAAAAGACACTCTCAACAATTGTGCTTCCATGGGTGACATTGCTAGCGGTGGTTTTGTGTCAATGGGTACCACTTCCCAGCCTAACTCTTCAGGCCACTTCTGGATCGAATCTCACAACTTACTAGGAGAAGGATGGTGGTCACAGTTCATTGAAGGTAAACATGGTGTTCACAATGATCACTATGCTCTAGAGAATAAAGAAGCACATCTATCATTCAATGGTCATGACATCCATATCATGACTTGGACCTCATACACAGGTCAGTCAAGATTGAACTCTGTAATAAAGGCAAGGCTACCTGGGAAAACTTGCCATAGTCTTCATTTAAATTCTTATTAAGGGCTAGAATTGTGATTTTCAAAACTTAACTCATCTTTCTGTATTTAAAGAAAAACTAGAAAGTTGGGCACTGTGGCCCACACATGTAACCCCAGAACAAGAGAGACAGAGACTGTAGAATTACTTTGCAAGTTGGACTACACTGATAGATCAAGGACAGCTGGATTACATAAGAAGCTAGAAAGAATATGGGGAGGGGAAGAGGAGGAAGGGGAGGAGAGAAACAGGCAGGGAGAATAAAGAGAAGGGGAGCGGAAAAGGAAGGGAGGGAGGGAGGGAGGGAAGGAAAGATTATATACCTTTTGTTTAGAGGGTCTGTATCTTTAAGTATGACAGTTTGACATCTCTACTACACGACAGTGCCATTTACATTTCATATTAAGGTTTCACAGCACAATTTACAAAGGTATGAACCTCTGGTAAATCCCTTTGATGTTACCAGTATAGGCAATATTTCGGAGGTGAGATTTTGCCATGCAGTTCATGTACACACCTGTATGCCTCTCAGTCATCAATTCAATGTGAAAACACGCTGTTGCTAATGTCATGTCCTAGAGCTCAAAACCATCATCAGATTTCTTGAACCTTAGAGTTTAAATAGAAACATTAAAAGCTGTTTCACAGAAGTATGCCTGGGATAAACATAGAAGTCTGTAAAGAAAAGGAAAATCTTATAGAAATACGAGCCAGAAATTGGTATTTGACTGCTATGTAGACAAGACAAATCTTCAATTTAGTCATCTTGGGCTCCTCAAATTCAATGTATTGTATGTGATACATCGTGGACCACGATTAAACCTAGTAATCAATATTAAGTCACACCCAATAGAGCTAAGAGAAAATAAAACTTCTTGAAAACAAGCTGTCATGTGGATCCTTGGGGAAAGAAGTCCATTAGTGCAAAATACATGTTAACCATGGTAGGACACAGGGTCTAGGATACAGGGAAGCTGATGTTAAATGTGAAACCTGGGAGGAGTGGAGGTGCTTAGGCAGAGATCAGGGAAGACGGGAGAAGTCATTTTGCTTTAGGTACATTATTAATCATCTAATAGAGTCCTGACATCACACTAGTGTTTCATGTTCTATAGAGGTCCTGCAGAGAGCTAGGAAAAGATTTCTTTCTCTTCTCTCTGAGTTTTGGTTGGGTCCTCTTTTACATCTCTTCCAAGTGAACTTAGGCCATGAAACTTCCTTTGGCTAATAGGTATGCGTCTTGCAGATGTGTCCCTTGTGGGTAGAAGCTTCAGGAGCTGTCTCTAGATTCTCTTAGCTTCAATAGGGGCAAAGACCACTATGATGGGCATTTCTTTCCATCCATCAGGAAGACTCAGAAGAGGAGGAATCCTCCCAGCCTGCGCAGATGAGGAGGGTGATGAAAATGTCTGCCAGTTGCATAGAGGATATTTGTTCCTGAAATATAGAGACTATTGCATTTAATCACCATCGCAAAACCATGACTTTTAAATGTGTGTATGTTACATACTTTAAGCCTTCACCTATAGTTGCCATATTTGCTGAAAATGATGCAAAACCCAAACTCAGGTTTGTCTCACTAGAACCTTTCCTTACAATCACTTTAGCTAGACCCAGTGGTCTGCACAGGGAAGAAAGCAAGGCTGCTGCTTCCTCCCCATAACCTGGAAACTCACCCAGCTGGCATAAAACCGAAAGAGTGGAGCAGACTCATCTCACCCTCTTCCCAATAGAAAAGTATAGCAGAAAGCTCAAGAACAGTAGAGTGCCAAATGTCATGCTGTCCTCTGAGAAGATCAAGAGCTTCAAAGGGACCCAGACTAGGGAGATTCCGGCGGGGTGGGGGGGGTGGCTCCTGCCCAGGTTGCTTTACTAAACCACAAACCTTTATACTATTTCTCCTCAAGAAAATACTAGAATCCCACAACAAATATGATAGTCATTGCTTTTCTCCCATGCCACAGGAATTCTAGAACAGAACAAGATGCAAAACACTGTAAGTCAGTGGTTCGCAACCTGTGGGTCGCGACTCCTTTTTTGGGGGGGTCTCATATCGGATAGCCTACAGATCAGGTATTTATATTATGATTCACAACATCATGAAGTTGCAGTGACGAAGTAGCGACAAAATGATATTATGGTTGGGGGTCACCACAACACAAGAAACTGTATTAAAGTGTTACATCATTAGGAGGGCTAAGAATCAATGTTCTAAGCACCAAGAGCCTCACTCACAAAAAGCAAGACGATATTCTGCATGCAACCAAAAATTTCATTTTCCTCAAATGCACAAGCTGAGTTTGAAGTTCAGAGTTCAGGGCATGTAACATTCCTTCTTACACATTCTAACTGTGCTTTAGGAGTAAAAAATTTCCTAAATAGATGGCTAAGCCAGGTTTTTGAGACAGCATCTTGTTTTGTAGTCCAGACTGGCTTTGGACTACAGATAATGTGGCTTCAGCATCCTGAAGGCTGGGATCACAGACACATGAAACTGTCTGGTCACGTATTTATTTTCACTCCGTGGCCCCAGTTGACTCAGGACCCACTAAGCTGCCCACGCTGTCCCTGCCTGCTCAGCACGCCTGGTGCTGGGACTATAGGCATGCAACCGTCAAGCCTTCTATGTACTTACAAATCTTCATCTTAAGCACCAGCTAACTAATGATAGGAATGAAGTTTAAGATCAATTGAATGCATTCCAATCCAACACATGCCACTTTCTTTTTGCATAACCTGAGATCCATCTGATGTCTTTCAGCCAAAGTAAGAGATAAATTACTCTCACTTTTAGCAAAGTGGGTAGAAATATATTATTTAGCTGTCACTTTACACGGTGTTATTGACTTTCAGATTAAGCTGTGCCTCTACAGCCTGGCTAGAATCCACACACTGCCGCTTTTCATCTCGGGGAATTCCGTTACTTGTGATGACTAAATGTATGTGTCATTTGGAGCCATAATTTATTTATTCCTTTAATATTTAGATTGGCTTTCAAAGCACCAAATAACCGAATAGGCTGCTTCCAGGCATCTGGTCTCCATCATAATTATTTCTTCATTTATTTCAACGTAATAGAAATGGTGGTCATCTTTTTGATGAGACAGACAAGAGGGTTTTAGACAGAGGCGTGGTTTGTAAGCCACCCTCGACTTTCTATGTTACCTTCAACTTGCTCCCTGCAGCAACTAAACTAAAAGGTGCCACATAGCTTCAGCGTGCTGTTTACAATCAACTTAATATGATATGTTCATGCTTTCTCTAGCAACTATATGCCAGGTTACATTGGTTATAGGCTTTAAAATCTCACGTGCTGAATTATAAACTAACAGCAATCTGCCTAAACATCATAGCTTACAAAACAGGATATCTAAGTATGAGTGTTTGAATTTGAATAAAATTGTATTTGCATATGATTTTAACTCTTCATAACATGTGCATAAACACTTTAAGATGTTAGTATTTCAAAGGGGTCAGAGAGTAAACCAAACATAATTTGAAACAAAAGCTCCATTTCTAATTCAAGGTAAATATAGAAGAAGCTAGAATCTACATCTCATATAAACATAGTTTTAAAAGCAAAGTAAATGACACTCTGATTTAAACATCAAATGGGGCACATGATTTTCTTTAATCAATGCAATGCTCTTTAGGGCATCTGAGGGAGGGAAAGTGCAGATGTTCACACACTTGTGAGCATAACCAGACCTCCCTTCACTTCATCTCTCATCCTCAGGAGAGCCGAGCATCCCACACTTACAGCGGAAAGGGGAAGCTGCTCTGGCCCGCTAGGTAGACCTGATACTTTGAATGCAAAACAAAAAGTGGGAGAGCATCTCAGTAGAATGCACGCAGCAGCATCTGTGACTCGGGATGACACGCTCACAGAAGGTTGTACTATTGATTCTCAGTAAAAGTACAAAAGCAATGAGCCAGCCTAAAGCAAACACTGCAAATGAAAACAGTTCTGATGAAACGAAAATGAAGCACGCTCAGTCACCACTCCAAGGCCTCAGGCTCGGGCCAGGTTTCTCAAGAGCACCCAGAGCTAATTCTCTCGAAGATGCTGTTTCTCTCGATCCTCTACCAACTCCAGACATCACTGATCCCTCCAAACATCATCCTGGAGCGAGCATTTTAAAACAGGTACTGCTGTTACCTTTCCAACAACCAACTTGCACTTGCAATCCTTACAATCCCTTCAGCGACAGCCCCTGTCTTAAGGATACAAGGCATCCTTTTGGTTCTCTCCACACAAAACAGAGCCTGTTACTCAACTCAACTAGGAGCTTTAAATAAGGGCTTAAGAATTAGTCATTCGTGTGACTTAATCAGGTCCTCAAAAAGGCATGGGCTGTCCTTTCTGCTCCTAACAAAAATACCCACTTCCACGCTTCTTTCCAGGGACACTGTTGGTGAGGCAAAGCTCTGGAAGGGCTTTAGGGGCCAGATGGGATTCAGGTGGGTAAAGCGCTGGGGGACGCAAGTTTCAGGAGTTTTTTGATGTGGTGTCATAAATACGAGGAAACCTCCACATTCCACTAAGGGACTCAGTTTGGACTCTGCAGGTCTGCTAGGGGTGGCAGCAGTTCTCTTCCTGTTGCTGGCACACACTTGGTTTCATTTCAACGTTTGGTTAAGGAGATACTGACGGGTCAAATGTTTTAAGTGTGGGTTTCCCAAAAGGTCCTTATTGAAGGACTTTTCTTCTTTCTAGAATGACCCAGTCTTAGGGATTCAACACCAGAGTCAAAGACAGAAGTCCTCATCCAGGAGAGAAAAGGGATTGGGGGTGGTTGGGGGGGGGGGAGCGGGGATTCACACCCGCTGTGTCCCACTCTGCTGAGGAGTGACAAATAGCTGGGAACCTTTGATCTGTCCCTTCTCAGCACAGAAGCTCTCTCCACTTGGGCTCAGGTTAAAAAGCTCCCTAAAAACTCCTGCTAGCGTCCCAGCATACACTGCCAAAAGCTCTTTATCGCCAACGACAACTTTATTGCAGCGTTTTTGTAGTTTCTGCACCGAGTGAAACGGCTCCAAAGAACCAGGTAAACATCCCACTGAAACCCTCCTGGAGCAAAGTCCAGTCCCTTGCAACCAACCACTCTTCTCACAGGTACCCCAAGAACACAATGCACACGAACCCTCCAGTGAAGAACAATTCAGGAGGTCTCCCGGATGCCACAGCTGGGGTACCTGAAAGCGAACCTTTCATTTCGCCACGCAATTGAGTCATTAAGCAAAAATGTGCAGGGCTGACAGAGGATATAGGCAACCTGGCTCTGGTGGCGGGCCGCCCGCTGAGGTCCCCATTAGGGTCCCTACACTTCTAGCGCTGCTGCGTGCTGTAACCACCTAGCCCCCCAGGAACCAGGGTCCTTACATGTTCCAGCTTATCTTTTCTTCGGAGCCAGACGCTGGCGCTGTAGTCCTGCTGCTTGACACTGCTGTAGAAGTTCGCGCCCACTCGGGTCAGGCTGGGCGAGGGCTCCTTGGGGCGGCTTTTCAATCTCATCTGCTCGAAGCCCTCGTGGGGGGAGGCCGAGAGCCACTCGTGCTGCCGGATCTCCATCCTGACATGACCAGGCGGCGGCCCGGCGCTCAACCCACTCGGGATGGGAGCAGAACGCCGCCAGCGAGCGAGAGGCCAGGCGGTCGGTGAGATGGAACTGAAGGAGAGAGCTGGGAGCACCGGGTGCAGATCGCTCTCGGAAAGCACGGGTGCCAATCGCCCGAGGGGTGCGCAGCGTCCAGGCTGGAGACACAGGAGCGGGGACAGAGGGGAGAGGGACAGAGGAGGGAGGGTTTCACAGGGCAGGGGATGGGAGAAGAGATGGGGGAGGGGGGACGGATGGGGGGACCGGACAAAGGGAGACCGGGAAGGAGTGGATGCCTGCTCCCGAGTGGCAGAAGTGAGGGTACAACGGAGGCGGCCGCGACGTCGCCTGCCGCTGCGGTCCCGGTCCCGGTCCCGGGCAGGAGCTCCGCTGGCGGCTGCTCCGCACCAACTGGAACCCGGGCCCCGGGGCGGGCGGACGGCGGGGGTGGGGTGCGGTGGGAGGGGCCCGGCGGCCGAGCTGGAGCCCGCAGGTTGATGCAGTAAGGAGCCGCCCGAGGGAGGCGAGCGCTGAGTCCGGCCGCCGCCCTCTGCGCGCGCCTGTCCCCAGCCCGCCTGCCTCGCCCTTGCCCTCGCCTGCGCGGGTTCACGCCAACAAACCACCGAGCGGCTAGGGAAGTGAGCGCTGTCCGCGCGCGATTGTGGCCAGGGCTCCGGAGGACACTCTGGGAAGCCACCACCATCGCCCTGCACCACTCCAGTTCGTTCTGATTCTACTGTCTCTACCCTTGTTCAGAAAGTTCACCAACTTCCCATCTTAGGAGCCCAGACATCTCACCCCAGGGGACTTGGCCGAAAGTCCCCCCAGAAAATGGTTTGGAGGACATGTATATTTGTGAATCTTGCACTGTACTTCATCTGGGGTTGGTGCGAAGTATGCTTCTCTACCAGCGAGCGCAGCCTTCTCCTGTCCTGCTTGTTGGACCTGCCTCTCAGCCTTCAGTGTCTCCCTTGAATAAGGCTCCTGGAGGCTGGCTGTCAGGACCTGAGACCCCGGGAAAGGCCACCCAGCACCAACCTGTACCGTGTGCTTGGACACTGTTCTTTAGGTGTGCGTCCTGGCTCCTGTGAGGTTCTCTCTGCTGTTTCTAGGCTCACAAGGGCTTTACCCCCAAACCCAGTCCAAAGCAACCAAGCCTGAGGATCAGGGTGGCTAGTCAATAATTGAATTTGAAATTATTTATCTTTCGCTCTCCTTTAGCCAATGGCTAAAGTCATTTTTTTTTTTTTTAGCAGAAAACGGAACCTTAACTAGTGTTAAGGATTTGTGAGGTCCATTTAAAAGCCTAGAAATTCAATATAAATTTGGGGAGCACCCTGGGGATGTTGAAAAAGCTGCAGAGGGCAAACTTCTCTAGCCCTTGGCAGTACCCAATCACCAACATTCTTTTTTTAAAAAATTATTTTTATTGAGCTATATATTTTTCTCCACTTCCCTCATTTCCTCTCCCCTTCATTCTACCCTCTCCCAAGGTCCACACACTCCCAGTTTACTCAGGAGATCTTTTTTTTTCTACTTCCCATGTAGATTAGATTCATGTATGTCTCTCTTAAGGTCCTCTTTTTTTCCTAGGTTCTCTGGGATTGTGAATTGTAGACTGGTTTTTCTTTGCTTTATGTCTAAAAGCCACTTATGACTGAGTACGTATTATATTTGTCTTTCTGGGTCTGGGTTACTTCACTCAATATGATGTTTTCTAGATCCATCTATTTGCCTGCAAATTTCAAGATGTCACTTTTCCCCACTGTGTAGTACTCCATTGTCCAATCCCCAACATTCTTGCTCAGACGATGGCTTCACAGAGAGACATTCCAAGTTGGAATCTGCCAGACTTGTGAAGACAAAGGTCTCCTAGCTATTCTGAGCCCCCATTTTATAAGAATGGCTGGGGGTGGGGTGTGGCTGGGGGGTCACTACTTCTCTACCATACTCATGACCAGACCCTGGCTCACACTGCCTCTCCAAATGCTATCCAAAAATAACGGTTGAGATAGGATCCCTTGAGTAGTTCATGTGAGGAAGAAGCAATGAAATACAAAGACACAGTTTTCAGCACTGGCATCTAAACTACTGGGCAGAGTGACTATGAGTTATTACTAAACCTTACAGCTAATTCGACAAGATAAATGTTATAAAGCCCCCTTTCCAGGAAGGATCTGAGATTGAAGGAGAAACTGCACTTCCAAACACAGGTCCTTGAGTCAGGCTTAAAAAATTGTGGAGGGCCGGTTGTGGTGGCACATGCCGGTAGGATTTGCTGAAGGAGGCAGAGGCAGGAGGATCACGAGTTCGAGGACAGCCTGGGCTACACATTTTGCCGGGCGGTGGTGGCGCACGCCTTTAATCCCAGCACTCGGGAGGCAGAGGCAGGCGGATCTCTGTGAGTTCGAGACCAGCCTGGTCTACAAGAGCTAGTTCCAGGACAGGCTCCAAAACCACAGAGAAACCCTGTCTCGAAAAAACCGAAAAAAAAAAAATTGTGGAGGCTAAGTTTATCTTTCATTGCACAACTGTTTATCGAGCAAGACAAGGTCTTGGCTCCAGTCCCTACAATAATAGATTGAGAATAATCTACATTTCATTGTATAGTATCTTCCATTGTATACTACAAATAATCTATTATCTGTTTTTACATTACAATGTTTAACTATAAATACACAGTTCAAATGGATACAATTAAATATAATGGATACACGCTGATTGCCTTTCTGCAAAGAAAACAACTGTCTATTACTCTCTGGGATGATGCTGAAGATAAATATGTAATTTCCATACCTTGACATATGTCAGATAGCCAATTCAGAGTAATAATGAAGTATCTTACTGCAGAAGAAATTGAACAAATGGTTTCCTGATCAAACCAAATTTTTGAGTTGAGTCATTTTTTTTTTGTAAATTATGCTTTTATAGGTGAAAATACTAGGGAAGTTTCTATTATCCTCAGTTTTTCAAGACTGCAAAGACAGTGTGTATTTCGTGTTACATATATGTGACAGTAAAGTACTGAATTAAGCATTGTTATCAACTCACAGATAATGACTGCTGGGTGCGAAAACAATCAGGCAGCGCTTCATGCTGCCCCTTATTGGCATACCATACCAGGCGTAAAATGGACTCAGTGAGTCTTTGCACTTTTTCTCACAGCCTTTTCTCCTATCGTTGGCTCTTCTTCAAGCTGATTGTTTGTGACATAAGTGTGGAACTTTCCGACCGGTGTTCAAAAGAACACTATATCAAATTGAATTTGATCTCAACCATTGGAAGGAAGAAAAATATTTCCGAAGATGACCAGTTAGATAGATTGCAGCACTGGACAGAATATTAAGATAGGATTAATATTATGGAATGTGTAAATTAGTCCCAGAACACACTTATTCCTGAGCATTTGCACAGCTGTGTGGCCTGCTGAATTCAGTGTAAACATTATGTGTAATTTATCCTACTAGCCCACTAACTTCTTGCAAGCTGGAGCTAGGCATGCATGATCTTTTACTCTGCTGATAGTGCCTCACTGACAATAATCACACAATAAACCATGGAGAATAGATTGATGAATGTCAGCAGCCCATAATTCACCTTTACTTCTTTTTTCTTTGAGAGAATGCAAACTTACAAGACTCAGAGTGTAGGGCCCCACTAGACGGCTCAGTAGGTAATGGCACTTGCCACCAAGCTTGACAAGGAGAGCTAAATCTCTGAACTGTATGTGGTAGAAGGAGACAGCTACCTCCTGCAAGTTGTCCTCTACAGGCCCACCATGGGACCCCACCCCCACCCCCACGCACAAGCAGAATATTATATAAATAAAATATTCAGATTTTAGAACCACCGTCTTTAATTTCTTAGTTCTGTTTCAGTTGTTATTTAGTTTCCATTAACTTCGCGTTCATAAAGTAAATAGGGATGTATTAGTCAGCTTTCTGTTGCTGTAAGAAAAACCTGAGGAAGTCAGCGTGGAAGAGAGGAGAGGCTTGATTAGGTTCAGAGTTGGAGGGCCTCATGATTTATTGCTTTCATTGTTAGGGGCCTGCTGTGAAGAAGCACATCTCAGCAGAAGGCAAGCTGTTTGCCTCCCAGTGGGGAAGCAAAGCAAGAGAGAAGCAACAGCTGAGGCCCCCACATCTCCTTTAATGGCATCCCCCTAAAGACCAGAATACTTTCACACAGGCCTCCATTTCTTAAAGGTCCACCACTTCTAATATGGCCAGAGGCTGAGGCCCAAGCCTTTAAACAAGCCATTTAAGCCTTCAAGGAACTCTTACTTAAAGCCACACTGGAGGCCTCACTGCTGCTCACTCCAATGATTGCCATGGGAATAGGGTGAGAAAATACTGCATGAGCTACAGAGCTCTTCCTGTTCTTAGAAACTTTAGGCACCAGAATGTTCTCTGTATTATTGTAATGATAGCTGTCTGTCCCCTCAACGGTTATACCACTTGAGTGATTGCAACTGTCTAATGCAGAAACTGCATTCAGCCGCAAACTCACATCTCACTGATATTTGTATTTATTCTAGGAATACTTTATCTATGTTGCATCTATACTTTAAAATCACATGGAATAGCAAATAAAACACATATCTATTGATTTCAAACCCAAGCTTAAAAGGTGTCCTTGACTAGGACATGTTAATAATTGTATTAATTTAGCTATTCTGCATGGACATGGAACCTAAGAAGCAATGTGTTGAGAAGTGACAGCATCTTGTGAAAACCTTCTCTACTTTGGTGATACCTGATATCTCCATGCTCTCTATACCTATGGCATGTGCTCACTTCATTTATCATAGCCCTTCTAAGGGGCAGATCAATGACCTGCAAACGCTCTTGCTATTTGCTATCAATTACGTTCCCTCCCACCCGCCCACCCCTCGCGGTAGGAAATTAAAGTTCAGGAATATTAAATAACTGCCCAAATCCATTGTCTAATAAGTCACAATGTGAGATGTAAAAGGCCAATTCATGGATTTAACGATTCTTTCTCCCATCATTCCAGATGGAAATCCTCAGAGGATTATTTCTTAGTGTGTATGCACATGTGAGTGTGGGTATACACGTGTGTGGGCATGTGGAGCCCAAACATTGACACTGTTTTTTTTTCTCAATTGCTCTACACCAGGGTCTTTTCAATGAGCCAGGAGCTCAGCAGTCTGGTTAGACTACCTGGCCAGTGAGCCCATGGCATCCACCATGGCATCTCTGCTGTTTTCCTAGAGCTGTGTGTGGATACCCATGCAAACCTCCAACAGCCAGCTTTTGATATGGGTGCTGGGCATCCAAGCTCAGGTCCTCAAGTCCTTGACCCACTGAGTCACCTTCTCAGCCCACTTCTCAATGATGGCATATTATGGTTTTTTTCAGTATAGTATGTGGTTGTTATAATTTTTTACATATGTATTTTATCAAGTATTACTGGGTTCTGTCAGAGGCTTACCACTAATGAATAAAAAATTTCAATAATTAGATCTTCCCTGATAAATCGTAATTATTTTTACACTATGCAAGTCTGTGCAGAAACACTGGCCCAAGAATGACTCTCCTCTTTGTTATCAAAGAACATATGTAACCACTAAAATGGCATTGCTTCTCAAAATAGATGTTAATTATAAGCTTATTTCAGTAGAAAATTTAAATGAAGCACTCCTATTTGAACAAAATTAAAATACCCCCAGATTCAAAATGCTTTCCGAATAGATATGCAAAACATTCATACTCACTGAGAATTGTGCTTTATTTTGCATCATTGTCTTTATTTAAAATGTTACTTTTGGTTAGGTAGAAAATAAATTTCTAAAAGATGTTAAATTACAAATAAAATTGGTCTGTCTACCTACAACTTGGGAGTCTGTGCTAGGCACTGTGTTGCCTGGTCTTTGAAGGCAGCCTAACAACTAATTGCCACACAAATTCTACAAGGTAAACAGAATCATCCCAGTGTGTAAGAATCTTCTTTCTGACCTTAGAATAGTGCAGACTGTATGATTTATGAATAGAAGAAGTTTATTTAGCTCTTGGCTCTGAAGGATGCACAGGTCATGTAGGAAGAGGGATTTCGTGTGGCTTCGAAACAGAAGGTGAAATTCTTCACGAAGGCTAAAACCCACAGGGTAGAGTTGCTGTTATAGCCCCTTCTCATAATAACAAACCTCTTCTCTCTGTGCTAGTTTTACATACAATCCAATCAGCTCTTATTGGGCCACCTCCCAGTATCATTGCATCGGGGATCACACTTCTAAAATGAATTGGGGAGGTGCTTTTCAGACTCATCCTACAAAAGAGGGTGAAAAGCACTATGACTGTCACAGGGGCTCCATTCCAAGTGCCTTTTCACAGCCAGGCTTCTGCTGGCTGGAGAGCCCCAATGGTGACTTCCTGGGAGGCAAGGAGTATTGGAAGGACATCTAAGTCCCACGGTGAGGTCCAAGCACAGTAAATTTCAACAATGATGTGGCGCTTACAATCTTCTCTACACAAGAAGAACCGAGTCACAAAGCCCTGGAATGTTCTGAGGTTTGCCCAGCTCAGTGGACAAAAATTCTCTGTGGAGAATAAAATGGTTTGCTTTGCTTAGTCAGTCTGTCAAGTTGCTAATGTCTGGTCACCAGCTGGAACAGGAAATGTAGCAATGCCTTCCTGGGAAGCAAATACATGAAGGAGGTAATTGAAAGAGTTAACCAGATGATACAGCACACCTCAAAGTTTCCAGTAAGGGGCACAACATTTCAGTTCTCCCAGCTCATAGTGCAGACGGATTATCAGATAACTGATTAAGCTAGCTTGGTATTTGTGCTCATAGCCTGGGAGTTATGATTTAAATAATTGTGAAACATTGAGTACTTCAAAGTTATTTCCCCTGATAGTCTAAATTTCATTTTAATTATTTATTGCATTAGCTAACTTTTGATGACTATAACAAAATACCTAAGAAATTAATTTAGAAGCGTAAAGGTGTGCTTTGACTGAAGTTTTGTAGTTAAAGTCCATGATCAAGGAGCTTCATTGTTTTGGATTTCAAGTGGGAGACTGGGGTGATGAGAGGTGGGGACTGTAAGGCAGAGTGAAACAATTTACATCACTTGTGACACAAGCTCTTTCAAGGACGTACCCACAGCAACCTAAGATCATTGGTTATACGTCACCTTCTTCACCTTTATCCTTCCAAAGCACCATGCTGGGTATAAAATTGTTATGCACAGCTTTTTATGGCCTATTCAACATGCAAGCTACAGCAGTACCTAGGATGATCTTCATATTTAGCATGGTACCCAGGATATAGCACTTCTAACTCAACAATGGGGAAGGAACTATCTGACTGGAATATATATACATATACATATATTCGTATGTGTCTGTGGATCCCTGGAACTGATATTAGTGTTAAATCAAGTGAGGTGGAAATGGCGCTGACTGGGCTCACCTTCAGAGCTTATAAAACTTCCCTTCTGCTTTAGGAGCCTGTTGTTATTGAGAGAAACAATATGGAATTGATGTCATAAAGCAATCCGAGCATCTCTGACATTCACCATCTGTGCTAAAGAGGGACCTGCTGACTCCTCAGAATGTCAACATTCCTGACACATGGAGTAATTGTTCCTACAGTAAATCACTTAAACAAGTGCAACCCAATAGGCTGTGTCTTAGTGCTCACCCAAGTCATTATTGGTAGCCCTGTACGCATCACAGCACACATGGAAAGAGGAGGGAAATTTATACTTTCTGGTAACAGAATTCAGAAAACCAAAAGTAATTTTTATTTGCTTGCTTGTTCATGTATTTGTTTATGCTTTCGAGACAAAGTGTCTTGTAGCCCAGTTTGACCTTGAACTCCTGACCATCCTGCCTTCACCCCCTAAGCGCTTGACTTGTAGGCATGTGCCATTGTACCTGGCTCACAGAGTTAATTTTTATGTTTAGTGACTCAAGCTTTCTTTGATCTTAGAAACGCTTGATCTTGGGTTTTCTGAACCAATGATTTCTTCCTCCATCCTGATTGTGAAATTCTGCTTTTGTAACCTTGTCTAATGATGTTATTTTTGTGACCTTTGTTTTCTACTTTACGCTGCTCTAATGACATTTTTAATACAGGCAGAATATAAATAATAGATGAAGAATTAGTTAATCTATCATGAACCAAGACTGCCTCACAACATGTCAGACTGATGGATAGGTTCCAAGTTATATAAAGTATTAAATTGATATACAAAGTTGGAAGAAGCATATTAAATATCTGCCATTTTCCTCTTTTAATATTTCTTCTCTAATTATGTCAGCCTTATTTTTTTTCCTGGAAGCATTCATTTTAACAATTGATGTGTGCTAGGCCATAGTGACATAAGATTGAAAAAATAAAGAAAACAAGGTTAAATGTCACTCCAGACTGATCTGGCCAGGAAATCAGACAAGTGTTGTACAGCTCCAGAGTCTCATCAACCAGCCTGGGCTTGGGGTGAGCAGGGTAAGGTATGGGAGAAAAATTCCAATGTAGAGATAAGGTCCGCAGGGAAAACAAGGCTCCATGTTTAGATAATCCTAGCTGAGAGAGTGAGAATTGGGTCTATTGAGCTAGCACTCAAAATTTATACCTGACAAATATGTATTGAGTTTCTGATGAACAATGTGAGCTTGGCAAATGGTGTGGAGAGTCAAAATTCCGAGAACCCATGACCTCCAACTTAAAGGAACTGATAGTTTTATAAACAGACAGTCTCCAATAAAGTCATGACTATCATAAGCTTATGATGAGATGATAAAGTTAATGACACAGAAAATAAACGCTAAATCAATAGTTCCCAAATGAGATATAATTTTAAATGGTTGAAAACAACTTGTTACCAGAATCTGGGGTATGCATCTTGTTTTGGGAAGGTGAGTCCAAGTGACTGAGAAGTCAGTTCATTGTAAGTATGAAGATGATCTTTAGAGTTGTTTGAGATAAAGTAAAAAGATCTCTGTAAAAGAAATACTGGTCACCAGATATAGCTCAAGTATTCCTGTAGGCTAAGACAGATGCCTATGCCAACTTCAAAACTAAAAGCAGGAGCCTACTCTTGACCTGATCTTAGAGTTACAATGTATAATTTCCAGTTTGAAAATGCAAAAATATACTCTGTATTTTAAACTTCTTTCCTGTAAATGGAGAGGTGAAGAATGTGTCATATTTAACACAATAATAAAAGGTTTGTGATGTTTCTCTCCTTTTAATTGTTACCCATGTGCACAATTGTGTCAGAATTCTAACATGATAAGCCCTCAGGGTTCTTAGGATTATTCTGAATGATGCTCTAACTTGAATTTTATTGACACAATAACATGGACCCCTTGAAAATCATTTGCTGATATTTTTGGTCACCTTTTGCTGTAGTTTTTATCTGGAATGGCCACCCAATGCCTGTATGTTGGTGGTGAAGGCTTGCTCTCAGGTTTGTGCTATTGGAAGCAAGTAGAATCTTTAAAAGTTGACGTCTAATGGGAGGCTTTAAGTCACCGGGCATTATGGGCTCCCAGCCCCTTCCTCCACCGTCTCTTTCTCTCCTCTCTTAGGCAAATGGTGAATAGTTCTGCTCCGACACTACTGCTATGATATTCTGCCACATGCCCAACTGCTCTGTGACTTTTCCTAGAGAAATGTGAGCAAATACCCATTCAACCAAGATAAGGCACTGAGGCAGATCAAAGGACTGATTCTTTTCTAGTCTAGCTTAGCAGGTCAATGGCTTTTCTGAGTGACTTACAGGAGCGTGGGACTGGAAGAAAACTGCGTTACTAAAATGCCCACCTCAATAAGTGTGATGGTTCACCACAGTTCCAGCTCAATTGACTAGGGGGTTTCCTTTCATTCTTAGCGCTCATGTAACCTTGGGGTGGGGCCTTGTGACTCTTATAAGCTTGAGGAACTTCCTTTAACTTGGTAGTTTTGTTAACTTCCTGAGTCTTAACTGAGTATTTCAATCTGAAGAAAATGACTACCAAAAAAATTATAAAAGCCACAATATTACCACTTTTCTTTATGTAAAGCTACTATTTTAGATATTTATTACAGCAATGGGAAGCTAACTATCAGAGCCCTTTATATTTGAGCTTCTTAGATTGTTTTGCACTAAAGTCAATATGCATATCACGAAGGAGAGACAGCCATGCCATGCCTTACACTTAGCGGAAATCACTGAAGTCACCTGCACAGGACTGGACAGAGTCCATAAATTCCAGCAACAAGGGAACAAAATCCAATGGAACAGGAACAAGTTATAGCCAGAAACCATGAGTGAGAAATCTGTCAGCATGCAAGAGAGATAGGAGAACTCATCTCTCTCCAGAACACAATCTTGGGTGGAAAAGAGAGAAGAAAGTAGGAAACAAGTCGACAAAGACCTCCAATGCCAGTGTTTTCTGCAGGCTGACGGGAGCCTGCCAACTAAGTGAGGAAGAAGCGACTTTTCCTCGTCAAGTGGGTCTGGTAGAGTGAATGCAACTGTCATGGCACGATTTAGAAAACTATACTGTGACAAGCCCATTGAAGGAGCGGAGAATTATTGACTCCATATAATATCATTATGGGGAATCAAATGCAAAGGGAATCCATATAAAGTCCTGTTCTGGTTTTCTCTTTTGTGCCTTGCATGTGAGAAGAGATAAAACCTGGCCAGAAAACATCACTTCCTGCACATTGCTTGTCCTGGGCAGAAACCACAGAATCTATGGAGTGGGAAGCCAGGTGCTGGCTCCTGGCCTCATCCTACACTAAGAGCTTACTTACATTTTCATTTCATCCACATGGCAATCTTCTGCCCTCTATTTTATATTTTGAGACTATGGCATCAAGAAAAGCCAAGGACACATTACAAGTAAGTGACACAGATTAAAACTGAACCCAGATTCTTAATTACATGCTACGGCAATTGGTTCACTAGATAATAAGCATGGCTTTGCACCATGCCACTGTCAAGCCACTCAATGTACTAGCTTCTGCTCATGAAAGATGTATTTGTCTTATTTTTTAATCTATTCAACTCACTCTTATTTTTTTGACGATTTTTATACACTATATTTTGATCACATGTTTTTTTTTAAGATTATTTATTTATTTATTTATTTATTTATTTATTTATTTATTATGTATACAATGTTCTCTGTGTGTGTGTATGCCTGCAGGCCAGAAGAGGGCACCAGACCTCATTACAGATGGTTGTGAGCCACCATGTGGTTGCTGGGAATTGAACTCAGGACCTTTGGAAGAGCAGGCAATGCTCTTAACCGCTGAGCCATCTCTTCAGCCCCCTTGATCATATGTTTTATTCTCCAACTCCTCCCAGGTTTTTGTAGGGTAAAAGGCCAGCCAAAGAAACCAACCAATCCCTGAGCATGAAATCTAGCACCCTGACCCTGAACCCAGAGCCAGTGAAAGAAACAAACCCTGTATCTGAAACCCAAACCAGTGAAAGAAACACTTTAGCCTTAAACCCAGAGGCTAAGAAATCCACCCTGACTCTTGAAACCAGAGTCAAAAAAAAAAACACATGTTGGCCCTGGGACCAAAGTCAATGAAAGAAATATACCCCGGCCCCTAAGCTAGAGTAAAACAGCTAAAAAAGGTCAGTGAAAAAAAAAAAAAAAAAAAAAAAAAAACCACAGTTTGGCCCTGAATCCAGAGCCAGCTCTGCCCCTGACCAACTGAACATGAAGCCAAACAATCCCTGAGCAGGAAAATCAACCAATCCCTGAAAACTTTGACCCAGAACCCAGAGCCAGTGGAAGAAACAAACCCTAGTAACTTGAGTCAGTGAAAGAAACACTTTAGCTCTGAACCAAGAACAAAAGAAACACCCTGACTCTGAAACCACAACCAAAGAAACAGACTTTGGGTCCAGGAACCACAGTCAGTAAAATAAATATCTGTTGAACCCCAAAACTAGACCTGAAACGAAAAAAAAAAAAAAAAAAAAAAAAACCACAGTTTGGCCCTGAAACTGAAAACAACTCTGCCCCTGACCAACTAAACTAACCAATTGCTGAGCAGGAAAACTAACCAATCCCTGAGCAGAAAATCTCTCTGGGAAAACTCCACCCCCTAAGAGTCCTATATAAGTCCCCCTACCAGACCAGTTGTGGGCTGTCCTTTCCCACCCTGTCAGAGACAGTCACTCTCTGACAAAATACATCTCTTCCTTAAAAGTGTTTTGAGTGAAGTTCTTCTTTTGTTGATAGCATGGACAAGAAGAACCTTTGCTGAGACACTCTCTTGGGGGTTTGAGCAAAAAAGTCAGAAGAAACAGTTACATCTGCTAGGAAACTCCCTTGGGGAGGAACAGAAAAAACAACTTTTGGGGGGAGCCTGAAGAGATCATTACATTTCTGCAGGGGCTTCCCTTGAGCATAGCGAGGAGAAGTAACATTTTAGGCCAGAACAGAAAAAGAAACAGATAGCTCTGCTAGGTCATTCCCTTGGGGTAACTGAGCAGAGCTCAGCTGTAATGGCTCTCTCTAGGAGAGGAGCAGGATTGTTACATCCAGAAGGGAGACTCTCCCCCACCACACCCCAGCTTCAGGTATAGTCTGAAGCTCAGAATACCTTATCCAGCCTCCAGAGTTGTCGTATGCAGCTCCAGGTATAGCCTGACTCCCCGACAAGCCAGGATACCTTTCCCTCAAGCCTTGTTCCATTGCAACTCTACTTTCCAGAGCTGTCCTATTGCAGCTCCAGGTATAGCCTGACTCCCCGACAAGTCAGTATACCTTTCCCTCCAGATCTGTAATACTTGCTTGCAGTTCTTCCCATATCTCTACTCACTCAACTTTATGGATTCTCTCTCTCTTAAAAAAAAATCAAAACAAACAAAAAACATTAAAATAAGATCAAAATGTCAAAACAAAGCAAAATTAAAACTCCTTTCTGACAACACCAAAACAAAACATAGAATTAGCTTTGTGTTGGACAGCTATTCCTGGGCATGAGGCCCAGTCTGAAGTATGATTGATATAATAGTGACACTCCTTTGGAGAAAACTGATTTCTCTTTGCTAGGTATTAATTTCAAATAGCCTTTTGGTTAAGGGTGAGATCTCATGTACATTTTTCCTACTCAGCGCTGTGGGATAATGCTCATGTACACCGTAAAGATTTTTCACTCATATTCGTTTAATAAAACACTGATTGGCCAGTAGCCAGGCAGGAAGTATAGGTGGAGTGATCAGACTAGGAGAACTCTGGGAAGAGGAAAGGCAGAGTCACAGTTACAAGTCAGACACAGAGGAAGCAAGAAGAGAATGCCTTACTGAGAAAAAGTACCAAGCCACAAGTATAAACATAGACAAGAATTATGCATTAAATTGTAAGAGCTCGTTAATAATAAGCCTTAACTAATAGGCCAAACAGTTTGTAATTAATATAAGCCTCTGTGTGTTTCTTTGTGACTAAAAGGCTGCAGGATCAGGTGGGACAGAAACTTCTGTCTACAACTCAGTGCTGGGACACCATCTGTCTTAAATCTATGCAGGTCTTGTCCATGCTACCCACAATCTCTGTGAGTTCATATGTGCATCAGTACTGTTGAGCCTACAAGACACTGTTTCCTTGGCGTCGCCATCATCTCTGGCTCTTATAATCTCTGCCTACTCTTTAACATAAATGTCTGAACCTTGAGAATAAGGTGTTGATGTAAATATTATTTTAAGGTTTGAGTGTTCCAAAGCCTCTCAGTCTCTACACTCTGTCCAGTTGTGGGCTCTGGGTTCATTCTCATTTACTGGGGAAATAGCTTCTCTGTTGGAAGTTGAGTAAGGCACTGATCTAGGAATACAGCTGTTATATCATTTGGAGCCATTTTATTTCTTTGTTCCTTTAACAGAATAATAGTAAATTTTCCTCTAAGTTCATGACCTGTCTAGTCTCAGGTTCTTGGTCACTTTAGCGGTATGTCAGGTAGGGGTTCATCTCATGGCCTTTAATCTTTAATCTAATTTTTTAAAGTGTTTGGTTAATCCCATAACGTATGTACCACTCTTTCACCAGTATATCTTGCAGTTAAGTTGCTGTTGTAGATTGCAGGGGCTGTAGCTGGGTGATGCTGATGATTACCTTTCTCTTCACATAAAGGGCAACTGGATTGTTCTGGGTACAGAACTGACAGTGCCTTTTAATATTTTTTTAAAAAATTAATCCAAGAATCACATGCAATTGAAACATCTTCCATCCCCCACTTTAGAGTCAGAATCAGGCTTAGAAATGTGCAGTGGGCGAGGGAGGAACCTCCATTTACCCTGATCTCTGTTAGGTGCTGCTTGTGACTCCTGCAAGTCTGATCTAGGATGAGCAATTTTAAAACTTGAGTTCCCCAGGAAGCAAACTCTGAGACGGAGAGAATGGTGCAAGGAATTCTCTAAGGGTCATGCTTGGAAGGGGTGGGGCAAAGACAGAATTTGAGCAATTCTAACACCATTTAATTCATATGACCCTATGGAGGCTGTTTGTTCATTCCCGGCCACTCAGACCTGAAAGAATCACACAGAAACTGTATTATTTGCAATACTGTTTGGCCAATAGTGTAAGTGTATTGATAGCTAACACTTATATCTTAAATTAACCCATTTTTTTTAATCTGTGTACTGCCATGTGGTTGTGGCCTACCAGTGAGGTTCCATCCAGCATCTGTCTCCTGCGTCTGTCTCCTGCAGTGGCTCCATAGCTTCTCACTGAGTCCATCTTCTTTCTCCCAGCATTCAGTTTAGTTTTTTTCCACCTAGCTTCATTCTGCCCCATCATAGGCCCAAGCAGCTTCTTTATTAACTGATGACATTTACAACATACAAAGGGGACTCCTACATCAATCCCAACTGAAGATACCCTTCTGAGTCATCTTGATTTGGAGCTGGATGAGAATTCATTTATATCCCACCTTGATCAGTTGGTTGAAAGAGCAATGGACAAGGCATCCCCTCTTCCAGGAGAGGTTATCCTCAGAGAAAACAGAAAGCCAAGTGTCATCTTATACATTATTCCTGAAACTAAGGAAGAAACTCTTCTCTGGTGACTGATCTTGTTTGTAAATCAAAGCATACACAAGAAAGAAGAGTGAGAGAGACCAGATGGTTATCTGATCTTAATGGTGACACACACTGAGGATCACTAGCTTCCCTCTCGTGGCTCTTTTGGGGTTCTTTGGAGGCATTTTCATCAATATATGATCTTTCTCCTAAAGCTCTTAGCTGACACTGTCATGGAGGCTGCTTATCTCTTCTTATTATGCTTCCCTATGGTTTCTAAGTCCATCATTCCGAGGGGTCACCTAACCCTCCAAGTGGGACTGGACAAATTACCCAAAGATATGTCAGAAGCATCTGTTGGGAGTACTTTTTGCCCATAAGTTTGGGCATCTTGGTTACTATTTCTCCATATGTGTAGACATTCAAGAGGAGGAAGTTTTTCCGACTTTAGGTTTCCACAGGAATATATTTGCTATTAAATCTGAGTCTGCCAAACTTCAAAAGTCTCCAGTTAAGTTCCCAGACTTTCTGAAAAATGCTTCACTTGGAATAAGTTGGTTGGAGGAAAGTATGCCTTCCTCTGACAAATCAACCCCATCTGAGGAAGTTTTCTGCTCTTTCTCTTGCTCTCTTGCTCTCTCTCTCTCTCTCTCTCTCTCTCTCTCTCTCTCTCTCTCTCTCTCTCTCCCTCTCTCCTTCCCTTTCTATTTCCCTCCATTCTCCTCTCTCTTTTTAACAAAAACTCTAGTTTAGAAGTAAATTATGAACTAATAATGGAAGAACCGGTTTTAGAACGGGTGCTGCAAGAGTGATCTAGTACCTTTGGAGTCCTTGAAATTATCCTCCAAGTAGTTCTGAATCCTTAATTTATCACTTGACATCGGGTCTCATTAGACTACTTCTTTCAGCTATCTCTATAAAGAGATTACACTTCCTAAAGCAGAGATTGGAATTTAAAGTTTACCATAGCAGAGCAGGTTTCTGCACATCCCAGAGACTCACCAAAGGGAGAGAAAATAAGAGAGAAAGAGGATGAAGAGAAGTAAGGGAAAGGGAAGTGAGTGGGAAAGAAGACAGAAAAGGGTATATGCAGCACAAAGCATCAAAATCTTCCAAAGATAGTGAGTGGGGGTCTTGAGAGATGGGTCAGTAAGGAAAGTGCTTACTATGCAAGCATGAGAAACTGATTTCAGATGCAATGTAGAAGCCTGGAGTGGCAGTAAGCTCTGGGGGTGTCAGACAGGTGGATCTTGAGGCTCATTGGTACATGAGCCCAGCCAATTGAATCAGCAAGAGACCCTGACCCAAAAAATAAGGTGGAAAGGAATAGAGGAAGACCCCTGATATTAATCCCCCCCACACACACACTTTATGACTGGCAGGACATGACCCCAATGCCGCTTATGTTCCTTTTGCACGAGGCCACCACTTAATTGATTGAGAGTGGTCCCCAACTGTCGAAGACTATCTCAAATTGTTTCCTTGCTCACTGTACAGATCTGACAGAAGTTCGTGCAGGCACTGCTCCTTAGCTATCTACTGGCCTTGACCACTGACTGTAAGAATTAATCTCTACCCAGTCTTAATATTACTTTATCCAAAATAGTGCTACCTTTTTACGTCATTAATTCAGCACAGGGGGAGGTTATCACTAAGCAACCTGTGCAGCTTTCCGCAAGAAGTAGAAACACCCTGTGGCACTGATATAGCAGCCGTCACAAGGGCGTTTTAACCTGGTCTAGTCCTAGTTCCCTTCGGTGTCTGCCCCTGTAATGTGCCTGTTTGCGTTCTCAGCTTTTAGTGGAATACACTGCTGAACACAGCTGCTTGCTGGTTTGCTACTCACTCTCCGGCACATGCTTAGGTGGCTTTCTTATACAACCCAAGACCACCTGCCCAGAGAATGGCACTGCCCACAGTGAGCAGACCCTCCTAAACCAATTAAGTATCGAAACAGTTCCCACAAATATACCTATATTTGTGGCAAATCTAATCAGGGCCCTCCCTCAAGTGGGATTCCCTTCTTGGGTAACTCTAGGCTATCTCAAGTTGACAGGCATGTCAAGAGCCTTACACTACCTGATACATTTTTAAAAGCCCAAGTAATAGCCCTGCCCAAAGGCGTTTGTGTTTTCCTCTCCTCTGATAGTTTGCTTCCAGTCATTCCAGACTCGCCTTGACTTCTGTATGTCGGGGGAACTGTTGAGGTCAGTCCTCTACTTTGTCAGACCATGAGAGCCAATTTTCCCAGAGTCATACAGTTTGTACAAGAGAATCTAATGACCACACTTTAGCCCTGGACAGACACATATATCCTAAAATGTACTAGTGGGACTGTCATCTTAAGTGGTCACAGAAAAATGGTTTAACTATCAAGTGCCTATTTCTAGTACCCACGAGTATCTGTGTTCTGTGGTCTCCACGGGATTCTAATCATTCCTCTGCGACTTGGCAGAGGCTCAGTTCAATTCTCACTCTGCCGTTCAGGGTGTGAAGAACATCCAAGGCACTGTGCTCTGCCTCTGGCACAGCAGGTGTTAAGGTTAAGAAAGAAATCGGGCAACACATTCCAGGAACTAGAAGAGAACGGGTTTGATTGAAGTGCAGGACAGGCTGTGTCATAGCCATGACTGAGAGCCTATTCAAACTGGCCTGAGTTAGCAGCATTTTGCATTTTTCGGCTGCCCTCCGCAATGCATGGTTGAATAGCTCTAAAAGACAGTCTAGAAACTCCCATCCTCCCAATTATAATGCATCAATTATTGGGCAAAGTACATAGGAATAACTGATACCACAGTGCGCCACAGAACAAAATCTCCAGCTAACCCCATTAGCTTGGAAATCCCCACAATTTTATTGACACGTCCGTCTCCATCCTGCTATGGCTTTTCCCTCATCCAGGTGGGGGAAGCACTCATTTCCTTGATCAAATTACTTGGTCTTCGTTACAAAGGCACAGTCATTTTTATTGATCCATCCGTTTCCTTGGCCATTATGAAATGAGAAATGACAAGGCAAGGAGCAGATGCACCTGGCTAATGAGCGAAGGCTAACACGGGTAGGGCCAGGAAACAATCAGGCTGTGGGGCATGGTAGCTAAACATGAAATCCTAGTACCTGAAAGGCTCAAGTAAGACAGCCATGAGTTCAAAGCCAACCTGAGTTACATAGAGTTCTAGGCCATTCTGGGCTGTAGAGGGAGACTCTGTCTCGAAGAAGAGAAGAAAGAGAAGAGAAGGAGGGAGGAAACCCAGTGATTTATAATTAGCAAATATTTTTAAATTTTCAAAACCAGATCCAAAGAACAAATGTAATCTCAAGTGTTAATTAATTAGATTCAGGTGACCACCATCATTTAGAGACCTTAGCAGGCAGTATCTCCTTTCCCTGTGCCTGACAAGCACAAAATAGGAGAAGAGAAAATGTCCCCATGTCATAGTCCAAGGACTGGTTCCATTTATCCATGAAATACATTTTTATCATGAAGTTTTCTGTTTCAGGACTCGAAAGCATCATGAGGTGTTAAGGCTCTGGACAGTATTGCTAAGGAAAATCTAAAGAATATTCTCCTCTGGGATAATCTTAAGGTTTTTGTTTTTTCACTCTCTCCCTTTATCTGTCCCTCCCAACCCCCACCCCCCACTTCATGTGTGCGAGCGTGTACGTGTGTGTGTGTATGTGTGAACACAACTATGTATGCACCAGAGCTAGAGGAGGATGCCAGGGTCCTGCTCTATTCCTTTCTATTCCTTTGATGTAGGATCTCTCACTGAACCTGGAGCACTGCTGGCAACCAGCGAGTGTCACAGATCCTCTTGTCTCGGTCCATCACGGTGCCAGAGTGATAGGTGTATTCCCGACTGTGTTCAGCTGTTTTTCATTTTTTAAATGTGGATTCTGGAGATCTGAACTTAGTTCTCCTTGTGCTTAGGCAGAAAGTACCCTTATTAGCGGAACCTTCAGTCAAGCTGCAAAAGCTCTCTACTTGTTATGGTGGTGGGGGGGGAGAGGGGTGAGCGTCACCTTAAGTGCTCTTGGAAGGAAGGATCCTAGTCCTTTCTCTGGGCTGCAATAAAAAAAAGTACAGTCTGTGACTAGTGGGGAGACAGTCCATTACATTTCAATACTTCCACAAATGTTTATATGCAATCCTGGATTATGAGTTCCACTGCCTCAAATGTAATCAAGAAGCAAAGAATATAAGAACATCATCCTTGTACAAAGACACGGAGCTCCTTACGAAGTGTCACCAGCACCTTGCTGTCCTGGTCACAGATTCCTGCCTTTGCCTGCACCACCTCATTTCCCTCAAATGGATATGCATTGGCATAATGTTGGCTTTCTTTGTCTCACTGTGTCCCTCGTGGGCTCTTAGTCAAGAAACCGGAGGAAACAATTGTTTCAGAGAGCTAACAAGCCAAAACCATGAGGGAAGCTAAGTTCTCTGCTGGTAGGCATTGTGGGGAGAGCAATACATCCATTTTCAGTAGCTGCAGGCATCATGGCCCCTGCACAGATAGAATCTGTAGCTCATCTGGTTCCCAAAGGAGAATGAAGAGCGGAGGAGGAAGAGGACAAGATTGCATGGAATTCTGTGCTGAATATCACGAGATGTCTTACATTACACGGACAGCACAGAGTGATGAATTACATGCCCATTTCCTGGGAAGAGCTCACGGGATAAGATAGCCGGCTGTGGGTCAAAGGAAAAGGCAACAAAGATAAGAAAGACTGTATGCCTGGCAACCACATAAAATGTCTCAGAGTCCCTCAGTAGCCTCCTCTTATTGGATCTTTGCTTTCATTTAGAGATCATGTTTTTAAAGTTTAATTAATTGTGTGTGTGTGTGATCTGTGAGTGTGTCTGCCACCCTCCATTATACAGAGGTCAGAGAAAAACTGTGTAGAGTTCATTCTCTCCTTCCACCTCTCTGTGGTTTAGAGATTGAGCTCTGGTCAACAGGATTGCATCCTCAGGTGGCCAGCATCTTTAAACACTGAGCCATTTCACGGAGCCCTAGAAATCATTGATTTTTATTTGCCCCCCCTTTTTTTTTATCTGACTTGTCTTCTCATTCCAGTTTGTAGACCTTCTGTACTTCACAGGCAGATTATCCAGAGGAAAGGAAATGAAATTATTTTAAGAGTCTCAACAAAAATTGTTTGATGAAAACATTTCCCAAGGGATGCCCTGCTACGTTATGTTATGGCCATCCCAGCATGCCCCTGGGGATACAAATGACACTAAAGAATTACAATCATTTACCAAAAGAGGCTCCACAAAGCATTTAATTCTGTGACTTGTCAGGAAAGCACAGAGTCATGTGTGAATATAGGCAGAGAAGTCAGTTTTATTTTTACCATCAATCACACTGTTATGGTCTACTTGGACAGGAAACACACGTAAAAAATTCAGTACTGGCTATGATGATATCATAGTAACTCATTTATCTTGGTTGAATGCAATACCTTGCCAAGCCAGAACTCGATCATAAGGAATATTATGGGTTTAGGATAAGGTCAAGTGTCACTTGTAAACTCATGTCACTCAATATGGTGTGTGACACCTAGAACATTGCCATATGTATGACTTCCTCACTTGGTGATCTGGTTGATAATATGACATCAGCGATGAGGGGAGCAGCTACATCATGGGGATCAGTCAACACTCCCAGTTAGGATTTCACTCTCACTCCCATTCTTAAGAGCCAATGATTAAAACATTTTCCAGTTACTATATACAACAGAGTGGAATTAAAGTGGTGAAGGAATAATCCTTTTTCTACTTTGTTACAACATAACAGTTCTATTTTAGTAAAATATTAGACCATAGTACAGAGGTAGAGTAGCTAACAAGCTTGTCCAATGCCATAGGTTCCCTCCCCAGGATGGTAGGGATGTGGGTCTTATTCTACACAAATGTTGGTAAATAGCAACATGATGTGTTTATCTAATTATTCTTTATCAATAAAAATTTGGGAGTCTGGTATCAGGGTAAGAACCTGGATCATCAGGCTGGAGAGATGGCTCAGGGTTAAGCACATAATCTGTTCTTCCAGAGGTCCTGAGTTCAATTCCTAGCACCCACATGCTGGCTCACAACAATCTGTAATAAGACCTGGCTCTCTCTTCTGGCCTGCAGGTGTACATGTGGGCAGAGAGCTGTATAAATAATAAATAAATAAATAAATAAATAAATAAACCTGAATCATCAGAGAATCAGAGAAGCCATTAGTCACCTCCTCTTGGGCAAGCAGTCAGTTCATTACCCAGCCACTCAGACAGAAATAATCACACAGAAATCCATATTAATTGCAATACTGTTTGGCCTATTAGCTCTAGCTTCTTATTGGCTAACTCTTACATCCTAAACTAACCTGTCTCCATTAATCTGTGAATCACCAGGATGTTGTGGCCTACCAGCAAAATTTCAGCATGTCTCTCTCCAGCAGGGCTATATGGCTTCTTCCTGACCCTGCTTACTTTCTCCCAGCATTCAGTTTAGTTTTCCTGCCTAGCTCTATTCTGTTAAGCCATTGGTCGAAAGCAGCTTCTTTATTAACCAATGGTAATAAAACATATTCACAGCACACACCAACCATCTCTCTCTTCAGTTCCTTAATCCAAAAGGGCAGAGATCCTTTCTAAGACCTGCCTTACTACTTCCTCAGTCCTCCAAAACCTCTATGGTTAATTTTGGTCGCCTAGTGGCTAGCTCTGCCCGCTGACTCCAAGCTCGCCTTTTTGTCAGAATATGATCAAAATATCATGCAATATCAGCATGGTGCTTATCTAGCTTAAGTAGTTATTCCTGACGAAAATAGGTAGCACAGGCTTTCTCTGTGATACTGTCTTTCGGCTAAAAGTAATACAGCATTGCAGACAGCATTTACCTTGCCTGTCACTACGAG
The DNA here is from genome assembly GCF_950005125.1 of Chionomys nivalis. Classification (NCBI taxonomy): domain Eukaryota; kingdom Metazoa; phylum Chordata; class Mammalia; order Rodentia; family Cricetidae; genus Chionomys; species Chionomys nivalis. The sequence goes on along the minus strand of NC_080090.1, from coordinate 18,422,017 downwards.
GGAGCAAAGGTATCTGCTGCAGCCATTTGCTCCTGAAGGTTGAGTACTATTTCTTGGGTTACCAGACTTGTGTTCACACAAGAGGCTGCTTCCCACGGCCCTGAGCCACCCTATTACTCATGAGTTTCACAGAATTTGTTCTTTGGTTTTGAGCCCTTCCATTTTCTTTGCAAGTAGACTCGCAATCCAGGCACGCCGTTTCTCTCCTTTCCATGCATTACATTAGCAACCTTTGATGGATTCCATTTGTCTTCTTGCAAAACAATTGGAAGGCATTTGGAAAATGATCAAGACAAAGTATCAGAAAATTGACACATCAGAATTCACCAGGGCTGCAAGGGTTAGGCAGGAACATAGAATTGCATCTGACCTCTGAGAGTTAACAAATTACCCTTCCAGGGAGAGGTAAGAAAGGTTCCACAGGTGATGATTTTAGAGCCACGGGGACGAGCAACCAGGTTGATTTTACAAGGCTGTAGCTTTCTGAAAGGAAAACCTGATCACACACATGCATCTGACACTTGAGACTTGACAAGCCACTCTCTTCTTCATAAATCCCACTGGCCCTAGTGCAAGCAGTAGGTCTTGGCAGACGGTTCCCAAGGCACACCCCTGGTCCTGTTAGCATTCGTCACTTACTGAGTAGTTTGGCACTTGTTTTACGTGCAACACCAAAAATGATCTTGAGGTTTTTTTTTTTTCCTTCCTAATTTTGCAAACTGAGTCTTGAAATCCAAGTCTTGAAATGGCTCTCATCTTTTCTTTTCTCATGTTTAAAACCTTCATCTCCTCATTTTTCTCATTTGTCTCCTTGTATGTGATGCTTAGCATATGTTACCTTGTCTGAATTCATGTGTACATCTTGTATGTAAATGGAAGAAAGTGCTATGTTTTATTTATTTCTTAACCCTACTCATTTCTAGCAAAAAATCCCAGTGGATGTCCATAAACAGAGTGAGAAAAAAATTATCTATATCTTATTATTTAAATACATCTATTATGTGCAGCTTCTCAGTACTGACAAGCATGAAATCAAAATATTAGTCAACTCTGAAAACGTCCTGTATGTAATGGGCTGGCAGGCCCTGTGCTAACAGCAAAAGAAAAATACAACCTCAGTGACCATGGAGGACCCGGAGGAGTAGCTCTAGATGCCAACCAAGTAAGTTCTCTATTGTTTTTTAATCAATAACTCAAGTAAAATTTTATCCTTCTCAAAGATCTCTGGTGCAGTTTGACAGCTGAGAGGTTTTGTCTGTTTAAAAGGACAACCTCACCAAACAAATTTCAGCAAAATGCAAATACACGTTATTAAGGCATGTACCTGCAAGTTATAAAGGTGTGAGGACAAGTGCACACTATAAAATTTCTCTCTCTTGCTGCCTTTCATAGCATTAAAAACACTTTTTATTATGCAAAACATCTGTCACAGTCATTCTGCTGCTGTTTAAAACTTGTGTCTTCACAAATCCAAAAAATTCTTGTGAGTTCCAGGGAGCTGAATTAAAGGATCCACCACATTAAACAAGTCAGATACATCCCTCTCAGTTCCCTGATCCTAAAATTTTTTTCCCCTAAATTTTAACTTTGTCCTCTGTTCTGTCAATACCTTAAATAGGTGTAAAAGACACCAAACATTTCCCTACCACAAACACCGAACGGGAGCAAAGAGACCAGCTACCCCAGGATGTGACCCCCACCCAGCTTTCCCAGGTCTTCCCTGGTCCCCGCAAGATGACACCCACAAATAAGCAGGAAGCATGCTTGAGAATTTGCTGTCCCAATTCTGTTAACCTATTGTGCCTAATCTCTTGTCTTTTTATTATAAAACAGAGATGGGAATGTAATGACCTTTCCTGTCCCTTTAAAAGACAAACCATGCCCACTTCCCTCCTTCTGCCAAGGCAAGTGGATCTTCCTTTCTCTTCCAGTCTGAATTCCTTCCTTTTTGTCCCTCTCCTGAAGAGGTAGCTTCTCCTCTCCCCTCCCCCTCCCCCCCTCCTCTCTCTCTGTCTCTCTCTCTGTCTCTCTCTCTCCCCCCTCTCTCCTCTTCCTCCCTCTCCCCTTCTCTTTCCTTCCACAACCCACTAAATAAATACTCACTCTGCATGGTGTGCCTATCCGTCTCTGTCTCTCACCTGCCACAGCTCCTCGTGGGACCCTGTGACCTGCTGAGGTCTCTCACCCACCACGTGGCTCCATGCCTGGGACTCACTGCCCCTTGTGGCCCGTGAGCCCCTCAGAGAATGGCGTCATTCTAATTTTACCATTACACACACTGTAGTATCAAATATTTGGCCAAGATGTAATTCTTTGTGTAAAAGTAAATACATCTATATCATTAATGTTCTAACTTGGTATATATAATATATAAAATTGTCAGTGATGCCTGTCTTTGTTTATGTTTGTGGTGTTGGAGTTGACCTCTGGACCCAGTACTAACTGCTAGGCAAACACTCTATCACTTAGTAAAACTCCCAACTCCAAAGAATTGCTTTAAAATAAATGTTTTTCTGGTCCGTTTTCAGTATTTGTTTGGCGTATCTACTTGATGTAGCTGTGTGCCCAGGGTTGTATAAATATGTCTCAATGAAAAGAATTTAAGAATCCCTGACCTAGAGTGAGATCAGTGAATGTACAAAGCTCAAGAAAATCATTCTTCCATAGACCTTACAACTGGAAATATTTAGTTCCCAAAGCAGAAATTCTTTATTGTTTTGTCCAATAAGTCTACCATATAATTTATTGTTGCCTTAAGCTCCTAGAATTCTGTTTGATATAAGTTGATTCTCAGTAGATGTTTGTCTCTTACCATTCCCCTAATGTCCTAAGATTAGACTCATATTTGCTCTCTGATTTTGGGTGTGCTTAGAACACCCCAACATCTGTGTAGCCCACAGCTACTTCAGTCCATTGTACCTGCACTTGTTCCTGACCATGGAGGGTGCCAGGATGAGGGTTGTGGGAGGTAGGGTTATGTATGGGCTCTGAAGTTAACAGATCTTGTTTGAATCCATGGTTTTCATTAATTGGATTTACTTTCAACAAATTTACCTGTCTGAACCTCAGGGTTGAAGATACAAATGAAATAAGACCTGCATGTCAGTCAGTACTTGTTCTCTCCAAATTCCAGTTTCTTGCAGTCATGAACAGCATAAAAGAAACCTTGTCGAAAATAATGTAGACATCAAGGACCCCCACCTCGAGTTGCCATCTGACCTCCCCACAAGCACCGTGCAGTTGTGCACCTAAATACACGCACAGATGCACACACACAATGCATACATATCATATACACATATGCTTCATACGCACATCAAGATTTTAAAACCTAAAAACAGTGAATAATGATAAATATTATTAACTTTAGAAAAAGGTGAGAATGTCCACCTTGTCCACTCCCCTCACAATTCCTTTACTCTATGGACTGAACAGGATGGACGAAAAGACTTCGGTGGAATCGGGACTTCCCGGATTTATTTTGGAAAAAAGCACTGCAGAATAACCTGGACATTCAGAGATTAGCTGGAGCTGTCCGTTGGGTTAATCCTCTTTATCATGAGAAAGCAATTCTGCCGCTTCCTTGGGAGACTGTGCGGGGACATTTGTTAATCAAAATCTCTCCTTTGCATGTTCCTGCTGCCTAAGTCCATTTCTGTAGGCTGACCTGATTTCTATGACAGGAATCTGCTGGTGCCTTGAATGGACCCAATAAGCTGGAACAGACTTGTCTTAGAGAAAATGGAAACCCCAATGCCAAATGCATATTTGGAATGAAGCTGGTCTCCCGGGAATGTTGTAGATACTTTATTACTATGTCTTCAATTTAAAACTCATTTTTCATTTGACACTTGAATCTTTATTCCCAGGGCTTCTTAGGGCTTCCGCAATTTTCATGCAAAATACGATTCAGGAACATTCATCGAATACTTACTAGGTACAAGGCGCTGAGATAGGCCTTGGGGGAAAAAAGAAAAATTCAGAAATGGAAAGTTGAATGAGACATGGTTTCTGCCTGAAGGAACTTAAAATTTACCAGGAGGAGATATAATAGCTAATACTACCAATTTGATGACTAAATCGGTTATTGATTAAACATACCTTAACCAAAAGACTTTTTAAAAATTGAAAAGAGAAAAATCTTAAGGATGAACGCTGGATGAAAGTGTTTCGTTATTCTATTCCTACATTTTCTCTCATAATATTTTAATTTTCTAATGTCAAATGAAAATATACCAATCTAATTTTTTGAAGTACCTTCTGATCTCTAAAGAGTAGGATTCAGCCCTTGTATTAGAAACAAGGAAACAAAACGTTGAGATGAATGGCCACATGAATAAAGTCCCTGAAAGAAGCAAATCCTGCACTGAACATTCCACAAAGACTACTTAACTGATTGGGGGGGGGGGGCTTCCGTAGTCAGGGAGCAGTTGCGCTGTTGCAGGTCCAGAGCTAAAGAGAAATTATCTTGCCTTATCTTGGCTTACTTTTATAAACCATTTGTGCACATGGTTAAAGCATCCTTGGGACTACTAAGTAAATCCTTTGGAATGTGTAGACAGAGTCCCTACCTTCTTCTAACCCCAAAGTTAAGTGTGTCATCAGATAACAGTGGAGGCCTAGAGTTGAGATTTCCTCCACTTTGCTATAGCACACCTTCCTGATGGACCCACCAATGCTTCTGAAATGCGTCTTCATTTGGGATCGTCTTTTGCTACTAGGAAAGCTTCATAAAACTGTTAACATGTTGAACATGGAGTTTGAGGTATCCTAACTATATGTTCCCATGCCATGTTCACTCATATTTGACTCTAAAATAAATGATCTCTTGTACATTATGAAGTAAAAGCAGTGCTTTTTATTTTATCAAATAGAATTTACAATAGTGGCCTCCTTCTGATTATGTATGTGTACAGATAGACACATATATGTAAGAATACAATAAACATAAACACATGTCACAGTAGGCTTGGAGACCACTGAAGCTTTAAATCCCACCTTCCATTTCTCTTGTAACACTGGAAAGGTAAAAATTATTGTTGCTACCCATTAAGTCCTTGTCAAAACAAAGGAATATCTCCAGCCTTGTGGGGAGATATGGCATTCTGACCTGCTCCAAAGACTGGAACTTTCTGTACTATTGTCTCCTCCTACTTGACCTGTCAATCACTTGGTTAAGACGTACCTTCTTGGGAAGGCTGATTCATCTAAAGTCATGTCAAACACATGGGCAGGAAAAGTATCCGCCTAGTGAACTCCACTATCAGTACAGTCCCTTATAGGGCCACCATCATGTGGTTCTGGTTAAGCCTACCTTCTTTTCTGGAATACTCGGGAAAGTGAAATGTTTTCTTTTGAAAATCTTTTTTTCTTTCTTTTGGCTATTAGTCAGAACCTGGACATGCTTTCTCTGCAGCCTCCTCTAACTTAGTATATACACCTGCTTGTCGACCTTAAAACTGCTTACTGACCCCCCCCCCATGCCTTAAAAGCCCAACTTTCTTTTTTTCTTTTCTTTATATTCCTTCTCTTAGTGGCTGCCAAGATTTACAACTTGCTGCTCTGTTATCTCAGACTGTAGGCAGAGGCTGCTTGTTTGTTTCCTGGCTGCCTAGACCTGAAATAATTACACAGAAACTATATCAATTACAACACTGCTTGGCCTATTAGCTCATCCTTCTTATTGGCTAGTTCTTATATCTTAAATTAACCCATCTCTATTATTTTATGTATTACCATGAGGCTCATGGTTTACCAGCAGGGTTCCTGCAGGCAGCTCGCATCTTTCTCCTCTAGCGGCTACCTGGTGTCTCACTGATTCCACCTACTTTCTCCCAGCATTTAGTTTAGTTTTTCTGCCTAGCTCTATTCTGCCCTATCACAGGCCAAAGCAGATTCTTTATTCATTAACATATATACAGATGGACTTCCCACATCACCAGACTCTAATATTGTCCTCAATATTCCTACTGAGTCAGTTTTTGAAAATTATTTTATAAAGATACTAAGAAGTCAAAGAGGGGGCTTCCAAACTTTATAGTAACATATAGATAAGTGTTCTATATAAACACACAGATTCATTTCATACACACACACACACACACGCACATACACATATATACATGTATTCATCACTAAATCTAGACTGTTCAAGGAAGGACCACAGGTGTTTGGTTTTTCTGTCCCTTCCTTGGACCTTTTATTAGAGAGGCCATGACCAGTTTATTCAACTATCTCTTCCTGCATTTATTACTACCTAGTGGAATTACTATATACGGAAGTCTGTTAACATACCACTTCAGTTTCTCTGTGTTCCAAAAGAAACCAGGAAACCAGAATTAGTAGAAGAAAACAGATTTTTCTTTTCACAGTTTGACCAAGTGAGGGGGAATAATTTGTGTGGGAGAGTTAATTTCCTCTCTACCATGCCTATGTCCATAGCCATCCAACAATTTTGAATTTACAGAAAACTGTGAGACAAAGGTAAAAGCATATGTAAATTTAGTTGTAATCCTTTCCTAGATGAAAGACCCCTGAGTACCTCCCTTGGTTAAGTTCTTTGTGGTAGACATAGTTTTTTTTATTTTAGTTAGTCCTAATCCTGGTTGATAAGGCTTATACAAAAGAGTTAATACATGCCTTTTGCTACATTTATAGGAAAGCAGGGTTTCTCACAAGAGTCCTAGAAATTTTCAAATTTTTGTCTAGGAAAAGAAAAATGTCATGCTTAGTGCTTCAGTTCATTCACTGATGTTTTAACATTCTTATTTAAAATATAGCTATGTAGAAGGAATGTTGTTACTGTAGCATTACAGAGAATGTTGTTAATTGTGCTGGTATTCTTAATTCTCATCTGGCAAGAGGTTAGACCAGACTCTGGAATAAGGAATTTTCTCTTTCTACCCATGTCTCCTTCATTTTTTCCTGCCTCAATCAAAGCAATTATGATAGACAGTTTCCGTGTAATGATTTCAGGGCATAAGCTAGCCATGCGAGTGGCTGGGTGCCGGGGACGCAGCCCTGCCGCTCATATTACAACAGTGAGGACAAGGTCTCTACAGCTATTGCTTTAACATTCATGAGCATCCTCTCAATTAGCATTATTTTCTTTATCTCTCAAGTCTACAGAGTGAGGTAAAGAGATCCAAAGCAGCCTGCCCAAGGAAAGCTAATTAACATGTACAAGAATTAGTGCGTCATCAGTCCGAGGCTGTGCTGTGCTCCAGAAGAAACAAGGACAGACTGACCCCTTGTATAATCTTCAGAGTTTGTGATGACTTGGGAACCCAGGGAAGAACTAAAGAGTTCCTATGTAAAAAAATCCCTTTTATATGGAGAAGATATTAGTCTTCTATACAGCCAAGGCCATGATGCAGGTATCATGAGAAGAGGAAGAGAGGGATGAAGGAAAGAGGGCGGAAGATATTTGAAGAGGGATGGATGACTTCCCAAAACTTTAGTAGTTGGATAACTAGACACTAAACACATAATCTTAACATCATGTTAGTAAAATTTATACACAATTCTCACCTTAATCTTTTTCTTTCTGTGCTCCAAGATCCTCCAAAACAGTCTTCTGTTTTTACAACACCCCAATCCTTGGCTTCCATGTGAGTGAGAACTTACCCAAAATTAGATTGCTGTAAATATTGTTGAGTGTTGAAAAAGAGTATTAGTCAATACAAAATTAGCTTAAAATTTAAGAATGCACATTAATATAGAATTTGAGATTTTATTTTTAAAGTAGCCACTTGTTTTTGAAGTACTGAAATCCATATGTGCTGTCTTGGAATTTAGGGAAGTCATAACACATACAAAAACAATAAACACACAAAGAACCACAGAAAGTCCAGTGGCAGGAAGGAGTTAGGGCATGATTTCTGTCCAGGATAAAGGAAAAGTGGAAACCAACTCTCCAGTGACTTACTGGTCATTATGAGACAACTTACAGCCTGGAGCTTGGTGCCTAATTGCATTGGTCCTCCAAGAAAAAGGAAGAAAAAAGAAAGAAAGAAGGAAAGAAAGAAAGAAAGAAAGAAAGAAAGAAAGAAAGAAGAAAGAAAGAAAGAAACCAAGGAAGAAAGAAACCAAGGAAGAAAGAAACCAAGGAAGAAAGAAACCAAGAAAGAAAGAGAAAAAAATCAAACCTCATGCACACAAAGGTGATGGACTCCAAGCCATTATCATCTAAACTATACTATGCTATGCCCTCTTCCTACTGACCAAATTGTTAAAATACCCATTGACTCAGGATCCGCAGGGAGCAGAACTTCTAACACATCGGACACAAGAGACAGGAGAAACTGAGAGGGAAAATGACATTCCATTGTTAGGAAGATGACACATTGTTTGCCTTGTGTAGATTTTTGTTTATTTCCATGGAAATAAATATCTTAGCCTATAAGTTGAAATGACCAAAGAAAAAGAATTCTTTTTTCTCTCTCTCTCTTCTCTTGCCACCCCTTCTTGAATATACTGGTGGCAATAATGAGATCAGGCAGGTCATAAATGCCATGGTGAAAGATTTGCAACCTTATTCAGACTTCTGATTATTTCTTTCTTCCCACAGCAAAGAGAACCCGTGCCTCATTTCCTGCCCAGTGGAGAGCACAGAGGCATAAGTAAACTTTTCACTTCCACTCTTGTCAATTTAATGTTGGAAAATGCAAGTTTCACCCTGAAGTAGGGAATTAAGAGTCAATAAGTATATTGTAATTTGTAGAGGTACTCATGGTGGAAAAGACCTCCAAAATGTTTACCCTTGGAGTTGAATTTTTTGTAAGAAGTAAAATTTAATTCTTTGAGTCAAAAGTTACATCTTAGGGACTGAAGATGTAGAGTTGGTAGACAGTTGCTAAGCATGCCCCAAGCCCTGGTGTTAATCCCCAACGCTGTATAAACCATAAACTTGGTGCAGTGGCTCACATCTATAGTCCAGATATAATATGAGTGACACCCTTATAGGACTCAAGGTTAAGGAAGCTTAGTGGGCTCAGGGCACTGAGGACATTACAAGATCCTTAAGACTCTTCCCCATGGTTAGAAAGGCAATAAGTCATTGCTGGAGTGAGAAGAGTCCCTTCACTGAAGTTGACTTCCATGTGCAGAGAATTCTAGGGAGTCAGCTTCCATGAGAGATTACCCATACTGGAGTGGGTTCTTTGGTAATACAACAGTTTTGAAGTCACGTTACTCCTGTAAGTACCCTTCCCCCATGTTCTTACAGGTCACCCCAACAAGCTTATTGGCCCATTATGCCGGACTTAGGTGGAATCATTTCTTTTGTCTGCTGTTAGTGCCCAATCTGGGATGACATCTGTTCACATTTCTCAAGGAAAAGTCATGCAATGATTCTCTACAAATTCAGAACGTTTGGGGAAAAAGGATTTATGTAAGTTTAGGTATTATTGGCCTTGGGAAAATAGATCAAAAAAAGTACAGAGAAGACAAGATGGAGGCTTGAACCAGGATATATCAATGAAATTAGTGCTTAAATTCTGGATGTAATTTGAACACGGAGCCACATTGTTTCTAATGGATGGCGTGCAGGTCACTAAAGGAAGAGGAAACTTGTAACAGACACAAAGCTTTAGGCTTGAGAAACCTGGATGCAGCTGGCATCTCATGTCATTCAATGTATCAAAATCATGACCAGAGACAATACAGGATCTATGTGCCTTATTACACACAAGGCCTATGTCATTTGAGTCTGCTGCTTTGGCCTGCAAAGAAAAACAGAGAAACCAATATTGTACAATTGTACAGATGGTTATTGTACATAGTTTCTTTCTATTTTAATTTCTGATACATGCCCACATCTACAAATCATTCTTGGGCTTTTTTTTTTGCATTAGAACTTACACAGATACCAAAATAGCCTGTGTCTATTAATTCATGGGAGAAAGCATTTGCTAAAAGGGTTTTGAGCCATTCCTGGGCCCTATGTGGTTTGAGACAGAGTAGTAAAGGACTGAAAAATGGTGTGGGACGCAGAGCTCCAATGTAATAGGCTTGCTAGAGAGGCATCAGGGTGGGGAAGATGAAGTGGAGTAAGAAAGTCTTCACTGCTGACTGTTGTAAAACTTGTCGCTGCCTCAGATCCTCATCACCGGCTTCTAGGAAGTGAGAATGACCTAGAAAGATCTCCCCTAAGTGATGCCAGAAGGCTCAAAGCTTCAGAGTTGAAGCATGATTAATAAAAATTCAGGGTCAGAAATTGGGTTTCAACCTGAAGACCCAAAAAGAAAAACAGCCAGTCACTGGCTCTTACCTCAACTTCAGTCTGAAATGGTGATCCTGCTTCCAGGAATCTCAGAAGGAGACTGTGTGATGAGAGCTGTTTCCTCCCATTTTATAATCCTCTCTAGGGCTGGGATTAAAGGTGTGCACCACCATGATTAAAGGCACGCACTGCCCAGTTTCTATGGCAACTAGCGTGACTACTGGGGTTAAAGGTGCATGTCATTGTGACTACTGGGATTAAAGGTGTGTGTTACTATTACCTGGTCTGTAAGGCTGAGCAGTGGGACTGTTTTATTCTCAGATCCTCAGTCAGGCTTTATTTATTAAAATACAATTGAAATGACACTACACAGAATACTCACCAGGAATAAGAGTAAGACTGCTCCACAGAATAAGATGCCATCAGTAGGAGGGAACAAAGGGGTGTCCTGACCATTCAGTGGATGTTTCTGACTGTCTACTACTGTATACCTGACATTTTGTAGGTCCTGGTGATGCAATGATGAATAGAATCACAAAGATTCTTGCTATAATTGAGAATAGTATACAGAGAGAAAGGAAGACAGCAGACAAATGGCTAAGTACATCGTATCATTAGAGAAATTGGAATTTTAAAGAACTATAAAGCAGAAGAGGGAGCAGTGGGGTGAGCAGGACAGAAAAGTGTTCTAGCAGAGAACAATGAAACAAGGACAAAGTAGAACTGTTTACTGTGTGTGAAGAAATGCAAGGAGGCTAGCGTGGATGGGACAGGGCAAGGGAGGGAATGTAACAGGTAAGACCAAAGACTTGCACAGATGGAGTGCAAGGATGTGGAGGGACCAAAGAAAATGTGGCCTCTAAATCTACCAAAAGGCTTTAATATTTGCTTTGAATGAGAGAAAAAAACCATTAGAAATTCTTGGCAGAACAGTTAGCTTGAGGACTTACCAGATTTTCTCACAGCTATGTGGAGGGGAATAACAAGCATGATGTGTGATGAGAGAGAGCCCGGAAGCTGGAAGACTGGTAAGGAACTCTGGAGTGACCTAGGGATGATACCTTGAAGCAGAGTGATAGTGGGAAGTTGGGGGTTAGAATTTTAATTGTGGTTTGAAGACAGATCCACAGGATTTGCGTCAGGTTGTCTGTAAGTTCTTAAAGGGGAATCAAAAGAAATTCATGGATTTTGATCTGAGCAACTAAAGGAATGGTATTGTCATGTTCTTTGGGGGGAGATAACACAGAAAAAGTGGGCTTTGTATAAAGAACAAATGAGTTACACTCTGAACATGCCCCTTTCAGAGGTGTGTACATGATACAGTATAACGTTAAATAGGTGATATGTTATCTACATTGTATATTATATGTATATATAGTGTGATGATATATTAAATATTATATTACCTATTTAATATTATATGCTATGTATATCATATATATATACATATATATATATATAAGTCTGGAGTTCAATAAGAAATAAAAGCTCAAAATATAAATCAAAGAAGGGCATTTTGATACCATAGGGTGGATAAGGTCACCCAGGGAGGAGTCATAACAGCTGTAATATAAGATCACTCTCACTCCAGTAAAAAAAGGATTGGAAGACCCCTGCATGCTCTCTCTCTCTCTCTCTCTCTCTCTCTCTCTCTCTCTCTCACACACACACACACACACACACAGAGAGAGAGAGAGAGAGAGAGAGAGAGAGAGAGAGAGAGAGAGAGAGAGAATCAATAATGTAAGACAGGAGACCGATCCTTCAGAACCCATGTGAAGCACAGGAACAGCATTTAATGGATATAATCAACTGTGACAAACAGACAGAAAAATCAGAAGACTAATTATTAACTACTAGGTTTAGTGACATCATTGTTGACTTTGACAAAGGATGCTTCACCCAAGTACTCTGAATGAAAGAAAGCCTAACTGGAGGGTATTGACAAAAAAAAAAATGAGATCATGAAAGATGCTCCCGTTTCCATGTTGAATAATATGAAAATCTTTTGCTCCTATGGTAACAAAAAGAAAAACATGGGGCGATGATAATCATACTTTTCTTTCGGGCCTTGTAAAGAACTTTCAAGGCAAAGACGTTATGATGAATTGAATTAAGTTGAATTCCCCAAAGAAACTGTCATGCAATAGAAGTCAGAGAGTCTGGTAGTCTCCACACCTGGTCTAGGCAAACAGAAAAGCAGGTCTGCATGAAAGAGAAACTGAGCAGATACACGGAAAAGTCAACCAGTCTTTAGACTGCCATCCTTCAAAACCAGCACTGTCACACATCGCTAATTTCACCTACCAGCTTGGGATGCAGTTTTGGCCCCTTCTGAATCTATGTGCTGCCCCACAGGAAACACTTCAAAGATTGTGCCTAAATGATGCTGATCTCACATTAACCATAGCTGACTTCTCAACTCCTACTAACCAGCATCCATTGTCTCAGTGAGTGAAGGTTTGACAGGCACAGATTTTAAGTCCCTATTGCTTAACACAATGAACAATTTGGACACAAGACTAGCTGTATCTAACCTGAAAGCCTCTTTCCTGCAGTCTCAGTTCCACAGTACTGGGAAGTGCTGTGTAAGTTGCTAAGGGAAGGAAACAATCAGTAGTTCTATCCACCTGTGAACTATACAGAAATGACCACCATGGCAAGATAGCCCTAACAATGCAATCATGGCACTCATATCTTTGCAGCAACCAACTGCTGTCTAAGAAGACTTAATGCCCACTCAGCAGACAGGAAATTGTGCCTGGGACCAGAAACCTAGCCAACCACCACCAGGTGCTAGTGAGGTAATGCATCTTGTAAAAGAACCTATTATTATTAATTTCTAGACCACCACAATTCCTAGTTGCATTATAGAACTTATCCTATTACCCACAGATAAGTGTAGCTCTCACTCCTCATCAAATAAACTTGCCTTTACAGTAGACTGAGACCATTGCAGAAAACCACAACTGGATCCAAGGCGGTGATCAATGGATTGTGAAAACTTCAGCTCCGACTTTCAAAGATTCTTAACTTAATATATAACACAAATAGCCCTATTAGAGTTACTATTTTCTTCCCTCCAAGAATTCCCAAGCCAGGCTTACAATATATATGTTTCTGTCAACAATCTTATTTTCCAAGCTCTCACAGAAAGCCCATTAAACTCTAAGCATCCATCGGCTTTTCTAGTCCAAAGTTGCAAACACTTTAACCATCCTCACCTCCCCAAACCAACATGGTTGGGCTAATCACAGTTAATCCTGCACTTTCTGGTACTAATTTCTTTCCTAGTTTGATTTCCATTGCAGTAAAAATACCATGACCAAAAGCAACTTGGGGAGGAAAGAGTTTACTTGACTTAAACATTCACACCACAGACAATCATTGAAGGGAAGCCAGGTGAGGAAGTTGAGTCAGAGCAGAGGTAGGAGCCATAAAGAAGAGCTGCTTACTGGCTTGGTCTCCAGGGCTTTCTCATCTTGGTTTCTTATATAACACGGGACCTGTCCAGGAGCAACACTGCCCATGGCAGACTTGGCCCTCCTACATTAGTCATTAATCAAGAAAATTCCCCACATACATAATCACATAATTTCAATTTGATGAAAGCAATTTCTTAACTGAGATTTCCTCTTCCCAGGTAACCCCAGTTTGTGGCCAGTTGATCAAAACCAACCAGCACAAGGCTCAAAAAGAAAAACAAGGGAGAGAAGAAATAAAAAAAAAAAGATGAAGGAAGGAAGGAAGAAAAGGAAGAAGGAAGTGACAGAAGACTAAAAGGAAAAGCTGGTTGACCCTTCCTAGCTCACCTGTGCTGGATAGTTTTATTTCACCTTGACATAAGCTAGAGTTTTCTGAAAGAATGGAACCTAAATTGAGAAAATGCTTACATAAGATCTGGCTGTAGGGTATTTTTTTAAAATTAGTGATTTATTAGGAAGAGTCCAGCCCTTTTATGAGTGGTATCATCCCTGGGCTGGTGGTCCTGGGTCCTATAAGAAAGCAGGCTGAGTAAGCCATGGGTAACAAGTCAGTAAGCAGCATTCCTCCATATCCCTGCCCTCACTGCTTCATGGCAAACAGTTATATGGAACTATTAGTGAAATAACCCTGTCCTCCCCAATTTGCTTTTTGGCAATGATGTTTTATCAAACAAAAGAAACCCTGACTAAGACACCCACTGTGATCACACAAATTTTGTAGAGAAAGCCAAAGTACAAAGGGAGAGGAGAAACGCAGTGCGCTCTCGTGCTACATAGACTCCAGAAACTTCCTAGAATGGACTCCAAAGGTGATTTTTCAAAAGTGCCAGAGTTGGCAATCCCTTTCCAAGTTGAGTGGTAACACAATTTGAAAGGCACAATCAGCATATAGGTTATAGATGAGGCTAATCATGACAGCTTCCATTCAATCAGATCTATGCTGCATTTATAACTCAAAGTAATTCTCACAGGAATTGAATAGCTACTATTCCAGTAAATCCCCCAAAGCATAACATGCTTATACTTGGGAATAAATAAAGACAAAGATGGTAGATTTGAATTTTGTCATATGGGTGACTAGTTAATGTTAACGAATTAAATAATATAATTAAAAGAAAGTATTGAAATAAATTTTTAAAAGGTTCAAGACTCAAGTATATACTATTTACAAAGTTGTATTTATATCTAAAGTGTCTTAGTTTACAGTTTCTATTGTTGTGAAGAGACATCATGAACACATTGTCTCTTATAAAGAAAAAATATTTAATTGGGATAGCTTACATTTTCAGAGGCTTAATCTATTGTTATCATGGTACAACATGGTACTGTGCAAGCAGACATGGTGCTGGAGGAACTGAGAGTACTACATCTTGTCCCACAGGCAGCAGGAAGTGGTCTGAGTATCACAAGTGAAGCTTGAGCAAAGGAGACCTCAAAGTCCACTCTCACAGTGACACACTTCCTCTAAAAAGGCTGCACCATCTTTGACAATGCCACACTTCTTAATAATGTCACTTCCTTTGAGTTTATGGGGGCCAGTTACATTCAAATTACCAAAGATATATTTTATATCTAAAAACACCAGCACATGAAAAAAGATGTGTAAAAATACACCTGTTGTCTCTAACCATAAGAAATCCTAGACTATTGTATTGATACCAGACAGTAGAACCAGAGGGAAGGAAAACATTTTAGAACAACAACAGAAAAAAAAAAACCCAACAAATTTTTATGTTCCGAAGAAGAGAGCTCAAAGTATGAGTAAAACCAGACCAAAATGAAACTTACTATGTGATGGTTTCTCTTTAGCTGCTTTCTCTCACAGGAAAGCATTCGACAGAGACACAGAGACAGTTGAAGCAGAAACTTATTTAGGAAAGCAAAGCAAAGTGTGGTACACTCCAGAGAGAGACAGGAGCAGGCTGACCAGAAAAGAGGGGTGTTTGGAGCTGCACTATAGACTTTGAAGACATTTTGATGAGTTGTGTGGTATATTCATGAGAGTAAGGTAGCCTTATTTTCTTCTCCAAATTACGGTATCCTTCTTAGGGCATTCTTTCCTTAGGACAAAATAAATTCAAGACACATACATACAGATTATACAATGGTGAAGTAGGGATGTTTGGTGAATGCAAACCATTTTAGGATGTGTGTGTGTGTGTGTGTGTGTGTCAATTAGGAAAGTACCATGGCACTTGAGTTTCTGGGGAATATGCAAACTGCATCTTCACAAATGTTTAAACACAAAGGGGGAATTCTGATCAGTAGGAGACACAGCTACCAAGACATAACTGCTATTTCCCCAAGTTTTATCATATCTAACTCTTTGCAAATCCAATCTAAAAACTAGGCAAAACCAGGTGGAGACTAATAGTTGCTGTTTTTGCTGCTGTGACTGAAAAAGGAACTTAGGGAAAGAGGGGTTCATTTTGGCTCACAGTTCGAAGTGCAGTCCATCATGGTGGGGAAAGGCACAGCAGCTGTAATAGTGGCCATAATTGGTGTGGCAGATGTGAGGCAGCTTGTCATACTGTGTCCTCAGACAGGAAGCAGAGAAAGAGGGATGCTGTTACATTGCTCATTTCCTCCCCTTTCTCTCTTAGTTTAGTAAATGATCTCGGCCCACAGGATGGTGTTGTTCACATTGAGGGTGAATCTTCACTACTCAGTTAAGCCTTTCTAGAAAGGACCTCAAAGACACTCCCAGAGGTGTGTCTCCTAGGTAATTCCAAATCCAGTCAAGTTGACAATAAAGATGAACTACCACAGATACCTTAACTTCATGTCACTAAGTAGGCAAAAGATGGGACACAGAAAAGCTATGACAATACTGACAGGGAGAAAAGCAGTGAAGACCCAGCAGATCTAAACAACAAGTATAAACTATCAATCAAATGGTATTTGTGATGCCTAACAACTGTAGAGTGTTAAACCATTATTTTCAAGTATACAAAGGAATTAATCAATTAAAAAAACATGCTCTACGTGATAAAAACAAGTCCCATGAAAAGTTAAGGGAACCAAGAACTATTTTACAATGAATGATAGTGAAAGTTTCAATGGAAACATTGAGCTTTGTCAGATGAAGCTAAGGCAGTCCTTAGAAATTCATAACTACAAATGTTTACAGCAGGGAAGAACAAAGATTCACAATCAATTATCTAAGCTATCATGTAAAATAGCACAAGCCTGTCAAGAAAACAATAAAGATAAGAGTGGAAATTAGAACACAGAAGATAGTTAGAAGATTAACAATGCTAAATTTTATTTCTTTAAAATGCTTAATACAAAATATAAAAAAAAACTCTCCACAAAATTGATCAAAAAAAGTAAGAAAACAAATACTGAGATTGCCCTATCAGGAGAGTGAGAAAATGACTCAGTGAAGGTAAGTGATGTGTGTTCAAATGTAAGGACCTGAGTTGTTACCCAAATACTCCAAAATGTATCAGTCAGAGTCTGTAAACCTAGCCGTGAGGGTAGAGACAGGTGGATCACTGGACATTCACCAGTCAGCCAGTGTAGCCAATGTGGCATGTTTCCAGTTCAATGAGAGATCCTGCCTCAAGGGAACAAGATGGAGAGTGATAGAGGTAGACAACCACATGCTCCTCTGGCCTCTGTACACATGCACTCAGGTTATCTATATACCTAAACACTCATACACCCCCCCTTCTCTCTCTCTCTCTCTCTCTCTCTCTCTCTCTCTCTCTCTCTCTCTCCATCGCTCCCTCCCTTTCTCTCTTGCTCCCTCTCCCTTTCCCTCACTGCCTCCCCCCACATGTAGAACATTAGCAATAAGGCTCCAACTTAATGTTTCACTTTGTAGTCCTTAAATTCACAATCTTCCTGCCTCGGACTCCTGAGAACTAGGAGCTCAGGCATTGTCCAGCTATTGGAACACTTTTGTATAAAGTCAAAAATTCTAAGTCAAAACATTGTAATGGGATTGTCTATGTCAGGAAGGAAAAAGTATATCAATGAGGGCCATATGACAAACACAAGTAAAACAACAAACAAGCAAAAATATGTGACTAAATCCCATGATTGCAATGTCTTTTGGATCATTCAAAGGCCCATAGCCCTAGGGGAAAACAGCTTGAAATGTCAGAAAAGAGTCTCTTCATTTTTCGGAGACAAGAAATGAGGCATCTCATCTATGATAAAAGTATCCAGAGCCAAACAAGTGGATAGTGAACGAATACAAGGCAAGTGTGGGCTAGTATAGGACAGAGTTCTCGTGAAGCAGGGATAGAATGTTTCCATCATCCCAGCCTCCTGTTCACAGGCCTTCTTTGGTGTGAGTGAAAAAAGCATGAATATGACCCGATACTGCGGCTGTCGTGGCAGCTCTTAAAGGGGGACATAGTTGGAGGACATTATACAGTCATAATTTGCACAAACAGCCAGTGCACTGTTAACATAACAGTTGTCAGGGAGATTAAAGAAAGGAACAAAGGGTTGGGAAGGACTGATTTTTGGTGAAGGGATCAAAATAATTCAGAAGAGAAAGAAAATGTTTGACTGCACTGGGATGAAAATGAACCTTAATCTGACCTCACAGCATCTGCACACACACACACACACACACACACACACACATTTGTTAAATGAATCCTAGGCTAAATATACAAGTAACACTATGAAGCTTTGAGGGAAAAAGAAACTACAGTTATATTAACAATATAGGGGAAGAACAACATGTCTTGGGCAAGAGATAAAAAAATCATTAATCATAAAAGAACATAATTATGAACTGCTCTTTATTAAAATTTAAAACCTTTGTTCATCAAAGTCCAACATTAGTTGTGCATGATGCACCAAGTTTGTAACCCCAGGACTTGGGAGTTAGAGGGAGGATGAAGAGTTCAAGACCATAAAGCTGCATAGCAAGTTTGAGACCAGCATGTGCTAGATGAGACCCTGACTTCAAACCATAAAAAAATACATAGACAGATGGTACCAGTAATACACGGCATGAATCTGTAGCAAGAGAAGTGAGAGCCATGACTACTTCTAGGAGATGAAAAATAAGTGTAAAAGCGCACAGGAGAACTATGGAGGGTAGCAGACAGGTTTTGTGTCTTGTCTGGGCTGCACAGGTAAATGTACTTAATAAACCTTTGCCTTCATGTTAAATTGTTCTTATTTTAAAAAATGCTTAAGCAGTAGGTAGTACGGGCTTAGAGTTAATCAGTAACAATATCTGTCAGTGTTTGTTGGGGAAGAAAGCAAGGAAGTAGCTGGGCCCTGGCATGGGGTCTAGTGAGAATTTTTTTGAAGCACACGTATACAGGAGCTTATTTGTATGCAGACACAATGCTCCAGCAGAGAGCAGAAAATCAATAGTGGAGGTGAGACAAAGGAGATTATTTGGAATAATGTTCTTGAGGAGATGAGGTAAAAGGCAGCTAGTGCCTGGAAGAGTAGGGTGGTTTTATGCAGAGCACATTTCTTACACAGTCATGGGAGAGAGGCTGGGATTATACCATAGATGCTGGCTCAGAATAACAGAGATGAACAATTTTGAATGTGTAGTGCCAGTTTCTGGCAATGAACAGAGTAAAGGGATGAAATAATTTTAGCTTCCTTCACTCATTGATTACAATGGACTTCTTCATTAGGCCAGGCTAGTGAGATATTAGAGCTTGTAAAAATAATAAAGGTGGCCACAGACATTATAATTATTGATGAGACCTGCCCTGGTATGGATTGGGATGATTTATGAAGTCATGGGTCTGCATCTTGAACTGTGTACAGACCAAAGATCCTCATGGTGGTGGATCTTTGAATTAGGTATTTTCTACGATGCCTATGACTCAAAATCAACAACATAAGTCTGAATGGTGAATTGAGATGACAGTTGTGAGTGGCTATTGAGTGCAGTTCAACAACATAGTCCATCATGGTGGAGAAGCCACGGTGGTAGGAGCCAGATACAGCTAATCACATGACACCCACATGCAATAAGCAGAAAGAAATGAATGCTTGTGTTCAGCTTGCTTTCCTCTTTTTTATGTAGTTTGAGACTTCAGCCCATAGCTGGAACCAAATATAAAGTGGATCTTCCTACCTTAGTTAACCTAGTCTGGATGACTTCTCATAGACAGGCCCAGAGATTTGTCTCTTCCATGATTCTAGATCCTCTTAAGCAACAGTATTAACCATGATAGGTGTCCTCCTTTCAGTGAGACATCAGTACAGGCAACCCCGTTCACGGCTCGATTTCAGCTTGAGTATTGTTACAGAATGAAGGCAGGCTTTGGAGCTATTCATTCGTGGTCATGGTTGCCCTTACAGCAGGAGTAGTTTTGTTTTTTCAACCACACTATAAATAAATGAATAATTTAAATCTAAGTAAACATATTAAATTAACAACCTCCTACTTTTGTTGAAAGGATAAAGTGCCGTAGCAGTTATAGAGCATCCAAATTAGAGGGTGGCTCTCACAGGCATCCCAGTTCCTCTTAGTGTGGGCAGCTGTGGTGCACTAGCCAGCTTTCCGTTGTTCTAATAATTGTTCTAGAAAAGGTTTATTTTGGTTTGTGGTTTCAGAGGTTTGAGTTCATGGTTAATTGACCCCATCCCTTAAGACAAGATAGCAGAATGAACAGTCATTTCATGTGCATGCATGTGTGTATGTGTGTGTGTGTGTGTGTGTGTGTGTGAGAGAGAGAGAGAGAGAGAGAGAGAGAGAGAGAGAGAGAGAGAGAGAGAGAAACAATCTCCCTTCAAAGGCACCCGGTGACCCAAGGCCTCTCACTAGTCTTTATTTTATTTTTTTTAAAGATGTATTTATTTATTTGTTTGTTTATTTATTTATTTATTTTACATTGTTCTATCTTCAGGCCAGAAGAGGATGCCAGAACTTATTACAGATGGTTTTGAGTCACCATATGGTTGCTGGGAATTGAACTCAGGACCTTTGGAAGAACAGCCAATGCTCTTAACCACTGAACCATCTCTCTAGCCCCTCACTAGTCTTTATAACTTGAAGCTTCCATCACCTTTCCATAACATCATACTGCTGTGCAAAACTTCAACGTATGGGACTTTGAGGGATATTTTGAGATACAAACTGCAGCATGTGGCAATTTATGATAAAAGAAGAGGATGTGATTCCACCGGAGGAAGGAGGGGCTGACATCAATTCACACGAGCACCAGCACCTCCAAGCCCACTTTGCACTCATCTCCAGTCCCATGTGGTCAACAGTACACAAACAGTTCATTCAGCAGTAAAATTTCACCCTGACTCCCATTCTCAGACAATTTTCCCCAACCACAGTCACATGCACCCAGCATTGAATCCACCAAAACATTTGAAAGTGTCTTCTTAAATTTACCTTGCCAAAAGACACCTCCCGACTCTGAGGAAGAAAGCAACTCACAATATGGTCCTCCTAGTCATAAATGTCTTCCATCAATTCTCACTTACAAATGTAGTTATCTAAATATCTATCTGACAAGAGTTTTAGCCTTCCTGGTTAAGGCCGAAAGAAGAGAAGCACTATAAATAAACATCTGTGTGACAGCGGGCTGGTGAGTTGAGGAGAGTACCAGTAGAAGAGCACTAGCTTCACAGTTCAGCTACTAACTAGGCTTCCAATTGACCCTAGCATTGCTCCAAGCCTGGGGTCTGCAAATATGCCCCGTATGGGGCAGATGATCAAAGTCTTTGACTATGGGATCCTCTTAGATCAGATGTGTAGCTTGTTTAACTTTGTGCCAGGACAGCAAGCAGACAGTATGAAGTAAAAACAGATGGGCTCAGATAAAGTTTGACTTCCTGGAAGGGGTGGCATGGCATAGTTACCACCACCTAGGCTTCATGCCAAGGCCAATGCATGCTTCTGGAACAAGCCTAGAAGATGCGGAAGATGTGGGAGATGAGCAGGGACAAAAACCTGATTATGGATCTGGAACATTCCCATTGGATCATCTCCCAGAATTGGCACTCACTCTCTGAGAAGGGCACGCATGGTCTCTAACTTCCACTGATGAGGAAAATCAGACACACCACATCTCCAAAGCACTTTATGTGACTGACAGTAGCTTTTAAACTCAGATCGATTTCTGAAGCCTCCGTTTCTTCCACTGCTCTACTGTGGGGACTCCAGAAGCACAGTTTTTAAAAGTAAGAGTGGTTATTGAACAACAGAGGTGGAAAAACCATGAAAGCTACTAGGAATAATTCAGGTATCCCATGACAAAACTGTGTAGTGAGGGTCATTTAATAACTCCTGATGGAGGAAGGTCATTGGTTAATTAATAAAGAAACTGCTTGGCCCTCATAGGTTAGAACATAGGTGAGTGGAGTAAACAGAACAAAATGCTGGAAGGAAGAGGAAGTGAGCTTAGACGCCATGCCTCCCTTCTCCAGGGCAGACGCGATGAAGCAAGCCACCAGGTCAGACATGCTCAATCTTTCCCGGTAAGACTGGTACTACACAGATTATTAGAGATGGGTTGATCAGGATATGAGAATTAGCCAGTAAGGGCTAGAACCAATGGGCCAAGCAGTGTTTAAAAGAATACAGTTTGTGTGTTGTTATTTCGGGGCATAAGCTAGCCAGGTGGCCAGGAGCTGGGTGGCAGGAACGCAGCCCGCAGCCCCCACAACAAACACAAGGTGGCCCTGAGTTCCAGACAAGGCTCCCACTGAAGAGCTCAGAATAAAATCATCTCCCAATGGGGTCATCACTAGTCTGTGCCAATAAAAGATTTCCATTTCCCCCAATGTTGCTCCTATTCTCTCTTTTTTTTGTTTGTTTGTTTGTTTTTCGAGACAGGGTTTCTCTGTGGTTTTGGAGCCTGTCCTGGAACTCACTCTGTAGACCAGGCTGGTCTCGAACTCACAGAGATCCACCTGCCTCTGCCTCCCGAGTGCTGGGATTAAAGGCGTGCGCCACCACCGCCCGGCGCCCCTATTCTCTTAACAGCAGTGTCTTCTCTCTATCAGGGTCTTGGTGCTTGCTTTCATTTTCTTTTTCTTTGAGGAAAGTAGCCAATGGGTGGTTATCAGTCATTTATTCATTGCCTCTTTCCCTGGGAGACTTCCTTCTCGGAGACTGACCTACAGAATCTGAGACCTGGGCCCCTCCTCTACTGCCCCCAGTAGGATGAGAATTACTAGATAGTGGTATGTCATGCTGCGATCTACTTAGATATCTGTGTGTTATGATTCAGTGAACACCATCCCTCTAAGTTACTTTTGACAAGCTGTAGATTGTAGTAACAAGAGTGGTAGGCCACTTCCCACCACCCAGCTCCTGTCTAGCTTTATCCAAAATAATTACACGGAAACTATATTCATTTAAACATTGCCTGGCCCATTAGTTCTAGCCTCTTATTGGCTAACTCTCACATTTTGATTAACCCATTTCTAATAATCTGTGTACCATCACTAAGTGGTGGCTTACTGGGAAGATTCTAACCACAGTCCGTCTTGGGTAGGAGAAGCATGGTGTCTGCCTGACTCTGATTCTTTCTTCCAGCATTCTGTTCAGTCTACTCCACCTATCTAAATTCTGCCCTATCAAAAGGCCAAGGCAGTTTCTTTATTAACCAATGAAACAACAGATAGATAGAAGACCCTCCTACATCAGTAGATCTCTACAACTACCTAACAAATAACTGTTCACTGTTCTTCTAGAAATATTAGACACCAGTGAGTGAATAAGATTCTCCAGCTTAAGCATATGAAGCCAGCTTCCTTTAGATTTTAGGTGGTGTTAATCAGAAGGACAGGACTTTCAAAGAGTGATGGCAGATAAAAATTGAAAAGTTTTTCTCGCTGATCCATCCAATCTTTATGTTATGGAAACAATGAATAGTTCTTTATATAGCAGGTCATATGTGATAAATATGCACAGTCCTACCTGCCAGGTAGAAAAGAACAAAAGCCAACAACTCTTGTGTTCTAGTTTCATCTCTGCTGCTGTGATAAAACACTGACAAAGACAAATTAAGGGAGAAAACATTTATTTATCCTTTACAGTTCCAGGTTACCATCTATCATTGTGGAAAAGTCAAGGCAGGAACTTCAAACAGCTACTCCCATCACATCCTAAGTAAAAACAAGAAAGAAATGAATGCACACTTGCTCATTTGTTTGTTTGCTTATATTTAGCTCAATTTTTTCACTCTCTTAGAGTTGAGAACCCACTGCCTAGGAATGACGTCACCCACACTGGTTGGGTCTTTTCACATCAAATTGACTTAATTAAGACACACCCCCCCAAAAATCATGCACACAGGTAAACCTGATATAGATAATGTGTCATTTAGAATTTTTCTTCAGTAATTCTAGGTTATGAAAAGTTGTAAATGAAAGGTAACCATCCTATGTTGGTAGCCCTAGGACAAGCTGTTCCAGAAGAGTATGTGATGGGGAGTAAGACTCAGTGTTGCTATGGTGTTGTAGGTACCAAGAGTACTTCACAACACCTTCCACAACTGAGAAGCACATCAGACTTACCCTATCTCTAATCTAAAGGTCTCTCCATATGCAAATGACTCTCCCCATTCCATTGGTCCATTCTAAACTTGACATCTTTTGATTCTGCATGAAGGACGGATAGGCTACCACTCTTGAAGCTCTCGTGTCCCAGGAATTCATGGCTTTAGGAGATATGTAGAGGATTGGCAGGTAGGTATAGACAGGACCATGCCTTTCCATGTTGCTCATCTCTTAAGTTTTCTTTGTACTCTGACACATGACTGCACCAGCTAGAATGTTCTTTCATGTTTGGAGGTCTCAGGTAGATCGTAGGGTGGTGCAGGATGAGTAGGCTGTGACATCTTATAAAACAGGTGTTGTATGATACTTGTGGAAACACCCTCATCTATCTCTTTCCTCAGGGGAATTTTCTCCCGGCAATTCTCAGTGGCTGGTCTGTGGGTGTGCTGCTGGCCCCTCTTCTTCTGTGACCTCAGTGTCCCTACTTCTGAAAGGGTGATTGTATTTCTCAGAGTCAAGCTCAGCAGTGCTGAATCTGTAAGCATTTAAAGACAGGGTCCATAATAGTGCACAACAATATTCTCACCCACTCCTAGCCTCTGCTCAGAGACCAAAGTTTGAGTTAAACTGGCAGGCATCACAGATGATCCCTGTAGGGTAATACAAAATACAGCTGTGGTTAAGTGAGAATTGGTCTGACCTAAAGTCACCTACTTATGAAAGTAGAAGCCACCAAAGCTCGTGTTTCAATCTTTGATGACATCTAACGTAGGTGGAATGTGTAATAAGTTAAAAGATCTCTAAAGGAGAAGTGGAGGCAGAGGCCAGTTCCCTAAACTAATTGGATGGAGCCCACTGCGGTTTGAGCCCATTGTGAGAGTGTCCTTAGGCTGCATGGGGAGAAGTAATTTGTCTAGGATTGAAGTTCACCACTCAGGATGATTAATGTATGACCCATTTACAGGAAGGAAGCTTCCTCTGGTTCTGTTTCATTCGTACTTCTAACCAAGTGTCTGACACATGGGAGAATTACTGAGTTCCTATAGCATTTAGAACCCTTGACATCAGCTTTTACATTGAAGAAAACACTCCTCTTTTTAAGGTATGTATTTGCATGTGGCATGTAAACGGCATGTGTGAGGTGCATATGCACAAATGTACAGCTCCATACACCTGTGTGTGTACATGCAGAAGTCAGAACAGGATATGAGGTATCTCTATGTCTCTTCACATTTACTTATTTATAACACAATAATAATGTAATATAATTAATGTTAATACTAATTAATATTATTATTAATACTATAATTCTGGCCTTAGAGGCACACACAGCCACACAGTTTTTATTTGGTTGCTGGGATTTAAGCTCCAGCCCTTGTACTTGAAAAACAAGTGCTCTCACCTACTGTACCATCTCCCCGGACCATAAATATATCTCTTTTGATATTAAATGGAATAAAGGTTGACCTTGATTACCAGGAGCTAATAACTAGCAAACCGCATTTTCTACTAACAAGAAGAAGTCTTGAGAGTGAGGCTGGGGTTTTCCCCCAAGAAGTAGGTGATGTTGTTACTAAGCAGGAAGTGTTGAGGATATTTATGACTCCAGGGTAGAAATGTGTGTAACGTTTTCTCAAGATTTACAAGACTCACTACCTTCTGCAGGACTAGGGATCACTTGTGTATAAATCTGGTAGAGAATTTTCCACCTCTGATGGTAAATACAGCCCTTGAGGAACAGGCCATGGGGAAGCAATGCTCCATTCCAGGGCTCTAGGGACACTCACTGATTGCATTGCCAGTCTTAGCACTGGGGCCCCCAGAAATAACTAATTCCACCATGAGAGTACACAGAAAAAAAGTGAAGGCTAAAATTAATCAAAATCTGAGCAGAGTTTCAACAAGACAGAGCAGGACTCCACAAGAAGGATGTAAATGTTATTATTGAGGTTCCCATTAAAGTCGGCAGAAAATTAAATCGGAATCCAGGGAATGGAATTGGAGTCTGAGTGGCCCACAGCTTGGGGAGGGCTTCTGAGGGCCCCAACACTCAGAACTGACAGTTAGCCCACACTCCTGAAGACTGTGTTCTGTAAGAAAAAAACTCAAAGCTTTGAATGTGTGCTACACGGGAGCCTTTCACTTTACTTCATCTTTGGGGCGTTAGAGACAGTGGCTTGATATGTAACTGGTCTTGAATTCATGATCCTCCTGCCTCACCTTCCCCGAGAACCAGGATTAAAGGCTGTGTCATTATGCCCAACTAGCTTTTCTTTTGTGTGTGTGTATCCACATGTGAGTACATGTATGTGTGTATCTGTGTGCATGCTTGTGTGTGTGTGTGTGTCAGTAACAGATGTTAGGTGGTTTTTTGTTTTGTTTTGTTTTGTTTTGAGACAGGTTCTTTCACCAAACCTGGATGTCACAGTCTGGCTAGATAGGCTAACCAGTGAGCTCCAGGATGCTTCTGCCTCTACTTCCCCAGCACTAGGATTGGAGGTACACATTGCTAGTCCTGGCATCTTGGGCAGGCGCTTACAGTGACACAGGTCCTCATGCTTCTCTGAAAAGCAATTTACAGAATTAAGCATCTCCTGGGTCCCCTGGCTTTCCCATTTGTAAATGGAGACTGCTCATTCGTTTCCTGGCCTCCCAGACCTGAATAATCACATAGAAACTATATTAATTACAACACTGTTTGGCTGATGGCTCAGGTTTATTTCTACCTAACTCTTACATCTTAAATTAACCCCATTCTATTAATCTATATATTTTCATGAGTCTATGGCCTACTGGTAAGGTTTCCATGTCTTTCTCCTTTGGTAGCTACATGGCATCGCCTTCTCTCTCTCTCTCTCTCTCTCTCTCTCTCTCTCTCTCTCTCTCTCTCTCTCTCTCTCTCTCTCTCTCTCTCTCTCCTGGCTTTATTCTGCCCTGCCATAGGTCAAAGCAGCTTCTTTATTAACCAATGATAATAAAACATATTCATAGCATATAGAGGGGAATCTCACATTACCTATTTTATTTGTTACAAACATATAATGTATGCTTTCAAACTCATAACCAGGAAGATTGATGTTTGAGGTCCCAGATCTTCAAATTCTAGAAGAGAAATTATGGACATTACCAAAAGTCCATGCTAATACCAATTTTGAGGGCAGGGACTAGGATGTTTGGTTTGTCCTTGAAGCTCTGACTTTACCCCAGGTATTTAACTCATGATTGTGAAGTAATGGATTCAGTCAAGGACTTATAAATCAGAGGACATTTTCTCTGGCAAGGGGCAATTTTGTTAAACTATAGAGAAGCTCTCAGGATCATCAGAATAGCACAATGCTGTGACATATAGGTACAGTAAGCGTGACAGCTCTGTAGTCTATGTTAAAATGACCCAAGGAGTTGGCACACAAGTAGGCCACAGTCTTAATAAGTAGAACACTCAGGGCTTCTAACTTCTCTCCTGCTTACCCCTTAGCTCAAGAGAGGCTAACTACAAAGAAGGCCTGCCCTTGCATTGGCTAACTACAAAGAAGACCTGGCCCTGCATTGGTTAACTACAAAAAAAGTCCTGCCCCTGTATTGGTTAGCTACAAAGAAGTCCTGCCCTGCATTGGGCAGGCTGCATTTAGAAGCTCCACCCTCCTGGCTGCTCCACACCAATGACCAAGTGGTTCTAGTTCACCTGTTCCAAAGAAGAAATAGGGTGGACCTGAGGATAAGGTATATCTCCGGGGGTTTATTTTGACTTGACCAACTCTCCAAAGCTACAGTGGCCCTTCATTAGTGCTTTAAAGGCCAGAGTGGTTCCTCATTTTCCTCTCCCTTCCGCCCTCAGGATCCAGCTTCTACTACTGCTAGCTGGCAGTTCTCCTCCCCAGCGTCCACTGCCTTTAGGTATGTATGAACACCACAGGTGCACTGGTTACTATTCTTCAGAGGTCAGAGGAGGGTGTCAGATCCCCTGGAACTGGAGTTAGGGATGACTGTGAACAACCACAGGGGTGCTACAAACTGAAGCCAGGTTATCTGCAAGAGTGAGTGCTCTTAACCACCTAACCACCTCTCCATCCTCAAATATAGAGATTTCATTTTAATGAGTATAAATTTGCTGGTGGAAATCAAGCCCTGAAAGGGTTAAGGTCATCCACCCAATGCATCTCTTTAGGATCAAGATAAACATCCTACCAACTGCCTGGAAGATGGTTATGTTAAAAAATTACATATCTTTTGGATGTGAGAAAACACTCCAAAAAAACTACAGAAACATTAATAACTCAGACTATTTAGTGCTGGTTGCACAGTAGGAACCTGATTTTGATCTTTAGCATCAATATAAAAAGCCAGGCATGGCGGCATACACCGAGAATGTCAGCTTTGGGGGTTGTTGGGAGGGCAGAGGGAGGCAGATCCCTCTCCTGTCTTGCCTAGTTGATAAGTCTCAGGTCATAGCGAAAGGATCCCTCTCCAAAGAACAAGGCTGTTTGCTTATTAGGAAGGAAGTTTGCTGTGTGGGAGCAGGCCTCCCATTGTGGTGGATCTATAGAAACTAGGCTCAGACTTCCCATTCCAATGTGACCAGAGAATATAGCAAGGACCTTGCTTCCTACTCCAGCATCCCAAGAGAACTCAGCAGGGACCAGACGTCCCACACCAGTGACCAAAGAACACAGCAGGGACCAGACTTCCCACTCCACTGACCAGAAAACACAGCAGGGCCTCTAAGTCCCTCTCCAGTGACCAGAGAACACAGCAGGGACCAGGTTTCAGGCTCCACTGACCCAGAAAACACAGCAGGGCCTCTAAGTCCCTCTCCAGTGACCAGAGAACACAGCAGGGACCAGGTTTCCGGCTCCACTGACCCAGAAAACACAGCAGGGACCAGGTTTTCTACCCCATCAGCTACAGAGAATGCCAAGGATGCCAAGGCTACAGAGACAAATGGCTCCCATTTTCCTCTCCGCTACACAGTACCAAGGGGGATCTGAGGGATCCGAGTTCACCTTTCAAGCCAGCACAGCTGTGCCTGCACTCACCCCATAACTATTCTCCTTATCCCCTCTTTTCTATTATTTGATTTTCATCTCATGATGGTTTTGCTTTTTTTCTGTATAGTGCTCAGCTGGGATTAGGACCATTGTTTATGATTCTCCACCAGTTTACTGCAAGGCATTCTTTACTACACTGTTCAGCCACATTTCACGCACCCCCTCTTATTCATATATTTTTCCTCCTTTATCCCATCCTTATCCCTTTCTCTTGCTCCTAAATTATCACCTTTCATATCGCTTTTTGGTCTGTAAGTCTGTACATATTAGCTGTATCTCCGTTTTCCCCTCCTAGCTCCCCTTCTCACACTCATATTTATCTTTTCAAAGTTGATCTAATACTTAATTCCCATTTTTACCCACCCTATTTTTCTTTCTTTAAAATTTCTAAAGATTTTGATTTTGAGTACGTGCATATATGACTTTATAGGAGTTTCTGCACATGAGTCCTGGTGCATGTGGAGGCCAGAAGTGGGTGTTGGATCTCTTAAAGCTGGAGTTAAAGGTGGCTGTAAGCTGCCCAATGTGGATGCTAGGATCTGAGCAAACGTTGTTCTTCCAAAAGAGCAGTGTGTGCTCTTATCCTTTGAGTTGTCTGTCAAGTTCGCATCCTAACTTTTCAAAATCAATGTTATACTTAATTCTTACCCTTATTCACCATACTTCTCTCTCACTTGTAATTTCACTAATATCTGCCTATACTCCACACTGTCCTTGGTTGTTTATCCTCTGACAAGTATTGAAGCCCAAGGGGCTAGGGCTACTAATTGGCTACTATGACAATTGCACAGGGATGACATCAAACAGCTGTTGTTGTGTTGCCATCCCAGTTCATATCCTACTCAGGGAATAGCATAGATCTTACACCAGGCACTAAAAGTTTTTGTTCTTAGGAATTATTTTGTGAACTACATATTCAACACATCCAATTCCCACACGAATCTGGGAGATAACTTTAACAGATAGAATATAGATGATAAAGAAAATAAATAAACCAAGCAAAGAAGTGGTACTAGATGTGTAAACTCCAACGCAGTCATGTAAGAAACATGGAAAACTAAGACAATGTGACTACTCAACAACTTAGCAACCCTACTGCAATGCAATGGAATCTAGTGGGAGAGAATTAAATAAAATCTCAGAGAACATGAAACACTTTTTACTGAAGAGAGTCTGAGTCAATATTTATTTGAAACTGAATAACTTATAATCAAGCCCTGACAACAGTGGGCTGAAGATGCAGGTGTCAGGAGGAAGCACATTCAGCAGAAGAAATGGACCAGGAATGTGCTTTTGCTGACCCACCTGCCATTCTCAGCACAGAAGCCCCAGGGACCCAGGGAAAGCACACGATGACTTATCCCCTAACCTCTCTGCTTACCACATCACAGACACTGGGATGCACTTGGACTCTGAGTCCAAGCACTGCACCATCATATCCCTTACATTCCTAGCCCCTGCCTCCCCTCCCTCTTCCTCATTGGCTGTAGATGTGACATGGGAGATGATGTATGCTGTGAATATGTTTTATTGTCATTGGTTTATTAAGAAGCTGCTTTCAACCAATGGCTTAATAGAGTAAAGGCACGTAGGAAATCCAAACAGAGATGTACAGAGAGAGAGAAAGCAGAGTCAATGAGACACTAGACGCTTGATGGAATCTTGCCAGTAGGCCACAACCATGTGGCGATACACAGATGAATAGAAACGGGTTGATTTAAGACATAGAGTTAGCCAATAAGAAGTGTGAGCTAATAGGCCAAGTAGTATTGTTTCTGTGTGATTATTTCAGGTCTGGGCTGCCAGGAAGCAAATGAGAAGCCTCCATCTACAAGGATGTTCTCATGCTTTTAGCTTGAAAGCTGTTGTGGATTCCCAAGGGCATCACAACAGCTGGAAGAGGGAAGCTTAAACAACACATGGATCTGTTTAACAGTTCTCCCCTGTAGCCATGAGAGACCCTCACCCTTGATGGCTAGAACAGCATAGATTGAATTACTCTAAACTCAGATCAACAGCAAGAATGATTTTGTCCAATTATTTCCTTTTATAAGTTATACTCTATTAGTGAAATCTCATAAATTCAACTTAATTAAGATAAATGGTCTTTTAAATGATAAAATATAAATTATTGACTACTTTTGAAAACTTAATTTGCATTTTTCTCTCATATTAACTAGCTTTGGGGTGGTATCATGTTGACTAACAAAATCAATAAGAGGAGCCATTAAAATAAAGAAAATATCATCTTTTACATTTATTCACACGTTATTAACACCATCATACTTCGTTTTTTTTTTTTTTTTAGAGGTTTGAGCTTCTACTTGCTGACATTTTCTATTAAACATGAAGAAATTCAGGGCTTTTTTTTTCCAATTTGAAAATGCTTAGGTAGGTGCAATGGCACATCTTATAATACCAGCACTTTGGAAGGCTGAGGCAGGGAAATCTCAAGTTCATACCTGCCTGGGCTACACAGTGAGTTCAAAGCCAACGTAGATAATGTAATGAGACCTTGTCTCTAAATAAAACATAGAGGAGTGGGACCATAACTTAGTGGTAGAGTGCCTGTCTAACATGTAAAAACCAGAAAATAAAAACAGACCTCCCAAAAGAGCCCCATAAAATACAGGTTGTCTCATAAATTCTGCTTTCTCCTCCATTTCTCTATTACTAACTTCCTACTTTAGTTTAGTGTATTGTTTACAATTGACAAAGCAATACCAATACAATATTAATAACTAAAGTTTAGCGTTTATGTTAGAGTTCACCTTTGGAGGTTGTACAATCTATGGATTTTGGCAAATACAAAATATCACATACCCACCATCATAGTACATGTAGAACAGTTTTACCATGCTCAAAAAAAAGCAGAAAACCATGTTGTATCTATTCTTCTTTTTCTCCATACCCCAAAATCCTGCAAACCCTGATCTTTTTAATATCATCACTGTTTGCTTTTCCATATAGTTAAATCATATGGCATAGTTAATTCCATGTGTCAACTTGGACTGGATGAATGGTACCCAGACACCTGATTGGACATAACTTTGACTATATCTGGAAGGCACTTCTGGAGGCTTTGCTGGACTTCCCTCAAAGTGTTGAAAGCCTGGATAGAGAAAGAAGACTGAGCAACAGGTAATTCTCTGCTTTAGACTCTCTGTCTTCAAGCTAGCACTTAAGCCTCCTCTCTTCAGTCTTAAATGTGGTTTGTCCAAGTACCCAGCTTGCTGGCAGAAAATATTAAACTTCCCAGTCTTCATACCCATTTGATTGGATTTCCTATAATAAATGTTTACACATATACCATACTGGATGTTTCTTTTCTAGAGAACCCTGATTAATGTATAGAAAGTAATACTTTTTAGATGGGCTTCTTTCACTTAAAATATGCACCTAAGTTTCCTCTGTGTCTTATAGTTCTCCCCAACTCCCTCAGCATTGAACTCAGGGTCATGTGCACATTAAGAATGCACTTTCTCATTAAGCCATTTCTCATACTCATTTCTTTATATCTCTAAGTTCCATCTGCTGTGGATGTACCATCATTACTCATTCGTCTTCACAATCATAAGTGAAACTGCTCCAGAAATACATGTATATATTTTCATGGGGAGACATACTTCTACTCAGAGGTAAACATCAAGGAGTGCCAATGGCTGGATCTTCTGGTGACAGCATGTGTGACTTGCAAGAAGCCATGAAACTGCCTTCCAATGTGATTGCACTATTCACTTCCACCAATGATCACCTTAATTTTAAAAAAATACTTTCATATAAGAACATTGGGACAACAATTTTTCCCTTTGCCCACAAAGATTTCTCTGCCTTCTGTCTTCTATTTTGATCAAAATTTAGAAGTCATCCACATTTTTAGAATTCATTTCAGTGATATAATGACTATGCATATATATCTATGTAAAATTAATGATTTTATTTTATATTTGTGGTGCTAAAGATTGACCCTAGGAGAAAAAACAACCAAACAGGTGAAGGAAACAGTTTAAGGCTTGACGACTGAAATAGAGGTAATAAAGAAAACACAAACCAAAGGAATTCTTGATATGGAAAATTTAGGTAAATGAACAGGAACTACAGAGACAAGTAAAACCAACAGAATACAAGAGATAGAAGAAAAAATCTCAGGTGCTGAAGATACTACAGAGGAAATAGACTCATTGGTCAAAGAAAACATTAAATCCAACAAATTCTTAAAACACCCAAGAAATCTGGGACATCACGAAAAGACCAAACCTAAGATTAATAGGGGTAGTAGAGTGAGAAGAACTCAAGCTCAAAGAAACAGAAGATATATTCAACAAAATTATAGAAGAAAACTTTCCCAACCTAAAGAAAAATATCCCTATGAAGGGACAAGAAGCTTACAGAACACCAAATAGACTGGATCAAAAAGAAAACCTTTGCCATATAATAATCAAAACACCAAACATACAGAATAAAGAAAGAACATTAAGAGCTGCAAAGGAAAAACATCAAGTAACACATAAAGGTAAACTTATCAGAATTACAACCGACTTCTCAATGGAAACAAAGAAAGCCAGAAGGTCTTGGATAGATGTGCTGCAGACACTAAGAGACCATGGATGCAAGCCAAGACTACTATACCCAGCAAAGCTTTCATTCACCATCATTGGAGAAAACAAGATATTCAATGACAAAAACAGATTTAAACAATGTGTATCCACAAACTCAGCCTTACAGCAAATACAAAAAGGGAAATCCCAACTCAAGGAAGCTAACTGAACTCACAAAAACATAGGCATCTGATAACCCCCCCACACTAGCATAACCCAAAGAAGGGAAACACACAAACACTACCACTGAAAAATAACTGGAATTAACAATCACTGGTCATTAATATCACTTAATATCAATGGACTCAAATCACCTATAAAAAAATACAGACTAAGAGAATGGATACAAAACCAGAATCCAGCCTTCTGCTGTATACAAGAAACACACCTCAACCTCAAAGACAGACACTACCTCAAAGTAAAGGGTTAGGAAAGGTTTTCCAATCAAACGGACCTAAGAAACAAGTGGATGTAGCTATCCTAATATCTAACAAAATTGATTTCAAACTAAAATCAGTCAGAAGAGATGGAGAAGGATACCTTCTACTAATAACAGGAACAATTCATCAAGATGCAGTCTCAATCCTGAACAACTATGCCCCTAATTCAAGAGCACACACATATGTAAATGAAACATTACTAAAACTTAAATCACACATCAAACCCCACACACTAATAGTAGGAGACTTCAACACTTTACTCTCACCAATGGACAGGTCAGCAAGACAGAAACTTAACAGAGAAATAAGAGAATTAACAGATGTCATGAATCAAATGGACTTAACAGACATCTATAGAAAATTCCACTCAAATACAAAAGAATGTACCTTCTTCTCAGCACCTCATGAAACCTTCTTAAGATTGATCACATACTCGATAACAAAGCAAATCTCCACAGATACAAAAAAAATTGGAGTAACCCTTTGTGTCTTATCAGATCACCATGGATTAAAGTTAGAATCTGACAACAATACTACTCTCAGAAAGCCTTCAAACTCATAGAAATTGAACAGTGAACTACTGAAACACCCCTAGGTCGAGGGATAAAGAAAGAAAAAAAAATGAAAGACTTCCTTGAATTCAATGAAAAAGAAGGCATAACATATCCAAACCTATGGGACACCATGAAAGCAGTGCTGAGAGAAAAGTTTATAGCACTAAGTGCCCACATAAAGAAAAAGAAGAAAGCTCACATTAGTGACTTAACAGCACACCTAAAGCTATAGAAAAAAGAAGCAAACTCACCTAGGAAGATTAGAAGACAGGAAATAATCAAATTGAGGGTTGAAATCAACAAAACAAAAACAAATAAAACAATACAAAGAATTGATGAAACAAAGAACTGGTTCTTTGAGAAAATCAACAAGATAGACAAACCCTCATCCAAAGTAATCAAAAGGCAGAGAGAGAACATTTAAATTAACAAAATCAGAAATGAAAAGGGGGACATAACAACAGACACTGAGGAAATTCAGAGAATCATTAGGTCATACTACAAAAACCTGTACTTCACAAAAATTGGAAAATGCAAAAGAAATGGACAATATTTTAGATAGATATCATATAC
Organism: Chionomys nivalis; assembly: GCF_950005125.1. NCBI lineage: Eukaryota > Metazoa > Chordata > Mammalia > Rodentia > Cricetidae > Chionomys > Chionomys nivalis. Next base: position 18,386,639 of record NC_080090.1, on the reverse strand, counting down.
CAAATTAAATCAAGACTAGGTGAGAAATTAAAATAGACCTATCAACTGCAAGGAAATAGAAGCTGCCATCAAAAACTTCCCTACCAAAAACCCAAGACCAGATAGTTTTAGTGCAGAATTCTACTAGAACTTCCAAGAAAAGCTAAAACCTATACTCCTCAAAGTGTTCCACATAATAGAAACAGAAGAGTCATTGCCAAACTCTTTTTATCAGGGTACTGTATCCTGATACCAAAACCACACAAAGACTCAACCAAGAAAGAGAATTACAGACCAATCTCACTCATGAACACAAATGAAAAAAAATCTCAATAAAATACTGGCAAACCAAATCCAAGAATACATCAAAAAATCCACCATGATCAATCAAGTGAGCTTCATCCCAGAGATGCGGGGCTGGTTCAAAATACAAGAATCTATCAATGTAATTCATCATATAATTAAACTGAAAGAAAAAACATGATTTTTTATTAGATGCTGAAAAGCATTTGACAAAATCCTACAACGATTCATGATAAAAGTCTTGGAAAGATTAGGGATATAAGGAACATATCTAAATATAATGAAGGCAATATACAGCAAGCCGACAGCCAACATCAAATTAAATGGAGAGAAACTCAAAGCGATTCCACTAAAATCAGGAACAAGACAAGGCTGTCCACTTTCTCCATATCTCTTTAAGTTTTAAATTCTTGAAGTTTCAGCCATAGCAATAGTCAACAAAAGATATCAAGAGGATTCAAATTGGAAAGAACGAAGTCAAACTTTCATTACTTGCAGATGATATGATAGTATATATAAGTGACCCCAAAAACTCTACCAGAGAACTGCTACAGCTGACAAATACCTTCAGTGATATGGCACGATACAAGATCAACTCAAAAAAATCAGTAGTCCTCCTATACACAAATGATAAAGAAGCTGAGAGGAAAATCAGAGAAACATCACCTTTCACAATAGCCACAAATAACATAAAATATCTTGGAGTAACACTAACCAAACAAGTGAGAGACTTATTTGATAAAAACTTAAAGTCTTTGAAGAAACAAATTGAAGAAGATACCAGAAAATGGAAGGATCTTCCATGCTCTTGGATAGGCAGGATCAACATAACAAAAATGGCAATCCTACCAAAAACAATCTATAGATTCAATTCAATCCCAATCAAAATCTAACACAATACCTCACAGATCTTGAAAGGACAATAATCAACTTCATATAGAAAAACAAAAACCCAGTATAGCCAAAACAGTCCTGTAAAATAAAGGAACTTTCAGAGGTATCACCATTCCTGACATCAAGCTCTATTACAGAGCTACCATAATGAAAACAGCTTGGTAATGGCATAAAAACAGAGAGGATGACCAATGGAATTGAATTGAAGACCTGGATATTAATTCACACACCTATGAACACCTGATTTTTGACAAAAAAGCTAAAATTATACAATGGAAAAAAGAAAGATCTTCAACAAGTGGTGCTGGCATAACTGGATGTCAACCTGTAGAAGAATGAAACTAGAACCATATCTATTACCTTGCACAAAACTCAACTCCAAATGGATTAAAGAACTCAATATAAATCTGACCACACTGAACCCGATTGAAGAGAGAGTGGGAAATATTCTTCAATGCATAAGCACAGGAGAGCACTTCTTAAATATAACTCTAGTAGCACAGACATTGAAGCAACAATAAACAAATGGGACCTCCTGAAACTGAGAAGCTTCTATAAAGTAAAAGACACAGTCAATAAGTAAAAAGGCAGCCTACTAAATGGAAAAAGATCTTCACCAATACCACATCAGACAAAGGACTGATCTCCAAAATATATAAAGAACTCAAGAAATTAGACATTAAAATTCTAAATAACCCAATTAAAAATGGGTCACAGAACTAAACAGAATTCTCAACAGAAGATTTTCAAATGGCCAAAAGATACTTAAGGAAATGCTCAACATCCTTAGCTATCAGGGAAATGAAAATCAAAACAACTCTGAGATACCATCTTACACCTGTCAGAATGGCTGAGATCAAAAACACTAATGATAGCTTATGCTGGAGAGGATATAGAGTAAGGGGAACACTCATTCATTGCTGGTAAGAACGCAAACTTGTACAACCACTTTGGAAATCAATATGGCGGTTTCTCAGAAAATTGGGAATCAACCTACTTCAGGATCCAGCAATACCACTCTTGGGCATATACCCAAAAGATGCTCAATCATACTACAAAAGCATTTTTTCAACTATGTTCATAGAAGCATTATTTGTAATAGCCAGAACCTGGAAAATTGTCAGGTGTCAAGTCCTTCTATGTACCCCTCCTCTAAACTGAAAGTCACTTATGACTTGGTATCAGTTCCTAAGAGTACCATTGAATACACAGCCAAACCCATGTTTTATAGCCCTAAATATACACACAGGGCAAAGTGTCAGGGCCTCTTTGTTTCTCCCTCTCCTACAGCCAAACCCCACATATATGAACTCTCTCTCTCTCTCTCTCTCTCTCTCTCTCTCTCTCTCTCTCTCTTTCTCTCTCTCTCGTGTTTGTCTGTGTGTATTGATTTATAATGCAATCTACAACTAGCTGAACCTCATCCCTATCCGTGTGTGTTTGTGTGTGTGGCTTTGTCTATGAAGGTGAAAAAGTCAGGAAATGACAGCATTTCCCCAAATATCACTGCAGCTACACACACAATAGAATTTTTTTTTTTTTTTTTTTTTTGGTTTTTCGAGACAGGGTTTCTCTGTGGTTTTGGAGTCTGTCCTGGAACTAGCTCTGTAGACCAGGCTGGTCTCGAACTCACAGAGATCTGCCTGCCTCTGCCTCCCAAGTGCTGGGATTAAAGGCGTGCACCACCACCGCCCGGCCACAATAGAATTATTAAGACTCTCCTGTGCCTAACATTCAGTGCTGGGTTGAAGCCTCTTTTCAGATATGAGGAGGGCAGCCTAAGGTTTTTTCTGCTGCTTAGAGACTAGGACAGTTACTTAAAATCAGCTATGCAGTTGGACTCTCACCAAAGAGGAAAATCCTTGTCTTTTGATTAGAATGAATTTAAGAGAATTGTGATGTGACAAATTGTGTGTTTATTGTTAATTTCCATGCTTGAATTATGTGGTATTGACCTGTTAATGTTTGTTACTGTTTTTATTTACTATAAGATTTTATTGATTAGAAAAAGATTAAAATTGTGTGTAAGAAAAATTTGACATTTACAATAAGTTCTTGGATTTGATACGTTTGATAAGGCTAATTTAGATTTTAATACAGCTGAATACTGTTAAAAATCATTCTGGACCAATTTAAAGGGGCATTTTTAACCTAGGTGGTCCTCCACTCCTTTAATTAGGAGATGTTGTAGCCAAAAGAGTATGAATATTGCAAAGTATTATCTGCTTGGACAAGATTAGCTCATTTTTGGTAAACTTTCTTGAAAGAAAGTTGGTTTAGAGACACAGAGCCCAGAGGTACTTTCTCCCTTAACCCTTTGGTTATAGAAGTCAGCACTCAGAGATGGGCTTGTTCCTCCTACCCCGAGGCGTATAAGACATGGGTTTGCATGATTGGAATGCATGTACCAAATGCGGGTAAGTCTGAAAAATGAGAAAGTGTTCACTTAAGGCAGATATGGCCATCCGTCCTGTTACAGAAGCACAGGCTTTACTAAAATTTTAAAAGGGGAGAAATAACGGGGATCCCAAAATGTGGGTCTATTTATACCTTGTCTGAAAGTCAGAGAGTTTGAGGTTGCTCAGAATAGACAATAGCCAGGACTAAAGATCCTGACCAGGGATGTGGTTACTTGGTTTTTTTGATATTAAGATGGCATATAAAGGTAGATTCACTCCATCCTGACATATGGTCAGGATATGCAAGCACACTTCTGTTCCTTCTTTGGTAACAGGAGGTTTGAACTAGGGAATGGCTGCCTTCAGAATATTTGATCTAGAGTGGGCTCACTGCCTAAACAACAGAATGTTAATAAATGAATTAATGGCTTGATGGCTAAAAGTGTTAAAGCAATTAACTGTGGGAGTTGTCCTTTGTATCATGTTAAAGAAGTCTTTTGTTGCCTTCTCCCCCCTTTTTGTTTTGGGGTATAAAGTATATGGACAATTAAACATGGGTGATTTCAGAATACACTGGAACTCACTCCCAATACATAAAAAATAAACAAATAAATAAATAAATAAATAAAAGAATTGATCCTAGGATTGTAGGAATGCTAAGAAAACATTCTATCTTACTTAGATACAATTCTTCCGAAATTCTACAAGTCGGATAAGACTATTTAAAAACCATTACAAAAAATTTCAGATGAATTTATGAAAAGCACTTAGAATCCTGCATAATACCAGATGTCACCATTAAATGTGTTTTTAAATTAACTGTAGAAAGTGCACTGGCACTGGGTAGTACTAATTAAATTGTTACCATTCAAAAAATTTACTTCTAATCAAAAGAGCAAAGATAAACGACAGCTATGCATTATCCATGATAAGTACATATTATAAGTGAAATGAATACAAATAAATGGGGACTCTTCTGTATCGTCATACCTCAAAGAGAGAAATATAAAAAAGAAGTCAGAATAGTAACCTTGCAAGAGTAGGCAAGTGGAAGAGATCTCAAGGCACACTTGTTTCTGTCCCTGGAGGAAGTTGTTGATACTCTTTAAAGTGGAAGGTACAAATGAATTCTCTGAGAGTTGTTAAACACTTTAACATTGGGGCATGTGAAACCTGTGAAGAAAGAATATGTTTCTTTCTCTTAGGAATATGACCCTTCTGGTGGCTCTTCCTAGGAAGATGTTCTGTTCACCAAAAGAATGATACATTTAAAGAGAACAATAACTAAGTTATGTATGGTACTTCCTAGCTTACAAAGAATTGTTCACATATATTATCTCCCTTAATCCTTATGGGAGTCAAAGGATTTGCACAGAACACCAAAATAAGTCAGTTTTCCAAATCCAACACATCCAGTTAATGATAGGTGCAGGCATCAGAACCACATCTATTTCAATGTTAAACTCAGTACAGCCCAACACCTCAAGACATGCCAATGCCATTAACAACTAAGACTATCCCTCAGATGCCAAGGGAAGCCACAGTAACTAAAACACAAATGGAAGAGTGCTAGCATAAGTCTGATCATTGCACAGTTTCAGAGATATGCAGGCAGGGCTGTTCCATTAGAGAAGACAGCAGTAGCACACAACGGAGAAAAATACAAGCATAATTTTAGACAAGTGCACTGCATAAGGATCCATGGAAGAAGGTCAATAGAAGAGAGGGGATGCAACGCTGAGCCCAGCATGGGAAATAACAAGAAGACAAAGGGTAAAAGGAAAACACAAGAGAAAAAAAGCAATCCCACAGAAGAGCTAACAAAACCACAACATTTAGCAAATGCTTAAGATACACTACTTGATCCGCTATGAAGTCAGCACTGATGTTGACCCTGTATGCAGAGGAGGGAATGGACATGGAGGGAGTATGTAACAAACTGGGTCATGAGGCTTATAAGAGATGATAAAATATTTAGATTGAGTGACTCCGGAATCCACTCTCTTAGCATCTCTGAGAATTTAAAATACTGTGCTTGAAATGTACACTCTACTGGTAAATGGTCATGTGCTATTTAAGCTCACTTAGAAGCTGGTTCTGGAAGTAGGATTGTCCCCTCCCCCATATCATATTTGTTTCAAAGTATATCTTCCAATGATTCTTATATGGGGGCCAGCTAGTTCCCTAACTCCGTGGCAAGTAGAGAAGAGAAAAACAAAACAATCCAACCAAACAAACAGAAAACCCTGAGTCAAAGTGTTGTATCCATGAGAACATCTAGAAAGTGCTATCTGTAGCACAGGTCACTCTAGTTTGTCTCATAATATAAAGGTGTCTACAGTGAGAAAGAGAAGCCAGAAGTTCAGTCATGGGATTCTCACCCATGGAGAGAGAGTTCAACTGGGTTGCTGTAAGTTGTTTTAAGAGGACTTCCCAAGATATTTCTGCTAGATGTTTGGTGCACCTAACTGATGATGTTTTTCTATTTCTATCTATCTATCTATCTATCTATCTATCTATCTATCTATCTATCTATCATATATATATGATATATATAATCTGTATCATCTATCTATCTGTCATTTATCTATCTAGTATCTATTCTTTTGCTTTGGTTTGCTGTGTACTTGAACTCATTTAAAACTGTAAGCAGGACTATCATAGCTCAGTCTCTAGCCTGTACAGAACAATGTTACAGAGTCTTGCATGGAGAATGGCTGGAGTAAATTACAGGGTAGCATGGTAAATCTATGAACAGGTGCAAGAGAGCCCTTGATACCAAAGTATCATGAGTGTAAGATACAGGGAAAAGTAATCAACATTGATATAGTGCCGTCTTCATTCTGGAAAAAAAGGGGGGAAGTAGAGACTACAGATGGAGATAAACTGCCAGCACCAACCTAGCAAATCCATCGCCAAGATTTCAAAATGATGGCTTCCTATTGATATATCTTTCTTGCATTAGTGATTTCAGGGAATGGAATGATGGATTGGCTGTGGCTACAGTAGTCAATTATGAGAGGATGTGGTCAGGAACAAATGATGTGAGAGGGTCCCACTTAGCAAGTTTACAGACCACTTTTGGAAGCAAGAGTTTTAACATAGCAGTAAAAAAGTAACAGACAAACACATAGCAAATCCTGTGAAGTTAGCTGGAAATTCTACTGATTTGGTGGATCAAAAGAAGTCTGAAAGTGTCATGGTTCTTCCTTTTATCTGTCTGTTTCTGTCTTGTTTTCATTCAGTAATTTTTCCCCTTGGAAATTTGGTAGCAAGAAGTTTGTATAGTTTTAAAATTATCCTACTATATAAGATCGCAGGCAAAAGAAGCATCATCTAAATTATTTATGTAATGATTCATTCATTCAATCAATAAATATTGATTGACTCTAAAACAAAACAAAAAGAAGAAGAAAAATACTTTGAAATCTGGAATTATTGAAACATCTTAGTAAAGAGGTAGGTCTGAGTTTGCCCAGAGCGGGGTTACTACTCTCAGATAAGATCATTTTCTATTTAAATTCACAGAAGAAACCCTCCCAGGATTTACTGGAAGCAGTGATAATATTTAATGTTGTAGTTTCTTTTTACGGTTTTCAAAGAGGCTTTGCACACACATCATCCAACCCACAAAACTTCTGAGAAGACGCTGTTGATGGGTCAAGTCTTTGAGAAGTAAAAACTAATCAATCAGCTAGATTTATGGCTGAGTTGGAAAAACCCGAGTCAGTCATTAGGTAAATCTGAGTTCACTTCCTGGATACAACCTAACAATTACTTGTGAAGCTGGGAAAGGGAGAAAGCATGATTGTTAGCTTTGAATATTTTTGTTAACGTCAAGAGAAATGACAAGTGGGGTGTGTTCAGCCATATCTAGAACACAGTTGGGGCTCAATTAGGAAGACTTTTTGTTTTTTAACATTAAGGTGAGGAAGAATAGAAAGAAAATTACAGGAACATGAAAGGAAAGGGAATCTTTCACTCCAGTTCCTTGTTGGTGCCTCTTGTCAGGTGAAAATTAGATATTACAACAGGGGATGAGCAAAATGGTCCGGCGAGGAAAGGCACTCCAGGGTTCATAGGATGGAAGGAGGAAGCTGACTTTCACTAATTGTCCTCAGACCTACACACACACACACACACACACACACACACACACACAGCACAATTACTAAAAACCCAGAGACAGACATTGGGTTCAACTTGAAGGTTAAAAAAGCAAAACAGCAAGCCATGAGCTCTTACCTCTACCTCAGTTCGAAACGGCAATCCTGCCTCCAGAAATCTCAGAATGAGACTATGTCTGAGAGCTGTCTTCTCCCATTTTATATTCCCCTCAAGTGCTGGGATTAAAGGCGTGCACCACTACTGCCCGGTTTCTTTGGCAAACCGGTGTGGCTACCGGCGTTATAGGTGTGTGCCTGGTCTGTAAAACTAATCAATATGACTGTTTTACTCTCTGAACTTCAGGCAAGCTTTATTTATTAAAATACAAATGAAATATTACTACACATATATACAATAAAAATAAAATGCAAAGAAAATTTAAACAAATTAACATTTGCTTAAGTTACTTGTCATTTTCCAGCTACAAACCTAAGAATTCACCAGAAACCCTTCCCCTCCCCACTTTACAATTGAAGATCACACTTTAAACCCTTCGCGCAACCCTCATGATACCTGCTTTTTTTTTTGTCTGTTTTATGAAAATGTAATCCCAAGCACCCCCAGGGTTATGTACTACAATCTCACTTGTCAAAAAGAGGGTGAGAAAATTTTTAAAAACTTTTTGGGAACTCTTTTACTGGGTCATAAAAATTTCACAAACTTGAAGGTGGGGAGCTGACTTAGTGGGGAATGTGTTTGCCTTGAAAATACAAGAGCTTGACTTTGATCCCCAGAACCCATGTTGTTTTTAGAAAGTTAGGTATCATGGTATTCTTATAATCCCAGTTTTAGAGAGGTAGGATCAGGCAGCTTTCTGACCAGTCAATCTAGCCTACTTTGTGGAATTTCAGGCCAGTGAGAGATTCTGTATAAGAAAGATTAAAAAACAGTAACAAAATCCACAAACAATGCTTAAGGAACAACATCCTAGATTGTCATCTGGCCTATAGATGCACATATACACATACACACTCACACACAAGCACACACATACATATTCACATGTACACACACAAGTACACACACACTCACAAGCATGCACATACTCACAAAAGCGTACACAAGCACACAATACACACACTCGTACATAGTCACACACACAAGCACACACTTATACACAGTCACACGCACTCATAAACACACAGACACACATGCAGACATGCATACACACTCGTACATACAGTGTCACACACACATACACACTCAGACAGTGTCACATACCTGCCACACAGCTTCTCTCTTTCTCTCCCTCCTTCTCTCTGTCTCTGTCTCTTTCTCTCTCTGTCTCTTTCTCTGTCTCTGTCTCTCTGTCTCTCTGTCTCTCTCTCTCTCTCTAACAATCTGTCTTTATCACCCAGGCTCTTGTTTCTGTACCTGAACAGTTCTTAGTTATTTATCAGCCCACTGAGCTGTTCCTTTTTCAGAGACAAAAATACTATCTCCAGGTTTTTGGCTATCCTTCTTTTTCAAAATCATGACTTGCTGAATAAAAACAGTTGAATTTGAATAAGTTCAATGTCATTTACTTCAAGGATTAACTCATCTTTCTGGGCTTGAAATATAGAATAAGCAATACCCGCCCTCATCTAAACCCTGCAGATGTATTTTTCACCCAAGACATTTCAATTTTCAACAAGACTGATTCTCCTGAATGATGGTGTTGATGGGGACATGAGCATACACAGTCTTAATGAAAGTTCATTGTGACACTCCTGATTGAGTTCTGGTTATGGCTGCAGGTAGTGGGAATGGCAGTCCATTCCTTTGTATTGCCCAGCATTTGTCAACCGGGAGCCTCTTAGTTTTTCTTTCCAAGGAGATGGAGCTCCATACTGATGTGTTTGGATGCCCTCCCCAGGGCTCTTTACAACAGCTGCCTACCCCGTCAGAGTCAAATCCATATTCTCTAAACTACTGACAGCCTGGGTGCTGAGCATCATCTTCCTCTTCATTCTACGGCAGAGCTGCACAAGCCCAGTAAAATAAAATAAAATAGATTCTATTTTAGACAACATTCTTGCCTTAAAGTGAACAAGGTCTGACCCAAACTATTTATTTATTCTCTTGGAAGATGTAAACAGATGTTGAATAACCAAAGTTTTAGGGCAGCAGGGTACGTTTGAGTTTAAGAGCTATAATCTGCAATGTGAAGGCAGTCAAGAAATCTCTTTTCTTCCAATTTTCACTTTTCATCCTTTTCTGTTACAGACCATTTCTTCACATGGTAGACATGGCTACCAAGCTCTACATCCCTTACCGCTGAAAAGAATTATAACTTGGTTGTGATCGAGGGTCCTATATCTTATCCTGTATCTGTAGCCTGAGGGTTGCTACCATGTAAGAGTTGGTGGCCGTGTCAGAGGAGCAGTGGATGGCAATTGAAGTTCAGGTGTCAGCCCACCAGGAGAAAAATCCCTGATTGATGAATCTTGGATAGACAAGACCCTGAGACCACAGACTCCGGGACATTTTTTGCTTCTGTTGTGCCTTTACATGTTTGCTAATGCCATCTTTCTCTGGTATCTAGCATGGTATGAATGGGTGTGGGGAGATGCCCACGACCTGTAATGTAGTGTGTTTATCTCATGGAAACATACTGTTCTACTGGGCATTTTCCCTTTGGATTATTATGAAGATGATTTTTTCCTAAGCTGTACTATCTAATTGATAATAATAATGTTAGTTCAAACAGTTTTGATGATCAAAAGCAAAACAAGGAAGTGTCACACTTCTAGACTATATAATAATTCTAATAATTACATTAGGTTAATGATTAAGAAAAACAGTTGAGTCCCAGTAGCCCAGCAACCTTAAATTCTTTTAACTTTAATGTTGGAAGATGTGTTCATGGGTTTTAGAGTGCATCATAGCTGAAACAAAGCCCTGAAAATAACTTAAAGTTAGACTAAGATGTTTCTGTCAAATAGCTTTGACGTGAAAACTGAAGAAGACAATCTAAAGTTTTAGAAAGGCACATAGTTGTATATGGAACTTTTTAAGGTCAGAGAACAAGAGCAAAACAGCCAAATTATCATTAGCTGAGGTACCTTTCTTGCTAGGATTGGTTGATGACCAAAGGTGATGATAAATTCCTTATACACATCTCTGCCCTCAATCTCCTGATAGAAAAAACTATTGAAGAATAGGTCTGTACCCTAAAGATTTAAAGTAGACCTGACTGACTGTTTGCCTATATAAAAGTTTAGGTTTGTGATTCCTTTAAGATTCCTTATAAGTAATAAAGTGATTGATTCTTTCTTTGTAACTGTAAAATGCAGCCTGCAAGTAAAAGACCTGGCTGAGAAAAATATCTTGATTGTTCATACTCTGTTAATCTATAACAAGCTGCTTCAGTCTGAACGTACATTCTGAATGTATGTTCAGTCCGAATATGGGTTCTTGGGGTTAATTTGTTTTTCACCTGTAATACATAAAATGTTTAATCATGTAAGGGATATGGAAAACATGCTTTTTTTTTTTTACTTCTATTCATTGTATTCAAATAGAATGTAACCACATTATAATTTCTATATTTCTTTAAAAACTTTGCTGGGGTATATAAGCTGTAGAGGAAAAGTACACAGTAGAAGAATAGTGAAGAATGAAGCAGGAAGCCATCAGGAGAGAGTGTGAGGGTCTTTTTTCATAACCCCCTTGGATAAAGAAGTCATCGTACCTTGTGGATTCTCTTTGAGCCCTGTTCTGCTGGAAGCTGGCCTCCCACGCATAAGGCAGACTCACTTAGTCATGTGAATGGGGGGCAGTGTGGGGATGGAAATGCTCAGAGAAGGCAGTTTTTGGAATATAATCCCACTGTAGTCACAAAATAACTTACCATCACCCCCCACTGTCAATCAGAGACCGGTGTTAGAGGTACAACTTCAGTGCAGATCGGACTTTAGGTTCATTTTTTTTTCCTACTGTAGCAGTGCATTGAACTGAGACAAGCCTCCAGTTATTCAGCAGTAATGACAGCAACAGCCTGTTTCTGTGGGTCCCTGGAGACCCCACTTCCTGACTATAAGAAGTAGAGTTGCTTGACTGGTAAAGGCAAAGGTTGTAGGTTGCATCAAAATCAGAGCATCTGTACGCCCAAGATCATTGTGAAGACCAGTGGTCTTCTGAAAGCTACTTTGTCATAGTAACCTAATGAGGCATAGCTCAGGAGGCAGTCTTTGGGTGGGAACTGAATGCGGGGGACATAACTGGTTCCAGATCCAGAGCAAATACCAATTGTTTATCCCTCTAGAAGAGTATGTTGCCCTACAGGGTCTGATATGTGATTCTGATCAGGTAGTGCTTTAGTTCCTTTTAGTTGTAATGATAAAATACTGAACAGAAGAAAGCTTAGAAAAGACGGTTTATTTTGTCTTTCACTTCTGGAGGGATGGCATCTATCATGACAGGGGTAGCTACAAGAGCAGAAAGCTTGCCGATCACATTTCATCCACACACAGGAAGCAGGTAGGGAGAGGGAAAATATGAAATAGGCAAGGCAATAAAGCCTTATAGCCCAGCCCCAGCTGATGTACTTCCTCCAGTAAAGCTACACCCCCTAAAGGTTCCATAACCCCCCTGAAGAAAGCCACCAACAGAGGGCCAAGAATTCAGATACAAGAGCCTATGAGGACATTTCTCATTGGAACTTTACAAATGGTGCTTTGATCTCTCCTTTTTCCTTTGCGGTTGACCTCCTTGTTGTATTTGGGAGGACAAGAATGGCCGTTTTTATAATTCTTACTGCCCCTTTAGTTCTCCATGAACTACACACACGCACACAGACACCACCACCACCACCACCACACCACTGATTTAGTTTGCCATTATTTTAGAAGTTTTATTTGGAGCAAAAAAGAACCATGACTCGGCATAAGCAAAACTGTACTCCAACTTTGCCTCAAAGGCAACTCGAGTTCAAAGAAACCTGTTCTCAAACTTGTCCTTATACAGTCCTATTTGAAGCTCTGCCCAGTGAACAATAGCAAATCAACCCAGTATGCTTCCTAGAGGATAGAGAGAAAACTCATAAGAGCAATGACTTCTTGTCAAATCCTGCAATTTTTGTTTTCAGAATGTTAGGGTGGTAGGTGGCTCTCACAGAATAGATGAACATTCATTTCTAATTGTTTTGGGACTCATCAGTCTATAATCATGCTGCCAGAAGATCTGGTGTCTGGTGAGGATATTTTCTGCTTTATAGAGAGATGCTGCTTTGTTTCCTCAAATGGTAAAGAGCAGAGAGTGAGAGCCCATGTCCCATTTAATGTCCTAATTACATCCTAAGGTCTCCATCTCCTAATACTGCTTCACTGGAGGAACTGAAAATTTAACACAGAGACGTTAGAGGAACACAAACATTCAGTCATTACAATGGGGTTTTGTTACATCTGACCATAAGCCAAATGAGTCTTGGCTCAGTCACTTGTCTCTGAGGTCCTCCTCCCTGTCCAGTGACATAAAATATAATTCTTTTATAGACAGAGAAGAATGCTTAATGGTCACATTCAGACTGTTTATGTCATAATAGATGATAATTCACAGTCCAGAGAATGCCAGTGCTGCTAACCCCTGAAGCATCTGTAGCGCTAGGCCTCAAACTTAATGAGGAGCCCAGAATGGTACCCGGGTCCTTTAGCAGATGGAACCAATGTCACTCTTCATTATAAACTTGATTTAGACTTACCCAGGAGGCACACCTCTGAACATGCCTGCACTTTCTACATACATTTGTCAGAGGAGAAAATTCATATATTAAACATGGGCAGCACCAGTCCATAAACTGGGGACCCAGATGGAATAAAAGAAAAGGAAAAAAGCCAAACGCTCACAGTGTGATCTGTCCAGATAGGAGCAAGCAGATTCCCACCACCACACTCTTCCCTCATGATGGACTCCACATTCTCGAGGTGGAAGGCAAAACAAATCCCCATTTCTAAAGTTGTTTTCTGTCAGGTATTTTTGTCACAACAAGATCCAAATATTGGGGTACATGCTCACCATGTATTAGCCCTATTCTTACACTGGTCTGGGAGACACTAAAAACAATCATCAAATAAAAGCTGAAATTTAAAACAGCATTTAGGGTTTGCTAAGCATTGTAATAGACTTGAAGGTCTTCATGAAGTTTTTATTTTGCCATCGTTCAATAAATTTGACTTCTATTCTACACAATGATCCATCTCAGAGTGATAGACATTAAATGATAAGACAATTGATACATGTATGTTCTGATACACCGTTTTTCCTTTTTCTAGCTCATCTCATGGTGAGTGCACAGACCATAGGTCAATGGGAAGTCCCAGCTTGACAATTGATATTTGAAGTAATCCACTCAACTTTTAGAATTCTTTCTACATCACAACATTTTTTTTTATTTTGGAGTTAGTAAGATTTGTATGTAAATAGATAAGAGAAGAATTTTAACAAACAGGATTCACTGGACATGATAGTTTGAATGAGAATGAACCTCATAAGCGTGAATTTGAATACTTAGGTCCCAGGAGGTGGAACTGTTTAGGAAGGATTAGGAGGTGTGGCCTTGTTGGAGGAGGTGTGTCACTGGGGGGGAGGCTTTTCAGTTTCAAAGAGATACACCATTCTTGGCTTTTTCTTCCCTGTGAGTTTTGTCTCAGCAAATAAGCTTCCAGCTACTGCTCCAGCAGGGTTTCTATCTACCTGCTCCCATGCTCTATGACATTATGGTCACAGACACCAACCTTCTGGAAACTGTGAGCCTCAAATTGAATGTTTTCTTTTACAAGTTACCTTGGTCATGGTGTTTTGTCCCAGAGACAGAAAAGCATCTGACATGATAGATGAACTTTTAATTTTATCTCTTGGTTTGTTGTTAGCATTGTGCTCTTTTGCTTTGGAATTTGCTGGGAGTTCACCTAAAACCTGTCTTTCCACTGGGTATAGACCCACAGGAATGCATTGCTGCTCCCTCTTCAAGGGACCACATGCCACGGAGCAAACCTTGGGAAACAACACAGTATACCTCATTATCCACACTGCATTCCATAATCTGGCTTCCTAAAACAAGCAGATGAGTTGGGGCCTTGATCTTGTTCTGTCAAAACCCCCGTTCTTTGGGAAATGGCAGTCTTTGGCTTCTAGTTATTTCAGGAACTTTGTGAAGCATTTGGACTCATGAAAAAACTTGAGCCTGAGCTATAGCTGCACCTCTTGCCTCACAGTCAAGTCCTAGGAGCATTGGTCCCCTAGCACAGCATCCTGGTAGCCCAAAGGAACTACCTAGGCTTATCCCCGTGAAACTAATTTCTTGGTCATGTGATTCAGCAACACTTACCCTCCTACGTACTGAAGACAGTAGCAGAATACAACTCGCAGAATCAGTGAGTGTTGCACGAAGCAGCACAGGTGCTTGTGTGAATTTGGAGAGAATCTGGGGACTTGTTTGTGGGTTTGTTCATGGGTAACAATGGGATCAGGGGACATTCTGAGAACTATGAGCAAGATCTCTGCCTTACCTTCTTGAATCCTGCCTGTGGTGCGGCAGGGGCAGGGCTGATAGACATTAAAAGGGCTCCCCATATCTAAGGGAGCAACATGGAGAACATAAGACAATGACTCCCTTGTTAACTGGTGAAATATGTCTTTCCTTGATTAGAACCTTGCAGTTAATTCTACCTGGCTGGTTTCTTATTGTGCTCAGGGTGACTGCAGTTTTCAAGGAGCGTGCTGGTGAATCAGCATTTGCAAATTCACCTTTCTTACCCTCAGCTCTTGGGAATTCAAAGAATAGATTTCCTTAAGGAAAGTTCCTAGTGCTGATGCTCAAAATCCCTTCAACAAAGGTGCTGAGAGCTCAGGTGCCCTACTTACTTATCTGTTTCATCTATAGCATCCTAGGAAACTGGCTTGAGAATCTATCACACTATGTTTCACTTGTTATTTAAGCCCTTTAATTTGTGATGTTTCTTAGAAGTGCATGGGCTGTGCGTTTTTGCCCCTATCATAGCATGTATCTGTGTGTCCCTTTGTCAAAGAAAAAATGCATTCAACAAATAAGAAAGTCTTTAAATTACCACCGTTGGCAAGAAAATATGTTTTTATATGTTTTCATCTTGTTTTGGGTGATACAGTGACAGATTCCTGAAAAACAGTATTTCCTAAAGAGAGGAACTAATTAGAATCAGAGCTGCTCTGTTAGTGCCAATTATAATGAGAAAAGTCTAAACTTCTGTCATCCTGCAAACCAAATGAAGATTCACGCTCTCACCTGCACCCTCCCACTACTATGCGAAAGGCAGAAGTCACTCAAAACAGAGTAAGACAGGGGAAAGGAGCTTATCACACATCATAAGAAACATAGAAGGTACGGGCACAAGCTGGTCTTTCAGGAAGGTATAGAAAGGACACAAATGCCCCCTTAAAAGGATTGCTACCCCCAAGGACATCTCGGGAGCTCTGCTGGAAGCAGCAATCCTAACAGTCAATCAGTTGGGAGACAGTGGCAATCCAGGAACTATGGAGCTTAATCATAGAACTCTCTCAGTGACTTCTTGACACCAAAGAACTTGAGTAGTAGATCCGGGTACCCTGTCTTTTCAGTTTTGCATGCCCACAGTGAAACACTGGAGGCCGGCTCATTTCAAATGAAAATAAATGTGTTAAATGCACAGTTTCAGAGACAGAAAAGTCTAAGGCCGAAGATCTTGCATCTGGCAAGATCCTTCAGGCTGGATCAGGGCATGGTGGAAAGTCTCAGATGAAAGCTTGTGTTCAGAAAAGGAGAGAGAGGTCCAAGTCAACCTTTGATCAGGAACCTACTCCTGTTATGCCCAGATCATGGTCCCTCCAAAACCAACTAGGACACCAAGTCCGGCATGTAAAAGCAAATAATCTTTATTCTTACACAGTTTGCAAACTTACTCTTCGTGTGTCCAATGTACTGAAGTGTGAAAAGTTTTTACATCCTGATAAATCTCTCCACTGACACAGTAATCCAAATCAGACCAAATTAAACCAAATTAGAAAAGGCCCAGGTTTAATGGATACCAGCACTCCTGTGTGGCCTTCCAGGCCCCCAGAGAGGAGATGGGGAAGGAAAACTGGGAAAAATCATGGAGAGGGGAAAAAAAAGACCAAAATGTCGTGGAGATGGGAAGGAAAGACCAGAAGACCATGTGTTTGTTCTCAGGTGGGGGGAGTTTAAACAGCCTGTGGGAGTGGTCTTGAACATCTCTGAGGTGGGCTGGTGGACTTTCTCGGTGGTGGAGTCTGAACTGAGGCAATTCCCAGGGGAGGGGCCTGGGATGGAACTTTCTACCCAAACAGAGTGGTTGGAGAGCCCCGAGCTCAGTTGGGGTTGGGTTTTTGTAATAGCAAAGGTGTGGGTGAGGAATTTCTAAGGTTTAGGACCCCTGATTGGCTGACATTTGCCTAGGGGTGTCCTGGTGAAATGAGATGGGTGTGTGCTGGCAGGTGATCCTATCTACAGTGGTTGGAACATTAGGAATTTCCTTTGGACAGTCTGTTCCTGGGTAGTGACAGGGTGGTCTCAGTTTGTGGTCTTTCTTGGAACCAGCGTAAACTACAGAAACTCGGGCCTATGTTGAGCTTGTCATGGCTGGGTTCCATGACACCTAACTCATCTCTCAGAGTAACGTCAATGACTAATCGTTCAGGGCAGAGGTGCCATGACCTGATCACCTCTTGAAGTTCCACGTTCTCAGGGCTGAGACAATGGGGATTGCGTTGCCGACCCATTAACTTTGCAGAGTGCCTTTGAACCACAGGAGGTACTATGTCGGGGAAGGCTGTCACTGCCTTGATCCCACAGACCAGCAGAATGGGCAATGAATTCAGAGGAAGCCCCTTCCTTACTTTTGCCTTTTGCCTATCATGAATTCTTTAATTGGGAAAATGACTTGCACTCAGAACTCTTGTTGCAAGGGAGAATTTATTGAAGCATTGTTAATGCAACCTTAAGCCAATAGTTTCCTTTATTTTTCAGTACCATGAATTAAACACAGGGCATCACACATGGCAGGTTCACACGCTTCCACTCACGACAGCACCAGCCCTTGCAAGTCGTCTTGAGTGTGTAATTTTTAGCTATTTGATGTTTCTCACTAGTACTAAGATGGAATGGAGGAACAATGGTGTGCTAGCTTGCTTTATGTCAACTTGATGCAATCTGAGTCATTTTAAAAGAAAAAAACTTCAATTGAGAAAATGCTATGACCGGACTGACCTGTGGGCAATCTGTGATACCTTCTACTGATTGAAGATTGATGTGGTGGGGCCCCCGATCGCTGTGGGCAGTGTCATCCCTAGGCTGGTGGTCCTGGGTACTACAAGAAAGCAGAAGAACAAGACAGTAAGCAGCATTCTTCCATGGTCTCTGCAGGCTCTTGCCCTGTTTGAATTCCTGCTCAGAATCCCCTCAGCCATGGACAGCAGTGTGGAACCAGAAGCTGAATAAGACCCTTTCCTCCCCAAGCTGCTTTTGGCCATGGAGTTTCGTCATAGCAATAAAACCCTGAGACAAGCAGTTTCGTTTAGAATATCCAGCACGTTGTTTATCTAGCAAGAGGCTCCCAGCTAGTGCTTTTTCCCATTGCACTGTCTACTAATCTCTCATGTAGTGCGAATATTGGCATGTCCACATTGGTGATGTTCCCCATACATGTTTGCATGTGTATGCCTTGAAATGCTCCTTCTGTCTCTAGGATCCAGCAGATAGCAAGACTAAGCAAATATCTGTGAAAAGTACAAATGAATGAACGAATGGTGCTTACCCTACTGCTTATCACTCAGTTTCTGGTGCTCCAGAAATGGGGTTGGATGGATAGTAGAGAAGGAAAGGAAGTGGCTTACAGGAATAAGAAAATGCACACTTCATTAGTTTCATGCCAACTGGTTTTCCTGTTAACTTGTTTTTAGCCAATACTGCCATCCCCTTGCACTGATTTTACTTCAAACTCTTCCTTTATATTCTGACTACAACTATTCATGTGTCCACGCACAGTCAGTGCTCACTGCATTTGAGTATGCTTCAAAGAGCTTTTACAGAAGTGTTTGTGAATTCTCTTCCCGGAGGTGTGACTCTTACTGCCTACTGCCCTTATATACAGTTATCTGAATGCTAGTTGTCAGCTTAGCGAGATGCAAACACCCGTGTAGCCACAGCTAAGATAAGAAACAGATTACTGTCAGCACCACTGGTGCTCAAAGCCCCTACTCCTCCTGCAATCATGGACCCCTTTGCCTTTCCAAGCATTCTCCTAATAGCCTCCTTATCACTTCCTTGTTTTCCCTAAACTTTTTCCTTCTTAATTTGCATTCCTACGATTATTTTTCAGCCTTGACTAGTTCTGAACTTTAAGTAAATGAAATCATACAGGAGATGATACTTCACTGCTGATCTGTGATCCTCGTTGATGTTCAATCTGATGCCTAGGAGTTTTCCACGCTATAGGATGTAGCCACACTGTGTTCCTTTCATTGGATTCAGCGTTCCTATTGTACGCCACTGACAACCGATTGACTCTTGAAGGACCTGCTCTCTGTGTCGGCATACTATAAGAAACAATTCTGAGAGCATTCATGTATGTATATATTCTCCCAGAGCCAGAGTCTACTGATATGTGCTTACCAACTGAATCTCAAGGAAGACAAGCTAGAGCAACCGCCCATTTCTATAGTGTAAATTCTGCTATATGGCTGGTTACGTGGCACCAAAGAAAAGTCACTGAAAGTGAAGTTAGGAAGAAATTTACTCAAATAGTTTTAGTCCAAATGTGGTTTCAGCACAACATTGCCTGGGGTACATGTTTGCTTATTTCTTCTTAGTATATACCTGAGAATTGATTGGCTCAAGTGGATATTAACTAGGAGATATAGTATATCGTTTTCAAAGCAATTATACCATTTAGGCCCCTTCCACACTATGTGATACTTCCAATAAGCCCATATCCAACATCCAACAGGGTACTCTTCCCATTCTTTTTTATTTTTAAAATTTTATTTGTATTCGTTTTAATTATGTTTATGCAGGTTTGTCTGTGTGTGCACTTGTGGAACCACATTTGAGTCTACTGTACTCTTTCAATCTCTGAGCCATCTCTCCAGCACTCCATTCCTTTTTGGGGAAAAAAAGCTGGTTTCTCCTGGTGATTTTAACCAACATTTCCCTTGTATGAATAGTACTGACATCTTACTATATGGTTTTTGGCTATCTGAATGAATTCTGTAATGTTCCTCATTCAGTCTCTCCTCGAAATTCCTGCCGAGATGCTTGGAATTTCTTATAGGTTTGCACACCTTTATATGTTCAGGAACCAGCACCTTAGCTGGCTCGCGATGATTGAATATGCTTTTCTACCTTCTGAAAAACCATGCTGAACTAGCTTGTTCTGATGGCAGTACTAAGCCGTGTGTTGTATTTGTGTTGTATGGGTGGTGGCTCATGGGCACGTGCTCTTCTCTTGGGAACAGGTTACTTATGATGTGACTTTGGCTTCCTTTCTGTCTTGCAAATACATCAGATTTCTCTTCCATTTTTGCTGTTGGTACTTGGAGTTTTACCAAGAGTGTCAACACACGGCCCTCATCACTAGAACTTAGACTTTCCAGCCTTCAAAACTATGAGCAAAAACAAAGCAAAACAAAACTTCTTTTCACTGTAAATTACCCAGTCTGGGATATTTGGGTATGGCAACAGAAGAAGTATCCAGGTAGGCCTGTATGAGACCTCTTATCTAGTGAGCTACCTTTCATCACTCTTTTTTGTTGTTGTTGTTTTTGGGTTTTTTTTGTTTTTTGGGGTTCTTTTTTTGGTGGTGTTGTTGTTGTTTTTGTTTTTTGGTTTTTCAAGACAGAGTTTCTCTGTAGCTTTAGAGCCTGTCCTGAAACTAGCTCTTGTAGACCAGGCTGACCTCGAACTCACAGAGATCCTCCTGCTTCTGCCTCCTTAGTGCTGGGATTAAAGGTGCGCGCCATCACCTTTGAGAGTTTCATACATGCACATAATGAGCAATGACCATATCTATCTCCCATTTCCTACCTCACCTTCTCCTATGAAGCCACCCCTTCCCAACGTCATGTCTCATTATATAACTGACTAAATGCAATCAGTGCCCCCATTGTCTCTTTGTAACTTTTGATGAAAAGAACTCAGAAAGACTCGACCTCATTTTTCTTCTAATATTTTTGTTTTAAAATGTTTTCATTGTCATGAGAACCTAAAGAAACTCTGTGCATTGCTTTCTAAAATGTCTCTGCCTGGCTTTTCTCACTCTGACCTGAAAGGAATTGTTTTTGATGTGAAGCCAAAGTTTCTGTGGATATTTGACCGTTTCTATGCCATTTATTAAGGAGAAGTGTTCACCCCTACAGTCTGTCCATGTTGTGTTTGTTCTAAATTAAGTCAGTGCTTGAGGAAAGCTATCCTGGAACCCTACTGTGTTCTGTTGTTTATTAGCCTGTCTCCATGGCAGTGATAAATTGGACATTTCTTTCCAATAAATACTGTTACTGGTAGAATAGTTTCTTACAAATTGCTTTTCATTTGTGTTTTGGCTATTTATGTTCTGTGTTTTCCCCTAAATTTTCAAATAAGCTGACTAAGAGGTAGAAGGCCACTACCTGGGATTACACTGCGCTGTAGATCAATTTGTGAACAATTAACGTTTTAAAATACTGAGTCTTCAATCACAAGAAGCAAGTTTATTTCTTGACTTATACAGATTATTTGAAGTTTGCACCAAAATGTAGTATTTTTATGTAAAAGTTTGACTAGTTTTACAAAATTCATTTGTAGGTAGATGATATTTTGTAGTTATTGGAAATAGTAACTTTAATGTAACTTTGGGTATTAATAAAATTAAAAGTTGTATATTGCTTTTGTATCTATAAATTATAAACTCACTGATGAATAATTATCCATATATATTGAATTATATGGGACTCAGAGCTTTGTCTTTCCTTTTATGTCCCTTCTGTGGCACTGGCACCATTACATGTGCCCAATACTTCAATGCTCTTATTTGTTTTCAAGTATATTAACCAAATTGCTCATAACGTATTTTAATGACCTGTGCATTAATGACCATGTGCTCCATAGCTATTTCTGAAGACTGACAGTCATGATCTTCTGCCTTCAGTTTCTCTATATCATGTATACAATATGTGTGCTTTTGCACATTTGTATGTGCATGTGTGTTTGTGTATATGTGTGTATGCTTGAGTATATTTTTCCCGCTTGAGGGTTCCTGGGTCTTTTGTCTTCCAGTAATTTTGATTTATATATATATATATATATATATATATATATATGTGAAATATATATTTGTGCTTATTAGATTTACACCACTATGCTCTCTTTCATTCTTTTGTGATATGTGTAGATGCATGTGTAAGTGTATCAGTTATTTTTGTTTTCCTGTGTTCTTTTCTCAGGGTTTCTTTCTGTCCAACTTCTGGACCCTAATCTTTACTGCTCTTCATGTAGCCACATGTGAGCTTCTGAGATGCAGACCCCACTCTCTGCTGCTCTCTGTTGTTTCCTATGGTTCTCACACAGCCATGTCTGATCTGAGAAGGGTCATTCATCACACTTTTTATTTCAGCTTTGACTTTTTAAAATTTAAACTTTCTGGTTCATTTGTTTCCAAATCTACGCTACGTTTTACTGGTTTTAGTTCAAGGCTAAAGTTTCCAACCTAGACAAGAATATATTAAATGCAATTAAATGGTTTGAAGTATGGCTGTAATCTATCGAGTCCCGGAGGGTCTTCTCCTTTTCCTAGCGAGTCTGTGAGGATTTTATATTCCAGGTAATGTTTCAAGTTGCAGAAATGTCATTTGTAGGGAAGGTTGAAAGACTGGGAAGATTGTGCTCCACAGCACCAGAACAGTTCCCTGACTTGCCTCTGCTAGGTACAGGGTCACTTTAGAACAATGATCAACTCGTGTTTGGGCTCCTTGTTTGGTTGTCCTGCTGTTTGGGAAATCTGCCTGAGTAACCCTGGCTGCTATCACTCTGTGAGTCAGAGCTAGACCAGGATGATCTCACTGTGTACACTGGAACATGCCATATTCATTCCAAGCCCTCTGACTGTTCATGGTGCTTAGAAGAAAAGTCTAAATTTTATTTACACTTAAAATGCTGGAATAGTCAGGCCTCTCATTTTTTCAATTATTACATTCTTTTTTTAAAAAAAAAACGTTTTCTCTGATATGAAGAACTTTGTTTTGCTTTCAAAAAAAAGCCCATTTTTTTTCCTCCTTCTACCTCAACTGTTTTCTTCTAGCCCACTGCACGGCTGACTCACCTTTTAGTTTATGAGTTATGACTTCCATAGGTTAAGTCCGATCTATCTAATTGTCCAATTCAACTTATTACTTTCTGTCACTGTTCACCTTCCTGATACCAAAATGTATAATTATCCACCGGAGAAGGCAATTCAATGGCAGAGCACTTAACCAGAATATCTGCGGTCCTATGTTCAGTTGCTGGTTGGGAAGGGGACTATAATCAATGATTACTGTAATTTTTATTACATTTTGCTTATTTTGTTTTTCAAAGGTATCTTAATCTTGGAGAACTGGGAATGTTTCCTCCAGTAACCAACATGATGCCTCATACACCACAAGGTAAGTGTACACAATTCAGAAAGGAATGTGGCACAAATCAAGGCTGAATTCAATGCAGAAAACATAAACTAGAAATAGGAGCAACTGTTGCTTTGTTAGCATCTTCGTAGTAGCTGTAGCTTTGTAGCTATTGAAAGATTAATAAAGCATAATGCAGTTAGTCATTCTGAGTGAGTGTGAGCCTGTCCTGGGACCTCGTAGCTATGTGACCTTGGATAAATTCACCTCCCTGTAACTCACTTTCCTCATTTTTAGAGGAGTGATAATCAGGTGATTAAACTTCCTGCAATATGAGTCTTAATATATCTTGGAATTCAGATTATTTTCTTTCTTAAAAAATACACATACACACACACATACATACATAAATAAACACATACACGAATTTTGTAGGAGACTCCTAACCAAATATACTAATAATGTCACAGTAAGATATAGGCATATGTGGAATAATTAGAATATCAATGTCTTTGTGTCAATTCAGTTGCTTGGCTTTTTGCAGTGCTGGGGATCAAATAGAAGGTTTTGTACATGCTAGGCAAGTATTCTATGAATGGAGCCACATCCTTAATTCCCTGTTTCCACTTTTAATATGGAATTCAGGAGCAGAATTGGCAGCCAACCTTTCTAAGGTCACATAGATAGTTTTCAATGGTGCTGAACATTGGTTTTCAGATCAGTGTTCTCCCAGGCAAACATAACCAAAAACTTGAAGAACCGTTTTTATTTGTTTGTTTGTTTGTTTATTTGTTTGGCCTAGACTTCAAGAACTAGACAATCTTTTGTGGGATTCCTTTGGGTCTATAAATGGCAACTTTCTTGAGATCAAAGATGATAATTTATCTTGATCACTCCAAAAGATAGATAGTGATCATGAGAAGAAGAGATGTTGCAAAAGTTCTACAAGGTAGTGATGAAGCACAGGGGAAAGATGCACAGTAAATAGTCAGTGTGTGTAGCTTCCTGCTGTGTACTGAAAATGGTATTGTAATTCTGCGTCGTCACAGAAATGCTACAGAGAGCTGGCAGGAGAGTCAGGTAGGAAGGACTAGACTCCTATATGCATTTCTCTTCTCAGAGTTGCAAATGAATATTCCGCTTGTAACTATTGTTTATTATACATAAATAATGTACAAATAATCTACAACCTGACATACAGCTATTTATAACTGAACTACTACTAGTGACGTGCTGAATATAGATCATCTTCATGCAATGGAAATACTAAAACTGCCAGCCAAGGACATTAGTGTATGATTTCACATAAAAATATAGAGATGTATTTTAATACATTTGTAAAAACTGCAGAGCCCAGCCTACTTTGGAAAAATGTTTCAGGGTTAAGCTTGAAATAGCATACAGTGGTGTGGACTTGGGCTTGTATGTCATTAAAGAGGTAGCTACAGAAACATGGGGGTGATGGAGACAGTGATGCGGGTTCTGTTGTGGCTAAGTGAGTTCTTTTGGATTCCTTCAGACAAGAAATTCTCTGAAGCCAGAGAGAGGGGGACATCCTGAAGGGGCCTGTCTCCAGCAGCTGCTCACCAGCAACAGCCTTAGAGAACAATAGTGCAGACACAGGCAAAACAGATTCAAATCTCCACCTGCAGGGGCACACCTTTCCACTGGCACAGAGATGCATCAGCAGCCTCCAGGAGGAATGTATACTTGCTGGCAGCTTTTTGGAAAAGACATATCACATTTTTTATAAGTGAAGCTGAAGGTGTGTTTTCAGATTCCCCCAAATGCCATGAAAATATAAATTATAGGACTCATAATTTATAAGTTGTGCACATAATCTTCTTTAGTTACTTTTTTGTTGTAAGAATTTGATTGCTCTATTTCAGAAAGTCCGGAACAGCATACATTAAGGTTGGCCATTGGCTGTCTCCATTTTGGAGCATTTTCTAGATTCTCCTCTGCATATATTTTTCTTTTTCAACTACAAACATTTGGTATCCTAATTAAGACATTCTGAGGCCTCCTTTTTCATTCAGAATCATAATGCAACCCTCTTTCCATGTCAATAAGTATTTTCCTGCACAATTTGATGACAAGAATTATTTATGTGCTAGTATGCTAGAGTCTCGTTAAATTTTAGTCTTCGTAAAAACTTTATAAGGTTGATATTATTATTCTCATAGCTGAAAAAAAATCACGTTTGGTCTTAAATAATGGATCCTGGTATACATATTAACAAGTGGGGGAAACAGAGTCAAAACCCTGACTCATAGCACCCAACCTTTCCTTGGCAGACACAGTCCACAAGTATTTAACCCTTCCGTATCGTTAAACCTAACCGTTTCCTCTCTTCTCTCCGCCTTCAACTTCTCTCCATCCCTCATTTTCTTTTTCTTCCTCTTCCTTCCTTCCTTCTTTCTTTTATTTTCTCCCTTCTTCCTCTCTGAATGTCTATCTTTTTTAAAGCATTTTGAAACAAGATACAACAGAGCCAAGAGCTGACATTCCACTCCTGATCCCACTGCCTGCACCTCCCATCTTCATTTCTGTTGCAGACAGGATTCTGCTGAATATCTGGTAAACAAAATCATGTCACGGGACCTGAAAGAGTGATAATCTGGAAGTAGCTGCTGTTCACAGGACCTACTGGATCTGTTGCTCACATGCTGACCCCTCGAGTTTCAGCAGAGCCACAGAGCAGTCAGTCTCTGTTCAGATGATGTCACTAAAAAACAGGGAGCATAAGAAGCACCAACACCTCCTGTGGCTCTTTGAGCAGAACTGAGTCTCTGGAACATTAGATGACCTGGAATGGAGTCCCAGCTAACTGGAGACCCTCTAATTTAGGGACAAAGCCCAGGATGCTGCCTGCTTCCTGCCCTTTGTCTGTAGGCACACTGCTTGGATGTACTGCCTGCCCCCACACGCCATCACATAATGCGGGTTGTATGTCATTTGATCTCATTGGACAGTAACTTGATAAGACCTTAGCTGATTGGCTAATGTATGCATATATGCCAGTGAACATACACCTTAAATTAGATCTGCACCTTGATGCTAGTCTCTGGAGTCTGCTTCCTGGGAAACTCATGACTCTGTCTCCCTCACCCATCCCCCACCCAGCCGCTGGTGAGAGGGAGAGTAACACATAGGGTCTGCATCACCTCATAGGCAAGGCAAAGACATCGTGCAGAGAGTTCTAGCCATGAGATGGTGGCTCACAGAGTGTAAACCCCTGTTAGCCTCAGTCTCTGGGTCACCTCACATCTCAGTATGGCTAGCTGAAAAACCCCAGGGCTGAGAGGTTTAAATGGGTATTCGTGCATTGGCTAGGCAGAGAGCTACCAGAACCTATATCCATCTGACATCTGGTACAGCTTCCTAGTTCTAGGATTCTTTTCTGGTCAAAATGGAAAGAAAGGGAAGAGGACAGGATGGAGAGAATGTGGGATGGGGATAGAGGGAGAATGGTGGAGAGGAGGGGGGAAAGTTGGAGGGGGAGGATGGAGAGGAAGGAGGGGATAATGGAGGAGGGAGGATGGAGAGGAAAGGGAAGGGAAGATGGAGGGGGGAGGATGGAGAGGAGGGAGGGAAAGATAGAGGGGGGAGGATGGAGAGGAGGGAGGAGAAGATGGAGGGAAGGGATCAGAGAAGGGAGGGGGAGATGGGGAAGGAGGACAATGAGGCCATGGGCTAAAATGTAGGGGAGATGACTTCTGAGCACATCTAAACAACCACACGATGAAGGACAGGACCTCACTTATTACTCTCCTAGAACCTCACGTGTCCTCCACAAGAAAATGAAAATAATACCCCTGACTCTGGAGTCACATTCTGGGGACATTTGGGCTCATTTTTTTCCTCCAACTGTGCACCCTCAGAGCATCCTGATTCAAAATGGGGACAGAGAAGCCTCCTCTTTCATAGTGGGTGTCTGGGGGCATCAGGGCCAGATGCAGGAGGATTAGAATGTCCCAGGTTATCTGTGGGAAAGTCAGATTTTATTTTTAGGAACTGAATTAAAAGTCTGCAGGAAGAGGGAGGTTTGGGAGGACTCTCGGCTCTGTTCTCCACACACCCTGTCACATCCTTTCAATTTCTACGCACAGACACAACATATAATATTCCGCAAGGGACTGGAGTTCATTTGCATTTGAGAGAGTGCAAGCTTACAAGGTCTGTTTTCCTATTTCCCTCTGAGCAAATAGCCAGGCTACTGTCTTTCTCTGCAACCTTCTGGAAGACACACTGCCTTCCATCAACACAGTCGCTGGAGTTTCTGAGGAAACTGGGAGTCTCTAATGACATTCACTTCACACCGGGGTGTGCCTGTGAACATTTTTCAGTGAATTCCTGCATTCAGAATACATCTCCTTTCTCAGCGCCCACACCCTGGCCTCCTGCCACAATCAGAAAATGACCTGTGACCACCTGCACACAGAAATGGAAAAGTCACTAGCATGTGGAGAATGCATAATGGACCTGGAGCCGCCAGAGGTGGCAGAAGCTGGCCTTGACAAATC
Source organism: Chionomys nivalis (assembly GCF_950005125.1). Classification (NCBI taxonomy): domain Eukaryota; kingdom Metazoa; phylum Chordata; class Mammalia; order Rodentia; family Cricetidae; genus Chionomys; species Chionomys nivalis. The sequence continues at coordinate 18,358,789 of NC_080090.1, read as the reverse complement.
GCTGTGCCGCGCTGCTTTGCACAGTGACGTGGGAGGATGCTGAGGAGGGAATCTCTGCCCTACGCAGCTCGCAGCTGGGGCGTGACTGCAGTGCAGAATGAGCAGGCAGAGGCTGAGCTCAGAATCGCAATGATGCCTGACAGCTCTAGCTGTACTGTGGGCTGCACGAAGCCCGTCCTGCACTGGATGCCATGGAACGATAAACAAGAGACAAAATGTAAATAATAGGGCTGCTTCACGCATTCATAATAACCATGTCTTCCTAGACCCCAGCTATAGAAATATTGTAAATGCAAATGGATGGTGAGAGGGCAAGGGGGAAACTGTCACCCTGCAGAGCTCAAGGGGAGAGAAATTCCTAAGGAGAGGTGGTGTTTGGTGGTCAGAGGAGGTGGAGGCATTGATCATTGCATTGTGCATTGAGGTTTTTTTCCTAGTGCAATTTGGAGAAAGTTGTGCTCTTTGTCTCTGTCATATTCTGAGTCATTCCTTTGCCTATGTAGAAGATCCCACAGAGTGTTGACTGACTTGTGGGGCCCTGGGTCACTTTAAGATTTAGTGCTCACAGTGGGAGCATCATGCTTGGAAGAGGGGGTTGGGCAGAACTGTAACGAGTACCATCTTTGAAGTGCTGGCCTTAAACTTGTACTGAGATATTCCTGTTGAAGATGTAAGATGCAAGGGAGAGAGGATAACGTTCCAGCCCTCTATTGATGGCTTAGTTTTTCTGCTGATCAATCCCTGTCTTGAAGCTTTTTCTAATAGTCGTTTTATTAATACAGAAAAGATACTTAGAATGCAAGAAACTCTGTACCAGAAAACCAAGATTAGATAAAAAACATATACATAATGTGTATGCGCATGTCTATAAGCGTGTGTGTATATCACACTATGCTACACAACTCCTACAAACGTGCTGTTTAGAAGAGCATTCTCTTGCTGGGTTTATCCGAGACCGCTCCTCTCTGAGGCTTTCCAATCCTGGAGACTTGATCTTAGTCAGAGAGACTCAGTCTCACCTGTCACAATGTTTGTGTCCTTCACACGTGCAGAAGGACACAAGTTTAAGCATTCACATGCTCACAAGCAACAAGTACCCTGATTCTTCTGTCATTGGATGCTCATCTGTCCTCTACCTTAGTATCATCTTTTAATATCAGAATCCTGGTAATGCCAACAAAGTGACTGAAAGACTGCTTGATGAGCATCTACTGGAGCTGAGAAAATAGAGAGCTTGGTGGTGGTGGCGGTGGTGGCTGTGCTGGTGGAGGTGGTGGTGGTACTGCTGCTGGAGGTGGTAGTGGTGGCGGTGGTGATGGCAGTGGTGATGGTGATAGAAGTGGTGGAGGTGGTGGAGATGGTGGTTGGTGGTGGATATGGTGGTGGTGGTGGTGGTAGTGGTGGTGGTGGTGATGTGTATATATTCTACTGGAGAGTCCTTTCTGCTCTGGACAGCATATCATCTCAGTAATTGCAAGGAGTCCCTAGCTGGGGTTCCCCGTATTTACCCTTAGGTGGTAGGTACTAAGCAAACACAACCAGCATGACACTTTTAAACTTTATTCTTCCGACCACACATGTGACATCTTCTGTATGAAAGAATATTTAGTGAGCAGTATAGTTTCTGATTAGTGCTTCTGATGAAGTCACTAGTCGGATGTCCCTCACTCTGCTTAGAGTCTGGCACATGTTTGAACTGCTAGATTACACATTGAAGTCTGGACTTTTTGTGCTCTCCTTCAGCCGTCTCATCACATCCCACTTTCTCTCTGAATGCTTTGACTCCAGTGGTCTGGGCATTTCCAAGTCAATGATGACAGCTTTGCTGTGGTGGGGGTGGTCTCAGCATACAAATATTTCAATTAAAACTGTTTATAAACTAGCTCAAGAAAAGGGAAGGATGGAGGAAGAAGGAGTATTGTAGGTTAGGGGAAACAGTGCTGCATCAGAAACCAGAGATTCCCAGTTTCCAGACAATGTTCTGACAAAATCGTGGTCAATTTGGGAGTGGGGCTTTTTTTCCTCAAGTTTTTACCCAGGAAGGGAGCTCAAATACTTTCAGATGTTTGATCCGTTCCCCTCTTCCCATCGTCCTTTGCTCCTGTTGTGTGTATCTTCTCTCACAGTCACAGCTTCTGCTGATTCATAATTGAAATCTGCCATGCGCCCTCATGGTCTGGATTATCTTTCTCAGCTTGGTTAGTGCACTGTTGATGACTTATTGTCTTGCTGTTTTCCCAATTCAAATTCGAAGAAAAGTGAATGGTTAGTCCTGCTCCTCTTTCTTAGGAGGTTTTCTTTTTGAAACAAATTAATTGGTATCCTTGTGGCTGCATTGAGTCCCAATCCGAGGACAGTCTGCATAACTTGACTGCTCAAGGCAACTGTCTCTGCAGATGGTGGGGAGAGCCATTTTCTCCAGCACAGCAGACACCAAGACTGGCCATTTTATTGAATGTCTTGCTAAATTGCATACATTAGCTCACTTCATCTTCCCAAAAACATATGGGGGAGATATTATTAGGCGTCCCTCTTTGTATAAAAAGAAACTCTGACTTAACAAGATTAAAACCTACACCATGGAATCTATAAGTGCTAGAAATATGACTTCGATGGAAATTATTATACTTTAAGAGTGCCTAAAACCTATATCCTAGAAGCCTAGGTTTCTTTGAGGCTAGATACCTACTGCCTAAGATCAGAGGCCATGGCTTTAAGAACATACCAAGAATATGTCCTGTCCCAAGAGTAAAGAAACATTTTGTCAGTGTTTTAAAATGTAGATTCTTGAATTCTCTGATCAACCCTACAAAGCAGATACAATTCTTAGTCCCATTTTGTGGATGAAAATTGAGGCAGTAAAGAAAGCCTCAATTATTCAGATAACTTGTTGAGGACTCACGGGACTCAGGTCCAGGGGGACTAAATTCAAACTTTAGGTGCCAATTGGAGGTAACAGCAATGGAGAAGGGCTTTCCTAAATTTAAGTGCTTGAAAGGACATGGGTAAGTAACATTTCTGATCCAGGGAGGGGAATAAGGAGCATGCACCAGAGACAATTTCACGTCTATAAATCTTGGCTAAAGAGAATCATCTGCAAAGGTGTGGGACCTTCTTTCCTATGCAAACGTCCCTCACCAGTTGCCTCTTCAAATATAAAGCCCCCCACTCTCTCAAGGGTGGCTAATTATTGTTCTAAGACTGTTTAAACATACTTTTCCCTACGTGTCAGGCTGTGAAATCATAAGAAAACTATTTTTCCCAGACCAGACAGATGTTGACAGGAACAAAGAAGACGGGGTGGCAGGCACAAGAGTGGCTTCAGCTGTCAGAGAGCAGGACCAATGTTGTTCCCCCGTGGAAACATATTCCCAGTCTGTCCCCAACTCTCCCCTACACCGCCCGTCCCACTGTGCTGCTGTGCTTCCTTATAGGAACACACCCCCGACATCATCCTAATCAGAAATGACAGCCAGTTCTGTGCTTGCTGAGCTTTCTCTGGCTGCTTGATGATGATGAGGTATTTGAAAGACTAATGGCCAGAATTCTAAACGACAGAAACATCCCATGCCAGGAAACCCAGCAGACAGGAAAAAGCTATCCTACTCAAGGTAAAAGGAAGGGGAGAGGATTTGCTGAGTCATCTCTGAGCAGTCTGCCTCTCAGAAGTCTGCTTTGACTGCTGCTCCACAGAGTTGGTCATCATCCCTGTATCCCTGCCCGTCTCATCACACTGTGAGTTACTTGAGGCCACTCAGTACCTAGGTGGTCAGAACATCATCATCATCGTCGTCATCAACATCATCATCATAATAGACCTGTAGTTTAGCATTGTTCTTCCTAAACAGTGACAAAACCAAGATATACAAAATAGTGCTACTGTGACCATTCAAAGTCATTGGTGCTGCCATCTGGTCCCCTGACCAGTCTTGTCGCATGTATCTCAGATTCAAAAAGTTATCTGAAAAGTTTCTGCACCTGATCAGCCTCTCTGTTAACACAGCAATCCAAATCAAACCAAATGAAAACCATTATTTTTTTTAAAGCCCAGGTCTAATGGACAAAATGCCTCCTGGATGATTCTGCCCCTCCCACCCCCCGCCCCAGAAAGGATCCAGGAAAGGAAGACCAGAAAACCACGTGTCTGTTTTCTGGGGGGCAGTTTAAATACCCTGTAGGAGTAGTCTTGAGCATCTCTGGGGGAGGGATTGTCATTTGGTGGGCTTTCTGAGATACAGCAGGGTTTGGAGGGAGATAGGGGAGGGGACTTGGGATGGAGTTTCCATCAGAACATTCCAGACTCTTTGGGTTTATAGATGGCAGGGTCTGGAGTAAAGCTTCCACCACAACATTATCTACAATTGGTGGACTCATCTCTAGGTTTCTGTCCTGCCCTTCTTACTTCTCTAAATTCTAAAGACTCTGCTTTGTGCCCTGACTGACACAGTCCTGCCCGGTAACCCCCAGAGGCACAAGACTACATCCTCTTAGCCTCAGTTCCTTCTCTGCCTTTAGTGAAAACCCAGTTCAGAGCTGTAAGGAAAAGCATCATGGGCTGCACGCTGGCAGCCTGGATCCACACTTTCAGTGGCAAAACTCTTCACATCCCCACTCCTACATCCACTACACACCAGAGAATAAGGGGACACTGTGAGACATGATGAAGACTGGGCCTGGTCGGGTCAGACAAAGTGTGACCCTGGAGGGAGAAAATTATAACCAATGTAGTCATTGCTGCCATGGCTCTAGTCCTTCATCTCACTGAGGGGAAAGTCTAGCAGGAAGGTAATGACTTCATGGGTCTTCAGTACTGTGTACGCTTCTCAGAGATCTGAGCATGACCTGGGCAGGAGAAAACGGAGCAGAAATGAGCTAGCTCTTCTTCCTGCTTTTGTTGCAGAGATCAGACATGCTGTGTGCTTCATTTCATCTCTGGCTTCTTTCCTCCCTCCCTCTTCATCACTGTCTTCCCATTCACAAGGTGCCCTAAGGCAGGGGGCAAGTGAAGGTGAAGACAGGTATCAGTGGGTGGAGTCTTAGAGAACACTTTCTGTCTCATATAGAAGGGACAGGAGGGATCTAGTCTATGAACAAATGACCTGCCCCAAATCAGGTGAAGGCTGGATAGCAGAGAAGAAGCTAACTCTACTGTGTAGGGTTTTCCACTTTAGCACTCACAGGTCACAGTACACTGGCAGGGCAAGGCAGACGAAGATGAGACAGAACAAAATTGCTGCAATAGCAGGTCTCCCACAGAGCAGTACACTGCTTAACAATACTCGGCTCATAGAAAGACAGTATCCCTTGTGCATCTGGAGTTTTAGCAAAGATAAAGGCTCATTTTTCCATAATTTTTTGGCATTTTACTTCTTAGTGTCTTGGAACCCAGCTGGATTAATTTTCCTTCATATTAAAAAGCTTTCATCCATAGCTTTCAGGCACCGAATTAATTGGTCAGCAGTTTGCTCCTGAGGTTTCATAGTGGGACTGTTTCCATTTTATAGCTTTTGATACCCCGGCTTCAATAATAACGACAATAAACGCTCCCTATGACTTTGCAGCGTTGTGCACACATCCCGCAGCTGTGCGTTGAGAAGGGAGTTTAGTTATTATAAATTCAAAGAATGGACAGCTGAGCAGTAAAACCAAGTCTCAAGCCATGAATGGTGCCATCCCAGGGGTTAAGTTAGTAGGCACGAGGGATGAATAAAGCTTTAGTAGGTTCTGTTAACTTTGATATATTATGCAGGCATTCTCTGTCCTGGCGCGTTCCAGTTCTGTATAGTAGGTGGAGTAGGGAAGGTGGATCGGATGCTAGACTTGTGTGTCGGGTCGAGAGAAAGGGTGCTAGACATAAAAACAGTGTTTAAATGGGTTGAACATCCTCTCAGCATTTTCCAAAGTTGGCTCCTGAGTTGGGAGAACTGCCCTAAAGCAATGGTTTTGATACTGTATCTCAGCCTCTGGGTTGTTTAGGTGAACTCGCGGATGGGAATTTGGAGAGGAAGAGGGGAGATGAGAGCAAAATGGCAGGGCCCCAGTCCACTGGGCTGTTCTACAGCCTTCTCCAGTACAGTTCTAAACAGATACTAACGCTATGAGGGTAGTCTTGCCATTGACTTAAAAGGCAGATGGTGGACTTTTCCATTTGCTTCCTCCTACTGCTGGTTGTCTACAAGTCCTCTGCTTCCCTCAATGGGGATGTAGAGAGATTTGCCTCAAGGAGATTCTAAGCAGATGACAACATTGAGCTTCCATTGGGCATCTTTTCCATGACTCCCTACCACCATCCTTCCACCTTAGCACAGGAGGATAGTGACGGTTCTGCTCCCCCATCCATAGGTCTTACAGCAACTCAGTTCCCCACGAACCACGATTCAGAGATGGAGAGCCATTTCCTCCCATTTGTCTTTTAATGGCTGCTAAATGAACGAGAGCAAGCCAGCACACATTGTCACACACTCCTTACCTCTGGATACCAGAAGCCAGAGGACTGCTACACATTCTGTGACATGTCACATGCTGAATGACAGTAAATACAGTTACCCAATATGGGAAGCTATATAGTCCAGCTAACTCCAGAACAAACAACTTCACCCATTCAATATAGATAGTAAATATCAGATACATTATTGAAATAGATTTTTCCCAATGTGTGTGTGTGTTCACACACATGTGTGATTGTGCGAGTGTGCATGTGTGCACGCACAGGCATGCATTTGATGGGTACAGAATGTTAAAGGGCTTCAGTCTCCTTTACAATTACATCACCAGCTTTTAATGTGATCTTAAATAGTAGCCAGGGCTACCATGTTAAACCTTGTTTTAATTGCTTGGTTTATCTGGGGCCTCTCTTACACACACTGTAATGAGTAGATTTAGGCTCCCATTTCAAATTGAAATAAATATTTCACTTGACTCTTGTGAGTCTGGTACCTGCTTTCTGATGTTTGTTTTTAAGCAAGTTGATGGGATAGCTGCTATTGTTTTCAGGCAAAATGGGTGGTAGGTCAAATGGTGAAGCAAGCCAGTTGTCTCTGTGAATTTACTCTGAGACCTGATTTTGCATCTACAGCTCCTGTATCCTCTAACCCCTTCCACTATATGGGGAAGGAGTCACAGGCTCCATTATGGTGTCTTATGGAACTTTGTTCATTTAACATTACCCTGGAAGAGAATCTTGACTTTTACCCCTCCCCTACCTCCTCAAAGTCTTCCAGGAGTCCACTGCATCGCTGCCCAAATTGATGACCAAATAAAAGAATGCAACACTCAGAAGTGCTGATGGCTGGGGTGACCTAAATCATTTTTAGGTTGCTTTATACTTTTAATTTACATTTGCATTTTTTTTTTGGAGACTCAGTTTCATGTAGCCCAGGCTGGCCTGAAAGTATAGAACTTAGAAGGGCCTAGAACTCTTGGTCTTCTTGCCTCCACATATCAAGTCCCGTAATTATAACTGTATATCCCAACAACCAGCTATTGTGAGGTAAATGGCCCCTCTGCCATATGAACTTACCATGATACACTTTAGGCCCAAATCAATAGGGTCAAAGAACCATGGACGAAAACTTTAACCCTTTTCTTATTATAAGCTGATTGTGTTAGGTGTTTTGTTACAGCAATAGACAGCTGACTAACATACTTGATTCTTTTTAAAGGTAAAAAAATGCACTCTCAAAATGTGATTCTGGGTGAGAAAGAGTACATTTTCCTCAGGAAGACCCTTTAACTTTTATCAGACCACAAAGTAGACATCCTTAGACTAGTCAGGCAAGAGTTATCTTGCAGCAGTTCAACCCCTAACTTTATTATCAGTCTTAAGTGAAACTATTATTTTGCTTTCTTATTTGGGAAAGATGAAGATGAATAGACATTACTAGAAACACACATGATAAAGGTAAATGAAAGGGCGCAAGATTATCACCATCAAGAGAAAATGAAATTCCAATACTAAGTTGCATCTTTCTGTATTGATGCCTCTTTGCTTGATGCTTGCAAAATTCAGAGAGAAAATGATCAGACTTTAGTTCAGGAGAATAGGTCAAGGTAAGCCTTTCAAGGAACACTGACAATAAGAATGTCATTGTGCCTGCATTCAAGAATGCTTTTTCAAAGTAGTTCAGGTTGCATAGGTAATGTGTCTAAGTGTGATGCAACGATTCTAGCCCTGAGGCCATCTTCAGAGACCTGTGAGAAAGTCGAAGAGCTCTATTTAGAAGAGAAAGGACTTTGATGTCAAGAAAACAAAGGAGAGCCAAGAATTAAAAGGAAAAGGGGGAGAATTAAGGAATAGCCCTGCTGCCACCTTAGCCACCATCTTACTCTGGTCATTCACCCAAACACTAATGAAAACACCAAAACAATGCTATTGTGTTTTCTTTCGCAAGTCTAGAAAAGATGGTGCAATTTTCAAGTTTAGCAAACTTGACAGAGAAGCAATTTCACGTGCTTTGATACTCTTTGTTAAAATATATTTTATTAATTCCCTGAGAATTTTATGTATGCATACAATATATTTAGGACATATTAACTCCTTTCAAATCTACCTCCCAATTCTTCCTAACTTCTTGTCTTCAATTTTTTTCTATAGCTCACTAAGTTCAATTTGTGCTACCCATATACTTACAAGCATGGGACCGTCTACTAGAGAGGGCATAGTCAACCTATCAGAGGCCACACTGTTAAGGAAAACTAACTCTCCCTCCTCCAGAATCCATCAATTGTCATAGTTCCTCAGCAAGGGGGTGGGGCTTATGAGCTCCTCCCTGCTCCGTGCTGATATGGACTGGTTTGATTTTGGGCAGATCTTGTATAGGCAACCACAGCAGCTATCTCTTCCTAAGTGCATGGTCCTATTATGTCCAGAAGGTACTGTTTCACTCCATTCTTCCCAGACCTCAGGTCTTCTAGGATGGTCAATAAGGTTTCAGCCCTTCTTCTAGGAACGTCAATAAGGGAATATGATCCAAATGTCCCATTTACGGCTCGGAATTACCCCAGGCACTTATTTTCTGCACTGTGACCATTGTCAGTTTCTGTGTTAACCACTTTCCACTGCACATAGAGACTTCTCTTATAAGATCTAAGAGCTGTCATGATATCTAGACTTAGAAATACAAATTTGAAGGCAGTTTGATTCTGTCTCTATTTAGCAAAAATAATTGTAGCAGGTTGGGGCCTAGAAAGTTCTCAGCTATAGGATCTTGGCCAGATTTACAGTATCAGAAATGTCCTTCCTCCTGTGAAGCAGATCTTAAATCCAATTATAAATCAGTTGGTTAGCCTTATAACATCTGTGCCACTATTGGACCCTGGACTAACTTGCCAGGTTGATCATTATCGTAACTCACAGAGTTCACAACTAGTTAAAGACTGGTGTTGACCCCTCTGCCCCAGCAACCTTTACAGCACCTGTGAAAGCTAGTCAGTAAGGAGGAAGCTTCCTGGTCAAAACCAATCTGACTTCTCTATGTCCTGTGACCAAAGTGTGTAGTAATTTCATCTACCTCTGTTGGGAAATAAAGAGTAATGGCAATAGTTTTATTGTTTTGTGAGGTCTCTGAGATAGCCCTGGCTAACCAATTGAGGGGAAGTACCCTACAGTTGATACTGGGATCTTCATTTAGTAACCTGTAGCTTCAGGAAGGAACCTTTCTGTGTAGGGTAACTCTATAAGATCATCCTATACAGGATAACCTCAATTCAACTTTTAGGAAGCTTATTAAATAGTAGGTTTCTGAGTGTCTTTTTCAAATCTCCTTAGTGTTAGCTATTACCCCTTCCCTCCTCCACTCTCCCTTTTCATCCTTCTCATTTAAACCCCCCTCACCCTTATTTCTCTCTCCTTCAAATCATGTGTTCTACAACTAACCTTAATATCTTTCTTCCCCATCCCCACCAGTGGCCTCTTTCTAGTCTCTAGGCCTCTACAGGTACTCAAAATTAAACATACAAACATAAAAACAATGAGAAATGGGAATATTAGTTAACCATATATATTTTAGATCTACAAAGTGAAAAATTATGGGCCCTGTCACAATGATTAGAGACAGTGGTAAATCAGGAAAATTAAGATAATAGTTCTTAACTTTGACAAGGGGCAGACATAAACAAAGCACTCTAAAATGAAATAACATGACCCAGGTATGGTGGTGCAAGCCTGTAATCCATTTTAGCTTCTGTGGTCAAGGGTTCAAGGTCATCTTTGGTTACACAGAAAGTCTGAGGTCAGCCTGGGCTATGTGAGATCCGATCCTGTGGCACAAAAAATAAAATAAAATAAAGAGACAATGAATGGAGAAATGGGATAATCAGGCAGATTTGATGAACAAGGAGGGTAGACAATGAATGGAGAGGAACAGGCAGTGTCTGTAGGATAATGACTTTGGTGCTTCAGTGACCAACCAAGCTTGAAGCACACTCTCTAGAGAAGTGTTACATAACAGCTCACCTTTCTTGTATTCAACTCAAGTAAACTTCATTTGGAGCACAGGGAGGCAGACAAACCAACTGAGAAGACAAAATAGCACATATCCCTTGATTAACTGGGAAAGTTAATTAAATAAATGGGTTTATTTTGGTTACAATACCTTTTTGTAAATAACACAGACAGATGAAGGTGGTAGAAAGATGGCCAAGTCTCTCTTCCCGGGACTATGATTCCCAATGTTGCTGTAGAATCATGATTTATTTAAGGCTTGACATTTGAGTACAAGAAGCGTCAAAAGGAAAAATTACAATGGATTTAGTTACAGACCAAAATGATTTAGATTTTGGTTTACTGATGAGAGCAGCCTCATTCTGCAGAATACATGGTATAAATGAATGGTGCATGTCACTAATGCGCAAATAAAGACAAAACAATAGAGTGGAAGGCAATGTTTATATATGGCTGCCTAAGTTTATCTTCTACTATCCTCTCAATTTAATTTTTGACAATTTCAAATGTATAACATCTTCACCCCGTTAGTTTCTCTTAGGCCCCCTCATTCTTACAGACCCTGCTCCTTTCCACTAGCCTCCCCTTCCTACTAAGATGCCATGTTCATGTGTGTGGAAGTCCTGTGTTGGCAGCCACAGCCACATCATATCCAGAAGTTGCATAGGACTCCTCCCCATTCTCCAGCTCTTATAATCTTTTGAAGAGAACTAAAACAGAGAAGATTTTCTCATTACACTCATACAAGTAGATTTGAATCTGTCACTTTCAGAAGTCCTGGCCTGTTCTGGAATCTCCTAGCTGGACATTTGACTTGACTGAGTGGCATTTAGCACACCAGTGACTCCAGCTTGGTTTGGTCTGGTCTGCTGGGGTCTACTTAATGCAAGAGTTCAGTTCTAAACAATGTCCTGTATTTTTTATGAATGTAGATCATCTTACTTTACTTTAGCCATATTTAAGCACAGCATAATTTGAAAAAAATATTCAGATAACAATTAGCCAAGACCCAAGTGCACAAAAATTCAAAACATGTTTACATTGAGATTCCTAACAAAATACTTCTGGCTTCTTTGCGTAGATACTGCTGACCCAGAGATAACACCCAAGATCTAGGGTCCAGGGAGCTTGACTAAGGTAAACATAAGGCCTGTGGGTATTGGGATTGGCCTGACCCTAAAATAATATAGAAGTCATTTAGGCTGTTGTGAAGCACAAGGGACATTACTCATAAGAGTGGGTTTATCGTCTAAAAACAATGTTTAAGATTTAGGGAGAAAGGTCTTGGGCAAGTAAAAGCATAAATTCTGGGAGATACAGGCAAAGCCTGACTCATCAGACAGCAAAGGATCACCAGGTTGTAAAAGGACATCATTTCTAGCATTCCAAGAAGAGAAGAAGAGGAGCTACGCACTGCACTTCATTCCACTGTAGAGGTAAGCTGTGTGTTTAACTTTCCTGGATTCTTCAGGCTTCTCTGAAGTACAAGGCTTTTTGCTCTCTATCTCTATGTTATCCAGCAGTTTAACTGTCTGATTGTACAAATCTACCCCTGCAGTTGCAGGGTGAGATACCAGGATGTAGTTGTTACCATTAAAAGCCTCTTGCTCTAATGCTCAGAACTTTAGTCCTGAATACGTGAGTGTAGTTCCAGCTGGCTGGAATAAAGACTTTCAGTTGGCTATAAACTATGTCCAAGTGATCATCTCTGATGGGCTCCCTGTAACAACATCAATGCAGGAAAGAAATGTCCGCATACAGTGCTCTCTCCATCTGGTTAAGTGAGGCCATATGAGGCAGATTCCCTATTTCTGATAGCTCTCTTCCTTCTATAAAGCTGAAAAGCTGGAGATGTTAAGAAATCATCCCTGGTAGCACCAGGACCTCTAGCAGGAGGATAGACTGTGGAATCATGGGAGTGGGAGCCAAGCAGACCTGAGGAGGCACAAGAGCCAAAACCACTGGTAAAATCCATCTATCCTTTGAACTGTTAGCCCAACATTAAAACAGTGCATTGTAGGTGATGTAGGACTGGAAGCAGAAACTATAAAAATGAGGACCAAAGTTAGCTAAACACAAAGAAATAGTCACTGGAAGGAAAGGAGGAGATTCGAAGGAAAGGAGAAATTAAACAAAAAGCAGTTTTGGAGGCAGCACACTTCATTCCTGTCCATTCTGTCACAAATGTTGAGTTCCTGTGATGCCCCGGGAAAGTCACTTTTTATATCCTGGGGTGCCTGTGACTTTCAGGTCTCTTCAAAGTATCTACTCAAAGCATGACTAATTCTAAGTGTGCAGTGGGGGAGTCTTGCTTGTGCAAGGCAGCAGGGGAAGACATCCTTGCTACTCTGCATGGACTGGCTGAGATGCTGGTTGCTAAGTGACATGGGGGATAGAAGGTGTCCTAAGATCACACCCACTCAGTTTGAAAAGATCATGCTGTTTGCTGAGTGACATGGGGGATGGAACGTGTCCTAAGATCACACCCACTCAGTTTGAAAGGGTCATGGCTGCCTGCTCCTCACCATGCATGGTACCTCTTTTTGACAGTTTACTCTTTCCACAACCTAGACAGAAACTGGGAAGAATAAAAATAACTTGGAAGATTTAATAGGAAGGAAAAAACCACGAGGCAGAAGGCTCGTGGTTGGAAGTATCTTGCCTCTCCCATCTCACTTTCCATTCCCTGTAGACTCAAATGTTCCCTGCTTAGCTCACGGGTTGAAATATTCATCAAAGCCATTTAGAGCCTCTAAGTTGTAGGCTACCTTGGTCCGTTCCTGCCACTCCCTCCCTTTGGCTCCTTGACCCACTGACTTTCTGGAGCCATCTCCTCTTCATTCTTTTCCTTGCTTGGCATAGAGTCTGTTTTTAGGTTTGCCTCTTTCCCTTGGAGCTTCAGTGATCTCTTCAGCTGCCTTTCCCTGATTCAACAGCTCTCCGATCACTAGGTCTCTAGAACTTGCTCACAGCCCGCTACCTTCATGTATGGACATGGTTTCAATGGGTGTTTACATGCCTCCCAGATCAGCGTTTCTGCTCAGCTCCGTTACTTGGGACCTAGAATCTGATTTCAAACTATTTTCCTCGTAGTACCTCATGGGAAAGTCGCCATTTAAGAGGCTGTGAACTGAATTAATTCTGGCCTTTGCCTTCTAGAGGGGCTTTCTTTTTTTCCTTGTCCTTACACTACATGATATTGAAGACCACCCTGTCGCCCTCAAAACTGGAGGATCAGCCTAGACTTTTTTCCCTGTTCTACATACTCTATGATGACATACTCAAGAGATGAAATCATGTCTCCCCACCCCATCTTCCTGATAAAGACCCTGATGCGGGCCTTCAGGAACCCTCAATTCTATCCCTACACTTTCCCCTCTGCTAAGGTCTGTCTACCACTCCATTCTCACCCGGAAACATAACTCTGATCATTTTATTTCCCAATCTCTTCAGACAGGACTGCCAGAGGCAGGGCTTAACATAGAAATTGGATGTCTGTGGTTCTCAGAGGAAGGCCTCTCAGGAGAAAATTCAAGTCTTAGAGAAATAAAGAAGGCAGGAATAGCAAAGGATAAGAGGAAACAAATTGGGTGAAGCCCATGTCTTGCTTGGCCCCAGAAGATTTACAACATAACATTGAAGATAACGGGGCTGGGGTTACATCCTCCCATAATCCCCTGACAGGCTGTGGTTTGCCCAAGATAACTTTCCAAGTGAAATAGCTTGGCCACCACAATTATTCCAAGATGAGAAGCAGTTGAAAGCCTTGCGTAGCCTGTGCAGCCACTAGTAGGGATAAGTGTGATGGGCTCAGAAAAGGGGCCTGGCCATGACCTGTAACAGCTTTCGCATCTTGCTTATTGGCCTGTTCCACTCTACATTCAAGTCGGATAGAATAAAAGGCAATTGCATGGTTCTTCTCTGACCCTAGCCAGCCTTTAAGATGCCATTCTCTCCTTTCCCTGCCACTTACTCCCATCTTGCCTACCTCCAGAGTTGACTCTCCTCTGCATGTTCACACCCACATTGCTCACCCGAAAGACTCCAGCTCAGGCTTCTCACTTGGAAGGCCACTATTGAAATTCTTAGCAGAATTAACTGCTCCTTTATCTGGTTGCCACTACATCTTATATATAGCTCCGTTATGACAATCTCTGGCTTGTAAGATTTGCTAGAGTATTCTTCACTAGATCATCTGAGGACAAGCATTCCGTGCCTCCTGATCTCTGCAACCCAACGATCCAGCAAAGTCATGAGACTCTAATTTTCACCAGTGTTGAATTAAACTACATATTTGCACTCTTAACATAAGTGTCAGTTGGTTCATCCCTCAGACACATGGTGTGCACAAGGTCTCCACAGCATTGCAGCTTCTGATTTGAATGCACTTCAGCTTCCTGATATAAACTCCCTTTGATTTTTCCCCCTCAGTGTTTACTTCATATTCACATCCATTCATTCCATTTCTGTTTCTTTTGTTTCTTTACTCTGATGGGACTCGGACAATGATATCCCAAAGTATGACTCTTCAGCATGCTGTACGTAGCACTGAAGAAGACTGAAAGACCCCAGAAGGAAGTCTATCTCTGACCTTCTGTCCTTTTGTCTGCCATACCTCAGTTCCTTCTGAAGTGGCTCATGAAAACTAGAATATCTCTCCCCTAAATCAAGCCACAAACCCTAAAAATGAAACCCCAGAAAGGAAGCCCTATTATTTCTGCAGGCTGTTCCTGCAATAGGGTCTCACCAAAAACACGGAGAAAGAAAAGCTACACAGAGACACAAGAAGAATCTACATAGAATTCACAGACTCCACTTAAATATCCCGTTCAGTCTATTCCTAGTCCTATGAATCAGTTGCTCCTATATCTGAATGGACAAAAGATCAAAACTTCGTCTAGTCATATTTCTGCACTGTTCTTTCTCATTACAGAGAATCCATATGGGCAAGTTTTTATCAGGTTTCTTGGTCTTCATTTCCAAAGGTTCTGGCGCCAGCTATAGCTCTTATTATATAACTCTGTTACACATTTTGCCCATAGTACACTCTTTGTTATTGAGCATTGGCTAGAGTTCCAATGGGAAGGAAACAAGTTATTCCTTCCTACTGTTATAATTTATTTAAAAATTGATGGGGGAGAGAGAGTCATGCCTTACAACAGGGTTCACATGGAGGGTTATTGGAAGAGAAGAGAAAAGGGGGCAAAGAAGAGAGTAGAGAGGGGTGCATAGAAGAGGTAGAGGGGGGTCAGAGACCAGTCCTTGGGGACAAGGATGGTGGAAGAGAGAGGAGGGGAGAAAGAGTGAGGGAGATATATGGGAGGTGAGCAAGGCCCACCTTTTTTTCTTTTTTTTTTTTGGTTTTTCGAGACAAGGTTTCTCCGTGGTTTTGGAGCCTGTCCTGGAACTAGCTCTTGTAGACCAGGCTGGTCTCGAACTCACAGAGATCCGCCTGCCTCTGCCTTCCAAGTGCTGGGATTAAAGGCGTGCACCACCACCGCCCGGCTGAGGCCCACCTTTTGAAAGGGAATGTAGTGAATGTACACAGGAGGTGCTTTTAGTGGCTACAGCTGAGAATGTATCCTGTCAAGATTCCAAGAACAGGCAAGTACTGATGTCTGAATACCAGCACCTACCACTAAAGTTTACAAATATTAAAACTAGGCAAGTCATGTTCTGCAAAAGAGACTTGAGAGACCCCTAGACTATTGAGTAAGATAAAACAGAAAGATTTTGATGAAGGTCTTTGAGGAGGCATCTCTTCTGAAAGTGAGACCCAGCAGGCAAAAAGGTACACTGGAGAGAAAGGATAACAAAATAACCTTTGTTCTTGTTATGTGTGTTTGATCCAGATATTCAAGACCACAGCTGTTTATGCTCATGGTCATTTCTATTTTTTGGTCTTATTTCTAAATGATTCAGGTTTCACTCATCACAAAATTCATTCTCTTAAGTGTACGGCGTGTAACACAGCCACAAAACCATCATCTCCTCCCCACCTCATCTGCTCTTTCTAGAATTTCATAGAAGCATAATAACACAATGTGTTTTTTGGTGTGTTTTCTTTTATGTAGGACCTATTATTTCCCCAATAATCATTCATGTTTCTGGGAGTTTAATACTTTGTTCCCTTGTTCTCCTGTGTGAGTAGCTTAGCTATTTATCAGTGGGCATTTGTTTGGTTATTTTTGTTGTGGACTCTTATGAACAATGATGAACATTCATGAATATAGAAGGTTTTTTTCAAACATGTATCTTTGTTTCTTTGGGGATGAGGTTACTTAGTTGTAAGGTTAGTGTACATTTCATAAAATGATGTCAAACTGCTTTCCAAAGGGGTTGCAGAATTTTAGAATGCTCAAAGCAACTCGTGAAAGCTGCAGTTGGTCTGTGTCCTTTCTAGGACTGGTACTGTCTGTTCCTTCAGTTTGGGTCACACTAGAAAGTGTATGATGACAGTGGCCATAGTGCTGAGAATTGTCTGGGCTGAGAGAGCTCAGCCATAAATACAACATCTCCATTACCCACCTGCCCTATAGGACTCAGGGAACATCACTGAAGAAGAGGCAGATGATTCTGTTGCTCACTAATGTCTACCGAATATTTGGAGTAGTGCCTGACTTGCAGAAGGTTGAATGGAAAAAAATTAATGATTTACTTGTCCTTATAAAATCTGCTTTTTCTTCACAGTATCTCTGCACTCAGGCAGCAGAATTTTTGAAATCCCACCTTAGGGGTTTCTGCATTGTGATTTCATTGTGATTGTGATTTCACTGTTGAGTTATTGCTGTTGTTGTTATTACTATTATTATTTGACACAGGGTCTATGGCCCAGACTGTTCTTGACTCACTGATTAGCTTAGGCTGGCCTGGAACTCACAGCACTCCTTTTACTTCAGCTTCTTGAGATTAAAGAAGGGGGAGGGGAACTCACCTCATTTCTCTGTGACTTGTTTAGATCAAGATGCACTCATATTCTTCAGTGGTGACAGCATTCATCTATCTATCTCAAAGTTTCTTAAAAATTAATATCCATTATGAACAAAGCACCATGCCAGACTCCTTGGGGACATAGAGCTGTGTCAATAGACCCTGCATTCGAGTCAGGCTTATATTTTCTACAGAAGTGTCATCATTCTCTTGGGAGAGAGACAGAAGGTAGTGGCAGTGGTCCCCTCCCCTCTGGGATGTTAAAATCCTCCAATTCTGACAGTACCTTTCTAAAAACAGAGAGAGAGATGAATGGGCCGCTCAACCATTCATTTACCCAACTCTTCATTAATTTTACATATATTGACTTTGTTTCCTGTGCCAGGCATTTGCTCAATCCTGAGGATACAGCACTGAGTAAGCAAGAGAGAGCCCTTGTCTGCAAGGAGGTCACAGACAGCAAGAAGGTGAATGTTAAACAAGAAACAATTTCTTTTTAATGTAGCAAGGCTTTCATGGGGGAATATTGGAGCACATAGTAAGGACACCACCTCTACTCCAGGTCTGCAACTGGGGATAGATGTGCACAATGCTTCCAAGAGAATTGTGGGGACGGTTCAGATTTGTACTGAGCCCCAGCTATACACATCTGGGGTGTAGTTTAGAGCTCTGTACTTTCACCTTTGTCACTTTGACACATTAGTTACTTAAGTGTCATTATGCTTGATAGAAATCCCTTAGGAAGAAGTTTATTTTGATTGACGCCTTCAGAGGGTACAGCACACATTTTGTACTTGAGCAGAACACCACTGTGACCACATGGGGTAAAGGCAGCTATTCACACGGTGACAGACTGGAGCAGAGAGTTTCCCATGGCTCCTCCTCCAGTGGTCTGCTTCCTCCAACTAAGTTCAGAACCTCTCAAAATAGCTCTACCAGAGGGGCGGAGCATTCAAATAAAGAGCCTGTGGGGGGGGGGGCATTTCAGGTTCAAACCACGACAACTGTTTTCCATGGCTGTCATTGTGCTGTTATCATTATGATTTGCTTTGTTGCATCTTATCATGTGACAATCATCAGGAGGCCCCAGGATTCTGCCTCCATGTGAGGGGGTGGCCAGTCTTTGCTCTGAAGTTTACCATATTCTTCAATGAAGATAGGTTTTGAGCCTTGGCTGTACTTGAGAATCACTAGGCTTATAAGTACCATTGTCTTCCTCCCTCCCCAGTTTTAGACCTCACCATCCATGGCCAACACCCACATCCTGGCTCATCTCCCTGTGGTGCCCTTCTACTTCAGAGGCTGAAATCAGACCTTTGGTACTAAGTCTCTTGAAAAATCTCAGAATACTCACTAAATTCCATCAATGGCACATCAGGTGGAAACCTAGGATTCTTGGGTGTACTTCTTAATATAACATTGTTCTGCTTCATTGGCACCTTTCAACTTCTTGGTAAATCTTCCAGATTTATAGACTTTCCTTATCATTTGTTTCTTGTTTATTAATTTGCTTTTTCAAATATAGTAGCTGATATCAATTGGATACTCACCATAGCTAGTACTCTCGTAGATGTTTGCAAAGCACTATCCTGAGAAACATGGCGGCACTGCCTACTCCAGTAATGACCTAATGTTCTAGGGAGCAGAAGACTAAATGTTCTCTCACTGGTCCCAATACAGAGTGCAGGAGACATATTTAAAGGGGCAGCCAGAAAACTAAAATGGATAAATCAGGGATGGTTTTGTGCACAACAATCTGTTCCTCAGAATATCCCGTCCAAATGAACCAAGTATATAGATAATGGGAACAAAAACACAGGGGTTTCAGGGTCAAATGAAGATGGAGTGCCAGCTCTTGTCTTGGCTCCAGATCCTCACTTGGCTGCACATCTTTAGACTCACTCTCTCTCCCTGAGACTCAACAACAAGTCAGGCTTCCTGGGCAGCTCCTCCATACTTTCATGCTGGAACTTGTCTTCAGATCTCTCTCCTCTTTCTGTGCATACAGACCCAATGTCTAGGAGCTTCTCTAAGTCTCCCCCCGCCCCCGTCCCTCTCTTTTGCTCACTTTCCATATAGTTGGACATTCTGATTTCAAACTTAAAAACCAAGCATGCCTGTTGCTATAGCAACAAAGACGCTCTGCTGGTTCCATGATAATCACTTTACCTGAGAAACAGATCTCAGGGTTAAAAATGTCAGAACTGACATGACAAGTCAGTTGGGCTTCTTACCGCATCTCATCCAAGTCTCACCTGTGACAGCCCAACTTCCAGGAGGGCTTTTAGGACCTAAATTTTTCTCCTGCCTATTGGAGATTTGAGGAAGACTCAACAGAACTTCCAATCTCTTTGCTGCGACTTTGATCATATATGGAGTCATAGCACTTGGATGGAGACAGAGGAGCTGGGAAATGGTCATGGCTAGTAAATGAACATGTTTCTATGGGTGGTAGCAAACTATCTGGATATCTACAGATTCAAAATATTACTTTCAGTTGCTGTGAGTTGACCATTAGAAGTGTCTCAGCTGGGTGGTTCTGGCCCAGGGCTACCCATGCAGGTAGAGTCTACCCGTCAGCATTGCACTCTACTGAAGGCTGAACCAGAAGGAAAAGTCTGCTTCCAAGATGGCTCCCTCCAAGGGCTGTCTAACTCGTGCATAAGAGATGGTCTGTGGAGGACAGCCTTACATCCTCACCCTGTAGACCTCTGCATGAGGCTGTTGAATCAATCCCAACTCAGCGACTTAGTCATTATTTCAATGGGGAGCTATTGACACACGTTAGCCCTATTTGTTCTAAGAGGAAACTACAGAGGGCTACAAACATGAGTAAGGGGCCATTGCCAGAGACTAGCTTGGAGTCCAGATACCACCAAAGAAAAGGAACTAAGAAAGAACACAGGCCAGGCTCTTGTTTTTAGGTTTCCTGATTAAAAATGACCAATGAATTTTTGGTAAGCTGTGAGCACATGGCGGCCTGAACGCCTTTCCTCTGAGAGCAAATCTTGTCATTGTACTTATATGCAGCCATGAATGGGTTAAAAGTGCTTTGAGAAACTGATCCACTCAGCCCATAGGGTAGCTGAACAAGGCCTACAGAAAGTTAAAAAGTATGACCAATATCTATATAATTTGTGATTATATGCAAACTATACAGATGCATGGCATACCCACATATATACTCCTGGTTGTAGGGAAAGTTATCTGGCCAGTGTTTCTGAAAAATACATTAGGTTCTAGCTGTATGGAAAGGATATAAACACAAAGACATTGATGTATGTCATGCTCAACTTATATGCATTTTTTCAGTATGTGGTGGCCTTGTTCAAATGTTTTGAATTACAGTTTTCTTCTAGCTGCTTATGTTTTCAGATTTCTTTCGGGTGTGTACCTTAATCCCATATTGGAGCGATAGATTTCTCTACTTTTTGTTTGAACTTTTGTCAGGTTTTATCTTTTATGTTTTGAAGCTATGCTATTTGTTGCTTATACATTTAAAACAATAGAAATGTCATTGTAAAGGGAAACCTTTACCCCATGAGGTGAACCTCTGTCATTACGGATGTTCTTCAATTTTCTGCTTAGCATCACTGATTCTGTTAGGGTTTATGTCATTCATCTTTTCAATATAGCTTCTATATGATTTCTCAAATGTACGTGTGTTTGCATTATCTCTTGTAGCTAGCCTACTTCTAGATTTTCTTTTTTGCTATATTTTAGAGTACTATCTGATAATAACTTTTTAGCTCAGTACTGTTTCTATATAATTATATCTACATAATCCAATCAGACTCATTTTGCCCTGCTATTTTCTATTTGTCCTCTCTGTTTACTATTCCCTTCTCTGTTCTAGACTTTTAAAAAAATTTATTAACCATATTTTATCCTGTACTTTCTATTTCTATCATTTGAATGCTTACCACAGAAATTATATTATACTTCCTTAGTTCACCCAGTTTAATCTGGACGTCTTCCTCCTCATAGGCAATGCCTATGTTAAGGACTTCTTCACTTTCTCTATCTTCCTCTTACGCTGTGTATTATCTATACATGATATTCTATTCTTAAACTCTCTTCTTTGTTGTTGTCCCTTAATACCATTGGATGTATCATTACTGCCTCATATTCACATGAGTTTAGAGGCCGGAAGCCACATACCATCTTAGGAACTTCCCTTTTTTTTTTCTTTCTGGTTTTTGCTTTGCTTTATCTCCAGGCAGTCTTACCTTTCTGAGGTCCTCTGGGTTGAGAGGGCAGGTGAATTTGGTTAGATATAGTTTGTGCTTCTGCTGGGCAGTTCCAGTCCTGTCTGTGGTGAACCTTCCTGGACTTGGCTTCTGTCCCAGCCTGCAGTCTAGGATCCAGGCCCCACGTTGACTGCATTAGAGTCTCAGTCCACATGCAAGCGGCTCCCCTCCCCCAATATTCTGCTTACCTCCCAGTTTTAGGACTTCGTCCAAAAATTAATTAGTTTGGGAGTTCTTGTCTGTTTTTGAAACTCTTCAAATTAACGAGCACTTTAATATGTCATATTTGTTATAAAAATACAGTTGTTTTTACCAGGATAAATTATCTAACTACTTCACGTTATAGAATCTGAAACCTCAACAAAGGCTGTTTTCTTTTCAAAAGTAGAAGTCTACAAAGGCCATCTACATTTCACTTAATAAAAATAATATACTGGGCCGGGCGGTGGTGGCACACGCCTTTAATCCCAGCACTCGGGAGGCAGAGGCAGGCGGATCTCTGGGAGTTCAAGGCCAACCTGGTCTACAAGAGCTAGTTTTGGGATGGGCACCAAAGCTACAGAGAAACCCTGTCTTGAAAAACCAAATAATAATAATAATAATACGCTAAGCATTTATATATGTTGGGTTATAGCCTAAGTATCTCATACAGATTATGCAATCAGCATAATTTCTTATAGTTCTTACTATATATTGTATACCCAACAAGTTTTAGCTCTTATAGACACTTTTATACTCACTTCTCATTTGAATGTTTTTATACTTTTCTTCTGTCGTCTGGGAGTAGAATGTTACAAACCCAAAGGTCCTACTTCTGAGAGTTCTCTAGACTTCTTTGTTAGACCACTTAGGTCAGTGAAGCACAGGAGCGTGATATAACACACTGATTAGTATATTGCCTTCTTAAATGACTTTCACTTTTGTAGAGTCTTTGCCTTGGTGCATTTGAGGGTACATAAGGTGTGACATCCTCAAATTACACCATTTGTCACTGGCCCATGCAGTCTCTGCCTCTTGAAAGCCTTCTCCTAAACCCTTAGTTTTCTCCCTTTCTCTCTGTGCAAACGGAATAAAATCATTATTGGATCAGGGTTTGGAATTCCTTCCCCCTTTCCATTTTTCTCAATAAGCACTGGAAAAAAAACATTTTAAATTTTAATTTGAACAGGTGCAGTAAAGAGCATTTTAAAAGCACACCCTTGACTTTGATTGTGTTTGTTTGAGCTAGATTTCAGTGTCATTTTAACAGACTTGCACTGTAAATAGCTTAAGTTCTGGTGCCAAGAACCAATTATCTACAGCGAGCACAAAAACCAAATGATTTTTAGACAGAATGAATCATGCAGGCGCTCCGAAGTCTCAGCAGGCAAATTGGCCCAGATAAGACGGAATACTGTTGCTTGATTAGGGGTGAAATCACCAGCCTGAGGTGGTTGCTCTTAGAGACCAAGAAAGACACATATCCAGTTATCCAGTACTGTTCATGTGGAATTCCCCAAGTTTCATCATGATGCAAAGATTCTGTGCTTTTCCACACTGTCTGGAGACTAAAGATCAAAAATCATATTCACAAGCAAAATAGATTTTTTTCCTAAATGTTGAACCTCAGTTGTACAATATGCTGGGAGCTTGTTTTTGGATATATCTATATCTACACACACATACACACACATATGTGTTTATATATATGTATATGTATCTCATAAGCATAAATATAACTTTATATATATATATATTTAAAACCTAGAAACTTACACGATATACCTTTCAAATTATTTAAATTATGAACTTATTAGAAGCTGGAGAAAACTGTCACCCAGTAGGTCTGTGGTAGTGTCAGTTGAACTGCTCCACAGTCAAGGATGTTTTTGATTAGTTTTGTTAAGAAATGATTGTCAATAGTGGTGCACTCATGTGTGTGCTGCTGCAGCAAAAGGCCAGTCTGCTCCCCACATAGCAGAATCTGGTAGAACTGATGGTGCAGTATTCTTTGGACTTGGTCTCAGGTCGTCTTGCCGGACATTAAACCCTCTGTAACTTAAATTATCGCTTCCCCATTACACCACTAACTAACTTAGAGAATTGGGTAAGCTAACAGCCTTTGACACTGCCATTGAGTGTGTTTGTGTGTGCACTTTGTGTATGTCGATGTGCGGGCACATGGACGTAAATGTGAAAAGACAGACGTTTGTCTCAGATGCCATCCATCTTGTTTCTCTGAGAGAAATTCTCTCCCTGTTCTGGAGCTTGTCGAGCAGCCTGGGCCACCAGACTAACAAGCTTCAAGGATCTACCCTTTTAGTGATGGGATTGCGAGTGTATGCCACCGCGTCTGGGTTCAGAGAATCAATCTCAGGTCTTCATGCTCGCAAGGCAAGACCTTTAGGTGCTGAGCTCTCTCCGCTGTCCCTCTTCTCTTGCTAAACTCAAACACGCCCTCATGCATTAAGTATATTACCAGCTCTCTACCCAATGGGGTTGTGGCAGGTGCCTCAGAACAATTATGAAGTGATGGGAAGCCAACGCCCAGCTGGCTAGTGGGTTTCAAACACTGCTTGAAGCAGGAGGGTTCTAAACTCACCAATGCTGTAATAAAAGCAAGGCAGACTCCTGAGCATGCCTCACTACCTGTATCTCCCACTGAGCCCTGTTCCTGGTGTTATTAACAGTCCTGGACCTAGATAGAAGTGGGAGGACCTTGGTCTTCCCACAGGGCAGGGAATTTGGACTGCTCTTCAGTATAGAGAGGGAGGGGGAATGGAGTGAGGGGAGGAGAAGAGGAGTGGGGAGAGGGGGAGGGGAGTGGAGGGAGGGGGAAATATGTGGGAGGAGGGGGAGGGAAATGGGAAACGGGGAGGAGGCAGAAATTTTAATTAAAAAAGAATAAAATAAAATAAAATAAATAATAATAAAAAAAGAAGCCTGTCTATTATGGGCTGGTGGATTGCTGCCTGTCAAGCCTGACAACCCAAGTTCAGTTCCCAGGTCTCACATGACAGAAGGACAGAAATGACATCTGCAAGTTGTCCTCTGACATCATAGCATGTTATCATACATGCACCTCCCACAGATATGCACAATAAATAAATCCATGTAAAAATATTAAAAAAAAGTGAATGACCTGAGATTTCTTTATGGAGGTGAAGTTTCCTTGTGAACTTGAACCTTACGCAATATTTAGTTAAATTGAATATCCTCTGATCCTGAGAAAAAATGCCTAAATTAGGTACAAGTTCCTTGAAGATGAACAGCTCTGGTGTTAACTTCTATCCTGCTCTTTATAAACTGAGAAATATCATGAACGAGCTGAACCTAGAGCCTCAGTTCTTTATTTGCGACAAACCCACATCTCAGGATTCTGTGCAGGTATGAGGTGATGACTAGAGGGCCCAAGGCACAACGGGGTGGTCCATGAGGGGCCTCAATAGAAGAGGGTTAACATATTTTCGCCACACTGTAGGTGAGGTTAGCATATGACTCTGGGCTGGTGAAACGGAGCTTGAAGGCAGAGATTCTTGGAACCGCGCAGCAGCCCAGGGACAGGGATCCAGTCGCTGTCATCCACATCAGCGCGAGCGGTTCCTTTAATCCTTTAGGGACCTCAAATCAGATAAATGGGTCCTTGCCTTTGTCTCAGAAAAGAAGTTCAGGACAAGCTAGTTTGAAACAGAGCTGGAGTTTATTACAAATAGAAAGGCCCCTCAGGAAAAGAACACAGCGCTCTGGGAACACGGGCATGGGCTTCTTCACAATGAGGTACTACTAGTGTCTTAATAGTAGGCAGGCTACCATTTTGGTTGTTCTGAGGTTGCATCTCAGAGGGCTAAGAAATCTTTTTTCTTCTTTCTCTTCTTGATAAGTGAGTTTATAGAGTGGCTTATAAAGTTCCTTGGATGGGAAATAAAACCAGGAGTTATGGCTGTACAAGAGGTCAGGGCTTTTTCCCCCCTGCATATTAATGGAGAAGGGGTTCTGATGGCATTTCTACAAAAGTACAGGTTTATAGAAGAATGGAAAAAGCCTTTAGCAAATGCTGGCTATGCTGTGTTACTGCTGAAGGGAGACATCAGCTGGAACTCAGAGGCAGGGGCGCCTATCCCCATTTCCTCATGATGCCCCTGTCTTTTTTTTTATTTTGGTTTTTTCGAGACAGGGTTTCTCTGTAGCTTTGGTGCCCATCCCGGAACTAGCTCTTGTAGACCAGGCTGGCCTTGAACTCCCAGAGATCCGCCTGCCTCTGCCTCCCGAGTGCTGGGATTAAAGGCGTGCGCCACCACCGCCTGGCTGCCCCTGTCTTTTAATTCAGCCTCGGTTTTAATGCCCATGTGTGTGCAATGTATACTGAAGAAAGACTAACCTTGGGGCTGCTGAATCCATTATCCACGTGTGAGCAGTAGATAAGGGACCAAGAAGAATCTTCATTAATGGGTGAGAAGATCTTCGTGTCAGTTTTCTATATTGGTTTTTATGTGCTTAATGAGGTATGAAAGAATAGAATTTCTTAACTCTCCCTAACATCAGGGTGGGGTTGGTATCAAGTGAATCGAACCCAAAGGAATGATTAATCTCATCACCAATTAATACCTTCTGAGCACCCCGTGGTTTGATTTACACATAAAAAGCAAATTGGAGACATCATTAAAATAACTCTAATCAAAGATTTTTTAGCTCAATTAGGATAACATTTTGATATCTGTTGCAAGATAAAATGAGGGTGACTTCACATACCTCCCCTAATTTAATCCATTTCTTTACCAAGGCTGTTTTGGTTACTTTGAAAACTCTGGCCTGATCCTGGAGGAACATTAATGATTCACTAATGAGTGTTTACTTAGCTACACGAACAGAGGCTGATGTTCATGTGAGGCGAGAACAATTAGCAACTTTACAGCTTGGGATCCTGTTTATGCAGGTTATATCAAAGTGAATCATTTTGTCAGTGTCTATAAAAGGTAAGTGATAATGTATTTGGAGCTCTTCCAATTTCATATTTAGTGTGAAAACACAGTATTAATTAATTATTCTAATATACCGGTAATCAAGGCATGCTGGTTTGTAAAATAGAATACAGTACTGACAGTAGAAAAGCCTTCATTCTCTGTGTGTGTGTGTGTGTTTCTGTGTGTGTGTGTGTGCAGAGCATGAATGTGAGTGTGAGAGTGTGTATAAAATGTATGACAGGTGGGTGTAGATGTGTGATGTGTGGTGCATACATGTGAGTGCGAGTCTGTGTGTGTTATGTATAGTATGTGGTCCATTCATGAAAGTGTGAGTTTTCATGTGTGTGAACTCATGCGTGTGCATATTGAAGTCAAGGGAGGATACCTAGCATCTTATCCTACAGCTCTCTGACTTATCATCTTAAGGCAGGACTCTCACGGAACCAGAAATGCACTGTTTGGGGTAGACTAGCTTGCATGTGAGCTCTTACATCTGCCTGTATCCACACCACACAGCGGTGATTGTTTATGCGGGTGCTCAGTCTTCACTATCATAGAATGAGCTCTCTTACCTACTAAGCCACCTCACCAGCCCTCTTTGCCCATTTTTTAAAAGACAAATACAGATCAAAAGTGAGAGGATAATTCTTCCTATAGGAATTAAGGGAGAAGATTTCTCTCACCTCTTTTGTGGGGCATTCACTTTAGAAAACATATATTGGTATTATTCAGTTGTTATAAACAAGGACATCACGAAATACGAAGGCAAATGGATCGAACTAGAAAAAAAATCATCCTGAGTGAGGTAACCCAGACCCAGAAAGACAAACACCGTATGTTCTCACTCATAAGTGGATATTAGCTGTAAAATAAAAGATAAATATGGTGTAATCCACAGACCCAGAGAGACTAGGAGTTGGGGGGGGCACCTAGATCTCCCTGGGAAGGGAAAATAGAAGAGATTTTGAGAGTGGATTGTGGGCAGGTGGGGATGGGAACATGAGTAATCAGATTATGAGGTGGAGGGGGAGGGCTCTGAAAGAGACTACTGGGAAGAGGCCTCATTTGGGGTCAGGTAGAAACCTGGCTCAGGAGAATCTCCCCGGAATCTACAGGATGACCTCACCTACCACTTCTCGTAATAGCAGACCTGAAATGACTGTGTCCTATGGCCAGGCAAGACTCCAAGTGGAGGGAGTGTGAAACCAACCCAGTCACATAACCATTGACCTACAGTCTTTCCTGCCTATGGGGTATGCAGATTAACGGTAGCCTAGAGATTGAGAGAGTGGCCCACCAATGACTGGTCTAGCCTTACACCCATGCCAGAGAGAAAGCCAATCCCTAACACTTCCTGGAGCACCAGGACCCACAGACTGGACCCAGAGACATAGGATAGGACCAAACACTATTGGAGGATATTCTAATGATATTCTGTTATACTCGTAGATTGGTGCCTAGCCCAGTTGTCTTCAGAGAGACTTCATCCAGCAACTGGTGGAAACAGATACAGACCTAGAGCCAAAAACTGGGCAGAGTTCTGGGAATCCTGTAGAGAAAGGGGAAAAACAGATTGTAGGAGCCAGAAGGGTCAAAGATACCAAAAGAAAACTCACTGAATCAACTAACCTGGGCTCCTAGGGCTCACAGAGACTGAACTGACAACTAGGGAGCCTGCATGGGGCTGACCTAGGCACTCTGCATATATGTTAGGATGTGTAGGTTGGTCCTCTTGTGGAACTCCTCTAACACTGGGAACAGGGGCTGTCTCCAACTCTTTTGGGACCCTACTCCTCATACTGGGTCGGCTTGCCCAGTCTTAAAACATGGGAGGTGCTTAGTCTTACTGCAACTTGATATGCCATGTTTTATTGATATCCATGGGAGACCTGCCCTTTCCTAAACAGAAACAGAGGAGTATGTTTGGGGTTGCAACAGAGTGGGGTAGATGGGGAAAAGGACTGGGAGGAGAGGAGGGAGAAGAAACTGATGCTGCCAGGATATAAAATCAATTGATTAAAAAAGAGAACATTTTATAGATAGAAAGATAGATGATACATGATAGATAGATAGATGATAGATAGACAGATAGATAGATAGATAGATAGATAGATAGATAGATAGATAGATAGATAGATATTCTTATTTTTACATATGTATGTGTGTCTGTGTTTCTGTGTGTGTCTATCATCTTCTTTTAAAGTCTAGATAGAGTATTTGTCAGTTTTGTGGCAAATGCATATCTTTCTAAAGACCAGAGCTACCTTCTAGAAGTGTGAATCTGAAGGGGGCTAGCACCTCTACCTCCTAGATTCCTTACAGTAAAGATCTAACTCCAATGAACTCCTTGCTCTGAGTTGCAAAATGATCCTCTATCGTAAAGATATGAGAAATTAGATATTTTTTTCTCACTAGATAAGGCCAGTAGGCATTCATGAATAATTACTCCACCTACCAGGAAACGTGTGTCAAGAGCCATGTCCTCCTGTTTCAGGGCTAGTTTCTGTTTCTCTCAGGGACATGTCTATGAGGGTAGACATAGCTCTCAAAGGCCATGATCTATTTCTGTCACGTAAGCCCCACCCCTTACAGATTCCACAACCTCCCAAAAGCTGGTTAACCAGCTTCCAAAATGCAAACCTGTGGGGGACATTTCACATCTAAATCATAATAGGTGACTACTTGCATCAATATTATATTAGGGAAATAATAATAATAATAATATCTTCCTCTTAAAGTGATTTGAGGAAAAGTGAGCCCGAATTTGAATTCTTCACTTCTTCTCTCCCTGTGCCTTCCACCTGTCTGAAGTGTGGTTACTGGCCTGTCTGTAATCTGGCTGGTGTGCAGGTGCACGTGCATGGGTGTGTGTGTTCCTCTCCCTAGCAAAGGGCTTTGCTCCATATTTATTGAACAGTTCAAGGATAGGAAAGGAACAAGGATGCCTTCCCTACAGAGACATTTAACAGTCTCACAAGGGAAGAAATGATTTTACTCACCCCCAATTGACCCAGAATAGCATTCAAAACTGCAAACAAAAGTTTCCAACCTGTATCCACACATGTCTAGGGAGAGTTCGGTCTCTTTGAAGGCAAAACTATATCACCACACCCATTGTTGCTGGGTGCTCTCATGTGTAGGGGAGGCCACTCAGTGACCATCGTGGACAAAAACCTTTGCCCATTACAAACCTTATTGTCTAATAATATCTTTTCTAAAAGTCAGCTGTTTTTATTAGATAATGATCTTTTATAGCATATAAATCAGGTTTCATTATCTGAAAAATTTGAAAATTAAATTTTATCACTTATGTTTTGTATTGAGCAGAACTAAGATGAAACTTGGACTCAGTGACTACTATAAAGAGACATAGCTGTTTGGGCAATTGTTGCACACTGCTTCTGATGACATGGAAACACACACACACACACCCATCTTATAATGTCAGTACTACTTCCTACTACTTAAATTATACAGTTATATAGCTCCAAGCTAGATAACTTTTTCATTTACCAGTTTCTGTAGTTCTCAAAAACGGAAAATTTAGAATGTGTTGCAAAAATACCCAGGATTAAAAGCAATCTAGACAAAAAACATTGAAATAATTTAAGACTATATAGAGAGAGTACAAGAGAGCAACATGGCTCACAAGAATTCTCACTATATAAACCAACAGTCCCTCATCTACGGGTGAGTGTGATTTTTGTTGTTGTTGGTTTATAAGGTGAGAACTCTTGTGATCAGTGTTGTTCTTTTGTCCCTATATCCAATCTGAAATGGTCTGTTTACTCCCATAATATCACAGAGTTCACAGCTGGGTAAGTCTGTTGATGGCATTTCCCTTCAGCAGCCTGCACAGTACATTCTGGTACCACGAAAGCTAGCCAGCAAGGAGGAAGTTAACTGCTCAGTGGCATCTAAAGTCTCTTTGTCTTGTGGTCAGAGTATGTGATACCATCAGCAATAGGGTCTTACTGTCAAGTTCAAGTGGGTAACTAAAAGCAATGGCAAAAGACTGTATTATTTAGGGGTGGGGTTCTGGGATACATAGGACAACAATTTGCGGGAGGTAGCCCATATATGACACTGGGCTTTTTAGATGTCAACTATAGCTTCTGGAAAAAATGCTGTCCCCTCTGCGATGTAACTCTTTTCTATGAATATGTAAACAGGAAGTCTATAAAATAGTAAACTTCTATATTGCTTTTTCAAACATTCCTATCACATGTGACAATTGTTAAGAACGTACTTGTGGTATTTTTAGAGAATCTTTTGAAAATAGGTTACTATGCTAATGCCCTGGTTTATATATATATTATATTTACACGGAATTTGTCAGTGTATCGCTTGCCTATCTTTCCAATTACCTGTAAAGATCAAAACTAACTCAATTTATACCCACATCAAATGAAAATCAGCTTAATGTTCCAATGAAATTACACTGATAACCTCTTTGGAAAGGTAGAATGTCAGTAACTAGTGATCACCATGGAGACTACAATAGTCATTCATGTCCATCACTGTTTTCTTCTCTGAGTATAACTAGGAAGCACATACTTCTAGCTCCTGTGTAGATTGGCAGACTGATGTTCATTATGATATAACTAATAAGCATAGAGGTGAGAAATGACCCCAGACAATCATCTCCAAAATAAGTAGTCACTGTAGAATGCATATATGTATATATGCATGTTTGTATGTGTACACATGTATGCTGGCTCATTATGTTATGTACATACTTGTGAATACATACATGCATGCACATACATTTTACTGAATCTTAAACAAAAGAGAAAGCATCCATAAACCTGAAGAGCCATACTTCGCATGAGCTATGAAAGCATACTAAGTAAGCCAACTAGACAACTGAAAAGCCATAAAGACGCTCGTTAGCTATTTTTAACAAAGGAAAAGGAATGAATGTCTGAAAATTCAAGAAGGAGGAATAAGTCAGAAAAGAAAATGGTTGTAATTTTACATTCCCACAGTTGCTGCTAAGTAATCATGCCAGACAAATTATTGAGAACAAGGAGTGTTCCTACAGACTCGTCTCCTGTGTCAGGAGCCTGTCAGGAAGCCTCCCTGAGATCAGTAAGATACAGTGCAAACCACTCTTTCCTCTGTCTGCAGAGACTATTGAATGCTGAAGACCCATAGGCTTCTGGGACTTGAGGGACATGTTGTCCAGGCCTTGACCTGTCAGTGTAACATGCCACAGAATGTCTTGGAAGATACTACATACATCATATAACAACATCATTGGCAGGTATGATGGTTCATGTCTGAAAGCTCAGCACTTAGGAAGCTGAGGCAGGGGACTACCATGAGTTCTGGGCCAGTCTAGCCGAAAGAGTGAAGCTCTGTCTCAAAACTCAACTGCTCCCTTAGCTTTATTCCAACATAAGATACTTGTTGGTGACTTCTTACAACACGAACTTTGAGGTGGAGTTCCTTCACATGAATGCCCATTTTGAACCTACACAGAAACTTAATCCTGAAGCCGTGTTCTACTTGTCTCAGCTCTGACTTCTAAACTCATGCATGTTTTCATGAGGGCACTCCTACTCTTTGTTCTGGATGGTATTTAGAATTTAAATTTAATTATTAGGCTACCACAGATCTTCTGGCAATCCACTGTCAGGGGGCTGTCTTTGTATCTTGCATACAGAGGATCGATTCCTGGAAATTCTCCCAATTCAGAATTATCTCAAGTCTCCCATCTCTCCTAGCACTAACCTTCTAGTAGACCATCATCAAAACTGCTTCCCTCCCCATTTGAGAGAATCTCAGGTCCTCAGGTATGAATGGGACCAGTTTCCTGTCTACTTCTAAGAGACACTGTCCTGACCCCACCTACTACTTTTCTTTTTCTGTGACTTTCAGCTTCTTAGTGTTCTTGATTGGGTTAGTGGGGTTGATCATTGACCTTTCATTTCACCCTAGACATAAGATCCCTTTCTGTTCTTCACTTGCCACCAGACCTCCCATTCATCTTTAAACAGTAATCTGGCAATGCCTACCCACATAGCTAAACAATGGTCTCCACTGCTGAGACCTAGACTATAAGATCTGCTCACCAATCTGGATAGTTCTTCTTCCCATAAGTTAATCATTCTGTCTCTAATCATATAGCCTACTATGTATGCTGGCTAACGCAAACAAAATTGTGGCCAAATGGTTCCCCCACCTGCTGGCTGTTAATGTCCAGGTACCCGGTCAAGGAGTGGGTGTAGGGGCAGAACACAACACTCAAGGTGAAGAGCACCAATTGCTCTTGCAGGAGACCTGAGTTCTGGTCCCAGTACCCATAGCAGGCAATTCACATTGCCTATAACTCTTATTTCAGGAGATGCAGCATCCTCTTTGGGTTTTCTATGGGCATCTGCACATGCAAGCACATATCTACACAGATAGACATGAGCATTATACCCATTATTAAAAATAAAATAAATCTTAAAACAGAGAGTCTAACCCTCATGACTGTACATTTATCTCAATTGTTATTATTGAAACAATTATTATTTTTTAAAATATGTGTTTGGGACTTTTAGTTTTTATTTGGGGCGTCAGTTCATTTGGGATGTTTCAGCTTTAATGATGTTTTAAAAACATGCTTTATTGTTGGGTTGTGCACTGTATTAGTAATTTTTCTCAGTGTGACAGAATATATGACAGAGATGCAACTTAATGGAGGAAGTATTTATCCCAGCTCACAGTTTTAGGGCTACGGTCCACTATGATGGGAAAGGCGTGGTGGCTAGAGTGGTCAGTTTGTGGTCCTAGTACTTGCGGCTGCAACTTGCCTATATCTAGATGATTTAGAAAGCTGAAATTTTAGAGCAGAAGCAAAAGCAGATGTCACCTTCAATGCCTACCTCCAGCAGTCCATGTCAGCCAGAGAGCCATGCTTCAAAGGTACCATAATCTCCCCAAATAGTACCAACAGCTGAGACCAAACACATAAACACAGGAGCCTGTGGGGGACAGCACAGGCCTCTGGCAACTGAGACACTTAGCCTCTCCACTA
Source organism: Chionomys nivalis (assembly GCF_950005125.1). Taxonomy (NCBI): domain Eukaryota; kingdom Metazoa; phylum Chordata; class Mammalia; order Rodentia; family Cricetidae; genus Chionomys; species Chionomys nivalis. The sequence continues at coordinate 18,325,201 of NC_080090.1, read as the reverse complement.
GCTTTTATATTTATATCATATTTTAAAATCAGAGCTCTCCTGGGAAGAGCAGACTAGATGGATTCACTGCAGGCCTTTAGATGTTCGGAAGTATATTGTTAAAGTAACCCCATTCTTTGCAGGAACATTTGCCTATGGAAACTTTGTCCATAGAATGAAAATTAGTCTTTTGAATAGTTCTGATGCATTTGATATCTGTGTCTGGTGCTCACGAGTCATTGCAGGATGAACATGATATTTTGCCTAATACATAGTTTAACTTCCAAATTAATGATACGTTTGATGACTAAGTAAAGGAACTTAGGAAAAGAAGCCTGTACCAGCTTTTGTGGAGGATGAAATGGGGACCAGAGTCAAACAAGGAAATTTCATCAGATGTCTTCTGCAGAATATTTACTGGAAGAAGTCTAATGTAATTATATCTTAAACATTTTTATGCTTACTATGTGCCAGGACATTTTCTTTTCTGGGATCTTTCTCTTTCTCTGTTTCTATGCATGTAAATGCACCCAGAAACAAAAAGGAGGTCTATCTAGTTATTTATATGTTTTAAAAATGTGTGTTCCCGTCTTTCTAGTCCTTGGGTATACATGTAAGGTCATTTTATTGCTGATTCTTTGCAGGCTATAGTGTAAGCATTGGAAACTATGAATCCTTAAGAACAACTAAATATTACCTCCGAACACAAGACACATGCTAATGTCTCCCAATATTGAAGAAACTTTATGCACGCTACTTCCACAGCTGCTCATTTTATAGTTTTGCCTCTAATTTTCTCCTTTTCTTAAAAAAATTATCTCAAGGTATTATTATTTCTCTTTAAACTGCTTTCAATATGGAACTTACACTCAGCATGTGTTCCAGAGCCCTCAAACATGTCCAATGTGATGGTCTTTAGTGATCTGGTAATATCCACTCAGTATTCTGTCTCCCAACTTTTAGGGGACATGTCTAGATGGGCTTCTCAGCTCCTTTAAGGTCATGTGGGTCCTGACTGTTGTACAACGGAGCAGGGCCCCTTGTTTGTCCCAGCTGCCCCACTAGCCTATGCCTGAAATAACCACACAGAAATTGTTTTAATTATATTACTGCCTGGCCCATTAGCTCTAGCCTCTTATTGGCTAACTCTCACATCTTGATTAACCCATTTCTATTAAATCTGTGTATCACCACGTGACTGTGGCTTACCGGCAAGATTCTAACCTATGTCCATTTCAGGCTGGAGATTCATGGCGTCTGCCACACTGCCCTTCTTCCCAGCATTCAGTGCAGTCTACACCACCTTTCTAAGTTCTGCCCTATCAAGAGGCTAAGGTAGTTTCTATAATAACCAATGAAAGCAACACAAATACAGAAGGACCTCCTACACCACCTGACAACAGATGATGATGAGGCCTGGGCAAGATCCTGAAGTGAGAACCCACAAAAGTCTATTTAACCATTTATTGAGAGTTGCAATGGAAAAACAATCTCATGAATACAGAACAAGGCAGATACCACTACTCATACAGCTGCTGCAGTTCCATAGTTCTCCCAACGGTGATAAAGACCAATTGGAAGCTGCCTCTTTGATGTCTGCTTTGGTTCCGACCCACCAAGACACCCAAGTGCATGTGTGACCCTTCTCCATTTTATCTGGTCAAGTCTCCAGAGAAAACCACGCCCATGGCAAGTCACCCCAAAGTCATTGACTAAACAGATCAAGCTCCCACATCTCCCCATTTTTCTAATTTAAAAAGTTCTAATCCTAACATAAACTATATATAATAAGAACTATCAAGTATTGTTCAGAAGAAAGAAAAGGTAATAACATATACAAAAATGAAACTACAACCAACAAGAACAACTTCAAGCAAGAAACACACTCTGAATTTCCAGGCCATAGATAATACTCCAATAGCTGTCCTGTCCTGAAGAGTCCAAGTCTTATACCTAATATGCCCTTCGCTAAAATATGAGAGGATTATATTATACAATATTATCATAATAATTATTATAATGATCATATATTTTGTCTACAAGATCCTCCTGTTCACAGCAGGAACAACTGACATTTTGTGTTGCTCTGAAAACAAAGACAAGGAGAAAACAATGATCAGAGATCTCTGAAAATCTCCAATACACTCGACACATGAGAGAAAATGTCTGCCAAGCTTTCTGAGCTCATCCTAACTAAATTTATCATTCTAGAATGAAGTTATAGACTAGGAAATGAGAATCTACTGAGTTCACAGGCAACCAAACTTCTCTGTTGTGTTCTTATCATCATAAGCCTTGAGTTTTATATCTTTGGGTTTCTAATATAGAATGTCAGTCATTCAGAATGCTTCCTAAGTTCATATGTCTTTGTCTGATAAAACCGAGAACTCTGGAGGTGATGCCAGAAGCTACAGAAGCTTGGCAAGGTTTCTGTAGCATCTTAAACTTTCATTACATTTCAATTATTTAGTTGCGCTTTATAGGGCCAGATTTGATGCTAATTTTCACCCAGCATGTTGCCAAATCAGAAGATGTTTGTACCCAAATAGTTAGCTTGATAACATAAATCAGAAATATCTACTGGGAGCAGCCTTCTCAGGTGTCAGAAACAAGTGCTATTCCTTTTCATATTTGCCATCTTATTTGTAAGTTTTCCCAAAAGCATACCCTAATGGTGCCATATAATCAGAAATTCATGTCAGATCTTCATTTCCTTTTTTTTTTGGAACAGAGACTCAAAAAGGCCTGGAATTTTCTGAGTGACAATGTGAGAATCTTATCTTTGTTTTTCATGATTAACCCCTTTCAATCATACTTGAGCACATGCAAGTGAGGTGAAGGTCCTTAGAATCTACAGAATGTGGGGCACTGGTTGCAGGAGAATAATGGAAAAATTGGAACTTTAACCCCACACCTGCCTATAAAAATGGAAATTAATCTAGTCATAATGGTCATTGATTTATCAATCATACCAATGCACATAAATCAGATCTTTATGGGAGCATTCAGTAATGGAGTTCAGGGAGCTTCCTGGTTGATGAACTCAGTTGTGTGCTGGAAGGTGGAGGCCCAGGAGAGATTATGGATGTCCTCACCCAGCGGTGTCTTGTCCTATGCATGTTCCATTGGGTTGGTCCTGAATAGCAGCCTTTATAACTAGCTAGTTAATTAATGATAAAATAAACTGGTTTCCTCTGAACTGTTCCAGCAAATTCCCAAACACAAAGGAAAGATGTGTGGACCCAATTATAGCCAATCAGAAAAGTAGGTAGCCTGAGCTTCTGCCTGGCTTATAGAATAGGGCAGTCTACAGTCCTTAGCTTCATGACTTGGGGAATCTAATGTACCAGTTAGATCATTAGGTTGTGGGATAGTGTTAGAGTTGAATTAAATTTGTTTGATCTTGAGTTCAAGCCTGAAAGCTAGTGAAGTTGTAAACACACACACACACACACACACAATTTGCTGTTAGAGGTATCATGTATAAAAATGACTACTGTTAGTAGCACAAGTCACACTGACTGCACTTGACAGTCTCTTGTTAAAACTTTATTTCACCCTATAAACTTGTGTTTACAAGGTCAACACATGACAAGGAATCACATGCTCCACAAGTTTTCACACATAAAAAAGGACAAACTGTTGTGTTCTGTGATCCATACATTCATTTCCCAAAGGTGTGAGACATTTAGAGCATGTGTTGATGATCTGGTTTCATTTAAAAATGACTGCTCTGCAAATTAAAACTTTTAACAGTTAATAAAAATTTTAACATGATTTAATTAGATACTGGAAAGGATAAAATAATTCAAAGAAATATTTAAAGACAAATAGTAGTTAATACAATTAAGTAGCAAATAACTACTCGGTATATTGATTTTTTTCACTGAATGTGAGGATCTAGAAAATCTATAATGTCCTATTTTAAATTAGAGTATTTGTTAAAACTGCCCATAAACTCCTGCTTGTCTTCCTAAACAGTCTTGTGAATGCTGTCACATAGCAGCTGTTTCTTTCTAGAAGGAGAAACTTCTAAAAACCTCAGAAACCCAAGAAAATGTCACTTCTTAAACCCCTGGGGCCATCTGTTCAAGCAGGCACATCTGCCCATCCACCCACCCATTCACCCACCTACTCATTCATCCATGAATCCAATCATCCCATCTATCCATCCATCCATCCACCTATCCATCTGTAGTAGGAGGCCACTTGTTTGCTCCCAGCTGCCCAGAACTGAAATAATCACTCAGAAACTGTATTAATTAAGTCACTGCTTGGCCAATTACTTAAACATATTTCTAGCTAGCTCTTATATCTAGAATTAACCCATTTCCATTATTTTATATTTTACCACAAGGCTTGTAGCTTACCTGCAAGATTCCAGCTGGCAGTTCCCATCTTTCCCCTCTGGTGCCCATATGGATACCAACTCCACACCTACCAGGTGGATGGATTTGAAAGACCTAAAAGGTCCACTGTCCAGAAGGTCTCCCCCACCTCTACCCACCTGGCTTGGCTCATGAACTCTGGGCTCCTTGCTCCATGTATGGAGTTGATTTAATTGCTTTTAATTTGTCAAGCAAAGCATATTTGTTAGTATTTAACCAGACACCAAGTCAGGAAATCAAAACAGTGCAGGACTGTTTGTGCCACTGGTTGTACCACACACAAACAGAGGTGTTTCTTTGCCATTTGGCTGAAACCATGACGCCTGTTGGACAATAAAGATTATTACACCTACAGCAATTTACCAAAATTTCATAACAAAAGTAACTATTTGATTAATAAATAAATCAATAAACTTGAAAGTTACATAGTCACCGACAATATTACCATCTAGGAATTTAATAACTTTTTTACTTACACTACGGATTGATTGTATTCTGCTAGGCTTATATGGTTTTTCTGATACATACATTTATTGGATATTGGGACTAAGTTTTCTTTTCGTATTATATCCTTAAGAAATTGGTTTGATAACAGAGCCAAGAATGAGACACTTTTAGAAATGATACAGTCTTTACAGACTAATAATGAACAGCTAGCTGACAGGATTAATACCATTGAAAATCAAAAGTTACCTAAAAATTATTTCTGTTGAAAAGGATAACAATAATTTGACAGACAACAAATTCAATCCATGTCAAAGGGTACTGAGAAATTACAAGAAAGAATTCATACTGTTGAATTTGACAATCAAAATTTATGATAGGTTAGCAGACATAGTATCTCTCCAGGAAGGCAATCTGCATGCCATCCAAATAATATCCAAGGATGAGATGTTATCTTTAAAGGAAAAACTTCATAGCTTGGAATCACATGCAGAATGAGGACCAATGGCTAGGTGTCTCAGTTAAATCATTGGAAATTTATACAGGCCAGGAGATTCAGACTTTACAAAAGCCAGTAGTAAAAAGATTTGAAACAATTGAGGAAATTATTGCAGCTTATGAACAGGGAAAGAAGGTACAAGAACAGGATTTAACATCACCAGTACCTGTCAGAGTTGACTTATCCACGATTTTAGCTTCCTACCCTATAATCAACTCTGAAAAAGCACCAAGTTCTAAATCCAAAGAAGGTAGATGGATACCTATAGGAATGAATGAACTAAAGGAAATTAAGCAATCATAGTATCTTATGGTTTGCATTCCCCATTTGTTAGGGAGATGGTAAAGACATGGGCTTCTAGCAATAAGGCAACCCCACATGACTGGCTTTCATTAGTTTCAGCAGTCCTAGAAGATGGGCCACAACTGCTGTGGAAATGTTATTAGAGAGAAGGGGCAAAAATTTTAGAACAGGGAAAAGCAAAAGAATTTGAGGCTTCCCCAAATCAAATTCTTGGCAAGAGCACTTATGTTGACCCACAAGCTCAAGATCTTTATGATGAGAAAATTTTGTCCCTTTGCCACAAAGCAGACTTAAATGTTTGGGACAGGATTCAAGAATCAGGAAAATGAATTGAATCATATATCAGGGTTAAACAGCACCAGAAAGAATGCTTTAGTGACTTTTTACAAAGACTAACTAAGGCTGTCCAAATAGAAGTAACAGACCCAGAAACTAGACAAGTACTTATTGAATCTCTGGCTTTTGAAAATGCCAACTTAGAACACAAAAAGATACTTGGGCCTTTAAAGGTTAGATTAGCACAAATGGATGAATAGATCCTGCATACAATGAATGTTGAAACATTTGACTATAATACTGAGTCTTGGATAGGAGAAGCAATCTCCAAAGGTATGAGGAGACTTCAAAATACCAAATGTTTTAATTGTGGTAGAGTAGGACATTTGAGAAGGGGTTGTAGACAAGGAATTCCTAGAAATAATGTCTCCTCTGGGAATGGCAAAAACAAAAGATATCAAATTTCTGGATTATGTAGGAGGTGTGGCAAAGGCCAACATTGGACCAATGAATGCAGATCAACAAAAGTCAGACAAGGAAATCTGATACCATCAGAAATTCCTTGGGGGACCTCTTGCAGGCCTCCCAAGTCAAAAGTGGTCTGGTCATTCCCAGTAACTGTAGAAGATATGTCTCACCAGGAAAATTAAGAAATCTAGAGCCTTCTGTAAAAAACCATACTGTTCTGGATGACAGAATAAACATGGAGGATGAATCAAAAATTCCAATAGAAAATAAGAAACGTATACTCTGGCAGATTTCTATAAATGATCAAAGACCAAAGCTAAGAGTATGTATAAATGGCATTGTAATTGTGGGTTTGAAAGACACAGGTGTGGGTGTATCATTATTCCATAATCTTGGCATTCAAATTGGCCTTTTCAAGAGGCAGATGTTCAATCCTAGGAATTTGAACCCTATCTCAAGTGAAACAAAGCACAAAATGGGCTGAATGCATAGAGCTAGAAAGACAAAGAGGAAGGCTGAGGCCATATGTGGCTAATATCACAGTGGATTTATGGGGTCATGACCTTCTGTGGCAATGGAATACCCAGATTAACATTCACACAGTCCTAGAAATTTATATTTCTGGGAAGGATATTATAAAGTACTATACACAAAGGTCACCAGTCATTCAGGCTGTACAAGAACACAAAGCAACTAGCAAACCTTTAGAGGTACCAATGGCCCTACCTCTAAAATGGTTAACTGAAAAACCAATATGGGTTAAATAATGGCCTTTAACAGAAGAGAAAGTGCAGGCTTTAGAACAGCTGGTACAGAAGCAACTAGATGCTCACCATATTGAAGAATCAACCAGCCCTTGGAATACTCCTGTATTTGTTGTTAAAAATAAATCCTACACTAGCTCAGAATTTGTAACGACGTAATAACCAGGCTAGCTTAATATGAAACAGCAAATTTTAATGAAGGAATAGCTTACAACACCAGGGATCCAGTGATGAGCAGAAAATACAAAAAAGAAAGAGAGCGGCAGGGCTCACGCTCGCCAGATTTATACGTAAACATTAGCCCGAGGTGAACATGCCCCCAAATGGGCAGGGCTAACCCTACAAGAATTGAGTATAATAAAGGGTTCTTTATTATTTTATTAATTATTATAATAAATTATTAATAATTTATTTATTTAGAGGATTCACAGATCACAATCCTCTGCATAAATGGGGAAAACAGATACCGAATTCAGCAACCAGAAGAGAGACCGAGCATGTGCTTTACATTGGTATTTATATTATAAGAGGCCATACCCAAGTGGGCTAGTAACTTAAAGGCTACTTTGACTAAAGGAGTTCCTACAGCATCCATCTATCCATACGTCCATCCATCCATCCCTCCATCTACCCACCTACCCATCCACCCATCCATCCACTCACCTATCATCTATATAACCATCTGCCTGTCCACCCATTCATCCACTCATCCATCTGTCTGTCTCTCCATGCATCCATCCACCCATCCATCTGTACATCCACCCATCTGTACATCCATTCACTCATACATTTGTTTATCTATCTATTCATCTGTCTACCCATCTGACGATTATCAATTCATCTGTCAGTCCATCTATCCACCCATCCATCTACCCACCCATCTACCCACATGTCCATCTATCCATCCATCCATCCATCCATCCATCCATCCATCCATCCATCCACCATCCATGCAGGACAAAGAGGAAAGACACTAATCTTAACACATGCTCTGGATCTTTTGTCAGTTTGAACTCTACGGAGATGTAAAGCTAACCACCCCCAGCACCTACTCCTCACCAGACTCAGAGCTGCATTCTTGTTGAACCAATTGACAAGTTGTTTCAATTCACATATCAGATCAAAAGCCACCAACTCACTGCCTGGTCAAGGAGGATACAGGCTTGCTTCTCAGACACCATGGGACTCAGAAGTCCCTCAAATATTTAATGAGCAAGACATTACAATTGAGCCTTGATACTTTATTTTCATCATTTCTCTAAGCCATGTAAGCAGAACAAGCCTCTGTTTGTAAATAACTAACACTCTTCTAGTGCAGTAGTGGTTACAAATACAGGAAATAGGTAGGAAAGGTATGCACTTCTGGTGAGTGGATTGGGTGGGCTCTGACAAAGAACCTCATTTACTGCTGAGCTTTCCCAGGGCCCAGTCTGTTTGGTCCTGGTGCACAGTCAAAGAGGTTCTAGTAGGAACTGCACCAGCTAGGACTTGTTGGGAGAAGGCCTCCATAATATAGTTGATAGGCACAGTCTGTGGCCTCCTGAGAAGAAAGAGTCCAGCATGTCTGGAAGTTAAAAACACACTGTTTTAGTTTTATAGGTGAACAAACCCAGGCACCTTCACTTGCCAATCCTTAAACATCCCTTCATAATTCCCCTACACCCAAGTAGAATGTTGAAGCTGCCTCTGAAAGGGGCTGTGGGGGAATAATGGGATGCACTGCTCATCAGAACAGCTTGTGACTACATTTTCCAATCAGTGATTTCCCTGACAGTTTCTAAATTGCTTCAGGTTCTCCTCTTCCATTTATTTCTAGCAGTCGGATGTTTACTGATGAAATAGTTTTGCCTATAATTTGTCTTAAGCACCCTAAAGCTAAAAAGAACACACAGGCTCTGTAGTTTTCCAATCTTTGCCTTACTAATCTGAAGCAAGTCATTAAAACACCCTGCTTGGGAGATTTTCACCCATGAAAGGGGATTTTCAGCTCAGACCATTTTCTCAGGGTTGCTGGACCTACAGTGAACAATGACTTTATAAGATGTGACACTATAATACCCTAATTGAGATGACGGCTTCTTTGTAGATAATTTTATAAAAAATATTAAATATATAATTCAGTCAAATTCAATTTTCATAAATTTAAATTTCTGTTATTGGTGTTATTGGCTAAAAACCATTAATACAGTGCCCACTATGAACCAGATATAACAGAGGCCTGGGGAGATTAAAATAATGGATAATTTTTTTCATCTAAAAGAGAATTTGGTTATCTCTTTGTGTGTCTCTATCTGTCTCTCCCTCCCTCCTTCTCTCTCCCTTTTTTTCTCTCTCTCTTAGCTCTCTATCTGTGAGTGTTCCTGTAGGCTAGAAGACATCCTTGAATGTCATTCCTCAGTTGCTGTCCATCTTGTCTCTTGAGACAAGGTCTTTCACAGACTTGGGACGTGCCCATCAGACAAGGCTTGGGCGGAAACCTCAGGTTTTCTGTCTCTACCTCCTCAGCACTGGGATTATAAAATTTATCTTGTCAGACTATAAGATGCCACCATGGTTGGCTTTTTGCGTGGGTCAGATCAAATGCAGGCCATCCTGCTTCATGGAAGGCATACACTTCATCAAATGAGCCATCACCTAAATCCAAGCAAACTAGTCTAAAATTGCACCAATGTGCTCTGTGGGAGAATCATTTCATGTGGAGAACTTGGGAAAGATAGACTATGGAGGTCAGAAAACCAAGCAACTATTTCCAAAATGTGGGTACGGGGGAGCTGAGAAATAGATTTCAGCTAAACCTGTGGTAGAGGCAACATAGATGGGGCCACAGCTGCTGTGCCTAATGGAGCTGTGTTTGCACTCCAAAAATCAACACCTGAGGCCATATTCAAATTATTCTGCAAGAGGTTACCATAGGGAATTTAAACTTTGGTAGATCATTTACCAAATAATTTTTCCATCACTTCATCCACAGGGATGATTTAGTTTCTAGAAAATTCAGTAATATCATTTAAAAGGGTATGTGAATAGCTTGTATAATCACTCTCGGTTGCTATAGTTAAGATATTAAATGTCCCCAAAGTCTCGTATTAAAGACTTGGTGGTAGGGTGGCAATATTGGGAGGTTAAGAATTTTTGGGTGGTGGGGTCTTATGAGAAATCTTTATGCTATTGGGCTATTGAGTGACACCAATGGGATTTAGGGACTTGAATTCCTTTATGCTTCTCTTTTGCTTTCTGGTCACAAGGTGAGCAGTTTGCTCCACCACACACTTCCTGTGCCATTGACATCCAGTCCCATCACAGGGAGATCTAAAAGTAATGGGTGCTTCCCACCATGAACTGAGACCTTCAAATCCATGAGACAAAAATAAACTTGTTCTTCTCATAAATTAATTATCTTAGATATTTTATTATAGTGGCAGAAGCTGCTGCTGAGGAATTGAGTTAGTTTTGCATCTATGAGCTACCCTACATATGAAGTTTGAAAATCTGAATTAGGGAAAAGTCACAATAACAAAAGACATTTCAACATATCTTAATTTGTTGGTGTCTGAAAAATCATTATAAGCTATTTCATTTTGAAACGGTTTATGATATATACCCAGAGTAACAAGTGACTTATGTGAGTAGGCAGTGTAGACTCAAGTGATATCCATGACTGATGTCCAGATATCTGATGTGCTTCTGGGAAGGTAGCCCATATATCAGGAAGGAAATCTTCAAGATCAACAGTGAACACAACCGTAATAGTCACTTTTCATTTGTGGAGAGTGAAATTTGAAGAAGCTGAACAAATGGCCTCGTATCAGCTTCCTCTTCTCAATGCTGGAATTTTATTGATTTGATCCTGGCAGGGCTTTTGCCTGCTGTCACAGTCTCTGTGAGTTCACACATACCTCGGGTTCTTTGGTGTTTTCTGTGTCTGTTTGATTGCTTCTTGGCAGGATGGAGTAGACAATGACCAATGCTAGAAAGATCCACATATACGTGAGAGGCCATAGTTGATGTTGGACTGAAGCCGGTGGGAATGAACCAGAGCAGATCTTTTGTTTTCATAAGAGAGATTGCCTGATGGACTAGCCAAGGCCATCAACTGTGCTGGCTCTGTTCCTTCTCTTTAGTCTGAGCTGACTCCAGGCTGAACAGGGCAGAGATTCTCATTCATCTATCACCCACCTGCTTCTAGCTCCAATGTGTCTTCCACGAACTTTCTCAAGCAGCTTCCATCACTCACACTTTTAGGCAGAATTCCATCCTGTCCTCTTATTGCATTTATGTATGCTTACTGCCAAGTATTTCTTAGCCACATAAACCAATGGGTTGTAATCCTTTAAAAAGCTGATAGAAAATCTATCATCAGTTGGCCCATTTCTATTCTAATTCAATTAACTTTCTAAAAGACATTTTAGAGAGATATCTGAAATCTCAGCCTCGAGATCTGCAGAGTGGCAGATAACAAAGATTTATTGTATTGATTTATCTGGTACTGTGTGAATGGCCCTGAATCCTCAATGCCAAGGAAATAATGCAGTAAATTTCTATTCTGGTTTTTCTTTGACATTTATCTGGCTTTACAGGGCTCTTTTTCTATCTTTTGTGTCCATTTCCTTCTATCTACTTACCATCAAATTTGAATTTAAGCATTACCTCTTCGTGACCTCTTTCATCTTTCTTCAAACCCAGGTGGCAGATACAATGAGTGGTTGTGTTTTATGATTTCAAAGTATTGGTATGGATCTAATTCTGATAATTCATTCTCAAATACACACTCCCAAGAATATAGGGTGGAAGGTCAGATGTCAATCAATACCTGTAAGTCATGAAGAATGCCTTTCTTCAATATTGATTTTACTTGAAGATTAGGAAAATATTTTAATCCCAAAAAACAAATGTATGTAAGTTTTAGTAGACATTAATAGAGTTCTTTTTCCATGTTGTCCTACTTATTGGGCAAGCCTCTATGTTTAAACATGCATATGAGTGTAGTAAGATACAAAGATAGCCATAATTTCTTTCATCCCTAGATCTATATCCTTGTACTCTGACTTTATAGCATGTTTATACCAAGAACTACAGTGCTCATCTATTCCATGAGTCTGGAAGGATTTCATGCTTGTAAATGTGATGGTGCCTAAGATTTGGAACGTTTGTGCACTAGACTTGTTCTCCCTAAATCGTGATGTACAGTTAACTTTCTGGAGAATAAAAAGCCTTGAATAGAACCAGGATAGCCTAAAGCAATAGTTAGCTCCAAGGGTGTATGAGTGGAACAGGACACCTTAGCAAGCCCCAAGAGAGATGTATCTGGTCCATACCAGAAGAACCACCCAGCTGAGCCCATCCATGATTGCTGTCCTATATAATCATGAGCGTCACCAATGATTTGTCTTTCAAGCTTCCACATGGGAGGGTGGTCTGCAATGAACAACACTGGCATAGGGAAAGAAAGAGAAGGGAATATCCTATAAGTAAATATTGCTGTTGGAAAAAAAGATAACTAGAAAGCTTAGTAACTTTGGGGTTATCTGAAAATCCATGGTTATTGCTCACTCTTCCTTACTCCTCCATATTACCAACCACTCTGGGCAATCAGTGCAGGCAGCTATTGTTACCATGGAGATGTTTATTAACTAGCTATGAATAATTGTAAAGATATCCCCAAGAAGATTGGCAAACAAAATCCAGGATCAGGATATCAAATACAAGTCAATTTCAGATACACTTTGCAGAGTCAAGCAAAGGAGAAAGAGGTAACAAATCTGTGTAACTAGTTCAAGCTGCTTTAGAGAGAAGGAGAGGAAGAATGTGAAGAGGAAGGAAAAGAAAAAGAAGAAGGTGGAGGAAGAGAAGGAGGAGGAAGAGGAAAGGAGGAGGAGGAGGAGGAGGAGGAGGAGGAGGAGGAGGAGGAGGAGGAGAAACAATGTATATAAGGCACCACTGAGACAAATATTTCTTTTGCTGTTGTCTAGAGTTTTTCTTACAATTGAGTAGAAAACAAATTTAAGCCAGTGGTTGATACTACATTTGAATGAGCGCACAGGAAAGATGAATTGTTCCCTCATGTTTATAGATGATGTTTACGAAGTGCTTATGCGAGTTCAATGAAGTGGCCAAAAAGATACATTTTACACAAGAATAATGCATTAAATAATCATTTTGGATCCAACTGTAAGTGCACTGAATAATTTTTTTGGTAGCTAAGCTGTAATAGAATGGGAAGTTACTGAGAGTTAACAATACTATGCAGAGTGACTACTTAACTAGGCTAGTGAAAGTCATCTGTCACAGTGACATACAAGGGGGTGGATTGTGTGTAAACAATTTAAAATTCTTTAACTTTTAAATTAAATTATTAATAGGGCTCCTTACAGCATTGTATTACATGTTTATTTTGGTTGACCACCCCCTCCATCTGCTCCTCCTTTTCAGTCTCGCTACCAACCACCACATTTACACAATTCTCCTCCCAAGATTCCCTCTTTCCTCTCTCAGATCTCATGTGTTTTATTACTTTGTACACGCTTGTCCCTGAATCACTAGTTCTTGACTGTTGGCTCTCCTTCTAGTTTCTTGACTTCTACCCATCCTCAAGTGTGTGTGTGTATGTGTGTGTGTGTGTGTGTGAGAGAGAGAGAGAGACAGAGACAGAGAGACAGAGACAGAAACACACACAGAGAGAGGGACAGAGAGAGAGAGAGAGAGAGACAGACAGACAGACAGACAGACAGACAGACAGACAGACAGAAAAGTAAAAACTAGAATCCATACATGACAGGAAAATGCAGTATTTGTCTTTCTGAGCTTGAGTTATTTCTTTCTTTACAGGTAAATAAAATTCCATTGTGTTGCAAATCCTGTTAATTTTGGTCTTTTTTAATTCTCACTCCATCTCCTGAAGTCTCAGGTAGTTTTAAGAATTTCATGTACTCTGATCCACACAGGCACAGACAGATCGATCCTTGTGTTCCCTTCCAGCCTGCCACGCACCACTGCTGTGCAGATGGATGCTGCCTCAGCTGGAGGAGATGTTTGCAGAACGGGTGGCTCCACGGCCTCATTAGTTTCCATCCTGAGCAAAATTGCAATAATGGTGAAAACCTTGAATGAGGTGAATGTGTTAATCCTTAACCATAAGAATCAAAGATAATTCACAAAGTGACACGCGCATAAACCCCTGAAGAATGTTGCTATTCATAGGTGTGCATGTAGGTGGGCTTAGATTTCAGAAAAATCCTGACAGTGAGGAGAAGGAATTTCCAAGTCCAGCTTCAACCCTCTGCTGCTTTAGTTTCATTTTCCAAGAATAAAGAGATCAGGTATAATAACATTTTTGTTTTTAAGCAAAAGATATTTTAATAAAATAAGAATGCATATTTTAAATTAAGTTTTGTTATACAGTAGAGCCAAAAACCCCGTGAGAATTTAAAAAGTACACTAAAAGATCAAATATTTACTTTCTCTTTTTTCATTTTTGCTTTTTTGTTTTGTTTTGAGACAAGATATAATGAATCCCAGGATGACTTCAAATTTGTTGTGTATTCAAAAGGGGCCTTGAAGTCCTGAGCCCCTTAACTCCACCTCCCAGGTGCTGAGATTAAAGACAGGTGCCACCAGGCCTGGCTCCTTTCCTCTTTGAGATAGGATCTTGGTGTATAACCCAGCATAGCTTCAAATTCTTAACCCTTCTATGCCAGCATGAGCCAACAAGCCTAGAAATCATTCCCATCATACAGAGAACCAGTTTAAGCCACATTTATTTGTTTACGGTTCTGGGATCGTTTAATGAAAAATTAGACTTGTATTTCCTACCGTAGAATTTGTCCTGTTATCTTAGAATTATTTGTTTGTACTTCTTTCATATGAGTCCCTCCAAAAATATTGTTCAAATTGATTGTAAATGCTGATTGCATGGTGTGGTGGTTTGAATGAAAATGGTCCCCCTATAGACTCATAGGGAGTAACACTATTAAGAGGTAGGTATGACCTTATTGAAGGAGGTGTGTCTTTGTTGGAGGAAGTGTGTCACTTGGGGTGGGGGAGTGGGCTTTGAGGTTTTAGAAGCTCAAGCCAGACCTAGTGGCTTACTGTCTCTTCCTGCTGCCTCAGATCCAGATGTAGAACTCTCAGCTACTCTCCAGTACCATGCCTGCATGCATGCCACCATGCTTCCCACCAGGATGATAATGAACTAAACCTCTGAACTATAAACCATCCCCAATTAAATGTTTTTCTTTTATAATAAGCATTGTCTTGGCCATGGTATAAAACAATAAAACCCTGACTGAGACACATTGGAAATCCAAAGCAAAGTAAGGTTGGATACATTGTCCTTTGAAAGATGGGTTAAACTTGAACAAGCTTAATGCACAGTAGGACATCAGATCAAGTACATAGTCTAGAATGATCTCAAAGCACACTATTAACTTCACTGTAAGGTCTGGTAAAAGTTCAGCCTCTGAGAGCAAGAGATACTTTCTGTCTTTCAGAAGAATGTATCACCACACACGTATATATTACATACTGATATAAATATATAACCCTTTTTCCAAACACATGCAAGAAAAGCTGAATACAATTATAAAACATCAGATACATTGTTTGGATTTTCTTTTTCAGCTCTTTAGTGTGAAATAATTCTGGGTTATTCATATCAGATTGTATGTTGATATTATTAGATGTAAAGGTGCTTATTACCCCTTTCTCTCTAAGCCTTTTTTAGACACTTCTTGTGTCACTGATGCTACAAACTTCAGGTTCCTTTGCAGCAGCCATTCTCTATGGTTTCCAATTTTCCATTCCCTAGCTCCAAGTTGCAAATGTCCACCAGAGATCTGAGATGGAGGGAAGCACAGAGAATGTGGCACCATGAGGAGGCGGGAGGTTGTGCTGGAGACAGTGCAGTTTTTTACGGTGTAGAGCCATCAACTTCCTGATATGGCAATGTTCCCACTTACCACACACAGAACAACTCGAGAGTACTGGAGACTCCGTCTAGAGCCTGATCCTCTAGGCTTTTTGATGAGTCAATAAACCCCCTGTTAATTTAAGTAATGTTTGGATAAGAGTTTAAGTGTGTGAAGTGTGTGTGTGTGTGTGTGTGTGTGTGTGTTGACTGAGATTAATTCTGTTGTGAAATCAGTTAAATAAAACTCTACTATATAATACCCATCTAATATCATATCTGGAGTTCAGACCTCAAATTCCCTTTTCTCAAATGCAGCTCAACATGAAACTAAACTTAAGACATTATGAACATCTGGCAGTCCAATTTCATAAACCAAAGTCTATTAGTTAAACATATAAGTTTTCAAGGTCATTTTTCAGAAATAATTCACATCTAAAATCTAGTTTCATTGGGTTATTTGCCCAAGACAAATTAAAAGAGAATGTGGACATGAAAGAAGAGCTGAATAGCAGCAAGATGTGTTATCTAACTTCGTGACAGTGAAGAATGAGCCAGGAAATTAAGAGCAAATGTAAGAACAAAGGAAAGCTTGGTAGCTGGGTCCATTAGTGCAGGCTACAGGGGACTCTGTACCTCATCAGCCCAAAGGACACTGCCCACTTACAATGTAATTATGGCACTAATGCCAGCAGAGAAATCGTCAATTGTGTTATCTTTCCTCTCTTTAAGAATAAGGAAGGCTAAGCCAGAAAGACAGTTCAGTATATAAGAGTGCTTGCTGCTAAGCCTGGTGACTTCAGGTTCATCCCTATAATCCACACGATGAGAGGAGAGTCTACGGCAGCAACTTGTCCTCTGACTTCCCCATGTATGTGGAAGCATGTGCATAGACACACATAAGTGTAATAAAAGATATAGGGGAATTCGCCGTTTGGAGCTTGTACATTCCAGTTCTCAAGAGCCAGTAACATCTTTCCCAAGTTGAGATAGAGGCCAATGCAGGAAAGTCTATTTTGTGGGTGAACCGCCTCCTTTTTCTCCATGGACAATCATGTACAGAGAAGGTAAAAAGATGCCCCAGCATCAGGACCAGTTTAGATGACCATTCCTGGAGACCTGATGGTGATTCATAGAGTAGGAAGGAAGCATGGCAATAAGGGTCTCTTTGGAGAGAATAGTGGGGAAGATCAGAAGGTATGTGGGAGGTGAGTTTTAACTGATTCAGAATCCAATATTAATAAACCGAGTTCTTTGAAATTGTTCCTTATCTAGTCAGAAGTGGTTGTTTGATCTCAATTTCCATTTTTAGTGGTGAAGTTTCAATCATTGCTTATTAAGGGAAAGGATAGGCTTCACCATTGTCTGTAGATGCGGGGGCGGGGGGGGGGGGACTTGCCAAACTCCCTAGCAAACTAAAGGCACATGCCAGTTATATGGTATGAAACCATTAGGGTTATGTTAAGGGGACCCTGGAACTTTTCCAGTCAGAGCCTCAAAAGTGGACCCTAAGAACAGCAAAGGAAGAGTTGTTCTCTCTGAGCTCAGAACAATACCACCAAAGAAGCAATGTGAAGGATTTTATTCTAGAAGCTATCTCTAAACACCATGGCAACATGCCACCAGGAGAACATAAATCAAATGTCACCATTGCATAGTAGCGCTGAGAAAGAATTTATTAGGCAATTTCCACAGTGAATACAAAGGCATGGCTCCCACCCATATTGTGGGCTTTAATGCAAAACCCCCTACATCTAGTTCACGGATCTTCAAAATCTTTCCTCCCAAAATAACATTGAATTTCTGTCCTTAGAGATGGGAAACACTACAAACTCAAACTGACGGGAGCGATGGCCAGGGAAGGTGCATTTGGAATAGTTTTCAAACATCGATTGTGAATAAACAGCTCTGCACTCCTGTGGATGCTGCCAGAAAGATGACATCAGCATTGCCCTGGACCACAATCCTTTACCTCCTTTAAGTACATTATAGCCTATAAGAACCTCAGTGTTCTTCAGCAGCAGAATGATAGTGGTTCCCCCTCCCTAAAAAAAGCACACTTTAAACCTTATACACCTGCTGGATCCATATTTTTGTGTGCTACTGTCTGCAGCGGCTGTTTTGTGTCTAATCTTGGTTCTGGGCAAACTCGTGAGCTTTCCTTTAGAAAGTCCAGGAAACTGGGATGAAGTATTCAAAGCACAGAACACTCTGGAAAGTCATTATAATGGACAGGTAGCACGAGGAAGGCATGTGCCAAGGAGCGTACGGATGCAGGATGCTAGCAGACAGGCGATGGAGAGAGAGCAGGAAGGTGTAAAGAGGAATCCAACAAAGCTTAATGCGAGGAGAGCATCACTGAGGGAGATGTACGGTGTGATCTCTGTAGAAGTGGGTTTGGGCTTGATCAACTAAGTTAGTGTGCTGAGGGAAACAAGAGCCAGGTTCCTCGCTTTTGTAAGTACAGAAAGGGAGAAAGTGGGGATAAATTCTGGATGTGGAGTTGAACTAGGAGGTATTGATGTGAACCCACTCATTATATGTGCCCAAAGCAATATATGTTCATGTATATGTAAACATACCTCAGTTCTGTCTCCTGAGGTGGCACACGTTAAAGCTCTAAGCACCAATGAGAAGCCGTGTTTGGCTTCTAAACATTATTTATTTCTCATCATAAAGTCTGGGGAATTTGGAACAAAAGCTGAGGTGGGAAAAATTACAATGTCAACCTATAAAACTCTGTTATTGAAACAATTGGCAGATTTTCAGTGGGGTTAGTGGAAAGTAATCCTGATGGTGAACCCTGTGACCGCATGAAAGAACATCCATGTCTGTGAGGAATATGGAAGAGATAAGACAGCAATGGCAGCCATCATATTTGCAATGTCCTCTCTAGCAGCTTAGGTACAAACGAATTGTCATACCATAAGTCTTCTGTAGACTTTACTTAAAAATAAAATGAAGTCTGCCGGGCGGTGGTGGCGCACGTCTTTAATCCCAGCACTCAGGAGGCAGAGACAGGCGGATCTCTGTGAGTTCGAGACCAGCATGGTCTACAAGAGCTAGTTCCAGGACAGACTCCAAAACCACAGAGAAACCCTGTCTCAAAAAACCAAAAAAAAAAAAAAATAAATAAAATAAAATAAAATGAAGTAATTGGGAGTGTGAAAGTACAGAGCATGCTAATCCGGCCTTGATGCAGTCTCCTTGGCTCCCCCATATTTAAGAATGGCCTAGGACCAGAAGGCAGGTGGTGCATGGACAGCAAATGCAGAAAATTTAAAATGAGCTATGGATGAATTTTATGGGTCAATCATCAAATTATAACACATCCAAGAGAAACAGAATTTATGACGAGACAGAATATGTGTCTAGCCAAACCACAGAAGACATTTTGGCTGGTTTTCAGAAGGCCTTATTTTCATTTTGTTCCTGCCAGTTAAACAGCTTTAGAAGCTTCCAGAAAGAAATAAAGGCTAAAAGTCAGTCTTCCAAAGTGGCTACATGGGGAAGAAAACCCAAGAAAAACATGTGTGTGTATAAAGAAGGTCTAGTGTTTGACCAGAGATAGGATGGGGGTGCATGTGTGACAGGGGCTGGGGGATTGCAAAGACAGTTCATCAAAGGTTGAACACAGCTTACCCAGACAAGGCTTTGCCTCCCTGAGAAGTCAGGACTCTGAATTCACATGCTACAAGTGTAGGGACCAGATTTGTCATCAAGTAAGGTACTTGTTTATAATTTAGTTGAGAATCAAACTGTCCCCTATCCTCTGTCCCCTTAGTTGTATACCACAAGGCTCCTTCTTTCTTCCTTCTTTTGCTTTATCTCTTTGCCAATTTCATCCATACACATATGCAATATAGATCCCAAGTCAGGAGAGTCTTTACCTCCCACTATCTCCTCTCATCTTCCCCGCTCCCTGCTGAAACCCTTCATCTTCCCATCAGCCCTCTCCTACTTTGATTTCTTTTTGACCCATTGAATTTAATGGCGTTTCTTGCATGGGCACAAGTGGAACATGGGTTTCCTGGAACATGGCTAGCATATCAGTGGCTTTTCCACTGAGAAAAATAACAGTCCCTCTGCCATCCCCGCTAACTATCCACAGCCCCTCTGACAAGAGCACAGTCTCAAGATTCCCTGAACCACGGGAGAATCAAGGAGATATAGATGTCCTGCTTGCGGCCAAGCACTTCACAGACACCAATTCATTCTGACCACTTGTCTCTGTTTCAACTGCTTTCTTCTGCATAAAGACATTTCTCTGACAGAGGCTGAAAGCAGCACTAACCTATGAGCATAAAGATAAGTATTTAGAAAGCATTTTGAAATTGCGTTTCAAAATCCAACAACAACAGCCAAAAGGAAAAAAACCCAAAATCAAAAAAAAAGTTCCTTTAATTAAATAACTTCCTTCCTCGTGTTTACATAAATTAGAGACTGTGCCCCGAAAGGGCAAAATGAACCACTTTTGAATTAGCTTACTCTCAGCTCTGTTCCTTAAACAAAAATAACAAATGAGCTTGTATTTTAAATATGAAGCGAAAGGGGAAATGGCATTGCCGATACTGAATTTAATTGTAGAACAAAATGTAAGGTACGAGAGAGAGTATGCAGTTTGGAAGCCATTTAGTCACATTATGTACTTCTGTCCTATTTCCAACCCACAGTTAATTAAAATTGATTTTGTAGTGTTTACCTTATACTCTTGAATATTTCTTAAACTGAGACAGTCGTAATCATACTCCAGCAATGATAAAGTACTGCGAGAGCCCAATAGCTCAGGGAGACTGTTTTTATCCACATTAAGTCCTACAAACTTCAGTATTTCACCCTCTCTTGACAATATAGTAAACTTGCATCTGGTATCTAATTACTGTTGGGTTTTGTCCTCTTAAATATTTTTTATAGACTCTCACTATGATGACACAATTCACATAATTTTTCCAATAAATTATCTTCTTTGCCAGGATGGATAATTTAATGATTAATCTTAGAAAGTCTTGTTCTCCAGCTCAAACTCCATGGACTCTATTCTACTTTACACTCTTTATCTGACAGTGTAATCAACAGAAATTATTCAGTGAAATTACAGACTCAAAAAAACAGTGTGCCAGACCTTATCCTAATAAATTTTAAAAACACATTCTCATACATATTCATACGCATATGCAGAGCTGCATGCATGGGACTTTATACAGCAAACTCTAGGGAAAGATTTTATGTGTGTGGTGGGAGATGACCACTTTTGAATTCTCTACAGTCAGCACAGGAAGAAATAACAAAGAGCAAAGTCAATGAAATTAAAAACCAAAACACATTAGAAAAGTCAATGGAAACAAAGGAAAAAGGTAATGAACCAAAAAGAAAATCAATGAAATCCAAGAACTGAAATATTTGTTTGCAAAAAAAAA
Organism: Chionomys nivalis; assembly: GCF_950005125.1. NCBI lineage: Eukaryota > Metazoa > Chordata > Mammalia > Rodentia > Cricetidae > Chionomys > Chionomys nivalis. Next base: position 18,303,761 of record NC_080090.1, on the reverse strand, counting down.
AAAAAATCTCAGGGAAATTGTATACCTCTAGTTAGACTAATAAGGGAAGGAGAGAGGAAGAAGAGGCAGGGAAAGAAAAGGGGGAACTGAAAACATTACCAAGATCATGAAGGAAAAATAGACGATATTGCTACAGATGTCATAGAAAGTACACAGTAAATATTGCAAACAGATTCTGGCTAATAATGGGATGGTATTTTGTTTGTGCTATAACAAATAAGGCTTGCCTGAAGATCAGAGTGTGGAGCTAGTCCCTAGTTAGCCATAGAGGCCAGGCAGTGGTGGCACACACCTTTGATCCCAACACTCAACATACAGAGGCAGACAAATCTCTGTGAGTTCAAAGCCACCCTGGGCTACAGGAGACTGACTCAGTCTAAAAGAGAAATAGAACCAAGCAGTGGGGGCTCACACCTTTAATACCACCACACGGAGGTAGAGACAGGAGTGATATGGCTGGTTAGAGAGAAGAATATAAGGCGGGAGGAGACAGGATTCAGGATCCAGTCTGAGCATACAGTCTGAGTAGGGACAGGATACCCTATTTAGTCTGAGGATTTTATGGAGGTAAGAACTAGTGGCTGGCTACTCTACTTTCCTGATCTTTCAGCTTTCACTCCCTAATATCTGCCTCTGGGTTTTTATTATTAAGACCAATTAGATTCATGTTACAATAAATTTGACATTGAAAAGCAGTTCTGACCAGAGATACTCAGTCTTGGTGTGACTGACAATTGGGGAGGCTAAGCCTTGGTTGTGTGTTGGAGGTGTCGTGTGAGCTGCATATGCAATATAAGTAGTATCTGTGGCCTCTACCACAAACGCCAGTAGTAGCTCCTCAATTTGACCCAAATGTCTTGCAGTGTTAGCACATGTTCCCGCAGAAGACAGCTATCCTTTGTAGAGAACCAAAGCCCTAAACTAACTGAAGGGATTGTTTAAATTAAGAATAAATTGCTTGCTTAAAACCTCACCAGGGAGTTCTATCAAACACTTCAGAAGCAAGGACCATGAGTCTTACAATAGTTCTTTCTGCTATTTGTCAGCTTTTAACATTGTCCTTGTCTTTATACCTAAATCATACAAAACATCAAAAGAAAGGGAACCGTAGGTCAATATCTCCTCTCTAAAGACAGGGGAAAATACCTCTAATAATACAGTCTTTTCAACAGGAATAATGTAATATATGGGAAAAGACACAATCTTCAATGCACTTCGTCCCAAGAATGCAAACTTTGCTTGTCAAAAGAAAATCAGGCACCATATAAGTAATATACTAAGAAGAATGATAGACTGATAGAAAAATCAAGTCTAAATAAATACAGAAAACATGTGACAAATTCAACCATCTTTCATGGAAAAAAAAAACTCAGCAAACTTGCCATAGAAGGGAACTTCACTGAAGCAAAGGACAACTGCAAACGCAAAACAAAGCAGTGACAGCCCATAGCGAGCTACCTATAGCCGAGCTACCGCCATACACAATCACAGGTGAGGGCAGTGCAAAAGTCATGTAGATTGTGTGTGTGTGTGTTTACACACATGTATGTGAGAATGCACATGCATGTGCAAGGCAGAAGTCGTCTGTGAGGATCTTCTTCTATTGCTTTCCCTTTTATATTTTGAGACATGGGTTCTCTCTAAACCCAGAGCTCACAGACTGAACTCCAGGGATCCTCTCGTCTCTCCCCTCCCCTCCCTAGTGCTGTGATTGCAGGTATGCACTATCTTGCCTGATATTTTACCTTGTGCTTGAGTAACAGGCTTTTAACTTACTGAGCCTCCTTCCTAACTTCCACCCTGAACACTTTGCTTTCAGATTTACTTCATTTATTCTGTGTGTATGAGTGTTATATCTGGGCACCATCCTCATGCCTGCTACTCCTTGTGGCTGGAGGAGGCCAATGGATCCCTTGCAAGTGGGATCCATGGGTGTGAGCCATAATGGTGCTTTGAACTGAACCCCAGTCCTCTGGAAGGATTGTCAGTGATCATAGCTCCTGAGTTATCTCTCCAGCCCCATGAACACTCTTAAAAAGATGTAAAGGTTCTTTTTTTTTTAAATCCCTGAAAAACTAATTGTGGTTTTAGAAAATCTTGAGGAATCAGTGAAGTTACTAGACACCAAAAGTGAACTTAGGACACTCATATCATAGAATACATAAAAGAAATAAATTGTTTTTGTATTTGTGAGCAAGATACATTTCAAAATAACATTATTTACAAAGCTTCAAATATAAACATTCATTGACAAACTATATAAAATTCCACACTATTGCTGTGAAAACTTTAAGAGAAATGCAGATGTGGCTTACTGTGTTTAGGAATCAACAACCTTCCAAAATCTGTATATGTATTCAATATAGTCACAATTCTAATCTCAGCTTCCAGGAGCCAGTGAGATGGCCTAGCAGTTGGAGACATTCACTAGCAGGCCTTGCAAGCTGAGTTTGAGTCCCAGAATCCTGAGTTGGAAGGACAGAACTAACTCCCTTAAACTGTCCTCTGACTTACCCCCCCACACACACACACAGAGTCATTGCATGTGTACACTCACACACATACGCACATACGAAACCTATCTGGATATTGTTGTAGAAACCAATAAACTGCTTCCAAATGTATGTGACCATGTGAATGATCCAAACTAGACAAAAGCAGTTTTGGGAATTACAGAAGCAAACTGCAGGAGCTAAACTGCTCTCTAGGGTTTATCATGAATCTGTAGTTGTTAAGACAGGCTTTCTCTTCTTGGTAGAAAGATAGACATCAATGGAGTAAGAAAAAAATTCCAAAAATTGTGTCACTAAATGTGGTATCTTTTAGCCTTCCATGGCTATTAAAATATAAATTTAAAGTAATTGCCTATGAATAAATTAAAATTTTAGCTTTTATTGAACTTTAAGTCCTCACATTTTACGTCACTAGTGGCGCCATGCATATCTTCATGCAGAAAGTTCCAGTGGACATTACTAATCCAGAGAGTGCTATTTATTGTTTTATTGACACATGGATGTATATTTATAGGTTATGGTTTGATGATTTGATCCAGAAATACAATATATAATGACAAATTCTCAAATTTTAATCTCTTCAAATCATATTTCTACATGTGAGGAACCTTCCTACGCTTCTAGTTGTTTAATATATATCTTAGATGGTCGTAGGCTACATCATCTATGAGGTGAGATACTGCCAGAACGGGGTGCTTGATGCCCTATGCCTGCAATCCCAGCTCTCAAGAGCCCCTGGGAAGAGTACTGTGTGAACTGAGGCCAGAAAGTGATTTTCAGAGCAGTTTGGACTACATCTCAAAAACCAAACTAAAAAAAAAAAAAACACATATAAAACAACAAGCATATGAAGTCTTATTTGTGTCTAGTTCTCCTTGTGTAGCCTGTTTGTCTTTCTCTTCCCGCCTCTTCCAGGCTCTGGGCCCCACTACTCTCTTCTTAGAACAGATTTATTGTTTAGGGGGCTGGTCCACAAATGAGCAAAAACAGTATAAACACATAGTTTGTGTTTGTTATGCCTAGCTAAGATTGAATTTTAACAAAGATGCTAAGGTAATTTAGTAGAAAGAAAGAATTAGTATTCGACAAGTGGCGGTGGAACAACTGGAAATTTGCATGCAAACATATATTGAATCTTTGTTGGTCCCTCATACTCTACACAATATAATTGAGTCACAGACATAAATGCGAAGTCCAAAGTTACAAAATTTCGATAAGACACGAACCTTCGTCTTGGTGAGGACTTGGGTTCCCTAATAGGATGCAAACTCCATAATGTATTTAAAACCAAGATGAAATTTCAAACTTTAAAAGTTGTTATGAAGAAAATGGAAGTCAGGTGCAGGTTGACACAGCCTATTATTTCAACACTTGGAAAATGGAGGCAGGAGGACTGGGTTGGAAGTTATTCTAGGCTAGTAAGTGAGATATTGTCTCAAGGAAAGGGTTGGGCTAAGAACAAAGGGAAGGATAAAGAGAAGGGAAAGGAAGAAAACAGAAGGGAATAGGAAAGAGGAATCAGAAGCCTAGGGCTATCCTCGGATACATAGAAAAGTCAGCCAGGGATACATGAGACCCTGACTCCAAAAAACAAATTAATTAAATATAAAAAGAAAACTGCAGGTAGGACTGCCATGATGGTGTAGCAATGGAAGCTGACCCTGTTCTATTTATTAGGTGACACAAAGGCATAGGAAAGAGTGACTTGTGGTCTATTCCATATTTATTTATTTATTTACTTATTTTTGAGGAACTGAGTGGAAGATGTCACTGCTTATTAAGAGGAAGTAGATTGTAGGCAAGCATTAGATGTTTTCCTTCCTTCTTTCCTTCCTTCCTTCTTTCCTTCCTTCCTTCCTTCTTTCCCTTCTTTCATTCAAGTTTTGTATTTGAGATCCAATGGAAAATCCTTTATGAGTTTAATTAAAAAATGTGGCCAGCAGGTGTGCTTTGACATGTTCTGCTTATGGGATGGACTCAAGGCTACAAATGTAATTGTATATAGAGAAAGTGCAGACAGAGAAGAAGAGGGCCCTGGACCAGTCCTCTCCCAAAGGATAGTAATAGAAACCAAAGGAGGAAGAAATGAAAAGAAATATCCAAGAACTCTCCAGGAAAATTATTTCAAGATGGTAGAAGATACATTTGCATTAAATGTCATTGAGTAGTCAGAAAAAGAAAGAAAGGAAGAAAGAAAGAAAGAAAGAAAGAAAGGAAGGAAGGAAGGAAGGAAGGAAGGAAGGAAGGAAGGAAGAAAGAAAGAAAGAAAGAAAGAAAGAAAGAAAGAAAGAAAGAAAGAAAGAGGGAGGGAGGGAGGGAGGGAGGGAGGGAGGGAGGGAGGGAGGAAGGAAGGAAGGAAGGAAGGAAGGAAGGAAGGAAGGAAGGAAAAAAAGAAATATGTGTGGGATCTGGAAAAATATAAATGATGCTGTTAAGTCTTGCTGATATTTTCCCATCATTTTCAAACAGTCTCAGAGACTCATGGAGTCATGGAGACTGGTCCTAAAGGAGTGAGATAAAAAGAAAATAAGAGAAAAGTAAGACTGTGTGGTTAGGTAGGGCTGAGAGATGGCTCAGTGGTAATGAGGTTGCTATACAAGCCAGGTTGTTAGCATTCATGTGAAAGCCAGGAATAGTAATTCATGTTTATAAACCCAGTTCTGAGAGGGTGGAGACAGGCAGCTTATGGGGGCTTGCTGGCCAGCCAGTCTAGCTATAGTGGGCTCCATGGGTACTGTCTCAGAAAATGAGGTGCGGAGTGAGGGAGGAAGACACCAGTATCATCAGCCTCTGGCCTCCACCAGTCCACCTGTACACACACACACACACACACACACACACACACACACACTTTTTATAGTTAGTTTTTCCCCCTAAATGCAAACAGGATGGCTATGGTTAAAAGCGCATCATGGCTTGAAGAAACAGCTGTTCATACGGCTATTAGTACTTGAGTGCAGCTATAAATGAGAGAGAAAAGAGAAAAAATAGTGAATCAATAGAGAATTTTCTGAAACTGCCAGAGGAAAGGAAGGACGGGATTACACTGCAAGGGAAAAGGGTCAGCCTCTCATAGGAGCAAGATGCCTTGTGTACTTCAATGGGAGAGAAGACAGAGACCTAGAGCCAGGTAGGCTGTTGGGTTTGGCAGTGAGAGGATAAAGTTATCGACCCATGACAGCATCTATTTTTTTAAATGAATTATTAGCCATCAGTTGATGATGGCTGAGAATGGATATAGGATATTGGAAGGCAAGTCGGGAGTATGAGAGGGTGAGGAAGTGAAATTATGGGAGAATAGAATGGAATATCAATACCCATTTACAGTCTCCAGCAAGAACAATAAAGTTTATGTGACTATCTCCAGCAAGCTCTAAGGACTGGGGCACAAGTGTGTGGTTGTTGGGCTCATCCAATTTTGGAGTTTTGCCAAGTAAATACAATTATGGTGAGAGGAAACGGAAGGTATTTACAGGCAAGTGTCATTGTACCCAACTGGGAAATATGAGCTGATTTGGCACAAGGTTAGAACTTTTCATGACACTTTTATGCCCATACACACTAGTCCCAGTGTGTGTGAGATAGAAGGGACCCCCAGGGTGCTGGTATTTCAGTGCTAAAACAAGGGGAATGCTAGCATCTAATTGTATTCATCTAATTGCTCTTCCAATAAGCTGAAAAATAAAAACAAAAAGCAAACAACAAATAAAAATCCTCCCAGTTTCAGTGGAAGCATCAAGAGGCCTCTGTCTTCATCCTGAGTTATCATGACCTTGAAAGACCTGAATCTCAGGTCACACTCATGGTATATGTAAATAATTATATCTTTACTGAAATGGGATGCTCTAGGTACCTAACCTATATTCAATAAATATTTGCATGCCCATGATATGACAGCTTGAAGGAAATCCCCAGTAAATCTTCAGTTTTAGTTATGCTGCCTAGAATCGAGATTCCTTCTGTGGACACAACTACCACCATCTAGAATGAACACACCACTGCCACTGTCCCGACCCTGCATCAGAGCCCAGGCATGTTTCTCTCGTGACTGGCCTTATTTTATTATGCATTTTCCTGCCAGAAACTTTTCATGTCGGCAGCTGCTATAATTCTATGCATTCGAATAATGGCAGCGCCAATTTGTAAGTATGAAATGTCACATCACTTGTAAACAAGAACATGGATGATGAATTTGAATGCATTGTTGTAACAAGAAACACATTAATTAACTGTTCCAAACCTAAGAATGCATTAAACTAGTCAAGAATGCTAAATAAAGAACATCCTAGATTCCCTCTGCTTCTCAATAAATATTTCCAGAGAATAGTTACAAAAAAAAAAAAAACAGTATTTATAATTCAGAGAAGCTAATGCAAGATTTCAGAGCAAATGCTGGCTGATGACATCTTAGCTCGAAAGCTTAGATTCCCAAGCACAGAAAAGATCTTTGACAGACAGTTTAAAGGGGTGTCCAACCCTCACGGGGGCATGTGACCCACAACTGCCCGGAAGACAATCCAATGCACTTCTCTGAAAGAGGAGGAATCCCGGACTCAACAAAACTGTAAGACTTCAGTTCTTATTGAAGAGTAAATTAAACTTTAGAAAGGGCCTTACTGACTATGATCTGGACATAGAGAACTTGAGATCTGACACCGGAAATGAGGTGGTCAGTGAGCCCAAAAAAATGCCATGCAGACCAGAGTTTGTGGTTCTGGAGGTCCCTTGTGAATAAATACAGGCTGGAGGAAGGTAGGACCAAACCTGGCCATCGCGTGTCACCTTATCATTATCAATTCTCTGGCTTTCTGATCAGTAGAGAAGGCTGTGCTAGATCACGGATAATAAAAACCCAGAGACAGAAATTGGGATTCAACTCGAAAACCAGGTAAGCAAAGCAGCCAAGCCATTAGAGAAGTCTTACCTCTACCAAGGCTCAGTGACCACAAAACTAAGCAGACTAAGCCTCTCTCTTCTCCCATTTTATATTCCCTCTAGTGCTGGGATTAAAGGTGTGACTCCCTAGTTCTGGGATTAAAGGTGTGTATCACCTTTATTATCACCTAGATTTGTTTCTGCACTGATTTTGTGTAGCCTAGGGTAGCCTTGAACTCTGCCTCCCAAATCCTGGGATTAAAAGAGTGTATCACCATTACCTGACCTCTAGTGGCTTTAGCTTTGCTTCAGGTCTTCAGGCGACACTGATTTATTAAAATACAAACATATACTATACTGTGCCTTCCTTAGGAATGGGAGCAGTGGTTCTCATGATCAGTGATGTAAGATTCATTAGAGCATAGGAGTTGATGGTGGAATGATCGCACTTTAGTAATATCCAAATATTATCTCAAATTAAGACTTAAGGGGACTGGAGAGATAGCTCAGAGGTTAAGAGCACTGGCTGCTTTTCCAAAAGTTCTGAGTTCAATTCCCAGCAATCATGTGATGGCTAACAACCATCTATAATGAGATCTAGTGCCCTCTTCTCGTCTGCAGGGATACATGTAGACAGAACATTGTACGCATAATAAATCTTTTTTTAAAAAAAACTTAATAATAGTTTATGTGTGAACTGATGCTGGTAATAATGAGTTTCATGCTTTTTTCTTTTACAAAAAAGTCAAGTGTGTTCAAATGTTTAGCCATTTTGTGACGATGAATTTACTGTTTTATTAAACAATAAAACTCAAGACAAAATGAAAAGTTATCTCTCCCTTCTTTATCAATGTGATTTTTAATAAATAAATAAGAATAAATAACTTTGAATAGGAAAGATGTGTGCTATGGTAAAAAATCATTTGATAAAAATGATGCTTGGAAATAATTCTGTTAGTATAAAATTTTGTGGTAACGAATTTGGATCCAAAGATTTTGGTACTCATAGACTTGGCAGCCTAGAGGAATGATTTTATTTTTTGACACTAAAAATGTGGAGTCCCAAGTGTTTGGGAATTCAGGTTAGAATAGCTCTCTCCACTCAAGCCAACAGAACATGATGAGAATTTGCTCTCTTGGTTTTGCATTGTGGTAAAACATACATAGCATTAATAGTTCTTGGATATACAGTTCTGTAGCTCTAAATGCTTCTCCATGCTGTATGCAAATACTTCATCTCAGTTGTAAATTCTTGGTTTCCAGAGTACTATGTGATGGACCACCTCATTCAGGGATCACCACCATGTAGGAGAAAGAGAAATTAGGCATTAAGCCTTCTAAATTCTAGACAACGCCAGAACTAGCATTTATACCTTGATCTTCCACCATCATGTGAAGTGGCATTTTCTCCACATTTTCACCAAATCCAGATATCTAAGAGCCCCAAACTTTCTCCTAAACTGCCCCAGAACCCCAGACTTGTCTGGCAGGGGACACAAAAGGCCATGATGTTGATGTCCCAAACTGCAGAAATACTCAAGGTTGCAAAGAGTATTGGAGGCACAAGACTGAAGAGATTGTGCCTTATATGCATCTTTAAGATAACTTAGCACACTTTATAAAAGCATCCTCTCTCCTTGTGGGCTGCCTCCCAAGGCCAAGGGATGAAGGAGGAGGGGTTTAGGTTTGCTGGGAGTCTAGGCTGTCTCCCTTCCTATATAATGCCTCATCTCTCTGTTCCATCCCCTTCTTCTTGACTCTCTGGTTTTGCCTCAGTTCAGAGACTAGGTCTTTGAGAGAACTTTGCCAAAATGTCTATATAAGACGACCTCTGAAGGTGGAGTTTTCTTTCCTGGTCATCAGTCCCAAATCACCACTTAGAAACTTCATATTAATTATAAATGCTCGACTAAAAGCTCAGGCTTATCACTAACTAGCTTTTATAACTTAACCCATTTTTATGAATCTATGTATTGCCATGTGGCTCGTGGCTTTATCTGTCCTCCGGCATGTCGTTCCCTCTGGGTCTCCTGGTGACTCTACTGTCTCTGTCCTTCTTCCTTCCAGTATTCTCAGTTTGGCTGCCCTGCCTATACTGCCTGCCTGGTTACCTTTCAATCAGTTCATTATTAACCATTGAGAGAAATATATATTCACAGTGCACAGAAGGATTATTCCACAGCAGACCGCCTTGAGGTTGTCCCTTGGCTACCTCATCCCATCAATGGCCATCTCCTTTTGCGACGCTCCAGCTTTTCTGCTCTCCACAGAGCCCTGGAGGCCCCCAATCATAAAGCTGGTCGCTGAGAAGACTGATGGAACTGTTCATCTATCATCAGCCAGTGTGAAGCTTCCTCCTCTACTCAAGGCTAAAGTGTTTTGGTCTTTTCAAATGCGAGCCAGGATGTCCTCAGATCTTGGTGGCAGGGGAAATGAGAGCCAAAGTTACTTTGGGAGTTGCACCGGCAGGTTCATTTATCCTAGTGGGGCTCTCTGACTGCAGTTGTACCCCTTAAAATAACCGCAAGATCTTTCCCTAAGTCTGATGCAAGCTTTTTTTTTCTGTTCTGTTCTTTGTTTGTTTTTGGGTCATCCCTGGAGTTACCATAAGTCTAATTCTCTCCTTGCCCTTCTATGTGTCCCAGAAGGTCAGACCTCTACAAACTTGTGCCAACAGCTGCCGAATGCTCTTGCTTAAGCCTCTGACATAGAGGTCCTGGTGTCAAGCAATGTTGGGGTAAAAAACAGGGCTGATTCAGGGACTAGACTTGTCCCTCGGAGGCTGCCATCTGGATGTGCTCCACCACCGAGGAAAATGTCAAGTAGGAGGTCAGCAGCAAGGAGGGGTTCCAGGAGAATCTTGGGACTGCATTGCTTAGTAATTTATACTTGGTATTAACACACCCTCTGAAATGGTCCACCTGCCATAAGTACCCAAATCAAGCAAATACTGAAGTTGTTCTGCAGAACCTAGTGATGCCTGATACGAACATACATAGGTTTCTGGTATGAGATGACCAAGGTTAATGGATTCAAAGACAGCACGAGGGCGCTCATCTGCCTTACACACAGATACATGGACCAGTGCCACAAGTGTGGTTTCCCCACCCTGCTAGAAAACCATCTCTGCTCTGTTTGTTTTTTTAAAAAAATAAAGGAACAAAGCAAAAATGGATGTATGGCCAAAGGGTAAACACCAAACAAGAATAGTCAAAAGAAGATGCTACTGAATGGAGGGAGATTTTATTTTATTTTTATTTCTTGATTTTCTTCTAAATCCCCATTTATTTTTTTATTATTTTTATTGAGCTATATATTTTTATCTGCTCCCCTCCCTTCCTCCCCCTTCCCCTTCTACCCTCTTCCATGATCCCCACACTCTCAATTTACTCAGGAGATCTTGTCTTTTTCTACTTCCCATGTAGCTTAGATCCAGGTATGTCTCTCTTAGGGTCCTCTTTATTGTCTATGGAGGGAGATTTTAAAATAGAAAAGTTTCCTTTACCGCAAGCCATGCATAATTTAGGATTATTTACATTTTGGCTCAAATCAATGCATTAATAAATGAGCTATCACTTTTGGAAGCAAAAAAAAAAGGTACTTTTTGGGGACTAATTGGCAGGATGTGTTGGCTCTCAGACAGAAGCTAGTGTTACCTCAGCTGACCTTAAATAGTTGTCTGCTGAGTAGATGTAATCTTAGCACCGGCTCCACCTGGCCTGTCGTAAGCCTTATTTCTAAAGCGTTACAGGATATTTTATGCTTACTCCATGCCGGCAGCCAGGAGGTGTGAGGGAGGAATGTAAAGAAGGCAATCCAGTGACTACCCCAAATCCTGGTTTCCCGTGAAGGCCAGGCCCAGCCTGGGGTTTTCTCCTCCTCCCCACGGGCGTCTGGCAGTGTTCGCTAAAACCTTTACAAAAGTGGAGGTGGCCCCGGCTGACCCTTCAGATCTTCCCTTCTGGGTCCCTGGCTGTAACACAGGAGCACACATTCAACATATTTAGGCTCCATCTCTGTGGTTCCCCCCTCAGCTTGTGGTTTGAAAAGGAGAGTCAGAACGCGGCAACTCATGTTTTTGCATAACTCAATTGAGTTGCAAGATTAAGCTTAGGCAGCAGAAAACGAAAGATGAATAGAAGACTGTGCTCATTAATATATTCTATAGAATAACCCTAGCTACTAACTGCCCAATTCTTTAATGGGTAGTCACTGACGTGGGCCCCCAAAGAGATCAATTTGTCTTGACACAGAACATGGGATCCAGCCTAATTCTTCTCCACAGCATCCACCCAGGACTGCACACAATGATGCTTTTCACTCAGAACTAAGTTCCTTCACAACGCTTCTTTTCTCATCTGTCCATGAGCCAGGCACTTGCTGGGTGTGTGCAAGGAGGACATCAGAGGCATCCTACCTTTTTCTGAATTCTCCAGAGTGGCAACTATTCATTAGCAGACATCACCTTAGTCATTTCTGAGATGTCTTCTCTCTCTGCTTTATAAAATGGAAACAACAATAATTAAATTTTATTTCCTAGAATTTTCCCCTGTGCTATAATTTTATCTTTTCTGGGCAATACAGTTACTGAAAGGGAGCAATAGAGCAAAGAACACTGAATAGGGCAGATGGAGAAAACATGTTAGTTGTTTCAAAATAGGTGAAGTGGAAGTGATGAGATAAATAAAACCCTCTTTCGGGCAAAAATCATTGCCAGAACAATACACACACATGTTCATGTATATGCTTTCACACATGTCAAACACACAAACAAAACACACATGCACATCACACACACAAATAAAACACACATATATGCATAACACAGATACACAACACACAAATCACACACAGCAAACACATATCACACACATAACATATTGCACACATAACACAGATACATTGCACACATACATATCACATTACACATATTTCACAGACACACAAGACACATACCCAAATCACAAAGTAAACAATGCATGCTTGCATGAACACATATCACACACATAAACAATACACATGTGTCACACTCATCACACACACAAAACATACATCACATGGATATATCACACACAAACAACACACATGAATTACATACAGTTATCAAGCTCATCACACACATAACACGTATATATCATATACACAAACAATAGACACAAATTACAAACAGATATCAAGCACATGTCACACACACACAAAGAACATACATAGCACTTCTACCACACATACAAATAATAAATCACACAGACAAGCTGTATGCATACCTTACACACATGCATATCACAAGCAACACATACATACACATCATGAACAACACACACACACACACCCCATGTACATCACACACACACAGAGGAAAAAAAAGAGGATAATGTAGTGGGTGGTGATGATGAAAATCTTCTGGGAAAGTTCAGAAGCTGTCTGTAATATTTGCGTAGATGAGCAGAACAGGGGTACAAGAACCACAGAGCCAGCAAGATGCCTCAGTGTGTGAGGGTACTTGCTGCCAAGTCTGACAACCTCAGTTAAATCTTGAAACCCACATGATGAAGAAAAAGAAATGACTGGCCTTAGTGCCCTCTGGCCTCCACACATTTCCCATGGCACATGCATACTCACACAATACACATGAATAAGTAAATAAACATTAAAATCTGCACTTCAAAGGGAAGTTTAGAGTAAAAGTCACAACTCCAAGATAAAAACCAGAAGCACAATCAAAAACGACCCCTGCTCCCCACCGTTCAGTACCGCCCAGTTTGTCTCAGCCCAAATCTTGTCGTTTACCCTTCACTCCGGCCCCAGCAATGGTTCTGCTTCCCATACCCATCTTCCTTCTGCTCAGCCCTTACTTCTGTTGGCTCCGCAAGAACTCCCAAAGTTTGCCTTGCTCCTGTCCACTCGGACAGCTTTGCTGTCAGTATTAAGTGCTGCTGATAGGTGTGTTATCAATGTGTGGACACACATATGCATATATGAGTCTTGGTTGTGGATTTGTGTCATCCATGGATCTTATCAGCTCTCTTTGGTGCAATGCTGAAGTCGTGGCGGATAGCAACCACTGATACTGCTCTCGTTTCAGTGTAGCATGATAATTAACCTGAAGAGGTGTGACCAAGTTCCTCAAAAGAGGTCTAATTAGCAAAGATGTGAAAACTTGTCTTGGAAAAGCTGATAAGTATGCTAAAATGTGCATCATCCAGAGAATGGGAGATTCTCCATGCTGACATGGCAGGTGGCCATGTCTCCTGTAACTCCCTGACTACCCTGGTTTAAGCACCTTGCTGTCTCCTTCATGCCTTCCTGAACCTCACCATCAGAGAGCCATCCAGACTCTCCATATAAGTGATGGGTGGCTAGGAATCCTGGTGGCTGGTGCTCTAATGTCTTGTCGTCAACTAGACATGATAGAATTTGGCCATAAACCTGTCTCTCTACAGTCAGCATAATTTTAAGTAACATAATTTTCTATGTGTCCCATTTAGCGAGATGAAAACTCTGCTGGTGCCCTCGCTTATTTGTGTTCTGATGGCCTGAAAGTAATGATTCGGATGCATAAAAGTGAGACCCAATCAATAGGCTCTTGAAAGTTTTCCAACAAAAAAAGCTTTTAAGAATCCTTCCCTCTTTAGCAGCTCATGTCGAAAAGACCAGAGAGATAACAGATATCTTTAAATTTTATATCTGAACTCCAATATAAAATCATCCACTTAAAAAATATAGTCAAGTTTCCTAAAAAATCTGACCCTTGACTAAAATTCTGGTATAAATGCATAGTGAATTAAAATGCATTAATCAACCATTCATTTTTTATCTCAATTCCCTCAATAAAGTATGTATAGTCCATGTAAAACCCAAAGTCAGAGAATGCCTATATTTCCAGGAATTGCTAGTGGCACCATCATGTGTTTATGAAACCTTGGCATGTCCCTAAAGCATGTAGTTAATTAACCTGAAAATTCCTTGTCTTGAATTTCAACCTACTATGAAACCACTTTCAACATGTATATGGTATTTAACATGTAGAGTTATTCTTCCTCCAAGAATGGATTCTAGGAGTCAATAGTTGTTTAAAAGGGGACTATGGGTCACCACACTGGTTTCAGGTCCACCCAATGAGGGTGTCTCAGAGAAGATGCATACCTCTTCTGCAGCTCATGGGTCTCTGAATCGTGCCGACGGTCTCCAAGCTGGAAAACTTGCTTTTTTTCTTGGTTGAACCAGAAAGTAATTGCACGACTTCACTAAGTCACTCTGAGCTCTAAGATAATTGTCGATAATATGAGCATTATAGTTGGAAATGCCTATGGATTCAAAACTAACATGGCATTGGCACTTATTACTTGATTAGCCAACTTTCTTGGCTCCTTGCTCTTTTTTTTGATTTTTTAGCATAAATAAAAAAATTATAGGGAAGAACTGACCATTTTAAAATTAGCAATAATGTTATTGTATTTGTTGATTGATGCCTGTCTTGCATACCTACACACTCTTCCGGGCACTGATCACTTTCAGAAGAGGTAAAAATACAAATGACTTTCACATGTGTTTAATGGCTGATGAACCAGACACCATGATCATATGACACCAAACAACCCCCAAACTCCAATGAGTACAGTGAATAAGAGGAGGAAGAGACTGTGGGAGGTAGCGAGCGAGGGGAGTCAGACAATGGATCAAGGGAAAGACGTGATCAAAAACTGGGAGGAAAAGCATGACTTCACTCGTTTGCTCATTTGCTTATTTTCACATTGCAGGCTTTTCAAATTCCATGGATGAAATGGCGTTCATTTGGGTGGATAAAAACAGAGGAGGAAGAGAGAACTCGGGTTCCTGCGAGGCAGAATTAACTATTTGTTTTGGAAACAGTAAGTTTGAAGTGTCTATTGAACATCCACATCTTGTACCCAGGAGTCTGGAGCTTTGGACAGAAGCTGGGGGCATGACATCAGCATGAGAGCCATCGTCCTATGGGTGGCTTTCAGAGTACTGAGCTTGGCTATCACAAGGATGCAGGCTTGAACCTAGGGGCCCCAGCACTCAGAGATCAGAGAAAGAAGGGGCCTTGACATAAAAAAGGGAGAAGAAACAGAGAATGTTGAAAGAGAATAAAGAGTGTAGTGAGTCAAATACAAGAGAAGAGACTATTAAAATATAAGGAACTGCTTGGCTGTGTAAAACACTATGCAGGGAGATGAAATACACGAACAGAAAAGCCTCCATGTGATTTGGCTGTGCAAGAATCCATGGGCCAAACTGAGCTTTCCAAAGCCCAATTTTAGTCATGTGGTGGGGAACAGAACCAGAGTGATGAAAGGGGTAATACTGAAATTCTCTTTTATGGCTGTAAAATTAGTAAGAAGAATTAGATATCATCAAGACTTCTAAAATTAACCTGTATCTGCCACTTCGTTATGAAAATGTGATATTAGAATCTCCCTGACAACGTCATGGAGTGCTGAGAGGCAAATGATAATATGTATATGAAACGGCAAACTCTGAGCTGCTAATCAATGTTCTACCGGGGAATAATTTCATGAGAAAACTTTCAGGGGGTTCAATGCTTCTAGAACGGTGAGCAATCCCCAAAAGTTAACCCACTCTAGATATTGTTGTCATGTGTCTCTTTTTCCCTGGAAAAGGGAAAAGCACAGAAGGTAAGCTCTAGTTACTTGCTCCAATGCACTTATCCACCCCTGAGGGGGTTGTACATTTCCAGGAGGGAATATGAGAGTTTGTATCTCAGACAAGAGTCAAGGTACCAGCATGACCCAATAAAGAATGATTAAAGGAACTTTCATTTGGCTCCCACAGCTCATATCAAACTTGCTGAAGAGGCCAATCTGATCCCCACTCATCTCCCAGGACAACACACACACACACACACACACACGTGCATGCACAGTCACACACACACACTGATCCTGTGTCGACCAGATGACTCCATCACACCTGTTCACATCTTTCATGGCCCGCAGGAATTCCTAGAGGAGACGCTCTGCCCAGCGTAGGCCCTAGAAAGAGCATCACCTCTCCGTTCTCCTTTGTAGTATTCTCTGGTATCCTTTGTGCACAAGATTAAAAACAGTCTTTTCAAACAGGGAGCGCGTGTGTCTCAACACCAGTTTGCAGCCACGGCTTCACATCACTTCTGAGGAGCCTCAGAAGTTTGACAAGCCAGGAGAGGTTCCTGGGGTTGTTATTGGGCAAATGCTGAGGATCCCAAATCCCTTAGAAGAGGTCCCCAGAGGCCAGCATTTCTGAGCTGTGGTCCAGCATTCTCTCACTATAACCCTCAAACACTGGCAGACATTTCTTCCACAAGGCTTCCCTAGTCAGGATTAGTGTTACCCCAGGTCTGTGGGATTCTAGGTCTCTGCAAAGAAAGCAGCGGGCCGAGCTTTACATATTCATCAGGGCCTGAGCAATCACCAAACATCTTAATTGCCTCACTGGTCATGCAGTGTCCCAAGTATGCGCCAGTTAAAATGCAAAGATCCAAAGGCAGCACAGCTGTACTTAGGGTACTTAGTGCCTCCAGATGTTAAGGATCACTAGGAGGACTAGCTACATGGGCAGCCAATTCCAGTGTAAGATCCTCCTTTCTCCTATCCCTCACCAACTCTCTACCATACCCAGCGGTGCATCCTGGGCTGAACACCATGTATACACCTTCTGGACCTCTCTTTATAGATGGGTACCAGATGTTTCTCTAGCTGTGCCCCTCCATATCACTCTGTTGGGTGGACTTCACAGTCTCCCAGCAACCAACAGCAACACTGGGCCTGGGGTTCAGCTGCAGAAGGAAGAAGGTCCCCTTTCTCCTAATGAGGAACCACTGTCACCTGGCCCCATTGGCATCCATACCTCTGGGCCTCAGGAACCCCTGAGGAAGATGGGGTGGGGGCTCGGTTATATGGAGAACAGTAGTGAAGATTTTGGAAAAGGAAACAAATTAAATAAACATTTGTTCCTAAACAAGATTTTGGCTGATTTTTGGTGAGGTAGGGGTGGGGGTTAGGGGTGACACTTGCTGATGGTTGAATGGACCCGTTCTTTTCTTTCTGTTGTTGTTATTGTTTGTTTGGGGAGTATATGTGATCAGATAGACGCAGTGATTCGATGTATGTAGTTTTAAACTGTACTAACCGAGTTCCTGATAACAGACAGCATGACAGTGGGGCCTTTGGAGAGAGGCGTCATAGTCTGGGGTCCTCAGGAGACAAATTTCTAGGTGTTGTCTGTGTTCTAATTCTTACTCTGGTGGTGGTTATGGACATAGTCTCTGTATAAGAGTTCATAGAACAACATGTTTATGATCTGTGCATTTTTCTGTATGAATTCTATTTTTGAAAGTTTACTTAAAACACAATTTTAAATTTTAAGACTGTATACCATTTGACCATATGGAGAGCTATTGTTTACCTTATTTCTTCTTGCTGTCCATCTAAGATATTTATTGTAGTTCTCTGTCCGTAGCATGTTATTGATTTTTTTTCATGGTGCTCATGTTTACTTCTCTAAATAAAAGTTTAGCCTGTTTTCTAAAATTACTTCCTGGAAGCAGAAGTGTTGGGTCAGATGATGGTGTGTTTTATGTGTCCTGGGGATGGAACCCAAACACCCTACACATGTTAAATTCATGCTCCATCACTTGGCTACGGCTCTGAAAATGTGAGCCGTTTTCAGATGTTTGCAACCTGTATCCTACCTGACCTTTAGGAGGTTTGACAATGTCAATCATCTCTTCTCCCATGAAACTCTGGCTTCGGCTTTCTGGAAGCCTCCCTCCCTAGCCTACCCTCCCCCTTTCTTTTCTTGTGCCCAGTTATGCAGCCCTCTGCAGTTCACATCTGGGCTTCTTTCTCGCCTGTGGAAGGCTGTGCCTTGTACTTTCACTTCCTCTCCATCTATGTGCATAGCTCTTTCTCCAGTTTCAGCTCCATATCTCTTCAGCACAGCCAACAGCTGCCTGGCTGCTTTCATGTCTTGACATTATCTCCGGTGTAACTAAGTATTACAAATGATGCCTAATGACCTGATGAGTATTTGAAAAGACAGGAGTGATGATATTTAGATGCTCAGAGACCACAGAAGTCTCAAAGCCCATCCTCCAGCTAATACTTCTCCATCTCCCAGGATCCTCTCCCTTCCCTTCCTTGCTCACATCTCACCATTTAATTTTTCATTTTATCTCTGAAATTTTTTCCTATTTATCCTATTTTTTCATTTTATATTCAATCCTATTTTCATCAGAATCACTAACATTTAAAATGAGTAGAATAAAGGGTTTGTTTACTAAAAATAAATAATGATAAATTAACTTGCTGCTCTGAATACTATCTCTCAACAAAAAAAGCATAAATTAATTATTTCTTAAAGTGTCACACTAATATTGGCTATTGAATATTTACTATATCAGGTACTTGTGGCAAATCCATTTTCTGATTTTTTTAAGACTATTGTGTGTGGTAGGTGATGTGGGAGTGTCATCCATCTGTTGCTTTCATTAGTTAATTAATAAAGAAACTGCTTGGCCTTTGATAGGCCAGCCCTTAGGTGGGTGGAGTAGACAGAACAGAATTTTGGGAGAAAGAAAGCCAAGTCAGGCAGTCGCCATGATTCTCCCACCCGACACAGACGCAGGTTAAGATCTTCCCTGGTAAGCCACCTCGTGGTGCTACACACATTATTAGAAATGGGTTAAAGCAAGATGTGAGAGTTAGCCAGTAAGAGGCTAAAACTAATGGACCAAGCAGTGTTTAAAAGAATACAGTTTCCACGTAATTATTTCTGGTAAAGCTAGCCATGCGGGAGCTGGGTGGGAACACAGCCCGCCGCTCTCTCCTACAACAGGTAGGTTTATATGTTCTTAGATACAAATCTAAGACCCAGACTAGGCATCTTAGTGGCTAGGTCACTGTCTGTTCAAGCCTGGGCTGTCTGACATGCCTTTGTGGAGGGAGCTTCGGGGATATTGTTAACTTGAGCAATATTAATCTCTTTGATCCTTGCTCTCTAAAGAAAGAAGCAGAAAGAATACCACCCTTGTGGCGGCGTAAATGAATGCAGAAAGATTATAAAAATATATACAGCTTTAATAAGGAAATAGACTTACAGGACCACAGGTTCCCGCGGAGAACAGGAAAAACAGAGCAAAAGGGCTGCTGGGATCACGCCCGGCAGATTTATCAGTAAACATTAGCCCAAGGCGAACACGCCCCCAATGGGGTGGGGCTATATCCCTACATCTCCCCCTTTTGTCTAAATAAGATAGAACTAAACCAAATACAACTATATACAATAATAACAAATAATACATATAACAAACAATATTGAGAACAAAAGTTTTGCTAAACATTCTATCTCAAGGAGTCTAAATAACATAAAGAGTAACTACTGGGTCTTGCATTTATCTGTTGCTTTCATTGGTTAATTAATAAAGAAAACTGCTTGGCCCACCTCCATCACCACCCTGAAACAGAAATACCCACAATGCTCTCTTCCTCCTGCGTCACCGTCACCCTCTTGATCATCGTAAAAGAGATTATTGAAGTAAACATAGCTACTGGAGATCTGGGTGGTAGCCAGAATCCTCAGAACAGAAGTCTGAGCCTACTCAGAATGGGAGGTAGAGCTGGAGCAGGTCAGATGGGCTAGACGCTTTGAAGGAGCTGAGGCGGTGTCAGAGCAGACAGAGTGTCTGCTGCCAAGCCTGGACCTGAGTTGGAATTATATGAACCTGTGTAGATCAGGGACACTTTCTAGAACCCCAACACTCCTACAGTGAGGAGAGAGGCTCAACCGGTGACTCAGTAGAACATGCTGGCTGGCTAGCAGGCTACACACAGTGACAAACAGGAGACTCTCTTGAACAAAGTGGAAGATGAAAACCAGTACCCGAGTTTGGACTCTGACCTTCATACATATGCTTTAGCATGTGCACACCTGGCCTCCCATACATGCCACATGCACCCTTTCAAAAGAGTTTTTTTCTTTTTTTTTAAATTTATTTATTTATTTATTTATTAAAGATTTCTGCCTCCTCCCCGCCACCACCTCCCATTTCCCTCCCTCTCCCCCAATCAAGTCCTCCTCCCTCATCAGCCCTAAGAGCAATCAGGGTTCCCTGCCCTGTGGGAAGTCCAAGGACCACCCCCTTCCATCCAGGTCTATTAAGGTGAGCATCCAAACTGCCTAGGCTCCCACAAGGCCAGTACGTGCAGTAGGATCAAAACCCAGTGCCATTGTTCTTGAGTTCTCAGTAGTCCTCATTGTCCGCTATGTTCAAAAGAAGCATTTGAACCACATAGACCTTGCATATAAGACACTGCAAATGGCCTCTCTTTTTCAGCCCTTGTCTTCTTTGCCACCAAGACTACTGGGTAAAGGAAAACAGAGAGAGATGGCCAATTTGCCTTTGCTTATAAAGTGTATGTATGACTTATTTATGAACTGTTCAAGGAGAAACACATACTAGGAATGGCTGGCTGAAATAATCACATTTTTAATGTGTAAGCTTTTGAGGCTATGTGATTTATTCCAGGCGTTGGACCATTCTGGCCTCTAAGCATATTACACGTAGCTCTGAGACTTCTGAGGTGGTAGTCACTCTGATATGTGGGAGCCCAGCAAGACTTTTATTGAAACCCCATCTCATCCATTTGTCTGAATGCATTTTGCAATGCACAGCACACCATTCACACCCATTTATTTGTATACACACACGCACACGCTCACCCTCTCCTTGTATCTGGTATCTCCACCCCTATAGCAGAAGTCAGGAAGTGGTTGAGTTAAATTAAAGAGTAGCATAGTGCTCCAGAAAGGACAAACATTATGTATGCTGAGCCCATACTAAGGACTATGGCTGAGGACAGGGTGACATTGTCGGGCTGCCACTGTGGAGAATGGGATCCAGGTTTCCCAGGCAGACATCCGACTTATATACAAAGCTCTTTCTGATTCTTTGAGATCCAGACCTGCCATTGGGCTATGTGCAACCCTTGATGATTGGCAAGGTGATTGGATCACGCCTGTTCCTTTTTTGCTCTCTACTATGGAAGCCAAAGGAAAACTGTAACCGTCCCCAAATTCCTGAAGCTCCGAGTGTCCAGTGGCCCCCAGGTTAGAATTAGGGCCTGGACTTTGTGGTGTGAAGTCAGGAAGAATATTTGTTTGAGACTTGGGAGGGAGAAAGTAGGGAGAGGCCATCTTCTCTAGGTCACCAGTACTCAGAGAGCCAGCTAACATCTGCATCCACCATAGTACATTTAATGCTCACGGTGTTTCTCTGTCTTTCCTACCAGTGAGGGATGTCCCTGAAGGCAGCAGCTTTTCTCCAGCTCACGCTTTTCCCTGTCACCTATGCCGAGGCTGGAAGAGGGCAGATACACAATGAGTGTTTGCTTAAAATGGCATGGCAGCCTGCACCCAGCCATGACACAACAGGCTTCGGCCCATTATTTCTGCTTTCCTGGAAGAGAAAGCAAAGTAGTTTATTTGGCTTTTAAGCTCTTCATAGATGTCACAACACCCTTGCTAATCGGAGCCCAGCTGAGAATGGGCAAAATACCCCCTCAGCCTCTCCCTGCCACACGTTGCTGAGTCCCTAGAAAGTCACCATGTGACTGGTGAATTGTTGGCATTATTAAGACCCTCAAAATGTCATCCCTGAAGGAAGATGTGTTAAATTGTATTAAATTGTGCTAAATTGTATTAAATTGTATTAAATTGAGGCTATATTCTCCTCAAAGGCTTGGGAAAGTACCGGATCCACTGAGATGTTTCTGCAATATGCCCCATCAGCCCACAGCCAGGCTGTGAGGCACCAGCAGTTGGCTGGGCCAGGAGCCAAGCCAGAGCGGAGTCTCTTGAGTGGCCAAGGCCCTCGGTGCCTCAGCAGTTTATCAATATCTTCCTTGTAGGAAAGGAGACTTGAATATTGAAGTATAATTCTCTTAAGGGTTTCCCTTCCTAATAAAGGTCTAATTATTCTGCCATTCCTCCTACAGGGAAGCTTTGTTTAGTTTGTTTTGTAAATTCCAAGCCTAAGAGGCTGAGGAAGAGAGGAGGAGACCTAAGAACCCAGATGGTCTTGTTATTGCAGAACTGAGCCCGCGTGTCAGTGAGGGCACCACACAGTTGAGCCTGCTGCCTGTGGCTTGGCTAAGGGAACAATGGAAGGGAGAGATCTGCGGGTCTCCCTCTCAGTCTAATTGGCAAGGCCGGAAGCTGTTTCACCCTTCAGCAGACTTCCTCTTACCTGAAGGTAAAATTGGAGTCTTGGAGAGGTGGCAAAGTAGTGAAAATTTAGAAAGGAGCAAAGACATTGGAACCCAGGGAGGATGTAGACAGACACTATCAGTTGTTAAAAACAAACAAAACATCACACACACACACACACACACACACATACACGCCAGAGTCCGCAGGACAGACAGTCCCTCTGAGAGCAAAACCGAAGTCTAAGCCTGTCCTCTCAGGAGTTGGTTGCTTTCGAGACTGCCAGCCTTGTTGGGAATCACGGCTGTCCTCTCAGAGAAGGGTCAAAAGCGGTAGGGGAAGGCAAGGGAGCCACTGCTGTCCTCTTCTCCCAGGCAGGGAAGGCAGTGGGCTGTCTGATGGCTCTGCCTTCACAGGACAACGCTAAACCATTTTTAATATCTACTCAGAGATGGCCTTCAGAACAAGCTCTTTCCTGCTGTCTTCTCACAAAGCTTATTGCTCTATGTCTATGGTAAACAATACATACAAAGCCAAATGCTTCTTGAGCCATCCACAAATGTTTTGTCACATGTTATCACCAAACGCTGCGGGGGTTGGAATGCTTTGTTCATTGATGCAACAAATGTTTCTGAGAATCTTAACTACACCAACATACTGGCCTTTTGGGGCTGTGACAAAATGCCCGAGCGGAACGGGTTATTTTAATACACAGGGTCAGGGTTTGTGCTGTAACTTGTAGGGTTCTTTGGTTCATCATTGTTGGTCTGTGGACTGGCAGAATATCATAGTGGAGAGCACACGGCAGGGCGAAGCCCCCCCCACACACACACATCTCACTTCATGGGGTTGAGACACAAAGAATGCAGGGAAAAGAGGGGAGGGTTGGGGATGAGATACAGTCCCCAAGCAGTCCCCCATGCAACTTAGACCTACCTCCTAAGTTCCTACAAGCTCCCAACACCCCCTACCCCCCAAAAAAAACCCTAAGAACCCATCAGTAGATTAATTTAGTGATGACATCAGGAAGCTCGCAATATCCAACCTCTGTTTGGTGCTGGACTGGGAAACAAAACTAGAAGCCACTGGGGAATATTCCCGACTCACAATGTAACACTTGATAAAACACTAGACTATAAACAAACACACACTGCCAGTTAAAGAGTTTAGTGTGGCTTCACTTCTGAGCAGATGAAAAGGAGTTTAGTGTGAATTAAGCACTTGCTGCCTGTAGTAGTTTTCTGTCGTTGTTGTTGTGTTTTTGTTTTGTTTTGTTTTTTAACTCTTTGGGGGTTCCCACCCAACTACCAAATAAATAACAAGCTTGGCTTGTTCCTAATCAACTTTTCTAACTTATTATCCCATTTCTCTTTAACTATGCTTTGCCCCTGGGCTTTTTACCTTTCTTTATTCTGTATGTCTTTCCTTCCTTCTTATTTCACGGCTGCCTGGGTGGCTGGGTGGCTGGGTGGCTGGGTGGCGGGGTGACTGGGTGGCTGGGTGACTGGGTGACTGAGTGGCTGGGTGGCTGGGTGGCGGGATGGCTGGCCCCTGGTACCCTCCTCTCCTTTCCTTGCTCCTTGGTCCTCGCTCCCTTCCCTAGATTCCTCCTCTTATTTATTCTCTCTGTATGCCAGCCCTGTCTATCCTTTCTCCTGCCTCGCTATTGGCCCTTCAGCTCTTCATTAGACCAATTAGGTGTTTTAGACAGGCAAAGTAGCATAACTTCACAGAGTTAAACAAATACAACATAAAAGAATGCAACACATCTTTTCATCATTAAACAAATATTCCACAGCATAAACGAATATAACACATCCTAACCTAATATTCCACAACAGATCCCACCAAGTTCACTCCTGAACTGTTAGCCTGATTTATTTTTTCATGTCAGTGTTCAGAGTCTCTCTGCCATGTGCCTGGATGTGGAAAGTGTCCTAACGGTCTCACAGTCTAACTACTTAGTCTAACAGTCTAATTCTGGAGTTCACTAAAGCCTTCCTGGAACTTGTCTGACTCAAGTACTTGCCAGGTGTAGTTTAACCTTCTAACCTTTGGTTTCCCTACTTTTCAATCAAGCATGAGACCAGTATCTAGTTCATCAGGCTTTGTTTAGTACTTAATGAGAAAATCGCACATAATGTACACTAGAGAAGCAAGGACCAGTTAACTAGATGTAATGGTGCTGAGGCTCATTTGGAAGGATGATTCTGAGGTCAGACCTAGGGAAATACTCTGCAGAAAGAAGTGAAACCACAGGAGGCCAGGAGAAGCAGAAGATGGACTCCAGTGGATATTGTACACCCTGCCCCAATTGGGTAATAAATATTCAGAGAAACTAAGCAATAACTCTGCATGTTTGCACCTATGCATACTCTGCTGCCCTTATCATCATCACCATGACTACCAATACCAACATGGCTGCCTCCTCCGACTCCATCCAGCACACTCACCCCTAGTATTACCACTAGTTTCATATTACCATCACCATCTTTATCATCATCACCATCACTGCCATCACTACCAATCATTGCCATCATCACCACCATCATCATCACCACCAATATCTCCA
This sequence comes from Chionomys nivalis, assembly GCF_950005125.1. Taxonomy (NCBI): domain Eukaryota; kingdom Metazoa; phylum Chordata; class Mammalia; order Rodentia; family Cricetidae; genus Chionomys; species Chionomys nivalis. The sequence goes on along the minus strand of NC_080090.1, from coordinate 18,278,576 downwards.
TCACCATCACTGTGTCTATCACCATCTCTGACATCACTTTGCCTCTCTCTTATCCCCACCATCACCAGCAATATCTACATCTACTCTAATAACAAAGGCGTCAGTCTAGGGAATGAGAACAAATTGAATGGAATGCCTAAAGACTGTATTGCACACAGACTAAGAATTTATGTGTTCTAGCAAGCTTGACCCATCTCTCTGGCTACGGAATCGTTCACCCATAAAATGAGGAAAGGTTCACAACGTACATGGTTGCAAATGGCAGAGCCAGGGCTGGAAATGGTGTCTTCCAGCTCTCCATCTGGTCTGGTTGGTTTGCAAAGCAACTAATCCAGAGAAAAGAAGGCAAGGAAAACATCAGCAAATGCCCTGGGCAGAAAAGTGTGGGTACTGAGTAAGTAGACTTTGGGCACGAACTACTGTTTTTCGTTTTGGCATCCTTATTTATCAACCCCTAGCTGCACGAAGTCCAGTTCCCTGTTCACATCTTCCAGGACAGTTCCCACCTGGCTTTCCTGATGCTGCCTCATCCCTCCGCTGCTGTTGCCCAGCCCCCCAGGAACCCTTCGTTATTGGTACATGCCATGATCACTTCAAGAGCGTCTGCCTCTGAGCCTCCATGCCCCCCGGCCATTCTACTCGGATGGCTGCTATGGTTTTTCTTCCTTTCCATTCAATCTTTACTAGAATTTCACCTTGTTACAAAGCTCCTGATAACCCTGCATAAAAGGGGTCATTCCCCTGCCTCCCCACTCCTCTCCCTATATCATGTTTTCTTTTATACCATCTTGAGACACCCTCTCAATTCATATTAGGCACCTTTGCATTTTCTCCTTTCAATAAAAGGTAAATATTTTGATAGCAATAAATTATATTAAATAAATAAATAAATCACAATAAGTAAAAACTCTGAGAGGGAAACTGGGGTTCAACCTGAAGACACAAAAAGCAAAGCAGTCAGCCACTGGCACTTATCTCAATCTTAGTCTGAATTGGTGATCCTGCCTCCAGGAATCTCAGAATGAGACTGGTTTTTGAGAGCTGTTTCTTCCCATTTTGTAATCCTCTATAGGGCTTGGATTAAGAGCATGAACCACCTGGTTTCTATGGCAACTAATGTGGCTACTGGGATTAAAAGTGCATGTCATTGTGTCTCCTGGGATTAAAGGTGTGTGTTACCATTACCTGGTCTGTAAAGCTGACCAGTGGGACTGTTTTGCTCTCAGATCTTCAGGCAGGCTTTATTTATTAAAATACAATTAAAATGCCACTACAATAAATGAATGTTTGTTTTATTAAGACAATGACTGACACATGGTAGATACTCAAAAGACAAGTCCAAAAAAAAAAAAAAAAAAGAATCACACATTTTGTTGGATGTCTAAGCAGTAGCTACATGAATGATGGCATTTTACCCTTTCCCAAACAGTGCATTTTCATTTCAAAGTGACTTTGAGGAGAATGTGTTCCAGTACAAAGGAATTATCCCAGTGGTGGCTATTATAGCTTTCTCAATGGCTCACGGGAAGTGACATTTTGATGAACACACTCAACCACCTTGCCATCGCTGTGAGCCTAGCACCTTGTCCTAGACCTGGCACATAGTAGTTGTTCAATAGTAACTTAATGAGCTTGACTGTGTGGGATGCTCTGTTTTGCCCACAGGGACTGCTTTAGGCATCCTAATTCAATCCTCACATCCAGGGGGCTAATTGCTGGCTGCTAACCTCGTTTGCTTAGAATACTCTCATCTCCCAACCAGGCACAAATTCAGGTCTTACTCCCATTTCAAAGATGACTTCCTGGTCTGCTATCATGATTTCAGGTGTGACACGTAGGCAACGTCAGATGGCCTCAAAACAGTCCGGAATTTTCTTCTAGAGAATGAATAGTTGTGTGAATTCATGGGCAATTAAGAAGTCTGTATCAAATGATATGTTTTACACCAGGCTTTCCTGGAAAGCCATTTCCCTTTGAGGAAGAGAAAACGTAGTGCTGAGCAATTGTGCCTCATCTTACAGCCCGGGGATTCAGTGTTTAATCAGCGCTAAATTTATCAGTTCTCACTCAGATTTGCAATGGCATGAACACTACCAAGTAAGCTGTGAAGGAGCAGAAGGCATCAATATTCTGCTGAACCTGCAAGGAAAGCTTCCTAATTAAAGTTTACTGTCACACCGCCGTGAGCTCACATTGACTGATGGCCTCTGAGGTGGAGAACACCCTATGTAGGAGACTCCTGCGGAGACCCCGAGCACGTGTCCACATAGAGGCTGCACACAAAGAAAAGAGATTCTAGTCTCTGGACAAAGATGTCAGCACCAGGAACCTTGTATTTTCCTATGCTTGCTTGTTTTGTGTGTTCACATCCTTGTGTGGGCATGTGTACACGTGAGCACATGCATGTACAGTCAAGAGCTCCAACCTCAGGACACACTTAATCTGTTGCTTTCATTGGTTAATTAATAAAGAAACTGCCTAGGCCCATTTGATAGGCCAACCCTTAGGTGGGTGGAGTAAACAGAACAAAATGCTGGGAGAAAGAAGCCAAGTCAGTGAGTCGCCGTGATTCTCCCACTCCAGACAGACGCAGGTTAAGATCTTTCCTGGTAAGCCAGCTCGTGGTACTACACAAAATATTAGAAATGGATTAGATCAATATGTAAGAGCTAGCCAATAAGAGGCTAAAACTAATGGGCCAGGCAATGATTAAAAGAATACAGTTTCCGTGTAATTATTTTGGGTAAAGCCATGCGGGCAGCCGGGTGCCGGGGACGCAGCCCCGCCGCTCTTATTACAACAGATATCTTCCTTGCTAGGTAGGTTAGAGTAACTGGCCAGCCATCCACCCATTTCTGCTTTCTTGGCTCTAAAATTACAAGCATGCTCTGTCTTACTCAGCTTTTTAATGTGACTTCTGAGGATAAACCCAGGTCCTCATGCTTGTCCTGCAAGCAATTCACTGGTTGTGCTGTCCCCTAACCCAGAGGGAATACACTAAAGTCTTTTTTACATTTACTTATTTTGTTTTAGCTCATTTGGTATGTATTAGGGTGTGGGGTCATTGCACATGTGTGCAGGTCAGAGAACAACTTGCAAGAGTTCTCTACTTCCGCATGTGGGTGCCAGCGATCAGGCTCAGATCCTCCAGCTTACTAGCAAGTACCTTTACCCACCGAGCCACCTTGCCATCTTTTGTATATCACTGTCACTGTCATAATCCAACTTTTAATGCATCTCAGATCATATTAATAGTCCCCTACTATTCATAAGTTTCTGTCCACTACATGGCTTTATTTCCAAGATCATGTTTACCACTTACCTAATTTAATCTTTATAATCTGATAATTTCTGGTTTAACTACATCTTCCTTTATTTGAACCAAAGATTTTTTTTTAACTCTTCAAATTTATCAGCTGTATCATGACTCACCTCTTTTCTATAAAACCTTTGCCAATGCTAATACATACACTAACTCTCAATATCCTCTATTACTCTTTCCATTTGATTACCCTTGAAGGACTAATATCTAACATACTATTTCTTACTAATGCTTTGTTCCTGTCTTACCCACCCTCTCCTGCCAAGTTCACCACTAAGTGCTGACTTTTGCTTGCTCTGTTGACATAGACCATGTGTGATCTACAAAAGGTATTCAAATAATATCTGCTGAAAGAATCAACAATGGTTAAGAATGTTGACTTCAGGGTCAGACTATGGTTTCAATTCAGATTCCATCACCCACCTCCCAAAAAAGATGCTAAAGATGCTGAAGTCAGTTTCCTGCTCAGCAGAGTGGGGTGATAATGATGACCACACCTTCGGTGGCTTCCGATCTTCTAGTGCTAGCCCCTCCCATGTCATCACTGCAACTGACTCCCAGTATCACTGTCCGTTGCACCCAGAGGATGAGAAGGACTTGACAAGTCCTCTGAGGAGAATGACAGGCACCAAATCACATCATATATTAAGGACCATCCCTGGCACACAGCTGGTACTCAGGAAACCGCAGTTCCTACCTCTTTCTGGGAATGCAGAAGACAGACGTAAATACACATCCAAAGAGGCCGAAAGCTGTTCCAAGTTCCAGCATCCGTGTGCTGGTGATAGAGGCCAACCTGGCACGTTGGACTGTGCACAAAATAGCTCCAGGAAGAGCAAGGAATAGAAGTCCAAGCATTATAATGTCTTGCAAAGCTTTTGGGAACTCCAACCTGATCACCATTTCCTTACCGGTAGCCTGTGCTTGTCCCTGGTGGAGCACCTTCTTCCTATCTTGACCCTTACATAGCTTGATTCACCTAAGATAGGGTGTCTGGGAGTCTCTCCTAAAAAGCATTCTGCCAAAAGTAAAGATCACAAGCATAACAAAACATCACTGCAGGATTTCCTAGTCCTGGTTCAACCTCATATCTGCTTCTGGGTGACGAATGTGGCTACCCTGAGAGACCTTGGCAGCCTCCTGAACTGAATCCCTCTTGGTTTCGTCCCCACTACCACATGCTAAGATCCCAGGGAGAGGCCTCCTTCAGCTGACAGAAGACCAGAGTGAGGGATGGGCACAAGGCCATTGCAATACAGGAAGGCAGATCTAAGAGACATTGAACTGGGGGAAGAGGGACACTGGGCTTGGAAATGAGCTGATTAGCAAAGAATGAGATTGAGGAAATAAGCTAGTTCTCTTAGTGGACAGCTCAGGAATGGCCCAGAAGTAGAGGCTGCTGGGGACATGTAAAGGAGAGTTCCTGTGGCAGTGAAAGGAACTGGAGGGAAGAGGTGGGGGTGAGACATCCTGGGTAAGGGGTGACCAGAAGTGATTGGCTGACCCCGAGTCCTGAAATGCAAATCACAGTGCTTCCCTTTGTGAAGACAGAGTAGAATCTCTGACTCCAAACCTGCCCTATGTCTGTCTTGACTTCACACTAAATGTTCACTGAAATACCATTTGACCCAGCCATAGTCACAGGACCACAATGAATGCCACAAATATCTTTTATACCTGGACTGGTAATGTTTTATGCTTACCAGGCCTGTCTGGTCAGGGTCATTGGCATTGTGGGCAGGTTGTCTCCTCCCAAGACCTCCAACCAGCCTACTCCAGCCCTGTCCTTCTCAACAGAGATGTATTCAGATCAGTGGTTCAGATACTGGGTTGGGTCCTACAGGTACAGCCATGAATGTACCTTTCTTTAGTCTAGGGCAGTGGTTCTCAATATATGGGGCATGGCCCCTTTGGTGGTCAAATAACCCTTTCTTCAGGGTTACCTAAGACCATCAGAAAACACAGATATTTATATTACAATTCATAACATTAGCAACAGTTATGAAGTAGTAACAAAAATAATGTTATATTTGGAGGAACTGTATTAAAGGGTCACATTATTGGAAAGGTTGAGAACCACTGGTCTAGGGCAATGTCTACAAAGACCGTTTTTCACAGTGTGAAGTAATTTCATATGACACAATATGCAGGCATACCAAGGTAGATATTGATGTGTGTGTATAAAAACAAAGCAATTTTGATGTTTCCAAACAATATTAACCAAGGAGCCATAAAACAAATTCTGACACTCTATTCTATTCCACTTATTAGAAAAAAATAATACCAATCAGACTAGGTTGACTTTATGGCCTGAGGTTAGAAAAACCCTGAGTTGATGGAGGAATCAGACTATAGCAATGCAAAGGGGGGAAGTTTTACTCAAAGGCCACAGCCACAGAGGTGTTGTACTCAGCCTACTGAGGGCAGGTAACATTAATAGGCTCCGGTAACCCATACCTGGCTCTGATCTACCACTGCCTCTAAGAGGACCCAGGGAGGGGATAGTAGGTGTGACCACTGCAGATCTTTGACATGACAGGGGTTGAAACACTAAACAGGGCAAGGATTGAAGGAGCAAGGAGAGGTGTCTCAGGTGGTGGTGTCAGCCTGTAGAATGCCAAGAGATGGGGAGGTAGTCCTAAGTGGAAAGTTTCCTAAGTGCTGGTGGGTGGGACGGATAGAACTTCCTCCCTAGGCTATGGGGAAAGGCTGTAGAAGGTGATGAGTGAGTCAGAGGTCAGGAGAAGATCTGGTACAGAAAGCAAGACGTGGTCCAGTGCTGGGAGGAGTCTGGGATAGATGCTGGCTTTAAACCAGAGCAAGCGCTGTACAATAGCTACTAGGCTCTTGACAGCAAAGGAGAAAAGATGGAATTCAAAGATGAAGATGCCACAGAGATTTGTCTTTTCCTCTTTCTGGTGGTCTTCAGCTTCCCCCTCAGCCTTCAAGCTCACCAGTGGGATGGGTTTCGGGCAAGCCAGCTGCAGAAAGTGGAAGCCGATGAAAACGACCGTGCCGAGGCCATCTGGTTAAGTCCCAGTAAGGAAGGGACATAGCTGCTGTCCTAGCTGTATGTTCTTTGTATTTGTGCCATTTTAGTTGGCACCCACTAGATCTTTCTGACCATTTCAGGTACAACTTAATTTAGTGTGAATTAAGTTTTGTAAAAATCTAGCTTCTCAGTCATATTAGCCACAGTTCAAGAGATCAGAAGGGGCCTATGGCCAGTGGTCCTCATAGTGGGCATTTTGCCACCCCGAAGCCTTAAGTCCTGCTGTTTTGTTACAGGCAGCTGCATTCAGTCACATCTCAAGTCAATTACCCATCACAGGTTAAATATCCACAATCTGAAATGCTGGGACCAGAAGTACTTCAGATTTCAGGGCATTGTTTCCACAATTTGGAATATTTAATTCATTTTATTTTTATTTTGTTTATGGGGGTGGACAGATGCACATAAATTTATCCATGCACACTCATGCAGGGCTATTTGGATGTCTTTCTGAAACTCTCCCTACCTTATTGTCTTGAAATAGGGTCTCTCACTGAACTAGCTGCAAGCTCACTGTTTGGGGTGGGCCAGGCAGTAACTCCTAAGCCCCGCCCCCATTCTACCCCAGTGCTGGATTACAGTCATGTCTGACCTTTTATATGGGTGCTAGGGAGCCAAACTTAGGTCTTCATCCCTGCAGAGCAAGTGCTTTTACCTATCAATCCATCTCTACAGGCCCTTCTTTTCTTTCTGTTTAAAATATTTTCCAGAAAGAAAAAATGTATATTGGTATGAGATGTCCTTCTGTCTATGTGTTGCTTTTATTGGTTAATGAATAAAGAAACTGCTTTGGGCCTATAGCAGAGCTATAGGGAAACAGCTAGGCGGGGACAACTAAGCTGAATGCTGGGAGAAAGGAGGCAGAGTCAGGGAGAAGCCATGTAGCCCCACTGGAGCCAGATGGAACTTTAGCCAGTAAGCTACAGCCACGTGGCGATACACAGATTAATAGAAATGGGTTAAATTAATATGTAAGAGTTAGCCAATAAGAAGCTAGAGCTAATGGTCCAAGCAGTAATTTAAATAATATAGTTTCTATGTGATTATTTTGGTTCTGGGCAGCCAGGACAAACAAGCTGCCTCCTTCTTCAGTATATACAGTGGACCTGGTTTCATCCCAGGTGTAATTTAGGGGATGAAGGCTTCTCTTTCCTTCTCCCACAATTAATGAAGATGATCAACAAAATTCATGTCACCTTGATTAACTGGATTTTTAGAGAATAAATATAGAAACAATAGTCATTAGGCAGACACATTACAGAAGGGGCATTATCCAACAAGTATAACCAAGTCAAGAGCAATACTGTCTCTAATTGCCTGCTCTACGGCTATGGTTTGCAGCATTCCTCTGAAGCTTGTTTCAGAGTGAGGCCTAACTTAGGTTAGCAAGGAAAGCCCGTCAGGGCTCAGACAGCCTCCGTAAGATGAGTTGCCCCTGGGACACCTGGAACCATGTTCTGATCCGGGGTTTGCCTTCCCATCAAGGCCTAGAGACACTAACTGAGCCTGGTCACCAGAGGCCACCTATTTTGTTCATTTCACAGCTAGAAAGCCACTGAGGTCAAACGGCTTGCTAAAAGTCACATGTTTGATAATGGCACAGCAGGGCCCAGCGCCTGGGTCTCTGAAAAACACCTCCCATAAGACTTTCCTAGTCAACATTACACAGTTTTCAAGATTATACTAATTTGGAAAGGACACCTCTTTTCTTCACAGTCAGATGAGAAAAGAAGAAGAAGAAGAAGAAGAAGAAGAAGAAGAAGAAGAAGAAGAAGAAGAAGAAGAAGAAGAAGAAGAAGAAGAAGAAGAAGAAAGAAGAAGAAGAAGAAGAAGAAGAAGAAGAAGAAGAAGAAGAAGAAGAAGAAGAAGAAGAAGAAGAAGAAGAAGAAGAAGAGATGACAATGACGGTGGTGGCCAGCTCAAGCAAGGTCCACTCTTTCCGAGTGAGCACCCCTTTGCTGTTGTCCCTCACTGGGGACATTAGACTCCAGCTATTCCCTGACTTCCAACATGGACTCACACCAGTGAATCTTCTGACGGTTTCCAGGTCTTCAAGCATGGACTTGGCTGCATCACTGGTCCTCCTTGTTCTATGGTTTCAGTGTCTGGGATTAAGAAACCACTGAGTTGCCTGTCTTCAGCATGCTGGTGGCCATTGTTGAACTGTCCATCTTCCAACTATGCAAATCAATCAAATAAACAATCTCCTTTACAATTACACCCTCTCTGCAGCTGCACCCATAGCCTTCCTTCTCTGGGAAAATGCCATCAGGGCCTTCTAACAAGGTTACACAAATTGCAGGCTTACCCTAGAGAACACTCGCTAAGACAAAATCCAAGCCTATTGATCTGCTGGCTGGACGACTTTGAGCATAAGAGATTTGGACAAAATACGATCTGGTGTGAGTATCTATAGACATATGAGTAGCGGAAGGTGAGCAAATTAGATGAGTTGCTTTCTCTGCTTTGACAAACAATCTTTTCTCATCAGCTTCTCCAGTGAGTGAGCAGATGTGAAAGCCCACCTGGTCTGCCTTTAAAAGCTTTGTAAGAACTCTAGGGTAGGGTTAGCCTAGGCACCAAACTCCAGGATGGGGCTAGCCTTGGCACCAAACTGAAATATCCTCTTACCTTCTCCCGTTCCTAGCACCTGACTGTGACACACATTCATCTGATGCACTACCTTGCCACCAGCATGGTCTGGCTGAGGACTTCACTGTTCTTATAATAATTAGTACCAGTGTACACTGGGAGAGTAAGCCCTTAACAACTGTAAGGTGACTCCAGTTCTAAACAACCACAGTATCTTGTTGCCTGTGGTTCCACTTTCTTATCTGCCTTGGGAAAGGAAAAAAAAACTATGAATATAAAAATAAGAAAATGTAATAGAGATATAGATGGACAGACAGTCAGATAGATAGGAGATAGATATACAGTGGTGCCAGTCCTAGGGCTTTGTACAAGTCAGACAAGTGCTCTTGTGCTGAGCCCTAACCCAGCTCTTTAAAATATTGCTATTTTCCCTGATGTGTCAAGAATGATCATTCATTCTCCATATAGCACCATAACTGTTCTTTTGGATGACTAGCTATTGTTCCTTTCTTACTGTCTAATCTATCATGATATTCTATCAAAGAACCACAATATAAGAAAAGGCATGGTATATGTAGGGTAGTGTACCACCCAAGGTCATAGAGGGTCCTGATACCCATCCTGAGGGCATAAGTGGTTTATGTGGCTATGTTCACACAACCGGACCTCTTGTATCCCTTTGATTGGGGTCATATTGTCACCTGTTTCTGAAAACTGCTTGGCATCCAGGGAGCAGAGCCTGGTGTTCCTGTATCCCTCCCTGGATGAAGAAGGATGAGTGAAATGCACCGATGAGTGGATTTGCTGCTGAGAGGCACTTCCTGTGCCCAAAGTCATGCTCATAATTTCTTTCCTCCCAGAAAATGGCACAAGGACCACCTAATGAGATTACAAAGAATGCATGTGGATGGCCCGAGCCCTTTCCCCACCTCCTGCAAGGAGGAGAGCCTGCCTCTGTCAGGCCTGATAACAGCGCCAGATTGCCACGGCTCCTAAAATAAAGACGATGAAATGAAATAAAATCCTCTGGTCTCAACAGGCAAGGCACAAAGGAAGATAAGCAGCTTGGGTTCTCCCAGCACATCTGTGAAGTGACTGTGACCACATTACTGCTTATCACTTCCGACTGGGACTCTGCTGGTTTATATTGTAGTGTTCCATCCAGGTCCTTACCATGGCTCCATTTATTGTTCAGATTTTTCTTCCCAAAGCACATAGAGTTTTCTGTCATTTCCGAGACATGAAAATGACTTGGCTTTTTCCCCTTTGCAGTTATTACATGAAGACATGAATAACATTAATGCATTATTTATTTATGGGGGCTGGACAGAGAGAAGCCAAAAGTCATGCTGGTGCCTGTGGCTTCAGCTGAGCCCTGAGAAAGGATGGGGGTGGAGGAGGAATGCAAAGATTTCTCCATCCCTGTCTGCCCTCAGACCCAGACCTAGCCTCAACCCCCGCCCCCCCCCTCCACCCGTTTCCAGAGACTGCTACCCTCCAGTCTTCCCTTGGACATGGAGACCTTAACCAACAAAAATGAAGGAATTTAATGCATTTTTCCCAGAACTTTCAGGCTCACTGCTGTCTGCATAACAGTGGAGTCAATGCTTGGTACTCATTAAAATCTTTGGGAAGATCAGCATGGTGTTAAAGGGGGCAATATTTTGACACAAGAGTCTACAGACCCATCTACTTATGAACTAAGTGTCACAAATGTAAGCAGCTTCCATTTCCATAGGCTCAAGCATTCTTCTTGACTCCCTAGGGCTTACACAGCATCCACTCTAGCAATGTGGGTTTTCCCAACCTAAACATAAAGAGCTCACTGTCCTACATAAAGACCATACATAGGACTCTGCAGAGTCACGTTTCTGACAGGCAAGAAGCTACCTGAGAGGTCTGTCTGTTCTGCTGAGAACCCACGATCTTCTCTGACAGGGTGCTGAGTGTCTCCATTTGCAAGATGCATGATGACAGAGCTGCTGCAGTACCAAGGGTGCAGGAGGAGGGTGGGAGCTGCAGGTATATGCTTCACTCTGACCATCTCAAACCCACCTGCAGCAAACTGACTCTTTATGGGCTGGAGAGGTAAAGTGCCTGGCATGCCCAAAGCCCTCAATTCGATCCCCAGCACTGCATAAACTTAGTGCAGTAGTATGCATCTGTAATCTCAGCTCTGAGAATGAGGGGTGCCAGGCCAGAAATTCAGGGTCACTCTTACATTCCCAGGAGTTAATAGAAGGTGAGAAATGAATGGGTACTCATGGCTGTCAGCTAGATTTACTACCTTTAGCAAGAAGTAAAAGAAAAAAGGAAAAACTCAAATACATATTGGGATATGCTTCTATGAGAGAATCATTCCTTGCTTATCTGAGGTTCAAATTCAGCTGAGCATCCTGCAGCTGTTTCTGGCATCACAGTCCCCACTTCTTCTACCCTCCCATGGAAGTAGCTCCAACATGATCCATTCTATATAAAATGGTTTTAAAGGGAGTTCTAATGCCTTGAAAACATTTTAAAAGGAGGGAACTATTGCAGGATACCTTTACATAGTAGCTGATGACTATTGCATCTGTGTGCACGTGACAACAAAAAGATGTACCTGTCCTGTATCACTGTCCTGCAGAAAAAGGGGCAAGTCACACTTCTGAAAGTTAGGAAATGTACTATTAATGATAAACTTACAAATATTTTATTATCAATTGATACATTTAAAAACTGCTTTGCATCTGTTGAATTTTGGCTCCAATTCTTTGCCTTCTTTTGCATCCATACAATTTTGCACCGAGGTTTTACAGTTCTTCATACTATAGCAGTTTAGGGGCTAGAGGAAGGGTTCATTGGTTAACAGTGCTTGCTGATGTTGCAGAGGATCCAAGTTCAGTTCCCAGCACCCACGTTGGAGGGGGAAAAAATCTCACAACCACTTGCAACTTCAGCTGCAGGGATTCTGTCACCTCTGGCTTCCATGAGCACCTGCGTGCACATACATATACACCCAACACAATATACATATTTAAAATAAAAATAAACTTATGAAAGGCAGATTATAATTTCCTATCCACTTTGGCTAATGCACCTGTTTCCCTGAACCAGTAACTTATTACCTGCTGTATTTTCATGATCCGGCTTAGCCTCTTGCACCTGAACATCAGTATGAGAAGAACATGCTGAACAGGGGAGAGGTTTTCATTTGTTTCAGAAAAGTAAGAGAACAGTAAACATATATTTACACTTATGGTTTGGAACCAAGTCTAGCTGAGGACAAACCAATTTACATGTTTATGAAACAGACGTAAATGTTTTCCATTAAATGACTGTCTTAGGGTTTTCTATTGCTGTGAGGAGACACCACAATCATGGCAAACTCTTATAAAGAAAACAATTAATTGAAGTAATGACTTACAGTTTCAGAGGTTCAGTCCATTATCATCATGGCAGGGAGCATGACAGATACAGGCAGACTCTGCTTGAGCTGAGCGTGCTACATCTTGCAGGCAACAGGAAGTCGACTGACTGTCACACTGAGTGAAGTTTGAGAAAAGGGACCTCAAAGCCCACTCCCACAGTAACACACTTCCGCCAACAAGGCCACATCTCCTAAAAGTGCCACCCCCTTTTGGGGCCATTTTCTTTCAAACCACCACAATGACCCAGAGATTACGTGTGTTGATTACAATAGCCTCACTATGACAAACACTGACTGTACACTCAACTTCATCACCCTCAAGGATGTCAGATCCTTCAAACAGACAGGTTCACATGAGTGTGCATGACACAGACTTAATCATTTTATCTCAGGAATCTGTGAGCAGAAAGCTGAGTAGACAAGCCTCCAGGATTCCCCAAGAAGCACAGAGAAAGCATTTATGAAATGAAAGTGAACACCCAGATTGCTAATGGGATTAGCAGTGATTTACTCAACTTAGAAACCAAATGTTCTTTCTGTCAGTTCCAAAACGCATTTCAGAGATGGAGATGAGAATTAGAGACCTTGAGTAACAGTGGCATCAAACAACTGTGTAGTAATTCATTTGCAAGAGTCAACATTTAGACAGACCAGAGTTGGCTGATATTTTACATGCAAAATATATGTTTCATTAAACTTTGTATTTGTGGGATAAATCCAGTTTGTCGCAGATAGGAAAGTTGGAGAATTGGTTTTAAATTTTAAGCTAGCCATAATTCCAAAAAAAGCCTGCCATGAAACCACTTTTTCCCTTCTTCCTTAAAAAATATATTACGAGATTAATTTCTATGTTGTATGCCTCCTACATCACCACCTTATTTTTTTCAAGATAGGATTTCTCTGTGTAACAGTCCTAGTTGGACTGGAACTAGCTCTTGTAGACCAGGGTGGCCTTGAACTCAGAGATTCACCTGCCTCTACTTCCCAAGTGCTGGGATTAAAGGCATGCTCCATTGCGGCTATATCAGAATCCACAGACAAGCAGCTATGAACAGCCAGAAAATACGATTTTTAAAATCAGAGTTGCAAAAATTACTTACTAGGTGTCCCAGTTATCTTCTCTGTTGCTGCGGTAGAACACTAATCAGAGACAGTTCTGGGAGGAAAGGGTTTATCTGGCCTACAGCTCATTTGTTATCAAGGGAAGCCAAGGTAGGAATCCAGCGGCAGGAACTGAAGCAGAGACCATGCTGGAGCCATGTTAATTGTCTTGCTCCTCCATCTTGCTTTATCATCTCTCTTATGCAGTCTAGAGTCGTCTGCCTAGGGCTGGGGCGGGGTCCTCTCACATCAATTGGCAATTTAAAAGTGCTTGACAAGTGCTCCCGCAAGCCAATCTGAGAGAGGCAATTCCTCAGCTGAGATTCTCTCTTCCCAGATATGTTTAGGTTTATATCAAGTTGACAGAAACTATGACACTAGGAAAAGGCATCAAGAGAGATCAGGGGAAAGAAACAAGAACTCAATGTGCAATATGTAATCTGTAGGTGTTAATATAGACAAGCCTAAAAATCTTCCTCAAACTAACATTTAACTTCGGCTGTGATGTCAAGTTACAGATGGGAGGTGATTGAATCAGAATGGTGTTTCCCCAAACATTTCTGGAAAAAATATAATTTTGGAAAAGGCCTCACTAGACCTGACACCAGTATAGATTGCAATGGTTTACAGCAAATTAGGTGTCTTCCCTCTAGAATGCACAGTGTTTGCGTTCTGTTTCAAAATGTAAATTTGTGGTTTAACATTAAACAGCTTTCTCATCACCGTGCATCATTCTTTTTTATGGTCAAATGATGTTCCACTAGGTCAGCTGACGGACACGTGGGTTATATCTGTGTGCAATGACATTGGTGTACAGGTTTCATGTGAAGAAAGGAATCGTTGGGACCATGTGGGAACTTTATATTTGACTTTTGGAAAAAACCTTTTCTCTATGGCATTTTTTATCTTCAGATCGATTTTTGGTTTTTGCTTTCCATCCAACAATACTAAAGCTTCAAATTTCTCCAGCTTCTCATCAACTCTAATCTGTTCTTCTAGTTTCAGACACCAGCATGGTTTGAGGTGTACCTCAGTGTGGTTTTGAGGTGTGTCTCCCCAAGGACTAATGGTATTGAACATTTTAATGTACTTATTTTCTCTTTTAGATGTTGAGTCCTAAGCTGGTTTTCTTACTTTTTAATTGGGTCTTTTTTAATCCTTGAGATAAACATTTTCTATAGTCTGGATGTAAAACTCTTGTTGGATGATTTTAAAATGTATATGTACATGTATAGATGCATATATGTATATGTACATGCACAAACATATTTGAAACAGGGTCTCCCTATGTAGCCATCGCTGGCCTAGAACTTTTTATGTAGACTAGGCTGGCCTCATAGTCACAAGCTCTGCAATTGAAAGTTTATGCCACCCACACCTGGCTATCACACTCTTTACATTGGCTTTTAATTTTAATAACAACTTTTGAATTTTCTGAAGTACAAATTACTTGAATTTTCATGAAATCTGAGTTATTTTTCTTTGGTTTGTTTTGATTGTTTGTCATTTGTTGTCACTTTAAGGAATTATTTTTCGAGACAGATTTTTTTCTGTAGCTTTGGAGCCTATCCTGGAACTAGCTCTTGTAGACCAGGCTGGCCTTGAACTCACAGAGATCTGCCTGTCTCTGCCTCCCAAGTGCTGAAATTAAAGGTATGCACCACCTCTGCCTGGTCTAAGGAAATGTTTTGTAATGGAGGTCACAAAGACTTATATGGTATTTACTCTTTCCTAAGATTTATATAGGTTTTGGCTTTCTATTTATGCCTTGGCTGTATTTCAAGTCATATGTAGTGTAAGAAAGCCCTCCACATTCATTATCTACCTAAAGGCCCAATCACTTCAACATCATTCATTTGGAAAACTACCAGCTCCCTAATCAACTCTGTTGGTATTCTTGTTAGGCAGTTATCTACAGATGATGAGTTTATTTTTAATTCTCAATTTCATTCCACTAATTCATACATTTATCTTTATGGCTATAAGCAGAATTTCTCTGTGTTTTGGCAGTTGCTTCCCAAATAATCATTCAGAGACTTAACATTAATTATAAATGCTCAGCCAGAAGCTCAGACTTATTACTAACTAGCTCTTACAACTTACATTAACCCATATTTCTTAAGTAAATTCTACCAAGTGGCTCATGGCTTGCTTCCTCTGTGTCTGACTGGTGATTCCTTAGACTCCATCCTTCTTCCCAGTACTCTCCTAGTCGGGCTTTCCTGCCCAATCTCTTCCTTCTAGCTATAGGTCAGTAAACTCTTTATTAACCAATGAGAGCAATGCATATCCACGCTGTACAAGAATTATTCAACAGCATATGGCAGTATGCTTTCCTTGAGTAGAATATCATTGTATGAAGCTACAATAATAAAAAGTATGTGTATGTCTTCCAATTTCTTTCTTCTCACCATGATTTTGACTTCTTTTGCAAGGATTGATGGGGCTTTTACATTTTCATTTTCACTCAAGATCATCTTGTCAATTTCTGAAAAAAACAAAAGTCGACTATAATACAGGTCACATCAGATCTACATATTAATGTAAGGAATGTTATATTATTAATCATGTTACTATTTACTTCATAAATTCAGTGAGCTCTGTCTACTTTAATTTAGGTACTTAATTTCTTTCAATAATGTATTTTAGTATTTTTACTTCTTTTGTTGAATTTCTCCTATGAATTTTATTACTTTTTATATTAGTGCACATGAAATTTTTATTTTTATATTATCCACTTCTAGAACCTACAAATATTACTGACTTTGTGAGCTAGGGAGATTGAACAGGTAAGAGTGCTTGTTGCACAGGAATGAAGGCCTAAGCTAAAATTTCCCAGAACCCACATAAAAGGCTGAGTGTGGTCACGTGTTCATGAAACCAGCATTTGGGGTGGGGGTGAGGGAACAGAAGAGTCCATGTCAATGCTTATTTGATGGCTTCAGCTTAACCACAGGTTCAATGAGAGACTCTGTGTCGAGAGAACAAGACAGAGTGACAGAGCAGGAGACCTGACATCTCTGTCAGTCTTTACATAGCATTCTTCCTCAAGGTGCATAGCACACACCGCCCCAAAACACACACACACGCAAGAGGGGGGGTGGGAGAAAGAAGCCCTGACTTTTCTGTATCTATGGTCATTCCTGCAAGATTGTTGGGCTTACCTATTTTTTCTAACAGGTTTTCTGTTGTATTCCTCATACACAGGATTATGTCATCTATAAATAGAAACTTCTTTCTTTGCACTTTTGAGCCCTTTCACTCAGCCTTGTTTCTGAGATGCACTGGTTAGAATCTCCAGCAAAGCGCTGATAAGAAGTGGTGATAACCCACTCTCTTGTCCTGCCCTGTGTCGGGGGGAAAAGTGTCAGCCTCTCTCTGGGAAGTAAGAAAGTCCCTTTCCTTCCCAGCATTTTGAGCATTTTTAAGTTGAAAAGGTGTTGGGCTTTTGTCAACTGTTTGTTCTGTGCATACCATGATTCCTGTATGTGACTTTTGCTCCTTGCTCTACTGATATCCCATACTGTATGTACTGGCTAGTCAACTTGATGCAAGTTAGACTGCCAGAAAGGAGGGAGTCTCACTTAAGAAAATGTCTCTATAACATCGGCTATAGGCAAACCTGTAGGGCATTTGCTTAAATGGGAAGGTCTAGCCCATTGTGTGTGGTGCCATCCCTGGGCTAGTGGTCCTGGGTTCTATAAGAAAACAGGATGAGAAAGCCATGAGGAGCAAGCGAGTTAAGCAGCACCTTCCATGGCCTCTGCATCAGTTCCTGCCTCCAGCTTCCTGCCCTGTTTGATCCTTTCTGTCCTGGACTCCTTCAGTGATAAACTACAATGTGGAAGTGTCAGCCAACTTGCTTTTTGGTCAGGGCGTTTCATCGCCACAATAGAAACCCTAACTAAGACATGATAGAATGACCTTGTGGGAACAAATTCTGTTTCATCCTAGTATAATTGCTTTTACTCCTCACTGAATTTGGCTTGATAGCATTTTGTTGATGATTTTTAACGCCTACATTCACAAAGAATACCTTCTCTAGTTTTCCTGTAAGATCTTTGTCGGTCTTTGCTAGTGAATCAATATTGGGCTGAAAGAAAGAGTTGAGATTTGTTCTCTCTTCTGCTAGTTTCAAAAGAAATCAATTTACCGAGAGAATATGGAGCTACTATATTTTCATCATTCCTTCATCTGAGTACTGTGGCAATCATTGGACATTCCACCGAGAACATGCGGAGGGAAAGGCTGCTCTGGAGCAGGCACGGACCTTGCCATCAAAAGAACGGTGGGGTGGTACGCACCACAGGTTTTCTCTGTGCTTAATACTTCCCATTCCTGTAGCTGAAAAGTCACAAAATGTGAAGAAGCCCATGGACATGGACAAATCATCCCTGACATAAGCCTGCTTTCTTTAAGAGCAGAAAAGATGCAATGCAACAAGCCAAAACCTTTTAGAAAATGACTATTCTTAGGCTGGCCAAAAACCACAGGGTGAGGGTGGAGACAAAAATAAAAATTAGCCTGCTTCTTCATCCTTATCCACTCTTGAAAGAGCTGACTGATAGACCTAGACTCTTGCAATGCTAGAACCAAGTTCCCAGTTCTTTCTAGACAGGGTCATGGACAGCTTAAACTGTGTCCATGACTTTGGTCTTCTCTAGATGGCATCCAGGATGCCAGTGAGTAGATGCCATAGATGGGAATGATATGCTGGGCAACTACAGTCATCTCAATGATCAGATGACACTTACACACACACACACACACACACAGAGAGAGAGAGAGAGAGAGAGAGAGAGAGAGAGAGAGAGAGAGAGAAATGCCCAACACCCATCCTGTCCCAACCAATAGCAGCAGAACCGCCATCCTGAGAATGCCCTTAGAGATTGAATGAGTGGGGCCCAACTTTCACCTCCTTCCAGCAGCAACAAGGTGTGACTCTCAGTTCAGAAGCAGCCAGCTAAAGCAGAAAGATAATTAATAGTCAGTTTCACAGCACCCAGACACTGGAGTTTCATTAGGAAATCATTTATCAAACCAAAAGCCAGGAAGTTCTCAACTAGATATATTTATTTTTTTTCCAGGCTGTGGAAATTATACCAAGAGCCTTCCATATGCTAGGCAAGAACCTCACTACTGAGTTAGAGCCTTAGCCTTTTTGTATTTTTTTTGTAACAAGGTCTCATTAAATGGCCCCGACTGACTTTGACCCTGAGATGCTCCTGACTCCAACTCCTGAATAATTAGGACTACAGGACTAGACCACTAGGCCTTGCTCTAATCAAGGTTTTTGTACTGTTTGTTCTTGAGACAGGGTCTCATTATGTAACCCTGGATGGTCTTGAATACTAAGCAGTGACCCCCTTGTGTTGAGGGAGCTGTGGGCTGCGTTCCTGCCACCCTGCTCCCGGCCGCCTGGCTAGCTTATGCCCCAAAATAACAACACACAAATTGTATTCTTTTAAACACTGCTTGACCCATTATATCTAGCCTCTTCTTGGCTAATTCTCACGTATTAATTTAGCCCATTTCTAATAATCTGTGTAGCACCTCAAGATGTGCTTCCCGGGAAAGATTCAGCATGTCTGACCTGGTGGCTGGCTGCATCGCGTCTGGCTCTGAGAGGAGCAGCTGCATGGCATCTGAGCTCACTTCCTCTTCCTCACAGCATTCTGTTCTGTTTACTCCACCCACCTATGTTCTAACCAATCAGGGCCAAGCAGTTTCTTTATTAGCCAACGACCTTCCTACATCACCCTTGCTTAAAACTCCTGGATGTCTGGATTACAATGATGAACTACCAAAACAATGAGTATATGCTTTGGGATTATAGAGAAATATTTGGGATTACCTGATAGGGATTTGAGACATGCAT
The DNA here is from genome assembly GCF_950005125.1 of Chionomys nivalis. Classification (NCBI taxonomy): domain Eukaryota; kingdom Metazoa; phylum Chordata; class Mammalia; order Rodentia; family Cricetidae; genus Chionomys; species Chionomys nivalis. The sequence continues at coordinate 18,259,222 of NC_080090.1, read as the reverse complement.
TACCATACTTGGTTTCAACAAAGTTTTGAAAGATATGCATATGTATGCATTTTATGCATTACTTTTCAAGTAAGAGTACCCCAAAAGCTCAGGATGTGGTAGAGGATTCAGGGCAACCAGTTGAAGACAAGAACACTGGCAGATGCAGGTTATTAACTTCCGCTCTTACACTGGGTGGTGAGTTCATAGGTATCCATCCTATAATTAGTAAGAGTTCTTACCTAAAGAACATAAAATTGGTTTATGGGTAAATTAAAGATGACAGGATGACATGAAGTATGGCGATGATTCATCAATATTACACTCCTGAGGTCCATTTAGGGAAAATAAATTCTCATAAACAACTTGCCTCTGCCTAAGCCAGCTTTCAAGGGCCTTTCGGGGTTCCTGACAATTTTTTCCTTAAAAGATTAAAATTGTAAGCAAGTGTTTATAGAGAAACCATGATTTAGATCCCACACTTCCAAATGAACACATCGGGAATATGGGCAGCTTTCTTTCCCAAGGGAGGTATCTTCGTCAATGGTTTGGCAGGGTCTGGTTTCTTGGATGTGCTGTAAGTCTGGGTGTGGAATGGCCTGGTCCTCAGTTCAGCTCTTTTAGACATGGTTCCATCTGTGTACATGACCACACATTTCTCTCATCAATATTGTGCCTGCTAAATGCCCCATGCATCTTATTGAGCATGTCTTCAGCAGTTATTTTGTCAAAAGTCCCTTGGAAGGTAACATCTTCCCAGACAGCATTTTTAGGAGTACAGCAACCTAAAACAAATCAAGCAAGCATATTTATGCTTGCCCATGCTTCCCACCATCTGTAACAGAAAGGTTAACTCCAGCCTCTTAGCCAGCTGTTTAGACGTGTGTGCTGCATACGTTAATACATATCCTATAAATGTGTCGCTTAGTAATTGTCTGCCATGTCGGTAGGCATGTGACATCCAAACAGATGCAGGGTTTGACACAGGATTCTCCTGTTAGAGACCGGCAGTGGTTGAGCTGTCAACTGTGGTCCCTGAGGTTGTAACACACTTTGACAATTGTATTTCTCACTGTATGGTTCTGACCCAGATTCATCTGGTTTTGATTAGATGTTTAATATTCTAAATTAATATTATTGATTTTTAAATCACAGTTACAAAATAATGCTATGTGGTTTCTCTTGTGCTTTAACCTCTGTGCATCCTGACCCTGATTCGTAGTCATCCTAGTTTGAGTCTGAAATGTCTCCCCAACAAGGTCACCTGGTTGGACACCTACTCCCCAGATAGTGGCACTGTGTTCAGAGATTGCAGACCATTTAGGAGGTAGAGCCTGCCTGGCAGAAGTGGGTCATTGTGAACTGGCCTCTCGAGGTTAGGCTTAGCCTTGTTTCTGGCTTCACTCTTGGTTTCCTGTCTGCTATAAACAAGCAGCTTTTGGGGGCATCTAATGCATGTGCTCCCTATCATGATGACTTGAACCCACGGAAACTGTGAGCCAAAATAAAACGGCCCTCCTTGTTTATACTACAGCAGCAAACCACACAAGAGTAACTAATGTACTAATTAAGAACCAATTCCGCTGATGCCATTTGACCCAGTAGGACCTTGAACAGAGCCTGTGGGGGGAGGGGCAGGGGAAGCGTCTAACTTTCTGCCTGAGCCACAATAGATCTCCTTCCAAAGACAGAATTTTGAAAATCATTTACTATTGGAAAATTTGTGACAGTAAATTTAATTTTTTTTTAATGGGGTGGTAAAATAAGGAAATCTCATGATTCTGGCAAAATCAATGCAGTAAGAAATAAAAGTACAATTGAAAGTCTGTCAGTTGAACAGTTCACCATCATTAAGGGAAGACACTCGGCATGAATGCTAGTAACTAACTTTTTCATTTAGTTATATGCTTTAATATCCCCTTGTGTATACAAAGTGTGTGAAGCCAAAAGCAAGTGAGAGCTTGGGGCTGCCCACGTCTCTGAGAAAGCAGGCATGGCTCCTTCTCCTAGGCAGTTCATATACACCTACATGGGCCAAGCATCGCTTGTCCAAGCATCATTTGTCATCATAATTCTTCAGTGACATCAGCATAACCATTATAAATATTGCCTTAGAGTTCAAAAACAACTAGAGTTTTCCAATTGCTCCCTCCCCACAAGTTGTCTGAAATGGACAAAGTGCAATCTCCTCAACTGCCACATGCATCTTAAAGGTATTTGAGAAGCATCAGGATTCAAATCTCCATTTCTACATATTGTCAGAAAAAAAATTATTTTCTAGGACTATGGATTATTTTGGAACTTCTTAGTTATCTTTGGTTAAACCCGTATGAAATACACAATATAAAAAAATCAAGCTGATAGAACCTCATGAGTTTCAAAGAGAATACAGCACAAAGCAGAAAAACAAATAAAACATAAATTTCCAAAGAAAAGATATTCTGTAAGCTCTACAGTCCCTGAAATGCTGATCTTAATGGGAACAGATCTCACTTTATGGTAGTATGTGCTATGCTAGTGAGTCCACCATTTAAATATACGGAAGACTACTCTTCAATAAAATAACAAAACCTTTTGGTGGCACACAACAGCATTGGACAGCCTCTAGACTGGGTATCTATTTATTGCTGTGTAAGGATGCTGCCAGAGATGTGGTGATTTATCATCTCCTGGTTCCTGAGCTTGGGAGTCTGGGTTTGGTTTAACTAGGTCTCCTGCTATAGGATCCATAAGGCTTGCCAGGATGATGTCACCAGGCTGAAATCTCTCAGAGAGTTGGATAGTGGCCAAGATATTATTTATATGACTTTTAAAACAGCATGACTGAGATCCAATTCATGCCTTGCCCCAAGGAAGCTGCCCTCATCCACTTCCCAATACAGTCAATGACACCTCCTCAATCTTTCCAGCTCTCCAGACAAAAAAAAAATTATTGGTGTCATCCTATACTGCCAGGGTTTCTCAGACCACCAGGGCCAGCAGAGAGTTGATCTATGTGAGGCAAGGAGAAAATCCAGTGCAACAACCCCGTAACTAGTGTTGGTTCAAACTTCTAGGGTCAGATACTGAGCAGTTTATTTTGGATATATTTAAGTACACACAATTTTTGGGAAAAGCTTCCTGATGATACTTAACTCAATCCCATACATATAACAAAGCTTAAGACATAATTACATGGAAACTTTACATAGTAATATGACCTCTTCCATTAAAATGGATTCGATTGACTAAGAAATAATGCTCAAGATAATTGAGATAAACATAAGAGTATAGGGTTGTCAGATGTGCCCTGGCCCACAGATAGCACAGAGGTCACTGGGCTATTAATCACATCAATTCCCAGCCTTCTGGGTGGAAAAGAGGTTAAATATCTCTTTGGATAGACAGCCCCGAGTGTTTATCTTTCCTAGTGTTTAACTCTACACTGTACCCCTCTCTTCCTCTTCAATCCCACTTTCACTCTGCCAGCAAATCTCCTCTCTCCTCTCTACCTTCAAAAGGTAGTAGCAGCCACCATTCTCAACATCTCCACTGCTACTGTCATCCCAGCCACTGTGACCTCTCCAGCTAGATTCAGACCTTATATCTAGTTGAGATCTCAGCTTTGCTCCTTTAGGCAATGTTTAACACAAGGTCCCAGAGGGATTGTATCAAAATGTGTCATTTATACTCAAAACATTCTCTTGTATCATCTCTCTCTGATTATAAAGCAAAGTTCTCCACTGGTGACAGAGCTTTGTGTCCTATTTCCCAACCCTCCTTTGGTTGGTGATCCTCCTACTTTAGTAAGGAAAATCCAATTTATGCTCTCAGATGGAAACCAGCACACTGTGGAGCCTCAAGAGAGATTGTAAAGAGGGCAAAAATGATCCACTCTTATGAGCCATGTCTGGGAGGTATAGAATAAGGAAAGCAATAAGTCATGTCACTGGATTCTGTGGAGAGGACCCCCATCAGAGACTTTAGTAGTTACTACTTCAGTGATGTGTGGCTAGAATCATCAAGTCACGAAGAGAAATGAGGTAGGAATATGAAAAGGTAAAGGAGAAATTCAGTCAAATATCACAAAAGTTTTTGCTCTAAGATGACTTTGAAAATGGAATAGTACCCAGGAAAATCAAGATAAAATATGTAAATTATGTAGGGACTGTATATGCATGTATTTGTGGGTGTGCTCATGTGTACATCCGTTCAAGTACGTAAGCACTGGAGGGCAGATCTCAATGAAAGGCGTCTTACCCTCCTCTGCTTCCTCCCTGCCTCCCTCTCCCTTCTCGTTTTTAAGACAGGATCTCTCACTGACTCAGTGAGGCTGGAAGATCCAGGGACCCTCCTATGTCTTCCTTCTAGCCCTGGGATTACAGATGCATACAACCAAACCAGCTTTTTACAGAAGTGCCTGAGAAGGCTGTCCTCTACCCATATGAAATCAAGATAACAAGTTAAAAGTGACCTGTGGGAACATTTTGTGATCCAAATTATTCCCCTTTGAAAGTATAAATGACTGATAGGGAGATGCACAGACAAATATGTTGTTTATTCTGAGAAGCAAATGTGCAGAGAGAAAGAGACAATTGGTAGAGAACAGATGCCGGGAGTTGATATTGCCAAGTTCCAGAAGCAGGGGTCAAAACAAATCAAGTACAATTGGGGAGACAGGATTGAGGGAAAGAGGGGCTGTACTGGAGACCATTTTGCTTTGAAACTGTGTAGGCAGAGACTTCTCATTCATTACCCGACTGCTCAGACCCGAATAATCACACAGAAACTATATTAATTACAGCACTGTTTGATCAATAACTCAGGCATATTTCTAGCTAGCTCTTACATCTTGAATTAATGCATTTATATTAACCTATGTACCACCATGAAGCTGTGGCCTACTGGTAAGGTTCCAGTGGGTGTCTTTCTCCATTGGCAGCTACATGGTGTCTCCTTGACTCTGCCTACTTTATATCTCTGTTTGGATTTCTTGCCTGGCTTTGCTCTGCTAAGTCATTGGCTAAAACAGCTTTAATCATTAACCAATGGTAATAAGACATATTCACAGCATACAGAGGGGAATCCCACATCAAAACTGTCTGGTTGGGACTTCAGAGGACCCTACTCTAGTGGAGAAAACCCAAATATCAGAGGAAGCAGGAGCCCCAGAGACTGATGGATAGCACTGAGATGCCTCTTCCTGAAAACATGGTAAAATACAGAGCCATGTCAAGCCCTAGAGAATCTGATGGGTAGCTCTTGGGTATGACCAGGTGGCTGATATTTTTCCTGCATGGCCACTGTGATTCTGATATAGTCTATCCAAGGAAAGGAACTGAGAATGCTGGGAAGTCATACTGATGAGTGTGCCACTCTGAGGATCTGACCTCTGAGACTCAGAAGAACTGAGATTGAGGACAATGAGGACATTCCACTGACTTCCTGTCACTCCAGCGCAATCCAGAGTTGACTGACTTCTCTGGAAATAAGCTGCTTGGATATTGGAGACAGAAAAACCTATGGGGTCAGAGAGAAAAATATTCACAACACATAAGGAAAAAAAAGCAAATGCTCTACCCTAGTTTCCTAATGGAGCTGACAATGGCCACATAAATATCACTCCAAATTGCCTGGAGACAGAATGTCTCCGTGGGCCCTGGAGTCCTGACAGACATTAGCCTCTCTAAGCATCTACCACCCTCTGTGATCAGAGACCATGAGCCTTTTCCAAGTCTGTGGTTATACTGCCTTGGTGACGGAGCCCATGCAGGATCAGAGGAAAGAGAAAAGACACGCTAAATTACTCTCTGTCAGTGGAACTTGGGGTGTGTGTGTGTGTGTGTGTGTGTGTGTGTGTGTGTGTGTGCAGGTATGTGTTCAGGTATGAAAGCACATAGAAGTCAGAGATCAACCTTGTGTGTTGTTTCTCTAGTACCATCCATCTTTGTGTGTGTGTACGCATGTGCATGCGTGTGCACACATGGGTATTTGGTTTCTTTGTGTAGCCCTGGCTGTCCTCTAACTCACTTTGTAGACCAGGCTAGCCTCAAACTCATAGAGATCTGCCTGCCTCTGCCTTCCAAGTGCTGGGATTAGATGTATGTGCTGTTTTATAAATGTTATTGTCTATTTTATTTACATGTATTTGCATATATGAGCACACATGTGCCATGGCATGCCTGTGGAGGATAGAAGATATCCTGTAGAAGTCAGTTTTCTTCTTCCATAATATAGGTGCCAGGGACTGAACTCATATCATCAGGTTTGGATGCTGAGCTATCTTGCTGACAGCTGATGTGGGAGTGTCATATCAATCTGTTGATTTCATTGGTTAAGTAATAAAGAAACTGCTTGGCCCTCATAGGTTAAAACATAGGTGGGTGGAGTAAACAGAATAGAATGCTGGGAGGAAGAGGAAGTGAGTTCAGACTCGACAGCTCTGCTCTCTGGAGCAGATGCCATGCTCCCCTCTTCCCGGGCAGACGCAATAAAGCTCCGACCCAGGATGGACGTAGACTAGAATCTTCCCGGTAAGCACACATTGGGGTGCTACATACATGAATAGAAATGGGCCAAGCAGTGTTTAAAAGAATACAGTTTGTGTGTCATTATTTTGGGGCATAAGCTAGCCAGGCGACCATGAGCTGGGGTGGCAGGAACACAGCCCACAGCTCCTACTACAGACAGCAGCTGATTTTCCTTTTGAGACATCATCGCTTATTGGGATCTGGGGTTTCACTTTTCTCGCCCACCCCAGCTTTGGGATGACAAACTTGTGTCACCATAGCCAGCTCTTTCCAATGGGTGCTGGTGTTTGAACTAAGGACTGCATGCTTGCACACAAGAGCTTTAATAACTGAATTAGCTCTCTAGCCCCAGAAAAGACTTTCTGACTTTATGCACATGTTCGAGAAGAACTGCCAGCTTGTCTGAAGGGCCAGGATTGGTACAGAACGCTAACTGGAGTGCAGAGAAGATCAACATGTGTGAGCATGGTTCAAACGGAATGCGCTGCAGTGATGCTGTAGGAAATGCATCCAATCTGGAGTTATTCACATGGGCCATGGCAGGCTGCTATAAATGGGTGGGCGAAAATCTAGAGTGAGAGGCAGGAAAGAAAATAAATAGGCCACTCAGAAATATGCACACATCCACGTTACCCCTCACTGGGACAGGTGCACAGATGTATTCGGCAATCACAGGGGCAGGGCAGGTTATTGCACAGAAGTGTGGGAAAGGCCATTTTCTCAGTTCTAACCAGTCTCTGGAATTTACTAGATTTACAAATCATTTGTTCATCCTATATCTGGGCTTCACTATCTACAGAAAGCTACTGGAAACATCTATCTCCTAAGACTATTAGACTCATAATGAAATCATAGAAGACAAGTTCATAGTTCAGAGCCCGGCTCATTGTAAATACTGAATAAATGCTAGTTATTATGAATTAACCATCAGTATAGTAGCCGTTTCATAAACTAATCCCAAATGCAGCACAGCAAAGTTTAATATAACAAGGTCTAGATGAATGGTCCACTCAAGGCTCTAAGAAAGAAAACTTGTTTGAGCCGGAAGCTAGAAGGACAAAGACAGAGTGTGAACAGCATGCAGTATAGGATACGGTTTTTGAATAAGTGAAATGAGAACACAGTCTACTTTAGACTTTCTTCCCCGGCAAGCATCTATGTCACCATCTCTATGACACCGAGTCCCCACCAGGCAGTCACCCTCCTCATCTATTTGGTTTGGCAGCCATTTGCCCACTCTTCTTGCGACTGTGCTGCAGACTAGAAGCACAACATGATGAAGAGGAGCCTAGGCAACAGAATGTGATAAGAGTACCGTTGTCAAGAGCAACCTGTGGTTCAGGTTGTGTTAAAACTCAGCATCTTAACTCAGCCCCATCTCCTCACCTACGATATGAGCGAAGTCATCCTACCCGGCTCTGTGTAGTTGCCGCAGGGGTGAAATGAGATGAGAAACCAATGGTTACTGTGGAGCAGTGCTGACTGCTGCAGGAAAAGCATGCACACTTCCCATTGGTTTTCATTTGCTTGATATTGTTTTGTTTTCTTTTGTTTTTCCCCATGCTCCTCCCTCATTCTCTTTCCTGGGTAAGCTGAGAATGCTCTTCCAGCTTCTCAATCCACCATCCACTCTGCCTACTACATCAGCAAGAGTGGGTCTTCTAGTGGGAGAAGTGAGAATATGAGCAAAGAGGTCAAGACCATGATGGGTTCACCCACTGAAACAGTTTACCTGAGTGAATGGGAGCTCACCGACTCCAGCTGAACAGGGAAGAAACCAGCATAGGTCCAAACTAGTCCCTCTGAATGTGGGTGACAGTTGTATGCCTGGGGCAGACTACTGGGCACTGGCAGTGGCACCAGGATTTGTCCCTACTGCTTGTACCGGCTTTTTGGGAACCTATTGTCTATGGATGGATACTTTGATCAGCCTGGATATAGTGGGGGAGGGCTTTGGACCTTCCCCAAAGCAATGTGCCTTTCCCTCTCTGAGGATTAGATGGGGTGGGGAGGAGGTAGGTAGAGGGAATAGGAGGAGAGGAGGGAGTGGGAACTGGGATTGGTGTGTAAAATGAAAAATAAAATAATTTGTTTCCTCAAAAAAAAGAAAATAATTTTTAAAAAGAGGGTCTTTCTGGTTCTTCTTGGCTCTTCCACACAGAAGCCAGAGGCTGTCCTGCCAGGGCATCCCCATGAACGCCACACAAGCAGCTTTCCACTGTGTTTGAAAATAATACACGCACCTTCTTCCACATCTGTCCCACTCACCCCCATAGTGCAGAAACCTTTGTCTTTCCTCTGTACTGCAGATGAGAAGAAGCACCAGGCAGCGTCCTGCACCCAGAGCACTGGCGCCTGCTGTTTCTTCTCAGGACACACTGTCCCACGTATTTGTCGCTCACCACCATGCATTCAAGTCTCTACCGAAGGGATCCACCATTCTGTGTATTTCTAAATCCACGGCTTTCCTTCTCTTCCTGTCACTTTATTCTCTCGTTTTCTTAGCGGCTCCTTCTTTAGCAGATCACAGGTCCTTGTATATTCTGTAACGTTCTGCTTTCTTTCTTAATGGTCTCTGGCTGAAGACACTGCAGCATCCATTGTTGTAGCTCCAGGCACACAATACTGGCTGTCTTCTAAATGAATAGTAAGAAAATATTTTAAATGGGAGTTTATCAAGCTATTTGAAAAAAATATAAATATTAAAATTAGGAACGGCTTAAAAGTTTGGAATCTCTGGCTCCGAGAGAAACAAATGTTAAAAAAATCCAAATTTTAATATAGCTGTGTGTTTTTAAAGATTCAAAACTAGATTAAAAACCAGTGTTAACTGTGGTTGTCCCTGAATAAGATTATTGAAAAATCATTTTCTGTTCTATTTTCATTATTACTTTTGGTTACTCTTCAGCAAATAATTTCTCATTTTAAGGCTCTACACGTATCCAACAGTGAATAGCATCGTTAAACCCTTGAAAGCACAAAACTGGAGCTGGAGAAATGACTCAGTGGTTAAGAACATTTGTCCCACAGGAATGAGGACCAGAATTTGGATCCAGCCTGCAGGTAACACACCAGGCATCTTCACAAATTTCTGGTATGCCATTCCTGAACAGCATGGAGACAGGAGGATCACTGTCTTGCTGGCTTTCAGCTGAGATGAGAGAGAACCACAGGTTCAGAGATGGACCCTGATTAGATGCCACGTACAGAGAATGACAGAGGGGACAAACAACGTCTTTTTTCTTCCTTGCCCTCTTTTTAAAGTTGTTTTTATTAAGCTATACATTTTTCTCCACTTCCTCCCTTTCTCTCCCCTCCCCTTCTACCCTCTCCCATGACTCCCACACTCCCAATTTATTCAGGAGATTTTTGTCTTTCTCACCTTCCTATGTAGATCTGTGTATGTCTCTCTTAGGTCCTCTTTGTTGTCTGGGATTGTGAATTGTAGACTGGTTTTTTCTTTGCTTTATGTCTAAAAGCAACTCATGAGTGAATACATATTATATTTGTCTTTCTGGGTCTGGGTTACTTCACTCAATATGATTTTTTTCTAGATCCATCCATTTGCCTGCAAATTTCAAGATGTCATTTTTCACTGCTGTGTAGTAATTTGTTGTGTAAATATACCACATTTTCTTGATCAATTCTTCAGTTGAAGGGCATCTAGGTTGTTTCCACATTCTGGCTATTACAAAAAATGCTGCTATAAGCATAGTTGAGCACATGTCCTTGTGGTATGAGTGAGTGTCTTTTAGGTATATAACCAACAATGGAATTGCTGGGTCTTGAGGTAGATTGTTTTCTAATTTTCTGAGACATCATCGTACTGATTTCCAAATCAGCTGTACAAGTTTGTACTCCCACCAGCAATGCAGGAGTGTTCCCTTTACCCCACATTTTCTCCAGCATAAGCTGTCATCAGTGTTTTTGATCTTGGTCATTCTGACAGGTATAAGATGGAATCTCCTGTTTTTTGTTGTTAGGATTTGCATTTCTCTGATGACTAAGGATGTTGAACATTTCCTTAAGTGTCTTTCAGCCATTTGACATTCATATGTTGAGAGTTCTCTGTTTAGGTCTGTACCCCATTTTTATTGGATTATTTGTTCTTTTAATGTCAACTTTTTTGACTTCTTTATATATTTTGGAGATCAGTCCTCTGTCCAATGTGGGGTTGGTGAAAATGTTTTCCCAATCCCAAAAGCTGCCGTTTTGTCTTGTTGACCATGTCCTTTGCTTTACAGAAGCTTCTTAGGTTCAGGAGGTCCCATTTATTAATTGTTTCTTTCAGTGTCTGTATTATTGGGATTATATTTAGGAAGTGGTCTCCTGTGTCAATGCATTCAAGTGTACTTCCCACTTTCTTTTCTATGAGGTTCAGTGTGGTTGGTTTTATGTTGAGGTCTTTGATCCATTTGATTTGAGATTTGTGCATGCCAATAGATATGTATCTATTTGCATGCTTCTACATGTTGATATTCAGTTAAACTAGCACCATTTGTTGAACATACTTCTTTTTGTCCATTTTATAATTTTAGATTCTTTGTCAAAAATCAGATGTTTGTAGGTGTGTGGATTGATATCTGGGTCTTTGATTTGATTCCATTGGTCTTCCTGTCTGTTTTAATGCCAATACCAGGCTGTTTTCAGTACTGTAATTCTGTAGTAGAGTTTGAAGTCCAGGATTGTGATGCCTCCATAAGTTCTTTTGTTGTACAGGATTTTTTGGCTATCCTGGGTTTTTTGTTTTTTCATATGAAGTTGAATATTGTTCTTTCGAGGTCTGTGAATAATTTTGCTGGGATTTTGATGGGCATTGCATTGAATCTGTAGATTGGTTTTGGTAAGATTGCCATTTTTACTATGTTAATTTTACCTACCCAAGAGCATAGGAGATCTTTCCATTTTCTGGTACCTTCTTCTGTTTCTTTCTTCAAAGTTTTAAATTTCTTGTCATACAGGTCTTTCTCTTGTTTCATTAGCATTACTGCAAGGTATTTTATGTTATTTGTAGTTATTGTGAAGGATGACATTTCTCTGATTTCTTTCTCTGCCCATTTATCATCTGTGTACAGGAGGGCTACCAATTTTTTGAGTTAATCTTGTATCCTGCTACATTATTGAAAGTGTTTATGAGAGGTAGGAGTGCCTTGGTAGAACTTGGAATCACTTAAGTATATTATTATATCGTCTGCAAATCTGTAAACAGTGAGAGTTTAACTTCTTTTCTGATTTGTATCTCTCAATCGATTACCTTTTGTTGTCTTACTGCTCTAGCTATAACTTCAGGTATTATATTGAGTAGATATGGAGAGAGTAGACAACCTTGTCTTGTTTCTTATTTCAGTGGGATTGATTTGAGCTTCTTTCCATTTTGTTTGATGTTGGCTGCTTGCTTGTTCTAAATTACCTTTATTATGTTTAGGTTTGTTCTTTTTATCCCTGCTCTCTCCAATACTTTTATCATGAAGGGCAGTTCATTATTTTTTTACTTTAATACTTAAAAAAAATACCAATCCAAATTCCCACTCCCTCCCCTCCTCTCACTCCCTCCATACACCCTCTTGCCCTCCAATCCTAAGAGAGGACAAGGCACCCTGCCCTGTGGCAAGTCCAAGGCCCTCTCTACTACATCTAGGTTGAGCAAGGTATACATCCAAAGACAATAGGATCCCAAAAAGTCAGTATATGTAGTAGAGACAAATCCCAGTGCCACTGTCATTGGCCCCTCAGTCTGCCCCAACTTTCAACCACATTCAGAGGGACTAGTTTGATATCATGCTCGTTCACTCCCAGTCCAGTTGGAGTTGGTGAGCTCCCATTAGCTCAGGCAACCTGTCTCAGTGGGTGAACCCCACGTGGTCTTGACCTCCTTGCTCATTTTCTCCCTCCTTCTACTCTTCAACTGGACCTTGGGAGCTCAGTCCAGTGCTCCGCTCCAATGTGGTTCTCTGCCTCTGTTTCCATCTGTTGTTGGATGAAGGTTCTATGGTGATGTTTAAGATAATCATCAGTCTGACTTCAGGGCAAGGCCAGTTCGGGCACCCTCTCCTCTATTGCTTAGGGTCTTAGCTGGTGTCAGCCTTGTGGATTCCTGGGAATTTTTCTAGAGCCAGGTTTCTTGCTAACCCCATAATGGCTTCCTCAATCAGGATATCTCTTTCCTTGCTTTCATATCTGACCTTCCTCCATCCTGACTATCCCAGCCCCTCAAGTTCTCCTTAACCCCCCTCTCCCCTTCCTTCTACCCCATCCCCATGTCCCCAATTTTGTCAGATGATCTTGCCTGTTTCCAATTCCCAGGTGGGTCTATATATGTTTTTCTTTGGGTTTGCCTTATTACTTAGCTTCTCTAGGATCATGAACTATAGGCTCAATGTCCTTTGTTTATAGCTAGTATCCACTTATGAGTGAGTCCATACCATATTCATTTTGGGGGGTCTGAGTTACCTCACTCAGGATAGTGTTTTCTAATTCCATCCATTTGCATGCAAAATTCAAGATGTCATTGTTTTTTTGTTTTTTTTTTTGTTTTTTCTGCTGAGTAGTACTCTAATGTGTAAATGTGCCATACTTTCTTTATCCATTCTTCAATTGAGGAGCATCTAGGTTTTTCCCAGGTTCTGGCTATTACAAATAATGCTGCTATGAAAATAGTTGAACAAATGCTTTTATAGTATGATTGATCATCTTTTGAGTATATTCCCAAGAATGGTATTGCTGGATCCTGAGGTAGGTTGATTCCCAATTTTCTGAGAAACTGCCATACTGATTTCCAAAGTGGTTGCACACGTTTGCATTCCCACCAGCAATAGATGAGTGTTCCCCTTACTTCACATCCTCTCCAGCATAAGCTATCATTGATGTTTTTGATCTTAGCCATTCTGAGCAAAACTGCACAAAGAGTCAACCAAGAAAGAGAATTATAGACCAGTCTCACTCATGGACATGGATGCAAAAATTCTCAATAATATACTGGCAAATTGAATCCAAAAACACATCAAAAAATCATCTATCATGATCAAGTAGGCTTTATCCCAGAGATGCAGGGCTGGTTCAACATATGAAAAATCTATCAATGTAATCCATCATATAAATAAACCGAAAAAAAACCCATATGATCATTTCATTAGATGGTGAAAAAGCATTTGACAACATTCAAAACCCCTTCATGATAAAGGTTTGGAGCGATTAGGGATACAAGGATCATATCTAAATATAATAAAAGCAATAAATAGCAAGCTGACAGCTAACATCAAATTAAATGAAGAGAAACTCAAAGCAATTCCACTAAAATCAGGAACAAGACAAGGCTGTTCACTCTCTCCATATCTCTTCAACATAGTTCTTGAAGTTTTAGCAATAGTAATAAGACAACATAAGGAGATCAAGAGGATTCAAATTGGAAAGGAAGAAGTCAAACTTTCATTATTTGCAGATGATATGATAGTGTACATAAGTGACCCCGAAAACTCTACCAGAGAACTCCTAAAGCTGATAAATATTTTCAGGAATGTGGCAGGATACAAGATCAACTCCAAAAAATCAGTAGCCCTCCTATACACAAAAGATAAAAAAGCTGAGAGGAAAATCAGAAAAACATTACCTTTCACAATAGCCACAAATAACATAAAATATCTTGGGGGTAACACTAACCAAGGAAGTGAAAGACCTATTTGACAAGAAATTTAAATTTTTGAAGAAAGAAATTGAAGAAGACACCAGAAAATGGAAAGCTCTCCCATAGTTTTGAATAGGTAGAATCAACACAGTAAAAATGGTAATCCTACCAAAAGCAATCTATAGATTCAATGCAATCCCCATCAATATCCCAACACAATTCTTCACAAACCTTGAAAGAACAATAATCAACTTCATATGGAAAAACAGAGCTACAGTAATCAAAACAGATTGGTATTGGCATAAAAAAAGAGATGTTGACCAATGAAATCGAATTGAAGACCTGGATATTAATCTACACACCTATGAACACCTGATTTTTGACAAAGAAGCTAAAATTATGCAATGGAAAAAAGAAAGAATCTTCAACAAATGTGCAGACTTAACTGGATGTCAACCTGTAGAAGAATGAAAATAGATCTGTATATTTTGCCATGCACAAAACTCAAGTCCAAATGTATTAAAGATCTCAATATAAATCTGACCACACTGAACCTGATAGAAGAGAAAGTGGGAAGTAACCTTCAATGCATGGGCACAGGAGACCACTTTCTTTTTTTTTAATTAATTAATTTATTTATTTATTAAAGATTTCTGCCTCCTCCCCGCCACCGCCTCCCGTTTCCCTCCCCCTCCCCCAAACAAGTCCCCCTCCCTTGTCAGCCCAAAGAGCAATCAGGGTTCCCTGCCCTGTGGGAAGTCCAAGGACCATCCACCTCCATCCAGGTCTAGTAAGGTGAGCATCCAAACTGCCTAGGCTCCCACCAAGCCAGTATATGCAGTAGGATCAAAAACCCATTGCCATTGTTCTTGAGTTCTCAGTAGTCCTCATTGTCCGCTATGTTCAGCAAGTCCGGTTTTATCCCATGCTTTTTCAGACCCAGGCCAGCTGGCCTGGGTGAGTTCCCAATAGAATATCCCCATTGTCTCAGTGTGTGGGTGCCCCCCTCGCGGTCCTGAGTTCCTTGCTTGTGCTCTTTCTCCTTCTGCTCCTGATTTGGACCTTGAGATTTCTGTCCGGTGCTCCAATGTGGGTCTCTGCCTCTGTCTCCTTTCATCACCTGATGAAGGTTAATATTCAGGAGGATGCCTATATGTTTTTCTTTGGGTTCACCTTCTTATTTAGTTTCTCTAGGATCACAAATTATAGGCTCAATGTCCTTTATTTATGGCTAGAAACCAAATATGAGTGAGTACATCCCATGTTCCTCTTTTTGGAGGAGACCACTTTCTAAATATAACCCCAGTAGCACAGACACTAAGAGCAACAATAAATAAATGGGAACTCCTAAAACTGAGAAGCTTCTGTAAAGAAAGGACACAGTCAATAAAACAAAAAGGCAGCCTACTGAATGGGAAAAGATCTTCACCAACCCCGCATCAGACAAAGGACTGATCTCCAAAATATATAAAGAACTCAAGAAATTAGACATTAGAATTCTAAATAATCCAATTAAAAATGGTCTACCAAACTAAACAAAGAATTCTCAACAGAAGAATTTCAATTGGCCAAAAGATAGTTAAGGACATCTTCAACTTCCTTAGCTATCAGGGAAATGCAAATCAGAACAACTCTGAGAGGGCTGTTGAATTTTATTGAATGCTTTTTCAGCATCTAATGAGATGATCATGTGGTTTATTTTTCAGATTGTTTATATGGTGTATTACATTAACAGATTTTTGTATTTTGAACCAGACACTTAATGTCTTATTCTGTTGCACATAAACACACACACACACACGAAGGTGTGTACTCCTGTATACACACACAAGTGGTACACCTGTATACATATACAGGCATACACATAGGTGTGTACCCTGTACACACACATAATCACAGGATTATATACCTGTACACACATGCACAGGTGTGTACACTTGCATGTACACACACAGAAGCAAGCACACATGTTGGGATAATCTTTTTGTATACTGTGTAAAGATGTGTCTCTGTTTAACCTCACCTCCCTAGGGTACCTTCTGACTGGTTTAATAAAGAGCAGAATAGCCAATAGCTAGGCAAGAGAGGATAGGTAGGATTTCCAGAGAGAGATAGGAACTCTGGGAAGGCATCAGAGGTTCAAAAGATTTGCCAGCCAGACACAGAGGAAGTCAGATATACAGTACTGTGGAGCAATAACGAATCAGG
Organism: Chionomys nivalis; assembly: GCF_950005125.1. Classification (NCBI taxonomy): domain Eukaryota; kingdom Metazoa; phylum Chordata; class Mammalia; order Rodentia; family Cricetidae; genus Chionomys; species Chionomys nivalis. Next base: position 18,242,905 of record NC_080090.1, on the reverse strand, counting down.
TAGCAGAATATAGGTTAATATAAATGGTTACTTTAAGTTTTAAGAGCTAGTTGGGAGCAAGCCTAAGCTAAGACCAAGCTTTCATAATTAATAAGATATTTCTGTGTTATTATTTGGGAGCTGGCAGTCCAGAGAAAGACCTGTTTCCCACACATTCACACACACACACACACACACACACATACAAACAGGTATGTACACTTGTATACACACACAGAGAGACAGAAGCAGTAACACATTCAAACATATAAATACACATAGAAACAGACAGTTGACAGTGTACTGCTCTCAAGACTCAGGGCCCACTAAAGAAGATGGTTAAATAAGAGCAAAGCACAGGGGTATATACTATGAAAACACTGTAATAAAACCTATATTACTTTGTACATTAAGTTAAAAAAGAAATTATTACCAAAGAAATGCGTAATAATATTGTTTTCAAGCTTGCATATAGCATTCATGAAATTTAGTTGTATGCTAAACTATAAATGAAGTTTCTGGTCTTTTTAAATTGGGGTAATATACTCTGACTCTTCTGGCTATAATAATGTCAGCTTACAAATGCCTAATAAAAGACAACTTACAGCCCTCACATTTAAAACATATTTTTAAATCACTTAAAGTTCAAGAAGAAATTTGATTAAAAATGCAAGTTAAAACTCAATTTTAGTTTCGTATCAAGGCTTGTGATCTAGATAAAGCATTAAATACATGGAAATCACAGGTTTATTCTCTTAGAACAGAGAAGGAAAGCTCAAAGCCCGCAGGCAAACCACCCGTCTTAACTGTACCAAAGAGTCACCACAAGAATGTGGAAGGAATTACAAGGATTAAAGCAGATATTATGAAATTCAATATAAAAATACAATACAAAGAAAAATATTGAAAAGTTGAAGAGAGGGAGGAGGGATCATATGAACAAGGGGATCAAGAGCATGATGGGAAAACCACAGAGACAGCTGACCCGAGCTAGTGGGAGCTCAAGGACTGTGGACTGACAGCGATGGAGCCTGCATGGGACAGAACTAGACCCTCTGAATGTGGGTGACAGTTATGTGGCTTGATTTGTTGTGGCGGGGTGGGGGGGGGGATGGCAGTTGCATAGGACCTATCTCAGGTGCATGAACTGGCTTTTTGGAGCCCATTCCCTATGGTGGGGATACCTTGCTCAGCCTTGATACAGGGATGGGGAGGGAGAGAGGCTTGGTCCTGACTCAAGTTGGTATCTCAGACCTTTTTGATTCTCCAAGGAAGGCATTACCCCCCTCTAATGGGTAGGTAGGGGATGGGAAGGGAGGAGGTTGGTGGGGGAGGAGGGGAAGGAGAGGGAACTGGGGTTGGTATGTAAAATGAAAAGTAATTCTTTTAATAAAAAAGAGAAAACTAATAAATAAATCTCTGGTAAAATGAACAATTTGTGTCATGGAAGGCAGATAGAGTATAAAACCATGCAGATTAAGTAGGGTCTACAGTCTAAGTCTCATATATGGAATCTAGCTAGTAACATGTGTACATATGTAAACAAATGTACATGTGGGCATGGAATGACATGAAGAGAAGAGAACAATGAAGACTAATTACAAAGAGATGAGGAGAGGCTGAAGACAGGCGACAGGCAGGAGATTTGAACGAAGATATAAGGTTAATTGATTTTCTAGTTCCAAATCTGTCTAAATTATTTATTTATTCTGGCTTTGGTCATGGATAAGTACATAAAATATACTCTATACTGGGGCTAGACAGATGCCTCAGCAGTTAAGAGCACTTTGTGTTCTTGCAGAAGAACCAGGTTCGATTCCAAACACTGCCATGGCAGCTCACAGTCATCTGTAATCCCAGTTCCAGGGAATCGGACACTGTCTTCTGAATTCCACAGGCACTAGGCATGCATGTGCTACCCAGACATACAAGCAAACAAAACATTTCCATGCTTAAAATAAAATAAATAAGTCTACTTAAAACTAAATTCAATACTGAAAGTCTAAATTTAATGTGGATTCGCAGCTTCCATTTCAAATGCCAACTCTAACTGTATGTAAGCTCATTAAGTTCTATAGGCTTCAGATCTGATTAACTTTGGTGTCTGATTTTTATTTATCTGCAAGGGTTGTTTTTTTTTCTTTAAAGTAAAGTTCATTTTTTAAGAAGCCATCTAAGAGTGGAAAGACAAGAATATGAATGGCTTAGAAGAACAATAATCAGTATAAATTCCCAGAAAAGATTACCTGTCAAGATGAAGGAGACAAAACAGGAAGCTTGCATGAACTACAGCTGTAACCCAAAACAAGCCAAGCAAAATAATTTCAAACCTTTGTACAACACAAAATCCCAAGCTAAAAACATTTCACAGAATGCCACGAAGTGGTTTGTAAAGAGACCTTGCCCTTACTATATTAACTTTACTCGATACTAATAAATCCTCCATACACCTTATGAAATAAACAAAACCATCACCGCATCTTGCATACTCACTCAAGCACAGACATCTCTGCGGAGGTTGGGGGGATACGCATGTGCAGCACACACATGCAGGTCAGAGGACAGCTTATGAGAGTCTGTTCTCTCCTGCGACCATGTGGGTCCGGGAGATTGAACTCTGGCCAGCAGGCTTGGTGGTAGGTGTTTTTACCTGCTTAGCGAGCTTGCCAATCTGGCCCGCAGAACTTTTGAAAGTGGCCTACGAATGAATGTTCGAGAACCCAGGAGAAATCAGCTTCCGCTACAAGTAATCTAAGTCCTTTGCTCTGGTGCGACAGGAGGGTTCCATATTCCATAGCATAGGATGGCAGTGCCACAGGTCAAAATGGGTGAGTCTCACATGGGGGGGGGGCAAGAGAAACTGTTGCAGAGTGGAGTGTGGGGTCATTTATATGGGAGTTCACCACAGGCTCAAGATTAATAATGCTGTTTAGATTGCAAATACAGAATAGTTACACACACGAAGAAGACAGGCAGAAAAGTCAGGCTGTATGCTTCCTGAAGAGGAACAGATGTGTTCATGCAGAAGGAGGGGCCCTCGGCAGCATGGAGAAGGCTGGCAAACTGGAAAATGAAATAGAGATTTCTGCTTGCCACCTTTGTATTTCCAGTGTTTATTATTTCCCATATTGTTTGTCGTTTAGAGCAGTGTGAAACTCTCAGGTGTGCAGCATGGCAAATTTTCACAGATGTACATGTATCTGTGTAATGTTATGTTTTACATAACATTTTATGTAAAAAATTACCATGCAAATGAAAAGAAAGCAGATTTTGAGACTGATCTGCAATTTGCACTTACTTTTCAAAGCCATGTCCATTACAAATAAAGCCATTACCAGTTAGTTCTCTGTTTTGAGGAAGTGGTTATTCCAAGAAGAAATCCAACATTTCTGTTAAAATTCATGTAAGCGCAAGAAAACCTTCCCAACCTAAAGAAGAGTTACTTTTTAGAAACTTTATGAGGTGCCTGCTATTGTAAGTGAGCATGTCTTGTGGTTGATGTGGAATGTGGTGAGAGAGAAACCTTTAACAGCCCATCCAAGGGAAAGCATCCAAGCCACAGACACCAAGGGCTTCTGTAAGGACCACAGTTTCAGCTTCCCTCTGTGGAGGAACGGTCTCCATTCTTCCCACACCACTCTTCATCAAACACATCAACACTTTTAACCGTTATCTAACCCTTTAGAGTGCACTGGTTTCGACATGAACTTAATCCTTGATCTTGATGTTTTCTGGGGACAATAAGTAGACTTTCCTCCATGTCTTCCATGTTAGTCAGTTTTCTGCTATAATAACAACATGCCCACATCATCAAGCACGCAGGAGCAGCCCATGTATGGCGGTTCTTCGGTTATTCCTATCCTGAGCTGTCCCAAATGCTTGTCTTATTGTCTTCCTTTATCCTGCTTATCCAGCATAAAGGGTTCTTCCTCCTTGTTTTATCCTATGAACTCCTTCAAGCAGTGCTAACTTTGAGTATCTGCCATCATTCTTTCTCACGACACTCTCATAACAAGTATCTCAAGTGCCATTGCCATATCCTATAGTTTACTTCCTTCTGTAGATGGAAATGTTTCTTAATGGCATTGTCATTCGGTCTGTCTCTTTGTGTGACATCTAGAATCCTCCTGAGACATGCCATCTCAAACACATTCAGCCTCTGTTGTGAGGAGCAGAGCGTTTGATTGTCCAGGTTTCAGAGTTGTAAACAGAAGGCAGCTCAAAACAAGTGTCTGGGAAGAAAACTCAGTTCAAGAGAGGGAACTATTTCAGATGTCAAGAAGCGGATAGGGATAGCGAGGTCTGCATTCCAGGCACTAGGAAAGGTTTGGTAAGCAAGAGATGTAACAACAACAAAATTACCAGTATATGAGACATTTATCTTGTCAAATGCCCACAAAATCAACTTATAAAGTGGAAAATGTCATTTGGGCTCACAGTTTTGGAGGCTTCAGCTCATGACTGTCCCATGACATGGACAGTCCCATGTTCATGTTTTTGATCTGAGGACAGGTAGCACATTGCTGCAAGAGGATAAGACTTATGATGTTCTTCTCAGCAGTCAGAGAACATAGAGAAATGGAGGAGGAAGAGGTCAGGGTCCCATGTACCTTTCCAAGAGACAGTCTTAATGACTAAGGACCTCTGTAGGCTCAAACTCTTGGTCTCCAAAATCTCTGCCATGGTGCCACACTGGAGATCAAGACTTTAGCCCATGGGGGTGTTCAAGGTCCCAATGACACCAATAGTATCCTCCATGCAGATTAAACTTGAATCACATGCCTAAGTTTACTAGTCTACTTGAAAACTAATTCATAACTTAAGCAATCTGACAGTCAATGATGCCAAAAGCCAGACTATTGTGGAGCTAGGACTAGTGTGGAGAGCTGTGCACAAGAGGGCATTGTAAGATGGCAGAACCAGAAAGAAGAACAGTTTCTCTTCTCCCAGCAAAATGGTTGTCATCCTCAACTACTTCCACTCATACACAAGCCCCTCCAACCCTGGAAATTCTGGTCATAGAGAAAAGGACGAGTCTGCTCAAATGCAGAAGCATGCATATTCTGTCTCCCATATCGAAATGAAAGCAGTCCACCAAGGCTTCAAGACCGTATGCTCTTCTCAAAGTTAATTTAGAAGTATACACACACACACACACACACATATGTATATACATACATATATATCACAAAAGCTACTTAATTTCATAGGAAAAAATATAGTATATATATCATATAGTATATTCCTGAATAGTATATATATTGTTATATACATATACCTATATACTTCTATATAGTATATAGATCATATAGTATGTCTGAATGGTATATATACTATTATATATACATACATGCATTATATTAGTATATATGTGTGCATACTATATATATATATATCTTTTTCCTGTGAAATTAAGAATTTTTGTGTGATTGAGTTGTATAATTTGTAATTCTTTTGAATTCACATTCTTTCCTGGTATTTTCTAGGACACACAGGAAAAACACCTTTACCCTAATTTGCACCTGACTAAGTCATTCTTAATCCTTTGGAAAACCACATTTGTTAATGATGTTTGGTAAAGGACAAATCTCTAGTCTCACGTGGCCTCAGTAGAAAGGCATGGGGAAAGCAAGGGAAGGAAGCTGTGAGGTAGAAGGGGACGCATGGTGCTGTTTTGTTTTGCTTTGTTTTTAATCCTTGCAGTTCATTTCTGCCATGGAAACAGGAGGCAGCGTCCCTCCATTTTCTGCCATTGTCATTTTTCTTGTTCTTGTTTTAGCTGATGAATAAACAGGCATGCAGGGACCTTATTAATTAGTTGTGACCACATAATTGCTAAATTGGCAACTTAAACCATGAATTCCTGACTCTAGACATTGCATATTTTTTCCAACACTAAAATAAGGCTCTTTTGCTGTTGTTTTATACCCAGGAATCTGCATCAGAGAGCTGAAATGATATTCTGTTTTCCTTTGGTTTACAGATAGGTTACGAGTGAGAGGTGGTGGGATGTTATTACCAGCCTTAAGTGATTCCTGTAATAGACTAAAGTTTTCCACCTCTAATTGAGTAGGGACCTCCCAAAGCTTCCATCAGACAGGGATTGTATTTGATAGAGAGGCTCATGATGCCTGGGAGGTGTATCCTGAGAAGCCAGGACTAGGTTAGAGATGGAATTTAGTCCCAGGTCAGTGGATTTTCCTAAGATAATGAGACCTGCTAGTAAAATGGAAGGTGTATTTTATCTGCCTCTTTGGCAGGGAGATCATTAAGACATGAGTCAGAGCAAGGAAAAGACATTAACCCGGGACTACACGATCTCATCCTGGAAGGTTCATCTGTTTAGTGGAGCAGCTGGCGAATGTGAAGTTTTCGTAGACACTGGGAGGTGCCAGGAAACAATGCGCAGACAAAGAATTTGCTCAGAGATTTAACTGTATGGAATTAGACCCAGTGAGGAGAATCAGACTTGGATGTATCAGCAAGCTCTCTGCTTCAAAAGCTGACAAGACCTCTACAAGTCCACCCTCCACCCTTTCCTGCTGCATAAAATAAGCATCCGAGTCTCGCATGACTGTGCTGGAGTCTGTCTCTTCATATTTGACCCATTTTAAATTGGAATTACCATAGGAGATATTGTTGACCACATTCCTTATAACCAAGATGCATTTGTGTTATTGTTTCCCCAGTTGGAGGCATAGCCCTCAGTTCCAAGCCACAGGGGAAATGGTGGGAGGGGATGCCTGCTGGTAACGTAATGATTTTCCAGCTTACCCATTTTATTTGAGCATCAATATTTGTTACCAGTGGTTCTTGGTGGTGGTTATTACCAGTGGGATCAGTATCCTAAGAGAACTCTTCCCGATGTTGTAGAAGGGAGCCATGAGTGTAAAAGGAACTTCACAATGGAGCAGAGCTGAGAAGAAACACAGTGAACAGTGTTGTAGCAGACCCATCCCAACCTCGGAGCCAGATGCAGACCTAGAAGGCATCCCTGCTTGCAAACAAGAAGAAGTGTGGTTATGACAGACTCTGAGCTTCTGCTCTAGAACGTCATCCAGGAAGCCCAGAGGCTCAAAGTCACAAAAGTATGGTGACAAATTAAATTACCCTTGAATCCCCTTTTGAAAAATTGTACTTTCCGAATCACAGAATCTTGGAGCAGAAAAGAACCTCAGAGGTTTCCTGGTCCAGCAGTTTTTAGTCCACAAATGAATTTACCAGCAAAGCATGTTAGAGGCACATACCACTCTCCTACCTCCCAAGAAAAACCCTGAAGCAAACTTCTCTTTCTCTTGTTTTCAACATTTAAAGACAAAACAGGCAGGCAGGTGAAGTTCCTGGACATTGTTACAGGAAACCTAAATCAGAAATAGTTCACTGTCGTCTTCTATCATCTTCTTTGGCACAGGAAAACACACCTAAAATGACTGTTAATGATGAATATTACTGTTCTTCATAGGCATGGTGTTTGCACAAAGGCATCTCAGGAATTTTTATGGGTTTTTTGAGCTTAATCTTCTCTCTTAGTCAACCTGATTCGAGATATTGGTAAAGTCTCACTTGCGTTCTGTTTAAGAAGCCATGGTCCTCCACAAGGGCAGCAAAAATATCTGCTTGTTGTCTGGTTCTGGTTCCCTAATCACAGGTCCCAGTACTTGCTCATCTTTCTGTGTGTGAGGAAGTGGAGATGGGGTGGGGGTCGGAGAGCCTCTGTGCCCATCTCTTCTATCTATACAAATATGTGTGAGTGTGCACATGTATACTTATGTGCACACAAGCGCACGCACACACACATACATGAATCTACAGAGAGCTCAGGTCAACAAATAAGAAACACATAATAGATTTCTTATAACCTCCTGTTTAAATACCAAGCAGGATTGAGCTAAGTACAAAAGGTCAGGATGAAACTGGAAGCAAAGTAAAGTCTAATTATATCATAAAGCATTGCCCACCAGTGCCACAATTAACTGGCTACAAGAGGGGAAGCTATAGGAGGGGTGTGGCATAGCAGCTTCAAAGCTCAGGGATGACACCAAGTGGAGCTTCAATTCTCACTAATCAACTTCTATGCAGGCAGCTTAACCCAAGCCACTTTCTCTGTAGCCACAACACATTGAGAAATACAGCTACTTATCCAAAAGTTCCAACCCTTGAGGCATGGCCATGTGGAGGAGGGACAATCCAGGAAATGTGGCTGATTCTGAAGAAGTGAGGACACGGTCTGGGGTGATGACTCAGAGGGTAGAGGTACCATGTGTGCAATCCCGGCAATGTTGATCTTAGAACCCATATTAATCTTTTTTTAAAATTGTATGTGATGGCATACATCTGTAACGCTAGTACTCCTACAGCGAGACCAGGGAGCGAGACGTGACAATCACCCAAAGGCTCACGGGACAGCCAGGCAGGAATATGCAGCCAAGCAGAACAAGACGGACCCATGTCAGTGAGGCGGAAGGAGAAAATGGCTCCTGAGAGTGATTCTCTGACTTCTGCATATGCATAATGGTACACCCTACACACATGTGTGTTCACACACCTCCATACACATGTATGAGCACATACACAGTGAATAAATAAAAGTTTAAACTCGCCAGGCGATGGTGGCACACGCCTTTAATCCCAGCACTCGGGAGGCAGAGGCAGGCGGATCTCTGTGAGTTCGAGACCAGCCTGATCTACAAGAGCTAGTTCCAGGACAGGCTTCAAAACCACAGAGAAACCCTGTCTCAAAAAAAAAAAAAAGTTTAAACTCTTCATAAAAAAACTGTCTGCCAAAGAAACCAGAATAATGTGAAAATCAGTAAAGCCTCAAGAAAATGCAAATAGGTAATTCAATGAGATGAGAAAGTAAGGAACTAGAAAAACAGTTTCTAATAAAATGAAATTAAAAGGTCAAACAGAAATCCTAATGCTGAAAACTGCAATAGAAAAAAAATGCAATGTAAGTATTAACAATAGAATTGGTCAAGCAGCACATAAACAGAAGAAAGTCATATACAAGGGAGTTCTAATATGGCTAGCTGAAGAATTCTCAGCAAAGATGGATTAGGTCAGAGAAGAACAGATGTTGCATTTGAAGGGCTGAGCTAAGAAAGTCTACTAAAACTCAAATAAAACAGCTATGCTGTTCTTTAAAATGAACAGGACTGAAGCTGTAGCTCAGTAGTAGAGCACAAGTTTACCATCCATGAGCTCCTTGGTTGGGTCCATCCCCAGAGTCACAAGAGAAAGGAAGAGACAGTGCAAGAGGAAAGGATAATAAGGAATTCCCCACACACAAGTAAAAGCTGGAGGATTTCATCACTACCAGATCTGCTTCATAAGAAATGCTAAAGGAAGCACTCAAGCTCATAGAATGGTGTTAATGAGTAGCACAATAACGCTCAGCATTATTGAGAAATTTAAAATAAAAAAAATCATCGTCATCATCATCATCATGCTGCGCGTGGTAGCACACACCTTTATTCTCAGCACTTGGAAGGCAGAGGCAGGTGGATCTTTGTGAGTTCAAATCCAGTCTGGTCTACAAAGCAAGTTCCAGGTGAGCCAAAATACATGGTAAGGCCTTGTCACAAAAAACATATCACAATCATATTATCCTTTACTGTTAGAATGTCTGTTATTAAGAAAAAAAGATGTGTTGGCAAATGTGTTCAGAAAAGGGAAGCCTTGGTATTTGGGTAAAAATGTAGACTAGTGAAGGTGCTGCAGAAAACAGTACAGAGTTCCATTGAGACATTAAAGATATGTCCACTATACAATACAACCCTATTCCCACTACAGGAGATGTAGCTAAGGGAAATGTACTTAGCATGTTGACAGAATATATGTGCTTTCTTTCTTATTATGTCACAACTTGCAGGAGCCAAGCTATGAAATAAATTTCAGTATGCATCAACACTTGTTGATAAGTGAGTGAATTAAAACAAAAATGTAACATATATATATACATATACATATATATGTATAATAGGATACCATTAAAAAGCAACAGGTGAGTGAATTTTAAAAGTAACTGACGTACACAATAGAATGCTATTCGTCCACTAAAAAGATGGGAAGTCAGTCACTTGGGATAATATGAACGAATCTGGAGGCCTCTGTGTTAAGTGAAATAAGACAAAGACAGATGCTGCATGGTCTCACTCACATCCATAATCTAAAAGAGAGACTCGCATAGACATTGTCAAACAGCAGCTTCCCAAAGGCTAGGGAAGTGGGCATTGTGGGGAAAGTGTTCTGGAGACGGGTTAATCAAAGGGAACAAATATTCAGTTAGATAAAAGGAAAAACTACAGGCGATCTACCATAATACATGATGACTATAGTTAATGTTATATTGTTTTCTTGACAAGCTGCTAAGAGAATTGAAGCAACAAACTATCCTAGAAGCGTGAGGACCAGGGATGGCTAGGAGCATAGCAGCAGTATAACGGTTGCCTAGCACAAGCAAGACCCTCTGCTCCATCCTGAGCGCTATGGAGAGGGGGTGATGCACATACTGATTAGCAGGTAAAATCATTCGACAGTTCCGTGCACTTTAAAGCATCATGCTGCTCATGACAAATACATGCGGTTTTGTCTGTTAACTACAGATAGTAATAAAAAAGAAACACACAATAAGATTTTCTATGTGAGCTTCTGATGCACACTGCAGTCTGAGGAAAGGGCTCGACACTGTCTGTAGCATTGTGAACTAACCAAAGAGTATACACCCTAGAAAAATTTCAACTTTCAGAAAAAAATCAAGATAAAATATTTCCTATCATATATGGCAATAAAGCCATCCAGAAGCAAAGGATAGTGGTATTTTTCTTGGCTTCCCCTTCAACTCCAATTCTTCCATCCATCTCTTCCAGGCTGAGACAGAAGTTTGAATGAACCAACCATGGATTTTGCTGACAATGGAAGTTAGCAGTTGGCAGAGAGGTGTATTTCCTGAAAATGATCTCTGCTGGGGCCTGGCCTCACGAATAAAAGAAAACTAAGATGAACCCAGGTCCTGGGCACCATCCAAATCTACACAATGCAGAGCCTCTTGGCGTTCTGATTACAGCAGAGACAGGTTCAAGGTGCTACATCTCAGAACAATCGTTAGTTCAGCTTCACTGGGATTTTGGCAGGGTAGCACTGGCTCAGACTGAAAAGATTTCATTTGTCTATAAAAATAATTACAGATAAACCAGTCTTTACAATTATTCATTTCTGTGTGGGAAGGGTGTGTGTGTGTGTGTGTGTGTGTGTGTGTGTGTGCGTAACAGGGGAGACAGCGATTCCAAGCACTGCCCCATTCCAGAGCAGAAGCTGTGCAGTCTCTCCTCATTCCTGCATGAATCATTATCCTTGTCTCTTCTCTTGTGACTTTTCACCTAGAATGTCCCATTTGTGGAACCTTTGCTCCAGTTTTTCTAATTCACCTCCCTCCAGAATCCTCTGTGTATCTCCCAATAAAGTCACCCCCAAGTCTTTATTGGCAATCACATATCTTCCTTATGACCTCCCAGGACATGACACGACCCTACCCCATTGGAGCATTTTCTTTCTGTGATGTGTGGCTTAGTCTTTGGCAAAGTGACAAAAGGTAACTCAGGGAAAAGGAGAATGCTATCTGATTTGTCGCCGAATTCAGATCTCTTTCTATCCACCCTACACCTTCAGCAGAGGATGAGACCCAAGGCTTTGGGCAGGCTAGGCAAGTGCTCAACCACTCAGCTTCACCCCAGTCACTTCTGAAAAAGTTTTAGTTTGAGACAGGGCATTGTTGAATTGCCCAGGTTGGCCTTGAACTCATTATACTGTTCAGGGTAGCCTTGACCTTACAATTATGCCCCAGTCTGCTGAGCAGCTGGGATTTCAGATGTACACTGCCACACTAGGCTTGAGTCCTGCCTCTAAACAAAATAAAATACCATAAACAAAAAGGAAGGTGACCCCCGTGAAAGGCACAACCTTTTGTCACAGACAGAGAGCTTGATGATTGGTGTCCTGGCAGCCACTTTGGAAAATGAAGCGAGGGTAAGGCTAGAAAGTATGTGCAGATGATGGAACCGCATTATAGGTCATCCCAGATGACGTGGAGCCAGCATACGAGCCTGAAGAGCCTGTCTCAGGATTTCTTCTGTATAATAGATAAGGGTAAGCACTCCTCGAACTTATTTAAGCTCCTGTCATTTTTTATTGCAGCCAAATATAACCCATACTGATACAGCCATTTACTAAACAATGGAAAAGCGGTGGTGGAGCCCTTGGCTGCTGTTTCATCCTCCAAGTGGAGATAAACCCATGCTTTCTGAGACACGTTCTGAAGCAACCTCTTGAGATCCTGGATTGTAAAGACCCCAACAGGTCGGTGCGACTGCGTCTGTGTGAATTGTGCCCTTTGGGAACTCATCCAAGTGAGATTTAGGAGACGATCCGGGGTCATGTTGCTCTCCATGAAGCCTTTAATCTGCAACATTTGAGAGAAGATTCTATGCCAAACAGGAAGGGAGTGAATTTCAAACCGCTGTCTTCATTTGTAAGAAGTGAAATGCAAAATGTCAAGCAAAATTTTGCCTTGCTTATGAATGCTTCATCCTTTTGCTTTGTAAACATAAAAACCAAGCGTGTTTGGTGTAAGGAGCCTGATAGTCTTCCTTTGCTTTGCTTCCCTCTCTTCCTAAACCACAAATCTGCAGAGAAGGATATGCAGCTAATTTAACTAATTGAAAGCCTGAGCCATTGAGGTGGTCCTTCCCCTATTGTGTGGGGTCATAAAGCATTAGAGACCATGTGAGCCATGCACCTCCTGCATCTTCTGTACATGTTTATGTTGGTGGGAAAACTGAGCCAGGCCCACCTCAGTGGAGAATGTCAAGTTGCTGTCTCATCCTTTCTCTAACTTGGAATTAATTTCTTTTTAAAATGAGAGCATGTTAACAAAGTTGGAACCTGCCCTCAAGTTTTGGGTGAGATGGTCTGAATGTTCATGCATACACATAAACATACATACATACACACACACACACACACACACACACACACAAGCTGATGGTGTGTAATAGCTCCCTCTACTAAGGACTTTTCCAGGAAACACCACTAAGGTTTAGGACAAGGTAAATAGTGCTGCCCCATTTAAACATCACCTTTAACCCAGATTTCCCACAAGTACTAGGAACCCAGGGTCTGGTACTGTGCTCCTATTCTCATTGGCCTTCTGTGCCCTGAGTGTAACTGATGCAGGAGATTGTCTATAGCTAAAGTGGGTCAGGTAAAGCAGGGGCAGGGTGGAGCACAATTATAGTATGGCTTCACTGTGGGCATTTCAGCTTCTCTACTCTTACTATCGTTACACATTTTCAAAGGCTGACATTACTCCTTCCATTGCGGTCAGTTCATCTGACTGTGTGCTGTTCAGTCATTCGGATGAGTCAGTCCAAACAGCAATTGTTGACAATGGAGTCATCATCATTAAGTGTTTTCTTCTATCCCAGTCTGACCAGTCCTTTCCTCGAAATGTAGGGGTGATTAGGAAAACACAACCTCCCTCGCCTCTCACATTCAAGCCTTTCTTCTTCATCCCCCCAACTCTCCTTCCCATCTTTGTTTCTCTTCACTCTTAGCTCTCTCAAGTCCAAGTTCCCGGCTTAGCAGTGGCATGCCGGGTAGAGTCCTCTGAGCTTGCTCTGCATTTTCTAGACAATAAATAAGGCCTGGCTTCAGGACACTCTACTGTGCAGGTTCTCTCACCTTCCTGGCCCATTCCTCCACTAAAACAGCTAAGCCTTGTCATCATGTTGCCACCGACCACCACAATAACACAGAACCAATGAAGCTGAAGGGTACGCGGTGCCAGGGAGCCGGTGCTTATCTGGGCCCCCCTTCTTCATATCCTTCCTCATGCAGATGCTGTTTTAGAGAGTGCTGTCTCTCAAATTGTGTGTTTGAGGTGAAAAACTCAGCAATAGTAAAGGTTTCCAGAACACATAATGACGGAAATGAATGAATCTAGGGCATCTCCGGCAGCACTCACCTATGCTGCATTGAGTGACATCACTGCAGCCTTAATTCTGAACCCACAGCATGCACACTTGCCATTGCACATGCCATCAAGCCAGGCGATGCCTATGCACACTTCTGGAAACACCCGGGCTCAGGCTCAAGACAACGTGTGTGGAGAATTGCGGGGCTTTTGCTGCACATGCAAGGCTTGCTGCCCTTATAGGAACATGGTCGCTTAACTACAGAGAACAAAGACTGTTGATACTTCCCCATCACTGTTTCTTAAGCACGTATGCTGTGAGTTATTATATGCCTGGCGCGTGCCATGTCAGAATTAAAAACTGTTGTTCAATTTTGATTTGCATTTCACTTTAAAAAAAAATCATTAAATGGATTTTGCTTTAAAATTAGCACGTAATTTCTAATCATTTCTGAAATGTCCCCAAACATACTTCTGCTAATTTATACTACATACTTGTGTGCATTATGGTGTGAGTATAAAATTAAAACATCGATCAACTCTGAAAAAACATTACTGATCCGCTACACTCTAATGTATCAAATATCAAACTAAGAGTTAATTCTTTATGCAAAAAATAAACAACTGCATTCACCTCATTAGAAAATGAACTTTTTTCATCATTATTAACTGGTAAAATTATATGTGCACCAAATACTTCTTTTACAATAAAAATTCTTTCTGATTTGCTATCAGTAAATACCTGTTTCATATACCCAGATACCCAGATCCACATAAAAGTTTCTCAGGCCAAAATGGGTCATGAGTGGCACCTGATCTACACCATGCATCACCAACTGTTCACTTGTAAAGATCTAGGACCATTATACATTGTGGGCCATCCAGTCTTCAAGCATCTACTCGCCTATAGTATGTGGCATGAGTATCATAGAGCCGACCCTGTACTTTGGATCCAGACTGCCTTTCAAAGTTAAAGCCCACAGTTAAGCCTTGGTTAAGGCTTGATTGTAACCTGGTACTATCCAGCATGGTAGAATCTTTAAGAGGTGGGGATTGGTAGAAACTCCAGGTAATTGAGAACATATACCTTTGGTTAATATGGCGAGACACCAACCTTCTTTCTCTTGTTTGCTTTCCAGCCCTGGCATGGCAGGTTTTATCTACCATGTGCCAGTTTCAAACCAATGGGGATAACCAGTCATGGACCAAAACTTCTGAAACCACAAGGCAAAACAAACCTCCAAAACCATAAGTCAAAACAAGCCTCTGAAATGGCGAACCAAAATAAACTTTTCTTTTCTATGCTCAGCTCTTTGTTGGAATAACTGAAAGCTGACTTATGCGGGTGAATTTTAGGTCAATGACTGTGGTGAGCATCCTAGTAAAGTTTTATGGAAGTCTCTAAAAGCTGGATTTTAATAAGATCTTACCCTGTCACAAAATATTATGATTTTACCATTTTTTGTTTAAAGCTATTTCAACATGTAAGGAAATTGTTCTTAGCTGGAAGGTTATGAGTAACTAGGACTGGATGTGACTCGTGGGCCACAGCTTGCCAACACTGACAGACAGACATGAATACATTTTTCTTGTGTGCCGGTGAGAACACTTGGGGGCCATTGCCTACATCGTACAACCTTTAATTCATACTCTGCCACCAAACAATTCGATAACCTCAGAAGCTAGCTCAGGCCAATTTTGGAGCAAAGGGCAATACACAGAAAATAATGCAGCGATCATTTTATTTGGTGAAGAGTGGCTGCTACACATCAAATCCCTCGCACATAAGTTTCTACACGGATATTCATCTTTGCGGCACTCATCAAGCATGGCACACCACTGGCTTCCTTAAGTGCTAATCATCCCAGTCACGTCCCTTATTTTTTTCTCTGCGGTATTACTTTGTTTGATTTTTGACAAGTCAAAATCTTTATGGGCTCTACTATATCTCCTTATTCATATCTCCTTCCTAGTAATAAAGTCTTGCTTAGGCAGTGCTCAGAACTCTTGAGGAAAACATCCAGGAGGAAGTGAGCAGATCATTGGCATTCATTAGAAATGCCCCACAAGGCCTTCAAATAGCCAATGCATAATACCACCCAGGTCATCTATTCTCTCATGAAATAGAATAAATGTAGCTGAAAACTTTAATGGCTCTTTTTGGACCCTTTATAAATCATAAATTAGGGATGAAAATCACTTATATGGCAGTTTACTCCTTTTGCTGAGATTACTGTAAACATAAAAAGAAGACAAAAAAATTAAAAGTGAACAGTGACCCTTCTGTAGAGGTTCACACCTGAGTTAAGTGACTCAATTCTATGTGTCAGCCTTACAGAAAGCATTACTCAAGTTAATGGCCCAGCAAGATTACAAGTTAAACCATTTCCCAAGCATTTAAAGACCACGTTGAAATTGCTGATGCTAAATCTATGGCTGGTGAGTGTCCAAGGGAGACGGATTGTCTGTATTAAGTCATAGCAGCATGGCTGTGGGGTCAGATAACAAAGATAAGTGATCTTAAGGGTTATTTATATCTGGATGGGGTATCAGGTAAGCTGCCTTCTTCTATATGGACATTTGAGGTTATGGCCCAGGAGCAGGAAACAAAGGCTTAGCCTAAGAATTTCCCAGCTATGACTAAGAGAGAAAACTCTCTTCTTACAAAACCTCCCCCAGGGAGTCACCAGAGCAATTAAAGTGACAGGACATGCTGCCCATAAGAGCCATGCCAACCCCCAGATTTAATGGCTGATATGTGGCTATAGCTGAGAATTCTGACAAAGAGAATGAAACTAATTCTGGAGACGCCTGAGACAGCAAATATTCTAACCCATTTCCTGGCCGTGACAGAGAAACGTAAGTATGAAGAAAGGCAGGAGAACAGCGGATCCCTGGGGAAACTGAACCAGGCGCCACTTGTGAAATTCAGCTACCAGCTTCCACAGCCTTGCCTCTCACTAGCAGGGAGATGTGGTGTCAAACCACTATCCAGCATCCTCTCCACAGCTGTGATGTTTAGGGAAGGAAGGGGACTCAGTGGTGGCCGAGTTTTTCCTGCTTATATTTTTCTTTCTAGGCACAGCTCTCTGAACTTTTTTGAAATACCATCACTGACCAAATGGGGGATCAATTACAGGATGCACAGGTGGCAGAGCTGCCCCCCCACCTTTCCTGTCTTTGCCTCATTCCTCAGCACTACTGGATTTTGTTCTCCCAAACCACTCGGCTCTTGCTCTGTTCTTTAGATTATCCCAAGCTCTCCCCACCACCCTGCCTTTATTTCTAGTCAACAGTTAGTTTCTATTGTTTTTGCCACTGGAAAAGTTCACAGCAGCTCTAGAAATAGATTTACTTACATCGATAGATGAGAGGTAAGAAACCATATTACCAGAGCCCCCAAGTGCTTCTTAAAAGTCAATGTTTATTCATTTTGGAGAAAAAGTGTTAGTTTGGTAGAGCGGCATGTACCTGTAGTCGCCACTATTCTGGAAGCTTAGGTTTAGAGAAGAAAAATAATTGATCCCAGGAATTGGAGACCATCTTAGGGATCTTACAGTGGAAGGGGTTTTCCTCAAGAATGCGACTATATCACCATGTAATGACAAAGCATTAGCAGTGATTTCATAAGGGTGCATCTGTGGCAGCTACAGTCTAGCAGCCCTAATACCTAATGTCCTGTGCACCCTGGTCGTCTCACTAAGTCCCCAGGACAAGGTGAAACCAAAAGTATTTGCCACTATAACACTGACCTTCAAACTGTGCAGTTTTGTGAATCATTTAACAAATAAATTATCTTTAAATGTTAACAGCCAAGTAGAGATAGAGGTGATTTATTATGATAGATGATAGAGATTATAATATGATCTTGCAAAATGAGAAAAAAAATACAGAGTGACTTTCTGGCTTACAAGCATAGTTAGGATTCTTTTGATAAGAAAAAATATGTGAAACTTTCATGAAGGTTAAATATCTTTTTATTTCTGACCTGGAGTCAGAAAGATGCGTAATAGAGAAAAGCTGATGAGCAGTACCCAGAGATCACCTGTGGTCAGGAAAAGGGAACAATAAAGAAGTTAAGATAATATTATGTAGGGTGCTGTATCTACTTTTCCATTTGGAGTTTTGGAAGAAATTCAATTTATAAGTGACCTTCATTCCATAAAAGAGGTCAAAGCATATTAAATAAATATATGTCAAATAAAATTTTAGATAAATGCAGAGAAAAGCATTCTTAAGATTAAACTATATGGAAACATAAAAATGACACATATTAATGGTGCCATGTAAGCTTTTGAGGTATGTATATACTGTATAATGCTTACATCATACGAAAGCACAAACGACCCAAAATAACCAAAGCAATCTTGGAAAAAAGAAAAACCAGAGAAGTTGTGCTACCTGACTTCAAAGCAGAGTGATTAAAAGGTGTGGCTTTGGCAGAAAGAGGTACACAGCCCAGTGAAAGAGAACTGAGTACCCTAAAATAACCCCATTAGTCGCAATCAACTGATTTTCCATGAAGGTACTAAGGACACATTGGAGAAAGGTCGGTCTCATCAAGAAATGGAGCTGAGCAAAGGGGGAGTCGCACGCCAAAGAAAGAAGTAGGATTCCTATTTCTCATCAACCTCGGAGTGAAGCATTGATAGTTAGCCTTCAGAGGCCACTATCCTACCAATAAGGGATGAAGATGAGATTGAATTATCTTCTAGATGCAGAGTCTGGGGAAAACCATCAAGCCAGGGTACCAGACAGAAGACGAAGCCATGGTTCAAGGTTACAGTCAACAAGAACTGAGAGTCATTTGTGTTGATGGGATGAAGCCTGTGGATGGTGTTTATGCTCATTCCTCTTAGGAACCCATGAAAAATGCACAGTTTAGCAAGGAAATGTGCATGAACCGAGCTAAAAATGCAGACAGTTTGGGTGCAGACAAAGTATAGAGGATGCCTAGATTGTGACAGCCCCCTAAAGAGAGGGGCTGAAGACATGGACTCCAGATTAATTGCAAAGTACACTCAGTTCTTTGTTGTTTACCTCTCGATGAGTCAGTCAGCCCAGGAGAGGGTAATCTCTTCAGGTTCCAGACGTCAGAGTCATAAAGAAAAGAACAGGTGTGGCTGACACATACGGCATTTCATCTCACTGAGATATTTATTGGTCAATAAATTAGGAGCTAACAATTGTTAACTTTGCTTTGCTATGAAAATCCCAACTTCTGCAATCAAAAGAGAAATATTCAAAAGAAAATCACATCTAAACTACTGCCAGCCTGACTGAGGCAGAGAACCAGAGTCCCAAGCTGCACCCACTTACAGTGAAAGCTCAGCTAACGTGTGTTCCCGAAGGATTTCCACGTGAGCTGCCCTCCCTCCCCGTGGTATGTTTAAGCTCTTGGCCCCAGAGCTGATGGTGCTGCCTTGAGTGACTGTGGCACCTTTCCGATATGGAGCCCAGTTGGTTGAGTAAAGACCATGGAAACAGGGATAGGGTGTTCCAGTTTGGTCCCTGTTCCACACCAACCTCTCTGTTGATGGCACACTGAAAGTCCGCGTCATTGCAGGTGAGTCCCAGCCATTATGGCTTCCCAGCCATGGAACCATAAGCCAAATAATCCTTCCTTCAATCAGCTGATTCTTGTCTGTTGTCTGACTGTGATGAAATGAGCTTCGTTGGTCCGGTTTGACTCTCCAGTTTTAGGCAGTGGTCCCTGGAGTTGCACTTTGAATCTAGAGATACGATTCTGTTCTTAAAGCACTTACTTGGCAATGACTTCACCAGCCAGCAAAGAGGGTGGCTGGACACAAAGGGTTGCAAAAGCCTTAGGATGGTTCCCCAGCCCCGTTTGTCTTTGTAATTCTCTACAGCCCCATTCACAATTCTGCATTTGTATTAGTGATAACACTGCAGCAACCAGAAGTTGAGGCTGATGCGCTTAGCATGTGGTTGAATTAGCGTAATAGAAGAACTAATGCTAGCAGCTATAGACTGTGGTCTGAAGAGATACGTCAAGGAATGCAGGGGAGTAGGCAGCTCTGACATCCAGCCATGTTGCTCGTGACTGACTTGAGCTATATCTGAAGTCAGGGCCATAATTCAGTTGAACCACATCATTGGCAGGGTTCAGGACACACTGCCCCCAAATATGACATCTTGTCATCTGAGAAAATAGCAGAAGCAAGGTGGTGTCTCTGACCTCCTCTTCCCCTTCTCCCTTTAAAGACCCTCATGTGACAGGCATCATGTCCTGTACCCATGAAAAGGGCAGGAAGACACAGAGATACTGAGAGGGATCTGAGCACACAGGCCTTGCGTTTTCCTCCCTCTGATTAATTGCTATTGAAGCATATCCCCCTCTGCCCAGGGTCATCAAGCACAAGCTTAAGATGCAGTCCCCACATTTCTCTGGGTCGTCATTTCTGAAACTGCGTTCACATCACTTAAAACCTACATTCACACATGCATGTGCTTTTCTCCTGGCAGTGCATTTTGTTGGTTTACTTTTCAGGCTTACCAGAGCCCTGGATGTGGTTGCAGTTTTCCTTTACTGTTCTTGTTGCCATGAAGAATAACAAAGCTGCCCAAATGAACATTGTTGTGATGATGTAAGCTATGTAAATATTTGAAATACAATTTTTAAAAAGTAATTATGTGAGATAAAAGTGAAAAGGATGATGGGCTATTTAAATTTTACAGTCAAATAGCAATAAATCCTCATGTAAAATTAAAAAAAAACTCAGAGAAATAAGAAAATATGCTCCCCTCTTTCCTTGTCTTTTCTCTTCAGTCAGTACCTTGGTTTGTGGGAAATTCAGTTTAAGTATTTTCTTATTCGCACTTACGTAGCTTTAAAAATGCTATCCAACCTTTTCCATAATGTAGCTTGTAGTGGTGGCAGTGGTATGTTTGTATGTGTCTGTGTGTGCGTGCATGTATTTGCATCTGTCTGTGTTGCATAAACGTGTGTATATGTGTGCATGTGTGAGTGCATGTGTGCATATTCATGTTTCTTTGCTTTTAGTAGGGGTTATTTTGCACAGAAGAGGCATCATGAACTAAACAAACAATATATCCTATTTTCTGGGAGCCACAATTTTTGTTCCAATTTTTCTTGCTTCTTTATAATATTTTTGGCTGTGGGCCTCTCATGTGTTCTTCAATTATCTTCTCGTCTCAAACACACTGTGAGAGGATGCTCAGTACAAGTTGATCTGGGATTGGTGCACATCCCCTCCCGCTGTGGCCAGCCTGAAAGATGGATTGTTCTTCCCCTGAGATGCCCGCAGGCTCTGCTGTGGCTCACAAGTGAACCACACACTCCCACTCCAAGTCACTTGGCAGTCTACTTGGCTCATCTCCCTGCACTGCCCCTGTCCATGGTCCTGCCAACACTTAACGGAGCTTGAGAGGTATATAGAGCATTGTGTCCTTCAGGAAGACATGTAAGTTCCCCAAGTCTCAGTTTCCTCATCCCAAGGTAAGGGCACCAAGGCTGCTGGTCATTAAGAGAATTAAGTAAAATTCTATTAAGTTTAGCCACTCATAATTTCTCTCGTAAATAATGTGAACTAAGTAAACAACTGTAATGGCTGATATAACCATTCTCATTATTACTGATGTCTGCTCAATATTTCAGTCTTGTAGGGAGGAAGATTTTCTAACAAGAAACCAAAGGCAGAAACCATAAAAGTCAAGATTTATATATTTAATTATAAAAAAATTAAAATTTTTCTCTGAAGCAAACAGCACCAAAAAACCATTACTATGCAAATAGAGAAAATTCTTCTGTCATATACAAAGCATAAGTTGGAAAAGGATATAAAAGGAAATTTACTACTACCTGATTATAGTAATATTTCATTTGTATTTTACTAAATAAAGCTTGCCTGAAGATCAGAGAGTAAAACAGTCACATTGGTCAGCCATACAGACCAGGCAGTGGTGGCACACGCCTTTAATCCCAGTAGCCACACTGCTTCACCATAGCAGCTGTGAAGTAGTGGTGAACGCCTTTAATCCTAGCACTAGAGAGGAATATAAGCCGAGATGAGACAGGAACTCACTATCTTTCAGTCTGAGGATTTTTTTAGAAGTATGAGCTCCCTAGTGGCTTGGCTGCTTTGCTTTTCTAATCTTCAGGTTGAACCCTAATATCTTCATCTTGGTTTTTGTTACTCATGCTATGCCTGATGAAAGAACCAAAATATGATTTAAAAAGTTAAAACGTTTATCTCCCATTAGAACTCTAAATACAAATAAATATGGTGGTAAGTTTTCCACATCAATTTTGCAAACATTAAAAAAATGGAACTGAGGATCATTCAGCCTGCTTTTAATAGACTATATTTATGATTTTGGCAATCATTTCCAAGTGTAGTTTTTTGTTGTTGTTTTTTATTTTTACTACCTATCCAGTGTGACTGGTACCCAGGGACATTCCTTTAGCATCTACATTGGCACATATTCTTTAACATCTGGTCAGAGTACTTAAGAACAATCATTCAACAAGAAAGCCAGAAATCTCTGAATTATATTTCAATGAAATGTTATAGATTATTTTATTTCAAATCCAGCAATAATTCCAAAAATGAAAAAAGAAAAACCAAACCAAACCAAATATGACCATGATTTTGCAATAGTGAATTGCGGCTCTTAAGAAGTTTTTCTGTATTATTAATACTATTTTTAATTTTTTTTAAATTAGGCTTGCTAGAGGAAAGTTTCTCTCTTCTAAAGTTATCAGTAAATACATACTATGAAAGAGATGTTCAGGACATGCACAGTTCTGAGTCATGTGTTGACTGAATGCTTGCGTCTAAGAAGCTAAAGAGAGGAAATCCACGGGCACTGTTTGGGCAAAGCATGCTACCTCTCTTCTGAACTCCACACTCTTCCACATATACTTGGGGAAGGGCATTTGGGCTTCAGTGACTGACAAGTGGTTCCATGAAAAAGAAGAAAAGAACTGAGAATCTCTGAAAATTTCACTATCATATCACAGCAAAGGAGCCAGACCATGAAGGGAGCAGGGCCTATGTGTGGGCGGGTGGAGAACGGGTGGGATTGACCTGTAATCTTGACATTGAGCCCCTAGAACCCCAGAAGTGAATGATACAGTGCCCTGGACACCATAACATATTTAGCTATTGGAGACAGTTTCCCTAAAAAAGAAACAGAAATTCGTCTTAATTTCAGCTGAGCCTAATCTTTGTCCTTAAAGTCCATGGAAAGCATGACAGTTTGTCATTGACATAAGACACTGAGGACAACCCACCTTCAAATTCAGACACAAATTCTGTTTGCTGCCCGGCCACCAGAAGACAGGATGCAGTCCAAGCTTGAGCTGAATGGGAGGGAAATCTTGCCACACACAATTTGTCTTAGACAATTGTCTGATCTGGTTATTTTCCACAGTCCAAAGAAAAGAACCTAGCCTCCTCCAAACCACTGTAGCCCAATAAATAACATACAAATCACCAAGACAGCAGCCCTGTCTCCTCTCCAGGTGAGCTAAGGATGCTCATTGCCCCATAATCTCAGGCGCACAATGAACAGAAGGGAGAATCATTTCCCAAAGATGTTGTACTTTAAAATAATTGCCTTGTTGGGGAAAAACTGCAAAACTAGTACATAGAGTCCCATGTATTCTTCACTCAACTTCTTCTAATTGCCACATGGTAAAAAAGCTGCAGCCTAATTAGAGTTACCAGATAAAATACAAGATATTCAGTTAAATTTGAATTTCACACAACAAATAATTCTAGTTTGAATATGTCTTAAAATTACTTGCTGCTTCTCTGGAGTTTAAAAAACAAGATACTTTGTGTTTTTATTTGCTAAATTTGTCAGGCATAATTATCGTGTCAAAACCAGGAAGCTTTTGTATTGGTAGCAGATAAGAAAAGAACAATAACACTTAGCCCATCCTTCATTTCCCGCCATCACACATGCATTCATTCACAGATGTAGACAGTTTTTTTTTTTTAAATTTCAAGAACAAAAATGAAAAGTAGGCACTAGAGAGATAGAACAGTCAGTAAAGTGTCTATCGCACAAGCCAGAGGAGAACTCACATGAAAAAGCCAAGCACAGTCGTATGTACTTAAAGCGCTGAGGAAGCGGAAACAGGATGGTCCCAGGACTCTGGCCAGCCTAGGATAATCAGCCATTTCCAGACCAAGTGTGAGCTCTTGTTCCTCCTAAAGAAGGAGGACAGCATCTGGAGAATGGTATCCAATGTTGACCTAAAGTCTATAAATAGTTATGCATATTCATGCATGTGCACACACATAAATCTACATGAACATGTGCAGGAGTGTGTGTGCATACACATGCACACACAAACGCTATACATACAGGGAGATAGATAGATAGATAGATAGATAGATAGATAGAATAAAATTATCTAAGAACATTCTAAGTCTAAATGTACCTAATAGCAGCCTGGTTTGTCCAGCCAGGGGTGGTCTCCTGCCATTTGCCTAGCCAAATGAACTCTGTGAGGCACCACACTGGTAGAAAGCAACAGGTTTGGAGTTTGACTCACCTAAAGAACTCAGCTTTCTACTTGACTGGTAAAGGTCTTTAGCTTGAATTTTCTGTATTTTTCTTGTCCTCAGGCTGCGATTTGCTGTGTCAATAGGCAACTTCATGCTTTATTACGAGAGGAAAAGTTGAATTCTCTCTCTGGATCTATAATTTATATTCTGCAGCCTGTTATTCTCAATTCGATATTCAATCTCCTGCATGATTATCTTCGTGAAGAATGTTGCTAAAAATAAGAAAAGAAAGCAATGTGCGGAAAACAAGTCCTGCTTCACCTGTCTGAGCCAGGCTGATAGAGCAGCTTTCAATAAAGATTTCTGGGCAGAGGTGAGTAGAGACACGAGAGCGGCAGCAGACAAAACCTCCATACAGAAAGGGAATCACCCACTCCCTTTAGAGGCAACTTGTCCCCTTGCATGATCTACCTGGCCATGACAACCTGCCTTGGCTCTTGGAAATTTTGTTTCAAATACAAGTGATGCTGCTCGCTCCTGACTTAAAAAAAAAAAAAAAAAAAAAAAAAAAGATAGAGAGAATGTCATGATGCATGGGGTCTACCCAAATATCATTGTGAGACACAAAAAAAGACAGGAAAGAACTTTGATTCCTATGCAACACCTGTACCCTGACACTCCCCCACAGGGGAGCACATACCTCCACATGGCAGCAAGCCAGTGATGAACTTTCTAGAATATCAAGAAAAGCAAGAGAAATTAGAATTCTGATTTTTGTAGTCAATGAGTTTAAATCCAAATTAATAGCCTTTATTATAAATCAGATATTTGGGGGATGAAATACGACACCATTTTTATTATTGAATTGTGGCGGCGCAAATGAATGTAGACAGATTATATAGATATATACAGCTTTAATAAGGAAATAGACTTACAGGACCACAGGTTCCCGCGGAGTACTGGAAAAGCGGAGCAAAAGAAAAAGGGCTGCTGGGCTCACGCCCGGCAGATTTATCTGTAAACATTAGCCCGAGGCGAACACGCCCCCAATGGGTGGGGCTATGTCCCTACATTGAATGATTATAATAAAACTTTTTGTACTTGGTTCTGTGTGTGTGTGTGTGTGTGTGTGTGTGTGTGTGTGTGTGTGTGAGCACATGCACACACATCCATACACACATACCGACAGGCATGTGAAGGTCATAAAACAATCTTTTTTGTATTCCTTGAGACAGGATCACTCATTGGCCTGGAAGTTCATCAAATATACAAGACTAGCTGGCTTGCAAGCTTCAGAAACCTACATGTCTCTGCCTCCCTCGTGCTGTGATTACAAGTATGTGCCACTGTTCCCAGAATGCTTTTCATGGGGACCTAAACTCGATTCCTCAGACTTACAAGAAAGCAAGCTCTTACCAACTGAGCTATTTTCCCATCCCTAATGCTAACTTCAGCAAACTCAGTACCACATGAAAACAAGTACATATTCTTTGGTGTCCACAGATGGACTAGGGTAGCTTTGATCCACTGGCTTCTTAGGCTTCTGCATCTTCTGTGCTATCTGGGGTCTGTACTCACCCCTAGAAAGGCAGAAAAACAAAAGAGTAAATCCATATCTCCCTTTGGTAAAAGTGAATTGTGTGATTGCTACCAAAGAACAGGGGTAAGAAATCTCCGCAAGCCTCCCTAAGGCCAAGACTGTGAATACAACCAGACTGCTGGGGCAAGAGCAGGGTTCCTTCTACAATGTATTGGCAATTATATCCACCCCAATTTCTCCCAGCATTATCTAAGCTGAGGAATACACTAGTTTGAGAATCGCAAGCTCAGAGGGTACCTCTGACCAGGAAAACCTAATAAACTGAGAAAAAAGCAAGTGATTAAAGCCTAGCATGGTTTTAATCTTACTGGTATGTCTCCGTAGGCTCTGACTATGCCAGCTATTAGCATTCTGATCATGTGTTTCTCATCCTGTGAAGTATGACATTAACATGACAGTTGACAATGACCCCCCTACATCTGTCACATCCAGAAGATATCTTTGATAAAGCACTGTTTGCTTACTTTGGAAAAAAAAATTGATACCCAGAATTCTAAGCGAGAATGTAGATAAAGAATTAATTCACCTGTTCACCTTTCTCTGCACATATGCAATGGATGAAATGTCCATCCACGGAAACTGATATCATTACTAAGTCCTCATTCAAGTCCTCTTGGGGACAGATGACATGCTGACTTTTAAGTTTATTCAGAATCAGCTTTGTCGGCAAAATACTCAGGTGTGTGAGCATGCATGTGGACATATGTGTGTACGCATGTGTGCATGTGATTGTGTATGCATTGTGTGGACATGTGTGCAAGTGTGTGTGTGTGCATGTATGAATGGAGGTGTAACTTGCCACCATGCACATGTGGAAACCAGAGACGACAGCCTGGAGTGTCAGTCCTCACCCTCTATCTTATTTGTGACAGAATCTCTGTCTTGCTCCTAAGAGAGTTTTAAAATGGACACAAAGTTGGATCTATGGGGGGGGGCAGAGTTGGGAAGATGTGGGCAGTGAATAGGAAATTGTGGAAAGCTCCCAAAGAACTAATAAAAATTAAAACCACCCATCCAAGTTATTGTGACCTCAAGACAGACAGTTTAATAAACAGACATTGAAAAGTCTGTCTGGCTCCATATTCACAAACTAGGGTGTGAAGGGGTATTTTAAAAATCTGCCTGTATGTGCTTGAATCTTGTTTTTATTTAATTAAAAAGTAGATTTGTTTCTCACATAATATATCCTGATTATGGTTTCTCCTGCTTCTACTCCTCCCATTTCCTCCCCATCTCCCTTCTGTCATCTAGATCTATCCTCATCATTTCTCATTAGAAAACAAACCGGTTCCTAAGAGATTATAATAAAATATAATATGATGAGACAAAAATAACATATAGGTATAGGACAAAACTAACAGAAAGAACCCAAGGAAAGACATAAGAAGTGGATATAGATACAGAAATCCACCTTTCCCCACACTCAGAAATCATAAAAAACACTAAACTAGAAGCCATAATTTATATCTAAATGACCTATAGGATAAAAAGAGAGATAAACAGTGAGGGGCTGAAGAGATGGCCAGCAAAGACCACTTCCCGCTCTTGTAGAGGGATGGGATGTGGTTTCCAGAAGGCATATCAGGCAGCTCACAAACACTTGTAACACCAGTTCCAGGGGATCTGATACTGTCTTCTGTCCTCTCCAGGCATTTGAACGCACATGCATACACTCAGGCACACACACATGCATGTAAAATTAAAAAAAAAATCTTGGGCTGGGAGTATAGTTCAGTGGTGGAACATTTGCTAGACACGTAATAAACAAAATAATCCAGGACCTTCTTAGCCCCTCAGGCACACATTACTTTGTGGTCCTCATCACATTCTGATATACTCTATCTTCTTGTATTGCTACTCCTGGGATGTGTGTTATCCATCCATCTAGCCCCAGCAATGCCTATACTAGGTTCAGCAAACATTACTGAATGAATAAGCACACGAATAAATTAAACAGTTTTCCCTAGTGAGGCATGATGGTCCACGTTCATGCTTAAAATGTCCCAGCTACTTGGAAGGCTAAGGCCAACACAAGCCCCAGAGTTTCAGACTAGTATGGGCAACATTTTAATATTTACGGATATCTTATCCCCAAGTGTGTATCCCACTGTATTTGACCTCTTTGTAGTCAGATTCTAGACCAAATAAAACTGACAGTTATCGCGCAGCCCTGGTGATTTCTAGCCGCTTCTGTGTGAAGCTGCAGGAAACATATTCCCTCATTCAACTCGTTGGGGCTGTGTGGTTGCCCTAGAAGCTGGAGAGTGTGTTTTTGAAACTTGAAGGTAAGTTGCTGTCTCTGAATTCATTTCCTATTTGTCTCCCATCCCTGGCATGTAAACCCATGGCCAGTTATGAGGATATTAAAGGCTAAAAGCTAAGGTCCATGGGTGAAACATTCCATTTTTTCCCATTGTATTTTGTCTTTAAGAGTTGGAGTGACATATGCAATTTATATTCCACTTCAATAAATAATTAAAAGGCAAAGGGCCAGATTCCACTCACTCTGCATTCTTCCTCTTGAGGGAAAAATCTCTCCTTACCTGAGTAAAGCTTAAATGATATGAAACTTGTAAAATTAATTGCTTTATCAGTAAATAAATGTGTTTTCCAGGAGCTAAGACACAGATTTTGTTATTCAGTATCCATGGGAGAAAATGTTTACAACGTGGCATGAGATAGTCTCAGGCTGCTTCATGAAAATGAAGGGGACAACTAAAAGGAGTGTTTGCACGTGGACATAAAGTGTTTAGCAGGAGACCAGCAGCAAGGTTCAGGGAGGGAAGGGCTGTGACTTTTATTGCTGATAATTCCCATTAATTCTGTGGTTTGTGGTCATTTTTACTGTAGCAGGCTGGGAAACTTTGCCACAGTTTAAAGATTTTATAAACTACCCACTCAAAAGAATAGAATTTTCTAGATGCTCTTGGTGATCGGGAAAGCGTGAGTGACCACGTAGCTAAAAACGTTTTTAAAATCGATTGACATCACTATGTACTTTGTTTAATCATTGAAGTTCTTCTACAGCCATGAGATTTTAACAAATGCAGCAGGTGAGAGAAATAGTTTTCAGCTATTAATCCTCTTCCCTGTGCTATTTCCTTACTTCTGGGTTCCACTCAGAGACTCCCCTTGAGTCTGTTTATGAAGCTCTGTTTTATCAACTTCAAATGCCATAAGTGAGGTGTTATCAGCATTTTCCATAATGTTAGGTTCTTAAAGGCATGTGGGATGTGTGTGTGTACATGTGTGTGTGTGTGTACACACGCACACTTTAAAGAAAAATCCTAGCGTTTTCATGTACCACTGAGTTCAGGAGTATTAAAACGCTAGCTGGGGGGAGAATCTTAGAATACCTGAATCTTTTAGTGGGGAATAAACCTTGAAATTTTAAAATTAGCTACTTCGTTTTATTTATTAGTGTGTATGTATGTGCACTTACATGTGTAAACATGGATGTGTATATGTATTAATATGTATATGCATGCATTTGTGTATGTGTGAACCTGGGGTATGTGTGTGCATGCGTGTGGAGGCCTGAAGTTGATATCAGTTCTCTTCCTCAAAGTAAGGTTCCTCACTGAATCTAGAGTCAGTTGACTGGCTAGACTCAGCCTGTGACCTCCCCGTGATCCCTCACCCTGGGATCCACCTGTCTCTGTCTTCCCCGTGCTGGATTCTGGGTGCACACCACAAGACACAGGTGTTTACAAGAGCACTGGGGATCTGAGCTTAGCTCCTCAGACCAGCAGAGGAATCCCTTTATCAGTTCCCATGCTGTAGAGTTCACTCCTCCATATGTATAACAACAATCAAAGAAAAAGAAGCCATGGACTTGAGAGAGCTCAAGCTTGGGGGTCTATGGACCTGGTTGAAGGGAGGATTGGGAAAGGGAAAATGCTGGAATTACATTTTAATTTTAAAAGATTTAAATTAATTAATGAAAAACATACCCGGAGACGTGAAGCTGTTCCCTGGTGTCAATCAGCCAGTCATGATTACACTGGACTTGCTGCTGAGTCCTTTGAGGTCCCACCTTGGTTTGTGTCACTGACACCCAGAGCCATATTCTGAAATCTGTACCTCTGTTGAATCTTCAGCATTGACAATGCGGTTCTTTCCTGGCCTCCTGCTCCCTCTGTGAGTGTTATTGCCTAGCTTCAGGCCCTCATTGCCTCCCTCTGGGAGAGCAGGATCATCTGCCACACTCTGTTCTACCATTAGATTCTCCTCATGCCAGCTTGCTCTCTGGGATACAGAAAACAAAACAAACAAACAAACAAAAACCTGCATCTAAATAACAACTCAGGTCACTCCAAGTCCTGCTTCAGAACTTCCTGTGGTCTCCTATTGTTATTGACATCAAGTCTTAGCTCCTTCACATACAAAGTTTTTCACCATTGTCTGGAACCCCAGTCTCTCTCTTCAGCCCCTCCATCACCATATCACCTTCAAGAATTCTGTGTTAGTCCCAGGAGATGATTCATGTCACGTTGCTCCCAAATTGTTGACATTGCTTACCCACCTGTCAATAAGTTCCTTTAATTATTGGGAAATATCTACTCATCCCTTAACTGAAATCCAAATGTCAATTCTTCTGTGTTTTTGGAACATTTGGGGGAAAGGTGAATGCACTTTAACCCTTGTAATGACTGCTGGTTCCTACACCAACTCTCCAGCATAGACGATGGTGATGGGGCCATGACTATGACTAACCTGACTCGACCATCACAGCAGCTGAGGCTGACAAACCCACCTAGATCCTCAGATGACTCCCACTTCCCTCAGAAGGAACAACAGAACAGTTCAGAGTTTGTTAGTCAATATAAAAGGACAAATAAGAATATTATGGCTCTTGAATTACCTAGTATTGGGCTTTACACTGCATTATAAGTTTTCATTAATGGGTGCTTTGGGCACACACTTTTAATCCCAGCATTCATTAGGCAGAAGCAGAAGGATTTCTGTGAGTTTGAGGCCAGCCTGATCTATAGAATAATTTCCAGTAAAGACTCCAAAGCTATCCAGAGGGGGGGAAAAAAAAAACAAACCCAAAACCAAAAAAAAAAAAACCCTTTAAAAACAAACAAACAAAAAGAACAGAACAAAACAAAAAAGTTTTCATTAAGCATCACTTTTTTGAGTCACAATTTAGCAAATAATGAGGTGCTAATTAGGGGTGGAGATAGCCCAAGGAGTGGGTTGCCATCTCTTAATTATCCAGCAAGTGCAGTAAGTCATCAACCCCAACATCATTAGCCTCATCATTTTAGCAAATAAGTTCTGGCTAATGGCTAAAAATTGGTTAAATAGGATGTTCTCTGACAGCACCCCTAGGAATGATAAGAAAATAATGGGTCTCTTCCTTAGGCAAAAAATAATTAGAAATAAGGGGCTGTCTAAGTTCAATTAAGTACTGATTTGCCAACACAGTGAGCAATGCATCAGAAAAAAGAGAGTACACGTCAGGATAGATGTGAAGTCTAATGAAGACAGAAACCCAAAGAAAAGGACATCCAGCAGCTTGTTTCTTTTTTTTTTTTTCTATTCAGTTTAATATCAAAGCATTTGTCAATCAAAATCTTGCCTAGGTAAAAGGACAATAGTGAAAATATCCCTCTTTCTTAAGAGGTAAATCATTAGAACTATAGAACGATTGAAAATTCTCAGGTTTATTACTGATTCTAAAAACATCATATCAATGATATCTGCCCTACAAAGATGGAATCAGGGGACATTCTAAAGATTTGGAAATTGTTGGGTAGTAAAACCAAGAAGCTACCTTTCACATATACATTCCCAGTGAAGAGTCCCATGTTGATTTCTAGCTCACTTGATAGCCAAAGCTGGCCTTGAACTTCTGACCCTCTTACCTCTATCTTCCAACTATTGGTATCATAGACATGAAGCTTCAAATCTGGTTTTCAACTAAGATTGTAAGAAAAATAAAGGTGATAAGAAGCAATAACACCTGTAGACAGTTTATAGCAAAACACTAATGTACATAATTTATAAAGAACTTACAAGAAAATTAGCTAGAAAGCTAGTTTAGAACAGATAGCTCATATAGGAAAACAATAAATTAATTATTGCATTAGCCAGTTTTCTGTCACTATTTAAAATACCTGGCATAAGCTAGTTGTGAAGGAAGTTTAGTTTGGCTCATGAGTTTTGGAAATGCAAGATGGAGATCTAGTGACTTTATTACCCTGGGCTTTGGGTTTAGTTAATTCATTGTGGTGAGAGTTCAAACCGTGGCAAGTGCTCTCCTCTCAATCAAGGAAAGAGACAAAGGAAAATCAAGAGCAAGAATAAGAGCAAGAGGGAGAGAGAGAAACCAGGGTCCCACAATTTTTATAGGAGCATGTGTACAGTAACCCAAGGCTTTCCATCAAACCACATCTCTGTGAGCTCCACAGCACCTATCAACCAATGCTGACCCCTAAGGACTAAGCCTTTGTGTGTGGACCTTGCTGGAGAAGTACCCAAATCACAGCTGTGAGGACCAGCCAAGGGAATCAAACAGGAACTGGGAAATCTGAGTTAAAATATGAAGTTACAGTTTTCTGACCCTTAGACTAACAAAACCCTACACCTCACCCATTTCTGATGATGACAGCCCCACTAATGGGGCTGCTAGAAATCAAGAAGGGCAGGCGCAGTTTCTGGAAGGGATGCTCTCCTCGCTGCAATCCTTCTCCAACTGGGGAAGACTTGGGAATGAATATTCACTGCAAGATCATTTACATGAAAAGATAATGACCACTAGACTAGCCAATAATTGATTTACTTGCCTGATAAGAGTCATTCACACCAAGATTCTCACTGAGTTCATCTCAAAAAAAGAAAAGGGGAAGCATCACAGAGACTCAGTTATGATTAGCCCTGCTGCTCTGGACAGGACAAAATGACTACATATCTTACATATTTATACATATCTGACTAAAGGAAGTTAATGTTAAAAGAGAAAACTACCACTCTCTGTCTAAAACCAAGATGGGCATTGTTTCTAAAGCAAGGGACTCGGTGTGGCCAGGTATCTTATTAAGTGAAGCCAGTCTCTCATCTCATACCAAATGTCTTTGGGAAAAGGCTCCTGTCTAGTGTCAGCAAAGTGCAGAATCAAGATGTTGTTCTTCTAGGAAACATGGCTTGTTAAAGAGAAATATTAGGTTGACATCAGCCTTAGAAATGCATTACTTGGAATGAGCCTGATGGGACAGGCTGTTATTCGAAGGATGAAGCTGTCAATGATTGGCAGCTACCAGAGGGTTATTTACTGACATGAGTTTCCATTGACTTAGTGGAGGGATTTAAAACCAATTCTGATGTTTGCTTGTTTTCTCAGCTACACATCTATCATGTGTGATTATTCAGATTTAAACCTGTTCTGGTGTTTGTGTATTACTTCTAAGAATAGAAAGCAAATCACTGATGTCTTGATGTTACGGGGTAGCTATCCAATTTCACAGCCACAGATCAGCAGCTTTGGATAGGTGTAACTAGTGGTGGTGAGAAAGTGAGAATCTACACTTGTAATAGATAAACTGAGAGCAAGTATATGTTTATCATTACAAGCGAAGAAAAATTGTGGAATTTATGCATCACGAAATACTCTACAGTTGTTAAGATGAACTAGATTCAAATATATCCGCATAAATATTTAAAATAGAATATTTGGTCAAGAAAAAACAGAATTGTACTTTGTGGTATGATACTTGTGTTGTATATTGTGTTTATTAGTATGAAGAGAAAATCATAGACCAGACAACTAAATTCTGGAGAAGGTGGTAAGTGCATAGAATAAGGGAAGGCAACTTGAACTCTCAAATCAATGCTAGTACTATATGCTTATTGCTAAAATAAAATTAACATATGATCTGAGTAACTGCTCTACTTATAAAATAATTGCACAGAAAATTAAGGAAAAGTCCTTTAAAGACATGAATTCCTTTTGTCCTAACAAGCAGAGGAGGAGGAAGTTTTAAGAGGAAGGGTATCTTCCCTCCATTACTAACTGTGTCTGAGCTCCACTCTCCTAGGCCTCTGTGACCTCTGGCTTACAAACAAGCACCACTGCTTTGCTGTGAATATCAATATGAAATGCAACTTTACTAGGCTTGCATGCTGGGCACTTGGTCCCTGACTAACATTGTTATTTGGGAAGATGGTGGATGGTCTAGAAGCCAGAACCTAGCTGGGAGTAGGTCACTGTGAATGTGACATTGAAGGTAGTTAGTGGCCACTAGTCCCTAGCTCTCTGTCTGCTTTCTGTTACAGTGAGGAACGCAGCCGTCTTCCGAGACACATTCCCACTACCATGGCCATGACATTTCACTTAAGCATGTGGGGCCAAGTGGTGATGGTGTAATCCTCTGAAACTGCACTAGAATAAACCTTTCTCCCTCAAGTTGATTGCACCAGGTGTTGTCTGGCGAGGATAAGAGAAGAAACCAAAATTACACCAGTTTTCCCTGAGAATTCTCATGGAAGATTTTCTCTCCAGAAGGAGACATAGATAGAGGAAAGACGGATGAGAAGATAATCTCCTTCCCAGCTTTACTCTAAGCTTCACCTAGACAATTAAGGAACGTGTTTAAAACAATTAGAAATACATTTCAGGTTCTAGTTTCCCTGTCTTAGTCGACGTTCTACTGTTGTAAAGAGACACCATGACCAAGGCAACTTCTATAAAGGAAAGCATTTAATGGGGGGGGGGGGTTGGCTCTAGTTTCAGAGGGTTAGTCCATGAACATCATAATGGGATGCAGATAAGCATGGAGCTGCAGTGGTAACTGAGAGCTTTATATCCTGATCCATAGGCAGCAGGCACGGAGAGAGACCGAGACTGGTACGGGCTTTGGAGACCTCAAAACCCACTCCCAGTGATATATATCCCCAACAAGGCAACACCAATCCCAATGAGACTACAACTCCTAATCCTTCCCAAACAGTTCCACTAACTGGGGACAAAGCATTCAAATATATGAATCTAAAGGGGTCATTTTCATTGAAACCATCACACCTCTAATAGAAAATTTTGCATAATAGAGTTTCATAATTATACTGAGATGACTTGCTGATCTTATTCAAATTTATATAGTTTTCCTTATATACTAATATATAAGGTGACTGTGTATGAGAGAGGAACAGAGGCATAGAGACAACACAGAGAGAATCAGGTACTAGCCTCTTCCTATCTGTGCAGTCCACCATAACAGTGTAAGGATCCCCCATGATGCTCTTTTACAACTAAACTCATCTCCCTTGACCCATGTTCCCCATACCTAATCCTGTGCAGCAACAAATCTCTTCTCCATTGCAAAAATGGAGAAGAATCTTCAGTCATTTCAAAAATGTTCTACAAATGGAATTATATAGTATCTAACTTCTAATGTCTTTACTTTTTCCCATTCATCATAATTTTCTGGAGGTTCAAAAAAGTGTGGCCATCAAATTATTGCTCTTTCTTATTGCTGGATTTTATTGCTGAATTTTCCAGATATGCATAATAGCTTGATTATCCATCCTCTTGCTTGAAGGTGCTATTTCTAATTCCTATATTTAATAAAGCTGATTTTAACATGTATGGGCAGGTTTTTTTTGTGTGGATGTAATTTTTATTTCTTTGGAATAAAGGACAAAAATGAAACAAGAGAAGGCACCAAGTTTCTACTGTTCCTTTAAAAAAAATGTTAGACCCGAGAACAACGACATTGGCTCAGCTGGTAAAATGCTTGCCACTCAAGAATAAGTACTTTTGAATTCTGAACATCCATACAAAAAGCAAAGTGTGAAGATAAGTTCTGTATTCCTAGTATTGAGGAACTAGAGACATGAAAGTACCTAGACTTTCTTGTCCCTGTTAATTTGACAGAAATGATGAGAATTACGTGAAAAATGTCTCCTCAAAAAAATAAAAAGGCTATCAAGTGGGAAGGACACCTGATGTTGATCTCTGGCCTCAATGGAGACACAAACACATTTGCACACATAGCTACACACACACACACACACACGCACACACACACATATGCACATACACACAAAAAATTTGAGTGGAGACAAACAGAATGGTGAAGAATATGAGAAATTAAACCAAATAAATTTGGATTTGCAGCCCTTTCCCCGTGCTGGCATTTCTGTGCTCTAACTGTGCACTTTCAATATCCAGGCACTAGTCAGGGTGGTCTGCATACTTAGTAAATTCCTACAGTAACTATGAGAACAAAAATGAGACAGAGATTTCATTTCTTACCCATAATCCCACAGCAAATGTCCAAGCAAAGGTTGGAATCCAGAAGGGTCAAGTCCAGAACCATTTCTCTTAATAATAAAACTTTCCTGCCAAGCCCCCCTTGATACTTTGGTAGGCATATACCCTCTAAGCCACTCCTCCCCATCTCTAGTGAACCCACTCATATCTTTACAAAAATGAATGCAAATGAAATAAGATACATGAAGCACTAAGTCCAGTGCCTGGAATTCTGTAAGTCCTCGACAGCTCAAAGTTACCTTCACGTTACTGACCTTTTTCCCTTTACCAGAGTCCCTTCAGTATTGAGAAGAGAAAGGTAAAGTTAGTGATGCAAAAATAGAACAAACTCTGTCCCAGCCCTGGTAAGGACAAATACGCTTGGTGTCTGACATCTCAATACCTCAAGAGTTTAGATTTATAGGTGTTCATGTTCCCTTCTCCAGAACACCTTGCCCAATCCATCAAAATTGGTGGCAGATTAACTGAGTATAAATGATCTATAACAAACAGAATATGAGCTATGAACTCGAAGCAAAGACAAGGTATAAAGAGCTAAACTGTGAAGAACATTCAGGTGGTCTAATATGCTTTTCAGTGCAGCCCTGTGGGAGAAAAATGTACCTCTGTGGACTAATCTCTCATTTTCGAAACAAAATGCTTGGCCTATTGCAATTCAGGGCCCATCTCTGTGTGTGCAGCCATCACAGGCCAACACATTAAGCTTCAGCTTTAGATGCGACAGTGTTGGGAGCACATAAACACAGTCCCCAAACTATGTTCCTACGAACTCACGCAGTACTGGGGTGGGATTTTCTGATTTATGAACATACCCAAACCACTCATGTCTCATTACAAAAAAATGACCAATTGAAAAACAGCAATTTGATAACTAATTTGACAAAATTTCCTGAAGCTGAAGATCTGTACACTCAACTCTCCAGCATTTTCCTCTTGAGTTTGACTATTGGCACTAAAATCACCACTCAGACTCTCTCCCTCAGGACACAAGCACTGATTTTTTTTTTTTTTTTTTTTTTTTTTTTTTTTTTTTGGTCAGGAAATTGTTGTTTCTAAAAAGAGCGGCCCATCCATAAATAAATCGGTCCTAGAGCCGGCCAATATCCAACAGGATGATGTGTGTGTGTGTGTGTGTGTGTGTGTGTGTGTGTGTGTGTGTGAGAGAGAGAGAGAGAGAGAGAGAGAGAGAGGGAGAGAGAGAGGGAGGGAGAGACAGAGAGAGTTTAAATTGAAAGGACCCTCTGAGTGCTAGAGCAGTAGGTTCTTTAGCAATGACACACAGGTGAATTTCTCTATTCAAAGGATGTTTCAAAAGGCACTGCCCACTTTAATAACCTACATGTATATTTCAGAATCTTTTTTTCTAAATAGTTAATCCAGATAATTCTGTAGAGTGAAAAATTATAACCAATTTACAACCACAATCCATGAGGAAAATGTAGCAATATCATAAAAAACATGGTAACCGCAAAAATAGGATATCCATAAGAAGCTGGGTGAATAATCTTAAAAATGTAAACACTGTCACAGTGTAAAATATTGAGCGCCCATTGGATATTAACCTCTTGGAAGTCATCAGTAACCAAAACAAAAGTCCTGCCTTAAGAAAATTAGTTCTAGTGAGAGAGGAGAGAAGTAGAAAAATTATATTTGCAAGAAAGGTGGGTGGATGAAGAAATGGTAGATATAGATGACAGATAGATGATAGATAGATAGATAGATAGATAGATAGATAGATAGATTAGATAGATGATAGATAGATAGATAGATAGATAGATAGATAGATAGATAGATAGATAGATAGACAGAAGATAGATGATAGATAGATGATTGATAGATGATTGATAGATAGATGATAGATAGATAGATAGATAGATAGATAGATAGATAGATAGATAGATAGATAGATAGATAGAGATAGTTGGATGGAGAGACAGAGACAGAGACAGAGAGATATGATAGTTTAAGTAATGAGGTCACGACAAGCCTCACTAAGAAACTATCATTGAACAAACCTTTCTGAAAGTAAAGGATTGGTTACAAAGTGTCAAGGTCAAGAGCAGTCCACACAAAATTATCATCCCATGCAAAGGTCCTAGAGAAGGGTCCTCCTGTGTGTATGAGGAGCAGTGAGGAGGTCAGAGTGGCCTGCCTAGAATAAGTGAGCATGAGAATCTGTGGGAATGGAAGGGTTTGACCTCTTGCCCTGAGTGAGTCAAGAAGCACTGAAGGAATTGTGGGCATATGAGTGGCATGCAGCAACTAAGCTTGAACAGATCATTCTAGCTGCTGGGCTGGGAATACGCCATAAGAGGCAGTAGGGAAACCAAAGGTAGTATATAGGACCTTTTACAATTACCTAAGCAAAAAAGGATTGTCCTTTGTAGAAGCCTGATAGCAAAACAGTGTAAGTGGATGGACCACAAGATTCATTGATTAAAGGGGGTGGCAGATGGGGAAAGAGACCTGAGAAGGAGGTTGGTGTGATGGACACACGTTCAGAGTTACTGTTGACTACATGACGATATTTGTTTTCTCTTGGTTTCTTATCTACTGGGTCCTGTGATGTCATTGTCAATAGAAAATGAGCTAAAGTAGTAGTCCTATCATTTCTTTCAGGAAGGGAACACTGCACAAGGTAGATTCAGTTTGCTCTAGGGTCAGGCTCTCCTCTCTAGTCTCTTGAATGCCTTAAAAAAATCAGAAATTATTTTAATAGTTCCTCCTTGGTCCCAAGCTGACCTCCTGTGAGAGATTCTAATCTCTAAAAATCTGACTTTATCAAGCAGACTTAGAGGAAGTTTGAAGAAGGAGAAGGGGGGAAGAAGAGGAGGGAAAAGGAGCAGGGAGAAGGAGGGAAGAGAAAGAAGAAGGAGAAAGCCAATCCATGAATTAAGAAGGGTAGCACTTAGCCTCTCTTGATGTGGTGATATTTACATGTACTCTGTCAGGCTTAGGTTTTAACAAGGGCAGGGGAAGAAAAAAATGGCAATTTCTCCAAAAAATGATGTATTTTGAATTTTTCCTTAGTTTTGAGAATCTCATACATGTATACAATACATGTACATATACATCCATTTTCTCCTTCTAGTTCCTCTTGTTTTCTCTAACACACCCCTTCTTGACTTCATTTTTTTTAATAAACCAGTAAGTCCTGTCAGTGCTGTTGATATTGGGCATAGGTGTGTAGCCAACCACTGGAGTATGGGAAACCTAGCAGTGTTCCCCAAAGAGAATGATTCCCCACTCCCCAGCACCTATCCACTGCCAACAGCTCCTTAGCTAGGGGTAGAGTCTGGAGATCTACCTTATCAATGCCAGAATCTTTGCTAGCTTGATCTTGAACAGGTAACCACAGCTGCTGTGAGTTTATAATTGCAATAGCTACGCTATGTCCCAGAGACAGCACTTCACAGCTCACCTCCCCACTGTCTGCCTCTTCATTCTTGCTGTCAGTGATGTGGTGGTAACAGGATTAGTACAGATATCCTGTGTAGGTCTGACTGTTGAGTCTCTTACTCTCAGCATGTTGACCAGTTATTCATCTCTCCACTGAGTGCTGTCCATTGCAAAAAGAAACTTCTCTGAGCAAAGTGGAGGAGCAGCCCAGGTCAGTTGGTCATGAGAACTTTAAATGGTTGGATCCTAAGGACCCTTTACTTGTAGGCACTGGGAGTTGGATAAATGGAGAATGTTTGAAGAGATTTTTTTTTAATTTTAGATAATGTTTAATTTTAAAAAAGTAAATTGTAGAATATTTGGAGATATTCTAAATGCTTTATCATTGTTGGTACCGTCTACAAGTATAGACATGGAACTCTCGAAAATGTGAATTATCAGGAGGGGAAAAAAATCACAAAGCTGGGTCAGTCAGTGTTGGATACAGATATTCTCTTTCTTCCACCTCCTCCTCCTCCTCCTCCTCTTCCTTTTTCTCTTTTTCCTTTATTTTCTTTCTCTTGTACTGCGATGGAAGCTTGACAAACCCCAAGCAAGTGCCCTGCCACAGAGCTGTGTCTTCAGCCCTTGTAGTACTTGACAAGCAATCTGAGCAGGTAGGCTGTGGCCTGTCTGTTTAATTCATAGAACAATAAACAGTCACTCACCCAAATTTCTCTAGAGTAGAATGGAGTAATTGAGCCTAACTTTCACACAACCTTTAGAAATCTAAGAACTGTGAAAACAGAGGGTATAGTCTTGAGGGGGTAAAACTTGTAAAAGTTGCAACTTAACTGGGAGGTGCTGAGCGACAAACAGATGTTTGCACAAATCCCTCCTGTTTAGATTCCAGCTTCCACCATACACACGCTGAGCCCTTTTCCCAAACGCCCAGAGACTGTCCTTAACTCTACACCCGCCTCCACACCTCACCCGTCTGAGTATCCTCCAAAAAGAGGAGCAGTACAGGCATCACAAGGGTGACAAACGACAAGAACCCTGAGGCTCTGACACTTAGTGACATAAATATTTATGCACCTAATAAAGAGAGAGACTTTCTGATTCGGTTGATGAGGTGCCTGGAAGGAACATCAGGGCAAGCTTTCATAAAGAGGGATCCCCAGAGCTTCCTAGAAAACAGATACTCAGGTGTGGACCCTGCTAACAGAAGCTCCTGTGAAACAAGCCCACCCGTGTCAGGGGCTCTCTGTGGTTTATAGCTAACAAATGTTTGATACTCCTGAGTTTTCTCACAAAATTTGGATAAATCATTTTCTCCACTACAATTCCAAAATAAACATTCTCCTATGTATTGATGTCAGATCGAGGCTTCAGCGGAAGTTCAGCTTCTGGCTATGTTTTAGACCCTTTCTCCACAAAGTCATATCTGAGGTAAGAATCTTGAGTTCTGGTCCCTGCCTTGCTTCTCAGTGGCCTATGAAAGACCTGGATCTGATGCTTTCTCTCCCTGGACAACAAAAGTGTGTATTCCACTTGGAAGAATGTGAGAGCTAGAGAAATTAACTGTGTTTTGCTCTTATTGAAATAGAGATCTTTTCACATACCTAATAGTTATATGCAGGAAGAGGGAAGAAAGGAGGGAGAAAGGAAAGATGACACAGTGGAAACTGGGTGAATTTCAGTGGATAGAATGCTTAGCTGGCATGCAGAAAGCCTTAGGTTTGATTCTCAGCCCTGCATAAATTTGGATGTGATATGCAAGCCTGTAATCACAGCACTTGGGAGGTAGAGGAAGGAGGATCAGAAGTTCAAAACCACTCTTGGTTACATTAGAGAGTTTGAGGCCAGCATGGAATTCACTGAAACACTATCTCAGATAGATAGATAGATAGATAGATAGATAGATAGATAGATAGATAGATAGATAGATAGATGATACATACATGATAGATAGATAGACAGATAGATAGATAGATGATACATACATACTAGATAGATAGATAGATAGATAGATAGATAGATAGATAGATAGATAGATAGATAGATAGATAGATAGATAGATAGATATGGTGATGTATGAGAGCTTGCTGGAGTGAGGATAATGTTATGTAGGTGAATGAAAATGGAGTTGACAGCACTGCATTTGGTGTCAACAGTCAGGTAGAGTAAAGAGTAGCACTGAGCTGTTCCCTCTGTCTCTATAAACCATGCAAAGTGTTAACAACACTAATGTTTCAGTTTCTCCATTCCTCGACAAAAACAGGAAATAAGGAGATATGGATGCATACCAGGTGACACTAATGACAAGAAAATGTGAATAAAGAAAATGCTTGTTGATTACACAAAAGACAATAAAGAAAAAGAATAAATGGGACAAAGAACAATAGCAACATAGCAATATGGTAAGCCATAATATAACATGACAGCAAGTAAAATAAGCAAAAATTGGGGTACTGGTAAAGAAGTCAAAACACAATTATATTCTGTTTATGGGATGTCGTTAAATTAATTGAAAGATAAAGACACTTTTGATACAAGAATGAAGAAATATAAACCACAATAGCTAAAATACAGACAGTGTGACTATCCTGTGAACAAAGAAAACTTTAAGTAAGGAAGAACATTAGAAATGAAGGTTGGGTAAGAGTGATAGACAGGATCATGACACGAAACTGTAACGTTTTATTAATTTATTTGATTTTTAAAAAATACCAATCCAAATTCCTACTCCCTCCCCTCCTCCCATCCCCTCCACACACCCTTCCACTCCCCCCTCCAATTCTCAGAAAGGGTAAGGCACATTGCTTTGTGGAAGGTCCAAGGCCCTCTCTACTATATCTAGGCTGAGCAAGGTATACATCCAAAGAGAATGGGTTCTCAAAAAGCCAGTACATACAGTAGGGATAAATCCTGGTGCCACTGCAAGTTACCTACAGGAAACTCCCTGCTGGCTGGTTAGAAAAGCCCAGGGAGTTAGGAGAGAGGCCTAAGGATTTGTCCCATTGTGGAGGTCCTAGAGAATAGGGTGTCACAAAACTATAATCTTAAAGCCATAGGCATATAACAACACTAATGCAATCTTGTTGACAACAAATGGAAAGAGAGTGAGGCAAATTCAAACTCACTGTTGGAAATATAAATAATACTTACTCAAGGGTTCATAGAAGACATAAACAAAATAGCAGTATGGACCCAGAAGATCTTAGAAGGGAAGATAGCCAAGTTGACACAGCAGACATTCATAAAACACTATGTTCAACAATTACATGCCACAAAATTGATGATAAAAAGTTATAAAAGACAGCTGAGAGGTGATGACCACTAGTTAGGAATGCATGCTTTTCTTTCAGAGGACTAACGTTCAGTTCCCAGCACCCACATCACTCAGCGCATAACCACCTGTGACTCTAGCATGGGGGGCGGAGGCCTCTGGCTTCAGACCCTCGTGGACACCATTCACCCCATCCATATATAATTAAAAAGAAAATATTCTTTTTTATTTAAGCCATAAAGAAAATCTCAACAGGTTTGAAAGGATGAAAATTTCACAGGGAATGTTTCATGAACAGAATGGAAATTAATTAAATATCAGTATCAGAAGAATAGCTCTAAAATCCCAGGTATATAAAAATAAAACAAAATCCCTAAAGGGAACCCATACATGAGGATAATTTGCAGAGAAAATTGGAAAATGTTGTAAAATATCTGCAAATGGAAGGTCAGTGTATAAAACTAGTGGCAAGCAAGATAGTGCACAAAGGGAAACATGGGGTTTTAATCTTGTATCTAAAATGCAATGGGGTTTAAAACCAAAGATAAAGGCTTTTATCAGTCTAAGTAGCAAGCAAAAAACAGTAAATCAAGCCCAAAGAAAATAGAAGGGAAAGATTAAGTAAGAAGGGCAAAAACAATGTAAAGGAAGCAGGAGAAAGACCTCAATTAACATAG
Organism: Chionomys nivalis; assembly: GCF_950005125.1. NCBI lineage: Eukaryota > Metazoa > Chordata > Mammalia > Rodentia > Cricetidae > Chionomys > Chionomys nivalis. Next base: position 18,199,232 of record NC_080090.1, on the reverse strand, counting down.
ATCCAGTAAGACTTAACAAGGAAAAAGAAGATAAAACTAGCAATAACAAAATTCAGCAATTCCTACAAATCTTTTAGCCAGAAAAGTAGAAAAAAATATGAATAATTTTATGCCAATAAGTTGGACTAATTAAGTGAAATGAACAATTTAAAAAACACAAATTGTTAAAATTAATACAAGGAATAATGGAAAATAAGAATTGTGCTGCATCTGTGGAAGAAATTAAATCAAATGTTTAAAACCCTTCCACAAAGAAAACTCCAAGCTCAGTCGGCTTCACAGGAGAGTTTTACCAAGCCTACAGGGAAAAAAATGATTCCTACACTATGCAAGCTCTTTCAGACAGGACAAAAAAGAATATACAAACAGTAAATGAACATATAAAATGTTTAAATTTAAGTCCTCATTTGGAAAAAGCAAATAAAAATTACCATGATATACTAGACCTCGCCATCACAATTGCTAAACTGAAAAAGGAAATGTCACTGGGGATTTTGCAAAGCAGTTAGCACTTTCAAACATTGCCATTGTCAATTGGAACTGGCTTTGTGAAAATCTTTTCCAGTGCCTACCAAAGCTCAAAATGTATCTCATTTGTTCAGTCCCTTGAGGTATAACCTAGAAAAAAAGTACATACATCTATCAAAAGAATGTTCATAAAAGCTAACCTTGACAAAATAAATAAATAAATAAATAAGTAAATAAATAAATAATCCATGTGTCCATCAACAGGATAATGGATAATTTGTGATACATTATCCATTGGATTGATGTGCAGCCATAATACAAACCACACAGAAGAACTACTGTGTCAGTGTAGATGATTCCCACAGACCAAAGATGGGCAAAAGTCAATCACAATGGACTGTATACATCCATGTAATCTAACGTGAATCATTTCATTTATATAATGGTCAAAACAGTGAAATCAATGGATTGTGATTGAAACCCTAAGACTATTTACCTGTGAGCTAATGACAATGCCTTGAGAAGTGGTAGAAGCGAATGTTCAGGGTCCAAAAATTGTTTGATGCTTAAACCAATAGATTTACCACTGTAAAACTTTCAAAGGTCACAGAGGTGAACATAGCCTAAATTGTGAACTATGGTACTGATGTGGGATACCCCTCTGTATGCTGTGAATACCACTGGTTAATAAAGAAACTGACTTGGGCCTTTGCAGGGAATAGAGGTAGGCGGGGAAAACTAAAAGGCATGCTGGGAGAAAGAGGCAGAATCAGGGAAAAGCTATGTAGCCCCGCTGGAAATAGACACTGGAACATTTCCTGGTAAGCCACAGCCTCATAGTGATACACAGATTAATAGAAATGGGCTAAATTAAGATGTAAGAGTTAGCAAATAAGAAGCTAGAGCTAATGGGCCAAGCAGTGATTTAAATTACATAGTTTCTGTGTGATTATTTCGGGGCTGAGCAGCCAGGAACCAACAAGTGGCCTCCTCCAACACGGTACAGCACTGTAACAAGTGTACCAAGATGGTTCACAATGAATAGCATATGCGTAAGCTGTGGGGAAGGGAACAGGAGCATTCTCTATAGCTGTGAATCAAGTTCTCTATAGTTAATCATTAAGAAATGATTCCTTAAAAAATAAGGGTGGTTTTCTTTTCATTGCTGTTTTATAGGTTATTGTGTCTGTTTTTAATGTGGTTCTTTCTGTTTTATTGTTTTTCATTTTGTATCAAGACTGGCTTTGAACTCATGCTCTTTGAATTTATTTGAATTGCTTATAGACTGTAGTCCTGCTAGTCCAATAATGACTGTCTACCAAGGGAAATTCCAAGAATCCAATAGCTGTTCAGTTCACGAGGCTGGATGTCTCAGCCTTCAGTATACTGAAGTAGCATCTAATGCTAGTAAATGAATGAACTTCCCAGCAAAAGCGAAGGCAAACAGGCAAACAGGAAACACTTCCTTCTTCCATGTCCTTTATACAGGCTACCAGCAGAAGGCATGGCCCAGACTTAAGGTAGATCTTCCCACCTCAAAATATCTAGATTTAGATTTCAAAGGATTTAATTAAGATAAATCCCTCACAGGTGTACCCAGTCACTTGGCTTTTAGTTTGTTCCAGATGTAGACAGGATGACAAAAATAGCGATCATATCCACAACTATGTTACATTTAAATGTCAAGATAACTGGAATATTAACAAAATTGATTATATTTTTAATAGTGATAGTATTCTTAAGTTGTATATCTCTATGTAAATACAAAAAGTAATATATAAATTAAATTATATTGATTAGCATTCCATTACTAAGTTTAAGGCATCTTAGCTAATATATTTTCATGCCACCACAAAAGAAGAGTGATTTTTTTTTAAAAAAAAGTATTCATGTTAGCTTTGTGTATTTGTGCATGAGTATGTGCTATGAGTCTAAGTGCTCATGGGAGCAAAAAGAGACAACTGGATCCCTGGAGCTGGCAGGCAAATAAAAGCCACCCAACATAGGTGCTGGGAACCCAACTTTGGTCTTCTGCCAAAGTCGTACATATTCATAATTATTGAGCTGTCTCTCCAGCTCCAAGGATACAATATTTTAGATTGTTTAATTTATACTCTTCCCTCATCCTCATCTGGATGCATCACAGGCATCAGCACAGAAAGGGATTACTGGCTCCAACATGGTGCATTGATGCACAAAAACAGTGATGGAAATATAAGTATAACTCAAAATAGCAAAGTACACATAAAGGGACAAGAATTCCAGTGAAGTGGTTATTTTGAGACAACTGGAGATTCTGCAGCAGCTAATAATGAAACATGTGAGCAGGAAGCAGAATCGTGAATCTAGGAAGACCATATTTGTTAGATATTTGTTTCTGGCATATTGTCTGTTATGCATTGCCAAATATTGGCAGAAAACTACTGGAGAATTTTGCATCATCTTCTAAAACAATCTCCTAACTCAAAGCCAATGAAAATGTCCTGAAATGACTATATAAGAACGTTCCTCTACACCAAAGTAATGAGTTCCCTCCCCAAAAGCAGAGGCCAGAGCCAACCAACTATCACTAGAAGTTTCATTTTTGTGATAAGCTCAAGTGGGGCAAGTGCTGTGATTGCCAGGAGTCATGAGATAAGAGCAAAGCTTATGAAAAGATGTCCAAAAAGGATGCCGAACACAATCAAATTGCTATGGGCACATTTTTTTTTCCTGAAAACTTGAGCAATGAAAATGGTCTTTAGCAAGGAGGAAAGAGACAGTATCATAAGTAAGTGTAAAAAAAGCACTTTGCCAAGGAGATGAATGATATCACTCAAGTGCCAAGCTCAAATCAGCACTTGGCAAGTATGTGCTACAGAAAAGAAGGCAATTCAACAGTCTATTAAAATTCAATCTTATCAGAATTACAACAATTAATGGATTTGTTTTTATATTGAAAAGTAGAGCCTTAGTAGCCAACAAGAATGGGTAAGCCTTCTGAACAGAAGCTGTCACCAAATCTCAATTCATACTCTGCTTTCCAAACATGTAGTAGAAGATGATCAATAATTTATCTTTTGACCTTGAACCAATGTCAAAGAAAATAGAACAACTGGAACACTTGGTTTTCCTCTGGGTGTACATTGGAATGTGTAGGGAAAGAAATAGACAGTAAGAACAAGAGAATGCTGACTCCTGATGAAAAATGGCTGTGAAATGCTTGTGAATTTCTCACCTGTGAGGAGAAAGGAGAAAGCATTCTGACAGCAAGACAGTGATAGTAAAGACTGCTTCTCTGGTCTCTGATCACTTTATTGTACAAATTGGCTCCAAAATACATACAAAATTCTAAATTACCCGGACATACCACATAGGACCTTTTGTTGTACTAAACAGTTACACAATAACCCAGAATGAAGTACAACAAAGATCTATTTATTTGGGGATAAACTCACAGAAAGGATAGTGATTCACAGTCCTCTGCATGCCTGTGAATCCAGCAGCCAAGAAACCCACACACTCTTTACATCTGCATTTATAGTACATGAGACAACACCCAAAGTGGGCCAGTATTTTAATGGTTTTGGATGAAGGAGTTCCCAAAGCAAGCACCCAAGCTAAGAAGTCCATATAATAAATTCAATAATTGCACAGATAAAAATTTATCTCTGGGTAGTATCCAGTATTTCACTCATTGAAGGAAGAAATTAGTCAAGTATATGGAAAAATGTCAAATCAAGTTTGTCTTAATACATGAACAAAACAATTTGAGTGTCGAGGAAAGCATCCAACAGAGTTAATTAGTAACCCATTCCCTGCTATATCACAAAGAATGTGTTTGAATTTCTAGAATTTCCTCGGGTTTAGTTCTGAGAGTTGAGAGAGTCACAAGACACTTATGTCTGTTCTAGATAACATGTAACTGTGAATTAGGAATCTCTAGTTGGGTAGAAACAAAAAGCCAGAAAGGTCTACATGGACTCTAACCTGGGTCTGAGTTATCTGCCTTCAAGCTAAAAAGACTTAATGATGTGAAAGATGGAACCATCGCCATTACATATACATGAATATTTATTAATTGTCTTAATGTTACTAAATTTTAAATTGCAAATATTATATCTTAACTGAATTCTAAATTTGTGATGATTCTTAACAAAATTTACTTACCTAAATCTTTGATTCAAATTGGTTTGTGATTGCCAAACACTCGAAAGATACTTCTGAAGGTGATTCTAAATTCTACCACAAGGCTATCGTCCTATGACCAGAACCAAGAAAAAAAAAACAAAGGATAAAGCATGAAGAATAGCACTGAGCACAAAGCTGGCAAAAAACTGAAAACTCCTATCAGCCACTTCCTCTTATCCTTAGTAGCATCTATATGTCCGATTTTATGAGAGCTACAAGTGACAGTATTTTTTAAAATGTTCTACCATGCAGGCAAATCTCTTCCAGAGTCAAACACTATCAGATTCCTACTGTTTTGTATGCACCAGGAACACTCTCCTAGAAAACTATCTGTCTCTCACAGTCTTCTCATCCCTTCTCAGACAGAGATCAAACGCCTTCACACGACAAAACACTTAGTTTTACATATTGCCTACTATGGACACCAGTCATGGCGTCTTTCTTTTCTTCCAAAAAGCCTGGCTCCCGCACATACAGGATGCTTTCAGAGAACATTCCATCTGCCATGTGGTCTCTTGTAACCTCTACCTGTTCACCTGCTATGATCTAACATGAGATCCCAGAGTCATAAACCTCTCCCTACCATTTATACCTGCTGTACTTTTTTCTTTTATACAAAGATATAAGGGTTCAGGCTGGTCATATGACTAGACCAGTGAAGTTCTCACTACATGAGGACCTGTAATCAGACCCCAGAACACCAGTAAAAGCAGAAGCAGCTCCAATCTGTAACTCCAGTGCTGCAGTAAGGATGAGAGTGGGGAGTTAGGGCTGAGCAGGGAGTGAGATGAAGATAAGAAGATCCCTGTATCATATTGGCCAGTTAATCTAGCTCAATGGATGAGCTCTTGGCTTAGTGAGAGACCTCCAAAATTAAGGTAGAAAGCCATTGGGGAAGCTGTGGCCTGCATATGCATTCACACATGTGTATATGTGCACCCACACCTGAACACACATGTGCATACACTCATATGAACACGTACATTTTGCACAGATTCATACACAAACAGAAAAAGCATATGAATGTAGAAGTGTCTTTCCTACCTACTTCGAGCTGAACTTGACAGACCCAATCATCCACCAAGGCTTGTTTATGCCTCCAGCTCCTAAGAGTCAAGTCACTCAGTAAACATTTGACTCAATCAGTAGAAGCAATTTAAGCATTTTAAGTGGAGTTAAGAGTCTATAAGCAGGTAGTGTGGAGTCCAGTTTATTCTGGCTATATTGTTAGGGGGCTCAGAAGAGACTGGGAGGACTGAAGAGAGTGCAACCACAAAGCTATTGCTCTCCTATAAGTGGGACACTATGATGGAAGATAGTAGCAGCTGTCAGAAGTGGATTGGCAAGCTTATTGGGTATAAAAATGGAAGCACGTTGTAAGACCTTGGCAAACAGAAAGGGTGCAGTTTCAAAGATGCTTCCTTAGTCCATGATCAATTTGGCGGATGGAGTGTCAATCAAAATCTCAGGCAACCACAACATAAAAATCCGTGTGTTCTTGGGAAGAATTCCTAGAGAGGGCATCTTGGATTTGACTGTGAGCTTACTGGGATACCCTGAGAGTCAAGACTGAATGAAAGGAAGTTCTTGAGTCCCAGCATAAAGGAGATACACGTTTCTTGTATAGTAAGTTATTGGAAGAGTTTCTAAACTGCCAAAGGTCCTATAAAAACAATGCAAATGAGCCCGCAGCTCAGGGTGCCAGCATTTATTGTCTCAGCCACTTCTGTATGGAAACTGGTAATTAAAAATGTGTTACTCTCGCACTAACTTATTCGAACATTGCCTACTGTCAAGGTTTATTTTCCCAACTCTCTCTGGTTTAAGACCAAGGATATTAAATGATTAAGAAGTCTCTGATCTCTCTGTACTCCTGATATTTGCTGGTAATCATCAAATCTTCTGGAGAGAAAGGGCTAAGGGGACCCATCTAGACAGGTGCCTGTACCCATGATGATACTATTTGTTTTTCTCTATTAGCCCCTGAGAGCTTGCCATTTGGTTTTCTCACTGACTCGCCCCTTCATCATTTTAGAGATAAACAAACCATGACACAGAAGGCTTTGTTGATACTACAAGGAAGAATCTACGAGATGTGCACTCCATAACCCCACAAGAGTTTGGAAATGAGGCTGCTAATTGGAATGAATCTAATTAAACACAAAACTCATCCTTGATGAATGAGATCATTGCCAGTAAAAAAAAAAATCACAGACTAAAGCCGTTGGTGTGCAGTTGAGGTCTGGAACTAATCTCAGGGATACAGTGCAGGGTGGCGCTAATTTTCTTGGGGGATTAGCAAAAAAAAAAAAAAAAAACCTATAGATGGGGAGGTAGTAACACATCACACTGCGTGTATTCTCCAGTTCTAGGTTATGTATTAGAAGAGTCAGAATAGTGGGTTAAGTCCCAAGAGCTGCCAGAGAAAGTTGGTGCCATGCCTACCTGCCAGTTGTTCATGGTCACTGATACTCTTCACTTGGGACAGCATCACTCTGAATTCTGCCGTTATCTTCTTGATGAAGGTGTAAATCACAAACAATCCCACACCAGTTTGGAATTATGATTAATAGAATGGTTATTTATTTAAAGGGGAAAAACTTACAGATCACCGTCCCAGACAACAGCCCTCTGCGCAATCAGGAAGGGAGTCTAGTCACCGGAAGCGGAGCAGGAAGTAAGAGAGAGCGAGGAGGGAAGTGGCCGCTTTTTTAAAGAGAGACACCAAGCCCCAATGGGCTGGTATCTCAGCAGCTATTGGCTGGAGGAGCAGAAGGATCTCTCGCAACATCTTCTCATAAGTCTCTCCCTACATGCTGTCTGCCTCTGGGTCCAGATGTCCCCTTACTACACAAGTACAGTGATGCTCCATTACAATGATGAGATCACGGTCACTGAGGCTCTGGGAGGTTAGGGCACGAATGTCTTGTGGGACGACACCATTCAACCCTACCAGGATAATGTGGTTTAGAAAGCTAACAGGCAGTTGGTTGCATGCAGAATGCGTGGGGGAGATGACTGTATCCATAGTAAAAAAAAAAAAAAAAAAAAAAAATTCAGCCTGGAGCAGGAACACTGGTTGATGAGGCAGAGAAAGGGTCATGTTGATAAGTTATGCAGAGGATTTGATAACTTTGCAAGCAATAGAACCACTTTTCCTCTTAACAAAAGCTTACAAAAAACCCAATTAAAATAAAACCAACTAAAAGGCTTCAAATAATTGCTAATCAATTTTTTAAAACACTGTAACTAAAGCTATTTTAATGGTATCTAGTATGAAGATTCTACGTACCAAGTTTTCCCTAATACATTGAGGGTGTCCCTGTCCTCAGAGCGGACTCACACACACACAAAAGAAAGAAATCACTCATGGGAGATGCCATTGGTCCTCCCAGCCCCCTTTATTCTCAGCATATAGCTGCTCCTCGGTTCCACGGGGTTCTATGGTCCAAATCCCCAGACTTCCAAGTCTTTTAGATATAATTGCATGATGCTTGCATTTTAACCTGTATAAATCCTCCTGTGTTCCATCTGTAGACTATACAGAACACAATCTAATGATTATATAAATATTCATATACTCTATTAGTTTTTCCCCCTTATTTCTGTGACAAAATACCTACCCAAAGCAACTGAAGGAAAGAGAGGTCTAGTTTGGCTCACGGTTCAACAGGTATTCCTGATCCAGGCTGAATCTTGCATAGATACAACCATCTTCCATAGGTGTTCTCATGCAACCAATTGCCTTCCAGCTTCCTAAACCACATTATCCTGTTAGGGTTGAATTGTGTCGACTTTCATGCCCTAACCTCCCAGGGTCCCAGTGACTGTGACCTCATTTGGAAACAGAGGCGAAGGTAATCATTGTGATAGAGTATCACTGCCTAGGTCTAGGTAGTAAGGGGACATCTGGACCCAGAGGCAGGAGCATTGTGTCAGTGAGGACACGGCCTCAGGAGCGCAAGGCTACTGGTCACATTGAGGCTGAAGTCAGGAAGCAGAGAAGGATGAATGCCATTGGAACAGCTCATTTTCTACATTTTCTACAGTCTGGTACTCCAGCCCCTAGGAAAAAAAAAAAACCCTCACAGAAAACCCAAAGATTTGTCTTCAAAGTGATTCTAGATCAAGTTGATGGTGAACACAACCATTACAATGCACCCCCTTTGTTACCAAGTATATCACTTTTAAACGATGGTCTTCTGACCCTTGACCCTATAGGCTCATAGCCATTTCACAATGTAAAATTTCTTTATCCAGTTTCTAAAGTTCCTAGAGTTTTAACACATTGCTTAAAAATAGAATTGCAGTGCCTCTTCTTCTGAGACTCAGGCAATCTCTTCATTGTGAACCCCTGTAAATAAAAATGAAGTTACATAGCTCTAATATGCAATGGCATCGAATAAACATTTTCTTTCCAAAGTGGAGGAATGAGGACACAGAAAAGGAATATCATCCTAACCTAGAAGGGCAAATATCAAATTCTGAATTTCCATTTTTCGGATCTGTGGAGCTGGAACTTGTGAAGGAATCATCTGGATTCCCAAAGGACTTGGATCTTTGTTGCCTGTAGCTTCCCTCAGCACATCTGCCTGTAGCTTCCCTCAGCACATCTGCCTGTAGCTTCCCTCAGCACATCTGCCTGTAGCTTTCCTCCACATATCTGCCTGTAGCTTCTGCCTGTAGCTTCCCTCAGCACATCTGCCTATATAGCTTTTCTCAGCAGGTGTTCCATAGCGTCTTTGCCATCCTGGGGTCTCCATTGCAACTTAAACTTTATGTTCACAGCCTGACAAAACGGTCTCTTGGGGTCTTCTTTCAGGGATCCTGACCCTACTATACATTGTCTGGCTCCTGTGGTTCACCAAAACCGTGGAGCAAATTCTCCATGAGCTCCTCAACATCTTTCATGCTTATAAAACTGTCACGCTGTCAACACTGGCAGGTAATCCTGACAACTGGAGACACAGCCTGGTCCCCTCAGACCAAGGATGCAGCTGCTTCTGTGTGTTCACCAGCAGGGAACTCTAGTCTCAGTTTAGGCTCTCTCCTTTCAAATAAATGTGAATCTTTTTTTTCTGTTGATCAGTACAGAGAGCCAGGTTTCTCTTTAGTAACACTGATCTGTTTTGGTTGTGTGTGTGTTTATGTGTTTATTCTTTATGTTTTACATCACGACCACAGTTTTCCCTCCTTCTTTTCCTCCCAGTCCCCTCTTCCATTTCCCCTCTCTCTCCTCCCTCTTCCATTTCTCCTCCTTTTCTCATCAGAAAAGGGCAGGCTTCCCATGGATACCAACCAGTCATGGTATATAAAGAATAAAACTGATCTTTTTTTAACAATTATATCTGCTTTCAAAACTGTCTTGACCTTAACTTTAAATCTATCCACATATTTTTCTTCTTCAAGCTGCACATTTCTATCTTCATGTACCACTTTCTGTTCTCTCTCATCAGACCTGGATGAGAGCAGAAAGCAGCAAGGGTGCCACGGCCTGAATATTACGCTGTCTTGAAATTCCCTCTGCCTAACAAATTAGTTCACTAGTTTTAATTCAGCCTCATTCAGGTTCTCGGGACACAGTTACAGTGAAGCCAGAGGTTTTGCTGGAATACAAAAGGAATGTTCCTATCCCCAGTCCCAACAGAGTCTTCATCACCCCCTGAGACCTCAGGAAATGAGTAGCCACTGTCTACATTTCTCCCTGCATTCTGGGCTTCCAAACTCCTGCCACAGTGTCCCAGTAAGCTCTGCGTGCAGCATTCTAAAACGTCTCCTGCTCGAGGTTTCATACCTTTCCACATTGCTCCTGCAACCCAGTTTAAACGCCTCAAAAATGCGCTGTCAACTTTCTCATGGTGCCCTCACTTATTAGTATCTGTTTTCTGTGTTAGTGACTTTCCCTGGCGATGTGACAACATTCCTAAGCCGTGTGATGAAAGGGATGAAAGGTTTCCCTCAACTCCCAGTTTGAGGGAGGTCCATATCAGTAGGGGAGACATGGTGAAGATGAAGGCTGTGGTCACATGAAGACCACAGCCAGAAAGCAAGGGTGATGGATGCTGGTACAGAGATAGCTTATTCTTTTTTCTGCAGTCTTGGATTCCAGCTCATGGCATTGTGCCACCTGTGTTTAAGACGGCCCATCCCCATCTAATCTAGAACAGTTGTAATATGTGAGAGTAGAGATTTGACTCCGAGGAGATTATGTCAAATTGGAAGTCTATATAAGCTATCACACATACTATATTAAGGGAAATGACAAGAAAAAAATCTGTACATATTAAAAGACACATTTAAAAATATCTTGATCTTGGGTTTACTGGGTCTGGACACCTGTTGGTGTCTCATTAGGAGATTATCTGGCTAAGATATTTCAAGTGTCCAGTTTGTTCGATCATCGTATGTTCAGTTCAAAGGAGAGTGATAGCCTCCGGTTTGTACATCGATGTCATGAGAGTTTGTCTATCTTGGGATCAGAACTCCAGATCCCTTCTAACTCTTGATGCAGTGGCCACATGTGGAATTAGCATCTGTAAAGCAGAGAAATGACCTCAAGAGGTGATGACAGTTCAGGAAACTTGACTTCCTAACATGCCCCATCCTTTACATCCAAACAGCTCCTAACGCCTTCCTCCAACTTGTGGAATACACATGCTAGAAGCCTCTCAATAATATCCCCAGACTCCTTCCGTCTCAAACTCGTGTTGCTAATGCCAGTCCCAATATCTTGCCCTCAGCATTTTTGGTCCAGATATTTTCATGTTGGGCGTGAGAGTGGCTGGGGCTACCTGTGCCTTGTGTGATATTTAGAACAGACATGAATCCAGAGTCCAACTCACTAGAATGTTAGTAGCATTTCCCAAGTCATGACAATCAGAAGTGTCCCTAGATAGTGACAAATTTCCCCTGAAGAAGAACAACCCACAAATAAAAAACAATTATTCTAAGTGAGTTCTTTAGAATCAGAAAAATACTGCCTTCTATTATATCCAAGTGAGGTGACTGATTAATCTATACTGGCCACATATTACCATATGTGTATTATAGCACAAGGAATCTCGTTTGGCAGGAAGTAAGAAGCCCCTAATACTGTTGCTACAGTTATGAGGGCAAATCCTTGTGAGACTAAGAAATGTATATTTGCTGGCAAAAGGTACTTCTACACCTGCAGTGGCCATGGTGGATTTCCCAAACAAGTTACATCTGAACCATATTTTGAATTCTAAAGAAGAATTATCCAGCCAGTCAGTACAAGAAGATGAGTGTAAGCAGCAAGAAAAGATGGCAGATGGTAGATATATAGTTAGATAGATAGATAGATAGATAGATAGATAGATAGATAGATAGAAGATAGATAGATAGATAGGTAGATAGATAGATAGATAGATAGATAGATAGATAGATAGATAGATAGATAGACAGATAGATAGATACACAGATAGATAGATACACAGATGGATGGATGGATGGATGGATGGATGGATGGATGGATGGATGGATGGATGGATGGATGGATGGATGGACGGACGGACGGACGGACATACAAACAAACAAATAAATAAATGGTCCCTGATTGTTAAAAACTTACTAAGACAATGCTGTTATTCCTGCCAGTTGCAAACAAATCACACAGATAAGAGGGCAGGGCTGACATGGTGAATATTAGCACCAACAGCCTGCAGAGAAGTTACTTCACTGATATTATGGCAGCTGGACCTTGGGTTTGGAAGGTGCTATAGTTGGTATGTGGCATATCTCCCAAAATCCATTACAGGTTTAGCCTTCCTGGTGGATTTACCGAGATGTGGTTGAACCTTAGGAGGTAGGCTCTAAGAGCAGGTCATTAGAGACATTTCCTGGACAGAGATGGTGGGACTTTATCCTCTTTTCTCCTTCACTTCCTGACCACGAAGTTCCTCTCTCCTGTACTCCCCACATTATTTACAGTATCAACTTGATTAGATTGAGAAATATATAGTCTGCTATTGAGTGCACTTCTGGGGGTGTCTTTGAGAATGTTTTCAGAGAAGTTTAACTAAGGAAAGAAGACCTACCCTGAAGATGAGCAGCACCGCCCCATGGGATGAGGTCATGGACTGACCAAAATGGGGTGAAAGAGGAAGGAAAGATGAGCAGATGCACTTGTCTCGCTCTGTATTCAACAGGGAGGCCATGTGACCAGTTATCTCATGCTCCTACCAACTACCATGCCTCCCGCACCATCATGAGTTCTAGGCCAAGAACACACATGAATATAGCCCCTTCCTTTCTTAGATTACTTCTTGTTGAATATTTGACTGCATTAAGAACAGTAACTGTTAGATTCCATCATATGTTCTGCCTTTCCAGAAGGAGGGTCATCAGTCATGGACCAGAGCCTCTGAATCCATGTGCCAACATCAACCTTCTCTCTGAACTGGTCATCTCAGGTCACAGTGATAGAAAGGTAACACAGGGAGAAATTTTCATGTGAAAATACATGATATTCATGAGATTTATGTTTTTTAAATAATAGCATAGTGATTTTATCTTTCTTTTATACCCACATGTAGAAGCTGTGTATGTGTAGTATATACAAGGAGTTGGGGAAAAACATGTACTGTTGTCAGTATCTTTACACCATCACAGTCAGAGGCATATCCAACACATTCCAAAGTATACATTTTATTTCTTTCCTTGTCTTTGACCTTTCTTTTTATTTCTTTCATTATGTTATTAAGAATAAAATATGTCATCAGTGTTTTTGATCTTAGCCATTTTGAACTGTTTTGATTTGCATTTCCCTGATGGCTAAGGATGTTGAGCAGTTCCTTAAGAGCCTTTCAGCCATTTTAGATTCTTCTGTTGATAATTCTCTGTTTAGATCTATACCTCATTTTATAATCTTACTATTTGGTATTTTGATGTCTAGTTTCTTGAGTTCTTTATATATTTTAGAGATCAGTCCTCTGTCTGATGTGGGGTTGGTGGAGATCTTTTCCCATTCAGCAGGCTGTCTTTTTGTCTTATTGACTATGTCCTTTGCCTTACAGAAGCTTCTCAGTTTTAGAAGGTCTCATTTATTTATTGTTGCTCTCAGTGTCTGTGCTACTGTTGTTATATTTACGAAGTGATCTCCTTTGTCCACGCATTCAAGGCTACTTCCCACTTTCTCTTCTATGAGGTTCAGTGTGGCTGGATTTATATTGAGGACTTTGATCCATTTAGACTTAGTTTTGTACATGGCAATAGACATGGATCTATTTGTATTCTTCCACATGTTGAGCTCCCAAAGTCCAGTCGAAGAGAGGGATGAGTGAAATATGAGCAAAGGGGTAAGACCATGAATGATGGGGTTACCCACTGAAACAGCTGACCTGAGCTAGTGGGAGCTCACTGACTCCGAACTGGCAGCAGGGAACCAGCATGGGACCAAATGGGACCAAACTAGGCCCTTTGAATGTGGGTGACAGTTGTATGGCTGGGGCAGTCTGTGCAACCACTGGCAGTGGGACCAGGATTTATCTCTACTGTTTGAACTGGCTTTTTGGAGCCCATTCTCTTTGGAGGAATACCTTGCTCAGTCTAGTGGGGCCTTGGTCCTGCCTCAAAGTGATGTGCTAGAGTTTGTTGACTCTCCATGGGAAGCCTTACCCTCTCTGAGGAGTGGGTGGAGTGGGAGAAAGGTGGAGAGAGCAGGAGGAGGGAAGGGAATAGGAATTGGGATTGGTTTGTAAAATTTGAAAAGATCGTTTCCTTAAAAAATGACATAAAAAAAGAAAATAATATATGATCTTCCCAACAGTTTTGTTGTTGTGAGGCAGGATTTCACTAGACATCCCATGCTGGCTTTTATGTCTGCAATGCAGTGCTGTTAACTCTAGGTATCATACTCTCTGTTAGGACTTCAGAACGCTGTCTTCCATATACGAGAAGTCCCACTGTCTATGTCTGGTTTGTTTCACTGAGCATAATGTCCTCCAGGTCAGCCCATGGTGACAAATGACAAGATTTCCTAACTTACCCAAGACTGTAGATAGGACATTTTATGTAGCTGTTCATTCCCCCAGTGAACATTTATAACATTTTAATGCAGTGATATATTGGTATTGCAGTGATAGACATAGGAATATGGCATCTCTTCTGCATCCTCACGTCTGTTCTTTTGGATGCTCACCTGGCAGGGGGGTTGCTAGACCACAGGAACCTCCGGACTGTTTCCATAAAAGTTGTACCAATTCACGTTCCTACCAGCAGTGTACCCAGGTTTCCTTCAGTCCACACCTTCATCGAGATTTAGAGAAAAAAGGCTATCTTAAAAATAGATATGAGGTGGTCCTATCTATTTGCCTGATTATCACTTCTGAGAACCTTTTTGTCCTGGGCTGGGAATTGAATCCTCTTGCACACGTTCCACACTGAGCCAAGCCCACACTTCGGACACTTTTTCGCAAACTAGCTCACATCTGTGTCCATTCAGACCCACGGTCTGCTTTTCACAATGGTGTTATTTGTATTTGTGCTACTGAGTGATATGGGTCACTTATGTGTTTTGACTACTAATACCTTCTCAGGAAAGAGGCTTAAAAGCTTTATTAATGCTAAATTTAAGTTTCTTTCCCTAATCTGACTGGCTTTTACTGCTTATTAAAGGTCTTTGAAGGCATTTAATATGATCCTTGTATGGTACAAAGGAATCTTATTTTTTTAACAATAAAAATTATTCCAGAGATAAATGAGCTTTTCTCTCCTCTTTAATAATACGGGGAGAAAGCACCTGTATTCTGTACTAAGGCATGCTTGGGGAGCTGGCAATCAAAATGGAACTGCAGATACTGTCTATAACATGGACAACAAGGGCCTTGTTCCAGTAATAATTACATGTGAGCTGTCATGACATAAATTCTGCATTCAGAGGTACTAAAAATGGCTTCCATTTTTCGGGCCCTGCCCCTACAATATGCACCAGAAACACAAATATGATAACCCTGAAGCCTACTCTTATGACCCAGTCCCTCTTGTCCTTCCACAAAGCGAGCTAGCTAACATAGGGAATAGCATAGCAACCTGGGACTCCACTTGATTTGGGCTAGGCACAAACTCCTTTTCTAATAACGTACTTGGCAGTCTAGGTCCTTTATTTGTGTATCCTACTCTAAACAATGCACCCAATAGCAACTTAGAAACCCCATACCTTTGAGATACATGTACAGTGAGAATCGTACATTGAGAGGCATGTACAACACTCTCTGAGTGATGTTCTGCTTCTCCTTCTTTAATGCTTTTCAAACGCAGACCTGGTCTTTGTACAGCAGCTATATCTGGCCATGAAAATAGGGAAGTTGATCCAACCTTACCAAGTTTGGGGCATATGCGTTATAGCATGTGAACTGTGTTCTCAAAGTAAGCTTTCAGAGAAAATACCCTGTCTATCATCATGCCTATGTAGATAGGCATGTATATGGTTAAAATCATATGCATTGCAGGAAGGTACATATATAGTAGAGAAATGGTTATTTATCTTAATCTGTCAATCAAAATAGATTATGGCTTCTTAATACCATGCCAATGTGAGTGTGATGGTTGTCAGCTCCCAAAGAAACCTGGGACAAAGCTCACTCAGTACCTGTGCCTCCTCCCAGCACTTCTCGTGCCCCCCCCCCCCCCAAGCCTCTTCAGCACAGGGCTTAGCTTCTCTTTCCCCAGCTTCTCTTTCCTATTAACCCTGCCATTTCGGCCACATGTTGTCCTCATCCTTGTAGTCCTTGTCTCCCCTCTTGGTCTACCTGCCCTCTCTCCTCTTCTCTTTCTTCTTACCTCTCCCCATAGCCTGGTGCAGCCTGAACCCTTCCAGATGCCTCTGGTTGCATTTCTCCCTCATATCTACAATAAAATCCTTTTCCTTAACCATATATAGCAGTGGTCGTATCCTCACATTCATACAGTGGTCTGAATAAGAATGGCCTCCATAGGTTCACATATTTGAATGCTTAGTCTTTGATAGGATTAGGAGGTGTGGCCTTGCTGGATGAGTTGTCAGTGGGGATGGGATTTGAGTTTTCAAAGCCCATGCCAGGCCCAGGTTCTCTCTCTGCCTGAGGTACAGGATGTAGATAACTGCTCCAACACCTGCCAGCATGCTGCCATGCTCCCTGCCATGGTGACACTGGACTAATCCTCTGAAACTGTAAGCGAGCCCCCAATTAAATGTTTCCTTTTGTAAGACTTGCCTTGGCCATGGAGTCTTTTCATAGCAATAGAACAGTGATTAAGACAGACGCCAACTTTGCATTCCCTCAGGTTTTTCCTAAAATATAAATCTTTCCTAAGACCATGCTCAACTCAGCTGAAATGAAAGAGAAACTATACAAGTTAGGTTTTGTTATATACTGTTACAAAACTTTAGAGAGACAAAGGATGTCAACCCTGTACCTTTTGAACATGCAGTAAGGAGAGCCATGCTTTTTCTTGTACAGATTTCTAAGGGAGAAGATTAGAGCCTTCCAGAGGCAAATGTAGAGTGGAAAAGCTCAGCACCTACCTGAGGGAGCTCAGCTCTATGACAGTTCTGAGGTTTAGAGTGCTGTTTGTGTTGATGTATGACTCAGTCTTCTGTCAATCCAGCTCCAAAGCTAATAAGTCCTTCACTCGGGCTTAAAAATAAATATATCAACTTAACCCTATAACTTCATTGCTTTGCACCTAAGTGTGAATTTTACACTGGCCAGTGACTGGCATATTGTCCTAAGTATTCATCTTCTACGGATTCTACTGATCATGATGTACCCCATTTTGTACCTTCCAGAATCTTTCCCAATGACAAGTTCCAAAACTCAGCACCTGCCTGACTGTTTCCTATTCAAATTCAGGACGCAGTACATCCTGCTTTGAACCCCACTGTGTATTCAAATGGCCCATTTGGTTATAAGTGTCTCTCTTCTACTAAAATTTTAATTAATCCAGATGCTTGGGGTAGTTTAGCTAATTCAATGTTCCAGTTAACTCCAGGCTGACTATAGAATAGTTTTCCTTTCGACCTATATTGTTACAAATATGACTGAACTACAGGCCTCCATTTTTCCTTCTATATCAAGACATAAACCTTTGTTGCGAATAATCTTCATTAGGGGATTCTAGAAGAAGTACTAGTCAGGCTTCTTTCCTGGGGTCTCTCTTCTGGGTAGGAGAGGTATCCAAGCTCTATCTTAAAAGTCATTAGACAAGACTTTCCTTGGGCTTAAATATAAATATAAGGCTTGTTTGTTTGATTTCTCACTCCATCCCAGGATTAAACTCTGGTCACTATCCTTCTAGTCTTCTGTCCTGTGGGTATATGTCTTCAATAGCCTGGCCTGATGTTTATGCTAAAGAGAAAAAAAAGAAAGATAGTCAAACAAAGTTGGCCTCTTGGGGTCTTTTGTCTTTCTATTCATAAATTCATAAATTTGGCCTTAGATTTATCAGAGCTTGTATAAAAGAGAAAAATCATATTTACTAAGCTCAGGCTGAATCCAGGTTATTTGTGTGTGTGTGGCAGGAAATACAGGCTCACTTATGTGTCCAGGTACATATAGAGGCCAGAGGACAACCTCAGTCGGCTGTCAGAACTTGGGAAAACCAACAGAAAGAGAAAGTTTCATTTTTAGGTACTGATGAAAAATAATCACTCTAAAAAATGATCACTCTAAGTTATTCTGAATAAAAAAAATTACATTATTTTTCAGTTGCATTTGTTTCTTTTAAAGTGTCATATATCAGTAAAAATATGAAATAGACTGACCATGCAAATTATTAACAATTAATAATAACAATAGTTCACAATTTTTTGTTTTCAGTACTAAGGATCAAACCCAGGATCTATGTTGGCTAGGTCAGCACTCTATCACTGAATTACATACCAAGTCTGGATTTGCTGAGAAAAGAAAGGGTCTCACTACACAATGTGGCCTTGAATGTATCACGTGGTTCATACTGGCCCTGCACTTGGGTCTTCTTTGAGACGCCTTTGTTTCCTGTTATGTATCTATTTCCTTTGAATCAAACCATTATCCCTAGAAAGAGGAGGGTGTCTCCTTAAGACTCAGGAAGTGGACACAACTCACGAGTTTCAGGAAGCTTCTGAAACTTGCTAGAGTCACACAACTCCTCCCCAAAGTCATGTGAGCAGTACCAGTTCTGGGGAGGAAACTCTGATCTACTGGGCTGTATTGAGTTGTGCAGGGTGAGCCAAAGATTCTGACTGAATGAGTCACCATGCATAACAGAGTCAGCTTTTTAGTGATGCTGCTGCTGCCTTTGAGTTACTCATGTTCCTCTAAATAACTCGCCACCCTCTTACTCCTGCAAGTAAACTCTAAAAAGAGCTCTATGGCACCACAATTGATTTGAGTGGAATCATTTCTTCAGTCTGTCAGCAATGCTCTTTTGGGGTGAGTAGATGTTTATTCCTGTCTCCTTATCTGAAGTAGCACAGTATCCCCAAGGTGCTAAGACTACAGGCATGTATCACCATACTAAGACTTTAAAGTCAAGTATTTTTATATTTTATATTGCCTAGGAAAATAACATTAGAATTGTTTTCTTTCATATTCTCACATTTGAATCTAAGTTAATTATGAATCAATGGCAATAACAGAAATACAGGAAGAGGCTAAAGTTAAGTTCAGCTATAGAGTCATTTGGCTATTACTATGAGGTCCTGGGTTCCATCCCTAACACAGTCAAAGAGAGGTACCAAGAGATTATCTCAACCACAGAGAGCCAAATAAGCTAGTTTTAGGAAACACCCATCCGGATTTTCCTGCTTGATAGCTTGAAAAAATTTTTGTTTCAACCCCCAAATTTGGGATACAGCTAACCCTCACAGTGTTATATAATGTTCTGGGGAAAACTTTCACAGCATCACAGTATCTTTCAAAGAACAACCCTGAAAATAAAAATCTCATTCCAATCCTCAGTCACTCCCACACCTTCACAGATATATGTACACAGTAAATCACTCATATATGCCCATCCACATAGGAGGGGAAGAAAGGTTTACCCCCAAGAAGCTATCAGCAGACTATGATCCCAAGCAGCTCTACCCAGCAGGAAAGGCATGGATGCCTCTTGGGTCACTTATATTCAGCCCTCTCCTCTGAAAGATATTATATGCATCATCTCATTTTGGTTTGCAGTTCCCCTAATACCTTTTAAAATGAAGGAACTCAAACATTCTTTTCCCATTAATAGATTTCTTCATTTAGGTATTTTCCTCCACTCTTCTCCTGTTTTTTTTCCTTCACTCTTAAATAGGACGTTTTGTACAAAAGTGGGTCATAGAAAACTGTTAATGTCAAGTCACTGAGAGGCTATTAGTCCACTGTCCAGGGCTTAGGAAGCAATATAAAACAGTACCAGGAAGCAATTTAGGCAGAAGATGCTAGGATTTCTAGCATACTTCCCTCAGGAAATGTCTCGGTTACAAGAAAATGAGCAATTTTAAATATTGCACTGTTTTCAATGTCTTTTAAAAATCCCCAAATTTTAAGCTCTTAGAGGTTAATTAGTGAAAGTCAATCCTTATCACAGTTCATCCATTAATGGTCTGGCAAACCACTTTTTTTAAAGTCATCAGATCCAGAATAGGTGAAGAAAAATAACAAGGCCTGGGTTTGGAGTCAGAAAAACCTTTGGTTTGATCTCTGTTCTGCCATCAAGCTGTGACGGTCACACACTATTTATTAGTGCACACCTCTCCTTCTTCAGATTGTAAAATATAAGCTAGAAGCTTATTTAGTTCCAAATAACCTTAGGATATATTTACGATGTAGCTCATTTAGACAGCACATATTTACTAAATTCTGATCTAGTGCCAGACTCCATTTCAGAGTATGAGAAACTAGATATAGATAGATAGATAGATAGATAGATAGATAGATAGATAGATACATACATACATACATACATACATACATACATACGTGATATGTAGATAGATAGAAGATAGATAGATAGATAGATAGATAGATAGATAGATAGATGATGTATGAATGGATGGATAGATAGATGGACAGTAGATGGATGGATAGATAGATGACAGATAGATAGAATGTAGATATATGGATGGACAGAGAGAACATAGATAGATAGATTAGATAGATGATAGATAGATAGATAGATAGATAGATAGATAGATAGATAGATAGATAGATAGATAGATAATACAGCCTCATTCATCCAAGTGCCCCCCACTTGGTCTAACAGCAGGAGAATCAGTATAACCACACTCAGGTAAAGCACACCTATCAAGTTTTGTCATTTTATTCAGTTCCATTATTGCCTCTCCTTGACATACACACATACACACACACACAAAAAAAAAAAAACAGTAACCAATCACCACACAAAACCATACTTATTAAACTGTCTGTGAACCAATGTTCATTATATTCCAACCTCACGTAGTTAAAATGTTTGTTTGAATAAATGAGTGCTTTGATATAAACTGGACATCTGGGTGATCGAGGATGTGGGAAAGGTAGATCCCTGGTTGGAAACTCTCCTCTAAAGACAGCTCTATGTGGAAAAGTTATGACCGTTCAGTTGTAAAACCTGCATTTGTATTCTGCCCTAACCTGGACTCTCCATTAATTAGTCTTATTGTCAGAAACTCAACTAGAAGGTGCTCATTGCTTTCTTTGGTCAAGTATTAGACCTTGTTAAAAGGTAGATCTTAATCCTTGGATTATACATTATGCCTGTCCTAATCATTTAATGCTTGAGCAAATTGGGTTGATCGATTCTACCTTTTAACAAATAAGAAAAACGTGCAACTGAAACTTTTTCAACTCCTCTGTTCTAAGTGAGAGCTGTGGGTAATTGATCCTGTCAGGGAAGCAGGGAAGAGGCTCGACTCAGTGCTGAGACTTAGAGGGTAGAATAAAAAGAGAAGCGGGAATAGTATCTAGAGCCACAGCCATAGGTGAGGCCTGGCCAGGAGGTGGTGGTGCCTGCATTTCATCCCAGCACTCGGGAGAGGCAAGTGAATCTCTATGAGTTCAAGGCCCGGCTCATCTATAGCGTAATTTCCAGAATAACAAAGACTACACAGAAAAACACTGTCTCAAACCCACCCCCCAAAAAAATTCATCCTGAAAAAAACACTAATCCAGAAGAACAAAAACTGTGAGACCCACAGGACCAGACAAAAGAACAGAAATGAGAAACCCTGGCATAGAACACACCCACTCAATACAAAGAATGGGCATGGTATTCTAGATGTTTGTTTAAAGGCTGGGATATAAAGTCATAGGAAGTTTTTATAAAAAGATGCAAAAAAAGGCCAACTCAGAAAGAAATGTGTCATAGAAGAAATAAAATTTGCAGAGGAGGAGTTGACTCAAAAATATGAGAATGTCTAAAATGAAATAGAAAATCTCTGAACAGCCACTAAGCTCTTCTGAAGGACTCAAAACGAAGACACGCATATGTTAGCAAAGTTGGTTTCAGCCAAAGTTGTATTGCCTTCCACTCAGTCAGGGCACAAACACTGTTTTTTGCTATTTTTTCTTTGATTATTACAGCTGCTATGTCTCCAGAGGAGACAATTATGATGGTAACACGACAGACTAGTAGAACAATTGAATTAGCATAATGACACTTTCTCACCACTAGTATCTTAGAATACCTGAGAAGTTGCTGAATTGAACTAGACAGAGCACTTGAAAAGCCCACTTCTCCTGGATGGGCTCTTTACAAAAGCAACGTCCGCGTGGGATGTGACGAATCCCGCGGCTTTGTCTTCCTTCACCTCTGAAGAGAACGTTCCATAGAGGCAGAGCCTATTCTGTCTGTTCTTATGAGTCCTCTGTGCCTCTCAGAATCCGGTCAGAGTTACCGAAAGGATGAACACAGAAGTTCATTTTATTCATCAACCACCTAAATCTGATCCACTATAAATAACCCTCCAAGGCTGCCTGTACACTGGCCGTGAACTGAAGCTGAGTCACAAAGATTAGATACAAGTTCAGGACAAAGGCATTTGCTTACCTAAAGCTGTCTGGTGAGAGAAACCCATCCTCTGGGGTCCCTGCCAGTGTGAACGAGAAGCATCTCTTGCTGGAGATAATAGCTTTTTCTTTCCCTGCCCTTCCCTCATGCCTGGCCCTGGACACACTTTCTGTTTGCACTTCCTTCTATCTTAGGATGCAGCTCTCCGTGGGTAGAAAAGATAAGGAGACAGAGGCCTGAAAGGATTATAAGAAGGCAGCTTGCTCTTTGGCTTTTAATGGCTCCAGTGGCAGCAGACACTCGCAGCTTCAATTCTGCTCGAAATTTAAGCTTATTAGTGTTTCTGGCAGCCAGGGAGACCCTATCTGAGATGATAAATAAATTGGGGCTGATGAAATGGGTTAGAGAAGAAAACAAATACAAGGATTTGTTCCCTCTGGAGGATGTCCTGTGGCGTTTCAGGGTGCTTTTCATTATAATCTAGAATATTGCAATACCTATGTCTTGATGTTTGTGTGGTGTGCCATTATAAATGTGTTCAGTCTCCATAGAAAAACTGACAGTTAGGACGATTCCATCCCCAGGAGTTGCACAGAGTGAGCGGTCCACCCAATTCAAATGGTTCAACTCTTGCTTTCTAATCAGTACTGACAGTCTCACCCAGAAGAGGGCCACAGAAGAGAAGAGGATTCTCCATTTTCAAAGAGTCCAGCCCTTGTGAGCCAGAACCAACATCCCCAGGACTCCCTCTACATTCTCTGAAGAGAAGCCACAAGTAGGTTCCCAGGCAGTGTGAATTCGGGTCAGATATTGACTCCCATTTCACCTTCAATGCCAGGGGTTCAAATGACACTTCTGCTGTTTTTGTTGTGTTATCTGAAAAGAGCTTTTATTAGTGCATCCCAAGGAGCAGCATGCTAGCTGGCTATGGAAATGACATCATGTTAGCTGAATCTGCTGGGCAAAAAGTGGCATGTACTTTGGATGTATTGATATGTATGATACATATAAAAGTGGATGAAAAACTCTACAAAGATTGGAATCTCCTGGATTGGTGAAGTTTTTGACAACATGTCAAAAATCTTGCCCAATTTTCTTTTGTAAAAAAAGCAAGTGTGGAATCTTGGTATTCTTACCATTTAGGCAGAACTCCTTCAACTTCCTGATTAGTAGATGCAGAAGCAAAACAATTTGGAGCTCTACAACAGTGATGGCAGACCCCATGGTGCTAGGAGTGTATGTGGTAAAGACACCTAGAAAGTTCTCTTGGAATTTCTAAAAGGTTCCAAGATTTTAGAATAAGTCCCTTTGAGAAGGCCCTCCTACCAGACTCCTGTATCTTTGCAGAGACTGAACTCTGACTTTAGGGCATCAAATTTCCATAGGACCAGAGCTCTCGAATCAAAAGCTCTGTGATTCGAGTTGTGAATATATATCAATCAACTTGAATAGCTGTGTGGGCACATGAGCAAACCCCTCTACAATATTTGAGGATATATCTGGATCAGCCATGATTATGTGGGCACAGAGCAAGCCCCCCTATAATGTTTGAGGATATATCTGGATCAGCCATGATTATGTGGGCACACAGCAAGCCCCCCTATAATGTTTGAGGATATATCTGGGATCAGCCATGATTAGGGACCATCAGGCACAGATAAGCTGCATGAGCAAGTGCTCAAGCTCCAACGTCACCCGTCCTATTGTACAAATACCATTCACTCAGCTGACATCATGCCCTGCTATGGAGTTCTCTACAACTAGTTGACATGGGTAGAAAAGTTCTGGGCTGGGTTACAAAGGGTCCACTGAGTAGATGCTGCTGCTGTGCGGTAGGGAAAAGATCACTCTTTCCCTATGGCTGAATTCACCTGTGGCTCAAAGACCCAGTGACTGAGGGTACCCTCCAGGTGGAGTTACCTGCAACTTGGGCCTCTGGTCATCCATTCAGGACCTACAGAGACCACTCTCTGCTGAATCCGTAGCTGCTTCGTCAGAAATTTTGTTTAGAAACAAAGGGAGTCTGGGAAAGAACTTGTAAGTGGAATTATGTGTGCAAGGAAATGAGTGGTGTGCTGATTTAAACAATCTGTGCTCTATCCATAATTTTACTAGAAATAAAACTTTTAGCCCTTTACTAACCACTTAAAAATGTAGAATAGCACACTAACCTTCCCCTCTAGCATTCCCTAATGATTTAATTCCTTTCTTAACTAACTTTCTCAATTAATGAGTTCACCAGGGTGTACCAGCCACTCCCACAGGTCTCTCTCTCTCTCTCTCTCTCTCTCTCTCTCTCTGTGTGTGTGTGTGTGTGTGTGTGTGTGTGTAAACCCTTATCTGATTTTCTATGGGGCAAAAGAATTCCAGCCCTGGAATCTGTTAGTGTTGGGGCAATTGCTGGTGTTAAGGGTATATATGGGAACGTTTGTAATGGGTAGAAAAATGTAGAACAAGAGAAAACAAGAAACAATAAGGATTGAGAGAAGAATATAGAAACATGGACAGAGGGAACCTGTTGTGGGTAGACTTCTTTACCCCTCAAATTTCTGACCCTCAGCTTTTTTGGCCCCCCTTAGCTATTCATGGAGTCTTTAATTGAAGCCTGAGTAAAAGTCTTAAAGGCTAAAACCTTTAATGCTCCCATTGACAATGTCTGTCCTATTTTGTTTAGTTTGTTGGTTGATTTGGTTTTGGTTTTGACTTGTTTGTTTTTGTCAATTTGAAACAAACTGGATTTATCCAAGAAAAGGAAACCACGATTGAGAAAAAAACCTGCACAAGATCAGCCTACAGGGAAGTCTGTGGGGGCATCATTATTATTATTATTATTATTATTATTATTATTATTGATGTAGAAGGACTCATACCACTCTGGGTGGTGCCACCCCCTGGGCTGTATAAGAAATCCAGATGGGCAAGCCATGCAGAATAAACCTTAGCACTTGAAAAAAAACTGTACAGAGTATGGCCATTGGCTCTCATCAAAGTCAGTCTGGCCATTGTCACTACTCAATAGACTACTTGGCAACAACAGAAATCAAGATCACTGTGATACCATAATTCCTGACTGCAGAAACTGGATTCACAGGCTATCCTTAGACCCAAGAAGCCACTTTTGAGCAAAGCACATGCTGTAATAGTCAGTGACCATGGTCAGTTGTTCTGAAACCATGAAGACCAGCTAGTAAGCAGCATTCCTCCATTGGTTCTGCTTCAGTTCCAGCCTCCAAGTCCCTGCTCTGACTTCCCTCAGAGACCAACTGTTAGCTGGAACACTTTCCTCTCCAAGTCACTTTTGGTCATCACCACGACCAAAATCACAGAAATATAAACTCTAAGACAATATGTGACTCCTATGCACATTAACCCTATCAGTAGGTATCCACTGTGGTGAATGCTCAACCATCAGGCAGGCAGAATGACCTGTCCAGTAAAAAGACCAGTATGATTCAGTCCTTGGATACCCTAGTACATGAAAAATAGTCCTACAGACAGTGTGTGGCTTTCCTCTCATCAGAAGTAGAAAGGAATGTATCTAGAATTCAGACATGTCTCTTGGTATTTTCAGGCCCAGTTTGACTGTGGACACATAATAAATATAAATATGACCTGTATTTGCTGCTCTTTTTGTTTCCATGACAAAATATTGACAAAGGCAACTTAAAGGAGGGAAGCATTTATTTTCTCATAAAGAAGAACACAGTCCATCACAGTGGGGAAGGTATGGTGGCAAGCATGTGATGGGATTGGTCACACTGTATCATCAGCAGGCAAGCAATGCATCAGAATGTGACTAGATTCAAGTGCAGTGTGATAGTTACCAAATACTTGAGGTAATCTATTGTGGGATAATGGTCTGTGCCCTGTAAAAATTTGTCACTTGTATTGGTTTAATAAAATGCTGATTGTTCAATAGCCAGGCAGAAAGTATAGGCAGGGTGACCAGAACAGAAGAATTCTGGGAAGAGGAAAGGCTCAGTCTGCAGTCCTCACCCAGACCCAGAGGAAGCAAGAGGAGATGCCTCTCTGATAAAGCGTCCCAAGACATGTGACTAACACAGACAAGAAATATGGGTTAATTTAAGATATAAGAGTTAGTTAATAAGAAGCCTGAGCTAATAGATCAACCAGTTTATAATTAATGTAGGCCTCTGTGTGTTATTTTGAGACTGAATGGCTATGGGACTTGGTGGGACAGAAATCTGTTCGACAGTAATCAACTTACAAAAGAAAAGATTATATCAGCTCACAGCCCTAGAGTTCCTAGCCCAGGCTCACTGGGAACACAGCTCTGGGATTCTAAGGAGCCAGCTAAACAAATCTGCTCTTGTCGCAAGCCAAGTGAAATGGAAAAAAAGAAGGAAAGTCCTGCAATTGTCTTCAATAGCCATGACCCTAATAAGCCTCCCTCAAAGTCCTACCTCCTAAAGATCCCACTGCCTTCCGATTCAACTGCTTTTGACTTTAACACATGGGCTTTGGGAGGCATTTGAGATTAAAAATGTAACAAACTTAAGCAAAAATAAAGCTGTTTGGGAAGGCCCAGACCTAACTGCTATACCTGCTAGGAGAGTTAATTACATGAGGCTATTCAAGGGGCACCTGTATACAACGGAAGTTCCCGTGAAGACACAGTGAGAGGGCAAGACAAGCAGAGAGGCCTCAGAGGGGCCAGTCTCGCCAACACCTTCGTCTTTAACTTCCTGCCTCCAGAATCTGACAATAGATTTCTGTTGTTAAAACCAGCTGGTGCGTGATATTTTAACAAGAAAGCCCTAGCAACTAGATATACCTACTTATCATTTTACTTGTAACATTTTCTACAGAAATAGGGTCCAAAAGCCACCTTAGCAGATGCAATAAGATGGATGAACCCATTGTTAGTATGTGTGAGGTGGATCTGTCCCTAAAAGAAGTAGATTGTGAGGAACGCTGCAGTTCTGACCCCTTTTGAAAGTTGTTTATAGCTTCCACCTCAGTGTGCTTTGCTTCCAAGAACTCATGTGCCTACCATGCCTTTCCATGCATGCCAGGACAGAGGGCTGAGTATATTCCTTCACTAGATGACATCTTGTGACATTTAAGAAGGGCACAGAGACTGCAACAGAAGCTGCTGAATAGCAAATGGATACGATTTAAACGAATGCCCTGAACACCAATTATCTAGCCAAACAGGTCAACAATCCAAAGAAGGGAAATGTGAGCTGGCGTTGTCTCGGAGTAAAATGGGACTAAAAATAGAAATTCCTCGTGAGATTAAAAACTGAGATATCAATATACTCTGATTGCCCTGGAGGCGGGAGAGCAGGTTCAAAGTGTCCCTGTCCAGACAGATAGCCATCAACAGCAAAGGGGTGAGGTCTGCAGGGACCCTGGCTAGGGTTACTGCCCAGCAGATCTGAGAGAACCAAGGGGCAGGCATTGGGACATTTTTATGTCAGATGGTAATGGTATCCCCTTCTTGTCCCAGAGGCAACCTAGAAAAGACAATTTCACTGTAAATTCTTCCTATTTGGGGACCAAGTGCCTGTGGACTCACTGTGAAGACTGATCTCAATCTACAGAAGGCCTAACACTTATCTTCAATATGGTCACTTCTCTCTCCTCACAATCTTTCCATCCCCTTATCTCTCCAATAAACCATCCTGGCTATTTTCTATTTTGGAAGGAAGAGGAGGAAGATGCGTTATCTTTATTTATTTAAGATTTATATACTGTGTGTTTGTACAAGGTCATGAAGTCGGCTCACAGCTCTAAAATGCTGCACAAAGATGCAATGGAACATTTAAACACAGAACAAAAATATGTCTGCAGGAAGGAGAGGACAGAGTTAGTGCTAGGGGGAGTGACAGTGAAGCAAATTCTTACAGTTGGGCAATAATTATAGCTCTACATTTTCT
Source organism: Chionomys nivalis (assembly GCF_950005125.1). NCBI lineage: Eukaryota > Metazoa > Chordata > Mammalia > Rodentia > Cricetidae > Chionomys > Chionomys nivalis. Next base: position 18,170,718 of record NC_080090.1, on the reverse strand, counting down.
AGCTATTATAGGGAGAAAGGGGCTGGATATGGCTCAGCTTGTAAAGGACCTGCCTCATAAGCATGTGGCCCTAAATTTGATTCTCAGAACCCATATTTAAAAAAGAAATTCTGGGTATGGTGGTGCATGCTTGTAATCGCAGTGCTAAGGGTGAAAACCCCAGGATCGCTGTGTCTCTCGAATCAGCCATCCTAGCCTGCTTATCAAGTTCAAGGCCAGTGAAAGTCCTTATCTCAAAAACCAAGTTAGTTGAAGTCTGACTACAATACCCAAGGTTGTTCTTTGGTCTCTGTGAAAGACACACACACACATACACACACACACACACACACCACGCACAAGGGAAGGACACCTTGATTTCCTGGCTTCAGTTTTGTGACATTATGAAAAGTCTAATTTCTTCTCACAAAAAAAAAAAAAAAATTCTTCTCACAAATATAAGTACATCAAAACCAACAAAAATCCTTCTGAAAAGAAAGCTTCTCTCCCTCACAGACACCAGGAATGGGAAAGAGCCTAGGAGACCCCTAGCATCATTTCTGCGGTGAGAGCTCAGATGGATGACCTGCGACATGACTTTCTGGTTGCTCAGGGCTGTGGGAATGCATGCCCAGATGTCTGTAGAAAACACTGGACCTGCACATGAAACAGCCAGAAGACTGTAGGCCCAGCTACTAGAACCAAGAAAAGAAAGTATCAAGACTAGATGAAGAAACAGCAAAACACGCCCCTAGACTCACTATAGTTTTCCGATTTTGCTACTGAAATTTCTGAAACCTAAACTTGCCTGTGTTTTCTCACTGCTGTGACAAGAACAATGTAAAGAAGGGAAGGTTCAGCTTGTAGTTCCAGGGCACAGTACATCAAACAGAAGGGACAGTGGCGGGCCCTTGAAGCAGCTGGTCACACTGCATCTGTGGTTAGGGAACGGGGAGTTATGAGCACTGGTGCTAGGCTCACGGTCTCCTTTCTACTCAGCCCAGGACTCTACCTCATGGAGTAGGGCAGCCCACACTGAGCGTGTGTCTTCCCATTTCAATTGCCCAGAGGTTTGTTTCTATGGTGATTCCAAATCCCATCAAATTACCCATGAATATTCACCATAGCAATCCCCAAGGCAACAGACAGTTCCTGGGATTGCTGTCTGTCTGCAGTGATCTTTCAGTCTAGGAAGACAGTCCCTTCTGTTCCCTAATCAAAAGCGCTCACTAACCAGTTGGTCCTATCTCTGTCCTTGCAAACCCTTCAGTGTTCTTGATTTCAAACATATCTTCACCTTGATCTACGCCCCTTTTCAAAGGCAGAGGATGGCAAGGTCCAAGGCGTGATCTTGCCTGTTGGAAGGATTCCCTCTCACCTGCCCCTCAAGATGCCTTGGTGTGATTCGGAGCAGACCTTTCAATGCTTCAAAACTAGGAGTTTCTTTCAATTCATGGTTATATAGAACTCTCATCAGGCCTGAGCTAAGGGACAGGTGGAGGTTCAATGATGGCAAACATCATGGGGGTCTGTGCTATTTGCTCATGCACAGTCTCAGGTGGCCCAGCTAAGTCTCTTCCTGCCTCCCCCTGTGACTCCATAGGCCTGGTAGATTCTAGCTCCTGATAAGAAGTTGAGTCACAAGATGATTTGCTCTCTATGGTCAGGGTTCACTATCTCTCCATCTCTATCAAGACCAGTATGGTCCAGGAATTATTTTGAAAGTGAAAGGTATGATAATGTAGCCATGCTGTGACTGTTAGTTCTCACCAGCAACGTGACACAACACGGAAACCGCTGGAACGGAGTCTCAGTAGAGAACTGTGTGGATTGTCTTGGCTTGTGGGCATTTTCTTGTTGAGTTCACTGAGGTGGTAAGACACAGCCTGAACATGGACAATGCCATTTTGGGGCTGGGCCCTGGACCGAACAAAAAACAGAAAGTCGACTGAATTTTGGCAAGTATATATGCATTCATTCTCTGCTCTTGACAGTGGATGTCATTTGCTGGTTCAGTAGCCTGCTACCTGATGTCCCTGCTACAATGGGCAGCAAGCTCAACTTGTGAGCTGAAAAAATCCTTCATCCCTCCAACAACAAAAAAAAAAAAAAAAAAAAAAAACCTTTTGTAGTGGTTTTGTGTTTGTTTGTTCGTCATAGCAACAGAAATGCTCAGGAATTCCAATGGCCTGCGCGGTGATTGTGCTTTGGGGGATTTCCACCAATTACACACGGAATCTTCGTTCATCCCAATACATTTATGGTCTTTGCTAGGGTTGCTTGACCACATCCTAGCCTGCTGCAGATGACTTTCTTTCCCAGGCCATCACCTAGTGTGATGTGGATTGAACACAGAACACGAAGAGGTCAAGTAGGCAGCGTCCTCACTTCCAGGTAGGAGACACAAGACTCGATTATTTTAGCATCCAGTGCACACTAGACAGCATTCTCCAGAGAAATCAAACTGGTTTTGATACAAGAGATGATTTGCTAGATTGGCCCACACAGTCACAGAGGCTGAAAAGTCCCACAGTGCTCAGAGAGAGGAGAGAGAGCCAGGGTAGCCCTTAACTACTCAGTCCAAGAATCATGAAACTTCACAGTAAAAGGAATTGATGATACCATCCTTATCTGTGATAAAGTCCCGAAAGCTACCGAGGAAGAAACTAGAGCAAGCTTCCATGCAAACATCAAGGAAGGGACAGCAAGATGGCTGGGCAGGCAAGAACCTCGACTAAGGCTACTGCGCTGAATTCCATTCCCAGGATCTATGTTTTAGAAGGAGAAAACTGACTTCTGTAGGCAGTCTGCTAACTGCCACTTGTGTGCTGAGGATGTGTGCACACGTGCGCGCGCACACACACACAAATTATTTTAAGTAGTTTTTCAAAATCTCAATATCTTAACTTTTATTCCTTGTTCTTCATTTTCCATCACTCTCACAAAATCTCTAACGTTAAAGAATTTGGCTGACAGTAATCAGAAATAGGCCTGTGACCACCATCCCTGCAGCCTTTACCTCCCCGTGGTTGGTACCAGCCTCTCTGTCTCTGCAGGAGGAAACAGGGCTTTGTTTACTTTCTTAGCCAGGCACAGTCATTTAAAGACCCCCTCTCAACTTTTGCCACTAAAACAGCACTCAGTTAGACCCCATAAGGCTTCCATGCCCTGTGGGGATCTTGGGAACCAGCAGGATCCATCCGAATAGTCCCATGATGGGCCAACCTTAATGCCCACTCTTATCGTTTGGCCCCAGAGGCAGGCTGCCCTGGGGAGCCAGAATTTTAGGCAGAGCTGACAGCTGGAAGCTGATTGAGAACCACAGCCCCACAGTTGGGACAATTCTTAGTGGAAGGGGAATCTAGGCAGTCTCCCTGTGGTCCTGCTTTCTGTGAGCCATGCCTTCAGGAATGCCCATGGCATTTCCTGATCTGCAAAGCAGATAGTTAGAAGGGCACCTTGCAGATTTCATTCCATACGTTGCCAAAACTGTTGTTAGCAGAAGTAGCAGCAGCCATTCACTGAACACGGGTCAGTGAATGGCAAGCCAGGGGCTCTATTCTTTGGATGAGGACCCTCACTAGCACCGCCTTACATACAGGAGAGGCTTCCCGAAAGGAAATGATTTCTTGAAGGCCAAGCCGGTAACAAAGGCAGAGTCAGTACACTTCTTTCTTCTGATTATTTCGTGGCAACATGTACATCCTTCTCTTTTGCCATGGAGCCCCCAAATAACCAAACAACTCGAGTGCAAGTCTGGGAAGTAACTTGTTATCACTTTGTGCTCCTTGCTGATTGATAATGGGATGAGCCAATTGTGCTCTATTGCCATCATCATCAGTTAATGACGCCTTGATTTCCCACTATGGAAGAAGGGCCCTGAATCTTTTCCCATTATCAGTATTCAATTAAAAACTATGCCCCAGTTTCTATCCTTCAGCGAAGCCTGGAGCCGAGTCTGTCGAGGATGTGGCTGTGTGAAGAACGATAAGACAGGCTCGCTCTGATTCTAAAAATACATTGAAGGAGAAGAAATTGGCTCGACTTTTTTTTTCCCCCTGAAGAAGCTAAAAAATGGCAGTTCTTTCTTGGCTCATTAGCTCTTGAAACATTCTGTAAAGATGGCCACCGAGGAGGCTCCTCTGTCTTAGAATGAAGGGGAAGTGGACAGAGAGAAGAGAAATCTAAATGCTACGAAGAGGGTATCTCATTAGAAGCCAGTGGCTGCTCAGTAGGAGCTAAAATCAGATCTTAATTCAAAGCTGGAGCCTCGAGATGACTTGTCTCCTTTGGGGGACAAGTGGGAAAGGAATGGGGTGAGTATTTTTAGGGATCATTTGTTCCTAACCTACAGAGGAGGATTCATGGCTACATGGATATTCATTATTATATGGACTCTCTTACACTCAAAAACATAGAGAAATCTTAAAAGATGAGAAAGAAATATAAAGAAAAAAATTTTTGATTTCTCTACATAGTCATCTCTTCTTCCTAAGGGGGAAAAAATCAGAATCAATTTACAAAATCAGCCATTCCCCAGCTCTTCTTCCTCTATGACCTTTCAAATTTAATAACAAAGATGAAAGATAACACCCTCAACTACACAGTACTAAAACAGAAGACAATTCTTGATTGGGTCTTCTTGGCTTTAGACGATTCCTTCCGAACAAATAACTGGCAAGCTGCAGGAAGCACGCTGTAGTTGAGCGAGCGGTATGCTAGTGTTCAAGAGGTAAAGGCATCGCCACAGGGTAGGGAGAGTGGCCTGAGTACCACAGTTACATTGTGTTACTAGTGATGACTTGGGCAGGGGACTTCTCAGTGTCCCTTCCTTATCTGCACTATTGGGGATAGGGAATAACTGAGTACTCAGAATTTCCTTAGTGTTAAGTGTGCTAACACAGAGAACCTGATTAATATAACAAATGTGAGCAAGTCCCATCCTCTGTCCCCTGCCCCCCACACACACACACCCCTCCACCAACTTGTCGCTGTTCACTTGCTCCCCCAAGGCAAGATTCCTCTGGGGAGGAAGCTGAGCCTCACAGGTCATTTTCAAGTACATCTTTCTCCAGGAACTATTCAAGCAAATGAGCCAGGACGGCCCATTAAAGGCCTCCTAGAGGGTAACACCAGGGCACCTCTCCTCTCTGCACCCCATGACCGGATGCCCTAATGTTCCCTGCTCAGTTCTGGGCCTTCTTATTGTCTCAGTAGCTATAATGAGGTTCCTTTTATCTGCACCCATGGGGTTTGGGAGGTGGAGCCTGGGGACAACTCAAGAACAAAATGGAGTACTTTCCAGATGCAGAATGAAGAGGACAGAAACAAAACTCAGGAATGTGATGAGAGGCTGCCTGCCCTGGGTATAACTCAATGCAAAGTAGGTGTTCCTTCAGAAAACAACTTTTGAAATCTGCCAGAGTGAGCCTTGTCAGGGACAGAACTTCAAAGTGAGCCTGGTGTCTGAAGGGAGAGTAGAAAGACAGGTTTTATGGATGGTTGAAAAGTTCAGGAATACTGTCTTGACACCAGAGAATACCCTTGTTAAATATGCCAGCTCCTAGGCACCAGCAGCCTCTCATCTCCTGGAGTGGGGGGAGGGGAGGCAGCTATAGTTAATCCAGCTCCTGAAGCTCACACAGTTTCTCAGAACTGAAACTCAATGCAAGTGATGGAAGTGGTCCAGGAAGACCCCAATGCTATCTCTGTCATCTTGGCTCCAATGAACCCTTTCTCCCAAGTGTACATTAGATGGCATTATCATTTACAGTTCTTCATAGAAATGATGGAAAGACAAACCATCACTTTCTGTGTTCTTCCTCTCACAGGCAGTAGAAGAGTTTAGAGGAGGTCATGGTGCATTTATGCATCGAAATGAGGCCATGCAGCCACATGCAGTTGATCTTGTTTCCTTGTACATCAACCGAAACAACACCTCTCAGTTCACTGTGTCTTTTAACCGATATGCTAAGCAGGAAAATTTATTTTTATTTTCTACTCACTATGCATTTAATAAATGCTTCTGCCTCCTCTTCCTTTCCCTCCTCCTTTTTCTTCTCCTCTTTCTCTACCTCCCTCCTCCTTCTTCTCAGGTCACTTAGTGAAAATTCAGCTAGACGTGGTGGCACAATCTTATAATACTAACACTCTGGAGACTGGGAAAGAGGATAAATGGTTTACCCTGGGCTACATAGCAAGATCCTGTCAAAAACAAAAGAAAGAAGAAAAGAGAGGGGGTGGAGGGAGAAAGGGAAAGAGGGAGGAATGGAATAAGGAAGGAAGGAAGGAAGGAAGGAAGGAAGGAAGGAAGGAAGGAAGGAAGGAAGGAAATCTATGCAGATATCTTGTCTTATCTCATTAGTTTAAATGACCAAAGGATCCTCTGATGATTAGCTAAAATGCTGTATTTGGTTAGTCAGGGTTGTCCAGTAAACAAAATTAATAAGGCAAATATGTATTAATAGGGGTTTATTAGATTGGCTCACATGATGTGGCCCCAGTGGATTAACAGTAGCTGCCTCATACCCAAGAGGTAGTTAATTGCTCAGTCTGTGCGTCTGGATGTCTCAGCAGTTCCAATCTGTCACTGAAGGCCTGGAGGGTTCCTGGAGAATCGCTGGTCTTTAGTATTTGTGAGAAGTCTGAAAAGCCTGGTTCTGCTACCAGCGAGGGAATACACCAGCGATAGGACAGGTGAACTTGCCAGTACAATTGAAAGCAAGGAGGCAAAAAGCAACAGTTCCCCTTTCCAGATGTTTTTGTCTGGGCTACCACCCTAAATGTGGGTGATACCTTCTTGGTGGCAGCCCAGACAAAGACATCTGGGAAAGGGGAACCAGCTTGAGACCCTCCTTACACTGAGAACTTAGCAATGGAGACTGATACACCTCAATCCTGGCAGGGTCCAGGGATGCCCTGGGAATTCTTGCAATGCTTTCATGACCTTGCAAGCTCATTGTCACAAGACCAAGGTTTGATTGGGTCATTTTCACATTTTCTGTCATAAGTACATGGTGGGATTATTCAGAAACTAAATGATGAAGCTGAGATTACCTAGGAAATATCCATTTCTAACTTAAATCTGTGTCAAACTGAACTTCTTTCGTACTTCTCAACCAAAGCACATATTGCATTAAATACCGGGGCAGACGGAATCCTACTGTCTTCTAGTAAAACATTAAGGTATTTTGAATTAAAAATGTAAAACTCACTCCTCTGCATAATTTTCATCCTCTACATAATTTTCATGATAAAAGTTGCCATTTTTCATTTAAATATGTTGTGGTAGCATATAATGAGTTTATTGCTGCTGTTTTAAAATGAATTTGTAAATTAACATTTTAAAAATTGTTGTTTTTTTTTCAATACTGTGAGAACTCATAACTATCAGCCCCATCAACCTAAACTATTCAGGTTCTATAATTACATATAAAGGGATAAAATGTTCTGAGACCAAAACTATGGAAGACTACTTCTCTAGCCCTAAACATTTACCCAGCACCTCCAAATTTTATGTTGAAACTGGAGCTGCCTCTCCACTCTTGCCAGGGAGTAGAGGAGAGAGGATGAGGATGATGGAGGCATGAGAGATCAGGATGGTCTAGTTGGGGGTAGGACAAAGGGGAGGAGCAATGAAAGAGACATCTTGATAAGGGAGCCATTATGGGGTTAGGGAGAAACCTGGTACCAGGGAAGCTCCCAGGAATCCACAAAGATGACCTCAACTAAGACTCCTAGCAATAGTGGAGAGGGTGCCTGAACTAGCTTTCCCCTGTCATCAGATTGGTGACTTCCCTAACTGTCACCATTAGAGCCTTCAACCAGTAACTGATAGAAGCAGATGCAGAGATCCACAACCAAGCACTGGGCCAAGCTCTGGGAGTTCAGTTGAAGAGAGTCCAGTCTGGGAGGGAGTGTAGGAGCTTGGAGGGTGGGGTTCAAGACCAGGATGGGGAAACCCACAGAGTCAGTGACCCAAGCTAGTGGGAGCTCATGGACTTTCGAAGGACAGCTAGGGAGCCGACATGGGACCTACATAGGTCCTCTGCCTCTGGGTGACAGTTGTGAGCTTGGTCTTTTGCGGGGCCCCTAGCAGTGGGACCAGGACTTGTCCCTGATGCATGAGCTGGCTCTTTGGAACCTATTCTGTATGGTGGGATGCCTTGTTCAGCCTTGATGCAACGGGGTGGAGCTTGTTCTTGTCTCAACTTGATATGCCTTGCTTTGTTGACTCCCATGGGAGGCCTTCCCCCTTCTGAATGGAGACAGAGGAGGAATGGATGGGGGCGGGGAGTAGAAGGGATGAGCAGGGAGGGAATGGGAGGAGAAGAGAGAGGGGAATCTGTGGTTGGTATGCAAAATAATTAAAGAAAAAAGAAAGAAAACATCACTGCTGGCCCTCTTGTGAGATCACACTTTGCATCCCCCAAGGGTAACCCCAGCTACTCCCAAGCACCTTTCTCCTCTGCAGCTACCCAGGAGCCAGTCGGACTCCTCCGTTCCTCTCCCTTTGTACTCAGGGTGACTTAGACACTGCATCACAATTCCCTTAAACTGCCTCTCACACACTAAGCTCGTAGGAAATAGAAAGCAGCAGTCGCCTTCCCACAAGTAAGTGATGATGGAGTTGAACAGCTCTCTCCCCAAGTTCTTTCCCCTTCTCCAACATTTCTCAACATGGCTTATCTGGGCACAGGTGGCGAGCGATTGAAAAACACTGTAAATTCTCAATCCCCAAACTCCCCACTCCAAACCCTTACAACATGTTGATGATATTTCTTCTAGCATTCCGAAATCTGATTTGCTTACAGTCATTCATGGTCATGAACAAACCGTGACCAACTAGACCGCCATCCACTTGATGGCATCCACTTCCTCTGTTCATCCCCAGGACTCGAATGAGTGGTGCTGACGGTACACGGATGAAACCTCTCGAGGCCATCTCTAGTCTAAGGGAGAACGGCAGACAAAATGAATTCTTCATTTTCTGGCCTCTGTTCTTTTTCTATTTTGTCCACATTATAGCTAAGGAAAATGAAAATGAAAAATGAAGCAGGAAATGCAAAGCAGAAGGCAGTTAGGAATGAGAGCCCAAGGCTCAGCCTAAATGGGTCTCTCAGATGAGGCCGTGATGATCTGAGAACATCACGAGCCTGATCCAGGGGAGACAGCTGCGAGTTCAAGATCAATTACTGCCTGCAGCCATCTGTGCCGTCCTTCCTTGAAGCGCGCCAGGAACACTGGTACCATCATCTCCGGTACTGCATGGAGATGCAACCCGCTCGTGGGATCACAGAGCGTCTGTGAGAATAGGTGTTTCAGACATCTCCTGGACCAACCTGTCCTTTGCAAAAAAGCAAAGCACCCGGCTAACTAAGGGTGAATTCCCTTCCATGACCCCCTTATAACTCCTGGGTCGGCACCCTTTAAGCTGCTCTATCAACGTTCCTGGCCGTCAGAGAGTGCCAAATTCTGATCGATACAGGGATGATGTCTGATTAGGAAGAGAAACTTCAAAGGAAAATCTTGCCGAGGAACAGCAAGAACAAGGCAAGGAGAGAATGGAAGGGAGGAAGGAGGCTGAGGAGTGAAGGAAAACAGACCGACTCTATGAACGCAAAAGCTAAAAATGTTTGCAAACAAAGCAAAATAAAGCGCCCCCCTTGGTTCCCACTGTTCTCCCACGGGAAGGCTGTGTGCTTGTGTTCGGTGGCTGAGAGGCAGAAAATTACCACAAACAGCAGCGTTTGGCAACTCTCTCTGGTCATATCAAAGTCTGGAAATGCTCAGATGGCCTCTCAGCTCGGGTCTCACAGGGCTATAGTGAAGGACTGGGCTGGGCAGTGGTGTTCTCATCAAGAACTGGGATCCTGTCACATCTGTTTCAATGTGTGGACAAAATTTGGTTCATAGTGGCTGAAGACTGACGTAACTCATTTCAAAACCAGCAAGAATTTCTCTATTCTTTGAGAAATGCCCAATACTATCCCTTGTAGGGTACTCAAGGACGCTGGCCTGGGAGCCACGAAGGAGTCGTAAGGGGAATTTGCCCTCAGTGAAACAGGTGCATGAGCGTCGTACCTGCTCTGTGCAAGACAGGTTGGTCCAGAGGATGTCTGGAACTCCTTTTCACACAGGCCCATCACCATGATTGCTGTTCATTGTTGACTCAACAGAATCTGAAATGACCTTAGAAACAGGTCTCTGCGTTATCTCTATGGGTATTATCTTGATTATGTTAGTTGTGGTAGGGGGACCCATCCACTGTGGGTGGCACCATTCCCTGGCAAGGATCTTGCACCACATAAATGGAGAAAATGAGCTGAGGGCCAGCATGCATACATTGTTCTCTATATCTGATATCTGATATCTCATTGTTCTCTGTATCTGATTGTAGATGGGATGTAGCTACCTGCTTCAAGCTCTTGACCCCTTTACTTTTCCACCAAAATAGACTGAATCCTTGAACTATGAGACACAACAATCTCTTTGTCTCTCTTTTAATCCCTTTCTCGTTTAAGTTGTTTTAATTGGAGTGTTTTATCAAAGCAACAGGGAAAGTAACCAAAAAAAAAAAAACCCACCCATCTAAGAGAATTTTCTTTTCTATTGAAGTCAACATACTAGTAATCTAATTGTGGAGTAAGAGCCCATCATAATTTACTACCTTCATGTACATTATGGGGAGGGACACATTAGAGGGTAGGGTTTAGGGTCTTCTGGGACCAGTGCTTTATGTGCCTTTGAATATATCATGCATTCACTTCCTCTCAACTTGACAACAAGCTCATCCTATCACAACATCAAGGCAAAGCCCAATACATGTTTATATATTGTTTTTCTTCCTGCAATGGCTTGTGTACCTGTGTCTCCCTCAAAGCTCATATGTTGAAACATAATGCTCAAAATGACAGGATTAAGAAGTAAGATTGAGCGTGAGAAGATGGCCATGTGGGTAAAGCTGCTTGTCACACACATATAAAGACCCGACTTCAAATCCCCGGAACCTACATAAAAGGAGGGCAGGTGGTATATATGTCTGTAATCCGCAGTGTTCTGACAGGGAGATGGGAAGTGGGGATAGGGGAATCTTCAGAAACTCGTGGACCAACTAACCTGAAACATGCAGAAAGCAATGAAGAAATTCTGTCCCAAACAAGGTGGAAGGTGAGGACTAGCATCTGAGGTTGTTCTCTGATCTTCACGTGCATTCCATGGAATACAGAACACACACACACACACACACGTGAGATTTTAGAGAGGTGATCAGAGCATGAGGAAGGCTCACATGCATGGGATTTGTGGTTTATTAAACAGGTTTTGTTCCCTTTACCACTTGGGACTCAGGGAGCAAGTACAGCTGATCAACCAGACACACCGTCTGCCAGCTCCTTCATCTTAGACTTCCTGCTTCTGGGCCTGTGAGAAGTGAGTTTCCATTGTTTGTGGTTGTATTATGTCTAGGTCTCCGTGACTAATATAACTGACAGAAAAAGCTTAGGGGGAAAAGGTTTGCTTGGCTCATGGTTTCAGAAGGTTTCAGTCTGTCACAGGGAGGTGAGGCAGCATGGTGGAGTCCACAGTGATGAGAACCACGTGGCAGAGTCTCCTCGCGGTACAGAGTGCCAAAAGGCAAACATCAAGGCTGAATCAGAGGCCCAGGCTATAACCTTCAAATCCCTGTTGTTTTTATCTAAGTTGTTCTATTTACCCATAAAGACCTGGGAGTCAGATGTTGAGATGAAAACTTACTAGAACAGAGAAGCTGAGAAGCAATCTGCTGACCTTTTTGGCCAGAGACTCAGCAAGAGAGTGTCACTCCACCTGTCCCAAACCAAAAATCCTGGAATCTCTAAGTCCCTCCCTACTCCTTCCTGTGTGTCTATTTGTCTTCCTGGGTCCTCCATACTCATTATGGCTAATTCTCGTCAACTAGTTGCTGGCTTCACCCCCTGATCCAAGGTTCATTTTATTAATACAGTCTCAGAGTTTCACAGTGCTATCAAATATCTTGCAACAGCTCTACCTCCTAAAGACTCCACAACCTCCCAAACTGCACCATTAGATGGGGACCAAGAGTCAGCACATGACCCTGTGGGGGACATTTCACATCCAACCCATAGTGAGAGACTCAGTATATTGCAGTTTGTTTCAGGGGCCTGAAAAACCTAGACTTTGTAAAAGCAAAGGGAACAATTCCAGCCATCTATCAGTTAAACAACAGTGGATTTATTGTTTCTAAAGATGAAGACATTTGTCACACAGGTCTGTCACATTTGCCGTCACGGGCTGCTCTCTGAGTGACACACACATCCAGGTTTCAAGCTGAGGTTCTAGAGGCGGCATGGGTTGTGTTCATATATTGTCACGATCATTGGCCAGGCTCCTCTATGGTCTGCAGCCATAGGTCAGCTAGTTTCCTTAGCTCTTCCGCCGAGAATATCATCTGAGAATAAACATTTCAAAATCCACTTTGCCATGGTTATGCCTCTGGTGCTTCTTTCCTTCGGTTTTAATGGTCACTACTTCTAGGATTAATAAATTTGTGGCTGAAGAAAATCTAAAGGATAACTGAGAGGTCTTGTCTCATTGACAACTTGAAACGTGTATTTTCAATTTTTGAGCTGAGAAAACATTTTACTTTAAACTCACAAGTGGAATAAGTTGGTCAGATAGCGTTTTTCTGTGTAATGAGATAAAGCAGTCTGAGTTCCATGGAACTACTACAGCAACGTTATATGCTCATTTATTCCCAGACAATGAGGCACTCCTGCATTTCTGGAACGGACCCTATGGATCGGGAGCTATTATTGTCTTAAGATGCCTCAAGGCCCTGTGGGCTGGCATTTAAGAGGGGTTTGCACCTTCACGTTAGAAAGTATGGTTCATCTATAGTTTGCTTTGGTGTACTGTCGTTGCCTTTTTTTTTTTTTTTTTGAGGGATGTTTTTATGCTGAAATTATATAAAAATAGCATCTAATTCTTTCTAAGACATCAGAAAAGTTCAAATCACCTGTTCTAAATTTTGATGGAATTTGACTATGAAACTGCAAAAACTCAGCAGGTTTTTGTTGTTGTTGTTGTTGTTGTTGTTTTGTTTCATTCTGTTTTTTCAAGGCTCAATCTTGGCACCTTTCAAAATGTCTTTCGGGATAATTTGCTTATTTTAGATGAGAAAATGATTAATTTAGCATCTCTACAGTTTTACCTTGGTGATTCCAAGGTCAACTGAAGGTCAGGTTGTGGTAGAGCAGGAGGCTGATTCTGCCTGTGAGTGGGACACACAGCTCTCCCGTTTTCCCTCCTGGAGCTGCATGTGAGCACGGGGTCCTTGACATGAAAGTACAAACCAGGTCCCATCCTTGCAGGATCCCTTTTCCAACATGTGATCTGCACTGGGTTCAGAACACTTTCTCCACATGAGACTGGATCTAGTAGCAATGTCTGTTTTATTTGGTTCTTAGAGCCTCTTGATTGACTATATATAATTCATTTATCAAATAAACTATATTTATCAAAAAATCACAAGTAATTCCTTCTGCTTCTATTTTATGAGATTTTTCCCTCAACTTGAAATTGGGTACTTAGTTACAGTTAACTGACTTTTACTCTTTCATTAAAAAGAAACAAATAGAAAGTGTTCAGATATGAATTTGATTCTGTTTATATCTTTGGTCATGACTGTAGATTTTGATTTCCTCATTATTTTCTAGACTTCTCAGAAATGAAACTATTTCTTTTTTTTATTTTTTTTGTTTTTTTTGTTTTTTTTTTTTTTTGGTTTTTCGAGACAGAGTTTCTCCGTAGGTTTTGGTTCCTGTCCTGGAACTAGCTCTTGTAGACCAGGCTGGTCTCGAACTCACAGACATCCGCCTGCCTCTGCCTCCCGAGTGCTGGGATTAAAGGTGTGCGCCACCACCGCCCGGCTATGAAACTATTTCTTTAAGTGTTATTTCCAAATAGTTGTTTAAATTTATGGTGAGGCTGTGAATTCTACTTTTGATGTTTATTCCTATTTTCAATGCATTCTTCCCAAATTATGTAGCCTATACTATTTTTATTTTGAGGAATTCAACTAGTTTCATATAACATATGGTCAATGTTTGCTTTAAAACTAGATGAGTGATAGAAAAAAAAATATGTGTTTTCTGGGGGCAGGAGAGATGGCTCAGGAGGCAAGGGAATGAACAACTCATGTGGAGGACCTGCATTTGGCTCCCAGAACCCATGTTAGTTGGCTCACAGCCACCAATAACTTAAGCACCAGAGGATCCAAGGTTGTTCTCCACAGGCACCTGCATCTATGTGCACATATATACACAGAAACATGCACCCATACATATAATTAAACAAAATCAATCTTTTATTAAAATGTGATTTCTGTTAGTAAAATATAAAGTTTGGTGTCTAGATTTTAATATCAGTATCCATGGATAAAGCACTCATATCTCAATTGTTATTGTTTCAAAATCTTATCAAAGCATGAGCGGTAAGAATATAACACCTGCCACAACTATTGTACTAAATAACTTTTATTTATGTTTATTTGCTTTCTGTACTTCAAAACTTCATTTGGCCTGTAGAATTTTATTATTTTAACTGCATCATTGAGAACTAAACTCCTTAACAGACTTCTTGACTACCACAGCCTCGTGGTGATACCATTGGTTAGTAAAGAAAGTGGCTTGGCCTGATAGTGTAGAGCAGAGGTTGGTGGAGAAAACTAAACTGAAGAAAGGAGGCAGAGTCAGAGAGAAGCCATGGAGCTGCTGCTGAGACATGCCAAACTTTGCTGCCAGGCTATGACCTCGTGGTGATGCACAGATTAATGGAGATGGGTTAAATTAAGATGTAAGAGTTAGCCAATAAGAAATTAGAGCAGTGAATTAATTAATATAGTTTCTTTGTGGTTATTTTGGGACTGAGCAGCCAGGAACTAACTAGTGCCCTCGCTGCAACAAATTGGTGTGCCAATGTGGCTGTCTATATCTACATAAAACCTGAGAAAGTTTTAAAAGGAATTTTAGACACACACACACAAAAAAAAAAAAAACAAAAAAAAAAAAAACAGAGTTTAACACAGCTTCTTGCTGTTTGCTGGTGGTGTGTCACAGCTCCTTTAAGAGAGGTTTACCTGATTCAGCAGTAACATTTAAAAAGGAGCCATGCTATTTTAAAATGTTGGCTTTCTGGACTGTGCTGCCAGTGAAATGTCTGGCTCATTCAGGAGGCCGAGCATTTAAATGGGGTTTGTGAACAGAGTGCTACAGCTTGTTTAATGGCAGCATAGACTGGCTGTGTGTCTAAAAGTAGGGCTGTGAGCATGGCTCTCAGAGGCAACAAACAGCTCTGCCATGCTGGACTGGGCAAGACAAGCAAACGCTGCCGAATTTTCTCTAGTAATGGTACCACTTAAGTTCATAAAAATAGCTTTGCATTTTAAGAAGCATTTCTGGTCAGAAAACTAATTACAAGCCGGGCGTTGGTGGCACACGCCTTTAATCCCAGCACTCGGGAGGCAGAGGCAGGCGAATGTCTGTGATTTCGAGGCCAGCCTGGTCTACAAGAGCTAGTTCCAGGACAGGAACCAAAAGCTACAGAGAAACCCTATCTCGAAAATAAAAAAAAAAAAAAAGAAAGAAAGAAAGAAAGAAAAGAAAACTAATTACAGATACACAATAACGACAGATTCAGATAAAAATGGCTCTAAATGAGACACACTGTGTTTTAAAAACAATGTATGTAGGCTTGGGAGAGAGAATAAAAAGAGTATAGAGAGTTATGAAAGGAAGCAAATAGTTTATTAAAAAAGAAACAAGGTCTTTAATGATACAGAGTACAGCCAGTCATAGATTAAAGGAATAAAGATAATAAAATAAATATTAAAAAGTAATAGAGTAAGAAAAGCCACGTAAAGATGGAATGTACAAAGAGAGTCTAGATTATGTACATTATTGTGTTTTCTTTGAATTTTTTTGACAGTAGAGGAGTGAAGTAACCAACATATATACTTTAAAGGTATCTTGTCTTTAAAGTTTGAGTCTAAGGATATGTTGCTCTGGAAGAGAGGTTCTGCTTTTGTTTCCACAGAAGATAAGAACCTGTGAATTAATTCCAGACTAATGTGGTTTGATGGATCAAGATCCCCTGAAAGGTCAACTTGAACACCCCTCAAAAAATTACTTCACCCAATAAACAGCAGGAAGCAGTTTGGAAAGAACTATGCCCATACTCCCAAATATTGTTTATAAATGTTTGTTTATATTTAAAGGGAGATATGCAATAGAGATGGATACTTTACATTGGTATAGATCTTGTTTGATTGATAGAAATTTAAGGTCAATTTTTATATGTATATTTCTACTCTTGATTAAGGTACTGTGTTTGTGTAGCTCATTTTAAAATGTAATGTATAATCAAGAAATATAGGTTAATAGATAATCATCTATAATCGTCAAGCTTGTAGTCATATTAGTTAGATTTTCTAGATGTACAGAGATATATTTCAAATGGATAGGCATTTTTCAAATCTTTCAAAGACTACAGAATATGGCATTTAAAATGTTTAAGAACTTAGAACTTTTTATGATAATGAGACACATCTACTCTTGGCAGCACCAATTACTTCAAGAGGATGATGGGCATCGAAGAGGTTCCTTATGAAGTTTGCTAGCCATTTGGGCAAGAAATTGCTCTTCCCTGGAGTGCTTAACTGGACATGCAGGACCCACAGAGAAATGACTGCTGAACTTATCTAAAGATGAGATGGTCCTTCAGGGTTCCTGCTTCATGAAAGAGTCTACTAGACATTCTGCAGGACATAGAAGAAAGTGACTGACAAATTGCCAATATAGGTTAAATTGTCTTTGAAATTTCCTGCTTTGTGGAAAAGTCTGCTGGATACTATGGGCCTATAGCCTGAACATGGATGACCCAACAGCACAGAAGAACTTTGGGTAACTGTCCAGGTAGCAAGATGTCTCTGTCAATTTTAGAGTTTTGGAAGTTGCTTACAATGAACTTCCTGTTTACTTAGGTAATATTATATCCCTTGAGAGTCTTTGATGGAGTTGAGTAGATAATAATAATAGTTTTCCTTAGTTATGATAAAAGTAAAGCAGATATAAATATTGCAAGTATAATTCTTGCTTGATACCTGTTTTGTTATATGTAATTTTTATTATGTTAAAGTTAAAACCTTCTTTTTATTTAAAAAGAAAATGGGAGTTGATGTAGGATTCCCCTCTGTATGCTGTGATTATCATTAATGAATAAAAGAACTGGCTTGACCTATAGCAGGGTAGAACTTAGTTAGGCAGAGAAAACTAAGCTGAATGCTGGGAGAAAGGAGGTGGAGTCAGAGAGAAGCCATGGAGCCACTGCCAGAGAGGGACACAATGAAACCTTGCCAGTAGGCCACAAGCCTCATGGTAAAATGTAAAATAATGGAGATGGGTTAATTTTAGATGTAAGCGATAGCTAGTAAGTAATATGCTTAAGTAATTGGCAATCAGTGATTTATTTCTGTGTGATTATTTCGGGAGTCTGGGCAGCTGGGAAACGAATAAGAGACCTCCCTACTACAAACTTGATATCTTGACTGCATGTCTATCTAACAAACTTCTGCTCTTAAGTTATTTTTTGTTGGCTCCTTTGGATGCCAAGTTGCCAGGTATTTGTTTCTCAATCTGTCCTAGGAATTTTTCTTGTTGCTGTAGTTAGGCAGGTCACCTTCCTTTAGTAAAAACTAATTAGTTTGGTTTTAACATTCTTTTAATCTCTTCTATTTCTAAAGCTTCTTTTTATTTATATTTATACTTTTTTATTTTCTCATTTCTTTCTTTAGACTTTATGTAGGTGTGTAACCTATCATGTTTTTAATGTGTTTAACTGCAAATTATAAGTTTTATACGTAAAGCCATGGTACTTAGTACTTCAATTTTTGACATAGAAGAAGAAACCAAAGGAAAAAACTAGCCCAAAAGAATTTTTGTGGGTAAACAGTTGGAGGGATAAAATAGAAAGACATAATAAAAGTACAATGTGTTCTATATGCAAATCATGGATCTATGTTAAAATTCCTTGATCGAAGTATAGGCTACAGGTGTTCATTATACTATTATACTTTGCACTTAGAGAGTATTGGTAGTGCCATGTGTAACTCAAGTGATATCTTAAAAATAAAATTATAACACTGGTGGTGGTAACATGTACCTGTCATCCCACACTTGGTTAGCTGATGTACAGGATGGAAAAACAGACTATAGACTAAGACTGTATCTTAAAATAGATAAGAGAGTTAGTTTAAAAAATATGCATAGTTTGATTAATAAATTATCACTTTATATATTTTTTCACCCCCCCCTTTGCTTTTCCACCTTTTCATCCTCTCCCCAGTTCTCAGTATATCTGTCTTTGTTGTTCTACTCTTGATTTCTTAGCCTATCAATTTGGAGTAAAGTATTATTTTAATACTGTATGGCTTTAGTTAAAAGAACACCAAAACACATATACAACAATTTCAACAGTACCAGAAAACCACTTTAAAATTCATTGAGCATATAGGGGAACACTAGAGGGTAAGATACAATGTGAGAATCTTTTACTAGTGTTCTCAAATTATGTGTTCTCATTTCCTATGGGAATTGTTCCTTATGAACTGATCAACTAAATGAAAAGAATATACATACAAACAGCACAGCCTCCTGACAAACTCCATGATGAAACCATCAAACTGAAGACTTTTGTGTACCTTGGATGCCATGCTATATTCAGATACATTTAAAAATTTTAGAAGAAAGCAGCAAACAGTGTCTGGATAAATGATTTTTAGCAGATTGTGAACACATACAATTGTTGGCAAACTCACACCTAAGAGAATTAATTTGAAGCTAATTAGCTACTAAACAGTGAGAAGAGAGGGAGAATGGAACAGAAAGAGAAAGTCAAACCTGCCCAACTAGTAACAACACAGGACTCAGACCATTCCAGAGCTAACAAATTAACGTATCTCAAACAAACAGGCCAACATACACTGAAGTCTTTGTTCAAATGATGTAAAAAACCCATGTTTCTAAGCCCTTATCTGCCAAAGAAGTTGCATTTTTAATTAGCTCACGCTTTGCCAATCAATGTAACATTAGCATAAGATTGTTCCTACAAGGACAGAATTTAATTCTAGTATAAAGTAAAATTACTTGATATTTTGGTGAGCCTGAAGAGCCTGTCATGGGTAAATGTGTACTTTCAGGATTTTTCAGATGTGACAAACAGCCCTGGACCCCCAGGATCTGAGTCTGAGGCTCAGTAGGTGTGGACTTTACAAATCAAACCTCTGTCAGTGATAGCAAATGTTACCCAGACCTTGAACCCACTGGAAGAACTGAGTGCAAATGGCTGACATTATTTTTATCTGAACTCCCTCTCCAAATACCAGTGACTCCCTGGGGTTGCCAAAATAAGTTGAATGCTCTTTATACAGAAAGCTGAGGTCATTTTTTTTCAACCTAAAACTTTCATGCTGCTGAGAGTATCTTCACCTTCCTTGAGACTCAGGTCACATTCTCTGTCTTCCCAGAATATCTGTTCCAGAATGCAGACCACTGAGAACTGTGAGATCTCCCCTCTATTTTATATCCTTCAGTCCCTCTCAGAGGGCAAGAGAACACCCCTGTTCTGAAAGTTCCTAACGCAGTTTCTGTTTTAACTTAGCATCATCTCTTCCAAGTTTTTGTGGTGGAAGTGACTCCAGCATTGACTCCCTTATATCTCCATAGGATCCCCAACTCTCAGCTTTCTGCATCTTCTAGACAAGCATTTCACAACCTTCAGGTTATGA
The DNA here is from genome assembly GCF_950005125.1 of Chionomys nivalis. Lineage (NCBI taxonomy): Eukaryota > Metazoa > Chordata > Mammalia > Rodentia > Cricetidae > Chionomys > Chionomys nivalis. Next base: position 18,150,899 of record NC_080090.1, on the reverse strand, counting down.
CCCATTTGCCGGGGGGGGGGGGGGGGGGAGGGGGAACTCAAATGACCTTTTCATAAGAGTTGCCTAAGACCATTGGAAAATGCTATGGTTCATAGAAGTAGCAAATTACAGTTATGAAGTAGCAATAAGAATAATCTTGTTGTTGGGAGTCACCAGAACATGAAGGTTTCAGCAGTAGGAAGCTTAAGAACCACTGTTCTGGATAAGATGTCTCTCAAAGTACACTCAACAGCAACTTGTTGAAGACCTAACTATCACAAGATTCAAGATACTATGCTAGGCACCAACATGATGTTTTAAGAATGAAAAATTTACAGAAAGTGAGTCATCACAACATAAAGCATAAATGAGGGGTAATTTAACAATACAAGTTCACTGTAGCAAAATGCAGTGCTGTTGGATATTCCCAAGAAGAAATAATCCCATGCATTTGAAAAGCACATAAATGTAAATTAAAATAAGAATAGCTGAGAAGGAATAAGATAGCCCAAGCAAACTACAGGATGGGGATTTAGTGGGAGAATGGAGTGGGATGGCATAAGTTCTGCAGGAGCACATTTTTCTTTCAGCATCTTTGGCAGTTGGTGCCAAAGAAACTTGAAATTACTTTTCCCTTTTCCAGACAATGCCACTTTTCTAAGGTCAAATGTTGTTTCTCCTCTCTAAGCAAAATAACCACTGTGGGAATGGCTGGTCACTTTATAGAGGTGCTGTCCAAACTCTGCCTCTCTGTGGACTTGGTCTAATTTGTTTTAGTGCTCTTTCCCAGTCATTCTACAACTCTGTTGGATTAAATTGACCCTTGACAGGAGGCACTGAATGATTATGGTATTGACTATCATTGTGACCAAAATCCAAAGAAAGCCCACTCATATAGAAGAACTACATTTCAAGTCATCTCTGAAAATATTCAGCAAATACCAGAGTAGAAGGTTATCTAAAGTGATAGCAAATTGCATGCTGGAAAAACTACTGGTCCTGCATCAACAGTGAAGCTTCCTTCTGTAAAGGAAAAATAACTACTGCCTTAGGGTACACATTGTCTATCATGGGGCTGGGAGAAAGATGTGAAAATGAAAAGTAATAAAAGTGGCAGTTAGGAGGATGGCAGGATGGTTTCAAGTGAGAGATGTTAATAGGCCACAAGTCTATAATATTTAATTAACTGAGAGGAAAATATAGCTTGTGTCTTATAAATTAGAAAAACAAAAGAACTTTTATTTCAATTAAAGTTTCACAAATGCTACTTGTATTACATTAACTCTATCTTTTTTCTAAAAAAATTATAGAAACCCATCAAAACTTTCCTACATATTCATCTATTCAGTGTTTCTAACTTATTAATAATAGTGTAGCTTTGTAATTTTTTTGAGCAGGATAAAAGGAGATACTATATTATAAAGATGATGGAGAATTACCCATTTAGTCATTCCATGATGATTTAATGCCTAATTCTTATAGGTATTAAAAACATAAATGCCAGAGATTCCTTTCCCTGTTGTACAGTGGGAAGATTCTTATATAAACAAAATATTATAGGCCAAGATGTGCTCAGTGTCATGATGGATATGTCTACAAGGTGCTGGGAGCATGAATCGTATTTAGTCTAGAGCAGAGAGAAAGTGCTGTGGGAATTCCAAATGAAATGTGTCTTTGACCAGTATTAAGTAGTGAATACAATTTATCCAAAGAAGAGGAAAGAAAAGAAAGATCTTTTCACACAAGTAGTTACAAATGATACACACTGGCTTTTGTGGAAACACCAGTGGTTAATTAAGCCTGACCTGATGAAGCTGATGAGGAGAGAATCCAGACTGGTGAGGCTATAGAGGCCATGTGTGAAAGATCCTTCAGATATGTCCAACGTTCCAACATAGAAACAAAATATTACCATCTACAGAGTTCATACTCGGGAACTACACAATTGACTTTTCAAAAAAAATCACAAAAATATTGCATAATATTGTAAGATTATGATTTGTGCTGGGTTACCTTCATAGCTCTCCTGGGTCACATGTGACCTACAGGATACAGGCTGGACATTCCTGAGTCATGGCCAAAGTTTAGATTTCACTGAAGGCCAGGGGGAACCAATGAGCAGCATGCCCATATTACCAAAAGGAGATCATCATGTTGCTATTCAAGACCAACTGTGGGATATGAAAAATGAACTAGAAAAGATGAAATATCTATTGGAACAGCACAGTAAAGATCCTGATTGTAATTCCAACCCAATGCCAATGATAAGAACACAGAAAAAAGAATTCATTCAATAAATGAAAAGGCATGAGTCTAGAGGACTTGTGTGTGAACATGGAGAGTAGAAGACAGAGTGGAATATTAGGGAACTAGCTACTGAGATTAATGACAGCAATATTGAGAGGGAAATTGTGACTATAAATGCATACATTAAAGTAGAAGATCTCAGGCCAATAAGTTAACTTTATAGTGTGACTAAAAATGACTGAATTTTGTACAAAGATGAAAGAAAGAAGTGATAAAGGTAAATGAAGTAGAAAGTAGGAAAAAGTTAATCAGATGTCTCTTTGGAAAGATTTTTAAAGTTATTTGAGCCTTTAGTTAGGTCGACTAGTGAAAATACTACTCTGAGCCATGAGCACAGCTGAGCTGGAGCAATGGCTGAGAGTGTGTGAGCATGTTGTGTTCTACCTCCAGCAATTCCATCAATAACAAACCTAAGATTACCAAAGTAAGGAGTGGAAACAAGGCATCACTACCAACCTTACAGAAGTCAAATGAATCATGAGAGGGCATGGGGAATGATTGCACACCAGCAAATAAAGCAACATAGAGGAAATGGACACACCATTAGAAGCTTACCAGAATTGAATCAAGAAATAGAAAATCTGACCAGATCTATAAGTAACAAAGAAACTAAGTCAGTAATTACAAGCTTCCTAACAAAGAAAATCCCTGAATCCGAAAGCTTCATTTTCACTCCTGCCAATCATTTAAAGAATTAAAACCCTTCCTCAGAATCTCCCAAAGGGTGACAATGACTGAAGAGTCAGGACAGCTCCCAACTTAGAAATTCTTAGGCTAGCATTATTCTGATAGCAAACCCAAAGAAAAACACTTCAAGAGAAGGCAATTACAGATCAACATCCCCAGAGAACATTGAGGCAAAATAAAAAGTGGGGGGGAGAACAGATATTCATCTCAATACAGAAAAAACATACAACAAAATTCAATACCCCTTCAATATAAAAATAAATCTGACTTAATGATTTTCAATAGAAGTGAAATCCTCCAACACAATAAAAGTTATATACTAAATACTCACAGGTAGCATCACATTCAATGTTGAAACATTGAAATCTTTTTTCTCATTTTCATTAGCTCTTTGAGAATTTTATGTAATGTATTTTAACATGCTTTCACTCTCCCTCCACTCTTTCCAGGTCTGTTCTCCCTTTGTGATATTCTCCTCCTTTTGTAAACCCATCAAGTACAGTTGGTGCTGCCTTAGACACTCAAATGTGTGTTCTCTCTGTGGAGCATGGCTAGCCAAACAAGGACACACCCTTAAAAAAATGGACTCTCCCTGTTCAAGGAGCTGTAGATCAAAATTAGGAAAGGCCAATGACACACAGTTTGTCTCCTGTTTTCCACACAGTACTTGAAGAACTAGGCATAGCAAATGGTATAGGTGGGAAAGTAAAAAGCATCAAAATTTTAACAGCTATCAACATCAAAATTTTGATGACATATTTCACAATGAGAGAAAGAAAAATATGGGGAAAGAATAGTGTTTATTGTCTGCATTAAAACCTCAATTGATATATGTCAAGCAGTTGATTTTAGTTTTTAATATTCACTTTATGTGTGTGCCTGAGTGTATGCATGTTCATCTATGCATGCATCCTCCAAGGTCGGAGAAGGACACTGGACCCCCTAAACTGGAGTTACAGGTGGTTGTGAGCCATCGTATGAGTTCTGCAAGAGCAGAGCATATTCTTAACCATCTCTCTAGCTCCCATGGATGAAATGAAATGCCATCTATTTCCATTTTTAAAAATCTAATATTTGGGTTGAGTGATATTTGAGTAGCCAATAGTCTGCATGTCGCAGCAAAAATGCCACTGAAATCCAAGGACAAATGTCTTCAAATAAGATAACAATCAATGACCTGTAACTCTGCAGTACTTAGATTCCAAATAGACCACAGTCTACAGTTCAGTAATTTCTATAAATCACAGCCACTGTAAGAGCTACGAATGCCAATCTTCTTTATGTCATGTGATTTAAGCACTCTTGCCTCAAGGCTAACCCTTTGGGTCTTGATAGCTATAGTGAAGACACATGCATTTTAAGCTGGATTAGTCCTAGCCCTATGCTTTCTGAAGATATGTGACTCAGTGATATACATATATCATCAAGCAGACAAATAAAATATATTACCCAGAGACTGGAAAATAGCGGGACCAAGAAGGCTCATTGGAGATCCCTGCTAGGAAAGGCATCAGCTAGAAGGATGGCAAAATTTGAGATATCCAACAAACAATCAGTATTCAAATGGTGAGTCTACCTCTCATTTGGTTTGGGGAACATTCAACTTTGGGGAAAGAAAAAAGTTTTAAAGTCTCAGTTCAATCTCAGATTCACTAAGGATGTCCCCTCTCGTATATGCCCGTGAGCAGAGCCATTCTCAAACACTGGGTGCATAGTGGTGCCTTGCACTACACTTGGACTAAGGGTTCAAGTACAAGGCAAAACTATTCTAAGGTTAGTATCACAATAATCATTGGTTTAGCTGACTCGGTTGCAGTCCTGAGTTGTTTACATAGAGTAACTCTTTCAGTACGAGTGCTGTGGTTATTCTTATTTTTTTTTTTTTTTTTTTTTTTTTTTTTTTTTTTCCGAGTCAGGGTTTCTCTGTGGTTTTGGAGCCTGTCCTGGAACTAGCTCTTGTAGACCAGGCTGGTCTCGAACTCACAGAGATCCGCCTGCCTCTGCCTCCCGAGTGCTGGGATTAAAGGCGTGCGCCACCACCGCCCGGCTGTGGTTATTCTTATTGCACAGATGAGGGCAAAGACGCACACACATACACACACTAAAGACCTTGTCTGGAATACCTATCTAGCAAATGGCAGAAGTAAAGTATGTACCCAAGCAAACTAACTCATGTCACGTGCTCATTCGCCTGCCCTGGCAGCTCTCTGAGGGAGAATCATTTCACATGAGGGACCTGAGTTTAGGCAAAGGCCCAAAGGCCTTGCAGTAGAGAGGAGCCATGATCTCTGTGGAGCCTGACATGTCTGAGAAGTAGCCTTGGCAAACTAGGGAGGTGTATAGGGCACTGGTCAAAGGTGGTGCCCGAGCAGGCTCCCCTGTTGCTTTTAGGAGCCACTATCATATCAGGTTTTAGTGAACTCTGAGAGGGACTAACACTTCTAGATGGTTTTACACAGAAAGATTCATGAATTCACCAAGGTTTTATAAAGTTTGTTCTGGATGTAGGCAGGAGAATAATACTTAAAGTAAATGTCCTTCTTTTGTGGGATATTCTGATGGCGCTCTGACACTCCTGAGACTAACAATAAATTTTACCTTGAATCAGAAGACAGAACAAGCTACTAGCTGACCAAATTAGCCACAGAAGTTTTGGAAGACCCAGGACATACAGAGAGACAACAGGGAGTAGTTATGAGGGACTTAGAGAGATGCTCAGGCTTTTTGGATTGAGGAAGGAGAGAAAGAGGAAGTCACTGGTCTCTTCTCCTCAGCTTCCCTGAGCAATCAGGTTTTTGCCCCAATATCTGACTCCTGAGTTTTTACTGATAAAAAATTAGATAAATATTTCATACTTCATTTGTTATTACTGCCAAAACAAATCACCAAAAATTCATGAATCACTGCATAAACACACATGCACACACACATACACACACAGAGCCTCACTCATGCTAAGCATGCCTTCTACCACTGTGACTTTTGACATGAGTCTCTCTGGGCTAAAGTTAGGGTATAACCAGGGCTGCCTTGCTTCCCCAGAAGTCTAGTGGGAATCTATTCCTTGCCTTTTCTAGCTTTGGTCTTTCATTTCTCCCTCTACAGAGAAAGAAACAGGGAAGTGATGACCCCATTGATCAACAATCTGGCTTTCTCTTCTGCCTCTCCTCTCTCCTCCTCTTCTTCTCCTCCCTCCCTCTCTCTCCTCCCAACTCTCCCCCAGGACAAGGTTCCATATTGTAGGGGGTTGGCCTTGACCTATGCAGCCAAAGTTGACCGTGAACTCCTGATCTTCCTATCTATGCCTCCTGAGAGCTGGGGATACAGGAATGTGTGTCACTACCTGTGCGGTGCTGAGTGAGGATCAAATCTGGAGCTTCCTGAACACCAGACCAGTACACTACCAACTGAGCTCTTCCACTTTTAAGGATCTGTGTAATTACACTGAAACCCCCAAAATAATCCAGGATAATTCCCCATCTCGAGGTTCTTAACTCAATCACACCTGCCAAGTTTCTCTCACTCTGTGAGGTAACAAACTGCAAAGTTCGAGAGACTGAAAATTACGGTAGCACTGCAAGTGATTTCCTTGAATAATTAGCTTAGAATTTACTCTTAAAGAATGCACAGTCTATATTTTACATATATTACTCCATTTAAGCCCTATTTTAAAAATATAACAAACGGTTCCAGCTGCTCATTATCATTACCCCTGCTTTACAGATGAAGAATCTGAGTCACAGCTTGTCCCAAGAACAGAGGCACTGCTGACTCAGTGTCCCCAAACCTCTTTACTGTGCAATACGGAAAACAGTAGCAGAACCTGAGACAAAGGTGATCATCTTCTAAGTGCCTCTTTGTAGACAGGGTCTCCTATAGCTCAGGTTGACCTCAAACTCGCCATATAACCAAGGATGACCTTTGATCCTTCTGCCTCTACATCTGGAGTGTTGGGCTTATAGGTCTGCACCAGCATGCCTGGTTTATGCTGTGCCTGCCACTGAACTCAAGGCTTCCAGCTTGCTAGGTATATAATATGTGTGTGTGTGTGTGTGTGTGTATAAAATTATATGTATATAAGAGGGATGGGAGGGTAGAAAAAAAACTAGAATTTTTTCCCAGATGTGTTGATTTTTGTTTGCAGGAATTTGAAGGGCAGTGTAAGGACCCCTGTAAAGAAATCGGCCTGACTTCCCAGCATACAACGTTCAGACAACTCTGTCAATGTTGAAAGCCATTAACTGCAGGCGTCATTGTTATTCATGTTCGCACTCTGATGGTAATAGGCCACAGAATTAAGGCTTTCTGGACTGCAAGCCAGACACAGAAGATAGATGGAGAATGAATATATAAATACATATTTTCCCTTGACCTGTTTCTAACAGGCTATTTATTGGCTTCCTCAACAGAAAACTCATTAAGGATTTGTCTTCAAAGACTTTTCCTATTTCCTCCTCCCTACCCTGCCCTTTTACTCTAATTCACCCTTCTTTAATGCACACAGGCAAAGAGTATAGTGCTACCCAAGTCAGACCGAATGATATCTCCATCCCTCATTCTCCAAGCCTTCCTAATGAGGGCACTTATCTCCTCTCCACAGAGATGTACCAGTAGTGTGCTTTTTTTCTTTTCTTGTCAAGGATGCTGCACAGGTGAGTCTGTAGAGACTCTCTGGCCAGTACTCCTGCAGGGCGGGCTCTCAGATACACAGCAAAGGCCTGGCATGTCGCCCTTTGGAAAACAAAGGGAAAGATTGTTTTGTTCTGTTTTGTCTGATGGCACAATATTGCTTATGGCCATGGACTAAGGTGGGTTTTATAAGGTCTACCTGATTGCCTCCTTTTCCATAGCTACACCCTGAATAGAATTTAGGGTGACTGGGAGATGAAGATGTCCAGGTCTCAGAAACAGGGATGACTTTGATAGCCCTGACTCCTGCTATAGAGTAATTGTCATTCATGTCAAGTCTTGAAAAGTAGAGGCCAGCTACCCCAAATTCATGGGGAGTGGTTTTTCAAGCATTTCTTTGGCAGATGATGCAACATTCGTTACGATGCCAGCAGGAATACTAGGGTACCCTTTCTTAGTTTCGTCCATGAAAGAATTTAGAAATGTACTAGGGAGGAAGTTCAAGGACAATGTTAGCAGCGTTTGAGAAAGAGCAGCAGGGAGGGTGAGCTATGAATAACAGGAACTCCAGGAGGAGGGTGATGGAGAAGAGGAGGAGGGGAAGCCATGCCTTTTAAGTTGGGATCCAGTGAAGTTAGCTTGCCCAGAGACCACATGACAGAAAGGGAAAGATGGTGACATAAGAAAAGAAAAAAAAATGAGAAAGGCCAGGTGACAGGGAAAGCATGTGTATGAGTTGTGCCAGCTCCTAAAGAAAAGGAGAGAAGGAAAAAAGAGAAGTTACACTTTTCTCAGTAAAAGCAGGCACATACATGGAAGAGGCTCTATCTACCTAGAGCAGAGATTCTCAACCTGTGGGTCATGACTTTCTTTGAGGGCTGAACAACCTTTTCACCAGGGTAGCCTAAGACCATTGGAAAACACAAATATTTACATTACGATTCATTACAGTAGCAAAATTACAGTTATGAGGTAGCAATGAAAACAGTTTTATGATTGGGGTCAGCACAACATGAGGAACCGTATTAAAGGGTCACAGCATTAGGAAGGTTGAGAACCACTGTCCTAGGGGAAGGACTTTGTGAGAAAGACAAGTGCATCGTCTCATTGAGGGAAAATTACTCCTCCCCTTCAGATTAATCAGACATTCTGAGGAGTGGACTCCTGGCCAGTGATTGACAGCCTCAGTCCATTGGATTAACTCTTAAAGCAGAAGACAACGCTTGTAGTATTCTAATTTATCTGTCTGAACATCCTGTCTCCACCAAAGACCAAAGGTATTCCATTCTTTAAGCCCACTAGGCCTAAGAAGTCCAAAGCTGTTGTTTACTTTTCTAGTGTTACCAGGGAAACAGGAAATAGGGTTTACCCTCAATGGCCTCCAAGGCAACTGGCTCCAGAAACATTCCTCCCTTAAGAGTTAAGAGCCTAAAATCATTTAGGACATGAGCTGAAATTGGGGATTAGGTACAACCCACTTTAACCAGAAAAATCCAGAGATCCAAAGTTGTTCACCAGTGGTGTCTGGACTGGAGTATCCATCACACCCTCATGGGTAGCATCCAGGCAGGATGTTCATGTTAAGTGGAGATATGAGAAAGGAGGGCTCCTGCTGGCATTTCTCACCTCTAACCAAGACAAACTGAAGACATTCCAGCTTCTGACCAAGGATAAGACAGGGACCGTGCTACAGTATGGCTCATCCAAAGGATGAAGTTTCCAGCCTGGTTCATCCAAAGGATGAAGCTTCTTGCTCCTGTTCTCATAAGAATAGTTGTGGCTTCCCAGGCAGAGCCAGCTCTGAATGGCCCAATAGGTTTCTGCTGCTCACTCACTCTGAGCTGCCCCTTCCTTTATCAAAAATGACCCTCTGAGGCTCTAGCAGGAGTAAACTTCATCACCTTGTCCCACTGCAAAGGTTGACTTGAGAGAGAGAAGAGAGGGCGAGAGGGAGAGAGAAAGAGAAAGCGAGAAAAAAAAAATCTTCCAAGTCCAGCTTAGACCAAACAATAAATAAACCTTCCAAAAGTTCCTAGCTTTCAGATCAAAGCAAATAAGAAAGCACTCTCAAACAGAAGTTTAGGAAAGAGAAAGCTCAATGCCCTGTGTTTTTCAAAAGCCTTGCGCAGGCAGAGACTGGAATGCAGTGGGCTGGACCTGGTTTTCTCTTATCTTAGTTCCTGAATAGAAAGACTCAAAAGAGAAGAACGTTGCCTCATTTTACACTGGGTCCTGTATCTGTTCTCTGAAGCGCATGATGAATCTATGCCCCCTTATGTCTGCCAGGAGAGTGGCAGGGGACGTCTGTTAACATATTTTAGTGAATAGGTTTTGGAGATTCCCTCCTAGAAGCAGGTCCCTAGAAAGATGTTTCAACTTTTCATTGTTAATCCATTGCCCGTTTCCATGGAAACCGAGGTAAAGCGGCTGCTGAGGTTTTTCCTGTAGAAGCCACAGTGACATCATTTTGCCTGAGGGGTGCTGGTGCCTCTGCCTTCCTTTTCAGGATCCTGCCCTTAACTGTGCCCTGAGGGGTAACTGGCACTGTGACGGGAGCACAGAATGGAGGCACTGTCAGAGACCAGGGTCAGGGCCAGCAACATAATGTGAGGACCTTGTGCAAAAGAAAAATGTAGGCTACTTGTCCAAAAACGAAAGTATTCTGTCAAAGAGTGTCAAAAGAGAAGGCTTTATTCTAATTTCTACAGTCTCCTCCTTCCCTCCTCCCTCTCCTGCTCACAAAATGCGTGGTCCTTGTTCCTTGAAAGTCATACTGTTCTTAGAAAAACTCTCAAGAGAAATGGATTTTACTGCTCATCTTTGCAAGAAACGCCGTGCGGCAAAGCAAAACAAACAAAAATCTTCTCTCCCCTATCCTCTTACTACTAACTGTTCATCTCTGAAATGCCAGTTTTGGTTAAAACACAAGAGCATTTAACAAAGGCCACAGCAGAAGTCAGGCAATTCCTGCCGCAGAGGTCTTCGATGTATTAATACTTTCCCTCCCCAGGAGAGACAAGGCCACATGCAGTCAACTCAACACCTCCTTCTGCCTGGAGATCATGTTCACAGTGTGCCTTCAGCTCAGAGAAGAAGGGAAGATCTTTCGTCCTACCTGTCCTCTTCTTTCTGCCGTCCTTGTCCGTGGGATTGGCTAACATAGGGAAGCAATACAGATAAATAAAATGATATGACAGTGTGCCCACTTTTGAAGATGGCATCTCCTTTCCACGGTAGAAGCAAATTCTGGATCAAGTGGAAAACAGAAAGCTTAGCTCTCTCAATGTATCTCAAGGGTTAGTATTCTTTGTCAGTGTGACTGGATTTGGAATTTCCTATGGGTCCCAACTCTTTGAGAGAGTTTCTGGAAAGTTTAGATGAAGAAGAGACCCACCTTGAATGTGGGTGGTACCACCCCGTGGACTGAGACTGAGCGTGAGGACAAAAGGGAGCCGGTTAGCTTGCATACCTCTTGTAGTGTGATAAACTGCATATCCTCAAACCATGAGCTAAAAGAAACCTTTCCTTGTGCATTTATGAGTATGTGTTCATATGTGTATAGGTACATATGTGTGTGGGGGGGTGCCTGTTATCTGGAGGTCAGGGGTTGAAGCAAGATGTCTCTCCCAATCGCTTATTTCCCAAGACGGGGTCTCTTGCTGTACCCAGTGCACACCTCAGCGAGTCTCATTAACCAGTTTGTTCTTTTGACTCCCTGCTTATGCCTCCCAAGTGCTAGTATTACAAGTAGGCTACCAGGCCAACATGGCATTTTACATGGGTAGTGGAGACTCTAATCCAGTTCTCACCCCCTGAGCCATCTCCTGAGTCTTCAATCCTTTCTTTCTGGAGCTGCCTCTGAGGTCTTTTGTCACAGCAGCAAGAATGCAGCGAAGAGGATGCCCGCAGAGGAGTGTGCTCATCAACAGTCCTGCCCTGTGCTGTGATGCCTGAGACATCAACTCAGCAGGAGGAAAGTCTCTATCGGCTGCAGTTTCAGCGGTTTCAAGACATGGTCAACTAGCCTGTCGCTTTTGAGGACTGTGGTGAGGAAGCCCATCGGCGCAGAAAGTACATGGTGGAGCAAGCTGCTCACTTTATGGTAGATAAGAAGTTAAAAAGAAAAAATTGAGGAAGCACAGGCACATCCCAATACTCTAAAACCTCCCATTAAGGCCTACCTGAAAGGTTCTATCAGGTCCCAATAGTGCCAAGATGGGGACCATGCCTTTCACATATAGGTCTTTGGGGAATGTTTTAAATATGAGAAATATCCAAGAGGTCCAAGGAAAGGGATAAATTTCAACTTTGTCACTAAGAACATGCCACATCGTGCTCTCTCTAAAACCGGCTTCCAGTGGTAGCAGGCTGGCTCAGTAGATAAAGACACCTGCCGTCAAGCCTGATGACCTTGGTCCAATGTCAGTGTGATAAAAAGAAAGAACCAGTTCACACAAGTTGTTCTCATGTGACCTTCATATGTATGCCTTAATATCACATGTGCATGCATGTACACTCACACACCCACACAGACCCTAGAGGGATTGTGACTTGTGTTGTGTGTGTGCATTACACACAAATACATCCTCTCACATGTGAGTGTGTGCACTCATGTGTGTGTACAGAGGTCATAGGTTGACATCAAGAATCTTTTTTGTCCTCTGCACTATTTTTGACAGGGATCTGCCGGTTGCTGTCTCCCGGGCAGCAAGCTCAGGGATCTGCCAGTCTCTGTCTCCCTGGCAGTGGGGTTACAGACATACAGACACACACCATCACACCCAGTCTTTATGCAAGTTTATGGGTTACAGACACATACCATCACGCTCAGTTTTTGTGCGAGTATTGGAGAATCCAAATCAAGGCCCTCATGTTTGTACAGTAAATACTTTACACCCTGAGCCATCTCCTCAGTCCTGGACTTTGACTTCCAACCCAAACAAAACACAACTCAAGTGATCCTCATTCAGGTGAGCCCCCTACACCATCTAATTGCTCCTTTTCTTTTCCTTCTCCCTTCATTTTCGAGATAGGGAAAAGCTACTTCGATATAGGTGATTTGAAACTCCTCATTCCTCAGTGGAGGAAGGGCAGTAGGAACCTGTGCTGCGTGTTTCTCTCATCCAAAAGCCGAGGCTGACTGACTGCATGCTTCACTTGGAAGCCAGTTGCAGAGAACTCCTGAAGACAGAGCTTAGGATTGTTTCTTGCTAATGTCTCTGATCTGCTGGCACTGCCCCCCCAGACAACTGAAAGCCGTTTCTGAGCAATCGATACTAATGAACAGGACCGTACCATGCCGAGGTTGACTACATTCCCCTCATGTGGCACCGGATCAAAGCACAGAGAGGCTGGCAATTGGACCAATGATCTGAGAAGCTATTTGGCCACCCAGCCTCCTAGGATAATAGGCGTAGCTGAAGTCGTAATTCTGACAGCGTTGTAAGGATGCTTCTTGCCAACTTGGCAAGATAGGTGGTATCTAAAAGGGGGCTGTGCCGTCTGCTTCAGTGTGTAGTGGGTGAATTAAAGACTAGGTAGGTGGATGAGTCACTGAAAAAAATTTCAAATGTAGGGAAAGCAAATTCCCACGGCAAGTGTGTGTGTATTTGTCTGCATGCATTTTATGAGGATAAAACAAAGACAAAGAAAAAATTCAACAGGTGGAATATAATATGTTCTTATTAGCATATGTGTTAGACACACAGAACCAATAGAATGAATATACTTTAAAGGGAGATTTATTAGATTGACTTGAGAGAGTCTTGGCTGTCTTCAGCTGTCTTCATCCTAGAGGTACCGAGAACTGATAAATTCCCAGTCATTCCGGCCCAATCCCAACCTGGCCCCTATGGGCCTGGGAGAATTCCTAGAAAGTCACTGATACTCAGTCAAGACCAAAGAAGCTGGAATCCAACGTCATCTGTGTGTTGGTGGGATAGCTGTGAGCAGAGCAACGACGGTGGATGGCGGCGTCACTCGTAGGGTGGATGGGCTGCTGGTGAGCAGGGTAGATAGACTCACCAGCAAGACTCAAAGATAAGCAAGCAAAACCCAAAAGCTTCTCCTTCCAGCCTGCAAGATGGTGCTGCCCATATTCAGGGTGCATTTTTTTTTATTTCAATTAAGGTAATCAAAAAGATTCCTCACAAGTGTTCCCAGCAGCTTGCCTCTGAGTTGATTCCAGAGCCAGTCCGATTAACAACCAAGCTTAATCACCAGGGTAGAGCTTTGTTACTGGCATTGATTTTTTTGGAATCTGTGTGATTCTTTTCTAGAGAAGAATGAACCTTGGCTTGCTGTCAGGCTGAGAGCTGTGTTGCTGGGATTATGGCTGCTAGAAGGTTTGACCTTCATTCAGCTAAAAATTGACCAAGAATAGAAATTTATGGGAAGCAGAAACTCATGGGGGGGGGAGAAACATGCATCTGCCTGTGGCTTTGTTAGACTATATTCCCAAATGGATGGAAGCTATTATCTCAATAAATTTCTGTCATTTGGTTTTGGTGCTAAATATTAAATAAATGGGATGAATTTACAACTACTGAGTTTGGCTGGAACTTCCACAGACCTCCCGACACTTAAATCTATTGATTTTTCTATGACTTTGATTCTTGCAAAAATAATGGTACTTTATTGCATTTCCTTTATTTCTGGGCTGTAGCAGCAGCTAAACGCCCTAAAATAAAATGTAAGGTATCCTATCAACAACTGTGAGCTTGTCTCTTCTGCCTGGTGCCTTAGTTTTCTCAGGAATCCTTACTCAGTTCCTCTTCCAGCTACCGTGTTCTTGACAAGAGAGGCCTCACTGTCTTAACGAACATACCCCTGACCGCCTTCTGAGTGCCATGTGCTATTTTAGCTAGTGCAGGAGACAGGAGGGTGAGCAAATAAAGTTGGCTGCTGCAGGGAAGGGAGAGGAAATAAACAAACAAATGGATGAATTTGAAAGTCATAAAAACCTATAGGAAAAAAAATAACGGGGTGCTGCAAGCTGCGAATGCTAAGCATGCTCGCCTGATAATATACATAAAACCCCGCGATCTCTCTGGAGCACTGCAGGGAAATAACAAGCTGCACACAGTGGAAGGACTACCTGCCCCTAGCCTTCCCGCGGGTTGTGGGTTCACTGTGACAAAATATTAGGCCAATAGCAATACATCAGCTTGCTGAAGTGTACACTTGGATCCACGCTTTAAACTGCAGTGGGTGGCTACAGGGACTAGGGGTACTGTTCTCTTAGGGAAATCAGAGAACAGCTTTCTGATTTGTGCTGAAACACAAGTGATGAGAACGAGTTTGTCACCCATGAATGGAGAGCATCCTAGGAAAAGGGAATAGTACACAAAAGGCCCCAAGGCATGAAAGGGTTGGCTGCATTAAGAAATGAAAATCAGCCTACAGTCACAACTTCAGAGAACCTAGACAACAAAGAGGACCCTAAGAAAGACATACATGGATCTACATGGGAAGGTGTAAAAGACAAGAATCTCCTGAGGAAATTGGCAGTGTGAGGGTCATGGAAGAGGGTAGAAGGGGAAAGAGAAGAAAGGGAGGGGAGTGGAGAAGTATGTTTAGCTCAATAAAAACAAAAAATAAATACATAGAATAATAAAAAATTAAAAAAAGAAATGAAAGTCCAAAAAAGAATGGAGAACAATAAGAAAGAAGAAAAGCAGAAAGTGAAGAGGCAGAAACAACCAGAGATGAGAGCATCCAGGAACCCATAGGCTACTACAAGGACTCAGCATTGATTGACAGTACAATAGGGAACCAATAAAAGTCTGGTAGAGCTCAGGGGGGTCTTGGTCTGACTTACATCACTCTGACTTCCAGATGGAGACCAAACTGAACATGGGCAAAGAGGGAACCTGGGAGACCAGGGGTGAAGAAGAACACTCAAGCCAGGCAACCCGACTTTATTCCTGACTCCTCTACAAAGCTTTCCCAAGCCATTTAACACCTCGGTGGATGTTTTATAGTCTACAGAATGGGAATAACACTGAACCTAAGATAGGATCAAACAGAATCACATGAGCAAGGTGGCATTGAAGAGTGAAGTGTTTTATGCATCTACAAATTACAACCACAAACTACACATCTCTAGTCATTGAGCGTGAGCATGAAAGACCACATCTGGCACTACTTACCATGTCTCCTTTTAGATCTTTACCCATTCATTCTTTTGCAGCTGCCATGACAGACCATACAGAAAACAATGTATATAGTGTATCATATTATCCTAAAACATATAATCATAAAGCAGTCCTGACTTGCATCTCGATGGAAATATGTCTCTGTGAAGAAGCTCGGCCTAGGGTGATTTGTTTTCCACATAGAAACTGGAAGATACAAAAAGACCATTATACACACACACACACACACTTGTTGTTGGTTTTTTACTCTTTACTCTTTTCGGAGACCACCACCCAGCTCCCACACAAATGCACTGAGGTTTATTCTTAGTTATGAACGCCCAACCTCAGCTTGGCTTGTTTCTAGACAGCTTTTCTTAAGTTATTCCATCTACTTTTTGCCTCTGGACTTTTTCCTTTTCTTACTTCTGTATATCTTACGTTCACTCTCACTCCAGTGCTGGCTGGGTGGCTGACCCCTTCTTTTCTTGCTCCGTCATCTCTCTTCCCAGATTTATCCTTCCATTTACTCTTTCTGTCTGCCAGCCTCACTTATCTTTTCTTCTGCCTCGTTATTGGGTGTTTACCTGTTTATTACACCATCAGGTGTTTTAGAAGACAGGCGAAGTACCACAGCTTCACAGAGTTAAACAAATGCAACATAAAAGAATGCAACACATCCATCTTTGCATCATTAAACAAATGTTCCACAGCATAAACAAATGTAACCCCTCTTAAAATAATGTTCTACAACAGTTTACACACATGTACACACATATACACAGACAGATACACAGAGAGACACAAACACACCTACACAGATATATACGTATAGACACACAGATACATGCACAAAGAGAGAGAGAGACTTCTCATGTCACATATTATGTCGAGGGCAAAGAGGCCTTGTGCACAAAGATAAGCACTAGAGAAGCCAGGAAAGTTAAACACACAGATCACCTCTTCAACGGAATGGGGTGAGTAGCTACTCTTCCTGGGATGCCAGGAAAGATGTAGTTTTACAACCTGGTGATCCTTTGCTGTCTGATGAGACAGGCTCTATATGTATCTTCCAGAACTTTTGTATTTACATATCTCATACTCCTTCCCCTTAAATCTTGAGCATTGCTTTTAGTGCACAAAACCCATTCTTATGTGTAATGTCCCTTGTGCTTTACAACAGCCTAAGGGACATCTATGGTTCTTAGGGCCAGGCCAATCCTGACTCCCATAGGCCTTATGTTTACCTCAGTAATTTTCCCTAGATCCGTATCTTGATATATATATATATATATATATGTATATATATATACATATATATACATATATATAACTGCAATATTGCATGGAGAAATTTACATATAATTTTTTCTAGCCAGGAAAGTAAATATTTAAATAAGGAATTCAGATGAATTTGGAAACTGGTGACAGCCTAGTCAGTGTAGATCCTTCATTATAATCAAAAGACCTGAGTTTGAGCCCCTAGAACCTCTATTTAAAAAGCCATGCATGATGGCATGTATTTGTAATCCCAATACAAGGAAGGCAGATATAGGTTGATCTCTGGGCTTGCTGGTCTACCAAGCTTACCTCTTTATCAAGTTCCAGGCCAAGGAGAGACTCTATATGAAAAAGCTAGGAAGAGGAGCCTATAACATGGCAAATTTCAATTAAAGAAAAAAATCTAGCCCAGTGGGAAGCCAGGATGAATGATTCAACCTTTGAAGTACACTGTTGTATGTGTCTTCTCCCACATGCAGAGGTAATGGTAAGAATCAGAACGTGAATCACACTCTGGCTTGGCAACTTCTAAAAACTGAATTTATAGTCCCTGCAATCTCACCTGCAAGGAAGCAGGCTTAATAAGTTAGCAACGCAACCCAGTGCAGTTCAGTTGGAAAAGACAGATATGAACAGAACTCTCTTAAAGGGGAAAGGCTCTACCAGCCTGAACCACAGCCCCACTGATACCCTCACTCTCAAGTGCTTCAGCTTCTTCATGCATCCTGAGAGAGGGTCCAGCCCACACTCAACTTTTATCAGGAGGAATCTGGCAACAAGAGAGAAGTCCCCAGCTTGTCCTAGGCCCTGTGAAACCAGACTGAGGGAGAGTGAGGAGATGCTTGACTTCTACAGCCTGCGGCCCTGGCCAGCCTCCCCAGGGCACTTTATATTCAACTTGATCACAGGCGAGGATCACAAAACCAGTCTCGCTGAACATAATGGACAATGAGGACTACTGAGAACTGAAGAACAATGGCAATGGGTTCTTGATCCTATTGCACGTAATGGCTTTGTGGGAGCCCAGGTAGTTTGGATGCTCACCTTAATAGACCTGGATGGAGGTGGGTGGTCCTTGGACCTCCCACAGGGCAGAGAAACCTGCTTGCTCTTTGGGCTGAGGAGGAAGGAAGACTTGATTGGGGGAGGGGGAGGGAATGGGAGGTGGTGGCGGGGAAGAGGCAGAAATCTTTAATAATTAAATTAATTAATTAATAAAAAATATTTAAAAATAAATAAATTAATTAAAAAAAAAACAAATGCATTCGAATGGAGGCGTCTGTGACTTGTTACAGCCTTGAGCAGGAAGTTAGGTAAAAAGGCCTCCCTCGGGAGTCTCACCCTCTAGCTTCAGAACCATGGACAGACCTACACCAGAGAACCCCCGGTATGGAGCCAATGACACTCGAGTTCAGCAGCTTCAGAAGATAGCTTTGATTTACTAATCTACAGACCAATAACTAGAGACTGACAGCTCCAGGCCCTGAGAACTAGAGGCTCCTCAACCTTTCATCTTCTCTCCACTCTCCCCCATCATTCATGACGCCTCCACTCCCTACTGTCTTCAGCATCTTTGCCTTCTGCAGCTACTACAACCAATAGCAATCATTCAGCCTGTTCTATCTGTGATAAACATTCGATGAAGCAACAGAAGACCATCTAGAAGAAGGCTTCCATTGGGCACAATGTTGCCACACCAGGGGACTTACAACAGGGCCAAGCAGTCTGGTTCTACAGCTTGGAAGGACCAGTGTGTGACGTGGCTGTGGAAATGTAAAGAAAGGATTGCATTTGCACCAATCATAGGCTCTGATTACGGACCAGTTTCACATTCCACCAATCAGGACTCACTGAGCTGCTGAGTTGCTGCAGGGTCATCTAAAATTCACTGAAACTTTTCTTGCCTGAAGAACTGTTTCCCAAGGCTGGCTCAGCTACACTCGAGCTGTGGGGAGTGGGGCAGGTGTCATGTTCCTGGCAGCGAGTATGGATGTAATGGTCCC
The DNA here is from genome assembly GCF_950005125.1 of Chionomys nivalis. Taxonomy (NCBI): domain Eukaryota; kingdom Metazoa; phylum Chordata; class Mammalia; order Rodentia; family Cricetidae; genus Chionomys; species Chionomys nivalis. The sequence goes on along the minus strand of NC_080090.1, from coordinate 18,131,878 downwards.
TGCACCTGCTAGAGTAGTCTCAGAGTGATTCTAAGGTGTCCAAAGTCAGGTTCTCATGAGAGTCATCTGATCTCTTGCTAGAGAAAGGCTTTCGGGCATAGGGAAGGTTCTACCCACTGCTATTTCGTGCTCTGAAGAGTCTACCCCCTGTGATTGTACCTTTTGCATGGAATAAAAGCACTAGAGAGTCCTCACAGCAAAGACAAAAAAAAATGTTAATGAAAAACCAGCCTTCTCTACAGTGTCTATCATGCTCAATAGCATTCAACAATCGGAACAGTGTCAAACTCTTGTCCCGCTGTATTGGAAAGAGTTGGGACTCACTATATGTCTCAACAAGATGCAAGGGCCTCCGTCTGCTCTTCTCCAATGTAAGACAGCAATTACATCTCTCCAAAGAATCGAGAAACAAAAACCTATCTCGTTTTCTTTTTCCAGTCCCTGATCAAGCACAGAGGTTCTTTTAAGCCTATGTGTCTTGGATGCTGGCTTTTGTCACCTGGCACTGTCATTAGGCCCTGTCATCAGAATGATCTCAGTCTCTTCAGAAGTGAGGTTAAAACATCTCCTAAGTTACCATGCTAAATTCTTGTTCCTGACCATCCTTTATATTAGAATTAAAATGGCAATAGAGTGAAAACAGTCCAGAGACCCACGAGAGTGCTGTTTTGCAGCAGCATGTTGGTCTAGGGACTGATTTTCTATTTCTTACCCAGGTTACTTAGTAGATTCTAACTCACAGGTTTTTTAAAAACAAGATTCCTTTTTATTAGTAATGTGTATGTGTGTGTATATATATACATATGTGTCGGTACCCAAGGAGGCCAGAAAGGGCATCAGGTCAATGGGAGCTGGAGTTCCAGGTATTATTGAGTCACCTAACATGAGTGTTGAGAACTAAACTCCAGTTCTCTGAAAGAGCAGCCTGTATTCTTAGCCATGAATGCATCTCTCCAGCACAGATCTGTGTCTTGGGAACTATGCCTCCTCACGTGACTATCAGCTACCTCACCTGAGACAGTCATTGAGGGCAGTGAGTTTTGGGTCACATGTTTAACAAATATTTCTGGTGAAGTTCATAAAATGGTTGATATTCTTTCTCCTCTTGCAGGCTACTTCAGCACTGTAGTGTCTCATCTGACAATCCACACAAAGCCTGCCACTTAATGAGTTACTGAGTTATATAAGATCGACTCGTAAGATCCCTCTTTAAAATGCATGCTCACTGCCCTCTTCTCCCAAATCAAAAGCGTTAGATTTCAAGATAAACTTTTAACCAGGAAAGCATCCCCAGAGCTGTTTGCACACTGCTTCTCTAAGTCTTCATACGTTGTCACACCTCTGTCTGCCTTGACTGACCCGCTCATTTATTCATCCAGTCATCAAAACAGCCACACTATGGGCATCTCCTATGTGGGAGACACTAGAAAGCCCTGTGCCTCGAGAATGAGTCATATCCAATCTCCAGAAGTCCATACCCTAGACGGAATGACCATGGTAACACAACCCTGTGGAAGAGAAGTATATTAAGGGATGGTATGGGAACACAATAAGAGAGACTTGCTTGCCCTGAGTAAGACAGAAAAGCTCGGGGAAAATGTTAAGGGGATACAATCTGAAGGCGGCATAAATATCTATCAGGTAGGAAGATGGAGCAGGCTCAGGGCACCAACAGTGGCGGGTAAGAAAACAGCAGGTACTGGGCATTCTCACCATCGAGGTTCTAACATCAGACTAGAAGCTCCAAGTGGCCCATTCAAATCTTTCCCAAGGCTCGATCTCTGTGTAGAAAATTCAGATTTTACCCCATCAGAAAACCCCTCCTTCAGATCGGAAAGGGCTCTTTCACACTATGAGTTTTTGAATTGAAATTTGAGCGGGTACTCTGTGCTGGACAGCGACAACCAGCCAGCACCCAGTCAGTCATGAGAGCGTGGGGATGAACAAATGAGTCTCTAAGAGCCCTGTGTTATAAGATGTTTGGCAGATAAAGTATATTAGCTGAACTTGTATAGCCTATACTATTTCCATCTTGTGCCAAGTTCATCAGAATGTAGCTCCCTATCACATGTCAAGGGGCATCTGCAGTTGTTTACTGGAAACACCACAGAAAGAAATGGTACGTGATAAAAATGAACAACCTGGTAAGTGTGTTTAGGAGAGAGGGCTACTAGCACCCGGTTTTCATACATTATTTTTGAGGGACAGGAAAAGAGATCAGCCAGCTCAAGAAAGAGTTTGGAAGGGGGTGAATCGAAGAAGAAGAGGGACAAGAGAGATCAGACAGTTGGACAGGCAGACTAGTTTGAGAATGATGAAAATGAATATGCATGGAGCAAAATATATGAGGCAAATAAATATCTGTGTGGAATTCGGATGAGCCTGCCTGCCACCCACAGCACAGAGTTCTGATGCCTGCCTGCCTTTCAGCTTTCTGGCTTTACTATTAATGGTTAAAGTAAGTGGATTGTTCCCATTTCATAGCTATAGGAAACCCAGTGCTAAGATGCATACACACACACACACACACGGCATGGACTTATGGGAATTCATGCTCTCTTCCTACCATGAAAGTCCTGTGTAGGCATTTCAACTGTATTTTAACAAATAAAGCCTGCCTGGAGATCTGAGAGTAGTAAACAGTCCCACTGGTCAGCCCTACAGACCCCGTTATGGTAACAAACACCTTTAATCCCAGTAGCCACAATGACATGCACCTTTAATCCTAGTAGCCACACTAGTTGCCATAGAAACTGTGGCAGTGGTGCACACCTTTAATCCCAGCTTTAGAAAGGAATATAAGATGGGAGGAAACAGCTCTCAGAGACAGTCTCCTTCTGAGATTCCGGGAGGCAGGATCACCATTTCAGACTGAGGTCGAGGTAAGAGACAGTGGCTGGCTGTTTTGCTTTTCAGATCTTCAAGTTGAACCCCAATTTCTGACCCTGAGTTTGTATTAATCATGCTACAGTACTGGTTATTGGACTCGGGTCATCAGTTTTGGTGGTAATCAATTTTAACCAGTGCTGGCTCACTTCCTGGTCTATGAATTCCCAAGGGGTGAGGTCCCGAGTGTGTATCTTCATGCCTTACCCTTCACTTTCACTAGATTTTCTATAACTCTCCTAATTGACTCATTTTTGATGCATAACTCACCACACTATGACAGCATCCCACACTTTGATTCCATGTGGCAAAGATAAGCAAATGAGGCCAAAGCCAGGAACAATGTGTTCTTACCCATCCCACCCCACCAACCAAGGAAACTGTCTCCATGGACAGATTTTGTGTCAGCCCTTTATGGCTTCGCTGTTAGAGATAGCTGTCCCGGTCCCCTGTCCACTTGCAGGTACCACCTAGAACTCTGCAATTCTCTGCTTGCTTCTGCTTTGTTGTCTACTCTTCTTCCTGGATAGACAATGAATCTCAAAAATCTTGTTCATTTACTGTGTAGATGGATTCGGTCCAGTTTTATAATTAGTTAAAATACTGAGGTCTGGTGTGGAGGGTGCTTTTCTATCCATTAAGATCCCTAAGGCCCCATCAAGGCATATTCTTCAACAGGAAAGCATCAGCATAAAGCAGGGCATCCTCTTTCACAACCGACAAAGGCAGCAGCTGCCGCCTGCGGACAGATGTATCTCCTCCTGCTGCATAGGAAAAGTAGAGAAGGGCAGCGCTCTTTGTTGTAAGAGTCATTGTTTTTAACCACATTTCATAAGATGGTCCCTTTGATTATATTACAGAAAAAAAAATCAAGCTGGAATAACATTGCTGGAGGACCTTCCAATGGATCTGGAGGTCAGCATTAATCAGACCTTAGACTTGACTTGCGCGCAGTGGGACTGTTGAAAAGGCATGCTAACCGCCAGATGTAAGCTGACCTTTGGAGCATCACTAGCCTTTCTTGGGCACAAAGGAACCCTCCTACAAAATACCCAGAGTCTGAGACTGCACCAACTCCTTTCTTACAAGACAGCTTAGCTTGCGCTGTCAGCAGCAGTCACAGTTTCTGGGGTACTCGTCCCCCTTATGGTTTAGAGCTGTAAATACGGCAGCCACCACTTTGTCAAACCTCAATACATCTTTTTAAGATAGGTTTAATCTCTGTCTTCCTGGATTACTGTTCTGATTGGGCCCTAAAATGTGATTCCCTTTATTCACAACTAGGCTTGCTTTAGTCAAAGCTGGTCAATGATTTCACAACCGACACACCTTCCAATAAGGGACGTGCAAGTTCAGAAGGATGAGGAGTTTCTCCCAAGGTAACAGGATCATTACAAGACACGAAAATGGCCCTTTGTTAGAGCAAAATGAACTGCCAGAGCAGTCCTCAGACACCTGGTAACTTCAGTGTAGTCCCATCTTCGTGACAAATGACCCCTCCTGCAAGTACCTCAACAGTTGACAATTGCTGTGGCATGACTAGAAACAACTACAAATGGAACAATAAGAAGCAGCCCAACTGAATTCTCAAAAAAAATAAATAAATAAAAATAAATAAAAGCTCTGTCCATTCCCAGATAAGACGGAGTACCCTATCCTCTCAACTAGTCTATCCCACTTGCTCCTTTCTTCCATCCTGAATCATCCTGTGCTCTCCAGGTCCTTACCATGTGAAGACGTCAATTTGAGAGTCTGTCTTCCACTTCCCCTATTATGGCCAAAAATGGGAATCTCCTTCACTGCTCAGTCTTCTTGTTGGTTCCACAATAAAGAAGGATGGGAGGAAAGACTAAGGGCAAAGTCAAAACTTAGTAATAGCCTGAAGTTCTTCAATGACTGACTGTATCCACAGTAAAATCCCTGTTTGTACCCAGAATATATCCCTCAAGACCGATTTCAAACCATCAGTATGACATCATTGTACACAAAGGGGCGGGGGAGACGGAGAGAGCAAATGAGTCCATGAGAATTACAACAGACCAGTGACCCCAAGAGCACAGACAATAATAAAGTAGAGCAAAGAGAGTAATATTTATTACTTTTTAAAAATGCTATTTAGTTCACAGCATAAACAATTTAAATTGTCAAAAACAGCTGTGTTTAATGAATAGCCAGCGTGCAGAATTTTGACAACTGACTCTAACAAACAAGTATGAGCCTCTCTATTAAACACACAGCTAACTCCTTCTGCAGTGCTCGTAAATATAACCCAGATTTAGAGAAACCAGGAAAAGAAACAGCATTAGAAGATAAAGAAAATAAGAAATGTGTTCTGTAATGAAAGAGAAAAACAAAACTTCAATAAGCTGGGGCTGGAGATGGAGGAGGTAAAGATTTTATATTAAACAATGTGATTGCATTGAGTTTGGAGACATTCATTGTGAGTTCTGAACTTGATTTAATAGGCAGAATGATTAGAGAGCTGTGTAGTTGTTTATTTATTGATCATTGTGGAGTTATAAACACAATGTGAGCGTAATGACTTCTTATGAAGACAAAATATGAAATAATAATGACCACCATTTCTCTGGGTTTGGGAAATGTTGGCTTGGTTTGGTGAGAAAAAAAGATACCATATCAATGACAAATACTTCATAATTTGTTATTAAATTTTCCACATTTCATGGTGAAGCATCCCTATGAAGATTGAAATGACTGAAGACAATAATTCCCCCAAATTTTCACAGCAGTATCTTCTAGTGTGGGGGCTAGGACAAAGTGGTGCCTCTGTAACCCCTGCTGTCATAGAGCAGAATCAGAGATCAGCATGAGGTAGGTGGGTCTGCTTGATACCAAGTACAGGCTCAGAGGCATGGACCCTGGATCCCAACCTCTGTTTCTACACGTATACACACACCAACACATACACACACTCATACACACTCACACACATACACACACATACACACATACTCACATGCTTACACACACATACACGTGCTCAAACACACTCACACACATGAATGCAATAAACTTTTTTAAAATAGACACTCGAGAAGAGAAAAAAACATACTTACGAGCTTGAGTGTAGACTTCTCCAATCATCCCAAAAAGGCTAACCCAAATGTGACTAAGCCTCCTCAAGAAGCTTAGCAATTAATCATCTTAGCATGCATCTTGTATACCGTTTTAATGGCATTCAAGTCATGCTTTGGTTTAGGACTACTATTACTGTGCTGAAACACCATGACCAAGAGCAACTTGAGGAGAAAAGGGTTTACTTCTTTTGTTTTTCCCCTTTTGTCGAAAATAGATTTTTCCCCCCTCACATTCTATATCTGATTATGGTTTTCCCTCCCTCAATTCCCTCCGGATCCTCACCACCTCCCTTCCCATCCAAATCTATTCCCTTTCTTTCTGTCATTAGAAAACAAACAGGCTTCTGAGGGCTAGAAATGAAATAAAATATGATAGAATAAAATAAAATATTATAAAGCAAAGACTAACACATTAGAACAGGGAAAAACAAACAAACAAAAATAAACAGCAAAACAGCACAAGAGAAGGTATAAGAAACCCAGACCCCTTGTTCACACATTCAGGAGTCCCATATAAACACTAAACTGGAAGCCTCATGCATAGGGAAAGAACCCATAGAAGAAATATACATAAAAGCATATATATATATTATATAAAAACAAAAATCAAAAATAATAATATACAATTAAAAGACAAAAAGGAAAAGCCCCGACATGACTTTGCAAATCAAGGATGCTCCAAAGATGACACTGAGCATTCTTGTTGGCCATCTACTGCCCAGGGCATGTGGCTTACCCTTACGAATAGTTTGTGTCCCTAGTAAGACTCCCTTGAAAAACACTGAATTTTCATTTGCGTGTGCTTATCAATTAGAGATAGCTTCCGGGTTGGGGTGGGGGCCTTCCAGCTCTAGGTCCCCACTGCAGACACGTGCAGGCCCTGTACTTGCTACCATGATCTCTGTGAGTTCATGCGTGTGTCAATCACGTTGATTTAGAAGGAACTGTTTCTTTGGTGTCCTCCATCCCCTCTAGTTCTTCTACTCTTTCTGTCTATTCTGCTGTGGGGTTCTCTGAGCCCTGAGGGGAGGCATTTAATGGAGATATCCCTTTGGTGGCTGAATGTTCCAATGTCTTTCACTCTCCACGTAATGTCTGCCTGCAGGTCTCTGTACTGTCTGTTGCAGGAGGAAACTTTGTAGCTGACAGCCGAGTAAGACACTGATCTATACGCATAGCAAAATGTCACTAGGAGTCATTTATTGCCACATGCTTTTAGTAGAACAATAGTGTTTGCTTCTAGCCGGGTCCCTCTGCTGTCTAATCTCAGGCTCTTGACTACTCAATCAGTGCTGGATATGGGTTTCATCTTGTGGGGTAGGCCTTAATTCAAATCAGATATTGGTTGGTTATTCCCACAGGCTTTGTGTGACCATAGCTAGGCATCTCTTGCAGGCATTACACCACCGTAGATCAAAGGGATTGTAGTTGGGTTGGTTCTTATGCTTCTCTTTTGGTAGCACGCAGAGTAACTTCCTATATCAAAGATGCTAGCATGTGAGTTTGAAGGCTCCATATAGGCACCAGCTGAACTTTTCCACGTTCAATTAGCTGTATAGGCATTGCCTTCAGCAAGAAGGCCTTGCTGTCCATTTGTGGAGGTGAACCTATAGTCTTGACAACAGCCTGGACTGTTTAAGGGTTCCCATGGAACACCTTTGGAATTAGATGTAACCCAATCCCAGCACTGAAAGCTTCATTTGGTGACAAAAGATGTCCATTTGGGACTCTGTCTCCCCCAGTATTTGGCGATTGCATTTACGGATCCAATTTAGGGAATGTCTACTATACTAGGTTTCCATACTACTTCTCAAATGGCCCCTAGTTTTAGCTGTTTCTCCTCATATTTTCCTCCCTTGTCCCTTTCTTCCCTCCCTCTCTCCACTTGACCCTCATGTTCCAGTCTCCCCACTTCCCAACTCCATCACAACTATCTATTTTGTTATCTTTCCTAGGGAGGAGATATATCCGTCTTCCTAAGTCTGCTGCTCTATACCTGGCCTCTGTAGCTCTGTGTAGATTGATTATCATTTGCTTAACAGCTAATAACCACATACAAGTAAATACATATCACTTTTTTTTTTCTTTTTGGGTCTGGCTTACCTAACTCAGGATTTTTTTCCCTAGTTCTATCAATTGACCAATAAATTTCATAATTTCATTTTTGAGTGACTGAGTTACACTCAAGTGTGTAAATGTACATCTTCTTTATCCACTCTTCTGTTGAGGGACATCTAGGTTATTTCCAGTGTCTGGATGTAATGAATAGAGCAGCAATGATGATGACTGAGCATGATCTAGCTGGATCTTGAGGTAGACTTGATTCTCCCTGATTTCCATAGTGTCTGCACAAGTTTACATTCCCACCAGTAATGGTTGAGTGTTCCCCTTACCCCACATCTTTGCCAGCATGAGCTGTCACCTGTTTTATTGATCTTAGCTATTCTGACAGGTATAAGACAAAACCTCAAAGCAGTTTTAATTTGCATTTCCTTGATGACTAAAGATAGTGAACATTTCTTCAAGAGTTTGGGGGCCATTTGAGTTTCCTCTTTATTTTTTGAGAATTCTGTTTAAATCTGTACCCCACTTTTAATTGGCTTATCTATTTTCTTTTTTTTCCAGTGGCATGCTTTTTATTTTTATGTATGTATTTATTTATTTACTTACTTATTTATTTATTAAAGATTTCTGCCTTCTCCCCGCCACCACCTCCCATTTCCCTCCCCCTCCCCCATCAAGTTCCCCTCCCTCATCCTCCCTAAGAGTAATCCTGGTTCCTTGCCCTGTGGGAAGTCCAAGGACCACCCACCTCCATGCAGGTCTAGTAAGGTGAGCATCCAAACTGCCTAGGCTCCCACAAAGCCAGTACGTGCAGTAGGATCAAAAACCCATTGCCATTATTCTTGAGTTCTCAGTAGTCCTCATTGTCCGCTATGTTCAGCAAGTCTGGTTTTATCCCATGCTTTTTCAGACCCAGGCCAGCTGGCCTTGGTGAGTTCCTGATAGAATATCCCCATTGTCTCAGTGTGTGGGTGCACCCCTCGCGGTCCTGAGTTCCTTGCTCGTGCTCTGTCTCCTGCTCTTGATTTGGACCTTGAGATTTCAGTCCGGTGTTCCAATGTGGGTCTTTGTCTCTGTCTCCTTTCATCGCCTAAATGTTTTTCTTTGGGTTCACCTTCTTAATTAGCTTCTCTAGGATCACACATAATAAGCTCAACGTCCCCTATTCATGGCTAGAAACCAAATATGAGTGAGTACATCCCATGTTCCTCTTTTTGGGTCTGGCTCACCTCACTCAGGATAGTGTTTTCTATTTCCGTTCATTTGCCTGCAAAATTCAGGAAGTCATTGTTTTTTACTGCTGAGTAGTACTCTAATATGTATATATTCCATACTTTCTTCATCCATTCTTCCATTGAAGGGCATCTAGGTTGTTTCCAGGTTCTGGCTATTACAAACAATGCTGCTATGAACATAGTTGAGCATATACTTTTGTTGTATGATAGGTCATTTCTTGGGTATATTCCCAAGAGTGGTATTGCTGGGTCCAGGGGTAGGTGGATCCCAAAATTCCTGAGAAACTGCCACACTGTTTTCCAAAGTGGCTGCACGAGTTTGCATTCCCACCAGCAATGGATGAGTGTACCCCTTTCTCCACAACCTCTCCAGCAAAGGCTGGATCTATTTTCGATACCTATTTTTTTTTAGTTCTTTGTATATTTTGGATATTAACCCTCTATCAAATGTGCAGTTGATAAAAAATATTGTCCCATTCTGTAGACTGCCACTTTGTCTAAATGACAGTGTCCTTAGCTGTGTGGAGATTTTTCAGTGTTATGAGGTCCCATTCACTAATTGTTGATCTTGGTTCCTGTGCTAACAGTGTTCTATTCAGAAAGTCTTTCCCTATGCCAGTGAGTTTAAGGATGATCTCTTCTGTCAGGCACACAGTGCATCTGGTTTTGTGTTGAGGTCTCTGATCCATTTGGATTTGAGTTTCATGCAGGATGATAAGTATGGATCTATTTAGGTTCTTATACATGCAGCCATCCAGTTTGACCAGCACTATTGTTGAAGATGCTGTCTTTTTTACAGTATGTGTTTCTTTATAAAAAAATTAGGTGACCATAGGTGTGTGGATTTATGCCTAGGTCTTCAGTTCCATTCCATTGATGGATGTATCTGTTTTTGTGCCAATACCATATTGTTTTTATAATTCTAGTTTTATAGTATAACTTGAAATCAGGGATGGTGGTACCACCAGCAGTTCTTTCATTATTCTGTACTATTTTAACTACCCTGGGATGTGTGTGTGTGTGTGTGTGTGTGTGTGTGTGTGTGTGTGGCGTGTCTGTGTGTCTGTGTGTATGCTTGTGTGTGTGTTTGTGTGTGTGTGTTTCTGTATGAGGTTAAAAATTGTCCATTCAGTTTCTGTAAAAAATTGTGTTGAAATTTTGATGGAGAGTATATTGAATCTGCTAACTGTTTTTAGTAGGATAGCATTTTTACTATATTAATCCTATAGATCCATGAGCATGGGAGATCTTTTCATCTTCTTAAATTGTCAATTTCTTTCTTCAATGTCTTAAAGTTTTTATCACTTAAGTCTTTTACTTGCTTGATTAGAGTTACTGCAAGATATTTCCTATTATTTGAGGCTGTTATAAACAGCATTATTTCCTCTGGTTTCTTTCTCACTTCACTTATCATTTGTATATAGGAGAACTATAGATTTTGTGACATAATTTTGGGTCCAGTTACTATACTAAAAGTTTTTTTTATCAACTTAGCATTTTCCAGGTATAATTCTCAGAATCACTTATGTATGCTATCTGAAAATATAAGTACTTTGACTTTTATCCTTTCTAATTTATATCCCTTTGTTCTCTTTCGGTTGTCTTATTGGTCTGGTTAAGACTCCTTGTACTCTATTGAATAGATATAGAGATTGTGGGCCACCCTGTCTTATTCCTGATTTTACTGAAATTGCTTTGAGTTTCTCTCTATTTAAGATGATGTTGGTTATGAGCTTGCTATAAACTTTCTTTATTATGGTGAGGTATATACTTTGTATCCCTAATCTCTCCAGGACTTTATCATGAAGATTTTATTTTATTTTATAATTTATATTTTGTCAATGACTTTCTCTGCATCTAATGAGATGATCATGTGGCTTTTGTCTTTCAGTTTGTTTATATGATGGATTACATTTATCATGTTATATATATTGAACCATCCCTGCCTTTCTGAGATGAAGCCTATTTGGATCATGGTGGGTGATCTTTTCTATGTATTCTTGAATTCAGTTTGTGAGTATTTTGTTGAGAATTTTTGCATCAATTTTCTTAAGAGAAATTGGTTTGTAATTCTCTTTCTTCATTTCGTCTTCATGTCGTTTGGAAGTAAAGGCAAATATGTCCTTGTAAAACACATTGGGCAGTGCTTTCTTTCCTTTATATTTTGGGGAATAATTTGAGGAGTATTGGGCACTAACTCATCTCTGAAAGTCTAGTAAAATTATACTCTAAAACCATCTGGCCCTACGGGTTTTTTTTGGTGCCGGGGGGGGGGCGGGATTTTAATGACTGCTTCTATTTCACTAGAGGTTATAGGTCTGTTTATTGTTTATCTGATCTTGATTTAATTTTGACAAATGGTATATATCGAGAAAATTATCCGTTTCTCTTAGACTTATCAGTTTGATGGAGTATGGTTTTTAGAGTACATCTCTTTGGCTCTTAGGATTTTATTAGTGTTTGTTGCTATCCTCCTCCCTTCATTTCTAATTTTGTTAATTTGGATCCTCTTTCTCCCTGTCTTTTAGTTAATTTGGCTAAGGATTTGTCAGCCTTATTGATTTTCTCAAAGAACAAATTCTTTGTTTCACTGATTTTTTTTGCATTGTTTTGTTGTTATTTTTGTTTCTCTTTCATTGATTTTAGCCTGAGTTTGATCATTTGGTTATTTCTTGCCATGTCCTCATTTTGGGTATGGCTCCTTTTTCTTACAGAGAAGAAAGGGTTTATTTCAGCTTACCGCTTTTATTCCACCATTCAGAGAAGTCAAAACAGGAATCTGGAGACAAGAACAGATGCAGAGGCCATGAAGGATGGTCCTTACTCACTTGCTCCTCATAGCATGCCTAGTCTACTTTTTTGTAGCACTAAGAATCACCAGCTCAGGGGTAGAACCATCTTTGGTGAGTTGGGACCTCTTACTTCACTCATCAGTCAAGAAAATGATCCATAGGCCAATCTGGTAGGCGCATTTTTTTCAAGTGAAACTTCCTCTTTCCAAATGACTCTAGCTTGTGTCAAGCTGACATAAAACTAGCCAGCATGTACCTCAAGAGTTCGTTAAAAATCTGCCTCCGCCCACCTCCCGTAAGTGAGATTAGAGGAAGAGACCTTGCATGTAATTACAATGTAATAGTGTAAAAACAAGAGAGACTAGAATTGCACAAGGGAGTTGGAACACATACTTTCCTTGTGGCTAGGTTTCCAGCGAGGTCCCCAGGAAAGCTCAGGTTTGCGACTGGAAAGAGTGAAAGGTCATAAGCAGGTGGCAATTGCCCTAGACACTTGATTCTTTACTAGTGAGAGACTCCAAAGTAAAGGGCTTCTTTTCCATCCTGCCTCATTGAAAACCATACCTGGCCCAGGCAGCTCCTTACTCATGTGCTGGTGATTTTACAGGCCAGAGAAGTCAAGGTTCTTGGAATCTAATTCATCCAGAGAAACTGGCTAAGCGTAAAACCTCTATCAGGCACTGGGGTAAAAATAGTGAGTAAGACACGGAAGGCCCTCCCTAACTCTGAGTTATGTCCTGCCTACCATAAAAGGAACGATGTTCAGAGAAGGGAAAATCTGCAAGCAATCTGTGAACTGTTGTTACCATTTCCTGCTCAAGAACACCCATTGGCCACGCAGAGAATTAGGAAAGAATCAGTGGACCTGTAGAGGTGACAGGATTTTGCACACAACCTCCTGAAATCCATTCAACTCCACATCATCAGGTTGAATGGGCTGCATTCACATAATTAAAATAAAGGAACAAAGTTACACCAAGATAATTATTTTAATAATTAAAATGGCCCATTATTAGCACATCTTCCAAAGCCAAGACAACCTGACTACTGACAATGTTTCTTTTAAGAAATCAATTAGATAGTTCCATTACAAATAGCACATGGAGATAATTATGTGATAAAAAATACAGCCAAGACAAATGTCGAAAAGCTTTCTCCATCCTCCCCTACACGGCTAGTGTTGAAGATGAGGTTAGTTTTCAGCTGGGCTCTGGGCCTTTAACCTTGAATGTCTGGTTTTCGTTTGCATAACAATAAGATATGACTACTGTACACTGTCCAAAAACTCCAAAAAGCTCCTATTACTTGGCTTAATGGGCTGTGTAACCTAATTGAAAGTGGGAAAGTGAACTTCAGGTTTTCTCTCTTGAGCTTCCTGTGAAGTAGGCATTTTAGCATCTCATTGTCTTGTAGCTATCATTTATCATTTATAGTTCCTTCCAGTGAAAGGAAGCTGCCACATCATGGTTTGGTTTGAAAATACCTATTTAAAATGGCTCAGAAGGACACTGAGGAGGTTAGCAGATGGTTCTGGGCCCAGGCTTTAAAAGACACTGAAATTTACATTTCAATCTAGGTTCTCCATTTCACTGGAGTTGCAATGTGACCTTGAGCACAGCAGATAACCTGGCAGAGTGGATCCTTTCTTGTCTCATCTGAGAAGTGGGTGCTGAGACTGCAGTAGCCACCTCCTTTGGGGCTGCCTCCTTTATAAAACGGGGGTATAGCACCCACAGGTCACAACTGTGCCTGGGAAATAGTTCTGTCTTTGTTTCTTGTCCTGTTGCAGCTGGTGAAACACCCTGACAAAAGCAACTTCAGGAAGAAGGCACTTGTTGCAACTCACAGTTCCTGGTGCGGTCCATCAGGACTGGGAAGTCAAGGCGGCAGGGGACCAAAGCAGCTGTGCACATCACGTACACAGCCAGAGACACCAATGGATGCTGCCGCTCAAGATCCCTTCCCCATTTACCATCCAGGATCCCAGCTAGGGAATGGTGCCACCCGCAGTGGGCGAGTCTTCTCATCTCAATTAACACAACCAAGATAAAGTCCCACAGGGATACCCAGAGACTAATCTTCCATATTCTATCAAGTTGAAATATTAACCACCACATTTCCATACTTCCTACAACTGATGCATCCTAGAAGACTCTTAGCCCAACATAGTCCTGCTAATGATGATGACGATGACGATGATGATGCTGATACAGAAACCACAGGGCATACTGTGTGCCAGAGACTATTGTGAGCAAGTATAAACATTAACTTGTACACATCTTCACATCCATTCCATGTGCTGTGTGCCTTTATAACCATTACCCCTATTTAACAGAGAAGGAAACTAGAACACAGATAGTTTAAGTTCGGGTCATTCACGGAGTTCTTTTGGGGAAAGTTGCACAAAACCATGTCTGCTCAAGTCTCTGGAGCATAAAAGCTCTCAGTCTTCGGGCTTCTACTGTTTGGATTCTGCAGGAGCCACCAGTGCTCCTTTAAAAGATTCGTCTGGGCAGTTTTCACCAGAGTCAGGTGTTTCTACATCTAAAATGCGCAAAGGAGCTTGGTGAATGCAATTCTTACATCAGGGCTAGATGTCGTTATGGCTTAAGTAAAGCAACTGTAAAGTGCCCTGAGAGAATTTACAAGAGAGAATCAAGAAGAGTTTTGCCACTCAGCCATCTCAGCTCTCCATGGTCTTTCAGCCCCCAGTGATTAGGCCTGAAGAGAAGCCATAATACGAGTTGAGCGATAGCTATTGAAGGATTGATCTGTGCCTGCCTGGTATTTCTCCCTGGATTCTCACAGGCCTCTGTGAGACACGTGCTTCCACTGTGTCCACTTTACACACAGGAGACTGACACTGTCGTTCCTTTTATACACATCCACCTCTTTCTTCCCCTTCCTTACCTCTGAGTAGAAAGAAGGCTCGACTTAAAGAGCCAGTGAATCTGTTAGTGTCCATGACCATCAGCTTGTCTCGCCAATGCCACACTTGACAGAGAGTGAAAGCCCAAAGTCTCTGTCCACAGTACTGTAGCTAGAAACACTGTCGTGAAGGCTGCAGTCACCCAGCAGACTGGTCTGGGTTTCCAAGTGTACAGAGAATGCTGTAGAGGAGAGACTGGAAAAGAGGACTGAGGAAAGAAGGGGATCCCAATACTGTCCTAGTCCAGGTCAAGTACTTGGTAAGGAAAGAGGAGTCATGGAAATGAGAGGTCCCCACCTCGTCTAAAGTCAGGGCAAACTCCTATCCTGACCCAAACGGCAACAGACATTGTGTGGAGCGCTGGGTCAGGGGTGATCTCCACACAGGTGGGGCACTTCAGCTGGGAGAAGTAGCTTGCTCGTGGTCACACAGCGCTGGAATACTGGAAATAGATTGGAGTGGCACCATCTGATTCTCGAATCTGTGCCCCTGAACTATGATTCTGTACAGCCTCTTTCCTCATAGACAACTAGAGCAAGCTGGGTTTCCTGGAGGAGCCAGATCACTAAACTGCATCCAAGCCTGATTCAACCTTCATGGCCATGTTTAAATGCTATCTCTTTTTCTGCTCATTTTTTCCTAGTTCCTCAGGGCTCAGCATCCTCTGCCTTCTTGACCCTTGCAACATGCAACATGCTGACACTGTTCCAAATGCTTGTGTTAAATTCTTACTCCACCCAAAGGTAATTATCATGGGGTAATGTGGAGGGAAGAAGGGAGGCCTCTGGAAATAGTTAGGTCCTGAGAGCTGGAAGTTTATGATTGGGGTTACCACCCTTGTACATGGGAGCCTTCGTTATCTCCAACATGTGAGTATACCAAGTGACTCCCTGAGGGGGAAGAGATCCATCTATGAATTAGGAATGTAACCCTTACAGGACATTGCTGACACCCTGACCTTGGACTTTTCAGCTTCTAGAACTGTGAGTGGCAGAAAATATCTTCTGGTTCCAAGTCACCTAATTAACCATAATTTTGTTCTAGCTGCCCCAGGAGATGAAGGCATTCCCATGGCCTCTGAAACTCTTTAGCTGTACAAAATGAATTCTGCTTTTATAAGAGCTGGGTAGGCTTGTCCTTCTTCCTCAACCAGTTGAGATCCTCGAGGCATAAATACAGTTGCATCTCCTTCCCCCCACTCATTCCAGCACACCTCACTGCCACCAAGACAACGTTTTGCACTGAACACCCCTGACTAAGGCACTGACAGAGGCTGACATGAAGATTTTCTGTCCTAGAGAAAGCATGCCAGGCAGCAGGGGCTCCAGTTCCCTCTAGCTCCATCCCTCAGGCACAGAGTCTTTGAGAAGTTTCTTCAGAAGACAGACAGGGCCTATCACATTGGCTCTTTTCTGCAGATAGCTAACTTGTTGCCTGATTTAACTGCACAAAAGAAATACCGGAAGCTCCCCTGACAGAATTCATCATATTGACTCTGGCAATTTCCCCTGGTGCCCATTTGGTCTATAACTACTTGTTTTATCCCATATCTCCCAGCTCCACCCTAGGGATCAGCCCAGCCATTCCTAGCACCCCTCGTGGCCACTGTGGTAGTGGTTACCCCTTTCTCATACCCCACTGTTGCTGCAGGATACCAATGAGCTTCCCAAGTGGCCACTTTGAGATTTTGTCCCTGAGCGCAATCTGCCTATTTTGTGGAGAAAAAACATATTTAAAAAGAAAGAAAAGACTGTGGGAGAGGAAAGGACACTGTAAGTAAACATTATATTAGAACCAGTAAATTCAAACCACTGCCGATTAAGTAGATGAGCTGCAAGGATGGTACCTGGAGAGATGCCATCCATGAAGTCTAACCACAAACACACTGGGGGGGGGGGCAGGCAGCCTCGGTTCCCACCAGCATCTTTCGTTGTGTTGCTGTTAGATTTAAATACCAGTTTGTGGGGGTTATTTGCAAACTATCTAATAAGGAAGAAAGTAAATAGCGGTGAGCCTTCTCTTCTGATGGCCAGCTCTTGATTCCCATAAGAGTAATATTATCAAGAAGCCAATGTCGTAGTCGGGTGGGCTTATCTTACTCCCCTGATATAAAAACTAAACACTAAGTCTTAACTGCTTGTTCTCTTAGAAGCTGCTGTGTTGTAAGAACATAATAAAACATTTCTTGTGTGAAGTTCTTGGGTTGAGCTGCATTATTTAACCTTTTCCCCATTTTTACCGTAGCTGTCTCGTTCTACTAAGTACGTGGAAACCCCAGAAGGAGTATTGATTACTTTTCTCATCTCTGCAACCAAACACATAACAAGAGGCAACTTATAGACCAGGAAGTGGAGAGAGATCAGGCTGGAATCAGGGTATGACAATTACCTTCTAAAATCTTCTAGAAATTCCTTTCTTCTGGCTAGGTCTTACCTCCTAAGGGTCCCACAGCCTCCAAAAATAGCACCACCTGCTGGGGGACCAAGTGCTAAAACATATGAGGCTATGGAACATGTCACACCCAAATCATAAATTGCCCTCAGCTCATGCGTGAGTTAGATTGTGATAAACCCACAGACTCCAAATAAGCCAGTTTTATGCTTCATATTTCTGAACTCTGAAATGATAGAGATTTTAGCAACACCCACGAATTACCCCAGTCTAAGGTGATTTGCTTGCATATAGTTCTGAATAGACACCAAAGCATACACTTTTCTTTTATGGTATATGTGGCTGATGCCCAGCCCTCTGCTAAGGCGTAAGGCGGTCCCAGTTGCAGAGATGCCCTGTGACTCATGCTGGCCACAAGTAAATGCTAAACTCTGTGAAGCCAAGAGAAGTGAGTGAAAGCAGCTTCTAGATGGAAGATGAGGCCTGGTGCGAAACCAAAGAACAATGGGGCAAAAATCAGCACATTGGCCTGTTTGCAGGGGGAAGAGCATCATAAAAACAAAGAAGGAGGCACGACTATGGGAATATAGTCACTTCATGCTCCAGGGGGTATGGAGAAGAATGCTGCCCTTGGGCTGTTTAGAGAACACAGGATTACAGGGATCATAATAGGATATTGAATATAAGCTCATGTGTGGATTTTCAAAACTACCTCTCCTATCCTTCCTAGTATGAAAATTGTTTTTACATTTTTACATACACGTTTTACATAAATACTAGATGTTTAACTGAAGTCCTATCAACTTGTCATTAAATATGGGCCTTGTCAGTTCCCAAGCACTTGAGATCAACTGTAGATGGACATGTCACCTGTTCCCTGCAGTGGTCCCCGGGAGTACAACATGGATGCCACCTGCTCAGAGCAATGGTTATTTTTAGGCAATGGAATTATGGGGCACTTTATCTTTTTCTTACTTGAAATTTCTTCTGATATGAGACAGACACTCAAAAATCTAGGGACTATTGTCAAAAACCTATTATCTCCCCCAAAATTCTATTTCTCTTTCTTTGACACTTTAGTACTTTTCTTTGGCTAAGCAACTTAAGTGTACATTGACAGACTGATAGGTAAAATAGATAGATGATAAATAAATAGATAGATGATAGATAGAAGATATAGATAGATAGATAGATAGATAGATAGATAGATAGATAGATGATAGATAATAGATAGATAGATAGATAGATAGATAGATAGATAGATAGATAGATAGATAGGAGACAGATATATGATAGATGATAATAGATGTGACCTATATTATATTCAGGAGAATATTATTACATTTTAACATATTTATCTTATTTTTAATTATTTGTAAGTGTATGTGTGTCTGTGTGTCTGCATGTATGGTCCTGCCTATTTCTTTCAGCAATTCAGTGACTTTCTGGGCTCTTGGAAGATTCTCTATACCACTTTGTCCCCTAAGATCCACAGGGATAAGCCATTGTGGAGAGGACCAATGTAGCTCTTAAGAAGCTATTGGTCAGTACTATCTTACCAGGGCCTAGGAGAGAACATTATCTGTCCTTAACAGTGGTTCTTTTCCATATGAACTTCCTCAGTTTTAATGATAAGGGGCTCAGCCCAGCTTACAAGCACTGGGCATCCCTGCTAAGGAAAACACCCCTGACCCTGGTGAGATGGAGAGATCCTATCTCCCACCAATGGCAGCTGCCAGCCCCCCTGCTAACCCGTGGGAGAGGGTATGCTTGTGTTTTTTTTCAGACTGCCACAACACCAATATGGGTTCTGGCAAGAGATATATGCTCAGATATATATCCATGGGTCAGCCTGCTTCCACCAAGGAAGAGAATAACTCAGGGTGGGTACTGTATGTTCTCCCCTTTCTTGCTCTCATTGCCCCCCCCCAAACACATTGATTTGTGCAAAGCAGGGTTTATGGCCTTTAACTACTCGTTTAAAAAAAAGTTTGGCATAATATAAAAGGGCTATTGGATCCCTCCTGGATGCTCACATATGCATTGATTGGTGGAGTGATGTTGTTAATCCTTACCCTCCTTAAATGTTTCCTCTGCAGATCCGCCATCAGTGGACTGCAACTAAGGTGACTCTTCAGGTGCCAATGGCTCTTAGGCATCCTTCTTGCAGTCCTCCACAGGAGATTACACATGCCTGGTTATTTGTAATTCAAAAGGTTACAGCCTTGTTCCCCAATCCTGGCAACTCTCCAGGAAAGAATGCTCTTTGAGAGCTGATAGTCAGTGATGGGTAAGAGCTTGTTTGGCAGGCCAACTGAAGACAGACATAGTCCATCTGCTGAGCCCTCCTGTGCAAGGTCAACAAAGCCTGAGCAAAGAATTCTGGGTCCTGCTGAGCGTCCTATGTAAAAAAAATAAAAAAGGGTCCATATGTAGGAAGGTCTACCAGGCTGAAAGGAGCCGACCTGGAGTCCGGGTAGAGCTGCCAAAGGTCCTCTCTGTGCCTAGCCAATAAGGAGCAACCAAGCCCAACAACAGGCACTGTCAGAGGTCCTGATCATGACTAGCCAATGAGGGATAAGCATGAAATGTCAACTGTCAACAGATCAGAACACTTGGGTGCTGGGAGGGTATATAAGCTTTTCCCCATTATTAAACAAACAAGACTTCTGTAAGCCTTCTACCTGACTCCCAGGGTCTGTACTCATTGACATTACTCCTTTTCACCCCCTCCGCGAGGAAGACATTAGGGCCAGCAGCAATTTCTCAAATTATTTTCCAATATTTTTCATGGAGAAGAGATTACATTGTTACAGAAAGTTTTATATCCACATAGAACATCTTATTCAATGAATAACAGGATGGATTTAAGAAACAGAGTGTTTAAGGGAAATGAGTGAGATATGTCTTTTGTCATAAAAGACATAAAATCTGGGAAATATAAACCAGACTACTCAGGGATGAGTTTATTTTCAAGTGTGTTTAGAGGGAAATAGCTACAGGAAGATTCTGAATTTAACACAAATAAAATAAAATGACCAGTACCAATGTTCTGTCTACACCAAGCACCCTGACATGGAGCCTTAGGGAACAGGCATCTGAAATAGATGTCTTTTTGGGCATCTCATCTCACTCTGGGAAGGTGGCCAGTGGTTCAATCCTACTTCCCTTTCTTCTCTTTGAAGCTTTGGGAGCACCCATAAAGAACAGCTGGAGGAATGGCCCCTCCATTCATATATCTTCTCGTGGCAGTGGGAATCAAGAGCTCTTCGTGTCATGTTCCCCACAGCTAGACTCAGACCACACCTAGAGTCCCAAAGGAAGAAGCAACAGTTGGAACCCTAAAGTCCCATGGTGTCTATTGTTTATTCTCCTCCCCTTGCCTTATACTTGCTCCTCTAGAGGTAATAGAGGGTTGACTAGGAGCTTGGTTATTTAGAGTTGGAGGTAGCATGACTTCTAGGTCTTTCCTCCTCTGTGGTGATCAGTAGATATATGGATGGACAGACAGACAGATATTTATGCTTTGCATCTAATACATGTCCCCAAAGTTCACATGTGGCCTTCATTTTGCCTGACAAGGCAGATACTTTCTCACACTGACAAGTCCAATCTCACCCATTTGTTCACCTTCCAAACTAATGTTGCTGCTATGTAAACTCTTGTTGTGCTTAAGAGATTTATCAGTTTACCTAACTTTTTATTATTATTTTAGTGAAATATTTGGGAAAGAGTAGAAAATGATGGGTAATGGAACTACCACCTTTTGAATGTTTTATATGAAACGGTTCCTGTGATTTTAAAAAAAATATATATTCAAGTCTGGAGGACAAGAAGCCATTGCCTTCGATGATATAGTTACTGGTGAAATGCTAACACTAAGTGGGCAGCATCACACCACTGGATAAACCCAGTAGGTCACAAAGCAAAACCAGAAACAAAATAAAGACTTGAAGGTAGGGCTGGGACTTTGTAGGAGGAATGGTGAGATCTGGTGGTATGAACAGGCTAAGGGAGGGTAGAGGGAAAGGTGTTACCAGAATGTATTGTATACATGTATTAAATATCCAACGAGTAATTCATTTTAAAAGCATGGAAAAAATCAAGTCAGATCCTATGACTACCAGAAATCCTGTCAAAGGCCTTTCATTGTATTGTATTTAAATTCAGGCTCTGTCTGTCTTACAGTTCACACAAGCCTCTGCTGAGCAGGCTCTGATGAATCTCTGACCTCATTTCCTGTCCCTCACCTCTTGTGCATTAGATCCTTCCCAGGGGCCTTTGCACTTACTCTTCGCACTGTGGGAAAGCTCTTCCTCCCGCCATCCCCACCCTAGTCTTCCATGGGCCTGTCCTTCATCACTCATTCTTCAGTTCAAATGTTTCATTTTCAGAAAGACTTTTCCTGACCATCCAATCCAAAAGACTCATTGGCCATTTATGATTAAACTCTCTTGTTTCTGTTCTCAGCTGAAGACTCATCATTAAGGGACACCCACCTTGTTTGCTTGCTTATCTCTTCCACACAGAAGAAAAGATGATGACTGGTGAGAGCAGGGGCCCCGTGATTGTCATCACTATGTTCTAGGCAGGACCCATCAGAGAAAGAGAATGCACATACGCATGCAAATCAAGTATCGCTGATCTCACCTGTGTGATCATTGACAAGACAGAAGTCTTGGATACTAGATTTTCAGATTAAAGATGTTCAACTGGTATTATGGCTTCAATGTTAAAGGCCCCCCAACACACACATTACATGCACACATTGAGACATACACGCAGAGACACATAGAAACGCGTATACACATGTGTGTGTATGTGTCTGTGTGTGTGTGTGTGTGTGCTATTTGTGGTGCTATTTGGGGAAGTCATAGCAGATTTAGGAAGTAAGGACTGGCTGACTGCTGTAGGAACAGGTAACTTGAATCAGGCCCCTTTAAAGGTTATGCCTGGCCATGGTGCCTCTCCTCTCTCTGCTTTCAGGCCACCCTTATGTGAGATGTTTTATTCTACCACACCCTCCTCAGTGTGATGCTTTTGAAACAGAGTTCAAATAAAGCCTCCTTCCTTCTCTAGGTTGCCTAAGATACTTTTCATAATGATATAAAAGTTAATCAACAGGACATGTAAATTTGTATGTCTCTCTCTCTTTCTGTGTGTGTGTTAGAGGAACACAGAGATTTATTGCAAGGAAACTGGCTCACAGATTATGAAGGCTGAGACATTCAGACCCAAGAGGGCCAGTGGTATAAGCAGGAGCCCAAATCCACAAGTGAAAGCAGGACCTCAGTGTTTCCACTAGCAATCTTCTGCTCCATGTGGGTTCTACACAGACTAGAGGAGCCTAGGGTGAGCATCAGGGAGAGCAGCAGCCTTTCTTCATCTGTTCTGATAGAAGCTTCATCTTCAGACATCCCCACAGACTTGTCTAGAATATGCTTAGACCAAATGTCTGAGCCCTCCATGGCCAGACATGTTGGCATATAAAGTCAGCCAGCATAATACCTGTTGATATTGTCCAATAATATTTGTTGACAGAATAAACAATGAAATAAGTTATTTGAGCTCAGCAGAAGGAGACATGCTCAGGACTGCTGAGGGGAATGGAGAGCATCTTGTACTCCCCAATTTTAACCAGAGGCAGAATGCTTCTACAAGTCCCAACTACTGGGCACCCCACCTCTAAGGCTGTCTGCATGGCATGAGGGTTGAGGCTAGTGTTCTCCCAAATGCACAACCTCTGCCTTTGGTACCACCATCATGGTACTCAGAGCCTGGTTTAGCTACTGGCTGCTAATCTTGGCAGTTACCTTTTGGCAGTCACTCTCACCCAGACTGGATATGGCCCACACAGTTACAGAGAAGCTTTCAGGAGAGACCTTAGAGCCATTAAGTTTCTGAAGGGTCCTTGTTCGGGGATGAAGGGAAACCATCTCTGGTACAAGGGGCTCAGAGTGATTTAAAGTATTCCCTTAAAATAAACAGGGTCTGGCTAGGAAAATCTACTCTGTAGTCTTTCTCTAAACCATCACCGTGATAATCCATCCTCCATGATAGATCAATAAAAGCACTTCTAGGAAGCTTCTGATTAACAGGGCATAATGTTACCCAGCACACTTTCCAACTGCTGTGTTGGCCATCAGTTCCTTGCTTGCTGCATCTAATTATAAACCCCGATTGCTGAGGCTGTGTGGATATTGATCAAAGCACGGTCATCCTGTTATACTAGTGTTGCTATGGAGAAAGGACTAAAACATCATCTCCGGCTGTAAGATTACAGCCCCCAGTTTAGCTGGAGCTAATCCATTACTAAGGTAGGTAATACGTCAAATATATAACATGTTAGCCTATAGTGTCTGAACGTGGAGGGGACAGAACATTCCAGAAGAGGAAAAGCACTTCTGGCATGTTGATAGTGTATCTAAGACACATGATTCTGAATAAGTAAAATGACTAGTGACTGGGTAACCCTCCGGGACGTGAAGAGTTTACCCCTGAGTAGGGAAAGTATGGTTAAACACGGTGCACCCTAGCGTAGGAATATTCTTTCCTGATGTCCAAGTATTCCTACATGGTTGGGTTTTTTAAGGTTTTTTTCTTAAGCATCCAAGAAAAAGAGATATCAGAGATTCTGTTTTCTGTGACTTTTTAGAGAGTAGTCTCTCCATGCCCCACCACAGTATTTATGTTCCTGCCTCACAGCATCAGCAGCCATGGCCAACACAGAATGGAAACAAAAAGCATTCATCAGAAACTGTGCCTTTCATTAAGCCTTGCTTTAGAACATTCAGAGCTTGTATGATGGAGAAAGTTGTGGGGGTGGGTGCTGGGGCAGTTCCTGAGACAGTGAGAGTCTTCTCTGTACTGAATGACTTAGGGCAGCCCTTCCACACATGTGGACTGCTCTTGTGCCATTATCTCTTTTCCCATACCTCCACAAATACAAGACTGATGAGGGATTCCCCCCTGTATGCTGTGAACATCATTGGTTAATAAAGAAATTGGCTTGGCCTGATAGTGCTAGACGGGGGAAACTGAACTGAATGCTGGGAGAAAGAAAGGTGGAGTCAGGGAGAAGCCATGTAGCCCTGATGGAGACAGATCTGGGAACTTTACCCAGTAAGCCACAGCCACGTGGTAATACACAGAAGTAAGCCACAGCCATGTGACAATACACAGATTACTAGAAATGGATTAAATTAACATATAAGTGTTAGCCAATAAGAAGCTAGATCTAATGGGCCAAGCAGTGATTTAAATAAAATAGTTTCTGTGTGATGATTTTGGGGCTGAGTAGCCAGGAACAAACTAGTGGCCTTACTACAACAAATTGGTGCCCACATGACCAACTAAAATCCACTTAAAACCTGAAAGAGTTTGGGAAGGAATTCTAAACAATACAACAACAAGAAAACACAGTTAAGCATGGCTTAATGGCACAGTTCCTTTAAGAGAGCCTGATTCAGCAGTAGCAGACAAAAAAGCCATGCTTTTTGAAACAGCTATGACTTCCTGGGCCATGCTGCCAGTATGAACTCTGATAAGGTCCAGCTATGAAGCATTTAAATGTGGTTTGTGAACAGAGTGCTACAACTTGCTTAATGGCAACATAGACTGACTGTGTGCCTAAAAATGGGGCTGTGAGCTTGGGTCTCAGAAGCATCAAACAGCTCCGACATGCTTGACTGGGTGGGGCAGGCAGGCAGTGCCATATTTCCCCTAGCAATGGTGCCACTTAAGTTTGTAAGAATGGTTTAGCATTTTAAGAAGCACTTCTGGTCAGAAAATAATTACAGATACACAATAAAGAGAGATTCAGATAAAAATGGCCTCTAAATGAGAGACAGTATCTTTTTTAAAATGTATGTAGGCTTGGGAGAGAGAAGAAAAAGAGTATAGAGAGTTATAAAAAGAAGTAAATGGTTTATAAAAAAATAAGCAAAGTCTTTAAAGAAACAGAGTACAGTCATAGATTAAAGGTGTAAAGATAATAAAATAAGCCGGGCTGTGGTGGTGCACGCCTTTAATCCCAGCACTCGGGAGGCAGAGGCAGGCGGATCTCTGTAAGTTCGAGGCCAGCCTGGTCTACAAGAGCTAGTTCCAGGACAGGCACCAAAGCTACAGAAAAACCCTGTCTCGAAAAACAAAAAAAAAAAACAAGCAAAAAAAAGATAATAAAATAAATATTAAAAAGTAATAGAGTAAGAAAAGCCAAGTAAAGATGGAATATACAAAGAGAGTCTAGATTATGTACATTATTGTGTTTTCTTTGAATTTTTTGACTGTAAAAGAGCTAAGTAACCAACTTATATACTTTAAAGGTATCATGTCTTCAAAGTTTAAGTCTAAGGATATGTTGCTTTGGAAAAGAAGTTCTGTATTTGTTTCCACAGAAGAAGAGAACCTGTGGATTAATCCCAGACTAATGTGGTTTGATGGACCAAGACCCCCTGAAAGGTCACTTTGAACACCCCTCAAAAATTACTTTGACCAATAAACAGCAGGAAGCAGTTTGAAGAGAACTATGCCCATATTTCCAAATATTGTTTGTAAATGTTTGTTTATATTTAAAGGGTAATATGCTATAAAGATGGATACTTTGCATTGGTGTGGATCTAGCTTTACTGATACAAATTTAAGGTCAATTTTGTTATGTATAATTTCTGCTCTTGATTAAGGTATTGTGTTTGTGCAGCACATTTAAAATGTAATGTATAATTAAGAAATATAGGTTAATAGATAATCATCTATAATAGTCAAGCTTGTAGTCATGTTAGTTATATTTTCTAAATGTACAGAGATGAATTTCAGATTAATAGGCATTCTTCAAACCTTTTAAAGACTACATAATACAGCATTTAAAATGTTTAATAACTTAGGACTTTTAGGAAAATGAGGCACATCTGCTCATGGCAGCACCAATTACTTCAAGAGGATGATGGGCATCAAAGAGGCTCCTTACAGAGTTTGCTAGCCATTTGGGCAAGAAACTGTTCTTCCCTGGAGTGCTTAACTGGACATGCAGGACCCACAGAGAAATGACTGCTAAACTTGCCTAAAGGTGAGACGGTCCTTCAGGGTTGCTGCTTCATGAAAGAGTCTGCTAAACATTCTGCAGTACACAGAAGAAAGTGACTGACCAACTAACAATATAGGTGGAGCTATCTTTGAAATTTCCTGCTTTGTGGAAAAGTCTTCTGGATACTATGGGCCTGTAGGCTGAAGATGGATGCCCCAGTAGTACAGAAGAACTTTGGGTAACTGTCCAGGCAGTGAGATGTCTCTGTCAATTCTAGAGTTTTGGAAGTTGCTTACAATGCACTTCCTGTTTACTTAGGTAATTTTCTAATCTTCTGGAGTCTTTGATGAAGTTGAAGAGTAGATAGTAATAATGTAGTTTTCCTTAGTTATGATAAAAGATAGATATAAATATTACAACTATAATTCTTGATTGATATCTGTTTTGTTATATATAATTTTACTATGTTAAAGTTAAAACCTTTTTTTTTATTTAAAGAGAAAAGGAGAGGTGATATGGGATTCCCCTCTGTATGCTGTGATTACCATTAATGAATAAAGAAACTGCTTTGGACCTACAGGGCAAAGCTTAGTTAGGTGGGGAAAACTAAGCTGAATTCTGGGAGAAAGGAGGTGAAGTCAGGGAGAAGCCATAGAGCTGCCACTGGAGACAGATGTGCTGAAACTTTGCTGGTAGGCCATGACCTCGTGGTGATGCACAGGTTAATGGAGATGGGTTAAATTAAGATTTAAGAGTTAGACAATAAGAAGCTAGAGCTAATGGGCCAAGAAGTGAATTAATAATATAGTTTCTGTGTGATTAGTTAGGGGCTGAGCAGCCGGGAACCAACAAGCGGCCTTCTACAGCACAAGACAAACTAGAGAGTCCCTACCTTGGCTACATTTGCTATTGGGTAGTGACTGTGATATGCTCTGTGGGTAACATGTTCCTTGTATCCCTTTCATTGGTTAATCTTGTCTAGGCAGATTCTGATTCTTAGCAACACATTTAATTCCCCTGCCAGAATTAAGAGTGCTTTGCCTTTATAAAATGAATTTTTTCTTAAAGAATCTTCATGTTATCCAAAGACATTGCTGATAGCCATTTTTTCTCTCCTCTCCCCCACCCCAGATTTAATTCACTTTTTTTTTTTGGAATAAAAAAAAATCATGTGTAGTAGTCATGGCTGGAATTTGAGTTCTCTGAATGGAGACTCTGGTATGCATTTCCATAAAAGTGGTCAGTGAATTCCTGAAGGGAAACTTGGTGAATACATTCTTTTTTCCAGAAATTTACTGTCGTTTATCACTAGGTCTCAGAGACAGCATCAAAAATGTATGGGCAGCCAGGCGTTGGTGGCGCACGCCTTTAATCCCAGCACTCGGGAGGCAGAGGCAGATGGATCTCTGTGAGTTCGAGACCAGCCTGGTCTACAAGAGCTAGTTCCAGGACAGGCTCCAAAACCACAGAGAAACCCTGTCTTGAAAAACAAAAAAAAAAAACAAAAAAAAAAAAAAAAACAAAAAAAACAAACAAACAAAAAAAAAAAAACAAAACAAAACAAAAAAAAAAAACAAAAATGTATGGGCAAAGTCACCCAGGGTAGCAGTTTAGTGGATGTTGTAGCCAGAAATGCATGGTGAAGCTACCTAAGGTAGCAGTAGAGCGGATGTGCAGTTGTCGTCAGCACTGGCCATTAGCAGCAGCTACGTGGGCACAAGAGCAAAGATGATGCCAATGTCTGTATGGAAGATGGTTCATCTGCACAAAATCATCATGGCCTGTCACCTTACATGGGACATTGTGAGACTTGTCAGTCTTGTTCCCCAGTAACGATTCTGAACTGGGACAATGGAAAGTTTTACTAAGATAATGGGCCCTCAGATTGCAGAGGCTGCTGCTTTGGAGCACTCAATACCCAAGCCAACATGACCGTTGTAGTCCCCCAGTTGTGTCAAAGCCTTGAACATGGTCCACTGGTCATTTCAAGTCTGGTTTTGTGCTAGCATGGTCTTTAGACCCTCTTCATGTAGGGATGCTCCCAGGAGAAAAAGTCAGTCATCTCAGATTCTTTAATGATCAAGGAGAACAGGGAGATCTCCTCCAGGGTCTTGATCTTCAGGTTGTCAATGGGAGAGCCCAGTTCAGTGATGGAGATCCACTCCTCCTTTCTGACTAAGACCACCGCCTGATTCTCCTCAGCAGCTCTGGCAGCCTCAGAAGCCTGCGTTCCCAAGGTCCACCATCTGATGTTTTCCCAAGGATTTTTTTTCCTCTTCCTTCTATTTTCCCAGCTATGTATTTTCTACAGCACCCACTTTTTCAGACCTGAAGGTTCAGTGTCATTGTTTAACATTGTTTAAGAGAATCCTATCCAATCAGGCTCAAAATGCATGGTGATGCTAGAAAATAGAAATTTGGGACATGTCTGAACCACTCCCTTGGATATAGTTATATCCATATCCACACATATGAATAGTCTGACCTTGTTAAGACAGCAGAGAAATTCCCAAGAAATACTTGAACTTGATATCCAGGGTGAGCCAGCCCTGTTTGACAAGACAGTCTCTCTTGAGTTGCAGAAAAGACTTACTTTCCCTTCTCTTTTGACAAGGAAACAAGATGAGTAGACTTGTACAAAAGAGTTCTGAGAGAGAATTCAATGTCAGTAAGTGCATTTACATCAGGTCAGCCTTGTTCAAGTAGAGTGTGAGGTATGTAAAAATGAATGTAGCCCCTCAAGGTCAAGGAGGCTCCCAGAGAGGAATAAACCAGACAATGTGCATATGGGTCTTCAGGCAGGATGGGGATGGGGAAACCAGGCTCTTCAATCTTGCTGTAAGTGGGGCTAGAGACAAGTCTCAAATGTCAAGAGCATTTGTTGCTCTTACAGAGGATCCTGTTTGATTCCCAGCACCTACATGGCAGCTCACAATCATCTGTAACTCCAGTTTTGGGGAATACGATACCCTTTTTCAGCCTGCAAAGGCACCAGGCACACCTGTGGTACACAGAAATACATGCAGGCAAAACATTCATACCCTTATTTTTATAAAAAAAAAAAAAAAAAAAAAAACTTTGCCATTTAATTCAACCTCTCCAGAGCATTTCACCTGCATACGACTAAGCAAGAGTCCCTGTTCTGATCTTTTCCTCTCCCTCAACTGCTTTTTTGCTGGATCTATTAAATTCAAAAACAACCCAAAACTGGAGGGGAAAAAAATACAGGGTAAAAAGAATTCAAATGGTAAGTATTGATTTTTGCCTCTTTTTTAAAAGAGTTTCTCAATGAGTATTTGGGACAAATGGTTTTGATTCAGTGGTTAACAAGACCTTATCTGGCATCTCTCCTCAGAGAACTCAACTAGCATTCCCAACAGGGGTTCCCACACATCTGTGCAGGACTCCCATGGTAAGCCTTTCTCAGAGAAAGGCTTCAAGGTAGAAGAAAGACCACCGTTAGATGACAGAATAGGTAGATGGCAGCTAGGGAAGTCATCTCCCACCAAGAGAAGCTGCCAGAGTCTGCCTAGGCTGTCCCAATGTGCATTTCAGATTTGTACTTCAACTTTCAACCTAGAAGAGAATGAATAGGGGCATGGGGAGGTAAGAGCAGCTTGTCTCTTCTATTTCTATAAGATTAGAATACCAGACTCTTCAGCTCTCACACAGAGGCATCCAGAATGCCATGGAACTCCCAGAAGGAGTTTATCTGCCGAGAAAGATATACTTGTTTTGGACAAGGGGTGAGAAAACTCTCTTTGCAGAACACGCAATTTGCAAGCTAATTTGGCACCTGATACACAGAGGGCACTCACTCAATAAATACTATTGACTGGTGAATAACTTGCAAAGCAGTCAGAATGCTGGTGGAATTGATAATGTCTCAACCCCTTGCAACCTGGTTTGGGTTGGTATTTAAAGAATCATTCTTGAGGTTTTCATGTTAAAAACTAGGCTCATTTAGGATTCTTTTAGATCTTTAAGTCCTTTGTATTCTATCGACCTTGGAGGATTGGGGGTCAATACATCAGAGGGGAATAATGGAAATGGAGGAGCCATGGCTTCTGAGGTTTAAAACAATGACAGTCACCACGACCAAAACCAGCTTAGCTTCCCAGTAATTCTCTGAGGATGGGGAGAAGACACACTGTGCAAACAGGAGGACCAGCATTCAACCCCCCAGAAGCTACCTAAAAATTAAAGGCACATGTGGCAGAACATAAGCATGCCCATGTGAGATGGGAAACTGAGGCAGGAGAATCTTCAGGGGCTCACAGGTCAGCTAGGCTGGTGTACTCAGCACTCAACCAGAGATTCTGCTTCAAACCAGGTGGATGATGAAGTCGGACAACCAAATGATGTTCCGGCTGCTCCCAGGAGGTAGAAGATTCCAGAACACGCAGAATGAGATCCACTTTCTCTTTCACAAGTTCCAATAACACCCCCAGTCCTAACCTGTCACTTCTGGTTTTTAAGTATGTTGGACGTTGTCAGTAACAACAATA
Organism: Chionomys nivalis; assembly: GCF_950005125.1. Lineage (NCBI taxonomy): Eukaryota > Metazoa > Chordata > Mammalia > Rodentia > Cricetidae > Chionomys > Chionomys nivalis. The sequence continues at coordinate 18,100,953 of NC_080090.1, read as the reverse complement.
CACAGCTTCTTCCTTTCCTTTGTCTGTCAATATGAACTCTGTGTTTATGATCTTTCTTTGTGGTGCAAAAACAAGATAAAAAGTGACAGGTGGATAAAGTGAGACCAAGTTGGTTCCCACGGAAAATGACAGAATGTGGGGCTGATGAGCAGAGTGCGGACATTAAGGATGACATGACAGGAAAACCAGCTGCTATCCGCAAAGGGCTGGCAAGTTTAGGAGCCGAAGGAAGAGTGAGTACAACCAAGGACAGAGGGAGCTGCCTGGGTAACCACCGTGTTCATGAGATGCTGGGTGAGAGAAGCAAATGAGAAAGAGGGTTTAATAACGCTCCCTTCGTATTAAGAATGATCAGGGGAAATATTCATTGCATCAAAATTGCTTTTCAGATATTGTCGCTAAATGTCACAGTATCACATGTGCTAAGCAGGGGCCCCCAGGGAGCTCAGCTTTGTGTGAACTGAGGGGATTGCCACAGCTTCACCCAAATCCTACCAGCAGTTGGAAATGTGTTTAAATGCACAGTGCCAATTTACAGCCCTAACACAGAGCGATAAGAAACTTCTGAAAGCTTCATCCCACAGAATGTGGAAACTGGACATGGTGTCAGAATAAATCCAATCCAATTGTAATAAGATGGTGCTTGTCCCCTTAGACAGGAGCTACTTAACTCAGGATTGTCCTTTTTCAGCCTCTAGGGTGTTGGATCATACCCTGCTTGGATTATTTTCTAATGCATATAAAATTTGTGTTGCTTCTAAAGCTCTTATAAATTTATTTTAGAGCTTGAAAGGCATAGTTTAATTCTATTTTCATATATAATAGACTACATTAAAATCTTTAAGTGAACTCATTAACATCCTTTTGTTTTGTTTCAGTATGGGGCAATTGCTTATCAAGATACAATTCACATATCATGCCATTCACCCATTTAAAATAAAGTTTCCAAGGGGATTAAAGGGTCTTCAATTTAGCCACAAAGTTATACAGCCCTCCCCACAGTCGATTTTGGAAGATTTTCATAACCCCACAAAGGAAAATGGAACTCTACCTGCCACATTCCAGCTGTGCCTCCCCATAGTGTTCTCGACTGTAGGCAACCACTAGTCTACACTCTGCCTAGATTTATGCATTCTGGACATTTCATATAGGATGATAATGCATTGTCCTTCATAATTGTCCCTCACTAACATAATGTTTCCAAGGATCGTCATGCTTTGATTTGCGAGTAACTTTTATGTATGCTTTTGGTCAACTATTTCTTTGCACAGCGTACCACGTTTGTTCATTTATTCGCTGACTGATAGACATTTGATTTGTCCCCAGATTCTGCCTGTTTCTGATACTGTAACTAATGCTGCTCCAATGTCCCTTGTAATGCTGTTATGAACTGTAGAATCAAGTGGGTAATTTCTTTAAGGACACCAGTTGGGACCTGAAGAGAAATCATGTTAAACTGAGGGGTCAATTTGAGGAGTCCTGAGTCTTGGCAATACCCCAGTCTCTATAAGTGAAATATCTTTCAATTTACTGAACTGTTCTTTACTGTACTTCAACAGTGTTTTGTAGTTTCTGTAGAACAAGCTTTGCACTTCTTTTGTTAAATGTATTTCTTCATATGTTATTCTCTTTGATGCCATTGTACATATCTTTTTCCGAATTTCTTTTTTACATTGTTTATTGTAAGTATCTGAAAAGACATTTCATTTTTACTGGATTAGATCCTGAAATTTTGCTAAACTGATTGATAAGTTCTAACGATTTTTAGTGAATTTCGTAAGAATTTTCCACACGCATGATCAGGTCACCCATGAATAAAGACACTTTTACAAACTCTTCCTCCCTCATCTGTGAGCCTTTGATTCTGCTTCCTGCTGCTCCATCTCCCCCCAACAGTGGTGAGGTTTTGTAAATGCCCTTTACTGAGTTGAGAAAATTTTCTCAATCCTTTCATTGCTTTATTTTCCATCGTGAAAAGATGTTGAGTTTTGTCAAATGCTTTCTTTCTGGCGATGATACGTTTTTTTCTTCTATTGATGCAGTGAATTGAACTAAGTTGATTGCAAATGTGAAACCAAATCTACCTCCCTAGGATAAGCCTTTCACTGCGTGCATAATGCTTAGTGTGTGCTGGCTTTCTAGCATTGTACTGGGAATTCTTATGTCTATACTCATAGCTGTCTGCAATTTTATTTTCCTTTGATGTTTTCAGTTTGGCATCACAGAGATACTGACCTCAGAGAATGGATTTGGAAATGTTTCTTGCTATTCTATTTTTTAGGACAGTTTGTGAATACTTGACATTAAATCATCTTAGAATGTTTGATAGAGAACCGTTCTGATTTTATTCATAAGTTTTTTCCCAAGACCTACTAGGTATACCATATACTAGGACTGACAGAGCTGTTGAGATAACTGAAACTCAAATATTTTGTATGTTTCTGCCCTTCCTCACATTAAGACTTAACAACAAAAAAAGCATAGCATATATAAATCTAATATTCTGATTCCTATGGTTCATTAACCATTTAACATTAAAATGACTACTCTCCATACACAACACATTGTTTTTTCATACACAACACATTTATTTCCTTCTTTTTGCTCCCTCTCTCCTCTCCAGTTAAGTTCTGACCCTAATCACGACCCTGCTATCTGTCTATTGCTATTACCTCAGTCAAGTGCAGGATTTTAACACTCAGGGTCTTCCATATGTAATCTGAACTAACACCTGCCAGTGTTTGCCAGCAAATATGTCATTCTCTCTAGGTTCCCCTCCTTGGTCTTTGCTGTCTGCAAGAGGTACTGAGAACTGGGATTCTGAGATCTGCAGCTCCCTGGTATGGGAAGGCACTTGGGTGAGTGGAGAGGACCAAGGGTTTCCTTTGTCACCCTAACAACATCCAGAGGTACCGCTACCACTGAAGATTTCCTGGCTTTGCTTTAGACATTATTTCCCGGGAGTTCTAGAAATATGTTTGAAGCATGATGTGGAATCTCTGATGTTGTTGTCAGCTTTCCCACATTGCATCTCACACGCAGTCTGCTGCTATGTCCTGATAGCTTTCCTCAGCATTTTTCACACACACTACTCCAATTGCGTTTATCACAGACTATTGCTGCGTTTGTTTACAGAATGGCGCATTCCACTGCCCAACGCCTGCTATTGTCAAAGGTGTATGATAACTCAATAGACTTAATTTTAACTTTAATGTCGACTGTCTGTTTTCAAATGCCATTGGGCCAGTTGGTCCCAACAGAACATCTTACTATGGAATTTACTAAAATCGAGATTCCTAGGACCCACCCCAAACAATGAACAAGAACTATCTAAGAGTTACAAAGAATCTGCTTAATTTTTTTTCTCCAAGAGTGTTTAGGGATTAGTTAGACTTGAGAATTACTGCTTTTGACATTCTAGCAAAACAAAGGACTGATTCTCTGATTTGTTTTTTCTTAAAAAAAAAAATGCCTTCCCATATGACTACTCTTTTCCACTGAATACCCTCTTTAACATTCTTAGGGAAAGTCTGAAGACACGTGTTACAAATAACAGGATTATTTGGGTGGAGATTTACTAATAAGATTATCAATACTCTTAAAATTGATCTGTTAAACATGTATACTCCTTGATTCAATTATCCCTGATAGTCATGACTTCATCGATTGATGGCAAGGACCGAATGTACGTATGGGGGCCTTAGGTGCTAGCACAGAGTAGCAGGTATATCTGGTCCCTCCTTTGGCCCTGCCCTTATATGTTTCTGCACATCAAGTCTCAAAACCTGAAAGGAGGCACTGGGATTCTTTGGCTTCTGGATGTTCTTTGGGCAAAATTCATTGCAAAATCCTCTGTAAGGGAGGCAGGGAGCTGGGTGGAGAGCTCTTTCTGAGGCTTATACTCCAACTGGAAAGCCAGTCACACATCACACTCAGATTGATAGCACACTTTAAAAAGAAATTATCTCTTGGCCTTATCTGGCTGAGCGGTGTTGTTAAAAAGTATATTAATCTTCTGCCCACTCTAATCGCATGCTGGGGCTGTGTAGGAGCCAACTGGGAAAAAAGTTACCTATGTATCTAGACACAATAAACCATGTATTAAAGGTTATAGCTTGAGCAGATTTTCTGGGATATTTTTTCAATGCTGTCCAGCATTTGTAAATCCATTTCCAACTCAGGGAAGAGTGACCAACAGACCTGGACCACTGGCCTAAGACTAATAGCTCTAGCCCAGGACTTAGCCAAGCTTTATTCCCCTGACAGGTTTCTCGTTCTGTGCCTGGTTTAGCTCTCATTGCTCCTTATGCAGTAGCTGGCAGATTACACACCACCAGCAGCAGTAACGCTAACGCGTTCCAGATCTTTAAAGATATCACACGAGTACCATGCAATGATGAAACACTAAGCTACAGTTCTTTTGAGACCTTCCTGTTGGTGAGTTGGGTGGGTGCATATTGCATCACAGTTTGACACTTGTTAGCCAGACCAGTGAGTACCCACAGTGACGAGAGACCTTGCTGCAAAATAAAAAGAATTTTCTCTCCCTCTTATTTGGGCTTATTTCTTAGCCCTTGACATGTATATGAAGTAGAGTCTTACTTTCCTAAATGTTTCTACCATAAAATTAAGTCTCTTCCTCATCTTTGCAATATTGCTGCTGTTGTAAAGAAGCCTCTTTAATTACGTGATTGGAAAAAAATGCAACAAAAACCTACCCTTAAGTCAATGACTTTAGACTGTTAGAAGTAAACACCCAATATGTTGGTCTGTCTCATGCCACTGGCTAAAATCTCTTTATTTTATGATGTCAAATGGACCAGAAGGGAATGAGTTTCTAGAAGAGCTTGGAAGAAAACAAATGTAACTACCATTCATTTATCGCCAGACCCCACTGTGTTCTCTATAAGAGGTCCAGTCTTTTCTCTCTGTCTCTAGGTTGACCCTAAATACTTACATCAGCTACTTAATCTGAATGAGTGTCGGCTTTTCCCCATCCGTGGGAAGAATCACATCCTTGAGACAGGCCAGATTCTTCAGCTCTCACCTTACCTTGAGACAAGTTCTGACTGTAATAAACCATCAGACACAAGTCGCTTGGAACCCCTACTTATTCTCTGTCTAAACCTCACTCTCCATAGTAAATTACAGGAATAGACAGCATTCCTCTTCTCAGGCCTGAAATGGAGGACTTATAACAAGTGGTGGCATATTTACCCGTTAAGCTCATTTATTGCTAATCTAAATGTTCTACTTAGGAGAATAAGGGGGTCAAAGGGATAAAGAGAATGCATGTGGCTAAGATTATATAGTACCGTTCTAACAGAGTAATAAAACAGTGTAATAAACTCCCTGACATTTAACGTCAAGAGGGACCACTAGCAATCTTAAGGGCTAAACTGATTAGAGAATTTCCTTAGAGACGGTAACTATGTCATCCATCAAGAGGCTGTGGGTATGTACAACTCATTCAGCTTTCATTACAGCATAGGATGACTTGCTTATGCAGTGAGAAAATAGACTGTGTCTACTCACTATTCACACTGGATAAACCTGGGAAAGCCACTCTCTGCACGCTTGTCACTTTAACCCATATGAAAGCTTTCTGATTGGATTTCTTCTTTAATTAATACAAAGAAACAAAAAGGGTTGGGAAGATAAGAAGAGAGAAACACGCTGTCCTTCTCCAGATAGCTCATGAGCCTGGCAGGACTGTCTTTTTCTTGGCTATGTCCATTTCCACACTACTTGGTACTCCCATATTTGAGACACATCAGGAAACTTGTCCATCAACCTGGTTTCTGGCTGAAAGCCTTGCAGTGAATAGTGAAGAAGCTGCAGAGGAAGCTTTAAGAGGCGTCTCTTTAAAGATGCTCATTTCTCGGGCGATTCACAGAGCTTAACTGTCCAAGGTCTTTGTCTGTCTCTCAGCAGTGGTTAAGGGAGCTACTTCCAAGAATGTCAAAGGAAGAAGAGGTAGGTGACTCTTCTTGCTTTTAGGATCTAAATCCCATGGGGATGCTGCTCGCATGCTGACAGCCAGAGGAAGCAGTAGAGGCTACAAAACAAATACCTTTTCAGGCCCTCAGAGAGCTGAGGTTATAAAACAGCCTAAAGAATTAAAATCATGGTATTTCAAAGAGAAAGGACACAGACTCTTTCACATCTGGCTGTCAGAGCAGAAGAGGATTGACCCTCAGAGGGAAAAAAGGGGAGTCTGAAGGATTCAATCTCCATTTCCAAGTGTCCTTCCAGGTGACACCACTTTTTAAAACTCCATCAGTCACTTGACAACTGCTCACTGACTGAGTATAACAGTAACAGCTAATGTTTAGTGTGTGCTATGCTAACAATTCTTGAATCTGTCAATACTTGGATCTGCTACAGCAGATCAACATTTGTTTTAATTAACATACAAAGAAATGGGTTTCACTCTGAAGTTTTCACAGTAGACTATTACAAGTGACAAAACAAAAACTGGCAAAAGTTAACTAATATTCCCAGTACAAACTCGTCTATAGAACCTTCAGCCCAGCCTACACTTTCTCCATAGCTATTCTCAGGATGACTCAGGATATACTTCCACTGTTTAATTTTTCTGAATATATATGGTAGAAATATTTTAAGTCAAAAAGGTCATAGGGAAAATAACATATATTGAATGTATGAAATATGTTCGCTCTTCTGAGCCTCCCCAAACCACCCGACTGATGGAGGTCCTGAAGGACTTGTGAGAGAGAACTGCAAGCCAGTGAAAATGAGCTATTCTTTGAAGGGAGCAGTTGCTGATGGAAGCTGCTCGTTCATTCCCCATCCACCCAGACCGGAAATAATCACACTGAAACTATATTAATTGTAACACTGTTTGGCTAATGACTCTAGCATATTCCTAGTTAACTCTTACATCTTAAATTAACCAATTTCTATTATTTTATATTTTACCAGGAAGCTCGTGGTTTACCGGAAAGATTCCCAAGCATCTGTCTCCTTTGGCAGTGGCTACATGGCATCTCTCTGACTCTGCCTACTTTCTCCCAGCATTCAGTTTAGTTTTTCTGCCTAGCTCTATTTTGCCCTATCACAGGCCAAAGCATCTTCTTTTTCATTAACCAATAAAAGCAACACATATACAAAAGGACTTCCCAAATCAAACAGTTTGGAGTCTGGGATCCTCACTGCAGAATCTCTTCATTTTTCTTCCTTTCCAAGGTGATGTATTTAAGTCAGCATACAAGATAATATCATTTTAAATGTTGGTGCTAGAGAGATGGCTCAGAAGTTAGGAAGGTTTGCTGTTCTTTCAGGGGACCTAGGCTCACCTCCTAGCACTCAAGTCAGATAGTTCACAATTATCTATAACTCTAGCTCCAGGAATCCAGTGGCCTCTTCTGGTCTCCAAGGACACCCCATACATGAGACACACACCAAGACATGCAAATAAACCCAATGCTTGATTAAATAAACTAAGTTGAGGTAGTACCATTTGCCCTTCTCATTTGAACAAACAAAAAGTCTTTTTTTAAAAAAAAAAAAGGAAGACATTTTCTAACATAGTTATAAATGTATTTAATAAGTTAATAATTTGATACTAATGATACAAAAAAATTACATATCCAATACTAAATGAAATCCCTGAAGCAAACCAATCCAGGCATTCCCTGTGTGCATCAGGCAACACACTTGCTTGGAGGTTCTTCTGAGAAATCTGCTTTCTCTAATTTGTGACCAAGAGAATAGTATTCTTTTGAGTTTTCATCAAGTAGAATTTCTCTTGACATAATACATTTAATACAAATTAACTGCCATCCCTCAATCTAAAAGTATATTAAATTGTATTCTCTGGGTCCTAAAACAGAGGAAATTGCCCAGTGCTCCGAAGAGCTCATAATATTAGGGGACTTTTCAGGTGCTTGACTTCACGGGGAAAGGTGTGTCATGATTGCCTGGAAATTGTAGATTTCTATTCTAATCTGTTTCCCTTTCTTTGTTAGAAAGCAAGGAGTCTTTAGGATCACAAATTATAGGCTCAGTGGCCCCTATCCATGGCTAGAAACCAATTATGAATGAGTACATCCCATGATCTTCTTTTTGGGTCTGGGTTACCTCACTCAGGATAGTATTTTCTATTTCCATCCATTTGCATGCAAAATTCGAGAAGTCATTGTTTTTTACCGCAGAGTAGTACTCTAATGTGAACCCAAGGAAAAACATATAGTTATCCTCCTGGCCATGGGAAGTAGACAAGATTGCTGGGCAAAAAATTGGAATCTTGGGGGTGGGGTGGGATGGGGGTAAGGGGAGATGGGGAGAGAAAAGTGTGAAGGAGAGGATGGGGAACTTGGGGAAACGGGATGATTGGGGATAAAGGAAGGTTGGATGGGGAGCAGGGAAGCACATATCTCAGTTAAGGGAGCCACCTAAGGGTTGGCAAGAGACTTGAACCTGGATTGGCTACCAGGTGCCCAGGGCAATGTCCCCAGTTAGTTCCTTGGGCAGCTGAGGATAGGGAACCTGAAATGACCCTATCCTATAACCATGCTGATGAATATCTTGCATATCACCATAGAACCTTCATCTAGCGATGGATGGAGATAGAGACAGAGACCCACACTGGAGCACCGGACTGAGCTCCCAAGGTCCTAACGAGGAGCAGAAGGAGGGAGAACATGAGCAAGGAAGTCAGGACCACAAGGGGTGCACCCACCCACTGAGACAGTGGGTCTGATCTATTGGGAGCTCACCAAGGCCAGCTGGACTGTGACTGAAAAAGCATGGGATAAAACCGGACTCTCTGAACATGGCGGACAATGAGAGCTGATGACAGACCAAGGACAATGGCACGGGGTTTTGATCCTACTTCATGTTCTGGCTTTGTGGGGGCCTAGACAGTTTGGATGTTCACCTTCCTAGACCTGGATGGAGAGGGGAGGACCTTGGACTTTCCACAGGGCAGGGAACCCTGACTGCTCTTGGGACTGGAGAGGGAGGAGAAGAGGAGTGGGGGGAGGGGGAGAGGGGCGGGAGGAGGGGGAGGGAAATGAGAGGCAGGGAGGAGGCAGAAAATTTTTTTTTCAAAAAAAAAAAAAAAGAAAGAAAGAAAGGAGTCAGAGGACTTGAGTTTGAGCTACTCAGAACGGAAACCATGCCTGCCAGCAAACAGCCAGAAAGATGAGCTGATGGTAATGATGATAATGATAGTTACTAAACGGTCCCCAAGGACATTACAGCAGCTCATTTAATAGTCACAAATGCTTTATTGGGAGGGTATCATACTGCTATTATTCTAATTTAATAAGTGAGGAGACAGAAAAAAAAAACAAAAAACAAAAGGAAGGAAGAAGGAAGGACCAAAGTCAAAGCAGCTTGTTCAACCCCACCAACTACACAGTGATGAGTCCTAGCTTAATCCTTTAGTCAAGATCCAGACCTCTGCTCCATTGAGCCTCTAAGTCCTTGGAGCTCACCTGCTGCAGAGAAGCCCTGCAACTCCTTGTCATAACTTGTTAAACAAGGTCTTTAGACAGTCAGCTTGCAATGCCAGGATCCCAGCAAGTACCATCCAGGGACATGAGATGTGTGCCTGAGTGAGATGCGTCATCTCTTCTTCTGTGTCAGTGTGCCAACAAGCAAGTGCCGGTGGTGGGGGGAAGCCCTGAGCTAGTACTTGCTGGTGCCCATCTCCTGAGTACTTAGCATCTTTTTGGGTCAGCTGTCTCGCTCCAACCATGGATTCAAAGTTAAGTGGAGATATTTCCCCAAGTACGTTCCTATTGTCAAAATAGCTCTCAGATCTCCACCATCAGAATTAAAGTTTTGAAAGATAAACATGCCCTGGAAAACAGAAAGTTTACCCTTGACAGATACCACACAATGTTCCATCTTGGGTATTGCAGTAATGTACTCCAAGTTATGTTGTTCTGGATTGTTTAAAGCAGAGCTCATATATTAAATGGTTTTGTTTGTAAATACATCTGCATGTGATAGCCAAGAAAAAGGAGAACCAGAATCTCATCCTTATACTTTAAAAAGTAATACTCATTTATTCAACCAAATTTATAATCAATATTCAAGTGATCACCTCCTAATTTTTTTATGTGAACATGATATCTTCTTTATGGTGATCAATTATTGTCATCATTTTTTAAAATATTCTCCCAGGGACAGTACGGGTGTGCGGGTATTGCTGAGGTAGACTGTTCTAGGTGCATACAGACTGAAGTAGGTGGATTATATGGTAGTTCCATTGTCAGTGCTTTAGGCACCCTCATTCTGATTTCCGTAGTGATTGCTCTGATTCATATGTCCACCAGCAGTGTGTAAGATGACCACCTCTTTCTTGACACACTTCACTGGCTGTCATTAGCTATTGTTTATTTTTTTATGATGTCACCTATCATTTTCATGACTAGCCTGAGGTAGAATTTCACCGGAGTTTTGATTTGCATCTCCTTGGTGGTTAAACAGTAGACATGATTTCGTGTAATTTTCTATCATTTGTATTTTGTGTTTGTTTCTTATAGGAGCTTAAGTAGCCCAGGTTGGCCTTGAATTCTTTGTGTAGCAAAATGGGCCTTGACCTTCTGATTGTCCTGCTGCCGGATGCTCATGCTACAGGTGTGCACCACCAACCACCACACCCATCCTGTTCTTTTGAGAAATTTCTGCTCAATCCAGTTGCCTATTTATTAGTTGGATTTTTGGAGGAGAAGGGAGGCTTCCTGGAGTAGATCTTAGGAACTCTTTAGATAGACAAGTGATGTAACTTTGTCTTCATTTTCTTCCCCTTGCATTAACTCCAGTCTGGCTGGCCCTGTCCTAGAACACAACACACACACTGAGTTTTGGGGTTTTGTTTTTGGTAGTTATACTAAAGATTAAACCTGGGGCTTCCCACGTGCTAAGTAAATAGAGTTATATCTCCAGCTTTTAAAAATTATTTTTATTATTTATTTACTTTCTTATCCATTGAGAAAGTTCTTGCTAACTTACCAGGCTGGCCTTGAAGTCATTCTATAGTCCAGATTGATCTTAACTTTATAATCTAGCCTGTGCTTCCTGAGTGCCTAGAGTGTCAGGCATATGTCACCAAGCCTGGTTTGTCCTAGAAATCTAACCAGGGACCAGTTCCATTCCACAAAAAAGCTAAATGCCACTAACAAGATGGTGTTTTCAGGACAGTTATTATAGAGTTACCGTGTTTCCCTGAGCCTTGAGCTCTCTTCCTTATCTTTCACCCAAGGGATACCGGACATCCCTGCCTCCTTCTCTTCTGACAAATGTTTCAGACAACCAACCAACCAAACAAACCTTTGATGCCTTTTTAAACTGTGTGAGCTTCCATGTTGAATTTAGAATTTCCACCCAGTGGACCAGTATTGATAAACTAAGCCTGATCTAATTTTATATTCCACCCATCATTATCCCACACTCTTAAAATTTATTCTGACACATAGTCCCCAGACTTCTGCTTGAATGAATTAGCAAACCATTAAGTTCTTTAATAGTGCAGCCCACCTTCTCATGGGCTACACTTTCTACCTCCCCTCGAGGAGCCTGGAAGCCTGAAGTCTTGTTACAGATCAAGTGGTAACTGTTGATGGGCCCACACTCGAGGGAAGAGAAGTTTAGTTTGCAGTAGACAGACACATGGTTGGACTATATGACTTGTCAAAAGCATGGAGTACTGAGACCCACCTTGTTTCTACAATGTAAAGCCTCTGGTCAGACTTTTCTAAAACATAAGCAAAAACAAAACCAAAAAAACAAACAAACAAACAAACAAAAAAACCAAACAACTCCTTCCTCCTCAGGGAAACAGTTCATTCTTGCAGTATAACAACTTTGGTGAGACATTTTTCAAAATCTGGTCAAACCTACTGTATAAAGGGAAGAAACAGATTTTTATATCACAAGTGGGGAATAAGAGATTGGAGAAATACAGATTTGTATACAGAATAAAGGGTTGTCTCAAAGTTTGCTTGTAGAAATAACAACAAGGCAAATGTTTGAGACTAGCCGTCTTCGGGTGAATGAGACGCACTGTCTTTGATGAGGACGCCCCTCAGGTCCATACTACTTTTCAGCATCTCCCAGGGCACATGTTACAACTCCAGAATTTGCTCTGCTTTCCGAAAACCTAAACCACAGAGAAGAAATGACAAAATCCATATTTCAAAATGAAAAATCTGTGTTGTGACAGAAGACAGCCCTTTTCCACCTCCTGGCAATGGCAGCCAAGGGATGAATGGAATCAAGGAAATAAAACTAGGTAACTATTGCTTTTCCTTAGCTCGGCTACCTTTGCTATTACCGCAAGACCCCAGAAGGCCACCTTCCACCAAGGCTGGTCTCTGCAGTGCCCCCTGAGTGATGGAATGGAGCATGTCTGCAATGAAGCTATCCAGACCTCTCCTTAGGGCAACAGCGAGAACTCAGCACCGCAGGGCTTGTATATTGTTTCAGGATTTTTCTTCTTAGACTCGCTTCAGCTTGGACAGAACCAGCAGTGAACTTGAGTGATGCTAATTGGGAGACTGGCTGGTTCCTATTTTCTTTTTCATCAACTGCTCTGGGAGGAAAGTTAGAAAAGTTTGTTTCATCGGCAGGCATTGGGAACACGACTGCAATTACCACCCTCTCATTTTCCAAGCGAAGGCTATAAAGAGTGAAGGATGCCAGGCTGCCTTGCACTCCTACCACGCTTTTAGCAGTGTGCATTCATCAGTGTGGATTTCTCTACTGCCCTGGTTAACAACAGGTACCTGTATGGAGACACTTGTGATAGAAACCTGCAAGGCCCCACACTGGCCCAGGTACTGGGGCTACAACCTCACAAAGTAGAGCCCGTGCCCTTGAGATGGTTGCAGATTCATTTCCCAGGATGACAGGACTAAAACCGTAATTCATGGAGCAAATAATCTCTTTCCCTTCCAACTTTTATTATGAAAGACTGTCAGCAGTGAGAAAAGCTTTTGGAACATGCACTGAACACCCTTTTGTTCAGAGACCCCTAACAGCTGTCGCCATTTGCTTCATGTCCACAAGAGAGGTAGGCCAAAACACAGACAGACAGACAAAGATAGGGAAAATAAAGGTTACTGAACACTTCAAAAATAAGCTGTATGTATAACACATAGGTACCTAATTCAATCATAACTCCTAAAAAAAATAAGAATTTTAAAAATTAAACCTTTGTCCCATGGAACTAAAATTTAAATATATCTAAGAAAATTATAATTTCCTAGTTCCATTATATTTAAATGTCCCAACTTGTTTTTTAAAAAAATCTTTTAAAATGTTTTTGTTCTTAGCAGAACCTAATAAGATGTACATGAGATTATTTGACACTCTTCAATCTGAAGTCATGGCCAGCCCGTCTATGTCAGGATGCTGCACACTGACTTTGTGAAGAGAGCAGGCCAGGTCTACACGGCCTGCCTCTGAACTTTCTGATTGCTTCTTCCTCGAGTCTGTTAGCTGTCTCCCCCACCCTCAAATGGAATTAAACCTCAGCTCTCGTTAAGCAGATTCAACATGCTTGACAAGAAGACTCAGTGCTCCTTGCCGTGGCTGGTGAGAGCACACAGTGACTTTCAGAAACAGTTTCAGGTGCTCAGACAGAGACACAGACTCACCGCAGGTGCCAGCAACTCCCCTCTAAGGTGCGCAGCCAGAGTAAACGAAACCGTGGGTCCAAACAGACATGTGTTCCGAAGCGTCCTTAGCAGCACTGCCAATAGAAGCCCAAGGGGGGGAACAACTGGAGTGCCTGACAGAGAAACACAATGACGCATATGCATGGAACACAGGACACTTGGAAAACAGCCCAGGTGTCCGTCCACTCACCGAAAGGCCCGTGGAAGTTAGTACAGCCTCCCACTGCCCTGTTATAAAAAGAAATGACGTCCTGGTGTCTGGGTGAACCCTAGAAACTCACCAGGTGAACGCTGCCAGCTGTGACGACCCTGCATGGATGGTCTGTCCCAAACAAACAAGTCTATAGAGTGAGTAGATGTGTGGGAAGGGCTAAGGCGGCTCTGGGTTCTAGTTCCTTGTGGCTCTGCGGAGGAGGAGCAGGGTGTGGGAGTGGCTAATAATGGGCATGGGTTTAGGCAGAAGGGGGATGAAAGATCGTAAAATAATCTTGTGGCGGTGCCTATACAGATCTGTGGCTGTAAAACGACCTCAAATTGTATGTGCTTTGAATCAGTGAATTTCAGCGCATGTAGATTAAGGTATAATCTAGCTGCTGAGAAAAATATATATAAGGAAAATCCCCCAGGAAGAGTGCAGTACTTCGTCTTGTAACTCACCGTGATGCCTGTGAGTTCAGGTGGTGTAATCGGTGAATGGAGTCCCATCTGGCTTCTTGGTGAAGCATCTAACCTTGAGTTTCTAAGGTAAGCAAGTGAGCTTTGCCTATATGCTGTGAGCAATCTGGAGGTGACCAGCTGCTCCCCCTGCATCTGATGCTGGACTATAGCATATGTTAACAAGTCTTGCTTGCAGCACTTCCACCAAGGATTATGGGACAGCCAATATTTCTTTCTACAGATTCAAAGCTCAGATGATTTGATGGCTGGTAGCGGACTAAAACTCAGAGCTTCCCTTTCCAGCCTGCTGCATGCTGATGCCTTGGGCTAGGCCTAGTCTTGGGCCGGCTAAAAAGAGAACAGCTACTGCACTGTGGAGTAGGAAGGGGTTCAATGAGGTTTATTCCCAGAATCTGGCAGCAAAATTATGGCCTCCTATCTTAAAGGCAGTCCGGGAAGATGTCCTTCAAGTGGTTGGACTATTGCAGATCCTTAAGTACGAATCCATAGGAGGATTCTATGGGCAGCACAAGTGAAGACTCCTGCCCAAATAGACTCAGCCCAGTGGAGAAACTTTGTAGGTAAACATCACAATCAGTTATAGCCTCCTGCTGAAGGGCATGAGCTCCAGAGCTAACCTGCCGGGATTCCAAGGTCATGGCTAATATTTATTTATTGCCCATGCAACCATGAGTGACTGCCTCAGCTATCAAAGGAGAATGGTTGTAATGCCAACCTCATAGGGTTTGGGACTAGTAAATGAATCTGAGAACAATTCCTAGAAATAGTAAGTCTACAAAAGTCTTGTCTCTCAGCCTAAAGAGATAGCTTAGTAAGCAAAGTGCTTGCTTTGAAAGGATAAGGCTCTTAGCTTGGCTCCCTAGAACCCACAGTTTGTAAAAAGCCAAGCATGGTGGTACATGCATGCAATTCCAGCATTAGAGAGGCAGAGAAAGGTAGGTCCATAGGGATTACTGTCCAGATATCCTAGCCTACATGACAAGTGCCAGACCTCTGGGAGACCCCATCTAGAAAAAAATATGAAGTAGATGGCTCTCTTGGTTGTCTTTTGCACACACGGGTGCGAACACACACACACATGCATGCATGTATACATAAATTGTCTATCATTACATCCTTACATTCTGCAAGTGTTTGAAGAACTCTTTGCAAGGAGTAAGAGTTCTGAAAAAGCTAACGACAGCCAGTAGACTCTTGCTTAGTAGGCTGGTGGCAGCTAAATCAAGAGGAGACATGGGACTCCAGAGAAAGAAGTCAGAACTGGAACTAGGAGATTTGATTGGCCATCTCACCTCTGCTACCAGCCACTAGTAGCAGAGTGAGTCCTTCCCCTTCTGTGAGCCTCCATCTCTATGATGTAAAAATGGAAAAATTGTACTTGTTAATGACCAAGGGCCTTTCCCCTTCTGACCTTGTCTTTGTAGGCGTTGATGCTGAAGCCAGTGTCTTCTGCTTGGAGCTGTGGTGTGCCACAGTCAGCTCTTAGAACCAATGCTTCGCTGACGTCAATCAAGGTCAACACACATCAAAGCACCCAAGGTTACCCAAAGTTGCCTTCACTTCTCCATTAATCAAAGGGAGCAGCTGAAGGGAGCTCCCAAAAGAGTCTGCCCCACTGTGGGTATGTAATTTACCCTGTGTCACCAAGACTACAAATCATGAGTGCTCACTGCATTAGCTTTCTTCATTTTCTACTTTTTATGACCCATGCAATT
Organism: Chionomys nivalis; assembly: GCF_950005125.1. Classification (NCBI taxonomy): domain Eukaryota; kingdom Metazoa; phylum Chordata; class Mammalia; order Rodentia; family Cricetidae; genus Chionomys; species Chionomys nivalis. Next base: position 18,084,905 of record NC_080090.1, on the reverse strand, counting down.
TATCAAAAAACATGCTGGCCAGAAAACCAAATTTCCAAGGAAAACCATGTTAATATTTAGCTGCATGAAGGCCTACAAATGCTGATAAATACACAATATGAAGAGTGTATCAGTATACATGCTATCAGATAGATGGGAAGCTGGAAGTCCTGGATGTCCTCAACCAGACACTACATTTAGGATTTGTACTTTTTGCATTGTCTGAGATATTGAGGACACTCACCCAGTCCAAAGATAACTGTCTATCTGCCTTACAGCTACTATAGCCTTTCTGTAGCTTACCGTATCAGTGGGAAAGAGAAGCTGGGGAAATATCTCCAAACCCAACTATAGCATAGTTGTTATAACTATGTAATAATTATACCATAGTTCATGACAATATAGTTACAGTCATAGTTCATGACAGTCCTCCCCTGAAGCATCACTGTTTTCTTCACTCTCTCACGAACCTCTCACTGCATGTGAAGAACACACTGGGGATAGACCCACACCATAACCAAGACTTCCAGTCTAGAGCCACACTGAGTGAACCTTGTTGAAGCAGACCCTCAAACGCAGTCCAGCCCTCACACAGCCACATCCCATACATCATCCTGCTCACTGCCTCATGAGAGACCCTGAGGCAGAACACGCATCTTAGGTATTCTCATGTCTCTACCACGAAGGGAACTCTTGGCAACATCAGCACAAGCCTTAGACTTGTTTATTGTGTAATAGACAACCAACACAGATGCCTCGATGGGTGACTACAAAGCTAGCTGCTACAGGAATGTCAATGTCTGGACAACTCTTTTCCTTTAAATTTCTCTAATAGTCCACTTTTTTTCATATTGTCAGGAAGCATAAAAGTCCATGGGTTGATTTGTGTTGGAACTATCTGACGTGGCAATGGCAATGGAAGCAAATGGGATGTAAGCTGGTTAGAGCATGGAGCCCTAGGCAACTGGTGGGCAAGCCCAGAAGCATCACTGAGACACTCAGCACTCTTCCGCACTCTTCTGTTTTTGTTTGTCCTGGCTCTTGTCAACTGCCAGCCCTCTCTGCCTCTCTTCACAGGGGAAAAGCTCGCCTCCCCTAGCCCTATCCATCCTCCCTGCCTTCCATTTTGCTTAAACACTAAAAGGCAAACTGGGCTTGCTGCAGCAACCATAGGTTGAGAAGTAAGCTATGTTATCTGACAGAAACAGCAATGTTCCAATCAGGGTTGAAGCGATTTCTCTACAGATAAAGAACCAAGTATACCTTGAATAGAATTTTCCAAGAAAGCAATATATTTTGGATCTAGCTTTCCCTGTCAATTCATTGGCCAGGCAACTAAGAGGCCAGGATTATTGATTGTATCTTTTTCAAACTAGCTTCACTAGTTTGATTTGTTTGGGTATAATTTGACTAAATCCAGAATTCTGAGTTTAGCAATTACAGTTTTAGAAATAACTCAGGTATAATGGAGTTTTTGTTTGGTTGGTTGGTTGGTTGGTTGATTGGTTTCAATCCCATCATAGGTTTTTTGTACTTTGATCTTTTGTGGTTTTTTTTTTCATGGTGGATATGTAAATCCCACTTCCTGGATATTGAAACAGCAAGAGCAATTTTTGAAACCCCAAAGAATCCAACACGCTATTCCTTTGAGGTAGTGGTTTCTTTACAGTTCCATTGACCAGTCATGCAATCGGGATAGACCTGACTGGCTATTCACTGAAGACATTCATCGCATTGACCCTCTTAGAAAAAGTGGTACTTTAATTGTTGGAGAAGGGACTGTAAGCTGAAATCTTTCTCTTTTTTTCTTGCTTAAGACAGTATCAAATCAGTCTGCAACAGCAGTATTTGCTGTGTAAACTTTATTGTTATATGTAAAATAAATTATGGGTTTTTTTAAATAAAAAGAAATGATACTGAAGAATGCCTCAACAAAAAATTACCCCCTAAATTTAAAATAGCTCAAAACACTATAAAGTGGGCCAGCAAGAGGATTCAGTGGGTAAAGGCACTTGATAAAAAACCTGCTCACCTGAGTTTGATCCACAGATCTGTGTGAAAGCTGAAAGTTATTTCTGACCTTCACACCCATGCGTGTGCACACACATACATCATGAAAGTTTATTACCCATAGACATCAGGGCCTAATAACCTCCCATCGCTGCCTCTTAAAAATGTCCACCTTCTAATGAACCTAAGCTGAGGACCAAGTATTTAACGCACGGACCTTTAGAGAACATTCTAGATCCAAGCCATGGTAACCATCTCCAGATGTTGTAACACAGCTTACAGATGTTGTACTATCTGCAAGACACATGAAGAACTGCGCGTCAAAAAATCTGCAGGCCAGGCCTTGAAATAGCACGCACCATTTCTAGCAGATTTTATTGGCTACTTGGTCCCTGTGGCTCCAGACCACAAAGAAAGAGAACTTCTCAGGAAGCCTAGGACAGAACCCTGAATGACCAGTCCGTCTTTGCCATGGAGATGACACCTCTATGGCGCATGACCATAGCTTATCTCCTTGGTGACCTCCCTTTCTAGACCTACTTGCACACCTACCTATATCCCCAACCCGAGACAAATTTAACCCCTTCCCTCCTGCTTCCTCTTCTAATCAGCTCGCTGTTGTACCAGTTATCATCGCTTATAGATCATTTATTTCGTTGGTGGATTGGCATCCGGAGAACACTGAGCATGTCCCTGTGTCTGTATATGACAGCGTGTGCAAAGAGCAGAGATCCAGTTTTGAGTTACAAAAAGAATGTTGCGAGACTGGGTAAGTCAGTGTTAACTGTGTGTTAGGAATACTCATTAACAGATCAAGAAGAGGAAAGGTAAGAAGTGGCAGAACCCAGCACAGCTCCCCAGTGATGCTCATAAAGAGTGGCTCTTCTTGCTCCCTTACCTCTTGGTGGGGCATCTGTGAGTGCCAAGAGTCCCAGAGTTCTTGCCTGATGACAGTCCGATAATAGAAACGTGAGCTCTCACTTCAACACTCAAATATATATGCTTGAATGCTATTATATTACATATAGTATATTAATATTATTGGGGAACCATGTGAGAGAGAAAGTTGGACTCTTAAAGAGAAGAGACAGGAGTTAAATTTTAAGCAAGGGCAGGCAAGCTTAAGAAAGGAAAACCTTTGAAGTAGAAACTGGATGCTCTGAAGTTCTGTGTTCCTCTTGCCCTTAGCTAGTGGGGTGTCCTAGGATAAATCATCGACTTTTCCTGTCTCCGCTTTCTTGCTTGCAGTGTATGCATATATAAAGATATAATGAAACCTGCTGCTTTATGCTAATTTAAAAGCTAAACTCAGTGGGAAAATACTGATTTTTGTGTGTGTGTGCATATGTGCCCGCTCTGTGCACCCACAATAAGTGAGGCACAGTGCAAGCAGCAGCTGTGGCTAACAGCGAAGTGGGGCAATGAGAACAACAACTCTATCAGAGTCTCCGACATCGCTACTGCTGCATTCTGAGGCCGTGATTAAGTAAATAAGAATTACTGTCACCCAAACACTGTGAGACCGCGACAGTTTCTCTGATAACTGAGATTCCTACTGAGTGATAACAAGAGGGTACTGCATACAGGGTAGGTACACTGGAGAAGGTTGATTCATGCTTCTGTGGGAATAGCATTTCACCATGCTACTCAGAAACACGCATGATTTTCATTTAGTATTTTTAGACCATGGTTGACTGTAAATAACTGGAGCCACAGAAGGGGAAATCTCAGAACAATTCATAAAAACGGTTCTTCGGTCATCAGTAAGAGTCCTGATGTGCCTAAGAAAGGATGCGTTCTGAGCTCAGAGAACGCCTGTTCTGTGCCCAGCAACAGTGGATGGAGCCGCCAATGTTTAAAAGAACTGAAGTGAAACAGAAAACTTACAACAGCTCATCTCAGAGGGGCTCTGCTTACTCTGGGATTGTCCTAACAACTAAAGTCAGCCACGGAGGAAACTCAGTAAGGCAATATAATGGCTTGTCAGAGAAGAGACATCTTTGATTTGGCATTTCCAAGGGTCCAGGTTGTAGGAAGTGTCATTGAGGGCCATGTGATGGAGACTTGCTAGAATCTTGCTTTGACAATGTGCTTGTAGGCTCACCTTCAGATTTACAAACATAGGCAGTGACAGGTGCCTTTGTGGGTCCACTGAGGGTATGGCATGGGCTGACAATGGGCAGGTTCCAACAGAGTGACTGGTACACAGTAGATATCTAATTCAGACATTCTTTTGGTGTTCAGAGCAGTGATGGGTATTTTATTCTATTTTATTTATCTTCAGATCTTTGGAATAGAATAGGAAATCGACCCACAGTCACAAAGTAAGAAGACGACACAGGTAAGCAAGCAAGAACTGGTATAACAAAACTTAAACCATCAAAATGATGTGCTGTCAGACAGCCCAAAGGCAGGTTTAGAGATGTCACGTTGACAGGGGCATCGCAGAAAGCAGTGTCAGGCATTATTCATAGGTATTAGCGGAAGCAGGGTTCTGGGAACAGACACAGAATCTTAGCAGAAAGACGTGGCTTGCTACATAGTCTCATGTAGATTTAGATGGTAGTTATTTCTCAGGGATGGTGTTGAATAAGGCTTAATTATTCCCCAAAAGAAAACAAAATGCTTTCGCCCCGCCCTTTCTCCCTGATGTGTATGTGTGTCTTTTCCTAAGAGAAGAACTTCTTCTCTCTTGTACCATACCCTGATTCTTCCGGGAGCACAATCAAGTCAAGTCAACACCAGTCGATAATGTCAAAGTGTGATAAGGGCAGCTGTGATCTCGGTAAGTGTCCTCCAAAGGCCCATGTGGCAAAGGCTTGGTCTCTAGGCTTGGGTCCTTTGGGGAAAGGCTTTGAGAGGTGAGTCCTGAAGTGTTTCTTAGAGCACTGGGGGTATAATCTCAAAGGGGGCAGAGTCCATCTTGCTTTTTCTTCTGCCACAAGCCATGAGATGAGTTGCTTCCCTACCACCTATGCTTCCGAAATGCCATAGGCCCAAGACAATATGCTCAATCAACCTCAGCATGAAACTTTGAGCCAAAATAAAACTTTCCTCTTTTTAAGTTGATAGTCTCAGAGACAATGTTACAGTCACAGAGAACAAACCCAGGAGCTCTTCAATTCACTAAGATGTAATAGAAAGATTCAATAAAAGTTTCTCCAACATAAATAATAACAAATGGCTCAATTCTTTCTTTTTAAGATTTGTTTGTGTATGTATGTATGTCTGTATGTGGGTATGCACATGTGAGTAAAGGTTCCCACAGAACCCAAAAAGGGGCATTGGGTACCCGGGAGATGGAGGTACAGATGGCTGTGTGCATTCTGACCAAGGTGCTGGGAACTGGACTTGGGTCTTCTTCAAGAGAAGTCCATGCTCTCAATGCCTGAGACATCTCTGCAGTCCCACCACTGAATTCTCTTAAGACTTAGTGGAGATGCTTACTTTGCACATCCCAACTAACTAAATATGTTTGATAGTGCACCTAATTTCTTAATGTTGATCCATTTGTTTTGGGTGCTGTGGGCATAAAACCCAAGACTGTTACGTTTAAGTCAATGTCTCTGAGCAAAACTTTACAAGTAGAGAAGAGCCCTGAACTTAGTTGAGGGAACAGAAAATCAATGGTGTGACATTTATAAAAACTGCCTTGTAGCCTGTCCCATTGAATCATTTTGGGTTTTGTTTTGTTTTGTTTGTTTTCAGCTGGTTTTACAAAGTCCACTGGACTCTACTAGTTGAAAACAAAAGAAATCCTGTGATGGTTACAACCAAACTGCTGTCCCTGATGGGCACATTAGATCAGGGTTAAAAGCGGGAGGCGATAACAGAACAACCATGGATGGCTAGGGAACTAGCTCAGTAGGGAGAACACTTGCTGTGCAAGCCCCTGTAGTAAGTATAGCACTATGCAGCGGCAACCCCAGCCCTGGGGAAGCCAGAAATAGGAGGGCCTCTGGGACTTGTTGGCCTACCCAATTGGTGAGCTCCAGGCTCAGTAAGAGACTGCCTGCCTTGGGTGGGGTTACAGAGTGAGGACTCCCTGACTGCTGATCTAAGGATGGAGAGCTAGGGAAGCAAGCCCCATGCCAGCCTTTCCCCTCATGCCCCCATGCTGCCTCTCCCCATGCCTGGGGTGTTGATGTGCATGCCCCAGGTAATGAGGTGTGTGCACTTTCTGTGTGCCTGTCTGGAATTGGCCTCTTATCAGGGTTTCAAAGCTCTGCTTCTCTCTCATCGCATTTGTTCTTAGCGAGCCATTCCCCATCCAGGAAGGTATGTTATCTATGAAAATTCGGCTCAGCTCAAAAGCAGGTAAGAGAAGGACGCAGCCAGTCTCTACCTCACACAGCAAAGCCAGACACACTGGGACCCCCTGAAAGCCCCCATTCTGGCTTGTGGTCCAGACAACAAAGGCTGGTCCCTGACCCAGGCTGGCTCTCACCTAGCCTTGCTTTTCTTTATCTCGGATTCCTGCAGGAGCTGTCCAGCCCGGTGGGGAAAGCTTTATTCTGGCAAGAACAAAGCTGAGCCTCTTATCTCCAATCCACTCTCTGCATGGGGCCCTGAGCCCAACTGGCAGCACAGCCGGTAGGGGGCGAATTAGCCGGTGCTCTCAAGAGTTGGACTGAAATCCTCCCCGACGGTGGCAAAGGGTTTCTACAAAAGAGGTTTTCACACTCCTGGTTCTATCTCAGTTCAGTTTTCATCTCCCCCTCTGGCTTTCAAAAGATATCTCCGTTTTACTTCTGGGTGTAAAGACCTGGCTGACGGTGGGTGGTACTTAGGAACCAGGGCCCCTTGAGATGGGAGGCACATGGATAGTCTGACTGCAAATAGAACAGAGTATGGGAAGCCCTGGGCTACACAGGGGCAGCTCTCCTCGCTCCCAACCCAGACGTAGGAGCTGACACAGATTGGAAGACAGGGCACTGCCTGTGTTATGGTCTGTGTGGAACCCATTGTTTACAGAAGGGCACCTCAGTATCCATTGTTCCTGAAACGGGGTACGTACTTAAGAGCTAGGTTCTTAAGTAAGTAATGAAGACCTGAGTGTGACTCTATGGCACAAAAAGTCAAATGTGGAGTTGAACACTGGAAATCCCTGTACTGAGGAGGTGGAGACAGGTACACACCTGGTGCTCACTAGCCAGCCAGCCAAGCTGAATTACCAAACCCCAAGTTCAGTGAGAGATCCTGTCTCAAGAAGTAAAATGGAAAGCCATCTGACATTGACCTCTGGCCTCCAATTGCAAGTACACACATGTACACCTACTTCAAACATATACACAGACAACATACACACACAATAAAATATAATAATAAAACTTAAAAAGGATCTATAGCCTTTTTAGTAATTTTGTGATATATACTCATCCTATCAGAAAAGGAGTCAAAAAGGAGGAAGGTACAGTCAAGTATGAAAATGGGAAGAAACCACCTCCCGGTGACAGAATATGTGTGCCTAAATCAAGTCAGTCCTCAAGGCAGTTGCTTATGGAGTTCTAACACACCACTATTTTTGTTGAAATTGTTTTAGATTGATTTTTTACTCATAAGTGGAAGGATATCAATGATTCAAGAGATTACATGCCAAAGACCAGATGAGATGTCAAAGACCCGAAGTAGAAAGGACCAGTACCCAAATCTCACTAGCTGTAGAGGCAAAGAAGCTAACAGCCTCTGAGAAGTTTATGCCCAGAATCTCGGCTCTGAACTGCTGATCTTCACGCTTTAGGGACAAAGAACCACACAGAAAATGTGACCACAGCACAGATCCCCACATGTTCCAACTACCAGTCCTCATTCTTGAATCTACGGTAGGAACCAAAGATCTCATTTTCACCCAAAATTCAACAATTTGGAACAGATAATACAAGGAGTTCACTTTGGGAGGCCCCATTTTCTACTGAGAACCGATGGTTAAACGATCAATTTCTAGTTTTAGGGGTACAATAGGAAAGGTTTCGGGGCCAAGCCTGGAAGTGGAAGTTCAGAGAATGACTGAGAGGCACAGAGAGCCTGCAGCGCACAAGCAGTAAGGTTACAGTTAAAACATGACAACTCAGCAGGGTAGGAATCACCCTGATCCTCAGAATTCTGGTAGCCCTTCTGTGTTAATTCACTAGCAGAGGGCTAGACCTGTGACAGCCATTGTGCAGGATCACTGGATCCTTAGATGAAATAATATCTCTTGCATTTGAAGGGCATGATGGCATGGTGGCACGAAAGGTCCAGTCTTCACAGCTAAGCAGGAAGTACAATAGCAGTGGGAGATGCAGACAGGTCAACCCCAAGGTTTCAGAAAGTCTCCAGAGGAGGAGTTCCCAAATGACTGTTAGGGGAGCTCTCGTAAGGAAGACTAGAAGAACAAAGAGCCCATGCGTCATTCTCTAGAGGTCCTGCAAGTGCCAGGAGCTAGGGTAGGTCATTGAAATCTCTTCACTGAAGCACAGGTTAGAACCGATACCAGCAGTTCTGGGGACCTCTCCATAGGTCACACTTTGTCACTTGATAATTAACTAATATGAAATAGGACTCAGTGATTATTTGAAGATCATTTTTAAATGAAAAAATAAAATAATTTAAAATCAACATATAAATGTGTCTATCCCAAAATTTCATCACAAGAGGTCAACCATTTTCAGTTTTTTGTGTGTAAATCCTTCTAGATGCCTTTGAAGAATGAACAGACTCTATATTATTTTTATGCTTAACTATTTATTATTAGCATCTTTCCATATTAAATATTTAAAGGCAATGGAATGTTGATATTTAAATAATATTTCCAGTATCATTAAATAATCTCTATTGTTAAATATTTAATTAGTTCCAATTCTGTTCTCCTACAATTTTTGTATGTATTCTTAGTTCTATCCCTAAGGGACATTTCTAAAAATGATCTCTCCTGTCCAAATGACTTAGATGATTTAAAACTCCTGATGTAAATATTTGAACCTTCCATGAAGGTTGCAAAATGTCCCTAGTCTGCATAAGCAACAGACTTTGCAAAATACTTAGTTATCTAATATTTAATTCTGATAGCAGTAGTTCTATCTTTCCTTTCAATACCAATGTTCTGTCACACTATACAAGTTGCTTTCTTATCACCATGGCCACACACCTGACAAGATACAACTTCCAGAAGGGTTTCTTTTGGCTCATGGTTTGAGAGGGTACAGTCCACTGTGGAGTGGAAAACACGGTAAAGTAGACTCCAGGGAGCTCCAAGGACCATGAAACAGACTCACTCCTTCATCTAGGGCTCATCACCCAAGGATCCAAAACCTCACAAAGAGGACCATCCGCTAGAAGCCAAACGTTCAAACTCAGCAACTTGTGAGGAACATTTCCCGTGCAACCATAACACCCACCAACTTCTCCGCTGTCTTTTCACACTGATAAGTCAATTGGCAAAGGCTGGCACTAGCACTTCACAGATTGGAAAACACCTTGGCACACTTTTCAACCTTCTAATCATGAGGGATAAGATGTACTGTTATTATCTCCAATTACAAATGAGGCCCAGAGACAGTGAGTCAGTTAAAGCCTTAAGACGGAGACACTAGGAATGAGCTAAAAACCAAGGTCACTTATTTCCCAAGCCCATGTTCCTTCTACCAAGGTGGGTTTTCCCACACAGTCTGTCCAGTTGCCAGAGTTCCAACTTAATTCTCTGGGTATGGATGAAAAATGATAGGTCATTTTCTCAGAAAATGGGACTCACATATGAGCATAAGAAATGATAAATACTATTTAAGAATGATCAGAATAAAAATGGTCTATAGCCACTAAGTGCATTTTGATAAATATATATAGCAAAGTCATGCTTTGAAGATGACCTGATGTCTTTCACTCATACTGAACACCTCCGAGTGTGAGTGGGACCCTAAATGAATCCCAGGGTAAAGTTATGGCAAAGCATTCAGCAAAAGAGAGATGCACTAGTGTGTCCACTTGACACACAACCATATTATGTCACAACCCTTCCTTTCTTATTCATCCCCAAGATCTCACGTTAAAAACATAAATAACTTTAAAAGTCCTATAGTCTTTACAAATTCAAACACATTACCATTTCAGGCCCTTTAAAATAGCCAATCTCTTAAAATCCGAGTCTTAAAATTCAGTCTCTCAACTGTGGGCTCCAGTAAAATACTTTCTTACTTCAAGAGGGAAAAATCAGGGCATAGTCACAATCAAATCAAAGCAAAACCAAATTCCAATCATCCAGTGTCTGGAATCCACTCACCATCTTCTCGACTCCTCCAAAGGGCTTGGGTCCCTTCTTCAGCTCGCCCTCTGCAGCACACACAGCTTGTCTTCTAGGCTTTAGCTGGCTTTATTCCACTGCTGCCGCTGTTCTTGGTGGTCATTTTATGGTACTAGCATCTCCAAAATATTGGGGTCTTCTGCTGTAGCCAGGCTGCACTTTCACCAATAACCTCTCATAGACTCTCTTCTTGGTGTCAAGTCTCAACTTCTTTGCATGACCCCTTCAGTCCTGAGCCTTGAACTGGCACTGAGGTTACACCATCATCAATGACCACTCCTGGCCTCTAACAGTGCCAAGCCTCAGCTGCTCCATGTGACCCCTTCATGCCTTCAAAGCCAGTACCACCTGGGTGACTCTTACACATTACCAAGTCCAGCTGCCAGCACAAGGTACAACCTTGGCCATCTCTGAAGTGTAGCTTTTCTATTCTCTCTGGAAACACTTCTGCTGTGGGATAATGCTCTTGTACACATAAAAATTTGTTACTTGTATTGGTTTAATAAATCACTGATTGTCCAGTAGCCAGGCAGGAAGTAGAGGCAGGGTGATCAGACTAGGAGAATTCTGGGAAGAGGAAAGGCAGAGATGCAGTCACAAGCCAGACACAGAGGAAGCAAGATGAGAATGCCTTACTGAGAAAAGGTACCAAGCCACGTGGCTAAACATAATATTATGGGTTAATTTAAGTTGTAAGAGCTTGTTAATAATAAGCCTGAGCTAAGAAGCCAGTTTATAATTAATAGGAGCCTCTGTGTGTTTCTTTGGGACTGAATGGTTGCAGTAGCAGGCAGGACAGAAACTTCTATCCACACAGTTCTCAGAGAATTTCACTTCAGTGATGTTGGTCTCTTCATAATCACCACTAATTCCTTAGCTCCAACTGACAGACATCAAGTATTCCAGCAAAGTAAAGTTTCACTTCAGCAGTTCTGGTGTCTTGTTTATCACAGATGACTCTTCAGTCCCAGCTAACCAAAACCACAGAATCTTAATTCAAAATAACAAATGGCCCTGAGAGAGTCTTTAAATTTCTCTCTGAAACTTCACAAATCAGGCCTCCATCTTCTGTACTGTTCTTAGCGTTCTTATCTTCCAAGCTCCCACAGATCATCCCACAGAACTCTTTACACTCAGTGGCTCTTCTAGCTCAAACTTCCAAAGTCCTTCCAAAATCCTCCTAAAACCACAGTCAGATCTGTCACAGCAATACCCGACTATGCTGGTACCAATTTGTCTTAGTTGGGGTTTCTATTGCTATGTTGACTATGACCAAAAAGCAAGTTGGGAAGTTATTTGGCTTTTAGTCCTACATTTCTGTTCATCACTGAAAGAAGTCAGGACAGGAACTCAAACAGGACAGGAACCTGGAGGCAGGAGCTCATGCAGAGACCATGGAAGGGTGCTACTTACTGGATTACTTCCATGGCTTGCTCAGCCTGATTTATAGAATCCAGGACCACCAATCCAGGGATGGCACCACCCACCATGGGCTGGGCCCTCCCCCATTGATCATTAATTGAAAAAATGCCTTACAGCTGGAGCCCATGGAGACATTTCCTCAACCGAGGCTCCTTCCTCTTTAATGACTCTGGCTTGTGTCAAGTTGACACCCAAAACCAACCAGTACAACCTTCAATTCTGGATCTAGGGCTCAGAGACTAAAAGAGCTAGAAACACAAAGCATGAAGGAGATTCCGGGGAAGAGACCCGTTTGCAGGCTTTAAACATGAGTAGGGCCCTATGGCAAGTACGCAGTTCATTGCTACAGCTCATTGTGGCTGAGTCCTGGAGAATTTACTGTGAGGGATGGGAGATTAAGAAACACATACCAGGTGTGGTGGCACGCGCCTTTAATCCCAGTTCATGTGCGGCAGAGGCAGGTGGATCTCTGTGAGTTTGAGAACAACCTGGTCTAAAAATCGAGTTCCAGGACAGCTAGGACTATTACACAAGGAAACCCTGTCGGGAGGGGGGGGAGGGGGAGGGAGAGAGGGAGAGAGACACTAGCATAGAGATGCATAAGCATCCTGGATACTCATTGAGGTTATTATATACAGCATGCATGAGGAGGTGGGCCAGCTAATCTTAGTAGGAGGTTTCAGTAGGCGGTATCAGTAGGGGAGATGTCTCAGGGAAGTGTGGTCATGCAGTTATCCCCTGACAAATAAGCTGCCTTCTGTGCTTTTTGCATGCACTCCTTTTAGTTAAATGTCAAGCATTTATCAATATCTATACTTGAACCAGAAGTCCTTGCCATTCACCTGAGTCTGACCTGGGATAAGCCTTACCACTCCCATAAGTCCGAGGCATTGGCATTCTTGACATGGCCACGCTCATTTCATGAATTCTCATCTATACAGGATACTCTTGTTCCTCCACACAGTTTAGGAGCTGAGTGCATGCACATACACACACGGGGGGAGTGGAGTAGGGAGGGAAGAAGGGAAGGAAGGAGGGAGAAGGAGAGAGATGGACACACTCCCACAGATGGCAAGAACACAGGGACTTCATTCTTACAACCTCAGGAACTGAATCTCCAAAAGCTGAGGTTTGAAGGAAGACATGAGGCTCCCGATGAGAACAACAGTGGTTTCATCCCTGTTAGATTCCCAGGTAGAGTATCCAACCGTGTAGCACCCGAACTTCTGAGTTAGGAAAACTTCAGAATCGTGAAGCAGCATGCACTTCAAACTGCCATGTTTATGGTGGTTAGTTGTGCACAAGAAGAAATGGATGATCCTGACATACTGGAGTGCGTTCTGGGATATTGTTAAGCTTGCTCTCAGAAGGAATGAAAGCTTTGCACTTAGTGTTTCCCTCCTGCCTTCTGTGAGTGTCAGGAGCTGGGCAGACTTGCAGGTACAGACAGTTACACATAAATGATGCTGGGCTCGTTCTGTTTTTTCAATCCAAGGAGGAGACTTCAGTGGAACCAGAGGCTGTCAGAAGACCATTGACAAACAGGAGGAAGGTGAACCGAGCCATGGAGAGGCATGGCATCAGCCTCCACAGGACTGAGAACGGAGCTGTCTGGGGGTGGGAGAACCAGTGGAAACAGGGACGACACCTCAGAATTTTCAGGCCACAGTCATTATAACAAAGGACCTGAAGCCCAGGGTAGGTAGCAGGTCAGTAAGAGATAATTCCAGAAAGGTAGAAGCAGGTGAAATTGTGCAAAGGGTTGACTCTTCAATCCAGGGTCTGGGCGTGATTCTACATGCCATAGAAAGCCTTGGAAGAGTCACACTGAAGTGGCTTTCCCAGAAGCAGACACAAGAAGGCTGATCAGAGAATATGGTGATGCATAGCTTCATGGGCTCTCTATCACTTGTACGCATGGCTTTATTGACCGGCAAAAGTAGTGCTGTCTCTGCATCCCCCACACACTGTCCCCAATCTATTCTTGATTTATCTGTATTACCTGAATTTCCGTGCCAGTTACTTCTTGCCACCAACAGCCCACAGGGATATACCCCCACTCTGGCTGAGACAGAGAAGAATCTACTTTTCCTTGGGACCCTGGGGCAAGCATTAAGCACCACTCAAATCAATTAGGGTTAATGAAAGTTCTTTAAACTTGTACTGTAAAAACTCCTGACATTCATTTTCATAGATAGGTGAGAATGCAGCAATCTGATCCCCTAGTTAGTAGCTGTTGCACTTTTGCAGACCCTCCTGGATGCCTTGAATAAAACAACTGTCACTCATGTGGCCTGTCAACCAATCTCTGTACAAGGACTAGCGACTGGGACTTTCCACAGACCCATTTTGAAAACTGCACGACAATTGAAGCAAATTGACCCAACCAGCTCCAGAAGGCACAGCCTAAGACAGGGAAGCTCTAAGCAATTTGCACCAGCCAGTCTTGCAATTATCACAAGCCTCTGGGAATTCTAGAGGACCCTGTAACTATTTCCATCTCTACTGGAGGAGGAGCACTTCCCCTGGTGCCCAGCAGGGGCACTGCTGAGACGATCTGTGATTGGCCCAAATGTAAACATCTATGACTATGATTGGCGTTCAAGAGGCAAGGCTGTGATTGGACGGAACATCTTTTGTCCGACACTCATACTCAGTGATTAACCTGGGATGCACACTCTTATGCTGCCTCTTGGGTGTCGAAACATGAGGCCCCTAAGGATTGCTTGCTCGAGTGGTCTTCAATTGACTTCTTTTCGTGGTGTGGACTCTAAAGGCAACACAAAGAAAGAAGCAGCAGAGACAGCAATATAGAGGTGACTGCAGAGTCAAAGGAGCCAGCCGAGCAGTGCCAGCCGAGCAGTTGGCAGGCCAAACTGTGAACATGGGAACATGGCCAGATTGTTGGCTGCTTCACAGTTGAAGCGAAAGTAGTGAACAGAGAACAGCCTTGGAAGGAGAATGGAGGAAGGAGAGAGACATGAACAGCAGGTCAACGGCTGAGGCAGAAGGCTAAAAGGCAGGTAAGGAGCCAAGTAGGAGTTCCAGGGAATGTCAAGTGTTGAGGGCCATGGGTCTCAGTGCTAAGAGCTGTAATATGGCCAATGTTAAAGGCTGGGCAACTTCGCTTTCCTAGGCCAACCCAAGAGATGGCATTGACTTCTACCAAAGGCTGGGGAATCCCAAGACCTGAGCCACCCAGTCAAGGGCTGAGGAATCGTGACTTGCTAAGCAGACAAAGGAGTTAGGACACTTGCAGGGCTGAGGATCTTGTACCTGAGGCCGACAAGAGGATTGTCCCTACCTGTCCACCGCCGTGTCCTCTCACTGCTATCAAACACCAAGAGTCACAAAGAGGGACAAAGCCTAGCACCTGAGGAGCTTCTCCCTGCCTCTCTGGAAAAAGCAAACAGTCCTTTGACTGGCGACACAGCTCCATTCCACACCGTACCTCCTCTTCTCTGTCTCAGCCTTCATGATGCCTGCCTGCTTGTTTGATCATTTGTTTCTCTGAGTCAGAGTCTCATTGTGTAGCTCAACTGGTCTTGTTCTCTTGGTCCTCCTGCTTCTGCCTCTTAAGAACCCCTGTGCCCAGCTGAAGCAAGCAAGTAGCTATGCTTGTTTGTCCAGCAAGAGCTCTATTCCTCAGCGGCACCTTCAGCCCTGCCCCCTGCTTTGCTGATGAGAAGGCATATCTTAATGGATAATAACAAGTTTTCTCAGCAAGAACTTATGCCATCAAATATGCACAGTACCTCCGGAAAGGGCTGCAGATGCTCTGCATGCCCCATTTGTCTCAGGCCACCCAGCCAATGACAGCAGTTGCTGACTTTGTCATAAACCAGTGCTGAGGCATTCAGTTGCCAGCGCACTGCTGCCTCCAGTGGCTTTGTCTGCTACAAGCTGGCATGCCTATGCCAACGGTCTTGGAAGGGGCGAAACGCAGATGTGGCTATGACGTCTTCTCCAGGTCAGAGGAACATGTTTGGTGGCGGTGGTGGTGATGTAGCAAGGCCATAACTATGGAGACTATAATTTCCATATCATTTTATTGTCATGGGAGAATTTTCTTTTCTTTCTTTGTTCTGCGTGTGTGTGTCCCCTTCTCCCAGGACTGTAAACCCCCAAGAGAGCAAGAGCATACTTTGTTGTTGTAACCCACAAGACTACACAATGCCTTAAAGACATGTTTGGAAAATGTAAGAGGAAAGAGAGAGGGAAGGACGGGAGGGAGGAAGAGAGGCAGGGAAGGGAAGGAAGGAAGGAAGGAAGGAAGAGAGGAAGGAAAGAAAGAAGGGAGGGAAAAAAGGGAGAAATGAAAGGGAAGGAAGGAACAGGGAAATAAAAAAGAAAGAAGGAAGAGAAGGAAGAAAGGAAAGGAGGGAAAGGGAATGAAGGAAGGGAGAAGAGAGGAAGGGAGGGGAGGAGAGAGGGAGAGAAGGAGTCACATAAACTATTAGCTATTTTTTTAAAAGAAGAAAATGGGATTACATTTTTTTTATGCCAGACTGTGATGGCATACACCTTTAATGCCAGAATTTGGGAGACAGGGTGGGCAGATCTCTGTGAGTTTAAAGCCATCCAGGTCTACAAAGTGAGTTCCAGGACAGCCAAGGCTAAATACAGTCTGTCTTGAAAAACCCTAAAACAAATAAAATCATTTTTATAGTAATTATAGCTGTGCAAAAATATAGATAAGGTGCCAGGCACGGTGGCAGACACCATGGCACTAGGGAGGCAGAGGCAGGCAGATCTCTTTGAGCTCCAGGACAGCCAGGACTACACGGTGAGACCCTGTGTCAGAAGACAAACAAGGGGTGAGTCCATTGTTTACCTGGAGTCTCTTCCTCGTAACACTAATGGCAGAGGTGATAAAGAGCAGTCACAGGAGGAGGGCTCCTAGCTCTTCTGGGCAACTAAAACGTAGAAACTCATTTAACTCTTTATACCATTCTCCCCTAGAATTACAGCAAGTGATGCTCTAGATCTAAGACATGAGTACTGAGGGCCCATTGGTGCATCCTACGTAAAGATGCTCACCAAGCTGCCTGAGCCCTGACCCCCGTGCTCCCTTCCCAACAATACCAGGTCTTCCTTGTTTGCTGAGTTCAGTGTGTGTTACTCTTTTCTCTGCCCTCCCATCTTCCATACTTTGGTTCTCTTACCAGAGTCCCAGTGTTTCTTATAACACACATGAGTTCACACCACCTCCACAGGGGACCCTAGTCCATGACTCGCACATGAGAAGAAACCTCAAGTCAACATAGTCTGCTTCTCCCCTCCTCACTTCCGCCTAAGCCCCAACAATTCTTAGGATTTTCCCCTGGGGCCTTTAGTTAAATTGTCAAAGTATAACATTCAAAAAGTGAAAACCGTCTTCCCCTGAACATTGTGGAGATTTATTGACTTCATAAGAGAGAACCACAAGAGGGTAACACTATTTCAAGAACAATTTGAAGGGCAAAGATTTCAATGGGCCATCAGGAACAGCTGAAAAGTATGCTAATTTCCAGACCACACTGGTTAATGTGCTAGGAGGCAATAAAATCTTTTTGCAAGAAGAAAGCCATTAGCATCTTTGCCAGACAAAAAATTACCATGTAACTTCATAGAGTCTGGACCATAATCGATAGCAAATAGTAAGTCAAACAAAGACTATTTTCCTAGACAATTAAATGTCTTTGGGGCTGGTAGGTAACATGCCAGAATATTCTGAAATGGTACTGGGAACACATGTGGTTTGGATTTAAAAAAAAAAAAAAAAAAAAAAAAAAAAAAAAAAACATTCTCCTGTGCCCCCACATTGGCCTCAGATTTACTAAATAGCTGAGGATGAGCTTGAACCTCTGACCCTCCTCACTCACCACCTCCTTAGTGCTGGGTCCTTCAGGCACATACCACCATGTCTGTTCATGCAAAAATGGGCATAGAGCCGAGTTAGTGCTTTGTCCCTGTTACGCAAGCACTGTACCAACTGAACTGTGTCCCGGGGCCTAAACACTGAACTGTCCTCTCTCTTTACTTTCCATGATAGACTTGATTCCCTGCAGCCCAGGCCATGCCAGTACAGTCTTTGGAAGTCTTGCTGTGTTTTAGAGGCCATCATTTCCTGCTAGTTCTCAACTATCTGAAGGAGGCTCCTGTTCAGATAGTTCTGGACTTTATCCCTGGCCCGGTCAGCTGTATCCACGGATGTTTACCAAGCATGCAGGGATGCGGGATGCGCTCTCTCGCTCTCTCTCTCTCTCTCTCTCTTTCTCTCTCTCTCTCTCTCTCTCTCTCTCTCTGAAGCTTCTGTGCTAGTTAGTGAACCATCATTGTAACAAAATACCTGAGGTGATTAGCTTATGAAGTGGAGAGGTTAAGCTCTGGAGAGATCACAGCTCTGGGGGCTTCAGTTGGCCTTGCTGCTTTGGGATGGAGCTGAGCCTGCACATCACAGTAGGTGTGCTTGTTTTGACAAAGATGCTCACTGCAGGAGAAACAGGAAGTCTTTCTTATTCCCCTCCATGACAGTCTCAGTGACCTAAAGACCTTCCTCTAGGTCTGACCCTGGAAGATTTCACCACCTCACAAACAGTGCAGCCCCAGAACCAAATCTCTAAAATGCGAGCCTTGGAGGATGTCGGTTTCCAGACTATAGCATCACTTTACAAGAAGGGGACTAGCCTGGGACAGAGAAGAATCTACAAGAAGAGCCAAGAGCACCTAGTTAAGACCTCTTCTCCTCCAAGGTTGTGCCGTTAGAGGGCAGCATGAGCCGAGTGGCAGAAATCCCAGGGTAGTCATCCATCAGTAGCCACAGGGGCAGGCTGGAATCCATCCCGTCCTCGTGAGGGAGTAAACCCATGTAGGTAAGAATTGCCTCTTCATTGACCTCCACAGCCCAGTGTAGACCTCATGCCCAAACCGCCATTTAGAAGGCTGCAGTGAATGACATTTCCAGGGGAAAGACCGGTAATCAAGACTTTCTAATTCCATTTGGCTGTCTCCCCACTGGGCTCCGATGGGAGGTGTCTTATCTGCAGCCTTTTTATCTTAACCTAACTAATGGATCTATTCAGAGTTAGGAATTATAAAGCCTTTTGTGATTTCAGGAGGAGGTGAGAAGTGCAAAGTGTAATTATAGAATTAGCTTTGTCACCTGTGTCCCCAGCCAACACACCACATACAGTGGCAGTTTTTAACTGCTTCATAGAGGGAAAGGGGAATCTCCAGTGACAGAGGGCCTCAGCACTGTGCCTAGAACCCACCTGGGATTTAGAATACATATCATCACTTCACCTTGAGCCCTTGGTTCCTGGAGCGGGCAGGAAGCAATATTTTCATCTTTTTTTTTTTTAATTCTGTTTTTATGGGTTTTGTACATGTGGAGGTCAGAGGACAACTTGGAGAATCCGGGTCTCTCCTTTCTGTTTTGTGGGTCCCTGTGCTCAAATTCAGGGGCTCAGAGTCTGCAGCAGGGACCTTTACTCGCCCAACCATCTCACCAACCCTAACTTCATCCTCTGAAGAGGAAGAAATGGGACCGCCATGAGGTGAGGCTGGGGTAGGGACTGGGGCTCTTGAGAAAACCATCACCCAAGTGTCGGGGATGAACTACACCAGCTGGGAAGCTCTGCAGTCAGCAGGCTAAGTACTCTACTTGGGGCCAACAAAAGAAACTCAGAGCAAATTCTGCTCCTGTGCTCCTATAGGAAGCCCTTCAGAGTTCAGGTGGGCACTGTTTAATCTGGACGACCGCTTTTTCAAAGACTCTGGCCAGTCCTGATCTGGGTACCTATGAAGTAGGTGACTGCTTCCCCTCAGCTTCTCCCCACTCGACTATGGGAAGTAAAATGAAGAAGACTGGAGATCAGGGACAAGACAAACTCTTAGATTTTGCCATGGACCAGCTGTGTTGGGGCTCATCTTTCCTTCTCCGTAAAGTAAGAATAATAATTCAGACAAAACAACGTGTTTGTGGAAGTGTTAGCATGAGGATGCAATGAGATGAAGTGGCTGTGTCCGACAAGTGGAGCCAGAGCCTGTGTGGGAGGTCATCAACCCATGAGGGCCGCACCATAGTCAGATCCAGAGGAGAGGAGCCACACATTCCTGAGGAGAATGTTCCAGAAAGGCCTACTTCCGAGATACCCTTCTCCCAGTTCCATCCGTCATGGTTTGAGGGAAGGATTTTAGGCAGACACAGAATGTGATACACTTGTATTTGCCATCACTATAGTCTTGAGGTGTAACACGATTAATAGAAACCCAGAAACTGATATTGGGGTTCTACCTGAAAGTCAGAAAAGTAAAACAACCAACCATTGGCTCTTACCTCTACCTCAGTCCAAAATGGCAAACTGAGAACTGTCTCCTCCTGCTTTATATTCCTCTCTAGTGCTGGGATTAAATTCATGCACCAATACCGCCCAGTTTCTATGGCAAACTAGTGTGGCTACTGGGATTAAAGATGTGTGTCACCATTGCCTGGTCTGTAAGGTTGACTAGGATGACTATTTTACTCTCTAATCTTCAGGCAAACTTTATTTATTAAACTATAAATGAAATATCACTATACTGAGGCATGTAAGGTGTCAGTGTGCGCATGTGTAGAAGCCAAGCGCCCCTGGGGGACAGAGATAGGGACTCATTCATCTCTCCTTCCCAGCTTCTGTCTTGATACCCTGGAGAGTCGATGTCTAAGGCAGAAAGTTAGCCAGATAAGACAAACAGGGCTCCTGCACGCAGAAGAAGCCATGGCCCTTGGCAGCTCTCTGAGATTAGGCCTGGCAAGGGAAACTGACTCCCAAGAGAGACAGTCTTCTCTGCGGTTCTGTGGGCTTTCTCTAGACACCAGACCCCACATGGAGCTGCCAAAAGCCTTTGAGCAGAACTCTGAGGGAAAAGACTCAGGGCGTGGCCCTCTCCCCTCATCAGTTCCAACAATCAGTTCTCAATGCCATCTTCAAATGCCATCTGTTGCTGAGGAAGGAATTGACAGCTATGACTTTCTGATACCCCAAAAGGCTAGGCCCTGCGGAAGGGGAGACTGAGCAGGGAAAGTGGGAGTACAAAGTGAAGGGGAGTGGGAACTGGGGGGCGGGCGGTCTGACTAACCTTTTGGGGTATAAATACAAATTCCAATCTTCTGGATTTGATTTCACTAAGAAAATCACAGTAATATTTTTAATTGTCTTTGTATATGTGTATGAGAGAGTGCAGTGTGCATGCGTGTGTGTATGTGTGTATGTGAGAAAGAGAGATAATGTGTGCATGCATGTGTGTGTGTGCGTGCGCGCACACGCGCGCCCAGAGGGTTTGGATGTAGGTTAATTGTAGAGCACATCCTAAGCATACTTGAGTGCCTGGGCTTGATCCCAACACCAAAATCATCAGAAAATACCAGACAACATAGTCAGCTCAAGGAAAGCCGTGAGTGTTCGACCTCGCCTGCTTGCCAGTGCAGGCAGAGTGAGTTCAATGATGGTGTCAAATGTTTCATTTGGAGTCAGATGACTTAGGTGTGAAACTGATTCTCCCTAAAGCTTCCCTGTGGCCCAAACACCAACGGGTACCAAAATGACCAGGGAGACTCTTGAGTTTATAATGTATTGACTATTCGGAATCCACTTTACGAATCCATGCCAGGTTCTCCTAGCGAGAGAAATGTACTGAAGAATCTTATTGCCTTCCTTTCCACCCCGACAGACCAGACTCTGAACTGTCTCGCTGACTTACAATGGGGTCATTCAAGACGCTCATCTAGACTTTGGTCCCGCCACCTGAGCTAAAACTATGAAACATGAGACTGTTGTCTTGGGTGGAATTTGGAGTGTGTGTGGTATGTGTGTGCCTGCCCGTGGGTACACACGTATGTGCACGGCTGTGTACAGAGGTCAGTCTCAGGTGTAATTCTCAAGAGTCGTCCAGCGTGTTTTGTTTCACTGGCGTGGCGTTCGCCGGTTAGGCTGACTGGCCGGAGAGCCCAGAAGATTCATTCGTCTCTCCCTCCCTCCCTGTTGGGGTTCTCTCAGGAGGCCACCTCCACAGCTAGCTTTTCTTTTGCTGTTGTTGATGAGACAGGGTCACACTATGTATTTCTATGCCCAGCTGGCCTAGAACTTGCTATATAGACCAGGATAACCTTGAACTCACAGAAATTCACCTGCCTCTGCTCTCTGCAACCTCCACGCTGCTCCACTGCTAAGATCATAGGTGAATGGCATCACACTCAGCCATGCCTAACCCACACCTAGCTTTAGCCAGGGCTCAAACTCGGGTCTTGAAGCTTGCTCAGTAACACTTTAAAACCCGAACTGACACCTCAGCACCCCCTGGACCTGACATTTCAATAAAATATGTCAAATGTGTCAGGACTGAGTGCTCTTGTCCAAAGCAGTATTCCTCGGAATAGTTTCTGTAGACCCTAAGCTCACCCAGCAGCAGCAGAGACCAATATAATACCTCACAACATTAGAGCCTTCAGCATTCCATCGTGGGCAGGGGAGGGGAGAGCTCCTGAGCTGCCCACCGGCTCCTGAGGGGCTACTGGCAGTTCACAGCCGTTGGGGCTGGCAGGGGGGCAGGTTTGGCGGTGTCATTTCCTTCGGTGGTGTAACCATTGGTGAGTTGCTCATGCTCCAGTAAAACCACACCTTACCCTTGATCACTCAAGCAATGCTAATTAAATTCAGTGGGTCAAAAGAAAAGGCATGAAAGATGGAGAGAAGCTAGTTGGGAACATGAGTCAAGTCAGCGGCAGTGGGAGGAAGATACACTGGTAACAGACACAGACGCGATTGCAATACATAGTATCTGTACTTGAAGCCCTTAAAAGGATGTTAGTGTCAACAAAACAATAAAGAGGAAAAAAACGAAACATAATATAAACAGAACTTATGTTCTATCAAGCATATAACTAAAAGAAAATTCTTTAAAGGAACAAATTTGGAAAAAAATTTAAGAATTAGAGCCCTCCTTTCAATATTCCCAATTGCCCCTTTGTTTATTATAGCCTGTGTAGAAATTAATGTTCTGTGGGAAACACTCCAGGAAAATTATTTTCTACAATTGTGGAACATAGAGCATGACATACAATAATCCCACTTACAAAATCACACCAAGACAGTCCCAGAAACAGGCTGAAATGCCCACCTTAATACACGGTAAGAGCGGGGTGATGCGTTGTATCGTTACATCCTGAGAGCTACTGTATGAGGTAAGTAAAATTCTTTTCATTAAAGACATAAACAAGGAGGCTGGGGGCGGGGGGCAGTGATTTGAGTGAAAATGGTACCCATATGATCATATGTTTGAACATTTAGTCCCTGGTTGGTGGAACTGTTTGGGTTTGGGATTAGGATTAAGAAATGTGGCCTAGAGAAAGGCTTCTTCCTTTCCTCTGGCGACGGCCATCAGGTGAGCCAAGATGGGCGCGTACAAGTACATCCAGGAGCTGTGGCGGAAGAAGCAGTCGGACGTGAAGCGCTTCCTGCTGAGGGTCCGCTGCTGGCAGTACCGCCAGCTGTCCGCGCTGCACCGGGCTCCCCGCCCCACCCGGCCCGACAAAGCGCGGAGGCTGGGCTACAAGGCCAAGCAAGGTTACGTCATATACAGGATTCGCGTCCGCCGTGGTGGCCGCAAACGCCCGGTGCCCAAAGGTGCGACCTACGGCAAGCCTGTCCATCATGGTGTGAACCAGCTAAAGTTTGCCCGAAGCCTTCAGTCTGTTGCTGAGGAGAGAGCTGGACGCCACTGTGGGGCTCTGAGAGTCCTGAATTCTTACTGGGTTGGTGAAGATTCCACATACAAATTTTTTGAGGTTATCCTTATCGATCCATTCCATAAAGCTATCAGAAGAAACCCTGACACCCAATGGATCACCAAACCGGTCCACAAGCACAGAGAGATGCGTGGGCTGACATCTGCAGGCCGCAAGAGCCGTGGCCTTGGAAAGGGCCACAAGTTCCACCACACTATTGGTGGCTCTCGCCGTGCAGCCTGGAGAAGGCGCAACACTCTGCAGCTCCACCGTTACCGCTAATACACGTAATGTTTGTACAATTCATACCCAATAAACAATGGAGGACCGTCCAAAAAAAAAAAAAAAAAAAAGAAATGTGGCCTAGTTGGAAGAGGTGTGTCACTGGGGGTAGGCTTTGAGATGTCAAAAGTCCACATTGTGCCCAATCTCTCTCTTCCTTGTGACTGCACCCAAGATGTGAGCACTCAGCCAGCTACTACTCCAGCACCCTGCCTGCCTGCTTGTTGTAGTACGTCCTTCCCCAGTCATCGTGAACTCTAACCCTCTGAAACTGTAAGCCCCGAATCAACTCTTCCTCCTATAAGGTGCCTTGGTCATGATGTTTTATCGAAGCATAGAAAAGTAATGAAGACAAGGGTCTAAGGAACTTTCTCAAGGTCACCTTTCTAAGAGGAGACAAAACCAAACTTTTGAGTCTAAACCAAAAGTTCAGGCCCTTACAGCTGCTGCTGTTGCGGTGCCTGTGGGAGGAGCCTTGCCTATACCAGGGGACATACTTTCTGCAGAGCCCATCAGGGCTCTCCCCAGGGCTGCTTAGGGAACACAAGCCAGACTACGAGGTTCTCTGAGCCCTGCACCTGCAGCCAGCTAAGGTCTGGCTCAGCACCACCCTCCAGGGCTGCCACCAGCCAAGAAGGGGATGGGGCTAGAGGCAGAGGGAAGCAGTTACTCAGGCCTCTCTATTCATGGGCTTGGGGCAGGAGGACAGGAAGCATCTCCCAGTGATAGTCCATGCTGAGCCAGCATTCCATTTGACCTTTGAACACCTGTGTGGCCTTGGTCTGCACTTTTCTGGGTTCCCCAGCTACAATAAGAAAGGGTGGTGGTGGCACACGCCTTTAACCCCAGCACTCGGAAGGCAGAGGCAGGCGGATCTCTGGGAGTTCGAGGCCAGCCTGGTCTACAAGAGCTAGTTCCAGGACAGACACCAAAGCTACAAATAAACCCTGTCTCGAAAAACCAAAAAAAAAAAAAAAAAAAAAGAAAGGGTAGCTGCTGGGCCTGGCAGTACAAGCCTGTAATCCCAGCAGTGAGGAGGTAAAGGCAAGAGGATCAGGAGTTCAAGGCCAGCCTTGGCTACGGGAGATTCTGTCTTATAAACGAACAAAGTTGTCCATTGTAAGTCTAGTCTGCAGGATTGTGTTCAGAGCTAAATGAGCTAATAAACACAAAACACTTAAAAGGCACAAATGATATGATCTTTATTAATATCCCATGTGCTTCGTGTGTGTGTGTGTCCATGTTAGTTAACATCTATCACTGTGACAAAATATCTGAGATATAGATTTTTTCCCATGACTTGACCATTTGGATTCTGATCGGAGGTGACACAGTCCTTCACAGCAGAGGTGAAGTGGGGCAAAAGTAGAAGCAGAGGAGTGGGGCGGGGGTGACTGGCCCCTTGAAGGACATGCCTCGAGTTCCCTAAAATGTCTCCCTAGACCTTGTCCCCTGAAAGGCCCTGTTCCCAAACAGCACCACCCCAGGGACAAAGCCTTCAACACACTGACCTTTGGTGGACATTTGAGACCCAGGCTGTGGGAATATGTCACATGCGTTACAGAGAAGGAAGTAGGTAGACAAACAATCAATAAAGCCTCTTCTGGAAAAATCATTTTTTTTTATCACGTTTTGTCTGACACTTCCCATTCCTAGTTTCCCCAGAAGTAATCAATACTTACTATGAGGTTTTGTGCCCTTTGTCCCACCTGATCGTATAAGAGCCAACACTGAGGCAATGGGTGGACGTCTCAGGAAATTAACAATATGTTGGTAATCACTGTGATTATCAGAATGGCTGCATCAGGACAAATCTGAAGTCACCTAAAGTACAGAAGCATGATTCCCCACAGGTGAAAAGAAACTCTTTATTTGCTTCTGCTAATTAAAAAATCAGAACTGAAGATACTTAAACACCACAGTTAAAATGGCATGGCTTGATACTGACTTAATGAATTCTCTTATGAAATCAACGCTGGAATGCTCCCCATCGTAAATTATGAAACACAACCTTCCTTGTTCTCATTTGAACTTCAGGATTAATTTTAAAAATCGGTGGCACATTCTGTTCTATAGATTCTGCAATCATCTTTGCCCAGAAAAAAAAAAATGTAACTCTGGCTTTCTGACTTTTCTGTATATTGACTACAACGGAAATGAGAATCCATTTTTTTTCATTTGATTGACATTGTTCATCCTCGATGTTAGTTTCTACTCACTCCTGTTTAGATGAGGTCCTCTATATAGATCTGTCCATCACCATTCTCCGTACAAATGCATTTAGAAACAACATTTTTTTAAAAACAAAACCTAAATTCAACAGCTGGAGAGAAGGCTCAACAGTAAGCAAATTTGCTGTGCAGCATGAAGACCTCAGTTCGGATCCCAGCACCCATTAGAAAAGCTAAGCACATCCACATGTCCCATAACCACAAGGCATAAGGAAAGAAGCTCACTGGAGGTCTCAGCCACTAGCCTAGCTCCACTTTCAATGGAGACCCTGTCCCAAAGGTGCAAGGCAGAGCGTGATAAAGCAGGACACTCAACATCTCCCTCTGGCCTACACACACACACACACACACACACACACCATATAACACATGACACCCATATGCTATCCAGCTGTATTGTGTGGAATGACATCTTCATCCATGGTGAATGTCATAGCTTCCCTATCAACTTGACACAAATCATCTGGGTGTGAGAAACCTCAGATGAAGAATTGCCCTGACCAGACTGGCCTGCAGCCACGACTAGAAGGCATTTTCTAAATTTTCTAATTGATAAGGGTCCAGTCCACTGTGAGTGGTGCCATCCCCTAGGCAAGCAGGCCTGGGCTGCATAACAAAGGTATCTGGGCAAGCCAGTCAACAATGTTTTTCTGTGGTTTCTGCTTCAAGCTCCTGCCTTAGCTTTCCTTAAGCATAGACTGCCTACCGTATAAAATGAAGTAAACTCATGCCTTCCCAAGTTGCTTTTGGTCATGGTGTTTACAACAGCAACAGAAAACAAAGAGGACAGTAAGCTCCATGCATGTGCCCATCTGTTGGCTAGAAGCCCTTGTTCTCTCCACTAACTGACTTTTCATCCTCCAGGAGATTAGACACCCAGCCATCTCAGGCCACGTCTAAAGTCAGGAGAAGTAGATGCTCCAAGGTTTTTTATGGTTCAATCTTGAAAGGTCCCTAATATTGCTCCCCCTGCTCCAGGTCTGTGTGTCTTTGTGTGCACATGTGTTCATTTCAAGCCTTACCTAGATCCAGGGTGGATCCATTTCTTTTCCCATAGGAGAAGAGGCAAAGTTGTATCTGCCTGCCCCTGAGGTCATAGGCCTGAATTTAGCAGTCTGTAATGTGGACATAAAGTAGATGTTTTCCTAAAGGTGCAGAGATAAAAGGAACTCTGACCACTCATTTGGGGGTGGCACAAATATAGAAAGCCTAGGACTATGGCTAGCCTAAGGCAAAAAGGGGCTAAGAGGACCTGGATGTTCTTAGAAGGAAGCATAATAGTTTATTTTTAATTAATTAATTTGAGTTTGGTGTGTGTGTGGCTATGTTTGCACACACAAGCCGGAGGGTGTCAGGCATCTTCCTCAAACCTTCTGTCTCATCATCCTGAGATAAGGTCCATTGAATTAGAAGTTCACTGAATCTGCTAGGCTGGTTGGCCATGAGCTCTCATCACCTCTAACTCCCATCACTGGGGTTATATCGTAGGCAAATACAGCCATGCCCAGCCTTTTACTTGGGTGTTGGGGATTTGAACTCAGATCTATGTTATCCCACGGTACGCGCTCTTACATAGAACCACAGAACCACATCTAGTCCAGAACCACATCTCCATCCCTCATGGCTGTTCCATCTCCATTTTCAAAGTGTAATAAACCTAGGTAGCTGCCAGGAGGAAGACAAAAGAAGTGATCAGAATATTCATGGAGTCTCTGAGCCTCTTCATTTAATCACATCTTTAGAATTCCCAAGAGTTAAAAATTAAGAATGTTTATTGGAGTAAATGCCATTTCCATTGCTTGTGCCGTCAGGCCTAAATTTCTACTAATCAGAAACACCACATCTATAAAAGCAGCAGGAGACAATGGTTTCTGAACAACGTCCCATGTATAATTGATAGATGTCTATTGCAGAAAGTATGGAAGAATCTGGGAAAGGAAAAAGAAATGTCTCCAACAAACCCATCACCCGAGCTACCTGTTAAAGACACATTCGTCAGAGGCTTCAGCCTCCCGAAATCCCCACATGTAACATCTGTATCTCCAGTATCCCCAAGCTATAGAGGTCTTTTGCCTTGTGTTGTCTACTTTAAGTCAGAACAGATCTCACATGGAGTAAGACTTCAGGCTGCACAAGTCACACTGGACAGGGAGTGGGTAGATCTCTTTAAGGGTGCTCAAGGACAATAAGCCAATGACTTCAAGGAATTCAGTGCACACTTGTCACCAGCTCTGTTACACTGCTCAGAAAGGCTGGAAGGAGCTTAGGGAGACACACAGCCACTGGCGGGTCTCATCCCTCACAGCTGGAGAGGCCTGGTGCCCGACAACTGGGAACAGTTGGTTTTCAGCCATGCCTCCCAGCTATATTATGGGACTACCCTGTCTTGGATATGGAGCAAACAGCTTCACAGAGAAACCAACATCAATGAGAAAATTTCACAAATACCATGATTTATAGACTCTGGGAGATGTAAGTTGCTGATAAGGGGATGAATGTCGCTCTTAACTCAATATGAATTGTTGAGCTGAGCCTGGTGGTACAAGCGATAAACCAAGGAATTCCAGAGGCTAAGCAGTTTGAGTCTACCCCGGGCTGTAGAAAAGACAAGTATGTGGGAGTGAGGATATAGCTCATCTCAGTGGGAGAGCACCAGTCTAGGGTGCATGAAGCCCAGGTTCACTGTCCAGTACCATTACAGCCTGGTGGGTAGAACTGTCAGATGACTGGAAATTGGAATTCCCTTGGAGCTAATGTGGCCATAGTGTTGAAAACATGAGAGGAAGAAGAAGGAGGAGGAGGAGGAGGAGGAGGAGGAGGAGGAAGAAGAAGAAGAAGAAGAAGAAGAAGAAGAAGAAGAAGAAGAAGAAGAAGAAGAAGAAGAAGAAGAAAGCATGAAAGGAGGCATCTCTTGCAGAAACCCTCCATTCACATTCACCCTGAGACCATTAGGGCATGGGGCAGGTACCTGCACTTGCATACACAGAAGCAATAAAATACGCATAAAATGAAAATAAATTTTTTTCTAAAAAGAAGAGATGAACCCCCAATTGTAGACTCGAGAATGAAGCAAACTCATGTTCTGCTTCTGTTTTGCTTCACTGTTTCTAACATTGCTGTAACAGGGATAGGTTCTGGGAGGGTAAGCAGAAGGAAATTGGTTTTGTTTCATTTTGTTTCTCTAGTGAGAAAGCAGGTGGGTAGACTAAACCCTACTAGAAACAAACCTGCTTACAAGTGAAATTAAAGTGGTTTGGATTGTGCTGTGTATGTGAGTGAGTGTGTGGGGTACAAAGAGTAAGAATGAGAACCCAGGGCCTCCCATCTAACTGGACAAGTTATATACAACACCAGCACAATCTCTGGGGAAAACTTCACTTCAGCACCTTAGTCCTTCTTCTGTTGTTGTGTCTGAGTACTGGATTGGGTTATTTTCAGGGCTGCCATCAGATGAGGGCTGGTGGAGTTGTACGTAGGAAGTGTTCTCCTGTGCCCATGTGTTGTAGAGTACTTCCCACTTTCTCTTCTATCAGGTTCAGTGTGTTCGGACTGATATTGAGGTCTTTAATCCATTTGGACTTGAGTTTTGAGCATGGTGATAGATATGGATCTATTTTCATTCTTCTACAGGCTGACATCCAGTTTTGCCAGCACCATTTGTTAAAGATGCTCTCTTTTTTCCATTGTATACTTTTAGCTCCTTTATCAAAAATCAGGTGTTCAGAGGTTTGTGGGTTAAAGCTAGGGTCTTCTATTCGATTCCATTGGTCGACTTCTCTGTTTCTATGCCAATACCAAGCTGTTTTCAATACTGTAGCTCTGTAATAGAGTTTGAAGTCAGGGATGGGAATGCCTCCAGACAGTCCTTTATTGTATAAGATTGTTTTGGCTATCCTGGGTTTTTTGTTTTTCCATATAAAGTTAAAGGTTCTAGAGGGATATAGTCTACCATGGCAAAGATAACAATGTAGTGGGCAAGGAAGGCTGGAGGGCAGTAGCAGGGACAGGATAGTAACAGTGTAACTACTCTCAGGAAACAGAGAGGCGTTAGCAAGTGTGGCCAGGGTATGTAATCTCAAGGCTCAGTCCCAGAATCTCACTTCATCCAAGGAAGTTCCACATCTTAAATGTTCTGCAACCTTCCCAAATGGAGATATCAGCTGGAGAGAGAGTCTTCAAACAGGTGAGCCAATGTGGGACAGTACGTATTCAAATCACCATATCTTGGAAGGTCCAATAACTGTTGATTAAGTCTTGCATTAAACCAGACACCAATTCTCCTTTTTGTAAGTGATTCTTTATGTCTCTGTTCTAATTTTGGGCCCTTGGGCTAGCTAAACTGGACAACCTATGATGTGGGAGCTGTCCGTGGTCCTGAAGTACTGTTCCTGTCTTTTGAGATCTGCTGAAATTTTAGCCAAGCATCTCCCTGTTATTTTAAAACTCATGTTAAACACCAGAACACATCAGGCTCAAAGAGGAGAGGAAAAACCTTGGTGCCATGCATGAACAATATGTTAATGGATATTTATAAAACATTTCATGAGGGTGGCACATTGGAATGAAAGGAGCTATGTGAAGAAAAACTGTGATAAAATAAGATTTAATTTCCCTCCAATTTTGGGACATAGTAATAAGATCATCAAACTCTATGGGAAGTCTCAATGCATAGACACATAATTATGTAGCTGTACCCACAACTCGAAGAGGAAAATATTGCATTATTAAACAAATTTGAACACATAAAAATGTTTCCTATATATGTGTGGTGGTGCATACTTACAAGCTAGGTCATTTGGAGTTTGAGACCACTCTAGGTAAAGCAGAAGGGTCTATGCCTTTCAGGACTCCACAGTAAGCTTAGGCAACAATAACAACAAAAATGTATAGTGATGATATTCTCTGATTGCAATGCAATGTAGTTAGAAATTACAACATGGACATTTTAAGCTCCCTCCTAAATAATGATTTTATCAAAAAGAAATGTAAACAAAATTTGCAGACTGTTTAGAGAGCAGAGACAATAAAAAAGACTTCTTATGAGAAACAACTATGGCAGATTGAAAATAAATTATTGTTTTGAACAAAAAAATCAAAATATTAGCGACTTGAGGAAAGTGGCATTAGTGTTATGATAACTATGGAAGCAAGAACTAATGAGTTAGGAAACAAATCGGGCTAATCCATGCAACAAAAGCTATCCCTCGGCAAAAAGTAGGGGAATACCTTGGCGAATTCAGAAAGAGAGCTCTCAATACAAATGAGCTCTATCAGTTCTCTCTCTCTCTCTCTCTCTCTCTCTCTCTCTCTCTCTCTCTCTCTTTCTCTCTCTGTGCGTGTCCGTGTCTGTATCTGTGTTCGTGTCCATGTCCGTGTGTGTGTGTGTGTGTTGGATATAGAGAAGAAAATCAGAGAGAGCTAAGTGAACAAAGTCAGCAGGAGAGTTAAAAAATGCAGCGAGACAATCAGGAGTCTAAAGAAAGGTACCATTCAAATCTTTTCAAATGTTTGCAGGTGCCAGTAAGAGCATTTTCTACTTTCTAGAAGTCTGAGTAAACAATTCTCCTGTCTACTGTCTGTTCTCCCCACACCATCATAGGTGGTTCATGTTTCTCCTGTTCTCAAGTGACACAGCTCATGAGGGACCCTTCGTGCCAGTATGTCTTTTAAAATAGTGACCATCCCCTTCTATGTATGAAACCACCATTTACTGGATCCCTACTATGGGCCAAACCGAGCATAAGAGATTGGCAGGCATATCTGCTAAGAGCACACCAAATCTTCAGATTCTCTCTGCATATAAAGAAGTTGACGCTCATCGAGTTTAGGTTCCCTTTTCTGTATTGCATGGCTTGTGATTCTGAGTTCTCTGCTCCAAAGTTCAGCTTTCCTCATAATGCTATACTGCCTCTCCGTGGTTAAAGATAGAGAGCACACATTCATAAAAGCTGCACACTGCTGCCAAGTCTTTGAGAAGGAAGGCTAAGGTAATTCTGAAAACAAGAGACACAAGTCCTCAACACCAATTTTAAATACCTCCCTGGGAACCAAGTTCAAAAGTCATGTATTTGGGAGCTTAAGACAATTACATATGCAGACTCAAGGAGACCTGCTCTTGTGTAGTTCAAGTGCTTCAACAAGCTTATATTTGTGTGCTTCCTGTGCCGATGGGGGTGGGCAGAGAAAGGGGTTGCATTCTCCAAGAGTTAACTAGGAGAACTTGAGGAAAGGTCTGTCACAGAGCTAGGGAACTAATAAGCATTATGTACTAGGGATTGGCTTCGTAGACTATCTCCTTGTTCTCTCTGTCTCTCTCTGTCTCTCTGTGTGTATTTTTCTTTGTCTCTTTCTGTGTCTCTGTCTCGGTGTCTCTGTGTGTCTGTTTCTGTCTCTGTTTCTATCTATCTATCTATCTATCTATCTATCTATCTATCTATCTATCTGTTTTATAGAGGTCTCTCATTGGCTCTAATCACCCAGGATCAAAGTAGCATGGACATCTGAGTGGGGTACTAAGTCAAGATTAGTCTCCTTCAGTATCCTGCACAGAGGACTAAAATAGAAACTCCATGCGATGGAAAAGCACCCCAACAGACAGCCCCAATCCTAACTCAGACTCGGGATCTATTTGTGTACACTCTAGTTCTTTAGCCCTTGGGATAGAACCCAAGGCTTTGTGGATATTGGGTCAGCGCTTTCCCACTGGGCAGCATCCCCAGTCCTAAGTCCTGCATCGTTTGTCAGGAATCACAGTCCTATGGAGGCTCTCCACAAAGCAGAACATTCTTGGATGTCATGTTCAGTCTAAGTGCCTCACAGTGAAAGGAATTTAGGCTGATGGAAAGAGCCAGTGGATCTGGCAACCACTGCAAAAGCTAATGAGCTTAATGTCAGGAAAAGCAGAGTCAGAAAAAAAAAAAAAGTGTAAAGACTAAATTGAAGTGGACCAGAAAGCAGACACGGAATATGCAAGAGAATTGCTGGGGAGAAGAACTCGTTTCAACATGATTAGTAAGGCCCTCGCTTCTAAAACTATCTATCAGTGGCAAGGAATGAGGTGGAAAAAGAGAGCGCCTGTCGCCTAGAGAATTCAGTCTTGGGCAAGACTGCCACCTGCTGCTGGGGCTGCTGCAATAGAAATGTCTGAACTGGGCAAAGGGTGAGGCCAGAGTGCAGAGGGCTCTAAAACTCTGAGCCAACCTCCCTATTCCAGAGCCAAGCCAAGACCCACTTAGATGATTAACCAACTTGTCGGCCCATGAAAGTAGGACCCCCAAAGTCTGAATTTTCTAATTTATTTTCTTTGTTATGACCTTAAATAGCCCCCAAAGGCTCATGTGTTCGAGATTCAGTCCCTCTTCTGTGATGCTCAAAGATGTGCTGCCTTTGATAGGAGGGGTCTAGGGAGAGGACGCGAGGTCTTGGAGAGTGAGCATGCGCAGTGGATATTGACGTTTCAGCCCCTTGACTTCATAAGCACCATGAGATGAACGTCGTTTGCCTTATGCTTCTGTCGTCGGGCTGCCATAGACCCAAAGCTCCAGGAATAAGTAACCGTGAGCTGAAAATCTTTAGACTGTGACTTTAAAATAATTCTCTTGAAACAGGAAGATGCCCCAGCGGATTGAAGTGCTTACCGCAGAATCCTGCCTGAGCACCTGAGATGGAAGGAGAGCTGTCAATTCCTGAATAATAAAATAAATAACTCTCCTCCTGGGAGTTGATTATTTCAGGTATTTGTCATTGGTAAGATGCCTAACAATCAATTAGCTACCTTTATATGGATATTACCACTTCTCAGTGAGGAAAATTATTTCGATCAAATATCCCAAAGTTCATAATGCTTCTAAATCCTCTCAAAAATGACAAAATGTGACTCAAAATGAAGTAGTTCTTCACTCGACTTTTAGGCCTCATGTTGAACCTCAGCAACAGTTGTGGGTGGAGTCACTTTTTCCGTGTTCAGGACAATGACCTGTGTACCCAGATTAAAAAGCAAAGGCAAAATTCTAATGATTTTTAAGAAAAAGTATTATATTGATAACCTAGACATCTGTTCATTTATCCAGAGACAGAGTCCTGAAACTGGGCTGAGTGTTCTGTGTACAGTCTCCAGAGACAGAGGAAATATGTACGCCCAGGGAAGTCACTGTCACCTTTATCTAGTAGAAGCTGAGCTGCCTTCTATTGTCTTCTTTAACCTACTGTATCCTTTTTTTTCTTCCTTTCCTTCTTTTTTTTTTAAACAAAAATACAGCTTTTAACAAAATTAAGGTTTTCTGGTTCATGTGTGTGTGTGTGTGTGTGTACATGTGTATGTGTGTGTGTTGTATTCCCATGTTTCTGGTGGGGGTGCATGTGGAGGTCAGAGATCAATGTTATAAGGTAAAGCCATTTTAATTCTTTTTATGTTTGTACATAGATATAGTTTAGGGGGCTTCAGCAGCTGTAGGTTTCTACATTCCTTCTTTGTCGAGACTAGTATTATTTAATTCTCCCAGTTTTCTTCCTCTCCCCTTCTCTCCCTCACCAAAATTTATCCCTTTCTGTTCCATAAATCCCATTTAGACCAGTGTATTTTATCTACCATTCCATGACTGCCCCTTTAGTAAGGTCCTGGCCTCTATGAATATTACAAATGAAACATATCTAAATATTCAAAGCTAACATTTCTACTGGGTAGCTTTCACAACACTGAAAGGTGCCTTGTGTAATTCTGAAGGCGAAAAATAATCATCAGTCTTACCCAGCTGTGAACTCTGTGAGCTACAGTAATGGCTGGCCTGTAAGACATTGTTTGTTGCTGCAATAGTTGCATGAACGGTGTGTGAGTAACCAATCACTTTCTGCTTGAACTTAAGGTCTTCTCCACAAGATAAAAACCAACATCCATCATCAGTATCAGGTCAAGAACCAATGGCTAGAGACTGTAGACCTTTGGATAGAACTTACCACTATTATTCTGTTAAATAGACCTAGTATTAAACCAACTCCTAATAGCATACTATTATACCCATCAGAGAAGCTCTGTTTACAGTAGGCAGTGACCAACAGTTATCCACTACTGGCCAAGGTAAAGACAATAAGAGACTGGAGAGTGTTCAGTCCTCCAGTCCTACCACCACTACACCCTGAAGGTTTAGGGGTCATTGTGGAATAAGGGGCAGAAGGACTGTAAAAGCTAGAGGCAGTGGATAACTACAAGGGAATGGTGTCTCCTTGTTGCATGAGGAGGTTGGCCCTTTGTTTGTCCCAGCTGCCTGGCTAGCTTACACCCGAAATACCCACACAGAAATTGTATTAATCAAATCACTGCCCAGCCCATCATCTCTAGCCTCTTATTGGCTAACTCTCACATCTTGATTTAACCCATTTCTATTAGACCTGTATATCACCATGAGGTCGTGGCTTACCAGGAAAATTAAGCATGTCTGATTCTGGAGCTCCATGGCAGTTCTTTTACTCTGCTTTCTTTCTCCCAGAATTCAGTTCTGTCTTCTCCACCTACCTAAGTTCCACCCTATCAACTAGGCCAAGGCAGTTTCTTTATTCATTATCCAATGAAAGCAACACACAAACAGAAGGAACTCGTACACCGTCTCCTGGACACAGGGGGGCAGCTGCACATATGAACTCACAGTCGTGTGGCGAGGCCTATGCTAACTCAATCCAGAGCATACCCCAGCATAGACAGGCAGTTGATATGAAGCTCCAGCCCCAGACGAGAATCCTAACAATTCTCAGGTGCTAGGAGAAGGCGACTCGTTTTTCTCTAAAAACAATAACACAAGGTGATCAGTAAACACCTCCTCTGACTATTTACTAGGGGGCAATGGAGGACAGAAGAATCTAGAAAAATAAGTCACTTTAGTTCTGGTAATCAACTTATTATAATTACAGCTAACTGTTAGTATCTGAAATATGAGATAGCCATAAAATGGTGTGGATCTGGCTAACAGGTTCCATCCTCAGCATCACAAAGATAGAAATAGTACAACTAAAAAAAGCTGCATCTCCTTTTTATGAATCACTCTGTGTCGGCAACACCACCTGCCCTTTTGCTTCTCCCCTCAGGGTCCCATGAACACCCTGGGAAGCAGTCCATGGTGGGAAGAGGACAAAGTTCTCCAGACTTAGAGAAAAGAAACTTGTGTGGTGTTTGGGATTCCTATTCCTTCCCTTCCTTTCCATTTGTCTTCTCTTCTTACCAGTTCTTTCCTTCCTACAGTGCCTGCTTGTTTACTGGGGGTAGAATCTGTATTCCTTTCACGAGAGATAAAGTCAGTGGGTCACCTGTGTCCTGAGACCCTGGCACGAAACCGATCTTGACAGAAGAATGTGTGCTCTCTCATTTGCATATTCCGCCTTAATTGGATCTTAGACTCATTCTACTTTTTCCTCATTTAAAAGTCCCCTAAATTTCCTCCTCTTTGAAAAATTAGGTTTTCTTCCTCCCTGACTCCCTTGTTTATACACAGTGTCTGCAACTGCGAGGAAGTGATCAGCCAAGGACAAGCGCTTCAGACAAATTTCTTTTCGCAAGTACCGCATATAATTTTACTGACATCAAAGCAGTTTTGTGCCATCATGTGATTAGAATTGTAGAGTAACCCTGGCATTGCAAGGCTAAGCACTTTTTCTCTATTACTTCTCCAAGGGTGTGAGGTTAATATACACGAACACCTCACGGAGCTTGAAGCATATTCACAAATGTCTGCTCTCCGTTTCCATTCAAGCAGTAAGGTTAAATCCCAAGTGCAGGGAGCTTCTGAGAGTGACGAGTCTATTGTTGCAGTCCGATTGTTTTACTTCCGCGGGTTTGATCTCATTTTAACTGCAATGGCAAAGAGACACGGAAAGGAGTGCCTTTGATAGAGTCACCCCAACTCCAAAATTCCAAGAAGACACATGGAGCTGTTGGGGACACCAAGACTTTGGAAAACCAGGAACTTGAGTCCAGCGGCACCCAGCTGTGACTCATTCGGGAAAGCAAGTGCAGAAAGCACCTTTTTACTTTCGGATAATGGAATAGACTTTTCCCAGTTGCCAGTGTGTTTGGTAGACATGAAAGGAAGCTCTAAGGGACTCTGAGTCACCGTTCTAGCTTCATCTGGGTGGACTCCATGAAACACTTAACCAAAGCACCACAGGGGAGAAAAGGATGTGGTTCAGCTTACAGATCCCACTCCATTGTCCCAGAAAGTCAAGACAGGAACATCAGGCAGAAACCATGGAGGAATGTTGCTGGCTGGCTTTCAGGCTCACTATTAACTCCTTTTATGCTACTCAGTGAGCCGCTCAGGGAATGATGCTTCCTAGAGTGGACCTTCAACATCAACTGTTGGGCGAGACAGTCCCCCAAAGATGTGCTCGTGAAGTAATCTGGTCTGGGTAATACCTCAACTGAGACTCCCTTCTCAGGAATTTCGAGGCTGTGTCACGCTGACAGTTGAAGCTCACTAGCGCAGTCACACTTGAAGCCCTAGGTCTCTGATTCCACCCCTTATTTTAGTTTGTTTGTGAAAGCTGGGTGAACATCAATGGGAACGATGTGTTGAGATATCAGCACAGTTTCATGGTCTGACTTTTTTTTTTTAATCAGAGTAGTCAATTACGTAGCAAATGATACCTCAAAGTCTTCACAGAAGCAAAGAATTTCAGAGAATTCACCTCTTAATACTATCATATTCCTACATAGACAGATGTTCCTTCAAAAAGATCATCATTTTCCTAGAAACAGATCAATATGGTGATTACTCAGTGCATCTGGAAGGAGAAAGGTTTGGAGATATGTGAGTCAAAGGTCACAAAATCTCAGGGGAAGTAAGTTAAAAAGATTTGCTCTGCTTTACCATGACTAGAGCAGTCATAAGGGCTACCAAGACAGTGGATTATACATTTTCTCACATACAAAAAAAAGAAAGCTTGTATGTTCATACATGAGATAATTGCTAAATTCCCCAATATGTCACAATAGCGCATTGTCCATCAGAACATTCCACTATTTTTATTTTCCAGTTTATAAAATGAGTAAGATTATTGTTGTTAGAAAACTGACAATTGCTGCTTTGTACAAATGTCTTCTGTGCCAAGCACATGTTACATGCTATGTTTAATTCTTAAAATACTTTGTTTAACTCTTAAAATAATTCCGGGTTATAATCATTTTGCAGCCACTTCTGGATTGAGGAAAATGAGGTATCTTTGGTATCCATGGAAACATACTTTAGGAACAAAGCTTTGTGTTTGCTTTACCTACAAAAAAATCTAATAAGCAAACTTATTTTAAACAATTTGACAAAGTTGTTCATTGTTGTACATAACTGAGACCCACAAAAAATGCCACAGGCTAGGAGTGGTGTGGCTCAGTGGTAGAGCATTTGTCAGGCACATGTGAGGCCCTGGGCTCCATCCACAGTGTTCCACACCAAACCAAAAAGTGGTGTTTCTATAACAGATGCTATGTTCCAGTATTGGTTATTGATATGATTTATAGCATTTAAGAAAGTCACTTAAATGTCTGACTGTCTATGCTTGCTTTGAGAGGCTATTACACTGTAGCCCAGGCCAGCCTCAAACTCAACAATCTTGCCTCAGTGTCCTGAAGATTGCAATTTGGTAGGAGCCATCATGCCCACCTTGGCTGTGCTTTTAAAGTAATTAAATGAACATCTACGTAACAGGGAGCTTTGGGTAAGCATAGAGGTCAATAAGAGAACATCCCTGTAGAGTTAAATGTCCTCTTTTGGTGACTACATCATTGCCTCCCAGTAACGAGCCTCTTCTGTTACTTACTAGAAGATTGATTCTGCTTGCAATTGAGCCTTTTGGCAATAAAATAAATGACTAATTTCCCCTGGGGTCAGGTGAAGTCCTATGAACTAGTTCTGACTAAACCAGGTAAGCAAAAGTTGTGTGTGTATGGGGGGGGGGAGATTTTCAGAAGTCTCCTTCACCACGTAAGCATTGTCAGGACCCCAGCCTGGTATCTCTTCTGCCCTCTGGCTCATCTGGGAGTTCTCTTTTCTTCATTGGTCTTTTCTCTTCCTTTCAGCCTGGAGCCTCAGCAACCATCACAACAGGTGAGGTGGTACAGTCGCCGCATTTAAGTCAGGCCTGTGGGAAGTACCTCTACTCTAAATTACCTGGTAGCTTTTGATTGGTTAGCCTGGAGTTTCAGTTTTCTTTAAAAGAGGGCTATAAGCCAGGCGGTGGTGGTGCACGCCTTTAATCCCAGCACTCGGGAGGCAGAGGCAGGCGGATCTCTGTGAGTTCGAGACCAGCCTGGTCTACAAGAGCTAGTTCCAGGACAGGCTCCAAAACCACAGAGAAACCCTGTCTCGAAAAACCAAAAAAAAAAAAAGAGAGGGCTATATAAGAAGTAGCCCAAGTTAACTTGCACTGACATTTGTAAATCACACAAGCTTAATGTCGTTTGTAAGGTCTAACTGGCATTGTATGCTCAAGGATCCTTCAGGCTTTGTCTACATTTTAATTGACCTTAGCAGGACTTCAGATGAAAATATTGCATTGTATATGGAATATTGACTGGGAGAAGAGATTTCAGACGCTCTCAAATGTGAATGTATGCATGCATGCGGACACCACACACACACAGTATGGAGGAAGGTGACTATGTCCATTTCCCTAACCACATTAATATTTTCATTGTTTTCATGTACACCAAAATAGTGTGCTGTATATCATAAATAAGAACAATAAGCATTAAAAATGTACATAAATAGTGTGTAATAGAGTGTGTTCTGGCTAGTTTTACATCAACGTAACACAGGCTAGAGTTTTCTGAAAATAGGGAAACTTAATTGATAAAAATTTCTCCCTAAGACTGAGCTGTGAGCAAGCTGTGAGATGTTTTTTAATTAAATATTGATGGGAGAGGTGGGTGGTGTCACCCCTGTGCTGATGGTTCTGGGTTCTGTAAGAAAGCAGGCTGAGCAAACTATGAGGAGGAAGCCAGTAAGCAGCATCCCTCCATTGCCTCTGCATCAGCTCCTGCCTCCAGGTTCCTGCCCTGCTTGAGTTCCCATTATGACTTCCTTTGATCATGAATAGTAATATGGAAGTGTAAGCCAAAAAAAAAAAAAAAAAAAAAAAAAACAAACAAACAAACAAAAAAAAAAAAACCCTTTCCTCCCCAAGTTGCTTTGGTCATGGTGTTTCATCACAAAAATAGAAATCCGAAGTAAGACAAAGCCGTAATAAAATTTAATTGTCATCATTCGGATTACTCTTTCCAGGCAAAATGTGGTTAGCATGGCAGAGGAAATCCATTTCCAGCTTGTTCCCAGCGGATCCCCATCCATCCCATTCAGATCCAGCACAGTCATTCTTCTGTGAATTCTTCTGTTCATTCTTCCTCCTCTCTCTACCTCCCATCCTTCAAACATCTCCCAGGACAGGAATTTGTGATTGATTTCTCCCATCACCATAACAAACCTGTAGAAATTTCATGATTTAAAACAATACACATAGCTGGGCATGATGACGTATTGGTGTGGGAAGTCTTTATGTATATACGTTGCTTTTATTGGTTAATGAATAAAACTGCTTTGGCCTATGACAGGACAGACTAGGGTAAGGTGGGATAGAGGAGGAAAGAATGTGGGGTCAGGGGAAGTGCCATGTAGCTGCAGAAGGAGACAGATGCCCCAGAACCTTACCAGTAAACCATGAGCGTCATGGTAAAATATAAAAAAATAGAAATGGGTTAATTTAAGACACAAGGGTTAGCTAAAAAGATGCCTAAGCTATGGCCAAGCAGTGTTGTAATTAATACCATTTCTGTGTGATTATTTCGGGTCTGGCAGCCAGAGAACAAAAAGTAATCTCCCACTACAGCATATGCCTTTAGTCTCAGCACTTGAGAAGTGAATACAAAAAGATCAGCCATTCACAGTCATCACATTCATCCTTGCCTATATAGGGAGTTTAAGGCTAGTCTGGGCTACATGAAACACCATAAATGATAGATGGATAGATAGACAGATAGATAGATAGATACATAGATAGATAGATAGATAGATAGATGGATGGATGGATGGATGGATGGATGGATGGATGGATGGATGGATGGATGGATAGATAGATAGATAGATAGATAGATAGATAGATAGATAGATAGATAGATAGATAGATAGATAGATAGATGATAGATAGATCTATAGATAGACATGAGCTCCCTCATGCTACTGCAAGTCACAAGTCTACGTTGAGTTGTTTGGCTAGAATCACGTCTTATCAGGCTTCACTCTTTTGGAAGGCTATCAAGGATGATCTATTTCCTGTCATTCTCAGCTTACAGAGGCTGCCTGTGCCCCTTGGTTGCGTCTCTCTTCCTTCATTTTCAAAGCCAGAAATGTAGCATCTTCACATTGATGTCTGAACTGCTAAAAGAACCACTGTGATTGCATTCTGTTCACCTAGAAAACCCAAGACAATCTTCGCATTTTAGAAACTTCACATCAGCAAACCTAGTTTCATCTATAACATCAGTACTCATTCTCTATGAAGCCTAGCACGTTGGTCTGGAGATGAGAAAGCAGGCAGTCAATTTTTAATATATTTTATTGATTTTTTTGAGAATTTCATACATGAATGTAATGTATTTATCATTCACCTAACTCTCTGGAACTCCCCCGCCCCATCCTCCTACCAACTATGTGATGTTCTCTTTTATGTTTTTTATGTCCCACTGAGTCCAAAATCAACACTGCCTATATGTACGTGGGCTTGGGACAAGGTCAACCTATCAGGGACTTCATTTCTAAAGAAAACTGACTCTTTCCCATTGGACCCATTAACTTTCAATAGTTCTTTAAGTATGGGTTGGGGCTTGTATCCCTCATTCATGTTGGAAAGCAGACTGGTTTGATCTTGTGCAAGTGTTGTACAGACAACCACAGCTGCTATGAGTTTGTGAGCAAAGTGGCCCCAACATATCTAGAAGACACTGCTTTTGCCCCAACCCTCCCTAATCTGTAGATCTTACAGCCTTCCTCCCCACTCTTACTAATGTTCCCTAAGCGCTGAAGGAGGCACGATGCACAGGTCCCATTTATAGCTGAGGGCTCCACAGGTACTTATTCTTTACATTTTGACCAGCTGTGACTCTGCACATTAGCCTCCAGGAAGTAAGCATCTTTGGGAGAAGATGTTTCAATGTTGCAAAGGTCCTTTGGGCCAACCCAGTTATAGCACTTGTTATATAATCCAGTAGCTTCAGGATCAGCACGTGAATGCCTGAGAGCAAATCTCAGCGGAGCTCTTTCGCCTATTATGAAATGGGCCAGTTTTTTTTTTTTTTTCACTGCCCTGGGCAGTTCCCCCTTTGTAAAAAGGTAATGTTTATTTCATTGATTCAGTAAGAGAATTAAAGTACCTTACATAACCCATGCTTAACACTTCACGGAATGTGTGGCCCAGAGCAATTACTAAATAAATGGCAGTGTTGTCTGTGATCACACAGCCATGACTAGAACTCCAACATTTTGTGAAAACTGGGGGCTTATGAGTTACTCCTCTCTCTTCTCCATTCTCCTCAAATTTATGCATTTTCTATTAAATAGAGTCTTGAAGAACAGAATAAAAGCCCACCACACTTACTCTGGATGCAAACCCTAAGAGGAAAAAGAACTATTTCTTAAGCCAGCTACCAATGTGATTGATGGGCAGGAAGTGGCAGACTCCACAGTACAGTGTAACAGACAATCAGGACACTGAACTCAGGTGTAGGCTCCAACGGGCCATCAGTGAGCATAGTGTGAGCCTGGGGACCAACGTGGGGATGCCAGAATGTCAGGAACACTCAAAGAGGGCAGAGTTCCAACTTTCTAAGGGAATGTGGGTCTCCTCAGTAATTGACAAATGAGAAATAGTCAGAGCATCTCCAACCGCCCAGGAGGAAGAGAGAGTGGGAGAGGAATTGGATTAACCAAGTAGGCCGGGCAGGCTGGTCTGTCTCAGAACATTAATTTGGAGAGATATTAGGTTAAGCTTTGCAGAGAGGCAATGCTAGCCTATGAGAAATGGCTGCCCACTCTGCTGGCCTCAGAATTTCCCAGGAGATGACAATTTATTTCAGTTAAACCCACTGCTCTCTTGACAGTTCCATGTTTTTACGAAAGAGTATGCAGTTGCCTAGGAAGATCATTTTAGTTCAAAGAAATACTATAGCTAACAAATAAAGCTAATTAAAATATGTTGAACTTCTCTAGAGGTATGCATACATGTACTCTGTAGGGGTGTGTGTGTGTGTGCGCGCGCGTGTGTGTTGAGGTCACAACACACCATAGATGTGTTGAGGTCAGGGGACAAGTAGAAGTCCTTTCTCTCCCTCCCTATGTGGGCCCTAAGGATAGAAGTTGTCAGGCTTGGTGGCAAATGCTGAATCCTCTCATCAGCTTAATCAACCTCTTTAAAATATGGGTTCCACTTAATATTAAAAAATGGGTG
Source organism: Chionomys nivalis (assembly GCF_950005125.1). NCBI lineage: Eukaryota > Metazoa > Chordata > Mammalia > Rodentia > Cricetidae > Chionomys > Chionomys nivalis. The sequence continues at coordinate 18,041,488 of NC_080090.1, read as the reverse complement.
CTTTCTGATACAAATAATAGGTACAAAGAATTTATTAAGAGAATACTTAATATCTCATGGGATGATGGGAAGCCTGGAGACTGAGACTTGGAAAATACAAGTCCAAGAATAACCAAAGCTATCCCAAAAGGTCATGACACGGGAGCAACCAGCTTAGGGAATGACGGTCACCAGTGGACCTGTGACAAGCTGCCCCAATGTACTGTGAGTTAATCCAGCTGGACCAATGAATTAATCCAGGATCTACACCCATGTCTTTGCCCTGTGTCAGCTTCCTCATGTCATCAGAGTAACCTAGACAACTTGGAGAGCAAGGTCTGGGATTCTTACAAAATGAGAAGATTGACATTATTCCTCTAAGCCCAGTCTCTCTGTCCTTCTAGCCGTGGGTAGAAATACACCAGTCAATGGCATCTAGAAACTGCAATTCAGAACTTCCCAAGGCTCTGCAGTCCATAGGCCAGAAACATGAGTCAGAACCAAGATGAACCAAACACAGAAAGTTCCCTCTGCAGTGCAGTTCAATGACCTTTGTAAGTTACCCACTTTATTCATCCCAGGGAGGTGTTGGGCGCATCCTAACAACATCGCTCACTCTCTTAGTTACTTTTCCCATTGCTGAAACCAAATGTTCTAACCTCAGCACCTTCAAGACGGGCAGATTAATTTTACCTTACAGTTTGAGGGTATAGCCTATTATGGTGAGGAAGTCACCGGGATAGGAGTGTGAGGAGCTGGTCACATTATATCGGCAACCAAGAAGCAGAGAGAAATGAGTATGTGTAATCATCCAGCTCCCTTTCTGGGAGCTTTGCTTGAGCATTTTTTTGTCTTATTGGTTTTTACTTTCATATTCTGGTTATTCTGGTTTCTGACTTTGTGTTTCTGTGCGACATGTGAGCTTCTTGTTTCATTTACTTTTTAGAGAGAGAAAGAAAGGGTTTGGGTAGGTAGGAAGGTAGGAAGAATCTGGGGGGAGTTGAAAAATGGAAAAGTGTGATCAAAATATACTTCCTTTCTGGGATTCAACCTGGGACCCCAGTCCAGGGAATGATGACACCCACATTCAGGGTGGATCCTTCCACCTCCACTAGAGTAATCTGCATGCTCTCTCAAGGTCTTGCTAAGACCTTGGGTGATTCTAGATCATGTCCAGTTGACAATAGTAATGATCATGCCTACTTAATCCCTTCTGCCACCTAAATCAGATTTATTAAATTCAGTAAGGCTTGCAAATTACACAACTTTCCTCAAACCACATGGCTGGTACAAGAAAGACCAGGATTCAAGCCCAAACATGCTCAGTTCAAAAATTCATGGTATTTTCTCAATTTCAGTACCAAAGCCTTCCTGAGGAAAACTTAGTCACTCATCCACAAAGTCAGATTGGAATCTTTACTGACTTCATGATGTAGGGGAATAGATTCTCTTTTGGAGGTTCTTAGTCTCATCAGTAAAAGAATTTAAGAATGAACCCAACTGAAAGCTCAAGAATAATGTTACAAAAGTGTTCAATTGAAAAAGAATTGTTTTCAGCTGGGCAGTGGTGGCGCACGCCTTTAATCCTAACACTCTGGAGACAGAGGCAGGCAGATTTCTGTGAGTTCGAGGCCAGTCTGGTCTACAAGAGCTAGTTCCAGGACAGGCACCAAAGCTACAGAGAAACCTTGTTTTGGAAAAAAACCAACCAAACAAACAAACAAAAACCGAAAAGGAATTGTTTTCATACAGTATATTCTGATCACACTTTTCCATTTTTCAACTCCCCCCAGATCCTCCCTACCTCCCCAATTTCACACCCTTTCTTTCTCTTTCTAAAAAATAAATAAAACAAGAAACTCACGCCCTCACAGAAACACAAAATCAGAAACCAAAAGTAAAAGCCAATAAGACAAAATGTTCAAACAAAGGTATATGAGGCAAAAGTCTATAGAAATACCATTGAGCTCGTTTTGGGTTGGCCATCTACTCTTGGGCCTGAGGCCTACTATGAAGTGTGACTACTATACCCAGTGAAATTCACTGGAGAAGACGAATTTTTCCTTTATCAATTGCAGATAGCTTTTTGATTGGGAGTGGGAACTGCATCTACTTCCCCAGTCTCAGTGCTGGGAGCCACGTGGCTTAAACCTGTGCAGTTTCTGTTCATGCCGCCACAGCCTTTGCAAGCTCATGTGTACATCAGTCCTATTGCCTCTGGAGGACACTGTTTCTTTGGGGTCACCTATCACCTCTGTCATCTTTCTGCCTCCTCTTCCACATAGTCCCCTGAACCCTGAGGGCTGATGAAGACATCTTATTTAGTACCGAGTACTCCAATGCTTCTCACCCTCTCCATATTGTCCAGTTGTGGGTTGCTGTGTTAAGTCCCACGTATCAAAAGAAAAGGCTTCTCTGATGATGACTGAATCCCAACTCCATTTCTTTTATTAGATTTTAAAAGCACAACTCCAGGACCATCAAACTATAAACTTCAGCAGGTGCCTAGGGAAGAGAAGGGAAAAGCCTGCCATTTCAGTAGCCACAGAGGTTAGACACATGGCCAACAAGCAGACACTTGAGGGAGAGGCTTGGGGAGAAGTGAGGAAGCACAGCGTGTTGGGAGAGGGGAAACTGAGGAAGGCCTGCTGAGAAGAGAGATAGAAGAAGAGAAAAAGGCAAAGCTCCAGTAAGACAGGCAAAGTCGACACCCAACCTTTGGATAAAAGTGGCCACTAATCTGAAATTCAAATGCAAGCTGTAGGGCTATTTGCTCAGTCTAACAGCCAGCAGAGGCTGAAGCCTCCCTCTGTTACCTCCACATTGCCTCCAGCACTGTCCTGGAGAGGGATTACTAAGGAATACAGAAGTCAGTGTCGTCTGAAAGGGAAGAGATTCTTAAGGTTATTGTCCCACGTCCTCCTGCAACTGGGGCTCCTCTGATAGACTGGACTCCCGTTTGATGTCTAAACATGCGCTTTAAACAGATATTTAAAAGCATGTGTGTAGGAAGTATGTGTGTTGCATGTCTGTGAGTGTGCAGTGCACTTGTCCACATGCTGGCACACAGAGCTCAGAGGAGGATGTCAGGCATCTTCTGTCATTGCCACCTTATTCCTTGAAAGATAGGGTCTCTGACTGAATCCCAAGCCCACCCCTTGTCTCCACTCCCTATATGTGAGATTATAGACACACACAGCTAGGCCTAATGTTTTGTGTGGCGCTGAGGGTTTAGATTCAGGTCCTCATGCCTGCCCAGTATGAATTACCACCCACTGAGCCATCTCTCCAGCTACACTGCTTGTTTGAGTGAGTGAGTTTGGTTCCTGCTACACTGATTGAAATGGATGTTTGGTGTAGAAATAACACAACAGGGGGCTGGAGAGATGGCTCAGAGGTTAAGAGCATTGCCTGCTCTTCCAAAGGTTCTGAGTTCAATTCCCAGCAACCACATGGTGGCTCACAACCATCTGTAATGGGGTCTGGTGCCCTCTTCTGGCCTGCAGGCATACACACAGACAGAATATTGTATACATAATAAATAAATAAATATTTAAAAAAAAAAAAAAAGAAAGAACACAACAGAAAGAGAAAAGGAGAAAACTTGTATCCTTTTGAAAGAAGAGCTCCGGGTTCGGTTGCACCTGAGATCAGGAGCACATGTCGCAGACTGTGTCTGCCTATGTCTGTGTGACTCACCCACTTCCTGTCATGAAATGGCAAGGCTTCAGGCTGCAGCTTTGAATGCCCAGAACATCTGCTGCTAGCACATGCAGATGACCACAGGGGACTTTGGTGGATTACTAATGGAACAATTCCCTCAAAGCCAACAACTCAAGTTGCCTTTAAATGGAAACCCCTGCGGGCTGCCCTGCAGGAAGGCTCTGCCTTTCTACTTCAAAAAGCTCTTATGAAGATTAATAAATTAATGTTTTCAGTGGTGATCAGGAACTCTGGAAAAGCTTTGCTATTGTGCATTTTAGAAATATATGAAGTCTTCCATTACTGAGATATTTAGTATGGCCCCCACAAAGAAGAACTACAAGCTAGAAGACTTTCATGAACCACTTAAACTATAGCTTGTGTAACTGAAGATTTGGACTTTAATTTTTCATCTTAATTTTAATAGTTGCACCTGGCTGGTGGCTACACTTTACAGAGCAGAAGATTAAAATAATCACCACACAGACATATTTAATATGCAAAGAGTCCAGCCCATGGCATAGTCCTAATTATTGCCAGAGTCATAGCATTACATCGTAATTATATACCTGGATCAGAGGTTGTCAAATTGATTTCTCAAATAACATTTCCCTCAAGACATGTGGAATTTAATAAAATGTTGGTTTAAACAATCCAAAGCAGTGTCTGTCATACATTTAACATGACTGTGCATTATCCATACCTGAAAACAAACCATTGTATGCAGGGCTTTTCAGTATTTATTTCCTGAGATTCTTTTATCCACAAAATCCATATTGGCATTTCCTGAAGATGTGTTTATGAGACATCCTGAAATACAGTTTGGGAAATACCAGTTTGGAATAAAGGATACAATGAGATTTAAATCTAGAACCTATATAGTACTACTCTTTTTTTATTTTTATTAATTTTATTTTTTAGAAACAATCATTTCTCATTTTACATACCTGTCCCAGTTCCCATTCCCTCCCCTCCTCCTGCCCCCCCTACTTTCCCCTCACTCTAGCCCCCCCATCCACTCCTCTGAGAGAGTAAGGCTCCAAGTGGAGTTAACTAAGTCTGACACATTATTTTGAGGCGAAATTGAGGCCCTTGACCCCTGTATCTAGGTTGAGCAAGGTATCCCTCCAAAATGAACGGGCTCCAAAAAGCCAGTTCAAGCACTAGGGATAAATTCTGATCCCACTGCCAGTAGGCCCACAGACTATCCAAGCCACACAGCGGTCACCCACATTCACTGGGCCTAGTTTGGTCCTACGGCAGGTTCCCCCACTATCTATTCAGAGTCGGTGAGCTCTCACTAGGTCAGGTCAGCTGTTTCTGTGGGTATCCCCATTATGGTCTTAACCTATTTGCTCATATTATCACTCCTCTCTCTCTTGCACTGGTCTCTAGAAGGTCAGCCCAGTGCTTAGCTGTGGATCTCTGCAACTGCTTCCATCAGTTGCTGGATAAAGATTCTATGATGACAATTAAGGTAGACATCAGACACCCTCTCCACTATTACTTAGGGTCTTAGTTGAGGGTCATCCTTGTAGATTCCTAGGAATTTTCTTAGTGCCAGATTTCTCACTAGCCCCATAATGGGTCCGTCAATCAAGATATCTCTTTCCTTGCTCTCTGTCCTCCCCTCCCATCCATCCCATCCCCTTCCCTCATGTTCTCCTCCTCCCTCTCCTACTCCCCTCACCTTCTGCTCTCCCATCTCCCCCACCCCCACTCCCATTTTCTCAGGAGATTTGTCTAATCCCCTTCCCAGGTATATCCATGTATGTCTCTCTTAAGGTTCTCCTTGTTACCTAGCTTCTCTGGGGTTGTGGGCTGTAGGTTGGTATCCTTTGCTTTAGGTCTAATATCTACTTATGAATGAGTACATACATGTTTGTCCTTCTGGGTCTGGGTATCTCACTCAAGATGGGTTTTTCTAGTTCCATCCATTTGCATAGTTTTTTTTTGTTGTTGTTGTTGTTTTGTTTTGTTTTTCCCTGATGTTACCCAACTTTCTGTTACTATGACAAAATTCCTGATAAAATCCACTTAAAAAGGAAAATTTTTTTGTCTCTTAAAGAAATTATTTTGTCTCCTGGGTTTCCTCAGAAGCCTAGCTTCCTTTACTAAGGCTTCCTGCCATTGATTCCACCACCTCCCAACAGTGCCACACCATATCTACCATGGGTCTTTGGGGTATATTCAGAATCTAAAATACAATGCTTTCAGGTAGGGGAAAAAAACCTCATAATTTGTGGATTGTGTATATCAATAGATGGCTTTTAATCAGTGTAGAGACAAAGTAATTTGACATTAAAGACTGCTGCGATCCTATGTAATGAATGTTAGCCTAAAAAGAGTCATTTAAGAATAAAGCACAAGAATGTTTTAGAAATACAGTTATTCATCACTGTAGATGAAAATGTTTGGCATCTAGTCAAAATTATTCAACATACCAAGGAGCAATAAAGTGTGACCCACAGTAAACAGAAAAACCTAATCAGTGGAAATAGACCTTGAAATGGCAGAGAGTAGAATTGATAGATGATGGACACCAGACCAGTTATAAATATTATGACCCATTTACTCAAGAAAATAAGAGGATGGATCATATTATGTAGTTGTAAAAGATATTTTTTTTTCATTTTTATCTATAGGAGATACATGCATGAATGGCATTTGATTTTCTCCCACCCTGTGGGTCACAAGGGTCAGGCTTATGGCAGATGCCTTTACTAACTGAGCAATCTTACCAACTCATAAGAAGATATTTTTTAAAAGACCTTGATTAAACTACCAAAAATAAAATTGTAAGATCTAAGATGAAAGAGATGTTAGAGAGATTAATGACAGATAGGCACTTGAGAGGGAAAGATTAGTCAGCCTAAAGACTGCAATAGAAACTTCCTTTAAAAGGAAGTACAAGAGGAAAACACGAAAAAATGAATATAGTCTTGGGGCAAAGCTAAGGAGGGTAAGATCCATCAATTTGTTCTCCTAGAATGAGAGGTGAGCAAGAACAATGGGGAAAAATATTTGTAGAAGCTGTAACCAAAAGCTTTCTAGAGTTGATACAAATTTTCAGCTTACAGACATGAGTTGTAAGTCCCCAAACACCAGAAATAGGAAGAACGCTACATCAAGGTCACACTAACCAAATGTGCAGAATCAGCTGTTAGTGATCAAGTCTAAAAGTAGTCTGTGAATCAGGAAATTGAAGAAAATCCTTCTCTAACCCAGAAGAGTGCAGCCAACTTTCTCTACCTACCAGGCCTTTTGCTGTTACCCAGGGGCTCCAGAATGGGACCCTGGTTTCTCCCTTTTGTCAATACTTTTCTTCTCAGCTACTCTCATTCCATTGGAAAGCATGTGACCATAGCAATCATAGTAGTCCAGGTCTGTCAGAGTACCAGAAACACCAGAATATTTTATAGAAGACAGAAATGAGATGCAGATATACATGGGAAGAAACAGAAGAAATAGATACATGTGTGACAGGGGCAGAGATGGAGATTTTAGAGATGGGGACAGAGACAAAGGAGACTGTTATAAGGAGGGAGGCCACTCATTCGTTCCTGGCCGCTCAGACCCAAAATAATCACTCAGAATCTATATTATTTGCAATACTGTTTGGCCAATAGCTTAAGCATATTTTTGACTTACTCTTAAATCTTGAATTAACCCATTTTTATTATTTTTATATTTTACCATGAGGTTTGTGGCCTACCAGCAAGGTTCTAGCTGGCAGAGTGTGTCTTTCCCCTCTGGTGGCTCCATGGTGTCTCCCTGACTCCACCTTCTCTCTCCCAGCATTCTGTTTAGTTTTCACCACCTAGCTCTACTCTTCCCAAGGCCAAGGCAAATTCATTATTCATTAACCAATAAAAGCAACACATATACAAAAGGAACTCCCACACCAGGAGACAAATATAGAGACAGGTGACAGAGACATGGGTAACAGAAAAAACTAAAGATGGTAGAGAGAGAGGTTGAGATGTAGACACAAAGACATAGGTTACAGACAGATAATGATGACAGGGATAGAGAGGAAAGAGACACAGGGGTTTTAACAGAAGTTTTTACCTTGTACAATTGTAGGTTAATTGCTGGTTAAGTCATCTCTGAAAGGCTGTTGTTTCTATGTTCTGTCCTGATCTTATTTTATCTATGGTCAATGCTTCTATAGTTGCGTTACATGCTATTAATAATTCCCTATATGAGGAATGCTGGGTTTGCTTTTCACCAAAGCCCCCCTTTTATGGAGGAGTGGCTGCTTTTGGCTCCCCCAACTTAACTAATGATACAAAGGATTTAAGGTGGCATCCTGTTGATGGTGAAGGTCTTACGATAAGCCAGGTCTCTGGTGTGGGACTATGCCTTAGGGGACCAGCCTTTGCTTCCCTCAACTATTGCAGTATACCTGCAATCAGACATTTATTGTTAATAATTCTTTTTCTTATGTTTCTGCACCTGAAGGATTCTATTTTGCCTGTTCCTTGGGCCTCATCACTTATATAGTTACCAATAACTTTTTGATCAATGACAATTATTGTGTGCTAGTGCGGTTGGTACCTTGTCTGACGATACATGAGTCAGAGAATCTCCTCCACTTTTGGGAACAGGACGCTATTACGCCCCGATACAAGAGGGAACCTATTTCAGCCATTACCTTGGCTGTTATTTTGGGATTAGGAGCCACAGGTGCAGGAACGGGGATTGCCTCTCTTATCACCTCCCAACAGCAATATGCCCAACTTAGCCTGGCGGTAGACAGAGACATCCAGGAATTACAAAAGGGTCTGGAAAACCTAAAGGACTCATTAGTCTCTCTGTCAGAGGTGGTTCTGCAGAATAGACGAGGCCTTGACCTAGTTTTTCTTAAAGAAGGGGGACTTTGTGTTGCCCTTAAAGAAGAATGTTGCTTTTATTCAGACAAAACAGGCCTAGTACAGGATAGCATACAAAAGGTAAAAAACAGTTTAGAAGAAAGAAAAAGAAACAGAGAAAAGCAGGAGTCTTGGTACCAAAACTGGTTCTCCACCTCCCCCTGGTTGTCCACACTTTTGCCTAGTTTATTGGGCCCTCTTGTGGGACTATTACTACTATTAACCTTTGGCCCTTGGGCCTTTAAAAAACTAACCCGCTTTATTAAGACCCAGGTTGACGAAATAACAAGGGATTCCATTGCTGTTCATTACCATCGCTTGAACACTCGAGACTCCACGGAGGACCTGAGAACTCCAGAGACAGAGCAACCTGCAGCCGCTCTCCAATTCTCTACCCTTGCTACACACCCCAAACCCCTTAGGTCTTGGAATCCCTGGAAAAAAATGTTTGGCAGGCAGCACTCATAATCTTATTGTGGAGTAGGCATTTAGGAAGGAGGATATACCTTAGGCCAGACTAAACGGTGAATACTGGGTTTGGAAAATGCCCTTTCTTCTTGACTGGAAGATGGAGCTATTGGTGCCCAAATTATATCATTATATCTTTTATTTGAGGAGCTCCTCACAGTCTTTTCATTAATGATAGATGCAGGGGCCCAATGACGGGAGTTAGTGTGGACCCTCGCCTGAACAGCACACCATACAGAGGTTGTAGAAACCGGCTCAATATGGCATGGTGCCAGGCACGAGAATCGCCCTCCACATGGCCTAAGACAGGGTACCATGCGGTCAAAGACCTGCTTACTTTAGGTCTTGCTAGATACCTTTTATTTGAGGACCTCCAAGGAACTAATGCTACTTATAAGGCACCCCTCTGTTTCCAGGAGAGGTAAATTGCTCCACCATTCGAGAGGAGGGTCCCTCCTTGTCCCAGTCTCTTCCCATTCAGATCTGACACCAGGGTTAGACTCTGACCTGGTGCCCTCCACTTGATAGATGCCTGCCTTTATAAAAGGAAGGGGGAATGTCAGGAGCCATGTCCCCCCAAATTATTATAAGAATCACCGCCGTGAGGAGTTTTGCAGAGAGCTCTACTTCTCAATTGTATTGAGAATAGTTTCATTGACAAAGCCTATCCCATACCCAAATTAACTGTTAATAGAGAGCTATCTGTTAACGGAACCCGCCTCACATTCCAAACTATCTAGAGAACTAGGTATGTCAACTTGTGACTTCCTGACCAAGGAATCGTGACCTGACCGATTGTAACCTCTTGGCCTATGTGACAGGCATGGACCATGTGGCAAGATCCCGTGCCCTAGCCCCCCAAGCTCCTCATCCAGGGGCTATATAAGCTGTAACCATGACTCTAATAAATGGAGGCTTCGACAAATATGCTTAGCCTCATTTCTCTTATCAGCCCATGTCTTTCAGGTGGTACCTCTCCGTGACCCTGGAATAACTGACCAGCCAGGCGGGTTACAGACCCTAGACAGAGTAACCCATCAAGGTGGTCGACAGGTCCATTCTTACCAAAAACACAGCCTATAAGAAAAGGAATCCACAAAAATGTAATTCAAGCTAAATTCAGCCAAGCTAAACTGACACATCAACAACAACAACAAAACCACAGCAATTAGAATAGCATTTGGGAGGGTAACAGAGAATTTCAATTACCCGTGTTCATTCTGGTTCCAAAAAGAAAAACAAGAAAAGGAAAAAGATAGTTCTGTAAACTTGGTCAGGAGGTCATGAGCCCTGGGTGTGGGGGATGGAGAAAGAGCACACTCCTGCCACTGCTGGTTTCTCAATGGACATGCTGTCAAACCGCCTTCTAAATATTAAATATCTAAATATCTCCACAGAGAAGTCCTGCTCTCAGCCTTGTGTAAGGAAGCCTATTTCTGCACTGGGCAGCAGTAAATGTAAAGACTCATAACTGGTCAAAGTGACCAACCTTAAATGAGATGGCCATATCGGCCTTCTACACCCCAAGGGCCAGGGGACATCTTAGAATAGGAGACAGAAAGAATGTCAGAGTCAGACTTGTTTAGACAGAACATAAATCTGGCACTGCAGACTCTGCAGCTGTTGTGGCTATCTGTACATGATCGAGCCGAGGAGACCAGTCAACACTCCAGCAAGAAGCACTAATGGGACAAAGAAACTCTTTTTTTTTTAAGGATATGAATGTGAAATGGGGGCTGTTGAAGAAATTGAAAGAAGCAGTTGGAGTTGTATATGATCAAGATGTATTACCTACATGTATAAAATTATCAAAGAACAAATAAATTTTATTCCAAATATAATGCCAAGAGAAGAAAGCTATTAAATATCCACCTGGAGAGAACCTATACCTTTATTATACAAGGATATAGGGCATCCGTTATCAGGCAAACTGCAGAATGAGCCAGGATAGAATTAGGTGTACTGAGTGAAGCCCAGGGCAGCCAAGGCTACACAGAGAAACCCTATCTCAAAACAACAACAACAACAACAACAACAACTGTAGTAGGGGCTGTGGGCCTCTTCCCACAGCCCAGCTCATGGCTGCCTAGCTAGCTTATGCCCCAAAATAATGACACACAAACTGTATTCTTTTAAACACTGCTTGGCCCATTTCTATTCATGTGTGTAGCACCCCAAGGAGCGCTTACCGGGAAGATTCTAGCCTACGTCCATCCTGGGTCGGAGCTTTATTGCATCTGCTGGGGAGAGGGGAGCATGGCGTCTGCTCCAGAGAGCAGAGCTGTCGAGTCTGAGCTCACTTCCTATTCCTCCCAGCATTCTATTCTGTTTACTCCACCTATCTAAATTCTGCCCTATCAGATGGGCCAAGGCAGTTTCTTTATTAGCCAATGACCTTCCTCCATCATTTCCCCTTTTTCTGTTTAAACAAAAAGGAAAGGCTCTAACATAGCAAAATTACATATAGCAAAACAGTTATCAAGTAAGAATTACAGTTACAATATTTACATCTATTTTATCTTTATCATAACTAAAGAAAACTATAACTATCTATTCTTCAACTCTATCAAAGACTCCAGAAGGATATAATGTTACCTAAGCAAACAAGAAATAAGCAACTTCTAAACTCTAGAAATGACAGAGACATCTCGCTGCCTTGACAGTCACCCAAAGTTTCTCTGTACCGTTGGGGCATCCATCTTCGGCCTACAGGCCCATAGTTTCCAGCAGACATTTCCATGAAGCAGGAAATTTCAAAGGCAGTTCAGTCACTATCTGCTGTGTCCTGCAGAATGTCTCGCATGAATTCATGTCTCTTTCATGAATCAGGAACCCCAAAAGATCATCTCACCTTTAGGCAAGTTCAGCAGTCCTCTCTCTGCGGGTTCTTTGTGTCCAGTTTATACAATAGTCCAGGCAAGAGCAGTTTCTTGCCCAAATAGCTATCAAACTCCATAAGGTGCCTCTTCGATGCCCATCTTCTTTCTTCTTGAAGTAGATTGGTGCTGCCAGGAGCAGAGTGTCTCATTGTCATGAAAAACCCTAAGTTATTAAAACACTTAAAATGCCATATTTTATAATCTTTGAAAGATATGAAGAATGCCTATCTAAAATATATCTATGTACATCTAGAAAATCTAACATGATTACAAGCTTGACTTTTATAGATGATTATCCATTAACAACCTATATACATTACATTTTTAAATGAACTACACAATCACAATACCTCAATCAAGATCAGAAATACATATACATATAACAAAATTGACCTTAAATCTAAATCACTAAAGCAAAATCCATATCAATGCAAATTATTCATACCTATATCATAACCCCCTTTAAATGTAAAAGAACATTTATAAACAATATTTGGGAATATGGGCGCAGTTATTTCTCTCCAAACTGCTTCCTGCTGAATGGGGGCGCTGTTATTCAGATCTTTCATGGAATAACCTGTGTGCCAGGGTCATCTCAGTCGGCAGTTGAGTGAAGTAATTTTCTGAAGGTGTTCACAGCAACCTTTCAGGAGGGCGTGGTCTATCATACCATATTATGATCCAAGAAGCAATCCATAGAGTCTCATTCTCTGTGAAAACAAAAGAAGAAACTCCTTTCCAAAGCATCATGTTCTTAGATTCAAATTTTAAAGTCAAGGTATTTTGAAAATATCTATCTTGGATTAGTTCAGCAGCATTTATAAACAAATATCTTTTAGCATCTGTTGCTCCTTCCTCAGCATTAAAACAATTCAAAGAGATCATAATAGCATACAGTATCAAGATTCTCTGTGTATTTTCCATCTTTGTGCAGCTTTATTTTAACTCTATTTTGTTTATTTTTACTTTTATTTTATATTTTCTGTATATCTTCGTCCTGGAATAACTCTTTAGACCAGGCTGTCCTTGAACTCACAGAGAATCTGTCTGTCTCTGCCTCCCAGGCAGTGGGATTAAAGGCGTGTGCTACCACACCTTGAAGTCTCAGAGGTCAATCTCCCTCTGCCTCCCAAGTGTTGGGCTTAAAGGTGTGTACTACCACACCCAACTACTTCCTTATTTTTGTTTTTTTTTTTTACTTTTAAGAACTTTATCTTTCAGCCTGCATATATTTTTAAACACACTGTAAATCATTTAAAGTTTTGTCTTTGAATCTCTCTTTACTGTATCTCTCTCTTTTTCTGACCACACGAGCCTTTAAATTACTGAGCAATATGGGTAGGATTAAAGCCGTGGCTTTGCCAGCTAAATCCAGGCCATTCCTTAGCTTTCCAGCCTCATGGCGGAGGTACCAGCTGTAGCCATGTTTATCACCACAACTCTGTGGCGTTTCAGGTCCTTGCCAGCAAACAAGCTACAACACTCAAATGCTCTCTCTGTAGCTGACCTCCTGCCTCAAACAGAGTTTGCCCTGGCAGGATGGCCCACAAAGCCGGCATTTTAAAACAGCACAACTTTTTTCCTGCTACGGATGAAAACCGAAAAGTATACCTTCAGCTTTTCACCAACACCGTTTTAAGTGTTTCGTGGCAGGACCTCTTAAATGAGCTGCAAGGTTTCACAGCTGAAGCTGAGTCAGGAAGCCTCTCTTAGATAAGAGCGCTTGCTTGCCTCTAGCAAGCAGAGCAGACCCGAGAAATGTTGCTACCAAGAAAACATGCTTTATTCTTTCCCAAGCTTTCTCAGGCTTTCAGTGGATTCAGTCATCCACGTCTGGGCGCCATCTGTAGTAGGGGCTGTGGGCCTCTTCCCACAGCCCAGCTCATGGCTGCCTAGCTAGCTTATGCCCCAAAATAATGACACACAAACTGTATTCTTTTAAACACTGCTTGGCCCATTTCTATTCATGTGTGTAGCACCCCAAGGAGCGCTTACCGGGAAGATTCTAGCCTACGTCCATCCTGGGTCGGAGCTTTATTGCATCTGCTGGGGAGAGGGGAGCATGGCGTCTGCTCCAGAGAGCAGAGCTGTCGAGTCTGAGCTCACTTCCTATTCCTCCCAGCATTCTATTCTGTTTACTCCACCTATCTAAATTCTGCCCTATCAGATGGGCCAAGGCAGTTTCTTTATTAGCCAATGACCTTCCTCCATCAAACAACAAAGAATTAGGCAGTTGTGTAAACCTGAATGGCAGCTGTCTCAAAAGTAAGGAGGAACTTGAAGTTAATTTAGCTTGATGTGGAAGAATTTTGTTTTGTTTTGTTTTACTGGTGACAAAATGTGAATTACCAAAGCAATTACAATTCCCTGAGCATAGCTTAAAGATTATTTTCCCAGGGAGCTCTGAAACCCCTATGACTTGGGACCTTAGAGCACTTCTCTGGTGTGAACACTGGTAAGAGCGGTGGTGGCCAGAGACTGTGGCAAAGGGTCCCATGTGGGAGAGGCAGATAAATTCAACTAGTGCCCAGTGAGTGCAACCATTCTTTGAAACCATTCTTAGTAAAATGCTCCGGATGGATATGGTGAAGACCAGCTGGCAGCAGAAGCAGAGGCCTGGGGGTGGGCATGGGGACCTCTTTTTATTGTATAGTTCCATGTCTGCATTCATAGTAGGAAACTGCTTGTTAGTTCCCAGCTGCTCAGCCCCAAAATAATCACACAGAAACCATATTATTTGCAATACTGTTTGGCTAATAGCTTAGCATATTTCTGGCTAACTCATATCTTAAATTAACCCATCTCCATTAATCTGTTGTAATGCCTGTGCTTGCGTTACTCTAGGTACAGTTTGCATGCCACTGTCATTGTACCTTGTACCGTAAGCAAGCTGGATAAGGGCCTGGAGATTGAAAGAACACACTAGAGACCTGGGTCAATTGAAAGGAATCAGCCGAATGCCATTTATTTAACCTTGGGGAAATCCTTAGGTACCTCTCTGCTGCACAAGGAATTCCCCCCAGGCAGGTGGGAAATTGCCACACCCAAGATGGAGTAATGCCCTATAGCTAAATACCAGGTGGGGCAGAGGGAGCACAGGAACAAACAGGAAATGCTGGCTGGCCAGAAACTGTCCTCAAAATGAACTCTAGGAGCAGGGATGGACCCATGGGCCCTACAATCTGTGTATTGCCATGAGGATGCAGCTTACTAGGTAAAGTTCCTGCATATGTCTCTGGTGGGGTTACATGGCTTCTCCTGGACTCCGCCTTCTTTCTCCCATCATTCAGTTTAGTTTTCTCCTCCTACCTCTATTCTGCCCTGTGCATGCCTAAAACAGTTTGTTAACTAATGGTATTCACAGCATACAGAGAGGAATCCCGTATCATACATTCTTTTTTCTTTTTTGGTTCTTCAAGATAGCATTTCTCTGTGTATTTCTGGATGTCCTGTAACTCACTCTGTAGACCAGGCTGGCCTCAAACTCACAGAGATCCACCTGCCTTTGCCTCCTTGAGTGCTGGGATTAAAGATGTGCACTACCATCGCCCGGCCCATCTCTACATTCTTAATTCTTAACACTTAATGCATTTTCAATTTATTACAGCAGTCTCAGAAACCCAGATTTCTGTGCCAGCTTCCCGTTGCCTGTAAAAACTACAGACATACCCTCTCCATCCTTGAAATGCTATCCTGAAGTAAACAGCAAGTGGCATTATGGGAAGGGTCAAGCTGATAGAAAACAACATAGGGATAGTGACATGCTGAGGATCCAGGCATGGCGGAATAGGCTCAGGTCGTCAACCACCATCAATCAACAACACAGGCAGCCCACCTCTTTTGAATAATTATGAACTGAAGTCTTGCACTTACTGGTGTGCAGGGAGCTTTCCGCCTGGTGACATAACTGCCTCTGCCCAGAAATGACTAATGGCTTCTCGGGACACAGAAACTGTGATGAGGTGTGAGGTGCCTGGTTGTGGCCAATTGAAGATTAATGAGGTTTTAGTGCTGCTCGTGAAGTGTTAAACAACAAATAAGTAATTTCTAGGCACAGGCAACACCGGGGCTGGGATTTTGCTGCAGTTCTCCAGGGAAAATGCTTTCTCTTTTCTAAGACAAACCCAGAGAGCACTGTAATATGTAGGACTGAGACCATGCTGTGGCAGCTGCAGAAAGGGAAGGTTTGCTGTGCAAGCATGAGGATCTGAGTTCAAATCCCAGGATCCACATTAAAAAAAAAAAAAACTGGGCCTGATGGTGTGTGCTTATAATCCTAGCAAGGAAAAGAAAGAGATGAGAAGGTCCCTGGGGCTTACTCAAATATGTGAGACTCTGGTTCCTGAGTTAGACTTTGCTTCAACAATAAAGTAGCTAGTCCTGTAGAGACTCAAGGTTAGCCTCTAGCTTCCATTCACATGTTCATACACATATACTTGCATTTGCACATGCATGTACACACAGAAATTTTTTAAAAATAGAAAAGATACGTTTTTCTCCTCATATCCCCTGCTTAAGATTACGATTGGCCATTGATATTATTTGGCTTGTTGGAGAATGTCAGATGCTAGGAATTGGGAGTTATCAGGATCAGTCATCCAGTGCATAAACAGGGCTCCATAAGGAGTCTTGCATCAGGCTCCTAATGAATCTGTGAAACAAGTAATTCCCTGCCACATCACAGTTGTCTGACTTCCCTGTATCGCTAATTCTGTACCCAAGCAAATAGAAAAATTGCTTTTTCAGAGATCTGTGATTTCAAGAGATTAAGTTATTAACCATAAGTTTTCATCCCTCCTCCAGGCTATCCAGTTTAGAATACACATGTGCAGTTCTTCCCACTCACTTGTAAATTTCCCTAATTCTTAATTTTGGGTCTGGCCTTGGAACTGCCTGTAGGGTTTGGCTAGGGGCAAAGGTTAGAGTTTTGGTTGGTTCTGCGTAGGAACTTTAAGAAAGTCCATGCACCTCCCTTTTTCACTTGGGCTTCCGCCCCTGCTGGGAGTAGAGCATGACACAGCTGGCCTGCTAGTGCAAGGAAGACATAAGACTAGGCTGATGGGTGGCCTAGAGCTCCCATCCAGGCAGTGCTAAGCTGAGATCAGCCCCCTCCAAGCTAACTTCAGTTCCCAAGCAAGTCAGTGTTTTAAGCTGTTAGACAAGCAGTTAAACAAAGCCAATCATTTACTGAGTCTCTGTGATACTTCAGACATGGGTTAGTAGCAAGGCATACACAGACATGCAGAGTAGCCTTATCTCCTGATGGTCTCATCTCACCCAGATGAACATTCTGTCTTCTCACAATGAATATCCCCCGGGTGCAGAATCCCAAGCTCTCTGCCTCCTGCTCTAATATCATCTTTTCAGGTCATAATTTCCATAGCATTCTCCTAATTGGTGGCTGTCACAATGCCAATCAAGAAAGCTAAGAAACATTATAGGCATTCTTTTTTATTATTATTAATTTTATTTTACATCCTGATCCCAGTTTCCCATCCCTCCTCTCCTCCAATTCCCTCCCCTCACCTCTCCCTGTCCCTGCCCCAATCCACTCTTCCATTTCTGTTCAGAAAGGGACAGGCCTCCCCTGGATAGCAACAAAGCATAGCGTATCAAGTTGTGGTAGGAATAATAAACACCTCTCTATTGTGTAATATTTAATTATGTAAAGATGTGTTACATTTGTTTATGCTACAGAATATTATTTTAACTGTGTGAAGGTGTGTTACATTTGTTTCTTATATAAAAATGTATTGCATTTATTTATACTGTAGTTGTCCTACTATGTAAAGATGTGTTGCTGTTTCACCTTGGCTGCCTAAGGCACCTGATTGGTCTAATGAAATTCTGAATGGCCAGTATTTAGTCAGAAGAGAAATATGTGAGGTTGGTGAGCAGAGTGAATAAGTAGGAAGAGAAATCTAGACTTGAGAGAGAAGGAAAAGAAAATGAGGGAGAAAGAGAGGGATATGCCCAAGGCCAGAAACCAAGCAGCCACCAGCCAGAAATGAGAGGCAGTGAAAATAAGATATACAGAGAGGAAAAAAGGTAAAAAGCCCTGAGGAAAAACACAGATAAAGAGACACGGGTTAAGTCATAAGAGCTAGAAAGAAATGAGCCTAAGCTAAGGCTCCATTCATAAGTCCTCTTGTCATGATTTGGAAGCTGGTTGGCAACCCAGAAGAGAAAGCTTGCTACACTTCCCCTTGTATTAAAGTTAGGAAAGGCAACCCAGTATGAGGAATAGGTTTCCAAAAGCCAGGCAAAGAGTGAGGGGCAGCCCCTGCTCCCCACTGTTAGAAGTCCCACAAGTAGAGCAAGCTACACAACTGTCACATATATGTAGAGGGCCTAGATTGTTCCCATGCAGGCTCTCTGGTTGTTGGTTCAGAATCTATGAGCTCCTATGAGCCCAGGTTAACTTATTCTGTGGGTTTTCTTGTGATGTCCTTGACCCCTCTGGCTCTTGCAGTCCTCTGCCCCTTTCTTAGCAGGATTTCATGAACTTGGCCAAATGTTTAATGGAGGGTCTCTGTATCTGTTTCCACCAGTTGCTGGATGAAGTCTCTCTGATGACAATTGGGGTAGGTGCACAGCAGAATATTGTTAGGCATCATTACACTGAATTTTTATTCTCCAGTTGTGCTTGGTTCTAGCTTAGGGCTCTGGACCAACCAGCTCTAGGGCTTGTGTAGGGGAAGGTTGCTTGTTTGTTCCCAACTGCTCAGCCCCAAAATAATACACACAGAAACTATTAATTAAATCACTGCTTGTTCCATTAGCTCTAGCTTCTTATTGGTTAACTCTTACACATTAATTTAACCCATTTCTATTAATCTGTGCATCACCACATGTATATATATAAAATCTAGGATATTGGCATTTTTGTCATAACCTAAATGACACAAAAACTTTTACCTTGCTTTATAACCATTTGTACTATCTCTCGTTCCAGTGACCCTTGCAGCTACCCCCCCCCCCCAAAAAAAACCCAAAACAAAAAACAAAAGAAACCACTACCTGGCAGCATCTCTCCTCTGCTGTAGCCTGCTCTCTTGCTTTTTGACACTACAGAAATCACAAACATCACCCAAAATGAACAACTGTTAATGCCCCAAGAACTTTGCCTGCCCTGTTTATCAATTATTGGCTAGTTCACTCACTGTCATTGACATTCTTCAAGAATGACAGCCTCCCCTTCAAATAGTATTTAAAGTATTATTATTATTAAAATTTCCACTTCCTTCCCTCCTCCTATATCTCTCCCCCCTCCCTCCCTCCCTCTCCAGTCCAAAGAGCAGTCAGGGTTCCCTGCCCTATGGGAAGTCCAAGGTCCTCCCTCCTCCATCCAGGTCTAGGAAGGTGAGCATCCAAACAGACTAGGCTCCCACAAAGCCAGTACATGCAGTAGGAACAAAACCCAGTGCCATTGTCCTTGGCTTCACAGTCAGTCCTCATTGTCTGCCACGTTCAGAGAGTTCGGTTTGATCACATGCTCCATCAGTCCCAGTTCAGCTGGCCTTGGTGAGCTCCCATTAGAACAGCCCCACTGTCTCAGTGGGTGGGTGTACCCCTCGCGGTCCTGACTTCCTTGTTCATGTTCTCCCTCCTTCTGCTTCTCATTTGAACCTTGGGAGCTCAGTCCATTGCTCCAATGTGGGTCTCTGTCTCTAGTTCCATCCATCACCAGATGCAGGTTCTATGGTGATATGCATGATATTCATCAGTATGGCTATAGGATAGGGCCATTTCAGGCTCCCTCTCCTCAGCTTCCAAGGAACTAGCTGGAGACATCTCCTTGGAAACCTGGGAAACCCTCTAGAGTCAAGTCTCTAAATATTGCTTGAAATATTCTACCAAACCATTTAATTCCTAAGAAATTAGTGGTCCTTCAGTAAATTGACACCTAGCTTAAGGAAAGATTGTGTGGTTTGGTCAAGAGTCTCTACAACAGAGCATCCTACGGTCTCTTCCTGATGAACTCAGTACATAAGCTCAGTGAAGACTCAGCAGAGATCCCAGATTCTTGCTCCTTTTTCATCTCCACTGCTTGTGTATGGGCTGAAGGAGGGAGCTCACTGGAAACTGCACATCTTTCCATCTAGACCACAGAGACAAGACCAGGCATAGATTACTCAACACTTTATTATACCTTTAGGAGCCAAAGGTCAAGCACTTCATTTCAATGGAACTTTTGCACTGACCATTGCTTGGTTTTGTCTTTTGAAAATTTGACTTCTCTGAGAATTGGGGTTAGGGTGGGAGACAGCAGATTTGAAGGAAGGATGATTCTCTCCCACTGAAAAGACTTGTTAGAGAGCTACTAATCAGCTTGGGAAGAAAATGAAGACACCCATATCCAAGGAGTTTGAGGAAGCATACACATCAAAGTTAAAAGGAAACATCTATGTCTTTTTAATGTCTTATTTTGGGAAATAATTTACATGTTAAGTACCCCTTTGCATGTACATTCTGGTGAATCTCCAAATGTACGTTACCCGCCCTTTTCAGTCACTTCCTTCGCTTCCATCCTTCCAGTCTCCTAGCTGTGCTTAGTGGCTACTGGTTTTGCCTTTCCTAGAACTATATGAACTGAGTCCCTAATGTATGGATTCTGCAGTCAGCTTCTTTCTGTATTTTCTTAAACTGATGTTACCACTTATGTCTGTAGCGGGCTTGCTCCTTCCCATTGCTTTATAGGACTTCATTTTATGGATAAGTATAATTGCTTATTTACTTGTTGGTGAACATTGGTCACATTTCTAGGTTTTGGATATTACAAATACAAAGATTGTGTATGTTTGATGGCCATGAGATTTCATTTCTTTTGGAAAATAAATGACTGGATTGCAGGATAGTTTTAAAAGGAATTTATATACCTTTTTCGAAACCACTTTTCTGTCTTAAATATAAAAGTGTAATTACACATTATGAAGTTGTATAGGGTAATTTAAAAATTCAGTGTCAATTGATTTTTCTTCTTTGGAGACTCGAGATACTGGCAAGGGAAAGCAGATACTGCAGCTCATCCATCCACCCTGTGCTGGACTAAAGTCTGGGAAACTGGAGTGATGGCCGTGAGTCCTTTTTTGGTTACCAAGGAAGAAATAGCACAGAGGTGTGGGGGCGTATTTTTCTCAGTTTAAAAAACTTTCTTTTAGTCGGGCAGTGGTGGCGCACACCTTTAATGCCAGCACTCGGGAGATAGATACAGGTGGATCTTTGTGACTTCGAGGTCAGCCTGGTCTACATGAGCTTCCGGGACAGCCAGGGCTGTTCCACACAGAAACCATTCAACTTCCTTTCTATGGAAGTCCATTGCCACTACTCTGAGTATAAAGTGACACTGGAAACCCTATGTTATTGTATCTACAGGGGCAAACTCCACGCTGGTATCACTCCTCCTCCTCTCCCAGTAGTTCTGTGTTCCACCTAGACCCAAGGCACAGTTCCTCTTATTTTAACTTGGCTTACTTAGAGATAGGTGGAAAGTGTTGGAAGCACATTTCTGGTGACAGTCTTGATGCAGGGCCACCAGTTCCTATTATAGCCCTGGGTTTCCACCTTTAAAACAACAGACAGTCCCTCTGAGGTCACAATTTTCCTTGAAGCACTCAACATCCAGCTCTGTAGAGGGTTCTTTCTTCCATCAGAGTTTATTGTAAGAAATAGCAAGACTTTCTGCTTCTGTTTCAAAGTGGGATCTGATGACCGTTTCTGAGGCTGTAGTCACTCACGCAAGGGTATGTGGTAGAGGTCACTGGCTTGCTCAAGCTCTGCCAGCTGTTTTCAGCTTATAAACTATGAACAATCTGAACACCTAAGGAGATCTTGATTCAAATCCCAAACAGACTACTGAGTAAACTCCCTGTTCTCAGACTGCAGGTTCCTTAATCTCTAAAAGAGATGATCTCCTTCAGACCTCTGAGAACTGAGACAGTGCAGCCAATGCACTTGGTATACCACAAGGCCCGTCCTCTTCTCCATCTATACCTCAACTACCTCAAATATGAAGGAGTTGAACTGTGTAGTAGATGTCTGCCAATTCTGTCAAGATCCAATACTGCACACCTCAAAACTAAAAGGATTCCATCCAGTTAAAAATCAGACTTTGCAATAGCTTGAGTAGCTATGTTGAAAATAAGGAAAAGATGTCAATGAACAAATGTGTACTGTATACCGAGTTTTGCATAAGGGTAATGCAGAGTAGCAAACATTCCAACAAGCAATCGCTCCAGGTGGTGAAGTTGGTGAGATACAGCGGTCAGTGTGGGGGTGGGGGGGTGGACACTGGCTTTGTTTCAGAAAATTGCATTTGGAGGAAAGTGGGGAATGGGTAAGAGAATCAACTTAGGTCAGCTCGGAGCTTACAAATCTTTGAATCTAGAGCCACAGGACTCAGATATTACTGCTGGATTTCTGTTACTGGACACTCCCACATTCACATACCGAAAGAGTTCCTCAAAACTAGACAGGCTGTGGATCGTTTCTTGGAGATTTGCAATTTACATTCAGCTCCAGGTCCAGCTCAACTGCACAGGAGAGTATCTCAGAGGTGAACCGGGGAGCCTCTCCAGCTGTTTAAGACCTACTAATTGGACTGTGTAGCGCAGTGGATGTCAGGTAAACTAAGAGCACACATGGAGGCTAAAAGGGAAGAGAAGGGTTGCAAGGCAGAACATGGAACATTCTTACAACCAGATCAGAATAAAAACGAACTGAAAGGAATCTGCACATACAAAGCAGTATGTGCTCCCTTCAAGATGAGCAAAGGGACAGCCCATGAATAACCATGGTTCTAGAAGACTGTCTCTCACCTAATGTTTACTCACTCAGCTCTGAACTGCAATGTCTCCCTCTCACCGGAGAGTCAAGGACATCTGTCTCTGCTCACTGTCAGGAGCCTCGGTGATAAGAATACTTAGTATGTTAGGATAGTAACTAGGGAATGGATCAGATCTGTCTGGGCAAAACTAAATCTGATGGGTTACGAGACTTCAATGAGAAGAATCCGCAGTGTTTTTGAAGGAGTGTACTTCATAGTCCCGACAAAAGCCTTGGATAAGAATGATGCCCTCTCATATTGTAAATCAGAGTTGGAGGACCACATCCACATGGATAGGGCCAGGTCTCAAAACATTAAATCCAAGAGTTACTCCTATCAGAGATATAGCAAGCAAGCCCACAGACATGAAAGAGGCTAAATGGTACAAAACCTGGAAAGGATATGCCTACCCAGGAAAAGCAATCCCAAGGACACACAGGAAGCCAAATGGCACAGAAGAATGGGATCCACCCAGGAGACAATATGAGTGATTTAAAGAGAAGTACACATCCATGAAAGTAAAACACCTTGCTATGGTATCAAAGGAGGAAAACTTTATGAAGATATAGGTGGGAATTGAGGATGGGAGGGCTATGGGCGAGCAGTGAAGGCAAAGAACAAGCATACAGAGGGATGAAATGCCCAAGATAGCCCAGAGTCTTGTAGGAGGAGCCAGTGGAAATTCTATTGGGTACAAAGACACATAAACAGGATTAGAATATAAGTCAAGCTGTGAAACTGGTGATATTGATTAGTAAAAGGTGGACATTCAAGACTCAAGCTCTATTGAGAATGAAGAAAAAAAGTTTAATTGCTAGTTCTCCTTTGTTCCCCACTGCTATCACAAAGCTTTTGGATGACCCAAGGTTCACTGCAATTAACAGGCATGTGTGTGTTACACTGGAGTATTCAACTACTGTATACATTTATTGTAATTCTCTAAGAATATTTTTTTGGATGATCATATATATTCATTGACACTGGAAGTCTCCTTCACTAGAGCACTAGAAAATGCCCTGTAAACAGCTGTTTGGTAAACTGATGAACGTACATCTATCAGATGGTAGAAGATATGAATTCTATAATGCATAAAGTTCCAGAAACACTTTATTTAAAAATGGAGTTGTAAATGCATAACAAAATAACGTAATAAATGTAACAAAAATAAATAAGGAGAATGTATTCATACAAAATAAAATAACATAGTAAAAGGCCAAATGTTTATAATTGAACAAAACTGTGTAAACAAACAATAATGTAAGTATATATTTTAATACTTTCTTAGATTCCTTATCGTGTACTTCCATGTGGACAGACTCAGTACCAAACATTAACTAAAGGAGGGAACAATGGTGATTATTCTGCGTAACTTTTTCTTCAAATGGACCGACCCTGTTTGTTTTGTTTTTCTTCAAAGCACCTCACTCCCCTTACAACCTCTGAAATCCCGTTGAAGCCTTACTTCATGAGAATTGTGAATTTAGCTTTATAAGTAGAACAATTCCTTTTTTAAAAAAGAAAAATACGAGATCCATTATACAGCAGACTTTTGCTTTTACATCTTTACAAAAAGATTTTGCATTTTTATTAACTGATCCAACAGCACAGGATTTCTTAGATCCTGAAAAATCTTGAAGTATACAGTTAATTTCCCCTTAAAACAAATGTAGCATAGGTTATTGCTAATATATCAAAGATCATATCATAAAAGTTGCAGTTTATTTTTTTATAGACTAATGGGGCCATTAAAGCAAATCCAGGCCTATTAATATTTAAAAGAATTAAGATTCACCCAAATTATGGCATTCTAGGAACACAAAAATAATTCCTTTATTTAAAAACTTATCGAAATGTGAGTTTACCAGAAAGAAAACAAAACAGTAACAAAAACAAAGTTTAAAGAAGGTATTTTTCACAGGCTTTCTTTATAGTAGCTATTAGCCCAAAGCCTTAGTCGTCGTCGCTGTCTGGGAGGGTCCTTACAAATGTGTAAGACAGACACAGGGTTAACTATGGACCTACAGGGAAACACAGAAGCAATTCAATGACTGGGAGTGGAACTATCAACTACTCTCACGATTACTGGTTCTCAATGTCTCCTACTGAAGAAAAATTAACCTCATAATCATTTCAGAGGGATCCCCCTCCCCAATTTCCACATAAAAACTTGGTAACACAGGATAAATATACATGTTCTTAATTTAAAAAATATACTCCACCTAAACTATCTGTGAAGTTTAACCTTTCTAGCTGTCATTTCATCTAAAATGAGAGACAAAAATCTTATTTCCTTAAAGTAGAAAGAAAGTAAAAAAGGGAGGGAGAGAACAAAGAAAAAAAAAAAAGAAAAAAGTGTCAAATGGATCTTTTTGAAAAGTGGAGTAAAACACTGTGGGGTTAAAACAAATATAGTATTGTCAACTTCCTATGTACAGAAAGACAAGTCAGTCCTTAATGATATATAGGCATGTCCATCTATCACTCCCAGTAAATCTTAGTGCAAACATAATAATTAATTTCCGTAAACCCCAAGACAAGTTACTTAGCAACAGTTATATAAATCACACTATGCTGGAAAATTCTTAGGACCCAGGATGACTGCTGTGGAGGGTCTGCTTCACAGAGCACGGTGTCACTGTGATCAGTGACAGTGAGTAATAATATAAACCCTACTATTAAGAAGCAATTTGAATGGTTTAACAATCTGTACAGCTGACGAGAAGTTCATCTCAGGGAGTAGCTTGGCACAAGGAAACACAGGGGCTCAGAAACCTTGGATATTTCTGTTTGTTTGTAGGTCACAGAATGGCTTAAAACAAACAAACACAAAGATCTCTGAAGGGAAAGGATGCAACGATATGGTTCAATCTGAAAATCACGAAACCACAAAAGGCAAAGTTGACACAAGCTGCCTTTTGCTAAGTGTGCTTCAAGTGGTTGTGTGAGTGGTTTGAAAAGACTGGCATGACACATTAGAGGTAAAAATAAATAAATAAATCAAGAAGACAAAGATAAGATTGTTGCTGACCAAGCTCTCTTGTTTTGTATGTCAACACCATGTTGCTTCCAATACCCCTAGTCACTCCACAGGTAGCATCTCTACCAGGGAAGAGAACATCACTCTTGTACTGTAACGTCTTCCTCCTCCCCATCAGGATTGAACCTATTGAAATGGATACTGAAATCAGCCTCAGATTCAGCGTTCTCAAACTCAGCTGAGGCTGCAGCTGCTGCAGGGTGCAGAGCCCTAGTGTCTGGGCCGCAAAGTGCTGGTGTCTGACCAGGGCTGCTGTGGTTATTAACCGGACTCGATTTCTGTTTTGGTGGAGATGGCAGGATAGCATTGGGAAATCCCATGTTGTTAAGAGCCTCCAAAGTTCCATCTGGGTCAATCATGGCATTGATCACTGAAGGCAATAAAAAAAAAAAAAAAAAGGAAAAAGAGATGTAATTCTGCTTTTAATAAGATGAGGATATGAACATTGCTTTATCATTAAGACAGAATTTAGTTAGTCCTTTACTACTGTACTTAACCTGATTTAATAATCCTGTGGTTAACCTATATTGTAGATTACACAGACCTGAATGCGC
Organism: Chionomys nivalis; assembly: GCF_950005125.1. Lineage (NCBI taxonomy): Eukaryota > Metazoa > Chordata > Mammalia > Rodentia > Cricetidae > Chionomys > Chionomys nivalis. The sequence continues at coordinate 18,015,170 of NC_080090.1, read as the reverse complement.
TTCCTAGGCCCCTATAGTTACTTCAGGAAACTAAACAGACCAGCACTTGGAAGGGTAAAAGCCAAAAGCCTTTGGAAACTTACTTTTACCACCATTGAAGGGTACTAAAAATACTGATTATGTTTTTAACACCAAGATTTTATCAAATATAAATACCAAAATATGTTCACGATCTCACTCTATGCCAAGTGTGGTGGCACCAGAAGGGAGGCGGACCAAGAGTTCCAGGTCATCCCCAGCTACATAGAGAGAGCTCGAGACCAATTTGCATCAAAAGCGAAAGAGAAAAAATTTTTAAAATAATCTAATTTTATAATATTTTAGTTTTTATATTGGGAGCTATCCATATATTCATTTTATGTGGCTAGGATAGAAGGTAGAGCCTCACACATGCAAGACAGGCACTCTAGGACTGAGGAACATCTCCGGTCCTTTATATAGAGCTGTAAAACTTTCCTTTTATGAATAATTTGGATATATTCAGCTCTATACTTTTATACGTACTGGTTGGTAGTAGTCAAATACTGTCTCAATAATTAAAAAAAATATATAAGAAGTACATTTTCAGAAGTAGAATACACTAAGCTGATCTCAAAATCAATTCTCCTGCCTCTGCCTCCCATATCCTTGGATTAGACATCCACCCTATACTACCAAATCCAGAAGCATAATTACTAATTTAGTAGTAAATTTACCTTGCAATTGTTTTTCAACTCTTTTCAGCTCTTGTAAAATAGAAGAAATCTCCTGCAGGGAAAGCAATACTCCAAATTAGCTTACTAAGACATTCTTGGACTACAAGTCATGCACCTCATTATTTCTATAGTACTGTATTAGTAGCCATATCAAAGGACACCCAGCAAACAAGATCCAAATTAGATTCTTTAATAATGAAATTGAGTAATTTTTTTCAATAAGACGTTCAAGGCAATTTACTACTATACAAAGGAAGGTTTTGAAACATCTTGTCTGGTCGACTTTGTAATATCTTAACAATGTGCCTGTGAGTTTTCTTTGGAAAAATATATAAAGTGAAACATCAACATATAACAACCTGATAAATCCATGCTTTAAAACAGACAAATACTGTATTAAATAAATGGAAACAATATGTCAACTTAAAATTTAAAGCTACTTCTTTATAATGTATAATTATCATGTAAACAAGATATATCAGTGAGAACTACAGAAGATCCTCCCATGCTTTCTACAACCTTCAAACAACTGATGTTTTAAACACTATTTGGCTGAAATTAACTCAATCTATGCATTCATAGTCTTTGAGTATGTGAATAAATATTCAAAACCATTTCTTTCCCTACAAAGGAAGCCATGCTACTGAAATATCTTAATTTTGAAAACCCATCATACCATGCTTGACGTCTTCACAATAGGGACTTCACCTTCAGCTCTTAACTTGCTCTCGATGTCATCCCAGTTCCGATCCTTGTCTTTAAATAATATCCTACAGGTCAAAACACACAAGCATTTTAACCTTTCATGGTCTTGGTGATAATACAAACAACAAGATATTTCAAAACTACATAAAGAAAAAAATAAAACAATTGAATTCAGAATTAATAGTTAAAACTATCAATTCATGCCTGTGAAAAACTAAAAACATAACTAACTGGATACTAATACATGCCTAAAACTAATATTTGTCTTATTTTTAACTGAAAATTGAAATAAAGTGTTATTATTATTTGTAACTAATGATATACCCACCACTTAAGAAATATTTAACTTTACTGTGATAGAAATGTAAAGAAAAAGTAAAACAAAATTAACAAAATATGTTAACATACAGAAGAACCATCAACCTTGTTGATGGATCAAAGAATGAACATCTTAAAAAATGGAAAAGTACTTACTATAGTGCTATTCAAACTCTTAATTCATGCTAGCGTACTTGCACAAAACTTAGGAGTTAAGTCAGTGTGAAGTTTTATACATTTCTAACAAAAAGAATAAAATAACTGTTTTGTATGAGAAACTCAAACTTCTTAATTTTTAGAGTACTACAATTTTTTTGTCAACCAATACATTAAAATCTCAGACACAAATCGGCACTTTTAGAAATATTTCAACACCTTTCTGTTTAAGTTCTCCAATAAATCTGGTCTAGAAATATACTTTAAATCCTGTACATTAACAGTCTTTTTGTTTAAAGATTTATTTCATTATTATGTATACAGTGTTCTGCCTGCATGTATGCCTACATGACAGAAGAGGGCACCAGATCTCAGTATAGGTGGTTGTGAGATACCACATGGTCGCTGGGAATTGAACTCAGGACCTATGGAACAGCAGCCAGTGCTCTTAACCTCTGAGCTATCTCTCCAACCCTCACTTTAACATTAATGGTATTTCTTCAAATGTTATTTGAAAGCACACATTAATCAAAATCAAGATCTGAATATCTGTCATTTTTCATAATCAGGTTAAAAATGGTGGAGAGTCTGCAGAAGAAAATTCTTCTGAGCTAAGAAATTTTTCAAATAGAAAGGACTAAATCTCAATGCCAGGCACCCAAGAGCTTCATTTAATGATGGTAACACCAAGGACTAAAAAAATGTACAGTTCCTTTTTAAGTAGTCTTTTTAGCAACAAGATTTACGGAAAGTAAGAAAATAATGAGGGAGGCTGTCAGACTTAAAGTGGGCTGGACAAAGTAGTGTGTGCTTAGTAGTGAGGTGATAAAAATTCAGGGACTTTCCCCATAAAATAATTAATGAGTGCAACCCACATGGCTTCTAAAACTCCTAAAAGTTTCCTTGATGGTGAAAAAAACATAGGGCGGCAGTTACTTAAGGCTCCCGATTCACTGAAAACAATGTCCTATTGGAAGAATAAGACCTTATTTTTAAAAACATAAGATGTCAAACTTATAACTTCGGCTTTAGGAAACTAACTCTAATTACATATGTGGATGTTAAGGAAGCAGAAAACCACATCAGCACATTATTTTAGACAAAGCTTACTGGTCAAAACCTTTTCATTTAAAATGGTCATTTAACAATGGTCATCAGATTATAATTAAATTCAAAACAGTAGTTGGGCTAAGCTCCACTATGAAAACACAATAAATTTTAAAGCTTATTTCATTCAAAATTAGTAAAATAAAAAAATCTTTCCAATGAAGTTACTGGCATTGGGAGAAAAAAATGTCTTACTAAGTCCTTGATACAAGTAGTCTGGGCCACCCGAGTAGTTTATCACTCTGATGGCCAATTGTCACAGAGTTAGGGGACTGTAAGGTTGCAAGAATGCTGGATAGTAGGAACATTCAAACAATTTAAGTATACATATGCTTAGATTTTCACTGGGCATCTTGAGTCTGCTTCTAAGCTGTGGTCATTCCCCAAACCACCATGGCAATCCCCTAGAGTGTACCTCTCTGTAGGCACAAACTGACCTGAGGGTATCACAGGTGGATGGGGTGACCTGTTAGCAGAGCTCTTGCTCATGAAAGAAAATGGGATCAACAAACAGGTCTGATATGATCATAGCGAAATAAACTTCATGTAAGACAGGCTCAGAATGATAACTACATCATTACCAAGTATGAGTAAAATACAAATGAGAGATTAATAGATAAGATCAGATGTATGCAGGGTTTTATAAGTAACATTCAATTAATTTCTCTAAAATCAACAGCGAACCTTAACTTTTAAAATTCAACTCACTTTAAATTTAATTCGCCGAAATTAGAACAATTTATAATTTTCATCACCTTTATCCAATTAGTAATTTCAATAATAAAAAGGGGCAGACTTAGTTTAGAGGGACCAGAAACTGCGAACAGTGAAGCACAGGTACCACTCAAGAAAGCAAGGAAATGAAGACAAGTCTTCTGAGTGCGCAGAAGTTAAGCCCAGGCTGACTCACTATAAGCAAACAAACTGGCATATGTGTCTTTGTTCTGGTGAAGTCTAATATATCTGTGCTCTCCACAACTAATGAATATGGAATTATTATTCTGTTGGAAATTAAGTTTATTTAAATATCAGGGGTATATGAGAATTAACAAAGAAATTTTCTTTAAAAAACAATGCATACTATATGAAAGTAGCCATTAAAATAATTTTCAAAACCCTGTTTATAGTTACTCATTAAGAAGAGTCAAATATTCAATCCCTTAAGGCATTATGCCTCTTATTCTGATCAAACACTAAGGATCTATCAATATGTTTAACTGATACTTTTGAAAAACTAAGATATTAGGCTAAAAATAAAGGCTCAAGATGCAAAGAGCAAGTAATCATGTTTCCATCTGTTTGTGACTTTTGAGAGCTGAACTTAAAGGGGAAAATATATATACATGTGATATTTTATGTATAATATAAATATATCTTGACTATTTGTATTTTTAAATCATGCTCATATATTGTTAAAAACTACTAAAAATAAAGAGGAAAATGGACAGTGCAGATCACACATTTCATTTCATTTATTTATTTAATTCATTTATTTCATCTCGGTCACAGTCCTGGGTCCCACCTCCCTAATCCCCTCTTCTTCTGTCTCCATTGAGGAAAGGGCAGGTCTCGCATGAGTATCAATAAAACATGGCATATCAAGTTGCAGTAAGACTAATAAGAATAATAAGAACTACACTACTTATTTTAATGAGAATTCTTTTACTACATTTATTTGTTTGTTTACTTATTTAAGTTCAGAGCTAGATCAAATTTAAAGCCTCACAAATGGCAGACAAGCACCCTACCATTCAACCATCATAGGCTCTGGACTCTATCACCAGCTCCAGTTCCTTTTTTTTCTTTTTTGAGACAAGGTTTTTCTTTCCAGGCTGTCCTGGAACTAGCTCTGTAGACCAGGCTGGCCTCGAACTCACAGAAATTCATTTGCCTCTGCCTCCTGAGTGCTGGGATTAAATGTGTGTGCTGCTACTGACCAACTCAGTTACTTTTTTTTTTTTTTTAAAATTAAGAATGTGGACCTAGACAGCAAAGTACTGAGCTGAGCTCCCAAAGTCCAGTAGAAGAGAGATTATATGAGCAAAGGGATCAAGACCATGATGGGGATACCCACTGAAACAGTTTATCTGAGCTAATAGGTGCTCACTGACTCCGGACTGACAGCAGGAAAAACAGCACAGGACCAAACTAGCCTCTGAATGTGGGACACAGTGGTATGGCTGGAGCAGTCTGTGGGGCCACCGGCAGTGGGATGAGGATTTATCCCTCCTGCTTGAACTGGCTTTTTGGAGCTCATTCTCTTTGGAGGAAAACCTTGCTCAGCCTAGAGGGCCTTGATTCTGCTCAAAATGAGGTGCTAGACTTTGTTGACTCCCCATGGGAAGCCTCATCCTGAGGAGTGGACAGGGGTGGGGTAGGTTTCTGGAAGGTGGAGAGAGTGGGAGGAGGGGACGGAGTGGGAACTGGGATTGGTATGTACAATGAGAAAAGACTGTTTTTTAAAAAATAAAGAATGTGAACCTCAACCTGAGCAGTGTACATAGACTGAATCATTAAGGTTGCTGCGCCACACATTTCCTGAGTCTTAAGAGCTGACTGCCCCTTTCCCCTGCAGAAGACACTAGAGTCCAGTCTGAGCAAGAGAAATCTCAAGAGTTTGTCAATTTAAAAATATTTACTAATATTTTGTGAAGGAGGAAAATGGCTTTGGTTACTAATAACTCAAAGTGTTAATTCTCAATTATAAATGGGTTCATGACCAGGGACATTGGTTTAGCCGAGATTACTCCTTACAGCTGAAAAGTAACTGGCAGCAAAAGCAGTAAGAATCCACATCGGTGATGTCACTAGTCCTCACAGCTGTTGCAACAGCTGGAATAGAAAATGGAACAGGAAGCAAAGCAGTGATTAGAGAAACAAAGTACCTAATTTTCCCAGCTGTTTTATCAATAGATTGTCTTATCTTCCTAGAGAACTGAAAGACAGATGACAGCAGCAGATTATCTCCCATGACCTGAAACAGAAAAAAAGCATATTAATATGTATTTACTGAATAACTTAAGAACACTAGCTGCAACTTATTATACTAATAGTATCTATGGCAATTTTAATTTAAAAGAAATGATGTAATCAAAGTAATTAAATTGAGAAAACAGAAGAAACACTAACAGAGTTGCTTTGTTAAATAACTTGTCAAAGTTCTCTATTATTTTGGTCATCCCATTTCAAAAATAACCTGTTTTATCCTCTTTAATCACTAACACAATCTTGCCTCTCATATTTACAATTCACATTATCATAAAAGGAAAAAATGTAAGCAAAGTACTATATTATTTACTTATTCTTCAGAGATTATTGAGGGAGAAAAATTTTAAAGAATTTACTCAAAGTAGTAAATTTTCATGATGGGGGTTGATATTGCTGCAGTTGTGAACCAGGGGTAAAAGTAGAGGTCAGCAAATTTATTTCAATGCCACAGAGAGATTTTAGGTTCTGAGGGTCACATGATCTCTGGTACAACTTAGTTCTCCTGCTGCAGAGAAGACAGCCACAGACAGCATGAGGCCAAGGAGCACAGAGCATTAAGATAGGTGGCAAGCTGAGTTAGGCCTAAATCACAAAAGACAAAGCTAGTGTACAAGAGTAGAAGGAGGACTCAATTTGATTCTAGATGTGGCTTCCAAAATAGCCCTATACTGCAGATTCTCTAAATAGAACTCAGAAAGATAAAGCATGACTTTGGATAACAAAATGCTTTAGAAAAACAACAGAACAAGGCATAACAATGTAACAGAGGGGATGCTACTACATACTGTGTAAGAAAGGAGGCAAAGAAATCACTCTAGGTTTTGTGATGTAGCACTGTAAGAACTGTGAAGTAGTTCATGAGTGGGACAGGAATAGGAAGTCTCATATTTATTTATTTAATTTAATTTTGTTTTTTTGAGACAGGGTTTCTCTGTAGCTCTGGCTGTCCTGGAACTAGCTCTTGTAGACCAGGCTGGCCTCGAACTCACAGAGATCTGCCTGCCTCTGCCTCCCAAGTGCTGGAATTAAAGGCATGAGCCACCACCGCCCGGCTCAATTTATTTTTTAAAGATTTAATAATTTTTATAAATAGTGGCTTTTAGATTAACTTAGAATTAATCTCAACTCTTATAAACATTATTAGTTTAGCTTGGACAACTCACCCTCTTTAATAATGTATTAACGAACTTGATACCCCTAAAGTAACAGGGACCTAATGACAAGTAGGGATGTCTCTTCACTATACGTTAAAAGTTGGCAGTTCGCTTACTTCATCTCTACTCCAGGTTCTCCGTCTTGTAATTGTTAAGTGATCAGGAGGCTCTGCTGGTTGAGATCTTGAATCACCAGATCGACCATTGTTTCCTTCTGGTGTTTTAGAATGAACTAATGGAGGTATCTTTCGGAAGTTGAGGCTTTCATCAAAAACACGGTCAACCAACTAGTAGGACAAAAGCAAACCCTTATGAGAAAAGAGCAGTAGCAAGTGTAGAAATACTGGCATTATACTTTTTTATATTAGAGAGAAGTTACTTATTTTCATGAGTAACAGAAACATGGTATCTTCAATAAACCAATTACTTTTTAAATAAGCACACCAAACAGGTTTCTTCCCTGAAGTAGACGTTCATCTATACTGATCTTATTTTCAGAATCGAAAACATTGAACTATGCTAAATTCAACCTTTTCATGATTAATATGTTCTCCAAATAAAGAACAGATGCTAAAAGAAAGCACCTTGAGCCACATGTCGGTGGACAATGAGTTCACTCCACTCACATTGCCTTACAAGGATAAAACAATGTTTCTTTTTCTTACTTTTCTATTATTTTTCCTCCCCAAATCCAGGTGCCAAATTTCTTCACAAGATACATAAATGGCAAATTCCAATTAATTTTACAAAAGGAAACAAAAATTAATTCACGTAAGTATTTTGGCCTTAGGCAAACTTTCAACAGTGACAGAGAACATACATCTTCCTACAGTAAAAATGGTCCTGCCACCTACAGTGCAGACTATGGACATGCAACACCAAGTAACGGGTTTACCGACGAGAACAACTAGTGTAACATTCTGAAATAAAAAAAGGGGGAATGGAGATATATCCCATGAAATATCTCAGTGTTTCCACAGGGTCTAAGTGAATGAATAACCATGTTAGATAAAACTGAGTTAGAAAGCTGAGAAAATAATATTATTTAAATGTACCAGAGATGTGTATGTCTTGCCACCATGAAGATCCTCGTTTTTTTTTTTTGTTTTTTGTTTTTTAAACCAACCAAGATGATTTTATATACATTTACAATTGATCAGTGTGGTAACAAAACTCTACACAGATTCATGAAATATCATTTATTAAATTAGAAAACATACAAACAAAAAATAAATAAAAAGTGACCACTAAGGAGCTTTATAAGAAAAAATGTGACAAAAAGCAACTGAAGTAAAGATTATCAGCGCAGTTTACCAGAAGAAAATGTCCAAAAGGCTAGGCATTTTTGGTTACTATTTAGAACATTTAATAAGATAAAGAAGTGGAGTTATCGGTATGTGGGGCTGGCAGCATTGTTGTATAAAGTAGCAGATAGCAAATGTTCTTGGCTTTGCAACCGTACCAGTCTGTCTGAGAACTCAGTTTTGCACTGCAACACAGAAACAGCCATAAACAACAGTTAGGCAAGCGAGAATGGCTATACTGTAATAAAACTTAATTTATGGGTTCTGAAATGTGAATTTAAAATGATTTTCATGTTATCAATTACTATTCTTTTCATATTTTCAACCATTTAAAAATAAAAAATCTATTTCTAGTTTTTAGTTCATATAAAGACAAATTCATTCCTTTAAAGGCTAACCTTTGACTTATACTTTGGGTCAAAATAAAAATAGTCAATATGACTAGACAGTATAGTTAACTTTCCTTATCTGGGGAGTCAACTAAGCATTAAAGATATTTTTTTTAATGCTGTGTGTTTACTAGAGATATATGGACCTCTTTCTTCTCACTATTCTCTAAATAGTACATACTACAGTAAGTTTTGTGAATCCGAACTACTTTCATACTATAGTACGTTTTGTAAATAATCCAAAGACGAGCGTAAAGAGGAAGGATGCTTATAGCCTACATGTAAACGCTGTACCATTTTATCTAAAAGACTGGGATACCCAAGCTTTGAGCCTTGAAGTTAATCTCCATAGATACAGAGGGAAAAGAGACCACTGTATCATCAATTTAAGTTAAAGGTCTTTATGAAACAATGTTATACAAGTGGGGTCTCCTGGAGCTGTACTTACTGGTGAGGCCATGGTTTGGGGTGACCAACAGTCTACAAATTCTTATATTCCAGAGTTTGTAAGAATATCTGGAGTATATACGTTTATGTGAGAGAAACAGTGTTTTGATATTATATATTTCAGTTTTTAAAACCAATACTGTGTATATTTGCCAACAGAATTACTATTTTTAAAAGTTGGACAATTTTTTTCTTTCTTTGCTATTAACTAGCAATGATCATTTCTTTTAATTGGAGTATTTTCATGCCAAACTTCATTGGAACCTTTTATAGTCATTTGTTGAACTTCAGTTTGCTTTCCAAATAACATTTACATTCACATTTCAAGTAATGTTATAGATCAGGAATCAACAGGCAAAGTGCTTAAAGCTAAATAATTTTCCATTTTATGTTAATAGTAGACCAAATATTAGCCTTTTAGTCTTTAGTAAATTGTTACAAAAAATAAATTTGTTAAAGTAAAGTTAGAAAACGCAGAGCTGCATGCAGACAGGGAGGGTGGACATAATTAAAATAAACTAAGCAAAAAGCTAAAAGCAAAAGAAATTAAGAAAAGAAAGAACCTTATGCATTTCTCCATGAAGATCTCCTACCTCTTCTCTAGTGTCTATGGCAGAGCCAGGGGTGGTGGCAGCAGTGCTTACTGTGGTACTAGGGGCAGTGCCTGAGGAAGTCACTGAATCTATTTCTCCTGCTACATCGTTGATCTCCCGAGCAATGAGAGCAAGATCTTGGCTGATCCTGGAAATAATTTTAAAAAAGAAATTTAATTCCCTTTAAATAATAGCTTTAGTGACAATCAGCTTTGACAGTCATGTGACTTGTATATCTAATTACAGATTTATATGCCAAATTAAGATTCTTTGGAAATGTTCTTTACTATTTTGACACACGCGCGCGCGCACACACACACACACACCTTTAGCTTCAAATATTAACATTAATGAATGCAGTTCCAAATAATCTATCTTGAAAATGCATTTTGAATACCTAAAATATATAGTTAATGTTAGTGATTGGCATTAACATGACACAGAAAACTTAAATTTGAAAATGACAGAATTGAGGAAGTATCTAAACACGAATAACAAGAAACAAGGACATTATTTTCACTAACCTAACCGATGCAACAGACTACAGTAGAGTTGACAAGGCTAGGGATTTTTGTCACCAACAGAAATCACATTGTTGTCATTTACAGATATCTCAAAACATCGTTTATATGATTACTTTTTCAAATTTATACAGCCATTAAAACCCCGAACTAATGACATTTACAAATATGTTAATAAAGAACCATCAGTCACTATATTGTTGAATATTTTGATAACTGTATTTCTACTAAACTGATAATTATTAAAATTCTTTGTATGCAATTGGAATCATGCAATTGGAAATGCTAAGATAGCTTCCTAAGCTTCACCTAAGAGGACTATGGCACTGAGAAGCAAGAGCTCTGAAGCACTGTTTTACACTATGATAGCATTTTCTACTCTGTATCATGTTATCTGAGGACCATAATATTCTTCTGAAGTAGGATTTAGGTGAAACTGTTCATAAACACATTACTAGAAAAGTTTGGTGACTTGCTTATGACTGTGCAACTTGGAAGGACCAGATCTTAGTTCATCACTCAAGTCTATGAAGCTCTGTGTTCACTCACATGGGCTCAGGAAAGTGATGTTTGTTGAGACACAGTACTCGGCTAGTCTGAAGACTGAAATATTCAGCATTCATCCTGACTCTGCCTCCTGAGTACAGGGATGACATGCATTCACAACATCTGGCTCACCAGCATGCCAGGCAAGCACTCTCCCAGTTACCCTCCAGCTCAGTTGTCAATAGCAGTGACAATTAAAAGTGGAAAGAGTTATCTCCTAGCATTTAAAGAAATTCTTTGAACAAGAGATATAACAGAAGTCTGTTATTGATATTTCACACATCTTAAAAAAGATTTAGTTCTTAGAATTTTTCCACATTATGTATTTGTTGGATATAAAACTCAATTTGGTTTGTTCCAGAGAAGGTTCTAGAATGATAGAATATATTTAAAAACACACATGAAAGCTTAGATAACTTTCAAAGTACAAAGAAACATTTTAAAAAGTTATACAAAATATGAGTTTAATTTTTTTCTTAAAAAAGTCCTTTTAGATTTATATGTCTGGATATTTGCTTGTATGCCTATGTACATGTACACACACATGTGTAAGTATATATATATACCATATACATTCTGATGCCCAGGGAGGTCAGAGGAGGGCCTTGATGGAAGGTTGTAAGCCACCATCTGGGTGTAAGAAACCAAATCTGGGTCCTCTGGGAAAACAACAATCACTTTTAACCTCTGAGCCATTTCGTTATCCCCAAAATGTGGGTTTAAAAGATAGTCAAGGAGTACAGTAATTGTGTAAAAATTTAACCAACTTTAAAAAGAAGCTGTGTTGAAGTTTATGGGCTGACAGATATGTAAGATGATATTTTCATATCACCATATATATATCTTATAGACATATAGATATATTCCTTGTAAGAAACTGCAGCTTTGCTTTTTTTTATGCCAATGCAAAAAAAGTAGGAAAAACACCAACAAGTATGTACTGATCACTTGTTATTTGCTAGATACCACCCCTTGCTCTTCTGGAGCTTAGAATAATGGAACTTAAGAAACTCACAAATGTCTTCTAAGTGAGGTACTTATCATCTTATTTTACAGATGATAGAAGCTTAGAGTCAATGTGAGCTTTGTAGGCTAAGGACACAGGAGTAAGAATACCACTAGACCTTTGCATTACAGCACACTAATATGCAATTTTTCAAACTTAACTGAGAATAAGCTGGGGTTATGTTATGTAAGATAGATTTACTATCCCTAAACTGAAATTACTGAATCTAAAATGCTTCAAAACACAATGCTTTTAAGCATCAACATAACAGCAAAAATAGATTATTGTATATCTGATCTTATGTCATAAGCTTCAGTCAAACTCAGGTACATTAAAAAAATACTTGTTCAAAATTATCTTCAGGCTATGTGTATAAAGTATATATGAAATAAATTGTGTCAAGAACTGTGTTCCCAAAAAAAAAAAAAAAAAAAGAACTGTGTTCCCTTCCCAAGATACCTCACCATTTTTATGAAATAAAAACTCTAAACCCAAACCACAAACACTTCTAGTTTTAAGTACTTTGGACAAGAATGACCAATCTGGGTTATAAATTCTTTCCTGAAATAAATGAGCTAGGCTAAGAAGCAGAGTAATAAAGGCTTGATAAGCATCAGTTTACGTTTTTAAGAAAGTATTTTGCTTTGCAGATACTCATACAATGAAACATGACAATCATTTAAAATGGCAATAAAAGGGAAATACTTTATTCTCATGTATTAGATGGAAAATACTTTGTAAAAATAAGAGATTCTCACATATGTACACAATGTAATGCGAAGCAACAACAGGAGCAACCTCTTTCATTTGCTGGCATCTTCTGTGCATGCCTGCTATATCTTGGGAAGGTAATTCCTGTCTTAAAGTTGCTTCACAGCCTATTACTAGAAATTTAAGTAACTGGTCAGGTGTGGGGGCACGTATCTTTAATATAAACACTTGAGAAGGGAAAGCAAGAAAATCAGGAACTCAAGGTCATCCTCAGCTTATGCTTGAGGCCAGCCTGAACTACATGCGATCTTGTCGCACACACAAAGACACAAGCAAGCCCTCAGCATTTACTACAAGAATCATAAGCAAATTTGAGAGGAAAATAAAAGTGGTAGAAAAGTGTTATGGAAATATTCCAAACAGAAGTGAGGCACCTGCTCAATCTAGATAATGTTTCTCAATTGCATCTCTTGGATTACAGTCACGTGTTTCTTTACATATAGTGCTGTGTTCTGCTTTTAAACTCTCAGCCTAAAATCCCTGCTCCTCCTCTCATTCTCCATCCCTTTCAAATCTGCTACAAGAAATCCCAAAGCAGTAAAATCATTTTATTTGGGGCTGTATAAAATATTTCCTTAGCAAGTATCAAAATTTTAAAGTTGCCAATTTTAAAACATAATATACAATTCCACATGTTATTCCATTTTCTTTATTACAAAATTTTAAGAGAAAAAGTCCCAAAGATCAAAAGTATAAACCAAGTATAAAGACCAAGAATACCACTAGTACTTCTATACCAAGTGACAAAGCTGCCCTTACATTTCATGTATTTTGTAGAAGGAATTATCTGTTAAAAAGTAAAGCAAACTGAAAAATATACTTTGGGTCAGAAAGTTTATGATTTTTATGTATGCGCTTAGTTCCTTATTTGATACATTGGAGGTTTCTTTTCTTTTGAGTGTATCTTGTAAAATACATCATTACAGACTTACAGGTTATACTGGAAGCTTAAGAAAATACTTAAAGAATTATTTTTAGTATTAAGAAACCACAGACAACTTATAAAGTATTTTTTATTATGAGAATAATATAAAATTATAAAATTATTTGAGTTTTGACTAAAGATATAAACCTTCTTTGGTTGGGATTCTTGGTTATAATAGTCTAGCAAAATATTTTGTAAACCATTAAAAACAATGTTGGCCTTAAACTCCAACTGTAAGTGGATTCCCATAATGTTTATGGAATAAGGAGAAAACTGATGTCCTAATGAAAATCAACTACTACTATTTTCTGTTGTAACATTTTTTAGTAACCTACTACCAATGTCAAACACTAATCCTAGACTGGTATTATGCCCACCAAAGATTTGTACAGATTTCACCGTAAAAAGATATGAATCCAGGTGCGATTCTATAGTCCATTTCTGGACCATCTGGTTACTCTTCGGCTCTATAATTTAGGTTACCACCTAGAGCCACAAGTATTCAGTCCTTTCACAATCTCTTGTGATACCATTTAGTACCATGGCTTTTCATTATTTTGTGAATGACTTCTACAATTATGACCCTAGCCCCAACTGGTGTCTCATGCCTCAGCACTAAAATATGACTATGTTATCCTCATGGGAACACTTAAAATCTTGAATTAATATACAGAACACCTATAAATAACTCAACTATATATAAATATGATGCAAAATATTATTCTAGAGGTGTATATAAAAAGAACATAATATCTATAAATCACAGAGCTGAGACAAAATATTATATTGGCTTTATTTTTAAATGTTTTAATGTAATATCTATAATGAACTGTCTGTTTTCTCTTAATACACTGTTTACTAGAATTTCAAAGTGTAATTAAATGATACGCTGCATATGTAATAATGAATTTAAAACACAATACTACTGCTAGGTTCCTTGTGATCCAAATGTTAAAAGTACTTGGTCATTTGCAAAGGTAAAACTATAGCTTTGTTTACCTTAGTATTTTTTTATTAATTTATTTATTTATTAAAGATTTCTGTCCATTCCCCGCCACTGCCTCCCATATCCCTCCCCCTCCCCCAATCAACTCCCCCTCTCTCATCAGCCCTAAGAGCAGTCAGGGTTGCCTGCCCTGTGGGGAGTCCAAGGACCTCCCACCTCCTTCCAGGTCTATTAAGGTGAACATCCATACAGCCTAGGCTCCCACAAAGCCAGTATCTGCAGTAGGATCAAAACCCAGTGCCATTGTTCTTGAGTTCTCAGCAGTCCTCATTGTCCGCTATGTTCAGTGAATTCGGTATTATCCCATGCTTTTTCAGACCCAGTTCAGCTGGCCTTGGTGAGTTCCCGAAAGAACATCCCCATTGTCTCAGTATGTGGGTGCACCCCTCATGGCCCTGAGTTCCTTGCTCGTGCTCTCTCTCCTTTTGCTCCTGATTTGGACCTTGGGGTTGTAGTCTGATGCTCCAATGTGGGACTCTGTCTCTGTCTCCTTTCATCGCCTGATGAAGGTTAATATCCAGGAGGATGTCTATATGTTTTTCTTTGGGTTCACCTTCTTATTTAGCTTCTCTAGGATCACGAATTATAGGCTCAATGTCCTTTATTTATGGCTAGAAACCAAATATGAGTGAGTACATCCCATGTTCCTCTTTTTGGGTCTGGTTACCTTAGTATTTATAAAGCCACCAAAATCTAACAAATTCCTACTGGAAGGAAACTTATATTGTACTTAGGTACATGGGTCAGGAATATCTGGAAGAAAATCTTCCTTTACAAACTGAAAGACCAACTATGCTGTATTTTCTTATACATTTTCTATTCTGTATTAACCTTATTTTTACTTAAATACAGGCAAACAATGATGAATTAAACAGGTCTACATTTAAAAGACGAATCTATAAGAGCATAAGCCATTTTTGCAATAAAGTTTAAAATTACATTTCTCTATTACAAGAATCTCAAGTATTCTTCAATGCTTAGCGAGTTTTCTTTAGGTGACAGTAATATTCCATAAGAAGGCAATTATTTCTCTTATTTAGTTTGATTTAAAGCCTTTGAAAATAATTTCTCACATTACTCTAACTTATCTTTATTAGAACACTATAAACATTAATTCCCACCCCCGATAGTTTTGTTCATCCTTCCTCTTCTATTTTTCATGGGAAAAAAACAGTTTTCCAGTTTATATTCTTCTAAAAACTAAAAATCCCAAAGACTAGATATTATTATCACAGTTCTACTGACAAATAGAATCCTCTTGTAGTATATACAGAGACAACAGCAATACCAAAACTCGTAACAAATAAAACCCAGAGACAGCAATGTTTGGAGCCACTATCTTCCTTCTTCCATGCTCACTCTTCTCTATTTGGATCAGTGAAAGGTATGACCCCCCAAAGTAAAAGGATTTTGGTCTTTCTAATTGATAGCAGAGAGATAGCATGCTGCTGCCCTGAAAGCATTATAGACTATTGTACACACATTGTTTGATAAAATTGCCAAGTATAAAATTTAATGTCTTAATGAAAAGGCAAAAATAATTAGCATATAACATAGTAAAAATGTTTAGGCAACATAAGCATACTACAGTAAAATTTAAAAATCTTAGATTTAAAGAAATGAAATGCTTTACTGCTGTGTTACTAATTATACATACAATGTGTTTCACTTTCTGTACATATTTAAATGTTACAATAAGCAGTCATTTAGTATTCAAAATAATCATTTTTTTTTTGAAAAAAAAATTTTCCTGCTTCTTCCCCGCCTCCCATTTCCCTCCCCCTCCTCCCGCCCCTCTCCCCCTCCCCCCACTCCTCTTCTCCTCCCTCTCCAGTCCCAAAAGCAGTCAGGGTTCCCTGCCTTGTGGCAAGTCCAAGGTCCTCCCCCCTCCATCTAGGTTTAGGAAGGTGAACATCCAAACTGTCTAGGCTCCCACAAAGCCAGAACATGAAGTAGGATCAAAACCCCGTGCCATTCTCCTTGGCTTCTCGTCAGCTCTCATTGTCCGCCATGTTCAGAGAGTCCGGTTTTATCCCATGCTTTTTCAGTCACAGACCAGCTGGCCTTGGTGAGCTCCCAACAGATTGGCCCCACTATCTCAGTGGGTGGGTGTACCCCTCATGGTCCTGACTTCCTTGTTCATGGGATCAACCTACCCCTGGACCCAGCAATACCACTCTTGGGAATATACCCAAGAGATGCCCTATCATATGACAAAAGCATTTGTTCAACTATGTTCATAGCAGCATTATTTGTAATAGCCAGAACCTGGAAGCAACCTAGATGTCCTTCAATGGAAGAATGGATGAAGAAAGTGTGGAATATATACACATTAGAGTACTACTCTGTGGTAAAAAACAACGATTTCTCGAATTTTGCATGCAAATGGATGGAAATAGAAAATACTATCCTGAGTGAGGTAACCCAGACCCAAAAAGAAGATCATGGGATGTACTCACTCATAATTGGTTTCTAGCCATGGATAGAGTCTATAATTTGTGATCCTAAAGAAGTTAAACAAGAGGGTAAACCCAAGGAAAAACATATAGTTATTCTCCCGGCTATGGAAAATAGACAAGATTGCCGGACAAAAAATTGGAATCTTGAGGGTGGGGTGGGATGGGGGTGAGGGAAGATGGGGAGAGAAAAGTGTGAAGGAGAGGATGAGGGGAACTGGGGGAATCGGGGTGATTGGGGATAAAGGAAGGTTGGATAGGGGAGCAGGGAAACTCATATCTTAGTTAAGGGAGCCATCTAAGGGTTGGCAAGAGATTTGAACTGGGAATGGCTACCAGGTGCCCAGGGCAATGTCCCCAGTTAGTTCCTTGGGGCACCTGAGGATAGGGAACCTGAAATGAACTGATGAATATCTTGCATATCACCATAGAACCTTCATCTAGCGATGGATGGAGATAGAGACACAGACCCACACTGGAGCACCGGACTGAGCTCCCAAGGTCCCAATGAGGAACAGAAGGAGGGAGAACAAGAATAATCCATGTTTTGACTAAAGGGCTGTACTAACTGCCTTTTATGACTTTATAAAAATGTAAACAAAGCAGGGCAAGGTTGCGCATACCTGTAACCCCAACATTTGCGGCCTACAACGATCCCAAATTCATGGCCAACTCAGCTTAGTTTTTATAGCAAAACTGTCTCAAAAACCAAATAGCAATAAAAAAGATAAAAAAGATTAAAGTTGATCAGTAACATTCATAGCCTAACTGAAACAGATAGATTGTTTATTTAGATTAGATTAAAAGGAAAGTACTCTGTATACTGCCTAATGTTAACTAGGTGTAGTTAAACCATCTTTCAAAAGTTATTCTTACCAGCATCTCTATTAGAATCTTAAAGTGTGAAGGGGACCAAAATAGATGGGTTCTATGAAGTGCTCTGCCCTATGTCAAGAGCATGAACATTAAATAGTTTAAAATGAAAACAAACAGAAAGTCTGATAGAGAGTAATTCTTTGGATAAAACATTTAATTCTGAGGGATTTCATTTCTTAGATAATTTGTACAAATGTAGAAGGGAACTTTTGTTATTAAACTGTAATGTTTTTATTTTTAATTTTTAATTAATTTATTTATTATGTATACAATATTCTGTCTGTGCATGTCTGCAGGCCAGAAGAGGGCACCAGACCTCTTTACAGATGGTTGTGAGCCACCATGTGGTTGCCGGAAATTGAACTGAGGACCTTTGGAAGAGCAGGCAATGTTCTTCACCACTGAGCCATCTCTCCAGACCCTATTTTTAATTTTTTTATGTGCATGTGTGTGTGTGCTTCTGAATGTTTGTCTGTGCATCACATAATGCAGGAGCTTTTTGCACTAGATCCTCAGGAACTAAAGTTATAGACAGTCACGAGTGTACGTGTGTGCTGAGAGCCAAACTGAGGTCATCTATTTAGCCCTTAACTGCTAGCCCTTAGCCAGTTCTCTCCAGCCCCCCTCAATCTGCAATGCTGATAAAGACTGAAAACCAACCTGGCTATCTCTTCTCGATGGGCAGTCCAATCTCGGATATAGTCTTCCTGTTCTTTAATTCGGTGCTTGAATGAAGAACTAGCAGGCATTGATGATCCAGTGCTCTGCATGCGAGTGGTTTTCAGGGCTGGAGAAGTACGTAGACGAGTATGTTTAGGGGAATTACGGTTTGATCCAAATTCATCTTCTGAGGTGGAAGCATAATCAGTGGGAAAGCGCCTCCATCTTGAATTTACTAAATTAGTTTAATTATTAAAAAAAGAATTATTATGTTATCATTTTAAAGATAAAATAAAAATCATGATTTCAAAATCACCACGAGAGCTCACACACAACACAATTTTCAGTAACTGACATACATATACACACCTCACCAAAAACTGTTATCGACTACTCCTTAAGATAGAAACATTGTATTTTGGGAAATTAAAAACAATGAATAATTAAAAACAATTGAAAGGCCTTTTTTTTTTTTTAAAAAAAAAAATACTGTAGTGAATAAACATTCCAATGAAAAAGTTCACTAATGATAAACAACTAAGCGAGCTCTAGTCCAAAATGCTTAACAGGGGTGTTTTTCAGTTGCAAATACTTCTTGAGTAGCGATATGGATGCTTTTTAAATGACAGCAACAACATTAACATGACAAAAATAAAATGGGAAAAGATTTCCTCATGCCACATGGACTCTGAACACGGAGATGATGAAAACCCTCTTTTCCCAACACAGAAATGTGCATAATTCCTGCTATAGAAATTATGCCTTTATGGCAGAAAAAAAAAACATTACCTCTGTCATTCAACATCCTGTTACGCTATGGTTGGAAAAAACTTCTTACATGGTAAAAAAACACAACAAATCATCTTCAATACAACTCTTTGCTGCTTCAACAATGAAAACATACGGTCAAAATAGACAATGGTGTAAAATCTACAAAGCATAAAACTACAAAAGCTACTCTCACAACCACGAACATTTAAGGCACAAGAGATCTTTCAGATAGTAACATCAAAGCCAATTACTTTCTCATTTACAGTTAGTAAAGACATTTAAAAATATTACTGTTGACACACTAAAAATCAGCAGACAAATTAATGTGGACATTTTACTAATACAAGTAATTTGTAAAGTATAAACAAGTGAAGAACAGAGAAGATAATGTCTAATTCATGGCGAATTCCGCTACGGCAGGAAATATTTATTTAATGACTAGTATATACCTACCACTTGGGTCAAGTAACCGGCTCGCAAGTGCTAAAAATAGTGTGGGATAATGAATGAAGTCCTGGATAGCTATCATTTGCATTTATAAAATTTAGAATCATGAGATACCTTTGGTATTCTAAGCGACGAAAAATTTAGCAACCGCTGCAATTCCCAACTGCCACTAATAGCACTATGTGACTTTTCTTTCTGTTCTTTCTCTTCAATCCTGAACCTGGCTTACTCCATATAACCTCAGAATTCTGAGGTAAGGGAACCTCAGAATTTCCTCATCTTCCACTAGAATTTTGTACTCCTCTTGATACCTCGTCCAAAAATTGTAATTTCCTTGAAGTCAGTTGGTTCATAGATAAAACCGACATCAATGCCAACAGAGATGGCTTAAAGCAGAGAAATCTATAAGAATAATATGTAATAAGTCAGAGCCCACTCCTCTGTGCTCATTAATACCCTATTTGCAGCTCTTGGGATGGGGTCTAGATTGATGGGTACAGGAGAATAAGCATATGTAGAGAAAGTTCATGGGTCACTGTAAAAATAAATATATAAATAGTTGTTTGGTTTTTTTCCTGAAGGGAGATGTGTAATAATTATTATTTCATTGCTAATTTCACAGGATTTCAAAATCATCATGGAAACACAAATCTGGTGTCTATGAGCATGTTTCTAGAAGGATTTAACTGAGCATGGAAGACTTAC
Organism: Chionomys nivalis; assembly: GCF_950005125.1. Lineage (NCBI taxonomy): Eukaryota > Metazoa > Chordata > Mammalia > Rodentia > Cricetidae > Chionomys > Chionomys nivalis. The sequence continues at coordinate 17,994,624 of NC_080090.1, read as the reverse complement.
TCTAAACTCAGGGGTTGGAGCCCGGTATAGGAGAGAAAAAGAGGAGAAAGTGGATTGACAAAGAAAATAGAATATAAAAAGGTTTTCTGACTTTTACCTATTCAGATTAAATAAAAAAAAAATACTTTCATTCTTTGGAATTTTCTGTTTACATAATACATTTAATTTATATAACTAGGTTCATTTGACAGACTGATCTTAATAGATCACTAAATTGAGTATCTATACTGGGAATGTTTGAAACACCAATTTCTATAATTTGTTGGTTGGTGAAGCACTAGTTATACAAATGAAAATGAGAGTAAGTTTCAAGATCATTTTAAACTTGTAAGTCACAAGAACCTAGTTTACTTATAACATTATTAAATTTGTTTTCACATAGCAAACAGAATCATGCCTTGAAAGTATATATCATATATGTATTTATATAATCCTTTGAGAAATTAAATTATTTATGCAGTTTTTTTTTTTTTTTTTGGTTTTTCGAGACAGGGTTTCTCTGTAGTTTTGGAGCTTGCCCTGGATTGTGCAGCTTTAATTTGACAATTAATGATATTCTGTCACTGCCAAAAATTATTTTAGTTAGAAAATGTACAACATTCTTTTCTTGCTGAAGGTGTAAACATGTTTACTACAAAATACTGTTATCCATGATGCCTAGAATAAAAAAAGGTTATTAGTGGATAGCTGTGAATGTTCCTTTTTAATGTAATTAACACATTAATCCTAAAATACAATTACAGACTAGAAGAAGATCAGAAAACACATTTTATTTTCATTATATATCAGAATATTTTAAAGGGGAATTAAAGCACAAAAGTTTTGTTGTATATAAGCATTTAGCAGTAAGATCATTTGGGGACATAAAATTCTGAGAATACTTTGTATTTTATATTTTTGTTCTTCACCTGAAGAAAGAATTAACAAAAGTCATGTATGCTTTTTCAATTTTCACTATTTAGATTTTGAGATTTAGAATAAAAAGAAAAACATTCAAGAAAAAAATTGAAAATATTAATAACATTTTCTAAACTGTGCACTTAAAATAACGAACCTCAGCTACTTTATTAGTAGTGGCTCCTTTCATAACAGTGCATAGCTTTTAGAGACAGGATCCTGCCATATAGTGCAAGTCTGGGACAGATTAAGTAGCCCAGGCTAGCCTAGACTGCAGCTGGTCAACTGCTTTATTTTGATAACTTAGGGCCCTTAATTTTAAATACCAAAATCTCAAACAAAACAAACTTGGGGTATTTTCATTGTTACCAAAAGAATATGGGAGAAAGGCAAGTCATTAAACCCTTGGAAGCAAATTATACCAGAGATGCATAAAAGAATGACTACCAATGTTGCTAGACATTTCCAACCAACAATGCTTACCATATTAAATGAAAGAAAAACCTGCTCATGACTTAGTCCAAAATACTGAATCAAAATAATTGTTACATATGTTAATGTGAACAGTATAACAGGAGGTAGGTAACTTCAAGATCTTTAAAGTTTAAATGGAGAACAGAAACATTGACCAGTATGATTCCATGTTCTTTTAAGCCTTATTTTCTTCTCTTTTCCCACTCAAGATAATACAATTATTTTAAACAGAAATGTTATATAGCATCATAGACATTCAATTGTTAGAATCAAACATAAATCTGTTAGTAATCATTCCATGCAACAACTATTTAGTATATTCTTCACTGACATGGACTGGATAATACAATAGGATTTCAATGATTTAGTAAACAACACCCAAACTATGATACTGCATGGTCACCTTGTATATATACTTCTAGTCATAACAGATACTAGCTGTCTTCTGGAAGCTAGTATATAGATCCATTTCTTTACAGTACAGTAGCAAAAGCTAGTAATAAAGGCCCTTGATTCTCATCCTGTCTTGATATTTGACCAAAAATTATTTCATATCCCCAGTTCCCCTCTTAAATTCCATGACTGCAATTATGTAATATCTAATGACTTAATATAAAGAATAAAAGTAGCAATTTTCCCTTGAGAAATTATGGAATTCTAAGATATTTGATTTGTTTTACATAAAGAAAAGTGAATATCAAGATCTATATTCAAAGCAGAAATCAAAATTAGTCTGTCTATATATAATATGAAATCTTATACTTGTTTCTCAGACTTGCCAAGTGGTTCTTTTTAGACCACATCTTAAAAAAACCCCTCATACTCAAGAATAAGGAATAAAGCTGGATTGTCCATATGGAAAGAGCGAGTCATTCAGCAGAGAAGAAGGTACTTCATGCTTCTTGCTAACACAGCTTACATCACGGCTCACGTCAGGATGCAAGGAAACGTAAATATGTTAATGTGCTTGAATGGGGGTGAGGTAGGAAAACAAGCAGTGTTTCAGAGGAAATCAGAGCACACACCAGAGAACACAGCACAAAAGGGAAGGAACTGAGAAGATCCATAAGAAACAAATAACAATACCTAGCAATCAATTCATTAATGGTAGGTTAAAGACTGACATGTGGAAGCAGACCAGAATAACAAAGAAAATGTCATTCATCCTCCAGGAAGCGTGACTGTATTCTCTAGCTTCAGTCTACATCAGTCCTACCAGAGTCTACGACTGTCATTATCAAAGCCCCTGACCAATGGAGACGGAAAGAAAATAAGAGTGGATGAAAGCAGCAGAAAAAAAAACCAAAAACCAAACCCCCGACATTTACAAAATACTACTTGTTTTGAGTCACGGAGGATGCATTATAAATCAAGCAAAAATAAAGGAAAGATTATATACCAGTGTTCCTCCACTTTTAACTCAAGACTTAGGCTCACTTAGCTTGCTGGAAAAGAATCATAAACCTTCAAGTCTTCAAACAGCTGGTCTACCCTTCCTGGCCTTTTCAGCCACACCCATATAAGTAGTTGATTGTGAGGTAATAAGAACACATTTATTACATGAGAATACACACAAAGCTATCTGTCTCACTGCTGTCAAATACTCTTAGTGGCTTCAGCTTAAATACAAATAAGCCAATAGCACTTCAATACCGGCAGACTGTATGTACTGATTGCAATTATATTCAGTTAGGTAATTACTCCAGTTAAATGCTACAACAGGACTTTGTGAGATAATGCTCACAAATAATTAGCCTTCCAATTTAGTTTAACCCACATATTAGTAATTGTTCCATGAATCCACTTTCTTCCACTGAAATAAGTGAAGAGTTAATTTTCAAGAGCTCCAACCACAAATGTAAGTATATAAAACATAATATATATGTATTACTTATATTTTATATAAATATACATATATATTTTCTCTTTACATCAGCGATTTATTTCCAAAAGGGCTTGAAAAAGGTATATTGCTTCTCTTTGGGTTCAGAAGACATTTGAAATTTCTGATTTTAGAAGCATAACATTATTTTTAGAATGGACAGTAATTCTTAATATAATTCCGACAAACAAATCTAACTATTATCAAAAAAATTAAAACTCCTAAATCTGTTCAGTTATTTTGTAATCACTTCTTTGTCTAAGACTTTAATTGGAAGTACACTGACTTCTGAATTTTGCATTTTAATGGAGGGGACATTAACCCTCTAATCTTAACCTTATTTTTGAATTATTTTGCTAAGAGAGCTAGAAATTTAATTTTAAATAAAGACTCCACACACAGAACATGCTAATGTTATTAGAAATCTGGATCCAATTACCTGAAGGAGAGCCATGAGTGGAGGTCACGCTTTTGACCTTGGAGTCTGATAGCCGCGAGATACTGTTGGCTCTAGTTCTAGGAGAAAATTTATCTGATGGCACTAATCTGGCTCCACTCCTAATGATGGCTTCTGCAGTGCGGGAAGAGGCACTACTTCTTGATATTGTTGCTTCAGAGTCACTGCGGGCAGATAATGAGCCAAGTCTTGTTCTTCGAGGCTGAGCTAACAAATCAATCCGAGAGATGGCTCGCCTTCCCGTGGGTGGTTTTGATGTGGAACTTGTGGTGGACACTTCAGAGGCAACAGATGCTTTGTCAGCATCAGCAAGTTCACTGTCGGAAGCTTCACCAAGCCGGGCTCGGCGCAGAAGGGAAGTCCTGGTGGGCCTTGGCCTTGGGAGAGTGGTCGATTTACTTGATGAACCAGAGGCAACAGGAGAAGTCTTAGACTTTGTTCCTTTGCCTCCTTCCAGTTTGGAATGTATGTTGTGCTCATCAGCTGAGGTGAGTGGAGTCCTCCCATGAGGTTTGCAGGAGTATGTTTCCTGGTCAGATGACATAATGTCAGAGATAGCAGAATGAGGTACACTAGAGGTCTGGTCATCATCTGTTAAGTCTACAGAAGGCTGCCGGATTCTTCCACTGGACTGGACAAATTTTCGACCATCTGCTCTTGTACCTATATCTGTAGAGCGGCTTTTTGCTTTCTTTTCAATTTTCTCCCTAGTGCCTGACTTTGCAGCATCTTTGGAAGGGGAACTCGTGGAACACCTGTCTTTATAGAGGCTAGTGAAACTCTTCCGCTTTTGGGTGGACTTTCTTTCTGTCTCTCCAGTAACCAGACTAATTGTACTGGCTGTGTCTACATCAGATTCTGGTGAAATAGAATTGTCTCTATTGTAACTAGGAGTATCTGGGCCTTCATCAGTTTTATTATTATCCTCACGCAGTTTAGCTTCTAGAAAAGCCATCACTGCTTCCGTGTCTTTTAGAATCAAGGTTGTGTCCATGCTAGAATCAGTATCCAAAGAGTCGCTTCTTTCTCGAAGTCTGCTTGCAGATGCCAAGGCTAAGGAAGTGGGAGCAGAAGAACTCTGCTTGTTGATATGGGGAATAAGCTCTATGGGTATGTTCGAGCTGGGCTTTTCTATGGTGAAACTCCCTTGACGCACTAACGACTTTGAGGACTCTTTCTTGTCTCCTTTGGAAGTCTGACTTTTTGGAATTTCCTCAGCTTTTCTTCTCTTGCTTTCATTTTGCATAACTCTTTCTCCCTTGCTTGTAGAATGTCCTGAAATTCTTTCTACAGGTTGGGACTCTTGCTTAGAAGACTCCTCCCTATATTTATCTATGTGGCCGGAAGCACTTTTTGAAGACAGTTTAGCAGGAGTCCATTGGGCCTGCTCCTTCTGTTCCTGTTGTTGTTGGATTTTAGCTAATGTTTGTTTTACCAAAGAAGTTTCTTTATCGGTCTCACTCTTCTCCTTGCTAGAAGAGCTAGCTGAGTAAGGGAGGGCTTTATTGTCGCCACCAGTTTTAGGAATCTCACCATTGACTGCCCTGTTCATTTGACTCAGGCTTCTGTCTACATCAGGCTTCTCGGGCTGGGGTACCTGGGCAGCAGATTCTTTTTCCTGCAGTTCCGTATCTTGCTTCTCTCCTATCTCTGACCTCTGTGTTAGCACCTTTGCTCTGGAGCTCTCCAGAGGCTTTTCTTCATTTGGGAGCTGGGGAAGAGTTCGCCTCTTTCTCTCTCCCTGATTAGCCAAGGAAGCTGCAAAGCTAGTACTTCTCAGTGAAACACCAACTTCACTAGCATCTGTCTCTATAAAATAAAAACACCAAAGTAGAAATTCATTAGAACAAAACGATACAAATATAAAAGTGTCAAATTATACTACATTTTGAGCGATAAGTCTAAAAATAGCCTCGGAAATCTGTACTTCTTGAGGGGGGCACCTTAGCCCTTACAAGGCATTAAAAGAAATCTGTATCAATAAAAAAAATGTGAGAGTAGTAAAAAAAAAAAAGTGGCAGGATATGTCATAACTTTATATACCAAGGGACTTTTAAACTAATTTTCTGGTATATTAAGGCAGCTTATAAAAGTAAAAGACTACTTTCCTTCTTCTCAAAAATAAACACTTTGAAGCAACAATGTAGAGACAAATTTGATAATATTAAAAAGTTTTTGAGGGGATCTCTAAGTTTGTCTTTACTTCTGTAAAACTAATTATAAAAAATTTAAGTATAAATTGACAGTTTAGAATTCTATATACTTATAGGCATAAGATGACATTATTGCTTATGAACATAGTGAAAAATAATTAAATCAGTACTTTGATAACTTAATTCATAATATAAATTCATATATAAAGCTCATCTAGAAATGATCACTTATCTTTAGTTTATGATTACACTGTAATGATAGTTGCACATTTTCTAATAGACTGGCATATCAAGAAGGGTATTTTTTTAACTGAAAAGGAAAACCATGAAGCTTTAAAATTATACTTGAATAGCAAAAAAATTTACAATAAAAAACAGTGTGTTGGAAAATGAACTACTAAATCATAGTAAGTATCCTTTTGCCTTTGGCAGGTTCAATTATTAGCTAGGTGAAAGTTTTTGAAGGGAAAAGGAGTTGGGGCCAGGTCGTATAGCAGAACACTGTGCATAACATAAAAAATGAGTTCCTCAGTTTACCCACAACACTGCGGAAAGAGATAGGCTTTATTAGTTAGATATTTTCTACTGCTTATATTTCCCTAAAATATAAAACATTAATTAAAGCCTAGCATTTACTCAAAGTCAACATACTGTTCAAACATGAAATATATGAATATGCTCATTAAACTTATTTACATAAGTTTAGCTTGTTTCTTTTTAAGACACACGATCTATTTATAAAGAAGACAGAAAAAGTAAAAAATGGAGAAAGAGGAGAAAAAAAGAAATTACCGTTTTCTACAGCTGCAGACAATTCCATTAACCTTTCTTCTGGATCATGCCTTGTGTGATTAGCAGCCAAACTAGCCCACTGTGACACCCAACGTTTGCTTCCAGATGAAGCTACCCCTTCCTAAACAAGGAAAACAGAGTGAGACAATGCAGCAGTTCTGTCAACGCTGATTGTCATGAAAGAGACCTTCATTCAGTCACATCATGTGACACTGAAGCCGTGACTGAAGCTCAGCTTGTTATGCTTCATATCTAAGAGGAAGATTCTCTAACTGCCCCTTTCAACCAGATTTTACCATCACTGAATTTAGTGTATCATTTCCTGTGCTTATACAGTAACAGTGCCAGGCCCACTCCAGAAGCTTACAGTTTACATATCACAGCTCTGCAGCTAGCCCAGTGGAGTCAGGTTTAATCCATTAAAAGGAACAGAGAGTCTAAAGAGCTATTGAAGTACCTGCTAGTCCTCTACTCTCTAGGAAATCAGGCAGACTCCGACTTTCATTAACTATCAAATATGCGAGGACAAGTCTTAATAGATTTCAAGAACCAAAGCCTGAGACTTTTTATGGTATTTTATGTGAAAATAACTCTATGAGTTTTTCTATATCCAGTCTGAACTCAGATCCATTTGTGTTTAGATTTGTCTTTTAGACAAATGTTTTTTGAACCCTTCTAGTGAAGTGTATAGGTCCCTTAACCCATGAACACAACACCCTAGCATTTCTTAAGACAAGGGTAATATAAACACTGTATCTCTCAAGCCATATCAGAGGTGAGAACAGCCGGTGAAGTAAAAAAAAAAAAAAGGGGGGTGGGTGGGTGGGGTAGGGAGTGGGGATGCTGCGAGTATCCAGCTCTGTGGAAGAGCACTTGCTCAGCACACACAAGGCCAAGTTAAATCTCTAATAATACAAACAAAAAAAGACACCTCTCCAAATCTTAACTCAGGAATTCACACAAAAACTGAAATGCCAATAGGAAATGGAAAAAAACAACATAAGGTTTATTTTGAACTATTTAAAACATACCTTATTAAAAAAGAAAGAAACCCAAGTTACTGTTTTAATTATGAATAGGCTAAAGTTAGTTACTTATAAAGTAATGATTTCATATAGATAGCACACTGTATGGTTTCAAGAATAGATTAAAATAGTCAAGAACAGAGATTGATGTATTTAGACAAAAGGAGTCCAAAGCTATTTGCCTTCTTGAACTCCCTTCCAAGGTCCTGCAGTACTTGTCCACAGCTCTGAGCACTAAAGGCAGAGCACATCATCCTGCACTATGCTGAGAAATCCACGAGAGGGTGGTCCTGCAACAGGTGTTTCCCCAAACAGGTGGTTTTACATACTTAGGACATGCTGTGTTTTGTTATAATGGTCTGTCATGTGATGGCTGTGAAGGTAGGAACTTATTAGAGCTATATGAATTTTACTTGGCATGGCTTGAGGAAGAAAGAAGAGGGAATATAAAGTAATTCACAAAAACCTTTCCCTGAATTTATCAAAATATCAACACACTACTTGATATCACTATTGATAACTACCTGTTTTCAGGGTGTGAATAAAAGAAACGACAAATTTCTCTAAAGGGGAAATAAAGAACACTAAAAAAGCTATAGTTGCTTTGACAATTTTCAGAAAATGGCAAACCACTGAGGAATAGTTTTAATACTATTCAATAAACATACCTATCTCTAAAGCTATTTAATTTGTAAGAATATAAATGAAATAGTGTTATATAACATGATTTTTTAAAAATTTATATTTACCCACCATTCACTTATAACTAATTCTTTTCCTTAAAGAAACATAATCTTAAGAGTAAGATAACAAATTAAGAAAGCGAGGCCAGGTGAGGAAGCGGCTCAGTGATTATGAACACTTGCTATACAAGTCTAACAACTGGAGTTCAAATATCCAGCAATCACATAAAAAGCTGGGCATGGCTATGTGTGCCTGTGGAAGGTCCTGTCCTAAGGAGTAAGGTGGAGTGTTAATAGAGGAAGACACTTGTGTACTTCTCTGGCTCTCACATGCACGCACAACACACACACACATGCACGCACGCACGCACGCACGCACACACACACATCCACCCACCTCTCTCCCAAAAAGTAAATAACCAAAGTTCAAATTCTGGCTCCACAAATGATAACATTTAAGACCACAGCAAGTTAATTTCTATGTTCTGCATTTTCCTAATTTGTAAAACAGCCTGACGGCTTCCTTCCACTGAAAGTTGCTGCCAATTATCTGAACAAATAATACTTCCAACTCATACAAACATTTTATATTTTCTTTTGCTACATAAAATGGAGTGGAAGTTTGAAGTCATTGCTATGTCAATCAAGCTACCCTCAGTTGTCCTCCTCATTGCATCCTGGCTTGCACCGCACGGCACTCACTGTAGTGTTTAAGCTGCACCTTTCACATGTTTCCTGAGCTCGGTCGTCTACATCCAAACACATACCTCTTAAAAAGCCTAAGTAGTGTGTATTTCTGTTTTGTCTCATTGTACTACTTACAAAAAGGGGAATATTACTTTTTTCCTGAATTGTAATTATTCTCCTAACTTTGAAAGAACAATGAAAACTAAGAACTAAACCAAAACTGCTTTAAGTTTTCATTCAAAATAAAAAGTCAAAATTTAGTTTTTGAGGTATTTTACAAGACGAGATCTATATCAACACTTAAAATTACTTCCAAATGATAAGAACTTATATTTTATGCATATAAAAAGAATCGCATACCTCTGAGTTATGAAACCCAGGTGTGCTGAATGGCTTTCTTTCTTCCATTACTACTGAAGCAGAGTTGATAGCCCAATCTTTAATCAGACCTTTATGCTTTTCATTGATAATAGGCCTACTATAATCCTGATTGTCATCTATTCCAAACACCTAGGAGGAAAAATTTGTTTCACAATGAAAATGAAAGTGTGGGTACCAGGTTAGTATGTGAACATCATCAACAGCATCAGAAGCAAACAAAAATATCCTAAATTAATCTCACCTAGCAATTTTAGAAACAGGGAAATTTAATGACAGGATGACTCCCCAGCTGGACTGGACAGAAAGTCAACAGCTGAAGAGATGGCTATCCTTTTTAATAGTTAGCAAATATTCTAGTTGATAGAGGGAAGTATTCGGAACACTACATTAGATGTGCTGAATGACTTAATGACTCTGAACACTGCAATCATGAGAAGAGTCTGGAAAGATCTTCAGCATGTTTTTAGCTTGTTTCATGTTTCTATTTTGGAGAAGCATATAAAAAAGAGAAATATATGCCTCTTCTTTATTTGCTTTTTTACTAAAAAAGTTTCATGAACATATATCACTTACATTTATACATGTAATTTCCTAAGGTGCCAAACAAGATTTTATTGTTGATTTTTACAAAGTACAGCATTTGTTGAAAATGCAGGTTCTTGGTCTACTCACATAGATCATCAATAAGTAAATGGCTGTCAATGATCAACACTTTAAAAAGTTCTCAACACAGAGACAATAGTCATACGATTATATTTTCCCAACAGGAAAGACTCCAGACTGTCATTTTATGGCATACAAAAAAACCTGGATATAATACTTTGCCAACAAATTGGAATAAAGCAATAGCTAATTACATTTAACATTTTATTTTAATATTCAATCTGAACTTGGTTCAACTGAATGGATAAATATCCCTCAGACTTACTCATTACTATTACTATATGGGACACTGATCATTACAAGCAGAAAAATATGCCCTTGAAGTAGCAATCTGTAGAAATGTCCTTTGAAATCTTCACTTCCTACAAGAGAAAACCACTTCCAGTGGTGCCGACTCTTCATGCTGATTCATCTACAAACGTGTGAGATAGTATTCACAGCGACACTGGGACACATGAAGCCCGCAGGTTGTAGGCTGGAAATTGATGGTCATATAATAATCTGATAAATTCTGAACTGTGCATTTAGTAGAGACTATATCTCTAAATTCAGTGAAATATGGAAATTTTACCACTAAACAGCTTTATTGCTTAATTTAATTTAAATGCAGTTTTCCAAGAATTTGATTAGAATTATCATTCCTTTAAAAATAAGTTGCACATTATTAACTTAAGTTAAATGAAACCATTAATAGTACATGGAATGCAGGATATAAACAGGAATAAACAAAAACAATTTCTTTGCTTCATCCTGCTAAACATCGGAGTGAACTAAGCAATTAAAGCAAAGAAAGAGAGTATAACTGGGTCTTGTTGACTTTACCCTGATTTGTAAGGAAAGCAACATTAGAGCTTAAGTGGCTTGTGGATCTTTTGCTAAATAGTTCACTACAAATTTACTGGTTAGTTATTGCTATATTACCAGAAAAAGCAATGACTCAAATTTGAAGTAAAATAACCATATATGATTCCTTACATTTTGCATCACTGTGGTATGTCAATTTATAGTTTCTGATTTTGTGACAATTAACTGAATCGACTTCCTAAAATACAATCACCAGAGTTTCCAATAAATATGGTAAACCTCTTCAAAATACTTCTAATAAAAATGACTTGGACATTGCATGAATAGATTAGTATTTTGAAAATGTAACAAATTATACCCAGAATTGTGCTCTAATGGGAGTTGAAGGCAACAGAGCTCCCAGCGATTTTCTAGCACATTCCCTTTAAAGTACCATCTGTTAGAGAATTGCCATCTTCTTTCTATACAGGTAACAGGGCAGGAAAAATTCCAGTGGGACAAAAAAGTTTTGAGATTTCACATTTATGATTTATTAACTATTGAGGCACTCTCAGAGTGTAGTCCAGAATGACCTAAAACTCACTATTCATCTCACCTCAGCTTCTCAAGTGCTATAATTACAGGCATGAATAAGCCACCATGGCCAGCTATTAAAACACATTGAAAAATATGAGTAAGATAGCAATGGCTAGTCTACCTTAAATCAGTACGCATTCGTGTCTCACAGACATTCGCTTGTGACAGCTTGCATGAGGAAACACAGTGCACAGTCAGTTACACTATCTATATGCTTGGAGGCATGCATGTTTTTTGCATTTCTAAAGTACACATTTTGATATATGATCTAATAATGATCTAGAATTTGGGAGTGTCTCAAACACGAAGAACGGATTTGTAAGATTTTCCATCTTTATCATTCTACACTGTCACCAGGAGATTTCATCCATATGCACATAACTATTTGATTTACCAACTGTAGCTTACCTGTCATCACGGACAGCTCAAGACACTTCAAAAACAGTCTGTTTGTCTTAAGCTCATTATTTCCTCTGTTCCCTACTCTATTTGGTGTCTACTACAACTTCAAACTTGTTCATAACAAAAATCTCTCTCCTTTAGCCAGGAATTCTTTAGGCTGGAGAAAGATACATACCTGTCTAGTACCTTTCCTTACTACAAGAGTCACAGAACAGACACAACAGGAGCTCTTTGGGGTCTGACAGATTACTGAGATAACTCTCATATAATCAAGGGGAAGAATGACATTCACATGCTATCTACTGCTATCTCCTTGATCCCGAGAGATCCGTACCCTGGGACTCTAGTATTGGGGAAAGAGGAGAGCACCTTTCACTCCACAATACTGCACGTCTCACAGAACACAGTCTCAGGCTTCACCTCAGAATATGCACATACCATATTCACTGTAGAATTCTCACCTACACCTCAGTGGCTACTCTAAGCAATTAAAACTGGCTACTGAGGCATGGTATTTACTAAATGTACAATAGGGAGGACACTACAGGAAATTTAAGTCTGTATGACTTAGTCCTACTAGGATCTAATACACACACACCCAAGAACTTTAGAACCATACAGAGGCACTCCATTATTAAACCAAACACCTGTGAATACCAGACTTTTAGATTCTGATCTCAACTTTGGATTAACATAAAAGAAAGGAATCCTCCAGATGAAACAGACTATTATATATAACACAAGTGAAGCCCATGACTTTGGTTTTTCCACTACTAGGTTATTATTTAAAAGTACAAACTACAGAGTCCAGCGTTTCATACATTTCCATTCAAAATGGTAATAGTGGGGCTGGGGACTAGTAGTACTTCTATTAAGTAGCTGATTTGTTTTTTTTGATATTTTATGGATATTTATGTTCCACCTATCAAACAAGTACCCAGGTCAAATTATACATATTAATATCAGATAAAGGAGACTGGTTCACTGTAACAGAAAACAGAGCTCAATGTGAAAGGAGGGGGAGGGGGAAACTATGTTATAATTATAGCAACACAAATGAAGAAAATATGAGAATTTCATTGCATAATACTTAATTTATTAAATTAAAAATAGAACTGAGGGTATAGATAAGTGGCAGAGTGCATATCTAACATGAATGAGGCCCAGTGCCAAAAAAGCCACACTTCTCAAAGAAATGTGGAAGCTAATAATGAACACCAAGCTTTTGTAGGTTTACACTAATTAAAGGATGGTGAAGGACTAAGATTTTAATCCTAACAAGGTGTCAAAATAAAAACACAGTTGAGTTTTAGACCAGAACAATTTTTCCACAAAGAACAAGATCCTGCTGGCTAAGTCAAATGGGGTTTCTATAAGTTAAATCATTAGTACAGGATCCCACACCTGACAAAAGAACATTTAAGAAACAATCCATTTTGGCTATCCTGAGTTTTTTGCTTTTCCATATAAGTTGAGTATTGTTCTTTTGAAGTCTGTAAAGAATTTTGCTGGGATTTCGATGGGCACTGCATTGAATCTGCAGATTGTTTTTGGTAAGATTGCTAGTAACTTCTGGAAGCATCATGATCCCTGATTTCAAACTCTACTACAGACCTACAATACTGAAAACAGCCTGGTATTGGCATAAGAACAGACAGGAGGACCAATGGAATCAAATTGAAGACCCAGATATTAATCCACATACCTACAAACACCTGATTTTTGACAAAGGAGCAAAAAATATCAAATGGAAAAAAAGAAAGCATTTTCAACAAATGGTGCTGGCATAACTGGATATGAACATCTAGAAAAATGAAAATAGATGCATATCAATTGCCAAGCACAAAACTCAAGTCCAAATGGATCAAAGACCTCAATATAAAACCAACCACACTGAACCTCATAGAAGAGAAAGTGGGAAGTACACTTGAACATATTGGCATTTCCTAATATACAGATCACTTTCTAAATACAGGCCCAGTAGCACAAACACTGAGAGAAACAATTAATAAGTGGGACCTCCTGAAACTGAAAAGCTTCTGTAAAGCAAAGGACACGATCAACAAGACAAAACAGCAGCCTACAGAATGGGAAAAGATCTTCACCCACCCCACATCAGACAGAGGTCGGTCTGATCTCCAAAATGCACAAAGCACTCAAGAAATTGGCCATCAAAATAACAAATAATCAAAAAAAAAAAATGAGGTAAGGTACAGACCTAAACAGAGAACTTTCAACAGAGGAATCTAAAATGGCTGAAAGACACTTAAAAAAGGTTCAGCATCCTTAGTAATCAGAGAAATGCAAATTAAAACAACTCTGAGATCCCATCTTACACCTGTAACAATGGCCAAGATCAAAAACACTGATAATAACTTATGCTGGAGAGGATGTAGGGTAAAGGGAACACTCCTCCATTGCTGGTGGGAGTGCAAACTGGTACAGATTGCAGCATTATTTGTAATAGTCAGAACCTGGAAACAGCTTTAATGTCCCTCAACCGAAGAATGGATAAGGAAAATGTACATTTACATAATGGAGTACTAAACATCAGAAAAAACATAACGACATCTTGAATTTTGCAGGCAAATGGATAGATCCAAAAACATCACACTGAATGAAGTAACTCAGACCCAGAAAGACAAATATCATATGTACTCACTCATAAGTGGTTTTTTGACATAAAGCAAAGAAAAACCAGCCTACAATTCACAACCTGAGAGAACCCAGACAACAAATAGGGCCCTAAGAGAGACATGCCTGGATCTAAACTACAAGGGAAGTAGAAAAAGACAAGATTGATTAAATTGGGAGTGTGGGTATTATGGAAGAGGGTAGAAGGGGAGGGAAGAAAATAGGAGGGGAGCAGAGAAAAAATGTATAGCTAAATAAAAACAATAAAAAAAAGTCAATCCTTGAAGGACAATGCTGAATTCCAAGGATATATTGTCAAAGAAATCAAAATGACCTAAGAAAGTTGGTTTTTTTTTTTCTTTTGGTTTCTCGAGAATGTGTTTCTCTGTAGGTTTGGAGTCTGATCTGGAACTAGCTCTTGCAGATCAGGCTGGCCTCGAACTCACATAGATTCACCTGCCTCTGCCTCCTTAGTGCTGGGATTAAAGCTGTGTGCCACCGGCCAAAAGTTTGGTTCTTAAATTTATAGTATGTTCCCAGGAAAATATAACTTAATTTTTAAAAAAGAAAAACACCTTAAAATTCATTGGAATAAATATACAGTAATTATTTAACACTGTGATTCTGTTATTTGTAACTAACTTTTCAAATGTAAAATTTAGAAAAGGTTGTTACAAGAGCTCAGAATGGGTTAGGAGAGACCATTTACCACTTCCTGTTCACAGCATTGTTATCTACAAAGATAGACTCAAGCTCAACATTTGTCAATAAATGAATAGATAAAAAGATCTATCATAGAATTAATTAAGATTTATGATAAAAAGGAATGAGTAACAATGCATTTCACAACATAGATGAACCTTGAAGACAAAACTGGTCGGTCATTAAAGGCCACATATAGAATCTGAAATATCCAGACTAAGTAAATGTATAGAGGCAGAAAGCAAATAGTTGCCAATGGGTGGGAACAATGGGAAGAGACTACTGATGCAGTTTCTCTTTCAAGTGATGAACACATTCTGGAGTTAGGCATTGCACTCATACCACAACAGTATGAATTACTACAGCTTCCAGACTGTACATTAATGTTTTACTTTTGAGAGCTGATGTTCCACTAATCACCATTCTGCCTCAGCTTACTAATTCCTGGAGTTATAGGTGCGTATTGTTAACACCTAACTGAATTGCACATTCTCTATGACTAAAATACCCAATTTTATGTTTTGTAAATTTTACTTCAATTTTTAAAATAAGTACTATATAACCTTATCTTTTCCTTGGTGCATTTTTCTGAATAACAAGAGTTTAACTTCTTTGTTATATAGTTAAATTACTTATATAGTCAAAATTTCTAATTTTTCCACCTTTTATATACCACCTCATTAAATCTGACTGTTTATCAGTGACTCTTTGTGCCAACCAGATTTTAAGCTGGAGGTGTTAGATATTGGTAGAGCTCAGTAGGTCCTACTGTCTTCCACTACATGGGTACTTTTACTGAAATTAACATATCTTCTTTTCTTCTGACCTAATCTCTATTCATTTACAGCTTTCAATACTATTAACTAGCTAAGCTTGTAACACAGACAGGACTTTTCAAGATCAAGATGTAAAAACTAGTTTTAGTTCATAAAAAAAAAAAAAAAAAAAAAAAAGCTTGGCAGTTGTGGCGGACACCTTTAATCGCAGAACTCAGGAGGCAGAGATGGGAAATCTCTGTGCGTTGGAGGTCAGCATGGTCTACAGAGCAAATCCAGAACAGTAGTTACACCAAAAAACCCAGTCTCAAAACACCAAAAGAAAATAAAATATTTGGGTATCATGTTGGGTTTAACCAATCTATAAATTTACTGGAATACATCAGCTAATATATCAAAGATCATATAAATATAGTCAATGAAAAAGTACATCAAACTTTTACACTCATGCTTTCAAAAGATAGTTATGTTCTACTACAAAACAAGATCATTCTAGAGATGGCAGGCAGAATTAAATCAGACAGAGATTACTTCTATAGAGGAAAAAAAAAAAAAACATGATAGATGCCCTGATAGACAGTACAATCTAGTAGCTACTCTAGGGGCATCAGATAAAGCCTTTTAAGAGAGTTACAAGAACGGAGTTCTTGTCTTAGTAAGACATAAATGAGTTATGGAGGGGCTGGTGGGATAGCTAAGAGGGTACGAAGGCACTTGTTATCATGCATGACAACCTCCCATGAACTCAAACGGTGAGAACTGAATCCCCCCAACTTGTCTATCCTCTGACGTCTACATTCATGTTCTCTCTCTCTCTCTCTCTCTCTCTCTCTCTCTCTCTCTCTCTCTCTCTCTCTCTCTCATACATACACACAGATGTATGTAATAAGTGTTACTGAAATGGATGGTAATCATGGTTGTACAATGTTATAAATGTATTTTAAAACACTATACTAAACACTTAGAATGGCAAACTATATGTTTTTTTACAATAAAAATATTCAAAGAATAAATAAGGTGAATTATGAAGAAATGGGCATGTAAGAATACAAGCACTTATTGGACTGAACATTAAGAGAAAAACTTCAAGATTTCATAAAACAATAAACAAAAGGAAACAATTTATTAAATGTCAGACTTCTAACAGACAAATGAGTTCCTCAGTCAGCTTTGAAAATTAGCATAGGATAGTTTCTTATACCCATGAAGGAAATGAAAATGGCTAAAAAGGTTTGAGAATTAGACAGAAAAGAAGTAAATAATTTTTCTTTTCTCAAAAATAAACCAACTAACCAACCAAAAAAAAAAACGATGGGGAAAAACATTACCATCAAAATTCAAAATGCAGAAATCTAATGAAAGTCCTACAATAACATCTGAGGCTCTCTGAATTACTCTCTTGGTTTCCATACACATGTAGATTTTTAAGTGTATTCCAGTTTCTGCATCTATTTGGCTATGTCAATGCAAATTCTCTGTGGTATGTTTATATGTGCAAGTAAGTGTTCATGTAGGCATGTGTATGTATGCATTCAGGTACACATGCATGTTCACTGCACATACGTGTGGAAGCCAGAAGTTATTATTGAATGTCTTCCTTGATTGCCTTTCACCTTAGTTTCTGAGACAGAATCTCTTACAAAACTTGGAGTCTATTGATTAAGCTAGACTGATTGGTCAATGAGCTAAGACAGGACCAACTATCTCTGCCCTGTCAACAGGCCTCTTGCTCTGTGGTTACAGATGTGTATTGCCTCTCCTGGCTTTATATAATTGCTGAAGATCCAAATGTAAGTCCTCATGCTTGTACAAAGTGCTTTACAGACAGCCACCTTTCCAGCTCTTCAAGTTTCTGATTCTGTATATCACGTTTTCCCTGGCTCTGATATAGATTCGATCTTGCTGTCACTATCAGGATTCAAACTGTCACTTCTGGATCCATGTTCTCAGTACTTGCTTTCTGACTCATTGCCCTGTCCATTTTATTATATGGAGTTTTCGGTCTTGTTATTTATAGTCTCTTGGGTCTTTCCTTGGTCAAGAACTAAAACTAAGTAGACAATTTGCTACCAATGGGAATCTATAAATGTTGATAAGTTTTTAATAAATCTCCACAACCTTCAGAAAAAATAGGAAGTAAGTCCTCAGTGTCATATACAAGGGACTTCAATTCTCTTTCTCAAAAAGTAACTATGGTCTTCTGAACAAGACTTTCTCCTTTACTGATGATGCCCCCCATCTGGCTACTCTTGCCCTTCACTTTCTGAATAAGACTGGTCTATTCTTTTTATGAAAACTCTGTTATCCTTATTACAGGGGTAATTGTGTTTTGCCGAAAAAGAAGTCATCTGGCAGTTAAATCTAGTATTCATTGAGAATACTGAGGATAGTTCCTATAGCCATTAAGTTTATAATTCTCTTTCCTCCTCAGGCAACTAAGGACAAAACCACAGAACTAGCAAAGTAATGATAATGCTTAGGATTAGAGTCAACAAGATGATAGTAACGATGGAATCCTCCTTAGATTAGACAGCTTTAGCTATTATATTAGATGGCTGAGATGTGTAACCTAAGACCTCATCTTGGGAGCTACTGTAACATTTCCTTCAATATGTTAAACTTCTCAAAGCATTCAATATACTACATTAAATTTATTTGTAATTATATTCCACTATACTTATTTCTTGAGACAAAGAATACACAGTCTTTTCAATTAGAATAATCCTCTCCTCATGCAATGTCTGGCACACTATCAATGAAATAATTACTCCTTAAAAGGGAAGTAAGAAAGGGAGAAGCTATATGGAAGCTTTTGGGTACCAAACAAATTCAGTTGGACAACAGATGCTCCAACTGTTATCACACATACTCAAACTTCAAAGGGAACTGCAGATGAATGAGCATGTCTGTTTACTACTCTGATCCAAGGTGCTGCTTGTGCTTCAGTATGGTTTCTCTTGTCCTCCTTTTTCTCTGCATCTATAGGATACTTTGTCTTCTTCAGATACATGAATCCACTTCTCTATGTCTGCTCCTGCAAAACAAACTTTAAGCTGACCTGACTTTGGCTTCATATTTAAGCAGACCTACTGGACTCTCGGCTCTCTTACTGTGGTAGTTCCATGATAATGGAGTGATTATTTTTTCTTTGAAGCAATCTTGGTTTTAGTTTACTGGTTTGTCCAAATGAAAAATGGCTAAATTAGCTATTCAGTCACATAATGTCATTGTTTTTAATGGATCTTGCCCTAAAATCTTTGGTTTCTCCATTCTGAAAGTGATGATATTATTTTTGTCAAATATAGGATTCCTTAAGAATAAAAAAGGCTACATATGATAATTTTAAACAATAATTAATAATCAGATTCTGCAAACTCCTCACTGCGTATTAGTTTCCTAAAGAGGCCCATTTGTAGCAATGCCTTTTTTTAATGGCTGGCCCAGGTCAGGCTGGTCCTTTACACTGTAACTTCACTTTGGCTTCATATTTAATCCTTTTAGTGCTGAAAGAACTTTCGAGAACTTGCTAGTACTTTGGGTAGAGAGTCATATGTGGAAATGAATAATATAAAATGTAATAATCAGAGATCATTTATATACAGTTCTCATAATAGACACCATAATAAGCATACTATGTGTTTTTAAATTCCTGTTAAACTTAAAAAAACTCTTCATTTCAGAAATGAATGACACTTAAGCTTAAAGTTGTTGATTTATCCCAAGAGCATAGTACATGTAGAGTTTATATATTTAATTCCAGATGCCTGCAAGTAGCCATGTTCTTAACCTCTGTATATATAAAATCATAAAATAATATTTTAATGGAAAAATATTAATCACTGTCAATATTAATATTAGTTAATATTAATATTAAGCCAATATCAATGGCTTTTTAAAACCCATACTTCTTATTTAACATCAGTAAAAGCATATACTTTTTATTTACAATAAAAACATTTAACAATTATTTTCAAGACTAATGGGTCTCAAAGTCTGGCATTATGTGACTCTTAACAGTAAAATAATTAGACTCCTCAATAAACTTATGTCTACAAATTATGTATGTATACCAGAGAATGCATCATAATACTACAGAACAGACTAAAATAGAAATGATACACTGAGAATTAAGAGAACATAATCCTACTATGTTTTCCTGCATCCCAGAAGGTTAGATCTTGACCACTGACAGGACAATCTGACAACTCATCACCTAACTAACACATTCCAAATGTTAATGTGCATAAGAACTACATGGTTATCTTATTTTAATCACAGATTCAATTCAGTATGTCTGTACTGGCCTCCTAAGTGATTCAATGTTTTACACTCATGAGCACATTTCGAGTAACAAGAATCTAAATGAGATTAATGTTTAGCCAAACTTAGGTTGCTGTTTTCAAGGAAGTAAAATAAATAGCTCATTCTAAGGTTAACTCTTCACTATCACAACAAAATTGGGAATTACTTTTTAAACCATACAGAAATCATCATATAAATAAACCAACAACATCAAAGAAATATCTGAAATATAGACAATCATTAGGACTGGGTAAACACCTGACTAAAATATAAAAACTGATTTTATTCTGATTTCATCAGAGAGAAGTAAAAAGAAAAAAAGAGAATCAAAAATAATCACAATGTATGCTTTTTAACCTGCTTCCAAAATGAAATTAGTAGGTAGAAACCTGTTAATATTTATATTTATTTAATAATAGCAATATATTTCTTTGTTCAGTTTTGATATAAATAAATGCAAAATGGCATTACTTTTAAAGCCAATAAAATTTATATACCTTCAAAAGGCCCAGCTAGTTTAACATAGAAAACCTTACGTATAGAACTTGGGAAAATTCAGAATATAAACAAATAAAATATTTTGTCTTGCTGTTAGTCTTCTAGGTCCCTAATAAAATTCTAAAGTTCCAATACCACCAACTGAATAAGAACATTTCACACCAACTCTCCAGTAAGGTCCAACAGTCAAAAACCCCACAAAACTAACATCATACTCAAATTTCAATTATTTACCTTGTCAATCATTTTTCTTGCTTCCACCTCCTCACTGTTGGGATTCTCTAACTCAATGGTATAAGTACCCTTGTCACTTTGGTCATCATCATTATCCTTTTCTGAAGTAGCAGAAGTAGCTTGATTTTTTAACATTTTATCCATCTCCTGGCTTGGTCTGTGCCCAAGACTCCCTGAACTTCTTAATAATGCAGTTTGTAGGAAGGGTATGGACACCGATGGCTCCTCTGATTTCTGTTTTAACAATTTCCCATGTGGAACACCATGCCCCCCTCTGTGATGCGTAGAGCTAGTCTGTAAAGACAAAGAAACCACTTTGGCATCTGCTGGTGGAGATTTTGCTTTTTCAAGTTTTGTATGTGGTGTTGAGAAAGTAGTTTCCTGACATAAGATTCCTGAATTTTGAGTAAAAGAATATGACCTCCTCTTTCTGGAATGATCTTCATCAAAGAATGCAATCATAAAAGCAGTTTGACTTACAACAGTTTGGTCTTGATGCTTTTCAGTAGACTGGACCTTCTTTTTCTGTTCTGAGTGATGGCGTCGTAAATGTTCCTCAAGAGTTGCACGCCTGCTACAGCGCCTGTGCGCACCAGCATTCTCTGAATCACTCTGTGTGCCATCATCGTGTTTGTTTCCTAGACACAAGAAAGAAATGATATAGTAGCAAACAAAAAAATTCCAAGGAGAAAATCAGAAGCACACACAAAACTGCTATTTGTTTTGACACTCTTCCCCTTTCTAATATAAAGTCCTCAAATGCAATGGTTACAAATACATTTAATCAATCAACAATGAGGTCCTTCAGTAACAACTGGATATATTACTTTTCTTTCTCTAAATCCTTATAAAAATTTATCAGAGACTTATAAGCAGTGTTTCATCATTTCTCATAGTCTGTACTTATAACAGCAATACACACTAATTCTGTCTCTGAATCGTAAACCTTTGTTAACAAAAAACTGACTTTTAAGATTAAGAGTAAGCAAAGCCTCAACCCTACACAAGAACTACAGGCAAATAAGAAAAGCTGAGTGGAAGGAATAGTCTTCCCCAAGGAAGAACACACCATGGTTATCCAGTATCAAATGGCTAGCCCTGCCTGAAAACACACACAAACAAGATTATATAGACTAAGCAGGTTATGCTATGTATTGAGGAGTTACGTTTGCAACGAGAATTAATGAAAAAAAGAAGGCAATAATTTGAAAGAGACAGAACTGAGAAGGGGTGTCTGGGAGGCTCTAGAGGGAGGAAAGGAAATGGGAAAATGAAGTCATTATAATCTCAAAAAAATAAAAGTAATTTTTTAAAAGACTTGTGTAACAGAAACACTTATTAAACAGAATATGAATGTCATAAAAATGGAGTATATCTAAATTATGATATTCAATACTTTTAAAAGTTCAGTATAACTTTCAATGAAAAGAGTGGATTTTGTAGCTTCTATTAATAATGACATAATTTTTAGAAATGCTTTCTTAGCAGAGATTTCTAAACTCTAGTGGCTTCAAAGAGTTAAAGGATGCTGAGAGCCCTACCAAAAACAATCAAGCCTACGACACCCTTCCGTCTACTAACTTAAATGGTACAAATATAGGCAGATGTCATGTCCAGAAACACAGTGAATTTTGACCCACCAGCCTCCTAGCAACAGTTTTTCTGGATCAGTGCAAAAGTTACTCTAGGCATGATCCAGATGGAATCATCAATCAAGGATTAACTAAAATCCTTTGAATCTAGTACACTGGAAAATATATTGGCAGGTTCCAATCTTGCAGAAGTAATCTGATTCTGAACATTCCCGAACATTTCCAGGCTATCTACTCTAATGTGAACACCTGCAGATAACATGTTAGCCAACAAGTCAATCGGAAGACAAGACCTGATGTGTATGAAAGAATATGAGCTGAATATCTAGGGGAAAGGATTTAAAACGTGCATGGGCGTATCCCTAGTAAACCTGGAAGCTACCAACAGTGTTGATAACTTAACACAAGAGAATTCCCTACAAAATGTAGCAGATAAAAGGAACAAGGATAGACAAGGGAATGGTAGAATTGAATGACATCTTGAAAAAGATACAAAGGGAGCTAATAAGGTAAAAATATTGGGGGTTGGTCTCACTCAAAGTGATATAGTAATATAAAATCCAAATATATCAAAAATGTAATCTGAAAAGAAAAAAAAAACCTGTTTAGTAAATGGAATCTCTGCCACTGATAATTTAGGAATCATGGATAGTATATGGAGTAAATATAAATATAACTGCTAGTTCAAATGCAATTTTTTCTACAGCACTGCTTAAAGCATATTGGGGCTGATAAACTCAGTAAGAACTCAGTTTGCTAAGGTCCAAAATAATATTTTCTGTTCAGCCAGACTTACAATCAGAATTTTTAATGAAAACATCGTTTTGTATCTTTCCTGTTACTAATCTGTTGGAGATTCATCGTTTTCTTTCTTGTAAAAATCACTATTCCTTCTAGTGCTTCTGTGTACTACACAAGTAAGAAGGCGAGGCATCAGGTCAGAGCTGCAATCTTCTGTTTCTACTCAGCAAAAAGACCACCACGAAATGCTCAACATGCCCATCACTAATTATGTCTAAATCAGATGTTCATTTACTGTCTCTCAGGTTAGCTTGGCTGTACTCCGTAACAAGTTATGGCTAAAACAAGCTGCAACTCTCCTAAAGGGTGAAAGTGTATGGGCTTTGTGAACATTATTTTCCTCACTGTCCCAAAGCGCGTGCACTTTACTCTTGTAGGAGCAAGGCATCTATCTATCTATCTATCTATCTATCTATCTATCTATCTATCTATCTATCTATCTATCTATCTATCCATCCATCCATCCATCCATCCATCCATCCATCCATCCATCCATCATCAATTGTTTAACTCATTTTTATAGCTTCTCAAAGTCCAAGTTTTAAGAAATCATTATTAACTACTATCTTCACTTATTCACACCCCGAAACTGTTGTCTACTGATAGCAACTCTGATTTCTGAAGCAAGTCAAACATCATCTGTGAATAAGCATGGAGAAATAACATGTGTCTATTTGAGATACAAAGTGAGTTACTGCTGGGAAAGGATTTTCTTGAAGGGCTTTCAAAAGGGGATAATGTTAATTCTGAAAGAAGAGTTCCCAGCAATGGTACTACACTGGAAGATGCCTACCTGTAAATCAAATTAAAAGTGGACAGTGAATAGATTTTTGGCAAAAATTTAAAATATATACTGATCAGTGTAGAGATAGTGTTCATATGGATGGACACTAATGATCCTACTCTTAGCATTAAAACTTTATTTATTTATTTATTTATTTATTTATTTATTTATTCATTCATTCATTCATTCATTGGTTTTTCGAGACAGGGTTTCTCTGTAGCTTTGGAGCCTGTCCTGGAACTAGCTCTTGTAGACCAGGCTGGCCTCGAACTCACAGAGATCCACCTACTTCTGCCTCCCAAGTGCTGGGATTAAAAGCGTGTGACACCACAGCCTGACTTTTTTTGTTTTTTTTTTTTATGCACTAGAACTTTTTTTTTTGGTATGATCTTACTATTAATTAGGATCAAATAGGTCTCAGTGAAGAGCAGAGAATAAACCAAATTAATGGTTTAAAATAATTGTTAATACAGGAAATAATAACAATGACACTGTTATGAAAAAAGTGTAAAAGATTTTTCTAAGCATTTATTTTATTTTACGTCTATAAGTGGTTTGCCTGCATGTATGTATGTTCAACCTCTGAGTGTCTAGTGCCTGAAGAAATCAGCAGAGGGCACTGGACCCCTCGTTGAGGATTGTATGTAGCTATCATCTGGGTGCTGGAAACAGAACCTGGGTCCAACTGCTGAGCCTCTTCAGTTCATGAACAAAGATTTTTAAATGGTACCTTCCTAAAGGATCTTTTCAATTCAACCATCAAATTATTAAGAACATAAATTTTAAGACAACTTATTTTCAAGGTATATACTATCTTTGGTATCATACTAACTTATTAATATTATTCATTAAATTTACATTAATGGTCAGTTTACAAATGCTCCTTCAACCTGTGTATGCATATTTTTCAATTATATATAAATATCATCTAGTAGGAGTAAATATATCATACATCAGAACTCAAAAACCTTTATGCCAGGTGATTACTGACAAGTATAACTAAATATTATAATAGGTGACAACAAAGATTAGGTAATCACATGATCTCACTATCCTGAAATGTCTTAGAAACCAATTGAAACTAAATATAAATTGCTCTTTCTTCATTACTTGACTGGAATTCCAGGGCATGTGGTATGGATTGAACCAGTCAGTTCTGCCATTATCAATGATGTCACTAGTTAACATATGTGCTGAAGTTTAAAGTGTTAAGGAACAGAGCAGGTTACACACGATCCCTACCTCAAAAAGTATTTTTTAAAAATAGAATTAATCAGCTCCTAATAAAAGTCACAGAATGGTTAGATTCACATACAATCATAATTTGTTCAAAACCATTTTTATATTGATAACATATTAAAACACAAGACAGAATAACACAAATTTCAAAATAAATTCAATTCACAAAAGCCAGTGGGAATAAAGCTGATTATTTGTTATAACCAACGTACATGTATAAAGTTTTTAGTGATTGTGATTAAGTGTTGAATACAGTATATA
The DNA here is from genome assembly GCF_950005125.1 of Chionomys nivalis. Lineage (NCBI taxonomy): Eukaryota > Metazoa > Chordata > Mammalia > Rodentia > Cricetidae > Chionomys > Chionomys nivalis. The sequence goes on along the minus strand of NC_080090.1, from coordinate 17,968,925 downwards.
CAATAGCTAATGTTATTATATAATAATATATAATGTTCACAAATGGACATTTAACTTATAATTCTTGATAGCACAAAATTTATATTATAATAACTAATGCCTAGTAAATACATCTAAACTAAAAGTATGTGTACTGTGAGCAGCCTCTGCTAACAGTTTAGTCTGAAGCGCTCCACCAGTAATGTGACTATCTGATAGAAACAGAACTTTCAGACCACACCAAGCAGTTTAATTTGGTTTTCAAAACCTAGATATGATACTTTATTGGAAGCATGATACAGCAAAAAAAAATCTGTACATATCCTTTCTTTAAATGAAGAAAACAATGGGGATATCTTTTAGGAAATTCGATTTTATATGATTAATAAATTTTATATTTCTATAGGAAAAAACAAAGATAATTAATGACATAAATAACCACATCTGCCAAAACCAATGTAATCACACTGGGAAGAAAATAAAGGATACTTTAAATGAGTAATTCAGACATGACCAGTGTTGTTGGTCTTTGAGTTTTAAAATTACATGTAAATTTGAAAAATGAGGTATTTTCCACTGTATAATTAAGTGATAACAGTCGGGTAACTCTGATGACCAACTTTTCCTTAGGACACAGTAAGAATTTCTGAAAGTCACTTTACCTTTCAACCTTTTCAAGTACACGGGAACATCACTTTTGATGCTCTTGGAATCCTCTTCTGCTCTCTCCCACACCATCTGAGGAGGGTTGTTCTGTGCTAGCCAGTCAGCTACTTTGTTTTCTGGTGCCATCATTCCTGTCTGAATTCCTGGCAAGTCTTGACTTCCAGGAGAGGCCTTCTTTGACTTGTGGCGCTGGTCAGAAGTGAATTTTGTCACATGGTCTCTAATAGTTACTTTTCCAGGTGTACTGTCATCAAATTCAATGGTAAATGAAGCATGCCCTGCAGCTGTGGTATGGGAACTTGAGGTGTCTTTTGTTGGAATCTCATGAATAGTGCTCTCTGCTATTTGTAACGGCTGCTGGAAGTCTTTTGTAGGGATTTCAAAATAACTTGGTTCCCTACAGAAAGGAAAAAGTGATTCTTCATTTGCAGCTGCAGACGGTTCCTCCACTTGCTTGGCATCTATGCTGCACCCTAATGAGAAAAATGAGAGAGAAATCAAAATATTTGGGAGCCTGTAGCACAAGGGTCCCTGGTAATGACCATCTGCACTATTCTGAGACTCAGAAGGCAGATGACAATCTGGATGAAAAACAACAGCATTGATAAGACAGAAAAAAAGTCAGAGAGATGATCCAATTACCAATAGGAGATGCAAGATAAACAGCAACAATGGCAAAAAAAAAAAAAAGAAAGAAAGACAAAACAGTAAAAGATGGACCCTGTATGGACAGACTCATCCATTTCTCAACTGGAAAACTTAGAAAGAAATCATCAAAATGAGAAAGAATTAAAGTATAGGAGATGTTCTATACATACACATGTGTGTGTAAAATATACACACATAGTATAATAGAAAAAGCATGAATTACCTAATTCAGTTACCAGAATGAGCTATTTCAAATACTTGAGAACAAATGTAGGGCTCTAATAGTGAAGAGGCAGTCAAATGAGGATGGAGATAGGAAGTATATATAGAAGCAATGCTTTGTAAGTAACAACTCCACTTACCAGTCTCTATCATATTCAGAGACCCCACTTTAGGACAAAATTGATAATATGGAAACTTGGGAGATGACACACGTTATAAGGTAAGAGTAGTTATCAATAAAACACGTGGTTTCCTTGCAGCATGGCAAATCAAGCAGCCATATAAAAGAAATAGTGAAAAAAGGAGAAAATTCTGTAGTCAGCCAGTAAGTCAGGAAGAAGTTAGGTTACACCTCTGTATAGACGAATGTGCACAACCGCCCAAAGGTCATGGGTCAAAGCTGAACAACAAGCTGTGAGTGACAAGGAAAACGGCAAATATGGAACACTGTGACAGTTCTTCCACTGCTTAAGCCACTGACTGCATCGATGTGAGAACAGGTGGTGTTTGTAGCACAATGTACAAGAAAAAAGGTGAAGATTAAGCTGCCCTTTGAGAAAATAAAATCTATTACCAAGACAGTCTATTATCATAAAAGAATTAATATAAATAAATTTCCCTAAGGCTTAAATATTAACTTTATTTAAATAGTTTTCAGAGTAAATCAATCACAATTTTCTAGGGAGAAAAAGCAAAACAGGCATACTAAGCCGTTTCCGATCATTTTTTAATTACATGAACTATTTAGGCTTCTGAAAAATTTTCAAATACTACATCTTTCTACAACCCATTAGGTACAATAATTTATTTCTTTATAGTACATTGAATATGAAATTATAACAAAACCATCTTCTTTTATGTTACAAAGTAATATTCTTGCCATCAAATATGTGAGATATGATATAGGTGGTATCAGGTTCCATTACTAAAATAATAATGATCATAATAGTCACGGTCACACTGTCAAAAAATGTACACAAAAGGCAGAAAACATTAAGAAAAGAAATTTTCAAAGTAAAAGTTATTCTTTTCAAAATTTACTCCAAAGTAAATTTTGCCAAAGAAAAGTGATGGTATGTCAGAGAAATTATTATAGTGAGGAAGGCGAAAATCAAGAGCAGATAAATGACCTTGAAAACAGTATCCCAAGTAACACAGTATCAAGAGCCTAGGAGGCTCAGGCTTTGGAGGACATTACTGTAGGTTTTACTGTTCAATAACTTATACAATGATGATTCTCAATAATAAAGGAAAAACTTAAATTGTTCTTAGATCTCTGTCTTTTCTTTGTGTACTGTTAACAAATTCAATGGTGAATAAAGTCAGCTCTGCACTTGCTGTATGGGAATCTGGAGTGTCTGTTCTTGAAATCCCACGAAGAGTGTTCTCTTCAGGAAGGAAATTAGCATCACTCTACCTCTATTCTCTTATCTTTAAAGTGGGCAGAAATAAGTGACTACTTCCTTTAGATATTGTCATAATGGTGAGATGCAAATGGATCATTTGGAAGAAGTGGACAAGTCAAGTGCAACTGAATGCTTGTCATCATTTGTTAAGGTTCTACTCTGTACCATAGTGACATGTGTGAACCACTGTATTTTATAAGTTATGTACATCAGAATTTCAAAGTTGTGTGAGGGAGCAAAGGCTACATTTATTATGCCTCCTTAATTTTCACTATCATGCAATTATTTTCTGAATTTTGTAATAGTTAAATTGATCTGTTTTTCTAACCTTTCTAATTAGTTATATTACCCTTACTCCATACCAGATAGTTAGTTCTGGTGCAAAATGAGGTTAGAATATATGGTACTTGAAGTAAGGAATTTAGAGTTCAGTCATAAAGATTTACACAAAAATAATAAATGAAACAGTACTGTACACTAGCAATATAATATCATTTAGTAATTTACACTGCACATATTCTAGGCAAAGAGGAGGCAGGGATTAGCACAATTCATGTAGGAGTCCAGGGAAAGGACACTAAACAGTAATAATCAGATATAAAGCACACTACAGAATAAAAAGTTCAAAATCTACTTGTCAGGCAAAACAAGGTCACTCTAGTTTTTGGAACTAAAGATCAGTTCATATTTGCTATGCAAATTTACTGCAATGAGGTTGGAACTTAAGGTCAAAAGTTTAATTATGACTCAGCAATGAAAACAAAGACAACAAAGGTAGGTAATACATTAGATAAAATGGAGAAGACCAAAAAAAAAAAAAAAAAAAGGACATTCTTGAATGCCCAGTTTCTTTCCTAAAGGAACTTTTTCCTAAAAGAACTTCTGATGGTTTCTAGAATTACTCTTCTATGACATTGCCCATATGCCCTAGGGACAAATAACTCCATACGATGCTTCAAGGTGAGCAAGATAATGACCTCACACATGGTTTGCCAGAGACTGATTAGAACAGCAGGTGACCTCAATCTGTGAGGAACTAATGAGAGATGTACTGAAGATTTTGGAAGAGGTCTCCTTCCAAATCCTGGGAGGTCTTCTGTATACAACATTTGTTCTTTATTGCTGGGTGTGATAAAAAATTTCTAACTTTGAATGCTGATGGCTGCAGCTTTGAATGTGAGTAGTAACTCCATCAGTATGTAAGTACTGTGGATAGCAAGACAGAGATGGCGAAACTAGCTAACAATACTGTCTATTGCACCAAACAACCCTGACAGAAATCATGTGTGGGACGCAAACCTTCATTTCCTACTTAGTATTGGACAGCAGTCCTTTCACTTACATCTGAAGGCAGGATAAATAATACTGAGAAGCAGCACTGCTTCAACAAAGTTGTGATAGAAACGTATTGGCAAGCTTGGCATTATAAGACCTATTTCATTATGACAGCTTTTAAAGACTTGTACTCTGGTGTAATCACACTATGTCAGAAGACAGAATGTTCATAATTCTCCAGCTAAGAAAACTGTTTTGCTTACTATGTGTAAATAAAATAAAAAAAAAAAAAACCTTAAAGCATTCTGATGTTGTCTGTCCTTGTCTCAGAGTCACACTCTGTCCTCCAAACTGACTCTTGATGTCTGTATTTAGTTCCTCCACTTTTGGATCCTTATCTGATGTTACTAAACAAACTGGCTGTTCCATCCTTCAGTTCTGGTGTCTCTTCAACAACTCTGAGACAATCTCTCTATCTTGGTATCTCCATTTATCTTAAATCTTGTCTTTTCTAGATACTGGTCACCACTTACCCATACCACCAACAAAATGACATATTCCTTAGTTACTGACATGAGGATCTATTTCTGTACTTTGGCTGCTGAATCCTAAATCTTACTGCTATCCTATCTCAATAAAGTAAGCATACTAAGGCTTTAAGGAACTTATAATTTCATATTTCTGAACATAACAGAATTATTATATTTTACAGTGAGTATATAAGCATGAATCAAGTAAAAACATGTAACTCACATGTCCTACTATTTTATCAATTCATGTAAATATTTTAAAATACTTAATGTTCAGTTATAGCACTAATTTTTTATAGTTTTCAACAATTTCATAAGCTAGAAAATATAACAAGCGTTTATAAACATTTCAAAAGCAAACCATCATCACCTTTAAAAAATCAAGTTATGGTACAGATCACTTTTCAGAGTAAAATGACTTTTGTTTGTAATATACTTGACCAATACGAATTTAATATCATAGCCATTGAGGTTCTTTTACCTGAAGTCCCAGCTTCATGACTTTTTTCTTCAGGCTTGCCATTAGACTTGAAAACTCTTTGTTCATCCACCTCATCATCTCCCCACCATGATGGCTGCCCATATAAGGGAGTACCACGGGGCATAGCAGAAACATCTAAAAGAGGTGGGGAGAAAAAAAATTACTAAAGTAGATGAAGCAGGAAAATACATTTTGCATGATGCTAGATTTACTTAGTTGATTAAAAGTACTCAACATTCAGTAATGTAACATTTGAAAATTATCTTAAACAGCACTAAACATGACTAAGTGAACAAGTAATACAGCTTACTATATCTAATCCAACAGATTTCTGTTAAGTGTTTGGGGCTCTCTGATCTATATCTGAGCCTCAGTAACAAATGATCTTTGAGTATTTAGACGGAAGTGTCTTAGGGGAAGAATTTTGTTACCAAAGGAATAATGAAACCAGTTTGATCAGAAATATCATTAAATCTTATATATAAAAAGATGAAATGAAAGCAAATACTGGCACGAGCAACAACACAAAATATTATACAGGAACTATATTTGCATTCAATGCTAACAAATCTGAAGTTTCAGTAGCTGTAGTATTGTTTATCAATTTAATACATTTGTTATGTGTTATATAAAGCATCTTTGTAGTTATTAAAACTGTAAGCATTATATGAGGATGGTATATTAAATTTTCCCTTTTACTTCAATTGTAATTCAGAGAAATATAGATAATATGAAATAATAAACTATTTCTTTCAAATACTGAAATCACTTTAAATATTTAACATATTGGATGTACCTGCACATGGTTGTCAATGTTTCCTAAGGAAAATGGGATATATTAAAATGTACTCTGGGATCAATCACTAGTATACATTATTTTTATACAGGCACATGTGTTTGGGAACAAAGAACAAAGAATATAATTTCTTCAAAATCAAGTATAAATTAGGAATTTCCAAAAGAGTTAACGTATTGTAATGTATATATATTGACAATGATCATGGGCTGTTACTGTAATATACCTTTTATTTGACAAACTACCATGTGTTGTTTGAGGTCACTGAGAAGCTAGTTCTACATTGGGGTAGACACCAACCCCCACTTCAGACCCTGAGTGGGTTTGTCGCAAAGTGTCTTCCAAGGTCTGGGGATAAGCTAGTGCCCCTAACTCTGACGGTTCAGAGAAAATAAAAGTGCCCACAAGTAAAACATGTGTTCTTGAGAACAAAAGAGGTTATTATTATTAATCCCGGAATATTTAAGTGTCTGCAGAGGAAAAGAGAAACTGGAAATGCAGCTCTGGGAAGCGGAGCCACCAAGAGACAGCTTAATTGAGAACAGTAACTGACTGCCTCAGTTTCCCGTTAGTTTCTGCAGGAATATGTGAGCAACCTATTAGACGATGTTTTCTCTCCGTATTTTATGTGCTGTTAATTGCAAGCCTCACCCCAAGGGACAGTCTACTCTGTTTGGGACTTTGTATTGGGAACTCCAGTTGGCAGCTTTAAAGGAGCTTCCAGAGTTGGTTTCTTAGAGCACCCAACTTGATGTTTTTCTTTTGTGCTTCTTCTCTTCTTCCCCTCCCACTTCCTTCCCTCCCTCTCTCCCCCAGAATAGATATGGCTATTGCAGATCACTCTTCAGATCCTACAGGGCACTTACCCACAGATTTCTCCTCGGATTTCAGGGTTTCTGTAGCTCTATGCTGCACCTCGGCAGTAGCATCCACTTTTGAGTCTGTGCCTTTAGCACTTGCCGATTTTGATAATTCTGATTCTGAAGATTTCTGGGACAACTGAAGCTGAATAGTAAACTTCTCATGCTACAAAACATTTAAACCAAAGGGAAGCTTTCATGAAAGACGTCTACTGTAGTGAGCAATAGGCTAACAACAGGATAAATGCTTACCTTAAGAGCTTCTTCAGGGACCCTCATCTCTCCTCGAACTACAGTGAAGAGATTTGTATGTAAATAGAGCTAAGGAAGAATAACTCCAAAATTTTGGTCCCTGTACTTGAAAATGGTTATTAAGTATAATCTGGAAATTGTCCTACTTCAAGAGTAAATATATAACATTATGTTTATTTATTTTTTATTTATACAGGTCCTGGGGATTAAATCCAAGACCTTGCATATGCTAGACTACTCCACCACTGAACCACATCCTCAGATTAAAAATAAAATCATTTTTCCTTTGTAGACAAGGTCTCCAGGCTGTCCTCAAATTTAAGATTCTTCTGGCAGCTCACAGAATACCTGGAAAGTAATGTGCCTATAATACTCCCTTTAATAAGAAAAATACGTAAAATATATGTCATTTATAAATATTAACAACCTTAAAAATTCTGAAGGAGTTGATTACTCAAATTTTATAAACTTTAATAAAAATGAGGTTCATTTTGTAAGTACAAAGAAAATGAATGCTGTAATCAGGGTTGATATGCAACCATAATACCCCCTTTCCCTCCATGTACTGAAGTAAGGTCATATTACATTATAAAACAATGATTCTATACACATAAGAACAAGTGCTAAATATAATGAATACTTTCATTATTATACCAAAACAACGAGGCTTCTTATTAAGGATCAATTCACTAGAGGTCATATTTCCTACTATTAGTTAACCTTAAAATCTTATAATCATATACTAATTCAAAGCATTCATCAATCACTTTAAGGGTAGGAAACTGTAATCACTGTGGTGTGTGTGTGTGTGAAAGAGAGAGACAGAGAGAGAGGAAAGGAGGGATGGAGGGAGGGAGGAGAGAATGTCCAAATGTAATGGGAGCAGTAAACTTATTAACAGAGCTTCTTAGAGCTGTAAACAACCTTGAAGAATACTCTGTTCAATCCACTGACTTGTGTTCTTATTCAATAAATAATTCAATGAACAGAACCCCCTACCCCCAAAGAATCTACTTATAGAATTCTGTCTGGAGCTTTCTTGTCACTAAAGTGGCTTCCTAATGCTTTGAAATATTAAAGTTATTTCCTTTCTTGTCATGTAAAAATTTGCTGATACACGTAAAAACATACATGTAACTAAACATTTAGTGAAAAATTGTCTAGCAAGCAGTTCTCAACCTGTGGGTCACAACTCCCACAGGGGTTGCCTATTAGATATCCTGAATAGCAGATATTTATATTATAATTCATAACTAACAAAATTACAGTATGAAATAGCAACAAAATAATTTTATGGTTGGGGGTCACCACAAGGATCACAGTATTAGGAAGGTTGAGAAATCACTGGTCTAGTACTTTTTTGCCTCAGGAATTAAGAGAAAGATATAAAATACAAAAGGAAGAGTCAGATTATCCGTATTTGCACATGTGATGATTCTATATCTAAAAGGCTCTACAGATTCCATCAGATCTTAAACACTTTCAGAAATATTGTAGGGCATAAAAATCAACATAAAAACAACAACAACAAATTTGCTGAGAAAAAAATTATGAAGAAAACATTCCATCCATCTGCCAAAATAAAGTACCTAGGGATACACCTAAGGAAGTAGACCTTTTCAATGAAAACTTGAGATACTGGAAAAATAGCTGACCATAGAAATGCTCCTAACTGGCAGAATTATATAAGTCTTGAATATGGATGTTACACAAGTAATTTACAGATTCAATGCAATCTTAATCAAAATACCAATGTCTTTTTCTATGCAACTATAAAAGATAATCTAGAAATAAATATAAAAACACAAACGGCCAAAAATAGCCAAAGTAATTCTAAGTAACAAGAACATTGCTGGAAATATCACAATACCTGATCTCCAAAGTACATTGCAGAGCAAGTGACAAAGACAGCATGGTTCTGGCACAAGAAGAGACAGACATACTGATCAACAGAACATAACAGAGGATCTAGAAGCAAACCCCCACAGTGACGAACAGCTAATATAATAAGGTTGTCCCAAACACATGCTGCAACAAAGACAGTCTATTAAAAATCAGTGCTGCAGGCAAAACTGGGTATCTACTTTCAGAAGTATGAAATTTGATCTAAATCTGGCACAAAAATAAACTTAAAGTGGATGAAAGACTTTAATTTAGAACCTGAAATGCTGATACTGCTAGAGAAAAACATTGCAAGACATAGCCATGGCCAAAAACTTTCTGAACAGGATCTGATAGCACAGCAAATAGCCTTTGTGGGATTGCATGGAATTATGAAACTTCTGCACAGCGAAGCAAACTACCAGCAGAGTGAACAAATAGCCACAGAATGGGAGAAAATGTGTTAGCTATACGTATAATGGAGTCAATATCTAGAACATATTATGAACTTCAAAAATAGGCCACTAAAAACTGCAAATCATTAAACTAATTAAAAAGACAGTTCTGAAAAAACAACAAAAAAAAACAAAAAAAGACAGTTCTGAAGACAAATATATATACATATATATATTACATATATATATATGTATATATATATGCACATAGGATGTTGAACATCCATCAGAAAAATGAAAATCAAAAGTACTTTGAGTTCTATCTTACCACATCGAAATGGCTGGCTATTATCAGGAAAATAAAAGACAACAAATGCTGGTTGAAGATATGGGGGTAGGAGAAACATTTATTCATTGTTGATGGTAGTGTAAGCTGATATAAAAATTATAGACATCTGTATCAAGGTGTCTCAAAAAAAAAAACCAAAAAGACAGTTATCATATGATCCAACTATCCACCACAACTGGGAATATACCAAAGTGTTCCACATCCTGCCAAAGAGGTACCTGAACATCTGTATTTGTTATTCTTTATTCACAATAGCAAGGAAACAGAGCTAGCACAGATGTCTATCAACAGTTCAATGTTTAATGAAAATGTAGTACATACACATATTGGAATTTTACTCAGCTATAAACAAAAAGAAATTATAAAGTGTGCATGGAAGTGGGTGGATCTGTAATTCAGCAAGGCAATTAAAATACAGAAAGACAAATACCACATTTTCCATTTTGTATGTAGACTTTGGATCTTAATGTGCATATGTATGTATAGATGTGTGTGTGATAAGCGTATAGGTCGCGAAACTGGAAAGACGATCAAAAGAGTAGAAGTGGTAAAGACAGTAATAGAACATACACGACATGAGAGCAGAAGGGAGGTCAAAGGGCATGTAAGATTGTAAAGAGGATAACAAAAGTAAATTATATTTGAAACCCAGTACTTTGTATGGCAATTAAAAATCTTAAGAAAAAAAGTAAAATGCAATCAGGTATGGTGGCATATGCCTATAATCTTAGCACTTAGGGAACTAAGGCACAAGGCTTATGAATCTGAGGATAATCACTGGACTAGAGTCAGTTTTCTTCAATGATGCAACCCCGGGTAGGCTAGTCAGGCCCACCCTGAGGTTAGCTAGCTAGGCCACACAAACTGAGGAGGTGTGGGCAAGGAACTAAAAAAAAGAATATTCAAAGTTGGGAGGGAAGGGAGGGAACGGTGGTTACAAAAGGAGTTGGGGGAGGGAAAGTATGTTCAAAATACATTGCATGGTTTCTTCAGAATAAAACAACACTGTTTAAAAATCATTTAGTATATCCTCAGATCATCAAAACTGTACCTGCACAATAGGAAGCATCTACCAGATATGAAGGAAGGAACTTACTAGGCCTCTTCACTGCACATTTGTGGTCATTTAAATGATCACAAGTTTCTGAGGTTCATTGATTGTTGTTTTGAGTTTAAGGTAATTTTGAAAATTTGAATCTTTCACTGAGATTCATCCTTTTCACAAGAAAAACTCTCTAGTTAGAAAACAGACTTATGGCATATGCATTATGTTCTCTAGTTCAAATCTTAAGCCATGTTAATGTTGTCTCCCCTATAAGGTGACGGTGTTAATCAGAGCTTTCCACGCTAGGGCATTTTCTATATAGACTGGCTATCAATTTTATATACGAATAAAGCATGACAAGTTCCCTAGTCTAGTATAATTAATACATAAACAAACACAGCTATCACGTAAAATGATTTAGAAAATTCTGTCCCATGAAATAAAATTTCTGCCAATTTAACAGCCCTATGTTCTTTTATATCTGGTTCGCAACCTACTTGATGCTGCAACCCTTTAATCATTTTGTGGTGACCTCCTCGACCATAAAATTACTTTCATTGTTACTTCATAACTTTATGTCATTTAAAACATTTACATTTATTTATGTGGCATATGTGTGAATGCATGTGCACCAAGACACATATGTAGTGGTCACCCAATATACTGCAAAAGTCTTTTCTCTCCTTCCACTCTGTGGGTCATGGGGATTGAACTCAGGTTGCCAGTCTTGGCAGCAGGTAACCTTACCTGTTGAGCCATCTCACAAGTAACCTTACCTGTTGAGCCATCTCACAAGTTTCACCAGATATATTTTTTAAGAGATTTAAAATATATAACAAATAAGTATTTAATTTATATTTTTACTTTTTCAAATATAAATGTAATGTGCTATAAAACTATTCTAGCTTTAAATTTTAAACTTTAAATTTTCTATCTTTTGTTACTTGTGCTAATACATTTGAATATCAGCTAGAGCTATCTGAGACTACAATTTCTCTGATAAAGTGATCTAAGTCTACCAGAATGCTAATGTTTAACTTTTTAAACTATTATTTGAGTTTTGGTACATGTTTAAGAACTAAATAAATCTCAAGATAAAGTTCCAACATAATGAGAAATATTTTTATTTCAATTATATACAAATAGAAATGTTTTTATTGCTTAGTCATTTTACTAGGTTCCTTCTACTATTCTTTACAGTACAGTAAAATTTTACAACTGTTCAATTATTAGACTTTGATTATTAAACAAAAATTCAAACATACATTAAATGATAACATTCTAGTAAAACTTGTGTCAGACTACATAGGATATGTTAAAGTTTGAATTAAACCAGCAGGATAGCGTGGAAGGGAAGGCAGGTTAATGTTTTATATCCTCCTAAGAGACTGGCTTGGGCCCTCATAATCCCCTTGGCAAGAACCTAGGCAGACAGTACTTAAGACTTTCACTGTCCTCCCTCCAGCTCCAGTCTTTAGCACCCAAATTATATGCATAGCAGCACGGCAGAGAAGCAGCTGCATCTTACCAAGCTTTCCAGGACCATTCCCGAGAACCAGTAATGGAAAAGCAAGCAGAAAGCTTCTAATAAGCATAAACTTCAATATTGTGAATCCTTATATCACAAGATGTTAATTTGTAGCATAGTAAATATTTTTCATTCATTTAATAAGTGCAAAAACTTATATAAGGATATCATATCCAAATCTCAGCTTATCTTCAAGTTTCAAAGTGATGTAAGTCTGCTCTGGTATCCTTACATCATTCACAAAAGTCTACAAGGAAGAAAGAAAAAGGTTTCATTGCATATGAAGTATTAATTCTCACATTCCAGTCAAATTCATCAACCTATTACTCAAAAGTATTTACCGTTAAGTGTATCCTAACACGTGTGAAGCAGTCTGCAGCATTAATTATTTCATACTAAACCTGTTGTCAATATCACTGGTAACACAAAGCACAGTGAGGCCAGGCTTATTTTGGCACTTGGAATATTTCTAAAAAGGAAGTTGGGAAAGTGCTTAACCTGAAGCTGGAAACCTGTACAAAGTAAAGTACTTAACTCTAAACAACTTCAGAATTTTTAGTAATTTTATTTGTAGGGATTAACATTTTATCACATCATTCTCAGAATCATTCCTTTTAAAACATTACATTTTTTATATGTGGTATATGTATGTGTAAGCATGTGTGCAATACTGTGCATGTGCAGGTCAGGACATCTTGCTGGAATTAGTTCTTTTTCCACCATGTGGGTTTCAGGAATTCAATTCAGTTCATCAGGCTTAGCTGTAAGTATCTTTAACTGCTGAGCCATCTTGTGGTTGCTTTACAGCTGCCATATGGATCCTTTGGATCTATGAATCTAAGATACACAATGGTATCTTAGTAAATGGATTTTTACTATATGTTGAAATTCTACTTTCTCTTCACCAGGGTATTTTATTTTTACTCAATTATTTCTAACAATGCTGAATATTATGAAAGTAACAAGACAGATAGCAGAATTACCTAGAAAGGCACTATACAAGAGAAATATATCAGAGTTCCCAAACAGTATACACTACTTGTATTTTCTTGCAGGCTTATAACAAGAACTAAAATCAGTTTTGATAATGAGTTTGAGGTGTAATCTAGTGCATTAAAAACATACTAGTTCAAGAAGTAAAAGTGGGAAGATATTTTACATATATGTATAAGTCTTTGGAATTTAACCTAGTTACATCTCAAGTATTCAATGGTTGCTAACGGCTACAGTGAAAAGCCCAGACAGAAGAATCCGGCAAGGCAATAGAGACACAAATCAACATCTGTTATCCTTCAGCTTCTTACTGCAATGCCTGACATATTGCATTAGCTTTCTAAGAGGACATCTGGCGATGCTATTTTTTTTATTTTTGTTATTTGAGACCAGGTTTCTCTGTAACTTTGTAGCCTAGCCTGGAACTAGCTCTTGTAGACCACACTGGCCCCTAACTCATGGAGATCGGGCTGCCTCTGCCTCCCGAGTGCTGGGATTAAAGGCATGCGTCACCATCACCCAGCTTGGAGATGCTATCTTTGTAGGCTTTTTCTTCTTTTCCTTTAGTTCCTATTTTTTAAAATACTATTAAAGAGGACAGCTGAAAATACTCAGTTTAAATGTCTACTGAAGCAAAGGGAGATAAACAGGAAAAAATACAACTCAAGTATACAATGAATAGACAAGAACACTGTAGATTATTACAATGATGCTATAATCATAGCATAGACAAAACAATCAAACTGTGTATCTTCAGGGAATGAAGATAATTCTAGCTCACTTTTCTTTCATCCAGAATCAATAAGAGAAAAGGGTACTTATAAGAACAAAAAGAAAACATTTTCATACTGTTAGCCATTTAGTAAGGACCATGCAGTATTTCCCAACAAGAACCTAAATAAAATAATTTTATATTTTTAAATTTTATTTTAATGTTTTATTTACATTGTGTGTGCACACACATGCAGGCACTCATCAGTGCTCCTGTCTGTGGAGGACAGTGGTCAACTTCAGATAGTGGTCTTCACAATCCATCTAACTTATTTTTGAGGCAAAGTCTTACTGGGACCCAGGACTGCTAGTTAGGCTAGGTGTGCGGGCCAGCAAGTGCTGCAAATCACCTGTCTCCGCTCCCCAGTGCTAGAATTACAAACATACAGGTAATCACATTCAACTTTTTATGAATGTGCTGGGTATTGCACTCATGTCCTCACCGAACTCCAGTCTGAAAACGGGGAGACAATGGGTGTAGGCTGGAACCTAGGCTGCTGTGTAGTGGTAAAGCAACAAAAGACAGGATTGGATGTGCGAGGCATGGCAAGGTACAGAGGCAAGTGCTCTGGTGGGAGGAGTCAACAGGAATTGTAATCCACACTATTAATATATATATATATATATATATATATATATATATATATATATATATCCTTTACTCTATAGCATGTGTGCCTAGTTTGTCTGTTTTTGTTTTTTAATTTTAATTCTTTCAGCATGTTAACATTAACTAGTTTATGTTCCTAAATGCAAGGGCCTTCTCTTTGTCCCTTTAAGAAGTAGAATTTGAGTTTTACTCCTGCCAGGTGGTGACAGCAGGCATCTTTAATCCCATTTAATCCCAGCACTTGGGAGGCAGAGGCAGGCAGATCTCTATGAGTTCAAGGTCAGCCTGGTCTACAAGAGCTAGTTCCAGGACAGGTTCCAAAGCTACAGAGAAACCCTGTCTCAGGAAAAAAAAAAAAAAAGTAGAATTTGAGCTTTATTCTTTTAAAAAGTACAGAATGGCAAGGAGAGTGGAAAGAACTCTGCCAAAGAAAATCTAACCCGTTCGGATTCCTCCTAGGGGAACAGAAGAGCAGGAAGACTACGTACGGTTCTGGTTCTGGAGGAATGTCAAGGGGGAAAGGGACAGTCTATAATGGTTCATGCCACATGGGAGGAATTTCAGTTCAAAGTTGAAGAATGTAGACTTAATTACATGTACTAGAATCAACAGAATAGCTAACCAAAAAAGTTCAAATAATCAATATTAAAGTCTTTTATTAGTATGCAAATTAAAAAGTAAAAAAAAATTATGCATTTGCTTTCCATGTGTTCAATGTGTATTTTTCACAGCAGCAATTTGAATCACTCAAAAAACAAATAGTTTGTCAAATTTCAACAGGATATAATATCAAAGATAATATATTTGCTTGTTAGAAGAGTCACAGGAAAATTAAAATGTTGAAATAATTTAATACATCAATCTTCTTTCATATCCTGTGACTATTAAATATTCTGTAAAATGTAGGAAGGTCATATAGAAATATGAAAAAAACCCTACCAGTTACACAAATATATTTAAAAAGACAAAGAAAGAGCAGCAAGAGCAAATCCTAGTGTTCCAATAATGTATTGTGTGTGGTAAAGCACATGTTTAAATCTCTTATGCTTACTCCAGCCCTAGAATAGAGGAGGTCTTCCAGTATCTAGCACCAAATCTACCTTTCCATTCTTACTGTCTAAAGTGGGAATGTATCTCTTGTGCCCAGAGATTACACATTCTGACCACGAGGGCCTTCTGTTTCCCTGCACATGAATTGCAGTCACACAGTGAGCTCAAACACCATCTCATCTCCCTACAGGAATCTTTA
Organism: Chionomys nivalis; assembly: GCF_950005125.1. Classification (NCBI taxonomy): domain Eukaryota; kingdom Metazoa; phylum Chordata; class Mammalia; order Rodentia; family Cricetidae; genus Chionomys; species Chionomys nivalis. Next base: position 17,952,989 of record NC_080090.1, on the reverse strand, counting down.
TCACACATCACATCATTAAATGCTTTTCTTAGTTCCTCTTTATTCTTTAGCTCCTAAGTATAGTTTCAATGCACTATGCACTTTTTAATTATTTGAAAGGGAAAGATAAACTGAAGAAAAGGGGACTATACAAATAAGGAATATAACTTTATTAACATTAAATAAGTATTCGACCAAGTAAAAACCACATGGTTATCTTACCCCATTTAGGCTGCCTAAGTCTTTCACCAAATGTTCATCCGTAGACGCATCATAATTGATTACTGCATGCTGTTTATCCACACTACGGGACTAAAAGTAAAAACTTTAAGCTAATAACTACAAGAAAATACTAAAATAAGTAACAAAAAAAGATTTTTACCTATATAGACAATATTATTAGGACAGCTGATAAATATAGGAATAGAAAAAAAAAGTAGATTAAATGAAATCTAAACTGTATGATAAATTTAAAACATAAATTTGGCATCATTTCCTAAAGACGAAAGTAGCTAAATTTCCAAAATACTCTTTCCAATAAATTCAAATTTTAATTCTGAATGTAAATTAACTGATTTTGTTGGATGTAACAAAGTACATATTTTAAAAATTGTGATATTACACAGAAATTCAATGAATTATTTTCTATTTTACCTATTTTATTGTCAGAAAATTGCTACCTTGCAAGATTTCTTCCTTTAATGCTATTATAACATACTATTATAATATAAAACGCATAAAAAAATCCAAAGACTAAGATAATAAAAAGGGACAAAATGTAGTATTTTCTGACCAAATTGATTATCACTTAAAGTGTGATTTCTAAAACTGCAGTTTTTAGAAAAGTTTTTCTATAAATATAGGTAAGTGTACATATATATGTGTGTGTGTGCATCACACACGCATCTGTGCAGACATTTCTGTTTTAAGCTTTCCTTTTTCAAAATATAATCCTCAAAATATAGAATTTATTTACAAATAGTACAAATTACTTAATAAATATTTTTTATTATAAATGAAATTAATAAAACTGATACAAGAATTAGGTGAGCCAGAAGATTTAAGTCTTAATTTTAAAAAGTGTATCTGATAGCTGACTGAATCCTATGGCTCTGTAAAGGGGAGGACAGCTCTCGGGGCCTAGCTAAGCTAGTGCTTGCATACAGAAAAGGCTGCCACGTTACCTGCAGCATGAGCTCACAGTCATCTCTTCCAACAAAAATCATTTCTCGGGGCAGCCTGTGGCGAGTGCCTCCACTGCTCACCAAAAACCAGGATGTCAAGCTCATTTCTGCTTAGCTTCTGAATCCTTAGCAAAGCTACATCATCCTGCAGATGAAGAAAAGCACATTAGAAACTCTTCAGTATCTAGTTGCCAGCACTGTGAGTAGGCCTAAAATAGAATTGCCTTTATCAACATTTACACCCAATATAAACCACATTCTCATCAGTGCTGTAATCCAGAAACTCTAAGAGTCCAGTTAAAAATGAAAGAATTAAGGTTAATAAGTAGATGGTCAACTAATAAATTTTTTATTATATTACTAAAAGGTTTCTAGACTCAATCTGCAATTTCCAAGCAAAACAGCTAGTAATATAGTAATATAAAAAACAGCTATGCAGTACAAATGCGTGTCTTACAGGAAAAGTTCAAGAAAGAATGAAACTGAGAAAGTAAATCTGATATATAACCGGAATAACTCTGGAATCCAAAGACACTGCTTGTCTATCAAGTGTAGAAGAAGTTCCTAGGCAGATCAGGCAGGCTATTGCCTCCTCAGTGCTCATGGTTCACAAGAGTGAACCATGAGCCACTACTCTATCTTTTCAATGCATTTTTCCTAGAGTAGCAATTCTTAAAATTTTGGTACTTAGGACTCTCTAGTACTTACAATAAAGGACCCCTAAGAGTAATGCTTTACATGGGTTATGATATACTTGAAAAACTAGTATTGTTTCATTTAAAAGAATAATAACTAAGAAATCTCACTTAAAATCACTAATATTTGTAGAAAACATTTTCTAGCCCTCTTCCAGGGAGAAAAACAGCACTACTTACAATATGAGCTATCTTTTAAACGAATGGATGAATAGAAAAATCCCCACTTCATGCACTTACTGTCCCACCATAAAGCATGTAAAGGAAAGCTGTTTTAGAGTGATAAAGAAGGATTTTATCTTAAATCTTTGAATATCTTTAGGGTGTTTTAAAGACACTAAAAATAACTATACAAAGCCAAATTTTTTTGATTCTATGCTCTATGGAAACCCGGCATAGACTATGCACATGTTCATCTTCCCTCGGGTGGGCTTTTGTAACATCATACATTGGTCTTTTGAAAATATATGGTTTTCAGAATTGTGTAGATCTTCAAAATACTTGATTCTTTCATTTCCACTACTTTAAAACACATTCATTAAACATTACCACTCATCTCAACGGAAAGATTTTTAATATTAGTTTGTTACTAAGCTCACAAGAAGAACTCATTATCTCAAATGATGTCCTTGATACCTAAAATTTTATCACTGAAAAGAAAATCCTCAGAGGCAGGTGGATCTCTGTGAGTTCGAGACCAGCCTGGTCTACAGAGCTAGTTCCAGGACAGGCTCCAAAACCACAGAGAAACCCTGTCTCGAAAAACCAAAAAAAAAAAAAAAAAAAAGAAAATCCTGTCACTTTTTAAGGTTCATTTTGACAAATGCTTAACTCTACTTTAGTAATCTGCCAATCACTGATGTAAAATGGTATTTTATGAAAGCATGGGCATAGTTCAGCTTACAACTCACTCTCTAGGAGACAACCACACTAGTCTGGCACTGAGTGTAACTACCCTATAAGTACTTTTGTCTAGTTCTGAGAACACACCACAAAAATATGAATCCAAGATTTAAGATAGTAACCAACCATTACTATTTTTGTGAGATAATCTTAGGCGAAGCGGGTGGCTTTTTAAGACTTTCTAACTGCAGTCGTACAAGAGTGATGTCTATAGCTACCACTGGTACAGTCTGGTCCTGTGCCCTAATCTGAGCTGCAGTTTACCACAGTTGTTTCTGTGTCATGTGTACTAACAAATGCAACAAGAGAGGCAGAAAGTTCTTTGTTATCATTAAACATCTGGTCCCATGGACCATTGAAATGATTTCCTTCAGGAACCCTGAAGGACCAGTAGACTGAGATTCTAACAATTATTGTCTTATGGGATGTGGCATTGTTAGTAAGAAACCCAAACGCTGGAGTCAAACAATCAATGGGTGAGTCTGATCCCAGAAGTTCTACTGCTTCTCCTCTGCAACGCCTTAGGTAAGGTACTACGTGCCAAGCTCCTTAGCTTCCTCTCCTAAACCCAAGAGTCTTGGTATTAACTACTCAAGTTTTATCTTAGGAATCAAAAGAATATTTTCATTCTTTCCTAAGATGTACACTATGCTACATTTGAATAGGAAATAAACTATAATGGAAGAGAGCATTCTACAATAAAATAGAAGCATACAGTAAAGCAAACACCGTCCAATGTACTGGGGAAAATGCTTATTGTATGTTAAAATCACTATCTTAGTTCCTTTTATGTTATGTGATAAATATCATAATGACTAGCAATTTGGACAGAAAGTGTTTATTTGGTTTACAGGCATCATCAGAGGAAGCCAAGACAGAATGTCAGAGAAAGAAACTGGAGTCAGGAACTGAAGCAGAGGCCAAGGAGGAACATGTCAGACTGGCTTGTTCAGCCTGCTGTCTTACACAATCCAGGATCACCTTCCCAGGGGCAGCACTGTCCACAGTGGGATAGGCCCTCTCCTGATGGAGGAAGGTCATTGGTTAAATAATAAAGAAACTGCTTGGCCCTCATAGGTTAGAACATAGGTGGGTGGAGTAAAGAGAACAGAATGCTGGGGGGAAGAGGAAGTGAGCTCAGATGCAGGGCAGCTCCTCTGAGAGACAGACGCCATGCTCTCCTCTCCAGAGCAGATGCGATGAAGCTCCGACCCAGGATGGACATAGGCTAGAATCTTCCCGGTAAGCGCACCTTGGGGTGCTACACACATTATTAGAAATGGGCTATTCCAGGTGCGAGAGTTAGCCGAGAAGAGGCTAGATATAACGGGCCAAGCAGTGTTTAAAAGAATACAGTTTGTGTGTTGTTATTTTGGGGCATAAGCTAGCCAGGCGACCAGGAGCTGGGGTGGCAGGAACACAGCCCGCAGCTCCCCACTACAGAATGGCCCCCAACGTGTGGACGACTATATCCATAGAAAGCCTGAAAAAGCTTGGGAAAGAATAGAGTAAAGCATGTTTTCTTGGTAGCAGCAATTTCTTGGGTCTGCTCTGCTTGCTAGAGGCAAGCAAGCGCTCTCATCTAAGAGAGGCTTCCTGACTCAGCTTTAGCTGCAAAACCCGCAGCTCATTAAGAGGTCCTGCCATGAACACTTAAATGGTATTGATAAAAGCTGACTGCATGCTTATTTGTTTTCAGCTGTAGCAGGAAAAAAGTTGTGCTGTTTTAAAATGCTGGCTTTCTGGGCCGTCCTGCCAGGGCAAACTCTGACTAAGGCAGGAGGGCTGACTACAGAGAGAGGACTTGAATGTTGTCTGTGGATATAGTATTGCAGCTTGCTTGCTGGCAGGGACCTTGAAATGCCATAGACTTAGACTTGTGGCAATAAAAATGGCTACAGTTGGTACCTCCGTCATGAGGCTAGAAAGCTAAGGAATGTGCTGGATCTAGCCTGCAAAGCCACGGCTTTAATCCTACCCATATTGCTCAGAAATTTGAAGGCTCATGTGGTCAGATAAAAAAAGAGAGATATGCAGTAAAGAGAGACTCAAAAACAAAACAAATGAAAATTTCTAAATGGTTTACAATGTGTTAAAAATATATGCAGGCTAAAAGTTAAAGTTCTTAAAGTAAAAACAAAAAGAAAAGGAAGAGAGTAGTTGGGTGTGGTAGGACACACCTTTAATCCCCAACACTTGGAAGGCACCTCTATGACTTCAAGGTGTGGTAGCAAACGCCTTTATTCCCAATGCCTGGGAGGCTGAGACAGGTGGATCTCTGAGAGGTCAAGGACAGCCTGGTCTACAGAGTTATTCCAGGTCAAAGATACAGAGAACCTGTCTCAAAAAAACAAAAAATAAAAGTAAAAATAAACAAAATAAAGGTTAAAATAATGCTGCACAAAGATGGAAAATACACAGAGAATCTTGATATTGTATGCTATTATGCTCTCTTTGAATTGTTTGAATGCTGAGGAAAGAGCAAAAGCTGCTAAAAGATATTTGTTTATAAATGCTGCTGAACTAATCCAAGACAGATATTTTCAAAATACCTTGACTTCAGAATTTGGATCTAAGGATCTGATACTTTGGAAAAGAGTTTCTTCTTTTGTTTTCACAGAGGATGAGACACTGTGGATTGCTTTTATCCCAATATGGTATGACAGACCACGCCCTCCTGAATGGTTGCTGTGAACACCCTCAAAAACTTACTTTGCTCAACTGCCGACTGAGATGAACCTAGCAACAGGTTATACCATGAAAGACCTAAATAACAGCGCCCCCATTCAGCAGGAAGCAGTTTGGAGAGAAAAAACTGCGCCCATGTTCCCATATATTGTTTATAAATGTTCTTTTACATTTAAAGGGGGATATGATATAGGTATGAATAATTTGCATTGATATGGATTTTGCTTTAGTGATTTAAATTTAAGATCAATTTTGTTATATGTATATGTATTTCTGATCTTGATTAAGGTATTGTGATTGTGTAATTCATTTAAAAATGCAATGTATATAGGTTGTTAATAGATAATTATCAATAATAGTCAAGCTTGTAGTTATGTTAGATTTTCTAGATGTACATGGATATATTTCAGATAGGCATTCTTCATATCTTTCAAAGGCTACAGAATATGGCATTTTAAATGTTTTAATAATTTAGGATTTTTCATGACAATGAGACACTCTGCTCCTGGCAGCACCAATCTACTTCAAGAGGAAGATGGGCATGGAAGAGGCCCCTTATGGAGTTTGGTAGCCATTTGGGCAAGAAACTGCTCTTGCCTGGACTGTTGCATAAACTGGACACAGAGAACCCGCAGAGAGAGGATTGCTGAACTTGCCTAAAGGTGAGATGATCTTTCGGGGTTCCTGACTCATGAAAGAGTCTGCGAGACATTCTGCAGGACACAGCAGATAGTGACTGAACTGCCTTTGAAATTTCCTGCTTCATGGAAATGTCTGCTGGAAACTATGGGCCTGTAGGCCGAAGATGGATGCCCCAACGGTACAGAGGAACTTTGGGTGACTGTCAAGGCAGCGAGATGTCTCTGTCATTTCTAGAGTTTGAAAGTTGCTTATTTCTTGTTTGCTTAGGTAATATTGTATCTTTCTGGAGTCTTTGATGGAGTTGAAGAATATAGTTTTCCTTTGTTATGATAAAAGATAAAGTAGATGTAAATATTGTAACTGTAATTCTTGCTTGATAACTGTTTTGTTATATGTAATTTTACTATGTTAAAGTTAAAGCCTTCCTTTTTTTTGTTTAAACGGAAAAAGGGGAAATGATGGAGGAAGGTCATTGGTTAAATAATAAAGAAACTGCTTGGCCCTCATAGGTTAGAACATAGGTGGATGGAGTAAAGAGAACAGAATGCTGGGGGGAAGAGGAAGTGAGCTCAGATGCAGGGCAGCTCCTCTGAGAGACAGACGCCATGCTCTCCTCTCCAGAGCAGATGCGATGAAGCTCCAACCCAGGATGGACGTAGGCTAGAATCTTCCCGGTAAGCACACCTTGGGGTGCTACACACATTATTAGAAATGGGCTAGTCCAGGTGCGAGAGTTAGCCGAGAAGAGGCTAGATATAATGGGCCAAGCAGTGTTTAAAAGAATACAGTTTGTTTGTTGTTATCTTGGGGCATAAGCTAGCCAGATGACCAGGAGCTTGGGCGGCAGGAACACAGCCCGCAGCTCCCCACTACACTCTCCCACCAGTTACCAGTCATGAAAATGCTCCATAGGCTGCCTACTGGCCAGATTGATGAAGACATTTTCTCAGCTGAGGTTCTCTCCCCTAGGTAACCTTAGTTTGTATAAAGTTGACAGAAAACTAACCACCCCAGTCATGTACACATACACGATGCACACAACTCTTACTAAAACAAGCAAAAAATTCTGTATAAAGTTAAAACAATCAAATCTTAATACTTTTTCAGTTTATTTAATTAGTTTGGTCAAATTAAATATTTTAATTAAGCTTCCTAGTTATCCAGCTATTCAATGCATACTTTCTGTCAAATTGGGTGTTCAGCATTTCTTTCACTATTTCAGAATAGTCTCCAAGACCATGTCAATAGAGAACCAGAACTTAACTAAAGGAAATCTCTTATATAAATATATTACATAATTTACATACTCCATGTACAAGGAAGAAGCCATTTTAAAACACTGAATAGTAAGTACGTCAATAGTCACGCACTTTCAAAAGGGAACAAAAATGAAAACTACAGTATGACATATTCAAAGGAAATCAAATTCAGCTTAAAAAGCAATCTAAACCACAGGAACCAAACATGAACAAAAAAAGCAACTTCTTTATGTAGAAAAAATAGTTTAAACAAGCACTATTCATATGTTATAAAAGTTTTTAATTCTCATTTGCTATAAGAAAGTCTTTACACATGTCTATAGTATGACACGTAATATAACTGTAATTAGAATTCGACATATAATTGATTTGATGCAGTTATTATGATTATATAAAACAATGCAGTTAAAATTTCTTTTTATAAATCTTATTTGTTTTTTCATGAAACTATAAGTTAGAGAATACACATTTTTAAAAATAAAACCAAAATGTAATATTTAGTATATTCTTTTATGGGCTAAAGCAATGAATGACCTAGAGCCTACTAAGTGTCCTCTCTTCTGGGGAATGCAATATAACATAAAGCTAGATTACCTGCTTTTCTTTAAATATCTCTAAGATAGATTTACAATCATCCTCCCAGGTACTCATTTCTTTTTCTTTTTTCCATGTGTCTCTGTATATGTGGTATATTTGTGTTTACAGGTTATGTGGCAAGAGAACAATGTAGAGACCGAAGGTTGCTGTTGGGTATCTTCCTTGATCACTATTTATTGAGGTGGGTTCTCTCCTTGAACCTAGAACTAATCCAGCTAGTTAAGATAACCAGACTGCACCAGGGACCCCAGGCCTGTACCTCATAAGTGCTGGAATTACAGGTAGGTCATTCAACTAGGCTCCAAGCAATTTCCAATTGGGAAATAGACCCAAAGAGACACTTCTCAAAAGAAGACATGTAAGTGGCCAGCAGTAAACACCAGGGAAATGAAAGTCAAGACCAAAATGAACTACCTACCACCTTAATCCATAAAGTAGGTACCCCAAAGATAATAAGTGATGGTAGTAACTATAGTTGGAAATATAAATTAGCACAGCTATCATGAAAAGCATTATGGAGGTTCTTAAAAGTCTAAAAATAGAGCCACTGTATGATGCTGCAGCCCCATACGCAGGCCTATTTATATACAAAGGAAGTGAGACAGAAGGGAGAAGCATTTCTATTCCCATGTGTACTGCAGCACTAACTCCAACAGCTAAGAAACAAAACAACCCAAATGTCCATATACTCAACCACAATAAAGCAAAAAATCCTGCCATTCGACCCAGCACTGATGGAAATAGAGGCTCTTGGATTAAGTCAAACAGGCTAGGCACATAAAAACAAAGTATTGTAAAATCTCACTGGCATGTACAATCTGAAAACATTGCTCTCACAGAAGTAAAAGATATAATGGTGGATACCAGAATCTGGGAATAGCCAGGAGAAGGGGGATGAGGAGAGGCTGGTCAATCAATGATCAACTAATTTATAGTTCAATGGAAGCAAGAAGCTTCGATATACTATTGCATAAGATTACTATACATACATATTATATCTATTAAATTACATAGATAATATAAATTCCAAAACACTAGGAAAAAAATTAATGTTGAGGAAACAGACAAGTTCAACTCATGTAAATGCTATACCAAGTATCTATGTATTAAAACATATGATATACTTAAGTATATACACACACACCTATTGAGAAGCCTACCAAATCCAGGGTTGCTAGGGCAAACAAACAAAAGAACCTTGCTTCAGGGAACTCAGCCTTGTAGAGAATACTGCACAGTTAGATGGAAACAGGAAGCTGTCCTTATTCTAAACTGGACAGAGAACACAAGATCTCACCAGAGCCAGCAGGAGGCCAAAACAGAGTTTCTTATCTCTAGCTCCTAGTCAAGAACAACCTTTCACCCACCATAATTGACACCCTTCCTCCCTTCTTCCCACCATCTCCCTCTCTTCTCTCTCTCTCCCTCTCCCTAAGAGCATTTTTAATGAATGAAGGAGCAGTGATGACTACCAGAAGTCTTGACGAGCAGGTAACCTGGAACTCTTTAGGGTCACCTAACTTGTAAATCTGGTCCTTACTTTCTAGTTATGTTCCTCTGTAACAATCTCTTACAGTTTATCTTCTTCCACATAGGACTTGGCTTTTCAGCAACTGGTGTGGGAAGTCCTTCTGTCTGTGTTGCTTTTATTGGTTAATGAATAAATTTGTTTCAGCCAGTGGCTTTGTAGAAGAGAGCTAGGAGGGAAAACTAAACTAAATGCTGGGAAAAAGAAGGCAATCAGTGAACAGCCATGTAGCCGCCAGGGACAGATGCCTGCGGCTGGAGCCAACTGAAACTTTGCCCGTAGGTGATGCACAGATTAATGGAGATGTTAGTTTGGGATGTAGGAGCTAGCTGGGAATACGTTTAAGCTATTGGCCAAAGAGTACTGCAATTAATACAGATTTTTGTGTGATCATTTTTGGAGTCTGGGTGGCCAGGAAACAAACAAGCAGCTTCCCACCAACACAACTAGATAACAGAGGTTTAACATTCAAACTCTCAGGAGCTAGACAGATGTAAACACCACCTAGCACCACAGTTACACTTTCACCTTCCTAGAACTATATTCAGTTTTAAAACTGGACTTTCCTGTGGAATCAGTTCATCTTAGGATCCAATGGACTAGCATTTTAATACTTAAACTCTAAAGTCTAAAAAGAGACCAATCAAAATCTCTGTGCAGTTGTCAAGCAGAGCACACAGCTTCACTACACTGTACATTCCAACGCTTTATGTTAAAAATGTTGGCTGCTGTTAGAATTAAATGAAAACGATAGTGCAAACTATCACACATGGCAATCTAGCATGCAGCTGAAGAAGCTCTGACAGCAAAGTTCAGTTTTTATTTTTTTATTCACCGCTCCTTTAAAACCAGCACTCCCGAAGTAGAGGCAGAGGCAGGCAGCTCTGAGTTCAGGCAGTCTGTTCTACACAGTTAAACTCTGTTTCAAGAACAACAACCACAATAACACACATCAAAGGTTTTAGAAAATGACAAAGTGAGCCGGGCAGTAGTTGTGCATGCCTTTAATCCCAGCGCTCAAGGGGCAGAGGCAGGTGGATTTCTGTGAGTTTGAGGCCAGCCTGGTCTACAGAGTGAGTTCCAGAACAGGCTTCAAAACTACACAGAGAAACCCTGTCTCAAACAAAGTGGAATGGGGTCTAGAAAATAGAGAAAGAGAAAGAGTAAAGGGTGAGGGAAGGGAGAAAGGGAAGAAGCTCAATGGGGGAAATGTATGAAAATGCCAGAGGGAAACCCATTACTATGTTGTTATTTAAAAAATAAATTTTTTAAATGCTGCTTGTAGTTACATGTAATTCAAATTGAGAACTGATGTCAAGGGGTCTGAATGATGCAAATTATTATAATGAAGTTTTGAGATGGACAACAGCATTGACACAGAACTAGTAAATAGTGCGTTGTGCAATCCATGCCAAAAACTCTGGCTTCCTTACATTGCATACCTAGTATATAATTAATGCATGCAATTACTTGAGCTAGGCCACATGTTAAGTCCATCTTTAACTATCAGCTGGGAAGCAGCTGGCTGATTCATCACCAGATGGCTTTACACAGAATAATACTCACCTTACCCTGTAATTTCTGCTCTCACAGAGAAATAAATAGCTGGCTATCAGTCTTCAGAGCAGAAAGGACTTTTCTCTAACCTTTCTAGTTTAATAAAATATTATCATTTTATCATGTGATAACCTTTTATCAGTTACCAGGAGGTTCGAAAACAACCACCTCTAAAGACTTGGCCCACTGACTCCCTGTTTGCAAAGGATATGTTTTTCTCCTAATAAAATAAATGAAAATTTAAACAAAAAGAAACAAAGTGATAAATTTCACCTTCCAAATTTGTCTTTTGACCATCAGTAAAACTCATAACTAAACAAATGTAATAAGCTACTGCATGAACTAGTTCCTAAGACTTTATAACTTATACCATGCCCCCTTTCCCCCATCATGTCAAACATTTAAAAGATACACACACAAAAAAACTTTTAACTAAATGCACAAAACTAAGATCCCTGTTTCACTTCTGGCCCTGAACTCAGGCTCTTACAGAAAATACATCTGAAATTAAACTCTTTGATTTTTGGCGCCATGTATTTCAAAATGGAAGAAATAGCTAAAGCTGAATTTTACATATGAACTAAGGATCAAACAAAATGCCACTCTGGTTTAAAAAAAAAATAGAGACAATTTTCTGTTACCTTGTAAGAAAACAGAATAGCACAAATTAACCATTTCTAGGAATTACACATGTAAGAAATGAACATGTGTAAGTATAAATATATTGTCTTAACAAAATCCTGATTTTCTTGAAAACAAATTGAAATAATAATTATCAATTCCCAGGAATTCTTCAGTATTATAGATATTTGAGAAAAATTAATCCATTTTTTCATTTCCAAGTTTTAAATATTATAATGGAGAAACTGGAAAATCAATACAGAAAAGTTCCTAATCTCATAGAAGCAAAACTAAACAAATACCTAAATAAACTAAAGCAGCTTCCCTGACAAACCAAAGAGAAAGAGATGATATAACAGTTTAGGGTGGTATTCTTTACGCTGGACGGCCAGAGGCTGTAGCTCTGAGAAAGTAACAAAGCCATACAACATCGAAAATTTCAACTCTGCTGTATAGCTAACTTGATCTGGGACAGATAATGAAAAACACTCTTGGGAAAACTTCATTTACTTGCAACTCCACCCTCATTTGTACAGTTCCCACAAAAAAATAACAGCTGTGCTGTTTTTGGATTCCTACCAAGATACTGACTCCACACTCATGTAAAAAACCAGCAGTGCGAATATTTTTGCAAGAAAAAAATGCTCTCATATTCGTGATGGTTTTGGGATAAATGCTCCAAACTTTACCTTTATTAGCTGCAATAAATAGAGGATTCTTCTTTAAAAGCAATTAAAATAAATAACTATGGACAAATGTAATCTACAACTTACATTTGAAATAGCATTAAAAAGTCCTACTTCCCCCAAAAAATGATGATGGCATTCCAAGTATCAAGCCTTATTCTGTATCTAACTTTACTATGTATTTTCAAAAGAAAACTTCAATTTTGTAAGAAAAGCAAGCAACTTAAACTTCCTTCATAAAATCACTTTATTAAATCCTCAATGTCCTGCCAGAAAAATGCTACACCTTTGTACGACCGATGTATTAAAAGTTCTTACCAAGATTTCTATGCTAGCTTAGGGAAAATATAAAGTGTGATTTGCCTTTAAAAAAAAAAAAAACTGTATAACTTTTGTTAAACGGGTGGTTAGTGGCTTCTAGTTACTACAGTTCCACAATCAGAAATAACATACTTCAGCTATTTTTGGATAAGCTGATAATTTACATAGGAAAGGAAATTTTTGATCTAATCAAAAGAACATAAAGAGTTTTGTGCTTTCATTTCTAAAGGCAGCAGCAAAGAATTTACAAATAAATTAGAAAAAAAATGAACTCTCATCTTTCAGCTCCTTTCTAAATCATCTTTAGTCTCTTAGTCTATTCTTTCATAGAATAGACTGTATTCTTTTGGTTCTCCACCTTAAGGTGATAAGACTCACTATTACCTGAATCCAGGAGTTAACTAAGAACTCACTGGTAACAGTGTAACATTTGATAATTTCTGAAAACATGAAATACAAAGATTTTAGTAAAAAGGGATAATCCCTAGACATAGCCAGCACAAAATACTTGGATGTATTATTTTATTTGGATATCAACTTATGTAATTTTGAGGCAGAAAACAGCTAAAGTAGATAAATGATTACTGGTATCAATAGTCAATACATAGAAAATAATGTAAGTGTTCATGGTCAGATGTATGAATAAACAAAATAAGGTACACACAACTTTTTAGAGGAAGAGGATTCTGATGCCTGGTACAGTATGGATCAACTTGAAGACAATAAGCTAGGTAAAATAAGCCATTCACAGAAAGGTAAGCACTATGTGATTTTTAACTACACAGGTACTTTCAGTAGCAGAAGTTGTACAGACATAATAGTAGTTGCCGGGGCCTGGGGATGGGAGCACTGAAGAAGTTACAGGTTAATAGTTCTACATTTCAGTTTTACAGATGAATGGTGGTGATGGCTGTACAGTATTGTGTATATTTACTAGACTAAATGCTTAATATGGTAATCGTATGTGTGTGGTGTCCATGTGAGTGCACATGAGATCACATACATGTGGTAGCCTGATGTTAAAACTGGGAATCATCATCAACTGCTCTTCCACCTTATTTATTGAAGCAAGGTCTCAAATTTAAACCAAGCATTCACCAATATGGCTACTTTTGTAATCCCACCTTCCAGAGCTTGAATTACAAGCAGATTTCCATACCCACCCAGCATTCATGTGGGTTTCTAAGAATCTCAACTCTAGCCCTCACGCTTGCTCACTTAAGTGCTTAAATTATTGGTGAGCCATTTCCTTAGCCTCAAATATTAATAATTTTAAGAACAATTATTGTTAGAAAATAATAAATTGACCCTGGGTGAACTCAAGTCAACCCTATCGCCAATAAAATGTCAACCCTACCACCCATAAAACAAAATTGTTTACCTTCCAAAAAATGAACTTCAATCCCATCTTTATTTCCTCCTGTCTCACCCCTTTCTCCTTTTCTGGTTTCAATCTCTACAGCTACATAGCATCCATATCCTTCAATTTCTTTGACTTTCTATGGTTTAAATGAAGGTATTTGTTATAGTTTGGATATTAAATGTCCCCCAACAGCCTCATGTGTCCGAATATTGTCTGGGAGGCGCATAAAACCTTTTGTTTGCTTAGGTTTTTTTGTTGTTGTTGTTGTTTTTTGTTTTTTTTTTTTTTTTTTTTGGTTTTTCGAGACAGAGTTTCTCTGTAGCTTTGGAGCCTGTCCTGGAACTCCCTTTGTAGACCAGGCTGGTTTCGAACTCACAGAGATCCGCCTGCCTCTGCCTCCCAAGTGCTGGGATTAAAGGCGTGCGCCACCACCGCCCGGCTGCATAAAACCTTTTGAGGCATGAGACCTAGATGATAAAGGCCACTAAGGCCTGAGAACTGGAGTTTGTTTCTTTTTTTCCTGTTTATTAGCCAGCTCTCTGATTTCCAATATGCCAACCCATGCAGATGGCATACCTTAAGCTTCTGCTACCATGAGTCAGGACATTTCAGCTACCAGGCTCTCCCTGCCCGTGATGGGACTACACCATGTAAAACTGAGAAGAAAAACAAAAAGCACAACCTTCCTCACATTCTTTCTTTTAGACATTTGTACACAGCAATGAAAAAGATAACTAAGACAATATCTTTTTCAAAATCCATGCATCCTCAATACAACTGAGAGATGTGGCCTTTGGGAGGGAGAAGAATCAGTATTCAAATAAAAGACAGAAGTTGAGGGAGGGTCGGTCCTCTTGCTCATCTATCCACTGCATGCTTAGATGATGCTATCTCTATGGAAAATACCTTCAGTAGGTATTTAACCCGCCAGAACTTTGGTAATAGCCCTTGGAGTTTTCACAACTATGAGTTCATCTTATTAAATACGTAACTTATTTATAATTTATAGAAACTGCATTTTAAAAGTTGTAAGCATTAGAATGGACACTTCTGACCTGTGTAGAAATCACTGTTTCCCTGAAAGAACTGTATTAGATCCAGTGCAAATACAAATGCAGAATTCTAAAACTCATACTCATTTTAAAATGAGATTTTTCTTATCCCCAGGCCTATACAAAAATTTTTTATAATTTTTTCCAACTTAATAAAATATTTAAATTAAAAAATACTCAAAAAGTAACCCCAAGATAGAATCATGCCAAACTAAATAAGAATATACAATATGTGACAGAGATAACAAAGGCTAGTGAGTTATCAATGTGTGTGCTTTTTGACTCAACACTTTTAGAACTTTCTACAATGTATAAGAATTATTTTTAAATTTGTAAAAGAATAAGAAAGCAGTAAGTAGTTTTTTACTCTGCAATGCGTTAGTTATACAACAAGAAAGACTTCTCTTGAGCAACCACAGCAAATAACAGTAGTCTTCAAAATATATCGGGACACACTCAAACACATACTACTATGGGTTTCAAATTCATGGTTCAATAAATTCAGATAAGAAATAGTAGAAGGAGAGACTAATTTTGCCTGTTTTGAATATATACACATTTTTCATTTGCCACCATTTTCCAAGTGACAGAGAATAGTATTGTATTAAATACTATTAATATAATTAAATAGTATTATATTGAAACAGTGCATTGTACTAGGCAATCTAAGTAATACAGAAATGATTTAAATGAGGTACATAGGAGGATCAAGCAGAGTACACAGTGGACAGATGCACTTGCTGCCAAGCCTGGTAACCAGAACTAATTCCTGGAACTCACATGGTGGAAGGGGGAACTGACTTGTCCAAGATACCCTTTGGCCTCCTCGTGATCCACATCACACACACACACATACACACACACAAATAAATGGATTTTTTTCTAAGTATGTAGGAAGATGTTAATGGGTGTAAACGGTATCCCATTTTATTTCAAGGTCTCAAGCAATGGAAGATTTAATTCCCCTTGGATACTGAGAGGATAACTGCATTTGTGTGTGCTTGTCTACTTTGTGATCCTAGAGACCAAAGATGGGGCCTCTCACATCCTAAGCAGAGTCTACCATTGTCTATACTACTTCAGATCTTGTATTTTTAAATCATGTATTCCCTGTCTCATGAAGCTTACCACATAAAGTTTTCTATTTTCAACATGTTTTTCAATAAATTGAATATTTTATTCAATTCCTTTTTGTTCAGTAGGCTCTTTTCCCTTTTCCTTGAATTTGCTCAGATCAGTTTTCTAGTTTTTTGTCTGGAGTACAAGACTCCTATTTAAGCTTTAAGGTTTGACTTGCTATCCTTTATTCCATGTAACATGTAACAAGTCTTTACCCAGTAGACCATCTAACACAATAAGGTTAGTTTGGAACAGATTAATTGAGGATTGGAGAAAGTTATCTAAAAGCTTGCTTGTTCTTTTCTTCTTCCTGGCATTGTACCCCTTTCTCTATGCCACAGAATGCTACAAAATGATATGCAAAACTGCCCAATGAGACAGAACCCACGAGAGGTAAATATTACTTCTATGGAATATATGAAAGATTTTTCTTATGAGGTGGCATCCAATTTGAGGCTGTACGCAAAGCAAAATCTGTGATTAAATATTTCATTTATTTTTTATAATAAGCCTCTGAGAACGTAGCCTGGCACTAACTAAACATAACAGAAGAAACCGAGCTTCTGAGATAAATAGACTCGATATTGACACAACTAGTAACACTGAGGCACCACCTGATCAACTCTCACCAACCGATTACTGTCAGTCTAGCTAAAATCAACAATGCCCTGTTTGTGAACAAACTTTGTTCAAGGATACAGATGGCTAATTTAGAGAAAGAATGGCTGCAAGCATTCTCATTAATAAATGAGAACAAACAGAGGTCTATTAAAGTATGTGTCAAGAGACCACCAGTGAGAGGGTACTATATTTCTTAAGATGTATTCAAGTACCTAAATGTGACACAGTGTCCGAATACTCTTAACTTCAAACATTCTATCCTCCCTTGGCTTCTGGGGCATCACACACATGTAATTTTCTCTTATCTCTGACTGCATTTCAATCTTTCCTAGTACTAATAGTCCAATGTAGGGTCCCAAATGTTGGGCCTCTTGACACCTTAATTTCCTAAGTGACCTCTTCTGTTGACAGGAGTTTCTGTCCCACCCAGTCCTGCTCGGTCAGGTAGCTGTTCAGGCACACACACACAAAAAAATACAGAGGTCTACATTAATTATAAACTGATTGGCTTATTAGCTCAGGTTTCTTATTAACTCTTCTAATGTATATTGGCCCATTATTCTTGTTTGTGTTGGCCATGTGGCTTGGTACCCATTACTCTTGTTTGTTTTGGCCATGTGGCTTGGTACCTTTTTCAGCAAGGCAGTCATATCATGCTTCCTCTGCGTCTGGCTTCCTCTGTGTCTGGGTGACTGCAGACTGAAACTTCCCTCTTCTCAGAATTCTTTTTTTTTTTTAATATTTATTTATTTATACATACAATATTCTGTGTGTATGTCTGCGGGCCAGAAGAGGGCACCAGACCTCATTACAGATGGTTGTGAGCTACCATGTGGTTGCTGGGAATTGAACTCAGGACCTTTGGAAGAGCAGGCGATGCTCTTAACCACTGAGCCATCTCTCTAGGCCCCTCTTCCCAGAATTCTTGTTGCCCCACCACTACTTGCTGCCTGGCTACTGGCCAATCAGCATTTATTTAAAATACAAGTGACAGGGTACAGACCACTGTCCCACAGCACTCTTCCAGTTTACCAGTGGAGTTAAATTTTATCTATCTTTAACCCTTCGCCTCAGAATTTGTGTCTTATATATCCCATTACCTACTTGACATGGTTACTTAGATGTTCAGTAATGATCCCTAAGTTTATAATCAATCCCAGCTCTTGATTCTGTAAAGCCAGACAGAGACAGCTTTCATTACCGCCATCACATCTACTCTAACCAAAGTTAGTCTTGATCACTCCAATTATTTCTTAGTTCATCTTATTCCCATATTTGCTCCCCTCTAGCCACTATCTATAAAACAGGGCAATCTTTCAAAGCCCTCGATAAATTCCCACGGCACTTAAATAACATCATGCAATAAAAGCTCCCTCCAGTCTTAATTCCTCCTACTCATCCCTCTTCTCATGCATCTCAATCACAGTGGTCTCTTTGTTCTCAAAGTTACTTACCCATTCCTTGCAGAACCACACTGTATGTGAGAATATTCTCTACTCTGATACCTACATGTCCTTTCCCCCCCTAACACAGATGGAATGTTAAATCCTTGGGATGGGGTGGAGTTTCTAAGACTGATTTCTGAAACACTTAGAAATAACAGCATTCAGGATACAATGTGTAATGAGGCTTTCTTTCCTGTCAGAGATGGAAGGAGAGTTAAGAATATTTTTATTTCTTTGAACTGAGGGATAAATAAAATATAATAAAGTTACTTAAATGCATGGGAGAAAGTGATAATCTTTATTTACAAAACTGGGGTAAGAAGGAATTTATACATCATCAATAAAAATGACCACTTGAATCAAGTGTATGTACTGACACTTTGAAAATGAAAAAAGGAATGCCAACCATCACTTACTCTTTAATTTTGATAATTTTTCAGTTTCTTTTGCCTTTCCTTTCTGCCAAAGTTTTGTCAATGCTATTTTCTACAATTCTGATCTAGTTTCCAAGCTCAACTCTGTAGCTACAGTGTAAATCAGTTGGAATATAACTATTGTCCTCGTTTCAAGCCACGCAGTCTAAAGTTGTGTCACATCCTTTCTCACAGCAAGGCCTTTCTCGGTTCTGATGAGCTCATCTTCGTAGCACCCTTCCTTACTCAGCTTTAGTATCATATAATATTATTATCTTTAGCCTCCAAACTCTTAGTTTCATACAATTCCTGTTACTCAGGGAAATAAGAAAACAAAGCCAAAACTATGCAAATAATTTTCATCTCTTCTGTATTACTTCTCCACCCCCAGCATATTTTATGTATCATTGATTCTATTTATAAATCTGGATGGCTTTATCCTTGGCTATGACAAGTACATGGACAGGAAGGATGATAACAATAGAGATATGGCTTATTAAATTTATATATGTCCAAAAGTCAAGAAGTGAAATGAATCCCTTAGATGACAAGACAGAATCATGATCCAAGAAAATCCAACCAATTTTTAACTATACTCACATTTAAAAAGATAAAATTTAGTAGTAGGTCAGGATAAATCATGGCTTCAGAAATATCACCTATTTATAAATGGAGTATGTGAAACCTAGGTAACTATAAAAATGTTTATATAGACTGCATCAGCAATTTTCAAACATTTCAAAAAAATGAAAGCTGCTGACTTTCTAAAGGCTTAAAAAAACTAGAAAAACAAAACTCACCACTAGTATCCAAGAAACCTTGCCACTTATTAACAATTTCAGTTAAAAAGAAAGAACTTTAACATTAGCAGAAGTACAGAATTTCATCCTGAATTACATGAAGGTAACTTTTAAGAACTATATTACTCCCCTTCCTTCCCCATTTCTCAGAAATTGGAAAAACATTACTGTTGCTAAAGACATGACACAACTTCAAACTGCAAACAAAAATACACGGTTGTAAATAAGCAACAGGTCACTACACTCTACAACCAGAACATAACTGCAGAGGTGAATATAGACGCTCAACTGGAAAAGAAGCACTGACTCAACTGTAATATGAAGTTGTAAATGGTAATTTTGAAAAATTTTATTGAGAAAAGTCTCCGTGTATTGTTCTTAAGACAGCAGCTACAGCTAACAGGAAGAAGTCAGATAGCAAAACCAGGACTAGATTTGGGGCTGTTTATACCTTGTTATGGTTGACCCTAACTTCCAATTTGTCCCCCAGTTCTTTGTCCTCACTCCCTACTTTCCATCCCCAGCATTCTAACCCTTCTAACTCACATGTGTTCTACTACCCTCCCGTTTCCCTAAAGAATCATATTTTCCTCTCACAGGCTCCTTTCTACTGCCCTAGGTTCTGTATATGCGCGCACGCGAGAAAGAGAGATGATCAAAATATATTATGTACTCATATGAGATGTCATAACAAAAGCCATTATTATAATTAATGTCACTTATATATATAAATATTAAAAATTGCAATATGGTTCATTTGAAGTTATCTTTTGCTCCCCTGAAGAAAGACAGTTACTGTCCCAATTGATCTCACTTTGCTCCCTCCATCTTTTCTCTCGAGTCCCTTTCTGCAATATCTTGCACTGTAGGAACACTGAGCCCTGTTGTCTTACTTTCTGAAAGGACCCTAGGCTGCTCCCCTAAACAGGAGCAATCATCTCTAAAAGGAACTGAGCTGCCCCTTCAAGTGTCAATGATTTCGTGGTGACAACAGGACACAGCAGAACCAGATAACGATCTATCAGATCAGTTTGGCGAATACAGTTTGGTTACATCAGGCCCTGGCTCCCCACTTGATCCTTATCTTCTATAGGTCCAGAGCTACTTTAATCATTCTCCAGAAGGCAGGGGTTAGTATGCAGATTCTAGTCCTTGCTAGTGTAGCCACACAGAAAAATTCCTTCCTGGTTTCACCTCTCTTTTCCCTATCCCCCTGCAGTAGATGGCTCAACCTGGTCAGCTGGGACTTCCTCGGGCCTAGGACTCTGGCAACAACCTTCCATTAAACTTTCTGAAGTTAAATGGGCTTCCTTGCAAGCCCAGGGAAGGGTGCATGGAGAAGCTGGGTCTCAACAATATTAGTGATGTGCACGCTGCGCAGGCACACTGTACAGAAGACTTGTAAACTGCTTCCAACACCAGCATTTCGTCAATATCAATAAGGGAATAGGTATCATCAGTAAACTTACAGGAAAAGATTAAGTTAAAAGACAGGAGTTCAGTTACAGATTCAGCAATTCTGAAATGTGTGTCACAGAAACAGCTATTTACTAACTCTGTGCTTCAATTTTTTTTTCAAATTTTAAAAAGAGAGCTTACTAAAAATATGTGTTTTACCTGCATGTAGAGATATTAACCATGTGTGTTCCTGGGGTCGAGTCCAGAAGAGGGTACCTGACTCCTAGAGCTGGAATTGCAGGTGGTTGTGAGGCGCTACATGGAAGCTGGGAACAAAACCTGGATCTTCCACAAGAGCAGCTAGCAATCTTAGCTGCTGAGCCACTTCTCCACCCCTTAGTTTTTCAACTTTAATTGTATAACACGATACCTTGATTAAAAAAAATGTTGCAAAAACTGCCATTTAGTAGGTGTTCCATGCAGGTAGGTATTAGTCACTTTCCCAGTAACACCATGCCCCCAAAGAGAAATGTCTTCTACAGCTTTTATTACTAATGCACTAAATGCATTAGTATTCTCTGTCATGTCTCACTTGGTTTTCAGTTCTATGCAAGGCTTGAGATTCTTTCCTGCTTCATTTTAGTCACTATTTGTCTGTAAGTAATTTATATGACCTTAGCTTTCCTCCTGTTAGCTTCTTTTATGCTTTTGTTTGACATGTAAATGGGTGTCATACATTTTGGCTATGCTACTTTGCCTTAAAAAACTACATATCCTGTTGCACAATCATTTCAGCCAAAACAGTTAATATACCCAGTTTAATCAATCACAGATGTTTTCTTATTCTTTTTATACCACAAAAACTGAGCTCATTACTGAACACATCCCTCATAAAATACTAGAGCAAATCAAAGCTCACTTTGCCATGGGTAATTACTAGAAACCTTCATTGTTAAAGAAAATTAAAAGAGAAAGATGGTCTAGGGCTTTTACTCCACTAAACATGACCCCATTTTTTGTGTGAAAGAAATCAATGTTTAATGCTTTAATCATTGTCTACTCATCAAACACTGGTGGTATATAGCTAATTCAGAATAATTTACAGCTTTACCGATATTTTACAACTTACCATCACCTATCATATTCTTACTAGAATAGGCATTGCTTAGCAACCTTATGTTTAAGACAGAAGACAAAAATCTTTATGCATCAATTAGTAAAAATATTTATCAGGAACAGAATTTTGTTGAGTGGATAAACCATACAAGGTCCGATTAAAGGACTTGCCAGGCATGTAAGAAGACCAGACAGGGCTCAGATCACCAGAGCCCATGCAAATGCAGAGTGGGCATGAAGAGATATAGTAATGTGTGGGGGAAGATATATTAGTCTTAAAAGGTAAAGACCAGGATCCCTGGAACAAGCTGTCTAGTCAGACTAACCTTATTCGTAAGCTCTGGTTTCAATAGAGGCACCCTGCCTCAAAATTAACAATGTAGAGGAACATTTTAACCTCAGGTCTCCATGTGCACAGGCAATGCATGCCCTGACACATGTAAACATGCATATAAACTACACACACGTGCGCGTGCGCACACGCACACACACAGTGTAAACCCATATAGATAAGAAGTTCAAATACAGAGCTTTTACCACCAGAGGAGCAATATCTGATTACTAGCAGATGCAGTAATAAATCCAAAATTTGATTCCCCCCCAGTAAATAAAAAGAAATGAGAAAGTGAAACACAGAATTTTGAGAACCATCTGCATTAGCATGCAGAACTGATATAAATATTCACAATGTAGATCTCATTATTCTAATGCTAATATAAGAAACAAGAAGATTCCACACAAAATTATTTTAGGGTACCATAAAATTTATTAGTAAAATGTATTTAAAATTTTACTGAGTAAAATTCATACATGGAATTTAATCATGAATTTTAAAAACTGGCTAAAATCTAAGCCTGACATAGTGGCGAACACCTTTTATCCCAGCACTCAGGAGGCAGAGGCAGGTGGATCTCTGAGTTTGCGGCATTCTACAGAGCAAGTTCTAGAACTGTCAGAGCTGCATGCACAGAGAAACCCTGTCTCTAATAAACCAACTAATAAAGCTTGGCGGTAGTGGCACATGCCTTTGATCCCAGCACAAAAAGATCTCGGGAAGCAGAGGCAGCAGATCTCTGAGTTCTAGGCCAGCTTGGACTACACATACAGAGTGAGTTCCAGGACAGCCATGGCTACAGAGACACCCTGTCTTGAACCCACCTCCCCGCCATGAAAAAACAAAAAAATTGGCTAAAATCTAACACATTCTAAAAATAATATTAAGATTGTTTAATTGTGATGTTTAACAGACATCCTTGCAGTTTAAGATGACACTTTTAAAATAAAATTCTCTCCTAACAAAAAAAAAGACTGAGAATAAAAAAATAAGTTATATTTTAATAAAACCCCCATTTTAAAATAAAATAAGCCTCCCAAAATACGTTATCAAAAGATAAGTTCTAGTATAAGTTGAGAAGAATATAATTCACTAAATTAAAGAAAAACAAACATCATTAAGTTCTTGTATGTACATTTTATTTTTAACACAGGTTATAGAGTTGATCACACTATAAAATAGTACTGAATGTCAGGACATAATACGTTTTGGTTATGAATAAGTAGGGAAGCCAGTCTTTTTTCACAAAAAGCACAATTGAAGATATTTCTCCTTAGTCTATAAAACTTAAGTTCCATTTCAGTACAATTAATTTATAACACAACACAAGGAGTAAATTATTACAACTGTTGAGAATCGAGTTTAAAAAAGAAAAAAGCCCACTCAAGGGGTGTGGAGATGTTCTGTATATCTGTGCAGGCAGAGGACTAGGGCACACACGTGGGAAAGATCACAGTGCTGTACAGATTCTGGTTTTGTTTGGCTGCTACCTTCCATTGCTTTGGTAGGCAGACAAGGCAGCCAACTTTGTTGGTGTTAGCATCTTCTTGGTTTCCATTGAGCCCGCTTACAACTCCTGTTTTAGGACCCCAAAGTTTTGTAATACTCACAAAAGAAAGAACCAAAAGCATCCCTGGTCTTATTTTTTTTAAAAAAACAGTGGTCAAAACAAAACAAAACCTTGCTATTTCTCAGTCATTTCCTCAGTCTCTGAAGGCTAAGTACACAGGGTTATGTCCATAAAGACTTAGATTCTTATTTATAATGAATGTAGTTCTCACATTATGCCTCCATCTGCCCCTCCTCATCCTCTTCATTCTATTGCCTGCGTGTCAAATACCATGCGCTTCAGATTCAAATCATCTTCAAGGGTGTATTTTCAAATAAACGTATTGTGTGTATCCACAAATTCCTCTCCGACGGTTGGATTTTCATCAGCAGAATAAAAACCAATCAATTTCTGAAACTGAAATATACCCGGCCTATTTTTTTGTTTTGTTTGCTTTAAGCGTATCCTAATGTATTCCCTTAGGAACAAGAACGCATTACCCACCCAGTGGAAAAAATAATTCCGCTGGTTCACTTCCCTGCTAAACAACAGCTTCCCTGTAGGCCCTACCTAGGCCAGCCTCCATTGTCACCTAGTAATTTTATAGTGATCACCTTGGCAGACTTGGACTCTAGCAGGTACAGCCTGTCTTTTCTATATTTTGGGAGAAAAGAAAAAAAAGAAAAACAGTAAAACTACTCAAGACCAGAAAACAGAGATCATATGACTTAGGACACATTTCCTTGTCTTCCCTTCCGCGTCAGCGCAGCTGCTATTTCTTCCCCTTGAATAAAATGGAAGGGAACCAGATCCAAACGCCACAACTGAATCTTGGGACAATGAAGCCCACAGGAAGCCACTCGCTCCTCCCGCGGGTTTACTACCCAGCCGGAGGCGACGTGGGGTGCAGTCGCCGGGGAGGCTGCGTGACAGCACGGCTTCCACGCCCTCCCGACACCACCCGAAGGCTCGTCGTCCGACACCCCCCAACCCCGCCTCACACCCCGAAAGCAACCCTACAAAAGGGATGGACGCCCCGGAAAATTCGTTTCCTGGATGCTCCGCCCGCAGCGTCTGCCGACATCTCCGGCGGCGGCTGCACAAAGCCGGGAGCCAGCCCTAGAGGAGCGGGCGCACCGAAGGGAAGCCGGCCCCGGGCGTCCGGCCGCAGTCCGTGGGGGAGGGGACGGGAGGGGACCGGAGGGCGGCGGCCGCGCGGGGCGGCCGCGCAGCGCCCCTCGGCCTCCGGGCTCGCACGCCACCCCGCCGCGGGCCGCGCCCGGACCCCCGGCCGCAGGAGCAGAGGACGGCGACGACGACGACGTGCAGAATCCCGGGCCGCGCCGACCCCGAGCGCATCACTTACCCCTCACCGCGGAGAGGGACCGGACCAGGAGGCGGGGCGCGCGGCGCGTCCCGTCAGTCTCTGCCACGCTGTCCTCCCCCCACCCCGTCGCCGTTGTCGTCGTCGCCGCCGCCGTGGAGCTCGGGCCCCCTCGGTTCCGCTGGGCAATAACGTTATTCCACACACGCCCCACACATAGCGGGAACGGCAGCGAGCGGCCGCTCAGTGCGCAGGCGCTTCGCGAAGGGCAAGGCGCCAGGCCCTCTCCCTCCTCTAGCCGGGGCCTGGCGACGCCTCACTGCGCAGGCGCCAGACCCAGACAATGAAAGGGGGCTTTGAGGAGGGTCTCACTCACACGCTCCCTCAGCTGCCCACTGCGCAGGCGTGCTCGCAAGAGCCGCTTGAACAATAAAGAGCTGCCTGGCTCGAGTAGGACCGCAACCAACCCGGACTACGATTCCCAGCGGGCAGCGCGCCAACTCCACGCGGAGGGCGGGGCGCTGGGCATGCTAGGAGTTGTAGTGTCCGCCGCCTTCACAGTCTGGCTGTTTGGAAGGTTGACAGCTTCATTTTCGAGAAACAATTTTGACAGTAATCCTAACTTAAACAGAGTTCACAGTGAATCCTTAAGAGGGCTCAGGGATCAACTCCACACACGACCCATTGTGAAGAGTTGAGGCCTTCCCTGGGCCCCTTCTGTCAGCCTGTCGATCCAGGTGGCAGGAGGATGGCAGGACAGCGAGACTAATCCAAGTTGGGCAGAAGGGAAAGGGCGCGGCCTGCCAGTCCGTCTCTTGGCAACGGGCTCCGGCCGCTAAACGGCCGGCGAAGCGCCTTGAGCGCATAGCCCTCTGGGAATCGTAGTGTAGCTGGAGGAGTCATAGGATTCTAGAGACAGCAGCTTTGGGCCTGCGAACTACAACTCCCGGCGATCACCATGAGGGCCAGGGGATAGGAAGAGCCCCCAGGAGCTCAGTCCGGGGTTCCTGGCTCCCTAGTGACAGCAGCGACAGGAAGCAGACAGGCATCCCCCAACCCCCAGCGCTAGGCCTGTCCTCGGAGGGGGTGCACTGGACACTTTCCCGCGTAACTCCCATCTCTGACCCCATGGCAAAGTCCCCAGGGAACTCTACCCTGGAGGACAGTCTGGGGCAATACCAACGGAGTCTCCGGGGTGAGTTGCTCCGAATCTCAATGCCTAGCTCCTAGGTACCCTGAGCTATAATGGGTGGTTTTCCTAACACTTTCCTTGAGCACCAGCCAGGCCGTGGAGAAAGAAGACGGGTGCTGCTCTGATCTCAAGGATGAAATAGTTTGATTTTGGTGGTAGGATTAAGTAAGCAGCGTTGTTACCTCTGATTCTTATGGTAACCTGACCCAACAGGGTACCTACATCTTGATTTAGGTGTCGTCTGTCCACTAGTGCCAGTACAAACTGTGGACTTCTCTATGCCACTTTTATCCTGTTGCCATACTTTGCTGTTTAATCCAATAAATTTCTTATTCATATTTTTTACACATTCAAATCCTGGTTTAGTTTATTGACTCTTATGAGGCAGAAAGAAAACATTAGTAGTTATTTATAATTATATAGTATTTATTGATCTACATTATTTCCATATAGCAAAGTATTTAAAACTTTATCTTACTAATGTTCCCATTTTACATCCCAAGAAATCAAAGCTCAGAGAGGTTGAGTTGTAGGTCAAAACCCACGCAGCTGTTTGGTTAGTGGCAAAGGTAGGTATTGAATTCAGGCCTATCCACCTTCAAAACCTATGTCTCTTTTACTAATCAAGTCGTAATTGCTGTAACTGAAGATCTATTTAGTTCAATCACTTTTTTTTCTGAGCAAAACACCAGAGGAATGATTATTTGGTTAAGTAGTGTCCATACTTATATTTAGCTCTGTTATCCTGACAACATATATAACCTCAGGAAACTTGAGACCTTGCTATGTTGAAGTTGTAGTGTCAGCTACACCTGGTTATTGTGGGGAACAAATGAACAAAATAAATATTAATAAGTGTTAGGATGCTTGTCTGGCGTGTGGAAAGGAAGGAAGAAGAGATGGGCATATAGTAAACGCGGGACATACAAAGTAAAAAAAATCACTAAAGACTTTATTCTCTTGGTTGTGGTGATGCACTTTTTTCTATTCTGCATTTTCATAACTGCATAGGTTATGGCCAACAGTTAAAATGTTTGAATCATTTATAGCGTGATTTATTCAGCAAATAATTGAATGCCTGATTTGGGTTGCTCATACTAGGTCATGAATTTGCAATGAGTCCCTGTCGCTGTGGAGTCTTTGGCTCATGGGGAATGACAATAAACAACGCAATTGCAGGTTGCTGTGTTTTCAAGGGTGACAACCTGTGCTCGTCATATAAATGCTCATTTATGTTAGTCGCTAATTTTTGCTTCCTTCAAAATTAAAAAAAAAAATGAAGAGACTGGAAAGTTTATCTCCTTATGACTCTTGACTTTGTAGGCTTGTATCTATTGGTGTTTATTGTCTATATCTATTGGTGATGTTATAGACTGTCAGCATCCTCATGTTCAAACTATAGGATGAAGGAGTTAAATGCCATCCTCAGCCTATTGGTATGTCCAGAGTTGTTGGATACCCAAGAAACTGCTTCTAATTTTTTATTTGGAATCAAGAAAAATACTGTGCTCAGAGATATAAGTGGTTGTAATTGTTTCAGATTGGTAAATTTTCCTGATTTTTTTTTTTTTGTGCTTTCATCTAGTACTTTTGCGACATAATTTTGGGTCTTTATTTAACAACTGGGGAACTATTTAATATTAATCATTTTGATATAGTCACATGATTGATCTGACTGGGGCAGCAGGGAATGAAGAAATGACAGGTACAAGTTCCATCCAGATGCTGTGGGCCATGGACTCAGTTGGAGAAGCTACAACAGTGGTCTGGAAACTCAGGAGGAGTAGGGGGTTTCTGTAGGTGAGCAGTCTGGGGCTGCAGTCCTCTGGGATGAGGAAGCTGTGGTCTATACTTCCTGTATGTACTGGTTTTAGCAAAAGATCAGCTGTATCCATAATTTGACCAGAGGAATCTTCGCCATTCTCCAGAGTCTGACCTGGGGAAGGCCTTGTGGTCTATACTTCCTGTATGTACTGGTTTTAGCAAAAAATCAGCTGTATCCATAATTTGACCAGAGGAATCTTCGCCATTCTCCAGAGTCTGACCTGGGGAAGGCCTTGGCCGTTTCGATGGGTCTGAGGCACTGGAATCCTTGACATGGTTGTGCTCATGTCAAAAATACACATTCATGCAGGACTTTATCTGCTCCCCACACTTTGAGGGGTGCTTTAATATTAAACATTTTGATATAGTCATAGGGCTGATTTCAAACTAATTTCAAAGAAGTAGGTACTTGACTTGATGAAATAGCACTGGTCTAGCCTGGAAAAGGTCCTGAGTTCAATTGCCAGCACCATAAAAAATTAAATATTGTAGTAATAAGTGTAGTAATACTGCTATTGCTTCCAGTAATTATAGCATGAATTTCTAATTAAAATAAATGTAAATTTTATAATTAGTGTTAAGGTCAAACACATTTTACCAATGGCAAATGTGAGATATAGAAAAAGATGAACATTTGAAAATGATCAAGCCATAGCTTTAACAACTTGATTTTCTCCTGGTTTTCAGGATGTATTATTTATTGATTTGGTGGCTTCTTATATTAGCATATACAACAATATTTAAAAGGAAACAAAACAGGTCAAACATTAATCACCACTTTCAGAGAGGGTTTTTGGTTTTTCAAGACAGGGTTTCTCTGTGTAGTTCTGAAACTAGCTCTGTATACCAGGCTGACCTCAAACTCAGAGATCCATTGCCTCCTGAGTGCTGGGATTAAAGGTGCATACCACCACCACCCAGCAAGAATAACTCCCTTTAAAGTAAACTTTTGTTTCTGGATAGTCAAACATTGGTGAATATGATGTCATTTGTTATTTCAGGAGTGCCCAATATTTAAGAGTAGTGTTACAAAATGTCTTCCCTAGTTCATGTACACTGGAAGACAAGTATTGGTCTTCTATTCCTATTTATTCCTGAGACTTTTTACTAATTGCTAGTGTCTCTTCATTTTATGAACATTCAAGTTTCCAGCATGGTCAAAGTGAGCGTCTTGCTGGTGTCCTGGGAGCCACAGAGCTGAGTGTAGAACTAGAAGGGAATTTTAAGGCGGTCCTAGCAGTGTGATTAGGTGTCCATTTTCCTAAGGTGGGCATCAGTCAAGGTACACAGTGAATGGGAGACATATTTGTAACTAGGGAATATAGCAATGCATCTGCTTCCTCTGTTTCAGCCCCCATAATGATGTGTTTAGCACTGGCCCCCAAAACAGGGGAGGTTTCTGTAGGTTGCAGGATGTTTGGGGTGAGAGCCCCAGCATAGCATCACTCCATGTTACCTGGGATAACATGATAGATTGTCTCCCAGTTATTCCTTCCTTTCTTTGGGTTGCCTGTGGCCTGGGTGAGAAACTGCGGAAGAGACTGTGTGGCACGCACCTGTATTCCTGTTACTTGGGAGGTTGAAGCAGGAGGCTAAGCTCTTTGCTTCTTTGTTATCTACAGTAGGAGCAGGCTGAGAGTTCCTGCCCCCAGAACCTGAGTGGCAGCCCTGGGCCATCCCAGCCAGGATACCGAAGGACCTTAGAATTGTGAGTAAGAGTCTTTCTCAAATTGCTTCTGTGAGATATTGAGTCCCAGTTATGAGAAAAGTAACTAATGCATTGTTCAATTTAAATTTCGTGGATTGCTCTGGGCTGTAGCCCTGCAGTAGAGCAGCTGCCTGGTGAATGAAGGGTCGGTTCAACCCCCACCATTGAAATAAATGATTAAGTAATTTCAGTGCATAACTGTGTGAGGACACAAGATGAAATCAACTAGGTTATAGCCAAGAAAGTGATAGAAAGTCAGAACTGCAATTAACCCTGGATGTCTTAGGCATCACGCATATGAGCAATCTGTTCCAGTATTTAAAGGGAGTGAGGCCAGGTGATGGTGGCACATGCCTTTAATCCCTGCACTTGGGAGGTACAGGTAGGCAAATAATCTTTGTGAGTTCGATGCTAGTCTGGTCTACAAGAGCTAGTTCCAGAACAGGCTCCAAAGCTACAGAGAAACCCTGAACCCTGTCTTGAAAAACAAAAACAAAAGCAAACAAACAAAACCGGGGGGGGGGGGCGTGAGATTGCAAGGCAGTGTGTCTGTCCCCACCCACAGAGTCATGCTGCGTTCCTGGTGGGGGGGGGGAGTGTATGCAGCTAGCAGCGCCTTTCTCACCTGATTAGACGATTCCTCTCCACCTTAGGCTGAGTGGACAGACTGTTCACACAAGCTTGTCTGTGACAGGAACACATACTTTCTCTTTAGATACACCCTGTGTGTAGTTCTCCCCTTTGCCTTCATAACATTGGTATTTGAGGCTGTAGATGCGATCTGTGGAGAGTATGACAGAGTCAGGAGAGAATGTGTGACTAGGGCAGATCACTGAACTTCCTATCGCTTTGCCGATTAGCATCTGTGTGACCTCGGACAGGTTAATAAGTTGGGTCTGGATTTCTGCTTCCTTGTCTGTAAAGTTAGAAGCTTGGACTACATGTGAGAATTTTTGCCTGTAGGAGCCAAGGCAACCAAGTGTGTAAGGGACTTGGTGAAAGACACTAGGGAAAGGGTCAGCGTGTGGTCAGCTTCTGTGCCCTGTGCTTTGTGTTCTCTTCCTGGCTTCCTTCTCCCCCACTTCTTCCTTCCTTGTGCTCCTTCTCTAAGAAGAAAGCCAAGGGTAAACACCTCTAAGAGCCTAGTGTTCCCTGTCACCTGGAGGACTGGTGACCTTCTCAATGCTCTGAAGGATAAAGATTGTGCTCATGTCTTACGAAATTCCAAGTAAGGAGTCACTGGAGTGGACATTGAAAGTGAGATGGGGCCTGTGGCAAGAACACTGATCTTGAGGAAGGTTCTTT
Source organism: Chionomys nivalis (assembly GCF_950005125.1). Lineage (NCBI taxonomy): Eukaryota > Metazoa > Chordata > Mammalia > Rodentia > Cricetidae > Chionomys > Chionomys nivalis. Next base: position 17,921,766 of record NC_080090.1, on the reverse strand, counting down.
TCTTTGTATTTGGTGTACTTGGAGAAAACTCTGGATAATGTTGATGGGGGATGTTTTTCCTGGATGTATGGAAGAATTCACATCTGCAGAAGGATTGTGTAATAACACTAGTAACTGAGAGGTTTGCAGCTAGCAATGATGTCATCAGGACCTTTGGCCCACTTAAGAACACATGTTTATCTTCAGGGAAAGTTTCTCTTTTTCTCAGATTTACACACAAAAAACTTACATTTCTTCTTTTCTATTTCCATAAATATTTCTTGATATTTTTATTCTTTGCCATGTATTATTTGTCTGTAGGTATATATACACACACACACACACACATACATGTATACTTTGGGATATCTAAAAATTAATTATGAATGTTTTTGTTTATATATTCAAGTTTTTAGTGGCTTCTTTGTTTTTGTTTTACTAGAACAAAAATCAATAAGCAAGGCACAGTGAAATATGCCTGTCATTTGAGTGTTGATGAAGCTGAGGCAGGAGGAGTTCTAGTTCAAGGCTACCCTTCGTATTTGAAAACAAACAAGCAAAAATCCCAGTTTTCTTTATCTTCTACTAACAAGGTCAAAGACAAGATTTAACAACAGACAGAAAGGACACTTCATGGAAGTCACCCCGAACCATTACTGTAACCATGTTACTTTGTTGTGTTCTTGGAAAGAGGATGCCAAGCTATTGGGATAATGAGAAAAATTATATTTGCTCAGAATCTTTAAAGATCTGTACTTCAGTGACAGTACCAGTGCATGGCAAAGTTTTCACGTGAGTCCAAGAAAGGTTCCTGAAGTGCACTCTGCACACATCTCAGCAATCTGGATCGTGATGGAGTTCCTTAAGCGCACTGGAAGGCTTGACGGAGTGGACCTGGAGCAGATACTACATCAGGCTCCAGTCTTGCAATAAACTAAGCTAAACACAAAATTTGATCTCTTTATTACGATAGAAATATTAAAGAATCCTACATTGGCAGTCATGGGCTTTGGTTTTCTCCTGCCTTACCGGTACTAACAACAATAGCTGGCTGTGCTGCCTATTTCATCAAAAGGCTGTTGCATTTGCAGGTATAATAACGTGGTAGGTGTGGGGGCGCGCCACTGGGAATAGCTCCTCCAGGCTGAGCAGGAGCGATCTCGCTTCATTGATGTCAACCAATGAATCTAAACCAGGGACAGTGTGTCTGGCAAGCAAACATTTAGTAATGTTCACAGACATTGTTGATCCTCATGACTGCGGGTGGAGGGGCTGTTGCTGAGTAGAAGCCAGGGACAGTGGGAAAGATGCTTAGTCTGGTTCCTGTGACAAAGCTATCAGGTCTGAAACACCAATAGCACTGTGTTCAGAAGCGATGTTGTAGCCTTAGCAAGAGACTCCAGAAAGAGTAATTACAAGTATGAATAAGACTGTATTGTTCGGTGATTCTACCTCAAGTCTTCTGCTAGCCCAGCTAGAATTAATTCTCTGTTGGCAAAAGGAGTAGGTGCCAAGGAGGCACCAGGTGCATGCCACAGGGTGGACATGCCCATCTCTGATTGGCCACTTCACACCTGATATTGATAATCTTCCAGGCCCTGCTTTCTCTACGAAGATCACACTGTTGTTGCGGTTGTCTTTCCCTGTGGGTGCCATCTACATCATTAGAGTTAGGGTCATGGATTTGTTGAGACGTTTTCATGTCTGATAGGTCTTTGAATAGCTTTCACTATGGTGTTGGCTACTTACAAGACTTGTCTTTGTCCGAGTTTGGATGAGGCTGTTTATTTCTCTCATGGTTCTGCTACCTGTTGGTTCTCTAGTAAACCATGGCAGCTGTCTTCTAAACTGGACTGTGGTCCATTCTTGTCTTCCTGTGGTGTCAGTTTTCTGCTTGTCTGCCTGACCTAAGCTTGTGTCAGGACCTGCACAGCATCCCGTATCTCAGGCTTGGAAAAGGCTGATGGCGTGTTTTCTCTGAGACAGCTGAGCACTTTACAGGATGAGTCCCCACCCCTACTCCGGGACATTTCTTTCACATCTCCTAGGCAGATGGAAAATGTAGAAATGAATAATTGATTAGATGAATGTAGCTGTTGGTCTTACACTGAGTGGAACTTACATCTTGTTCAAAACCATGTTAATGTCACCCCTAGCTGAGGAGCTGTTGGCAGGTTCTGTGGCCGGGGGAAGGGTCATTCTTCTTCAGTGGTGTAGCTACTGGTAAACTGCCCTGCTCCTAAGTAGCTCCACACCCGTCCTCATGCAGGCAATCCTAATAAACTCAGGGGTTTATAAAAGAACAACAACAAAATAAACCACATTTAAATAGGAGAAGACTTCTGGGGGCACAGAAAGGGGTCTAGACAGTGTGGGTGAGGGAGAGTAATGGATGTAGAATATGATCAAAAACCTTATATGCATGCATATAGTTGTCAAGTTTAAAACTGTCTTTTAAAATGTTAACATTAATGAAAAGAAACTCAATGGTGAGGCAGCAGTTAAAACGTAGGAAGAAGAGAAATTGGACTGAGAAATGAGTAAGACACACTTTGACTTTAGTTTTTGGCTTAAGTACCTTTTCAGTGATCATTGTATTGATTGATGTTTAGATAATGGACTGCAGAAATAATGTTCACTTGCATATATTTTCATGTGATCTCTTTGCATTTATATTCATAATTAAGCTTATATTCAGCCTGCGGCTAGTGCAGAGAGAAGAAACCAGAATGTGTTCTGAAATGGGGGACTATGCTCTGAGAAAGGGGGAAGCGGATAGTCTTTGGCTCTCGTTAGATAGAGCTGTTGCCATGAGCAGGTAGGAACCGATGCCGGGACCCTCCCATTAATCTGGCTTCCTCAAGTGAGAGCAGTGATGAGCTGCATTTGATGAGTAGCGGATTATGGGAGGCTCCATTGCAGTGGCTCCAGCTAAAGAGTTATAGCATTTCGTCTGTCTTGAATCATCTGAATTTATCCCTCAGGATTAAGTCAGTCTGTGTATCCTAAGCATGCTGCTGTTGGGAATTGAAATCACTTAGTGTGCCTTGAAATGCTACACTAAAATGATTTTAAAATGTCATTTACCTCCTTGAATTGGTTTTAGGATGTAGTTCTTGTAAAAATTCCTTCTCTGAACCTTACAACTGAGTGAGTAGTTGCAAAGATAAAGCAAATAAACCAAAATTCACTTTTTGAGGGAGGCTAATTGTTGATCTCAGTGTCTTGTAATTTCATGCAATATATTTGATGTATGTAATACTGGTGTATTTTTGAAAGACTGAATAAGAATACTAGAAACAAGGTTAAAAGGGTTATTGCAAGTTTAGCTACAGGCTGAGGATGTTGCTCAGTCACAGAGCCCTTGCCCAGCCTTCCCTTGGGTCCAGTGTTCAATCCCTAGGCTCACAAAATAAATAATATATAAAGTGGAAACTCTGCCATTGTTGTAATCTCATGAAAGAAGGACACCTGCAGGGACCCCCACTGCATTTCCATCACAATTTCCCCTTTCCCAATGTAACTCTTAGCTTTTAATTAGAGTAGGTATAAATAAATAAATAATTATTCTTTGTCTTTGAAACGATGTAATTTGATAGCTCCATGGACATACTTTTAATGTTAGTCGAGTCTTCTGTTTCCTATCTAATGGATGCTGTAAAGGGAAGAGCTTTATTTATAGGTTTAAGGGCATGAATCTAAATGTCTAAACTACATTGCATGTCATAAACCACTTTGGTTTTCCTTTTTCATTGACAAGTCTTTTCAGAAAAGATTGAGTTTTAGAAAACCGCTGTTGCCCCTTGTATTGCTAAAACCAGGACTGCATCTAATGTGGACCTTCTGGAACCCAGGGTGAGTAAGGAGGGACTAGACCTGGCTATTAGTCAGCACCAGGTGTGTGTTCAGAGGATGGTCCATGTGGAATTCAGGTTGCTATGCAGAAAACTGTGGTGGTAAATTCACCATGAAGACAGTAGTATTTCACCATTCATCTCAGACAGGAAAAGCCGCTTCTTAGTGTTATCCATGTGGAAGGTGAGTTTCTCTAAGTGATGAAATCACATTACATATTTTGTAACATGGAGTATTTTTTTCTTTTAAGTAATAAGGTTATTATTTTTGGTTCTAAACTTAAAAGTTAGTGACATTGTAGAAAAATGTAGAATGTATGTTCATAAATGTGTTTTCATAGATAACTGGCAATGAATTAAGCCTTTTAGAAATGTGTGTGTGCTCACGTGCTTATGCCTGAGTGTGTGCATATATGGAGCTAGGAGGATGGGCTTGAATGTCTTTCCTCAATTGCTCTCTATCTTTATCTTCAGAGACAAGGCATCTTTTGGGATTAAGGCTGAAACTCACAGATTCTAGAGCGGCTGACCACTGCCCTCGGTGATCCACCTATTCTCTCCTGCACCAGCGGTGCGGTGCCTTATGTGCTCTGCCACAGGCAGCTTATTTCAGAGGTGGTGGAGATCCGAACTCAAGTCCTCCTGTTTGCAGAGCAAGCACTTTCCCAACCGAGTTTTCTCCTCAGCTTCATTTCCATGCCATTACAGCGTCTCTGGAATCCTTTGAAGGCTACAGTAAGCACTTTGGAAGATAGGTAGAGTTGCTTCCTGTAGTGTCAGGGTCTGTCCCCAACCACTAGCTTCTTTCTATTTCGCTTCAGTAGTGTGGTCAGCTCTCAAGTAAGCAGTCCAAGGCAGAGAAACAAACCCCACTGACCCTTCTAAAGCTGAGATGTAACTGTCACTGTAACCTGCTAATGCAAAAATAGGCCTGTGAGGAAGTGCAGTGTGTCCCTGAGGCTATTTTTAGAGATGAGCTATCATAACAATATACCTTGAAGTGTTTCATCAGAGACATGTTTCATGCTGGTTAATTTCAGTTTCGACTCCAGGGGTGGTCGTTTATACTAACCAAGTGTCTGTGGGTGTGTAGTCATCCAGGTCATGCACTAGGGGTTGCTACAGTAAGCACCCAGCTGTCCAACTCTTGATCGGAACTAAGTCTGAGCAGTTTAAGTTCTTTTGGTGAGGCAGGGCTGTTAGGTCTTCAGAGAAAATGTGGCTTCCCTGGACCTGAATGGTTCTGTCCACTCACCTCACATCTCTAGGTGGGACAGGAGAGTCTCCAGCACTGAGGAAAAGGAAGTACCTCCCCAGGCTGCTGGTTATCTCACCACAGAGGGAGCTTATCCACTCAGTCCTCCTTCTGGTTGCATCACTGAACTGACTGGTTTTCTGTGTCAGTTTGACACAAGCTAGAGTGAGTCATTAGGGAGAAAGAGGATAGTAGGTTGAGGACTTGCCTCCAGGAGATCCGGCTGTGAGGCATTTTCTCAATTAGTGACCAATGGGGGAGGACCCAGGCCATTGTGAGTGGTGCCATTCCTGAGTTTCTGGTTCTGGGTTCTATAAGAAAGCAGGCTGAGCAAGCCAGGGGAAGCAAGCCAGGGAAAGCAAGCCAGTAAGCAAGCAAAACTCCATAGCCTCTGTATCAGCTCCTGTCCCCGGGTTCCAGCCCTTTTTGAGCTCCTGTTCTGACTTCCTCCAATGATGGACTATGATCTGGAAGTGTAAACCAAATAAACCCTTTCGTCCCCAACTTGCTTTTTGGTCATGGTGCTTCATCGCAGCAATAGAAACCCTAACTAGGCAATCGCACACACTGAATGTTCATAAAGCGTGAGCAGGAACTGTAGTGATTCCCAAGTCTTGCTAACTGTGAACTTCATCTTCTCGTACCTCCTCTGTTATGTTCCGTAGCTAGCTGGAGCTAGAATCCTACTTTTTACCATGAGGTCCCCTGAGACTGATACTCATTTTGAGGATGCCTTGTTGGCCAAGTACTCCACCATCCTATGGGCCCTGACTTTCATCAGGCTTTTATTGCAGAGCGTGCCAATAGAAGCCTTCACCAGCTGAAATGTGCCCTGAGAGAAGTTGATGTCACTGTGGAAGAAGAGGCACTGGACCCTCCCACCAGCATCAGCGTAGAAAATGAGGACTCAGGGGTGGCCTGGCATGAACTGCAGCACAGCCATGCTGGTGAGTTGACTGTCGTCTGAGTATGAATGGCACACAGTAGATTCTCTCATCTTCACAGACTTGACTCCCTTCAGTTGGCCACTCTACTGCTAAGTTTCTATTGCTGTGTAATGAAAAAGCTATGTAATTTTTCACTTAGATTTTTTCTTTTGACTTCAAAAATCCGATGGGCTTAAGTTCCAAATCCTTAAGATGGAATAACAATATTTTCCTAACTTACCAACACTCCCTAACCTACTGCTCCAGCCAGACCTTTTCATGCTGCTGTTTTAGCATCCTTTTCACAGGCCTCATCTGAACCATCTGTCTTCGAACGCAGTCATCTCTTAGCAACCTGACCCTGCGTCCATGCCTTTATACTGCAGTTCCTCATGACTGCAGCTTCTGACACCTTCCCTCCCTGTCCCTAGCGCTGAGGTCCTGTTGACTACCACTATTAGTGCCTACCGGAAAGCAAGCTCTTAGTGCTGTGTTCCGTGCCATGAAGCTTCGTGCATACTCTAGGCTACATTCAGAGCGTATTTCTACGGGTGTTACTACTTTGCTTGTTAAATTATTACTTAACCTGCAGACAACCTAAGTGCCCCTTGACTGAAGAATGGATAAAGAGAATGTGGTACATTTACACAATGGAGTACTATACAGCAGAAAAAAATAATGACATGGATTTTGCAGGAAAATGGATGGAGCTAGAAAACATTATTTTGAGCGAGGTAACCTAGACATAGAAAGACAATTATCACATGTACTCACTCATACATGGTTTTTTAACATAAAGCAAAGAAAAACAGCCCACAAATCACAATCCCAGAGAATTTAGACAACAATGAGGACACTAAGAGAGACATACATAGATCTAATCTTCATGGGAAGTAGAAAAAGACAAGATCTCCTGAGTAAATTGGGAGCATAGGGACTTTGGGGGAGAGTTAAAGGAGAGGAGACAGGCAGGGAGGGGAAGAGAGAAAAATGTAGAACTCAATAAAAATCATTTAAAAAAATTAAAAAGTAGTTTTTAAATTTTCATTCTTTTCTTTGTATCTCCAGCCACTAGAAAAGTTCTTATTGCCTAATAGTAGTTTAAGCAATATTTGATGGCTTGATGTTTGGTAATAAAATGTTAGTCTGCTTTCCATCACTATCACAACATCTTAGAGAAACAAACTTATAAAGAATATACTTTTTCTTTTTCTTTATGAGACAGGATGTCACTGTGAATCCTTAGATGGCCAGGAGCTCTCTGTGTAGACCAAGTGGGCTTGAACTTGTGGTCACCCAAGTGACGATATTACAGGAGTCTGCCAACTTACCTTAGTGGGATTTGTTTTGGCTCATTTTTACATGTGTTAGCCCATTATTGGTTGGCCTTGCTTCTTTGGGCATGTGACAGGGAACCAGGCAGGCACATATTGCTAGATAAAATACTCACCTAATGCCAGGAAGGGGAAAAGAGAAGGAAGAGGTGGAACCCACCTTCCCCAGTAACTTAAAGACTTCCCACATTTAATAATTTGATTTAATGACCAAATCCCCACCTCTTCACTAGGTCCTACGTCTTCTAATTTCCTTTCTCTCCCATGAATGTTAAGTGAAGGGCATTTTCTTTGGTGTGACCTTTGGGGGACATTTAGAACCTTAACTATGCATAACCCATAGATCTCTAGCAAGGTCAATAAACTCATTGTTTTTGCTCTGTAGTCAATCAACTCAAAGCTTTGTTGCGCCAACAAGCAAGTAAGGACAATGAGATGTCTCCACCACGAAGACGAAAGATGTCCCCTCCGGTAAGTGCCAGGTCACCCTTCGGTGCCTGACAGAAGCATGGGTTTTCTAGCTTTGCTTTATTTTCCTTGTCAGTTTGAGCAAAAGAAATTCCTTCATCTCAAATCATTTGAACTGAGGGAATCTTGGTATTTTTAATTCATTTTGTAGATTCAAAAGTGGCAAGAGAACGGTTTGAGAAATGTATTTTGCAACTCTTAGCGAATATATAAAAGTGACAATGCAAAGGCATAATGTTTATTAATATGTTTTAGAAGTTCATGTCTATATTTAATCATTTGTAGGTTATTAATTGTAATGTTAGACCCCCCCTTTTAATGCTGTTTTATTTAGTGTTATAATTAGTGAGAAATTATGCAGCATTTCTTTGAACTTATATAACTTTGAACAGTTTGTCATAGTTTGGATAAACTTAAAGAAAAATACCAGATATATTTCCCATCCCAACAATGCCTTAGTTTTACTCTCAGGAGACCCAATATGCTTCTAGCATGCCATAATGGCGAGGAGAGTATATGTCATGGTACATCTAATTAGCATGCCTTATAGTTAGTACATAGAAATACACAGTGAAGCTTACGAGTCTTTTACATATGCTCCTGTAAATGGACCTGTGCATTTGTAAAGCAAAGTAAAGAAATTCTCCTGGTGTAGCCCTTCCTCCCCACCCTAATTTTGTAAGCTCCAGAATGCTAGTGCTCAGCTTTGTCTTCAAAGCTACTAATGGACCTGATTGTGCCGCAGCCCTAGCAACTTCCTCTAATTGACTTGAGAACACTCCATTCACCTTGTGCTTTTAAGAGCATTCCAGAAACCAAAGGCTGGCAGTAGTAAATGCTTATTAAAATTATAATCAGTAGCTATAAATATCGAGTATATGAATGAAATGTGTTTCTGTAAAGTAAGAGGTGAGCATAAGAGTATGTGTCAGGAAAAATGCAGGGCTCCTGCAAGGATGCTGTTGTGACACTTATTCTGGAGCCAACTTGTTTCTAGAGTGCAGCATGCAGGCTTTACGTTCCGTTGTCACATAGGCTGGATCGTAGGTAGTCACTGCTGCTGTGGTTGTTAATATTTATGTTTTCCTTCATGAGTTTCTAAAGAGTTTTAAATATAATATATCATCTTCCCTTATGATTTCGAGAATTCCAGGACATAGGCACAGTGTCCTTTTAGCAAGTCTGTGACATACACTGTGTGGACCTACAGCCTAGATTATGATTTGGTCTAGTTAAGAGTTCATTGTTTTAGACCCAGTCCTATTCTTAGGAAAGAAAATACCACAGTCAGGAATAATGCTTTAAAAGCATTAAAATTAATTAATTAAAATTAAAGTCATCAAAAACCAACTGGGTGAGAAACAGAAAGGTTCTCTTTGCAGGGCTTCCTGTCAGGTGGCCTGCCAACTCTTATTTCCCTTTTCCTTCTTTCTTCTTCCTTAAGAAACCAACACCAGCAGAAAGAACTTTCTGAAATGTCTTCTGGGCTCCTTAGGGCAGCTTGTGTGTCTCCTTTATGGCTTAGTCTTAGAGGATCTGTGCCCAGGAATGTACAGGTTTAAGTTGCTGCTAGACTAGGATCACACACACACAGACACACACACACACAGACCACACGCCTAAAAAGTCCACTCAACAACAACAGCAAAATAAAATCCCAAACTCCAGCTCTCTTCAATGTGCCCCCATGAAGTAGGCTTTTGCTTCACTGGAGTGCACTTGATTCCCAAGTCCCCGTCGGAGAGCAGATGTGCAGTTTCAGATGGCTCCCTTCTTCAGGCAGGGTCTTCAAGAGAACTGTCCCTTATGTCTCAGCAGGCTGTCACATTGTTAGGTAGCTAAGCAGGTAGCCATTCCAAGCCAGTTATAGTACCCGGCTCTGAAAAAGAAATTCCATGTGTCATGTGCTTTTAATAACTGTTCACTTTCTATTTTTCAAAAATAATATTCCTATTCTTATACTTGTGGAGTTTATAGACTAAAGACATAAATACTCTGTATACTCTGTGATCTAGTACATTGTGATCTAGTCTTTGCTCATGTCGCCCCAGCACTAAATTACATACAGAGAGGATAACCAGATAACTCTTTGCTAAATGTGGGGCTGCTTAATTTGTCCTTTCTCCCTTAGCGGCCATCGGAATGTGAGGACAGTAGCGTGCCTTCTCTGCACAACCTCGTTCCTATCATTAACGACCAGTCTCAATACATCCACCATTTAGAAGCAGAAGTTAAGTTCTGCAAGGTAGGTTGCTCATTAGGACTTCATGTCAATTATACCTTATACTGAAGTTTGCTATTCTTGGGTTTCGTGTTTACTTCCATCTACGGAAAATGACTGTTCTTACGTGGTATTCTCCATCATGCTATTTCTGGTTGTTTAAAGTCCTTGGTATCTCTTTGGTGAATGCTGTACGTGTTAAACTAAATAATAGTAACTAAGTTGAGTAGCTAGTTATTTTCAGCTTCAGGCAGAGAGTTCTATAGGAAGAGGAAACCCTGATAAGAAATTACCTCCATCAGATTGACTTATGAGTATGTCTGTGGGGCATTTTCTTATTCATGATTGAGATGGGAGGGTCCAGACCACTGTGGGTTTGATTGTGCCTGTGCCGGTGATTCTGGGTTGTTTGAAAAATCAAGCCAATGAGTCCTCTGTGGCTCTGCTCTAGTTCCAGCCTCCAGGTTCCTGCCTTGAGTTCCTATCCTGACATCCTTCACTGATGGATGTAATTAGGACTTGTAGGCTAAATAAGCCCTTTCCTCCCCCAGGATGTTTTTGCTATTTCTCAAACAGCAGAGACCTAAGAACCGCAAGCCTTTACTCTGAGGCCTTGTTTGTATGACTAGAAGTTAAGCTGTTTCCCAGTTTGCTTTTACTCTAACCATCAGTCTAAAATTCCTCCCGTGATCTTGGAATTGTCTCCTTGGCTGTCTTCAGATTTCCCTAGAGAATCCTCAGGTTGAGTTTCTCCACTGTGTGTGGAGCCCTCTTGGTAAGATAAAGCACTGGAGGGGACGTGGTGCTACCTAATCCTGAGTCCCTTTCAAGGTTCACTGAGTCCATGCCCTGGAGGTGGGGAAAGGTGGGGGAAAGGGGAAGAAGACTAGGGTTGTGTGTTTATTATCCCACACCCCATTTAGACCTTAATAAAGCCAATGTCTATATGTCCTTGAAAGTGCTTCACCCCGGGCAGGCCTTGTTCCAGAGGATGCAGGCTCCTGGGCACACTTCAGAAGTGTTGCTCTGCCCCTTCCTGCCATGCAGACTGATTCCTAGTCTGCACTTGGAGAAAATGGTAGTAATGAAATTAAAACTCCGAGGGTTCCTTGCTCTCCCTAGAGTTTTCAAGTCTTAAACTGATCTGCACTGAGTTTTGAACCATTCGTCAATTATAATTTGGATTTCCCTTCATAAGTACTGGCTGCTGCAGAGGTTTCTTATGGGCTTCTGTTCCAGTATTGCAATTCTAAGTGAGTTTTCTCCAAGTTGGAGGAGCAACTTTCTCTGTGACTTCATTTCTTAAAGGAGTCCAAGAGTAATTTTGATTTTCTGATTATTAAACTTTTTTCTTTTTTTTTTTTTTTTTTTTTTTTTTTTTTTTTGGTTTTTCGAGTCAGGGTTTCTCTGTGGTTTTGGAGCCTGTCCTGGAACTAGCTCTTGTAGACCAGGCTGGTCTCGAACTCACAGAGATCCGCCTGCCTCTGCCTCCCGAGTGCTGGGATTAAAGGCGTGCGCCACCACCGCCCGGCCGATTATTAAGCTTTTTTATTAGAGAGATTGGGTTGGCACCCTCTAAGATCAATTACATGTCAGACTGAAAACTGGACTTTTGAAACTAGTTTTCAAATTACAACATTTAACTACAGGCTTGTTTTTTCCTCCTAAAGTAGGTGAAAGAAATCTGCATATCGTATCATAGCTTTTGATTATAGTAATAATGAATATTAGCTTGAGCATTCATATATTTGAGAATTTTGTTTTCAGAAAGTGAGGTGCCACTCAGTAGCTATTCAAGTTCTGACTCTCTAATTCCTTATATTACCCATTGCTGGGCCAATACTGTATATAAAACAAAGATGCTCAAACTCTAGAGCAGTCTGCTGCATTTGTGGTTCTTTGGGGGCACTGGTTCAGGGACACTGCACATTTCCGTCTTTGTCTCTCTTGCCATTTAGTCCTCACACATGATTGACATTTGACCATTGATAGTAAGTTTCTTATTTTTCAGCTTTTTTTTTTAAATGCCTCTTTTTAAAAAAAAAAAAGTGGTTAAGACTTTCCTCTAGGCCTTGATTCCTTGAAGAAACAAACTTCCAGAACAAGGACTCTTTTGTGATATGGCCATCAGCAGACTTCAACTGTCCATCAAGTAACCCAAGTACTTGATAATATTACCTATTGTTGGGTGTCCTTTTTTACCTTCATATAATTGTTGTTTGTTAGGAAATTGATAGTATAAGTCTTCCATAATTCATTTCATGCTGGATTCCTTAGTACTTAATAAATATAAGTATGCTTAAATGCTTTAATATGTTTTGATTTCTGCTTTTAATAGGATGAACTATCTGGAATGAAAAACAGGGTACAAGTAGTTGCACTTGAGAATGAAAGGCTCCAGCGAGAACTGAAATCTCAAAGACAGGAGGAGACCCTGAGGGAGCAGACACTTCTGGATGCATCTGTGAGTGGTGTTTATGACCATAATCTTTTATTCAGAATGTTTCTTCCTACCCTTTATCCTAGTTTTTCAACTTTATCCCACCCTTGGCATAAATTATCATCTACAACGTTTATACTCAAGAACTGTGAAGTTGAGTTATAAAGAAAAAGAAGCAAAACTAAACAAAAACTCATGGTATTTTAAGTAAGTTGATGATTTTGTGTTGGGTTCCATTCATAGCTATTCTGGGTCTCATTGGCCCATGGTGCACAGGTTGGAATCACTGGGTCCATATCTTTGAAGTTTGGAGAGAGTACCGTGCTCACATTTGCATGGGGCCTCAAAAGTCAGAATCAGCTGTGGTGGGGTGGATCTGCAAGTGACTGAACGGGCACTTGGAGGTCCCTCAAGTTTCTCCTCTGAGCATGCTCCTATGCCTTTTCCATGTGGAAAGAGGAACCGCCAAGCACAGAATGTGTTACATAGGAGGAACTGTGCTAAACATAGAAATGGTTCAGAATCTTACCCGGATCTGTTGACCAAAATTCTATAAGTTTTTCTTGATTGCTAAGATGATGGGCAGCATTGTGTAGTGGAAGAACACAAATCCGTGAGACTGAGACTCAGGGTTCTTCCTCTGTGGTCCATAAGTCTTAGTTTCCCATGGTATTTGGTAAGTAGTTTAATAAGTCTTGCCTGGCTTACCTCGAGGATAATTAGTTCCTCTATTGGTAGTTTGAGAAGCTTTACCCACATCCGGGTCTGCAGTAGGAGTTGTTGGGTTCTGTTCCCCTAGAGGCTGATTTTCCTTGTCTGGTTGGGCCCTAGAAATATTAGCTTCAAGTTACCTATGTGATTCTAGTATCACTGGCCAAATTTTGAAGAAGAGTGTGGGTCAAATTGTCTTTAGAATTTTGTGACACAAAGTTCTTGGAATTATATTAATTTGTGTTTAAACTTAATATCTTCTTATCATCTATCAAAGATGCTATTGTATTAAAGTATTTTTTCACACTTTTAACCATGGAACATAGCTAGTTAGAGCCTGTTCTTTGTGAGACAAATTCTACCTTCCATGGGAGAGTTTCAGTGCTTGTTGGCTGTGGCCTACTTTGTTATGAACTTTGGTGTTTTTTATACTTAGGTGTCATTAGTAAATCAATTATATTAAGAAGAATATGGGAGAGTCTTGATGATTTACTTATGTATTATCTGGTTTTGGCTTTGAAGCCTTCTTGCCCCAGTCTGATTCAGTGTTTCATTTCTGGTCCTTGAGTTGTGTGTGTAAGAGTTTTCTGCTGAGAAGCATCTGATTGTGTTAACTTCGAAAACTCTCCAGTGGACTGATGATTAGTGTTTCCATTTGTTTTTCTGTGTTTCCATTTCCATTGGTGACAAGTTACTTACCCTTTGGTATATAATTATCTTTAAGCTTTACATAATTAATATTGGTTGTTAAGAATTCCATCTTAGTGCTTATAATTTGAATGTCAAATTGAAAAAGTTATCACCCTATAAAAAGTACTCTGGAATAGCCCATTTAAAAATACAGTCTTGTGCTTTTCTCTAACTATATAATCACTTAGCAGTGTCAATTATTTATAGTCTTCAATATTTATACAGCGGCAAAGAAGTGGGAGAAGAGGAAGCGAAGTGAGAGGAAACCAGGCAGACAAGGGAATACGAGGCCAGGAGAAGTGAGCAATGTGGGGGAAGGAAGTGATGGGCACAGCACATCTGGCCTGCAGTAAAGAGTATTTGCCAGAAACAGCAGTCATAATCTTAGAATAAACAAGGGAAGTTTGGTGTCGATCTTACTCATTCACATGAAATGAAAAGTGATGCAGAGACGGCAGTGACTGCTGCAGGTCCGCTGGCTGACCCTCGTAGTCTCTGTGGTCTCTGCTGTTGCAGGACAGTTGCCCCTGCTTTTTAGGTGGGTAGGTAAACAGGTTCTTCACCAATGCATACTGCACTCCAGTTAAGATGAATAGGACTTTTTAGGAGACCTTAAATGTCTGCAGGTTAAGCATATTTTTCTAAGGAAGAGTAACTCAAATGTTCATACTAAATCTCAGCAATTCTGTTGGTTAATTTGAACTTAGATTTCTCAGTGTTGTGCAATGTCCTCTTTTGTGAATCACTGAAACAGTGATGTAGTAATAACTATCATTTGTCATGACTGCATGGGTTTGTCAGGCGCTGTATCAAGCCCGTTATTTATCTTGTTAATATTTCAGTTTCACAATAATCATATAAAGCAGGTGTTATTTTTTGTATTTTGTAGAGGAGAAAGTTAAAATATGTAGTAGTTAAGTAAGTAAGTGGTAAACGTCAGAGAGCTATAAAACAGTAAAGGTACGACTGGAGCCCAGCCAGGGCTGTCTGGCTCCTGAACCCGTTGACCTAACCTCATATTATGCTGCCTGTCTGCATAAATGAGTGAGAGATGCTTGTGCTGCACCAGACCGTATTGACGCGAAGTTCCTCCCAGAGAAGAGAGGAGTCTTCTCTGTTCTCCATTTTATCTCTGCATTTGCACGCCAGCCAACAAGACTCAGAACTTTTGGACTAGTTGATGACCTAGATGTTATAGAAGAATGGTGGTGATATTTTATAACTAAAGCTATACAGGGTTGGAGAAATAACTCAGCAGTTAAGAGCACTAGCTGCTCTTCCAGAGGACCTAGGTTCAATTCCCAGCACCCACGTGGCAACTCACCAGTGTCTGTAACTCTAGTTCCAGGGGATCCTACATGTTCACACAGACATACATAAAGGCAATACTTCAATATGCATAAGATAAAAATAAATATTTTTAAAAAACATAAAAAACTATTTAAAGTATACATCATTCATCTTTTTAAATCATTTTTTTAAATTGAACATTTATTAGATGGATTATGGAGGGGAAGGAAAAGGGGAGAAGAAGGAGAGAGAGAGAGAGAGAGAGAGAGAGAGAGAGAGAGAGAGAGAGCGCTTAAATCATTTTTTAATTCTCATGAAATCCCTCTTCCAGGATTTTTTTTCTATAATTAAAAAGTATAATAATATCAAATATGTTACTTATTAGAAATTTTGCAACTTACTCAAAGATCTAGGATAGTTTTTTGTTTGTTTGTTTTTTTCAAGACAGGGTTTCTTGGTGTAGCTTTGGAGCCTGTCCTGGAACTCGCTCTGTAAACCAGGCTGGCCACGAACTCACAAAGATCTGCCTGCCTGTCTCCCGAGTGCTGGGATTAAAGGCGTGTGCCACCACCACTCAGCCAGGATAGGATTTTTTTTTTAAGCAGAAAATTTCTCAGTCATTTTCTTTATTAATGTTTCTGACAATAAGTAAATAAGAAGTTGTCAATGATTTTAAGGATTTGAAAATTGTTGGTTAAATACTATTCAAGATTTTTTTAGAGCTTTCTGTAGAAGACAAGTACTCACTTCTAAAGAATAAAATTTGCTATCATGAGTCAGCACGTGTAGTGCATGTGCTTTAGCCAGTGTCTCTAGAGGAGGCGGCGCCCTTATCCTCCACTAACTGCAGAAGCACTTTGGATACAGAAGACCTTGAGAGAGCTGGATCTTTTACACAATAGATTACAAACTTGTTGCCTGGGACCCCTCTTGATCGCCCAGATTTCTCTTCTCACCACCGTTATGTTACCTCTGCTAATTATGAGGACGAGCTTTCTGCGAGCATGCCTGTGGGTGCTGTGCTCAGTCCCACTCTGGGTTTTCTTGGGAGGTGGCCTCTTTTTGGATGTTTTCCCCATCTAAATTGCACACCAGGACAAAAATTTTTCCAGAAAACTCATTTGAATTTCTGATTTCTCTCAACATCCTTCCTCTATTCTGGCTTATGGGGGTACTGCAATGTCTTTGAGAACAACTGAACTTTTCTTGGCTTGAAGAACTACAACCCTGGAAAACTCAATGGCCACTCACAGCCAGTGACTCTCAGGTTCTTGTCTAGAAAATTAATGAATAACACAGATCACAGAGGATCAGTATTAGTGAAAAGTTTATTATATGTTCGTAGATGGGATGGAGGGAAGGAGAGACAGAATAAGAGAGAGGTAAAATTGATATGAGAGAGAGAGAGAGAAAGAGAGAAAAGAGAGATAGAAAAGATAGAGAATACAAAAATCACAAAGCTATATAGCAGGAGGAGTTCTATATGAGGTACAGCCAAACCTCAAACTTCTGGTCTAGAGCTTTTTAAAGAACTTACTGCAGAAATTGGGGTGAGTTATGAGTAGGGACCTGAGATGGTAGTCTGGTTGATCTTACTGGATTCTCTGGGCACACCTGTAGTTCAGAATTTACATTTTCAACTCTTAATTTAACTCTCGTTAGACTGTAAACCCCTTGGAGCTAAGCTTTGTCATTTTTTTTTTTTTTGTATCCCAAGTTATTAGCACGGTGTTTTTTTTAATGTAATAGGTGGTATACAGGTGTATGCACACAGTAGGTTCTATACACATGTCTGAACAGAGTAAGTGCTATCTGTACACGTGTCTGACCACAGAAAGTGCTATACACACATCTGAACAACACAGTAGGTGCTGTATGCCTGCTTGCACTAAACTGAGCTTGCAATAGAGTATGGAGTAGAGTCAGTACTGCTCTAGAATGCAGTCAGCCACAGTACAGATCGGTATGGTATCGCTGTACATACAGATTACGGCACTGCGTGTATACAGATTGGTATGGTACTGCTGTATATAGAGACGGATACGGTGCTGTCATATGTAGTTCAGTGTTTGGGGGCCTCTCGTTCTTTGTGAGTATTGCGTCCTTTGGCACTTAGCAAAGACTCAGGGATTATTGATTAAATTAATATAAGTATAGTAGTCCTTACTATGCACACGCATATCCCAGATCTTTAAGTAGCTTATATCCTTGAACGTTTACAGCAGAAATTATAAATTGATTATAGGTTCATCGAAGTTGATCATCTGTAAGTCAGCATTTAGTAGTGTTTTACACACTCTCTGCCCATGTGGGCATTTGACCCTGTACTTCCCATTCCAGCTTAGCTCTGAGAGCTTGAACATGCAGAGTGATGCATGACTTAGAGCTTTGGCATGTGTGTTTCCTCATGGGTGGGAACCATGATTCCTTTTATAGTCTGCATTTTTATTTAATGTTGAATGCCAGCTGCAACTAATGGTGCATTTTATTTTAGGGAAACATTCAGGATTCTTGGATTAAGACAGGAGAAGATTCCAGGGTGGATGAAGCTGCAAAGAGACCATTTTCTCACGGTGATGCTGAAACCGGCAAAACTACATCCATCGGCGACGCTGAAAAGTGGAAGCTAGAGCTGGTGAGTGTGGGATTTTTTTTTTTTTATTGCGCATCTCCTTCTAGTCTCGAGTTTATATCTAGAAGTGGACTTGTTGGATCACATGGTCATTCTTCACCTTTCCCCTTTGCTCCTTAGTGCTAACCATTTCAGACCCCCTTCAGCTCACCAGTGCTTTGTTCTGCCTGCTCACATCCACTCCTGACCCCTCCACTGTATTTGTCATGTCAGGTATTGTATTTTGTTGTTGTTGTTGTTCTAGAGTTTTGTTTTTGGTTCCTTTCTGTAACTTCCCCTGCTTTCTCTAGTTCTTTGGCTATACTTCCTAATTGCTCTTTGGTTGCATTCAAAGCAGTTGCTTAAAGCCATTTCTTTAGTAAGTCTGATGTCTGTGGTTTCTCCAAGATTTGTTTTTCCACTTATCCTGTTCATGACCCTACACTGTTCCTCCTTTCTTCCCAAACTTTCCCAGCCAGTTGAGTATATCCGCATCTGCGTTCCTTGCCTCCCACTTTCGCTCTGACACTAGCAGTGTGTTCAACCTGCAATTCTAAGGTTACAAGTGAGCTGTACCCTGTATAGTGTTGATCCCACATGTGCCAGGTCAACAGGCTACTCCTTAGCCCCTCTAACACTGGCACAACTGAAGATGCACTCATTAAGGTCCTCCAAACAGTTTCATGGCCCAGCTATTTAGCTCTGAAAGACATTCGTGTAATTATCCTTCGAGTCAGGATGGTTTTTGTTTTTGTACCACTCTTGTGCTCCACAGGCTTTGCTGTGCTCCTGTCGTTCACTGTCTCGTCATCCCCATAACTAATCACCAGCCTGACTTTCATCAACATTTGCCAAGAACGCATTACTGAACGTTGTACTTGAATCTTGCCAATTAAAAACGGTATATAAGGTGAAATCTTATAATGGTGTATATTCTTTTGTATCTGTTCTCTTCCCCCATCTGCCATCCCCTTTGTCTTTTTAATTTAGTTTGACTTTTAGAGACAGGGTCTCATATAGCTCAGGGTGGCCTTGAACTCACTGTGGTACCAAATTGAGCTTTGAATCCACGTCTCCTGCCTCTATCTCTCCAGTGTTGAGATTACATGTGTGTCCCACCAATTTATCTTTCTTTCCCACTACTGTGCTTCTATTCATGTTACTGCATGGAGCAGAATCCTGTCTGTTTTCGTCGAGGGGCCACAGGATGAGTATACCACAGTTGACTTCTCTAGTGTTGATGGACACTGGTGGTGTTTCTAGGTTGGTGCTGGTGTATTGCTGCAGAGGACTTTCGTTATGCCTGGGGGAGTGCACCTCACCCGTTTTTATGTCTGTGTCCCTGAGAATGGAACTTTTGATCTCAGGCTATGCCAGTGTTCCCGCTTGGACTGAATATCAATGCCCATCTTTCAAGCACTTCTTTATCAGTTTACACCTTGTCAGCTGCCCAGGAATGATCCCGAAATTCCACTCCCTTCTTTATATGCTGCCAGCAGGGTTTTTTTTTTTTTTCTGATGATTTGTGTGCATGTGCTTGGGAGTTTTGTTTATTTGTTCTTTATGTATTTGTTTGTTTCATATAAAGTCTCTCTTTGTAGCCCAGGCTGGTCTGGAACTTATTATGTACCCTAGGCTGTCCTTGAGTTAATGGCAAACCTCCTACCTCAGAGTGTTTCTGTTCCGTATTTCGTTGCATTTATCTGATATGTTAATTTGGGGAGTTATTTTTATATTCAGGTACAAGATTCTTCACATACACACATTTTAATATGTATATTAAGTTGTAGTCTAACTTTTTAGTGAGTGGCTTACTTTTTAGTACTTCTGATAACTTGTTGCCGGCTTTAGTTACAAAGATTTCATTGTTGATTCTCTGTGATGTGCCTTCTGTGTCTTCTTTAAAAGTCCCTTCCTATGCAGACACAGGCATGTTTTCCTGAAGTGGAGAGGATAGCTGAGCCTTTTACATTTAGATATACAATCTGCCCAGAATTCATCTTAGTAGGTGACATGAAGCACACAGATCACATTTTGGTTTTTATTTCATGTGTTTATCAATATACCAGAGTTTTAGTAATTGAAAAGTTAGTCTTTTGCCTTCTTTGTTTGCTTTCTGAATTTTGTTTTTGTGGTGTTGAAGGTTCAACCCAAGACCTTGCACAGGTTAAGGCTGGCATCCTCTTGTGAAGCCTCCCCTGTATCACACACCTTTCCCACAGGTAAAGTGAGCATCCTCTTGTGAGGCTCCCCTGTATCACACACCTTTCCCACAGGTTAAGAGTGGCTCTTTATCTGTTTCATTGAGTTCATGCTATGCTGTCTTAGGTATGACAGCCTAAATCTGGTAGACCATGTCTCTAAGGCATTATTCTTTATCCAAAAGCATACCTTTACTATTTTGGCCTCTTGTACTTCCATGTACATTGTGGAATTTGATTTAGATTGCCCTTAGAGTATGTGCCATCTGAGAATTAATATCCTTATAATACCATTTCATCCATCCTTATGAACTGCATATAACTCCATTTACTTAAGTCATCCTTAATTTTTAGTAGTTTTTTTTTTGCTTTTTTTTTGTTTTGTTTGTTTTTGTTTGTTTTTTGTTTTTTTTTTTTTTTTTTTTGAGGTTCTAGGAATCAAAACATGGGCCATGCAGAGCTAGGCAAAGCCCTGCATTGCTGAGTTGTATCCCTGGCCCTTGGATTTCTTGAAACAGGGTCTTGCAGTGTAGTCCAGGATGCCCTGGAACATGATCTATCCCAGGCTGGTCTAGAATGCATCATCTTCCTGCCTGTGCCCCCGGAGTGCAAGGCTTATGGAATGCACTGCCATGCTTGTCGGTTGCTAGTTTCTCTGAGTAAAGGACTTAAGTGTCTCTTGTTAGAACTAGTTCTGACTTGGTTCAGATGATATCATAAATGATACCCATTTTCACATTTCATTTCCTGACCCCTCGCATGATAAAAATCTTACAGGCTTAGCTACTTTACTAAGCACACTTCTTAAAAGCTAGCATTAGAATGGCGAGATTTCTCCTTTCCTGTCTTTATCTGTGTATCTGAGGGGAGTTTCCTTGAGAAAGTACATAGTTGGGCTTTAGCTTTCCACCACCCTGGTGTTAGTTTTATGATATGGTATCTGTGCTATTGTTAATTAGTGGGATTATTCATAAGTTGGTGTTCACTCAGCATAATCACCTTGCTGTCTGAGTTCTTTTTATTATACTATTGTTTACCCTTTTTTGTCATTGTTTGAATTCTTTTTGTGAGTTCCTTTTCTCTGCTTAATTGATCTGAAGTAATCTTAGCGCTAGCATTCACTTTATTACTCAATTCAAAACCCTTGGATTATTTCTAGAGTCTTTTCCTGTTTCCTATCTCTTATCTAATGAGTTATGGAAGTTAGTCAACCCAACTCTTGAATACCTCTCTATGTTAAAAACTTACTTCTCAGTGTTTGTTGCTGGGTTTCTTTGGTTCACAGTTTGACCTCTTATCTATGTATCTGCAATTACTTTTTTATAAGCATTTTCCCCCTTTATTCTGATGTGTAATTCAATCTGATAAAAAGTTTTCAGTGTATGTCCAATGCCTCAGCTACATGGGCTAGATAAATAAATTTCTTAACATTTATATTCATCCCATGTTCCAAGCTTTCCTGTTTCTCCCAAGTCCAGCTGCCCTTTCTCTTAGCATTTTACCTTCTGGTGTTACAAAGATAAGGTGCAGATGTCTTTAGAGTCCACGACCTCGGGCATCCTAAAGACCATTCTTTAAGTCTTAACACCTGCTCTGGGAAGCCCAATGGACTTCTTTTAGCTGGATTCTGTTTTCCCTCCCATTTATTTCACAGAGAGTCTGGTGCCTCTCTGTTCCTTGTAGAGTCTAAGCTCTTGCTGAGGTTGAGGCAGCCTATGTAGACACCAAAAAGTACTTGTTAAATGGTAGATTGCACACCGAGTGGCTGACAGGTAGGGTGGCCATCGAGCTTACAGTAGGCATTAAACTTTTAGTCTTTCCCATTTGTTATGTGTGTATATTGCATGGCAAACCTGCTTCGCCCACAATGGGGGATTCTCTTAAGGTTTGGGCTTTACCCTCATGAATCTACCAATCTTCTGTAGAGCCACACTTTTAAGGCTAAGACCTGCTATATGCAGTTTTGAAAGAAAATAAAAACTTTTGTCAGTCACCACTTTGGGACCTAGTGGTTTTTTTTCTTTTTCTTTTTTTATTGATATTCACCTAATAACCAGAACAGCAGAATTAGAGTGAGCTAGTGAAAACGTCCCTACAGCATTGTTTTTCCTGTGGGTAAGAGAGAAAAACTTGAGCTAATATTTAGAATTTAAATTTTCTTATGAAAACAAGTATTGCCAAAGTGTGCTTTCTTGCTCCGTTCACAGGAGAGGCTGAAACTCACATATGAGGCGAAGAGCGACCTTCTGGAGTCTCAGTTGACACTTCTGAGGTAAAGTGACGTTATCCATTTGCAGATGGAACAAAAGGATGGGCTCTTAAGGTAGACTTTAATGTGTGGTGAGCTACCAGTGTTACCACAATAGTATTACTTGATAGCATTTTCTATGTAGTACAGCAATGGAGCAATCCCTCTGTGCTTCAGATCGGGGTGAGAATTAGTGCGATTCCATGTGTCCATACCACAGATGGCAGTGGGAGTTTTCTCTGATGCACTGCATGTTTCCCTGGACATTACCTGGAATGTTTCCTTTTTCTCTTAGGAAAGACTTAGTTGAATATCAGAAAACCTGTGAGGATCTTAGGGAAAGATTGAAGCATAAGGAATCTCTTCTGGCTGCTAGTGCCTCCAGCCGCGTGGGTGGCCTCTGTTTGAAATGTGCTCAGCACGAGGCTGTCCTTTCCCAGACCCACAGCAACGTGCACATCCAGACCATCGAGACACTGACCAAGTAAGTATGCAACCTGTCTGGATGCCTTGCCAGTGGGGGATATCGTGTCTCTGAGGGCATTGTGTCCTTTGTCCCATGCTAAGTCACATGTGGTTCAGCTCCAAAATATCTAGATTTTAAATGGTTCTTTTATTGTAGCTTTCTTGAAGAAATAATAGCTAGGGTCTGGTCTACCGGTTGTGGGTAACCATATCACTGAACAAATCTTTTTACCTCTTACTTCAAATGAGATTTCATTTGAAGTAGTAAGGGAATTGAAATAGATAACCGCACGGGTCGCCCAGGTCAGTGAACCCAGTCTCAACACTGTTCTTTACAAGACTGAGTAAGAGGGGATTCCTTTGATTTCCCTGTATCTTGGATTTACCAGTTGGTTTGGGCAGAATGGACTCTCAGTGCATCTTCTTCATGTGCCTATTGCAAAGAATAGTTATTCTGGTTTAGTGCAGTGAGATGCAGTTGTCACAGTATTAGCGGATGAAGGCCGATTGGGGAGTGATTATGGAGGTTTTGTCTACGTTCTCACCGGGCTGAAATACTACAGTCCTCCGTGTGCATCTCTTGTTCTGTTTCCTTTGGAAGAATAAGTCTTTTTTTTTCTGTAAAATTTCATTTAGTAGAAATTGAACATTATTATTTATTGTAGCGTCCCATGCTGCTTTGCGTTCTGTGCTTTCCTATGCTGATGACTCTTGTCTCCTCTTAGTCAGCTCTGCTCAATCCAAGATCCCAACCAGAGTCCTTTTCAGTTACTTCCTCACTAAGCCCCACCCACTCGGTCCTCAGCTGGCATCATGGTTTCCTGTATAGTTTAGAATACATCATGTACACGTGAAAGCAGCAGGGATACTTGGTTTATTGCTTCAGCCCCTGGGTCCTAGCTGAGTATCTGCTCAGGTCCATCCAAATTCCTGGCTTCTCTAAGGCTAATTCCAGTCAGCTGGTCTCTGGCTTCGCCCCTGATTCACGGTTAACCCTATTGACAGTCTCGGAGGGTCACAATATGATTAAATATCCCGTAACATTTTACAAAAATGAATTATGTTAAAGAGCCAAATGCAATTCAGGCTGTGAGAATATTAGAAGCAAACTGATGGCCTTGAAGTTGTGTGCTAAGTATGATGTGCAAAGAGAAAGTCATAAACAGAAAAACAGTTCTTCCCTCGACCCGTTAAAAAATTAATTCATGGGCACTGGACATGGTAGCCCACACCTGTAACAACAGCACTTGGTGGGTTGAGAGGTGTAAGCCAGCCTCAACTATAGCACAAGATCCTTCTCACAGAACATAAAGTTGGGCATGTCGCTCAGAGGTATGATACTGGTCCAGCATGCCCAGCTGGAAATAATCTTAATTCATTAATTTATGTAAAATAAGATACTCCAAATTAGAGTAAAAGACTGGGGAAATACTTGCCATGTTTAGCTAACTAATAGTAGAGTATGCGTACAGTTTAGAGATGAAAAGCGGTGTATGGACTAGCTGCACTGAGTAAAGGAAAGGAATCTGTGAGAGAGGAAGCTGCCAGCAATGAGAAGATGGTCGTTCAAGCTGAGGAAAAACTAACCCGTCAGACTGGTGAGGATTAGTGACTGGTGACTGCAGCAAGGGCAAAGTAGGCAGCCATTTTTCATGCCCTGCTGGTGGAATATGAAATTAGCATAGTCACTTTGCAGGGCGCCGTAGCTCTATCCATTACTATTTCAAGTTTGCATTGTGGTTTCCCGTGAGGAAAAGCTCGTCTGTGCTCACAGCAGAGCGCGCACAAAGAGTGCTTTCGGAGCATTGTTTGTGATGGTGAGAGAGCCTGAGCATCCTTCTAAGGGGATAACCAAACTGGGGCTTCTGTTGGCCCTGATGAGTTATGGACGGCACTTAAAAAAAAAGAAAGAATCGGAAGCTGGAGAGATGGTTCAGCCAGCAAAGCTGCTGGATGATCTATGTTTAATCCCTGGACCCACATAATGGAAGGAAAGAACCGGTTCCTGCAGGTTGTCCTCTGACCTCCACAGGTGTGCTGTGGCACATGCACGTGTAACATACACACAAAGTAAATAAATATGAGAAATTAAGAATTGTTAGCGTGCATAGTTCACACAAACTTGCATATGCATGCACACACATAAAGAAGTAGAGAGGGCACATGTGAACTGACGTGAAACTAACTCCAAAGTAAATAAAACTACTGAAGATAACACCAGTGGAAGGCCATTGGATTTTCTAGGTCAAATACAATATTAGACATTTTCTCTAGGTTCATAGAAATTGATTTGAAAGACTAGACACCAGATGTTTAGCAATGGTTAAAGTAAAAAGGCGACTAGAATTCCAGATTTGTTTCAAATAGTCTTTGGTAATTAATTTTACGCAGATATGTTATAAAAATAAAAATATTTTATATTAAGTAGATTTTCAAAGGTAGTTTTAACTAGTTTAGTAAAATTACCCAACAAATAAAATTGCTACAATGTTTACAATGGTGAACAGTGGCCATGGTGTTCACAGTGGTGAGCAGGGACTACGGTGTTCACAGTGGTGAGCAGGGGCCACAGTGTTCACAGTGGTGAGGAGGGCCTACGAGGCCATGGTGTTCCCAGTGGTGAGGAGGGCCTACGAGGCCATGGTGTTCCCAGTGGTGAGCAGGGGCCATGGTGTTCACAGTGGTGAGCAGGGGCCATGGTGTTCACAGTGGTGAGCAGGGGCCATGGTGTTCACAGTGGTGATCAGGGGCCATGGTGTTCACAGTGGTGATCAGGGGCCATGGTGTTCACAGTGGTGATCAGGGGCCATGGTGTTCACAGTGGTGAGCAGGGGCCATGGTGTTCACAGTGGTGAGCAGAGGCTACAATGGTCACTGTGGTTGAGCATCTGGCTTTCATTTAGTAATTAGGTTCTTGTCAGTTACGGATTCTGTTGTCGCTGTCTTAAGTTTGACTGGCCTCAGAAAGGAAGTGGCAGCCTGCCTAGCTCCCGTTTCTGCTGTGTCAGCAGTGTGCTCCATGTTCCGCTTTGGAAACAGAAAAGGGTGAAAGGTCTCTGCTTTGTTATTTTTAGGGTTTTGGGGTTCTACGGCTTCCTTTGTCTATTCTGACTTTTAACCTTTCCAACTTATTACTGCACACTGTTGCCCACTGAGTGGCGCGCTGACTTAGGGAGGCATCCAGCATGGGTCAGGTTTGAGTTTCTAGCTTTGTGTACTTAAAGTCGGTACATGCTGCGTGGTGTTAGGTAGAATTCAAAAATTGGACCTTAAATATGATAAATCCAAAAGGGTTGCTGTATCCTTTTTGAAATATGGCCTTATGAAGCTGGTTGTCAGCTGACTCACTCCACCCTCCAGCAAGTACTGCTTGGACGTGTGATTCAGGGGTGACTTGCATAGCAGATCGGGAGGAGGATGAGGCATATCCTAGGGACCAGATCAGCCATATGTTTGTGGTGTTTTATATTGGGTATATAGGGATTTGTTGATATTGGTTGTGATTCTTAAGTTGATTTAAGTTTTTCTGAAGTGCCTTCCACTTGGGCTGCTGTGTGCTGGAGAGTAGGTCAAAGTAATACTTCCTTCTCCCATTCCTTTTCCTAGTGCTCACATGTCAGTAGCCATCAAGGTGGTAGTTCAGAATTGTCAGAGAAATCCTGGTGAAATCCTGGTTACTTTTTTTTTCTGAGAAATGTTTCTCATAGTGCTGCCTGGGATTCGATCCATTTTGGGATCCTTGGCTGGCTTCTGTCCACCTGGCTTTGAGTGGCTGCAGCAGGGAGCTTTCCAGAAACGGGGACAAAGACATGCTTCATGAGCTTTCTGGACTTTCCTTTCAAACCAGAAGTGCTAATGCTGACTAAAACAACGCTTATTAGAAATACTTAAAACTGCCCATGACATTCCCTAGTTATTCCACATTTTAAGGTGAAGTTGGTACCCGTCTCTTAAAGCAGCCCTGTCCTTGTGTATTGCGCACATGGCTAAAGGCGCTCAGGGTCTTTGCCTGCTTTGAGTGCTGCGTGAGGTTCCTAATGTACTACGGTCACCAGTGACCAGCTGTGACCAGTGCTGTCTTTCTGCCCTAACTGCTCACGCCAGGCTGTGAAATAGTATGAGCCATTTCCTTAGGATGCTCCCTGGCTGAGTCCCTGAAGTCACCCATGTGCTGTTTTTAAGGACTTGCAGAACTTCGCCTTGGAAGATGATGTCACTGGTGTCTGTCCCTCTGTGAGAACATCCTCAGCCTAGCACTGGGTTTGCCCTCTGAGCATAGCTTCAGGGGCAGGAGTACAACTGCCCAATAGCCCACCTGGCTGCCTGCCATGGTGACTTCATATTTCTGAAGAACAGATAACCAGTAGTCTTGCCGGATGCAAGAGGCAAGTGTGCGGTGAGAAACAGATCAGCTAAGAAAGTGTCAGGCAGATGAAGATGGGGTGGCGGAAGCCTGGGCTGCCACCCAGAGCTCTTTGTTTCCTGAGTATCCGTTGTTGGGTAGTTGAGGAAGCAGGAAGTGGAGATGGAACCCAGCCAGAGGCAAGCTGCAGCTAAGAGTAGGATCCTAAGCTGCCGGCTGGGATGATTCTGCCTTGTTGCCAGTAGTCATGGGAGGAAGCTGGAGCCGGTCAGGCCAGTCTCTGCAGATGTTCAGTTATTTGTTTGCCATCTTCTGAAAGATGATTAATGAAACATCTGTGCTTGGGTTCATCATCTTTAATGATTTTCCATAGCTTAAGAGAGGATGGATTTACATTCTGAAACATCTTGAACTAGAAGAACTAACTTTGACTCTGCTCTTTAAATAAAAATGACTTTTTCCATTTAAATCTCACAATATTATGACAGTGGGAACTTTCTCTTGGGGTCACTTCTGAGATCTTCCTGTTGGAGATTTTCATATTCATACCCTTGAGTTTTTTGGTTTTATTTAATATGGAAAACTAGTAGACTCCAAAGCAGATTAAAGTATTCTAAAGTTTTTAAATTTTAAGTTTTTAATTTTACATTGAAGTATTGTGTGTGCGTGTGTTTGTGGGAGCACATGCGTCACATATGTGAAGGTCAGAGAACTCGGGAGTTGGTTCATTCCTTCCACCATGCAGGTCCTTGGGACCACGCTGGCTTGTCAGCCCTCACTTACAGCAAGCTTTTCCCAACACGTCATCTAGAAGGCCCTGTTCATTTGTTCTTTCTGTCGTTTACTTTGTTGAGCATCTATTACATGACAAATGCCAGTCTTGATAAGTGGATGCCCCCCAAACAGACTGTGTCGATTAGAGATGTCTCCCATGAGAAGCAGATCTGTTAGACCTTGGCCTTGTGGTATCTGCTAACTTGTCCACCCACTGAACTTCTTGCCGTTCTCTTCAGAGTTGGGAGCTATCTTTGTGATATTGTAGCTTCAGGGCAGATAAAGGATGTCACTGAGTTATAACTTCTGCTTCTCAGTAGCTCTCAGAGGCTTACGGGAGGTGACCCCATGATTCTTAGATTGTGAGCCATACAGGAAATTTTTTTCTAGGATCACAGTCCTTTTGGAGTGTGTGTCCTACGAAGCTAGTCCCCTTTTATCTCGCCTTTTTTTGCAGCTCAGATAAGCACAAATTCTACTTTGCTTGCATTCAATTTATCTTTTACTTTAGAATAATTTAATCTGCTTTTGAGTCTTCCACTTTCCACATAATTATTGTGCTTCATAATATTCAATCAGAATAATTAACTGTTTTTTTATTTCATTTAGAATAAAAATTGAGTAATTTTCATCAATTTCAAACAAACCAGGAAGCTCTACAGGGAAGCTCATCATAATTCTATGAATTTCATGCTGTTTGTAACAATTTTTTTTAAACAAAAAGGGCTTTTATGAATGTGTTTAGCATTCTATGTTTCTTAAAATATGACTGTTTTCCAAATAACCACAAATAGTTTAAATTGTCTTCAGGAGATTTGTTAAAAGGAATTATTGGTTAGTTTAGAAGGGCATTCAGACTCAGTGTTTGCAATCTTCTAAATTAATGTTTGGTTTTCTTTTTAATCCCAGTTGTTTCTTCTCTGACAGTTTGGAATCTGGCAGTAGCAAGCAAACTGTGAGCTTTGATTTTAGTGGTTTTGGTACCGCCCTGGATAGCTGGTCATTTTGACAATGTACAGGAGGGCATTTGTACAGTCCAGCAGGCTTTGCATTCTGCTTTGTATATGTAGAAATCAGACCACCTTATCTTTGTCTTTGGCTCACTAAACATGTAATTTTTTAAATTTTATTTTTATTTTACATATATATGTGGCAGCTTGCCTGTGTGTGTACCACATGCACATGATGACTGTGGCGGGTAGAAGAAGGCATTGGATCCCAAGGGAGGAAGCAAACCTATAGCTTTGTGAGCCACTTAATGGAGCTGCTGAACCAAGGTCTTTGCAGCCCCCTCTACTGGAGTTTTTTATACAATGATAAGTTCCAAAGTATCCTGAGAATTTGATCTGGAGTTTATTTAACCTGTGAAGCTGGATCCTACTATTTTGCATGCGTCAAAATTAGTATTCTGCTTAATGTTGTCCCCAATAAGCAGCTTATCTTAGTGTACATCTGAAACTTGTTTAGGAGTTGGTGAAGCTTGCTCAGGATCAAAACCAGGGACCAAGATTTTGTTAAACTTGAGTGGAGGGCTTGAGGGTCCCATAGTGCCTGCCCACTGAAATGCAAAGAACAAGTGAACGGACTACAGGTTTGTTCATAACTAGCAGAGAGAATTTAACTGGAAGGGGAGGAAAACTTTGAGGCCCATGAGAAAGCTGCAGAAGGACGGGTTTGTATGCATTCGGGCAAGCAGGAGTAGCAGTCCTGCTCTGCATCCCGCCCTGCCAAGGAGGCAGACCTTCAGAAACTGTAAATCTTTCCCTGGACTCCTTGTTGAGAGGCGTCCTTTGATGTGCAGCACAGTCTTCTGAATGTGGCTCCTTTTCCCAGCTCCTCCACTTCCTTTTCCTCAGTCATTTCTTTTTCTGAGGCTTTGCGCGGTGGTCCCGCATGTGCCAGCCGTTTCCACAGAAGCCTATTGTCCCATGCAGCTGTGGTCCTGCCATGAGTGCCTCAGCCTTTCAGGCCGCTCTGCCTGCCACTCGCTGAGGGAAGACAGAGGGTCATTCTCTGGGCCACGCTGTAATCCGTGCTGGGCAGGCCCTCCGTAGCAGTTCTTCTGATACACACGAATGCTTTTCTTTCTTCTGACTTCTGAGTACAAGATCACATGGTCACTTCTCATGTGGGTGTTCTTCTTGTGCCGACAGAGAGAGGGATGATTTAATGTCTGCGCTAGTTTCTGTGCGGAGCAGCTTGGCAGAAGTGCAGCAGAGAGAGACAAGTGCCTACAAACAGGTGAAGCAGGCTGTGCAGATGACCGAGGAGGCCAGCTTTGAAAAGACCAAGGCAAGTGTAATGGCTGGAAATGGGCACAATACACAGCCACTGTTTCCCCATGTATGTGTCTTTGATTATTTTAATAGCTAAATTAATTTCAAACACACAAGACAGATGCCGGCCCACAACTGTTGACTTCTCTAAATTAAGCGAACTTTCTATCTGGAGAATTCTTATTCCTCTGCAAATATGTCCGTCCTGTTGCTGTTCAGAGATGATAGAACAAGATGGGAAGTGCGTTGGTGTGCGTAATCCGCTTGTTTGCTGAGCGCCTTCAGGGCTGGGGTAGCCTCAGCACCGACTCACTTGTGTATCTATGTTCCTGTTTGACTAAAGGCAAATGTTCTTCCTCTGTGTAAGTAGAAACTGTTGGGACATCGAAATACGCCAGTGTTAATCACACATGTGTGTCCAGTAGCATCTTTTGATGAAACTTAGATTTATTGTGAGCTGAATTAGTTGTACCTGGCTGGCCATAGTAATAAAATAATAATTCACATTAAGTGACCAGTGTTCTAGACACTTTGAATAACTGAAGGTTACTATTGATTGATTATTGTGGTTGAGGATCATACTTTAATCAAAGTTGTTCTGTATTTCCCTTTGGTGTGTTACTGGCCATACTTTCAAGTGTTTAATACTTGACATTTTAGATGTCTGGTTTTGGCATATGTGTGCTCATCTAGTAAATTCTATACAGAACTGTGTCTTAGTTAGGATTTTCTTGCTCTGAAGACACCATGACCATGCAACTCTTATAAATGGAAGCACTTAGCTAGCGTGGCTCACTCAGTTTCAAAGGTTTAGTCCATTATCATCATGGCAGGGAGCATGGCAGCACACAGGCAGACGTGTACTGGAGAGGGAGCTCAGAGTCCTACATCTTGCAGGCAAAGGAACTTGACTGAAACACTGATGGTATCCTGAGTATAGGAAACCTCACATCCCTCCCCCACAGTGACACACTTCCTCCAACAAAGTCACACCTCCTAATAGTGCCAGACCCATTGAGATTATGGGGGCCAGTTACATTCAAACTACACATACTGTAATGTATGAAGAATGTAAAATTTGAAAGACTTCTAGCCAGACACCTTGGAGAAAGGGGCACTCAATATGTAGTTCCATCAGTGTTTATGAAAATATTATAAATCAGAGCTGATTGATTCTGTATTGAGGGCCATCACAGCCATCGCCTATCCATTTCCCTCTTAGGTCCTCTGGAATATTCCCAGGCTGGTTGACCCTCATTCTTTGCTGATTTCCTTTCCAAATGGGTCCACTTGTGGCCCAACTCCCTCACATGTTCCTTCTCTTCTCAACTCAGCTGGTCTGGACATCACGAGAGTCCAGCTCTCCTGACTTTTCCTTTGTCCCCAGGGCCTCTGCTGGAGGACTTAGATTCACTGTATTCATCACAGTTTCTCTCCCCTTCCCCAGTGGGAGCTGACTCTAGATGTTCCTGGACACTGAGGAACCTTAGCTTCTGACCCCTCTTCTCTCTGTTCGTCTCCAGCCATGGCTCGTGAAGGTTTCGGGATCCATTTAATATATGGAACAGCAGCCACGCCAGTCCCCATAGCTCCTGATCCTTTTCTCTCTGTGTGTCACACAAACCAAGATCATAAATTCAAAAACTATCACCAGCCAAAGCCTTTCCTCCTGGTGCTGTACGCCCAGCCTTCTCTTCAGCCTCTCCTTCTGACCGTCATTCTCCTTGTTTCCAGCTAGGATTTCCTTCTCACCTAAATATGAATTTTATGGCCTCAAACGGCACTCATTGTATCTCCCATCCGTTCTGTCTGTTTCTCACTGAAAAGCACCTAATCCACTACGGTGCCCAGACAAGAAAACAGGACCCTGTCCCATCTTCTACTTGACTTTGAGTCAAGTCATAGTTTCTGGATGATTTCCCTTCATGAAACTCACACTTTCTCACCAGCCAAGTTCGTCTCAGCTGAGAACTGCTCCTCCCCGCAGTGCCGTCAAATGTGCCCAAATGTCCCGTTGTTAAGGCTCCACTGCCTGTCTGGTTTGAACTGGAATGCCCCCATTATGCTCCGGCATTTCGAAACTTGGTCCCTAGCTGGTGGCTTTGTTTGAGGAAGCTGTGGGACTCTGGGGTCACCATGGGCAGGCTCTGCATTGTTGAGTCTGGCCCCATGTCTGACCCCATGCATCTGTCAAGATATAAGGAGCCTCCGTGGCATGTTTCCACTCCAGGAACTCTGCTGCCCTCCCCGCCAGGACAGACTGAAACTGTGAGCCAAAGCCAGCCCACACTCCACCCCGCAGATGCGGTCCACGACTGTGGGAAAGCCTAGCACGGTGCCTTTGACTCTGCATCCTCCCTCTCCTTGGCTACTTCTTTCTTTATCATCTCCTTCTCTATGCCCATTTCTCTGCCCGATTTCCTGGGCTTTAGCCCTCCTTCACCCATGTCCTTGAATACCCCTGCCTGAGGCTTTCCCTGTCACTGCTCCCTGGAGCTTCTTTTCTTGCTGCTCCTAGACCTATGCTGCTGGTGTCTTCTACACAGCCAAGCTTTCCTCTCCCACTTCTCTTCCGTCCACTGTCTGTTGAGTAATGCCATCCATCTTCCTAGACGACAGTCCTTAAAATCCCTCCAGTGTTGCCCCACCCCGTGCTGTTTCTCTGCAGAGTTCCCTGTTCGGCTGTGCCTACCTTTCACCTCCTCTACCCCTGCGGTTTTTCTGTGCCCTTCCGCCGTGTGTGCAGACTGTGGCAGTAGCCCCCTGGTTGCTTTCTCTCGGACATCTCCCTGTTCCAGCCTGTCCGTTGCATTGCCTTAGTGTCCCTGAACTGTAAACACCCCCACTGAGGGAACTCCTGTATCGAATGTACTAATCCCTAACTGGCCTTTCAGAGGCTTCAGTCTGGCTGCTCTCCGACTGTCCTGGAGTCACCTCTCCCCACACTCAGACAACGAAGACTGTGAGTTATGACTCAGCATTTTCGCGGGTCCACTGGGCCAGCACCAATTGCTTTGTGCTCCTGTGTGACAAACACATCTGTCAGAGGAGGCTCAATTCAGGTAGCAGTCCTTGTAGAAACTCCCCTGCTTCTTGTTGGAATTAATCTCTGCCTCTCTGACCCCCAGTGTTGTTACATAAAGTCGTGGTGACTTTTTCTATCGGTTTGAAAGACTATTATGTCTAGCCCTGTTTTTCCACATGCCATTTGCATATTCATTGCACGACTAATGTTTGTTGAAGAGAAATTAATAATTTTAGCTATAAATGTGATATTAAATAATTAATGCTTTTGAAATGTAATGGTTAAGAATGAGCTAGCCCAATTGTCATCAGAGAGGCTACTCTGACAGCAGCTAATGGGGCAGATGCAGAGGCCCACAGCAAACATGAGGCTGGGAGACAGCGAGAATTGGAGATTTTCGTCAGGTCTCTACCCTTGGAGCTTTGGGAACCTCGTGGAAGTGGGGGAGGAAAAATTGTAGGAGCCAGAGGAATCGAGGACACCAGGAGAACATGGCCCCCAGAATCAACTAAACAGGGCCGAAAAAAACTGAAGCAGCAATTTTGGAGCCATGATGGGTTTGCTCCAGGTCCCCTGCATATATGTTATGGTTGTTAGTTTGATGCTACAGTGGGAATGGGATCTCTCTGACTCTTCTGCCTGCTCTTGGGGCCTTTTTCAGCCTGCTGACCCAGCCTTGATGTGAGGGTTCATGCCTAGTCTTGTACCTTATTATGCCCTGTTCGGTGGATATCCCTCGGGATCCTGTCCTTTCCGAAGGGAGCCAGAAGAGGAGTGGATCAGCAGGAGAGGGGTGGTGGTT
Organism: Chionomys nivalis; assembly: GCF_950005125.1. Lineage (NCBI taxonomy): Eukaryota > Metazoa > Chordata > Mammalia > Rodentia > Cricetidae > Chionomys > Chionomys nivalis. Next base: position 17,887,833 of record NC_080090.1, on the reverse strand, counting down.
GGGGGAGGGGGAGAACTGGGAAGACTGGAGGGCGGGGAAACTGCAGTCAGGGTGTCTGGTACAGAGAAGAATAAGGAAGGAGGGAGGGAGGGAGAAGGCGCACTGAGGCCTTGCATACTGTGAGTCTGCATTTTCACTCAAGTACAGGAATGGAGGCAAAGGCTGCTGACATGATGTGGTGCAAGCCTAGGAGCTTTTACCTAAAGTTCTGATAAGACATAGGAAGTTTTCTTTTGGGGAGTCTTAAAAGATAGTGAGCATGGATATTTTTAATACAAGGCAGGAGTTATATGTTTCTTAGTCTCTTGGTGTTTGTTGCCATCTAGTGGGCGTTATTTGTATTGCACGCCAGGTAAAAGACATTGCTTTATTGCATTGTTTACATTTGTAGTGATGGAAAATACCCGTAGTGTTTATAAGAAAACAAATATCTGATGAGAAGGCCACAAAGTCGTTTTCAGGTAATGGTGTGAAACGGCAGTCCATCAAATCTCTACTCTTCCACCTTGTACATCTGTGATCTGGGCAAATTATTTCATGTTTGAAAACACCCAAGTGCTAAGAACCCCATAAAATTTCTTCCTGGGGATAAGGGAATGGCGCTGTGCCAGCCACGTAGAAGGCTCTGATGCAGGGCAAGCGCAGTGAAAGGCTGTACTGGAAAGTGCACATTACTGCAACCGGAGATAGTTCTTACAAAGAAAAGTTTGTAGTACTGAACTGATGAAACTCCAAGAAACAGCTGTAAAAGTTAACGGGCCTCCAGCCTGGCTGACTGTGCTCACAGTGCCGCAGCTGAGCGCTGTGTGGAGGAACAGGCTTTGGGAAATGGACTGAGCACAGCAGAGTGAGATAACCCGCTAAGGAAGGTTTTCTTTTAAAAATGTCAACATAGTAGGTTAAATAAGTGAATTTCTCCATTATTCTGTGTCTTGGATTGTGGTAGAATCAAAAAAGTAGAATTAGGAAACTTGGATGTTGTGGAATATTTGTTTGACTATGTAAAGATGTGTTACATTTGTTTATGCGCAGAATATTACTTTAAGTATGTAAAGGTGTGTTACTTTTTATGCTGCATTTGTTTAATTATGTAAAGATATGTTGCATCTGTTTCACCCTGCCTGCCTAAGGCACCTGATTGGTTTAATAAAAAGCTGAATGCCCAATAGGTAGGCAGGAGAAAGGATAGGCGGGGCTGTCAGCAGAGAGACTCAATAGGAGGAGAAATCTAGGCTTGAGAGAGGAGGGGAAGGAAGAGAGAACGAGAGAGATGCCAACCAGCAAGACACAGAAACGGCAGGAAAGTAAGACACACAGAGAAGAAGTGAGAAAAGTAATAAGCCCCAAGGTAGAAGGTAGATGAAGAGAAACAGATTAATTTAAAAAAAATTCGCCAGAGACCTGCCAAAGCTAGACAGAGCATTCAAAACTAATAATTCTCTGTGTCATGATTTGGGAGCTAGTTGGTGGCCCCCTCAAAAAAAGCCTGGCACACTTGGAGTGGAAAAAACTTATCAGAAAAGCTTTGAGCACTGGGCTCCAGCTACAGGCATGCAAGTAATGCTCCTCTCGGCACATCGTCTGCTGCAAAACAAAACCAAGCTGCCAGTGCCTTTGGACAAAGACAGGCCACACATGGGACAGAGGCCCGGGAGATCTTAAGAGAGGTGACGAATTTCTCTCTACTGAAATGGTCGTATTAACAGGCATGTTTGTGGTGGTACTGGGATAAGCAAGCTTACTGTTGCATTAAAGTGTAGCATATACAGTTATATATGATATGTTGGTATCAGTAATAAAAACAACTGTTATTAGTTTATATATTTGCTCTATTATCGTTATTTGAGGATGTATCCCATATACATATATGTATGTATCTCACTGTGAAGCAGTGTGTAGTATTGCACCAGCAGTAGCTTTATGCATTCCGTGTTTAGAGTGTTTCTTGATTGCGTCAGGTAGTCACATGACCTATAACATCAGGCTTATGTAAGTGTGAAATTACATAATGATGCTTTTCTCAGAACATGGTCGCTGGTGCACGCCTCTGTGAATAGTCTCAGTATAGTTTTATGGACGCGTTTCTGGTAAACAAGTTATTTATAAATTAAAAGCAATATGTTGTTTTATTTATAAGTATAAGAAGCTCAAGTATGTTGATAATCATTTTTATTTAATGGTCTTGTTTCATAAAAATAAATTTATATTCATTCATGTTTCAAAATTTATGTTCAATAACAGTGAACAGTAAATCCTCATAATATCTTATTTATTATTCATGAGTTTTTCACTGGAATTTCGAGGAAACTATTCGTAACAGTTGGGAAGGGGAATTAGAGGTCATTAAATAGGTTTCCTGATTTAAAGCCTTAGTTGACAGATATCATTTTTGCTTTCAAAAATGTTTGACCTCTTTATGACAGTAATAGTTACCTTTGGCTTACTAAAACTAGAATTAGAAATACTGAGTCCAATAAATTACGTTTTGAAATGAGTGTTGATGGGGACAGCATGGAATAGCTGCAAAGGAAAAATCTTGAGTTGAATTTGCTGGTGTGGAAACACGCAATTTCTCCCATTCTCAAGGCTGACAGCCATTTCTACCAGGTAAGAACCCATCTCCCCAGATACCCTAGGGAAAATGAGTGCAGGTCGCACGTGGAAACATCACCCTAGTTGTGACCTAGCTTTGAGGACTTAGTTTCCTCATGGAGAGAAATAAATGGGAGCCCTTGAATGACAAGGACTAGCATCCTGCAATAGTTTTATAAGTATTGGGGCTAAGTATCGGGTGTAGGAACCCCTCAGCCACAGGTGAGGTCCAATGGAAAAAGAGACAGTTTTACATCTCAGGGGCTCCAAACTCCCTGACCAGAGGGTAAAGTGATTGCTGCTCAAGCATTAAGACCAGAGTTTGCATTCCAATGCCCTGATCAAAAGCCAGATAGGTATGTGTTCCTGTACTCTCAGTCCTGGGGGCAGAGGTGGGGGAGTGGGGGGGCAGGGAATCTCTAGGGCATGACAGCCCACCCGTCTAATTGGTGAGCTGCGGGTTCAATGGGAAACCCTGTCTCTAAAGTTAAGATAGAGAAGAGGTTGAGGAGGACTCTGGCTTCCATATGCATATATATATATATATATATATATATATATATATATATATGTTCACTACATACATGTACACACACACACATTACTAATTTTTTTATTTCCAAGTGTTACTAAATCCACAGCTTTTCTCATTATAACCAGGTATAAATGTCAAAATAAATTAAAAGTAAATAAAAATGAAAGCTATTTAAAATGTGTGGCTATTGACTACATACCCAATGATGTCATAACTGGTTTGTAACCTAAGGTTTTACTCAGTGCTCCTCTGTCCCCACCACTCCCTTGCTGGTGGCTGGCAGAAGGCCGGACACAGCAGCGGTCAGCACTGTGTGCTCATGTGACTTAGAGCTACGTTCTGTGTTTTCCACCCAACCAGCCTGTGGCTTGGCCTCTCCTCCTGTTCTGTGCTGACTGGATTCTTCTTTCCACTCTTGCTGTCTGGTTTGGGCTGGTTTCTCAGTTGTTCTTAGCCTAAGTTGTTGTCCAGGTGGGAATGTCTTCTAATATATTGGTTTTATTTTCTTATACCAGTAGTTTATTTTTTTTTAGTTTTTCGAGACAGGGTTTCTCTGTAGCCTTGGTTCCTGTCCTGGAACTAGCTCTGTAGACCAGGCTGGCCTCGAACTCACAGAGATCCGCCTGCCTCTGCCTCCCGAGTGCTGGGATTAAAGGCGTGCGCCACCACCGCCCGGCCACCAGTAGTTTCATTACAACAGGAAAAGTTGCAGGTTTGTCGTTTGATTTCACTAGATTAATGGAAAGTAATTTTCACTGATAATTATATTTTGAAGTACAGAATTCAGCATTTCCTAGTATTTTAGCCTCTAAGGGATTTAGTTATGAAAAATATGCTTTTCATTTCTTTACAATCAGTTTTAAATTTCTTTTCTGAGGCATTCCTCTTGTCTTTAGCTTGGGACTAACTCTGTTGGTGAACCTTATAAAATCAGGATTGTGTTTGTTTTGGTTAACCAGACATGTGTGAAATTGGCTGTTATACTTTAGGATAGCAGACATGTTCCAGAGTAAAGTCCTGAAGGTGAATGTCTTCTAGATGAAGGGAGGAGAGTTCACAGATCCTAGATATTTTCGGTCTAGAGTTAGCTTTTAGCAAAGAGCAGTAGAACTCTAATAAAGCCTAACAGCGTGCCTGGAGACCATTTCCATCTCCATTGTCAACACCTGTGACCATCCAACTTATACAACTTGGGCGCTCTGTGGGGCTGGTGCTGTCGGTGCCAGAGACAAACAGTGGTCAGAAGACAGACACCAGAGCAGCGTAACTATGTTGGGTTTTTGTATGGTGAATTGAAGTTCTATTTCATTGCTGGACATTGTAGATAATGGAAAGGAAGTCGGAGAGTTTTTATTTCCGGAAAACATTGTGGGCAATTTTGAACAAAGAAAAATTGTGATTTTTTTTCAATTATGAACTTTTACTGCTGCTGAAAGATGTTCATCCTGATAACAGAAGGCAGCAATCTGTGTTTAAGGGGAGTGAACTAATTCTTAGTTATTATTAAGGAAGCTTTACTAAAATAGTGTTAATAGATGCCTGCATATAATAAAATATAGTCTTTAACATCTGCTTTAAATTTTCTATGTGTCATTTAAAGAATGAAAATACTTTGGATGACAAGGACGTGAGAATTAGTATGTTTTCCATGAAGTACTACCACCACATAACGACACATACCAAGGCCTTTCTGAACTCATTTTTCAGGTTCTGAGTGCTCTGTGGCCACCATCAGGGTCAGCAGAACTCTCCAGCTGACTAGTCCTCTATCCTCAACTGAAATGGAAACCTGTGAGCAAGTGTGACATCGGGTGGCATGCTGCTGTGACAGTCTGTGGTGGTGGCGAGCAGTCATCCAAGCGGACTGCCCAGTGGGTCCGAACTCTCTAAGATAGAAGAACGTGTACTTGTCTGACTTCTCGCTGGTACTTTCTCACTCCTGATGCCCCTTCTCACTCTCTGTCTGCCCAGGCTCTGATCCAGTGTGAGCAGCTGAAGAGTGAGCTGGAGAGGCAGACAGAAAGACTGGAAAAAGAACTTGCCGCTCAGCTAGAGAAACGGGCTTTTGAGAAGGAGATGATAAAGAAAGAAGTAGCCAAGGAGAGGGAGGATGCAGAGTCAAAGGTACCGTGCTAGACACTTTCCTAAGGCTGTGGGACTGCATCTGAGGGGTGGAGTGTACGGAGGGAAGGGCTGGCTTTGGCTTACAGTTTCAGTCTCTCCTGGTGGAGAGGGCAGCAGAGTTCCTGGCAGTGGGGGCGTGCACACCTGAGTCCTCATCCAACCCTCCTGCTGCTTTCCACTATCCCATGTGCAACCCTTTCTACCTCTCTTTCAGCTCCAGCACATGGATTGGACGCCCTGGGGATGTAGTACAAGCCCTTAGGAGCTGAAACCTCTGTGCATGGTCGGGGTTTAGAACCGGCAGGTGGTGGAGCAGAGGGACTCGGGAAGAATAGTGGAGAGTGAAGTGTGAAGTATATGGGGGAATAAATCATCCATGCTCTTAAAATCTACATGAGTATTAGAAATTTCATTCAGATGTGACATTAAGCCGCAGAATGGCTTTATATTGGACAGTGTTGTCATGATGTGAATATTTGAGGGAAATCACCTTGTTAATAAGTTGGAGTAGAACTAGAATATATGCCAGGACATGATGTTGGGGTGAGGTGTGGCATGGGGGGTGACATCTTGGATTCAGATCACTGGGAGGTAGCCACTGGATCACAGTGTGTCATCACTGGGTGCTCTCCCCTTCCCCTCCCCCTCGTGCTGTACTTCCTTTTAAGATTTTTAGTTTCTCTTTTCTTACAAGGTACTTTTGGGGCAATTTCTTTGAACCCATATCCTTGATTTGAGAGATGATGATGTGTGCCCTCTAAGACAATGAGAGACCCTTCCAGAAAACTGTACGGACAGTTCTGGAGTTTAACAGGTATAGATTTAGACAACTGGGAACTGCTATGCCTTTAATTCATCGATGTATCAATTCCTAAAGCCTTAATTTTCCACCGAGCTCCTCAACCTCCTTCCCTTTTTCTCCTTGTCCCAGTAGGAACAGTTCATCATGTTGTCCTTGGCTGCTGCCTCCCCCTCATTGCCACCAAGTTAAAGAAACGCATCCTATCACTTTGATTGCCTTCTCTCTGCCCTGTTGTGTTTTCTTAGCCTCGTTGGCAGGCACTTCCAGCCCCTGTGGTGTCATTGCCACCAGCCTCAGCTCCCTTCCTTGTTCTTTAAACCCCAGCAGGGATGATCAGTAGTGAACTCAGTTTTGTACTTTAAAAACCTTCTCATCTCCCTGCAGCCTCAGATAAACCTACAGCAAAACCTAAAGTCTCTCCACCATTTTTCCTGTCTCTTCAGTCTCATCTCCCTTCACTGTTTCCCTTGTGTCCCTACCACACTGACATCCTTGCCCATCCCCAGTCATTCAGGACAAGTCTGCCCTGATTGTTTGGTTTGGTTTTTCATGATAGCATTTCTCTGTGTAGCCTTGGCTGTTCTGGAACTTACTCTGTAGAATAGGTAATCTTGAACTCAGAGATCCACCTGCCTCTGCCTCTTGAGTGCTGGGATTAAAGGCATGTGTCATCACCGCCTGGCTGTTTGTTTTTATGCAAGGTTTGAGTGGGCTTCGTCTCCTATCCAGAGAAGGTCTTTGTTCTGTTTGATCCTTCAAAGTTCTTGAAACAGCCTCCATCAGAGCCTCCCAAAGCAAAACTAGGTTCTGCTCTATGGGTTCCCATAATTGAGTTGATTGCAAATTCTTGTGGGATTGTTGCCTTCTCTAACTTTCTGTGAGTCCCTGCACATGCTCAAACATGTGGTTTTGAATGAAGTATGAATAACATACAAGGAAAGGAAAGAGGGGCCATGGCATTGGAAAGGCAGGACTAAGGCAGAGGCTCAGAACTGATCCATCTGCAAGTGATCATGGGAGTTCTCGGGGCAAAGGTGGTATTAGCTGAGGTCCAAAGAATAGGCAGGATTTAGAATCCTAGCGACTGAGGAAGGTGTGGAAGGAGGTGGAGCTTTGAATTGGCTATCGTGTGTGTGTGTGTGTGTGTGTGAGTGTGTGAGAAAGAGAGAGAGAGAGAGAGAGAGAGAGAGAGAGAGAGAGAGAGAGATGGAGAGAGAGAGATGGGAGAGAGAGAGAGAAAAATAGAATCAATCACACACACACACACATTGTGTGATGTTTTACTCTTTTGAATTTATGAGGGGCCCACCACCCAGCTTCCAAATATATTACATACACAGAGGCTTATTCTTAGTTATGAATGCCTGGCATTAGCTTGGCTTATTTTTTGCCAGTTGTTTTTATTTAAATTATCCAGATTACCTTTTGCCTCTGGGCTCTTATCTTTTTCTACTTCAGTATACATTTCTTTACTTGTTTTGTTTGTGGCTTGCTGGGTGGCTGGCTTCTGATGTCCTCTTCTCCTTGTTTCTCCTTTTACTTATGCTTTCTGCCTGCCACCCCCAACTGTCCTTGCTCCTGCCTCGCTACTGGCCATTCCGCTCTTTATTAGAACCATCAGGTGTTTTACACAGGCAAAGAATCACAGCTTCACAGAGTTAAACAAATGTAGCATAAATAAAATTCACACAGGTTAAAATAATGCTCCCCAATACATACGCATGCATGCACACACACACACACACACACACAGCTATTGCTCACAACTAGGGTATTTTTATTTGGGAAGGTGGTTGTTTAGTGGAAACCCTTTGACTCAGCCTCACAATATTAAAACACTCGGATGAGAATTTCAAAAAAGAGGGGAAAAAGAGCAACGGATTGTGCTTGGTGGTATGCCAGGTGCGTTTGTACTGGAGTGTCTCCCTGGCGGGCACTTCCTGAGTAAAGGTGGCAGCAGAGGTGCAGCACACTGGCACAGGGGAGTAAGCATTGGCACATCGGGTGTCCTGAGTACAAGGACAGATGTAAGAGTAAGGAAGCACCAGGTCCTAGCACCCAGGGGGTCTCAGCAGGGAGAATGGCTTCAGAGAAGAAGCTGTGGGAGTAAGTCCAGTTTGACCTGTCTGGGACTTTGTCCAATCAGTGGGAGTGATGGCTGTTTTAAGCGCTTGACGGGATTAAAGCCATGATTCTTTGCTTTGAAACTCGTATTTCCAGTCTTATGGTGGACAGTGAGTAAAACGGAGCCTGTGCCTGTTACCATTTGTATTCTAGGGAATGAGCAGTGGGTTTGCACCTGTGAGTCAGCACAGACAGAATACAGACTCTAGCTGTATCTTTATGTGTTCTCTGGAATGAACTTGGGCAAGTAGCTTAGTTTTCCTAATCTCATTTCAGGGCAACTGAAAATTAATCCAAGCAATCCAATTTCCGTTAATCCAAATCTGATACAGTTCTTTCTCCGAAGGGACTGAAGTGCACAGACGTGCAACACTAGGAAAGTACCTAGTTTCCCGCATCGCTGAAGTTTCTGTATAATCGGCTTCAGCAGTTGTAATGGAGATGCCTCAGGCACGGGTTCCACCATCTTCCTCACGAGTGTCCATGTGCGCTAAGAGCTAGCAAACATGCATCCCTGTCTCTCCTCACCGTGTCCTTGCCTCCTCCTCCCCATCTCCTCCCCACTTCTGCAAAAGACCTTGCGGTTTTGCTCTTTTGTTCTGACCCTTTACAGTTCCACAAGCAGATTTGAAATTCATGCCCAGGATAAAAACTTACCAACTCAAAATATTGAATGAGGTAGTTATTGAAACCAAATGAGAAAGAAATTTCCTCATATTTTTAAATATCATAATCCTTGTATATATAAGTGTGTTCACAGATGCATAGGAGGGATTGTCAGTTGATCCGACTGTAGCTGTGGCATCAGAAAGAAAACATTTTCCTTTTCAAACCTGCTTTCTGGGGCTGGGGAGCCGGCTTAGTTGGTGAAGCACTCACCGCAGGAGCGTGAGGATTGCTTGGATCCCCAATCCCCAGCACCCACATAATAAAGCTGGACATGGCTATGTGCTGCAAACTCAGTGCTGGGGAGTTGGGGACTAAAGGATCCCTGGGGCTTGATGGCCAGCCCATGGAGCAGAATCTGTGAGTCCAGGTTCCGTGAGAGATTCTGCCTCAAAAACTAAGGTAGGTAGTGAATGACGAAGATACCAGGGTTAACCTCTGACCCCAGCATGAATGTGTACACGTGTACTTACATATACACAAACAAGTACACACATATACAACACACACACACACACAGCACCAAGCTTTGGAATACAATCTAATAGGGAAAGTGACAAATTAATCATTACCTGTAAATATTAGGGTGCTCCTGGTTTCCCAACCGTAGGTAGTTATCTCCTTCCCCGCTTCCCCATCTGTGTGGAAAACTCTAGGAGGACAGGTGTCTCGGCCTACCTGCCCATGTCTGCATCATTTCCCGTGAATATCACCTGCTGTGAGTTTCTCTCTTGCTTTCAGTATGGGCCTTGTTTGTACGGAGCCCCTCTGGCTTGTTAGTTCAGTCCATCATTCATCATATGCTTATTTGATCACCCCCCCCCAAGGCCCACTCATTTTTTTAGTTGGTTCCCTTGACAATAGCCCATTGCCCGAATCCTTAATTTCTTGTATCTCTTCTACCACTTCATGCAATATTCGATGTTCTGGAAACCGCTTTGCAGAAATCTCTATCAAGCTTTCCCAACCTAGGTGTCCTTGTCTCTTCCTTGCCCCTGTCAAAGTTTAAAGAACTTACCTGATGTCAGTGCCTTGGACATCCAGCCGTGTTGCAGCTGTCTGTGTTGCTTCTGGCCCTGCAACAGATGTGGATGGAGAAGCTCCTGCAGTGTAATGCTGACTTCCAGATGGTGGGCATGGGGGAGAAGAAGGTGTGACAACAGGAGGGGGAGCCTCAGGAAGTGGGTGACAGGAGGCAGCAGACAGGTGGTGGGCAGAGGACCTAAATGATGGGTGGTAGAGGGCGGGAGTCCCACAGAAGGGAGGGATTTGATGTATGCCTTGTAATAGAAATGGACAGAACTTACAATTAGCAAAATAAATATCTGCAGATTTACTTGAAACACAGAGCATCCCTAATATGTTTAACAGTCAGATTTATCTCCACACAAAAGCGTAATATATTAGTTTAAATAGCTTCACTAAAATTTACTGCTGTTGTATGGTTCCAGAAGACCTATAATTACAGGTTTATGATATGGATAGTCATGAATTTGAGTTCTTAAATTAAGGAAATTAAATTGATACTTGATTTGCTCTGTTATTTCCTTTGACATTTAATTATTGGTTCAGATTGTAATATGCACAAAGGTACTTTGCAGTTTGGTATTAGCAAAGCTATGTCCAAATTAAGTTTTTGTACAATCTTTTAATGCTCGGGACATGAAAATAACTAAGCCAGAGCCGGGCGTTGGTGGCGCACGCCTTTAATCCCAGCACTTGGGAGGCGGAGGCAGGCGGATCTCTGTGAGTTTGAGACCAGCCTGGTCTACAAGAGCTAGTTCCAGGACAGGCTCCAAAACCACAGAGAAACCCTGTCTCGAAAAACCAAAAAAAAAAAAAAAAAAAAAAAAAAAAAAAAAAAAAAAAGGAAAGAAAATAACTAAGCCAAGTATTCAGTTCTCCGTGATTTTAGAAAAGTCAATTGTTGATCATTCAAAATTACAAATAATCTACAGGACTCGTCGTTTGCATGAGCGTCAGGTATGCTACTTATATAATCAAATGTAGACACCCGACATCAGTTTATTGCTGTGATGTTCTTCACTTACCAAAACTATGGTTCAGTATTGATATCTTAAGAGAGTTTTTATTGCCATATATTAATTATGTACAACAGTGGTTTCATCAGGATGTTTTCATGCATGCGTATAATATATTTTCATCATATTTATTGTGCCATCCCCATTGCTGTCTCTTGTTCCACTGGCCTTTTGTTTCTGCATGTATGAATTAGGCTTATTTGGTTTTGTTTTTTGGGGTATTTTATTTTATGCTTATTGATATTTTGCCTGCATATATGTTCTTGTGAAGGTGTCACAGTAACCCAGGATATGGAGTGACAGACAGATATGATTTCCGGACCTCTGGAAGAGCAGCCAGTGCTCTTAACCACTGAGCCATCTCTCCCGCCTCTTATAAGCTTATATGTATGACAAAATTTTAGTTATTTATTTCAGTTATAGAACAATGTCTCCATGTCAGGGACTGTGGTAGAATTCTAGCATTATTGTTTCTCTAGCAGATGAAGTAGATATCCCCATATGCTTTGTTCTGGTTTAGGGTAGCATTCCTTCATTTTAGATGTGTCAGTTCAACTAAGAGGTTAGCATAGAAAAATTGGAATCACTTGAAACAGAGCACAACCACGAAGTCTAAGGACTAGAAAGCATTTTTGGTCCTGAGGAGAGACGAGTAAGACCTGATATAGACTCCCTCCGAAAAATTAGAAATAATCCTAATTATTCATCCATATACTCATGGAACATTTGGTGCCTTTTAATGAACATGCCCTTGAGGAACTTCTAGCACAAAAACCAAAAAACCAAAAACCAAAGGGACAGGTGAAAACAATGGAATGGTGTTATTAGTACCATGGCAGCCGTATACAGAGGCGGAGTCGGGTCAGGTGGCATACGCAGACCTTGCTGCAGAGTCACATGCCAGTGTAACTCTGAGTATTAAGCAATCAGGAAGGCAGGGGCAGTGACAGCGAGAAGGGAAGCAAGTACAGAGAGCAGGCATAAGTGTGCACAGTAGCTGATTAGCAGGGCCATGAAGGTCACCTGTGCTGGGAACGGGACATCGAGGAGGGCTTTCTGGAAGACAGGAGATAATTGCACATCTGGTTCTTGACAGGACTGAGGAACAGTAAATAATGAGAGGATAAGCGGGGCTTGCGAGAGAGGGCAGCCGAGTGTTGTAATAATGAGAGGCGGGGCTGCGTCCCCGGCACCCGGCTGTCCGCATGGCTTTACCCAAAATAATTACATGGAAACTGTATTTTTTTAATCACTGTCTGGCCCATTAGTTTTAGCCTCTTATTGGCTAGCTCTTACATATTGATCTAACCCATTTTTGATATTTTGTGTAGCCCCACGAGGTGGCTTACCAGGGAGATCTTAGCCTGCGTCTGTCTGGAGTGGGAGAATCATGGCGACTCACTGACTCGGCTTTTTTCTCCCAGCATTCTGTTCTGTTTACTCCACCCACCTAAGGGTTGGCCTATCAAATGGGCCTAGGCAGTTTCTTTATTAATTAACCAATGAAAGCAACAGATAGAAAGATGACCCTCCTCCATCAGCCAAGAACCCTGTGTTGATTTTGGGGGGAGGGAATCTCCTCTCTCTATGTCCATCTCCTCTCTTTAAATTACCTTTCCTAATGTTTAAAGGCCATATGAGAAGGGACCTAAGAGTTGCCTGGTTCCCCATGCCCCCTTTGAAATGTCCTCATCACCGTCTGTTCCATAGCTATCATATCTGCTGTCTAGGGTTTCACCAGCCTTTGGACTTTATCATCGGACACCTTTTCCCAATAAGTTAGAGTCAGGAGTGAAGGAGGTATTTGAGGTGATGAGGTGAGCTGAGGAAGTAGAGAAGTGGACATATTCAGGCCACAGAGAAATAACGGAGCCCAGAAACAGTGCGGACACTGGACTATTGAAATGACTTTTTAATACTTTTCAATTACCATGGCTGAATTCTTTGTTTCCTCACAGATATTGATCCTATCTCAGAATATTGCCAAGCTGGAGGCCCAGGTGGAAACGGTGACTAGGGAGAAGGTTTCGGCTGTCAGCCAACTGGAGGACGTTCAGAGCCGGCTTGCTTCTCAGGAAGTGGATGTCTCAAAGGTCTGAGCAAGACCTGGTTTATTAATTGCTTAAGTACATATTTTCTTTGAAAATACTTTTGTTTAGATTTATTTAGTGTGTGTGTTTATGTTTATGTGTGCGTGTGTGTGGGCACACACATGCCATGGCCATGGTAATCCTTTAGAAATCAGAGTCAGTTTTCTCTCCGCTGTGGGATCTTCCTCTTGTTCAGATACTGTCTGAGGCATCTCGTCTACTCTGAAACCATTTCCCTTAATATCCAAAGCTCCTGGTGTGGTCAGGAAGAAATTTGGAATAGAAAAGTTTTGTTATTTAATAAGAGTCAACTTAGTGAGTCTGTCAGCGAACAGCACAAGCATCCCCTCCATGATACTGAAAATCCAAGGATAATTTATACCAAATAATTGGCAAAGACAGACTTGTGATTGGGAGTTATAGTGCCTTAATTGTGGACTCCTTAACGAAGCTCTCTTTTCTGCATTATTTAACTAGGAGTGGTTGTTTTTCTGCAGACAGCGTGCGGCTGGTCTTCCCAATGACTATTTAAGACGTCCTGAAAGGGGTAGACATCCTGGAAGGGGTAGGCATCCTGGAAGGGGTAGACATCCTGGAAGGGGTAGACATCCTGGAAGGGGCGCCTGATATAAAACTTTCTCCTCTCATTTCATTTTCAGATCTGCTTCTAAAACCAAGAGTTTAGATTAAACTTTTAGTTAAATCTTAGATTTAGTATAAATTCTTATTTTATTAATGCTTAAGTTATATATTAAAATACTGCAGCACTATGCTTCCAGTGAAGTATAATGGTTTTAACTCACTTAAGAATGCTAGTTTATCTGGGTTTCACGTAAATCATTTGACTAGTAAGAAACTGAATATTGGCATACATAATTATATAAATGAAATCAATTCCTTCTTTACCACTAAATTCACAGATAATTTTATAACTTTATAACCTATATTCTTAAGTTTTGATACATTTTATTTCATTGTTACTTTATAATTAATCAGAAATATTTTAGCTTATACATTAATTTGTACATATACAACTTACAAAAAGAGCTATTTCTCTTTTCACGGTTTAATTCTCCAATTCCTTAAAGTCATGCTTGCTGACAAAGGGATTTAAGAAGTTCTTGTTTGCTAGCATATCTTCTGTGTCTGTCTGGAGACTGGGGTAGAAGTGGGGTCTGTGGAGGAATGGGCATTGGAAGGGGTTTGCAGGTGAAATCTGTGGCACTGGTTTGTGGGTCATTGCAGGAGACACCTTTGATGAAGCATCGTGAAGTAACGAATGAGCTCTGGGCCCTACAGCTGTCCACAAGGACTCAAACACCAGAGAGTGACGTAATAGACTAAATGAATTTAGAATAGTTTCCAAGCCTGAGATGGTAATTCCGGCTCAGTATAATGCCTCGACTCATCTTAGAAGTTCAGGTGTGTGGATGAATAAAGTAAACAATGAGGACTAAGCAAGCGAGAGGTAAACTTGAGGAATAAAATGAGCCTTTAGAAGACGAGACTACTTAGATAAGCAGCCTTGCTACCGCAGTTGAGGAACTGATTTTCTGATATTAGAAATTTGACACTTTTTCCTCTTAACTTGTCGACCTACTTACGCCAAATGGTTTGGAATGGGGGAGAAATTTTTATGTAACTCTTCAATTTTATGTAGTATTTTCAGTTTAGAATTTTTTATTTTTCATTTTTTTCCAAGAGTGGGTGTTGAGACAGGGTTCTCTGTGCAACAGCCCTGGTTGTCCTGGAACTCACTCTGTAGACCAGGCTGAGTCAGACTCACAGAGTTACACCTGCCTCTGTCTCCAAGTGCAGGGATTAAAGGCGTGTACCACCACCACCACTGAGCTGGGAGCTCAGTTTATAATTTTTTGAATGGAAAAGTCAACTTTCTTGCACTAAAGATTGATTAATTATGTGTGTGTGTGTGGTGTGCGCGTGCTTACATGTGTGACCATGTGTGTCATTCTTTCTTCTCTACTTTCTGACTGCTGATTGCACATCTGTCTTGCTCCAGCGCCTGTTGTTTCTAAAGAGCTTTTTATTTGAGCAAAGGAAGACATATAGATTTCATACTTTGCTATATTTTAATCTCAAAAATGATGAAACTAATTTCTGAAGCTTCTAAAACCATCATTTTTGAAGAAATGTTAAATTGAAAATTTACAGGCAAGAATAACCATTAGATGCCATATGACCATAAAGACTGCACTTGAATATCAGAAAGGGTTGTAATTTAACCCAGCTTTCCGTGGGTTCTTAGTTTCGGCAAAGACTCGACATTCCTCAGGCTTTACTGGTAATTCTATTTTTCAACTATGTTTCTCTGTGTGCAGTGACCTGGATTAGAGGGAAAAAAACCAAATTGCATACATAATGTTTTGCAACATTTTAAAGGTGTTGTATGCATTAATTATATGATGATATATCATAGTTACTTCATTTTAATGCATGTTTTCCTCTTATATACAGTTATAATTGTAGAGTGTGCTTAAAGCCAATATATGGCTTTTACTGCAAGTTACTCTATAGTGTTTAAGTCATATTGTGTACTATGACAGTAAGATTGATGCTATCTGTAATGTTAACAGTAAATTCTGTTGCTGTACATCTCAATATCAGTAAAGAGTCTATTAGCAAGGAAAAATCCTTATAATTTTCCTTAAAAGCTCAACTGATGAAGTCTTTAAAGAAATATTTTTCAGCCGGGTGGTGGAGCACGACTTTAATCCCAGCACTCAGGAGGCAGAAACAGGTGGCCCTCTGTGTTCAAGGCCAGCCTGGTTTATAGAGTAAGTTCCAGGACAGTCAATAATACACAGAGAAGCCCTGTCTGTGAAGAAAACAAATACAAATAAATATTTTATATTATAGAGAGAATGTTTGACCATATGTGTAAATAATAACATAGTTTAACTGTTTTAATTACCAATATTAGTATAATTTTAGATGTTAGTGTCTTTTGTTCATAATATTTATTTAAGACTTTTTTGGCCCTTTATTCATTTGTTTATTTTTTGTTCTTTGAGACTGGGCTTTTCGGGAACTCCCTTTATAGACCAGACTGGCCTCGAGCTCACAGAAATTTGCCTGCTTCTTCTAACTAAATGCTGGGATTAAAAGTGGCATGCACTATCACTACCTGGCTATTTAAAACTACTTTATATGAAATAATCCTGAAAATTTACTTCAATTTCTTAATTATGCATTTCATTATTTTATTGTTTTTGATCGCAAGGGGGCGTGTGTGTGTGTGCGCGTGTGTGCGTGCGTGTGTGCGTGCACATGTGTGCATGTGCATGCTCCTGTGTGGCCACACTGTGCTATGGCACTCAGGGACGTCAGAAGACAACTTGAAGGAAGGGAGTAGGTTCTGTCCTTTTCCTGGGACCCTGGGTTGAACTCAGGAACTCAAGCTGGTGGCAAGCATCATTACCTGCTGGTTCATCTCACTGGCTTAACCTTTCATTGTTGTGATTTAGAATGTTAAACAACAATAATTCCTTGTATTGCCTTCAAATCTTACACTGTATTTAATACTTAGAAAAGTCTTGCTGTACTTTATCTGTGTGTCCTCTAGGGGGCACCAAAAGATCTAATTGTCGGCATTGCTCTGCCGATTGCAGAGGCTATTGATCTGTTTTTATGCTCTAACAGGTGTGTGGAGAAATGCGTTTTCAGTTGAATAAAACGAAAATGGAGAAGGATGAGGCAGAAAAGGAGCACAGAGAATACAAAGCAAAATCTCAAAGGGATCTTGAAATTAAAGATGAGGTAAGGAATGACACAAACACAGCTATTGTATCAGTGACATGTTTTCTGGAGTTGGTGTGGCTTTTTCCCTTAGCTATTTGTTTCTCTTGTATTGTTTCTAACTAATGTAAGTACCCAGTTCATACTATTAAAAGAATTTCATTTATATTTGCCTGACGTGAAGTGGCAAGAATACAACTGCTTGCATATGAAATTCCAACTTGACAGTTCATAAATATACATTTGGATATGTATCTATTACTTAGAAAAGTTTAAAAAATGTTCTAATGCACAGTTTGAACCTAAAATATACGTACATAAAGTTCTTCAAAGATGCCAACTTGCATCCAATTTTAAATGAAAAACTTTAAAATTTGTAAGATGAGATGAGTTGATATGTAAATATGTCAATCAAATTGATTGCTGGCAGAATGGAAGCAGTTTTCACTAAGATAGCCATGAATACGCTTGTTCAGGAAGCCTAAATACAGTGGAATTAGAAGTGTTAGGGGAAATGCTACTTGCTTCAATTTCAGTTTGAACAGATGTTTTATGTTAGAACTCTGTTGAGAGTGTGTAGATACTCCAATTTTAATTGACTCTGAGGAAGGCTTTTAAAGAGAAAGTTATGGCAGATTGACTTTTGATGTTCTATTTTTATGTTACGTTATAGGCCATTGAAGGTTTGTATTCCTTATAGCCAAGAAAAGCAGATTGTGTATTCTATTAAAATAATAAGACTGAGGTATCAGTATCAATAATTTAGAGATATCCTTACAATTTAGAAGTAAGTTGCTCCAGATAATTTTGCAACATATTTCTAATGAAGGCTTTCTATCATATTTTCAACATATTTTCCCTTTCAGCCCATCAGCTGTTGATGACAAATGACATAAAGGCAATTGGGGAAAGGATTAAATAAGAAAATGCTAATGAAGTTTAATGAAGTTTGGTGCAAAAAAAAAATTCAAATCATGGCTGAAACCCTTAGTGCTAAAATGAAGCCCAGACAACCAGAATAAAAGTAGTTTTGATTTCACTATATGAAGACTTTGGAGATCTTAATACTAGCGTGTTCAGGCTTCATTTCATCCAGTTGGGGGCGTACCTGATGGTGGAATGCAAGTTCTTCCCCCCAAGGCATGAAAGCCTGGGACTACTAAATCAATGAAGCGCTTTCCTCTTTTTGATGCCCACAGGTTTTTAGAGCTATGCTGGCATATCCTGTAACAGTATTAAATATCTTTTGAGTTATTATACAGCACTCTAGAAGTATAATGTTTTCAACTAATAGAACACAGAAGCAAAGAGTTAGGGAATGATTTAAAATTACATTGTCCTGTTTTAGTGATAAAAAACAAATATGGTACACTAACAAGGAGAGCTTCATTTGGAAATGATAGCTTAGTTTAAAAGCATCTCCAGTGTCTATCTTTAGCACACTGTCTCTTCCTAAAGGCTGAAGTTGCAGGGAATGGTTTTCCTTTGCCACTCTTTCCGGATGTCTGAAATACTAAGTTTCCAAGTGTCCTTAGTGATGCAGTGTAGACAGAGATGCGCCTCTGGTGGGGCGGGACAGTGGTTAGGAGTCAGCCTGTGGAGGGTCAGGGGACTTTGCCTGCTTCCGCGTTTCCTGGGGCAGACTGCGAGGAGATCCTGTAGGTACTCTTTGTAACTGTTTTGCACTGAACAGACAGTTTGAGAAAGTCGTAGCTTCTCATTCCCTGGATGATTTGGAGCAGCAAAGAAGCAATTGTTCTTTGGTCTTTCAGCCATGACCTGACCTTCTGTCTGTAAGACCGAAGAGCTATTTAGCTTGGCCACCATCTGCACCCAGGAGAGAAATTTACATTTAGCTTTGAAAAGCTAGCCGTGGCGAGCATTTATCTGAAATATCTACAATGATATAAAACATATTCAGTTTTAAAGCCTTACACATCATACAGTCATCACAACCAGAGGCCTGGCTCTTGGTTTGCAAACAGGTCTTCCCCATAATGTAGTCATTTTATTCATATTTTAGCTAATCTGGCCACTTGATGGGCTTTGGAAGCAGGTGGGAAACTGAGATCGGAATGTGGTGAGAACAAGAGCCTCTTTGATGTACACAAAACAGGGCAAATGCTTGACCACCAAAATGATTTTCCTCGTGACCTGAGCCTTGACTCTGGCATAATTAGAAAGAAAGGTTAGAGGAGGGACAATGGCAGTCTCTTCCGCCCACTTTCTTCTTTTCTTTTTATATTGTGTTAGGACCCATGGGTGACTTATCCTTCCCATCAGCTCCTTTGTATCGCTCCAGCTTAGAGAACGCTGTCGGTCTCAGGGGTGCGTCTGCAGAAGAAGCACAAAAGGCGTTTGGTGTGGAGACTGGGAACTTTGTGCCTTGATTTTCTTTTTTTTGTTTTTTTCTTTAGTTTGTTTGTTTTTTGGTAAATATCAGGTACATACACGTACACACACACACACATTATGGGAATTTAAAGGCATATGAAAGGGAATGTTATAAACAACTTATGTGCTTCTAGTGCTTACATTCATCATTGGGTCACTTCTGTTCCAGCCAGCCCAGAATTTTTCTCTTAGCTTCACCTCCACTGTCATGCTTTTTCCATCTTATCTTTTACAAATTCCTCTTTCTCCTTGTCTTCCTCTACCTCTTCTCCTTTTGCAGAAAATTTTAAAACAGATGTCAAACATTATATTTATTATTTTATCTATAACTACTTTATATTCATGAAGGAAATTTTCGTATTATGATATTACCACACTGAGCAATATTGACAATAATTAGTAGCAAGTGACACCCAGACAATGTTCACTTTCTTTATCTCAAAAATGTTTCGCAGTTGGCTTATTCCAAAATGCAAGGCAGGTGTTCTTTGTCAATTCAAATGCTAAGGTACTATCCTCATTTAAAGGAGGTGAAAGGAACGCTGAGTAAAAAAAAAATCAACTTTCTTTATTGTCTATTTCCTGTGGAAGGCTGTGCGTGTGCTCTATACTTCTGAAACATCTCTTTGCACTTTACAGAGCTACACTTTCATCCCCTGCCACACTATGGGAGCACGTGGCTACCATGTGGCATTGCTTTTCACTGCATTCAAGAAGGGGACCAGAGACTCTGAAATGCAGACTACAACATTTCTGAGCTTTGGGTTTAACCTGGCATTGCTGGGTTAGCTGACTGGAAATGAGGGGTACATCTTGGGAATTGTCAATTTTCAATTACATAGTGGAGTCTCAAGGATGCGCCTTTCCAGCCTCTAGCCTTCGTCAGGCCAGTGTAAGTCACGGTTAAGAGAAGCGTGGTGTTAAAGGTGCTGCAATAGGAAGCCTTTCTTTTCTTTATTCTTTAGTCTCTTAGCCTTCTCCTCTTCCTCCTCTGCTTCCTGTTCCCCATCATGGTATTTTAAATTGGTTATTTAATTTGGAACTATATGTAGCACAAGGATTAATGTACTGGATGTAGATCCTCATAGGTGCTCCATAACTGAGGGTGCATATGTGATCCTTCAGCTTCTAAGTTTTCTTTGTTTTTAGGTGTGTGTGTGCGCGCGCGTGCGTGCGTGTGTGTGTTTCTTCAGTGTATACACATTCATATGAAAGCTAAAGTATAACCTCAGCTGTCAGCCTTGGGAATGCCATCACCTCCTTTGAGACAGGGTCTTTCTTTGGTCTGATGTTCGCCAGTTATGCTAATTGGCTGTCTAGCAAGCTCTGGGGATCATCCTGTCTCTGTTCCACTAGTAGGGGGATTACAGATGCCCCGCTCCAATGTCTTCCTCTCAGTCCCATATAGAACTCCAGTTGAATGAGGTGAGCCAAGCCTCAGAATGGAGGGAAAACTATTGCCCAGTCACCCCAACTTGTCTCCAGGCCATTGTTACTGAGGCTGGCATAGAGGTGGGGAGATGACCCAAAGAAAGCAGAGCAGTTATGGAAACTGTTTATTCAATGATCTAAGTGTTGGAACTACAGATGATAGCTTAAGAGAACGTTCTGAGAAGTGGGCCACCTTTTCAGACTGTGGGGATGTGAAACCCTCAACAAAACATGTCATTGATTTTGGTTTTATGACTTACTCTTGTATTGAAGAGTTGGTGAAGCAATTGTATATGGACTACCAAAGGTTGGTAGGCCTGTGCTGGAACTACAGAGCCATTCTTCGAGAGGAGGCTATAAAGCCTGGAGCCCATTTAACAAACAAGAAATTTTTGTTGGTATTGAAGATATAGAAGAATAGAATCTGAGAGAATACTTTGAAAAGTATGGGAAATTGAAGCCATCAAAGTTCTAGAAGTCAAGCAGAGTGGGGAACAAAGAGATTTGCTTTTATAATTTTTGATGACCATGACAAAGTTGATGAAATTGTTCAGAAATGCCAGCTGTCAATGTCTCATAATTGTGAAGTGAAAAAGGCCATTTCATCTTTTAAAAAAAAGGCAGTCCACTGATGACAGAGTTGTCAAGGAGGTGGATCTGACAACTGTGGAGGAAATGAGACATGGTAGAGGTAATTTTGTTTTTGTAGAACCTTTGGTGGAAGAGGAGGCTATGGTGGCAGAGGTAGTTATGGAGGTTGATATAGTGCATTTAGAGGTGATGGTGGCAGCTATGGTAGTGGTCCTGGTTGTAGTAATAGAGGAGACTATGGTGATGGTGGACCAGGATATGGAACCCATGGTGGTGGATACAGTAGTGGAGGAGGAGGATATGGTGGCTGTTATGATGGATGAGGAAAATCTGGTAGAGGTAGCTATGGTGGTGGGAAGTATAATTAGGTTGGGCAACAGCAATCAAAATATGGATCCATGCAGGAGGGCAGTTTTGGTGGAGGACACTCAGGCAGTCCCTGTGGTGATGACTGTGAGCCTGGTAGCAGAAACATCAGCAAAGGGTTCCAGTTCTTAGAGAAAGAAGGGTAAGTGTAGCTAGAGGCCACTCGTTCATTTCCTGGCTGCCCAAACCCAGAATAATCACACAGAAACTATATTATTATAACACTATTTGGCCTATTAGCTCACACTTCTTATTGACTAGCTCTTATATCTTAAATTAACCCATTTCTTTTAATCTGTGTATCACCACGTGGTTGTGGCCTACTGGTAAAGTTCTGTTTGGCATCCGGCGTCTGTCTCCTGAAGCGGCTACATGGCTTCTCTCTGACTGCCTGCTCTCTCTGTACATCTCTATTTGGATTTTCCACCTGGCTTTACTCTGTTAAGCCGTTGGCCAAAAGTGGCTTCTTTATTAACCAATGGCAACAATAAATATTAATAGCATACAGAGGGGACTCTCACATCAGGTAAGTTGTCAGGGAAGCAGAAGATTATTCTGAGACAGTTATACCAAATGCTTTGGAGGAATGTAAAAATCAGCCACAGAAGCAACAGTGGTCCTTGGTCAGAAATGTCACTCCAGCTCAACCAGGAAACCCTTCCTCTTCAGGACTGTTACAGCATGGTTTACAAGACCTGCAGCTGTTTATTAATGCAGGCAGTGTCAATTAGATGTGTATCCCGAGGTCTTTATCTGTTGTAGTTTTGTCTTTTTTTTCTTTCTATTTTTCTTTGTTATATCAAGTATATTGCCTTGCAAATTGCTAGAGTGGTACCAGAAATAAAAAATCAGGTTTTAAACTTCAAAACAAAGAAATGATTGATCACCCTGGATGGCATTTTCCTGGGTTCTGGATATCAAATTCAAGTCCTCATCGTGCATGGCAAGTACTCACTGACCCATCTCCCCCAAGTGCTTTCCTCACTGACCCATCTCCCCCAAGCAGCTCTGTTTTTTTTTTTTTCTTCCAGGCACTGTGCCCCATCAGGTAGTGTGGGAGTCAGTCTCCTGTATTCTAAAGGGGACGGGTAGTTGTCCCAAAGAGACTATAGCCTCCACCCTGTGGATCTGTACTTGTTCCTGATCCAGGACCAAAAGGCTTTCCACTGAAGCCTAGAGCATGGGTGTCACTTCTGTGTCCTGTCCTGACATGCACCTGTGCAGACACGCCCCAGCAGCCACATTCACATCTAGGCTCCTGCTCGGGGCAAAGACAACTTTAGAGCACGAGCTTTCCCCACTTACAGGACCTGGTTCCATCCTGGTGGGAATCCCAGCAGTAGTTAGGCTGGCACAGACAGAAACGGGAGGAGACACCTCTCTGAGAACTGTTCCAGGGTTGCAGTGACAACAGAAAGACCATAAAGATGAACTGATGTTCCATTGGTCCATCAGACTGTGGACAATCTATGAATCCTCAAATAGAAGTCACTAAAAATTGTGGAACATTGATTGTGAGGCCGTAAGTTGCAAATACCAGGCCCTTCTTTTGTACTTTTGGTTTTGTGAGACAAGGTTTCACCATGTAGCCAAGGCTAGGCTGGAACTTGGCATGTTATGTAGTCCAGACTGTTCTCAACTCGAATCTCAGCTAGCTGCAAGGACTTCTCATACAGCGCCATGAGACTGTGTTGAGAGCGTGCCGTGCACTGCCACACCTTGCAGTAATGGTGCAGGACCCGTGTCCACCTGACTGATGCCTCTGCTCCCTGTATCAGTCAGCCATCTGAGACTCCTGCTAGGCCTGCTCACTGCCTGTTTTCACACGTGACATTTTATGAAAACACAGGAACATTACCTACATGTTGCTCTTCTTCCCTGGTAAAGAGCAGAGCTGAGTGGGGCTCGATGTTAGGACCCTTTGCTCCTCCTTCAGAGGACCTGTGTTAATTTCCCAGCACCCACAATGGCAGCTCACAACCTCCTGTAATTCCAGCTCCAGGGTGTCCAACACCCCAGCCTCTGCTGGAACTTACAGTCACATGCACACGCACCCACCTACATACACATAGTTAAAAATAATAAAAATCTTTTTGGAAAAAAAAAAGCTGAGAATGTGTGGCAGAGACCTCTTAGCCCACAAAACCCAAATATTTTCATTATTATCTAAGCTTTATAGGAAGAATTTACTTGCCCTCCTCTGGGGTGGGAGTTCTTTTCCTTTACTTTATAGGAAGAGTTGGCTAGCCCTCCTCCGGGCTGGGGGTTCTTTTCCTTTACTAGAATGCCTTACTGGAGAACATCAGCCTTGACTTATAACTTACAAGTTTTAGAATACTGCACAGAGCAGTGCACATGCCTTGTCTCTGCTCTCTCAGTCATCTGATAGCATTGCCAGGTGAGAACATGGCTGTCTGTCCACATATTATAGTGACTCACGACTTAATAATGGCATGTGGCTCAGATGAAGGTACAATAACACAGCATTATTGTTTCTTTACAGTTTAATTTATAGGTTCATGTACATTTTATTTTTCAGAAGAAAGCAGATGTAGCTTTTCTTAGCAGTACTGCACATGGTAGAACTTTAGAGTGCTACTTACCACTGAGTAGGAAACATTTAATGTTACAAGTACCTTTGTGGAGTAATCAAAGTAAATACTTAAGAGTATGGTCACATACACAAAAACATCAGAAAATTCTTCTTGGAAAAATTAGAACAAAAAAAAATTAAAAAGGCTTCAAAAATTGCTCACCTCTGTTTGACTATGAGTCGGCACTTTAGAACCGAACCGGCATGCAGAGTGTGTCAACACAGGAATTACTCTTCAGGATGAGTTCATTAGATGGCAGGGGGAAATCTGTCTGTCTGTGTTTGGTGAAGCTTTGCAAAGAGACCAAGGGAACATGGCAGCTCCTAAAAGTCACGCCTAGTTAAGACCCGAGAAATACCAACATTAGAGGAAGGTTGGAGATATGTACCTTCTTGTGTAGGAAAGCCCGAAACCCTGCATTACGATCTTGCGAGTTAGGACTGATTGTTTCTGAGGATCTGATCTTGATGTTTAACGTGGAAATTTAGGACCACAGCAGTTAGATTACAGCGACTGGCAGCACAGCTTCCCTGAGAGTAAGGAGATTGGAATAGACTGTTACAGCGGGCCATGGACCGAGCTTCCTGGAGCCGTTTCCTTTTTTATAGTAACAGTGTAATGTACCCGGAGACCTAGATTATCAGCCTCTGGAGTCCACTGTCTGATTCTGGGAACACCCTAGCAATAGACCATCCTATCTGTTGGGAGTGGGTAGCAGCAGTGTTAGTCTTTTCTACTTGTAACTTTAGCACCTACAGATTAGAGTAAATCTCATGCAGCTCTGATCTCTCTGAAGCTGTACACTCCTCAGCAGCCCGAGTTGATGGGTGAAGTCTGAGAGCTAGACTTCAGAGACTCAGCTACCACCTGCCATCGCACTTCTCCCTCCACACAGTGCCTGGGACGGGGCCACATGGGCATGGCTCTGGCGCGTGCAGTCACGCGGTCCTGGTGATGACAGCGCTGCTTGCCTGTCTTCTTCACGCTCTTTCAGTGCCGTAGTCTTCTTATGTATTGCCATCCCTTCTCCTATGTCATGCGGCAGCTCCGGGGGGGCATGGCTTACCCAGACCAGCTTACTAGACACTAGGGGGAAATTACTGCAGGCCCAGCTCCTGCCCTTGGGGAGTTTATATTCTAGCCGAGGAGGCAGAGTACACATTTGAACATGCCGTAAGAATACTTGCAAAGCAGCATATCGACAAGTGCAAATTAATGTAGTGTGAACTTCACGCTGGCTGCAGCCCACGAGGGAGAATCTGCTTCCACGTGTGCGATGTAATGAAGCTTCCCTAAGTATGCCCTCAAGCGTTGTTCGGCATACTTAGAGAAATTTGTGCTCCTATCACAGCCTAACTGAGATTTCTGAGAAAATTCTTCAGCCTAGCGTCTGTCTAATAAAGCACCGTCTTTTGTTCTTATTCTGGGTGATGCTCCAGTGGAAAATAGAATTCACTGGATTATGCAGAGAATTTAACATATCTCTACTTAATAAAGGTTTCGATTTATTGGGCTTATTTTTCTAAAGCACTGTGCCAAATAAGCTTTCGTTTAAGTCAGCATTGTGTTGGTAAAATCACAGAATTAGCCATAAATAAGTGAGACTGTGCTTCTGCTTTGTCTTCACAGAGAAGCAACTCCAAGTCAGTGTGGGGGAGGGGAAGGGAGAGATGGGGCTCGAGGCCCTGCAGTCTGTAGCCCTCACCTGCGGGCTAATGCTTTCCCAGTTGTTTGGGGTGACAGGATATATATGCCTCAGACTAAAACATAGAAACATACATAGACATTCATAGGATTGGGTTTTACCTGTAATTTCACTTTCCAGAAAAGGTGATCATTCTGTTTACCACAGTTATTTTTAAAGAATTAAATGATAAATAGGAACAGTATTGGTATCAATTAAAAGTATTGCTCTCAGGCTAAGAGGTCAAAGCATAAACAGAAAACAAAACATGATCATTGAGAAGTAATTCACATTATGAAGTGTTTGTTAATGAACCTTTTCTTTTGGATGGGAATTTAAGACTGTAAACTGAGTTCTGTATACTTATTTTCAGTCTTGACTCACCAGGCTAGCCTGCTGGGCTTTCACAGTGTCTACTCACCTGGCAAGCCTGCAAGTCTGGTTGCTATCAGGTAGCAGCAGTTAGTTGAATGTGTCCCTGCAGGCCAGCAAGCTGACAGTCATTAGACATAGGACAGCTACCCCATGCCTTAATGGTTTGGAAATATTAGCACCAATATCCAGCATGAGTGTTACTGATTAATACCTGTGTATGCAATTAAGACAGTATTTACTATCCAAACACAGGCACATTGACAGAATCCATGGCTCTATCTTACAATGGAGCAAATTGTTTGTTTTACCTTTTGCTTCTTATTCATATCCAACTATGATATTGTGTTGTAAACACAGCCTAGGTATGATCTTGTTTTCCCTTTTTTTCAGTTAACACATCTTAAGCATTTTTGTTCCTTCTTATTCTTTTACACTATTCTCCTTAATATGGCCATTTAGATTCATTTTTAAAGAAAGATGGTAGGTTAGATCTTGAAGAAAACAAAACCTTGACAGATTAAGAACCCCATTGCCTTAGACTTCACTTGCTGCCCTAATCTAACAGCCATATGTTTTGTGCATTTTGTTGGCCTGTAATGAATTTCTGTCAAAAGGGAGAGGGTAAGGTAGCTATGCAAATATATTTCTTATGTCAGTAACAGCAAACGACAAATGGACTTGGGGATTCGGAAGAGGGGATGATGGTATCCTTGCAAGGTGGCCAGGATGTTGCCTAGCACAGATGGAAGACAAAGGCATTTGGCTAGAAGGACCAACAAGGCAACTTGAGCAAAGGAGTGAAAAAGGAGACACAGTCAAAGTAAATCTGTCTGCTGACTCCTAGCATTGTTTAACATATCCCGGTGCAGTCTTAGGCCGTCTGCCTGTGGAGCTGGGCTTCCTCACCGTGCTGATCTCATGTTAACTGTCTGCCTACACTGAGCACCCTGTATCAAGCGCTGGTAGAGTGTTATACTCTGGAAGTATTCGTGTCATTTTGAATTTCCTTTGTATGATCTCCTGCCACACCACATTTTAAAATGGTATTGGGAAGGAACCCATGTAGAAGGAGCTGTGGGCTGGCCTGGGAGCTGTGGGCTGTATTCCTGCCACCCGGCTCCCAGCTGCCAGCTAGCTTATGCCCGAAATAACAACACACAAACTGTATTCTTTTAAACACTGCCAGGCCCATTATATCTAGCCTTTTCTTGGCTAATTATCACGTATTAATTTAGCCCATTTCTAATAATCTCTGTAGCACCCCAAGGTGCGCTTACTGGGAAGATTCTAGCCTATGTCCATCCTGAGTCAGAGCTTCATGGCATCTGCTCCAGAGAGGAGAGCTATCGAGTCTGAGCTCACTTCCTCTTCCTCCCAGCATTCTGTTCTGTTTACTCCACCCACCTAAAGGCTGGCCAATCAAATGGGCCAAGGCAGTTTCTTTATTACCCAATGACCTTCCTCCATCAAACTCAGGCCTTCATGCTCTGCCAGTGACCTGTGTCAACTAGCCTCTCCCCTTCTTAGAGGCTGCTTCTCACTGCGTCACTTGGGTTGTTCTTGAGCTCCTAGACTTAAGTCATCCTCCTGCCTTGGCAGACTACAGGCAGGCATCTTTTACCATGTCTACCAGAAAATTTAAGATCTCCAACATTCCAATTAGTTTCCTAGGAGAATTAATGTTTGGGTTGTCTTGATACATGGAGAATTACCAGTGACTTACAATGAAGGATGAAGCACAGATTATGCAGGGGTTAACCGTCTATCATGAATCTAAAGGCAATATTTTTTTCTGGTGCTGGCTGTTGAAGCCTCATGCAGTTACCATACCACTGAGCCACATGGTTGCCTCAAAACTTCTGGCTTTGGCAAAGGGCAGACATCTCAGTGATGCAGGAATTTTTTCCCCATGTGAATTGTGAAGCCTGGATAAGTAAACCAAAATTTTCTCTCTAGTTCTAAATTTCTATATTTACAGAACATATTCTCTCAAGTATCAGTTCACATTTTCAGTTATTCACTTTCATAAAAGAGACACTCTGTTGAGATTATAAGGATGAAATTTTATTCTCAGCAACTTTAGATCAGATTCCTTCTGTTGTGATTAATAGGGAAACAATTGTCTAGCCTTTCAAACAGTTGAATTTAATTACAAAGCAGCTATCATTTAATTCTCCATAAGGATTAAACCCCAACATTAATTCAGGCTACTACTAAGCACCAGTGGACTGTAAAGGTTGAACTTGGGGATCTGGCAGCTTCCACAAAACAGGTAATTCAACCTCCTTGGCCAGAGTCTCCCATGGGTGTGCGCTCATGATAAAGGGGATCTGTCTGCGGACTCCTGTTGATAAGCACAGTTGGTACAGCTGGCGATCATCTTTAGAATGTATCCACAGGATGAAATATGGCTGTTCGAGAAACAGGTGACCTAGCATGTTAAGTATGTTTTTAATGATGAAAATGAAAACAAAATATTTTTTTCAGGTCCTCAGAATATTTTCCTCACCTTCATAGGTTTTTTCCCCCAATTTAGGGCTATCAGAGGTATGTACTGATTTAAGCCATTGGTGGTTTATCGGACAAGGGTCAGAAATGTCTCATCCTAAAGGAATACTCAACTATGTCCGTCAGCTCTCCTTGACCGTAAGCAGCATCTGAAACAATCACCTTATAAAGACCAAGAGTTTTGCTTGCCTTATAATTTTTGAGATGTTGTCTACTACCAGTTGGCCCTCTTCTTGTATAGGTTTGCAGCAAGGCTATGCATGTGGTGTAGGAGTGTGTGGCAGAGCAGAACAGTCCACCTTGTGTCAGGAAGGGGAAGACACTGATGTCTCACAGCCCCTGCAGGGTCATGTCCCATGGCCTGAAGATCTCCCAATGGGTCCCCACCTCTTTAAAGTCTAACCACATTCAGGTAATGCTATGATGGGACCATGTCTGTGACATATAGTACTTTGGCATCGTGACAGTGGCACACTAATGACTAGAGCCAGCATCTTTTTACAGCTACAATTGAAAGTCCACGTATGGTTATGTCTTCCAGTGTGTCTCAGTAATCTGTAACCAAGAAGTGAGACTTAATAATATTTTTTTCCCTTGGGAAAACTCTGAAGTTTAAAGTGTTACGTGTTGAAGTTAACATCCCATAGACTTACCTCAGCAGCCAAGAGAGTAAACAGCATAGTGGAAAAGAGAAGAAAGTGGGAGAGAAGAGATGGGAAAGATTTGAGCAGAAAGCCTTCTAACAGTGTTACATGGAGAACTGTGTTTTGGCCATTGTTTACTCTCCCTCACATCCTGAGACTTAGAAGGGATAATTATGACCAAATCTATCAGTATAACACATTAATCTTTTCAGAGGAAAGCCACAGTAATGGTTTATTGCTTTGTTTGTTTGTTTTGGATTTTTGATACAGGGTTTCTCTGTGTAGCCTTGATTGTCCTGGACTCTGTGTAGATCAGGTTGCCCTCCAGCTGTCTCTGCTTCCCAAGTGCTGGGATTAAAGGTGTGTTCCACCACTGCCTGGCTAGTAATGGTCATTTTAAACTGTGATTGGTACAGTTTTCTTTCCTCTATGATTGCTGCTTACTAATATTAATTTATTATCACTTAGACTTTTTCAGAGGATGCCTTTTAAGATACCTGGCAATAAATGGATGGAGTGGGATTGAGATACAGTTCAGTGGTAGAGTCTTCACCTAATATGCAAGAGACCCCTAGGTTCCATCCCTAAGACTGAAATAAGCAACTTTTATCATTAGCGTTTCTTATTTCATTGACCACATATAAACAATTGAACAAAAATCTCAAATAATAAAGAAAAATGACTAGAAGGATTCCCAAACTCTGAAAGAGTAATAACTTAGCCCAGCCCACATTTCATAGACAGGGCTACAAATGAGCTGTGAGAAATTCTTATTTCTATGTATGTATTGATGTAGTAGTTATTAAGGAGTATATGTCACAAGTAAGCCAAAGGAGCTCCATGAAAAGCAGAATGTTTTCACTGCTCTTCCAACTCTTTTCGTTCTGTTTTCCCTTATTTGTTTTGAGAAAGAGCCCTGCTATGTAGCCCCGGCTGGCCTAGAACATGCTATGATTCTTCCTAAAAGCTGGGATTATAGGTATATGCTGCATTCCTGGCCATATACTATATTAGGAATATGTAAAGATACTTAAAATTTAATGCTATAGGTCAGGCTTCTTCAAACCTGGAGGAAAGATTTGCATAGAGTTTCTTTAGAGAAAATTACCAAATGGTAAAAGTTTTATGAAAGACAATCAGCATTAACTGTCAGGAAAATGTAAATCAAGCTAACATGAGGTACCATAGCATGTCTAATAAAGATAGTAGTGGATTGGTGGGGTTGCTCAGTGGTCAGAAACACTTGTCATGTGAGCCTGAGGATCTGAGCCCATGCCTGGAACCCATGGTGGAAGGAAAGAACAGACTCCCGAAAGTTGTCCTCTGGCCTTCATGTGTGTACTCTGGTACATGTGCATCTACATGCCAATGTATCCATCATACATATACATGCAATTGAAGAAGGAGACTTAAAAGAAATCCCACACTAGCTCAGAATTGAGAATAATAGAGGATTATTTATTTAGGGTAGACTCACAGATCACAGTCCTCTGCTGGCATGGGGAACAACAACCGAATCCCACAGCCGGAAAAAAGGCTGGACATGCACTTTACACGGGCATAAATAGTATAAGAGACCACACCCAGCTGAAGGAGCAGAATTTGCTCCCACAGGACACAATAATTAAATGAGACAGTAGTAGCAATGTAATGGGCGTAATAACCAGGCTAGCTTAATATGAAACAGCAAATTTTAATGAAGGAATAGCTTACAACACCAGGGATGGCGGGGCTCACGCTCGCCAGATTTATAAAACATTAGCCCGAGGCGAACACGTCCCCAAAATGGGCAGGGCTAACCCTACATTTCCCCTTTTTGTCTAAATAAGACAGAACTAAACCAAATACAACTATATACAATAGTAATAAATAATAAATATATCTTAAGGAGTTTAAATAATGTAGAGAGTAACTATAATTATATAATCTTTAACTCCATCAAAGATTTGAGAAGGGAATTAATATTACTTAACAAACGAGAGATATCCAAAATATGTAACAAATGACAGAGACAACTGACTACCTGGGTAATCACCCAAAGTCTTGTTTGTAATGTTGAGTCAACCAACTTTGGCTAAGGCCTAACATAACTGACATACCATTATTAAAGGCAAGGAACTTTTTTAGAACTATCCTACCCTGTCTTGGCAAGATAAGACAATCCTGTTTTATCCATTTATGGATATTTTGTATCTTGTTAGTAGATGAGGTATGGGCTTTTCTTAATCCAAAGGCCACTTTTGTCAAAAAGACAAGCTCCCAGTGGAGTGTCTTTGGTGCTCAACATTCTCTCAGGAGTAGAGTGGCGTTGTCAGGAGTAATTGTGTCTCGTTGGCACAGAGATTTTAGGTTAGATTAAAGGCCATTTTTTTACAGCTCTTTGAAGAGGCTGAAGATCATATTATCTATATTAAATATAATCTCTATGTATCTAAAAAACCTGATTAACCTAAAAATAAATATGACAAACATATAATTCTCAATACCTATCTAATTTGAAGACTAAGAGAATAAACAACTGTGTAATATATGAAAACAATGATTTTTAACTGTAAACAATGTCATTATATATAAAGAAGTTTATTATATAAATAGTATCAGAGGTAGAAATGTACATTGTAATATGGTAAATGTATCAATATAATATAGACAAAGTTATAAGCATACTCTTATACAAAAATAGAGGTAGGAGCACTCACATTTAATATTTAATATATCAATATATAAGAAACAGTACCAATACGATTTTTTAAAAACAGTAATTTACAAATACCAATCATCCCATGAATTTTTTTGTAATATTAGCCTGTACCTTTTTAAAATTTTGTTTAGTTGATCGAGTCATGTTAAACAAAGATTTGTTCTCTTCCTGGAGAACTTTAAATTGATTTTTAAGAAGATTGTTGTTATTTTTAATTGTTTTTAAGCATTTAACCTCTCTCTTAAGAATCCTGGATTTGTCTCGTAAAGACTTTATTATATTTTTATTATTAAACCATATAGTACCAAGGAAAACTACGAATCCCAGAAAGATCTGGGGTGACAGACACCTTTTGTAAAATCTCCCACATGGTACAATCAAAAAGGCTGTTAAAGTCTTGAATGGTAACGTTTTTAGACATTTTTAATTAAATCTGTATTTATGTTTATTTATAAAAGAAAAATATTTACCTGTAATGACCATTTCCTGTCAGCAAATGGTTGTGGTTGCGAAGTGCACATGAATGCATGTGGCAGAGTCAGAGCCGATCTGAAAAGTCTATTTAAAACCCAAAACTGAAAGTTACTGTAAGCAGCAGGGGGGAGGGCCAGAAAACGAGGCCGGACTCAGCCACCCATGGGGAGGGAACGCAGAGCAGTCACGTGCGTGGAGCGGTGTTGTGTACTGATCATGCTGTTTACTGCTAGGTGCTGGGGGCAGGGGTTGAATACAGAGGCGCTTACACCCCTGTTGCTAGACCTGAGTAAAGTCTGGCGGGCAGGGCGGGCCGGTCAGTAATCCGCCAAGCCGCAGGTGCTCTGTTTAGTATGGCGGGCAGGGCCGAATCACCCTTCAGAAGTCCCGTTTGCCAACTTTCTAGCAAGCGCCAGGAAAAATCGAGTCGCTGCAGATGTTCAGTGACTCAAAAGCTCAGCTGCGCTGAGAGGGTACAATCTGTGTGGAGGGAGAGGCCTCCGGGGGGGGGGGCGCTGGCTCCCAGCGGTCGCCACCCAGGAGGTTCTGATTTGGGGCGGGTATCCGAAAAAGCCCCACGTTGGGCGCCAAATTGTAATGGGTATAATAACCAGACTTAATATGAAACAGCAAATTTTAATGAAGGAATAGCTTTCAACACCAGGGATCCAGCGATGAGCAGGAAATACAAAAAAGAGAGTGGCGGGGCTCACGCTCGCCAGATTTATATGTAAACATTAGCCCAAGGTGAACACGCCCCCAAAATGGGCAGGGCTAACCCTACATAGCAAAGATGTACAGAAATCAGAACCCTCATATTTGGAGGTTTGTAAAGTGGTTCAGCTGCTTTGGAAACCATTGTGGCAGCTGTTTGAAATGTTCAACATAGAATTCTCATGCCTAGTATATGCCCAAGAGAAGTGAAAAGATGCCTATACACAAACTTGCACCTGAATGTTCATGGTCACATCCTAGTACCCGAATATGGTGACAGCTAAGCATCTATTGACAAATGGATACATGAAATATGTATAACTGTCTACCTGTGGCATTAAGAAATGAATTACTGAGTTAGTCATGGCAGTATACCAGCATTCCAGATGCAGAGGCAGGCAGATCTCTGATTTCAGAGCCAACCTGGTCTGGATAGCAAGTTATACTGGCTAGCCAGGGCCACATAGTAAGATCCAGTCTTAAAACAATGACATTTGCATCACGGCTTAATCTTAAAGATATTATGCCAAATGAATAATAACAGTCATGAGAAATAGCAGTTGTATAATCTCATTTCTATGCAGCATCCAGATGGTCAAACATATATAGACAGAAATCGTAGTGATTGCTCGAGACGAAAGGCAAAGCGAGTGACTGATAATGTGTGTTGGGTTTCTTTGGACAAGATGACATGTTCGAATTGTATTGTAGGGATGGGTGCCTAACTGCATACACTAAGAGAAATTTGTTTATTTACTTTAAGTGGGCAGATTCTAAATGCTGTATTAAGTTACTTTGGAAAACTGTTTACCATAAAACTCATAGGTTAGCCTAGTGTAGAAGGAAAATGAGTGGGTAGTGAAGGCCAGCTCACAAGTTACTAGACAAAGGTTCATTTAACCACTGTCTAGATGGCAAAAGGAGGTGCAACCGTGGGGCAGAAGACCAACCCAGAGCAGAGAGCCTTTTGTGAGAACTGGCTGTGACTTACTTCAAGTTAGGCTCTTGTTACTCTTCTTTTTTTCAGTAGCACTCAGCCATAGTTATCTGTTGGTAAAGGCATGCATGGGTGGCAGCATAAATGAGCTAAAGAATGACCTTTGTATAGCCACCCACAGTTCTTGCTTTGTCACATAAAAGATTAAAGGAATTTCACATGATTATGTTTGCTTAAAACGCTGACCATTTTGATGCACTCATTCTCACATGTGTATAAAGGAAGCAAATGGCGGCTCTTCTGCGTGGCTTCATTTTGTTTGAGACAAGGTCTTCCTGTACTCAGGGCCTCAGCGGGCAGTCATCAGCTCTGGACAGACATCTGCCATACATGCTCCTCCTCTTTCCCTCTCTCCTTTGTTTCATCAGCTTCTTTTCTCGCTTTGGTTTTCACTCAGAAGTCTATTCTCTCACAGTACCTTGTTTCCTTCCTTCTTGTACCATAAATTTCGCTGTCATTTATTTTAAAGAGCTCTGTCTCTCCCACTGGAATGTTCATGAGGGCAGAGGCCCTAGCAGATCATCATAACCACTATATTCCTGTGCCCCAGGCCTAGCATACAGACTCGGGGAAAGGGTTAGATGAAGGATAGGCGCCAAGTATTCACGCCCCCAGAACAGTCTGCCTGATGTGAAGTTCTTGTTTTACTATGTGCTACCTGGTGAGGCTCTTTAAATCTCCGTAAAATGAGAATACATACAACTCCTGCTCTCCAGAGTTGTGTAAAATTAGAGGCAGTCCCTGTTGACCAACACAGATAAATGCATGCAAATAGTTGCTCAAGAAATATCAATAATTTCTGTGTTTACTAAGGGTAGCTTTTTGTTCATATTGTCTGCCTCCATCTCTCTCCTATGTTCCATTTTCATGCTTTTCTGGTCATGGTGATAAGAGACTATGATGTCAATTGACCAGCACATGAAATGGGTTATCACCTATTAGTCCAGCTTTCAGAGCTACTTATCATTTGGATTGTGTCTTTACCATACTTTTTATTGTGAGATCTTGTTGCAGAAAATTACAGTTAAGATCCTGACTGGCACATATCTGCTGCCCTAGAACTGGGCAGTAAGTTGTATTTGTCTCTCTCTCAGGACTTGCTCATTTTTGTTTGGGCCTTGTTCTATCAGCCTCTGAGATACAGTTTTTGACATCGTAACAAACTAGACCCCCCAGGTTGATATCACTGGAAATTTCCATCAGCATTCCAGTGGTGTCCTCCTCAAAGGTTTGGACAGTGTGGCATGGGCAACAGCAGGGCAGAGTCCTGTGACCAGTGGCTGAGGCCTCTAACGTCTTCATCTGCCTTTTTTTGTCCATATGATTTTAACTGATGTTTAAAAACAAAACTGCATGTATTTTTGCATTTAAGAATCAGACCACTTGCTTTCAACATAATTAAGTCAAGAAATTCTCATTTTTTCTCAGTTTACCTTTTAAAAATGTTTTGTGGGGTTAAAGAAATAGATTTCACTGTGATTTTTATATATATTATACTTTATCATTGTTTACCAATCCCACTGCCCTTCTCTATCCTCCCCTCTTCATTTTGCTGCTCTTCCTCTCTCCCAAATAGTTTCTTTCCCTTTTGCTTTTATGATCTATATGTTCTAGTAGCCTCCCTTGTCCCCTTATTCCTTTTAAAAAGGTCTCTTCATTTCCTCTTATAGTCTGTCTTTTTTCTTATGTTTCTTTCCATCCATCTACCTATTATCTAAGCTATCTTCTATACGTATGCATGCATGTACACACTCATACACAGAGAGACCTACTTTCTGTATATGGGAGGAAAGATGGCAATTTTTTCCCTTTGATTCTGAATTATTGTCATTTGATGATCTTCAGCTTCGTTGATTTTCTTGAAAATGCCATAATTTCATTTTTCTTTGCAAGTAAATAAAAGTCCATTCTATGTTTCTCATACATTTGTCTGTTGGTAGACATCTATTGACTACTGTGAATAGATCTGTGAATGTACAGATATCTTTGTGTGATGCCAACATGAAATGGTTTGATGATTTAGGTATACCCAGGAATGATGATAGCTGGATCACTTGAGGAATGTCTGAATTGCTTCCATAATGACTACGTGAGTTTACAGCCACTAGCAGATACGTGTTCTCTGCATGCATCCTCACCAGCACCTGCTTCCATTCGTTTTCATGATGGAGAGCCATTCTAACTGTGATGGACTAGAATTCCAAAGCAGATTTATTTTCATTTGATGACTAAATATGTTGAACATGTTTTCAGATGTCTATTGGTCATCTGTACTTCTGTCTTTTTACTTCATTGGCCCATTTATTGATTAGGTAATTTGAGGGGTTGTTTTATCTTTAGGGTTCTTTATAAATTCTAGATATCAATCTCCTGCCAGGCATATAGTTGGCAAGGGTTTTCTCCCATTCTGGAGTCTGCCTCTTCACTCAGCTGATGCTTTCCTTTGCTGTGTAGAAATTTCAATTTTATACAATACCCTTGTAAATTATTGGTATTTTTTCTGTGCTATTAGAGTCCTTTTGAGAATGTCTCTCCCTGTTTCTTAAAATCTATCACTTGTGTTTTTTCTAGCAATTTCAGAGTTTCACACCTTACATCATGCTCTTTTGTCTATTTTGAACTCTTTATACTGTGTGAGATATATGGATCTAGTTTCATTAATTTACACATTGATAACCAATTTTCCCAGCACCATTTGTTAACAAGATCCCAACACAGACTTAAGAACAGAAATCACATGATTGTCTCAATCGATGTAAGAAAGTTTTTTAACAGAGTTCAATATGTGTTCATTGTTAACGTCCTGAAGAAACTAGTGTAGAAAAAAATACTTTAACATAGTAAAGACTATGCATAACAAATGTATAAGCCTACATTATTCTCAATGAAGAAAAACTGAGAGCATTTTATTTACAATGATGAATACAACAAGAGTGCCTACTCTGTCCACTCCTCAATGTAATATTCACAGTCTTAGCTAGAGAAATAGAAGAGACAAGCAAAAGGGATAAAACCAGGAAAGGAAGAAGTCAAAACATCCTTATTTGTAGATAACATGGTCTTATCTAGAGTCCATCAGAAAATTTTAACATGCTAAATACTTTAAGCATAGTAGCAGAATGTAAAACCAATATGCAAAAATCAGTAGCATTTTCATGCCAATAATTAACTTGCCAAGAAAGAAACCAGTAGAAAAAAATTCTTATTCTTATTCACATTCACACTGTGAATACACTTATATATATATATATATACATATATGTGTATTTTTACGTATAAAGTATATATATATATACTATGTATGTATGTGTATATGTATGTGAATAAGAATAAATAAGTGAAAGATATCTACAAAAAATATTTTACAAAGCTTAAGCAGTTGAAGAAAACACTAGAGAATGGAAAAAGCTCTCATACTCAAGTATTGGCAGGGGCTGCCTCGGCAGTTAAGCGAACCTATTGCTCTTCCAGAGAACCTGAGTTCAATTCCTAACACCCACACATTCGGAGGCTCACAACCACCTGTAACTCCAGCTCCAGAAGATCTCATGCCTCTGGTCTGTATGTGGTTCCAAATATGTATGACATACACTCACATAGACACACATACATATTAAATTAATTTTAGAAAGATTGGCAGAATTAATATTTTGAAGATGACTGTATTACCTAAACTGAATTGGAGACTGAACTAAATTCTCATTAGAATTCCACATATTTAGAGAAGTATTAATAAAAAGAAATTCTGAAATTCACATAGTAGACCATAAAGACCGAAATAACTTAAACAGCCTGAGCAGAAAGAATAGTGCTGGAGGAGCGCAGTCTCGAACTCCGCTACAGAGCCGTAGTCACAGACCCGCACGCTGCTGACAGCTGCCTGATCTCTGGCAAACATAGAAAATGTGTACATAAGAAAGATGGTCTCTGCAGTTTTTCTTTCCTTTTTCTACTTATTATTCAGTATGCTCAGGTACCATTGAACTCAGAAATAGATTATGCTGATGACAAATAATGCAGAAATTGGGCACAGATGCCTAGAAAGTGCCTTCCTAAGTGTGAGTTGTGGGGCTGGAGGGATGCCTCAGCTACTGAGAAGCACTGCTTCTACAGAAGACCCAAGCCTGGTTCCCAGCACCCACGCTGAACTCCTCACAGCTCCTGCCACTTCAGCATCGAATATCTGATGCCTCTCTGGCCCCACAGGCACCTGTACCCACCTGCACATATTCAAACACATACATGTAATTAAAAAAAAATATGTATTGTTCTACAACTGGGAAGATACAAATATGTCTTGAGAATTTCCCAGGGGAGGAAGAAAGTAGATGTGGACTTGTCTGAAATTCGAATTTTTTTCTTATAGATAGTATATAGCTACATGGGCTAAAGTGAAAATTCAGACTAGACGAGGTCAGTCTGTGGGGCCTTTTCATTCTGTTAGCTTCCCTTCATGAAAAGCACTCTCCCTGATCCCTACCTCAGTCTCTCTGATCTATGCCTATTTTATTTTTATTTTATTAGTAGTATGAAATAAAGGAATCAGTGTTGGATTTCTAGGTCAGTAATGTAAATGAGAGTGGCTTCTAGCCACGAGAGGCCACCTGTATCAGGACTCACAACTGACTGCGTTGTCCCCAGAGTAGCTGGATCCAGTCCTTCCTGGGTGCTTTCCTGACTGCACTCAGAACACTTATTAATAAGAACATCTACTCTCACATTTGGGGCTGCTGGTTAAAATTAGCTAGGAAAAAATGGGTTACTTTTTTTTTTCAGTTAAAGCCAAGTACAGTAAATTCATAAGTTCTCCAAATGGAATTTTACAGAAATATTTTTATAACCCACAGCTAAAGTCAATTTTTCTCAAAACTCCCCATAAGGTGAGATCACGTACACCATGTCTCAGTACAGAAGGATTTTTTTCTCCAATCATTTGTGTCTCTATAAATAAACTGTTTGTTGTTAAAAAATTTGCTATTTCCTCGTCACGTAAGAACATCTCATTACTTTTGGTGAAAATCTTCCAACAAAATAAGATGAATTTGCCCAGTTTCCCAGTGAAGGAAGGCCCATGCGGTTCAGCATGCAGCCGAATACATCCAGGAGGTAAGTTGCACACAGGTCTGTTGCTGAGGTGGTCAGGGCATTTGAATCCTTCCAGAGGCATTCAGGCAGCAGCTGTGGGTTCGTTTGCTTCAGTGTGACTCAAGTCATGTCTCCTCATCTGCTCTCTTCAGACTGATGTTCCTGTAACCCCAGGCACCCAACAACAAAAGCAACTTGGGGAGGGGTGACATTGGAGCAAACAGGAGTTCTAGTGAGGGGGGCACACACCCTGTCTGTGCTGTTATGTCCCCCAGACTACGTGGGGAGTGTTTCTATTTGTCCTGGATGTAGTTGATTAGAGAAAAGGCTAAAACATTGTTTTCTATAAAACAAACCATCTAAGAGATCTTGAGTGGGTAAACCGATGAAGGGTTTGTTGTTTGGGGAGAATTGTTTTATTTTGTCCCCAGCTTTCAACAAACAGTGAATTTGATCAAATTTAAGCCTGAGAAAATGTATTTATAGTGAAGGTGTGGTGTGCATTGCCTGACAAAGGATGTTTAAAGCTAAAGAAGTCAGAGTTGTGTATTAAGCTAAGAGAAGAAACAGAAGAAAAAGTTCTTGTTGAGAAACAAATGATGTGGTTTTTGTTACTTTTGTGCCTGTTGAAGCTTGCTTATGTCTGTGACTAGTTAGCATTCTGACTTGGCACTATTCCACATTGCTAGGAAAACACATAAGAGCAGAGTTGGGAGCTGGGTTTCTGCCAGGAGAATGGACTTGGCTGAGTAGGTTCGGAGCTGTGAAGGGATGGATGGGTTCAGGTGATCACTAAAGAATGTTATCCCTAGGTATCTGGTCTCCCCCATCCCTCCCTTCTGGTTCTGTTTGCAGTCCTATACTTTATTTCTAAAAGCCTGTCTCTTTATTAAATAAATGAAACCTTCAGGGTAGGAGCACACTTTTCAAAATGTATCACTAACATAGTATTTCAGTCAGACAACTTTAAAAATATACATAGGCATATCAAGTAACTCAAGAGATTTCTGATAGATATATATATGTATATATATATATATATACACACACACACTTTAGAAATTGGAATATTTAACTGATTATTTTCCAGAAAACTCTTGCAAAAGTAACATTACATATAATTATTATTTTATGATAGTAGAAAAATAATAAAAATTGTACTGTTAGAAGACAAAATAGTCTTGCCAGGATGGCCAGTTTTTCTGCATACATGTAAAGGAATTAATTCTTTAAAGGGTAGTTTTTAATAGCTGGTGTCATGACTTAATTAATTGTACAGTTTTCTTAGGAAACTGCTGCTTTAATAGTTATAGTTTTTATGCCTACACCAAGTTTGTTTGGTTTTTAAAAACATATTTGTATGTTGTACCAATACCTATGATTATGAAAATACTACATTTGAATATTGAAATTTCACACTGAATGACTGTTAGGCTGATAGCCATTTAAAATATTTTAAATTTTGAACAAACTTTTAAATAAATTATTTGATTTATAATTATGAATAGTACCTTTCACTTAATTTTGATGTTACAATAAAATCTGAAAGCATTGAAAACATAACTATTAATAAAGATATTTTCAAAACTGGAAAAAGAATAAATCTTATGTTTAAATTTACAGATCAAGTTTTCCTATAGCAAAATCATACACAACTTTATAGATGGAATATTTTCAGCTGAAATTTATTCTTTTAATAGTTAGTAAGAGCATCTCAGTGCTTCCTGGAAACATCATCACACTGTGTCTGTGAACACTGCTTCAGTGTGGCTTTTCTATTTACATCAAATTCTCATTTATGTGGAGGCTGTGGTAGTATTACTAGTTAGCAGTGAGCAACATAAACTAAATTATTTTAATGTTCATTTTCAGCATATTGTCAACTGAATTATTCTGTTGGAAAGTATTAATAGCTTTGACAGAGGCATAAAATAATCCCAGAATAGAGATATACAGTATGAAGTTGATGGTTGGATTAATGTATCATGAGTCCTGTAGCTTTCATTTTATTATTGATGAGACATTTCCTCCTATGAATTTTCTAAGAATATTTCTAAGAATATTGTAGTGATTTCTCTTATTTACTATAGCTTAATGGTTGTAAATTTAAAAGAGAAATGATATAAATATATATATATATATAATCAGTGAATTTGCCTTTTCATCAAAATGGCAAGCAATATATGTTTCTGTAATTATAAAGGACAGAAGACTAAGATATACTGCATGTTTTACATGAATAGTGCATATGCATGTGTGCATATCTGCATAAGTAGATATCTGAAATATGCATAAATATGCATATATAGTGTGAGGCATAGTAGGTGTTATACTATGTATTCATAAACATTTGCTGTACTGAACTAAGGACTTAAGGAATTTCTTAAAGATTTATTTCATTTATTTGTGTATGTCTGACAGTCTATGTGTCTGCCACATGAATGCAGGGACCTATGGAGGCCAGAAGAGGGCGTCAGATGCTCTGGAGTTGAAGTTAGTGGTTGTGAGCCTCTAGCCTGGGTGCTGGGAACTGAACTCTGGTCTCTGTACAAGCAGTAATCACGGAAACTGCTGACCCAGTCTCCAGAAACCATGATTTTTCTTCCTTAAGGGAAGGAATTATCTAAAGCAGTAAATTAATAGCTTGCTTTCCCAAACCAAAATTTTTGTATTTTATTTTTGTTTTGTATGATTTTTCCCAATTGGTGATAAATATTTTCCCACCCTATGGCATGCTTTCCTGAGTTGGGGGTAGCTATTTAGAGTCCCATTCTTTCTCACGTCCATCCTCTTCCCGCCTCTACTCTTCTCTGCTTTTTCTCTTCTCTCTTACTTTTCTGCTTTTCAAGACCCAGGGCCGTGCACACACAAAGCAAGTCTTCTAGCCACAATTGCAAATGGTTTTTAATTAAGAATGTGTTTTCCTTATAGCATTTGTACTTAGTACATTGTTTTTATTAATACAAGTGAAAATCATATAAAACAATGTCTTGGCCTATGAGAATTCCATTCTTTTGTATGTATTGTCTCTCCAGAAAAAAGGAATTCCCATTTTTGGAACAGCATATGGACTAATTCTCTGAGACTCTTATACAGCATACTTAGAGCATAGTCACTACTCAGCTTCTCCCATTTCTACCATCTTATCTCTTGTGCACATTTTCACCCAGCTTTAAGATTTCTTCTTCTTTCCCCATCAAGTTCATTTTGTGTCTTGGGAATGGACCTACCCTGGTGCGTGGTCACATTAACAAAAATTCCCTCTCCCCCCTCCCCCAGCAGCTATAAATGCCTATATCTCTTCAATCATCCATAGGGTTTGTGCCCCTCTCCCCCAACTCTGTACTGGGATTTTGTCTAGCTCAAGCATGTCAAGGTTTTGTATATGCCGTCACAATCTCTGCAAGTTCAATGTGCATGTGCCATGTTGAGTCTGGAAAATACTGTTTCCTTGATGGTGTGGACCACCTCTGGCTCTTACAGTCTCCCCACCTCCTCTTCCATGCAGATCTCTGAGCCTTGGGAAGAGCACAGTGACATGTATGTCCCATTAGAACTGAGCACTTCAGTGTCTTAGTCTCTGAAAGTT
This sequence comes from Chionomys nivalis, assembly GCF_950005125.1. Lineage (NCBI taxonomy): Eukaryota > Metazoa > Chordata > Mammalia > Rodentia > Cricetidae > Chionomys > Chionomys nivalis. The sequence goes on along the minus strand of NC_080090.1, from coordinate 17,844,955 downwards.
TAGTCTCTCTTAGAACTTACTATTTTTATTCCCGATCATTTTCAAAGAAACAACTCCTCCACCATAGTTATTCTAAATCCAGCATTCTTTAGAAATGCTTTCAGAAGGACTAGGCCAGTTTAGTGTGACTTGTTTTTTAATGTGAAGTCAGTTTAAAGTGACTGCTGTGTTTTATGCACTCCTTGTTGCTGTTCCGTGTGTGTGCATGGTGTGTGTGCTTGGCATGTGTGCATTTGGAAGTCAGAGGACAGCATTGTGCAGTCATATTTCTCCTGCCTTTTTATGGGCTCTAGAGTTTAACTTGGGTCAGCTAGCCATTCTGCCAGCCACCTAAAAATTGTGTTAATTTGTCCAAAAACACAAGTCTAGGACTCCCTTGCATTGGCTGCTCTCAGCCACACCTCTTGCTTTTCTGCACAGGGAGTATGTGTGACGAGTCACAATATCTTCTTGGTTCTTTATTGTTTTTGTTTGTTTTAAATTTTGTTTTTCATTCTTTACAATAAGATTTCATGTAGCCCAGGTTGACCTTGAAGTTACTAACCTAGCCTGACCTGGTTCCTGCCTCTACCTCCTAGATGTTGGGATTATAAATATAAACCACCATGCCAGGCTTTCTTTTCGGATTTTTTTTAAACTAACATTTCAGTCATTATTTCATTAAATAGCATAGAGTCAATTTGAATGTATTATATACTTGCATAGTAATGTATTATAATTTATAATAGACATGTATTTTAAATATGTGTCTTTATTTAGATATCTGTAAATGCATATAAATTCTTATTTATATGTTAGTATTTTAATTGAAAAGTTATTTCTCCTTCTATTGAATTGGAATGTTGAATATATTGGTAACAAATTCTTTCTATAACGTAAGGTGCTTATCTATTCCTGTTTTGAGCCCTGTTTTGTTTTAAGCATTCTAACATGGAGATTCACTTTACAAGCACAAAGCAAAGAAATAAAAACCTACATTAATCTTTTCTGCTATATTTGTTCACAGACAACCCTATAAGACTATGATAGTCAATGTCTCAGTATAGCTTAGTGTGTGAGATAGAACACTATGGAAAATAAGGAGCTGCCAAAGACACAGAGTGTTTTGAGTTTATTAAGTTTGTGAACAGAGATCTTACAATATAACTATGACAAAACAAAACAGAGAAATACTGCCCGGGATGGCATGGCCCCAGCCTACAACGTTTTACTTGCTGAAATATTAAACTTAGTTGTTAGTGTCAGGTGTCACTGAGTACTCAGCTGGGCTGGGGAGTTCAGGAAACTGTCATCTTGGCAGTTACAACAGACCCTGGGTATTTGTGGTGGTAAATTCCAAGGTCTTCACAAATGACAGGAGCAAAAATTTCTTCCCAGTTAATGTAGTCAAGTATTACTGACCCCTTCCAACCTGCCAAGATGTGCTATTGAAATATAGCCTTCTGCTAAAATAAACTCAGTGTGCTTCATTACGGGAGTGTCATTTCAGGAAGGGAAATTTTATTGCTCAAGCTTACTCTTGAAAAATCTCCTAAGTTGCCCCTTATTTAGTAGTCTAGATGGATTTGCACATATTTATTTCTGTGTCTAGTGCCACATTTTTCTCCTAAACTGCAAACATTCATACTGGCTTAGTTTGCTTTCTGCTGCTGTGATAAAACACAGTGACCAAAAGCAACTGGGAGAGGAAAGGGTTTATTTCCACTTAGAGTTCCTAGTCCATTCTGAGGGAGAAGTCAGGGCAGAAACTCAAGGCAGGAAAAGACATGGATACCCTGGAGGAATGGGGCTTACTGGCTCACTCCCCATAGCTTACTTGCTCAGCTGACTTTCTTACACAACCCAGGGGTGGGTGGCACCACCTACCGTGGACTGGGCCCTTCCTACATCAACCATTAATCAAACTGGCCTGTAGGCAAGTAAGTGATGAGTTTCTTTCTTCACAGATATCTTCAGCGTGTATCAAGTCCCCCCCCCCCAAAAAAAATGAAACCCAGCCAACATACTTACCCTTTCTCAAAAATATATACAATATTTCTACCATTTTGGGGATAGATTGCTCTTTATTCAGACAGAAAGAGATAAATATGTGTATTTATGGAGATGCTTTCTGTGACACTTGGCCTATTTTTGATGGCATCACATTTAGTAGTGGGATGCTCATGGGATGGGGGATGGCGTGTGCTGCGATTGACAGGCTCAGCAGATTCTCAGCCCTCGCTCATTCAGTGCATGCTTCTTCCTATTCTCTTTCACTGTAGCTCAATGAGATGCAAGTGTATGGTTTCACTGTAGCGATGTCAGTTACAAATGCTCTGAGCTTCCAAACAAAGTGAGTGACTTTAGGATGCAAGTATCACATCATGGGGGGCTGCGTCCCTTACAAGGCATTGACACAAAACTCGGGCGACTCTCCACACAGAAGATGGGGGATGCTGCCTGGGCAGCTGGGACAGGCATGCTTCTGTAGTGCTAGGTCCTTACTGTCACTTCAGTGGTGGTTATCTTTATAATGCAGCTTTCAAGGCACTTTCTGATATTCCAACAAGGAAAAACTGATTGTAAGAATTTTAAATCTCCAGAGTTTTCATTCATAAGTCTGTTTCATGTCGAGCTCATCCGCCTCTTCTCCCCTCCACCTCCTCGAGTGCTCCCATATTCCGCTATTGACTTTACTTCCTTTTCTTTTATCGTAGTGTAGTAATAACATGATTATTATTGTATGAAAATTCTACCACGCCCTATTAGTGTTTACTGTATGCACATACACATGAGTTAATAAGGCTGATCACTTAGGCATGTGCCACCTATTAGGGAGCTCATTCATGAACAAAACTGACTCCCTTTCCTCAGCCCTCACCTGGGGTTGGGGCCTTGGGAGCCCTTCTCCCATCCACTCTGGGATGTTGACTGGTAGGGTCTTGGGCAGGTCTTGTTCATCAACCATAGCTGTCGAGACTTCATGAGTTCAGCATCCTTGTGTGTCTAGAAGACACGTTTTCACAGCAGTCTACCCAGGCCTCTGGCTCTCACACCCTTGCTGCTTCCTCTTCCTTGATGCTCCAAAGGACTTGAGTATTGGGTTTATGATATAGGTGTCTCATCTGGAGCCGAACATTACACAATTGCTGTGCTCTGTACTTAGACCATTTGTGACTCTCTGTAATAGCCGCCATCTATTTCAAAAAGGAGCCTCTGATGGGGGACGAGAGGTGCACTGACTATGTAAATAAGGACATGTGTTTAAATGGCAATTAGACACCCTATCAATTTAGTAAAATGGTAATACTAGTAGCTTCCCTAGAGACTAAGGCCTCTCACATGAGGCACAGTGCCCTCCCAAATCCATGGACTGCCAAATGGTGCCAGTTGTGGGATAGCTACTTCAGAGCTGTTGGCCAGGCCTTTTTAAGAGACACCCCAAACCATAGCAGGGTCAGTGCATTGCTCTTGGCTGCCTGCCAGAATTTGAGATTAGGACACTGCTGAATGCTCTACATGCCTTTGTCACAAGACAGTGGAGAAATCGAGCTGCTGTTGACCCGGATGCCCTTTCAGAAGGTGCCACTCACGTTGATGGGGAGGGCCTTAGCAGTGCCCCACCTAGCTGCGAATCCTGGAAAGGACACTGATGACTTCCTGGCAGGATCTGTCCAACCAGCAGCTGTCTGAACTTAAAGCCACAGTAGGGAGGACTCGCACCTGATGTTGTAAAACTAAGCAAAGCTCCCCATGGTAAATGGTGTCGTCAACAATCAGGAGAGTCTTGATTCTGTCATGATTTGTGACTCTTCCATTTGTTTCCGCATTGTCTTGTGTTTTCGGTTGGGAGTCTTAACCTTTCGTAGTTGAATCATCTCTTCTCACCCCTCAGAATTATCTTATTTAATGTCCCCTCTTTTTAGTCTGTGCTTTTGGGTCATCTTTATTCGTTTCTATCTGTGATACTGTCAGTTTCAACCCTTGCCAGGATACCTTAACTGCTCTTTGCCATGCATCATTTGAAAAAGTTGTTTCCTTTTTCTTTCCAAGCTTTTTAAAAATCACATCTTTTGTTAATTTACCTCATTTAGGTTGTCTTAATGTTCCTTTGTATTTCTAATACTGCATTCCAGATCTCTGTCCATGGTGGTTGTACTGTGCATTGATAAGTCTATCATGCCTGAAAGACTGTTATATTTAAACCCTTTTAGCACAATAAAATATAATTAGGGGCAAAAACACAACACATTTTAAAGAAAAAATATAGTTTTTTTAATGACCTGATATTTTGTCTACAGTAAACCAGACATACATCCTGAAACTGGACAGAACCCCCCACTTACAGCGGGTGTAAATCCTCTATAAACCAATCCAAAAGGCTCAGCTCTCATGCGGAGGGACTGCAGGGCTACAGACATTCTTATTTTGCCCTGAATCTACTAGCATGGCAGAACAGTGGGTTTACATTTGGCTTAACCACAAATCTGCTGTATAGTTGTATAATTGTTATCGTGTAGTTGAATCTGCTTCATCTCAAATATCTTAACCCCAATTCATCTATTTTGTGCAAAGTTTTGCCAGAGAGCTGCACTGGCCCTCAGGAAGTGCTTTTGAATTCATTAGTTGCCATTTCTCCTAACATTCTATAGGGAGAAAAGGACATTTTTACGAATAATTCTTCAAGGAATATTTGCTTACCTTAGAAACTGACTAGACGTAAGTAGAAAAACAGACGTTTCACAGAAATGCATGTATCTGATCTGGAGGCTGGTAAGATGTCAGTGCTACACTGGCTCATACTCACATGAAAATCCTTGATAGGAAACTGTGGCCATGGCTTTGTTCTTATGACCAGTGGTAACTGTGGCATTTGATCCAGGCTATCTGATTTTTATCTTCCCCAGTGACCCTGTTGTTTGTATCTTCTACCTGTACCAAATTGCAAACTGTGAGATTTTTATTTTAAGCTATATCTAGGCATGTTTAGAGAGACTATATGGTATGATAGAAGGATTGAGATTGAAATCAGCCCAATTTTCATCACAGCTTCACACTATAGAATCTTCTCCAAGTTATTTAACATCTGTGAGCCTTGAAGATGGTTTGGCTAAACAGGACAGCATTGGGTGTCTGGTTTGGCCAAAGTTAGGGTTTCATCCTTCTCCATGCATACTCTTTCTGTGGTTCAGACTGCCAGGAGGGCAGCAGCAACACTAGGTAATGTTTTTCTCATGGAGAGTCATCACATCATGAAGGTAAATTCAAATCATTTCTGCTTGTGTTATGATACCATTCTCTAAATGAAATCACATGGCTAAGTCCAGAGTTGCTGGGGGAGACTAGTGTTAGGAATATTTCCTAACGCGAGCTGCCTGCCAATGCAAAAAATCCTAATCAAGCCAAATCAAAACAAGCCAAATTAAGAAATATCCAGGTTTAATGGGAGATCTGCACTCTCGGGTGGCCCCGAGGAGGAAACCAGAAGACACAAAAACGTGACCCCTGGGGCTGGAGAGATGGCTCAGAGGTTAAAAGCATTGCCTGCTCTTCCAAAGGTCCTGAGTTCAATTCCCAGCAACCACATGGTGGCTCACAACCATCTGTAATGAGATCTGGTGCCCTCTTCTGGCCTGCAGGCATACACATGGACAGAATATTGTATACATAATAAATAAATAAATAAATATTAAAAAAAACAAAACAAAAAAACGTGACCCCTGGAAGGAAGAGAGACCATGTGTTCCTCTTTTGGGGGATCACTTAAATACCCTGGGATGTGGTCCTGACTCCACCCCCAGGGAAGGGTCAGGACCTGGCCTGCTGGGATTTGGAGTCCAGACCAGGCTTGGGGCCTGGGATAGATGCCAGGGGCAGGGGCCTACGCTCCCAACTTGACAACAGTATAACCTGCTGTAAGGGAAGAAAGTGCGAGGAGTGGATATTTGCAGAGTAGTACATGATAAAATAATATGTGTTATCCAAAACTCATCACATCCATGCTTCCATTCACTGCCTATAATAGAATAAAGGGTCTAAAGCAGACAAGAAAACAAATCTAATGGAACCCGGCTATGTTTTAAATATGTTCCACAAGAGCTTTTGTTCTGAAGTCTTAATTTTCTGTGTGTCAGTGCTGGAGGCGTGCATGTGGGGTCAGTGGAGGTGTCTGGGTCTGGAGGCATTGCCCCATGATTGGATTAGTGTCTTTCTTGCATGAGCTCATGGCCTAGGCTTGTTATGCAGGAGTGAAGTCTTACAAAGGACAGCTGCCTGCCCTTTGTGTTCTCCCTGCTGTGTGCCTGCACTTCCCTTTCCACACAGCTGCCAGTGTGAATTCCCATTCTCTGCAACCATGACCCCAAATGAACCTCTTTTCTTTTAGAGATTACCCACTCAGTTAATCATGGTAGCAAAAGTACCCCTTAACAAACCTGGGTGGAGCTGAGGTGATATAGATGATGAGCTGACGAGAACTTTTAAAATATTGTACATTCTAATAGATGAGGTATTTTACCTGAAAAAGTAAAAATGAATGTTATGTAAAATGATAGGGAATGCAGTAAATAACTGATGGGAATGTGGAATATGGTATATTATTTCCTTAAGTTTAATAGAAAGCTTGGAAAGAGAAGTAATTCCAGATGTTAGACTCTGGTTAATTTTGATAACCAGTCTGGTAGGGTCAGAGTTCAATGCCTGGGCAGTCTAGAAAATACAAGATGTCTGGCATTAAAATATTTAAAAAATATAGCTGAGTGTGGCACCTTTAAGTCTAGCGTTCAGGAGGCAGATTTCTGTGAGTTCAAGACCAACGAGTTCTCCAAAGCAAGTTCCAGAACAGCGAGGACAGAGAAACCTTGTTTCTGGGAAAAAGAAAAAAATTAAAAACAGCTATTTAAGGCAGTGTCCCAAAACTAAACACTAACCCACTCTAGATAAGCCTTCCGATTGAAAGGGGCCACTGAAAACCAAAAACATGAAAACCTATTCTGAGATCCCACTCATAAAACTGCAAAGCGAATTGAGAGAGAGAATATTGTAAAAGTTTTCAGGAAGAGAAAAAAACAAATTACAGAACAATTATTAGAAGTTAGGGAGACTCGTCAATGGTAATATTACAATCCTGAAGGCAGTGGTCTAGGGCCTATAGTGTTCAGAATCAGATAATGAATTATTGAGTATTGTTTGACTCAAATTAGGTGGTTATTTTGAGAAGAAAATTTAATCAGTAAAAATAAGGTTATATATATGATTGTCATTCCCGGCTAGCACTGCATATTCTCTTTTTCTTTGCACAGTGAGTAGTTGTGGGTCTCTGTGGTAACTGCCGTCTGCTGCAAGATTCCCTGATGAGGTCTGAGAGAGTCTCTGATCTCTGGGTGCAGCAACAATCATTAGGCATAATTTTACTCCTTATGGCCATTTAACAGAATAACAGGGGTAAGTTCTCCCCTCAACCTATGACCTATATAGCCAGAGCTTCAAAATGGCCATTCCTAATGGCTTCTAATTTTGTCATTCTGGGGATTATATGCATGCTTTTGTTTTTATTTTATTCTCTTGTTTCTGATGACTGTGAACATGCTAGGCAGGTGTTTTCCCAGTGAGCTACACTCTGAACTCTTGTGGGTATGATTTGAGGACTGTCCTTTGGTGAGGTGTAAAGCTATGTAGCTCTCCTGTCACCCAGCTGGCCGAAAGATGGCTGTGTCAGGCTGCATTGTGGACATCAGGTTAATAGTGTACTTTGAGAGGAATGTACATTTGGCCTATGACCACTGACGGTCTTTCGTTCCTGAGCCACTAATCTGCAGCCAGGAAGCAGCCCTGACCCAGTTGGGTGAGGCACAGGGTTATTCTGCCAGTGGGAACATGGCATTTCTGGCAAGAGATTTCTCTTCTAACTGTTGGAGTTGGTGCCATGGCAGGTTTTCCTGACTCCGGGAGCTAAGTGTCGACCCTCCATCCAGCTGGTAGCTTGTGTGTTGGTTTTGATTATCTGTCCCAGCGAGTCCTTTGCTGGCACATCTAATCAGAAAGAAGCAGGCCGCCACACAAAAAGGAACTTTGTATTTTGAAATTAGAACAAGTAAAATTTTATTCAGTTTCTACCAAGATTATGCTTTTATAGAGAAGGGGAGGTTTGTTGGATTAAATTGCTCTGTTGCTGGAGGGTGCTGGGACTCAAACATGGGGCTTCACATGTTCTAGACAGGTACCTTACTTGGAGCTGTCCCTCAGCCCTCAGTCAGGAACACCAGGGACAGCCATGTTTCCTCTGCCAGGTTATTCCTTCCGAATCCCGTCCTTTGGGGTCTTCACCACATTCTTTGGAGGCAGGTCCAGTCATCACTCTTGAGTTTGGGTTGAAGAGAGTGAGAGTTGAGTGACTTGCCTAGGGTCACAGAGGTGCAAAGCCCCAAGTTCTGATTCATGCAGGCTCTTGAAACCGTGATCTTTGCCTCTAAGTTTGACTGACTTTTAGTGCGGCCGCCTTGCTCTGTGAGGGTAGGAAGGCAGCTGCTGTAAACCTAAAATGGCATGAAGTACATGTGTTGTTATTGAATAATGCTCAAAGAATTGAGTCTGTTCTTTTTAAGGAAGTTTGAATTTTGTTTTCTTTTGTCTCTCTTATGAAGTATGCTAGTATATATGTTTAGTGTGTGTGTGTGTTTGTGTGTGTGTGTGTGGAGGGGGCGGGTGTCAGGGATTGATGTCAGGCATTGTCCTCCATAGCCCTTCACCTCATCATTTGAATCGGGGTCCTGCACTAAGCCTGAAGCTTGTCAGGTGGATTAGACTGGCTGACTAACAGGCTCCTGGAGTCCTCCGTCCTCCCAGCTCTGGGGTTGCAGAGCAGCACCCCAGCCTGGCTTTTCCACGGGGCCTGGGAGTCCAGACTCAGGTGGTCAGGTTTGCACCATGAACATGTCACTCACTGAGAGATGTCCCCGGTCAGATACATCGCTTTTTTTTTTTTTTTTTTTTTTTTTTTTTTTTATGAAATATCACGATTTTCTTTTATATTTCTGTTTTAAGTCTCTCTACCCTGTCTGGAATATTGCTGCTGTCTGTTCAGGGTTTCCCATCTGTCATTCCTTGCTGCCTAAAATTAATCATACACATTGATACAGTTTTTAAAACTAAGCTTCTCAAATTGCGTATCTGTTTTTAAACCATTGTCTCCTACCATTCATAATAAGAATACGACCCTACAGCTCATGGTCTCTGACGGTGCGATCCCATCTCACACCCATGGGTCCTTGGGCCTCACGTGATTTCTACTGTTCTCACCCATGCCAATCTATCTGTCCATGCTTTGAGGCATGTGTTTTCTCTATAATCATTTGCTATTTCTGTATGTGTCTGTGTGTGTATTGTATTTTGATTGTCTTTGTGTGTTTCCTATTTATCACATGAATTGTTACCTGCGAAATCAAGAAAAGATGGGAATGCACTGATTTGGTTATATTAAGCACAGGGTTTTGTTTTTTTTTTTTTCTAAATAACATGATGTAAAAGAAAATATTGATTGAAGTTTTAAGTTTTAATGTCAATATATAACTCCAGTTCTAGACTTCCCTGCTTTTAACTTCATAAATTCTAGGCAAATAAAACTTACTGACTTTTCTTTTATGTTTTACATCTTTAGCTGTATTTAACTGTAAGAATGAAAAATGTTAGTATAACTTTAATAATTTAAAATATTTAAAAAAATAAATATTTAATATTTCAGTTTGAAAGATATAGAAACATCCTCTGAATGATAGCAGTATACCTATATGTATATGAGTTTTTAAAAATAAAGTAATATTTGACACTCATAACAAGTGACTTTATCATATAGTTGGCAATACACAGTTTTGATGGTATAAACTGAATATAGCATTATAAATATAAGAAAAATGAGCCATTTGCTTTATCTTAGTTGATATATAAAGGAGGTCACATAGAATATTGAGAAATGACATAAGAACATTTAAAAGTATGTATAAATACTGTTTTGAAATGGTCTGGTAAGACGTGAAAACACATTGCATTTTGTGCAGCAGACTTGCTTCTCACTTAGTATGTATGAAGTTGAAAATATTCCTGACCTTTTTTTGTTTTTTGTTTTTGTGTGTGTGTGTTTTTATCATGTATTTTTTTTATGTCCAGCTCATTTGGTTTGCTTAATGTCATAGATATTCTGTGATGAATATTTTTACTTTAATGTACAAACTATCCAAAATATGTACAGTATACTTTATTTTTGCTTTGTAATATTTCGTATCAGTAAGATAAGAAGTTTCTTCCTCCGTTAATAAGCTCTGTGCATGTTCATGCATGTATAAATCCAAGCTCAATACGGCAGTGCTCCACCGGCCTGTGGCCTGTCACAGGTGCTCTGCTCAGACTGGAGGACCTCATGCTGCGCCCCTTCCCACGCTGGGGACAAACAGTATTAAGCTTCATGCTAATGGATTTGTAACGCTTCACATTTTCCTGAAAACAAATTGTTTCAACTTTTAATTTGGTTTTTTATGACATCCAAATAAAACCGTAAATCTGTCTTTTGAGGCACACAGTTACACACATGATTAACATCACTGCCTGTGTCTGATCAGGTCTCTTAGAGAATGTGACATTGTAAAGGTAGCCCCTGTTAGATTAGGGTTACTCTCGAAAGGGCTCAAGCCTTTGCATGACAGTACATGAAATCATTTGCATTGGTTACATCAATGTTTCATGTTCTAAATCAGACTTGGTCTCACAGCCCAGAACTACTTCATAGGGGTGCGTTTGAGGATGTGCTAATTCTCTTTGTCAGGGAACTGCAGCTAGTATCAATTTTCCAATGAGTTTTTATTATATTAAGATTCATGGAAGAAATAAAAGTGAGCTATTTTTTTAAATTCATTTGTATATATTTGATAAGGATTTTTTTCTCTGTCTCCCTAAGGAAATAGAGAAATTGAGACTAGAACTGAGCGAAAGCAGGCAGCATGTGGAACAGGAGCAGCAGAAGGCAGCTCGGGCCAGACAGGAGTGCCTGCAAGTCACAGAGCTGCTGGGCGAGGCTGAGCGCCAACTGCACCTCACCAGGTATGCCCTAATCCCATTACGCACACAGCACCCAGTACGTCCCACTGACTCTGCCACAGGCTTCCAAACAGTTGTTACTCTTAGTCATTCTATTCACACACAGCTTTCAGGCATATTACAGAAAGTGGATATGTGGCAAGCAAAACACCCAGACACGTGAGTGATGAGTGTGGCAGGGAATCACTGATATATTACAAAACCGTTTGTCTGCAGTACTCAAATATTTAAGTGATTCTTTATCAGTATAAGCAAGATGACATATTTCTACCACCACCTCTCTTATTAATTGTATGTCTAATAAAAATGTTGAAATGAAGACTATGAGAAAATGTATTTATGAAAATAACCAGATTCTGTCACTAGTGAGAGACAAAAGGAAGAGACATGCTAGGAGCAGATTGCAATGGAGTTGATACAAAAATAAGGAATGTGTTTCCTAAGGAGGTGTAAAATTAGAGATGAAGTTGAGATTATTTGCATTCAGATCATTATTATAAGCAGGTTTACTGCAGCAAGGATTTGAATGGCAATGTTTTCCTCATAAGGTACTGTGCTGAGTTTGCCATTGTGAATTTAAGTGAGCATATAGCTCATTCAAAATTAAAATAGGACTCTAGGTTGTAAGCATTGTGAGTTTGCTGATTTAGAAACGTGCAGTGCATGTGTGTACACATGCACATACATAAACATTCATGCATGTGTGTGCATATGCATATACATAAACATATACCGAAAGAACAGTCCAGAAAGAAAGAGAAGTAGCTACTTCACTTCACCATTTCAGAGTTTACAGCTTTTGGTTTTTCTATCAATCCTTTGAGTCTGTTCGATTCTCAGAGTGTCTCAGTTTTTAGAGGGAATTTTGTCTACAATCCCATGTAAGTTTATGGTATCTGATTTAGTTTACAGCATAGGAAAACACTGGTCTTCCCATTGCGGTACTGTGTTGAATTTAAGCTATGAAAGGGGAACGATCCCTTTTGCATTAAATATGACAATGTAATTCTAAGCACGGTATGATAACAGATGGAGAGAAACACTACTTGAACAGCCTGCATTTGGAGAAAAAAAATATTCTAGAGGTTGGTGAACCTCCCAAAGTTTTGGGTTAGTGCTAAGATGCCTCCAGTTCTGTTCAAATCAAACTTTGTTAAAAAACATTTTGTTATGATAATCTTCCAAATGGCTTGACACCTTCTGATTTAAGCAGTGAGGGAGGAGAGAGCAAAAGAGAAGAGAGAAAAGAAAGCATTTAGACATGTATGATCCCTGGGGAAAGCCCCAACAGATGAAACACTTTTGTGAGGAAAAATGCTTAATATTGCAGAATAATAGCTGCTCTTTTAGTGCCCGTTTAAGGCATTGTCACCGTGGCACCGAGAACTACTATTAGCCCGGTTCCTGTGGCTATTTAATCCTCAAAATTCTAAACTTTAGTTCATCTTGATAATGTTGCTGGCTTTTCTTTTCTGTCAGACTTCTATTGAGACGCAGCCATTTGTGTGCTAAGCACTACCAAGCTATAGAAATGGGACAGCTTTTAATGCTTGGTGTGACCGAGCTCTGGTAAATAAATATTAATGCTGCTTGTGCCCCTTTGCGATTCTGTCTTGTTCGGAGTTAATTTCTGGAGTCAAAGTCCGTAGAGAGTTTCCCTAAAGTACCAGTTTGTACCGTTTGACAAGATCAGCTCCTGCAAGTAGAGCATGTTAAGATGCGGTCCCTGCTGAAGTGGATGCATGGTAACCAATTCCTTTGTTCTTAAGAGAAAAGGCTGTGCTTGGTTCCCTAGAAAGCTTTCTTCTGCTGTGCTTTACTTATTCAGAGTCTATAACAACGTAAGCCCACTTCATAGGAATAAAGCTTAATTGGCTATTTTAAGTGTAGTACTTTTTATAAGCATTTTATGCTTCATTTATGTTCATGTTTAATAAAAAAAAAACACAGTCACAAATTTGAAAATGACAGTTATAACGCCAGGGAACCAGACGCATTTCTCCTTCACTCTGGAAGTCAGCCGTGCCTGTTGGGCTGAGTATTCCTGACATCTTTGTAGGGTTTTCGTGCTCGCAGTTCTTTATTCCTTCTGTACACCCAGGAGTGTGATCGGGAAACGGCGGCTGTCTTTTTTGTGTCGGTCAGCCGAAGTACAGAACCCCCCTGCAAGTGAGCATTTTACCATTCACGCTCAGACATTTTTAGCAAATTTTAAAAGTAAATGTGAAAACTATCCTACAAAATGATGGTGAAGTAATGAGTTGAATCTATATAGGTAGAGAAAAAAAAATTAAAACAGGATAGAAATCTGTAGAACATTCTGAAAGAATCACCTACCACTTTTGATATTTGTCCTGATTTAAATTCAAATTGCATTAAAGTTGGGAAATAGAAGTTCAGCCTTCCCTGAAGGACCCAGCTGGTGAATGTCATGTTTACTTGGTTCATAGTTATTCATTCAGCACCTACTAGGCTTTAAGAAATTTGCTCATCCTTAAGCATAAGGAAGAAAATAAGAGTCAATTTCTGCCCTTCAGTTGCTCACACTAAGTAGAGGAGTGAGCTCTTGTGTGGAATCACCGTCGAGTGTTACAGCAGCGCAGGGCTGGACATAAGGGCTGCTGCAGGGATGGCTAGGAGGGAGAATGGACTAGCTCTCCACTGCAGGTAAAGACGGTAACCAAAGTCGATACGGCTAGGGCGCTGTTTGGGAAAGGTCTTAATAAATAAGTTCACGTTAAAAGTTCCAAAGTGGAAAGAGATAGAATACATATTCTAGATAGGGGACTGGTATATACAAAGATATGAATATGGAAGCAAACATAAACTTTCCTGTAAGGTTTGGCGGCAGTTAGGAGCTAAGACTACAAAGGTTCTCAAGAAGAGACCAGCGGAAGTATAGTGGGCAGTGCTGTGGAGCAAGGTGGTTCTGAGAGGGACTGGCCACTCTTGATACACTAAGCTTGCTGTCAACACAGTGGACAATGGACGTCCTGAATTAGGATCCTTATATTGAGGTTGGAGAAGAGACCCTGGTTAGGCAAAGGTCAGCATCTAAATCCCATGCACCACACCTGGCCTGCTGTTTGTTTTGTATGATCAATGCATGAAGAATATTTTTATACTGTTTTAATAAATAGGGCAAGTGAAATTAGTATTTTATCATACCTAATCATCTGTAATTGAACTTTCGTGAGACCTAGCCGTAGTTATCCTGTGTGATGGATGACTGTGCTGGCTGAGCTGAATGAAATCTGCAAAGCCTGACCTATTTCCTACCAGTTCATTCACAGGGAAAATTAACTTCCTCAGGCGCTGCAAGTGAGGTGTCAAGAGAGTTTAGGACAGGTTCAAATGTGTGTTTTTAGAAGACGAGTGGAAAGTGTTGTGAAATTGATTGAGGAAGAGAAGGTTTGTGGAGTTTCCATCAGAAAGGAAGCATGGAAGTCCCGGGGATGGCAATGAAGGCTGGGGCCATGGCTGTCTCAGCCAAATGGGGGGAGGAGGAGGAATCATGTATACAAGAGGCATTCTTAGAGTAATAAATAGGAGAGGAACAATCAAAAGTGACTCCATAATTCCTAGTTTAGATTGACTGGATAATCCTCAGCTTCAACCAGGAAACATAAAGAAGCAACAGAAGAAAAAAATATATGGTATTGGGAAACCTGAGGGTCATGTGGCTTCTGTGTGAGGAAGATTCTGACTAGAGCTTTAGATCTCGACACTTCACAGAGATATTTAATGACAGATGGATAGACAGATAGACACATATTTGAACCCAATTTTTTGGTCTTGCGCCATATGCACACTAAGCACGCACCGTGCCACTGAAATGCAATCCTAGTCCAAGGCCCTATGTTTAAAGTTCAATGGATAAGAGCCACTGGGCAACAAATATCAGATGCAGCCCTTGGATGCATAAGAATACAGAAAGACAATGTGAGACAGCTTGGTCAAACAGTCAAATGCTGTCCCAAAGGGAAGTCATAGAGGGTGTCTAGGACTCTGGGGACAAACCTGGCCATAGTAGAGCATAGTACTACAGAGACAAATCTGATTAGAGCAGGGCATCTAGCACTGCATAGGCAAACCTGAGTCATAGTGCAGTATCTCAGACTCTGGGGACAAACCTGATTATAGTGGGGCATTGGGCTATGGAGACACACCATGGTTATAGTGGGGCATTGGGCTATGGAGACACGCCATGGTTATAGTGGGGCATTTAGTGCTGTAGAGAAAACCTGGGTCATAGTGTCTTCTTCGGGAGGTCACTGTTTTTTAATTTTTAGACAAATTACTTAACTCTTTAGGTCTAATTACTTGTAAAATGAAGTGAGAGCGGATTATTCATTCATTCATTTTTTGTTGTGACTCTGTTAGTAATTTTAACTAACTTGCAAGATTACCTCTTTTTTTTCTTTTTTTTTTTTTTAAATGATTTTCAAGTCAGGGTTTCTCTGTGTTGCCTTCACTGCCCTTGAACTTGCTTTGAAGACCAGACTGGCCTTGAACTCAAAGAGATCCACCTGCCTCTGCTCCCGAGAGCTGGGATTAAAGGCGTGTGCCACCACTGCCCAGCACAAGATTACGCATTTTTAATTTCCTATTTCTGAACACTTAGATTGATTCAAATATCCTTTACACAAGTTGCGTCCTTAGTTTGCACCTCACAGGGAATTTCAAGAACTGTCACTCAAGTTGTTGTCTGCTCCATAACATAGGCTCCACTGAGCTCCCAACAGCGTTCAGGGGATAATCATCTAGTACCTGTCTAATCGTTACCTAACCCTTGCACAGGGAATATTTACACACCACCCTCATGACTGCCGTCTTGCTCTCAAAGCCTCCCATTACACCACACTGACTGTCACAGAGGTCTGCATCACTTAGTGTGGACAGTTGGGTCATCCTGGCCAATGCGGGCCTTCCCATTTCCTTCCTCCCCAGTAACCCTCACGGCTGATGGCTGATTCCCAACCAGATGCAGTGAATGCAGCACCCCTTACAACGATGAGCGCTTCTCTCCTTTCCCGGTTTTACAAATGAGACAACTCAGTGGCTTCTTCTAGCCTAATTGTAACCTTATCCTCTGTTCAGGATCCCCTGAATCCTAATTTTCCTGCTGCGTCCTTGCCTGGTGACTCCTGCTAGAACAGAGAACTTCCTTTTCTTGGTTTCTCCATTCCCCTTGAGGGAAAGCTCTTAGGTTAAGAATATATTCATTTTAGTATATGTTTGGTACCGTGATCCCCATAATAGCTTTTAGAATAAAGCCAGCACCCGAGACTGACACTCACTGAGCCCCAGTCTGTACCCCAGGAACTGGCCAGAAGGCAGCTGCGCTGTCCTTGTGAGCTTCATTTGATGTCAGCTCCTGCTTTCCCAGTTTACAGAGCAGTAAGATGAGTTATCTAAGGTCACTCAGCTGATACGTTATAGAAGAAGATTTGAACCCTAGTAATTTGCCTGCCAAGCTAATCCCTTTCCATTAGGCTGTAATTCTATGTAAATTGCTAGGGAAATGGATAAATGTGATTGTTCCCAAAAAGACAACTGAGAAAATCAGTAGCGCTAATTTGTAATAGAAATAAGTGTTCATGAATCCTTCATGTACTGATTGGAATATATGTCACTACAGTTAGGTCTTGTGGCCATTTCCTTTAGTGTTTGTAATGAAACTGTATTTCTTCTGGATGCATTTTTATCAAGAGGAAGGAGGCTTTTACAGAAAAGTGGAAATCCCTTTACATATTTATTTTTAATAAATCCAGATGTCTTCAGAACTACAAGATTTTATTCCCTTCATAAAACCTTTCTTTGTGTACATGTGTCAGGCTAATTTGTGACAAGACTCGGTATGCAGCCATTGCTGCATGTTTATGTGACTCACTAGCTATTGGCACTGGTGGCGGTCTTCCTCGTAGCTCTTGTGCCTCATTGACATAACAGTCTCTTAAATTCTGTATCCTTTTTCTCGTGTTTGTCATGGAGGGACGTTCCTACAGGAAGCCTTGGACCTGATGGGAGATATACTTGTCATTAAACCTGCAGACTCCTGTTTTTATCAACGTGACTACCATGAAAGTTCTTATCTTTCCTTTTACATAAGTGTTTTTCCAAAGAATTCTCAGAGCAGCCATCTAAGTGAGAAACTATAAATGATCATTATGCCCTGACCTTTCATGACTCATATGGAAAGATCTGACCTCTGTCCTTGATAGCTAGCAAGTTGCTTTTCAGCTTTTATATCATTTTGAAATTGAGAAAAGCTACAGCGGGGAAGTCATGAGGTTGTCCTACTGTGATGGGCAGGCTAATTGGGATAGCAGGTGATTAGGACTACTTTTCTGGAGCTTCTAGATAATAACTGCTATAAATGCTTTCTTGAGTTAGTTTGACTACTCAAACTACCAGCATGAGTCAAGACTTTCTATTGAGTTCTTAGAAACCTTCAAAGGAAGAAATACAGCACAAGGGCAGCTGGTCTTTTGGTTTCTTTGACTGGGGACTGGTGGCAGCACCACCATGGCATGGTATTGGAACTGTCCATGGCAAGCTCTCCTTGTTTGATGATGGCTCATTCATTCAGATTTTTCCATCTCATAGAGCAGATCCTTAATTCTTCAGACTGGAGAGAAATAAGGAGATGCCTTTGATTTCAGACTTAACATATGACCTCTCAACCTGCACTTACAAAATCTCCAATTCCAAGACCACCTGCTTAGAAGCAGATTGTGCTGTGTTCATGATTGCCTTTGGATTTGACAGTCTGCAGCCAGAAGAGCCCCGGGGAGCCAGGGGAAAGTCACCCTTGGCTGGGAGGAAGTTCTTTTACTAGGAAGAAGGTGGGAAGGACCCTGGGTAAGGAAAGAGCAGGTGTCTGCTCTATTGTCCCTGTTAATTTTAAAATATGATCACTGACTTTTCCTTGACCTGAGAAAGAGTATGGAGAGAGAAGAGGGGAAAGAAGAGAGCTTCTCTGTTCATGTTGATCTGAGCCTGGCACTGCCCATTGCCAGTGTAAATCCAAAGAGGCATGGCCAGTTCGCAGGGTCACTGAGTTAGCTTAGAGAAGGAACGCTCTGACCGCAAGAAGCAAGAGGTAAAGAAGGCACTGGGCCTGTGCCAGTATTGCCTAGATCCCTACAACAGTGTCTGCTTGGTACCCATCGATGGTGTGAGAAGCATAAACATCATGTCAGTATAGAAACTAATGCATCTATCTGTATAAGACACCCTTCTTTCCCCTTCTTTCTTCCTCTTTCCCTCACTTCTTTTTTTGAATTTGTATTAGGGGTTGAATCCAGGGCCTTATATGTTGTACACACAGTGAGGACTGAGCCATACATACCCATAGCAATATAAATTGCAACAATTGGGGATGCGAGGGCTTTTTAAAAATGGGAGTGGGTATCTGTTTTTAATTAATATTCAACTCATCTGTGTTGCAGTTGTACAAAACTAGTACTTTGCAAGTGATCCGGAATTCAAGCTAACTTGTTTCATTACAAGGGTTTGAGCTACTCTGTCTCGGTGCCAACACTGAGTTTGATGGAGAGCAGGCCTCAGTAGATAAGGAAACTGTCTAGAAGGGTGAGACTTGAAGTTATAGCTGGGGGGGGGGCAGGGTTTGAAGTAGACCATTAGATGTCACAGTCACATATACACAAAAGTATGAAAACAAACAACAATTTAGAGATAGACTTTGAGGGTTGTAAAATCTCGGCTCTGGAACCAGGACCCAGGCCTCTCTTATTTTTGGTTCCCCAACACCAAGTTTGACATCAAGTGTTTAGCATAAATTTACTTCTGTTCTTTATTATTAAGAAAAAATGGGCTTAGGTCTCAGCTCTGGGCTCATTTGAAGAAAGCATAGCATCGATGTGTCTCTGGCCGTTACATAGTTAACTGCATTTTTTTTTCTCTTGAGTTTTATTCAAGAATTTTTAGCCTAAAGTTTCCATTTAAAAGTTAAGCTCATTTCCCCCTCTTGTACTCCTTGCATGAATAAATTAAGCAGAGAACGTGTCAAAAATAATTTTAAATGAATATATGTGCAACCAACATCTTCAAGGCTCAAAATAGATGGCCTTGGTACTGTTATAAATTGCATCCTCTTTTCCTCCCCCACCTAGTATCAAGGAAAGCAGGCTGCCAAAGAGCCAGGAAAAGGGAGGCACTACATTTTGCTCTGGTGGACACCACACTGCCTGTGCGTGGTCTCGCCACCTGTCTGACAGCCGAGGGCCCCTGGTCTCAGTGTGGCCCAGGGCAGAGAGGCTGGAGTCAGAGGCTGCCAGGAAATGTGTGTCTGCAGGTTCTGCTCAACGTTCCCTGGCTCACTCCTCTCAGTTCCGCGACGCCCAAATGTGTGTGCAATGAAAATGGACGCTGGGGATGCTCTCTTCTCCCCTGCCACACAGGCCCACAGCCTGGAGCATGGTGGCAGCGGCAGCCAACTCATTTTCTGAAGAAGCCCAAAGGAAACCGAGAAAGTATTGCCCACACCACTTGCCTGACTCAACAACAGCGAGCATCAAGTTCAAAGAAAATAGATGGGGGAAAGGCAACAGTGTATAGTTAGTACAATACTCCCAAATCGGAGCTTTTCTAAGAGAGGTCTGTTCTCCAGTGTTAGTGTAAGAATAAAGGAGGGAAGAAAGCAGTCAGTTGACTTAATGATGCTTAATTTCTTCTCAAACACTGCCTCCCTCCTAACTGGCTTTGTTTAGTATGTCAATTATTAGCAATTACTCATTTTTTTATTTAATAACCACACATTTATTAAACAATGAGTCATTGATAAATCCAAGAAGCAAAGATTATTTAAAAAGCCTGAGATGGTTCAAGAGGCTGGGAGATTTTTCAGTTTCTTCAGTGACCTGACTCCACGTCTGCCTCCTGGGGCGTACACTGCTGCACTGTGAGGCCATGTGTACAAGTGAGGGTGGGTTACAGTCAGCTTCAGCTCAGAGCATGCGTGTATGTAGCGGTAGTTAAAACAGCCTGCGGGAGCAGCCTGCCAAGCACACGTCTAGCTAAGGAAGTCTTTGCTCTACCATGGCTCCTCGTGGCCTCCCCCGCATGCATCCCCTCACCTGGGAGAGAACTAAGTGTCTCCTGCTTTGATCGTGTCCTTGGGGTGTACAGGGAAAGATGGGTTGCTTGGGTTCTGGGGACTAGGAGGGATTGTTTCTCCAAAGAAGATCCTGTAAGAAGTCAATCTTGGAAACATCATTGTCTTACCAGAGCCTGTTTCTAACTGAGAGATTTACCCAAAGGTGGGGGGCTGATTTTATATAAATGGACATCTACTAGCGAAAGACTTTGACACCACCCTCCCTGTCCACTGTTGATGTACGTGGAGGAGTGGAGGGGTTGTAAGTGGGCTGTCCTTGCTGGCTTTCCAGAAGCTGTTCTGCTGGGCTCCAGCCAGTGGGCTTCACTTGATCCTGACACACGTCCTTCACCTTGGGGAGAGACCTCCAGGTGCTCTCCATTTTCTACAGATCTTAACTGTGGCTTCCTGAGGATGTACACATCCGTAAAATCCTGTTAACCCATACTCCTGTAAATTGGAGGGGTGGTTCATCTATCTGTTCAGGGACTTCAGTACTTTAATATGAATTCATGTAAAAGAAGCTAATTCATTGTCACAACGTTTAGTCTAGAAAACTTGGGACAATTGCGGCCATGATCTATTACTCTAGCCCTTTTTGACAAGGTTGTAGTGTTGACAAATTAAGGCTACAAAGAGTATTTTGCTAAATATGTTGCTTCCTGTTTTCTAACATTATGTAGTCTTCCATCTCTTCCTGAGATTGTCCTTTGCTAATGGAAGCAACATTGCAACCCAGGAGCTCCTTAGCGTCTACTGTGAGCACTGGTGGCACTTGTGTCCTTTACCTGTCTCTGAAAGACTTTGATTCAGAGCCATTAGTGGTTGAATTGGTCAACAGTGTTGGAGCTGAGAAAACATGATAATCCTATTAAGGAATAATGAAATTCATCTACAGTAAAGGAAAACCCATGTCAGAACTGAAGAGGAACCCACATTTTGCTCCTGCACCCAGACTGATTTTTACAAAGAATTATCTGTTAAAAGTAGAGGGAATAACGGCGCAGGAGACAACTCATACCACTAATAAACTTCTTAGATGATGTTTCATATGTTTGCTTTCCATTGGAGTCAGGACTGGTCCGATTCTGTTGTTGTGACTCCATCAACATTCATCCCTGTCTGTTTTTCATATACAAAGGCTTAGGGATGCCAGAAAACAAACTGTTAACGGAGAATTAACTTCTTTGGCATGCTTTCATACTTATCTTCCAAATTAAAGAAAATGAAATGGGCAGAAACAGAGTGTAGATTACCTCCTTTTTTGTCAAAAATGGTGGGAATTTGAAAATTAATAATAAAGAAGGGAACAGATGCAGTAACATGCCAGAGGGAGATTAATGTGGAGAGTAAAATCTGTGAGCAACAAAACTGAAGCAAACCGAATCAGTGGGAGGTGGTTGTACAATCAAAATCAGGATAAAAGAGAAATTACAAACAACCCTGCGCTTGTCAAAGTAGTAGTAATGAAACCCTGACTCTGCCAGCAGCGAGAACCTGTGTTAGCACTTTGGGGTAAGGATGGTAGCCGGGTGCCAGGTAGGAGGGCAGTGTTAGGTTGCTGGGCAGCAGCCATCTTGTGTAGAACAGATGGCACTGAAAGCTGGCAGGGGAGGGGCTCCTTAGCAGAACTAATCAGACAGTAACAGATAGGGCAGCTGGGAAGGCTGACCACTGAGAGGGAGCCTGCGGGGTAGCTGAGTGCCATGATGTTTGCAGTGGTGTGCCCATTGGTCTGAGAGAAGACCTTGCAATGTCTTTCCCATCTACGGACGAACTGAAACTTTTGTTCAAAAAGGAGAATTGAGTTGGTTTGTGTCAAACTTGGGGGTGGGGTTGAGTGTTAGACTGAGAAGGGGAACTGTCCATCTCCTAAATCAGTGCACGGGTTTCCAGTGTCAGCTTCCGTGAAGGTTGATTTCTGCAGCCTGTGTGGCTCTGCCATGCTAGTCTCCAGCGTGGCACACAGAGTGGTCACTTTATATATTTTATGCATCAGTTTGCAGCATCAGGACAATACTTAAAGTCAGAAAAGACTTTCTGATATGATTTCTACCACAAATGTCTCTCAGAAATGAAAACTAAAAGCAACCAGATGATATATGTGTCTTCTTAATAATTCTTCATAACCTAACTTAAGCTGCGTTTGATTTAGAGCCCCTTGCTCTTCCTGTTTTGCCCCATGTAATCGTGGATTAAACATCAAAATCTAAGCCTACCTTAGAGCCCAAACAGTAAAACAAAAATAAAATTTGCAAAAAAAAAAAAAAAAAAAAAAAAGAGAGAGAGAGAGAGAGAACCCAACCTGTTCAATTTAATTGTGCATTAAGGAGCCTTCATTCTTGCCGGTCAGTGCGTCTGTGCGAATGCCATGTCTTTGACAGGATACCCAGGCCTCTGACATCTGTTTTCAAACTTGTGTCTTTCTTTCTCCTTTTCTTCCAGAAGGTTGATAGTTTGGCTCGATTTATTCATTTTGGAGGGGGAGGGGGTAACATTACCAGGATTTGAAATAGGTGGTATAACATAGCCATATGCTATTTATGCAGCAGTTTTTGCAATAAATCTAATTTAGTGCTGTCAAAAAATTAGACTTATTTGATATAGCAGCACATTAGTAAATGATTGTGGCAGATTTAAAGTTGTCACTTACTCTCTTCTAACTCTTAACAGAATCTTACAAACCCGTTCCCCCCCCCCCCCATCAAGTCTATGAAAACATCTCAGGTCTTTGTCCTACAGATTTGCAATATTTTTATGTCTCAGAGAAGGTCTTGTCTTAAGGTAGCTGAGAAAAGGGGTGAAAAATGACGATCTCCTGTTGTCAAAAAACACTGGCAGACAAAAATCAGTGAACCAGGGGAAACGGTCGCGTCTCTAGCTTGCCTAGTTCCTAGGAAAGCTGAACAGCCCGGCATGTTCAGAATGAAGAGACGCTCACATCGGCTCTTTATTAAGGAACTTAAATGTTTTACCTTGCATCCTACACCCATATGTCGTTTCAGGAAAACTGGCGTTAAAGATGTGAGCGGCACCAGCTCCGTCTTCACCTAGCAGTGCCCTTAGGAGCCGCTTTCCTCTTCCCTGCTGCAGCCTGGCACCCGTGCTGAGTTGCCTTTTTTTTTTTTTTTTTTTTTTTGGTAGAATTTATGTGTCAGGTGTTGTTATCAAACTAAACTTTCTCCTTCCTAATTTTCCTATTTCGAAGATAAAATAAGCACACCGAGTATTAGGCAGTCAAATATTTGTGCTCTCCCGATTCCTAAGTGAGTCCTTCTGTAATAGCCTGATGCTGCTCCCTTTTCTGTGCCTTGAGTTTTTACGGAAGGGAAACATGTTTGCATGTGTGCATTCAGATGCCCGTGTGTGGCTGGAAGTGATGCTAAAGCTTGCTGGTTCTTCTCATTTCTTTCTGTTCTTATCTGTAAATTTCTAAAAGACGGCTCTGGTGTCTTTCGAAATACAGATTTCTGAGGAGCAAGCGTTCCTTGCAAGCTGCCTCTGTTAGGCTAGCATTCTGCTAATGCTAGTTCCTTTCATGTAGCGTAGCCACCACAGAAGTGATCTAATTACCAGGACTCGCTCAGTGCCATCCAGAAGCAGGGATCCAGGTAACCAAACTCCCACCAAACGCGAATTACACTAAAGAAAAAAAAATATCCAGAAAGGTATGAAGCTTGCTGGGTCCATCAGATGCAGTTGGAATTTTCTCCACATGAAGTAGAAACTATTTAGAAATGCTATTTCAGTGAGATAAGAATACTCCCCTTGGAGCCCATATTTTCATACAAAATCCATATATTAAATATTATTGCATATTACATAAGGATTTAAATAATATATTTAAGTTTAGTAATATATTGGAAATTGGTGCTAAAAATGGCACCATTTTTTAGCTGTAAATTCTGTTTGACTTTGTATTTAGCAACACAATGCTTTTCCTTCACATGGCCAGAGAAGTGCTTTGAGAAAAATCTGTTTTATAAATTGTACATATTTAACCAACAAAACCCCTCAAGTTCAAATTAAATTCCCTGTGTTTCCTCGACTGATTATAAATTAAAACATTTTCAGTTTTTAAAAGAAAAGTTGAATTCTTTACTTTATAAGGAAATTATAAAAATTTTCAGACCTCTGGATTTAACATTACATCTGAGATTTGTTTAAATCTCAAGGTGGTTATCCGGCAACTCCTGCATGAATTCCACCACGTCATATTTAGGTGTGCATTGTGACAGGGCTTTGCTTACATCTCTAAAGAATAGCTTCCCCTTTTAAATTTGAATTGATAAATTTGAAAATAGAATCGCTGGGTTATTTTTTCTTTCCTGAACAATAATAGTATCTAAAATACTAATAAATTATTAAACCCTAAGGAGTTCTGTGTGTCTGTCTCGTGAGACTGGTACCCAGAGCTGTAGCTGACAGTCAGATCGACCGAACATCAAGTTCCCACTTCATCTCTGTGGGCTGCTGTTCCCCATAAAGCTCATCTGTCAGACAGCCTACACTTCTATAGGTAGATTTTGTGTTCGCTTGGCAGCCTCTATTTCATTATTATTTAAGCAGAACCTTATTTTTTAATGCTAGATTTAAAATGTGCATGGGTTGATGTATATAGTCTCAATTATAAATTTTTCGAAGCAGTGATGGAGCTGTGTGTTAATCCTTAGCTTATAATTGAAATGGTACATATTTGCACATTTTAAGCCTTTCAGTGTAAAATTTCTTCATTGGAATACTTTCCCCTTGGCTAATTCATTAGTGAAAATATTTATCCCTCAAGTTAATGCTACATACTATGTAGCAATTTTTACATAGTGTAAGCTTGTTTGCGATATTTTCATTTCACTTTAAAACTTTTATTTTGCTTCTGATACATATAGTTCATACTCAATATAATGAGAAGTGCAGACACACGTGAAGAAAATACATGTCAGCTGTCTGCTTTTACAAATGATCATTAAAACACCCTGTCTTTACTACTTTGACTCCAAATTATTGTCTTCCCGAACCCAAAAGTAATTTTCACAAGTAAATTACACAACAGAACTCCATCTTCTGCTGGTTGGCAGCAGAGGATTTAAATCCATGCCGACAGTTCATTTGACAATGACCTTGAGGGGCTTCGCTTCTTGAAGAAGAAAGCAGAAGCTTGCGGTAAACAAAGTTCACTTCTGACAGATGGATTGAATGACAGAAAGGTTGCGAGTGCCAGAATAGCCCTGGCAGAGGAGGAAATGTTCAGTGGAATCCAACAGGAGAGGAGGTGTGAACAGGTGCAGGGTTGCTGACGGAAGGGGAACCAGATGGAAGGAGCCACAGCCAGTTTATTTAAAGGAAAAGGCAGAAAACATTGAAAGGCTGTGCGATCAGTGGCTAAAAGTGTTCATAGAGGAAGGTAAAAATTCACAAAGCAAAACTGCACAGTGGGGTAGCTAACACTTAGCATAATGGTCGTAATTTGTGAGTTTAGTTTGCAAGTTGCAATTGAAATACATTCATCTTGGCTCTTTGCACCATCAAGTATAGATATTTGAAAGTTGTTTATTTTTTTAAGTTTCCAAGCTTTTTTAGATCCATCATTAATTTATTTTTTTTCCAGCCAGAAGCTTCGTTGTGATAATACTAAAATTGTGTCGTCAGCTAAGAAAAGAAAAAAAAAATGAAGTGAAGGTTAGCGTTCCATTCAGATTCATCTCGTGATGCCTCAGTTTTGTTCACATATGGGAAGCAAATGCATGCAGTGTTGGGTGACATCTGTAATATCTAAGAGATTTGCAATGTTAGGCTCGATGCTGTGGGTTGTTTTTGTTGTTCAGAGTCTCTGTTCATTTTGTGAAGTCCAGCATCTTATTTCAGTGAGGAGAATGCCTGAAAATACACATTTGGTGGCCGCAGCCTGCCAGTCGGTTTCCTCTGCTGAGGTTGCCCTAGCTTCCGTGGCCTCCATGACCTGCCTTCAGGCAGACACCTGCACACTGAGGCACACGTTCAAATAGGAATAGCAGACAGTGGAGCAAGAAAAAAGGCTTTGCTAGTTTTCTTGGACATTTTTAAATCAAACTTTCTTCTGTCCTTGCTGGTAGTCCGTGTGGTCACACCATGCGTGCAGCTTACATGAGCCTTTGTCTCTCACGTTATCTTGAAAAGTTTCCTGTGTCAGGTGGCCAGCGAGAAGACGCTGGTGGAGGAGGAGCAATCAGGGAGGAGTCTCAAAGACGACAACAAAAATGGACAGTTCGTTTGAAGTTTTCGTAACCTAGTGATTTTTCCTCGCACATGTCTGCGTACTCTCAGAGAGACTGTAGACGCAAGGGGTTAAGAAGGCTGAGCACTTCCTGACCCAGAACAGTCTGAATGGATGGAACACTGAGTTTCCAGATAATCTAGGAATTGTGGCACATTTTTGTCAGTAAATATTAAGAATCAAACTTTGATTGTTAATTGAGGAAGATGTTCATTTATTTCTGTTTGTGGGCGTCAGCACTTTTGGTCTCATTTAAGTTTGGGAAAGGCTATCTACAGCTATGTTCTGGAGACAAAATACAACATGATTTCAAATTTTCCTTGAAAATGGCTGGAGTACATTTGCTTCAGTGGTAGTAAGTTGGTTATGCCACCTTTCCTGGCAGAGTAGCTGGCTGTCTTCCCTGTCAGTGCCTGTAGCATGATGCTGACTTACAAAGTAGTAACTAGAATGCACATGAGCTGTGGGGTTCAAAATCCCGGGCAGAAAAAAGTCCGAGAGTAATTAGTGTTATCCATAGCATGTAACCCATAGATTTGGTTGTGTGTCCTTCACAGATAGAACAAGTAGCTTCCCCAGAGAAGGTCAAGTTAGTTGTACCCAGTGTAGTGAATCCAGGGCCTTTAATTAAGGGGGTCTTGCAAGGTGTTTTTCAATGAAGCGTTAGCAGCTTGGTTGCTGTTATCTATCATTGATTGAGCACTTATTCTGTTTCAGCTGCACCAGGCAGCATTTAGGTTTTAAAATGAAGAAGCCAGAGTAGTCCTTCACATATACCAGACCAGATATCAGACAGTAGCAGATAAAGTTTGGAAGTTTATGTCTGGGTATCTTTGTCTATATAACCTAGAAAGCATTATGTATCAGTTATAATTTAAACTCATTAAATAAATTAATAAAAGCATTTAGCTAATGCAGTACTTTCCGTAGTAGTGAGAACTGAAATACACTTAAGCTAAGTGGCTTGCCCAAGGCCACACTTGTTTAGTGGCTGCAGGAAGTAGAATATCCATCTCCTTACTAAGCGAACTGTTCTGTTGAGTCTCTCCATGTCTCCAGAGGAAGACGTTAAAGGTACACATTAGGAAAACCCGAGTTAATGTGTGGTAGAAACCTAGTAAACTGCCATATGGGGATTATTTGTTCTTATTCGTCACTGTGTCACACCTCCTGCTGCCCCTTACCAGTCCCTTTGTGGAAAGCTGTGCAACTCCTAGAAAGAAGGAAGGTGCTTTCACCCACTTTGAGCTTAGCCAGTCCTTTGAAGTGGGATGTAGGGGGCAAAGGTTCTCTATTGTCACCCAGAGACTAGCTGACCACTCCCACACCAGTGACCTTGCTGGAAAGTCTTCTATGTCTCCTGCCACAATTTTGCTATTATGAGTGTTCGTGAAGGTCACATTGGCATGTGAAGAGTTAGTGGCTGTTTGAGTTTAAATACTTTTTGTGATTCTGAGATTTAATGTAATAAACTATTAGTATGGATACTTTGGTCTATAAACCTTCAGACAGTCTCTGACTGATACTGAAAAGGATGGGCCCCTGAATTGGACTCTGAGATAGAGTTCCCCTTCCTTCATCCCTCAACACTTGGGTCATCCTCCCTTCTATGTTCTTGCCCTGCACAGAAGTGGAGCAGCCCGTGAGTAGTAAGCAGGCTCTCGGAATCCAGAGCTTTGCCTTCACTGTGTGTGAACTCTCTGCAGCTACAGTGGGAGGCGCATGTAACTTACCCTTAGTTCAAGCAGATTCTACCAGTGAGTTTTCTATAAATAACCATCTTGAGATGATAATGATGCCTAAAATTGGGGCTCTCAAGAGGACTTAGTCTGTGTTGCCCTAGCTTTTAAACTCGCTCCTCTTTCTGGGTTTTCAAATTAGATTCCTTCCAGAAATTGAACCCCGCCGCTTTTTATGGAATTTTGAAACCATTCACCGGCTTATTTGTGTTTCTCAAGGTGCAGATAATGTCCTGTAAGAAGAGAATTAACTACAAAGGGAGAGGATTAACTCACCAGGCAGGGATGGTTCACTAAACTGGCTAGCAGGTTGATAGCTATGCAGTCTCTGGGAGAATTTGGAAAGGGCTCATTTCCTACTAAAAACAAACGTCCAAGGGTGGGATCATGATGGCTGGAAATCGAGCCCAGGAATCCTGGGGAAGCTCTCAGACAACCTGTTATTTCTCACTTAAAAATTACAGAAAGCTGACTACATGATAAACATTTTCCAACTTTATTTCAGTCTTCAGTCCATTTACAGAAATAAATATCTTGCTATCACTGAATAATTCCCTATTATGGTCTGTAATTTAATTTTAAGTGTAAAGTTCTATTTTGAGAGTTATTTAAAATCAGATTTAACATGCAAAAACCTAAAGAGATATCATCACTTTTTAGGGGGTGAGGGATTGTACTGGGGATAGAACCCAGGGCCTCACACATCCCAGACATGCTGTCTATCACTGGGCTACATTACCAGCTTTATCATTTATCTCATAGAATGTGGCACATACTTTAGTCTTAGCTGTTCTCAGTGTCCTGTTAGAATTATCCTTTCTTCTACCTTTAAGTGATAACTGACATAAATGAGAACATTATCAAGGTTAAAAATGTTTCAATAGCATTTACTTTTTATATATTTTGAATTTTCATGTCTCTGTAAGGCATATCCATTAGGTATAGCTGAGTAATACATTTTTATTTGTGGAACACTGGATTAAAAATAATACTTTGACTGGGCAGTGATGGCACATGCCTTTAATCCCAGCGCTTGCGAGGCAGAGGCAGGCAGATTTTTGTAAGTTTAAGGCCAGCCTGGTCTGCAAGAGCTACTTTCAGGACATCTAGGACTGTTACACAAAAACAAACAAACAAAAAACCAAAAATAATACTTTGGTACAGGAGGTAGACCAAGGATTTATGCTTAGATAGACCAGCATGGGAGCCACATAGGAAGCAAATATTGCAATTAATCAATATGCTTAAAATTTTTCAAATAGCCACATTTTTTTAAAAGCAAAAGGAAACTGGTAACATTAATTTTTAATGGTGTGGTTTATTTAATTAAATAGCAAGGAAATAGTACAATTTTTACACGTGATCAGGGTAGCACATCGAAGACGTTTTTGCCTCTTTTTCTCCCTTCCTCCCGTGCTCTCTCTCCATCTGATTCTGTTTCCTAGCACATGTCAATTCCATTAGCTCCAGTTCAGATGCTCAGTAGCCTCCTATACTAGCATCTGCTAGCTGTAAGCTTTTGTCCCTAAGTTTTTCCATGATATATAACATAGATGCGACTGTATTGTAGGAGCTTACCCCTAGATACACAACATAGATGCGGCTGTATTGTAGGAGCTTACCACTGTATACATAACATAGATGCGGCTGTATTGTAGGAGCTTACCCCTGGATATATAACATAGATGCAGCTGTATTATAGGAACTTCCCCCTGGATACATAACATAGATGCAGTTGTATTGAAGGAACTTACACCTGGAATCCTATTTCTATGGTTACAAGGTCTTTTAATGAAACAAATTTATTTCAGCTTGTTCTTTATTTCATTGGCAGTAGCCAAGCCTTATTTTGACTGTTCTGATGCACCATCTCTCGAGGAGGAATAAGATAAAGGAGCATACGAACTAGACCAGCATCATAGTACAGGTTCTAGATCTTACTACCCCATCTTTGACATATTAGAAGCTGTGGAAAGTGACTTTGATAAAGAAAATAACTAGATGCTAGACCAATACTCAGGTTTAGACACCCCTTACCTGGTGGTTCAGACTGGGCATTGCTAACTGCCTCATATGGAGACCCCACAGCATCCTGATTTCACTTTATGGATGTGAGGCTGACAAAGATGAAGTTCCACCTGGATATCACACCGTCCTGAGAGGAACCAGGCTTAAAGCCTGGCTTGTGTGTATCCCAGAGCTCAAGTGCACACCCACTGTGCACTACCACACTCCCTGTGTAGCTGTTAGCTGCAAGATGGAGGTTTCATTTCTCCTCAGGTTGTTTGTCCTTGAGATTATTATAATTACTGCTTTACTTTGAATAGTCATCTTGTAAGGAATAATAATACATGTAATGATTGTAATTACTGTGTTATCACTAAACCAAAAATATTGTATGTCCAATTCTCTATAGTTCTATAAGGAGAGGTACTATTAGTGACCCCTATTTCTTTTTATTAAATATCATGTTAGACACACTAAGGGCACAGAGCTAACACACACACAGGGCTTTGATGCCATGCCTGGTTGACAATAGAGCCCATTTTCTTAAACTTTGCCTCCTGTACAAAGGACTGCCGCAGTCCTACTGTGAGTAATGGGATAAAGAGATGGTATTATGGGGTTTCAGTTGCTTACATTCCTAACAAGTAGAAAAACAGACGTGAGTTTGGACATTGCTTTAGGATAGACAAAGGAGCAGGTCATCAAGAGAGAGATGGAAGAAGGTGGCAGGAGGGCCTATGAGGTTACACTGAGAGCGGGCGAGAAACAGAGAGGACCAGTGAGTGCCTAAATTATGACGTAGAGGAGACAAGACTATGTAAGAATTGCCACCAGCAAGTGTTAACAAAGCCAAACAGGAAGTCAGATCTGAGGCAAGAGAAATGTTTACCCCATTGAGAAGAACAAGACAATGGGAATCTGAAGACATTCAGATCTGTTGCTCCCCATGGAAACATAGTACTTTTCAGCTCCATGGGGACAAGTGACACAAATGTCACCCCAGCATTGAAGTTGAATTTCTCTTTTTGTTATCAAGTCAATACTAGTAGTCATTAAACCACAGTGCTGAGTCCTGTACACAGACGTCCAAATGTCTGGCCAGCAGTGCTCAAGCAATAGTGAGGTGACGCGCTGTCG
Source organism: Chionomys nivalis (assembly GCF_950005125.1). Lineage (NCBI taxonomy): Eukaryota > Metazoa > Chordata > Mammalia > Rodentia > Cricetidae > Chionomys > Chionomys nivalis. The sequence continues at coordinate 17,813,637 of NC_080090.1, read as the reverse complement.
AAGAGGTCACAAGTTAGCAATAGTGAGATGACTAAGCGCGCTGTCAAAGAGGCCACAAGTTAGCAATAGTGAGGTTCTGCTGTCTTCGGTGCCGCAGTCCTTGCGCCTTCAAACTCCTGGCTGTTTCTTCTGTTTGAAACCGAGCTAGACACTGAGATATAATTTCAAGAAGACTTAATTACAAATGAGAGTCTGTTGATTTGCTATAGTTTGCTTAAGAAAGCACTGACATAGTTAATATATTTTGAACATATTTCTACTACAAATGGCCAGTATTGTGTTACCCAGAATGCTCTCGTGAAAAGCACCTCTATCCTAGCACTCCAGACTAATAAGCCTTACTCTGTCATATTTGCTAAGTAAGTTATTATAAAAAGTTACCTAATAATTCTTACCATTATATCATATTTATCAATAAATTTAATAGCTACAAATGACCCCAAATATTCAACATGTAATTGCTTATTGTATAAAATAATTTAAGATTTTTAATAGTGGCAGGAATTCTTCAGTAAGCCATATTTTTGAGAATGATTCACAGCCTTTATTTGGTCATGGAAATGCCTTTGTAATATATATTGATCCTATTAGTGTCTGATTTGAAGTTATTCATCAGATGAATTGATCATGAGAAATACTTAAATAAGTTGATACTTTACAGGGAAAAAAAGCATAAGTGGACCAAAGATGTCAGTTTACATGGACAAATTATGAATGGAAAATAGGAATTTTTGGTGATGTGAAGATACAAAATCAAAATCATCATCAACCTTATTTATGTAGTAGCAGATTTATATTCATATTTTAGTGTGAAGATTTGGGCACATGGTACTGTAAAATAGGCTGTAGCAATACTTTACCGTTCAGCAGAACTTTGTCCAGCAATCCCATGATGCGTCAGGCACCCACCCCTGCCCTGGGACAGAGGAAGTTAAACAGAAAACTAGGGAGATGTGCCTTTGATGGCCATTTAGCCTATGGTTATACCTGTGGTTTCTACCCCATGTAAAGAAGCCATTGTAGAAATTGCTCTTACTATTGCTGTAGTAATAAGTGCTTTGCCTGCTTCTAATGTTGTCCCTTCCCCATCTGTTCCCTTGCTGCCGCCAGAGTGATCTTTCTCAAGCACGGGTGTGATCACAACAGTCTCCTGCTCGAAACCCTACATTGGCTCCCAGTTTCCCTCGGGATAAGGGCCTTAAAAATAGCTCAAGTTCTGGCTCCTGCTTCTATCTCTAGTCTCATCTTTCTTCAATAATCTCCCCTCACCAACTGCTCACTGCTACCCCACAACAGATATACTCCAGCCTCCATTGGTGCCAGATGTTGGCAGTTTTCCAAAGGCACCTGGCTCCCCCTCTTCCCCGGGTCTTTGCACATGCTGCCCACTTTACTTGTCACGACAGTCTTCCTCTTCTCTGTAAGGTAACTGTACGCAGGCTATACGGCTGACTGTGTAAGCCTCCAGACAGCAGCCCTCTCTGTCACTAGCCAGCCCCTCTCTCCTGTCCATTCTACTTGAGTGACTGCAGGAATGTAGCCCTATTTCAGTATTTACTACACTCTTGGTTGAGTTTTAAAGAAGAAAAAACATTGTTTATTTTGTTGACTAGACTAAAAAACTCTTAGAGCATGGTCTGTATCTTTTGTATTTTATATTGATCCATCTCCATACATTTGTGTTTGGCAGAAAGTAATTGCTCAAGTGTTTGCTGAACGAGCATTACACTATTTGAGTAAACATGAGTTCCCTGTGTATAAGGCAATATGGAATGGAAAGAGCCCTGGACTTGGAGGCAGAAGACAGGTATAGTTCCAACTCTGCTAGTTAACCAGCTTTGCAGGTGGCTTTGAGAAAATCCCCTGTGGGTCTGGGGAGATGCCTCAGTGGCTAAGAGAGTTTGCTGCTCTTCTAGAAGACTCCAGTTCTGTTCCCAGAACCTACACTGTCAGTTGGCTCACAACCACCTGTAACTACGGCATCAGGATATTTGATACTCTCTTTTGCCCCCACCCAACCAACACCATACACACACCATACACTCATACACATAAATGAAAGTAAATATTAAAAAAAGAGAGAAAGGAAATATCTTAGCTTGAGATACTTCCTGTTAAATAAGAACGGTCTCTTCCATATCGCTGAATTCATTGGAAGAAAAGACAGTTCGATGCATCTGACTGTGACTTGTGAAACAGAAGGCACAGTCATGTGCGGGATGAAACAGGAGCAAGGGCAGATGTCACTCAGTGTTAGAGCTCTTACCTAGTATGTGTGAGCCCCCCACACATGGGGAGTTAGTAAAAGTGAATAGAATGTGTCTGAGATCAGCAGGCCCCTATGTAGGTGCACCTGCGTCCTCCTTGGCCTTGAAGGTGAGTTCTCAAGGGTTTCAGAGATGCTGTAAGAACATTTTTGGAGGGAGATGTATGTTTCTGTTGAACATTTCCTTTCCTTTGTGTATATTTCTTTGAAAGAGATTGACCTCCTTTTGGTTTCTGCTTTCTTTCCAAGAACTGACTCATGCTTGGATCTGAGGCTCAGATCTCAACATTACACTTAAAGTTCTGACACAGTTTCTAGCAAGGAAAATGAAAGTGCCACTGAGGAAGGAAGATTGTGGACCTGGGGCCTTTCCTGATTATTCTTCCCCAGAGTTTTGATGTTTACTTAAATATAAGAATATAGCCACTGTTGGCAATAGCCAGGCACTGGCGACAGTTACTTTGTTCATCCCAAAACATGGGAAACACCATGCCGTCTGCTAAGGTTATGATTGGTTTGTGTTATTACTTTGAATAATGATGATAAAGCAAAATTAAATTCTTAGTTAAAGTGGGAATTTTCTCATCACCCTTTCTAGTCATTAAAAAAGGACCTGTGCATCTGGGTGGATCCTTACAGCATTCCCTTAGCAGTTATTCATTCATCCATCTGTTTATTCATGCATTAAATATTTATTGACTGCACAACTATATCAGGCACAATTTAAGGATTTGTAGGTACATTCATGAGAAAACAAAGGTCGGCTTTCTCTCTCTTTTCTTTCCATGCATTCTATGCTAGAAGTCTTACCAACTTGAGGCAGAAAATGTGTTCATGAAACCTTTCAGGGTTATTGAAGAGGCTGCTGTACTCTTTGTACAAGATAGATGCACTAGGAAGAAGAAGCGGCCCCACCCATACAGGACATCTGGGAAATTAGGAAGAACCGGCCTTAGATTTGACCTCCAGGATTGATGTAGGAGGTTCTTCTGTGTATGTGTTTCTCTCATTGGTTGAATAAAGACACTGCCTTGGCCTTTTGATAGGGCAGCACTTAGGTAGGCGGAGTAGACAGAACTGAATGTTGGGAAGAAGGGCAGAGAGAGTCGCCATGGAGATGCCAGGTCAGACATGCTAAATCTTTCCTGGTAAGCCATGACCTCATGGTGACATACAGATTATTAGAAATGGGTTGAATCAAGATGTAAGAATTCACCAATAAGAGGCTAAAACTAATGGGCCAGGTTGTGTTTAAATGAACAGTTTCTGTGTGATTATCTAGGGTGTAAGCTAGCAGGGCAGCCGGGACAAACAAGGGGCCCCGCTCCCCTACAGCACATTTGTTTTTCAACAGCCACACAGATAATAAGGAGGTACATGCCATTCTCTGTCTTTCGTTCTGTGAGCTTTCTTTGTGGTATGTATGTGTTAGTAAAAAGGATTTGCATAACAGAACTGTAAGCAAATATTTAATTCTAGTAACTGGTATATCTTCTCTGTTGTTAGCAGTTTTGGAACTTTCCGTGGCTTCCAAGTTTGAACAAATCAGTGAATATGTTTAAAATAATAGGAGCCAAGTTTCTCGCTATTGAGCGCAAAAATTACAGTTATGGAAAGAAGAGAGATGAGATTCTATCTGTGTTATTGGATTATAATTGAAATGTTCAGATGCATGTACACACATTTGTTCATATGGATGATGCACACACAATTTCACATCCGTATTAATAGTATTAATATTAATACACTTGTATGTTTTGTACCCTGACTTTGCCTACATATTTTACTTATAAGCAGTGACTCCACAGTAGCAGCAACCTTGTCCTAGTGACAGATCTGAGTTTGAAAGATACTCCATTACCCAACTCCAGGATGAGGTGAATCTTCAAATAAACAGTCAAAATGGTTTATAATACATAAAGTAAGAATCTAGAACTCCAAAGTAAGATCAGTAAACTCATCAAGGAGATAGTGAAATTCTTCTGTACAGGATGATAGCTAACTAGCAGTAATAAATATACATAAAGAGCTATGGAAAAGCCATTATCATTAGATGTGGAACTAGCAGGTTAAATGTTGTTACACAGTGAGATATTTGCATAATCTCAGCATCTTCTGATTACCTACCAATTCCAAACCTGAGAGAGCTCACCCAACTCCATCCCTTAGGATACCAGCTCATGTGGTTAATCATATGTTTCTATTCCCAGCCACTAGGCCAGAATGTGTCTCTAGTTGTTCACAACAGATTGCAGTAAAATGTCTATAATGGATATAGCTTACCTCTACAAAGGAGAGATTTCTCCCCAGCCTCAAGAACAGTTATTCAAAGATATTAATGATACAGACCAAGTGATCAAAGCTGGTGTTACCAATCTGAGACAATTGGGTATCATGTGTCCAAAATACCACCTGCACCAAACTCTTCTTCTCCTTTATGCATTCCTTCCAGGATAGTTTTTTGGCTCGTCTGCATGTAGATCTTGCCACCTTGTTGTTGATGCTCTCTCATGGCAGTAGTGGTAGATGCTAGAGACAGGAAAAAGTGGTAGGCAAGTTCTCCACCACCAAACTAAATCCCAACTTCTTGGAGGTTTCTTCAACCAGAGGGCCGACTACCACAAAGTGCTCTATATAATGCTTTAAAAGTAAACACCTTGTATCTCCAGGGTATTGTGTGTAATAGCAGCATTTCCACACTCAGAGGAAAGGTGATGCAATGTGGGGGATGGGAGAGGTACCTTAGTCACCACCTGCAGATGGTATTGGTGACACCGCTAGGTCCATAGGTGTACTGGAGGCATACAATACTTCTGTCACACCCAGGCTTACTGTTGAACTTGAGGAATATCAATTATTTTAATGAAGAGCTAAGGGGTCACTTTAGTTCTGTTACATGTAAAATAGCAAGAAAAGAATGAGTAGTATGGAAAACAGATTTATAAATATCATTTTGATTGTCTTAGAAAATATAGCCAGCCAGGACTGTAATTGGAAAAGGGGATCTAATAATTGTAAACTTAGATATTTTTGTTGTTTTTCTTTTGTTTTGAGATAGGCTCTTTCCATCTAGCTTTGGCTATCATGGAACTCGCTATGAAGACCAGGCTAGCCCCGAAGTCACAGAAATTAACCTCTCTCTGCCTCCTGAGTGCCAGAATTAAAGGTGTGTGACAGCACACTGGGTGACTTGACTTAATTTTAAAGCCTTTCCAGTACCTGTTCACTCCTTTCTGTTCTCTTTTATTAAAAACAAAAAATTCCTGAAGTAGTAGCGCACACCTTTAATCCTAGCACTTGGAAGGCAAGGCGGGTGGATTTCTCTGAGTTCAAGGCCAGCCTGGTCTACATAGAAATTTTCAGGCCAACTGGGACAAAGTACTGCAACTCTAACACACACACACACACACACACAGAGAGAGAGACAAAAAAGAAGATGAAAGCATGGGCACGGCTAGCGTGTAGATCCCAGCTGTTGTTGGTAACTTGAAGAACGAAGGTAAATAGGTTCCTTTTCTTACCATGTTTGCTCTTTTTTTCAAGTTAGATTTATTGAGCTGAATTTAAATACAATAAAAGTTAAATTTTCTTGAGACGGGGACTCATAATATAGTCCAAGTTGTGCTCAATCATTCCTATGCTGGAGCAATAGCCACGCGCTGACACACATGGCAAAAGTCACTAACTGTAGGTAGTTAAGTTAATGTGTTGTAGGGAGTAATACAGTGTTCGAGCTCTCACATCTGTGACCCAGACCCTTTTCTGTTAGCCCAGAACTTCACTCACACCCTTCCCCTGTCAACCCTGTTGCCTGGGGTTACTAGTCTAGAGTGCTAAGTACACAAGATTATAAATATGGCTTTGGTGTCCTGTTCCTCTAAGCATACTGCTTTGGGGTCCATCCAGTGTTGTGTGTACCATAGCTCCTCCCATTCTTGCTGGGTTTCTAGGTTTTCTCTGGCTAGGCTATCCCACACAGCTAATTCATATAGCGGGTAATGGGCATTTAGGCTGTTTCCAGTTTTTAGCCACCTTGAGTATAATTTTTTAACATTATTATTTGTGTTCTTATTTGCATAATAGAGTTAAGTAGCTGCTTTGTTTAATGCGACCATCAGTAACTGAGAGAACCATACTGAGAAAACCTACATGGCAGGGGTTTTTGGTTGAGCTGTCTTTAGGAGATGACAAAGCTACTTGGCCAGTTGGTCTCTCAGCTTTCTACACCTTGGTAGCCTTCCTCTTTATACTTTATTCTCATGGAGTGTTATACCATCAACCTATTGTTTATCTTTGTCCAGTTTGAAATCTCTTCTGGAGTCAAGGCCCACTAAACCTTGTTTATTTTCACTAGATACAATGCCTAGTATAACGTCTTCCACAAATATGATAAATATCTAGTTGGTCATTTGACTTCTTCAGTCTGTTCCTTGGATACCTGAGTGATGTTTACTAATTGTTCATGTCCACTATTACATTACTTCTACAGTGTTATAAAATAGGTTTCCTTGAGCAAAGATAGTTTTATTCCTACCTATGCATTAAAATTATTCACTGTGTAACTTATAAGTAGATTTCAAATTATTTATGGCCCCCCAAGTTTTTAAAATGGATTGTATTTTGCTGTTGTTTAACTCTAAAATGAAAAGGTTACATGAAAGAGAATACGATTTCCTTTCATATCTGATGTTCGAGAGTTCATGAGAAGCTGGTCTAATCAGAATGGACTTACAGGGGAGAGGAACACAGAAGAGGGCTGACAGAGCGGGAAGGAGGCAGGAAAACAGCCACGTGCCACGCGCATTTCTGTGGAAAATAGAATGCATATTCTCTCAAGGAGATCGGCAGTTGTGGCAAGAGGTCTTTTGTACAGCTTTATGAGGAGAACTCAGCCCATGTCCCTTCTCCAGTCAGTTCAGAATGTCACTTACTAGGCAGTTCTCACTGCTGAGTGCCGTCATTTATCAGCTGGGAACCATAAATCCGTGCTTGCTTCGCGCAGTCTCTGTTCTGCTTCTGGCTTTATGAATAATGTTCCCTTTCCTCTCTCAGATACACATGGATCAGAGAGTCTTGTAGTGATCTCATTTGCACACTCGAGCCTCTGTCTTTGACTCTAGCGAGTGTTCAGATTCGGACATGGCTGCTCACGGAAAGAATGCAGAAGTTCCTACATCAGCCGCAGGCTTTATATCATGCAATGCTGTTGAGATTGATCCAGCTGGGCACTCTGTTCTAACAAGTCTGAGAAAGTCTTGCCTAGTTACAGAGGACTCCGGTTTCACCTAAAGACTTATCCCTCTTTTGCCTTCCTCTCCCCTCCACCCCTCCCCCCTACAGCCCCACAACTAGGAAGGGCATAAGAAATTTAATATGTACTGCTTATTTTCCATGGGCAGAGCACAGAGCTGGGTTAGGGTAAAGTAAGTTAAAGATTACAAAGGAGAAGACATGTAAAGCGGTAGCAAATGCGTGGCATCTCTATAAGATGGACACAGCACATACTAAGGGCATGTTGATTTTGGAGAGATGGGAGAAAGAAAGGCAGGATTTTAAGGTTCACCCAAGAGGGCTAGTGTGCATCGTGTAGGGGGTTGGGTGGGTGGCCCAGGGCATTCCAAGAAGAGGAAGAACATGTGCAATGATCCTTAGCCAGAAAATACGTGGTGTGAAGGGAGAGGCAGAAGTAGCCTCGTCTGACGATCCATTTGTTGCGATATACTAGTTTGGAACTGAGTGTGAGACAAGACCTTGGACGGCATCCAGGGGGGTGTTGTTGTTAGAAGTACCAGAAGGGACCTTATTTCACATTTAGCATGGACCCCTGATGATTCCATTTGAGTGAGGTGTGGGTGTATTTTCATTCTGGGGCTTTACACTACAACATTACCACATGCATTGACCAATCTCAGTACAGGCTTTCCTTATGTTGCCGTATAATTAGAAGCCAGTGAACTGAAGTTCCACAGCGGTACATAGACTGGTAGCGATAGCTTTATGGAATTGTTTATTTTTAGTTTGGCAAAGGCTAGGCAGTAAATATCTCAATTAGTAAACTAAAGCAGCATGGATGAGAAATGCCCACAAGGAGATCAGGAGTTTGAAATAACTGAGTCACTTAATTGAAGGAAACCCTCACGTTGCATCTCATAGAGCTTGAAGAACCCACCCAGCAAGGGTTTCCAACATGATTTGCAACGTGCATACAGTGTTGGGGCGATAAGGACCTTGCTCTTGCTCTGGCTTGACTTGTTTAGGAGACTCCTTTCTGGATGGGGACATAGCTAAGTAGGTAGAATCCTGATATGCACCAGATCCTGGGGTCCATGCCCAGACCTCACAAAACTGGGTACGATGGTGCGTGTGTGTAATCCAGTACTCACCTGGTAGAAAGAGGAGCGTCAATCCAAGGTATTCCTCAGCCGCAAAGCAAGTTGGAGGCCCACCCTGCCTATGTGAGACCAGTCTCAACAAAACACAAGAAGTGGAAACTCTCTTTTAAAGAGAGCCACTGATAGGTTGTTGTCTTTGTCCTCCAATCCCGTCAGCATGACCCAAAGGGACGTCTTATCGTGGAGTGAGAAGGGAAGTAGTCCATGCTCACATTCCTGTCCCTTTCACAGAGTGCAGCCTGCTGTACGAATGTGCTTAATGAAAGCAGGCACGTGGTCCCTCCTCCCCAGTCCCTCCAGTATAGCTCAAGTTATTTCTTACATCTTGGAAGAAAACCAGAAGTAGTCTACAAGGCTTAGTTATAAAATAAATTTTGCATAAACTAAGAACTATATCACGTTCTTCCTAGAACTTCACAGTCTTAGAAACTAGTGAGCATTCAGAAGATGAACGATTAATGATAGTACAAGACAGAAAAAAATAGAACAATGGAAGTGTGTGTACACACTGTGAAGGTGCAAAACACAAGGCTGGCGGGGTGGCCCAGGGGGTGTAAGTGATTATGAGAAGAACGTCTTAGAGCTTGAGTCCAGGCCCCAGGGCCCACATGCCGAACCAGCAAACCAACTCCCACAAGGTGTCCCCTAACCTTCACACCTACACAGTGGCATGCACGTGTCCGTGCACACACACACACACACAAAACCAGGCTGCAAAATACAAGTGTTCAGTTGTTGTGATTTTGTTTTAATTTTTAAAGCGTGGCCCTTTCGTCCGTCTGGATTTCTGGCCCGTGTGGTACACTGTGTACTTGTGTGGATGGTCTCTTCAGCAGAGCCGGGAGACTGGAGCAACATCAGCCTCTGCTGCTTTAGTCTACTACCTGCCTGCTGTCTGTGGTCTGTGAGGCAATCACGGAGGTCTGTGCACCTGCAGATTATGTCTCTGTCTGTCTCTCTGTTTTGCAGACTGGAAAAAGATAGCATTCAGCAAAGCTTTAGCAACGAAGCAAAGGCCCAAGCCCTTCAGGCCCAGCAGAGAGAGCAGGAGCTGACACAGAAGATACAGCAAATGGAGGCCCAGCACGACAAAACTGGTGGGTGGTAGGGAGAGATTAGAGCCTGGGCACTTGCTCACAAGCCAGGCCCACGCCTTACTGTGAAATGACATCAGGAACACCTGTAACCTTTGGCTGGCCGAAGGGAGCAGATGCTAACTACACCGGAGATTCCGAATTACATATTAGTTAGCGTTTAAAAGAGAAAATGGAGAGTATTGCCCACTGTCTGTTGATTTCAGAGTGCTGCTCTCACATCTGTTGCACCATCTGGATTATGAGTTTATTTACCTGTGTTCAAGAAACGTAAAGCCGAGAGCGACCACAACAAAGTAGAAAAACAAAGGGCTTGTTTTTGGCTGGGTTTTCAGGCACACATGTTATATAAAGAAAATAGCATCAGAAGCTCTGCGGGAAATGCTCTGAGCTTACAGTTAGAGTCTCCTGAATAGCACTGAGCAGTTCCCACAGTACACACATTATAGCTACTCTAAAAGCCTAATGAGTTTGCTGCAGCATCCAAACTGGAGAAAAGCTTTAGCCATTAATCGGTTCTTAATTCACTGTCGCAGCTGGATGTAATTCAGTGGCTCCAAATTGATATGTTCCTTTATTTAATCTTTGCAGCTTCGAACATTTTTAGCATTTGTATGATTTCCCCACCTCCCCCAATGCAGCCGAGAGTGATGCTTAATCCTCCGCATTCTTCAGCTTCTCACAACTGCTGTTAAAATCCACTAATACAAGGCACTGACCACAGCTGGCAGCTTGGCTGAAAACCGCCATCTTTCATCACGCTGGCACTGTTCTGCAGTCTGAGTTGGCCAGTAACTCTTTACCTTTAATTTGAAAGTAAAATGCACTTTGAAAATAGGCAGTTTGATGTGTGCAGTCAGAGCGTTATGTGGTTCCTTTCGCTTTTGAGTTGTGTGTTCACAGACAGTGTTAGTCAAAACAAGACAGTGTCAGTCATTATAATTCCACAGCACATACTCCACACTGATTGTACCATTAAAACAAAAGTTTAATTGATCCTGTCTCTTCCAGAAAAAAGTGTTGCTTAATTTTAGTGCCTTGATTTATTGTGCTTTGTATGCTTTATGCTTTTTTTTTAAACCAACTATTAGCTGAAAAGGAAAAAAATTACCTACAGAAGAATTTCACAGGATTTAATACATATTACATTTAATGGTATGGTAAAAAATGATTCCACCTATTGGTAACAAATGGATACTCTGTTCACTGATAATTTATTTACTTAATAAATGATTTATTTTTCTTATAAAGGCAGCTATCATGATGCCTCATATAGAGAGTTTCTTCTCAGCATTTAGCCAGAAGAAATGAAAATCCTCCAGAGTTTGTGTGTGTGTGTGTGTTTTTTAACTAAAACACAAAGAGGAATTGATAGGGGAAATTGTCATTTGGCCCACTGCTAGCAGAATCATCCTGGTCCAAGAGTCTTGGGCAGAATCTGAGAGTTGGGTAAGGTTTTAATTGTTAAAATCATCTTTAAAATCTTTTATTTTGCAAATACACACAAATCACATTCTCTTCAGTCCCGAGCCAGAGCTCTGTTGAAACACATACTATTAAAGTATGATCAAGTTTTTAAGGATAGTTGTGTAATTTCACCTCATAAACTAGAGAAATGTGGCTCCAAGGGGGTAAAATATAAGAGCCATCGAGCACCAGCTCTAGAGTAACAGAATTCCTCGGCTTCAGTTTCGAATTATCTGGTTGTGAGAATTTTTGACACTGTTTATAGTAAAATTGTCAAAATAAAAATATAATATCTTGCATACTTCAAAGATATAAGCATTTATGACTTCATTTGAGATATTTGACAGTTTATGAGCATGCTAAAATGTTGCACAAGCTGATGTGATCAAAATTATTCCGGGTATACAAATATATTATGAAAATAAATGTCTCTCAAGGCACCGTGTCCCACCCGCTAAGTTCGTTCATGTAGGACACTGGCAGTGATCTGGTGGCTCTAGGCAGGGTGCAGGGATATGAAGCCCTTAGCACTGGGCACTGGAAGACTGCAGAGCAAAGGCACAAACATCTTATATTTGTGGGGTTATTGTTGTTTCTAGAAAATGAGCAGTATTCGTTGCTGACCTCCCAGAATGCATTTCTGACAAAGTTAAAAGAGGAGTGCCGCACGCTAGCCAGGAAGCTGGAGAAAATTTCACAGAAGAGCAGGTAGGTGAACGGGCAACATTATAGAATAGTCTCAGAATTCCATTTATTTGATAACTAAAATGTAGCCTTAAAATTGCATTTTTTTATATACTGTAATCTGCCATTAAAATTAGTCATCTGTTGATTTCAGTTTTCTGTGAAAACAAGTTCCATATGCATATTTTCGTGACTGTTCATCTAGACAACGCTCCCTGTGCACAGTAACCAGCCCTCTTCACCTGCTCCACCCGCTTTGCTTACTTGGCTTTTATAATGTTTAGAATTTAAAATCATGAAAGTTCAGGAACAAAGGCCAAAATAACCATTACCATAACAAAGAATACAAATAGGCCAAGCAGTCTTACAATCTTATGTTGATATAGGTAATCCATTTTAATCAATTTCTACAGTTCTTTGGAAGCACACAAAAGCTGTCTTTAATGCTAATTGTTCCGGACATTGAGGAGGCAAAGGTGCTTGGAATGATACATAGTTAACTGTCGCAGCAGCGTAAGACAGTAATTAGCTTCTTACAGATTAAAAACATAGTTGTTAAATTTTGGAATACACGTTGAGTTACACTTATGTGAAAAGTAATGAAACCTGAAAAAACTCAGATTTTGGATTATAAAATATACAGTTTTCCTATATAGTTTGAAAAATGTTAGGAATAAAGATTTGGTTATATTTCATAAAAAAAAATAAAAAAAAAATAAAAACATAGTTGTTTGAATGGCTTGTGGGTAGGAGTTTGGGCCTAGGTATTGCTGTTACCGATGTCTAGAGTCGTTCTTACATACATTCTATTAATGGAGGTTCCGGCTTGCTGGCTACAGTGGCTTTCACCTGCAGTCTCAACTACTCGCAGGCTAAGGCAGAAGGGTTTCTTGAGCTCAGGAGTTCTAGGCCAGCCTAGGCATCATAGCAAGAGTCTGTCTCCTAAAGAGAAGCAAGGAGAGGAGAGGATGCTCAGTCACAGCAGTAATTGGTGGAAAGTCTAGGAAGGAAAAGTGAACCTTTAAATCCTTGAGGAAAGTAGACATTCATGGGGTGCAGTAGCTAAACTGCGAGCCAGGACTAATGTGCAATGTGTCCCTGGGCTCTTATTTTCCTTCTTTAAATTAATCAGTCATAACTGGCACAAGACTCATGAAGTTGAAGCTCAGCATCTCTCGGCCCAACTGCTGCTTTGTACAGTGATCGTGTTCCTTCATATCTGACACATAGATGGCACCCACGCATAGTTATTGAATGAATGACAAATGAATAGAAAAAGCAGGTGTGGTGCTGCCCTCCACATGCTGGCCTGATTTCTGGTGCCAGCCTGTTTCTTTGTGGGTAACAGGCAGTGTGCAGGAAGGAAGTCTCTGGGATTCAGGAAGACCTGGACTTGCAACTGAGTTTGTCGGTACCTTTGCTGTGTCTGCGGTCTTGACGGTGTTGCCCCATCTCCCTACACCTCAGCTCTATTAGCTATGGAAGTACTTCTGAAGTCATGCTACAGGATGGTTGTGGGATTTAATTTATTTAATGACAGGAATGATCAGCACCCATGCTGTGTACTGTCCCCCCTCAACAAACTCAGGGTGTTGGCTGCAGGACTGATACCATACCAAAATTCACAGATGACAGATGCTCACCTTCTTAACATAAGAAACATAGAAGGTACACGGAACCTGCCTATATACTCCCTCAGATTTTATTTTTTATGCTATTTCATATTTTTGTGGTATTAAAAATGGAACCCAGGGCCTAACACATGCCAGAGTAGTAGTCCAACACTGAACAACACCCTGACCCCTCTCCCATATATTTGAAATTATCTCTAGATTACCTATAGTGCCTAATACAATGCAAATACTATGTGATTAGTTGTTAAACTGTACTGGGTACAAAATAACCACAGGACAATGCCCGTGTTCAGTACAGACCCAGCATTTCCGTCTGTGGTTGGCCGAGCTGCTGAAGAACCCGCAGCTGGGGAAGGCAGCTGTAGCCGGCACAGTGCTTGCTCACCCCATAGTAAGGTATGGGGGCTGCACAGCCTCTGTAACTGGGCACGACCTAAGTAACATTTTGTAATGGGCAAAGTCAGTTTGCAGTGAAAATGTCTGTAGGGCCAAACAGAACCAACTTGGCAAGGCTGGAGCTCATGACTTGTAGGTGAAGTTCTGATGCCAGGTTCTAAGCCATGGAACCTCCCGAGTTCATTCAAAGCTAAGGCCTAGCATGGAGTGAACATCAATAAATTGTTCTATTTGGAAACCGGTTATGTGCCGCACCAAGCAGTAGATGAAATAAGTTGTTTTAAAGGCTGTGTGTCTGAAGCCCTTTGTTTTCTCATCAGGCCCACCTCATTTCTCCCCCAATATCTAAGGAATTAAGACATTTTCACCCCCTCTTTTATGCCCATTTGTTTGACATTACACTTTGATGTTACCTTCTGCTATAAAGCCCCAAAGACTCAAGATGTTTCTTTTAAAATGAGAATAATAATGTAGTAGGACCTATCACTTCAGGGCATGCTTTCATGCGCTCTGAGCCGACTTTGGGGATAAATAAGTTCTGCTGGCCTTTGAGTCGTCTTAGCTTCTAAAGTTCTCTCATTGTGGAAACTCAGTCTCCAGAATAATTGTTTAATCCATGTAGTAATTTTGGTTCCAGTTTTTCTCAAAGTATACTATAGTAAAAATTTTAATGAAAATATTTCCCCTTTTCCTTGCTAAAATTTCTGTAAGCATTTTGTGTTATTCAGAATGCCACACTAAACAAATGGAGTCAGCATTGAAAACACGCTTTCTCGCTTACAGATCTAGGCGTTTGACTAGAGCCCATGAGCAGTGATTGAGAAGCCGACAGTCTGGGCTCTCCGTGCCCATGCATCCTGCCTCTCTACCCAGCCTGCTGCATGGCTGTCCTTGGAAAATGTGCCGAAATTGTGGAAAGTGTGCGTGCGTGCGTGTGTGTGTGTGTGTGTGTGTGTGTGTGTGATGCACGTCCCCCCTGCCCAGTAAACTGTACATGGCATCATTACAGTGATGACTGCGTCTGTTTCGGAAGCCTCCGCAGCCAGAGCAGTGCGTGTACCTTACACTGCCCCTGAACCGCAGGGATATGAATGACGTGTCCCATTTAAAATGAAGACTCAGATCCTGGTTCATACTTTACATCTTTTGTAGCTTGCTTTTGACCAAGAGGCAAGAGAATTAATTCCATTTTGTTTTTAATTGGCACCAGGCAAACTGGTTTTAGTTGAAGTATAAACTTTAACTACCCCTTCCTTCCCCTAGTATATTGAGAACTTACATAGTTATGAGGTTGTTGAGGGAGGTAAATAGATATACTTAAATATCTTCCTGCAATTTTTTTTCTTTATCAAAGAGAAGTAAGTATTCTCTCTTCCTAGACATTTGGAAAAATCCACATTAAAATGTTTGAGGCGCGGTTTGCATTATGATCGAAAACCTGGTCTGGGAAGACGAAGGAAATGCTGGCCACTGGCTGCTGAGGAGCCTGTGCCCACGCTGGCAGAGCCCTTACGTGTTGGAGACCAAGCACACTTTGCTCTAGGTCTCACCCTCTCCCTCGTTGCACGCCGGGAGGACAGGAGTGAGCACAGAGCCGGTCTGTGTGGTTTTCTTCTCCTCATTTTCTGTTATTGTCACTGCGGGGTTGCTAGGCCTGTGGGTTGATGTCTAGCACTGCCCTTGTGTATTTGTGATTTGCGTTTTGTAATTAAGAGGAACAATGGGAGTCCATGGGGTCTCGTTATATATAATGGTTGGTTTAATTTGTTTCACTTCTATCTTGTTAATTGTAAATTGATCATTAAGATTTGAATTCTAATCTGTCACCAGGGTTGTGAGTATTGAGGCTAGAGTAATGATCCTGGTTTTAATCACTGATGATGAGAAACAAATTTTATAATTTTGGTACATATTGCAGTTCATATATTTTAACACTGTATTTTATGGTGTTATAAATATTGTTAAATGACTTTTAGTGTAGTTTTACTATGTGGACTATAATGTATAAATTATATTACTGTTTTGGCAGCAGTAAGTATCCAACTGTGCGAGTTTAATTGAAGTAAAAGAACACACACCCGGTTGAACTATTTTTTTTCCCTTGTATGTTCAGATGTTGTTAGGTTGGGCTGCTACAAAGATTGTATTCGACAAAAGGAGCCTGACACTGACCTTCTGTTAATTGTTAGCAAAAGTCAAACCAGAATCCAAAAGAATAAAAAAATTAAGGTGTCATATTTTTTCCTTTAAAAGTAATTATCATTATAATCTGAATTATACTAGTAAAATGTCTTCCATTCATGCAAATGCAATTATACGCTATAGCTGCCTCATAAAATGCAGAAAAACTTCATGCTTCTGAAAGCCAGAAATTACCTACATTTCTATGAAAATGAATTAGAGTCGCTTTCCCTTTAATATGGCAATAGGGTAAATGTGGCTTTCTGTTTTCTCTTTTCACTGTGCAAGCCCCCAGTTGTATGACTATATTGTCAGCTCTATCCAAATAAAGAATGATATATGTATACATATAGCGAAACTGTATTGTATGACAGAAGCTGGTAGGCACTTTGCCATTATAAATAAAGGGGGGAAAGTATACAAGGCAGGAAAGATAGCATGTATTACAGCTGTCTGTACTTGAAAATAGAATAGCATTTATGTTTTTGTGTTACTGAAGACATCTCACTGTAGGGAATCATAAAGAAAAATTAGGGGAACATTTTCCTGTGGCATTGCTATCTTAAAAAAGTCACTGCTATTTTTGACAAGCTTCCTGTCAGTCATTTTTCATGTGTGTGTAAATGTGTCATTACAGCAGCTTATATCATGATAGGTTCATGGTGTCTACCTGTCTCATTAATGTCAGTGGATACACCAGAAACAAGTCGTAATCAAATCATGTGTTTGTACTTATTGGATGTTTATGACATCTCCAACTTTGAACTATTGTAGTAATAAAATAACTAAATTTGTACACAATTAAATTTCGATGATTCTTTTAAAAGGGCATTAACACTTCAAAAGCCAGGCACACTTTTCAAGGCTGCTAATATGCATTATTTTGCTTACGTGCTGAAATAAGTTATCCTCTGTACATACGTCCCTCTATAAATATGTTACAGCAAAAAGTGAAAGAGGCAAAGAAAAGAAGATCAACATGAGCATTGCATTGTGGGTAGCAGAGCTGGACACACAGGATAAGAGACCCACATGCAGGACTGACCACTCCCCATTGCTAGCCTTAGACAACTCCTTAGACTGCACATTTTCTCACAGGGAAAGGAATAAACCTTTACTGCCTTGGGGATTTGAGATAATCTAAAGATGGGTTTTTATACACAGTAGGGATGAAATGACTGTTTAACAGTAATATCAAATCTTATTCTGCATTTCTTCAAATAATAGTAAAATTGACCATTTCATACATATCACTTCATGTTCTGCCTTCTAGAGAAATTTTCCATATTCTGTTTTTTCAGAATTGTAACCTTGTTGGTGCAGCATTTTAACAATGCTTTTAACCCTCATCTGTCTGATTTTCATGAATGTTTTTGTAGTGTTTTATGTGTTTTTTTAATTAATAAACTTTTAAATACCAGTTTAGATTCAGCAATAAAATCAAGGAATAAGTACAGGGCCCTTGGTAGCCCTCTCCTCGCCCTCCCACCCCATCTGTCCTAACTTTGACCAGAAGCACCACCACTACTGTCCCTACCCTATTAGCCCTGACCTTCTCCAAACTGCTCCCTTGTTTTTATTCACATTTCATTTTGCTGTTAAACATTGTTTTCAAAATGACTTTTAAAATACAGTTCCATTGTAAGAAAAATATGGACAAATAAAAGGGAAAACATTCTACTATCCAGAAATTATCAGTATTAATATTTGGTGCATGCCTCAATATCTTAATTGTAAAATGGAATTACAAGCCGGGCGGTGGTGGCGCACGCCTTTAATCCCAGCACATGGGAGGCAGAGGCAGGCGGATCTCTGTGAGTTTGAGACCAGCCTGGTCTACAAGAGCTAGTTCCAGGATAGGCTCCAAAACCACAGAGAAACCCTGTCTCGAAAAACCAAATAAATAAAATAGAATAAAATGGAATTACATTATGCATGCTCATTTTTAATGTTTGTCCTTTGTTATCAAAATATTACATTTTAGGTCAATAAATAACTTCTATCATACAAGCAAGATATCCAATGTTCTATTGATAGAGTTCTCGATAAATTTTCTATGTATTGGGTCCTAGACCAAAATTCTCTCGTAAGTAGTGCTGCAGTGAATATAAACATAAATACATAGCTTTTCAAATATATGATTTTTTTATATGTGAACATTTTATATTTTGATATTGTCTATTTTTCTTTGTACTTTTTGAAAATGGTGCCTCTCTTCTTGGACAGGTGCGGGTTCTTTTCCATGGATTTTACTATTTTTCTAATCTGGTTTAAGAACGTTTTTCCTTTTGGAATTTATTTCAGTATGTGACAGGAGATGCTAATTTGGGAAGAGGTACTAAGTTCAAATATTATTATAGCTTCTAGATTACTTTTTTGTATTGTGTGCAGTTTGGAATGGATAGGCAAGAGCCATTTATTCAATGATGTAGACGATTTCAAATGTCGGTGCATTCTTAGCAGGGAAGGCAAGTGCAGGGAGAGCACCTGAGCTGAACTTAAGGAGATGAGCCCTTCTCTGTCCTACCCGAACACTGGTGAGAAAGGCGGGGCGTAGAGCATAGTTCAGAACGACGAGCTCTAAGGAAATGTCTAGGTGAGCAGAGGTGGTTTGAAGACCCTGCTGAGTTGTGGAAGGGGAGGGTCTGGGTCTGAGCAGGCTGTGGTAGGGGAGGGTCTGGGTCTGAGCAGGCTGTGGTAGGGGAGGGTACAGGTCTGAGCAGGCTGTGGTAGGGGAGGGTACAGGTCTGAGTAGGCTGTGGTAGGGGAGGGTCTGGGTCTGAGCAGGCTGTGGTAGGGGAGGGTACAGGTCTGAGCAGGCTGTGGTAGGGGAGGGTACAGGTCTGAGTAGGCTGTGGTAGGGGAGGGTATAGGTCTGAGTAGGCTGTGGTAGGGGAGGGTACAGGTCTGAGCAGGCTGTGGTAGGGGAGGGTACAGGTCTGAGCAGGCTGTGGTAGGGGAGGGTACAGGTCTGAGCAGGCTGTGGTAGTGGAGGGTACAGGTCTGAGTAGGCTGTGGTAGGGGAGGGTACAGGTCTGAGTAGGCTGTGGTAGGGGAGGGTACAGGTCTGAGTAGGCTGTGGTAGGGGAGGGTACAGGTCTGAGTAGGCTGTGGTAGGGGAGGGTACTGGTCTGAGTAGGCTGTGGTAGTTATGCCCTTGAGCAAAGGAAGGGAGGCCTGGGGTGAACTAACATTGCTCCACCATGACAGCTTCGTGATGCTTAGGATATGCAGTTTTAGCAAATCCAAAGTCTTTCTGACTAGAACAAAAGGTGGCCTTGCGTAGTAAAACAGTCCTTTCTGGGGAGGAAACTAATTTTGTGTCAAAAGTGTTTTTGGCTAACTTAAAAATTACTTATAGTAGAGAAATTTATTAAACTGTGACTTCTAACTGATGAGACGCAGGTATGAGGAAATGGTTTCAGGGCTGGCCATTCAGGTTTTAAAAGGACACAACTTTCCTTAGATATCTTTCTGATTGCAAAGATTTAAGAGTTGGGATTGTAGTCAGGCAGTGGTGGCATATGCCTTTAATCCCAGTACTCTAGAGGCAGAGGCAGGAGGATCTCTGTGAGTTCGAGGCCAGCCTGGTTTATATAGCGAGTTCCAGGACCGGCTCCAAAGCTACAGAGAAACCCTGTCTCAAAAAACAAACAAACAAAAAGAAAAAGAGCTAGGATTGTTATCCAAGACACTGTCGATACGATTTATGTCCTGAAAGACATCAGCTGTCACCACGGAGACAGCTGTGGATTTTGTTCTCAGTGCAGATTGTCCTCCACTCTGTCACAGTTCCTGGCTGTGCAGTCTAGGAACGGGGCGGAAAGGGAATGAGATGCTACTTTTCAGAACATAAATGTCTATGATAACGCCACTTCCCCCATTTATAACCAGAGATCTCTCAGATCTCTGCAGTATTCTAACTAGAGACCCTATGAAGTACATATTCTTCTACTAGGCATATTAAATTTTCTGAAATATTTTCTTTGATATAAAATAGTTTTTCCTCCACTATTATGCCTTACGTGCAGAGTTTAAGACAGTGCTAAGGTTTATACAATAAAAATACATTCTAGTAAGGTAGATCTTTACCATCTACTGTTTCTGTGTTTCTAACCTCTTTAGATCAGAAATAGTTCGACTCAGTCAAGAAAAAAGATATATGTGTGACAAACTGGAGAAGTTACAGAAGAGAAATGATGAACTGGAGGAGCAGTGCGTCCAGCACGGGAGGGTGCATGAGACGATGAAGGAAAGGTAATGTCGGTGCACACATGCGGAGTGTGTCAGGGCCACAGACAGTAGGATTGCTAACTCACTAGGTATGTGACCGGAATGTAATACGCTCCTATAGTTTTGCTTCTGAGATTTTGGGGTGTTCTCATTATGTTCAGAGAGTGGCACACATTCTCTTCCACTGTTTTCTAAAGATAATAGCGTGGATTTCCTGTAGAACAGTGGGGGAACCACCCCTCTTTAAAGTATACACTGGTAGTGTCATAACATAGCAGGATTTCAGGCCTTCCCTGCTGGCTAGCGGGCTCTAATGTATCACATGTAAGAGGAGCATGAAGCAGAGCTGCATCATCACACCCGGGGCTTTTACGTAACGCCTCTCTAAGCAGGCAGTCAGCGTGTCTGAGCCTCTGTGTGTTTACCCACATGCTGTTGCTGATGATGCTTTTAACACAAGATGGAGTAAGCCTCTGGCTCACGGTAGCCACCTAAAGGTATCAGCCGTGGTGACCACTGTCTTTTCTAGAGACAGAAACTCAGGGAGCAATGGATTTGCTCAGAGTCACATGAAACACATGGTGGGATTGAAACTCAGATCTTGAATGATTGTTTCCAAATTCCTTTTCCCTTTTGTGTAGTGTTTGGTTGGTGTTTTATTGTTTGTAATAAATATAGACCCTTTTATGGATATGCATTTCTAACCTCTGATCCTAGAGTTCCCCCAAGAATAAAATACATGTTTTGTAGCAACCATGAGTAGATTTCTGTGGACCTACTGTACTGAACAGCTACCAGCTTTCTTGTAGAGAAGGCTTCATGGCTTCCAAGCTTCTATCTCTACTGCATCCTCCAGAGACCTGTGCCTTCTCTGTTTCCATTGCTACAATTAGGGGGAAGTGGAAACGAAGATCAAGTGCCCTTTCTTAAACTTAAGGTAAACAGCAGTAGGGGACACAGTGGTGCTATGTGTTGGTACCTTGATGACTTGCTTTAAGGAGAGGGGGAAAAAGCCCCAAGGAGGGCTGCCTTCCCCTGACAGCATGTTACAGGACAGGTAGACCTGTAGGAAGGAATAGCCATTCATTCATCAACCCGTATGATATATACTTAAACCTAGATTGTTAGAGGTCAACATACTTTTGTTTTGTTTTTTATAAAGGTCCAAAGAGTAGATATTTTAGCCTTTACAAGTTACATGTGTGTGTGTGTCTTTTACACTGGCATATTGCTTAAAATAAAATAAAATACACATATGTTCACTGTGACGTGCCTTGAGGCAAACCTGGAAAGGAACTGCCATTGTCATCTTTATTTCCAGATGGAAAACTAAGGCCTGGAGAGGGAAGCATGCCAACTGGAGGTCAGAGAGCGGATGAATGATTGGTCTCTTTAACAAATATGTATAGATTACCACTATCTGCCATGTGCTACAAGGTATCTGCCACATGCTGAGAACAAAACAACAAAGCAGATATGGCCTCCCGCTCGTGAAACTTGCATGTTTTTAGGGAAGCTGGATTTGGGAGCTAGATCTAGGCTGTTGGCTGAAATTTCCCTTGGCTGGTGGAGAATATCTGGAACTTTTAGGGATAAATGTGTCATCAGGATGAAGTAGAAAGAAGGAAGGAAGGGCCACTGACCCTTAATAGTAACCACACTCTCAAAGACAAGGTTAACAACCAACAAAAGAGGTGAACACAAAGCAGCCTACGCAATACAGGGAAAGGACTGCTATTCATTCCGATGATAAAACTGCCTTGGGAAAGAGGAAACAGTCGAGCAGATGCTAGCCACACAGCAAGACAGAGCACATCTGTTGGCCTGGGTGATGTGCATATCACCAGTTAAGTCAGCAAGAGCAATTTTGGTGAAGAGGTGCAGACAGTAGATTAAAGTGGATTGGAAGTTGGAGTGATTTGAAAATCTGAAATAGCCATTTATCACGTTTTCCTCAGATGAGAAGCAAGGAAATACAGAAAGCCAGACTAGCCAGCTCACAGTGGGACTGTTCTGGAGGCATGTCCATTTTAGAGCAAAGAGGTTTTTATCTTAAGTTGGAGTAGATGTAACTGCATTGAATATTATATAAAGATCAAGAAAGTTTCAGTGAACAAGAAAAAAATTAGATTTTTCTTTGGAATGGACATAGTCTTGAAACTCCATGTTAAAATAATGACTGTTTTCTTCTTTGTTTTAAAAAGAGTACCTAGACACGTGTTCCTTCTGGAAACCAGGCAGGACGGAAGCCCCTCGGTGTGCAGAAGGACCCAGGCAGGCAGTAGGCTCTGCTGGAGGCTGTGCTCTCTCATCTGGCCGCACACTGTCTCCAGCCCCGCAGTCCTGGCTGTGCTAGCGATAGGACCATGCTGTGCCGCGTTCCTTCTGGATAAGTGAGCAGTGTGTGTGAGCAGTGTGCATAAGGCCAAGCAGCTTCCGACTGAAACTTGCATGCTAATAATGAGTTTAAACTTGGTAATTCTGTCGCCCAGGGAATCATCTGGATGAAATCCCCACGTTCTGTTTTGCTAATGGAAACTCTTTTCAAAAACCACTGTTAAAAATAGAAAATATAATATTGGATTTTATATATGACAGCATTTGATTTTTTAGAATTAAGACTATTCATAATTTTCTAAGAAGTACTTAGAATCTAAACCTGAAATTATGATCTGTCTTCCATCCTTTTCAGACAAAAGAGGAGTGCTATAAACATACCAGATTATACATTCTGAAAACAGGAATTCCAGGGGAAAATGCATCTAGTTTAATTTGTTTGATTTTATAATACAATTTTAGTTTCAATTTTGACAGTTTAGGGTATATTTTTATGCTAAAATGCATTTATGTTATTGGCCAATCATGCCATTTTCTTAAATAATTAATATATTAAATGATATTTAATACATAAAATAGTGATATTATTTATGAAATAGGAAATTTTAATATAAATCTTCACATTTATGACTATTTTAAATGAAATGTTTTTACTTGAAAGTTCCCTGCGTGTGGTATTATACCATAATAAGGGAATTTTTAGCAGTCCCTAGGAGAATTCTCAAAGCTGTGTTTTTATGAAGAGGGTGTGAGAGTCAGGAGAAATCTGCAGATGCTGAGTTAGGAAAGGAGGCAAGGTTGTCAAGATGCTGAGAACAGACAGGTGGCAAAGCACCAGCGTTAAGCAGGGATTAGTCTTGGACTGTGGGAGCTCCCTCCCCAACCCTGCAACTGCAGAGCAGCCTGTGGTGAACGTGAGGAAGGCCGAGGCTGGATCTGTTTATTCTGCATTTGGTGGGGCTCTTGTCCATGCTGTACCTTGTTCACCAAGGGATTTGTGAGCGTTGGACTTGCTGTGCCCACTGCCACAGTTACAGAGCGTCTTCTGTATTCGGACTAGGGTGCCAGTCAGCTCCCCGTCACTAACAGATGCCTAAACAACCACTTTATAAGAAGAAATGGGATGGCTTTGACTCAGAGTGTTAAAGGTTTCTGTCCAAAATCCAGCGATCCTGATGCTTCGTGGCAATGCAGTGGTAGTGGCAGGACACAGTCGCTTTACCCATGGTCCTTTCATCGTGACGAGACTCCCAGAACACAAGTTAGAGGAGAAAGGGCTTATTTGGGATCATGGTCTTGGAGGTTTCAGTCTGTCTATGCAGCCTTGTGGACAGAGGCAAAGCTGCTAGCCTGAGAGAGTGTGGCTGAGCAAAGCCCTTTACCTCCTGAGGGTACTGTGACAGTGGAACTGATCTATTGGGAGCTCTCCAAGGCCAGCTGGACTGGGACTGAATAAGCATGGGTTGAAACTGGACTCTCTGAACAAGGCGGACAATGAAGACTGATGAGAAGCCAAGGACAATGGCACTAGGTTTCGATCCTAATACATGAACTGGCTTTGTGGGAGCGTAGCCTGTTTGGATGCTCACCTTCCTGGACCTAGATAGAAGTGGGAGGACCTTGGTCTTCATGTAGAGCAGGGAATTTGGACTGCTCTTCAGTATCGAGAGGGAGGGGGAGTGGACTAGGGGGAGGAGAAGTGGAGTGGGGATAGGGGGAGGGGAGCGGGGGGAGGGGGCAATATGTGGGAGGAGGGGGAGGGAAATGGGAAACGGGGAGCAGTTGGAAATTTTAAGTAAAAAAGAATAAAAAAAAAAAAGAAAGAACAAAAATAAAACTGTTAAAATATTTAAAAAAAAAAAAAAAAAAAGAAGTGGGAATGCCAGAGCCTGAGGCACAGTTTAGCCTTCAAAGACTCACTCCTCAGCACTGTTCTCCCTGTAAGGAGGTCCCACCCCCAAGCAGTCCAACTAATGCGGTGATGAGGTGTGTGTGCTTAGCGTCCTGTCACCTCACACTAGCTCCACCAGATCATCAGATCTGAGAAACTTTCACATCTAAATTAGAACAATGGAGACGTGGAGATGGGAAGGAGAGAGAGACAGCCGAGCCACTGTCGTCTTCACAGAGCCTGCTGTGACATGGGGTGGGGGACCTTCCAGTAGACCCCACTTCATGGAGTGCCGATCTGGGAGTTGAGATTTTTAATACAAATCGAAGCAGGCTAGCTAGTTGGGGCATGGTGAGTCCATGATTCTGCGTAGCCGTGGCATACCTCACTGTCTCCTATGAGGTCACTCTGGGCTGCTCCAAGGCCTCTACAAACCGTAGAGAGGAGGTAAAATGGTTCCCCAGGGGACTGGCTCCATTGGCCGCCTGGGAAAGACACTGCTGTCTGTGATTTATATAAACTGAAAGTCGTAATGCTAAGTTTGGGGCACGAGGTTTAAAATATGTCCCTATCCCCAAGATCCTTTCTTGAATTAGGCATCCCCCATTGGGAGGAGTCATCATTAGTACACCTCACTCTGTGGCTGCGAGCAGACGGCAGAACCAAAGCTCTCAGTCTTTCTCATCTTCTTATGTACACTCTAAAAGACTTCTAAGTGCATGTTTTAAAGAGTCTGAAATTTGGTTTTTGTAAGCCCAAACAACTTCCTAAGAAAGCTCCTTTGCTATCTACCGGCACGCCCTTCCCTGCAGACCCGCGTTACTGCGCAAGCTCTGCTCGTCTGACTCACTGCCGTCCATGGGAAGGGTATCTAGGTACTGTTCATTAGCAAGGTTGTGCTGAGATCATTTCGGTTTTCATGTTTTTGTTCTTTCTATTAATTAAAGATTAAGCTTTAGTATAATAATTCAGTTTGAGTTCTTTTATTAACCCATTGCAGTATAGCAATGTCCGCTTGGCCCTCTCAGTGACTACATCTTGGTGCTGAGGAGATGGCTAAATGAGCAGAAAGCACATGCATTTCAGTAGTGAGAGCCTGGATTTGAATCCTGGGAACCCATGTAAAAGCCAGACAGTGTGAGCATCCCAGGAGTCCTGCCGTGGGGAGATGGGGACAGAGACAGAAGCCTGGAAGCTCATGGCTGGCTCTTCTAGAGCACAAGGTGGGGTGTGACACTCGGGGTTGCCCTCTGACCTCTATGTACACACCACACATGCATGTCCTTATTCACACACGCAAATGTACCTGCACGTACGTACACGCACACACCCCGACACATTGTATGGGTTGTAATCAGTATGAATTGTATGAATTATAATTTTGTAGCATATCATCTATCTAACTCCTGCTGAAGCAGATGGGTGTGTGATCCTCTGCCTCCTACCCTGTCACCACAATTTCCATAGAGAAGGCCTCCTTGGCTATGCTGTTTGCAAGTCTGTTTTTATAACTGACAGATACTAGTAAATGTGAATTTCCAGGATGTCTGGGTTATGATAGGTTTGTACCTTTATGTTGGAACGTACAGCTATGTTCTTTTTCTGAAGGAAGTGGTAAGAGGCTCACACTGTGATAACCACTGTTTTTAACTAGTTTATTTTGCACTTTTTCTTTAGCACTGGCTTCACTGGCCACAGGGTTGTGTGAGTTAGATTTCTCCCTAACCTGTGGAGACCAAGAACGACAAGCCGAGCATGTTGTATGGAAAAGGGGGAAGCTGTGATATCAGACTGCTTAGAAAGGTTCCATTTTCCTAAGATCATGCCAGAATTATGAGTCAGTTGTGGTTCACAAGCAATCTCTCTAAAATGCACTTTTCTTTGCAGTGCTAAAATATGCCCCAGAGGTCAAGGAACCATGTTTGACCTGAAATAAGATTGTTGCCTCCGTTAGACAGGAGGTTTCACTTCTGAGGAGTTAGGATTTTATTTTGGGTTAATGAATTACTTTAAACAGCCTGCGCAGTTCCATTCATGGAACAGGGCAGCTGCTCTGATAGCTGACCACCTGGGAGTAGATGGAACATGAAGGGAGCCCAGCGACAGAAACTTTGGAAAATACCAGAGGCATAATTAGATCATTTCTACTTTCAGCTGCAGTGAGTCCAAGACTCAGCAAAAGAGAAAGACAGTCTTTCATTTAATCTCCAGGTATTTCTTGAATGCTTAGTTTTGTTAGCCTTCTGTCATATAACAAGATTCCTAAAACAGCTAATTTATTAAAAGAAAAGGTTCATTTTGTACCTCAGTTGTGGAGGCTCTAGTCCACGACTAATGTTGGGCAGGAATTCATTCCAGAGCAAATGTACTCAGACCATGTTCAGAAAGCAGGAAGGAGGAAGAGAAGGGGCCTGGAATCCCACAGTGCCCTTTAAGAGCACACCCCTCCCCAGGGATTTCCCATCTCCTAAAGGCTCCACCACGTCCCAGTTGTGCCACCCTAGAGATGAAGCCCTGGTCACATGGGGTAGTGGCAACATTTAGTACCTGAACTATTGCATTATTAGGATGTGTGTGGGTGCATCACTGATCAAGCACATATCCCTGCCCCATGAAATGTATAGTTGCCTAAGCTCCTTCTTAAGACCTAATAGTGAGAGGTAAGAGTGAGCTCTGGGTTTCTCTCCTTTTACCATCTAGCCTGTAGTCACAGCAAGATCTTTCCTCTTCAAGTTTCATCTTCGTCTTTTTTTTTTCCTGCAAAGTGCTACCTTGTAAGGCTTAACACAATCAATAAAGTCTGTAGACCCGTGATCAGCATGGAGTTTACTCAATATCCCATAGTCAACACACTCATTAGACCTCCAGCGTACACCAGCCTCTTAGCTGTGGATTCGGGGATTAGCAGGAACTGCAGGGCTTTCCATTCCAGATCATTGTTTATTTACATTATGGGTTAAATTGGTTCTTGTGATTTAGTCTGTGAACCAAAATACCATGTTTACATAATGTTATTTCTATGGGAAAATGCCTTCTGAATTTTGAATGTAACTTTTGATTTTGAACATTTTGGACCGTAGCTTGGAATGTAGCTGTGATGTTGTGTTAGTATGTGAATGTGTGTGCACATTCCGTGTGCTCAGTGTGTAGGCTTTCAGCATGAGCCAGTGTCATCTTATAAACTGGCTCCAAGTCAGATTTCAAGTGGGATATATTTACCTAGTTGTTTGTAAAAATCACATTTTTGAGCATAGTTGGAAATTAGGAGCAGCACTCGCCTTTTTTCTTGAAAGACTGTTTTTTGGAGAAGTTAGGTTCACACACACACAGAGGCTGACGCTGTACCTCCTGTCCTCCAGCACACAGTCTCTGGTTGCCACCATCTCCCACAACAGCCATGAGGTCCTCACAACTACCAGACTTTCATCAGCGAGATGAATGTAATCCATTGTTTACGTTAGCTGCACTCTTAGGTCTATACTTTATTTTATTAAAATTACTTATTTATTATTTAGGTGGGAGTGTCACGGTACTTGCATGGGAGTCAGAGAATAGTTTGCAGGAATCTGTTCTTTCCTACACTGAGTACCAAACACAGGTCTTCGGGCTTTGTGACAAGCACCTTTATTTACCCACCCATTTCTCTGGCTCCCTCTTTAGTTTTGTGTATCCTGTCTGACATCTGTCTATCGATACATTGTTACACAGTGTTGTCCGTGCCCTGTCCATTCTCTGTGCTTGACCTGGTCTTCTTTCATTTGTCCCCAAGCAGGTAAGTGTCTCTTCTTCTAATGTTGCAGGGAAAAGTATGTTTCTCTCCTATAACTAATATAAACTTCCTTGCTTTGGGGTGCAGGCTACCTTGAACCCCACATTTGCCAAGCTCACAGAGTCAACTCTGGAAGAATTTTTCCCTCAAGTTTACCTTTAGAGTAGGTTGATAAACTCTGATTAGTATTTTATTACCCTAAATTACGCACTTTTCAGTTGAATGGGGTTTGTCATTTCTGCAGTCAGGTTTGCTGCTTTCGCTAATACTTCCTGTAATTTTAAACATTAGATGTTAAATGTCAACCCCTTCATCTGATTCCCTGGTTTAGGTCTCTTTTCTATTTATTACTACATCACCACACTAATTAGCTTTTCTTGAGCACTCCACACGAAAGCAAAAGTGACTGAGGTCTTAAAACAGCTTCTGCTTTAGTCAGGGAAGCAGAGTGACCAGAAAGGTAAGATATTGCTGCATGAGTAGACAGACGCAAGGCCCTCTAGGGAACCCCAAACTGTCTTTGCCTGGGCTTGCAGGTAGGGAGAGACAGACAGGCAGACAGACAGACAGACAGACAGACAGACAGACAGAGAGACAGAGAGAGACAGAGAGAGAGAGACAGAGAGAGAACTAGCTAGCACAATGCTGTAGAGAAGCAAAAGTGTACGTGAGAGAGAAAAGGGAGACGGCGCTCAGGACAGCCAAGGACATAGCACTGTGGCTTTAAATGTGACAGGAGATTGGCGGCAGCTGAGGCAGAGACCAGGAGGAGAGCTGTCATCCCATCCTCTTGCTGTCTTTTACACCAGCTGGACCTCATGGTGTCTGGCAGCTCCCGAATGCCCTCTTCTATCCTCTCCCCATCCCTATAGATATTTCCACATAGATAATTTTGAGTGGCCAACCTTCAGGTTTAAAGCTCCCTTCAATAGTTTGAATAAGAGTTGTTCTTCACACAGGTTTCTGTGTTAAATCCTTTTTGTTTGTTTGTTTGTTTTGATTTTATATTTGGAGACAGGGTCTTCTTATGTAGCGCTGGCTGGCCTGGAATTTATATATGGACAAGACAGGCCTTAGACGGACAGTAGTCACCTGACTGTACCTCTCCAGTGCTGGGATCAAAGGTGTCTGCCTATGTGTTGAGTTCTTCACCCTAACCAAAATTATCTGTCACTATTTGGAAAAGGAGTGGAATCTGGCTGGAAGAAGTGGTTACAGGCAGAATTTTAAATGTTACAACTCTGAGGGGGCGGTAACCCCAATGCAAGTGTTACAACTATGAGGGGAAAGGTATCTTGATAGTTGGCAGCCAGGGAATACCACAAAGTCGTACCACACGGGAACCGCACACAAGAGATTTCTTGGGAGAAACACAGAAAGGTGGCTGTCTCTGCTCAGGAGAGAAGCAGCAAAGAACTGAGTGAAGGAAAGGTTTATATAGGGTTCTTTGGGATAGACCTTTCCTGGGTGGCCAGGGATTTGTGGGATTTTGCGGCCTGGTCTTGGTCTTTTTTAGAGTGGAGCTTGGGTATCTGCACCTTGAGGGCCTTGGGTCTGACCTTTATGGCCATTCAAGTGTCCTGTGGGCAGAGCCTGGTGGTTGGAGGTCCTCAGGGACAAGGCCTGGGCACTTAAGGACCTCCAGGAACTTACAGGAATGCCTTTGAAACTGACACCTGGTCCCTAGTCCCTTCTTCTGCCTCCCATCTGTCACAAGAGGAGCAGCTTGCCCGGCAGTGCTACTCCTGTGACATTACTCCTGTGACATTTCTGCTTCACCGTGGGCCTAGAGTCAGTGGGCCTAGGAGTGTGGACTGGACATTCTGAAACCTGTCCCAAATGAATGATCCATCCCCGTAAGTTATTTATGTATTTTGTCAACAGGGACATAGCTAATACAGTCCCCTCCCTGACCGCACTCTCTGATAGGCCCATCAAAGAAGTTCTTTGTTCTTCTGTGGCTTCTCTCTCAGCGTGGATTTTGTTTTGTTTCATTTTCTTTATGTTTCCCAGAACTTCCATTTGACCCTCATATGGCTTATGGTGGAGATGGGGAAGAGGATGGGATTAGTAGCAGATGTTAAGGGTGCTAGAGCTAGGAATAAATCCTTGTATCACTTTTGCATTACTTTTCTATCTTAAAATTGACCATGGTAGAAGTCTTTATGTCACAGAAGTTTGAGACACTCTGAATCAGAACTTCGTCTTTCTCAAAGACCTGGTGTTCCCTCAGTGACCCGGACCAGGGGTAAGAGGCCCCACACCTCTCCCGCATACAGTAGTTTGATTTCCACCCCATCCTTGTGAGGGACTGGCAGAGAGAAGTCTGCCGAGAACTCAAGACTGAGTGCAGCTCCTCCTGCCCTCCTGTGTGGGGAGTTTCACAGCCTCCACTCACACTCTAAGACAGTCACTAAAATCTCCCTCACCTCCTTCGTACACTCTGCTGGAAACAGAATGGCCCCATTGCCCTGTCTTTGTCCGGGGAAGCAGGTCTGCTTTTGAATCAGCTCGCCCAGGTTCCTCTATGTGCATCTCGCATCCCCACCCTTGCTGTTCTTTCCGAGCAGAGCCATGTCCTCCCCTGGCCGTGGTCATTTCTACAGGAATGTCTGCTACCTCCTTCCTGTTTGTTCTTCTGGAATCTTCGTATTGTCTTTTCATCTCCCAGAATGCCTGAGTATTATACTCCATTCCTAAGATTCCCCTTTATGCAGGCTGCCCATTAAGACCCAATCAGATGTTTGCTCCTTTCTCTCTGATCTTGAGCCAATCAGTGGTGACTTGCGTTCCTTCATGTTATTTCCTCCATGATTGCAAGAACGGTCACATCTTTTCTGGAAGTATAGCAAGCTATAGGGAAGCAGTGGCCTTGAACAGGGAAGAACCAGCCATGCTCCCTGATGACTCTGCTCTGGGACAGCCAGATGAACTTTTAGTCTTAGCTTCCTGTGTTTAAAATCATTCATGAAGAATAGTTATAAAGCCAAATCAGATCATGTGTATGAAAATGTCTTTAAAAAACACTCATGCCCGGCAGTGGTGGCGCACGTCTTTAATCCCAGCACTCGGGAGGCAGAGGTAGGCGGATCTCTGTGAGTTCGAGGCCAGCCTGGTCTACAAGAGCTAATTCCAGGACAGGAACCAAAAGCTACGGAGAAACCCTGTCTCGAAAATCCAAAAATAAATAAATAAATAAATAAATAAAATAAAAAGCACTTGTGTCAGGGCCAGACAGTTGGCTCAGTGGGTAAGAACAATTGCTTTACAAGCATGAGGAGCTGAGTTCTGGTCCCAGGACCCACATAAAAAGTCTGACGTGGCCACATGTGCCAATAATCCCAGTGTTGTGCGGGATGAGGCAGGGGGATTGCTGGGGCTTGTTGATCACTAGCCAGGTTCAGAGAAAGACTTGTCTCAAAGGAACAGATTGCACAGTACACATATACACACACATGCACACACACCACACACACACATCACATACATACGCACCACATATATCACACACACATGCATCACATCACACACACACTCACATCCACCACATACAGCACACACATCCACAGAAGAGGTAATAAACATGATACATTACAGTATTCAATTGTTTTGGTGTCTGTTTCATGGGATCCCAGTACTTCTTGAGTAGATGAGACCTAGATATGGCACTTAATAAGTGGAAAAACCTGTAACAGGAAATGCATTTATTTATCTGTTTATTTGTTTATATTGAAAGTAGAAAGAGATACTTTATTAAAAGGAAAGTCCTTCCAAGAGTGGATGTGGGCTAGTGAGCAGGGAAAAGCAGGTACTCACTCCCAAAGCAAGGAGTTCTTTGAAAGTTAACCTCAGGGCAGTTCCATTGGGTAGAAGCGTTGTCTTTTGTTTTCAGGGGACACTGAGACTTGGATGTGTGCACTGTGCCTAAGTCGCAAATATGTGATATGCAAGTAGGAACACGAGACTGTCTGCTGCCCTAGCCCGCACTCTGAATTCACTGCATCTCCTGTTTCTCCAGAGAGTCAGTGTGTGAACTGCGTGGGGGCCCCAGGTCCCCACAGTTGCCTCCGCACAGATCACTGGCAGCCTCCCACCTTACTACTCCGTCTAAGAGTCAAGCTCTCTGCTAGGGACTGTTCAGGCTAATTGCCTTCCAGGGCCACCTGACTTACAGCACGACTCGGTGAGCTTTTAAAAAGACTTTAATTCCTAATGGAACATATGGTGCCTAATGGTTACAGATAGGCAGTTTCTGCAGGTTCTCTCCCTGGGTGCTGGTCCCGGCTCTGAACCTGCTCTTGACTTTGGGCAAGTAACTTCCTCCCAGTGAGTCAACAGTCTCATCAATAAGAAGAAACTCCCCAGCTCCTGGGATTGTGTCTGCCTGGCATATGGAAGAGGATAAAGGCTTCTGTTAAACATAACTGTAACTTAAGGGTTTTATCTTACCGTTCCAACTTAATAGTAAGTAACAAATAAGCCAGGGAAAAAGAAAACCAGGACATCAGGACAAGGTCTTTTAATCTGAGTCAAGATCCCCTGGTCCGTGCATGGGACTACAAAAACTTCGCTTTCTAGAGAGTTCTAGGTTTTGGCCACCTTTGTGGAATTTTGCCACAAGGTCACTCTTTTCCCATGACTTGGAAGAGGGCAGCACTCGTCCAGGGAACTTGGGGGGCGGGGGTCACCTGCAGTGAAAGACCAGAGGGCTGGCCACTGTGGGGTGCTGTTCTTTTGGTATTCCTTTGGTGATGATGAGCAGAATAACTTCTGGGGATTGAACAAGGAGGCCAATGGCTTTACAACTTCTAAAAGATGCTGGCCTTTGTGTGTGTGAAGATGTGGACTTACGGGGAACAATTTCAAGTTTTTCTTTTCAGCCACATGTAACAGGGATTTTGCTGGGGATAAGGAGTTTACAGATCAAAGAGAATGTTGGCTTTATGATGTCTTGATGCTCTATAACGATCATTTCTGGGCCATTGTTTCTGAGAAATTAACTGGTTTAAAATACTTAATTCTATAAAATAATTTTTACATATGAACATGGGCAAGTCCATTTTCTCCTTATCCTTGGTAAATAAATAGCAGTTTAAAGAGAAAGTGTTTAAAGACATTTTTCTGTAAATATCTAACAGCAGCATTACGTGCCTTGATTTGCACCTGGTTTACACAGGGCCGAGAATGGACCAACCCAGGGCTTCCTGCATGCTGGGCAAGCCCTCCACATCTGCAGCTCGGGATACATGGAATTTAATCACCCAGTTAGTTGTCAGAGAACTCTGGGTTCCATGAAGTTTATAGACACAAATCTATTATGTGGACTTGAGACTTTCTCTGTGCTGAGGTTATCTGCAGCCAGGCCAGCACTTGAGAAGGAGCGAGCCTCAGTTGTCACTGGGAGAAACTTCCAGGCTCCAGAGAGAACTTGGTCCAGGAAGAAGTGCCTTAAGCTGAGCTTCATTCTTAGCCGCTCTAGAACTTCATCCAAAACAGTCTACAGATCAGAAGAAATCTTTAGTTCCTGCTTCATCCCTTATATTCTGTACGTACATCTATGTGTGCCTATATTACTAATGCCAAAGAACTCTTTTCAAGTCTAAAATGCTTAAAACTTTAAATTTTCAATTCCTGAAATATTTCAAATTGACAGTAAAGTAAATCCATCATGTTTATATCTGAGTTATGAATAATCTTGCTGTATAGAAAATGGTTTGTGGCTGATTTTCTGAGGTGATTTTTACACCTCCATTGACAGTGTTTCCTGGTGGGGAGGGTTTGTGGAAGCCATTTGAGAAGGCTGGCTGTTGGAGACAGATATGTAACCATAACTCTAGCATCCCTGGCTATAACTTACCTATCAAAACCATGTAACCATCTGGGAACCTAATGACCGAGGTCTGCCAGCACCATGAACCTAAGAGTGGAGAAGATAGGTGTGATGCATAGACACCTCACTGACTAAAGGAGATTTGTCAGGCAGTAAGTGTACGGAAGTGTCTGCAGCAAGGTTCCTGAGGTGATCTTTACTCAAGTGTGTCACAATGCCACTGGATCTATGTCGCTTGATATTCAGAGTAGAACCCTGGTATTCCTAGATAACCTGTTCAGTCAGACGCAAGAAGGGGCAAGGGTGGTGCTGCAGTCATGCTTTCTACAAATGTGATCCCTGCTTTGTATTTTGTTGTTGTTGTTGTTGTTGTTTTTAGAAAAATCAATCCAAATTAGAATCTCACAGTCACAGAGCCTTCTAACATTGAATGCTAAAGCTAATTTAATCTTCTTGGAGAAAAAGCTCAGTCTTGCTTTTAGACTGTAAGACTGATTCTTGAGACCACATTGGTCTCCTAATTTATGTAAATGTTTGTCTGTATACCTCTAGTTAGAGCTCTTAGAGTTTTTGCTGATTTGCTTGGCATGTCTCCAGCAAAATAGTCCATTAACATTCCAATCCTTTCCCAATAATTGAGACAATCAATTTACATAAAACAAGGCACAATTATAATTTTATGTACAATTTAAATTCTATAGAAAATAATCAGAGTGCAATAAAGAGGGACACTTATTTTGATGCAAAGGGGTGTTTTATAGTCGGTATTAAACAAATCTTCTCTTGGATGAAGTGCAGCTCTGTTGCTAGATGCTAATGTAGGATCAAGTACTTGCCATGCTGCAGGTTTGGTAAGCAGCGTGACTTCCTCTCATCTCAGTGGAGAGGGTGGACATAGAATAAGGTGGTGTTTGTTTGCTCCTTACTAATTCTTGTGAGACAGGCGGAAGCAAATGTATGTTGGACTTGTTCTTTGTCTGAGCCTTAGAGAAGCAGGCACAGGCTCTCATCTTTGCCTGCTGTCATAGACCAGGTACCTATGGCTTGACCACTGTATGTTGGACCCTAAGAAAATGGTTAACAGGAAGTCTGTATAACACGGGCAGAGTCACGTGGTGCATGCCTTTGTATAGGAAGTCGCTGCAGGAAAAGCCTCAGACCTTGACCACAAGCCTCGCGAAGCCGCCTGGCTTTGTCTGTGAGTGTGCCTCAAGCTGCCGCAGTTCTTTATAGGCTCGTAAGAGGCTGCTGTGTCAGTCAGAAAATCTAGAACACTGAGGAAATATTATTAGGAAGAATACAGTAAAAAATAATGACAAGATAGAAAACAAATCCTGTCAGAGCCGGGAATATATTTGGCTTCTGCTTGCTGTGGCTGTCTGTTCCCATGAATGGTCCAGAATAGAAACCGGATGTTTAAAATCGCCCTCCCTTTCACATGCTCTCCCCCTCCTGTCTTCCTTCCTCTTCAGTATTAGTAGACTTACTATTTTTATTATTTTTTATTTATATTCCTAGTTTTCAATATTTGCCGTTTGTGTGGATAACACATTAATTTTTAATGAAATATTTTGAGACTCTTGGAATAGCTGAATCATAAAAGAAACTTGAAATTCATATAGACTCCCAGGCAGCATATAAATTAATATTACATGGGCTTACTTTGCCTACTCATGAATGGCAAATGGGAGTGTTGAAAGAAGATGCAGACTCGATGGGAGACCGCTGTCCTTGTAAAGAGTCTAGTTCACATCACCTCAGCACCGCTTTCGTTAGCAGTTAGCTAAAGAAATGTTACGTTAATATGCTAGCTAGCTTTCTTTCTATCTGCAAACACAGATTTGCACAAGCCATACTGCTGGCAGAGCAGTTCAGGTGCAGTTTGCCTTGACTTTTCCACTGTGGTCTGCCTGCCCTGAGGGTTGTGCCCAGGCCTCGGGTGGTGCTGGTCAGCTGTTGTCCACGAGGTACATTCCCAGCTTCAGGACTCAGGCTTAACTTCAGTTTGGTTCCTTCTGAGACCAAAAGACTTTAGCGGAGATGGTGTTTGTTTCTTTGGTGGCCTGTTTCCTCTGATCAGGCTTTGCCTTATGCATGTAACATTAAAATGCCCCCAGAAAAACCTCAGAACATCATTCATATGCCCCCACCCCCAGGGCTGTGGCTTGCTTCCTGTTGTGATCGCCTTTGGAGCTTTAAATTGAGACAAGCAGTTTTATTTTGATGGTGGTAGTGGTAGTAGTGTTTGTTTTGTTTTTTAATTTTGGGGCTTTTTATTATTATTAAAGAAAAGTTTTCACTTATTATTGATACTTAAGATATAAAGTAGTCTTTTTTCCTTCTCATTCTCAAGTATTTTATGTTGGAAACTTAAATTTCATTTTAACCATTTTATATAGGTGGCTAATTTTGTATTTTTTGGTAATGAAAATTTCTAAATGATTTTATTTTCTCAAATTTATTTTTCTTGATAGTAATAATTTTTATATTCCCTTCTAAATATTTTCATCTATTATATACCTGACAACTAATGTTTTAAGGAGCCCTACCTATCTTATATGAGTCAAATTTCAGAGAACGACATTTTTGAGACCCAGAAGGGCCTGAATGATTATGTTGCCCACTTCTGTCCCTGTCTTCCACACCCACTCTTCACCCCCATTCTCAGAGTGCACACCTTACAGGTGAGGAGACTGAGGCCCAGTGTTCTCTCCTGTCCTCACTCGTTCTTCATGTGCTCTGGAGTACAAGTGGACTGGCACTAATAAGCAAGAGAAGAATATCGAGTGGGCAGGTGTTTGTGTAATACACACACACACACACACACACACACCAAGATGTTTTTCTCTATATGTGGAAAACCTAGTTTAGGCACAGTGTTATTGTTTTATTTTTTTTTCAGGTAGACCACACCCAGACTGCATCTTTCTTTGTAGTGGGTTTTGGTTTTCCTAAACAAACTGCAGTCCTCCAGACATTTGAGAAGCAGAATGTGTGTGGGGTCTGCAGTTTGGTCGTCCTGTGAGATGGGCACTTATTTTATATTTATTTTGTGAACATCTTACTTTGTGTGTAGGCTATCCAGGTTTGTTGACTCTTTTTAAACCATTCCTCTTTGTTTTCATGTAATCAGTATTTCAACTACACAATTGCATTAATATGAGTGGCATCACCACACTTTGGAAGAAGCAAAGCTGGCTTTGAGAAGAGTGATAGTATTGACAGGGGCAGAGGTGCCCATTTGTGCTGGAGAGAAGCAGCCTAGTGTGTGCATAGTGCTCTGGGGAGCATGGCTGTGCCTGTGCGTGGTGGGCGTGGTTGTGTGTGGTGGGCGTGACTGGGCGTGGTGGGTGTGGTTGTACGTGGTGACCATTCTTTTTGTTGGGCACAGACTTGAGGAAAGTGTTGTTGGCTCATCTCTACATTGGAGGAAGTAGTTTGAAATTGCTGGAGTCAGAGTGAAAATACACAGCATAACAGGCTTGCATTCTCCATGAGCGCCCTTTGCTTCCTTTTGCATTATAAAATAAAGCCAACCTGGAAGCACAAAACAGAGACCCTTTCCTGTTTATTTTTTGCTTTCTGCCCCTGGGTTAAGAATAACCACCTCATCCTGCCCAGAAGCTGGGCCAGCAGAGATTTCTTATACCAAGCAAACACCCACAGCCTGAAGATTCGTCCTTCATGTTGGTCTCTACTGACCTGAAACCCACTGGGGATGGTAGGGGTGGGGAGGTTTAGAGGTGGGGTCATCTGCGTGGAGGTGGTAGGGGTGGGGATGGTAGGGGTGGGTCATCCACGTGAAGGTGGTAGGGGTGGGGTCATCTAGTCACAGATAGGAAACTGAATGAATTTTCCCATAAGGTCATGGGGGAATAACTTTGTTAGAAAATATATACTGTTGAAAATACATATGACTTTTAAATGGTGTGGTTGTTTGAAAGAAAATGCCCCCCAAAGGGAATGGCACTATTAGGAGATGTGGGCTTACTAGGGAAGTGTGCCACTGTGGAGCTGGGCTTTGATGTCTCATATGTGCTTAAGCCATGCCCAGCATCTCAGCTCACTTCCTGATGCTTGCGGATCAAGATGCAAGAGTTCTCAGCTCCTTCTCCAGGGCCATGTCTGCCTGCACGCCACCATGCCCCACCATGATGTGGTGTAGGAGTGTAGGAGGTTCTTCTGTTTGTGTGTTGCTTTCATTGGTTGAATAAAGACACTGCCTTAGCCTTTTGATAGGGCAGCAGCTTAGGTAGACGGGGAGACAGAACTAAATGCTGAGAAGAAGAGTCAGGCAGAGATCCCCCATTGAGTCGCCTGAGTCAGACATGCTAAATCTTTCTCGGTAAGCCATGACCTCATGGTGACATATTAGAAATGGGTTGAATCAAGATGAGAGAGTTAGCCAATAAGAGACTAGAGATAATGGAATAAAATTTCCGTGTGGTATTTTGGGGGTTAGCTATCCGGGCGGCGGGACACGACCCGCTCCTCCATACTACAATGATGATAATGGACTAAACCTCAACTATAAGCTACCACCTCAGTAAAATGTTTTCCTTTATAAGAGTTTCCCTGGTCATGGTGTCTCCTCCAGCAACAGAAACCCTAACAAAGACAAAAGGATTTAGATCACTTCGTTTTTGGAAGGCAGGGTCTCTTGCTGACTTGGAATTTAAGTATTTCAAATTTGCTTCAGACACAAGAGATCTGCTTGCCTCTCCCTCCTGAGTGCTGGGATCGACAACATATGCCAGCACATCCAACCAAAGTACCTCTTTTCTAAAAACCTCATTTGTCCCTCTCTTATATGTGTATGCACCTGTGGCGGTCAGAGAACACCTTGTCGGGGAGTTAATTCTCACCTTCCACAATTCGTGTCCCCGGCTCCAGGTGCCAGACTCTATGGCAAGAACCATTAGCCACTGAAACAGGCATTCTCACAGTGGATTAAGGTAGATTCCTGATGTGTTAGTGTAAAGTTAATTCTTACAGGGTGTTAAGCCTCCTTCCTGAATATATGAAGAGCAAACAAAAGGTCATGTGTAGCTGTTCTGAGTGAAGCCGGCCCTTCCACTTTTGCTTTTCATTCATTTTTAAGTTGGGGCTGAATCTAAGCATCCACCCCACTTTTCTTTCCTAGTTAGGTTTTATTTAAGTGTTGCTCAGAATGATGGCCATAGCACATAGCTGCTGCACGCAGGGTTAAAGGTGCGCGCCAGCACCGCCCAGCTCATGCTGCTGCACTTGCTATACTCAGAGGTGTGGGGCACATTTTTTTTCAAGACTTAGTTCTTGAAAAGTGGTTCTGAAAAAAAATTGCATATATTGATTTAGGGAAATATCATATGCAATATCCATCTGCTAAAGAACCAGAATATATTTTTAAAACTTTGATAACTTTTAAAATCCATTCATCATTCTCTAAGTTTAAATTAGTTATAATTGAGTAACAAATTCATTCATAAAATTTAAATCCAACAGGTAAGGCTGCGAGGTTAGGGCACAGACAGCTATAAGCTGCAGGACGAGACAGTGGGGGCGAGTCGCCAGTCTGAATCTGCACAGGTCCCATCTCTCGGGTGACAGGCATGTCCTGAGAGGTCACGTATGTGCCAGCCCTGGTTTTTAGTTCCTTTAGTCTCATGTGTGCTCCTTGCTGTCTCATCTACGGCCTGGAGGAGCTGTTTATAGCCTTAGCTACTATTTCTGTCCACTGCTCTGGGGATTCTGATGCCCACAGGCAAAGCTCTTGGTGTGATTAATCCAGGCCATCGGGGCAGTATCAAGGAGGTTGAGGTAGTGTGAATCCTGGAAGAGTTAAGAGGGTTCAGGGGCTGTCAAAAGGCTTTCTCTGTTACTATTTGTTTTGTTATCCCTTCCAGAAATCTAGACTCATTTCTAAGTATGAACTGGAAGACTGGTGTTCGTTCGTTTTCTGACAGTACCTCCACTGTTTACATATGTGCACACACATGTATTTACTGCGTTTGACGACAGTAGTCATAGGCTCAGATATTGAAAGGCTGTGAGACTGAAGCATGACCCCTCAGCAGTAGCAGCAGTAAACCCCACCTTTGCTCCTCACTGTCTTCTCCTTCACTGCCTGCAGTTCTTATTTGTCAAGCCCAGAGCCACTAGCTCTCAGCTCCTGTGTAGCTGTAGGCTGCCTGCCTGCCTGCCTTTTCTTTAGTCCTCCCTCCCTCCCTC
The DNA here is from genome assembly GCF_950005125.1 of Chionomys nivalis. Classification (NCBI taxonomy): domain Eukaryota; kingdom Metazoa; phylum Chordata; class Mammalia; order Rodentia; family Cricetidae; genus Chionomys; species Chionomys nivalis. Next base: position 17,773,253 of record NC_080090.1, on the reverse strand, counting down.
CCTCCCTCCCTCCCTCCCTCCCTCCCTCCCTCCCTCCCTCCCTCCTCCCTCCCTCCTCCCTCCCTCCCTCCTCCCTCCCTCCTCCCTCCCTCCCTCCCTTTCCTGACAGGTGTTTGCATTATAGCCCGGGCTATCTTTGAACTTGTACCCTTCTTTGATCTAAGGCCAGAAGTTACAGGAATGAGCCATCATATCTGGACTTTTCCACGTACAGTCTTTCATTTTCCTCTTTGAAATAACTTGTATATGTGTCTATATTGAGTGTGTACATGTGTGTTGTATGTATACATGTTTATGGATGTATGCAAAACCCCAAGTGCATGCAGAGGCTAGAGACCATCATATGTCCTGTCCTGTCACTCTCTGCTTCACTCCTTTGACACAAGGCTGTCACCTAACCTAGTGCTAAGCTGAGAGACAGCAAGCCCTAGAGATGCCCCTGTTATAGGTTCACAGCGATCGCACGCAGCTATGGGGTTCCAAGGTGCCGGCAGCTGCAGTCTCACACCCAGTTGATCACCCAGAGCTGGGAGCCTGAACGCAGGTCCTTCTCTTGTACACCAGATGCTCTTACCTGCTGGTCCATCTTCCCAGGCTCCGCATGCAGCCTTTCTGGGCACCACTCTCTGTATTACCCAACAGTTTGTTCAAAGAGTAGTTTGATCAACTACACACGATATCATAATTGTCCTGAGAATATCTCACCTGTGCTGGCTGTGCTGACACATGCAATCTGGAGGTAGAGGAAGGAGGATCACTGTAAATTTGAGGCTGGACAGGTCTACTTTGGGCCTCTATATTGGGAGATGACATCTCAAAAAAAAAAAAAAGAAAGAAAGAAAAAAGAAAAGAACAAAGGAAAAAAAAAGTCTGATTCAACAGACTGAACTCCTTAAGAGAAACCATTTTTGTATCTTTCGCACACAACATTGTGCCTGGACTCAGAAGGACATCACTAAATGACTACAACACTTTGTATAAATCATCTTTTCAAGGCTGGGGGTAATGTGCTTGCCATACAAGCATGAGGACCCAGCACACACATACACATATATCAGGCCTGGTAGCATGTGCTGGTAACCCAGAGACAGGAGGATTGCTAAGGCTCCTTGGGTAGCCAGCCAAGCTGAATGAAGTCCTAGGTCCCAATGAGAGACTGTGTCAGGAAGATGGATAGTTTCCGAGCCTGCGATGTCTACATGCACCTACAAATTATCTTTTATAGTTTTCCTCGAATTATGAAAAAGCAAAAGTGAGAAAAATATGAAGCTTGATGTGTCTGTGTGACATTTGTTAAAAGGTTTTTATTATAACCTCACATTTGGGAAACTTCCTCAGTCCATGTGTCTCTAATTACTGTCATTAAGTAATATAAACCTAAAGTTTGTGTGCATACTGACAAGCGCCCAGTGGGCACTCAGCGAGTATCAACTACACTTAGTAGATAGGATTTGATCTCGTTAGAGCAGAAATGGCTCCTGCTGTCTACTTGGGCCATGTAAGCAATTCATTGTGTCTGTAGTTGGCCCCTATTTTGGAAGGTTTTGTAGGTCGTGCTTAATGGAGCTACTTGCTAAGGTTGTTAGCAGTTACATAAACCGCTCTGACTTTACCAATCCTATGCCAGACATTTGGAAAGAGTTCTGTACTTTTCTTCAGGCTTTTGCTTTCCCCTAGTGGCCTGCTATACTAAAACATGATTGTTGAGGTGCAAATTATGACAGATTTTTTAATCAGCTAGAATGGAATTTTTCATAATGTTAGTGATTTCTGTATAACAGAACATCATACAGTAGCTGAGGGTTGGAAGCTTGTCTTCTTTCAGCTGGCCATGCAGAACAGCGTTTGAAAACCGGCATTTGGAAGGAGGATCCACATTTCCTGTTCTAACCAAACACACAGACTTGTGTGTCTCCAAGTGTTCTCTGTTGCAGTGGATTAGCGGTGCCAATGTCAGTACTTCTCATTTGACCAGCTCCCTCTGTTCCTGGGCAGGGGGTCTCCTGCTGGGCACAGCTGGGTCACAGAGTCCTGGACACTGTGGCTTTTTTACCTAGAGTGACTTCAAGTGTGGCATCCCTTGCAGCCCCTTCAGCCATTTCCTTCTTGAAATTCTGGATCTCCCTGCTCAATGCAGAGAGCAAAATGCCCCATAGAAAGTCTGTAAAGTATTTTGGGCTTGGTCTCCAGACGTTTACTCCAGAATTTTGTCAAAGTAAGATTTTTCATCATTGGGTAGGGGTAAGGCCAGCAAAAGGGTGCTTTCACTGCAGGCCAGTGTCCCCAGCTCAAGGTAGCCAGTTCCTCCCTCCCACGCCTGTAGTCAGTGTCTCATTTTTATCGCCAAGGCAGTGCATCTGTGGTCTTCTGTGTTCTCTCCTCGTTAGATGTTGTCTCCAGAATGAACCATCTGTTAGCAATCTCCAAAGTCCTGGAGTGTGAAACTATTGATCAGATGACAATTCACTGCAAGCTGGCATGGTTATATTTGAAGGTTCATTGGACAATGGGGTAGGATTATTACAAGTTGATTCCTGTCCTCAGTTCCTTCAAGGACCTGAGTCTTGTTCCCAGCACCCATATCAGGTGGCTCACAACCACCTGTAACGCCAGCTGCAGGGGACTGGATGCATGCACACACACACACACACACACACACTGTATATAAATAAAAATAAATCTTAAAAATGAGTTGATCTCCCATAAGAGGAGAATTGTAAACAGGTGAGAGTCAGGTGAGGGAATTAGGAAACAGGTTGCCCTGAGCCATGGCAGGGACCTGGGCTTTGTCCTGCAGAGATGGAGAGCTCATGAGGGTTGGAAATGAGGCATGGAAGCAGAGGTTGACTCTGATAGCTCGCCCTGGCAGCAGCACAAAGATGCTTTAGAAATCCAGGCAGGGAGGATAAATCAGACGTGACCATGTCCTGGCATCAGACTAGGAAGAGGAAGTGGGATGATTGGAGAAGAAGTTGGGAAGTAGAGTTGTCTGACAGTCCACGGGGTGTGAGGGGGAAGAAAAGGGGAGAGTCAAGTGGCATGTTTTTCTCTGGTCTGATTTCTAAGGACATTTTAGATGCCTGGAAATGTGCTTGCAGAATGCTCTAAAAAGCAGTAGAAGTGGCACTGGGGAGGTGGAGAGGAGGATACAGCAGGAGCACTTCTGCAAACAGCAGATCCCAGGCCATCCTGTACTACGTCTGACTTTGTCTAAAGAGAAGAAAAGAAAAAGAAAAGAACAAAAGAAACAGACCATTGTTGGTCGTGGCCTCATTGAGTTTAGATTGTTCTTCAGTCAGTCTGTGTTTTTATTTTCAAATATACATTTATTTATTTATTTTTTATTTTTTTATTTTTCAAGACAGGGTTTCTCCGTAGCTTTTGGTGCCTGTCCTGGAACTAGCTCTTGTAGACCAGGCTGGTCTCGAACTCACAGAGATCCACCTGTCTCTGCCTCCCGAGTGCTGGGATTAAAGGCGTGCACCACCACCGCCCGGCTATTTATTTATTTTTGACACAGAATTCCACTGTGCATCTCTGGCTATCCTAGAACTCACTATGTAGACCAGGCTGACCTTGAACTCAGAGATCTGTTTGCCTCTGCTTCCCCAGTGGTAGGATTAAAGGTGTGCACCACTACACTGGCCATATAATAATCTTGTTTATATGACCAAACCAGATTTATAGTTTTTATAGAAGACATTTAATCTCAGGTAATAAATATGAAGTATTTTATCAGAAGAAATATGACCTCTGACTTATCCAAAATTACATCCTTTTAAAATTGCATTTTTTGAGAATTTCATGCATGAATACTATATTTCCATTATTTCCAGCCCTTCTCTACCATCCGATTCCTCCCTCCATTCCCTCAAATTCATGACCTCTTCTTCTGTAACTATTATTGTTACACATAAATACATTATACATGCATGAACATACACATGCATATTGTTACACATACATGCATGTGTATACATAAAATCTACAAAGCACATTTAGTGTTGCTCTTTGTTTTGTTGTTTCTGTTTATTACACTGGCTACACAGAGATGTAGCCAGAGCTATCATGAAACTGACTATGTTGACCATGCTGACTTGAAACTCACAGAGATCTGCCCGCTTCTGCCTTGCAGATGCTGAGATGAAAGACATGCATCCTCACACTTGACTAAAAAGCAGTAGAATTGCACTGGGGAGGTAGAGAGGAGGTGTTTCTCATACGTGCAAGGCTTAGTTCTGCCCAGCTGGGATGGGTCATCTATAAAGAAGTTCCTCCATGGGAAAGACTGATTCTCCTCTTTGATCAGCCATTGAATGGCTGTAGCTCTTCATCTAGGAGTGGTGCCTTGTGAGAGTTCCCCTGCCCCCGTGGCATGTTGACTAATGTCGTCATTCTGTCTGAGACCATACTGTTGCAATTTCATGGCTGTGGCTTCCCTGTCATAGAGGACATTATGTGACATCGATCTCTTCTTGACTTTGCTGGGATGCGCTCTTCCCCCACCACCCATCCAGGGCCGTCCTCCCTGCACCTTAGACGGTTCTTCTGTGGATACCATGACCATGGCTGATAAAGGAATACATTTCATTGGGGGTGGCAACAGTTCAGAGGTTTAGTCCATTATCTTCATGGCAAGAAGCATGGCGGCATGCAGGCAGACATGGTGCTGAGGAGGGAGCTGAGAGTTCTACATCCTGATCTGCAGGCAGCAGGAAGTGAACTGACCTGAACTTCTGAGACCTCAAAGCCCGCCCCCACAGTGACATACTTCCTCTAACAAAGCCACACCTCCTAATAGTGTCTCTTCCTATGGGTCAAGTTTTCAAACATAGGAGTCTATGGGGGCCATTCTTATTCAAACCCCACAGATGTCACTAATGCTGTTCTCTGCTAAGCTCTGTCCAGGTTGTTCTTACCTGAGAACCTTTGTTCTGCCTGGCCATCCTTGTGCCCGTGTCCTGGGAAGCACACACTCTTTACCCTATGTAATCAGAAATAATCCAACTCTCCTTCACCTCTTGCCTTGCATACATTTATTCAAACATACATGTATGCACTTTAGCGTGGGTCTCAAGTAATGCATAAATTTAGCATTAAGGCCTTATATGCAAGTGCGAATGCACACATGTACTAAAAGATTTCATGAACCAAACTGAACCTTATCACAGACTTTATAATACTGACTTTCTACTTCTATTCTTTTTTATTGATATTTATTGAGCTCTACATTTTTCTCTGCTCCCTTCCCTGCCTCTCCCCTCCCCACTTCAACCCTCCCCCAAGGGCCCCATGCTCCCAATTTACTCAGGAGATCTTGCCTTTTTCTACTTTCTACTTCCCATGTAGATTAGATCTATGTAAGTCTCTCTTAGTGCCCTCATTGTTGTTTAGGTTCTCTGAGATTGTGGTTTGTAGACTGGCTTTCTTTGCTTTATGTTTAAAAACCACCTATGAGTGAGTACATGTGATAATTGTCTTTCTGTGTCTGGGTTACCTTATTCAAAATAATGTTTTCTAGCTCCATCCATTTTCCTGCAAAATTCAAGATGTCGTTATTTTTTTCTGCTGTGTAGTACTCCATTCGGTAAATGCACCACATTTTCCTTATCCATTCTTCAGTCAAGGGGCATTTAGGTAGTTTCCAGGTTCTGGCTGTGACAAACAAAGCTGCTGTGAATATAGTTGAGCACATGTCTTTGTGGCACGGTTGAGCATCCTTTGGATATATGCCCAAAAGTGGTATTGCTGGGTCTTGAGGAAGGTTGTTTCCTAATTTTCTGAGAAATTGTCACACTGACATCCAAAGGGGTTGTACCAGCTTGCATTCCCACCAGCAATGCAGAAGTGTTCCCTTTACCCCACATCCTTTCCAGCATAAGTTGTCATCAGTGTTTTTGGACATTCTTACAGGTGTAAGGTAGAATCTCAGAGTTGTTTAGATTTGCATTTCTCTAATGACTAAGGATGTTGAACATTTCCTTAAGTGTCTTTCAGCCGTTTTAGATTCCTCTGTTGAAAGGTCTCTGTTTAGGTCTGTACTCCATTTTTTTTTAATTGGACTATGTATTCTTTTGATGTCTAATTTCTTGAGTTCTTTGTACATTTTGGAGATTAGACCTCTGTCTGATGTGGGGTTCAAGACTTCATCTTGCTCAGTACTGATTTCCCACGGCCTAGCAGAGCACATTTTGAATGGCCGCCGTGAGGCAAAGAAAGCATTTATTTTAGCACTTTAATTTTTCAGACTTGATTAAATATCATTATATTGCTAGGTGGAACCAGGGGATAATCAAAAGAATTCTAAGACTGGGAATTCAGACTGGAGGTCACAAAATTCACATCAGATCAGGGTTCGATTTGCTCCAGTGGTGTCCTTGCCCACAGGCTGTACTCTGGTAACCTAGGTCCTTTCAGAGACAGAAACACGCTGTTCTCAGATGGCTCCAGGCCCCAGCCTACGCCTGTAGGATCTGTGCAGCTTGGAAGCCCAGCTCTAATGAAGCTTGTGTGAGAGAGGGTGGTAGCACTTGAGTTTTGCTCTCCCCTTGGCTTCATGTGATGTCGCTCATCTTGTTTTGAAGGTAATTTGTTCCATGGAAACCAGACAGGGTGTTGTTGAAATAGTAGGCTGATGTCTCAGTGTAACATATTGGCCCACTGCGATCCACAAGGGTGTGAATCGCAAACCCGCCTCTGTACATTTCTGTCTCGTGTGAATGTTCTGATGTGTAAGAAAATCCTGCGAGGAACGATCAGGTTATCTCATTTTGCTATCAATCGTGTTTTGAAATGTGAAGTTGGTAGAGTAATTGCTGTGTCTGGCTGAAAAGATTCAGCTACAGGGGAAAAAATGTTTTTTTAAACCAGGTGATTCAGCCTCTAATCCCAACAGCACAGGTCTGTTTTCTTCGGGCTGTGTGACTGGCACTGTGTATTTAAAGTTCAGCTTTGTGTGCGGTGTTACTGTGATGACTTCAGTACATACAGTAAGATGTTCACAAAAGCCAACCCGAGACCAATACTCTGCGGCAGTTTAGCAGCAAATTCCTGCCCTGGGTATTTAACAATAATTGGGATCTTTCTATTGGCTTTGCGTAAGCTCAGATTAGTAGTAAAACCTAAGCCCTCTGCATTTGGCAGACGCTCGCTCTTGAAGCGTCACAAACTCGCTCTGATTGTGCTTTTCATTCGCACCTAGCTGAGATCTTGCCTGATGCTTTTTTAAATCCTTTAATTTACATACTGTGGTAAATTTAAAGTCAGAACAGTGCCACTGAAGCTCCCGTCTCACTGATGAATACGGCATTCAGCTTCAACTATCGAGCTGTTATATATTCAGTGACCTTTAAAACAGAACAGAAACTTGTCGCCGTGTACCCTGCACAAGGCGGGTTATTAGTGACATCTTTTTTGTGGCTGTGAGTCTGGGACTGCATTCAGAAGCTCTTGTCCATGCCTACTCAGCTGGGTTGAGAGGCCTAATTCATGCGTGGTTATCCCGAAGAGTGTGGTCCACTCTTGTTGCTTTCTCCATGCCCTGCTGTTCCAGGGCATGCCCGTGTGTGCTGTCGTGCCCATCAGTAAGACCATGTCCTCAGAAGTCCTCTGTGCTTGGTCATGGGCCTGTAGGACTGATGGGAGGTGGTGAAGCCTTACTGGGAGGCTCTTGGCATTGGGCATTTGGGGGTGTGCCCTTGGCCAGGATATTGGGACTCAAGCCCCTTCCTCTGTCTTTTGCTTCCATGAGATGAGTGGATTACCTTACTGCCTGCCGCCTGCCATCTGGCCCTGCCATACCGAGGCTTGATGGCAACAGAGGGAAGCAACCACAGACGGAAACCTCTGAAATCCCTAACGAGAATCAACCTTCCCTTCGTCCAAGGTGATTATCTCAAGTATTTTCATAGCGACTGACACAGGCTGTTGAATCAGGTTTAAAGAGAGAGGTTGGTTTTCATTCACCTCTGTGGATGTGGATGCAGTTAAATACAACATGTTATCTCATTTAGTAATAATAATATCTTCCTTATTATTAAAAATACCAAATTGGAACTCAGAGAAGTTAAATTACCCAATAATTGAGATACGATACAGAGAACCTATACTGTAAAGATCTGCACCTTCCCCAGCTGTCTGCGACATCTCTAGACAAGAATTCTTTTATTGTCCTTGCATTTTCATAGTGAACCTGAGGCATCTCACAACACACTAGAAATTCAACAAATCAGGATTTCAGTGCATACAATAAAAGTGATATCCACTGACTGAGTGGCCACGGAGAACCCCTCAGCCATGAGGAGTGAGTTGCTCCATGGAGAAATGTGACCCCATCATCACGGAGCTGCCTGTGCAGTCACATGGCCGGGATCCTGGGAAGGTGCTGTGGGAAGCCTGCACGCTAATGCCTTCATGTCAGCAGCCTGCTTAAAGAGGCCCCGTCTCAAAACAACTAAAGTCCCCTGTTACATAATGCTGTCACAATACCACAAATCAGCATTAATTTTAAAGTTGTATATAATATATAGGATATAAACACCATAATCACAAGACATGAAGAATCTACGACATATTTTTAAAAAGAAACACTGCAGTCATAAAAGAAGGGGATATTTCTATTTTCTAATGAAAGGATGGACACTTCCAGAAGCTTTTGTAGAATTCCTGGAAAATCATGAGGGCTTCTTTGCCTTGCGGTGAAGAAGTGTGCCAGTTGTGAACACGCATGGCGTTGCTTCTGTCATCTTGATTATATTGATTTCTCTGGGAGACCAGAGACTCCGAAAGTTAACAAATGACCCCAGTTCAAAACGTCTGACTCAAAATTCAGCTGATAGAAAGCCAAGCTGTTGCCACTAGATCTCATTTAAACAAACCCAACATGCTAAATCCAAATTTACAAAATGGATTAGTTAAGAGGTCATTCCTCACTTAGCAGCCTAATTTGCAACAGTAAGTTTCCTTGTGATCCTTCTAAATGTTAGTTTATTAGAGCCCTTTGCATTTACCATGTGTCAAGGACAGAGTGCATTTAATAATGTTACCAAACAAACCAGTCACTCCCGGTTTGTCCAGTGTTTACTAGGACACATGTCCATGAGTGAGAGAGGTCTCTGCATTTCAGCCACATTTCTTCAGAGTGAGGGTTAGTGGGGCCAACCGATCTGTGCCAAGGGGCAGAGGGAGCTGCAGGGCAAGCATTCTTCCCTGGTTTACATCACTGTAGCTTATCAAGTCTTCCTACTCTTTGTCCATTGGATGAGGCAGGGACCTGCCACATCTGTCAAAGTGGAAACCCAACTCCTTGACTTTCTCTCTAGGTTGGCATCACTCCCGGGATTAGGTCGGGGAAGACTCCTTGGGTCTTGTTTTTATTCTTGATCCTGCCCTGGGCAGCAGAGAGTTCACATTAGCTCTTGTCTGGCCTAGGGCAAGCAGAAGAACTAAAGTCAGTGAGCTGGTTAAGTCCTCTGTGTAAATGATGTGGAACACTCCTGGGTTGAAGAAGGTCCCTCTCCACATTTATAGGAAAGAGTGGAGGTAGCAAGGTGGCTCAGAAGGTAAAGGTGCTTGCTTCCATCCCGGGACACAACTCCCACAAATTGTCCTCTCCTCACACACATGCACACTTGTGTGCCCCTCCCACTCACAATTTTTAAAGTATTAAGTGAAAAGAAAAGAAAATGAATGTTTTCTATTCTATTTCTGGTAGTGCAGTCATGCCCCCTTTCCTTTAAGGTCACCCTTTCTTCTTATTTCTCTCTTTCTCTAATGTGCTTTTCTTGCGCCTCTTATTCTGCCATATTTAACTTTGTATTAGGGAGTTGCGTGGATGAGCTGGAGTTCAGCCTGAAGACCTGTGTCTGTAATAGATGTTAAATGCCCTTACCAACTGTCTTGTACAGAACATTCTTTTTTTTTTTTTTTTTTTTTTTTTTGGTTTTTCGAGACAGGGTTTCTCTGTGGTTTTTGGAGCCTGTCCTGGAACTAGCTCTTGTAGACCAGGCTGGTCTCGAACTCACAGAGATCCGCCTGCCTCTGCCTCCCGAGTGCTGGGATTAAAGGCATGCGCCACCACCGCCCGGCCAGAACATTCATTTTTAAGGCTCTTTGTGCATTACTCTGGGCAAGGGAAGCAATCAAATCTGTTTTATCCAAATTCAGAATCTAGGAAGCAGATTGTCACAAACACACAGTGATGAACTTGGACACAGGAAAGCTTGGGAAGCATAGGTGTTTATCACACGTGCTACAGACACTGGCACACGTGCGGGAGAAATAGACCTTTAGTTCTCTTCGGGGCAGATTCATCCCATTGCGTAACAATTATAAACACCCAGATTGAGCCTGTGTCTATCCTTGATTTTGAGGATATGAAAGAAATTACATTACATTCTCACAGTCATCTCGACGATGGAAGTGTCATAAACCAGTAGTAATTCACTCAAATGTCCACATTCTTCAGTGTCATACCACTGCCTTTCCTTCTTAAATCCGCCATCCAGTGCCGGCCATGTAAGAATGTGCTCTTCATGTAACCTGTGTGTCTGTTTCACTTGCCCATCAAGTCTTCGTATTGACTAGCTGGCTTCAATTTTTGAGACCCTATCTTAGCCTTCTAGGTCCCATCATTCATGAACTGACTGTCTTCTTGATTTCCCCAATTTATGCAATTTTATTCTTCATTTTGTACAGTGAGAGTATACTGAAGATTTATTAAACATCGAGCTACCTAGTAGAAATGTCCTGGTATACCTTGTAGTAACCAGTGGAGTTAAATAGTGTGCTATATGAGAAAAAAAAGAAAATAACAAAATGATAAATTTTAGATATACTTGTGTTACTTTGAATTTGAGGCAGATTGCTGGAGACTGGGGGAAGAAAGAAAGATGATTTCAACAAGGGACTGGAGGAGAGGGCGATTCCAGAGGCTTCCTTTCCTCTAACAAAAGCTGTCGTTCTCAGTCACTACAGTTTCCACTCATGGCTACAGCGTTGGGCTCTACCCAGCCCACAAGCTTTCTCTAGTCTGCAGCTGAGGAAACTGAGGCTCAGAGGATGGGGAAGTGACCACGGGTGCTCAGAGAACTGCAAAGAGTGTGCTCCTCTCAGGGGCCTGCACTTCTGCTGCCAGGAGGGCACAGACAACCAGACTCCCCCAGAGGAAGTGGAGAGGCATGAGCAGCTGCAGGCTGCTGGCCCTGCCTAACACAGGCCCATCAAAAGGCCAAGGTGGTCACAGAGCATTGGAAGAAATAAGATGTACCACCGTTTTTGAGCAGGAATATAAAGGGATGGTGGACTATTCTGAACCCAGTAAGTCTCCAATGGACTTGCTTTTGAGGCTGACAATGCTGTCATTCATTGCCCCTCTTTTAGGAAAGTTCCGTCCTAGCAAAGAGCGCTTTCCATTGGTTTATTGCTTATCTTATCTTGTTTCTTCTTTTCTTTAGAGACTCTCTCTGATTTTCTCCTTTCTGTTACCATGGTAATATTAATGATACTGGTTTGGATAAAACATGGTATTATCCAATCCTGTGGCATATGTCAGATGTGTAAGATCCTGTTTGTAGAGCAGTGAATTAGGTGTTAGTGGTGTACATATTTCTTATTTTGGGATCACACAATATGGAAGCTTTTTGTAATGTCGTTGATAAACAGGCAACTCCCCCCCCCCAGTGTATGGCTTCTTATTCTAAATACAAAGTATGTATAATACCATAATGCCTTCTAGAAGGATGTGTTGGAGAGTTGCAACAGTAGGGTGTGTGTGTGTGTGTGTGTGTGTGTGTGTGTGTGTGCGTGCGTGCGTGCACGTGTGTTCTGGGAGTGTCCCTCGAGAATGGAACCAGTGTCTGCCAGGATTGTCACTTGCACGTGTCTCACTCTCAAGATGAACATCAGCATTATGAGAACTGGACATTTCCAGTTCTTGGGAAGCTGAAGCCAGCTAGTCTTGAAGAACATCTGACTGGCCAATTTAACATGGTTGAAGATGGTTCTCAAAATGCAAGTTTATCATTATATGAGTTGAAAGCATTGCAGCTGCAAGCAGAGTGTGAATGATGCATGTTCGTGTGAAGACAGACAGGCCTACTGTGGGCAGGGGCTCATTTACCTCCTCCTCAGTAATGTTACACTCACCCAAATCCATGTGCAGCATCTCTAGGCAGTCCCCACTCCTTTTCCTAGTGTACGTACTCCCATCAACAGTGGATGGGCCTGGCCATTTCTCGGGTGGCCGTGCCTGTGGCCCTTCAGCCCCAGCTTCCCAGCGCTCCTGAAGGAAACCTCCATCCTAAGCAAGGCACTGCCTGGTGCGTATTTTTGCTTAATTATTATACCTACTTAATGCTACTTAGAACATTGTCAGCTGTTGAGGAAAGGTAATTATCACGAGTCAAATGAGAAACACTTTTTTGGCTGCCGTACGGATACACGTTTCACTGGTACCTTGATGCATAATGAAGCCTGATAGCAGAACTTTGCTAGTCTCTTCTTCAAGCCACAGCTGTTTCCCTGCTAAATTCATCCCATCTGTCTCCCCTTCCGTGAAGCTGTAGGCAGTATAGCATAAGTACAGAAGCAGTTCAGTGCTATTTTGGATAAACATAGCTGAAATTTGAATCTTTGCCATTTGCGATGCACACATTTTGTTTTACTGCTGTAAAGAGAGCTGTCAAAATACAACTACATGGATAATTTACTAAAATACAGTCAAATATAAGATCGATCGAAAGGAAAGTACATTGGGTCAGTCTTACTTCCCCAGGTGTCTCTGAAGGTTATCTCGGTTATCTCTGACCTCTGGGTATGGCTGGGGCCAGCAGTCCCCAAAGCCTTTGGTTTAGTTCCGCAGCATGGCTCTCAAGGCTCGCTTCTCTGTACCTGTTGGTGACATGATTGGCAGTCTTTAAGAAGCTCTGCAAGCCAACTTTCTTATCTCTGCGATCATTTGCATCCATAGGAAACACTTGTCTGTCTTGGTGCTGCCTAGCTGCCCCGAGCTGTGTCGGCCTTCTGCTGTTTTGAAGCGTATTCTATAGAAACGTTGTTACCAGCGAGGCTGTCGGTTTAATGTTCTCCCACCCCTCACTTGGGGGTTGCCAGTGATCTGAATATAGCTATTCAGTATTGTTGGGTTCCACAACACATAATACTTTGTAACCAATAATGGTTTCTCACAAGACTTCCTTTTCTGAGTTCTAAGACCCTCTCAGAATTACCTGGATCCTTCCCCATGGTCCATGTTTTCTTTCTTTTCCTGTTGGCCAAGTCTTTTCTAGGCAAAAAGCAGTTGTGACCTCTTGGAAGAGCAGGGCCAGTATCTGATACAAGCAGGGTCTCTTTGCAAGGAAGACCTATTCCATTAAATAGTCCCTTAGCGTAAGGTTTAGCATTGCGCTGTTCCCTTTACTATCTCTTTGGTCCTGCGCCATGATCTGGGGCGGGAGATGAACGGACACACACCGTGGAAAGGCCCAGCATTCTCTGCTTTATCACCTCTCCCCTACAAAGCCTCAGCTCATAAGTGATTGTGTGCGGTAACACGGACATGAGAGACGGGCAGGAGAGAGAAGCTCCATACAGGTTATGGAGATGAGGACTTTGATGGAAGTGTGGGTCCTGCTGACAGCTGTACCCGCACCTTGGGGTGCAGTCTAGCCCTGTTTGCTACCATATCTCAATACTCTCTAGAGAACACCCTGGGGTGCTGTGTTCAGAAGACATTAGATGAACAGTGGGGGCGTGAGAATAGAGCACATTCATGTGCTTCCTGCACAGTTGCCTTCAAGTGCCTGGCTGTGGGTCAGTCGGAAGCATCAGCATCTGTATTGTGTTTTGCACTTATCCAGCGTCAGCAACATCATAGCGCGGCTGAGTTCCCAGCTGCTGCCAAGGAGGGTGTTTTCCTGGAAAGTCCCCAAGGCCTTTTCTGCACCAAGACATTACCCTCTTTCATTCAGTTTTCTTTTCTTTCTTGCTTTTTTTTCTCTTTTTTTTGGGGGGGGCAACTTAGGGGTATTCTTCGGAAGGGGAAAGTAACATGACAGCCACAGATAGAAGAGACTCTATTGTAATTGAACAGAGAAACGACCATGGTTCTTTAAAAGGCGAACAGGTCTGTGTGTGTGCCCTGTGCCCCGTGGTCCTGGGCAGGCAGGAGCTTTAGCAGCTCAGTTAAAGCTCCTATGGCGCTGTCATCACACGTCTAGGGCATCTGCCGAGTGCCAAAGGGACCAGCTAAGTGCTGTCTCCAGTGTGTGAGGATCAAGAAGGTCACGTATTAGTGTAGAAAGGGTTAGGCATAGTACATTGCATGGAGAGCCAGGCCGGCCATAGAAGCTGTAAATCACAGAAGGAATGGATATGACTGGAAACCGGAAAAGGCTCCCACGTCATTCCTAAGGCCGTGCAGAATGGATGCACGGTAGGCACTTCTGCTCACCGTTTCCCTGGGAAACAGCCATAGACAGCTGCCTGTGTTGGAAGCAGCACCTGCCTTGTGGCTGGCTACCCCTGTGTGCCCAGTATCATGATGTGGCTCTGGACTTTGCTGAATCTTCTCTCTGCCCAGTCTGGCATATTTCTATGGCTATGTAACCTCCAGACTACCAAGGCTCTCCCTGCCTCTACAGCATCGTCCAATTATGGTGTGAATGTACAGGCAGATCTTTTCAATTGAAGAGGGACAAATAATGTGCCTGACAAAAATGTAATCTATGTCAGTGTTACTCATGAACCAGCATCTGATGTCATCTATGTCAGCGTCACTCACGGACCAGCATCTCATGTCATCTATGTCAGTGTCACTCACGGACCAGCATCTCATGTCATCTATGTCAGTGTCACTCATGGACCAGCACCTGATGTCATCTATGATAGCGTTACTCATGAACCAGCATCTGATGCATTTTTAAATGTTTCCCTGACACCACCATCCTCTCATCTTTAGGGAAAAGGAGCTGACCTATGCGGAAGTACACTTTGCCATCTCTGCCCTTCAGAGCACCTATCCATCAAGTAGGCGCATGCCCACATATTCCCTTTCATTCAGGTCTCTTAGAAAGATTGGCCGGGCAAGTGATTAGAGCATTTCTGTGAGAGTCAAAAGGTAACCGGAGCGAATGATGGGTCTTATTGAGACCCTTCTATAGAAAGGTGGATAGTTGCTGTGGATCCCTTAACCCAAAGCTCTTAATGTGGATGAACCAAAAGATACTCACAAAGTAGAACAAAAATGTTCCCAATAGCTAACATGGTCCCAGCTAAGTGTCAATCCTCAGAGTGATATTTAGTTTTATAAATTGAAGTCTAATGCTTGTGGTAGTATTGGGAAAGCTTTTGGACTTTTTTCTTGTTGTTGTGCACTTAGGCATTTTTCATGTTAAGTGGACACAGGTGTTTACACTCTGCCTTCCGCCTGGGACAGGCCAGTGCTACACTGTGGGCTTTGACCACCGCATCTGCCTCCGCTGAGACCATAGAAGGTCACAGCTTGGCAATTCTGTTTAGTCAAGCAAATGTTTATAAGATTTAATGACGTCCTCCAGCAGAAGATTGATTTGATAAAGACAGAGACCAGTAAAAAGCGGCCTGAAATTATAGCGAGTATTCTGTTGAACACGTAAGGCTGTAAGACTTAGTTAAACTGGAATGCCAAGGAGTTACTCCTAAAAAAATCAAATACACATTATTAGACATATTTATACACACCGAGCTGTTTTAAACCAGTAATGCTGGAATAAAGACAAAATAATACTGTGTATTTACATAACACTATAACACCTTTCCTTAGAAAAATCTCAAAGCTTCACTAACTAACCAAACTGTGTGGCCCCCTGTGAGGTACGTAGGATGAGAAGTAGCAGGAAGGATATGCCCGGACAGAGGATGGCAGGAGTACCGTCTGGGACTGCAGCTAGCTCTGGGTTGTTCCTGGCTCTTCAGGTCCGGGTCACCCCATACTGAGGAAATTCATCAGAAGAGCTGGTGGAGGACACAGCACCCGCGGGTGTGCTGTTGCTGCTTTGTTCATCCTGCATCTATGTCTTTACTCTGAACTGAACCGAATGAACAAGCACACAGAGTTCAGTCTGCACCAGGTTGGGGGGACGTGGCTCCAAACCTGGCCATCTAACCCACGGATGAAATCTGCTTCGGCCCAGTAAAGTATGGTTTCTTTTATGTTTCCTTAGCCAGAACATATTGCTGGGAATACTGGGAAATGGGCAGACATTTCTTGGTCACTTGCAAAGAAAGGCAGGAGTGGACCCTCATCTCTTCTAGGAGAGTAGAAAGCAATTTCAGCCCAGGCCTGCCCAGAGGCTGCCGTGCCCAGCATTCCTGTGATGGGCCTGGTCTAGCAGCAGCCAGTACAGAGAATGTACCAGAACTTTAGGCATGCACCTGGGGATTCGTGCACTGGAGAAGCAGCACAGACGGATGTCAGCCGACCAGTGGTAGTGATGGATTTTGTATTTAGTATTTGAAGATAGCATATATTAATATCTTGGAATAAATACTGGGTTTACCATTCTGTCAGTGACTGGGTTGTCCTGGCCCCAGATCTCTCCTCAGCCTCTGAGGAGACAATGAAATTTTTACTCTCTGAGTCTTGCTCATAGAGAAGTCTCAATTTTGGCTTAACCTCTCTGATTTTCAGATAATTTAGGTGTCACAGATATCCAGCTTAGGATAGTTTTCAGACACTATAATTTGAATGTCTCTGAAATGTAATAAATAGAGCTTCATCTGGGTTTTAGAAATCATGTTTTCTTTCCAAACAGCTGTTTGTTTGCATTAACAATTTGTGCCGTCCCTAGAAGACAGGCAGCATTTCTTTTTATATAAAATGCCACCCTCATTTCCATCCTTTTGGTGGTGTTCATCTACTATCGTGGCATTGTGTTAACAGACATTGTTCCATGTTCACAGATGCCCAGGCTGACCCAGGGCTCTGCGGAAGAAAAGCCGGCTCTTGTTTGTCACTTCCCGGTGTGGTGGCCATAGCTTTGCATGTTCCCGGGGCTGGCCCTTTGGCTGCCCTTGCAGTTCGTCTGAGACCTTCTGAGTAAGGATGCAGGTGTCTCATTGGCACAGCAGATTGTAGTTCCATTTAGTGGTCCAGTTAGCACCAAAGGGGGCAGCGAATGAGCTCTGACGAGGCTGAGATAACTGACCTGTGCTGCCTCTCAATATTAATGGATATAGTTTCCTGTCGCCCTTGTGAGACAGATGAAAGTATTGTAATTCCGTGGCACTTTGAGGAAATCCAGACACACAGAGCCACTGCAGGCCACAAGACCCCTGGCTGTGACCTGGCCTCATACACGTTGCTAGTTAATGACTCTGAGAGTGGATAAGAGTACAAGATCTAAGCCAGGCGTGGCGGTGCACACCTTTAGTCCCAGCACTTGGGATTTAGAGGCAGGTGGATCTCTGTGAGCTCAGGGCCATCCTGGTCTACAGAGTGAGTTCCTGGCAAGCCAGGACTATATAGACCCTGTTGCAAAAAATAATAAATAAATAAATAAATAAATAAATAAATAAATAAATAAATAAATAAAAAGTCATCTCTTCAGTTCAGATCTAGGTTGTACTTCTATGCTGTCACTTGTAGTAGGATACCCAGTGTGGCCTACCCTACCTCTGTAAGAATGAGCATGGCACAGAAATACTCAGAACAGTGCCCGTGAGTCAGGACTTCAGCCCAGGACCCAGGGCAGCATAGGAGTCAAGCCCAGCATTGCCAGGCTGGCTAAAGAGAGCATTCTCACTTCTGGTGGGGAGGAAGTTCATCCTGCCCACACCATTAGCAGCACTGGAATTAAAAGCTCTTTGGATCTCCTGGGACAAGCTAGGACTGCTTCAACAAACGGAATTAATTAAGAACAAATCAATTGAAATGCCGGTCCCTGAGGACAGAGTGAGGCCTTCCACTGGACAGGCACTGTGCGGGTGTCCACCTTGAGAAATAGGGGTGCTCCTTCATAGAGATACCTGCAAGAACACTCCAGAGATATCCGCAGGATTTTGCTCTTAAAATTTGAAACTTGTGGTATACCTCATGCTCCGCACGGGGCTTCACTGAATCTCCACTCAGTCTCAGGGCTCTGCCTTCCTGGAGGAGACCCCAGGGAGCTGACACAGACCCCAGAGTTCTGGGTGTCATGGGTGTTTACACTTGCTTAACTCCTATTGAACTTTTAGTTGGATTGACGTCTACAGTGTAATCTGGACCCTGGAAGATGTGGTCCTAGGGGGACAAGCAAGAGAGGCTTGGCCAGTAGACCCAGACAGCACAGGAAGGCTCAGGAGCACCCACCCGAGGCAGCGCCCTGCCTCCTTCCATCAGCAGGAGGCGAGTCTGGGAGAGAAGTGAGTGGCTGTGTTTGGAGAGCGCTGTCTGGGGAGCACATATGCGCACCATGAATCCAGATCTCACTGTCGCCTCCCAGTCCTCATGTCAGCATCTGATCATCAGCTTCAGAATGTTCCAGTATTCCTTGCAAATAATTCCACTTTGGAAACTTTCTATCGAGAGCTAATTTTTAAGTCTCATGGAACAAAACCTCTGACAATTATATCAGTATTAAACCAGGTTCCAGATATGTAATGGAGGCATGGCTGGTGTGTGCTTGTATGAATGATGCATTCAAGTACGTTTGCCATATCCTGCTAGCTTATGAAGAGTTCTGTTTTGATCCCTAACTATGGATACACATACTAAATAAATGTGTGCAAACGTGGGTGCTTGACCCCAGAACTCATTAGAGTTAGGTAGCACACATGGATACTTGGTAAAGATGTTGGTTTCTTTCTTTTCTTTAACTGGGAAATGTTCTTGTCAAATGCTTTAGGTTAAGTTTCGTCAGAGGATGGTGTGGCAAGTGTATAGACACCAGAGCCAGGATTTTTCAAGAAATTTGACTTTTTTATCCTACCTTTACTTCGTTATTTTCATTGATAGTATTGTGGGCTTAACAGGTAGACGTAGGCCAACCCTTGACACTTGCTTATTTATCAGTAGGTGTCAGGACCAGATATTGACCGGGTCTCTTAGCCTCCATAAAATGAGCATCACGGTGGCGTTAGTGATATGTAATGTTAAGATGGATGCTGTTGGCAAGGCATTTGGCATAGAACAGGGTTCACTGTCACTGAGCATGGTGGCACACAACTGAAGCCCTGGTTAGTTGTGAGGCCGAAGGAGAAGACAGCTTGAGCCCAGGAATTTGGGACCAGCCTGGGCAAAGCAGTCAGACCCTGCTGGGAAAAAGAAAATAATAAAGGGAATCGAGAAGGCTCGCGTGCGTGTGTCGTTTGTCTTTGTTATTGAATTCCATTTGCCTCATTCATCAGCTAGAAGAGGTGCTGCCTCGTCGCAGAGCCGTTCTCAGCCGAGCGAGCTAATGCCTGCAGAAAGAACTTTGTCAGTGCTCCGCAGCACGTCATTAAACTAGCAACTGCAGTGACTGTGCAGGCGCGAACTCAGGGGCCACAGAGAGCCGGGCCCTTTATGCGCCAGCTCTAATTCTCCTAACAGTCCTGTGGGCTAGGTGGCATTATTTCTTATTGTAAATCAAGGAGCAGCCTTCCAAGAATTCGCTTGGGATCATGCCTCATGCTCAGAGCTCAGTTGAGACCTGTTTATTTTAGCTGTAGGCTCGTCATTCTCCACACCCACATCCCCGTGATTGCAGTGCTGAAGTGCTGATAACAGTCTGTGCTCATGGTAGTACCGCATCCACTGTATGAACTTTGGGGTAAGACAGACCATCTTGATGAAATGCACCTAAGCTATATTCATTCACAAAGTTAAACATCAACTTACTGAAAGCTACAGATCTTTGTGACACCTAGCCCAAGAGCACACAGGCAAATCTAAAGACAGAACCGGCCAGCAACAGCCTGTCCTCAAGGTGGCTTAGCCTGCTGTCTGAACCGGCGAGGCTGACTTCCCATCACCGTGCTCAGGGCTTCTTAAGTCATTCCTCGTGTTTTTACATTTCAGTTACATGAATTTTCATTCATATTGTAGAATGTAAGGAATGAATTTACAATGTGACTCCCCTGCCTGCATACTGATGATAGCTTTATTGCTCCCTGGCTTGTAGTGTTGGGCCCTAGCCTGGAGATGCTGGCTCTGTGTAGCAACTTCACCTGCTTAACCAGACCTCGCTTCCCTCAGTGAGACTTGCTGTGGGCCTTTGAGGCTGGGGTCTTCCTGCCTACAGAAGACTGCTAAAGGTTGTTTGTTGATGTTGCTTCCATTCCCTTCCCTCCTTCTAAACACGGGTCTCCTCATCTGTCTCCCACAGCCTCTGGTCCAGGAGAGCGATGCCTCAGACCGCATCCACAGCACCCAAGGCCTGCCTCTTCCTTTCGCTGTCTCTATCTGTCTGGCCCGAGGAGAAAAGTCACTTCCTTTTCTGCCTGTACCACATTCCCATAAACATGAGCTGTTTGTGGTTAGCCAAAGGCCCAAACCAGTTTACAAGGAGGTCAGACACTTAGCTTGCCCCTTATGTGGGGGGTAATACTATCACTGGGGCAGCCCCATCTTTTGAGTGCCATGCACCCCAAAACAGAGGCAGTTCCTGCACCCCTCACTTCCACTTTTCAGGTCTTTGTTCCTGAATCCATCCTCATGGTCTTTGTCACTTACAGATCTACAGTATTTTTCTGGGCAGAAGAAAGATGTCAGTTTTACTTGTTTTCTGACCCTGGGTTTGATAGACTATTTTCTAACCCCCAGCATCAAACTGTTCCAAGTGAAGAGAAGAGCCAGGTTTCACTCATCAGACAGTTGAATAGAGTGTCTCGCTGGGGGCCAGATTCCAAGAAGACAGCCCATGACCTCACAGGCCAGGAGAGCCAGGATGTCAACAATGTCACAGTCTCTGCTCCTCGCACCACAAAGCCCCTTGTGGAGCTGCCTCATTAGCATACAGCCGCTCCTAGCTAACAAAGCCAGCCGGATCTGTTCCTCTGCAGTCTGTCTTTGACCAAAAAGAAACTACTCAGGCAAGGGTGGAGGCTCTCTCTGGTAGAAGACAGCATTGCAAAAATCCCAGGAGAACACTCTGAAGTGGCTTTAAAATAATCAACTTTTGGGAAAGTAAGACTCTCTATCTTATAGTATTTTAAATCTTGTTTTTAAAGCATCAATAGGCCAAAAAAAAAAAAAAAAAAAAGTCACGCCCTGCAGCTAAAAATGGTGGAGTCCCAAGTAATTCCTAACCATCCCTTAAAAGCCTCCTTGTATTAGAGCGCTTAAGAGGGCCTCCAGCCAGATGGGCACACCAAGCCCTCCTCTCGGGCTGTCTTGCTAGCCCTCTTTTGTTGGGGGATGGAGGGAAGGAGAAAGGCACAAGCAGATGTGCTGCTAGAGCTACAGGCTTCTGCCAACCATATGGCATCTTAAAGAAAGATGGTTGGAGCGTCTGGATTAGCAAAGAGTCGGCATGGGAAGCCATGTGTCGCGTTGGTACAGGCAGTTGTTTGAGCTCTCTCTAAAGGGCTTCAGGAGATTGTGTAATGAGAGCAAGGGAACAGCCTTGCCACGGCTGGAGAGGCAGGCGATTGGCCCCGGGGCGGAGGCTGCCTCACTCCCCCAGGACTGCGTATTCTCTTCATGTTCTTCGAACTCTGAGAATTGACTAGAACTTTTCAACTGTTAATTACAAGCCTGGGTTCTCTGGGCTCTAGGCCCCCATGAACGCTCCTCTCTGTCCCCAGTTTGGTAATTAATTAGTCATGTTCAGCAATGCTCTTGTGTGCTTTCCCCCTGCCCTCCCCAGGGCTCCCTTGACAAATGCCTTTTGTGGGAAGGCTGTCAAAGTCCTGGGGGCCTGTGTCTCCTGCCCTGACTCCAGGGAGTAGACAAATGTGTGACCTTCATGATGAGCCCCTGAGAGTGGATCCTTTAAAAAAACCCAGTCTCTAACAGTGAAGTCATGAGGCGGCGAAGCCACACCTGCCATTCATTGGCACATCTGAGAACTCAGACCGCTATGCCACTACATACCATGCGTAAGCCTAAGAAGTGAGACCTGGGACTCAGCCGCACATGGCCACCGCATGCAAACATTGTGCTCTCTGCTGTTTGAGGCCCACCCTTGCACGTCCATCAGAATCTAGCGTGACTGGGAAGGTTAGGTCCACCTCCTCTGGAGACCATGGGTCATAAGTTGGTAACATAGCTGAGGGCAGTCAAAGAAGCAGTGGCCGAATATATAACTCTTTTTTCAATAAGTGAACAATCGTTTTTCAAGTTTTCAATAAACAGTCTCAAGACCCTGTGAAGCCAAGACTGGTCAGCTCCTGGTCTGTGCTGAGGCCTATGGGAACAGAGCACACTGAATGTCGGTGCCTTGCCCGTCATCACAGACCCCAACTGCACAGCCCCCCCCCCCCCCCAGTGGAGCCAAGGGCGGGATCACTGGGATGAACAGATGGTCCAGCAGATAAAGCCGCTGGCTGTGTGAGCCTGCTGCCCTGAGTTTGATGCCCAGGACCAACACAAAGGTAGACAGTGAGAACCAACTTCTCAAGTTATTTTTTGACCTCCACATGTACCACAGACACATGCAGGCATGGACACAAGGACATGGGTGCATGCACACACACACATCATATACATACATACACATGCACATCTTAATGACAAAAAGTAACTAAATAAAAAAGCTGAGCAATGTGACATGTGTCTAGCACAGCTTCTCTCAGAGGGACATGGGGCAGTGACAAGGCTTTCTACCTTGTCTGTTGTGGCAACACACAGCCTCCTCAGAAAGAAAAGCGGAACCCAGGGCCTGTGTAACTGGGCTGGAGTAAGAGAAGGGAATGTGCCTGCAAGCTAGCATCCTTTCTGCATTCTGTTAAATGGGGTCATCAGAACATCATGGGCGATTCTTGCCAGCTTCTTCCGTAAGTAACCATTTTCCGCGAAGATAAGTTTCCCTGCAGTTTCACGTCACGTGCCCTCCGTGGCCGGAGCACTTGGTGGGCCTGGCATTCGTGTTTTAGACTGCGTTCTTACACATCTGGAACATCCCGCTTCCGTTTTTTCCAGAGCCCATTTCCTGCTAACCTGTTAAATGTTGGGGTGATATTCCTATGCTGTCTTGTGAGTTCAGGATGCACCGGGGGCCGGTATCTGCGAAAAGCCCGGTTCTGATTGCTAATCACCAATTAGAAGAAACTGTCACTCCAGTCCCTTTTTCTTTCCAAGTATGCACAGCCTGGAGTTTGTCAGCCTTGGAGTTTCTTGAAACAATGCAATTAAACTGCAACATATTTCCTAACATTCTTAATTAAGACAGTGACTGGAGAATGTAGATTAGCAGAAGTTACTGTTTTTATCAACATATTTTCTGTCTTCCCTGCCCTCCCCTTTCCTTCCCTCCCCCCAGGCGTTTTGCTTTCCATGTCAGTTTCGGCCACGTGTACATTATGCACATGGCGCCAGGGAACAAAGTACAGAATTCTCTCCATTCTGCGCGGCGTGCCCAGCGCCACATGCACTGTCTGTTACATGTCGCCTCTCATGAGCTTCATGCTGGGAGTTTCTTTTTAAACGCAGACTGTTTCTGAAGGAAAGAGTTCAGGTTGGGCAGATTGTGGTAGAGAAATGGCGCTGTCTCTGAGTGGAATTAATACCCCGAGTGTTCCGTGCAGGCTCGAACTGGCACTGTGCACAAAGTTCACGAGGTCTGGGAACTGAACTATGAAGGGAATTCGCAGGAGTGAAGAGAGACAAAGCATTTGGAAGGAGATTTTCCAAGTGGGCTAGGAAGTGACAGGAACGGTAGTCTCCTGAGGAGGGGCAGAAGTCAGGTATGAACGCCATGGCACACAGGGGTACCCACTAAGAATTCTTCTGTGGACTCCCAGAGTCCTGTTTCCCACGGCACACTGGAGACCTGGGCTTTAAGACCCACACATTGGTTCTCCAGTGCCGTTTTGTTTTCCCTTCTGAGCTCTGAAGTCATTGCCACTTCCAATTAAGTCACATGAGAGGCTTAATGACTACATAGAAACTAAAGCGGGTTGTAATATTTCTTTGGCCTATTAGCCAAATTTTTTTCTCTTTAATTAAAATTTGTGTTGCGTATGATCATCAACAAACAATGACTCATTTATTTGTATCCAGAGAAGGAATTAAGAGTAAGAGCAGCAAATAAAATCCACAGCACCTCTCCCGTGGCAGGGAAATCAACCTGTTTTTCTCATTGCTTCTCTGGAGACTGAAATTGGGCCATGAGCGTGGAGTTAATGAAGCTCTCACCCATCTCCTCCCTCAACTGCCAGCTCTCTTTAATCCCCTCCTTCTGCCAGAGTCCAGAGGCCCAGGGAGCCCCTGTGGAGTCTCCCTAACCAGATGCTAGCCGCCCAGCTGGGCCCCTGCAGGCCAGTGCCCACTCCTGCCAGGTGCCGGCCCTCTCATGGTGGGCAGGGAGTGCTGGCCAGGCCCCCAGTGTCCAGAGGCGGAGCAGGCGGGCACGCCCCAGTGGCCCATGCCAAGCTGAGTGGCGACTGCACCTGCAGGAGGACAATTGCCCAGCCACACTGGAGGCTGCTGGGGACTGTGGCGGGGAGGTCTGGGTTCAGAGCCCACATGCTGCAGGGTCTGAGCGCACAGCGGCCTTTCTTCCACAGACTAAGACAGAAGCATTTTGTTGGCAAGATCCAGAAGGGAAGAAACAAAATCTACCTTCAGTTTGGCTGAAAATTACCTCCAAGGGACTGGTTAGTGTATTCTCTGCATCAGGGAGTATTCCAATCCCTGACTGCTACCTCCTAAAACAGTGCCAGGCAGCCAGTGAGGAGAGTGGCCAGCAGGGTAAGAAGACCGAGCACTATGCACTATGCGGTGCTGTCGCTTCCTGTTCTGATCTGTGTCAGGACGCTGTCTCTCAGCCCCCACCAAAGAAGGAGCTGGCAGGTAGGGACCTGCTTGAGGATTAGGACAACCTCCGAGCTTTTGTTTCAAAAATGCAGCTCTTTTTGGCCTCAAGGGATTCCCAGGACTGGGGACAAGGACTCTTTATCTGCCCATAATTCAATGCAGAAGGAGCCTCACAAAATTAGGGGCAAAGCCCCTGTCCCTTACCAGACCTTCTCAGGTCACACCTAATTAGAAAGCGCCCTGCCACTCAAGGAGTGCACTGCCTGCCCTCACAGATGGTTCCGGCTGGAAGATGCCGCTGCTGACGACGCCATTGGTTAACTTGTGCAACCTTAAAAGAGGAAATAAGAACGAGGTGAGCGGGAAGCCCCAGCTGGCTCTCCTGCCACCCCTTAAAGTTCAAACATGTGATGGGCCAAGTGTTAGGCTCATTCCTCCTCCTGACGGTGGCACATAACTAGGCAGGATCTGTCTCTTGCAATGCCGGAGCCCACTAGAAACCAAATGAGCCCTCCAGCCGGGGCCTAATCACCCCGATCTGTCATGGGCCTTCTAGCTGGAAGAGTTATGCCATCATATTATCCCAACACTCATCACCGTGTGGAGGACCCCCTTTTACTAAATGATTTATTACTCTTAGCAGAATTCCTCTGGCTGCAGATTTTATTTCTGAGTCACTGTGTTCAGCTCAATTGGTCTCCTTCAGTTACCGTGGCAACCAGCAGATGGGGGTCTTCGACAAGGGTCAGCAGGGAGGCTGCCTCAGTGGAGAGGGAAGAGAAACGAAATAAAAAGCTTTCCACATTGACAGTTCTCTAGCCCATAGCCAGGAGTTGTTATCAAATTACTAGCATTAAAACCTAATTAAGACGTGTGCCAATAGGTACACCATAGTGACTGAATCTGGTTACTTAGCTGCCATGGGCTCACTCTTCTTCCATCACACCTCTGTGGCCAATTTGACCACCCTAAGGATGGTCCAGTATAAAGGAAGGGGCAAAGGCCCTCACTTGACACCCTCTATGAGGGCTGAGGTCCCTGGAGCGACAGGACACCCTTAGAAGAGAATCTTCCCCAATCAGGGCACTGCCGCCAAGATCCGAGGCAGCATCTGAGTGGAGGCCACACACTGAGGTCACATATCTGCCTTTAGGACTGTTGTGGGCTTAACTTGGGAGAGCACTCAACAAAGCGAAGCTCCAGATGGGAAAGCCGGCCAGACAGTTAAGTGTAAAGGACCTCTTCTGCAAGGGGCAGAGGTGACAGACAGCATTGGGTCAGCAGAGAAACTGCTGGTTAGGTAGAGCTGTTATGCATTTCAGTAGTTAAATAATGTAGTTGCTGCTAAGCAGTTCCATAATGGATAGCTCTTTCTTTAGGAGACACACTGCAGCATCTTAGAGGAAAGGCAATGGGGTGTGCATCTCACTGTGGAATGCTATGGGAGATCCTGTATGATAGAGCAGGGGGCAGGAGAGGTGACATTGGACACGAAGGAAGGAGGATCACTTAAGTCCAGGAGTCAGTACCCACCTGGACTATGTAGCCAGGTGATGTTTCAAGGACCAGAAGGTTAAAGAGAGAACAAGAGCACTGGCTACTCTTCCAGGGATCAGGGTCGATTCCCAGCACCCACATAGTCACAACTATCTTTAACTCCAGTTCAGGGGACAACCCCCTCTTCTGGCCTCTCGAAACACCCATATTCAAAAAATAAAGGAACCCTTTAAGGAGAAAAAAGAGCAAGTGGGAGAGCTGGAGGGGAGGGGTCAGCAAACCATTGCAGCAGTCTGGGGAAGATAGCCTGGGTTTCCTGCAAATTTTTACAAGTTTGGCTTTTGGGGGGCACTGTTTCACAAGAGTAGGAGCATTCACGCAGACAGACGGCTTGACAGAGAGGAAGGTCTTCTTTCTGGATGGCACTGAGCCCTAGACTCAACCCTGCAGATTGTTCGGCCATGTCTCTTTTATGCCCTGTTGTCCCAGCACACACTGTGCGGATGTTTAAATTGCAAAGCAGCCACTGACACTTTGACCCTGTGCATGAGTTCATTGTGCGATTCTGTCGCCCACGTTAGTGACAGGAGAGCATGTAAAAGGCAGCAGCAATTTTCAAGTATTGGAATAAAGTATACAACTTTAGATTAGCATGGTTAAGTCACCAAAATTAATTACCTTGAAACGTAATTAGGGTAATTGGATTTTCAAAACTTCCACTCTGCGCGTTGTTTGATGATTGTGTAGCTGGTGATGTGGGAAATGAGGATGTGGCAAGCCCTGTGCGCCGTGGTCTTTGGGATTTGTAGAGAGAAGGGGGCTCGCTCTCTCCCAGGCTCGTTCATCGGGTGCTGCTTGTTGTGTGCTCTCTGGCCATGTGATCTCTGTTGCCTTAATCTTATTGGCTTAATCTTTTGAGACCAGGTGAAGGGTGTGTGTGTGTGTGTGTTTGTGCGTGTGTGCGTGCGTGTGCATGTGCGTGGTTTTCAGTGGGCCTGCACTCACCACAAGCTGGGATCACACTCTGCAAACTGGATTCCACACATGTTCCTATTATTCTTCTCTTGACTTTTCAATCTCTGTCTTGAGATTTCTTGCCCCATTTTGGTGTCTCCTTATCTCAGATTGGCCCCAGGATCTGCCCATGTTCTCATGATTGACAGCCAAACATTTCAGGAACAGAGAAAGATGGCTCTCGTTTAAACTGTCCATTGTTTTGACCAAGAACTGAAGCTACACAAATGTTTTCCTCAGAATAGCCCACATTGGCCGTGTGGTTACTGCTGTGAGTTGGAGTGCCAGAGGCTCTTAGGCTGGCGGTCCCTTAGCACCTGGGTGTGGATGCCCTTACGCTGGGCCGAACCTCTGTGTTTGGAGTCAGGTCGGAAGTGTGACTGATGTCTGGATGGAGAGCCTGACCGATAGGCATCAAGCCCAGGCTAGAGTAGCCCGTATGAGTGGATTCTGAGTAGGTATCCATCCCTGCATCCAAGTCTACTGTTTGCTCATCTGTTTTAAGATTTTCAAATTCCAATGGTGACTGAGAACGCTTAATTTGCATGCAAATTTTCTGAACACAGTGAGGATGAATTAAAGCACATTCACACTGTGAATGAGATCACAGGTCTCAGATTTAGTATAAATATTGTACACAGGTAAGTTGTTTGCTCATCCCTGCAGTTAAACAGCCGGCACCTCGCCCAGGGCTGGAGGTAGAGAAGAATGAGATTGCCCCTGCCCTTGGGAATGCCACTGCTCAGTGTAGGCAGGGGGTGGGAGGTGACTGCCAGTGTGGATGGATGCTCTGGGCACATTTGTAAGGATGAGGCAATGGGAATGAGCCATGAAGGACCAGGACGTAGGACAGAAAGTGTGACGCTGAGCACACCAGTTTGTGCAGGGCAGGAGGGAGAGGGCATTTTTGCTGAGTGTTTTAGAAGGGCTAGGATACCTTTTGTGTGAGGAGAGGGGCCAGACAATGGAAGACCTTGTTACCATGGCAAGGAGCTTGGCCATGGAGCTGGAGTAAAAGTTTTTATCAAACAGAGACATGATCTGAGTGGTATTCTAGAAAGAGCCTTCTGGTCTAGCTAGTGTGGGAACTCTGGGTTTGGAAAGGCAGATAGAAGCAGAAGACCCCAGGGGTAGGGGTTGCTGTTACTTTGAAACAGGGTCTCATGTCGTGGGCTGGCGTCCTACTTGTGTGGCTGAGGCCCATTTTGAACTCCTGATCCTGCTGCCTTCATCTCAGCTGTAAGTGCTGGGATTGCAAATTACGTTTGAGCAATTCAAAACACTGGTCATCAGTCTAACTTTGGGGAGTATAGGAACTTGCAGGTCTGCCCCCTCCACTGCTCCTCCACACACGAGGTCAGAGTTGTGTAATATCTGTCAGATGCTCACAGCCCGGTCACAAGGTGCGTAGTCAATGGGAAAGCCTCACTAGGAGCAGAGAACCAAACACACCTTACAGTTAAAATATTCACACTTTTAAGATCCATATGTTGTTTGGAAAATGTCCTTAATTTTATGAGTAGACTCCTCTCCCAGGGAAAGTGTGGATCTAAACTTTCTTAGAATGCGTATCTAAGAAGAGGAAGGAAGAACCGTCAGAATCTCCACAGGGAAGGAGAACATTTCAGAACAAAAGTCATTTTACCACTACAGCAAAAACTCAAACAAAACAAAACACCAGCCTTTCAAAACCAAACAAAAGTCTCCACCATCTTGTCCGTGGGAGGCACCCAGTGGAATTGTGTGCAGGACAGGGATGGTGACCCCGGGTGGAAAGACAGGATCAGCGTGGAGCGTAGAGGCATCTGAACAGTCTTTAGATTTTAGACCTCCCAGCTCACATGCCACACATATATCCTCTTCTCACCAACAACAGGGAAACGCAAGTGTATGCATTCGCTCGCGCTCACAGTGTTCATAGCAGAGGCGTGTCTGAAGCCCAGGCCCGGCCGGCAGCCTGCCCTGCTGCTCGCGCTCAGTGTTCACAGCAGAGGCGTGTCTGAAGCCCAGGCCCCGGGCTGGCAGCCTGCCCTGCTGCTCGTCTGCGTGAGCTCTGCCCTGCCCACTTGCCTGCAGAATTGTTTTGTATTTGCTACTGCTTCCATCTCTTCATGGAGTCTTGCATAGCTTTCAGAAGTGCTGTTTCAGATGATGTCCCTGTAGTGTGGCTGAGACCATGGTTGTTGGACTAGTTGAGATGTGCTTAGCCCAGCACATGGGGCTCTCCTATAACTTTTATCTTCATTTGTACTTTTAGAAGCCTGGGCCTCTTTGTTGTGGTGGAAATCACTGTCCCTTACGTACCTCAGATTCCTGGAGATGCCTCGGAAGGGAGCCTGTGCGGTGCTTGGCATAGGTAGCTGCTGCCCCCAGCGGTGGTGATTCTACACACTCCACTCGAGTCCCTAAATCAGCACCTGCCTGGTTTTTTTTTTTTTTTAAAAAAAAGTCCTTTCTCGCCGGGCGGTGGTGACGCACGCCTTTAATCCCAGCACTTGGGAGGCAGAAACAGGCGGATCTCTGTGAGTTCGAGACCAGCCTGGTCTACAAGAGCTAGTTCCAGGACAGGCTCCAAAACCACAGAGAAACCCTGTCTCAAAAAAAACAAACAAACAAACAAACAAAAAAGTCCTTTCTCATGGAACAGTCATTCTCTGACAGTCCCTAGGAACAAGTGAAAATAACCACACATTATTAGGGTAAGAGCAGCCTAGAGAAGACGCATTGAACTAAGTAAGGTCTTTGTCCTGAGAGCTCGTGCCTCTTCCTGGCAGTGTGGAGCTCTGAGCGTGGCTTACAGCCTGTGAGGTGCCTTCCTGGAAGGGCTGCCTTCCAACCACATCTGCACAGGCCTCGGAGCAGCTCCCCTCTTGTTCTCGTCACTATTTAACACACTGTAGAGGAGACGCTAAAGCCATGAAGCCTCCTCATATCAAAAAGACAGACTGGAATGAGACCTGACACTGAAAGCAGCTCTTGCCACTTAGGGGGAGCAGCAGGCAGGGGTGAACCTCCACAGACACCCCAGTGAGGAGAGGGGAGCAGGCAGGGGCGCAGACACCCCAGTGAGGAGAGGAAAGCAGACAGGGATGAGCATGCACAGACACACCAGTGAGGACAGAGGGAGCAGGCAGGGGTGAGCCTATGCAGACACCCCAGTGAGGAGAGAAAATGCTGGAGGTGTCAAAGGCTGAGGGGCTATTTGGCCCCTGGCAGACTAGTATCACTCATCTCTTCATATCACAGCCTGCTAGCCAGGTAACTGAACTACTTTTGCCTCAGTCTGCTTATCCTGAAAGTGGGCTTATAGCTCCTAACTCGTGGAATTGTGGCGAGCACTGGGTTTCGCTTTTGCATAGCACTAAGCACATCACCCTGGACAGTGAGTGCTGGGCTTGGCGTGTGCCTTTCCAGACCACACATCTGCCATCTTGACCTTGGCACCTGTTTGAGTTACACATCTGCTGAGGGCAGGGTCACCTTAGCACTTGCCACGGTCAGGCCAGCCTGTGGCAGAACTTCTAAGAAGTGAGGCTTACTGGGAAAAAGTCAGGTTGTTGGGGGCACAAGGGAAGAACGGGACTGTGGCCCCTCTTGTCTGTCTGCTTCCTAACTGCCAGGAGGTGAGTGACTTCCTGTGCTGCCCTCCGCCCCCCTCCCGGGATCTGAAACCCAGGAAACCATGAACTGAAACCCTCCTCCTTCCAGTCGTTGATCTCATCACAGCCACGCAGAGCTGAAGAGCACGGTGAGGGGCTCTTGGGAAATGCTCCCCAAAGCTTGGTGGGCTTGGGGAGATAGCCAAGTGGCCACTGCCTACATTTGATTGCAGGCTCTGCCAGGTACAGCAGGACTTATGCAAGTTAATTAACTCATCACATTCAGTTTTGCCATCTGTAAAATGGGCATGGTGACTCGAAGGTACTTCAGAGGATTATAACTGAATAACCAGTGTGAAGCTGTAAGTCCAGGGGTTCAGCAAATGTTGGCGACTGCTATCAGCTGTCAGTTTAGGTCATCAAAAAATGACTACAGTGACATATAGCTTATTTGTCTGTAGAACTGACCAAGAAACTGCTTCTTGTAATAGAGTCCCTACTGTCGTATACAGTGCAGGCTTGGCTGGGCAATGTTTCTAAAACAACTTTCAAATTAATAGAAGTCCGTTCTCCTGGTATACAGGGTGTACCTTCAGAGAGCTTCCAGAGTGGGTTTCCTCAACAGACCCCTTTTCTCTAAATTCTGTCTATACTTTTTTCAGAAAATGTGCAGTTGGGGTGTTTTTCAGTTTCTGAGTTTGACTTCCTTGCAGTATATGGAGTGACAATATCAGGGCTGCTCCCAAAACAGAAAGGGGCACTTTTTTTTTTTTTTTTTTTTTTAATGGAAGAAAACCATATCGAAGACCAACTGCATAGAGTGATCAAGTTGGTTTGAAACAACAGCCAAGTCTGGTGCAATGGTGTGTGGTCAGAGTAAAAACTACTTGGGAGGCAGAGAGAGGCAGGAGCATGACTTGAACATTGAGCCAGTGAGTTTGAGACCAGCCTGAGCAACAAACAGAGGCCTGGGTAGAGGAATGCCTCCTTCCAGGAGGGAGGGGTCCAGGTTTAGGTCTCAGGACTTCACCCCTCCTCCATGGGTGCCAATGCAGGAAGCCTTTGTACTCAGCATTAACTTCTGTCTTGCATGGACTGCCACCTCCACTCCAGGCTTATAAACATCCAGATTGTTCATAAACGTCATGTTCCTGCCCCACTTGTTGTCAGAAGCAGGAAGCCAAAAGCCACTACCCCAATAGGACTTACTCTGAGGGAAGCTACCTTGGGGCTCCACAGCCCTGCTGCTCCCCATGGTGCTTCTCAGCTGCTGACTGGAACAGGGAACGGTTAACTGCTTCTCAGAAAAGCAAGGCTGCCAGTGGTCCTGTGGGAGCCACTCCAGGCCTCCAGCAGAGCGGAGTGCTACAAGGAAAGGGGATGTGTGCCCAGGCAGCAGCATGCCCCCCCAGCTTCAGGCAGGTCAGTCCCCTCCTTGGATTAGCACAGAGACTGACCTCACAGAAAGCCCTGCCCTTTGACCTTGTGTTGGAGTGGAAGCCCATGGTTCCTTCTCCAAGGTTAGAGGAAGAATGTGGCACAGACACAGGCAGGAAACCCTTATTGGGCAGTGAGCTCAGGTTTGATGGGGTCACTGGGGAGGAAGCCAAGCTAGGCCCCTTGGCCCTTCCATCATCTGAACAATAGAAGAGGACCATGGAAGCCTGGGGTGGGGCACTGATGTGCAGTGCACTGCCTCCATGTTCTCGTCAGGCACAGTAGGATGCCCCAGCTGAGAACCCCTGACCCCGTGTGAGTGGATGTAGGGGGCTCACTAAGTGCTGGCAAGAGGTGATGGGGCTGGGACTAGGAAGCAGTGACTGTGGTCCAGTCCTGTGTGTACAGAGAAAGGCAGATGGGAGCAGGTTATACCATGCTTTGTGGTCTGTGTGTGCGTGCACACGCATGTATGTAAAATACTACACTATTGCCAGATTTCCAGAAATGCATTGTGCTTATAGCCAGACACTATCCCATTTTTAGTAAACAGAATGTCCCAAGGCCTTAAGGTGTGACTCTGTAATGCAGCCTGTGCTGGAAGCCACCAGAAGCACTACCTGAGGAGAGCCTGCAGAGAGGCGTCCCCAGGTCAGCAGCTGCATGCATGGGCCACCAGGTGTAGGAGCCTGGCATTTGAGATGCACATGTAGCTTGTGCCATCCGCACTCAGCAGTGCTGCTCCTGCCCCTGGGGGCCGAGGAAGACTGCACTGCGCCTTTCTTTCCAGAGAAGCTCTGGGCGGCAACTCCACTCTAAATTTAACGCAAAGCTGCCTTCCATGGGCACGTGTGCTCGTGTGACTGCCTGGGCTGTCTATGGACGGATGAGGATAATGGCTGGAGTGAATTAGCAAGTCTGAGGAGGAGAGCCTATCAGCAGAAGGACAAATTTAGGATCTTTGAAGACAGCTGGTCAGCAGTGCCATAGCCTATGGCTATAGGGGTTAGAATGCAAAGTCCTTAGTTCAGGGTTTTGGGAGCGTCACCCCATCCCTAGCCAGTCTGCCCCAGCCACTCCCAGATAAACAATGCAGGCATTTAGGCCTTTTTTTTTTTAAAAACCTCTGCTTATGAGTCTAAGGCCTCAGGTTTTCTTCTATACCCAACTTCAAGATGTAGAGGGGACTGCTGTTTGCCTTGTCATTTGCTGCCCTGTACTTGCATGTCTCTGCGCTCTCAGGAGCTTCCACAGCTACTATGCACACAGTTAAGGCTCCATCTCCACTGTCTGCCCGTCTCCCTGGTTTCTGTTTGCAGGCTTTGTTCTCAGGCCCCGTGCTAAAGGGAGGAACCTAATGGGAGGAAGTTGGGTTGTTGTGGGTGTGATTCTGATGTTGGCTTCCTCTTCATTTCCTATCCTCCTTGAAGTGAGGACTTCTATCAGACATCTAAACAAGGGAAACTGCCTTGTCACAGACCCAAAGCCATACAGCTAATTGTGGGATCAATACAGGAAACTAATCATGGGTTGAAACTTATAAATACATAAGCCAAAGTAAGCCATTTCTTCCGGCATAGTGCTGGCATGTTAACACATATAACTGATGGAGCTGACACCTCTCACTGTTCTCTGTGCTCTCCAAACAACCAGCCCCTAGAACCCGTCTCCATTCTTTTCCGCAGACTCAGGCAGCTGGATAAGCACGGCCAGGCCACAGCCCAGCAGCTGGTGCAGTTGCTCAACAAGCAGAATCAGCTTCTCCTGGAGCGACAGAACCTGTCAGAGGAGGTGGACCGTCTGCGAGCCCAGGTAGGGTGCGAGGACACATAGGCCATGAGCTGTACCGAGCTGTACCAAGTACCAAGTATTCAGTGCAGAGTGGGAGTGCACACAGGGACCACTGCAGGCCAGGTTCAGGGCGGCCCACAGGAGCTCTCTCCTTCCCCTTCTCCAAATCCCTGCTGATCTCATGGGTCAGCCTGCCAATTGGCATGGGTATGGAAAAGTATGAGCTGAGGCTTGTCTCCCAGCAGCCTTGGCACATGTATCACCCCGTCACACCAAAGGCAGCCACACCATGCAGGAACACTGGTGTGGGAAGACAGAAAGTAGGGGGGTGGGAGCAGCAGTGGTCAGGCCCGACATGTGGAGGAGACAGCTGTGAACTGCCCCTGAGGACACCTAGAAGGAAGAGGTGTTCCCATGGAATCAGATGTCCTTTCCCAAGTCAGTAGCAGTGGCTCTGGGGACGGGGAAGGGTAGCAGAGTGCCTAGAAGTCCACTGTCTAGAACATGCACTCACTGTCCACTTAAGCAAGCCAGCACAATTGATATTTATTGTCTCCATTTTGCAGATAGGGAAACTGAGGCTCAAACAAGCATATTCAGCTAGCAAATAGGGGCACAACAAATGGAACCTAAGTCTGACTCCAGAGCCCAAGCTGTCCCCATTCAGATTAGATAATGGCGGAAAAGAGTTCAGGTGAGTTGAATGGGCGGCACGAAACTCCTGTTCTCAGCAGCTTCTCCTTACACCGGAGACCAGAGAGGGTTCTCCCCACCCATCAAGCTGTTGGACTTGTAAGGGTGGCTTCTGCCTTTAACTGGGATTGCAGCCAGGTGCTCTAAGGGACTTCACATGGCATGTGCCTGATTAGTGGGGAAGCGTTAGAAGTGATAGGGATGAAAGACCATTTCCCCTTCTCCATTCAAAATGACCTTGATCTGATAATCCTGACCTGCCTCGACACTCAGCTTGTTCAGTCCCTTTGTAAATCACTCGGAGTTGTAAAGGAGCCAAATTGGACACCAGGCAGAGGACTTAGGCAATGAGTAGAAATATGGATTTATAGGGTTATAGGCCAGTGGGATCAGACTAGACACTGACAACTGTGTCTTGAATGTGTATAAACACACACACACACACACACAGAGAGAGAGAGAGAGAGACAGAGACAGAGAGAAATAGATCCTGGTGATCCCTAACTCCCCAGGGCATCATGTCTGGAAGCCTCCATTTATAAGCTGTTGGGGTAACTGGAATGGAACAAAGGATGTCTTAGTTTGGTTCTAGAGCCAGAAGCAATTCCATTTGAAGACACTGGCCAAGTCACCCATGGTTCTCTGAGCTGTCCTTATGAGTACCATGGAAATTAGGAAATCTGGATGTACTGGGATAGTGGCATACTCACTGGTACCTCAAGGACTTAGTAGGCTGAAATATCCCATACTTGATATCACCCTCTCTCCTTCTTGAGAGGGTCCTATAGAGCCAGAGGTGTCAGTACCTTCTTAACTGTGCCCAATGCTGAGGCCATCTCTCAACTGAGTAGCCTGATTTTTGGTGATAATACAGGTGTGTTGACAGATCTGAGGGAGAACTGCCTGATCAAACTCCAAAGTCAACAGAGCCACTTTTAGTGACTGGGCTTCTGCTGCATGTCATGAAGGACCGGGATCCACGGCATAAATGAACTTGCCTTCTCTCTGGACTTTAGACCTTTCTCTAACATGACCTTGGCCTTTGGACTCTATCTCCTCTCTTTACAGCACACAGGTCTTAACAGAGATGTTTAGAAGCCTTTTCCTGGGCCATAAAAAAAAAAATCTGAGAAATGAAAATTCATTGCAGGATTTGCACGGAACACTTTTAAAAGAAAATATTCCTGGAAAAAGTCTTTCTTCCCTTACCAGTGGCAACAGAAATGACTTGTCTGCCCCTTGCTCTCCGATACTTACCTATCTGGAGCATTTCTGATGGTGCTTTTTAGATTGAAATTCTATCTTGGGAGTTATTTTAAGATGACCAAGATGAAATAAATTTGGCAGAGGTGATGTTGGCTCCCAGCTCCAAATCCTGGGAGCTGTTAAGAGACCAGTATGGCTTTACCAGCTCTGCACCCAGTCTACCCTTTTGGCACAAGTGTTGCAGTGATCTCTGTGTGCTGGCACTTGGTAGCCTCTGTGATGCATTTTTGTCTTGAAGTCAACATGAATATAAACTGAGTTTTTAAAGGAACCCTTGAAGTAAGAAGGCCAAAATTTGGCTGACTCTGTAACTGGTAGGAGAAGTGGTACCAGAGGGCTCTGGAAGGAACAGCTGGACTGTTGGGCCTGCAGCTTCCTTTGTGTGCAGCGTGATGATGTGAGGGTGAACGGTTCTATTTTCTCAGCCTGGATGAATTAAGCGCAGTAGCTTAATTTTGCATGTCAAACTCTGAAAATCTCTGTCTGCTCAGTACCCAAAAGAGAGTGAGCATTTTCTGACCAGACAGCTGCTTGGGAGTTTAGGCACATTGCTCAGACTGGCTCAACGTCCTAAGCCCTGGCCAGTGTAGAGGAAGGATGGTGGGCTCCCAACAGGAAATGCCTTGTTTCTAAGCCTTGATTATTCTAAATGGCCTCTGTTTAGATTTAGATTCGGAGTCACGCACAGCTTCATGCCCATGGAGGAATCCAGTCCTGGTTGTGACCTTGTGCAATGCCACTTCTGGCTGGAGAGCTTACACAGCTGCTGGGTG
The DNA here is from genome assembly GCF_950005125.1 of Chionomys nivalis. Classification (NCBI taxonomy): domain Eukaryota; kingdom Metazoa; phylum Chordata; class Mammalia; order Rodentia; family Cricetidae; genus Chionomys; species Chionomys nivalis. Next base: position 17,736,267 of record NC_080090.1, on the reverse strand, counting down.
GCAGGAAAGTCACTGTCCAGAGTGCCGGATGGCCCTCCAGCTTCAGTGTGCACCTAACTCAGGACTGACACTTCCTGACTTACACACTGGGAGGGACTTTTAGAAAAAGGCCTTTAGAAAGGCGTCAATTGACTGCCTGTGTGGGCATGGCCATTCCAGCTTGATCTTATCCTGGCAGCAGCCTGAGGCCTCTCACAGCCTGGCTGATGATGAGAAGGCTGCACCAGCCCTCTCCTTGGCAGAGCTGCCTAGCTGGGGAGAGCCAGAATTACCATAGTAGTAGTGTGGAGGTGGCTTGTGGGTGAGGGTCATGGGTCCCTGGGGACTAGGTAAGGCTTGACAGCTTGCAGCAGGGTCAGGGGTCAGCAGCCCAAGCCCAGAGACTCTGACATCTGGCCAGGAAGGGTGGGGCCAGCTGGTGAGGAAATGAAGGTCTGTTCTTGGGTCTGGGAGAGGGAAGAAAACACAAATGGTCTGTCTACTTGGAGGGCTGTTCTCCCATCAAGATGAGTTTGGGAGTTACTGGGTAATGACTCTGGTTTCAGCTGCCTGGCACCCACCAATAGCTGTCACCCTGAGCCGGCTGCCTGTTCAGTCCTCAGCATTCAGTCTGGGGAGGGATTCCCTTTGAGTCCCTTCTTATGAATCACTCACAGTTTAGAAAACAGTCTGAAGCTGCCGTGTCAGTGGTTAATCAGTTGGCCCTATGACTTTTAAGCATTCTTGGCAGCAAATGCACTTTCTAATTTGATTTAGAGTTGTGCATGGATCCAGCAGCCATATGTGATTATATTCAAGATCATCGACATTATCTCATTACATCAGAGGACTCATTGAATAGAGTTGAAAACAAGCACACGAGGCAGATTCTAGGGGAGGAGAGGCCTGCCTGTAACTAACAGACACAGGGTGGAAGCTGGAGGGGGGCAGCTCAAGTGAGGGTGGCCCAGACCCACTGGCTGGTAGGGAGTTGGTAGCCAAAGTGGGACCCAGAGGTGGTCACTCTTCCTTTGTCCTTCCTAGAGCTCAGGGGCTTTGCCTAGCTGACTTCAGGGCCCACATAGTTAACTACCTGCAGACAGATGGTGTCTTATGAAAGAACAGAAAATACACTGAATACAATAAATTACAAGACCTCCTCCTAAACCAGGATTTTTTTGGAAAGAATTCTAAATAGATGAAAACAAACAATTTGATTTCAACCAAATTGTTGTTTTTTGTTTTTATCCTGATTTTCACCCGAATTGTCAGTCTCAAAAATAAACACTGATACATTCCCAGAAAATATTTTTCAAATAAAAACTGACTCTGTTAAAGTTTGCCCTGATTCTTTCAAAACTGTGTACAAGACACTGTCAACCAAAGTGACTTGCATATTTTTTTAGATCAACTTGAACATATGCAGCTAAGATGTCATTAACGGCCTGCTGCTGGGTGTTTCTAAGAGAATGACACGAGACCCCAGGCTGCATCTCCAACACAGGGTCTGCAACCCTCACAGATACTTCCCCAAGCAGTTGAAACTGCATGCACTCAGCTTAGTTGTTCATCTAGGCGCCGTGTGCGTCATTAATACTGAAAAGTGCACCAGGCTCCATCTATGAAAGGCCTCTTCTAACAGTTCCCTTTGTCCAAGAATGCCTACTTCCAGAATAGGAACAGTGGATAAAAAAATGTTGAATTTTATATTGCTTCTGATGCATTTTCTCCTCTTATTGCTTTCTGAGTTAGACATTACATTTTGCAATATAAATTCACAATCGAGTTTTTAAAGGGAGCTAAATATTTTAATCCAATTAGACAAGTGAACAAAACACTGAATATTACATGTAGTGGAGATAAGTGGTTCTTGCCTTTAAAAGACTGTAATTCCGTCACATTGCAACCCCAAATGTCAATGTTGTCTTCATCTTTAACACTTTCAAACACGAGGCAACCAGAGGCTCCACTCCCTGCTGTTGGTGACACTGTCTGTCCTTTGGGAATTCTTAAAATGTATTTTCCATGGAAATATGATTCCCATAACACAGACACCTGCCCCTGTGCAGAACAAGTACTTAGGACCCAGAAGCCAACACTGACCTAAGGAGGAGCTCTGCTGACGAATGACTTACAAGAGCCCAGCACAGAGCTGTCCACAGAGGTGCAGCCTCTTCATTCTGCTTTCTTCTTGTTCTGGCTTCTGCAGAGGTGGCAGAGCCAGAGCAACAGTGGAAGGGAAACTCAGCTATCCTCAGAAGCCCAGACAAGTGGCCAGCAAGGAGTCACTGCTGGTCTATGGTGACTTGTGACTTGCTGCCTTAGTGGTTCCTAGCAGAAGCCGTGGCCTGTGCTGGGGAGTCTGCTCTAGGATCTGGGGCACTGCTGAATTGTGAGCTTTGTGGACATTACCACCTGCTAAGCTAGGTGTCCTGTATTGCTATAACTCACTGATGTCTACAGCTCATAGCCTTTATTCTGTCTAGGCTGATCCATTCTAGGTTGCAGCCCATCTTGCCCTTTATAATGTTGCCGTGCCAGCTTCTCAGTAATTCGTGATGTGTCAAAGCAGGCCTTGAGAATCATGGTAGGCTCTGTACTTGGAGGTCACATGCCTAGGTTAAGATCTCAGCTCTTCACTTCAGATATAGGATAGGTCCCATTTGGAGCCCAGTCCAGGTGCTACTGAAGTTTACAGTCACTGTCAACATCACAGCAGGACCATGGGGCTATTAGACAGAAGTCACTTCATAGCCTCCCAGAAAGATGGAGGAATATTGCCCAAAGAAGACGTGGTGTGATGGGAAAGCAGAGTACATGAGTATCCCATAGCACCAGAAGGGAAGGCAAGCCACAAAGAGGAGCCTGGGCCTGGGTGTACTTCTGTCAGTTACCTCAGAACAAGCTTGGAAGGATCACCGAGGAAGTGTCCACCTTTTTAAAAGTAGATGCCCACTGCCAGAGGCATAGACACAGAATGTTGACTTGGAAGGCTGTAGGACACTGGGGTGAAAGGGCAAAGCCCTGTGGGCAGTCACTTCAGAGGCTGGGGTGAGGCAAAGAGATAAATGGAAATGGTGGCCGAGACTACAGACAGAGAATCTGAGGACCCCAAAGCACAGCCAACTGGACAACAGTCTGGGATGGCCCATGCAACTCACTTCCTAAACTCCAAGTCTAAAGTAAGTATCAGAAATAAATTAGGCATAAACCCCAAAGTTTTGGGGGAAAGGCTGTGATAGGAGTTAAGAGTGACAAGAAGCACGTGGGTCAGGAACATCGGGCTGTAGCCAGGAAAGCAAAGGGATGTCTTTCTATTCCCAGGGCAGTCACAGATTGGGGGGGGGGCATAGCAGGGGTCATGGTGACAGGTGAGGTGGCAGGAGGGGGAGATGGCTGTCAAAGGCTCAAGCTGAAGTTCCAAACTAAAAACATTCCCTTGACACACATCTTCACTTCTGGACTGATGCCACAGAAAGACACACCAGCAACACCACAACAAGTGTCGGCAGATATGTCAGATAGAGGTAGGAACTCCCATTTTTATGTCTCTGGGTATCCGCAGAGTCCAGGCAGCACTGAAAAGGTCCCTCTAGTAGACAGGGTGGCAGTGCTACTCTCAGGCCAGTACTTACCTTGCACCAGAGTACAAGGCTTAAAGAAGATGTGCACTGGCAGTAAGGAGGCAGTGTCTACCCAAAGTGGAGGCTGGCGCTGATGGGAGAGGGACAGCCCCTTACCTCCAGGAGCAGGGTCTTCATGTGTTCCTGTTTTGCCTCTCACTGTGTCATCACAGGAGGTTGTCCCCAGTCAGAAGAGCAGGCCAGAGTCAACAGGGAGCCCAGTGATGACACATCACTAGATGACCTTGGAGCCAAAAACACTCAAAGGACTGTGAACTGTATTTCCTGGAGCTGGGTTAATAAAGATCCTGTTGCAAGCTCCACTCTGCCACAGGAGTCTATGCCACTGTCTGCACTCAAGTAGGGATTTTCTGCCCAAGTGCATTCATTTTTGTCTTCTGAAATGTCATGGTCTGTGTTGTTCAGTCACCCACTTTCTTGGGTTAAAAGCCCCAATGTCTAGGGACCCAGGATAGCAGGCAGCCTGTCCTATTTGGCTATACTCGGAGCACTGGAGAGGGCATCCCAGCAAGTCACTCTCATAATCAATATCTGCTTGTTCAGTGAGGCCTGGTGTCAGCTCTAATGGAGACCCTCTGTCTGCTTATCACAGTTGGTGGCAGGCTTTGGTGACTGACAGATGTCCCAAGGACCCCTCTAGAACAGTCTGAGAACAGAGCTCCCACAAGCTCTGATAAGCTCCTCCTCTTTTTAACCTTATGCTGTCCTGAAATGATCTTGTCTTTTGCCACAGCCTCACCTGCATTCCCTGTGTGGAAACCACTCTGCTCACATTAACAGTTAAGTGAAATTCACTACCATGGTACTCATACATCTACCTGAAATACACACGATTTTCTTTTTCCAGGAAGGAAGGGGGGTGTATTTCCACTATGTCTCACTTGGGCTTCCAACTCAGAAATCCCCAACATGTAATCATGGCTTCCCCTAGGCAGCAGAGCTCTGGCCTGGTCTCTAGATCTAGTCATGCAAGGTGGGCGGGCTCTGGCCCGATGGGAACTGCAGTTCTAGGCCTACCACAGACAACCCTCCTCAAACTCGCACAGCACTGTAGCTGGCCGTCTTCCACTAAAGGCACTGCAGAAATAGGGAGACTTTTGATATACTTAGCATAGCATGAACTTGTGTGCAAAGTCAGAATAGTCATAGGGGAATGGTGTTCAGCACTTTCCCAACCCTTGGCTCTCCCCAAACCAGAAAGTGCAAAATCTTAGAAATGAGACCTCAGTATCATGGGTCACACCTTCCAACATGTGGGTGGGGTGCCAATATGTAAAAAGGCATTTATATATGTTACAAGAAGCTGCGGGTAACAGAGGCTCCTTTGTGTTAGTCCATATAGACTGGCTGACATTCTAATTTTCCCCTACTTTAAAGCCCATTGTAATGTCAGATCTGTTTCTAACAAATAGTTGGACACATTGTCATAATGTCAACTCTTCTTAGGTAAAGGTATACACAGGCCTGGAGTACTGGCTGCTTTCAGAAGAAAAGCATTAGAGGTACACAGCCTGATACTTAAACACAAAAAGGGCTTTCTTTAGTCTTCAGTGGCAAGGAGTGAGGCACAAATTTTCAATACAGTTGGCTACATATGATTTCCACGTTTTAGCAACAAGAACCTTTTCTCCAAAACTTCAGCAATAACAGCTGACCAAACTAGCAAATGAGAAAACAAATACCCATGATCTATTTAAACTTACTTTTTATTATCATTTTTTTCCAGTTACCCAGCATGCCACAATCTGATTGCTGACCTGGATGAAACAGAGTGAAATAAATGATTTACAAAGAGATATGTACATTCATCTGATTTGTACTTAATGTGCCACAGTGCACCAAAACCTCCCCAGGAAGACACCACCTGGGACTGCAGGGGGGCTGGTCCTCATGCCATGGTTCTGTCCCTGTGCTACAGACGGGTAGTGCTTCAGCATGAACTGGCTCAGGCTAGTTGGAGTGTGTGCTCAAAACAACTTCAAGTCACTGTCTACTCTAGAGTATGCACGGGATTAATAAAATGACCTCTCTTAAAAGACTTGAGTTGTTCTGTTTCCTTTTCATCTTGTAGCAGTGACAGACAAAACACCAAAGGCACAGGTTGTAAGTCAGCCAAAGTGTACTGAAGACCACCTCTCCTGCTGCCATCCCCTTCTTCCCTGTGTGATATGAAGATTATGCACACCTGTAGCCAGCATCCGGCATTCCCCATCCAACTGTGCACTCAGGAAACACGCTGAACAACATAAATCAGCCCCCTCCCCCTTCCCCCCAAAAAGGCATCTTTGGCTCGATGGTGTCAGATTTTAGTCTTCAATAGCAGTTATTTGAGAGGAGCCTAAAAACAAATGTATGTGAAATTAGAAAATTTACTTAACAGTATATCAAATATCTGTACACAGATCATATTTTTAGTCTAAAATAGTATTTCTACTATACAGTCAAGCCCTCGAATGGTTTAAAGGAACACAAACGGACACTGGAAGGTCTGGGGCAGAACACCTGCCCAATTTGTGTGAGGCCCTGGGCTCCTTCCCCAGCACCACCAAAAAAAAAAAAAAAAAAAAAAAAAGAGAGAGAGAGAGACAGAGAGAGAGAGAAATTGGGCTGCTGAGATGATCGTGGTGTTTGAGTGGGATGAAACACTAGGGCACGGCTACATGTGGGACAAGCCACATTCTCTCCTTTCCTAGCCAGCAGCCCAGGGCTCGCTCTCAGCAGAAGTGTGGTTTGTACATGCTCAGCCCGCCCCTCACCATCGTGCAGCGTAGGCCAAGGAGGTGGTGCCATGACAACGCACAGGCCATCCTCATCTCTGGGGCATCAAAGGTGCAAACCGCAAACAGAGCTTCTGTTCTGAGTCCATCGGATGTGCTAGACATAAAGCTGTCACGTATTTTAACTGTCCTTCTATTTTTTGTATACCGTGAATAAATTATACAATATTCTAAAAATAGCACCTTTAAAGAGTTATAGAGGTCACTTTATTTCAGCCTCCTGGATGTGTCAACCCCAGTTGATTTTGAGGACAGCACATGTAGAATGTCCCCAAATTTGGCTGTGAGAAATACACATGTATGTCTGACAAACTGGTCACAAAAGTCATGCCTCTCACTGCTGAAATCACAAGAGCAAAGCCAAGTTCTACAGTTGTAGCTTATGAGGTAAAATCAGAAATATGCCCCATCCAAAATGTTTCAGCGTAATCCAGACATTCTAGCCATTAATTACTTACGTCTAAGGCATAAACTGCCATAAGGGTTAAAAATACACCGCAAAGGAAGTGTGTGGGGCAGTATGTTATCAGGAAGACATTAGTGATAAGCTACATTCCTTGAGGATTCTGGGTCCACACCATTTCTTACTAGGACCTTTAGGGTCTACGACATCCTGTCTCTGGCGCCCTTGTGGCCAGTGACTCCACTCCTAGCCCACCGTTACTTCACATGAGCATGCCCTTGGCATTTCTACTTACATAAAAACAACCCCATGTGTTTCTAAGATGAATTTACCTATCCGTCACACCTTCATACAGGGCTGGTTAATACCAGCTGGGGCTATATTAATATTTTTCCAGAAAAGAACAAAATTTAGTTTTCTGAAATTACAGAGCCACATCCAACAACAACAAGCAGAGAAGCAGCAGATTGACACAGGCTTTATTTAAGCTGTCTGCATGAAGTAATGTGTGTCCCTACCAACTGCCTGTGAGATTCTAAGGGTGGAGAGTGTACAAAGCCATTTTTTGTAGTTATTTCATATCCTAAGGGTCATATATGTAAGGAAACGAATGTCTGTAGTGTGACCAGCAATGATAATGATACAGCATCTATGTTCATATCTGTGTCTGTTCCAAACCCTTAATCAGATGACCAGATCTTGCATGGATCTAGCAGAAAAACTAGAAAGTCAAAATATGTTACAAACTACAAATCTCCAGGGAGGTGACTCGATGGCCAATTCAGAGTTTTCTTTTTATTTAAATAAATACTTTACATTTCATGCTTGCCTGTAATGCACTACCAGGAGCAAGCTTAGGGAACTGTGATGTAGACAGTACAGACAGTAGCAGCAAAGTGTGTACACTGAGGTGTGGCAGAGACCCTGCAGTTAGTGAGAAAAGGAGAAGCATGTGGCCCCTGTGAGACAGTCCGCTTTGAGAAGCTCGAGGTCGGGTACGGGAATGGAAACAATACTGGAATAATGCTGTGTCGTTAGTGTAGAGAGCAAAGCTGTGAGCAACCCTGCAAGCAATCTGAGCAGAAGTGTCAGTTTCCTCCAGACAGCCCTACATGATGACAAGCGGGCAAGCTGGAATCACAAGGCCAGAACTGCATCCAGACATAATGACTGCAGGTTTCAAACCATTCCAGTTGTCTAAACCCTAAGCTTAGATATAGGAATCTCTTCCCCAAATCTCTCTCTTCTGTTCTACTTCTGCCATTTAACTGACATCTGGGGTTGCAAGGGAAAAATTCTCAAAATCAAAGCCAAGAACACGCCTGCTGTGACACTCAGGGAGCCTGGGATGGGAAGAGAAAGCCCTCCAATGGATGGGGACCAAAGGCCAGGTGAGAGGAGTGGCCAGCCCGAGGCACTGTCAGTGCCAGTGCCCCCTCATTAATCTTTAGAAAGCAGCCTTGGCCAAGGTCACGAAGTCACCTTAAGACTTGGGGAGGAGAGACAGAACAAAAGAAGCTGTGTGCTTAGTGTACAGTGTCTGCTCCCTCTGAGGGATAAATGCTCTGAACATCAGCCAGGCTCAGCTTGCTTTTCTTCCTCTCACATTTCTTTCTTACAGAATGGATGCAAGAAAACTTAAAGGACATCCATCTAATCTACTTTCCTGTCAGTGTGAAACATTCAACATAATTCCAAGTAGGAAAAAAAGAAGACTACAGATGCAAGAATGAACATCTGTTTACTTTAACTTCCTACTCCATACTAAGGATAAACTCACTCAGGTAGAAACATGAAAAATTAGGACAAAATCTATGTCTGAATCCATCTTAGCTGCCTTAGTAAATGCCCTTTAAACCCCAGCAGTCCCAGTGGCCAGCCACTGCCAGCAGCGGCTCTGCTTCCCCAAGTCTGAGCCTAGAGGCTAAGACCTCTGCATGAGAACATGACTTTCTACTCAAAAAGACAATGCAGTAACAATACTGTGTCACGCTGTAGTCTCCATTTGGGAGCTGTCAGTTAGGAAGTAGAACGCGTCTCCATGGTCACTCCTTGGAGTAGATGCCCTCCTGCTTGCTGCCAGAAAGGCTTTGATCCTCGGACTTCATAGTCTGCTTTGGAAAATGTCAGCTCCTAGCACCAAAGGGTTTAATCTGAAGATCATCATTAATGAAGGAGAAAGATGAGGTTTGCATACATGTCCCCTCTCAGTGAGAAATGTCTGGGACTGGGAGACATGAGTATGTACAGAAAAAGAAAAGCTAGAGGTGTTTTGTTTTGTTGTTTTCCCTGATGGCTTGATTCAGTAATGAATGTACCTTGATAAGAATAAACACACCAGCTCTTATCCTTTGCTTCCTACTGTGTAAATATTTGTGATGTGTTCATTTTGCCAAGTCAAGTTTATCTCTTAACATCATTTGGGTCCCAGCTTTCTCCATGACTCTCTCCAGACCACACTCACACATCCACGCGAATGAGCAACCATCACCACACATTTGCTCCAGCAGCCCCTTGGCGCTGGGTAGTTGGGCCTTTTCTCATTTCGGCACCAAGGGGTTAATTACAGCATCTCTTCTCCCAAAGCCAGATTCTAACCAACATATATAATTCCAGAGCCTTACCAATTTTTTGTACAAAGGAGAAAAAGTGCATGATTCTAATGGGTGTGTACATTCCTTGCACATGGTTCAAAAGAAACCGCAGTCAATGTCCTGTGAGTTGGAGCTGCGTCTGCTAACATGACAATACACTTCTTATCACTAAAAAATAAATACTACTATAATATAAACAAAATCATTAAAGGACATTCAGAATTTTAACATCTGAGAAAAAGCTAATTCACCTATAACTGAAAGTAAAACTTCAAAACTGATAAGGCAAACACCTGTTCACCTTGGTGTATAGATTCTGACGACAGCAGGATCATTATACTGTCTACATTCTTCAGCCATCAGAGGTGATAAATATCAAGAAGGGAAAAAGGTTGTCAAGCCCAGGGGCAAAATACTCTCTGGTACAATGTAGATCCTAAGACCGTCTAGGTGACTCTGCACCTTTAGTACTTGGTGGAACAACGTCCATTTGCCCATGAAGTCTGGGTGTCCATGGGCGACCCTGGGCTTCCTCCACAATATCCAGCAGGAATTAAAAACCGTATGTATCTCATCAGCCCTTCAGTCCTCTCAATGCTTCCTAAGGATTTCCAGCCAAATATCAGCAATACGCGCTTTATGCACTGGTCAGACATGCGCTGCTATACTCTCACATATGCACATCACCACCCTTCAACAATTGCTTGTTCAGAAATAGAAACTACATCTTCTTAGTCTAATTAGTTCTTGATGTATCTTCTAGAAAGTTAAAAATGTACCTAGAATCAGTGTATCTCATTCAGCCTTCACTGCTAGGGAAAAACAAAAACTGAAGATGACAATTGATCACAAATGAACGATGGGCTTGTGACCCCAGAGATTGTAAAATCACTTCTGAAAAATGCTGTAATAGTGAGACAGTAGCAGCAACAGCATGAGACCTTAGACTGAGACACAATTTCATGCAAAAACAAAACTGGAGTGTCTGTGTGTGTTTTCATGTGGGTGAAAGGTGGTGAAGATGAAGACCCTTGGCTGGTCAGGGATGTCAGAAGTGCCCCTGCTATCTGTAAGAGCGAGGACTGGTGGAGATGTCCAGTAATCATTCTCAGTGACAAAAATCTAAGATGACAGTGTAGAACAGAATGAAAGAGACTTATTCTCGTCCACTTGCAGAGTAGGAAAACTGAGGGAAATGTGGCCGCCGCTCGTTGTCCATGCAGTCCATGCCATCTTCATCATCTGTGGGCAGCAAACAGCTATCGTCATTTATGTTTGCAGTATTATCTCTATTATTACACATTATACCGACAATAAGATTTATAAATATCTCCACAAAATCTCCTTATTTTTAAAGGAAAACTACTATTTCTAAATGTATATGATCCACAAAGAAATATTATTATAAAACTTTTTAAAACATCAAAATATCAAGATTCAATACTACAGGAAAAAAATGTTACTAAAAAATACCAGAATTCTTTCAAGACTCATGCTTTTCAGGGATATATTAAGTTCTAAGTTTAGGTCATTAAATTCTACACAATCCACTGGGTCTTCAAAGTGCTTATATTTTTTTTTCTTCCTGGTGACCTTACAGTAAGACTGCAAACTAATCTTCTTAAGTAACATTAGTTAATATCCACCATCAATTAACTCACTATACTCAATTTTCTTGTGATAAAACTTTAAACTATAATAAAGAGAACAAGATAAAAGGCAGAAAACAAAGGGCAGCATTCAAGTCCTGGTTCATCAGGAAAATGAGGGATTTTCAAGACATGGGGGAAAGGTAGCATGTATGAACCTGCCCTCTCTTCATCTCTATTTTCCTGTATGTAAAGGGCCAGGAAGGACCATGCCTCGTCCACCCTAAATGTTCTGTGATTAGAATCGAGTCACAAGCTCTTCCCTGGGGTGAGCCCAAGCCCAGAGGGCTCCATCTAAGTCACTCCTGCTCGTCTCCAACGTCCACTGCACACGAGTCCACCTGAAATCCAGTGAACAAGTCAGTATAACCCTTTAAAAAACTATTTGTTTTTTATTTTTCTTGTGTGTGTGTGTGGGGGGGGGGATCACGCATGCGCTTATGTGAAACACAGAGTGCAAGCTTCCTCAGTCTGGAGTATCAGATCCTCCACATGCTGCTGTATGCTGGTTGTTTCTTGTCAATTTGATTCAAGCCAGAGTCATTTGGAAGGAGGAAATCTTCATTGATAAAATGCTTCCATATTATTTACATAAGAAAGTTCAGTCCATGATGGGTTACAAAAAAAAAAAAAAAAAAAAAAAAAAAAAAAAAAAAAAAAAAAAAAAAAAAAGGTTAAGCACTGGAATCACAGGTTGTGAGGCCCCAATGTAGGGCTAGAAACTGAACCCAGATCCCCTGTAAGAGCAGAAAGTGCTCTTAATTACGGGGACATCATCTCTCTCCAACCTTATAACATTTTTTTTTTTACAAGCAAAATATTTCTGTTTCCTAAAATCTATTAAAAAGGACTATTTCCATTTGTTTGGTTTCCCAGCCTCCCTAGGGAGCACTGATATCATGTAATAACAGCAGAAGCAGATGCTGTACTGTACCCCATAAACATGTAATAACAGCAGAAACAGAGGCTGTACTGTACCCCATAAGAGGCTTTGCTTTCATCTGAAAAAAAAATCAACATTTTTGTTTTGTTTGTTTTTTTTTTTTTTGTCTTTCTATATTCTCTTGTTAATGCACAGGGACCTCAGAAGTAAAACTGAATTAGCATTAACCTAAATTTTTCAGCTAAAATGTACCATAAACTATTGCTGCAGTAGCTAGAAACATACCGCATATAGTTTGCATAGGTCTTTATATAAATTCCCCTCTACAAACAGACCACTGCCTTGCCAGCGGCTGGGCAGCAATCCTAGGTAGTACCGGAACCCTCTGCCTTTTTAAAAATTATGGGTTCAGAAACAAGCCAATCACATGCATTTTCTAGATCAAATTTTTTAGCTGTTTAAAAGCTGGAAAGGGTTCGTGGTATCCACTGTTGAGTCACACAGCATAAAATCTCTAAAAAAAGTGAGCTGAAGTCATAATGTTCTAATCCTGACATGTGCGAAGCATGTCTGAGAAACCATTTTCCCCGCTAAAAGCTATGTGCTTTTCTACTCCAGATGACAGGGGCTGCCCTGGCTCCTGGCTGTAACTAGACCTTGTCCTAAACCCAGAAGGGCTTTGCATGGCAAGGTGTTGGTTTTGCTTGGAGAGGGAGGAATACTGTTGGATATCCCCAGAGAATTAAGACAGCCTCCACTGTAACTTCAATGACACACACAGTAATTCTGAATAGGCACAAATCTGAATCCACAGTCTGGCTCTGAGGCCCCAACACTTAAAGTGACCTACTCCAGCTCTTGTTTGCTCCATCGGGTTAGTCACAGTGAGGATAATTCTTTGACCATGTCCGGCTGAGATAGGATGGCAGCAGTTCCCTGGGCACCTGTTCCTACTCTGGAGGACATACGCCACACTGGCCTGCAGTGCCTCTGACTGCATCTACACAGCCGCAGGCACCTGCTTTTCTCAGAACATTTAACACAGTGTAATTAGACAGCAGTGACAGTGAGCAGATCTCTCTCAAAGACATTTTCCTTCTCTGTGAGAGGAGAGCATAGGACTATTGATGGATGTAATGAAAGACAACACATTCTAAAATCTGTTCGATTAATTAACACCAGTTAGGACAATCTGGCACATTGCTGCAGCTGTTTGTAGAAAATGGAACATTTTGCTGTCTTTCTTAACTGATGATTTATTCTTAAAAAATAATTTTTTTTGATTTATAAAACCAAGGTGGCAAGTAGGAAGATAACTGCTAACAAATGGCATTTCTGTGGACTTCTGAACCAAAAAAGAAAGAAAGAAAGAAAGAAAGGAAGGAAGGAAGGAAGGAAGGAAGGAAGGAAGGAAGGAAGGAAGAAAGAAAGAAAGAAAGAAAGAAAGAAAGAAAGAAAGAAAGAAAGAAAGAAAAAAGCCCACTCTCCGTGTAATAATGCTTTATTGCTCCCTTTCTGTTCCCATAATGGACAGCTACAATTTATGTACTGCCAAAGTTAAAGCCCTTGCCTTGGCACTTAGAACCAAGAATTTCAGTTAATAGCCACTGGGACCCCTCCCCTCCAACAGGAAGCTGGGACAGAGAGAGGCTTGGTCATCCTCTCACTTGCCCTTCCAGCCTAGAGATCATGAATGAGGCCTGCATAGCTTCTCTAATCCTAGTCTAGGGCAGACCCTGACAGGCATGAACCACACTGGCTGCTGCACTGTACAGCAGCAGAGCAAAGCCAGACTCTACTTCTCATGCCCACACAAGTCAGGTTCCCACCTTGGGAATTATGCTAACCTAAGGGCTTTCTGTACAGTCTCAACACTCTAGAAAGGAACTCATCACCCTTCAAAGATACTAAGAAGGCTTATGCAAAATGGCCTACCCTTGTTGATGAATGGAGGTGAGGAAAGAAGTTAAAGTTAAATTCTAGAAGCAGAGCATATAAAGTATCTTCTCTCCAACATTTCAGAGGTTTTAGGAACTGAGAAATAAACATACAAATTCTCATCAGGACAGCTACCATGAGTTAAGGGTTATAAACATAAAAACAGGAGGAGTCAAGATGTCCTGGTCCTTGACTCCTGAGCCAAATTATTCATGAAGCAGTGACTGACTAACCACAAGAGTATCTTTAATAGCTTCTAATTTCACTTGGTCGAGACTGTCCAGAGTTTTAAACTGTTTTTATAGCTACTGTCTTTTAGTCTTATATTTCTTCATGCTCATTCCACTTAGGAATTTATTATATTGGACTTTTCATGAAGATCATAAGGACCAGTTAATCAGGCGACTCAAGCTTAGAGTCATCTAGAGCCTTTAAGAGCTGGCTTGCCAGGCACACTCCAGAGAAACACAGGCTCTAGAGATGATCCCAGAATCCCTGGGCTTATTCATCAGGCAGTTGAGGCATCTCGTCTCAGAACTAGTAAACGGTAGAGACAAGACGTGAAGTGAGCTCCCCAGCTTTAGTCTATGCTTTCACATTTCCTATCTTCTAAAACTGGGCTTTTACTTTTAACTTTATAAAGTGAACTATCTACTCGTGACTCTTCCTTTCCATGCCCTATTTATATTTTTTCAAATTCACATATTTAAATTCACACACTTAAAAAGACTCCTCAAATGACAAAACTTGTTTAAGAAGAGAACCATCTTGATAAGGCTGAGACTGAGAACAGGGACAGGTCATGAGTCAAGCGTGGTGTTAAGGCCCAGGCACGTTATTTGGAAGGTTAAGGCATCAGGATCCTTTGAGATCCAGACCTAGCTAGGCTTGTGAGATTCCCTCCAACATACTTTCAGTAAGACACCAATATCTTCCTATCCCAGTGTAGACTATGGATGTCACCTGGGGGGAAAGGTAGCCCATATATCTAAAGGCAACTGCACTGTGCTCAGAACAGGGAATATTCTTTACCCTAACTTTCCCTGTCCCAGCCACAGTTTATGTTCACCTGTTTAATAAATATTTATCAAATATCTACGCTGGGCCAGGCATCTATGCTGGGACCTGGGACAAATAGCTACTAAGTCATGAGATACTTTCTCTCAGTAATATTATGTTACACTGACAAAAATAGAAAACAAACTAACAAAAAAATAGCAAATAAAGGCATCATCATCCACACAGAAGCATTCCAGTAGAAAGGAGCTTGTTAAGACTGCACTACTCCTTGGACTAGTACATCAACGGTGATTCTCTGGGTGAGAATAAGGATGTATACTGTAAAAGGAACCCAGCTTAGAGCTTTACCCTGGGGAATGATGGTCTGCAAATAACTAGCCTTAGATCCAAATGGCAGAGCCCAGAAAGAACTCAGGGTAGGCATTTTCTCGGTGTGTTCAGCCACTCACTGGTGCTTCCCAGCATTTTGAACAATTGTATTGCTACATCCTATGCTGGAACCAGAGACCAAGGCCTATGCCCATAACTTCTACTCAGATAACCCTTAACTAATTGCCTGCAACTCCACAGGCTTTTGAACACTCTCCAACTTCTTAGTGATGCTAAATGTCTACCAATAGCACATGTAACTCATTTTAGCACGTGGGCATTTTAAGCACTTTGCTGGTATCCCAACTGAGCTGGTGAGCCCTGCTCCTAGCTGTGTGTGACATTGGGCTCCAAAGTCTTCACTTACAAAAAGTTAAACACTTCTTGGTGAATCTAAAGGCACAAAGGACCAGAAGTGCACATATGTCCACACAGACATTTCCCCTCAGGGCATATACTCTCCTGGGTACAGAGCCATGGAACCCAGATGAGTTCTAGTTTGTGTTTCAACAATAAAATTAGTCAACCGTGACCACTATGGGAATAGTATTTCCTTTTCTTTTTCTGTCTCACAGACATTCAGTGTAACTGAGCAGTAACAATCAACAACAGAGAAAAATGTTCAAACAAAGAAAAAGTAAGGAAGAAATGCTAAAGGATGCTACATATGAATGCCTGGAATACTTTTAGCTTTCCAAACATCACCTCAAAACTCTACCCTATCCTTGTTCTTCATCAAAATCTACTTATTTATAGCATTTCTTAAGAGTACAGAGCATATTTTAATGTATATGGAACAACATGAAATGGTATATGATCACACAGCCTAATCCATTTTTAATTTAAAGTATGTGCATGAAAATAACAAACTAAACTGTGTTGAAAGATACTACTGTTTAAGGAAAACCTAGTTTTAAAAGTTACAAGTTCAAACGACTAAGTAAGGAGGAGGCAAAAGCATTAATTCTGACGATGTGACGAAGGAAAGAAGGTCTGGACTAGGGAATGCTCCCAACTGTCAGCAAAGCACAGCTAAGACAGCAGCAAGGAAGGCTAAGTCTGTATTTCAGCCTCTAACTCTCCTACCCTACTGTTCACGTTCCTGCTGCTCTGCTATTCCCTCACAGGGAGCTCCAAATTCTCAACAGAAACGGAATAAAAGTCATAGTTTGATTTAATCTTTAAAGTAGCAAATGATTCTGAAAAAGACTGTTTACAATTATTTTAGAAAGCTATCAACTGTGTAATAAATTTACTTACATTTTTCAGGTGGTGTTATTGTAATAGTTTGAGCTGTAAATTCTTCATCAAAATATCTTGTATCTGTCTCTGATGTTACTTGAGGCTTAAAAGGAGGTACAAGCTATAAGAAAAAAGAATACTGTCAATGTATTTTAATTAAGGAAACCTTACTTTTAGGATATAATTAGAGAGCAAACAATGAAACGAATGGTGACAAAGACTAGAAGGCTGAGTCACACTGGAAGGTAGACAAGGTGCTTGCCTCCCTCTGTCAATAGTCTAAAGATAGGACAGTAAGATCTTGGCTACTCCATTAACAACTGATTATGTGAAACAGAAGAATGAGGAACTCATGAACCATGCTGAGATGAGAGCACTGTATAGTCTGTTATAATTATTCACTGATAACAGGCTTAGAGGGGCTATAGTAAGGAAGTTGGCAACTAGGTGAGATGGCGGTTCTTCCTGGGGCAGCAAGAATGCAATCTTGCTTGCTATCCTTTCCTTCTTTCCTAGTAACTGGCTTAATTGATTAATATTAAAAATATAACTGATCACACCTGATATCTCAGGATTCAGAAGGCTGAGGCAGGAGGATCACATGTATGTAGTTTGGCTACATAGTGAGATCCTGTTTCAAAACCAACAAACCAACGTATCAGCAAAAGTCAATGTAACAGCTGTTCTGTAAGGGCACAGACAACACTCTACCTTTATAATTTGTAGAGAATTCTGCTTTCTTGGAACAGGCATTGATGCCTACCTTTGCAATGGAATCAGAATTCTTAGCAGCCTCTGAAATTCATGAAAAACTGCATCGAAGCTTTTACTCCCTCACAAGGGCTGTGTCCCGAAGCAGTCTGAAATAAGTATGCTAGCACTAACAGAGCTGGACTGACTTTAGTGGGTCTCAAACCAAGAAGAGGGTGGGAAGGAAGCCTCAGGTGGTTGATCCATGTTAATCTGTACTGGCTGGAGGGGAGCAAGGTGACAGGATTCTCACTTTTCAGTACTCTGACCCCAAAGGGCAAGAGAGACATATGCATCTCCTTTTGAAAACAAGATGCTTAGCCCCAGACTGTATGAATCTTATCAGAACAAAATATAATTCTTACAAGAATAGGAAAAAGAAACAGGATAAAGAAATTAGCATCTTTTGCTAAAATATTGAAGAAAAACAGTCGAACTGAGAGAAGCGTGTTGTCCTCATTCTCACTGCCACCAAATATGTATTAAAATGTTTATTCTCTAGATAGATTCCGCTTTTTAAAGTTGGTAAATGGGGTCTGCAAACAAACCAACAAAAATGTGAAGCAGATTTAGTGGCACACACCTATAGCACACACCAGGAGACAGAGGTAGGACTGTGAACCTGAGGCCATTCTGGGCTACACAGAGACCCTGTCTCAAAGAAGTAAGACTGTATGTAAGTACAGCTTTCAAAGAGATAACAGCATTAAAGTGGCTTTAACCTGCTCCTAAGTGTCTATAAAAAGAAGAAATTTGGACACTCAAGGAAATGCATGAACTAAGGAAAGGTTATGTCAAACTGAGGAAAAGAACCAAATGTAAGCCTTGATCTGGGACCTGCAACAACCCCCCCCCTCGTTTCTTTACAAACGAGAACAAATAACAAGCCAAACCACAACCCCTAGTCTGTGACATTTTGCTACAGTAACCCCAGCACACAACTACTGCATGAGCTTTTCTATTTTGGCCTTAAGCCAATAGTATCATATCATCTTTGTTATCTATCTATATCTCTAGGCTCCTCTTTCAAAATATTCTTGTATCAGCTGCCCCAGTGTAAACCCCCATAGAAATGATAAGCACTAATAATCAGAAACACCTAGCTAAAAATTAGTTAGCTTTTATGTGCTAATTCAGTAAACAGCAACCATATTATTAAAGTATAAACTTGATATATTTTTCCAACAAATACACTGTACTTCAAATAGATCTTTCTTTGAAAGTTACTGTGTTCTTAGAAAATGTTGTAAATGATCAAAACAGCAGGATCAAGTTTATGGACTACTACAGTATGAATCTAGAAAAGTCCATGTGATAAAGTCCTTGATTTCAGAAACTTAATGAACTTTTAAGAGATGGGCTTAGCTTTGTCTTAGATCATATGCTCTTGAAGGTGACCACAGAGCCTCAGTTTCTCCCTTTTATTTCTCTTTCACTGGTGCCATAAGTAAGCAGCTTGTTCCACCTGTACTTCCCACCATGATGTGCCATCTGCCTCTTGATAAGTCCAACAGAAATAGGATCGGCCAGTCACATGTGGAAATTTTCAAAACTGTGAGTCAAATAAGCCTCTTTGGGGGCTGATTGTCCTGATTATTATGTTATCACAACAGACAATGTATTCAAGGCATTAAATTCAGTTGACTGAAAAGGCATATTTAGAGCTGGGTTTACTTGTATACACTCAAGTACATTGAGTACTCTTCTAGCAATCAAATCATACACTAACATTCACTATTTTCCTAAAATTAAATACTTATGTTTCTTTACAGTATAAATAGAGGAAAACATTTGAAAGACAATTTTCTTAAATTCATGAGAATATATCAGTCCATAATTCCACTTGGGTTGGGAATACTATATGAGTATAGGACTAAGATCTTCAAAGTAAATCTCCTCAGACTTCCCTTAGCATCAAATCACTTGTGACTACCTTGTTCCTGTATGTTTAATTTTTTTGTTTGTCTGTTTTCTATTTTAAGGCTGTGGTGCTTAAAAAATTGAGTAGTACCTGGCTCTTTCTATGAGAGACCATGATTACAGTGTCACCGCTGCCTCACAACCCATGGCAATCTCAATCATTATGTGCTAGTATATAGGAATCAAAATACTGGGACGAAGACAACGGTAACAAAACATGTGCAGCACTTGAAGGTTCAAATTCTGTTACTGTATTTTTATCTCTTTAAAGCAATATGATATAGTAGCTAATCTTATGTAGAAATTCTGGTTAATTTGACCCCTGTTTCTCTTAAAAAAAAAACAAAACTGTATCACACTGAGGCAGGACCAAGGCCCTCCAACCTAGAGTGGATGGGGGGCCGGGTGGGGATAAGGTGGGGATAGGAGAGGAAGGGAGGCTGAGGGAACTGGGAATGGTATGTAAAACAAAAGATTGTTTTAAAAAACTTAAAAACTCGCTTTATGGTTTATTCAAGTATGTATACAGGTACTGGAAAAAGCAAGAATATGGAATATGTATACATAAAATGAATCCACCTCTGTCATGTATTATTTAACTATGCTATACATAAAGCTCTATAATACCAATTCCTTCTTAAACATAAAACTAGAAATTTGAAATAAGTGTATCTCATTTTTCTGTAACCATATAATATTAAGTGACATTCACATGTATGACCTCAATCCTATGAAAAAAATATCAAGGGGCTCATGAATCCTATGAAAAAAATATCAAGGTCAAGGTTTATAATTATTCATAAGCCATAAACTAGAACCACAAAAGTGGGTATTTTGGCTACACCAAGCATTGTATGCAAGTTGAATTCAAAGAAAGAAGAAAACCAAAACTTAGAGCAGAAATCAATGAACTTTAAAAAAGACAATCGAGAAAATAAAACCAAAACCTGAATTTTTTTAATTAATAAAGATGATGAGTCTGTTTGTGTTAAATAAATGCACTTCTATCAGTTTTCTTTGCATTTTAGGTAATTCTTCACACAAAGATGCTGTAATCTGGTACAAAATGTGTTTTCACTAAAGATTATACTACTGATATTTACACCTGAAACATGTCACTTGTCACACTCGATAGCTCTGTACTGATACCTACTCAGAGTCAAAACACTGCTTCCAGTTTCGACTGTTCCGACACTGGAACATTAAACGTATCTATTCATTATGATTTTTTCCAAGATTTTGTTGTAGGTGAGATTTTTTGTTGGGGGGGGGTTTCGAAAGAGGGTTTCTCTGTAGCTTTGGAGCCTGTCCTGGCACTAGCTCTGTAGACCAGGCTGGCCTTGAACTCACAGAGATCCATCTGCCTCTGCCTCCCAAGTACTGGAATTAAAGGTGTGCACTACCCCTCCTGGCTTTAGGTGAGAGGCTTTTTTTAACTGATTTTTATTGAGCTCTGCATTTTTCTCTGTTCCCCTCCCTGCCTCTCCCCTCCCCCTCAACCCTCTCCCAAGGTCCCCATGCTCCCAATTTACTCAGGAGATTTTGTCTTTTTCTACTACCCATACAGATTAGATCCATGTATGTCTCTCTTAGGGTCCTCATTGTTGTCTAGGTTCTCTGGGAATGTGATTTCTGGGCTGGTTTTCTTTGCTTTATGTTTAAAAACCACTTATGAGTGAGTACATGTGATAATTGTCTTTCTGTGTCTGGGTTACTTCACTCAAAATGATGTTTTCTAGCCATCCATTTGCTCCATCCAATCTGAAAATTCAAGATGTCGTTATTTTTTTCTGCTGTGTAGTACTCCATTCTTTGGTTGAAGGGCATTTAGGTTGTTTCCCGATTCTGGCTATGACAAACAATGCTGCTATGAACATAGTTGAGCACATGTCCTTGTGGCACGATTGAGCATCCTTTGGATATATACTCAAAATGGTATTACTGGGTCTTGAGGAAGGTTGTTTCCTAATTTTCTGAGAAATCGCCACATTGACATCCAAAGGGGCTGTACCAGCTTGCACTCCCACCAGCAATGCAGGAGTGTTCCCTTTACCCCACAACCTTTCCAGCATAAGTTGTCATCAGTGTTTTTGATCTTGGTCATTCTTACAGGTGTAAGGTAGACTCTCAGAGTTGTTTTGATTTGCATTTCTCTGATGACTAAGGATGTTGTACATTTCCTTAAGTGTCTTTCAGCCGTTTTAGATTTTAGATTCCTCTGTTGAGAGTTCTCTGCTTAGGTCTGTACTCCATTTTTTTTTTTTTGGATTATTTGTTCTTTTGATGACCAATTTCTTGAGTTCTTTGTGTATTTTGGAGATCAGACCTCTGTCTGATGTGGGTTAGTGAAGATCTTTTCCCATTCTGTAGGCTGTTGTTTTGTCTTGTTGACCGTGTCCTTTGCTTTACAGAAGCTTTTCAGTTTCAGGAGGTCCCACTTATTGTTTCTCTCAGTGTCTGTGCTGCTGGGGTTATATTTAGGAATGGTCTCCTGTGCCAATGTGTTCAAGTATACTTCTCATTTTCTCTTCTATGAGGTTCAGTGTGGCTGGCTTTATGTTGAGGTCTTCGATCCATTTGGACATGAGTTTTGTGCATGGTAATAGATACGGGTCCATTTTCATTCTTCTACATGTTGATATCCAATTATGCCGGCACCATTTGTTAAATAGGCTTTCTTTTTTCCATTTGATATTTTTTGCTTCTTTGTCAAAAATCATGTGTTCGAAGGTGTGTAGATTAACATCTGGGTCTTCGATTGGGTTAAGTGAGATTCTTATAAGAAACAACATATATATATATATGTATGTATGTATGTGTATATGTGTATATATATATATTCCATAGGCATTTCTTAAAGGTTATGCTATTTATATCATATGGAAAAACTAATGTTAGTTTTGACAGCTGTCTATGTCACAAGGCAGCAATTATGATGTTCAGCTATGAGACTGTCTAGTATGTATTTGGAATATATCTTTTTCTGGATAAAGTTTAAAAAGTAAGCCATCATTTGAGGGTGATAAGAGCAGCAACTTGACAATACTCAGAAACCTGTGTCTCTCTTCTTGTTTCCTGTTCCATGAAAACAATCACAATCACTAACATCCGGATAACCGCCTTCTGTCATCCAACTCTTCAACTAGAAATGCTAACACGACACTAGAACACCTTGTCTGACTCAGAAAGTTCCATTACAACACTTGCATGACGTTTCACCAATGAACTTGAAATATGTTGCAACAATGTGTTCTAAAAACAAACTCCATTCTATACCATGCATGTTTCCCAGTACTTAGTACCACTCGTCTACACTCTTATTCTCCATGTCAAAGCCACATTTCCCAACCACTTTGTCATCCTTTTCTTCCAATAGAGGAAATCCATCCTTCAACTCTATACTCTCGACTCTTTCCTGTTCAAACTCAAATGCTGGTTCCTTAGACAAGTTTTTTTTTTTTTTTATTGAATTAAAACACTTTTCCTCTTGCCTCTCCTTATACTTTTAGACTAAAATCAGTTCCTATTTCTTTTAAGTTTTCTATAAAATCCATATTCCTTTTCCTTCCTTGATGCCTCAATTTTAATTTCCGAGGCCCCTGAAAATTAATATACATCACTGTGGTGGTGTGAATAGGAATGGCCCCCATAGACTCATGTGTTTGAATGCTCAGCCCATGGAGAGCGACACTATTAGGAGATGTGGCCTTCTTGGAGTAGGTGTGGCTTGTTGGAGGAAATGTGTCACTGGAGGTGGGCTTTGAGGTCTCATACGCTCAAACCTAGCACAGTGTGACATTCTCTTTCCACTGTCTTAGGACTGAGAAGTAGAACTCTCAGCTCCTTCTCCAACATCATGTCTACCTGGATGCTCCCATGTTTCCTGCCATGATGATAATGAACTAAACCTCTGAAACTGTAAGTTGGGCCCAATTAAATGTTTCCTTTGTAAGAGTTGCTGTGGTTACAGTGTCTCATCACAGCAATAAACCCCAACTAAAACAATCACTGAATCTGACTTTTAATGGAATTCTTTTCTAGACCCTCTCCCTGCTACTGTACCAAGAAATCTAGAAAAAGTTCCTGTACTGCATGCCATTTCCTTCCACCAGGCACAGGAGTAGCACAATTCAGAAGGTGTACTATGTTATCAGGCATCTCTCCACTAGCACATCTCTCCTTGTTCTCCAGTCAGTCATGCCACTTATTACTGCTTTTTCTTTCCTTAAACTGTTCTGCTCCCTTTCTTAAATATCACATTTCCGTTAATTTCAATATCATATTTCCTTTAATTTTCCTTTCTATGAATGTTATCAAAGCCAAGAAAGGTCAATGACTGAAGTGTAGAGCAGAAGACAGCATTAGAATGCAGGCTAAAGAGAAACTCATACGAAACACACCAGGTGGATGCAGAGACCTACAGTAAATGATGAATTGATAGCATTTTTAACCACTTTTAAGCAGGACTGCTGAGAGTTTAGTGGGTGTAGCCCTATGGTGGAGAGCTTAGCTAGCAATTATGCAACCTGGGTCTAATCCCTAACACTGCAAATATCAGAACTGTTATCTATAAAGCAACAATCGTAATTATCATATGCTGTGATGTTTATAATAAGAAAGAAAAAATTCTTGGAAAATGGCAGCACAGAAATGGCGACAAGAGGAAAAGCCTGCTGCTGCATGTGACGTGGTCACAGCTGAAAGCAGACTGAGTGGGAACAGACACTGCAGGTCTACCCTCCAACAAAAAAACAACTGAGATAGCTAGTAAGATTATGGCAGAGGTAAAATGGAACCAGAAATACCAAAGAAATCACAAGAGAGGTAGGGCAAAAAGAAAGGCAAAAAAGACAAGCTAAAATCAGCCAGACAACTATATCAATAAATGAATTAAATAAAGATAGTTATATATTACATTTCATTAAGTCATACGTTATGCAGTAAGAAAAAAACAATAAACTACATGCCAAAACAGAATCTACTTATTTATAATTTAATAGATAAAAGTAAAATGATGAGAAAAAACATACTACACACACACATACAACCTTATATTTAGTAAGAGAAAAAACAGTAACTAGTCCCATGGATTAATTCATCAAGATATACCACTTCCAAATTTAAACATATATACAGTTGATAGTGCAAATTCAGAACACAGAAAGTGGACTAGGAGTGCGGCTCTGTGGCAGAGCACTGGCCTCGCACATGGAAGGATCTGGGTTTGAGTAGGATCACTGAAAAAAAATTAACAAATAAACAAAACCAAAAAAGAAACACAAAATTAAAAACATGCTTACAATTGTGGCTGAAGATTTCAACAACTGCTTGTCAGTAACAGATAGTACCAGTACACGGAAGAATGCTGCCGACATGAACTGCACCATCTGCCATCTTAACAGAACATGTGTCCCATACTCACAGGAGCATCTTGGGAAAGCATGCTACAGAGTGAAAGGCGAATCTGTGTTTCTTCTTCTCCTCCCTACTCTATCCCTGATAGCTTAAAGGTTTTTTTTTTAAACTTTGTTATAAAAAAATGTCACACAAAAAAGTCAAACACAAAATTATTCAGATTCAAAGATAACTCAATGAATGTCTATAATTACAGTAGCCATTTGGTTCTCCTCATCCCCTAATACTTAGTTGTTCTTTTTAATCTTTCCAACATGCCATATAGATAAAATATTTTCTAAAGGAAAATGTAGTTCAAAATGAAAAAACAGGTCTTTTAAAGTCTCTAGAGCATCAGCTCTCAGCCTTCCTACGCTGCAACCCTTATACAGTTCCTCACGTTGTGCTGACCCCCGGCCATAAAATCATTTTGTTCTTATTTCAAAACTGTAATTTTGCTACTGCTATGAATTGTAATGTAAATATCTGTGTTTTCCAATAGCCTTAGGCGATCCCTGTGAAAGGGTCATTTGACCCCCAAAGGGGTCACGATTCACAGATTAAGAAATGTTGGTTTAGGGAAAAAAAAAGTCTCAACAATAATCATGGTTCTAACTACAAAACTAGCAAAATAAACGCAAATGCGGCAGAATGATGAAATAGTCAAATGGGGTGAGTGAGACTGCACAGTGGCAGCACACTTCCCTAGCACATGACATGTAAGACCTTAGTTAAGTTCAAGTTCCAGCATGCACGTGCTCATGCACGCAAACACACACACACACACACACACACACACACACACACACTCTAAGATAAAATCCCAAACAAACAAGCAAACCCACAATAGAGAAAAATTAATGAAATCCAAATTTTTTTGATTCTTTTCAAATTTGAGGCTGGGGGTTTGAAAGAGAGCTCCATGGTTAATTGTTGCTCTTCTTGTACAGGACTGGAGTTTGGGCCCGGGGCTCCAGAACACTCATGGCAGCTCACACATATCTGTAATACTATGAACTCCATGGAAACTACACACTCATGGACATGACACTACACAAAAACAGAGTGAGTACTTACATGTGTAGGCAAAACACTCATACACACATAAAATAATTCTAAAAATTATTAAATATTAAAATAAATAAATGAAATAAAATCTGAGGCTGGACTAGTTAGTAGTGCATACCTGTAACTCAAAGTACCAATGGAGAGAGGATGCTGAGGGCAAGACAAGTTACACAGGAAGACCCAGCAGGAAAGATCATGGTGACGAGTTACACCAGCAAACAACCTGCCAGAAAAATCTTCCAGCTTAAGGGTGCTAAAACAATCATATTCTCCTAAGGCTCAAATGGCTGTCCCTCTCTGCAAAGGGGGTGAGAGGGCAAGATGCAGTGGAGAACAAAGGATCAGCTCTTCGCCTTCTCCTGAGGGTTCCCATGCTACTATAGCTACTTCACTTCTGTTTTTGAAGACAATGATTAAGACATAGTTTTAAGGTACTAAATATATCATCTCTACTGTGTCACAAATATTTAGAAAGGGGTAAAAAAGGGGCAGTTTTTTGTGAATTCAAGGTCAGCCTGGTTACCACCATCAGTTCTACATTACACAGAGACACACAGTGAGACTGTCTCAAAAAACATTTTAATTAGAAAACTAGGCATTAATTATGGACTAATACATAAAATAATGAACACAAAGTTTATTAGTAAGTAATATTGCCCAACTTTAAAGATGAAATACCTAATTATACATAAGTTACATATTTGAATTTTTATAATACTTATTTATCTGAGTGTATGTAGAAGGGTCTGCATGTGGCACAGCTCACATGTGGAAGTCAGAAGGCACCTGGTAGGTTTCTCTTTCTACCATGTGTGTCATGGGGACTCGCAATAAAACTACCACAGCCTCAGTTGTGCTGTGGCTCCTCCAATCTGGATTCATTTCATTCCTTGTGGCCATATCAGGTGATCTTGACCCAGTAAGTAAGTGCAGGTGCTTATGCCTGACCATCCATTATTTCCAGTTCTTTTGTAGTACAGAGACATGATAACCAGAGCATAGCTCACAGAGGCTTTCTTAGGTATACATCTATCTCGTAAGGATCATTATCTATCTTACAATGTGGATGCAATTGTCTGGATCAAGTCAATAAACATTCACAGCTTTCAGAATGCTGATGAGTTTCATAGAGTCTGTGAAAGACCTAGAACATGTATGTGCTTTCACATGTTAGAAACTAAAATATGTAAGTTTGGTTAAAGTGAAGAGTTAAGTAAATATTTAAATGGACAATTACCTTAAATGCTTAGATACAGGAAAGGGAAAAAAAAAAAAAAACACCAAATTTCCCATTGCCAACAATCTAACATAAAAGTGAAATATCAATCATTTCCCCTATGAATTGTACTGGTATCCTTTTATGGGACTCAAAGAGGAAAGTATTTGGCACAAAACAAATATTTCAAATAAAAAATAAAAAAATCCAGAAATGGTTAGATTAGGTAAATTAATTAGATAAAACATCAAGTAAATAACTGAGCATCAAAATTTCACACTAAAATTTTATATAAAGAGCTGGAGAGGTAACTCTTCACGTATAGTAACTAGCACACAAACATGAGAACATGAGTTCAGTGTTCCAGCACCCGCGAAAAGCTAGGCATGGTAGCACACAGTGATACCCCACGGCTGAGGGACATAGACAAGCAGATCCTTATTGCTCACGGGCCAGCCAGGCCAGCCTCATCAGTAAGCTCCGAGGCTCAGTGTAAGAGAATGCAGAATAATATGACTTCAACCCCACCGCTACATACACACATATAAAAAAATTATGGAAGCATTTAAAAATCAAAATCAGTATCTGTATTAACAATATCTGAAGGCAAAGTGAAGTACTAAAACTGGCAGAGACATGCATGTGCTGTACATCTGGAAGCCAGCACTGTGAAGGCCAGACAAGAGAACCACTGTGACTGACGGCAGGCCCAGAATGCACAGCAAGCTGCACGGCAGCCTGAGCCAAGTGTGACACAGTCTTAAGTAATGAACAAACACCAACAGGAAAAATGCGCATCATAAATAAAATAAAGGTACATAATTGGCAGCAATCATTTCTGTGGGAAATAAAGTTATGTTGCAAGTAACAGAAAGGATACAAATAAGACCATAAATCCTTACTTTGTTAAATACAAAAACTGTTTTACTGCAAATTGTTTTAAAAATAAAGAATCTATATATTTGAATGAGAAATGTTTTGAATTAAGACATAAAGGCAATTTTTATAAATTATTATTTCTTCTTTGGCTTATCTAAATGAAAAACAAAATGTTAGGTGTCTTCTTTTTCAACTGGAAGAAATAAGGCTGAAGAAATTATTCTTAAAAAAAGACAAAATAAACTCTTGACAATTGGGAGGAGTTTCAAGAGGCACAAAATTACAAAAAAAATTATGCTAAGAAGTTTGGTTATTGTTTAAACACCAAAGTAAAATAGGAAATATCACTGCATTATTAAAGTCTATTCCCATAAATCTCTGCTGTGTACAGCATCACAAAGACATCTTACCTTTTTGTCGTACACATCTTGCCAGTTTACTCCAGAAAAGAAACTATGCCTCATAATTTCTTTTGCATCATCTGGCCCTCCACCAAGGCTGTGAGTATAGAAATAAAATTTAAAAAAATGGAAAACATTTACATAAGTCACACAATAAAACCTTTTGTGTAGATAAAATTTACTGTGTTCGAAATAATTTTAAATGCATAGCCATAAAAATAAAAATTAAATAACTTTAATAACTAAAATTTTCAAACATACTACTAAATAAGAACCATCCTTAGACCAAGGTAAAAGATAAAGGCTTTGGAGAGCACTCTAAAGAGGCAAGCACTTCTTAGAGAGGGGGTATTGAACAAGTGACAAACTCCCAAGTAGAGATAATACAGCCTCTCTGGGGGTTACAAGACTCAGAAATACACAGGTATCACCAGGTATAATGGAAGATATAGCCACTGTTCCTTTTTTAGTAACTGAGTCCAAAATGTTCCTTTGTTAATGTAAATCCAAAAGTAAACAACTGGTTAGAGACACATCTGTGATCTCATGGAGTTAGTGGTGAAGTTCATCCCAAGACTGAAGTGGCTGGGGCAGACGGATCTGAAGTCGAGGTCAGCCTGGTCTACACAGTGAGTTCCAGAAACAACCAGGGGTACAGAGAGAGACCAAGACCATGTATCAAAAAGAAAAACAATAAAACTATCTCTGGAGAGCACTGTTCCAAATAAAATCTCACACTGCTGTCATATCACTAAAGAATTGCACAGAGACAATATTGTTACCCATGAAACATCCTTACAAGTTAATCTGCTGTGCAATTCAGAATATAAAAATAAAAGTTAAAAATAGGAAAGAACAAGTATTTTGTATCTTTAAAAGTTTAATTTAGTACTTGTTCATTAAAAAGAAAATATGTATGAAAAATAAGACTGGAAAGGAGGGAGAAGAAAACAGAAAAAAAGAAAAAAATGAGAGAAGAAGGTAAAGGAACATACTGGAGTTTGGATCTAACATAGGAAACTCTCTTTCAAGTTAATCAAGCACAGATGCATGTGTGTATGAGTTCATTGTGATTTTTACTATTTTAAAGGATGTGAAGTGTAATAAATACAAAGAAAAAGAATAGCATGTTTCTATTATCAACCAGCCGCAAAATTCTCACAGAAAACATTTCATTTTTGCTCAATTACAAATTCAACTATAAATGAATTTATAGTTCTAATTAGTTCTGCCATGGTACTGTATGTTTATGGTAAAGCCAGAGAAGAAAGCAAGATGATAAACAGCAACCATGATCTGCTTCTGTCAGTGAGTGCTGAAAGATGAGAGACTCTCCGCAGAAAGAGCACTTCCTCTACCTCTCCCGGCATTTACAATGTCCCAGAAACCAAACGCTCCTCAACCAAATCTAGTCTATTAACCTTTCATTCATCACTTTATCAGGTCTAAAGAATAAAAGCAACAAATCCAACACTGACTTAAAGGACTTGTCAATTTAGGGGGTAGAAGAAATGTCATCCCATAGCCAATCTCAAAATACCACAGTAGATCAAACCACTACATATTGTTTCCACACAAACACAACGTCAGAAACAAGAACATGGAACCAAATTCTAAGAGTGAGAAATTGTGACTTACTGTTTTGTTTGTACTATTCTTGATTTAATTTGTATCATTTTATTAAAACAATCAATGACTGTTGAATAAAAGGTACAGCTTACTACATCCCTGGAAATTTAACAACTAGTTCTGGTGATCCGTGCATGCCAACATTAACACATCACTAGCCAGGAAACAAAACAAAACAAAACAAAAAACACCCAAACAGCTAAAGAAAGTAGGGACAGACTAACTGTCCCTGAACTGTGGCTGTCAGGACCTTTTATTGAAAGAAACCTGACACAACTAGTAGATCCATCAACAGCTTTGGTGGGAAATGCAAGCAAGCCTGCTCTGGGATCTTCAGAGAAGTCTTTAATTAAAACACTCCAGAAAAAAACATTAGATTGTATAATAGGATAGCAAAGTTCTTATCTGGAACCTTCAGTCTTATGATTTCGTATTTAAGTTTAAGCAACTGATTCCTGTTTTTCCAGGGGATGCAATCTCTCCCCTGGTATGCTGTCTCTCCCTGGGAGGCAGAGATCAGTATTGGGTTAACAAAGTCATCCTAAACTTGGCCTAAGGAACAAAAATAGCAAAAACACCAAAATATTTTATTTCTGAAAAGAATTTAATATTTCAAAGTATAAATCAAACCAGTTTGCATAAAAAAATCAGAACTTTATTTTCTTACAGTTTACAGTTTATAGTTCACAATATTGTTTTATGTGTACTTGAGAAGGCACATGAATTAGAGAAGCAGTCATTCTATAAGTTAAAAAATGTCAATCTGGATTTAGTTGTTCATTTTTGTATAAAACCCCAGTTCTTTTGCAATAATTGGTTTAGGAAATAGCTAGCATGTTTATCAACATAATTAGATAGTATAGTTATAGATTTCATTTTAGAAGCTCAAATCCATTAACACAAAATTCTTCAAAATATGAAGATGTCAAAAAATTTAATGTCAATGGCCCCCTAATATATAATTTAAATACTTCAAAATGATGTCAAAGTATGAGTTGAACTGATGCTTTGGACTTTTTTATGCCTAAGTCCATAAACTTCAACATCGGAATACCAAATAAGCCGTTAGCTCCCATATATTCCATGTATGAAGAACATCACAGAATTCCTATTTTCCTACAGTAGTATACCCAGCATAAGATGGTGGTTTTCATGTAAGCTGTACTGGAGGATAAAGGAAAGACATGCAGAAGGGCCACAGAGTAACAGAGAATAAGCTTCTGGTGGAAGTGTGGATGGGAAGGTTTCAGCTTTCTCTAAGGGGTTGGCCAATGGGAGTATATGGGCAACACAAATTGGACCTGCAGTAGTTCTTTATCTTCTTCCACTTCCTCTTCTTCCTTTCCCTCTTTCTCTTCTTTTCTTTTTTGGGAGAGAGGTCACAAGGGTGGGCAGGCAGACTTGGGAGGACTGGGAAGTGAGTGTTATTGGGGTGCATGGTGTGAAATTCACAAATAATCAATAAAATATTATATTAAAAAAAGCCCAAAGATGGTTAATCCTTTAGGAGAATTCACAGCAATTCAGCAAACAATACAAAGAAAAAAAAATTAAGCAGCATCTAAAGTAGCTGAATGAAAAAAGAAATCCCAGTATCTGATTATGTTCAAAGCCTTCTGGAGAATATTGCTGGCTTTATTTTTCCTAGAGCTGAACTCTTATTTCCCAGGTTTCTGCCCAGGCCCTCCTCTTTTCACACTCTCCTTTCTGTGCTACTTTTCAGTCTCCAGTACCTCCTAGACGTCAGTGACCACCCAAATCTATAGCTGGCTACTATGACTCTTTTAAGCATTGGTTGCATTTCTTCCAGATGAGTACTTGGCATTTCCATCTAGGTTTGCCAACGAAACCTTAGATTTGCTATAAAGTTACTCTCAGCACCCACTACTACAAGCCTCTGTCTTTGCTTGTCCTCCCTAAATTAATCACACTAACTGGGTACTTCTAGGATTATCCATACCATCTTCCTTACATTTTTATTTATTCACAACTGTATTGTTTCTTTTTAAAAAATCTTTTAAAGAACCAGTTTTCTTATCTAGAAATATTTGCTTATTGTTTTTAAGATATAATCTTCCTAAAGTGTTCAGGCTGGCCTCAAACCCTAAATCCTCTTGCCTCAGCATCCTAAGTAATGTATCTGCCATACAGGTTTTGTAAAGTGTTCTGTCTTCCTGTCCTTTACTTTTCAAACCAGACCACTCCACAGCTGCCAGGGCTGCTTTCTTATCACACATATCTCGTTATACCATCTCTTTCTTTAAAGCATTCTTCTGGTTTTTCACCCTTCCCCAAATAAAGATTATTTTCTAAGAAACATAAGACCCTTACAGTCTAATACACCTGTTTCATCTTTCAATGGTGCTCAACTCATATTCTATAGTCTAGGCACTGAGCTTTTCAAATGCCATGTTCACGTGCATGTTTGACTATATTTTATATGCGAATGATGCCTGAAGCCAGCTCAGATTATCAAAATCTCTTAGGCTGAGATAATGATCAAGAGCATTTGCACATAGTTCAGCCAAAAATATGCAAATAGGTTTGTACCCTTTGTTATTCTATAAATGTCTAGAAAGATGTGCTCACGCTATCTATCTCTGCATCCTCAGTACTTTGATACAGTAGTACAGAGACTAGACACATTATATAAAAGAGCTTTATAAGCCTCAGAGGAGAAAATATGTATCAGGGCCCTAACATTCTTGAAATTTACCTAACGTATATTCAAAAGTTTCTAAGTACCTACTATGTGCTATCTGTACAATGGGAATGAGCCAATAGTAGAGAAATTAATGAGACACAAAAAACATACACAAGACTTTGTTTTACCAGAAACTTACAGACACACACAGAACAAAGAGTGACCAAAGTTGTCTGGAAGAGTCAGAAAAAGATGGGATAAAAATTCACTACCCTTGAAACCAAGTCAAATATTAGATTCTCCCCCACTCAAAAAGATGAAATGGTAGGCACAGCTCTGCTTAAAAACAACCTTTCAGTAAACTCTGCTCATTACATAACTGAAATAATCACCTTAACTGCAATACATCTCAAAAACTATACTGAGAAGTTGGTACTGCAGACAAGATGAGAAATACTATGCACACATCAGAAAATTTGGTTTTCTATTCCTGCTCCACATGAATTTTCAGTGAGACCACAGACACATCACTTACCTTCTGCACATGAAATGTTTATAGTATCTACACGATCTACTCTGGAAGGCCCCCTAAAAAAGCAAACTAAATCAATAGAAAAGCACCCATTCAGGGGGCTCACCTGTATTCCTGAACACAGGGTCTGCTCTAGTGTACTGTCTAGGTGAGGTGCACACTTGTGTTGAGGGGTGGGGCCATCTTTTCCTAGTGCAGAGGTCAGCTCTCCTCTAAGGGGAAGAGTCAGCTCTCCTGCAGTACTCAGCAAGGGGCTTGCTCAACATGGCATGGTTTCCTTAATCCCTGTGCTAACAAGGGCCCCAGACATGGATCTTGGCAGCAGCTCAGGCCCAGAGTCTCCATGTTCCAGTTGCAGCACATGTCACCCAGATCAGTATGTCCCCTGCAGTAACATGGCCCTTGGACACCATCATTACCACCTAAGCAGATGTGAGAGCTGGCCAGGTCTCAAGAGTGAGAGAACTATCCCCACCCATCACTAGCTGCATCACACTGTAGAGCAGACCCTGCACCCGCCAAGGCAACATACTAGTGCTGACCCTGCTGACATCAACACAGGAGAACCAGCCCTGACGGCAAGAGAGCAGGACAGCTGAGTACCCCCATTCCCGAGCCCAATATGTTCCCCATAGCAATCAGGAGAGAGGGTCCTGTACCCTGCCTGGCAAAATAGTAGAGTTGGCCCTGGTGGTGTGAGTTTGGGTGACCTGAGAGCAGGAAAACTGGCCCTGCTCCTTGCTGCAGGCCGCACTAGGTGAGCTAGTCTAGGCAGTGCTGGAGAGGGAAAAGCTGGAGCACTGACCAATCCAACTACCACCCAGGCACAGACAGGGCTATGACCAACTACCACCCAGGCACAGACAGGGCTATGACCAATTACCACCCAGGCACAGACAGGGCTATGACCAACTACCACCCAGGCACAGACAGGGCTATGAGTTGTTCCACCTCAACACCCACTGAATCTATGAACTAAGGAAGCATGTGAAGGAAGAACCTACAAATCCATGACACAGGACAACAGGATATCCAAGAGGAATCTCCAATGAGAGCCCATTATCGGTGGTGTAGCAGAAGCTACAGACCTTTAGTCAAGTCAATGACTTACAGCAACGAGCACTGGCAAGTAAAGAAGGGTAAATTGTGTGACTCAACGGGCCACACTACAGTTTCCACAACAAGATTCCCTCCCTCCCTCCCTCCTCTCATTTTGTTTGTTTTTGTTTTTTTTTCTTTTAAATTTGGTTTGCTTTGGGAGGAGGTTGCAAGGCAGAGGGTGAATAAAAGGGGACAGAGGTAAGTGGGATCAGAATGCATAATGTGAAATATACAAAGAATCAAGAGAAATTAAAAGAAATAAAAAAGTGATGGTAAACTCTTTATTATACATGGTTATTTTTGCTGAAAGCAGTATGATATTCTTAAAAATGTATTTACCTTTAAACTTATTTTTTACTTTATGTGTATGAGCGTTTTGAATATATATATATATATATATATATATATATATCTTTTGTATGTTTGGTGCACCTCAGGAGATCAGAAGAAAGTGTTGGAGCCCTTGGACTGGAGTTATGGATGGTTGTAAGTCATTAGGTAGGTGCTGGGAACAGAACCTGGATCCTCTGCAAGAGCAGCCAGTCATTTAACCACTTATACCAACTCTCCAGCCCCACATTCTTATACACTTAAAAATGAGATACCTACAGTATCTTTGCTAAAGGAAACACCTTTGCTAAAGGAAACAAAGATCAAGTTCTAAAAATTCACATACTTCTTTGAAACATTAGAGTCTCTCAAATACATGCTAAGAATGAACCAAAAAAACACTGGTAAAACATTAGGTGAGATATTCTGGGCAACCAAAAAGATGAAGTCGTCTATTCTCTAGATGCTTAGAGTTTAATGAGCTTTCAAGGAAGTTCTGATACTTATGGGGAGAGGACAGACTCTGCCTGCCTCCTTGCCTGCCTCCCTCTCTCCCTCCCTGTCTCCCTCTCTCTCTCTTCCTCCCTCTTTCTTTTTCTCCCTCCCTCTCTCCCTCCCTCTCTCTCTCTCTCTCTCTCTCTCTCTCTCTCTCTCTCTCTCTCTCACACACACACACACACACACACACACATACACACACACATTATGGGAAGGTGGAGAAGATAAACACCACCTCAAGTTATGGGTTATTTTATAAACAAATTATTCCACATATAACTAGTGAGTATATTGTAAGTTAATACATAAATGGACAAAATACAACAACTGAGCAGTAAAGACTGTAAGAGAGCTTAGATCCTAACCAAAACATATCTGTAAGAACAAAATTACAGTGTCTCGCCTTACAACCAATTTTTCAGCCATACCTGAAAAAAAATAACAAAAAAGAGAAATGTTGCCGGGCACTGGTGGTGGGTGCCTTTAATCCCAGCATCTGGGAGGCAGAGACAGGCAGATCTCTCTGAGTTCGAGGCCATACTGGTCTACAGAGTGAGTACAGTACAGGCTCCAAAGCTTCAGAGAAATCTTCAACCAATCAAACAAACAAACAAAAATAGAAATGTTAGCCTGGATTAGTGGCAGAAAGAGTACAAACAAGCCTTTTTCCTATGATGTGAATCAGGAGAAACATAGAGCCCTAGGGACAAAAAAAAAAAAAAAAAAAAAAAAAAAAGAGAAAAAAAAAAAAGAAACCCTTCCATTCATTCCTAAGGTAACTAAGACATTTTTTACTCATAATATACATAAAGATTTCTCAAAAGTCCTTATTTGAAAAGTTTGTATAATATTTTCAAATTAAGAAACAGTTTATGTGTTTTTAAACTCTTCTATATTATGGACTTAAAAATAAGTCAGTATCTCAGTGGGAAAATGTCTATGCCAAACACAATGATTCCTGGAATCATGTATATTTCAATTTATTTTCAAATCATGAACTCTAACCAAATTTATCAGCAATTTATAGACTAATATCAAGGCTTACCGTTTATTTGGATCCTTTATCAAGAGCCCTGAAAGCAATGATTTTGCATCTGAAGAGAGTGTTCGGGGAAATTTAATGTCTTCCATTAGTATTAGTTCAAAGAGTTTCTCATGATCCTGGTTGTAGAAAGGCAACCTCCCACACATCATTTCATACATGACAACACCCAGGCCCCACCAGTCTACTGCTCGGCCATAGTCATTATCTTCTAATACCTAGAAGTGAAACCAGCAAAATTATCATTATTGTTGTTCATCATCATCATCATCATCATCATCATCATCATCATCCATTCTCACTATATGGCCTAGGTTGGCCTGGAACTTCCTATGTAGGCTAAACTGGCCTCAAATTCATAGAGATCTGTTTGTCTGCCTCTGAAGTGCCATGCCTAGTCCATGTACATTAACGGTTAAAGTATCATTCAAAAGAAGTAAATTCTATATGAAAACAAAAAAACCTTCAATTACTTATATAAAACAGTTAATATAAATTCAGAAACACTCAATGTACAAAAAGCAAAAGTCATAAAGATTTTCTTAAATGAATTTGAAGTATATCCAAATCTACATAACGAAATGAAAACCATCAGCTAGTATGTTTGCTTATTTTCTTTTAGGTCTACTGCATTTCACACTCTGAGTCCTTCCAACAACTTAAAAAAAATTAGGCCATGCTGGTGACAGATCACATATTGTGCACTGTACATTTTACTTTAAAAATTAAGTTTAAAACAAGAAAGAAAACGGGGTGGAAAACTGGCTCTGTGGCTAAGAGTGCTTAGAAGAGGTGGGTTCCAGTACCAGAATCCACCTGTTGACTCACAAAACTCTGTACCTCCAGTTTAAAGGGGTTAGACATCCTCCTCTTTGAGCATCTGGTGGCCATAATGCTGTGCGCGCGCGTGCACGCGCACAAACAAACATGCAAAACATTTATACACACAAAATCTAAAAAAAAAATTTAAAGACAATAATACAAATCAAACAGTGAAAGATGAAAACACCAAACAATTTAAAGGATGATAGTATAGAGTGTGGCTGTAAAACAATAAATATGACAACTTATGGGATCCCTTATATCTTTAAAGTCTTTCAGAAAATAATGAAGGAAATGAGTACCCGTATTTACTGCTCTGAAATATAATCTTTTTTTATATCTGAAGCCTCAGAAACAACAAACTTTAGCCAGGTGTGGTGGCATAGCACTCAAGAGGCAGAGACAGTGGATCTCTGGCATACAAAGTAAGTTCCAGGACAGCCAGGGCTACAAAGTGAAACCCTGCCTCAAAGAGAAAGAGAGAGAGAAAGAGTGAGAGAGAGAGAGACAGAGACAGAGAGAACTATGGAATCTTTGTGGTATATGTCCATATGTATATATATGATGCAAAAACAATTTAGTTATGGCACAAAGATATCACTTGGCTACATTAAAACACTCTCTTCAAATCCAAACACGGCCACTTACTTGCATGCTGACCCCAGCATGGAACTGCAACGGGAGAGCCCAAGGCCTTGTGCAAGGTAGGTAGGCCATGTGTTCTACCACTAAGTTATACCCTCACCGCAAAAGTGACTCTTGTTCAATGGAATATTCCTCACGTAGAGACAACGTCCAGTACTTTATTTAGATAACTACATTTGAATTAATATTAAACTTCAGTTTATCTGACCCTTTCAAGCTTTGAGAAAACCTGATCTAAAATATAAATTACATCAACTAGAAAATTCTTATTTTGAATTAATCAAATGCTTTACTGAATTTTATGTATTTCTGATAGTTACAGTAGAGTTAACTACTACAAAGGGCATATGAGCAGAATGATTTAAAGATGAAGGGCAGAATGTAAAACTTCAACCATATAGTTGTTTTATTGTCAAAGAAATCAGGAAAATCATCTGTAACTTAAGATCAAAAGCCTGGTTACTGTAACTAAAGAAAATATTTTCTGAAAGAGAAACTTTAGGTTTTTTTTCTTTCTTCTTTTTTTTTTATTGAAGAAAAAAAAATTTCCGCCACCTCCCAGCCTCCCATTTCCCTCCCACTCCTCCCCCTTCTCTCTCCCTCTCCCCACTTCTCTCCCCCTCCCTCTCCAGTCTGAAGAGCAGTCAGGGTTCCCTGCCCTGTGGAAAGTCCAAGGTCCTCCCCCTCCATCCAGGTCTAGGAAGGTGAGCATCCAAACTGTCTAGGCTCCCACAAAGCCAGAACATGAAGTAGGATCAAAACCCAATGCCATTGTCCTTGGCTTCTCATCAGCCCTCATTGTCTGCCATGTTCAGAGAGAAACTTTAGTTTTTTAATAGACAAAACATTCAAACTCGATGCATCTGAGTAAGTAATATGGGAACAAACAGAATACAAAGAATAGCCTCAGGAAGCTTATGGAATTTTTTATTTCTTAAAATATATTATGGACCTTTTAAAGTAACAGTGACTATCTCAAAGTTCACAGTGGAGTGCATAGTTTTCTAGACCTTTATCTTTAT
This sequence comes from Chionomys nivalis, assembly GCF_950005125.1. NCBI lineage: Eukaryota > Metazoa > Chordata > Mammalia > Rodentia > Cricetidae > Chionomys > Chionomys nivalis. Next base: position 17,697,876 of record NC_080090.1, on the reverse strand, counting down.
CTAAGTGATACAGAATTTTACCCAATAACAAAACAAAAACCTAACTAATCTCTAACTGGATTCCTACAATACCAACAAAACAGTGGCATACATGAAAAGGAGCCAAATGTGGTTTTTAACCTCTTTTTTCATAAAACCATAAAAAGCATAAAGCTGGATTAACTGCCTTCTGAACCCACATTTCACCAGCCGGGTTCTCATCCCCAGCTGGCAAAACTGGCAATCCTTTATTTCTGTTTAAATACCTGGTTTTCAGCCAGAAGGGCAGGAGTACATAAAAAGAGGGTTTCATTTGGAAGAGAATAGCAACTGAAAACCAAAACTACATTGTAAGAAAGAACTGTTAGATAAAATGTAATACATTTTATTTACTTTTTAAAATAAACACATTCTTAACATAGGTGGTTTTTCATCTGACACATGGACCTTCACTGACATACAGATACATGATCACGAAATTGGAACTGTTTGCTGTATCTCTTTATGGTCAACAATCCTGATATAATAAATTGTATTACTGACATGCAGACTTTAGCACTGTTGGGAACACACTCTAACAACTCAGCCATACTCTTAAGAACCTTTGCTATCAACAACAAAGAAATATTTTATGTAAGTTGTGAGGTGAAATGTTCAAGAAATCAAGATAAAAATGACTGTTACATGCTACACAGACACAATGTGAAATGTACTCTACTATTCATATTATATATTTTCTGTTAAATTTTCAAATGAAATTAATTATTCCAAACATATGTATTTTATATTATTTTTGGGAAAACAGTTTTTCTTCCTTATTCAAACTCCTTTTTCTAAAATTCTAGTAGTGTAAAATTTGCACTTTTTAAGGTAATTGTTAAAAATCTCTCTGTTCACTTCAAATGATGGCTTTTCTGTAGCAAACCAGCTCATCAATTTCACGGTCACTGTGAAATTGCTAAGGGTATGAAAGACAGTGGTCTAAAAGCACAGTAAGAGGGAAGTATACTTCAGTCCCATTCAACCTAGTCTATCACCTTATTAGGCTATAATTGCAGATCAGAACATATTCTGATAAGACGTCAGTTAAAAAAAAAATAAACTGATCTTGGTGAAATGACCTAAGTACGCCTTACCTTAAAATGACATAGATTTTTACCTCAGCAAGGGTGTAGACATTTAGTGCTGCCTTCCATCCTAATGCCCTTTGTAATTTTAGATGTAGCCTGTCCACTCAAAACAATTTCCACAAAAGCAAGGGACAAAAGAAAATGTACTAAAAGAAAAAGTATATGCCATTAAGTGAGGAGAGACCACATAAAATCAAAAGTCAAACAGCACAAACTCCAAGAAACAGGCTGGGTTTCAATTTTCCTACCAGAACCCAGAAATTGCTTTACTCTCAGACATAATAAAACCTAATATTCAAGCATATTAAAGCAGGCATCAGTTAACACCAAACATTTGTTAACAGCTGATGAAAATACTTACACTTATTTTTTAAAAATGGTAGGTAAATGAAAAACAATTTTAAATTGACAAACTCTTAAACAGTAATTTAAAGATATTTAAAAATTGTGTATTTCAAAATGACATTATCAAGTAAATGCTTCCAACATTAACATAATAGGCATTTTCAAAAACATTTTATTTCCAGTATTATTTTACCAAATAAAATTTACTGTAAGTAAATGGACACCTATTTCAGTTTGCTAGTCAGGCCAAACAATGCACCCAAGGCTACCAATTATAAGGAGACGATGTATGCCCTGGAGTGGCTTGCTGCTCAATCAATAATCCTGACAGAACAGATGGGAGAAAAATCAAACATCTAAACAAACTGTCTACACACCTATGTTGTGAAAGTAAACTGTGAACGTGGATGAACCAATTTACCACTTTTTCAAATTTTTTTTTTTGGTAACCCCACATTTCAGGTAACTGATATATATGTTATGTAAAAACATCAATATATATACTTCATCACTTCTAAAGGTTATTTCTCTATTCCTCACATCATTTGATATTTTATCAAGTTGGCACTTGATAAAAAAATGACAAAAGTTTTCTTATTCAGATTTTAAGAGTACAGTTTCAAGAAGTAATAATAATTTATAATTCATAAAATTTTGAGTTTCATGGTTTGTCAATATTTTTCATATTACTATTTCAAATAACATTTTCTATTTAATGCCAACTGCTCTAACTCTTAATGTGGCATCCATAAATGTCATGCTATTGCTCTAAGTTTTATGTTACCTCCTAGCAGTCTACAAATGCCTAAAGGCAACTAACATCACAATTTCAAAAGCAAACCAAAGTCAGATTAGGAAAATCCCTCAAGACAAAAGCCAGGTGTAAAAAGAAGCTTATGTGGGATTTAGCTAACAAAACAAACAAACAAACAAACAAACAAACACCCTCCCAAATTAGTAAAAAGCACTAGCTGTAAAAGTTAAGGGGCATTTATTCTATTTGACTTCACGTTTAAACATACTCAATTATGTGACTTTGGGATGACTGTTAACGTCACCCATAATAGGACCATAGTAAAGGCATAAATTTAATCAAGTAACAAGCCAATTCATCTGATAGAGATTCTTAAATATAAATTCTAACTATTAAGCAGACAACAACCGGAACTAATTACTATGCCCCTGATGGGACTTAAAAGTATTTAACTTCCTGGTAATATTAGTGATGACATCTTTCCAGACTGTCAGAAAAAGGAAGTTTTAAAATAACACTTTTTCACAAGGCTCTGTAGTGTAAAATAATTTCATAACATTTTGGGATATAGCAAAAACCTGTTCAAGGACTACACTGAACGTAACTGTGCACACTACTATTTCTGCCTGCAGATTAAAGATGCAAGCACACGTAACTGGCCACACTCATCTCTCACCCAGAGTTCCCAAAGATGATACTGGAAGAGTCTCCCAGACGTTCTGTCCCTTCACCAACATTGCCTCACACTCATCTTTTCCATGTTCCTACTTACTTCTTAGGAAGTTAATGTATATTTCTTTTTTCCCCCCCAGGGTAGAGGTGGGGAAGGGCCCTGTATTTTTTTTTTTTTTTTTTGGTTTTTCGAGACAGGGTTTCTCTGTGGTTTTGGAGCCTGTCCTGGAACTAGCTCTTGTAGACCAGGCTGGTCTCAAACTCACAGAGATCTGCCTGCCTCTGCCTCCCAAGTGCTGGGATTAAAGGCGTGCGCCACCACCGCCCGGTGTTAATGCATATTTCTGATTTTAAAATTTAATGTAGTTAATTTTCATGTGTACTATGATTTATTACAATAAAACAGATTTCTTTACCAAAAGTTATCAATTTTCAGAAGCATTTCATATATTCTCAATACTTCATATCAGATATTAGACATAGATTTCAAAAGAAAAATATACAGAATTCTAATAACCAAATGTTTTAGAAATGGGCTCTGAGAAATAAAAAGAGTGAATTTAAAACTACATTTTAGTCAGTAGGGGGGAAATGCACTTTATACACTTAGAAAAATAAAATTTCCTATTTCAATTTTCAAAAAAACCACAGCTAGATATTATACATTTCTCAAAAATCAGGTCATTTTAGAATCTCTGTGTTTTTTTTTTAAGTTGGTTATCAAATAGTTTTATTTTTACACTATTACAGAAGTGCATTTCTCTGGGTTCCCCAAACCACCTTCCTCAACCTTGCCCATCTGTCACCATCTGCTTCTTTTTAGCATGTACTTTTTGTGTGATCACATAAGCATGTGAAAAATAACTAACATTCAGATGATTATCTGCTGGTACATTTGAGGACTGGGCACAATAAAAGTGAACTGCCAAAACGCACTTAACACTTTTAATTTTGTTGGGTCTTGCATGTAAGCTACATTTGATTTTCAAACTGTTTTACAGTTGGAAAGTTGAGCAGGTACTGCTAACTCAAGAGCAAAGCTGAGACTACAAATAATTAGCACTGCATAAAATCATCTGGATTTAATAGGATCCAAACTAAATAATGAAATTAAAAAAATATATGTGATTTCTATTTTCTTTTATAATTTATAGGTGTTTAAACCCAGCACAAACTACAAAAACAGAATCCTCTCAAGACATCTTATGGTCTATAATTTTCTAATAGATTGGTTTTATTTCCTTGGACTACAACAAGAAAAATGAACTCATTTAAAGCTGTACATATCAATGACTTTCCAGAGATGCTGCACAATGTGATGTCTAGTTTACAGTTTGTCAGATCCTAATCTATATAATCTCCTCAAAGATTATCTTCCTATCAGAAAACTACCACTAAAGGAATTATATTGTAAACGTCATTATTCATCAAAAGAGGTTAAGAGAAAACACTTATTTAGGTATTCATTTTTCAATTAATAGTATTTTATCTAGAAAATTACCTTTTCAGGGGATATTTACCAAATAATAATAATAATCAGAGTCCATTTAAATATAAGCATTTACCTAAATGTGCTGTAAGTCTGATATAAAGAACATTTAATAAACTGGCGTTAGATGACTTCTCATATGCTTTTTGAGGAATCTTTGATGTTCACACCATCCAACTTTAAATAGCAATCACTACAATCAGATAGAAAAACCAAAAAGAAGAGCATGCAGGTTGAAAGGAAGGCTGCTGCATGATGCCCACAATCTGTAGACAGTGCTCAAAGAGCAGAAGTGAGAACACCAATGGGATTCTTGTACAAGAGCAGCAAGAAAAGATCAGCATTGAGAATGATGCAGAATAGAAATGAAAGGTTCGAAACACGGTAGACACTATCTGAAAATAAAGAGAAAGGCTAGTTTCAGCATGAGACAGTCTCTCTAGCTGACCATGTAAATCCCTCTGTAATACATCCCTGGCTTACAATTCACAGGTACTCCTTTACCCAAGGGATTCCAAATGAGTTCCTTTGCATCGCAACCACGAGCCACATGTCCATCCTCGCTCCCTTCCTATTCTGTGTTAGGGTCCCTATGCCACACTCCCCAGGAGGGCTTATTTGGTCTTCCACTGTTATATGCAACTGTAGATGTTATTTTCCTGAGCAGCAACCTGTATTAATTATACTCTATCACTTTACTAAACCAAAAGATAATTGAAGAAAATCATTTCCTAGTTTTTCTGTATACCTAGCACCTACCTACCACAATGCCTAAAAGCTTGTTAAGTATTCAGTATTTCTTTACTCCACAAATAGATATCATCCAATGACATGGCACAAATTGATGACTAGAATATGAAAGTACATTTTTATGTCTTAAGTACGGTAAATATATTCCAAGATATTCCGATGTAGTAATAGGAGCAGCAAGCCGCTTCCCGCCGCCCAGCTCCCGCACGGCTAGCTTTACCCGAAATAACAACACATAAATTGTATTCTTTTAAACACTGCCTGGCCCATTAGTTCCAGCCTCTTATTGTCTAGCTCTTACATATTGATCTAACCCATTTCTGATATTCTGTGAAGCCCCACGAGGTGGCTTACCAGGGAGGATCTTAAGCTGCGTCTGTCTGGAGTGGGAGAATCATGGCGACTGCTTGACTCAGCTTCTTTCTCCCAGCATTCTGTTTTGTTTACTCTGCCTACCTAATTTTCTGTCCTATCAAAGGCCAAGCAGTTTCTTTATTAATTAACCAATAAAAGCAACAGATAGAAAGATGACCCTCCTCCATTATTCCGATTTAACAAAAATGTAGTAAAAGATATAGATATTTAGGACACATAATTTACACTTCAAAATCTGGTTGTTTCGAAGTCTGTCATCTACAAAAAAAAACTTCAATGACCACTTTTTTCTATAAATGTATCAAAATTTAAATTAATAAAATATCTGTATCAATCACAGATGGATAAACAAATTGCTTTTTAAAGGCTCTAATACTTTAAAAAGATATGCAGGAATTAACCAGGGGATGGCTCAGGAAGCAAAAGGTGCTTGCTGAAAAGTTGACAAACTTGAGTTTGAATCCCAGGTCCCATGTGGTATAAAGAGAGAATGAGTGTCTGAAGGCTGCCCACTGACTGCCACGTGTATATGCCAGTCCATGCACACACATGCATAAATGCACAAACACTAAAATAAAAATATTAAATATGTAGAATGACTACTTAATGTCTTTTTAAAGAAACATGGTTTCTTGAGTACTGGTAACTCTTAGAAACAAGTCTCTTTACATTCAGTTCTTGGTTTTGTCTTTCAGTTGATGTCTCCACAGAAAACAGTATTTTTGTTGTTGTTGTTGTTTCTTAGAAGATCATCTGCTTCTCAAATGAGACATGTTTATCTTCTCCAGAATAATTTCTCCTAATTGTGACATAACTAATTTTGGTATTCTAAACCTGGGGTGCCATCATTCATCACAAATGTATAGCAAAGGCAACTGAATACCAGAAAAACAAAGAATGTGTTCTCTGACTCTCACAAAAACAAAACTAGTACAGAAAATATGATTTTATATTTGAATAAACAAAACATCCTTTCTAAAATTTCATTTCTTTCACAAAAACAGAATTTTAAACTTTAGCCTCTATAACAGAGAAAATTACATGTTTGGCTAGACAACAATACTTGGAAATGTACTATATTTTAAGTATTAGCACTTATTTATAATTACTAGGTTTTTTGAAATGCTAATTGAACTCCTAGTTTAAAAAACTAATACTGTAAGGCAACATGCTAATAAATACATAATTTATTCTAATTTCTAATTTCTTCTGATTACCGTTTCCTGTCGGGCCATCATTCATATAATTGAAGATGAGAAGGTAGGCTTTGTGGTCTAGCAACCCTAATTAGAATCCCGATCCTCCCGGGAAGTACTGAGGAGTAATATGACCAAAATATATTATTTACATAAATGACACTCTCAAAGAATAAATATGTTTTTTGTTTTTTAAAGAACCCTGAATTATTGTTTACCCCATAATACCCCCCTAGCTGGGTTCAGATTACTAAAATGAAAAATGAGTTTCACTATATTTCCATGGTATTTCAAATGTCACAGGGACAGAGTGAAGATTAATAACAGAAATCCTACTCATCAAAGAAAGATTCCTTCATCTTTAACATCAGCCACACTGTTTTTCCTGCACTCTAAGGGAGTGGGGCCATTGGTACAGCTCCCACCCTTTCTGACTGCCCTGTGTACTCCTTCCTCTTCCTCTTTGTTGGTTTCCTCCTTCTTAGTACTCATGTATCTGAGCAAACAGCCCTTATGTAGCCTATGGAAGATTTTGTTACCCAAATGTATCTGCAGTAACTCCACCTCACATGCTCCTCTGTAATGGGTGGTATAATCTATGTATGTACTGTCTGAGTCTGTGAGTGTTTACAACAGCTTCAATGAATAAACATATGACAAAGTGATGTGGATCCTTTGAAAAAAGGGCAAAAAATGAGATGACACACAGATGATCTTAGCAGCATTTTCCTTACCAGCCAAAATGGGTACATGTGGGTGAAACTCAAAGACAATTTGCTAAGGGAAGAGCAAGACATAGAATGTAATTTTATTTACATGAAATGTTGAAAAAGTTACAAGAAGAACCTAGAGAGAAAGGATGAGAAACTAATGAGAAACTAATACACACACACACACACACACAAACACACACACACACATATAGTTTCTGTCCTATAGAAGAAGTTCATTGAGAGCAGTCATTTTCTATCTTTCTCCTACACTGGCATATCACACACACACACACACACACACACACACACACACAAAATCCGCAAAACAGACAGAAACACAATAGATTCTTAAATAAACTAATGATCACTTCATGGATTGGGAGCCTCCTCCTCCTCCTTTCTTATGAGCCCCAAAATATAAGTGATTTTTTTTCATTTTCCAAAAAAACCCAATTTCCAGTAGTTAAGCATGTACACCAACAAGTACTATAATCGCTGCTTCTTCATAAATTCCAAGATTGTTTAAAAAACTATAAAATGCTTATTGAATTATTCCATTATTCTATTTTCATAAGCAAAGTAAAATATAAAGAAATAAGACAAAATAAAATATATAGCCAAGAAAAAATGATTTAATCTACTTTACTAAAACCATTACAAACTTTAACATATTAAAAACTTTATTAGAAATCAAAAAACTTAATTTCCACATCTGTAGCCTGAAAATACCTCATTAATGAGTTAAAGGCAAAATAAATTCTGAATGAAATCTTGTTTTTGTTTTTTTTTTAAGTAGGGAGTACTGCAATTTGAAAAAATATATTGTTTCTCCTTGAGAAACACCAGTGCTATTGTTCCTTTAAATGGAATTTAGGCCTACCTCTGGTGCCAGATATTCTGGGGTACCACAGAATGTCTTCATGGTGGCTGCATCTGTGATTCCTTCTTTGCAAAGTCCAAAATCTGTAATTTTTATATGGCCATCTTTATCCAGCATCAAATTCTCCAACTGTGTAAAAACAGCATAAATCATTCTGTAAGTTTCAACATGAGAACAGTTTCAGAAAATGATTAATAAAGTACTAGAAAGAGACACGGATATATTTAATGGAGTTGTCAGGCCTTGCAAGTCCTATAACTTCACATGTAAAATGAAGGATCTTTTATCAAACATTTGTTGTGAAAAAAATTACTGACTTTAACATCAGTGGAAAAAGTAGGTCAGCCTTAAGAACCATTTCTGATTAAGTTCTAATGATAAAAGACTAATCAGAGTAAATCTCAGTAAGCAACATCAATACTTTGTACTGTAAAGTATTTACACAAACCCAAGTTTCATATCATCTACTGTCAGTTTCAATATTCCCTTGAGAGTTAGCATACTGTTTTTTGCTTACAGAAACATTCCTTTGATAGTTTGAGTTTTCTAAGAGAAGATAATTCCCTTTGTATTTCTTACTAATGAAAAAAAAAACCCAACTCTTTTAAACACAAAAAGAAAAAGAATCCCAAAGTGAAGTGAAACATGTTATAAAGCTGGAGTCTCTGAACTCAACTTTAATTGATAGGTAACAAAGAGAATTGTAAAGATTTAACCTTTGGCAAAAATCATACATCTCGAGTTATGAGATGCTCTGGGAACAAGAAATTTTGGCAAAGCCAACACAATTAAGAATACCAGTGTAGTTGACCCTCCTACTCAAACCTCAGCTATAGTATTATCACATGGAGATCTGTGTGAATTGAGATATGATCATACAGCTGCATACAAAGTGTGAAAAGCACCTTAACAAGGTGCAGAATACTTAACTTTTATTTAAGGAGTAGATATCTTAATATGGCATTCAAAGTATTTTTCAGAACTCTGAAGTTAATGTGAAACATAGAGAATGCCACATATGAACATAGGTAGGTTAGATACAAGTCATACAAATATGTACACAACATCTGCAATATGGCCATGCTTTATATAATCAAAAATGTAAGTGAGCAAGTTATGTTCAAAGCAGAAACCACAGCAGACATATCTTTTTATATAGCACTTCAACAGATTACTTGATTGAACTGAATGTGCAATACATTCCAAACAAAATGTACTTCTGAACAGTAACTGTTTCTTCAGCTTACTTACAGAGCGATAAAAAGAACCTTAACTATACCATTAAACTATTTTCCAAAAATTAAGCTATTTTATCCAAATTCAGATACATTTGCTTGCATCCTTCTTTTATTTTTCTACCAACCTACAACCTAGAAATAAAGCCCAATTTGCATTAAGTAGTATTAAGTCCCGAGTATTAACTCCGACCAAGAACTCTCAAGAGTGTCTCTTCTTATCTTTTTCTCTGCTGTGGTTGGTCTTTCTTTTCTCTCTGTGCCTCTTCTAAACACATTCCTTATTCAGCCCCTCTAACTTGCCACAGTTAAAACGAGGCACATGCTGAAGCTCAGTTGCCTTGCTGAATACAACCTACATTCCCTGTTCTTAATTATTTTAAAATGTGTTTTCTATGAATATTCATACTAGTCCTTATTTAACTAATGTGTTAAAGAATTTAAAATTCTTCTATAGTATTTCTAAAAATAGTAATAATTCTTATAAGCATAATGTATAGTTTTTGTAGATCAAATAATAAATACCAATTAGAAAAAAGTGAATAAATCTTCTATCCTACTGCACACACACTATAATCTAGTTTGTATGCATTACACCAATCCTACTCATATGATTTATATGCATCAGAAAGTATTCTTTTAATGATTTATTTATTCTTATTTTATGTGCACTGATGTTTTGCTTCCATGTATGTATGTGTAAAGATGTCAGACCCCTGGAATTGGAATTGAGCTGCCATGTGGGTTCTGGGAATTGAACCCAGGTCCTCTAGAAGAGCAGCTAGAGGACCACGGAGCCATCTTGTCAGCCCCCAGAAATTTAGCTGCATGTGAAAAAACCTATTCTGAATGATTAGTTTTAAACAAAAGAAAAAAGAATCTAAAATAAATAAACTTGTCTTTTTCCCCCAAATTTGGGTAAAATTTATTTAAAAAAAATCCTAAACTGCAGCAAGATTTGTGGATTCATATCTCAGCTAAGGAAAGAAACAAGTGATAGACAAGTACAGAACAATGGTGACCACTGTTCCCAGTTGTCCCAGAAGTTGGTTCTCAGAACATGGAACTTTAAAATGCTCTAACTGGAAATTTTTGAGTAAATCAAGGCAGTTGGCTATCATTCCTTTTATATTACTGCATTAGCTTCTCTTCAAAAAGTATTACAATGATCTACTAAGAAATGAGATAAGCTTAAGGATGATGGTAAGAAATGGTAAGGAGTCAGAGTAAAGGTCACAGGAACACAATAAATGGGGGGGAGACAGCAAAATGATTAGGGTATTGAGTGAAGTCTGGTGGTTGGCACTAAATTAGTGCTCTGCTCCTTTTCACTGATAATCTCTGACTCATTAATTTTTACATACCTAACTTTCATTTGCACACAATGCTCAATTACAGTACCTATTTGAAATGAGGGTTTTAAGCATACAATGAGATAAATAAAAAAAAGTTAAAACTGTACGAATGTGACAATCATTTCTTAATGATGGAGAACTTAATGTCTATTCTGTTGTGAAACAGTTTTTGTACAAGATCAAATAATAAATACTCATTAGAAAAAAAGAATAAATCTTCTATCCTACTATGCACCCATTACAATCTAGTTTGTATATATTACACCAATCTGCCTCAAAGATGTGTTACGTTTGTTTGTGCTGCATTTGTTTAATTACATAAAGATGTGTTGCATCTGTTGACCTTGCCTGATTGGTAAACAAAGAGCTTACACCTGATTAGTCTAATAAAGAGCCGAATGGCCAATAGCTAGGCAGAAGAGGGAAAGGCAAAGCTGGCAGGCAAAGAGAATAAACAGGAGAAAAGAGAGAAATAGAAGGAGAAAATGAAATAGACGCCCACCCGGGGCCAGAAGTCACTCAGCTGCTAGTCAACCAGACATGAGAAAACAAGATATACAGAAAGAAGGTTTAAAAAAAAAAAAACAAAAACCGAAACAAAAGGTAGATAAAGTGAAACAGATTATTTTAAATTAAAAGAGCTAGCTAAAAAAAAAAAAAAAAAAAAAAAAAGAGAAGGAAAAAAAAGGTCTAAGCTGGGCAGAGTATTCAAAACGAGTCATGATTTGGGAGCTGTTTGGTGGTCCAAAAGACTGGTATACTTTTCTTAAAACAACAAAACAAACAGACAAAAAACAATGTTTTTGTTTGTTTGGGGTGAAAGTCTAGCTGTGTAGCCCAGATTGTCCTGGAATTCATGATGCAAATCCATGTGGCTTTAAGAGCAATGGCTCCTGCCTCTGCTGCACAGTGCATACCACAATGCTGGGCCATTCAGAGGATGATTTTTAAGTTATCAAAATGTCCTGAGAACTCCTGAACAATACTTTAATAAAAAAGCAAAGTTCAAAGATGAAAACCTACAAGAGAAACCCTGTCTCGAAAAACCAAAAAGAAAAAAAAACCTACAAAAATATTTCTTCAGTTCAGTAAATTTGTTAAAGTACTTTCATTAGTTTTTAAATAAAATAAAATATAAACATCTATTTCTTAGTTATTTTACATGTCTACTTTCATTCATCAATTACTTGTTTTTCATGATTATCATATTTTATCATACCTAAAATATCACATTATGAATGACAAAAAAAATCACTTATCACCAAAGAATAAACAGAGGTAATCACCTTAGGAAATACCCCATATTTTTTGTTTTTTAAAAAAAATCAAGTTTAATCTTATATCAAGATAAATTAGGAAGTAAAATACAATCATTATATACTCAGTATTTTGCACATGACTTACTAATGTTCTTATACAATATATAAAAAAATCATAAATGAGGTGATTCATGAGCTTACAGGTTCCACAAATTCACCTAAACATCTAAGATTCACTGTCTCAGAACTCTTAATGTCAACAATTTGCATATTAGATTAGTTAAAATCCAGTTCTACTGTGTAAATTAAGAAACTAAACATTTGAAAATGCTCTCTCTTTGATTTTTTCTTCTAAATATCATGGTTTTCCTTTCTTCCTAATAAATGTAAAATTCATTATCGGTTATTGTTCAAGCACTCTCAATTTTTAAAATTTAAGACATCTGTTTTACTTCCACAATAAGCTTCCCAGATTAAGGATACTATAGTAGCTTACCGTTAATAGATGCACAGCTAGCAAAAGCAGGAATATTCCTACTGTTGTACTGGCTTTTTGGGAACCCATTATCTTTGGATGGACACCTTGTTGATAGATATTATATCTATACTAGGGAGGGCCTTGGACCTTCCTAACAGCAATGTGCCTTACCCTCTCTGTGGAGTGAATGGGGGATGGGGAGGGAGTGGGAACTGGGATTGGTACATAAAATGAAAAAACATGTTTGTTTTCTTTTTTAAAAAAATAGAAAAATAAAAATAAAATTAAAAAAATATTACTCTAAGGAATATTCTAAGGAATAAAAGTATTACTCTAAGGAATTTTTACCATTCACCCTTATACCTCACTTTAGCACAGATGAACCAATTTCAGTTTTAGAGACCAATATTGTCTATGGCTCAAGAAGGCAGAGTTCTATTCTACACAAGCAGATCTAGCTGATGTGGGATATTCTTCTGTATATGGGTTGTTTTTATTGGTTGATAAATAAAGCTGTTTCGGCCAATGGCTTAGTGTAGTTAAGCCAGCCAGGAAATTCAGACAGAGGTAGAGAGAGTAAGTGGAGTTGAAGGAGACACCATGTAGCTACTGAAAGAAAAAGATGCCAAAACCTTACCGGTAAGCCAGAGCCTCATGGCAATAAATAAATTAATAGATATGGGCTAATTTAATATGTAAAAGCTAGCTAGGAATATGCCTAAGCCACTGGCCAAGCAGTGCTGTAATTAATTCAGTTTCTGTGTGATTATTTCGGTCTGGGTGCCTGGGAAATGAAAGCACAGTCTCTGTTTACATAATGGCGCCCCAATGTTCAGCAACATACCTACACATAAAGCCTAAAAAAGCATTAAAAAAAATGCTTCTAGGCCCACAAAAATGGGAATCAATTGCAGTTTATTGGTAAGCGTATTTTTCCGATAGGCTCTGTTTGCTGGCAGTGAGCAGAGGCATGGTTTCTTTAAGAGACAACTTCCTGGTTCAAGCTACCAGCACAAACTCTTTGGAAAGGTCCTGTTATGGAGCACTTAAATGGGTTTGTGAGCAGCATGCTACTAGTGGCTTAATGTCAACAAAGACCCCCTATATCCCTGGAGTTGGGGCCATGAGCACAGAGGTTGTAAACATGCCTCCACCATGGAGGATGGGGTGGAGCCAACAAGCAAAGCTGCAGGGTTAATCCTAGTCACAGCTGCTTAGCATTTTAAAAAACGCTCTTGGTCAGAAAAGGATTGCAGATACATAGTAAACACAGATTCAGATTTAAAAAAAAAGGCCTCTAAACAAGCCATGGTAAGTTTAATAAATGTGCATGTTCTTAAGACAGAGAGGATAAAAGATAGACAGAGCCATAGGTTAAAAAAATATAAGGAAAAATAGAATAAAAGATCATAATGGGCAATGAAAAGACAGAAAACACAAAAAGTCTCGATTGTGTATATTATTTTGTTTTCTTTGAAATTTTTGACTGCAGAGAGACATTTGATTCTAGGGGTTGCTAGGCTAAAACAATAAATTTATTTTAAAAGTATCTTGATTTCAAAATTTGAGTCTAAGGATATTACTTTGGAAAAGAGGTTCTGTTTTTATTTCCACAGAGAAAGGAACCTGTAGATCTTTTCCAGCCTAACATGGTTTTGGAAGTTGTTTCCAAATGCACTTCCTGTTTACTTAGGTAATATTATACCCTTCTGGGGTCTTTGATGGAATTGAAGATAGACAGTTATAGCTTTCCTTAGTTATTATAAAAGATAAAGCAAATATGAAACTTTAGACTCACAAAAATGAAATAGATAATAAACTTTTCTTCAATTTTTGCCTAAATAGACTAAATATTGTAATTATAATTCTTGTTTGATAAATGTTTTGTTATTAAGTAATTTTACTATGTTAAAGTCAAAACCTTTCTTTTTATTTAGACAGAAAAGGGGAGATGTGGGATGGTCATTCTTTATATGGATTACTTTTATTAGCTGATGAATAAAGCTATTTCAGCCAAAGGCTTAGCAGAGTAAAGCCAGGCAGCAAATCCAAAGGGGGGGGGGCAGAGTCAAAGAGACACTATGTAGCCTCCAAAGAAGAAATATGCCAGAACCTTACTGGTAAGCCACAGCCTCATGGCAATACGTAAATGAATAGAAATGGGTTAATTTAATACATAAGAGCTAGCTAGGAATATGCCAAAGCAATTGGGCAAACAATGCTGTAGTTAATATAGTTTTATGTAATTATTTGAGTCTGGGTGCCTGGGAAATGAAAGTGTAGTTTCCATTTACTAGACTTCTGCTCATCCACACAGATGCTGACATCTCATAAGCTGACCTGTGGAAACTAAGCAGAAATACTAAAAGAAAAAAAAAAGGTACAATAGTGGCAGTAGCAGAAACTCTAGCCCCATATTACCAAGATATTTAAAAATTTGCTATATACAAGTAAGGAGATAGCTCAATGGTATCATTTAATTATACAGGTGGAAGTAGCTCTTAAAGTTACTGGCTTAAATTTTCTAGAAGGGGGGAAATGCAGAGTTAAGAGTATTGTTAGAAGTGAGAGCTATATAGGCTGGAGAGGTTACTTAGTGAGTAAGCTCACTCGCTCTTTCAGAGGACTCATGCTTGATTCTCAGCAACCACACTGCTTTACAGCTGTCTCTACCTCTATTTCCAGGGAATCCAAGGCTCTTTACTAGCCTATAAGACTCTAGGCATGCAAGTGGTACACAGATACATATATGTATATGTATATATATATACAACCAAGACACCCATACACATAAATTTTTAAATTATTTAAAGATTTGAGAATTACAGAATCTGTTTTCAACTCAGCATGTGAATAAGTCTCTCTTTCTGTATTAAAAAAAAATCATTATTTCAGAAGAATATCAGAGGACTTATAAAAACTCCAAGTCTGTGGTAAAAGGACAGTTGGAGGGTTCTTTTACTGGTATCCTAAAAAGATAGAAAATAAAATGAGATATTCCAAAGTATTATACAGTGGCAACATACAGATCTTTCTATCTCCTCATAATCACTAAGATAAATTAATGACTAATTCTAGAATCATTACATTCATGTCTATAAATGTCTCTGTCTAGCCTTGTCTGGACATGGACAACCATGGTCACTGTAAATAAATATTGTGCTCGTAAGTAAGGAATATGTAGAAAAGAAAATATACAACTTTCGCTACTGAAGATTCTTGTACAGTCTCTTCAAATTTTCATGGTATCCTCAAACAATATCAATTTTTATTAAGTAACCCAAGTGTTTATTAAGGAAGTCCTTAATGAAACAGAATGTCATATAATGACATAACTAGTAAATAAAGCAAACTACTTTCTAAAAAAAGTAACAAAGGTTTTAGTAATTAGTTGTAACTTTGAAACCAAACAAGGACCAATAAAATTTCTAAGTTAATACAAGAAGAGGCTTTGCTTCCAATGCTGAATGAGAACACTATTTGCAGTGTTAAAGAAAGAAATCCAGGAACCAGAGAAAACAGTTCAGTGTGTAATGGTATCGTGTTCAGGGGGGCCCATGGAGTGGAATGAAAGAATTGATTACCAGAAGATGTCTTCTACACACACATTAAATAAATCTTTATCTTTTTAAAGAAAGAAGTTCAGCCACTGCAGGCATCTCAAGCTGATTTGCATATAAATAGCTACCAATTCATTAATAAGATCAGAGTCCACTCTGAGACTCATCAACATGAGTACCTAAATGGGGGCAGGACGTATCCTTTTTATGGCAGGGTTTTACTCCATAGCTTTGGCTGGCCTGGAACATACTGGGCTACAAGAAGGGGCTGTCCTTGAGCTGAGAGATCCACCTGACTCTGCTTCCAAGGTACAGGGAAGTTGTGAGCTATCATACCTAACTCTAAATCAGTTTTTGGTGATACTGTTTTTAATACATCTAATATCTAAAGCAGTCATTCAGATAGTTCCGGTTAATTTTAGTTTCATAAAAACCTAAAGGTTTGGGGCTGGAGAGATTACTGAGCATTTAGCAACACTCACTGTTCTAAAGGCCTGGAGTTCAGTTCCCAGAACCACACTTGGGTCCTGCAACTGCAGTTCCTGGGAATTTGACACCTCTGTCTGGTCTCTGCGGGAACATGCACAAATGCATAAACATGCACACACACACACACAGATACACACACAAATAAAAATATTAAATCTTTAAAAATAAACATAAGGACCAAGAAGATGATTTGTTGGTAAAGGGCTTGCAATCCAAGCATGAGTACCTGAGACTGGATCCCCAGGACCCATGGAAAGCATTACCCCAGTGACTCTTCAGTGAGAAGGAAGTGGAAACAGAATTGCTGGAAACTCAAGATCCACCTAGCCTGGCACAAACAATAGTAAACAGGAAACCTTGTCTCATACAAGATGAAAGGTGAGGACTGACATACAAGGTTATGTCATCTGACTCCAAATGTATATCATGCTACATAAACACCACATAATATACTAGATACACATATATACGTATCACAAAGACTTTAAAAACAGATATAATCCAATGCATTTCCACTTTCTTATCTAGTATTCAACTCTAGAAAGAATGTTGTAAACAAAAGCATATTAAACCAGGAAATATGATTCATGGTGCTACACTTTGGATCTCAGCTGTTCTTTAGATCAGCCTGGTGATACTGGATGAGGGTAGGACCTTTAGAAAATGGGGTCCAATGAGAGGCCCTAGTCCCTTAGTCCACATTCTTGAGGGAACAGTGGGAGGAGTACCCTTTCTCTTCTATTCGCTTTCTCACTGATGAGTTAAACAGATTCTCTACTATGTGATTCCTGTATCGCTATGTGGATTCTTCACATCAGAGGTCCAAAAGCAAAGGGTCTACCTAATTTTGGAGTGAAATAAAACCATTAAAATCTATGGGCTAAAATAAAACCCTTTTCTTCGTGTTATATTATCATAATAGAAAGCTGATTGACAAACCCATGTACCAATAATCTTGTTAGTGTTAATTTAGTTTTCTGCTTGCAGAACACTGTCTCGAATCCAGACCTTGATTTCCTGTGATCCTACCTAAATGATCCCATTCTGTCATGCAAAAGCTTGTGAACTTCAGATGCAAAGAGCATGAATAAATTTTAAATTTTGCTTTCTTAATTATGTGTGTTCTGTGATATATGATATGCTCTCTATTCTATACTATAAATGTATTTCAAAGATTAAATTGATGCACCATTTTTTAAAGGGAATTTTGAGAGAACATAGAACATAAAAACGTTTGATAAAGTTACAACCTTGTATATGGTAACTACATGATGGGCATTCACATACAGAGTACACACTTTATATTATACATCGATAAGTTAAATCTAATTTCATCATTAACAATATAGAAACAAAATGTGTATTTAATGACCTTTACTATAGTAATAATTCATTTGACTAGGGATGTCAGTAGGCAACTCTGACCAAGACCCTCTGACTGCTGCTAGGGCTCAGATGAACTGTCTTCTTCAGATCTCTCTGAACTAGTAAGTCTATCTACTATTGTTGATTATTTTGGATTTACCCAGTACTTCAAAACTATTCTCATTTCTTTAACTCCAGGCTTCTCTGCCTTCTTGTTTTCCATAAATATGATTCATTAGCATGAGTAGTGATGAAAAAGGTAAACTTATGAAGAGAGAAGTTAAGAATTTTTAAGTATAGTTGGAAATTATATATTATATATGTATAACTAGATGTTTTTAAAGCATCTATACTTAACACACAGAATAGATGTAAAGGTTCTGAATTCCACTATATTCCTAGTTCTAAGATAAACTAAATATAACCGTCTAGTTGAATGTATTCATTATGGCACTCAGACATTTAACCATCCCTGAACTAGATATTTTAGGCTGTATAGCTCATTATCTTTAAGTACAGCATTCTAATCCTTAAATTTTAATTGACTATACAACAACATAAACTATTTTTATTATTACTGTATGAAATGATATTTTATAAAACAGTCCTTAAGACAGTTATCCATAACATAAATGAGAGTTATAGAAAATCTTGAAACAAACTAGGAACCTGCTTACATAACTGGATAAGAATTAAGAGTCCCAAATAGCTTTATAAGTAAGACAGTAGTAACAGGATATTCATAATTTCTTAGGCACATACCCAACTTCATACAAAATGTTATTCCATGAAAATATCACATAACTTCTTTTTTTTTTTTTTGGTTTTTTGAGACAGGGTTTCTCTGTAGCTTTGGAGCACAACTTCTATTTACAAACCAAATTATACTTTAAACAAAATAGTTCTGTAATTAGTAATGGAGTTAACAATCCAATTTCAATAGGTAAATATTATCACATGATTTCTATTTTTCCCTAAGTACTGGGGTCTGAAATCATCCATGCTATGCAAATCTACTGGGCTACACACACCTGGTATGTTTGTAGTGTATGTGTGCAGGCACATGTGTTTGTATGTGCTCAGGAAGTCCCTGTAAGAGTTATAAATTCTACCATATTTAAAATTCTAAGAAGTACATCTAAATCATTTGATTAATTTTATTAGTGTACCTGTGAGAACATGTGGAGACCAGAAATTGATATTGGGATTTCTTCCTCAATCACTTCTCCACTTAATTTCTGAGACAAAACTTCCCAATGAACCTGAGGCATGCCATTCGGGCTAAACTGGCTGGCCAGATATGCCCCAGGGTCCACTTATCTTCACTCTCTAGAGTTTAAAACATATGACCCTGCTTGGCTTATATGTGGGCAACGGAGTTAGGAACTCAAGTCCACTTGCTTGCCCAACAAGGACCTATACCCACTGAGCTACCACTCAGTCCAGTATTTATTTTGAGAAAAAGTCTCACTAGATCGCCCAAGGTATCCTCATATTTGTGATCATACTTCAGTGTTTCTATAGATGAGTTTACAAGTATAGGCTACTTCTAGCTTCCCTGCCCCAACCGCAGCACTGGGTGCCTAAGTGCTGGGATGGAAGTCAGTGTCATCCCTAAACTGAGCAAATGTCTGGCCACTGAGCTGTACTCCAAGCCTTTACATTTTAAAGAAGATGCTAAACTTAAGAATATGCTGAAAATATGCCATGATCAGGATTCCTTAACATAATCAACCTTATTCATGACCGCATCATGAGAATTATCATTTGCTTACAGGATCTCCTGCAGGGAGCAGTAAATTACAGAGTGTAGTCAAATCTAAACCACTGACTGCTTTCATAAGTAAAGATTTGTTGGAATATCGCCAAACACTGATTTACATAATGGCTAAGGATGATTTTACCTTTCAGTGGCAGAGTTGAATAGTTCCAACAGAGACTTGAGAGACAGAAAAGGCAAAACTACTTGTTACCTTGCCTTACAGAATGTTTACCTATTACAGCTGTTTCAGCAATGCCCAAGCTTTTATTACCAACACAGCAATACAGTGTTTTGACAAATGAAAAACTAAGCAAACTACTTAAGTTTATAGAAAAATGTGAGGAATATAATCCTATCCAAAGTTAATACTACAAAGAAAATGCATGTTTTCCTTCAAATAACCTTCTTATCAAAGCTTCTTCATAAATATTTTATGTCTGAAGATAATAATAAGGTTGCAAATCACCTGACTTTAACTGGGATGTTTATCATTTCTATAATTACAGCATTTACAGGAAAATGAAATTACTCTTGGTAGATCAGTTTTGCACAGTCAAGAGAATTTTCATATGCCAAAAACCAAAACATAAAAGAACCACTTACATATCAGTGAATGAAATTTCAGATCAACTACAGCAAAAAACATTCCTAAGAAGACTGCTTTTCTCAAAACTGTGTAACTTTGTAATTACTTTTTCCCTACAGTCTCTGCAAAAAAACAACAAAAAAAAAACAAATGTTGATTACATTTTTTTTTTTTTTTACCTTGAGATCACGGTACACAATCTTTCCAGAATGTAGATAGTCCAAAGCAGAGACAATTTCTGCACCATAGAAACGTGTGCGGTCCTCAGAGAACACCCGCTCTCTCGACAAATGGAAAAACAGCTGCAGGGTAAACAGCAGGGACAGGATTGTAATAATTACTGATTTAGTGGGGGAAATTAACACAAACATAAAACACCTCTCATCACCATATTGTGATGATAGATAGTGTACTCTCAGTGGACACCGAGCACTCTAAGACAGCAGCTGGCTTATCTTTTGCAGGTTTCCAAGGGGAAACTGCGAGCTGTTAAATCAGCGTTTTAATCAATATACCAATCTTGTTTAAGGCATTCTGCTTGCTACCCATTTAACCTTCAGGTACCAGAGGAAAAAGTATGCATCATTAGATTGCATTTCCTTCTAACTATACTGCTGTTCCACTCTTACAAGGAATAAATATTGACATTATCAAAATAAATGAACAAGAGCATGGGTATGGCATTTTTATTTAATTATTTAAGTTATATTTGATTTCAAGGAAAAACATGAATTTTCTTAAAACTCATTTATACTAGTTAGTCACAGTTTACAACTATTATTTATCATATTTCTAGAAATACTTCTGAAGCTTCAAATAACATTTTCTATAATAAGAAATTTCACAACTTTAAGGTTTTACATATATCTTAGCAATGCTCAAACTGGACTGAGGTTTCCACCACTCCTGACATGGAGTGATTTTTAATGCCCAATCTTTTACTTTTCAATTTTAACTGTGATCTCCTATGATCATATAAACTCTAAGCCAATCATTTCCTAGTTAATCAAAGGTATTCCAACAGTCAGCAAGTATTTACTGGGCACTTACTGTAACCACAAACTAAAGTTCTAGTTTTATGAAACGTAAGTTCCATCATTGAATAATCACCATACCTCATCTCTCAACAGGAGACACGGTTAGGAGGACAATGTCTGCCTAACACTTGCCAGGACCTGTGTCCATTCCCAGAACCACAAAAAGCTAAAAAAACCACTAAGCACAAAATAAATAAGAAACATCTATTTTTTTAGAAAAACAGACATCAAGAGATGGATCTGAGGAACCATAAACTGATTATCAATCTTTGTTGAACTATTATACTTTATCAAGAAATCTGCCAAGATTGATAATCTAAAATATCTTTGCCCTGTATAAACATAACTACGACATGTTTGATTTTAGTATTTGTATAACACATATTTTAACACAATTATGAGTTTAAAATATAAATTATAAGAAATGCAAATGCTTACAAAACCAAATTATGTAGGGCTGGTAATAAATACATCAGTATCTAGTTTATAAATGCAAAGAATTTCTGTGTAAAATAAGAGACATAATAAATGGAAGAGAAAAAAAAGGAAATATGCCAAGAATGAAAATTATTTACAATCCTGAATAAACCACTAAGATGTCATTGAGCATACTCAATACAAGTCTGTGACCAAAAAAAAAAAAAAAAAAGTGCCTTCTACTGTAAGGCCAGAAAATAACTATTTCCATACAGACCACTAACTCATATTAAATTGCTAAGAACTGTAGCTTATACCAAGGCTTGTTCAACATATAATAATAATTTTGAGACCAGGTTTCTCTCTGTAGCCGTGGCTGTCCTATAACTCACTCTGTAGACCAGGCTGGCCTATAACTCACAGAGATAGATCAGCCTCAAGCTCCCAAGTGTTGCGATTAAGGGTGTGCCACCACCGCCACCTGGCTACACAGTTTCTTATACATTCACTCTTTCTCCCTTTACTCTACTCCTATCTCTACTTAAATTATTTTGTAAGGCAACTTTGTATGTGACTCATTTGCCCAAGTAAAGACAGGAGAGGAAGAAAGAGTACTGATATTGCTAAAAATGACTGAAAGAACATTAGATAGATTGGGAAGTAATTTGTTAGACGTATCTAAACTATGATGTTCCCTACTTTATTCCCATGTTTTGTCAAATCTGTGACACCACAAGTGAAGAATGAATTACTTCTGAAGAATAGTGCATCAAAAAAAAATTAAGAAAAATAAGATCTGTGACACTAAGTCTAACATGCCCTGAGCACTGCAGACGCTGTGATCACGTGTTGATCTGTGACACTGAGTCTAACATGCCCTGAGCACTGCAGACGCTGTGATCACGTGTTGATCTGTGACACTAAGTCTAACATGCCCTGAGCACTGCAGACGCTGTGATCACGTGTGATCTGTGACACTGAGTCTAACATGCCCTGAGCACTGCAGACGCTGTGATCACATGTTCATCTGTGACACTGAGTCTAACATGCCCTGAGCACTGCAGACGCTGTGATCACGTGTTGATCTGTGACACTAAGTCTAACATGCCCTGAGCACTGCAGACGCTGTGATCACGTGTTGCTGCAGTAGTCTTCACAGTGCCTAGATTTCTTTAAAAAACATCAGTTCTACCACTGGCTAGCCACTGACAAAAGAGATACAGAGCCTCTCTAAATTAATATACTGCATTCAAGATTCTAGGTCTTTATTTGGATGGTATAGCTAAAATTTGCCGGCCAACTTCCATAAAAGTATCAGCTCAAGTTTTATAATTAAGAAGAAGAACTCTGTATTTCAAAACTTACTGCCATATGATGTATCCTTTTGCTACTTTATGGAATGCACTCTGTAAAGACAAGCAGTGATCTGTAACTGCCAAATCTGATGATCTATATATAGTCGGCTCCCTTCTTGTTTTGGAGATTAGGAGACTGCCTGTGTTCTCTTTCACAAAGTGTGTTTCTTGGCTTTGGTTTAACACCTTTCTGGATCATTGTTATTCGTGTCCATCCGTGTATTAAAAAATTTCAATCTAATATTTATTTAATGACCATCAATTATTTTAAGGTAACTCTGTGAGGCAGGAGAACAAGGAAAAGAGGAGTACACTGACTCTTAAGATATACACTCTTATGTATAGCTCTACCTGTGATAAGGCCTAAGAATACATACTCATCTCCAAACTCATTAACTACATGTCTCTTTCTATATAACAATCAAACTTCAAGAAAATGACAAAAAAATAGACATAACCCCCACTATTAAGGAATTCTAGCTTATGAGGAAGATGCAGGCATGTTTACAAAAAGAGCAGACTGTAACACATTTTTGTGAGACAGTAACAACACTTTGGAGATAGAGTGATTAATTTAAATAACATGATCTGGAGATAGGTCACAGATAAAGTTCACTTAAGTTTTGAAAGATGAAATCTTTCACCAAAGGAAAACATAAGGGATATAAAGACTAGTTAAAATATATCCACCTGTGTACTTCTATATAACCCAGCACAAGAACCACACAGAGTAGTTGAAGAATAATCATTTGTAGAAAGCAGCAAGTTTTTTTGGTGGTGTATATTCACTATAGAGAAAAGGGTTTTTATTGTGATTTCTCATATTTATATATGCTTTGATTATTTCTATTCTCTGTCATCATCACCTTTCCTTCCATTCCTGGATCTCCTTGCTATTCTTCAATCTCCTTTTACAAAACCCACAAGTTCCCAATAAAATAAAAAATATTTTCAGAGAACATTTCAGAGAATATTGCAAGAATAATATACATTTAGAAAAATTAACAGAGATACAGACAGAGACACACACACTCACAGAGAGAGAGAGGAAGGGAGAGAGGGAGAGGGAGGGAGAGAGGAAGAAGAGGAGAAAGAGAGAGAGAAAACCAGCTTAACAAGTAAATAATAAAAGGATCTGAGGTTATACTCAGGTAAATAATTTCTGAAAGTGCACAAAAGTTATTCATCACCTATTAGTACTAACTGCTATAGAAACCTACAGACATTAAAGGAAATAGCACTAACACACAGGACACAATAATGTGCTGAAACATGGCAAATACTATAAAAGACTTTGGAAGAATAAGTATGTTTGGGAACACCAGAAGTTATGTTGGATCTTGACGAGTGCTTCTGAGGGCCATCGGCTAAGGAGACCATAAGCACCCTTCAGGAGAATCAGTACTCCAGAAGAATTTGGACCAAGGGAGAGATCAATGATGTTGAGGTTTTCTTGTGGCTGGCTGAGTAGATGCTGCTGAAAACAACATAGAGGAAAAAAAAATTGGTGATAGGGATACAGGAGCAATGGGCTTTATTTTGACCTACTGAAATTTAAATATGCAATTGATGTTATATTTCAATTTTAGAATTATGGATACCAAGGAAATTGTTAAAACCAAAGAAGTACAATCCAAAAGCTTAGAAAAAGTAGGGGCAGTCTCAGGATATTACTACACTTACTGTCAGGGACAAGCAGCAAAAGAGGATACTGATAAGAAGTGCTAAATGAAGCATAAACAAACCAAGAACCTGAAGAAAGGAAGAAAAAGTGTCAAGAAAAGGCTGGGGAGATGGTGCAGTTCATGAAACTCTTGAACTGCATTCTTCAGAACTTATACAAATAGCCAGACATGGTGGCATGTAATTGTAAACTCAGCATTGTAGGGAAGCAGAAACGAACCCTTGTAGATCCCAGGCCAGCCAGCCTAGCCTAAATGGAGGTATCTGGATCTAACGAAACACTTTCCCAACAAGTGCATGACTTCAGAAGAGCACCACCACGGCAAATACACATGCAAGTGCGGCTGCAGGAGCACATACACAGAGAGGCCAAAGGGTAACCTGCGATGTCTGTGAATGTGATGTAGTGTGTGTCCCTAGTCTAGAACTTGCCAAGTAGGCTAGGCTGGCTGGCCAGAGGGTCCCCAGGGACCCTTCTATTTCCACATTTCCAACACGGAGATTACAAATACATGCCACCATGCCTAGCATTTTCTCCTTGGGTTCTGGTAATCAAACTTGGGTCTTGAACTTGTGGAACAATCACATTCCCAACTGAGCTTTCGTCCCAGTCCCATTTGTCATCTCTTTACATTTAAAACATTCAAACCTATTCTTATAGCTATTTTGAAATACGAAATAAATCAATTAACTGTAGTCACTTCACTTAGCTAGAGAGCTCTGGAACTATACCTCCTGTCTGTTTCTGTATCTAATTACCGACTCTTTTCTTTCTCCCCTTTCCCATCCCTAGGGTACTATGATTAGACTGGTACTTTAACATATTTTAACTAGTATTGCTGGCTTGTAATTTCATGAGATCCATAATGCCAGCTTCAACTTAAGCTAGGAGTAGAGTGGGGGAGGTCTGTCTTATTTCATGTAATACACAGTCCTATAGTTTCATTCACATTTTCCCTCTTACATTAGATGATATTTTATTCTAAGGTATTTATTCTTCCCTTATGTGCAGTTCACTAATTCTTGTTAAAGTGTCCAGGGGCTGGAAAAGATACCTCAAAGATTCCAAGTATTTACTGCTCTTGCAAAGCACCAGGATTTTGTTTCCAGCACCGACACAATAGCTAACGATTATCTATAACTCCTCTTCTGGCTTCCATGGGCACTGCATCATGCACACAGTACACACACACACACACACACACACACGAGGTACAACACTCATACTCATAAAATAAATAAACACACCTCTAAAAGTCTCAACCTATGGTGTCTCGACTAGGATCTACAAGGCAGTAATATACAATTCTTGTTTCATGCCAAAAGTGTGGAGGAACTTGAAGAGCTCACATCATAAACAACAGATGGCAAAGAGCCACTATGTCACTGTTTCAGAGAACACAGCTCATGAACACTTCAGGGATTAACAAAGAAATTTCATATAAAACTTTGATAATAAGGAGAAATATCCACTTTAATATCCCAAGTCTATATCACTAACCTTTGCGAAACAATCTAAAAGAAACACACTGAGAGCAACAACTTGTATTTTTTTCATTGTGTTCTAATGGAACAACTGAGACTATGAGCACACGCACTGCCTGGAAGATGGCTATTAGCACTAGCTGTGGAGTTTCTAGAGCACTAGTTTACCGGATTAGTATGAGCCACCTTCCTTTTCTTGTTCTTGAGGATGTAGTTGATGTTTCCATTTTTACTATATATTAATACCTGATTTTGTCAAATTACTCCTTTCCCATTGCTGTCAACATTGCACCCTCTACATTGGTTATAATGGGGCTACAAATCCAAGAAAAGACAACTCGCTGAGAAAACACCTATAGGTATGCATTTAGGAGGAGGGAGAGGTGAGCAGGATCTGGGTGAAGTTGGGAGACAGAAAACCATTAAAAATGCATTTTATGAAAATGTCTATTTTCAATAAAAATAAAATCTCTAAAATTTATTAAATGCCTCAAAGACATACCCATTCTAACAGCTGCATAAATCCTAATGTAGAAATTTAAGAAATATGAAAAGTCAAGGCAATATAAAGCCTTTCGAGCTTAAAACCAAACTATAAGATACTGGAGTAGAAATGATGGAAATGTAAAAGATATTCTAACAAGAAAATAAATAAAATGAAGACATTAATGCCAGACCTACATAATAGTCAAGTCAGCAACAGAGATGAGAAGTTCTGCAAGGAAATTGAGATTTGGAAGATGAAGGGGCATAGAAATACTAGAAATTAAAAAAAATAAAAATCCTTAAAATCTCAGCACTGGACCTTGCATTTGAAAATACAGACCTGCCAGCCAAGATGTGCCCACTGAAATAACAATATCAAGATTGATTCTGGGCATAAATAAACACTCTTGATGGATCTGAGTACTGTTCCAGAAGAGGGAATCCATGCCTGGTACTGTAAGCATGATCAAAACCTATAGCTAGATAAGACGTATGTTCTAAGAGAGAATCTATTGGTGCTGTTTTTCTAAATGGTGATATTGTTAAATTACCTTCTAAATACTTATATTTATACCCATAGATTGTGCTACTCCCAACCATGGCTAAAACAGCATCTCACTGCAGTGGGTAAAGTTTAATACAAATGCATTAATGTTCAAAAATGCTAAGAATTAGCTACTTTAGTGAGTGCTCAACCATAGAGATATTAATATTGATATTAACACTCCTCACCCCAAGGCTCAAAGAAAATTAAAGGAGAATAATTTTTCTTTTTAAAAGGAGGTACTGGGAGATTGCTCTTGTGCCACATTCATGAATACATAGGCAGTACTAGTTGGACTCAGCACATTATTTCATTTTTTTAAAGGTATAAATATGTGGGGAGCAGCTATGGGAATCTTGGTGCTTCCCATGAATAAAGGATAGGGAAAAAAATATAATGAAATTGTACACATGTATGAAACTCTCAGAGAATACATTTTAAAAACCACAATGAAAAGTAACCTCAAATAGGATAGGTCAAGCAGAATAAAGATTATCAGGGACTAAAGACAAGGCTGAGGAAATATGCCACTAAATATCACAAAAAAAATGAGGAAAAAATAGGTATGAGCACAACTTTCAAAAAATCCTGAGACATAATCTAAGAATCGATGGGGTAAGAGAAAGAGCTAAGTGTTACAGGGAGGTCACTTGTTTCTTTCTGGCTGCTCAGCCCCAAAATAATCACAGAGACACTATATTATTTAAATCACTACTTGGCCCATTAGCTCTAGCTTCTTATTGGTTAACTCTTACATATTAATTTAACCCATTTCTATTAATCTGTGTATCACCACGTGGCTGTGGCTTACTGACTAAAGTTCCAGCGTCTGTCTCCACCAGCGGCACCATGGCTTCTCTCTAACACCTCCTCTTTCTCTCAGCATTCAGTTTAGTTTTCCCTGCCTACCTCTATTCCCTGCACAGGCCCAAGACAGTTTCTTCATTAACCAATGGTATTCACAGCATACAGAGAGGAATCCTACATCAGCTAAGCTATAAAATAAAGTCACAGAGAATCCATTCAATGAAGTTGAACAGAAGAATCCCAAATCACGGGAAGATATGGGCATTAAAGCAAAGGAGGCATTTAAAACTGCAAATAGATATGATGAGAAAATAACTTCGTCACGCCACATTATAGGCATGCCATAAAAGACTACAACTGGGGGCTGGAGAGATGGCTCAGAGGTGAAGAGCACCTACTGCGCTTCCAAAGGTCCTGAGTTCAATTCCCAGCAACCATGTGGTGGCTCACAACGGTCTGAAATGAGATCTGGTGTCCTCTTCTGACGTGCAGGCAAACATCTATTGTTCTTGTCCTTGTTCATCTCATGTTTACGCAGTCATGTTGGTGCAATACTATGGGTGTAGCAGCTGATGTTCCTAGGAGACATAATCTCACAGCAAACTCTCTCATCCTCTGGCACTTAGAGCCTTTGTACTCCTCTTTTACAATGCTGAGCCGTAAGTAAAGGAGTTGTTTTGCAGACATATCCATTGGGATTGGACTTCAAAACTGCATTTCTACTAGTTGTGGGTTTTGTAATGGTCTGTCTCTTGCAAAGAAAAGTTTCCTTGATGCAGAATACCACATTTATCTGTGCATATTAGAATAAAGTTAGAAATTTTATGTTGGTTCAGTAAAATGGCAATGGTAAGTTCTCCTCCAAGATCATGACTTCACTAGCCCTGGGTAGTTGGCTAGGTTTTCGGTGGCAGGTATGATTCCTCCCTTATTGGGCAGATATTAAGTCCAACTAGAAAGCTGTTGGATACTATGAGGAATGCATGCCACTACTGTTACCCTTAAAGTTAACCTGCAACAAAAAACATGCTAAAATGAATGGGACAAGCCCAGGAGACACCGGCCCTACACAAAGAACTACAGGTAACTAAGGAAGGCTGTGAGCAGGAGAAATAGTCCTTCCGAGACAGAATAGACAGGCTGATTACCAAATACCAAATGGTGATCCCTGAAAACATACATACAAGGAACACTATACAGACTGAAGAGGTTGTACTTATATATTTAAGTGTGTGTGTCTGTGTGTTTAAAACAACAATTAATAATAAAGTCCATGAATTTGTAAAAGAGCAAGGAGTGGTATATGAGAAGGCTTGGAGGGGGTAATTGAGGTAATTAATTATATTATAATCTCAAAATATAAAATAAATATTTTTAAAAGACTGGCTACCAAACAAAAAAAATATTAAAAGCTGAAAGAGAAAATCCCAACTTAACTATCAATAAATAACACTTCAAGCTGTGGCAGGAAATGACTACTAGCTAGGTTTGTTTGTTTTATCATCTAGATACAAGTTAAGGTCGTCTGGAAAGAGGGAACCTCAACTAATAAAATGTCTCTGTTAAATTAGCCTGTACGTAGAAAATGGGAAGAAGGTATATTTTTGTTTAATGGTTGGTGTGGGAAGGCCTAGCCACACCTAAGCAGGTGGTCTTGAGTTGTTTAAGAAAATAGGCTGAGGAAGCAATGGAAAGCAAGCCAGTAAAGACCATTCCTCCATGGTTTGTACCTTAACTTCAGTTTCTGCCTGAACTTCCTTCAACAATAGACTGTAACTTTTAAGTTAAAATAAACTCTTTCCTGTTTAATTTGCTTTTGGTCATGGAATTTATCATAGCAACAGAAAATAAACTACTACAACTACCAATGAACATTAATAAGTAAAGTCTTATTTTAATTGATGAAAAATAAATATATCCCAAGGAAAGTACAAACTCATTAACAATTGGAAAGCCAGCATTCCAAAAGATACTTAAAAAGAATTGTACATAGAGAGAAAGAAGAACAATAACAAATATATATTTAAAAGGTATGGCAAATATCTTTCAATAAATTGCTAAATGTTACTGGCCTAAAATGTCCAATTAAAAAAGCAGACAAGTAGGACGGACGTCATCAAGAAATACATTTCACTACAAAGAAAATCAGAGATCAAAGTGAATAAACGCAAAAAAGAAAGAAAAAAGAAACAAAAAACCCATGTCAAGTTAGTTGAAAACGGGGATAAACAGAAGCTGCTATATATCTGATGTAGATTCAGGACTAAATTAGTTGTAAGAGATAAAGAAGGTTACTGTCCACTAATCAAGGGAGAACCCAGCACCATGATCAGTTTCACAAAGTAAACAGCACTGGGGATGGAAGTCTAGATACAGACACTACAATAGTGAGGACTGCACTGCAAACATCCTACTAGATACAGACACTACAATAGTGAGGACTGCATTGCAAACATCCTACTTTCATACCCCACCTCACCACCCAAAGGCAAGAAACTTCAAGACTTAAAAGACACCATCTACAGGATGTTCCCATCAACTCCTGTGAAACACATGTATTTGGCTACCTATGAAGCATTCTAAATAGATAACATTTTAAAACAAAAGCAAGTCTACACAAACAAAAAAATGAAACACTATGTCTAACCAGATAATAATGGAACAAAATGTGAAATGTATAGCGAAAGATACCACAAACCCTATACAAACTGATGACGATTATACAACATATTCTTCTGTGATCTGTGGTTCACTGAAGAGGTTAGGGGAAAAATTTAAAAGTTCATAAAATCAAACAAAAAGAGAAACCTAACATACCAAAGACTTTAAAATACAGAGAGCTTATGAAAAATTAATGATATACCCTCAACTCTCAAGAAAAATGAACATACTTAATTCAAAAGTATTAACTACAAATATAAGAGAAAAGGGTAAAAATTAATGAAATGTAGCCTAAAAGGATAATATAAACAATCAAAACAAAAAATAAACAGCTTGCTACCCCCTTAGACAAAATATTCAAGAGGATTGACTCAAAATCATAAATTTGAGACAATATAAGCACATTACAACAGATGCCAATAAACTTCACAGTGCTGAAAATGTATCTTCCAACAAAACTGGAAAATCAGATAAGATTTGCCATATATTACTATGATTAAAGCAACTAGACAAAAACAGCTTAATCAGATCTATAACAAGGACTAAAGTTAAAATACTGATAAAGTCTCCCAACTAAAAAGAAAAAAAAAAACCCTAAGTTCAAAAATTTACTGCCAAATTCTATATTTTCCAAAAAGAACAATAATATTCTCAAATAGCTCTAAAAAATAGAAAAAGAATGTTATCAATCTACTAAATCAGCATTATTTTCATATAAAATCCAAATGAGGCAAAAAAGAAACTTATATGCCACTTCCTTAAAGTACACAAATGCAAAACTATTTGATAATATATATGCAAACAGAATTTAAAAGCACACCGAAGAGATCCTACACTATGAAGTAGGTTTCATTCAAGGTAAGCAAAGATAGTTCAACATATGTAAATAATAATTCTGACACATAGACTCAAAAATGAAAATTCTACAACTATATCAATGAATGCAGAAAAATATTTGACAAACTTCAATTTTTTTTTTTGATGAGAACCCTGGGAAAAAATAGGAATAAAGTACAATGCCACCACATAAGAAAGGCGATTTACAAAATTAAATCCAACTGTATATTAAATGGGGAAAATTGAAAACATTTCTTTTAAAATCAGGAATAAGAGTGCCGACTCCCTCTGCTCATGTTTACTGTAGTCTTCAAATTCTTAACCACAGCATTAAGACAGTACAAACAAATAAAAGGGATAAATAGGAAAGAACTCAATATATCTGTTTCCTGACTATATGATGCTATACTTAAAAGACTAAAAACTTGACCAAAATACTCTTAAATCTGATAAATACTTTTTGAGCAGAATTTGGCTCTATAAACAAAAATGAACAGCTTTCCAATATGCCACTAACAATCATGCTGATCAGGGAAACAATGTTAGTTACAAAAACATAAACAACAAGAGTATTCACATCGGAATAATCTAGCTAGGAATTAAACACTGCTACGGTGAAAACTTTAGAGGTCAATAAATAAAGAAGGCTTAGAAGTGGGAAAGCTCTTCCATGTTTGTGAATAAACATAATTTATATTTTAAATGACTATGTTACCCAAACTACTCTATATACTGAATTAATTTTCTATCAAAATTCTAATGATTTTGTTCACAGACCTAGAAAAAAAATTCTAATACCCACATAGAAGCACGAATAATTTTTGTAGCTAAAGCAAAGAATAGCCAAAGCAATTCTAAGAAAACAGAGCAATACTGCAAGTATAATAATGTGAGATTTTCGATTATATTACAGAGCCACAGTATCATACCTAACAAGGCCCTGACACACATAAGAAGACACACAGTCCAATGGAATGAAACAGAAAAACCAGAAAGGAACCCAAGAAATTGATGTTACCTGACTTTAAACAAAAATGCCCAAAACATACAAGATGGATAAGAGAAGGCCTCTTTAGCAAATGGCACTAGAAGAGCTAGAAAGATGGCTCAGCTCTGAAGGTGCACGTGATACTCTTGGTGCCTCAGTTCCAGGCATAAACACAGAAGATCAAAAAATCGGATGTCCTCTTCTAGTCATCATGGGCACCAAACATGCAATCAGTAAACATACATAAAAAGAAGCAAACAGTAATGCACATAAAAAATAAATATTTACAAAATGGTACTAGAAAACTTGGATACACATAAAAGCAGAAAAAGGAAACTATACCTCTATCTCTCACCTGTAAAAAAGAGAAACAATCCATTATGAATTAAAAGTCCTGAAACTCTAGAACCACTAACAGAAAACTGTAAGATACATGCACAGGCAATAACTGTCTGAATACAACGCGAATGGCTCCAAATGTAATAGCAGGAACTAACAAACTGGGTTGCCTGAAATTACACAGCTTGTGAACAGTAAATGAAACAATTACCAAAGTGAATAGATAGCTGGTAGAACTGGAAGAAAATCATTGCTAACTATTCGTGTAACAGAGATTAATATTCTGAATTTATGACAAACTCGAAATACTAAGTAGCAAAGGAGGAAATAATCCAATTAGGAAATGGACAAAAGAACTGAAAAGACAGACCTAATAACTAAATGACAACGTGTTGTACTTATTAGTCAAACAGAAAGTACACACATAAACTGCACAGAGTCCTCTTAGCTCCAGTAAGAATAGCCATCATCAAGAACGCCTGCTTGAGGACTGGATTGGGTGTGGGGTGAGGGAATGTGGGGGCAGCGTGAGAAGTGGAAGAAGTGGGAACTGGGAAAAGATCATTTTAAAAATACCTCCAAGGACCTTAAAGGTTATCAGTAAAATTGCAAATTGAATCCCCCCCTCTCTACATATATATATTTGCACAAATACTTTATATATTAAGCACTTTTACATGTATTTTGAATTTTTATGTGTTTGGTTTTGAATATAATGTATTCATTTTCCATACAAGCAAACATTTTCTGGTTTTATCTCACGTGTTTTTCATAACCCTATATGAGACTTCTATCTCAGACCTATACTTTTTAATGATATTAAAGGCATACTTTTATAATAATGTTCCTGGATACAAACCTTTTGAATTCAATGTATATGAATATATGCATATTTTTGCATAGTAATTTTTCATTCTGTGCTTTGCAGCTTAATGTAAAAAAGATCTATTGATTAAATAGCTTAATGTAACCACAAAAAAAAAGAAAAAAGCATAGATGTTTTAGCAGTCAGTCATGTGTTTTTTGCTTTGTAAGCTAAATAAAAAGATGCCATTATCAGATAAAGTAAAAAAAAAAAAAAAAAAAAAAAGAAAGCACAGAGGATGCAGGGAAAGGAGAAGAATGCACACCAGTCCAGCCACCATGGGAACAGAAATTCTTCAAAAAACTCAAAGTACAACTACCATCATGTGACCCTGCTAATCCACTATAGGGTACAAGAGCCAATCCACCACAAAGATAATTTACACATTCATACTTAATGCTGAATAATTCATAGTGTTTAAAACATAATAAGTCTATATGCTCATTGACAGATGAATAGAAATGTCACATACATACACAATGTAATATTTATTCGGTCAATAGGAAGAACTGGAGATTTTCTAATATTGCATGTTTTCTCTCAACATTTAAAAGGAAACAAACCTAGAAGTAGATATCTGTGGAGAAGGACCAGTATGAGGAAAAAAGTACAAGATGGTGAATGGTGGGGTGAAGACAACACAATTATCCAATTCATACATGAACATGTCCTAACAGTTGGAAAGGTGGCTCAGTAGGTAAAGTCAACAGGAGTCAAGATGGTGAACTGAGTTCGCTCTTGAAGCTCTACAAGGTGAAATATACTCACAAAAGTTGTACCTCTGACCCCTACAAAGGTGCTATGTATACACACAAAATAAATTAAAATGTAATAAGAATTACAGATGTCACAATAAATTCATTATTTTAAAAATACGCATAACAAAAAAATTAAAAACTCATGAAGATTTGTTCTGTAATAGTCACGACAGTTATTTATGTAATAACTCCAAACTGCTAAGAACTCTGACGTCTGTCTTATGACTATGGCAAACACTGAGAAATATGACTGCAGTGCAGCAACCCTGCAAACTGAAATAAACAACTAGCACATGCCATAATCCTAGAAGAGTTTTAAAGAATTTCGGTAGCTGAAATATACAGAATACAAAAAATTGTGCAGTGTGTTTTAGGACCATAGTTTTAAAAATGTAAATATCATTTTTGTCATTTTTCTGTTTTCCTTCCTCAGAAGTAGGGTAGAGGGGAAGAAAAAAGGGGGAAGAGAGGGAGAGAGAAATTCTCTCTATTTGCAATTCCTTAAAAGGGTCACTCTGAGGAAACCAACGTTTAAGAAATTAGTTACTACAAAACTGCATTCTATACCACTGACCCCATGAATAGAAATCATGAAAACTGAGGGCTTCCTAGACATTGCTTATAGTTCTAGGCAGCTAACCATCTTAAACAATGAGACTTGTCAAGTCTTCTGTTAACTTAAATTGCATTCTTATGATCGTTTAATGATTTTAGAAAACTGGATATCAAGTACTATAAAATTGTATCATAAAGCTGGGCTGTGGTGGTGCACGCCTTTAATCCCAGCACTCGGGAGGCAGAGGCAGGTGGATCTCTCTGAGTTCAAGGCCAGCCTGGTCTACAAAGGGAGTTCTAGGACAGGCTCTAAAGATACAGAGAAACCCTGTCTCAAAAAAAAAAAAATTGTATCATAAAACAGTATGTAACATAAAGTTCATTTTGCCTTGAACTTTAGATGTTAATGTGAATATTGCAATGTAACTTTCTTGGTATGGAATTTTTTTTTTAAAAAAAGATTTGGATGAAGGCAACAAAATTGTGACATAAACTACATAAAGCTTAATAACTCAGATTCTGGTAATAAAGATGTTTATATAACCATAAATTTAGTAAAAAATATCAAGTTTTAAAAGCATCACCGTGAATCTGAAATACTTCTAACTTAAAAATCACCCAAATCACACCTCCACAAATTAGTAAGTAGAATTCAAAGGCTGACTGCCGGCACTTCTGTCTTCTGTGAATTTAAAATGAGATGATTTCGGTTCACAGAAGAGAAAATGTCAGCCAAATAATGAGAAATCTGAATAAGTAAGAGAAGATCTCAAGAATGACATGTAACTGAAAGTCATATATAAAAACTAAAATGAATTTTATCAAAGACATTAATACAGACTGTGCAAAGTGCTAGCAGGCATGAGTAGTAAAAAATGGAAATGGTAGGTTCATTAGTACCTACAGAAAGAATGTAAGAGAATAGTAAGAATTTATCAGATTCAAAACAGGTCCACATGATTTACCATGCTTTTAATCTCTAGCTCCCATGAAATCTGAGCCTGTGAGAGATCACAGAATTCCAATTTAGAGGCTTTAAAACATAAAAAACTGAAGACAGTTTGCAAAAAGATCTAAGGAGAGACTTCTTCAACTAAATTTGGTATTACCTTAGTTTCTAAAAATTACAATTTCTCCTGGGGATATTTTCCTATTTCTCATTTAAATTTAATAGCAGCTAAATTACTAAGAGTGGCCTTAGCATATTAGTAGCAATATTATTAGACTTTAAAAATTAATTATACAGATGCTGATTTGTGGCCTGCACTGCACTCAATGCTGCTCTAAGTTTTACACAGATTATCATTTCCTTTCTATCACTCTCTTCCCTAGTCATCCATTCATTTGCTTATTTTTAATTATTAAATACACAGTATCTACAATATGAAAAGTTACAAAAGAATACACAACTGAAAATTAAACTTTCCTTCCACCCTTTACTCAGTTACAAGGCCAGTTCTAAATTCCAGTGGCTAATGAGATAATTCACTGTACACACATACATAATCTATATAGCCAGTTTCTAAATTCCAGTGGATAATGAGAAACTCACACATACACATTTACATGATCTATGGTCAGTTCTAGATTCCAGTGGATAATGAGATATTCACATGTATATGATCTATGTTTCTCTCAGTATAATAGTAGCATGCTTTGTATTATCTCATCTTGCAACATTTGACATACTTAATCAGCATTCTTACTGAATGTCCATTTAAGAAACCATACTTGTACAACACATGTATTTATTCACAACCATTTGGTCATTTATCTTTATTTTTGGAATTACAATTACTGGAAATGGAATTGCTGAGTGTCTCAGTTACTTTTCATGTTGTGCACTGAAAAAAGCAACTAAAGGGAGAGAGGGCTTATTTTGGCTTACAGTTCAAGAATATAATCCATCATGGCAGGGAAGTTATAGGAGCTGGAGGCAGCCAGTCACAATAGAACCACAGTTCAGAGTCGAAAGTGATACATGATGAATGTTTCTATTTGTTCACAGTTTCTTTTTATATAGTTCAGGGAACAGTGCTACTCACAGAGTAGTCTCAGCACCTCAGATAACTTAAGATAGCCTTCACAGACATGCCAAGAGGCCTGTCTCTCAGGAAAATCTAGATCTCAACACGTTGAGAACTGAATATTACACTGACTCCAATAGTATGTATATTTTAAATTCTGACTGGTACCAACATGGAGGTTTCATTAATTTAATTTCCACCTCTACAAGTAAAATTACAACCTTTAAGTAAAGAGCTTGCAAATCTGTTCTTCTTTACTTTCTAATTTAACAGATATAATCTCCAAATTATTTTAAAAAACATTTCAAAAAGCAAAAACTGTTTAAAAATCAATTTTAGAGTCTCACTCTAAAAACTTTTTTCATAACTTGAGTATATCCATTAATTTCACAAGATGACAACATAAACTATGTATGGATATTTACAATAAAGGTTTTTTTACCCACATCCAACAAACTAGCTCTTAAGATACCAGTTCCACAGCTCCAAACCACGCATCTTCTTCAGATTTCCTTGGGCATCTAATTGAAGTTCCGTTTTCCGTGCTTGGGTCATTGTTATCTTACTGCTCAAGCTTCCTTTGTTCTGTGCTCACCCTCCAGTGAGACGCTATCATCTCTACCTAAAGAGCCACTTCAGCTTAGACAGTCCACTGATAATCTGCTTCAGAGTCCATCTTTAATGAATTATCTTTTATAAATTTATTTGTACTTAGAGCTTAGATATTCTAACTGATAATATACTCACAATAGAAACTCTATACACCTACAAGTTGTATGAAAGAAACGATATACTCCTTCATAGAAAAGTCAATGTCTTAACACATTCAGAAAAATCTGTACTGTCTAAACACTCAAAATATATTCACCGAGTGAGTGAATGAAATTTTCAAACACAGTAATTTCTATATACCAGATAACCTTTATGAAAACTATTCCACAGTAGGTATTTATTTTGATTGGGAAATAAGACTTAAGTCTACAAGATACAAGCTTCTTTTAATACATTCATTTCAGAAAGCTCATAATGTAACGCATTTCCAGTTACTGTTTCTGCTTATTTCACTTTTTCTTCACATTGATTTTGTTCAAAACAGGAAGGAAAATAAAGGAAAGGTACAAGTGAAACGACTTAATTTCTCTCCAAAAGTGTAAGATCTATTAAATCTCGATTATCATCTTGGTCACTACATACATACAAGGGAAAAAGCACAGCTGCAACATATATATATTGTTTGGCTGAGTTCAAAATAGGTTAAAAAACTTTTTAGAAGTTTCACAGAAGGCTTATTCGAAAAACTATCTAAAACTAAATAACTATGTATCTATAGTTCCACAATTTATTAATATAATTTCAAAACTCATACTGTTGGGACTCAAGAAATATTTCAACAGTTAAGATAATTTGTTTTTGCAGAGAACTAGGTTCCCAGCACCCACACGCTGGTTCAGAATCATCTGTAACTCCAGTTCCACAAGATTTAATGCCCTCTCCTGACTTTTGTGGGCACTAAGCACAAACATGCTGCACAGGCACAACATATTCAGGCAAAACACTCATACATAAAATAAATCTAAAATCAATGAATAAAGGGAACTATGTCCCTTTTTAAAAAAAATCACACTGTAGTAAAATATTTTAGGTTTCAAAATATAGTAAAATAAGGAAAGTGATTATGCTTTCCAGTGACCAAAATACCCCACTAGAAGCTATCCAGCTTTTGTTTACTCAACAGGAAGAACTAGGCAAACCCATCAAGGTGAGAACCACCATAACTCATACTGCTTGTAATACTTTCAAGAAAATAGTCCGTGCAAATGCTAGATTGACTTCTTGACTCACCTCTCCCCCATTAACATATTCCATCACAAAACACAGACGGTCTTTTGTCTGGAAGGAATATTTCAAGGACTTGAAATGAAAAAGAAAAAATGTTAATTATAATCCTGTAATCTTAAAAGTATAATGGTACCAAAAATAGAGCACTTGAAAGCAGTGAGCATAATTAATGGACTAGTATTGTTCTTTAAGACTATATTTACTTTGTAAGAATGCTTTCTAAGAAATACGGTAAAAATAAATTAGTAATGGTGGTGAGCACTCTCAACCTGCTGTGCCACCTGAGACTGACTTAGTACTCAGTACTCTAGTTCTCATCTCCAGTCTCTACAAGGAACTCTAGGAAAAGTTCCACAGGAACGCAGTTGCTTCTATTCAATATGATCAATGTCGTGTCGGTGTTGTTTTGTATATACTGAGGATAAAACCCAGCCCAACTCAGGAAGGTCAGACTAGGTAACTCTGTAAGTCATAAGAATATACTAAAATGTTACTATATTAGAAAACAGACAAGAAACACTTTAGCAAAGACCAGAATCTATTGGTAACTGTGAAAATATTTACTTTAGCTAGCCTTAAAATGTTAATAAAAGTTCTAATTTTAAACTATAGCTGCTATTTTAATCTTAATATGCTTGGTATAGTATGGAACATAGAGAAACTTTATAAACTATCCTCTACTATATAGAATCCCAGACTAGATGTAAAATAGTCTGTTTAATAACATGCTGCATGAATTAAGTCATGGTCCATATTTTCTCTAATGAAGAAAACACGGCAGGACTCCCTGTATTTAAAACAGTCCATATTTTTGTATTTCTATCATGAAAGGGATCTTATTTCTGTGAAATCTGTTCATTTAAAATTTTGACCTTTGAAAACTGAAGACCATACTATGTGGTAAATTTAATGTTTATATGAAGCCAGCAAACAAAAAAATAAAAAGTAAAATCTTCATTTGATTTTTTTCTTGAGATAGGTCTGACACTGTAACCCAGGTAGCCCCTAGATTTCACTAGGAAGCTCAGGCCTCCTGTCACAGACTCCTCAGTACTAGTGTTACAGTCATGAGCTATATGCCTGGATTGCACAACTGTTAAAAAACAAAATAGGCTTTTAAAAGTCTACCATTTTATCAGTGAACATAAAACGCCAGAGGAGACCTGCGTGGTCTGTGGATATATATTTAAATCAGAGAGATTTATGAGAAGAAAGAAAGTTTTTTAAAAATTGTACAAAGACAATGGGAAGAATTATAAATGCACTTAATTCACATCATTCAACGGTTTCAAACAAATTGAACTTACATTCTGTCATAAAGAATGTGGTACAACTAAGTAAATATTACTTAAAACACTGTCATAGTTTCATTCAATAATAAAATCTCCCTAAATTTACAATGTTCTAACAGCATTCTCTAAGCACTTACTGTTAAGAATGGATGTCTGGTGTTCTTTAGTACTCTGCTTTCAGTAAGAGTGTGTGCCACTTCATCCTACAAAGAAAGACAACTATAAATACATGTCACAAGTACTAAACATACAACACTGTCAGCATTTTCAGAAACCAGAAGATACTGCTGAGACATAAAAAAGCGATATTAATATATACTGGTATGCTTCCTCTATGGCTTAGCCTCCCCTCCACCACGACACCCAAAGTTCAAATTATTAGTTTAATTCTGAGGGGTAGAAGATAAAAATTCATATAAACTCACTCATATTTAATTAAATGATATAAATAATGATATAAAATTAACAAAATTATTCAAGGTGAAAAAATTAAGTATGTTGGTTTTTCCCATAAAAGAAATGGCTTACCAGCTTATACTATAGCATAACTAAGCTAGTATTTCAACAGTTATACACTTTATTCAGGGAGACATTAAAACACAATTCAGTGAGGATCATAAAATAAACTCTCCTATTAACAGTCAGTTATTTAAAAAGGAACCACAGGATACACAATTTAATTCTAAATTACACATTGCAAAAAAGTAAGAGAGTGCAAAATCATATCTTTTATGCTTGATACTTTTAAATATTCTTTTTACAGGTCTTAAACATTTTACTTCAAGTAAGTTTTAAAATGCAAGCATATTTCATAAAAAGAATGTATTTTCTCTAGAAGAGATCTCCTGGGTGGACTGGTGGTGAGTGGGGATGGGAACTTGAGGGATCGGGTTGGGGGAGTAGAATGGGTCAGTACTGAAAGAGATGTTTGAAAGGGGAAACATTTTGGCATTAGGAAGAAACTTGATGTAAGGGAAACTCACACAAATCCAAAAGGATAACCCCAAATAAGACTCCTAGCAATAGTAAATGTGCATCCTGAACTGTGATCAGATTGGTTGGTGACTACCCCAATTGTCATCAGAGAACCTTCATCCAGTAACTGATAAAAACAGATGCAGAGACCCACAGCCAAACATTAGGTTAAGCTTGGGGAAGTCTGATAAAAAGAGGAAAGAAGGATTATAGAACCCAGAGTGGTCAAGGATGTCACAAGAAAACTAACTCACAGAAACAAATAACGTAGTTCCTAGGAACTCAGAGTCTGAAACAACAACCAGGGAACCTGCTGAGACAGATCTAGGCTCTCTCTATACACTACAGCTGTGTAGCTTGGTCCTATTTTGGGACTCCTAACAATGGGAGCAGGTGCTGTCCCTAATGCTTTGGCTGGCTCTTGGGAACCTATTCCTCATACTGGGTTGCCTTGTACAGCCTTAATATAAAGGGTGGTGCTTAGTTTTATGGCAACTTGACATGCTTTGTGATACAGATGGGAGGCCTGCCCCTTTCTGAACAGAAGCAGAGGAGGAGTGAATTTGGGAAGGGGGAACTGCAGTTGGGATATAAAACATATAAATAAATGAAAATTTGCCGGGCGGTGGTGCACGCCTTTAATCCCAGCACTCGGGAGGCAGAGGCAGGCGGATCGCTGTGAGTTCGAGACCAACCTGGTCTACAAGAGCTAGTTCCAGGACAGGCTCCAAAACCACAGAGAAACCCTGTCTGGAAAAAAACCAAAATAAATAAATAAATAAATAAATAAATAAATAAATAAAAATTTAAAAGCTACATAAAACAAACAAATAAACAAAAATTAAAGTATTTCCCCAATTGAGTTCTTTATTTGTAAAAATCAAATTCCCACCGTGATTTGTAAAAAGAAAACTAGAAGGGATTATTTAACATATGAGGAGTTGAAAACATGTTTCAGATTTCAAAGGTATGTCATCTTAAGGAAGGAAGGGTGGGGGAAGGGAGGGGGGAGGTAGAGAGGGAGGGAAGGAAGGAGGGAGGGAGGGAGGGAGGGAGGGAGGGAGGGAAGGAGGGAGGGAGGGAGGGAGGGAGGGAGGGAGGGAGGGAGGGAGGGAGGGAGGGAGGAAACTGACATCTCCAATTTGCTTCTAGGAAATTCTTAAACAAATACCTTGCTGGATCAACAACACTGTTGACAAATAAAAGTTAGATCATAAAGAAAGGAATGAAGAGTAGAACATCAAGACACTGAATTATAATTATCTTACAAAAGCATTTTACCTTAGTTTATGCCTAGAAGAAAAATAAGAAACAGATATATAAAAGAAGCTAATACTATAAGCAAGGGAATACCAACTGTGTATGAACAAAAAGTAAAGTGAATTAACAATGTAGTATTTAAGGCAAGTTAAGCCAAGGATAAATAAACCACTTCAGTCTTTCTTATTTTATAAGAGCCAGGTTTAAGTGTTCAAACAATTTGAAAGTCACTGTCATACTATACTATTTTCCCTAAATCAATTATAGCAACATTTTATTAGAAAATAAATCAGAAGAGGAAATGACACAAGAACTTACAGATTTGTATACCCATTATTCTCTAGCATATGGCTAGCATACAGCAAGTACTTAATGTTTGAGCTGAATGTCATACATCCAAAAGCTTCTTTATTTAACCATTACATCAACAACTATGCAGAATCATCTAGGTATGATTTACACACTGGAGAAAGGGGCCTTTCACAGGCTAGTGAGGATAAGTAACTATTCAATTTAAAAGCAATATGTATTAACAAGAGAGGATTTATATTATAAGTAAGATAGAAAGGAAAAACAAATGGAACATAAGCTCAGTAATGTAATCCAATGGGTACTGAAGGGAATGGTGGCTAGCACAATGTGATTTATACTCCTTAAGGTTTACTGATGTTATATTGGTGAGTAGAGTAAAACAGAAAGGAGACCATTAAAGTACTCTGATTTAGAAATAAGATAATTTAGACTGATGATGTAGTTTGAGATATTTTTAGAAATAAAATAAAAAAAAATTCTTAAAGTTTCATGCCTACACTGAAAAGGTACATCAAAAGAAATGTATACAGTGAGAAAGGTATTTACAGAAAAGGTAACATTTACCTACTGTGGAGTAGTATGCTAAGTAACCTGAGTCAATAAAGTAAAGAAAGACTACAAATAGTGAATAACAAACCAACTTAATAGCAGAAAAAAATAATGTGATGCTTTAGAAAACATTTTTATGGGGTTTCATTTTATTCTGGTAGGACAGCCACATGATATACAGTATTTTCCTAGGTCAGTTAGTAAATTTCACAGGAAAAAACTTTCCTCCTCTGAATTCTTCAATCTACTTAACCACATATGCAGGGTCAAGAAAAGATACGAAGAGACAAAAGTTAAGAAAATTCTTTGTTACAAGAACACAATATAAAGGTAATAGGATAGACCAATTAATATACTAACCGAATTTTTATCATTAATTTATATTTATGGTTAGAAAATTTCCCATTAATGCAAATTTAGTGGTACTGTATTACACATACTAATTAGTTTTTCTATGAAGATATGGTACATACAAGCTAAGAAGTAAACACAGATGCCAAT
This sequence comes from Chionomys nivalis, assembly GCF_950005125.1. NCBI lineage: Eukaryota > Metazoa > Chordata > Mammalia > Rodentia > Cricetidae > Chionomys > Chionomys nivalis. The sequence goes on along the minus strand of NC_080090.1, from coordinate 17,653,932 downwards.
AATTTTTAATTACAGCTAAAAGCAACATGTCAAAACAAGAAGTTAAAAATAACATTGGCAAACTTAGTGGCTAAAACAATGCAATGACTATTTAAACTTCATTTGTTGATGATAATTATAAATGAAGAGTTTTAAAAGTACTAAAATTTAGAAGAATAATGTTCTCATAAAAATATAGATTTCCTTCAAAATATAGATTTCCATATATTCGTCCATCCTGAAAAACTAAATAATGAGTTTTCGAGACTAATTTTTTTCAGAGTAAGACACTTTGGAGGAGACTATTTCTTGAGGGCATGAGATCCAATCTCTCCAATTTTATCACTAAGCCTCCAAGATAAATGGCCAAAGAGTCTTTCTTCATTTGTACACTTGCTGTTTTATGACAGTTGTGTTGTTTAAGTGACTGAGAAAAAGCAGAAGGAAAGAAAACAGAATATTAATTAAAAACAAAACAGGAAACATGTTTATACCATTAACAAAGGTGAAACATGGGTATATGATTATGAGTGTATTAGTAAGCTGAAGTTTACAGAACATAATTTCTCAAGCACAGATGAAAGGGTATTAATCCATCTCTATCTCCAATTGTAATGCTCAGTTCTACTTCCACTTCCTCCTATCTTCAAATATCTGAATACCTCCTTAATCAGATCCTTGTTCTAATCACATTATTTTCTGTATACTGGCAACAGTTCTCCTGTGATTGACTCTGACATCAGAATACATCTACTTCCTCCTTCCCTCCAGAGCAGTAAATGAAAAGATGAAGTGAGTATTAGACATAATAGCAGAAGGGACACTCTTTTAATTAAACCACAGTAACTTCCAAGGATCACTGTTTACTTGGCTCACTGTCTGATTAGCAACCTTGTCTACTTTTCTGATGGCTTTTTATGAGACATGCCATACTTATCAAGCTCTAAATCATCTTAAAGTATGAGCACTGGACTAGATTCGACTTTCTAAAATTTCATTCCTCTCTATTTGCTTTATCATTATTCATTATTTTGTCTGCTTAAGACATTGATATCTATTTCAAAGGGGACAAAGGTTATCCATGAACAATGCATCACCATTCTCAAGTACTATGTGTGGTATTTATAATTGATGCTTCTGTTTCAAACACACCCTGGAGTGCCATACTCTCTGACTGCCCCCATATCCTGCCACTACCGCCCTCAGCACTTCTTCAGCTGGAAAGTATACTGCCTTGACGTTCAGAAAAACTCTGAACATGAAGAAGACCTAGGGATAAGGGAGCTGCTTCCTTTACTCGCCAGCGTGCAGTAGATCCCTCCGCCCAAAATCTTTTTCAATTCTGGCAAATTTTATATCTTGTACTTTATTACTTTAACTTTAAAATCTCAGATATTCTATCTCCTTTGAATGAGACTCCATGTTAAAATTATTGTCCCAATATTGTCCATATCTTTATTTTTGGTTTCTCATTCCCAGATAAACTCCTAAATCTATTTCTCTTTCATTATTTTATTTTCACTATAATAATTATAATTAGATTCATATTTGTTCATTCTTATGCTCTGATTATCAAGCCTAGTTTTGTTTTATACTCAATACCTCTCTATAAAACACTAGTTGATGGTTGACAACTCATCTTCTGCTGTTCTGTTTCCATTAGCATGAACTCTTTTGTGGTTTACTGTTTATTCTAAATCTTCAGATGTTTTTCATCTGTTTGGTGATGCTCAGGAGTTTTTTCACATTTATGTGTAAAAAGGTAAAATAATAGAGCATGATTGACTTTATGGATAAAAAAAACTAAACATAAATTTTCCTACATAGATTAGGAAATGCACATTTACATATTTCACTTTAAGAGTGTAAGAGAATGAAAAAAGTTCTGGCCTCCAAGAATGTCCAACAAGGGGTATTAATCACCATACCTGGAACTCAAATCTTTCCAAAAATGACTACTTAATAACCAAAGGGCATTTCTGTTTTTATTATTACAATAATAAAAACATTCTAAGAATAAGACTAGGATTTATTTAGTTAGCTATTCTCATTAAAATAAATGAATACCCTGTGTAATGTTTTATTGTCTACTCCTAACTGCTAAAATGAATAGAGACTATATAATAGTTTAAAAATGAAAATATGTCAAAGGGCATAAAAACAATCTAAAGAATAAATTAATGAAAAGAACGCAAAACCAAAGTTGAGTACTCAGAGGAAAAATAAGGTCACAGCTGATAGTAAGTTTGCTAAAAAACTGAACAAAGCCTCAATTATGGTGTCTCTAAGATATGCCATAAACTGAGTGAGCTACTTTACCCCTAACCCTGCATTATAAGAAATGATAAAGCTGAATGCTTCTGTTGGGAATAAAAGAATATTATAACTTGAGACTACATGAAAAATAAGGGCCTCTACTATAGGTCACGTGTGTAAAATGACACACTACAGTAGTTGTAATCTTGAATTGCAATGCCAGTGTTTTTCTAAATATCAAAAACTAAATACATTCACACAATATAAAAAGATGCAATTTAAAGACAGCAATAACTGAGAGAGAATAAAGATAAGTCTATTGAAAAAGGTTTTGTACATTATCAAAATGTTTCTAAGCAAAATAATTACTATAATTACAATGGAATCCATAATGAAAACTACTATAGAACCAGGCAGAAAGAAATTAAAAGGTTCTAAAGTGTTTCTCTCAAATTTCAACAAATGGTTATTTCCAATGTCTCAAATCAGCCAGATCCTACAGATCCTTCTTTAGAGTCCCCATCTGAGTCGCCAGCCTTCCCTCAACACACCTTCTCCAGTCCCCTAAAGGTGTAGACTAGGCCCACAACCACTTCTCAGGACTACTCTGTCCATCCCTCCTGTACAGAATCCCACTAATAGGCTTTAGGTGGAACTCGCCCTGCCTGAACCACAGTCTCCTCCCATGCCACGTACAATCTGTCTACTAAGGTAGATCAATGATGAAAGGATAAAGAATCAACCTGAACACATCAATACCTTTTCTATACACCACCAACAACAAATATACAGGAAAAGAGGTTGTATATACACTCTCATTCACAAAAGTCAAAAGAAAATAGATGATGTAGGAATAAACCTAACCAAGGAGGTGAAGGAACTTTGCAATGAAGACCTGGAATTTCCCAAGAAAGAGATAAAGACACTCAGAAATGGAAAGACTTACGAATTGTTAGAATTAATGGTGTGAAAATTACCACTCCACAAAAAGGTACCTAGAGATTTATTTCAATTCCAACCAAAATCTCTATCTCCTCTTCAGAGAAATAGAAAAAAAAAAAAAAAAAAAAAAAAAAAACCCTAAAATCATATGAAGTAACAAAAAAAAAAAAAAACTCTGATAGGCAAAACAACTCTGAGCAAAAAAAACAATACTGGATTATCATTTCACACCTATCAAGCTATAATACAGAACCACAGTAATAAAAATATGATCCTGACATAAAAACAAACATATAGAGCATTGGAATAAGATTGAAAATTCAAACATGAATGAACACATAAAACTTCAGTCACTTAATAATTGAAAACGACAACAAACATGCTCTAGGAAAGAATGCATCGTCATAAATGGTGCTTAGAAAACTTTATATCCATATGCAGAAGAGTGTAATTAGATCCCTATCTATCACCTTGTATAGAAACTAGCTCCAACTGGCTCAAAGGCTTAAATGTGAAACCTGAAACACTGAAACTGTTAGAGAAAAGAACAGGCAATACTTCACAGCATACAAGTATAAAAATGGACTTCAGAACAGGATTTTTTTTGCCCAAGAATTAAGGCCAGCAAGTGATAAGTGGGATGACAAAAAACTATGAACAGCTTCTGCATGGCTAAAGAAACAGTCTACCAGGGAAAGAGGACGCCCACAAAACTGAAGAAAATCTTTGCTGGCTCTACAATTGACAGAGGATTAATATTCAGAATATATAAAGAACTCAAAAACAGTATAAAAATAAATGGCCCATTCTTTTTCATCTGAGATATAAACAGAGAATTCTTAAAATAAGGGTAGGAAACAGCTTAAAAAAAAGAATCACTCAAAAATGTTCTTAGTCTTTAGCAAAAAGGGAAATGCAAATAAAAAAACTCTGAAATTTCATCTTACCAATCAGCTGACAAATATCCCCAAAGGAACTGACAGCAAATGCTCCAGAGTTGTGAGGAGAGTGGAACCTACATTCCCGATGGTGGACTGCAAGCTCATCTAGCTACTCTAGAAATCATTAGGCTAGAGTCCTCAAAACGCTAAAAATAAACCTACCATATGGCCCATATGTACCACTTGTTGGCATATGTCCAAAGGACTCAAGGGCCCACTCCACAGACCCTGCTCAGCCATATTCATTGCTGCTCTATACATAATAGCTAGGAAATAAAAACCACCTATATGTCCTTCACCTGATGAATGAATATTGAATTGATATGGTACATATATATTCTGGAAAAATGGTGAAAACAACACTAACATAATTAGTGATATGGATCACAAATATATACCTAAAAGGTTCCCCCAAATTAAAGTAAAAATATTTGCTCAATGGAATAAGACAGGTTCACCATAATTTATATAATATTATACACTGCTAAAAAATTTTAAATTAACAATTTTGTCTGCTCATAGGTATTATTGCAAGTAATCGTTTATACTCAATATTTGATTGCTTCATGAAATCTCTATACCATTTACAAGAATGTGCACAGATACATGTGCATACTAAAAAAAATTAATCACTGGCTTTTAGACTCAGTTACCTTTGCAATAATGACTTCTTTCTTCAGAATCTTCATAGCATAGTATTTTCCACTTGCCTTCTCTCGAACTAAAATAACCTTCCCAAAAGTGCCTTTACCTAATAGCTTCAAATAGTCAAAATCATTCATCGTCTGAAAAATATAAATTAGAAAACTATGATGAATTAGTTGGCATAATTTACTGTTAGTCTGCTTGCAATACTTGCAATGTAAACTCAATATTGATCCTACTAATTTCTAGAGCAATTTCAAACAAACAAAAAAAAACTACTACTGGCTGTCTCTTGAACAACCTTGGATACTGAAAATAATTAACATAGTTCTCAGCGTTTGTAGAAATTATTTTGAACCTAGAATTTCCCCATCAGTAAAAGTATTAGTTAACCGACAGAATGTTTTTAAAAGTAAAATAAGGTTTTTAAAAATTATTTTCAAGTTCTCATGGTTTAAATTAAGTGTTACCTCAGAAAAAAGTGATATCCAAGAATATACAAATAAACATTTTAAAATAGAAGCAAAAAACATTTTTGAAGAAACAGGAGAAAAGACCAATAAAAACTGTAATCTCCAGTCAGATTGATCAGGAAGATAAATACAAAGATAAAATTATCTACATGAAATGATAAAGGTGACCTCACTACAAAGCCTACAGAGATTAAAGTGTCCTTAATTAAGACAATAAACAGCTTTATACCAGCAAAATAACACCAAAATGAAATGAGCAAATGACTTATACTGCAAACTACAAAAGCTCACTGACAAAGTAACGGAAAAGCTAAAGAACCCTATATAAGAACTGAATTTCTCTTAACATTTTTTATAAAAAGGAAAAGTCCACAACATCTAAAGAAAAAAAATGGTACCAATCCTACACAAACTCTTCCTGAGAACTAAAATGGGAGAAATATTTTTCAATTCACTCCTTGAAGCCAAAAAGCACTCTGACATTAAAAACCGTTTTAAATATTTCATAAGTGAATGGCTACATTCAATTTTAATATAACTTGCCTATAACTTTGATAATTTTATCCAGATGTCAAATTACAATGTCTTAATATGAATAGTTCAAAGGAAAATATAAATGTCAAAAAGAGAGCAGGAAAATAACATATACTTATGATTCAATTATAAATCAAATGGAGCTGCACATAAATGGAAAACAGTATCAAATTCAGTCATTTAAAAATAATAGATAGCTCGACATATTAATTTCACTAACAGTTTTAAAAACTCAGAGGATAAGAAGCAAAGCAATAGACCCCACATATGACAGACTATCTTGTTCCCATCAAGCAACACTGTCTCTTTGCCACCTCCAACCCCTTCTTCCTTTCTCCCTACCTGACTCTCGGTCTGTCTGACTGGCATTTTTAATAGTATGTAAGTACACAATTTTCCCATTCCCCTTCCTCTTTCCAACCCCTCTGTACATCTTCCTGCTCTCCTTCAAATTCATGACTTCTTAAACTGTCTTTGATCAGTTCCAAAGCCACCCTATGGCACTTCATTCTTTTTTCTCATAGAAACTCTCAAGAGACAGCTTTCTGTCAGGGGCCATGAGAAATGAAGCAGGTGATAACTAGTGTTCAACAGGAGGCACTACCAGTGAGAGATTCAATGATAGGGAGCCCCACCTGGAAGGGCCATGGATTTACTAGTTGTGGAAAACAGTTGTTCCTGTCTGTAATTTCTTGCATGAGTCACTTGATTGCTTACCTAAGAACTTCATTTCTTCCCTAAGAATAACTTCGGGTGTTTTCCCACTGCTTTTCTGTCTATCTCATGAAAATATCCCATCTACTGGGCGTATATATCTATGGATGGCCGGGAAGATGACTTTTCATTTGGCTGTATAATTTTGATATATAGAATATATACTGGGACATGCGTCATCACTAGATCTATTTGTTCCACAAGGACTATGGACACTTAAAAGCCTGCCTTGTTCTTTTGTTCAGGCGAACTGCACACAATTAGTTCTCTTTTACCTCAGAGCAAGTTCAAACTAGACTAAGGGCTTTTGGAAATAGATCATAAGTTTGGAACCTTACGGCTATGCACAAGGTCAGGGCCACAAATGTCCATCTAAGGTTACTAAGAAAAGCATGCCAATTCTTTGCTTACCTGCTGACTGACAAAAGACCTATGTCTCAAAGCATATCTAACTGGGCACTGTATACCCCGCCCTCTGGTCATAGTCTTAATCCTATAACCTTGGACCCTTGTGTTATCACTTGCTCTAGGAATGTGCTATTGATCAAAGAAAGACAACTATTGCATTTTTTTCATCACTTCAAGACTCCTGGGAAAAAGAGTGTTTTGAGATAAGAAGAAGAGAAAGCAAGGAGAAGTTAGAAGTGCAATGAAAGTATTAGGATAGAAGCAAGACAATAAAAAAGAAACTGGCATGAAGAAGCATGGAATGAGAGACTCGTGTTTGTTCTCAGATCTCTAGCCCTTGCTGGCTATAGCATCCTCTCTAAATCCTGAGGGGCATTGAGGCTGAACCTCAAAGGCCCTTGTTAGCTTTCCTTCGATGTGGAAGCTGAGGTTAGCTTGTTGGAGGAAAGACTGTGTACTAAGATCCTGGAAGATAAGATACCACATGCACAGAGAAGCTGCAGAAACCATGAAGATAACAAAGGCAAAAGTCAACACCAAACCCTGGGACATAACAGAAAGTTTCCTTTCGGTTTTTCAAGGCCAGTACATGAGCAGTCAAAAATAATTTACTGGAACAGCAGAACAGCCCACCCGGCAACAAAACCCTAAGAAAGAACACAGCTATTGTTTCTGGTAATTTCGTGGCAATAAACAGGTAAAAGATTCATAACCAGGCCAAAAATTGATTATATTGCTCAACATGGCGTGTAGTACCTTCTTTATTTTTCATCTAAAAGCACTAAAAAAAGATACTAATAGACACAATTACTAAATATTACTGTTATCCCCAATTCTTGAAGACAAAAATAGAACAATAATTTATAAATAGCTTTATGACATTTTCAGATCTTTCAGTATTTTACTGATCTGTTAAGCATATATTTAGAATTCCAGAAAATTAAACAGGGTAGAGCAGGTATAACATGCTTTTTAATGCAGTTGTCTAAAATTCAAAAAAAGAGATTAATTGGAACTTGATTCAAAATTATTAATGCAGTCAAACTTCAAGTTATACACATCCGTGCAAAAGGAAATTTCTCATCTGAATAAATGGGTAAAGATAAGTTATGTTCATATTCCTGACTGAGAAATCAACTTAAAATAAGCACTATTTCAAATCAACAACCACATAGAGAGGGATCTCTATATATAAAGAACAGAAAGGGGGCATATTAGAGGTGGCAGACCAGTTCAGCACACAGGCTGCTCTTCTAGTAGAAAACCTGTAGTTAGAACTGTCTCTAACTACCGTTCTAGAAGTTACAATGCCCCTCTTCTCAACTCCCTAAGCACTGCACACACTTGGTGCACAGATACACTTGAAAGCAAAATATCCATATTTTTCATATAAAACAAAATGGAAGAAAATTAAAAATAAAAAGACTGAAAAAGTTCACAGGCATCAAGTACAGAATGTTAAAGAAAAAAACTTTACATAGTGAATTAATTCTCTAAGTTGTGACTTTATCATTTCTCTTAAGCTAAAAGCATGTGGAAGCGAAAAGATCTGAACCAAGGAAATCTAACATGAAAGGCAATTCTGCACACCACACTAACAACAAACGGCAGAGTTTGGTAGTAGAGAAACATCTGCATGACCCATAGTTCAAAATGCCAATACTGAAAAATTAATTAACTAATTAATTAAACAAGTGAAAAATGTAATTGGTAATACTTTGAGCATTTTTTCACACCTGAATATGATTTATAAAATAAACAGCAAATGTATATTTAAGATATACATGCAAATGACATTTCATCAGTCTACTATAAAGACCATCAACTACAGATTAGATAGCTTCAGTACATCTTCCATATGTTTGAATTTTCAAATAATCACATAAGACTAGTTTTGAATACCATATTTTAAAAAATAAAGTCATTTTTAAATTTTCATAGTAATGAAAAATATTATTTACAATTCCTATAAAATTATATACTAATATGGAACAATGAGGAAAGAAAAGTTGTGGTTTTCCTCCTTTATTGGCTCATGAGTAGTAATGAAAAGAAAATGTGTTATTTCTAAGACTCACTTTTTGAGGTAGCTTTGATGAAGTTGAATTCAAGGGGCAGACATTTAATTCCCTGGTTTCTGAGATGTCATCTATAAAGTACATCAATCACCACTCCTTCGCAAGCTCCGCAATCACTCACACTGCAGTGCTGGCACATTATTAGGTTTTAAGGAACAGGTATTTTAGGTTCACAAAGTTATACATACAATAAGAAAACTAACACCTCTCCCAGAAGCAGTTTTCATCATAGTTTTTCTAGACTGTATTTAGAAGTTAAAATAAGTCATCATCATTTTCTACCTTTCTTTTATGATGGGTTGTAGATGCATCCATCTCTTCTTCTCCTATATTATCAATCTGTGAAGTTGGACTACAATTCATTCTCTCCTCTTCTTGTCTCTGCAGTCGGTCTGCTACAGCTTGGATAGCTTCTGTCCATTCTTCTCTATAAAAATGAGTACAATTTCTCATGAATAAAAGTTAAGTTACTTAAACCTTTTATAATTTATAAGATAACTGCGAATAATCTTCTGTGTAGCCATCCTGTCTGCCATCATCTCTAGGTGATAACAATCCTAAAAGCATAGAGTCAGGAGTAGCACTTCTATGGAAATTATATTATGTTCACTTGATAGTGCATAAAATGTAAAATCTTGTCTACAAATACACATTATACACGAACACACACATGCATATCTACACATTAATTTAATCACCCTTTGGGGTGACAGTACTCCCACAAAAACCATAGACTATCAAACAAAACCCTGGTGCCCCTAGCACTATGATGGACTAAGTAGAACAAGGAGACCCACTCCAGACTCCAAGGAGAAAACACAGGCCCACATGGTGCCTTGTAGTTCCATACAGAAAGGCACTGTTATGGTGAGAAAATGTATGGTGCGGTATGTGGGAGGGGCAGTCAGACAGAATGGTTCATGTCCTGTGGACAGGGGCTTATTTGAAAGCTGGAAATAGTGAGGGAGTGGGCTGAGGTGAGTGGATTAATTGGCACCCAGGGCCATGGTGATGTCTGGGCCTGGGCTGCTGCTGGGACTCACATCTGAGTTCTTGGCTCCGATGCAGTCTCAGTCTGTGTTCATGCCCATGGCTCCTGATACCATTGGGGGCTGAGAAGATAGGGCTGTATAGAGCTGGCCTCACCCCTCACTGGCTGCATCTCTAGGGGGAGCCGGCCCTGCCCTTCACCAGCTGAAGCACACAGGATAGAGGGTCCTACACTTCATCTGGGCAGTACAATAGAGTTGACTCTGTAGACAGGGGCATGGATGAGCCAACCCTGAGGGCATGAGAGGGGCATAACTAGTAGTACCACTTCCCTTGCCTGTGGTGTGGTGGTGGGGCTGAGAAAAAGATGCCCTCCCCACTCCTCTAGTGGGCAAGGGAGCTGACCTTCCCCTTTAACAGCTACAACACTCAGGAAAGTGGGACCTGCACCTCAACTGGACAGTACAACAGAGCTGATCCTGCTGATGGAGGGGGTGAGGGGAGACAGGGGACTACCACATGCAGGTAAGCTGCTCCCAAGAACATGAGCGTGAGAGATCAGCCTCTGCCCCTCATCTACCATATGGAAGTATGGGCAGGGGAGAGATGCCCCCTACCCCAATATGCCTGAGGCAGGTGTGAGAGCCTGCCCTGAGGTTATAAGAACTGGAGAGCTGTTCCTGCCTATCATCAGCTACAGCACTCAGGAGACTGGCCCTTACACCTTGTCTTGGCAACACAGTAGCACTGGCCCTGATGGTTTAAGTGTGGGAGAGCCAACCCTGAGAGTGTGAAAAGCATGAGAACTGGCCATGCCCCTTGCTCATCACTGCAAGGGATGAACTAGCCAGGGCAATGCTGGAGAGCTCCTCATGGTGGTGAGGAGAGAACTGATGGGCTAAACAACCCTGCAATTACCCAAGCTCAGAACCAAGGTTATGAGCTAGCCCACCCCAATATCCACCTTATCCATGATCTGCTGGAGCAACTGAAGAGGCCAGTCCTGCAGACCCAAAACTGCAGGATCTCCACAATACAGGATAACAATAAGATAGTCAGGAGGAGGCACAGTGAGGGGCCAGCGTTGACAGTATAGCAGAAACCAGAGGCCTCCAACCAGACCAATGGCTCTGCAATGAGCACTTGCTGATAAAGATACATGGACAAAAGGATTTACTGTGTGACTGTGTGTGTGACACTATAGTTTCCATGATGAGATTTTTCTTTTTTCCCCTTTTTTCTCTTAAATATTGTTTTATTTGGGGGGGGAGGTTGCAAAGGCAAAGGGTGGATACAAAGGGACAGGGAAATGACTGGGATAAGATGCATGATATAAAAGACACAAAGAATAAACAAAAAGAAGGGAAAAAAAACTTGGTGCCAGGCAAAGAAAAACTCCTTTTGAACTACTGGAAGACGGGTTCAAGAGACCCCAAATATAGGCTACTGCTGAAACGCTCCACTGCCTTCCAGAAAAGGGAGGTAAAACTCTACTACTAAAGACACAGGCTTCAGAGGAATCAGTTGTAATCTAACATGGAAGTCCCCTCCCTGAGAACTAGTTCTCATAGTTCTGGAAGGAGATATATGAGCGGCCACCGGAGAAAGTAATCAATAGTAATAACCAGCTGTAATGCCTGTGAACAACAATGACAAGAATTTTAAGATATTCTGAAAGGTGAAATAGTGGCCCTTACATCCTAGGTAAACAATTGCCATACAATTGAACTGAAGGTTTGCTCAATATGTGGAAATTCATGCCTTATATTGTAAACTCAGCAAACTACCCATGGCTGACAAGGTCATGTATCGTAGAGAACAATCTACTATGACTGATTTCCTAGTATAGCCTCTAATTGCATTCTAAATACTTATCCTTAGAACTACAGATAAGTGTAGTCTTACCTCTTGCTCAACAAAAAAAAACCTTTTATTTGAAGATGGAGACTATTACTGAAAGTCACAACTAGTCAAAATTTGGAAAACAACTAACTTACCATTGTGTGTCCAACACTAAGTAATATATTTACAATGCAATTCCTATACTCAGAGTCAGAACATCATGGAAAATAGGGTCGAAAGACTATAAACAGTCAAAGGAACAAGGCATTTACTGCTATATAGCACTTTCTAAGGAAGAGTAGAGAGCACAAAATAGAGGTGGGTATAGAGGAGAAGGAGGTAAGTCTAGAAGAAGTTTTTGGATGAATGAAAAGTATATATGATAAAATACATTTATGAACTTCTCAAAAAATTAAATTATGGGACTGGAGAGGGAGGAGAAGAGGAGTGGGGGGAGGGGGAGAGGGGCGGGAGGAGAGGGAGGGAAATGGGAGGCAGGGAGGAGGCAGAAAATTTTTTTTTCAATAAAAAAAAAAAGAAAACCTTGTTAGGCAAGGCCACAAGGGAAAAAAAATTAAATTATCATCTAAAAAGTAAAATATCAAAAAGTTTCAAAACAGAAAAATAAGAAAAAAGTTCAGTTAAAGGCTTTTGAAACTACAATTAAATTTTATTTGCACAAATCCTACCTATTGATATAATACTTCCCCTTAAATGTGAATCTTTCTTAAGTTTACCTATTCAGTCTTCTCAATGATCCCTCTAACTAAAAGTATTTTAAATTTCTTTTCATTCTTGGAACATATTCTGGTACTTACATGATTTCAGCACTCTGGGGATATGAATACATTATCCCCAATTATTATTTTATTCAATATGTTATCCTTCATCAATTTTTCCAATTGTTATGTTACCTTTTGATCTGTTGCTCCTTTGAGGAATAAACATTCTTTCTCATTCACTATGGTATTTAACAAACTTAATGGACAGCTAGGTGTGATGGCACATGCCTTTACTTTGTTATAGCTTCTAGAAGGAAGAGGAAGGCACATCTCTTGAGTTCAAGGCCAGCGTGGTCTACAAAACAGGCTCCGGGACAGCCAGGAATAAAGAGAAAAACCTTGGGTAGTAGTTTGAAAGAAAATGGACTCCAAAAAGAGTTGCACTGTTAGGAGGCGTGGCTTTGTTGGAGTAAGTGTGGCCTGGTTCTGTGAAGTGCAGCACTGTGCGAGTAGGCTTTAAGGTCACCTATGCTCAAGCTACTCCCTGTGTCACAGACCACTTACTGTTGCCTTCTGATCAAGATGTAGCCAGCCAGCACCATGTCTGCCTGCATGCCACCATCCTCCCTCCCATGATGATAATGGACTGAACCTCTAAACTGTAAGCAGTCACTTCAATTAAATGTTCCCCTTTATAAGAGTTGCCAAAGTCAAGGTGTCCTTTCATAGCAATAGAAACCCTAACTAAAACATCCTGTCTTGAAAAACCAATCAAACAAAACAAAACAAAAAACAGTCAATCTTACTGAAATAGTAATTTTCTTTGTATTTTGCTTACTTGGTATTTGTAGAACTTTTGGTTCTGTGGCATTGTATCTTTAGACACTTTAGAAAATGTTCGTGCACTATTAATTTAAACTCTTCTGTCTCATTCTCTCAAATTAAAGTTCAATGATGTATCTGTAAGAGTGCCTCATTGCATAATCTGCCCCATATTCTACTATCATCAGTTTTTATTTTCTGTCTTGTCTCTGCATGTTTCCTGTTGGATATTCTCTTCTCACTCATGTTCAAGATCACTAATTTTCACTAAGTGAAGCCTAACTCACAATTAAAACCATTCACTATCTCATAGAAAAGAAAGTGGGAAGAAGCTTTTAACGCATGTGCACAGGAAACTGGTGTAGGACAATGGTCTGTATTCTGTCAATTATATTTTAAATAAATGCTCATTGGTCAACAGCCAGATAGGATATACGTGGGAAACCAGACAGGAAGAAGAGACAGGTCAAAAACAGAAGAATTGTGGGAAAGAGGAAGCTCCCTCCCCAGTCCTGCCCAGACACAAAAAAAGGAAGATGTGACCCTGCCCCGCTGAAAGAGGTACTGAGCCATGTGGCTAACATATACTATAATAATGGGCTAATATAAGTTATAAGAGTTAGCAAGAAGCCTGAGCTAATGGGCCAATCAGTTTATATCTAATGTAGAACAACTCTGTGATTTTTCTTTGGGACATAATGACTGCGGGACCAGGCAGGACAGAAACCCCAGCAAGCAGGCCCTCATGTTACAGGAAACCACTTTATAAATGTAATACCAGTAGCATAGACACTGAGAGGAACAATAAATAAATGGAACTTTCTGAAACTGAGAAGCTTCAGAAAGCAAAGGACACAGTCAATAAGACAAAAAGGAACCTTACTAAATGGGAAAAGATCTTCACCAACCACACACCACATAGAGGACTGAACTCCAAAATATATAAAGAACTCGAGAAACTAGACATCAATATACCAAATACTCCAATTAAAAAATGGGGTACAGATCTAAACAGAGAATTCTCAACAGAAGGATCTCAAATGGCCAAAAGACATTTAAGGAAATGTTCAACATTCTTAGCCATCGGAGAAAGGCAAATAAGAACGACTCTGAGATACCATCTTACACCAGTCAGAATGGCTAAGATCAAAAACTCTAAGACAGCTTATGTTGGAGAGGATGCAGAGTAAGGGGAACACTCCTCCATTGCTGGTGGGAATACAAACTTGTATAGCAACTTTGGAAATCAGTGTGGCTGTTTCTCAGAAAATGGGAATCAACCTACGTCAAGACCCAACAATACCATTCTTGGGCATATACCCATAAGATGCTCAATCATACTATATAGACATTTGATCAACTAACTATATTCATGGCAGCATTATTCGTAATAGCCAGAACCTGGAAACAACCTATAGGCCCTTCAACTGAAGAATGGATAAAGAAAATGTGGTACATTTACACAATGAAGTACTATGTAGTAGTAATAAAAAAAAACAATGACATCTTGAAATTTGCATGCAAATGGATGGAACTTTTGAAAAACTATCCTGGATGAGGTCACCCAGACTCGGAAAGATGAGCATGATATGTACTCACTCATAAGTGGATACTAGATGTAAAGCAAAGGATAACCAGACTATAATCCACAGCTCCACAGAAGCTAGGAAACAAGGAAGACCCTAAGAGAGACAAATGAATCACCCTGGGAAGGAGAAATAGACAAGATCTCCTGAGAAAATTGGGAGCATGGAGAAGGTGTAAGGGGAGAAGAAGGGGAGAAAAGGAGGGGGAGGAGAACTTGATGGAACATAAAGTCAAGATAAGGAAAGGACAGCAAGGCAGAGTAAGGAAAGGTATCTTGATTGAGGGGGCCATTACGAGGTTAGCAATGAAATGGGAGACATAACCACAGACACAGAGGAAATTCAGAGAATCATTAGATCTTACTACAAAAGCCTGTATGCCACAAAACTGGAAATAAATACCATATACCAAAGTTAAACCAGGACCAGGTGAACAACCTAAATAGACCTGTTAGTCGTGAAGAATTAGAAGCAGTTATCAAAAACCTCCCTTCCAAAAAAAGTCCAGGACCAGATGGTTTCAATGCGGAATTCTACCAGAACTTCCAAGAAGACCTAATACCTATACTCCTTAAGGTATTTCACAATATAGAAACAGAAGAGTCATTGCCAAATTCCTTTTATGAAGCTACAGTAACTCTGATACCAAAACCACACAAAGACCCAACCAAGAAAGAAAATTACAGGCCAATCTCACTCATGAACATCGATGCAAAAATCCTCAACAAAATTCTGGCAAACCGAATCCAAGAACACATTAGAAAAATTATCCATTATGATCAAGTAGGCTTCATACCAGAGATGCAGGGCTGGTTTAACATACGCAAGTCTATCAATGTAATCCATCATATAAATAAACTGAAAGAAAAAACCATATGATCGTTTCATTAGACGCTGAAAAAGCATTTGACAAAATTCAACATCCCTTTATGATAAAAGTCTTGGAGAGATTAGGGATACAAGGGTCATACCTAAATTTAATTAAAGCTATATACAGCAAGCCGACAGCTAATATCAAATTAAATGGAGAGAAACTTAAAGCCATCCCACTAAAATCAGGAACACGCCAAGGCTGTCCACTCTCTCCATACCTCTTCAATATAGTTCTCGAAGTTTTAGCAATAGCAATAAGACAACATAAGGGGATAAAGGGGATTCAAATTGGAAAGGAAGAAGTTAAACTTGCATTATTTGCAGATGATATGATAGTGTACATGAGCGACCCCAAAAACTCCACCAAAGAACGCCTACAGCTGATAAACGCCTTTAGTAATGTGGCAGGATACAAGATCAACTCCAAAAAATCAGTCGCCCTCTTATACACAAAGGATATGGAAGCAGAGAGGGAAATAAGAGAATCATCACCTTTCACGATAGCCACAAAAAGCATAAACTATCTTGGGGTAACTCTAACCAAGGAAGTGAAAGATCTATTTGACAAGAACTTTAAGGCATTGAAGAAAGAAATTGAAGAGGATACCAGAAAATGGAAGGATCTCCCTTGCTCCTGGATTGGGAGGATCAACATAGTAAAAATGGCAATTCTACCAAGGGCAATCTATAGATTCAATGCAATCCCCATTAAAATCCCATCAAAATTCTTCACAGATCTTGAAAGGACAATAATCAACTTTATATGGAGAAACAAAAAACCCAGGATAGCCAAAACAATCTTATATAATAAAGGAACTTCTGGAGGCATTACCATCCCTGACTTCAAACTCTATTACAGAGCTACAGTAATGAAAACAGCGTGGTACTGGCATAAAAACAGAGCAGTCGACCAATGGAATCGTATAGAAGACCCGGATTTTAACCCACAAACCTATGAACAACTAATTTTCGATAAAGGAGCTAAAAGTATACAATGGAAGAAAGAAAGCATCTTCAACAAATGGTGCTGGCACAATTGGATGTCAACCTGTAGAAGAATGAAAATAGACCCATATCTATCACCATGCACAAAACTCAAGTCCAAATGGATCAAAGACCTCAATATCAATCTGAACACACTGAACCTGATAGAAGAGAAAATGGGAAGTACCCTACAACATATGGGCACAGGAGATCGCTTCCTATGTATAACCCCAGCAGCACAGACATTAAGGGCAACATTGAATAAATGGGACCTCCTGAAACTGAGAAGCTTCTGTAAAGCAAAGGACACTGTCATTAAGACAAAAGGGCAGCCTACTGACTGGGAGAAGATCTTCACCAACCCCGCTACAGACAAAGGTCTGATCTCCAAAATATATAAAGAACTCAAGAAACTAGACTTTAAAAGGATAATTAACCCAATTAAAAAATGGGGCACTGAACTGAACAGAGAATTCTCATCAGAAGAAGTTAAAATGGCCAAAAGATACTTAAGGTCATGCTCAACCTCCTTAGCGATCAGAGAAATGCAAATCAAAACAACTTTGAGATATCATTTTACACCTGTCAGAATGGCTAAAATCAAAAACACCAAGGATAGCCTTTGCTGGAGAGGTTGTGGAGAAAGGGGTACCCTCATCCATTGCTGGTGGGACTGCAAACTTGTGCAACCACTTTGGAAATCAGTGTGGCGGTTTCTCAGAAAAATTGGGATCAACCTACCCCTGGACCCAGCAATAGCACTCTTGGGAATATACCCAAGAGATGCCCTAGCATATGACAAAAGCATTTGTCCAACTATGTTCATAGCAGCATTATTTGTAATAGCCAGAACCTGGAAGCAACCTAGATGCCCTTCAATAGAAGAACGGATGAAGAAAGTGTGGAATATATATACATTAGAGTACTACTCTGCGGTAAAAAACAATGACTTCTCGAATTTTGCATGCAAATGGATGGAAATAGAAAATACGATCCTGAGTGAGGTAACCCAGACCCAAAAAGAAGATCATGGGATGTACTCACTCATAATTGGTTTGTAGCCATGGATAGGGGCCACTGAGTCTATAATTTGTGATCCTAAAGAAGCTAAACAAGAGGGTAAACCCAAGGAAAAACATATAGATATCCTCCCAGCTATGGGAAATAGACAAGATTGATGGGCAAAAAATGGGAATCTTGGGGGGTGGGGTGGGATGGGGATGAGGGGAGATGGGGAGAGAAAAGTGTGAAGGAGAGGATGAGGGGAACTGGGGGAATCGGGGTGATTGGGGGTAAAGGAAGGTTGGATGGGGGAGCAGGGAAACTCATACCTTAGTTAAGGGAGCCACCTAAGGGTTGGCAAGAGACTTGAACCTGGAATGGCTACCAGAAGCCCAGGGCAATGTCCCCAGTTAGCTCATTGGGGCACCTGAGGATAGGGAACCTGAAATGAACCTATCCTATAATCATACTGATGAATATCTTGCATATCGCCATAGAACCTTCATCTAGCGATAGATGGAGATAGAGACAGAGACCCACACTGGAGCACCGGACTGAGCTCCCAAGGTTATAATGAGGAGCAGAAGGAGAGAGAACATGAACAAGGAAGTCAGGACCATGAGGAGTGCACCCAACCACTGAGACAGGGGGGCCGATCTATTGGGAGCTCACCAAGGCCAGCTGGACTGCTACTGAAAAAAACATGGGATAAAACCGGACTCTCTTAATGTGGTGGACAATGAGAGCTGACGAGAGGCCAAGGAGAATGGCACAGGAACTTTCATCTGGCGATGGATCGAGAGAGAGACAGAGACCCAATTTGGATCTACCGTCTGAGCTCTTAAGGTCCAAATGAGGAGCAGAAGGAGGGAGAACATGAGCAAGGAAATCAGGACCACGAGGGGTGCACCCACCCACTGTGACAGTGGAACCGATCTATTGGGAGCTCTCCAAGGCCAGCTGGACTGGGACTGAATAAGCATGGGTTGAAACTGGACTCTCTGAACAAGGCGGACAATGAAGGCTGATGAGAAGCCAAGGACAATGGCACTAGGTTTCGATCCTAATACATGAACTGGCTTTGTGGGAGCGTAGCCTGTTTGGATGCTCACCTTCCTGGACCTAGATAGAAGTGGGAGGACCTTGGTCTTCATGTAGAGCAGGGAATTTGGACTGCTCTTCAGTATCGAGAGGGAGGGGGAGTGGACTAGGGGGAGGAGAAGTGGAGTGGGGATAGGGGGAGGGGAACAGGGGGAGGGGGCAATATGTGGGAGGAGGGGGAGGGAAATGGGAAACGGGGAGCAGTTGGAAATTGTAAGTAAAAAAGAATAAAAAAAAAAAACCTGGCACTAGAGAAATTCCCAGAAATCCACAAGGATGACCCCAGCTAAGACCCTAAGCAATAGTGGAGAGGGTGCCTGCACTGGCCTTGCCCTATAGTCCTATTGATGACTATCTTAAATACAGAGAAAGAGATCCATAGCAGAACATTGGACTGAACTCCCAAAGTTCAGTCGAAGAGAGGGAGGAGTGATGATATGAGTAAAGGGGTCAAGACCATGATGGGGATATCCTCAGAAACAGCCGACCTGAGCTAAAAAAAAAAAAGCTCACTGACTTTGACCTGATAGCAGCGGAACCAGAATAGGACCAAACTAAGCCCTCTGAACGTGGGTGAGAGTTGTATGGCTAGGGCAGACAGTGGGCCACTGGTGGGAAGACTAGGGTTTATTCCTAATGCTTGTACTGGATTTTTGGAACACATTCTCTTTGGATGGATACCTTGCTAGGCCTAAATATAATAGGGAGGGTCTTGGTAAAGCAAAGTGCTAGACTTTGTTGACCTCCCATGGGAAATCTTACCCTCTCTGAAGAGTGGAGGAGGGTGGGACTGGAGGGAGGTGGAGGGAGTGGGAACAAGGATTGATGCGTACAATGAGAAAAAATAGTTTTTTTAAAAAAATAAATTTATTTAAAATCATTCACTAGTAATCACAATTACAAAAGTTTTAACTTAGTTTTAGACTGTGTTTCTTTTTTATATTTTCTCTCTGTTCAATTCCCCAGCCTTAAGCATACTGACATACATGCTTAGTATTATTAATCACTGTAAAATAATTCTATTATCTGGAATCCTATGTATATCTAGTTCCATACCATATTTGTCTTGTAGTTTTAACACTGTCTTAAATCTTTGCACATATATTTAGATAATTCTTAGAAATTATAAATGAAACACAAGACAATTTCCGATCTAGTTAGATACAATGTAACTATTAAGAATGTTTTTAATTTCTTCATAACTTTCAGACAGGAGGAGAAATTAAGCTGGTACTAACCTAGATGTTTTCTTCCTGAAGGTTATCTTTCACAGTTACTAAAAGCTGCAGTGCAGGCTACTGGGAAAGAAAACTAAACACCAGTCTTAGCGATCTGTGAATTCTGAGTTACAGTAACCAGTCTGACAAGATGTTCCTTCAGGTGCAACAGTGACGTGAACACTATGGGAGTAATCATCTACTTCCTAACAGGGTTCAAGGGTCACTATATAGAAGGGAACTCATGCCTGATGCTGAAAACCAGGCCAAGGACCATTGCCAGGTAGCTCACAGGCTCTAAGGGAGAACATATTATTATTATTTTGCTAACTAGACATACCAGACTGTCTTCTAAACTAACTTTATACCCAAAATTTAGTGCAGTCTTCATAAGAAAAGTCTCTTTTTATAGTAAATGGAAGTTGTGGCTGTTTGAATAAAAATGGCCCCCCATAGGCATATTAGAAAGTGTGAACTTATAAGAGTAGGTATGGTTTATTAAAGGAGGTATGTCAATGGGGGTGGGTTTTCAGGTCTCAAAAGCTCAAATCAGGTCTGGAAGCTCATTCTCTTCCCACTGTTTGCAGATATAGAACTCTCAGCTCCTTTTCCAGCACGATGTCATCCTGCATGCTGTTGTTACAAAAATGGATTAAACCTCTGAACTGTACACCAGTCCCAATTAAATGTTTTCCTTTATAAGCTGTGGTCATGGTGTCTCTTCACAGCAATAGAAACCCTAACAAAAACAGAAGTTAATACAAGATTCACTGTTGGTCAAAATGTGAAAAATAAGTGAGTATAGATGGAGTGTTTAGCCTTAAATGGGGCATGTGTATCACACTGCTTACCTGGAAAGCTCCTAGAACAATGAGGACAGAAGGATTGTAAAGAGTCATAAGTAGGGAAGGCTGGGGGAACAGTGCCTGCTGGACCTGACAGGCCTGCTATCCTCATGAGCTCACAGCAACTGGAGATGCCTGTATAAGATAAAGCCACTCAACACTGCAGCATGAATTGGAAGGAAAGCAGGCCCAGCTTGGGAAGGAAGTTGGTTTTCTTCAGGGGAATGGTCACTGATAGGTTGGCTCCTGCTGCAATAGCTATCCCCACACTCATGAACATATTGGTGGTTCTATTTGGATTCAATAAATTTCCTTTTTTCTAAATGAAAAAAAAAATGTTAAGTATGGAAGGGTTACAGAGTGGAGGGTGATCCAGGGTGACTTGAAGGGGGAAGTGGAGTGTAGGGATACAGCCCCACCCATTGGGGGCGTGTTCGCCTCAGGCTAATGTTTACTGATAAATCTGCCGGGAGTGATCCCAGCAGTCTTTTTTGCTCTGCTTTTCCTGTTCTCCGCGGGAACCTGTGGTCCTGTAAGTCTATTTCCTTATTAAAGCTGTATATATTTTTATAATCTGTCTGCATTCATTTACGCCGTCACATTTGGCGTCCAACGTTGGGCTATCTTGTCCCCACCCCGGCACGGGGAGGGGGGGCGCAAGCTTCATCTTTCCCAGCCTTTGCGAGCAAGTTAGTTACCGGAGCTCAGGAAGTGCAATTGGGCGAGCATAGCCTGCTAGCTTTCAGCTTGCTCCCTGCTTGCTTTCCCTTCCCCCACTCCAGGCCACGATACAGTTGCAGAGCAGCGACCCCCACAGAGTAGTTAACCGTTCCCTGCTTGCCTTCCAAAGCCTCACTGCCTGAATTAACGGAAGCACCTGCGGTTTTGAAGCAAAAGCCACCAAAGCAGCAAAGTGACCCCTTCCCTTGTTAGGCAGTACAATAATTTTTGTTTTGAGTTAATTGTTTCAGACTGGCTCTGGCTTAGACCACGTGGACTCAGGTGCATTTCTTTCGCCACCACTGGCAGAAAAACGTCATTACAGGTAAATAATTTTCTTTTATAAATAAGAAAAATGTCTGAAAACATTACCATTCAAGACTTTAACAGCCTTTTCAATTGTACCATGTGGGAGATTTTACAAGAAGCATCTGTCAGCCCACAGATATGGATCTTTCTGGGATTCGTAGTTTTCCTTGGTACTATATGGTTTGATAATAGAAATATGATAAAGTCTTTACGAGATGAGGTTGAACGCTTAAAAACAATTGAGAATGACAACAATTTTCTCAAAAATCAGTTTGAAGTTCTCCAGGCAGAGAACAGATCTTTGTTTAACACAACTCGACAAACTGAACAAAATTTAGAAGAGGTACAGGCTGATGTTAAGGAGAAATTCATCACTAAGGAAGAGGGAACAGCTGATTTGGATCGTAAGCTTCAGTCCCTTTCAGTAGGAACTGAAACATTAACTGAGAGAATCAAAACTGCTGAATGTAACAATCGGATTTTGTCTAAAGCTTATGACAGATTGGCGGAAAGATTGCCAATACAAGAAGGCAAGGTTTATGCTATAAAAATTATGTCCAAAGATGAGATGTTATCTCTAATGGACAAACTTCATACTTTAGAATCCTCAATGAAAGCTTTAGAACATAATTCTGGACAGAAGATTCAGACATTACAGAAGGCCATGGTGAATAGAATTGAAAAGACTGAGGAATTTCTAAATTCTGAGGAAGAAGAGCAAGAGGTAGAAAGGCAAATTTTAACTACATCTGTGGGTAAATCTCTTCGGGACAATTCCCACAAAGCTCTACCTACAGTTCTACCTGCCTTTCCAGTAGTAACAACAGAGAAAGTGGTTGGTTCCAGAAACCCTAGGGTCATCAAGGAAGATACATGGGAACCTGTCCGTATGAATGATCTCAAAGAAATTAAACAGGCTGTAATGACTTTTGGGATGAATGCCTCTTTTGTTAAAGAGATGCTAAGATCTTGGGCCACAACAAATAAAGCCACACCCTCTGACTGGTTACAACTGAGCTCTGCTGTCCTTGAGAGTGGACCGCAATTGAAATGGAAATGCTTATTCAGGCAAGAGGCTAGACTTTTAGAACAGTAGGAAAGAGCAAAGGGAATTGAGATTTCCCTAGATCAAATTCTAGGAGAGGGGCTATTTTCTGACCCTCAGGAACAAGCTAATTTGGATGAAAACACACATTCCATGTGTACTACAGCAGGGTGCAAGACCCAGGACAGAGAATGGAATCATTTGTCAGAGTTAAACAGGGTCAGAGAGAACCCTTTAGTGACTTTTTACAAAGGCTAACTAAAGCTGTACAAATAGGGATATCTGACCCAGAAGCAAGACGTATAATGATTGAGACTTTGGCTTATGAAAATGCAAATGTGGAATGCAAAAGGATTTTGGGACCTTTAAAGCTCAGATCAGCGCCATTGGAAGAATGGGTCTTGCATACACTGAATGTTGATACATTTGACTATGGCACTGAAGCATGGGTAGAAGAAGCAATTTCCAATGGTAAAAGGAGACATCAGAATACCAAATGTTTTAATTGTGGCAAAATGGGTCATATGAAAAGGAATTGTAGACAACGGATTTTCAGAAATAATAATAATGCATCTTTTAGAAATAACAGAAATAGGAGGACTCAGCCTTCAGGTTTATGTAGAAGATGTTGAAAAGGCAGACATTGGACGAATGAGTGCAGGTCTACAAGAGATAGACAAGGCAACCTAATACAGACAGGAAACGTGAGAGGGGGCCTCACAGGCCCCCATGGCAAACATGGTTCAGTCATTTCCAGTTACTACAGAGAACGTGACTCGTCAGGACAATTAGGAAGCCCCATGCCTACTGTTACAAGCAATAATGATCAGAAAGATGAGGTCCGTGTGTTTTGGCAAACTTCTATAAATGATCAAAGACCAAAGCTGAGAGTGTGTGTAAGTGGCATTTTTATTACTGGCCTGCTGGACACAGGTGCGGATGTAAGTATCATTACCCCAGAATCTTGGCATCCGTATTGGCCTCTTCAGAATGTAAATGTTCAGCTCCTGGGAATTGGAACCCTATCTCGAGTAAGGCAGAGCACGAGATGGGTTGAATGTATAGGGCCAGAGGGACAAATAGGAAAATTAAGGCCATATGTAGCCAATATTGCAATGAATTTATGGGGTCGTGACCTATTACAACAATGGAATACCCAAATTAATATTCCTGCTACTTCTAGAGCCTATATTTCTGAGAATAATATTAAAAGATATTACAAACGGAGAAAACCGGCCATTCGGGCGGGCTGTACAAGAACAAGTGATTGATGTTCCTTCAGAGATACCAACAGCCTTGCCTTTAAAATGGTTGACTGAGAAACCAATATGGACAAATCAATGGCCTTTAGCTGAGGAAAATTTACAGGCTTTAGAACAGTTGGTACAAGAGCAATTAGATGCTGGACATATAGCAGAATCTACCAGCCCTTGGAATTCTCCTGTATTTGTGGTTAAGAAAAAATCAGGTAAATGGAGAATGGTGACAGATCTCAGGGCTATCAACAAGGTTATTCAACCTATGGGCCCTCTGCAATCTGGAATTCCTTTGCCCTCTTTATTGCCAAAAGGATGGCCTCTCATAGTTATTGATTTAAAGGATTGTTTTTTCACTATACCTTTACAAAAAAGAAGATAGAGAAAAATTTGCCTTCACAGTGCCTACTTATAATAATTCTCAACCTTCGAGGAGGTACCACTGGGCCGTCCTCCCCCAGGGTATGTTAAATAGCCCCTCCCTGTGCCAATATTTTGTGAATCAACCATTGCAAATAATACGCAAGAAATTTCCCAAATCGATAGTATATCATTACATGGACGACATTTTGTTATCCGATTCAAACATGGATACCTTGAACAGACTGTTCGAAGAAATAAAAATACTTTTACCTAAATGGGGATTGCAAATTGCTCCTAAAAGATTCAGAAGGGAGATTCTGTTAATTATTTAGGTTATAAAATAGGTTTGCAAAAAATTAAGACACAAAAGGCACAAATTCGAAGAGATCGCCTACGGACTCTTAATGACTTTCAAAAACTGTTAGGGGACATTTCCAGTCTACGGCCAGCTATTGGGATAACACCTGATCTAATAATTCATTTGAACAAAACCTTGGATGGTGACAAAGATTTAAACAGTCCCAGAGAATTAACAGCTGAAGCAGAAAAGGAACTGATGATGATTGAGGAAAAATTACAACAGGCACATGTGGACAGGGTAAATCCAGAGCTCAATTGTATTCTCGTCATACTACCATCAAAAATTTCCCCTACAGGAATTTTAATGCAGAGAGATGATATTATCTTGGAATGGATCTTTTTACCACATAAACCAAGTAAGAAACTGAAAACTTATGTGGAAAAAGTCTCTGAGTTAATTATAAAAGGCAAGTTGAGACTTCGTCAACTAGCAGGCATAGACCCAGCAGAAATTATAGTGCCTTTCACTGCTGATGAACTAAAGAAATTATGGGAAGATAATGAACCATGGCAAAGAGCTTGTGCTAATTTTTTGGGAGACATTAATAACAACTATCCAAAAAGCAAGAGGCTTAACTTCATAAAGAGAACTTCTTGGATCCTTCCTCGAATTGTCCGTGATACTCCAATAACTGGAGCCCGTACATTCTATACTGATGCCAATAAATCAGGGAAGGCAGGTTACAAATCAGAAGACTTGGGTAAGGTGGAACAAAGTCCTTATGATTCTGTCCAGAAGGCAGAATTATATGCCATTCTTATGGTGCTAAGGGATTTTAAAGAACCTATTAATATAGTTACTGATTCACAATACGCAGAAAGAGTTATTTTATATATTGAAACTGCTGAATTTATACCTGATGATACAGAACTAACCTCTTTGTTTATCCAGGTGCAAGATTTGATTAGGAACAGGCTTTGCCCTATGTACATAACACACATCCGATCCCATACGGGTCTGCCAGGTCCTCTAGCACAAGGTAATACAGAAATTGATCAATTATTGATTGGTAGTGTGCTACAAGCCTCTGAATTTCATAAAAAACATCATGTCAATAGCAAAGGTTTGAAGAAAGAGTTTTCTATTACATGGCAACAAGCTAAGGAGATTGTAAAGAAATGCCCTACTTGCTCTTTCTATAACCAAACGCCACTGCCTGCAGGGGCTAATCCAAAGGGCCCCCAAAGGAATGAAATCTGGCAGATGGATGTGTTCCACTTTGCAGAATTTGGCAAATTAAAATATGTTCATCACACCATTGACACATATTCAGGCTTTCAGTGGGCAACGGCTTTAAGTTCAGAAAAAGCTGATTCAGTTATCACTCATTTATTAGAAGTCATGGCTATCATGGGTATACCTACACAAATAAAGACAGATAATGGTCCTGCTTATGTCTCTAGGAAAATGAAACGGTTTTTTGATTATTACAATATCAAGCATGTTACAGGTATACCATACAATCCTACAGGTCAAGCAGTCATAGAAAGATCAAATCGAACTATAAAGGATATGTTGAACAAACAGAAAGGGGTGGAAAACACCCCCAGAAATAGGTTACATAATGCTTTGTTAACCTTGAATTTTCTCAACGCTAATGAGAAGGGAACATCGGCTGCAGAAAGACAATGGATAATGGAAAAGTCTACTGAACTAAATCAACCAGTTTATTTCAAGGATATGCTGACCTCACAATGGAAGCCAGGAGATGTGCTGCGTTGGGGAAGGGGATTTGCTCTTGTCTCCACAGGTGAGGAAAAATTGTGGATACCGTCAAAATTGATAAAGGTTCGTTTTGATGAAAAGAAGCCAGTTGGGAAAGATAAATAACAATTCAATCACATGGATGGCAATCATACTGATGGTAAGTAATACAGATAGGTTGGGGGCAGGGTTCTCTTCTTATCTCCACAGGAAAATACCCATCTTCAAAGAATTTAAGGGACCCTGAATATTTAATTACTGATGGAGGGACATGTTCTGTAAGTATTAATTTTTTATATATATATATGTCTTAAACTTTCTTTGCCTTTCCTCATATCTGTGTCTTTCTTTATATGTCAGTATATGTCCTTGTTGTTAATGTTTAAATTTCCCATAACAAGCAACAAATTTTCCTACAGTAATCTTTGAAGTTTCCAGGATGAAGATGGGGCCCCACAACATCAACTCAATCTGGTTTTTATGACGTCATGAATTTTTTTTTTAAAGCGCTAATATTAGACCTGTTTTTTGGTACCAACTACATGAAACAATTTCGAATGGTGCACATTTTTTACAACACTCTGGCCGGACCTTCTCAAAACGCTCTGAGACTAGTTACAATTTTCTTAGGTCAAAGGTTAAATTGGGAATTTTACCATCATTTGCTTTCACAGGACCCCCTAAGAAGAACGTCGCCCCCATGTCAGCAAGAAGCAATCTTAGAGGACGACATCCCCTCTCCCAACAGAGTTTGCCCTCAGGGTTAGGGACATCTTTTAGTGCTTGGTTTAGGGTTGAGGGGATGGGGTGATATTTTTATGGACTTAGGGGTTAAAAAAAAAAAAAAGAGGAAGAAGAAGGGGAATTAACTGGTTTTATGGAATGATTGGTATTTGTAAATTACTGTTTATAGAAAATTGTATTGGTACTGTTTCTTGTATATTGATATATTGAATATTGAATGTGAGTGTTACTACCTCTATTTTTGTATGAGTATGCTTATAACTTTGTCTATATTGTATTGATACATCTACCATATTACAATGTACATTTCTACCTCTGATACTATGACATTGTTTACAGTTGAAGATCATTGTCTTCATATATCGCACAGTTGTTTATTCTTTCAGTCTTCAAGTTAGATAGGTATTGAGAATTATATGTTTGTCATATTTATTTTTAAGTTTATCAGGTCTTTTAGTTACATAGAGATTATATTTAGTATAGATAGTACGATCTTCAGCCTCTTCGAAGAGCTGTAGAAAATGGCCTTTAATCTAACCTAAAATTTCTGTGCCAATGAGACACAATTACTCCTGGCAACGCCACTCTACTCCTGAGAGAATGTTGAGCACCAAAGACACTCCACTGGGAGCTTGTCTTCTTGGCAGAACTAGCCTTTGGGTTAAGAAAAGCCCATACATCAACTTCTGACAAAGATACAGAATATCCCTAAGTGGATGAAACAGGATTGTCTTATCCTGCCAAGACAGGGTAGGATAGTTCTAAGAATGGTATGTCAGTTATGTTAGGCCTTAGCCAAAGTTGGTTGACTCAACATTGCAAACGAGACTTTGGGTGATTGCCCAGGTAGTCAGTTGTCTCTGTCAATTGTTGCACATTTTGGATATCTCTCGTTTGTTAAGTAATATTTATTCCCTTCTCAGATCTTTGACGGAGTTAAAGATTATATAATTCTAGTTACTCTTTATGTTATTTAGACTCCTTGAGATAGAATGTTTAGTAAAACTTTTGTTCTCAATATTGTTTGTTATATTTATTATTTGTTATTGTTGTATTTGGTTTAGTTCTATCTTATTTAGACAAAAGGGGGAGATGTAGGGATATAACCCCACCCATTGGGGGCGTGTTCGCCTCGGGCTAATGTTTACTGATAAATCTGCCGGGCGTGATCCCAGTAGCCTTCTTTGCTCTGCTTTTCCTGTTCTCCGCGGGAACCTGTGGTCCTGTAAGTCTATTTCCTTATTAAAGCTGTATATATTTTTATAATCTGTCTGCATTCATTTACGCCGTCACAGTGGAGTAGTTATGATCAAAACACACCACTAACATTGAAAAACTAAACTGAATGCTGGGAGAAGGAAGGCAGAGTCAGGGAGACACTCCACAGCACACAGATGCCAGAACCTTGCTGGTAGAACACAAGCCTCATGGTAAAATATAAAATAATAAAGATAGGTTCATTCTAGATATAAGAGCTAGCTAGCAATATGCTTTAAGCTATTGTCCAAACAGTATTACAAATAATATGGTTTCGGTGTGATTATTTTGGGGCTGAGCAGCTGGGAACTAACAATGGACTCTTCACAACAGAATAGTGATGACCTGGGGCTACAGAGACTGTAAGAGGGAATAGATGAATGGTGAAAGGCTGATTACTGAATGTGAGTACAGCTGAAGAAGTAACTGTAATATGCTAGTGTACAGTAGGGTGACCAGACAGTAATATACTATGCATTTCTAAGAACTATCTTAGCTGAGCAATGATGGAGTGTGCCTTTGATGGAGTGTGCCTTTAATCCCAGTACTCGGGAAGCAGAGGTAGGCAGATCTTTGTGAATTCAAGGCCAGCCTGATCTACAAGAGCTAGTTTCAAGACAGGCTCCAAAGCTACAGAGAAACCTTGTCTCAAAAAACAAAACGAAACAACACAAAAGAAACTATCTTAAATAAATGTGTGAGGAGATATAAAAATTTATACTCATTAAAATATGAGATGGTATACACAACTATAAGTTAACAAATAATTTTAACAACAAAATTTCAGTTAAATATCTAAGAAATTTTTTATTTAAACAACAAAAGATAGTATGGGAAACTGCTTCAAGTTTAATCAGGTTTTTCTAATTAAAGTCAGGCGTACTATTAAAGATAACAGAAAAATGATGGCAAAAAAGAAAATGAAAATCTAAAAGCCTACACACACACACGCATGCATGCACATGTACATATAATTTAATAATTGTGAAAAAGAATGAATTAGAAATATCTGAAACACTAGACTCTCCACTTTGAAAAAGCTGCTTAATCTCATTTTATTCATTGAAATAAATACAGAACACACTAGAGAGATACATCTAGTTTATGACACAAAAGAATTTCAGTCTAGGGTCAGAATATTACAAAGAGGATTTCTAACCCCAAGCCTCTCTAAGTCCTATTGACATTAGATTAGAGCTCTATGAAATCTCCAAATAGTAGATGCCTCATGAACTAGACAAACATACTCAATAGGATAATTTTCATTTTCTTAAACATAAGTGAAAAATGATCCTTCAAGGAGTAGACTTATGCTGCAGGAATATCAAAAGGTTTTAGAAATTTAAGATCTCTCTCAGCCCTTGGGAAGTTAAGGCAGAGGACTGTCACAAGTCTGAAGCAAGCCTGGGTGGCACAGTTAGTTTTAGGACAACCTGGACTGCAGAATAAAAAACTGTCTAAGCCCACAACCCTAAATTTAAAAGACCTGGCTTATATCCAACTTTGGGAACAACAATTCAAACAAATCAAAGTTCAATAAATGTTAAAAATTGTAGGGGAAGCCCCAGCCAATCACCTTGCTTGTAGTGCGGGGCCCCCTGAGGATATTTTCTTCTAATAAATATTGCTGGTGTGCTCCCCCCCCCCCGCCCCTTCTGCTTTCCTGTTCTCCATGGGAACCTCGGGTTCTGTAAGTCTTTCCTAATTAAAGCTGAATATTTTATTATAATTTCTGTCTGCCTTCATTTACACCACTACAAAAAATTCACTCTACATAGCATTTTCAAGAAATGCAATAACTACGCAGCACCGCATTAGTTCAGTCATCTAGCAAGCACTTTGTCGTCACATCCTGAACTGTGTGCTGTGTGCTGAAGACATTAAAGACGTTAAAGATTACAAGCACTGGACAAGAGGACTCTGATTTGATTCCTAGCACTCACAGGGGAGCTCACAACCTTCTATCTGTAACTCCAGTCCCAGGAGATCTGAAACTCTCTTCAGGTCCCACTGGGAAGGAAGTACACATAAACGGTACATGGATATACATACAGGCTATTAACATTCTACTTTGAAAAACTGTTAATTAGGGTCAAAATAGTAACATCTGGAGGGAAATACTTAATAATATTGCAGGCAGTCACCTGAAACTAGTGTACATACAGACAGGAATGCTACTTGAACCATTTCCTACTGTCTTTCATTCAGAATTTCAAATATGAGTATAATCAATAATTATCAAAAAGATAGTTTGTATATAAAATGTGCTCAAATTTTAAAAATATCTGTATACTGTTTGCTATGAAAGAGTCTATTTTAAAATAGAACAAGGGTGATTTATCATTTTCCAGCCCCAGTTAAACATGCAAGACAACAGAAATAGAACAATTAAGTGTAACACATTGCATCTATTTATATAATAAATATATAATAAATCCATCTACAAATATGTCTTAGACTAATTTTTTAACATAACAAATAAAGAAGTTTCTTACCTTTCCTCTGGAGTATCTACATGAAATGTTCTCTCTATAACAGTGGTCCACTGAAGACATCTGATAATAAATGTATTTGGCTTTGGTCGTTCTGTTTTCATTAACTGGCATTCTACAAATAAAGTTAAACATCTCTTTATATATACAAATACTTAAACTGTTAAGTAAGTAGTTAACAACTACACAATGTTATTCTGAACAGAATGCACTCCCACTGACTGTCTTCCACAGAGTCAAGGTTATTCTCAACCCGACCTTAGTGTTTCTTTCCAGCTCATCACTACTATGACCAGTTCAACCAGCTAAACAAAACTCTTGAATTTTTTCCAAACACAACTTGTTCTTTCTGTATCTTTAACTTTGCTTCAGCAGCTACTACTATCTGAAACAACTATTCATTTTACTCCTCCAAATCTGTAAGCCCCAACTGTCATAGCAATATCAATCCTTTAAGGGCTAAGTGAAATCATACTCATTTCATTTAAATTATTATTAGTATTATTATTTTTACTTTTTAGCACAGACTTACCATTTCACCCTCTATAGTTTCATTATGCTACTTGTTTTTCACCTGATATTGTACTACAGGACCAAACATATTAAGGTAGTTTTTACCCTATGAAGTCGTCTAAAACAATAAACTTCTTATAATTCTTGGTATCCAGACTTACTAGAATTAGTCAGTCATGAACTGATTAGATTCTGTCAAGGAATATCTAGGAAGACTTCAAAGAAAAGATTGTTCCTTTTCCCTCTAATCTTAATACTACTTTAACTTGATTGCACTGAATTAAAAAATACATTTTTACATTTTTATTTACTTCCCTTCCTTCATTTACCTAATTTTGTTTATGAAAACTGATAAATCTTCTTTCTTCTTTTTCCGCTTAATCTCTTATTCTTTTCTACCCCTTTATAATATTCGTTTCAGTTTCCCCTCTTAATTTATTTCTTCTTGCTTCTCCTCTATTTCTATCCTTCCTTGTTCCTGTGTTAGCTTGAATGAAAATACTCCCATTTAATCATTTGTTTGAAAGTTTGGTCCAAAGTTGGGAAGGCCTTGATGGAAACTGTGTGTCAGTAGGGCTGAGCTTTAAGGTTTCAAAAGTCTACACCTCTCTCTCTCTCTCTCTCTCTCTCTCTCTCTGTGTGTGTGTGTGTGTGTCTGTCTGTCTGTCTGTCTCTGTGTGTGTGTGTCTGTCTGTCTCTGTGTGTCTGTCTGTCTGTCTGTTTCTACTCTACACCTCATATCTATCTGTGTGTCTGTCTCTACTCTATACCTCATCCTTCTAGATCAGATAGATGTAACTGTCAGCTACTGTCCCAGCACCAAGCCTGCCTGCCTGCCATCATGATCTCTGTGTAATGGTCATAGTCACTCTTAACCTCTGAAACTGTGAGACCCAAATTAAACTGTAATACCTTGGTCACAGTGCTTTGTCACTGCAGTAGGAAACCAACTAAGACACCGACTTCATTGTATTAATTATATTCATACATATCCTACTTAATTTTTAACTCGATAGCACATTATAGTCATTTTTCCATTTGCTATTTTTTCATCATTGGTATACTAGAAGGCTTAAACAGAAATTAAGCAAATGTTTGTATTTCTATGACTTGATGCTGTTAAAGCAGGTTGGTTTTTGCTAAGTTTTACTAGGGATTAAGCCTTCAAGAGCAGCTGTTGATAAGATCCCCAAATAAAACCAGAAGAAAAAGCCACACTAAGAGACATGCAAATTATAGCAAAAAGATACAAGAAATATAAAAAACTAAGGTATCACGATTCCTCCAAATGATCAGTAACACATCAACTACCAAATATAAAAATGGGAGGTAAAAATATCATAAATTTATCAGTTAAAATAAAGACATGAAAAAATATAAAAATAAGCAGATGAATTCAATCCAAAAACCAGAGAGTCGGCAACATATGTGAAAAGAGGAAAATGGAGAGGAAGTAATCAGCAATATTTATAAACCACGAAAATAGAAGAAAATTTAAAAAGGAAACTGATTCACAGAGGAGGTAAACTGGAAATGAAAATTTTAATGGGGAGAAAAGGTAGGTGCATAACAGAAAGCACCATCAATAGATTCCACCAGGTGAAGACACACTAGAACAAATCAGAGATAAAAGTCAACAAAGAACTACAATTAAACATCAATAAGGAAAAGTAAGTAACTGGGAATGACCAAAACATCTAAGAATTATGAAATATGATCAAGGTTGCAATCCATTAATCCATAGAATAGAAAGATCATAAATAAACATTAAAGGAATTGAAAATGTGTTTTATGAAATTATAACAGAAAACTTCCTAAATCTATAGAGACAGACATCCAAACACAAGAGATGCTTAAAATTCCAAGCAGATATAGAAATCTCTTCAAAGCACAAGTCACACGGTAATATAATCCAATGCAAAGAGACAATACTAAAAGCTCAAAGGGAAAAGCCTCCAACTCACAAAGGCAAACATATTAGAATTCAGCATAAAATCAGATCATTTATTAGTATCCTTACAAGTTAGGAAACATGGAACTTTGTTACCCAACAAAGATAGCTATGGATACTGACAAAGACAAAAGGACATTTAAAGACAAGCACAAACTAAAGCAGTCTATGATCACCAATTCAGCACTACAGGAGATATTCATTTAAAGGAACACTACACACAGAAAGTAAGGCAGTCCAGTCACAAGAGCATAGAAAAGAGCAAATTTCATGATCAGAACGCATGAAGAAAAGAAACCTAAGAAAAGAGTTCATCATGTTCAGTGTAGTAAACCAACACATCCTGATACTAACCGGAGAGAAAAGGGCAAACAACAATGGTCCAACTAGCCAAAAAAATAGCAGCAGCAACAAAAAACTATAATAATGAATGATCTAAAAACTACATTTATCATTTTACATACCAATCCTAGTTCCCACTCCTCCCATTCCCTCCACCTTCCCCTCTATTCCACCCCCATCCACTCCAAAGAGAGGGTAACACACATTGCTCTGAGGAAAAACCAAAGCCCTCCCTACGATATCTAGGCTGAGCGAGGTATCCCACCAAAAAGAATGGGTTCTAGAAAGCTAGTACATGCAGCAGGGATAATTCCTGTTCCCACTGCCAAAGGCCCCACAGTTTCCTCCAGCCATACAACTGTCACCCACATTCAGAGGGACTTGTTTGGTCCTATGTTGGTTCCTTCCCTGTCCGCCCAGAGTTGGTGAGTTCCCATTAGCTCAGGTTAATTGTTACAGTGGGTACCCTAATCATGGTGTTGATCTCTTTGTTCATATTCTCACTCCTCCCACTCTTCGACAGGACTTTGGGAGTTCAGCCCAGTGCTCCACTGTGGCTCTCTGCCTCTGCTTCCATCAGTTGCTAGATGAAAGTTCTACGATATTTAAGATAGTCATCAATATGACTACAGGGCAAGGCCAGTTCAGGTACCCTTTCCACTATTGCTTAGTGTTTTAGCTGGTTGGGGTCATCTTTGTGGATTCCTGGAAATTTCTCTAGTGCCAGGTTTCTTACTAACCCACAGTTGCTCCCTCAGTCAAGATTATCTCTTTCCTTGCTCTGTCTCTTCTTTCCCCCATCTCCATCATCCCATTCCCTCTAGTTCTCATTCCCCATCCCTTTCTCACCCCCTTCCTCCCATTTCACCATCCCTCTGTTCCCACCACAACACTCCCAATTTTCTCAGGTCCTGTCTATTTCCCCTTCCCAGGGAAATCTATATATGCTTCTCTTAAGGTTCTCCTTGTTACTTAGCTTCTCTGGGGTCGTGGACTATAGGCTCGTTCTCCTTTGCTGTACAACTAGTCCACTTATGAATGAGTATATACCTTGCTCATATTTCTGAGTCTGGGTTACCTCATTCAGAATAGTTTTTTTTTCTAGTTCTATCCATTTGCATGCAAATTTCAAAATGTCATTGTGTTTTAGCGCCAAGTAGTACTCTACAGTGTAAATGTACCACATTTTCTTTATCAGTTGATAAAGTTGAGAGGCTTTTAGGTAGGTTGATTCCCATTTTCTGAGAAACCACCATACTGATTTCCAAAGTTGCTATACAAGTTTGTATTCCCACCAGCAATGGAGGAGTGTTCCCCTTACTCTGCATCCTTTCCAGCATAAGCTATCTTTGAGTTTTTGATCTTAGCCATTCTGACTGGTGTAAGATGGTATCTCAGAGTCGTTCTTATTTGCCTTTCTCCGATGGCTAAGAATGTTGAACATTTCCTTAAGTGTCTTTTGGCCAATTGGGATTCTTCTGTTGAGAATTCTGTTTAGATCTGTACCCCATTTTTTAATTGGAGTATTTGGTATATTGATGTCTAGTTTCTCGAGTTCTTTATATATTTTGGAGATCAGTCCTCTGTGTGGTGTGTGGTTAGTGAAGATCTTTTCCCATTTAGTAAGGTTCCTTTTTGTCTTATTGACTGTGTCCTTTGCTTTCTGAAACCTCTCTGTTTCAGAGAGTCCCATTTATTTTTGTTCCTCTCAGTGTCTGTGCTACTGGTATTATATTTAGGAAGTGGTCTCCTGTGCAAATGCATTGAAGGCTACATTCCACTTTTTCTTCTATCAGGTTCAGTGTGGTCGAATTTCTATTTAGGTCTTTAATCCATTTGGACTTGCGTTTTATGCATAGGGATAGATGTGGATCTAATTCATTCTTCTACATGTTGATATCCAGTTATGCCAGCACCGTTTGTTGAAAATGCTTTCTTTTTTCCATTGTATAATTTTAGCTACTTTGTGAAAAATCAGGTGTTCATAGGTGTGTGGACTAATATCCGGGTCTTTGATTTGATTCCACTGGTCAACTTACCTGTTTTTATGCCAATACCAGCCTGTTTTTATTACTGTAGCTCCAAAATAGCTTCTCTTAATATTAATTTTAAAATGAAGTAATGTCAGTTCACCAACGAAGAGACACCATTTGACAGGCTGGATTGAAAAACTAAATCTACCTATCTGTTGTTTCCAAAATATACATCCCATTGGAAAGGGGATCAAAAGATCAAGACAAAGAGTAAACAGAAACTGAAAACAAGCTGTTAGAGCTATTCAGGTATCTGATAAAGTGAACTTCGCAGTAAAATTAGTCAAAAGAGATAAAAAGAAAGGCACTGTATATTAAAAGTGAGAAAAAAACATCGAGAAAATAATTATGAATAAGTATTTATCAAATGTTAGGTCTCCCATTTTCATGTAAAACTGATGGACATAACAGGCCACAATAGGTTTTGAAAAACTAATAATGCATGATCTCCATATTCTACTCTAATCTCTTGAAAAGTCATCCTAACTAATAATACATGACCTCCATATCCTACTCTAACCTGTAGACAAGTCATCTTAATTATAATCAACCAAGCCTAAAAGGAAATCATTAGCACAACCAAGAGCTCTAGAAAATGAATATTATAATGCCACAAAAATACTAAATTTTCAGATTATTCCTGCATGTATGCATGGTATATGTGAAACATGGACATGACTGCCTCTGTAGATATGTGGAGCCCAGAGCAGAGCACTGGGCATCTTCCTTCTTATTCTCCATCTTACCATCTCAAGAGCAAGCATCTGCTCTCAACTTGAAGATTACTTTCAGCTGTTTGTTAAACTCTTACATTAGGCAGTTACATTAGTTAAGCTTCTGCGGAGTAACCAACTACAAGCTGAATTTCAAACACTCTGCTTACTTTACACCATTCTGAACCCAGATGACAAAATTTGTTCGAAATTCTAATTTTTCTGCAAACTTGAAAGTCAATTAACAGGACTGTAACATGCCAAACCAATATATATAATCTCCAAAAGAAATTCGGAAAAATTATCTGTTTAGATTATATTAAAAAGTTTAGATTTTATTTCAACCTTTTAATCTTTTAAATACTAATTTTATCCTTTCAAACATATTCTACAGAGCCTGCGCATGATGGCAGAAATCCTTAATTCTATTACTCAGGAAGCAGAGGCAGATGGATTTCTCTAAGTTTGAGGCTAGTTTGTTCTACAAATGAAGTTCCAGAATAGCCAGGCCTACAAATTACAACCACCTTCCTCCACTCAAAGAACTCAAAATTTAAACAAAAAAGATTTTGATAGTCAATGTAAAAGGAACATAACACATTCCATTTATTATAAACATATGCATAGTTTATATTGAATAATTAAATGATGCCAACTGCAAGCGTATTTTTAAATTTATAAGTATAATATTTTCATTTAATATACTTCCTTTTGTTTAATGTTTCCACTATTGTTCAGACAAAAAGACATGATGTCCAATTACAACTCCACCTTAAAAGATATTCATTTATTATACTGAAGATAGGTAAAGTCGGTACCCAGTGGAGAACAGTCTCAGAATAAACTCTGAGTGGTTCCTGAGGGTTTCTACCTCAAAACACAAAACTAAACACTGGTTATTATGCTCCATTTTATAGAAGATCAAATCTATAAGGATTGACTAGCTAAACAACTTGTTCAAAATGCATAGCTTGTGTGAACCTGTTAAAAGATGTATCCCAGAAATATAAGAATCCAACTCTCATGCTCTTCTGAAGAGAGCACAGTGTTATGAAACTGTCTTTGAGAACAAGGAGACTAGACCTAGTCCACCTTGCTGTCCTTTCTATTCCTTTTCTGGTCTTTGTTTCTCTCCACTGATTTCTTTTCCTTATGAAGAAATCAAGAATAATTTTCACTTGCTAAAAATAGTGAGGGAAAGAAAAGGTTGGAGGTCTTTTATTTCTTGGCTCTGACATAAGAACAGGATAAGGAATATTCCCTGGGAGAATCCTGCTTCATGGCCCTGACTATTTCTCAGGTAAGGAATAGCCAAGGAGAAAGACATCAGTATCTCTGGATTCTTTTCAAAGTTGGATCTCACCCTGTACACTAGCAATTAAGTTGATGATAATAAACACACTTACTTATTAATGGCAAATAACCGATTCCCAAACTTGCCTACATCCTGCTCCACATTTGATGGAGGAGGGTCATTTGTTTGTGTTACTTTCATTGGTTAATAAAGAAACTGCCTTGGCCCTTTTGATAGGACAGTAGCTTAGATAGGCGGAGCAGACAGAACAGAATGCTGGGAGAAAGAAGCTGAGTCAGGCAGTATCCATGATTCTCCCACTCCAGACAGACGCAGGTTAAGACCTTTCCTGGTAAGCCACCTCGTGGTGCTACACAGAATATTAGAAATGGGTTAGATCAATATGTAAGAGCTAGCAAATAAGAGGCTGGAACTAATGGGCCAGGCAGTGTTTAAAAGAATAGAGTCTCTGTGTAATTATTTCGGGGCATAAGCTAGCCATGCAGGAGCCGGGCGGCGGAAAGCGGCCCACTGCCGCTCCTTCAACACACATTTTTAGTTACTGCTGCCTAAGCCAATTATCTATTATCCTAAGACAACATTATTTTTTCCACATAAGAGTGATAAAATAAATCCTTTTTATTTATTACATGACACATGATGAGTTTAAGATCAGTTTACTAACATTATTTTCTATTCCGGCAGGTTATTTTTCACTTTGTGACCTACATTCCAAACTGTACCACTTAAAAATACTACTTTGGTATTACATGGGATATTATTTGTGGGTTTAAATCTTGAACCTCTATTAACCCAAAGCACATTTTGTTGGTAAACAATTTCAACATCAATGTTTTTATGTTGTCTACCAACCATATCCTGCCTCTCATGAAATAAATACACCTCTTGAGAATTTTCTAGAATAACTATTCTTTGCATACATAAAATTTCTAGTAAAAATACACTGTAGTAACTTTGAAACAATAACTGAAACACAAAATTGACATGCAACATTTTACTGAGAGAATTTTCATAGAATAGAATAGTAAGTAAGAAAATAGTAAGTAATTAGGCACAATATTTTTGTATTTATTGCAATACACTAGCCATGACCCTTTAAAATCTGTAACTTTAACAAGTAATCTACAACTTCAACCATTTTAAGTATATATTTTGATGACATTTATAACAAAATGCAATTTACTGCTTCAAAATTTTTTTCTGCTTAGTATCATTTTTCCCTTTAAGATAAGATCTCATGTACCCCAGGCTGGCCTCAAATATAACTTTTAGCTGAAAATGACCTTGAACTTCAATCATCTTGGCTTTCTACCATGAGTGCTGAGATTACAATCCTGCACCATCAGATCCAATTTGACAAGGTGTTAGGACTGAACTTTGGGCTTTGTGAATTCTAGGAAGGAAGTCTATCAACTAATCTATTTTTGAATCTTAGAATTTGTTCAACTCTGTTAGTCTATAGCAATTTTGCTTATTCCTTATTCAGTAAAATTATCTATAAGAATAAGGAGTTATTGATGGAGAAGGAACATATACAGTTTTGTAAAGTCACAAAAACTTTACAGGTTAAACAATAAATATGTAAATAATACAAACTACAATGAATTTTAAAAGGAACAATGACTGAAATATTGCTTTAAATATATTATATGTGTATTTTAAGCCATCCTATAAGAATAGCCTATAGAAATAGAAACTATCAGTATGCATTTTGGAAGCAGTAACTGTTGCTAGTTAGATGATTCAATTACCATGAACTATTCTGGCATGTTTCAAAAGCAATGCCATTTTAAAACATACAAAAAATCTAAAAATGCAACCATGGTAATAGATTCTGAGTCCATGGGTTGGGGGTGAGAGAGAAACACAATGACAAATTGGTCTAAAAGGACACTGAGACTTCATAGTTGGAAGACTATTGTGCTGACAATTAGCAACAGAGGAAGCAGAGCACAAAACAAATGAATGAAAAAGGCTGAACTTGCAGTGAAAGGCCTTATTATAGTGCAGAAACATTGTTATAATAAAGGGGTAATGTACTCTCCTCTATGGAACTTCCAAACAGCACCCCAATCTCTTTTCTCTTCCTCTGCATTGCATTTTTTCATTAGCATCTGCTTGATTATGTATTATTTCCAACCCAAAACAACTCCTCTATATCATTTCTAAATACTGAGGTTGAAAGGCCCTTCCTTCCACTCTGGCCTTAGGCCTCATTTAACATTACAAGAAATATAACAAATGTTTTTAAATCAACAAAGACATGGGAGGGGTCAGTAAGGCAGTGATATAGCACTAACAGTTCTGGAGAAGTGGCAAAACATGAGAACCTCAAATTCAATTTGCAAAAATGATACTATATAATTTACCCAAAATATCCAGAGGGTCTTTTCTCTGAAACTTAAAGTCTATGCTATAACTTCTGTTGTAATTCAAAGAGCAATGTTGAAGACTGTAAGCACTAGTGATTCCTCCGTATTGTTCCACTTTCCTTAAATGGAAGTAACCTAAAACTCTGAAATTTATCTTTATATATTAGATGAGAATGACAAGATTTGATCTATGACACTGACAAATTAGTGAAGAGACACAGTAAGTCCTTACCTTCTGAAGTTCCCACTAGAAAAACGTTGACCCTGAAGCCCTAAGCAGGTGGACACGCTGCAGTGAGGAGGGAGACCATAATGAGTGCTGGCTCAAAGCCTGAGCACCATGGATGTGTTCAAAGTTCTAGCACTGAGACAAGTATTGCCACACTGCAGACATGGTATTTTTTTTTTATAAAAAAAAAGCAACAATGAATGTGTACAATGCATAATAGGCAAGTGCTTAATTAGCAGTAATGTATTATTAGTAGTAGTCTCATTTGAATAATGATTTAAGAATTTGGAATCAGCAATTTTGTAAAGTAAGGACTTTCAAGATGATCCAACTCCTTTATTATACATATGATAAAATTCTGATTTGGGTCAGTTATGTGATCTGCTCAAAATTCCACAATATTTTATTTACAAAATAATCATTGTTTAACAAAATAACCACTACATCTGCATTCACCCTGATCTACCCTAAATAGTTTCACCATACTCAAAATATACTCTAAGAATCTAAGAGTCTATGTGGATGCACCATATATCAGACCTGGAAGATCACATTTTCCGTGGGTATTGGCTACTTATTACTTGAGGAATCTTAACTTCATATATAATCAAATTGAACTCAAGCTAAGAATTAGAGTTACTTGCTTTGAGACTGTAAGAACATGTTTAATGTCTATAAGGCAGCTTTACTATCTAATTTTTCTTTAAAAGGAATAATGTTTAAGCCATGCTTCTCATGGTGAATATATTTACAAAAAGTCAAATATGTAATTCATAGTAGGTTTTTTTACTGTCAATTCTTTCCTTACTGATAGGAAATTTTCTACTTAATTTTAAGATGTGATTAAAGCACTAATTATGATAGGCACAATTAATTATTGTATTTAAACTACACACAATCTCTACTTTCTAAAAATTCAAGCTTTAAGTTGCAAAAAATGATTTGCTAAAAAGAAAGTCAAGGACTAAATTAGATAAAAATATGTGTACTCAAGCAAACATCTTGTACATATTTTATCAGGTCATAACTGATTGCATTTGGAAAGCAGCAGGCAGAATTGGTCTACCATTCAAATATGAAAGGATATCACAGAAGAAAATACAAGGGTCAGCAATAATAAAAGATAACAATATAAGGATCCTTAACTCTGCATCAAAGTTGGCTTGGTATCTCGTGGTCTATACATTTAATAAATTCTGGCCCGAATAACTGAAATATACTGACCTATCAATAAGCAATTCAAGGCAAAACAAACTCTACAGTAAGTTCACCATGTGTGACTTGTTACATACACCTTGATTAGATAGTGCTCAACCCAACCATCCTTCTTCTCTCTACCCACATTACTACACCATTCCCACATGAATGAAATATTTTAAGAGATATCTATCCTTTGCAAGCTAAAAATTATAGTTAAGAGCATTTTTAGTTTAAAAATATTACCCTTAAGATGAGACTTGAAATGCAATATTTATCTGTGTCAATAAATTTATTTTATAAGTTACTAAACAAGACAAGAAATAGCAATGATACTAGAGAAACTGTACATGAAACACCAGGTAAGATAACAGAATTCCTAACTCTGGCTTTAAGAAAAGAAATACCTGGAGTGGGTAAAGCAATCTATTAACTAATTCAAGTGGCATGTTTCTTTCTTTCCGGTATCCCTCTGAGGTGGTTAATTTTTTTTGTTTTGTTTTGTTTTTTGAGACAGAGTTTCTCTGTAGCTTTGGAGCCTGTCCTGGAACTAGCTCTTGTAGACCAGGCTAGCCTTGAACTCACAGAGATCCTCCAACCTCTGCCTCCTGAGTGCTGGGATTAAAGGCAAGTGCCACCACCTCCCGGCTGTGATGGTTAACTTGAGTCACCTAAGAGGAGGGAACCCCAAGTGAGAAATGCCTCCATAAGACTGGTATGTAGGCAAGCTTGTAGAGCATTTTCTGAAATAGTGGTTGATGTGAGAGGGCCTAGCCCATTGTGGGTGGTGACATCCCTAGAAAGGGACAGGTAGTCCTGGGGTCTATAACAAAGCAGGCTGAGTAAACCATGAGGAGAAAGCCAGTACGCAGTATCCCTCCATGGCCTCTGCATCAGCTCCTGACTCCAGGTTCCTATTCTGCTTGAGTTTCTGCCCTCACTGCTTTTGATGATGAACTGGTATATGGAACTGTGAATGAAATAAACCATTTCCTCCCCAAGGTGCTTTGGTGATGGTGTTTCATCACAGCAACTGTACCTTAAGAAAGAAACCCTTTCCCTCCATATTTTTCACACTATACAGGGACAGGAAAAGGACATACCATGAAGCTCTGATTCATTCCTGAGGATTCCATACCCACTTAATTCAAGAGGGAAGTTATTCAGGACAAGTTTCTGAGAAATGATTTTTTAATTAGATTAGTACTGTTACCTAGAAGCCAATCTGTCCTTTAAAATGTATTTCTCTAAACAATCTCCAAAGAGATTTTTCTGATTGTCCAATTTCTAGTGAATCTCCTAAACTTTATATTATAATTGTAAACCCTACTCCAACTCCATATTTTAATCACGGAACATTTCAAGCACTAATCCCAAGTGTCACAGAGCATTTTTGCTTCTATATTACAAATTCTTCAGGTCTACTGACTATGTCCTGTTCTCTGTGGAGTACTGAAGCTAACATAGAATTCAAAGTTCACATTTTGTTTGTCATGCATTGAACTTCCAATTCCAACAACTATCAAATAAGCATGCCACATTTTTCTGAACCTTTTCAAAATAGGAGACACAATATTTACCTATAAGGCTTAAACGAGATGACATTATCTGAAACGGTGTGGCACATAATAACATTTTTTAAAAGTTTATTTCCTTCCTTCTTTATTTCTCTGAGTACTCGGTACAATGTTAACATGACACTCCCAAAAAAGCTTTCTAAATATTCATTAGAACGTAAGTTTCCTAAAATATGTAAATATTATGATGGCTAATCTTGGTTTTCAACTTGACTATATCTGAAATTAACTAAAACCCAAGCAGTTAGACAGCTAGACACACTTTTGAGGGATTTTTCCTGATTGGATTATTTAAAAGGTGGGAAGGCCCACAACTTTTAGTAGCAGCCCACATAAAAAACCATGAAAGTTGGAAGCTTTTGCCTTTTGCTTCCTTGCCTTCACTCTCACTAGTAAGTTTATCTATCTTGTTGCTGAGGCATTCCTTCACTGGTTATTAGAAACTACTTCTTCAGGAATCCAACACAGAAAGCCAGCAGCACACCAGGACTTCCCTGGGACTCCAGCACCAGACTGGAAATGCTCAGATATCAGCCTCATGGTCTAAACAATTGCCATCAAGAGACAGTCACTGTTCAACTACCTGAATCAGAGCCTATAAGCCATTCAAATAAATCTCATATATTGGTATTTCCATTCTACCAGCTCTGTTCCTACAGAGTCTAAATACACGTATTAAGTTATATATACATATGTGTGTGTGTATTGCAAATTATGTTAACACACATGATAAGCAGTTTCAAATCTGAGTATATATATATATTTGTAAATTGTAATTTAGGAACACAATAGGAAACAAGGAAAAAGAGTCAGAAGAACTTAAACAGAATTTAGTAACAATTATAAACAGGTAAGAGATGATGGACCTTGGAAAACCTGTGGCAGAACGAGAAGAGCAGGAGTAGAGGCTTTTTCTGCCGGGGTCTGCTTCCATCATGGTGCCACAGACTGTAAGACGATGTGGCTTACCAGTCCTGGCCTGCTTTCCTTAAAACCATTACCTACAACATTCTCTCCCTTTCTAATGCAATAGTAATTCAATTTACAAACAACTTAATTTTAATTTCTTCCCAATATACAGTAAGCAATGTTTTTTTAAAAAAAAAATTAGAAAGAAACTGAAAGACTGTGAAAAGAAAAAGGCAACTTCTGACTACACAAGCGCAACACTTGTCGTGTGGGCACTCCTCAGCCTGCAGAAACTTCACCCCTCAAAAGACATTTGACTACATTTATACTATTACTTTCTGGTTTCTTTTTAAAAAGGTATCTATTTCTTATAGTGAGATATACCTACTATTAGACTTCATTTCCCATTTATCTAAGTTTCCTCACAATTAAGAATAAAAACACACCTAATCTTCAAAGGATTAAGTATATAAAATACTCTAATAAGTCATTCAAAGAAAACTACTAATAAATGTTCATAGAACTGAACTCAACAGACTGTGGAAATTTACATATAAAATATTCATAGAGGGTGTACCTCATCAAAAGAGTTTCCAAA
Organism: Chionomys nivalis; assembly: GCF_950005125.1. Classification (NCBI taxonomy): domain Eukaryota; kingdom Metazoa; phylum Chordata; class Mammalia; order Rodentia; family Cricetidae; genus Chionomys; species Chionomys nivalis. The sequence goes on along the minus strand of NC_080090.1, from coordinate 17,608,978 downwards.
TATGTGTTAGACACTGGACTCGATCTCCACCACTACCACAACAAAAATTATGGAATATTAAGGCATATATAGATATATTGAAAAGATATAAGGTATATAAACATTGATATGATTATTTTTATAACTCTTTATAGATAAGTAAAAATAGTAATAATTCAGCTTTCCCAAGTAAAAAAATGGAGCAACTCTTAAGATTTTTTCTGAGAAAAGGCATGGTATTTGCACAACGTTGTTCCTGACATATCCTATGCATTGCCTCCAAGTGCTGCAGAGATGAGAATATCTGAACATAAGAAAGTAATAAGGAAACTGTTAACACAATCCAGGGAGAATTAAAAAAAAAAACCTGAGCTGGCTGGTAACATAAAGCACTGACTGACAGTGTTTGTTTGTTTGTTTGTTTGTTTAAGATGCACACCTATCACCACACAATATAACCAGATGCTCAAGCAAGGTACTAATTTCTGACTTAAAATGCTTATGTAATTAATAATACCTTTCTTCTTCCAAACCCTATCATCGAGAGCTCTTGTTAACAGCTCAAAAGTAAACTCTGACATAACTATAGATAATACATGTTACTTTTTTACAAGTCTATAACATTTATTTTCTACGAAAATTAATTTTGAAAAGAAAGAAAAATTAATTTTGGCAACTAAACCTATTTTTTCTTCCCCTACTATATGTGCAATGTTAATATGATATCCAGTCTCTATATCAAATTCCTACATATAAAACTTTATATAATCCTGTAGGCATTAAGTAAAATGATCAACAAACCTTTAAAACTGAATTATTCTGAACTCTCATAATCCATATCTATATATGCAGCTTATGGCTCTCTAGACATACTGGGTTATTGCTAAGTCATAAATCTCTCTCCCCATATATCTTGATTAGTACTAAGAACTGATTTTTCTCCATATCTGATAGCTATATTTAATGTTTATTCAGGCATAAAAGATTATTTCGATGGTTTTAAGACCCATAATTTTCCACTTTAAAAACAAGGAAAAAATAGGTTAAAAATGGTCTAGAAATGTAGATGTTCCTTTTTTATATAAGATATTAAAGAAAAGTTTTGGATAAGAGACTTTTTCGGGATGGACCAACATGTGAAACACATAAGAAGGCAAGAGTTCTTAGAGGTGCTTCTTGGGGACAATTGCTGGTATACCTGCTTCACACCACGTAGAGTAAGAAGAAAACATGGGAAAATGGATGAACCTAAGAACATCTAGGTAGTTACTCACTCAGTCTTCCATAAAGAAATTATTTCTACTTTGTAGTTTAATAATCTTTAAATTCAGTAAAAAAGATAATGGCTGTAAAATATCAGGGACCATGACTACTAAATAGAAAAGCTACTTTTCTTTATGTAGCTGTGACAATGTTTATTTTAGCAGTATTTTCAACCCAATATGAATATTTTCTCAACAATGATCTCAGATGACCTCAATCTATGATTATTAGAAATAAGTCAAGTTTTAGATTGTACTGTTTTAAAAATATATACATTTCATCTCTCCTTCACTGCATTTATAAGATGCCTCATTCACAGTCCATTTTTTATTTAATACACTCAGATTAGAATAAAAGCCAATTGTTGTTATTCACATCCTTTAGAACTTCATGAATGTCCATTCTGCATGCCAACAGGTACTTAGCAATTTAAGTACTGTTTATTATTACTCTAAATCTATGAAAAGGGAAGATGAAAACTGCCTGCTATTAGTAGATCTTATATATGCTCCCTTGACAAATGTTGGATGCTTGGTGCTTAGCATGGAGCCCTTGGGAAATGGTGGAAACTTTAAACCATGGGCCTCCTGGGAACTTACGTTATTGGAACCATGTTCTTGAAGGTGGTCATTATAGGACCCTGGTCCTTTCTCTTTTTTGCTCCCTAATCGTAAGGTAAAGCATTTTTCCCTGGTACATGCTTTCACCACAAAGCCATGCCTCGCTGAGAACCTGCACTGAGGACAACCTCAAAAGTTAGGAGCCAAAGTAAACCTTCCTGCCTTCAGTTGCTTTTTTAGGCACTGCATGATAGTGAGAAGTACATAATACACTAACTAATATTCTAGTATGAAGACAGGGAAAAGAACAACATTTAAACAATAGAGGTTCATTTTATTTTTAAATATATATGAGGGACTGGTTCTGTGCCAGTGAGGCTGGTACTTATGGAGGCCAGAGGTGTCGGTTTCCCTGAAGCTGGAGTTACTGGCAGTTATAAGTCACCTGATACAAGGGCTGTGAGTTGAACTCAAGTCAATATTATACACTCTTAACTACTGAGCCATCTCTTCAGCCTAGAGTATATAGTTTTAATCCTAATATTTAAAAAGCATTACCTACTAAGATAACATTAAACAAAACTCTGATTTCAAAGATTTCATTTTTTTATATAAAAAGAAATCAACACAATACGTTCTCAGATCTTCAAAAATAACTATTAAAGACATAATATATAGACACTAGGAGATAAGATTAAACTACTTCACCTGATGAGTAAGGTGGGACATATTCATGAACAAGATAACCAAAAAGATATCTCTCTCTCTCTCTCTCTCTCTCTCTCTCTCTCTCTCTCTCTCTCTCTCTCTCACACACACACACACACACACACACACACCTGTTTGAGAAAGGCAAGGGAATAATTTTGAAGGAATGAATGAACAAAGAAATTTAAATATGAATTAAAGGACAAAAGAAAATTGCACAGCCAAATAGAAGTTAAGGCCATTCCAGTCAGAAGACAAGCGAAGGAGTAGAGGAGCAGCAAAGTCCCAAGGGAGTTGTAAGCAGCTCAGCAGTGCTGAGCGGAACTGCAGACAGAGAGACATGAAGCAGGAGCTGAAAGAAGAGGCCAGATTGAAGAGATCCTGGTATGATACATTAAGGGAGCTGGATGTCATCCAGTAGGCAATGGAGATCCAAAACAGGGTTTTCTTGGAGGGATGGATGGCGTAGTTAGGATGTAATTTCAGAAAGATCATTTTGACAGACAAGTGAAGGAAGAACATGAATGGCACAAACTAGAGGCAGAGAAGCTAGTAAGAATCTGCATCAGAGAGTAAGAGAGTGATTCTTTCCAGGAAAATCATTACAATTCTTATGTTTGAACATACATATTTGAATCTAGTATGTTCAAATACCTACATACTTACTATGTAGATTCAAATATAAGAATAAAATCAGCAGAACTAGATATGAACTGAGAGTATGGTAAAGATATGAAGGAAAAGAAAAGAAGAGGAACAGATCCAGGTTTCTGTTCCAGCAGAGGCAGAACTGAAACACTGAATAACTACGGGAAAAATAGAGAACCATCTTGAGAACAGTCTAAGACAAGTAAATGCTACAAAACATCTATGGTGGCAATAACTTAATAGTGAAATTAAATGAAATGTGACAACATAATTCTCAGGAGAGCAGCTTGGTCTGAATACATGAAAAAGTGGGAATAGGATGGACAGTTTGTAACTACAAGTTCAAGAAAAATGTGATCAAGTCCTGAGCCAGAGGTTTCTTAAATACTATATACTTTACTGTATACAAATTATCCACAATGCAAAGGAAAACACAAGGACACAGAGAAACCACACAACACACAGGAAAAGACGATCTCAAATCTTGGTCAGCAGATAAAATGCAGACTCTATGCCAATCCAGAAAACAAATTAAAACTGAAAATTAAGTTTAAGCTTAATGAGGGGTTTTTACCTTGGTATTTAGGGAAAAAGTAAAGCAAGAAAGTTACGTTCCATGTTCTCATGCCCATCCCATTTCCCCTGAACAAGTCATTAACCTAGTAAAGACTTGCTGAGTCTCCTGTGCTCCTCCTCTAACAAGTACCATTCCTATTCCTAGGGAAATGTCCTCATCTATGCAGTTCTCAACACAGGCCTTGCTCAGGTCTCCCCAACCTATTGCCATTATTATAATCCATATTCCCAGTCATATTTCCCCATGATTATCTACCTCTTCATTAATTCACATGCCTTGAATTCCATCGCTGGAGATGCCGAGGGAAGAAGATCTCTGTCAGTATGAAGTCAGCCTAGCCTACATAGAAAGTTCCAGGCCAATCAGGGCTACACAGTGAAACTTTAGTGGGAGACCCAAAACACAAAAACATACAAGTCTTCTTTGAGTCTTAGTTTCTAAAGTCTAGACAAAAATCAATGCTGAAAAAAAAATGTGTGTGTATGCTTTTCTTTTATAGAGTTTATAGAGTCCTTAGCCATGAAGTCAATATAGGAAGAAAAAATGTTTACTCTCCTCCCCCCGTTAGAAATGAGGTAACCACTAGAGAAATCAGCAAAAGTGGTTTCGATGAGATAGATAAGAGAAGAAGTTAGATTACAGCAATTAAGAAGTAGAATTAGGGGATGGAGAGATGATTCGTCGTTAAAAGCACTGGCTGTTCTTCCTGAGTTCAATTCCCATCAACACATGGTGGCTCACAGTTGCCTAGAGTGATCTGATGCCTTCTGGCATGCAAGTGTACATGCAGATAGAGCACTCATGTGCATAAAAAGAAATCCTTAAAGAAAAAAAATGGAATCACTGAGAATAGAAGGATTTTGAGAATTTTTTTTTCATATACTAGGGAACTAAACGCAGTCTTTTTGTTTGTTCATTTATTTGTTTTTCAAGAGAGGGTGTCTCTTTGTTACAGTTCTAGCTGTCCTGAAACTCACTTTGTAGACTAGGCTGGCCTCTAATTCAGAGATCTACCTGCCTCTGCCTCTGAGGCGCTAGGGTTAAAGGTGTGCATAACCAACACCAAGCTCAAACCCAGGGTTTTATGTATGCTAAACATGTACTCTACTACTGAGATATACCCCTAGCCTGGGCAATGTTATGAAGAAGGGACGAAAACCAAATATAAGATTGGAGAAAAAAATTAAATCTCTCAAGATTTTTTAAATTTTTTTTTCAAATGGGTAAAAAGCCTGTTTCTGTGAAACTGTACTTAAGTCCACATAGATGTACATATTAGCACTTGTGTGTGCACATATATGTGACGGCCAGACTACTTTTGAGGTAAATCCACGACTAAACCTGGAGTGCACTGATTAGGCTGGTTGACCAAGCCATGAGCTCCATGAAGCAGCTTGTCCCTGCCACTGGAGACTTAGAATAAAGGCATGCTCTGCTGCACCTGTTTTAGAGGGTGGCTGGGCCCTCATTTCAAACTCAGGCACTCATTTTAGCACAGAAAGCAGATAAACCAACTGACCCATCTCCCAAGCCAGCTCATGAAGGAACATTTTTTAATTAGTAAAAGAATAGGGGAAAAATAAATAAATAAATAAATAAATAGAATAGGGGACTCCAATTGTAGCTATCAATGGAAAATATAGTATTTCTAATATATCTGAGAAATACTAAGCTAGTCAAATTCTTTTAAATTTTAAAATTTATTTTTATTTATGTTCATATGTGTTCGCCTGCTTATCCCAATGTGTTCCACATGCATGAAGGTGCTCATGGAGGCCAGAAGAGGGTGTCAGATCCCCTGGAATCAGAGTTTCAGATGGCTGTGAGCCATAGTCAACAAGTACTATTAACTGTTGAGCCATCTCTCCAGCCTCTTTGAGAACAATACTGCAAAGTAGGCCAAGGCAAGTAAAGAACTATCAGCCAAAGAAAATAGGGTGTGCAGGGTTTTTTCCTGAACAATGTCTCCAAAAAAATTGTCACTCTCTGCCTTTAATACCTCCTCCTTTGTTTGAATTAGTTTTTATTTACTTAAGCTTCATGGGCCTGCTCAAACTCTACCTTACAAAGTCCAGGATGCTGATGAGGGAAGTGTTACGATCAGAGTTTAAAAAAATGACTGGAGAGGGAGGGGGAAAGGAGTGGAAGGGAGGGGGAAAGGGATGGGGGAAGGGAGAGGGAAATGGGAGGTGGGGTGGAGGCGGAAATTTTTTCAATAAAAATAAAAATAAAATAAATACTTTTAAATGCAAAAAAAAGAAATGATCTGCTTCTAAACACATTTGGGGCATGTGCCAAAGTTGAAATTAGGACCTTTTCTTTCATTCATGTCCTTTCAATTAAAGTATTATTTCCTTAATTATGTATATAATTTAAGGTTACCGTAAAGCCTTACAAACTAAAAAAATTAAATGATGGAGTCATAGTAAGATCTAAGGTAATAATCCTGAAAATTTGAGGTTCAACTACAACCTTACCTGTGAAAGTCAAGTACCAACAAGTATTTGGTTGTGCAAGTAAAAATTACAGATGTCAACCGCTATTTATTCTGTGGAAAAGCTGTCAGTCACTAAATAGGATCTCTTTCCACAGTACACATTCATTTCAGCCTCTGCCAGTGGAAGTGTGAGAGCAGATGTTGGCAGACTGTGACATACAGTATGTCTTTAAAACTTGTTGGGGTGTGAAATTTCATAAGGTCAAAAAATGCTGCATTTTGATCAGCAGATAGAGATTTTTCTGCACTTTCAGAAATTATTTCAGACAAACCAATAAAACTGCTCGTAAAATAAACAAACTATTTAGGCAGGACATGGAAACTGCTTAAAAGATTAATTTCTATCACCTTAATAAACAAATGTTCAACCAAAATACCTTTAGACTGAAAATACATATCTTAAAACAACTTAAAAACTCAAATGATACTGTTCCAATTGTCAAAATGATTTAAAATAATTTCTTTCTTAGTAGAGCAATTAATATATAATGAACATGTCTTGATGCTGAAAAGGCTGTTTTCCTTAATACACACATGTACAAGCACATACAAAAAATGTGCATGTATAATTTATATAATGACAGGGAGCTTTCATTTCAAAAATAAAAAAAAAAATCCACAAGAAAATTTCCTGACATGAATGCAGAGGGTTTTAAAATTAGTTCTCAGGGAGGATCTGGGAGACATATCCAAGAGGGTAAAGGGCATGATCAAAACATGTTGCATATAAAAAAAACTTTTAGATAAAAAACTTGGAATAATAAAGTTAGTATTCTACAATTATTTGTAATTCCATACTCTTTTAGGTTTATTTTTAAAACTGAAAATAATGTTTGAAGTTCCTATAAGGTAAAATTAATATTGTAATACTTAAATGTTTTATAAGATTTTCTTTGGTTATTTAATTATGTTTATAAACTTCAGTTTTACCTCCAATTTTTTCAACTACATCTAACAGATAAAATCCAATTAAAGGAGATTGTCTAGTTAAAATTTTTATCTCTACCTAGTTCTTACATACTCAAATTTGAACTTAAAAATGCTCTACTTCTAAATTAGCACAGCAAGATCCTTTTATTGGATCAGTAAGTATAAGCCATTTAAGAGCTTGATCATAACATAAAAATAAGTATAAAAATAATCAATGTTAATATTATCACAGTCATTTTGTTAGCTATTAATAAGAAATACAACTATAACTAAAAATATAAAATAATTTTAGAAAATGATTTCTAATAGAAAACATTTATATAATCAATCAACCAACCAAACGTGGCGGAATTCTGGAGGAAATGTAGTAAATAGCATGAGATATTAGGACCGATTTTACAGTTCCTTATGTTTATTTTATAATGAAAAACATAAGACACATAGTTGGGCAATTATATTTTTCATATTCAAACTCTAAGTATAAAAATAATAAAACTATATTGCACTGCATAAGACTGAAGTCTCTATCTTAAAGAGCTGAAAATTCTTACAGAGTTTATAATTTCTTTGGAATGAAATGTAAACCTAAACTTTTGTACTGTTTTTTCAGATACATTAACACATATGACACATAAAGCCATGCAAATAAATGAACCCAAGACGAATTAACAATTGTTATACACTTACTTGCTACAGAAAAGTTGTTGAGGGGATAAGGTAAGTCCACATCTTGAGGTTTCTCTTTATAGCCTATGAATGAACCATCTGTCTTCAAAAGGAAATATCTTGGCCTCCAATTTTTTATATATTCTCCTACATGAAGAAAGCATACATTAATGCCAAAAAATGAAGTCACTTTTGTGTAACAAGTAAATTATGATATAACATGTCCTGCACAGTGGCCTTCAAAATTTTAGTGAGGCAATTTTTTTAACTTGACTTACAAAAGAAAGTCCATAATTAAGATTCAGTAAAAACCAAAACAGTTAGTTGTTTTTAATAATTTAATACTTTGATTACTCATCTGCACCATTTTTCCTTCAGAAAATCATTCACCTGAAGACACATTTTGTTCATTTTTTTACTTTATCAGACAGTTATTATAGCATATTTTCAGCCATTTTAAAAAGCACTGGTGAATAACACACAATATATTTATGAATTTCAGGGGAAAACCCATCATAATCACAGTGTGAAATGCATGTTCCATCTTCATGACCAATAATAATACTTTTTGTTTTTCAAAAAAGGGGGAAGAGTAATTCCTTTAAATTTTTAAGACAGAGTCTCACTGCTATATAGACCAAGTTGCTTCAAACTCTCAATTTTCTTGCCTCAGCCTCCAGGGTACGAGATGAAACAGCAGAGGTGATTCCATGACACCTTAATAACTTATTGGGAAACCAGGGACAGCAGTTCACACTTGTTGTCTTAGCACTTGAGGAGGCTGAAGCAGGAGTATCACCATAAATTCCAGACCTTCCTGAGCTACAAAGCAAGACTGGGTGGTGGTGCGGGGAGAGTGAGTGAGTAAGGAAAGAAAGGGGGGGAGAGGAAGAAGAGAAAGCAGAGGAGAGGGTTACAGAGGCAGAGGTAAAATGGATCTCAGTGAATTCAAAGCCAGCCTGGTCTACAAAGAGAGTTCCAGGACACACAGGGCTACATAGTGAGATCCTGTATCAAAACCAAAACCAAACCAACTCATTACATTTACTGTAACACACACACATTTAAAACCTCTCTTATGAGCCAGTGTGGTGCCGCGTACATGAGATCCTAGCACTGGGACCACAAGGTTAAAGCTACATCCTGTCTTTTAGTAAGAACAGCACTGTATAGCTTTTCTTTTTTTTAACCTATCTCTTAAATACAAGTTTACTGGAATTATTTTCTTTTAATGAATTCAATCTATTAAAGTATGTTGTTATGGTTGAAACGTAAGAAGAAAATGAAATCAGGTAACTGAAAAAGGAAGACTATCCATACAGCTATGGGCAGTGCTAGGATCACAAGTGTATGCCCCCATGCTGGCTCAGTATTGGATACTACACTGGAATGCAAAATAAGGGATTGTTTCTAAAATATTAATGGTGATGTGAAATTTGCAACTTTATCAATAAGTGAATTCCCATTTACTCAGATTCCACATTGAATAACTCTTGTACACTGTACACAATTTTAAAAATATGCATTAATCATAAAAAGATTGGTTTACTGACTTCAGCAGTTCAGCTTTCATAGTTGAAACACCTTATATAGTTAGTTGTATTTGTTACCATTAACTGATTTCAGTTTTTAAAAAATCTCTTTTTAAAGTACTGGGAAGATTCAAAGCTCATGATAGTGGACATATTTTCAAAATTCTAATCTTTGTTCTTGGAGCTCATTTTCATTATTCTAACAAAAACTGCCAGTATTTCTTTACTTGCAGTGATATACTCTAGAACCCCCTACTTATTAACACTTGACTGGTAGTCACATTAAATAAATGAGAAATACATATATTTGACACATGTAAACAAGTAGATAAAAGAAGTTTCAACACATGCATACACAAACACACACATACCTGATGTCCTCTCCACTTTTACTATAAAAAATAAAAGTTCTATTCTTAGCAACTACATAATTTAAATTTATAAAACCGGAGTACCTAAATTCACAATTCCTATTAAAAAACATAAAGCAGTTCTTTTGTTGACTGCCCTCATTATTTGATTCTTACATATTTAGTTATGCATTCCTATATAATTTTACATTGTAAGGTGTTAAATCCCCAATTAATGATGCAGTATTTAGGTTCCAAAGGGTATTGCTAACAAGAACAGATTTATGATAAAGCAATATGTCTATCAAGCTGAATAGCAAGTGATAATATCATAATCATACCAAAGATAAAACAAATACATTTGAAAAATATTGAAAGATCAAATCATAAAACAGAATCATTTCTTCGCATGCAAAACAGAACTGAGAGACTTATATGGAAATATAAAACTTTAAAAAATCAAAATTTTATTTCTAAACCTAAATTTACATGTTCAGATGATAGTTTTTTTTAAAAAAAAAAACAAATACCTTTATCTTTTAAATTAAGGTATCTTTAGAATTTAAAAACTCTGATGCAACCTACAGGAGGTCTTATAGCTATCAAAAGTTCTGTGAAAAATGAATCTATTATACATTCTTTAAGAAAAATGCATTATATATAGTCAAGGATAAACTTAAGTATACCAAAGGAAAAATGGAAAAGAAAAAATCTCTCTTCCAGTAATAAAGTATGCAGTATTCTTCAAATTATTTTATTAATAGTTTTAATTGATTAGTATAATCAGCAACGGAGCTAGCCACTAAACTAAAAGTTAGTGTCAATTTTCAATCAAGATTCCTAATTTGTTTTCTGTTTTCCTGTCATTTTTCATCTATAATAAGAATGAACTTGCAGTATCTTTATTCAGTCGCTTAGTTAGTTCTAGGTGCTGAGAACACAAGTTGGAAACCATCCCCTACCATCAAAGAGAAAGAAAAAAACTCTAACTTCACGGACCTTAGTCAGTATTCCACCAGATTTCAGTATGCCTTATAAACGCCTGAAGAACGGTGATAAATATTTTCTGGGAGGCAGAGTAGGGAACAAAGAATCTCTTTTACAGGTTCCCACAAAAGTTCTGAAGAAAAATTCATATTTCAGCACGTGTATTGACCTTTTTAAATACACCTTTTCTAGTTCCAAAAACGATTCCAAGAAGAACGATTCTTACAGAGAACACAAACTCAACAAACATGAGTAAATAAAAAAATAAATAAATAAATAAATAAATAAAAACACTTTGTAAGGCCCAATATAGAGCAAAAGATTCCTAGCCTGAAACAGTAGTACCATTTTGATAAAAGTATTCCTATAGCCTACGAATTCCCAACTGGGTCTTTTCTAGCTGATCTCGGAAAAATAATTGGATACCTCTGTCACTACTGCAGTTTTTTCAACAATGAGAGTTAAGATAAAGAATATACCACAAGACTGCTCAAATGAAGTAGAAACAAAACATCCAAGATTTTAAGGAGCTATATGCCTATAACAAAAGAACTATTTCTGTAATCAATCCTAAATATAAGCTGCTAACAACCATCCATAAGGCTTTTGTTTGTACGGTGTGGGTGTGGGTGCGCGCATGCATACATGCATGTGTGCACATGATCAGAGTGTACATGAAGTCCAGCAAGAGAGACGGCTAAATCCTTCTGTCTCTGCAACCCAAATACTGGGATTGTAGGTCTGAACCACTGTACCCAGCTCTTAACATGGATTCTGAGGATCTGAACTCAAATCCTTTTGTTTATATATCAAGTACTGTACAGACTAAGCCACCTTCCCAGTGCCCATTTATTATTATTATTATTATTATTATTATTATTATTATATTATTATTATTATTATTTTGGTTTTTCAAGATAGGGTTTCTCAAACTTACAGAGATCCGCCTGCCTCTGCCTCCCTGAGTGTTGGGATTAAAGACGTGTGCCACCACTACCCAGATCCATAATCTTATTTTTAAAGATACTTTCATTTAAGCTCATACTCAATACATCAAAACCAAATTATCTTTCTTTTGTATTTATGCTCATAAATTTCAACTAACTTAGGAGACAGCTTCTTTATGACTGAAACAAAATTTCAACAAAAAAAAAAATGGAGGGAGAACATGAGCAAGGAAGTCAGGACCACGAGGCGTGCACCCACCCACTGTGACAGTGGAACTGATCTACTGGGAGCTCACCAAGGCCAGCTGGACTGGCACTGAATAAGCATGGGATGAAACCGGACTCTCTGAACAAGGCGGACAATGAAGGCTGATGAGAAGCCAAGGACAATGGCACTAGGTTTCGATCCTAATACATGAACTGGCTTTGTGGGAGACTAGCCTGTTTGGATGCTCACCTTCCTGGACCAAGATAGAAGTGGGAGGACCTTGGACTTCCCGCAGGGCAGGGAATTTGGACTGCTCTTCAGTACCTAGAGGGAGGGGGAATGGAGTGGGGGGAGGGGGAGAGGAGTGAGAAGAGGGGGAGGGGCGATGTGTGGGAGGAGGGGGAGGGAAATGGGAAACGGGGAGGAGGCGGAAATTTTAATTTAAAAAGAATTAAAAAAAAAAAAAGAGTGGGAGGAGTGAGAATATGAGCAAAGAGGTCAAGACCATGATGGAGACACCCACTGAAACAGTTTATCTGAGCTAATGGAAGCTTACCAACCTTAGCAGGACGGGGAAGATACCAGCATTGGTCCAAACTAGTCCCTCTGAATGTGGGTGATGGTTATATGGCTGGGGCAGACTGAGGGGACATTGGCAGTAGCACTAGAACTTATCCCTTCTGCTTGTATTGGCTTTTAGGGAAACTGTTCTCTTTGGATGGATACTTTGCTCAGCCTAGATATGGTAGGGAGGGCCTTGGACCTTCTCCCAAAACAATGTGCTTTATCCTCTCTGAGGAATGGATGGGGGTTGAGGGGTATAGGTAGAGGGAATGGGAGGAGAGGAGGGAGAGGGTACTGGGATTGGTATGTGAAATGAAAAAAGACAATTTTTTCTTTAAATAAATAATGATCTATGACAGTTAAAAAAAAAAGAAACAAGAAATTTTTCTAGGGTCACTCACTAATAAGCATTCAAATTTTAGAGGAACTCTCCTGATATGCCTTCAATTAACACTGTAAGAAGAAAGGGATGAAATTTCCAGCCCAACCTTTTCCTAACTTCTTATCTACTAGACCATGTGCTGCTGTTTCTTGCTTACCCTCTCTGACTAGGTTCTATCTACTTTGAAATCCATTGTTACCAACCCACACAGTCAGGCTTTGCCTATTGTCAGATACGATCTCTGTTACACGTCCTTAGCTAATTTTGTCATTATGTGGTTAGCATACAAATCTAAATCATACAATCTACCACATAGCTAATCCCTGTGCCTGTGTGTATAATGTATATGTATAGTCTATTGCCCCTAGGGTTAAAATGAACAAAACATAAGATTACATCAAGACCAAGAAGAAATGGTGCAATCGAAAGCCAGGATAAATAAACAAACATTACTGGTGACCAAACAAATTGTACTATTTTACAGTGTGCATTTTTTAATTAATTAAAAGTGACTTTAAAAATGATTAAAAGCATATTATTGAAAAATATACCAATACCCATCAAGTTGTTATCAAGTCAAATATATTATATATAATTATGGAAAAAAATTTTTTGGTTTTTCAAGACAGGGTTTCTCTGTAGCTTTAGAACCTGTCCTGGCACTAGTTCTTGTAGACCAGGCTGGCTTTGAACTCACAGAGATCCGCCTGCCTCTGCCTCCCAAGTTCTGGGTAAAGGTGTGCACCACCACTACCCAGCTATGGCAATTTTTTGCACAACCAACTGCCAAGATTTGTTTATACCAAAAGCAGCATGACCACATAAGTAATGAATTTTACTATAACTACATTATTAGGACAACAGGATTTCTCAGCTTTATTATCAATATTATGCTACAATTCCATGTATGGTCTTCCAATTTCCCAAAAAGGATTCTGTTGTTTTGGGGTTTGTAATGAGCTAAATGATAGCTTTACAAAAGAGGTATAAATCCTGATCTGTGGAATTTGTAAATATTATCTCGTATAGCAGAAGAAAGCATCGTCTCATTTTCAAAGAAAGGAGGGTAAAGATTTTTAGAACAGCTTCTCCTAGATTATCTGGGGGAGCCCCATATCAAATTTAAAATGTTTGACAGAAGAGTGAACATGACATATGGAGCAAAGGAGGAGTCAGGTGATCATAGGAACAAGGACAGATGATTCGGCATAAGATTCCACGAACTAGAAGAAGAACAGATTGTCTCCTAAAGCCTTTGAAGGAAAAAGACCCCTGCTCATTGTTTTGTTTTCTATGCTCTGGTCTCCATGACTGTGACAAAAATTTCTGTTGTTATAATGAGGTCATAAATACATGATTCTGTCTTAATGTTAGGTTGTATTGAAGAACTTGACAATAGCTCTAGGCTATGAGAAGCAGAAAGTCAGATGCAAGAAGAAAGATGTGCCAGTGGAGAACACTATATAAATACTCATATATAGGAAACCTATCCTCAAGTCTATTCTAATATGAACTAGGCTAATAAGATATAATAATAACTAGTTAAAATAATTTTGACATTGTTAAAACAAATATAGACATAATCCAGCCCAAATATCTGATATGATTATGGCTCTATTTTTTCATAAATCTCATAAAACAACCATTTAGAATTATACAAAAATTATCATATTAAAAATATTCTACTTATAACATTGGGTATTATAAGATGGGATATGAATTTATTTCATACTTCCCCCAAAGAAATCAAAGACCCTAATTACTAACAGTGAATAACCTTAAATTATTAAAATATACATATGACTTATTGCTGCTTAGGACTCCAGTGGTCACTCCTATTAGATGTATCAAAAATTAAAAAGGTTATCAATGATGAGGTACTCATCAATCTGATTACAGGATAAGGCCAGATCAGGTACCGACTCTCCACTATTGTTTAGGGTCTTAGCTGGGTTCACCCTTGTGAATTCCTGGGAAATACCTTAGTGTCGAGTTTCTTGCTAGTCTCTTGATAACTGATAACTACTTTAATAGTCATCACACAAACTTCATTCAGCAACTGATGGAAGCAGGCACAGAGATCCACTGGGCCTAGCTCCCAGAATACACTCAAAGAGAGGGGGGGAGTCGTAATATGAGCAAAGGGGTCAAGACCATGATGGGGATACCCACAGAAACAGCTGACCTGAGCTAGTAGGAGCTCACTGACTCTGGGGAACCTGCAAAGGCCCAAACCAGGCCCACTGATTGTGGGTGACAGTTCTGTTGCTGGGGAAGTCTGTGGGGCTACTGGCAGTGAGACCAGGATTTATTCCTAGTGCTTGAACTGGTTTTTTGAGCCCATTCTCTTTGGAAGGATACTTTGCTCAGCCTAGATGGGGAGAGGGAGGCTTGATTCTGCCTCAAAGTGATGTGCCAGACTTTGTTGACTCCCATGAAAGAAGCCTTACCCTCTTTGAGGAGTAAATGGGGGGGAGGGGTTTGGAAAATGGCAGGTAGCAGGAGGAAAAGTAGAGGGAACTGGGATTAGTACTTGAAATGAGAAAAGACTGCTTTAAATAAATAACAAAAACAAACAAACAATAAAAGCTAATCAAACTTCTCAAGTTAGGCTTTAGGAATTTTTTTTTTTTTAAATATCTACTCTATTTCATCATTCTCTCAGTGGCCAGGCATACTGGCACACAACTGTAATTTACACGCTAGAAGTCGAGGCCGGATTGCATGCATATTTGAGGTCATTCTGAGTTACACAGTAAAACTGTCTTCAAAGAGAAAAAAAAAAAACTAAGGAAAACACTGTAATGTAATGGTTTGGAGCAAGACTCTGGGAGCACACAACTTAAATGTAAATTGTGATCATGCCACTGCTTAGCTAAGAGAATTTACCCTTTCCACATCTCAACTGGAAAAGGAGAATCACCATTGTACCTACTCAAATTATGTAAGGACATAATATAGAGATTCTTAAAATATTTCTTGTCATAGATTAGGTATTAGATTTTGTCACTAAATAGAATCATTGCTAACTGATTCATAATCAGCAATGTACTTATTTAGGTATATTCACTTAATCATAAAACATTAATAACTATATATTATCAACAAAAGTCTTTCAAACTAGTGACAGGTATATAAATATTTTTAATATTTCTTTTTATTATTTTAATCCATATGTGGGGAGGGTATGTGTATGGTAACTGCAGATACCCCCAGAGTCCAGAATAGGGTGTTAGATCCCCTGGAGCTAAAAACAGGTAGTTTAGCACATATTGACAGGAGTGTTGGAAACCAAACTGCAATCCTCTCAATAGTAGTGCATGCTTTTAAACAGAATAGTTATCTCTAGCCCTGAAATATTGTTACTAACCAAGGGGGGGGGGGAGACACACAGAGAGAGACAGAGAGACAGAGAGAGAACAAGAACTATGCAATATGAAGTATCTAACTACAGCATTAGTTCAAATCATACTACTTCTTGAAGACAAAGATAAAATAGCAGAAAGGCAAACAGAAGTCTCAGAGCTTTCACAACTTTTTTCCTTTATTGATGGGATTTTCCTATACCGTCCAGGCTTGTCTTGAACTAAGCTCAGCAATCCTCTAGCTTTAGCCTCGCTCCCCCCAACACACACTCTTTATGAACAATTTTTATGAACTGATAAACATAAATGATATTTTAAGAATTTCTAGGAGCTTAGGAGATGGCTCAGCAGGCAAAGGCACTTGCTGTGCAAGCCTGACCACAAGAGTTTAGATCCCCAGAACCTACAGAAATTTCAGGCTGTGATCCCAGCATGTGCAAGGTAGAGGCAGGAGATCCCTGGAACAATATGGCTAGACTAGCAGAATTGGCACGTTCTGGGTTCAAGTGAGAAACCCTGCCTCAGTATATAAGGCAGAGAGTAATAGGAGGAGGCAGCTGACTTTAGCCGTTAGCCTCCATACTCACATGCTCACAAATATGTGTTCACCTGCAAACACAGATGTCAACTCTCATACTTTTGCAAGCATACATGTATGCATGTGTGTGCATATGCACATGCATGCACATACACACATACAATCCTAATAAATTTTGTTACACAACACACAAAAAAGTCTGGCACCTTTCAGTAAAGACAAAACTTAAATCTTTCCATAAATTATCTCCACCAGTACTCTAAAATAGAAATCTTCATGGGTTTCATTTTTTAACATCAGATAAAAAGAGGTTTAATGTTACCATTAGCATAAATATCTGTTTAATTTCATGGTTCACATCATATTAAACATTTAGTTATTTGTTAATAGATACAAACTAAATATAAACACGTGAGCTTCCTAGAAGAAAAAGGAGATTTCTTTCTACAGTGTATTTCATAAGTAAATGTTATCCCCAAAACCAAAAAATATTGTACAGTGCAGCATTATATGATAATAGCTTAACTATCTTAAAGTCAAATATTATATAGGAAAGTACATTATGTTAAGTATAGCACAACATCTGCAATCTTTAAAACTGCCTGTTGCATTTTTATGTGAAGGTGTAAAATAAGCTATAAGTGGAAGCCTGTTCATGTCTCTCAGGGAGAAGAAACAGGTTTCTCATTGAACTTATCATACTTTGTAGATGTCTTTAAAACAATCCTAATAATTTTATTTTGTATTCTTCACAAAGCAATGAAGTATTATAATACTTTGTAATTGCAAAGGACTACATAAAAATGCAACTATTAAAAATGAAATTTTTGTCCTTATAAAAATATATTATTTAAATCTAATGGATATGTTTTATAATTCAAAGACTAGTAAATCATTCCATTAAGAACGATGATCAGTAGGCAATTATCATGTTTTTTCAACTTGTTTAATGAGATAAAGATGATCCAAAAGAAATTAGAAATTTTAGTTATTATTTCAACATATAGTTTAACACATTAAAATCTTGGATATGGATAGTTATATATATATATGAATGTGAAAGAAACACTAATAAACATATGTAATTTAGTTCCTCCAATTTTTAAAAATTTACTGTTTAGATTGTTACTTCCTTTTCACTAGGTCATTCAAATGCTATTTCTTTGATTTCAGTAAAAGTAATAAATTCTATTTTCGATATTACTGATTAACTGCTATAAATGGCTTTGAATATATGCTAGTTTGAATAAGCTAAAAAAAAAACCCTGAATTTGTCTACAAAACACACCAAAGGCAACATAGGCCTTTATAAGCAATATAGATCACTTATTCTAAGTGGTTGATGGTCATTGAGCACCACAGATCAAAGACTATGTCTTGAAAACATGTTTTTAGAATTTAGAAAAAGGGTGTATAGTTAGGCTGTATTGCTAAAAAAACAAATATTTAATGTTGTGGGGTTAAAGAGATGGTGCTGTTTAAGAGCTCTGACTATTCTTACAGAGAACCCAGGTTCAGTTTCCAGCACTCACACAGTGGTTTACAACTGACTGTAACTCCAATTCCAGAGGACTTAATGCCCTCTTCTGACCTATGAACTAGTGGTTGTACAGACGTACATGCAGACGAAATACCCATACACAGAAAAAATAAATCCTAAAAAATTAAAAATATTTAGTATTGAAGTACATACAAGTACTAAGATGTAGAAATGAACAAGACAGGTATAGTTCAACTGTCATAAAAATTTAAGTCTAGTAAGAAGTTCCTAAGAATGGAATACAGAAAGTAAAGACATGAGAGATTTTAATGAAAATAAAGTTGGGCCCGGCACACATCTGTAACCCCAGATATTTTAGAAATCTGAAAAGAGGATCTCTTGTACCCAAAAGTTTGAGATCAGCTTGGACAAAATACTTTAAGGACATAGATGCACTCAAAACAAAAGTTTTCTAAATAAAAATGTATTTACTCATTCCTGATGAAAAACAGTTGTATCATTTTCCTTCACTGATTCCTTCAACGAAGGAGTCACTTCAATCTCCTTTAACTAACCAGTGTTGAACTATGAGATCTATACACTGTCTTTAGCCACAGTAAATAACAGCAACATCTCTAATTCTCTGCCATTCCCAAATTTCTATACATGTGCCTAGAGGGAAAAAAAGTACTTGATACTATTTGTTGTCTGGGAGTGACTTCAGCACCCAGTCTTTCAACAGTTCAGCATTCCATTGCCGCTTTGCTGACTATAAGCTAAAGAGGCACTGCCTGTCCTCATCTTGCAGAGGTTTGTCTGCTCCTGGACTGGACAATAATATCACCACTGCAACTGGAAGCATGGAAGTTGTTTACAATTTTGATGATTCTGCGTTGTACTTCCAAGATGTCTTAAAAGCTTTCCAGATGTACCCACATTTTTCTGCTTTTCCATATGTTCCTTCATGATTATTTTGAGAAATATAGTCAAGAAATTCTGCTTCCACTGCATAATGCATGAACTTGTCATTTTTATATTAAGTACAGTTTTCATGTCTACTTCCTAAGGAAGACTAGGGTCCAGGTTTTGATTCAAAGCTGAAGCACTTTAAAAAAAAAAAAAAATCTAGGAACTTAATATTGTAAGTCAGCAGTTCTCAATCTGCTATGACATCTATGGGGGTCCAATGACCCTTTCACAGGGGTTGCCTAAAACCAGCAGGAAACACAGATATTTACATAATGATTCATAACAGTAGCAAAATTACAGTTATGAAGTAGCAAAAAAATTATGGTTGGGGTCACCACAACAAAACAGCATTAAAGGGTTGCAGCATTAAGAAAGTTGAGAACCATTTCTGTAAGATGTTAGGTCAACTTCAACCTCTCTAAGACCTCAGTGTGGTGATCTGTCAATAATTTATTTAAGTAATTCTAGAACCTGAATAATTACACCTAAACTTTAAGCGTTCTGATATTTGTCCAATGATACGCAGGAACCTGTTAATAAAACCCTGGTTCCTATTGTTTTTAGGCAACATCATACTTTACACCAAGAAATAATGCCTTTTTATTATTCTTTTAAACACAACAATGTCCTAACGGTATATTATGGTATCAAATTTTACTGAGAAAATCAAGGGGAGTGGAGAACACACACACTGACACACATATTCTCACCAGCAGAAAATAGCATCCTGGCAATTTAATGAAGAATAAACCATGAGATTAGTTTACATAGAAGGAGATATGTTGTGGAGAATTACTCAATCTGTACTCAGCTTCCTGCTGGGTTAAATGTGAGCTAAATTATTATTTTGCTTTCACTTACACCCTTTTAGAATGTGAAAGCAGAGCTTTCCTTTTCTACACTATTGCAAAAACTCTCCATTTCTACACCACACTACTCTTGAATATGAAGTCATTTCTACACTATTTTAGTAATGAGGAAATATTAAAAGTACTGAAAAGGTAGAGGGAGGCAGATCTCTGGAGGCCAGCCTGATCTACAGAGTGAGTTCCAGGATAGTGAGCACTATGTAGAGTGACCATGCCTCAAAACAAAACAAAATAGTAAAAAAAATCTGCAAAGAAATGGATTAATATAAATATATAATTTCATTATAAAAATTGGCATCTATACTGTAAATATTTTCCATTTTTATCCTATCATCCACTAAATATTTAAGTCTAAACAATATATGTAATATAATCATAGTAAATAGTCTTTATAAAATCAAATATGGAAACAATGTAACCATAACACGAAAACCTACTTACCATGTCTGTTCAATGCCTGGAACAGATCAGGCTAATAAATAACTGTTAATTGAATAAATAAAGAACTTACCACTATTCTGAAAGACTACACTCATGGCAGAAAAACTCAGGACGTCTCAGTATACTACAAACCTGGGATCACTCTCTGCCTCCCCTTTGGTGTCTACTGTGCAAGTACTAAGAAGCTCTAGTGCTCACTATTCAGGAGGCCTGTGCTATATGGGGCAAAAAACATCAGGTAGTTTAACCCATGTCCCATTTCATCCCCCACTTTAAAAAAATTAGTGGAAAGAATACTGCTTTATCTTAGATCTTCCTACAAATCTCTCCAATGGTCACTTTCTAGTGGTATGACAGAAACTTCAAACCCATAGCTGCTATCATTTTAATGGTAATTCCAAGCCCTTCAAAACTCTCCTCTTCTTCTTTCTTCGTTCTTAAACAATAATCTCAGGCATTCATCACCATCAGGTTACAGGCTGAAAGAACGAAAGGGAACACAGAAGCAAAGAAAACACGAAAGTTCTCATTAAGCCCTGTGTTCATGTTTCCCTGAAGGGATGTTCTCACAAAAATGAGAGGCGATCATTGTAACATCATCACTGCAGAGATAGTCACAAGGAACTGAGACATAAGGAAAAGCCCGTAAAGGACAGAGATGACACTTGAACACACAGCTACATGAACAACATTCTTCTACAAATATGGCACTCAGTCTCTCTATACCTGTTTCCTCTTCTGAAACATGGGGACAACAGTAACAGAAAAATAGATCAATATTTATAACAAACTACATGTCTACTAACAGTAAGTATTATCTATTTGTTTGCTAATAAACTAAACTACCCTATGATAAAAAGAAAAGCAATGAAAAAGACTTAGGGAGGAGGGAAGGTGACGATACATGTAGTCAAGCATTAAATGATTATCTTTTTAAGGCAAATAAAAGAAATTCGAGGGCTAGAAAGATAGTTGGTAAAGTGTTTGGCACAGAAACATGAAGACTTGACTTCAATCTCCAGAATCTGCATAAGAAACTTGGGCATGATGGCACAAGTTTGTATTCCCAGCACTTGGGAAGCAGAGACAAGTGATCTCTGGAGCTTACAAGCCAGTCAGTCTAGCTGATTATGTGAACTCCCAGAGTGGCTTCTACCTCAAAAAAAAAAAAAAAAAAAAAAAAAAGTGATAGAGAATGAAGGCACCTGACGTTGACCTCTAAACCCTCTGCACAATCGTGCATCACAACACATGAAAAAACTTCAACTTCATTATTTACTGTACTTGATCCTGTTTTGTTATTTACCATTCTCTTTAATAATAATCTCAATTAAAAAAACTGCCAATATTCTCATAGAAATTTTCTTTCTTAATTCGATATCAAGTAATCCTGGAAATGCAATAAAGTGGATAGACTACTTAAGCATTTCATTTCTTTCTTAGCTCATTAAAAATGCTACTTGAAAAGAACAATGCAAAGGCTGTATCTCATTTTTTAACATTATTCCTTTCCTGTGCTTCCTCTTTTATTGTACAACTTATTCTCACTCTGACTTTAGAAACATTAAACTACTTATGAGTCTAGGCTTTTAAAATTACTTTGGAAAATTATATTTTTAACTGTTAATATCTTATATATAACCATTAAATATTAGCAAGGTACATATTCTTGATTAAAATTTTAAACTTTTTAATTTTTAAATTGAAAAGAAAATGAACTTCTATTTCAATGAATCCTGTTATATACAGATTCAAATGTAAGAACAAAAATTATTTTAAATAATTTATAATACTTTAATATCTATAGTTAAATGCATGAAAAAGTAAAATACACAGAAGTAGAATCCCCTGAACTTTCCCAGATAGGTGATTTTCTTATCCTCTTTGAATATGGAGCTAATGCAGCAATTTGCGGCTAGTCAGTTGTGAGAAATTTTCTCAACAAAGAACTGTGCTTAAATGTGATCATCAAATTGAAGAGCCCAGATACTTTAATTTCATTTAAAAAGACAGAGCAAATCAAAGAAAAGCAACAAGAAATAAAACACTATTCAATTATTCAAATAAACTCATTCTCCTCTTCAAATCAAGCTTCTACAGCGGAGAAATACCAGGGAAGCCAATTTTCAATGTTAAAAATGAATTTACTTACCTTGGCCCTCTGAGGGCAGTATTACCTAACACATGGCCAGATATTTCAGGAAACAACATTTACATATCATTCTAATGAAAATCAGATTTAAAAAATGGAAATGAGTATAACGTTCCTCATTATATATTAATATTTCTATCTTTATCATCATTTGTATATGGACATCATAATGGTTATTTTGAAATGCTTGTAGTAACTTTAAAGAAAAATACAAGATATCAGGAAGAAAAATATCTGGAAGTATCTTATAAAAGTCACCCCAAAAGAAATTTATTTTAAGTTATACATAAGTTATACACGCGCGCGCACACACACACATATTGTGCTGTTCTCTGTAGAACAGTCATTTTATAGTTTTTTAATTATAAGGCAATATACATTCTTAGTAATAAAATAACTCACAGATTAACAACTAAAATTAACCCCAAAATTTCTTCTTCAAAGCAACAAACAACCAATAAGTTTATTTGTAATAAGTTATTCGTTAATTAATAAAAGCCAATGCAAAGGTGAGTTATCTGTAGAGCACAGAGTTTCACAACTAATTCTCAAAGGGAAAACACCTTTGGTCTCCACACTAGCTCAGAGAACCTTGGATATTTTATTTCATTCCTCAAAAAGTACATTATGTGGGGAAATGCTTTCTCCAATTAATTTATTGACCATTTTCATGAAACAGATTATAACCCTGTAAAATCCAGTGGTGTGATAGATCATTTATTTAGCATTATAAAAATGTTAATCTTATCATCATAGTTTTATGTATAAGTTAACTGATGATTAGCCACACCTAAACTTCATACCAATAACATGAAAACACACACAATATGTAAAAAGGAAAGAAAATCCCTAGCTCTTAAAAAGTGGCACACTGAAGGGAGATGAAAATTATTACAAGACGGTGACAGAAAATTTACATTTACACAGCCAATCAGTTGCCATATGCTTAAACTGAGTTTTTAATGTAGATTTTTATATATCTTTTAGAAAAGTCTTTTTCTCCCTACAATTTAAGGTATTAATTCCCACTTACCAAGTGTGTTCATTTTTTAAACTCTGAATAACCTAAGCCTTTAACATTTTTATTAGTAAAATTTTTAAAAAGTATTACTTTGAAACTACACTATTCCATGAATGTCTTGGGGGAATTGGGAAGAAAAAAATTAAAATTAAATTCCAAATCTTTGTAACCAAACCAGAAAGTAGAGTGAACTAATCGCAAACACAGAGAAGGAAACAATGGCCATTTGATAATGTTCTACACACACACACACACACAAATATCTCTTCAGAAAGATGCCAGGCAGCAACAGCTGCTGTTCCACGTGTTTTCACTTACAAGTATAATATAATGAACTTTGACGCCGTGCTCCAATCTCAAACAAACTGAGTTGCTTAGTTAACAAAAAGGAGAGAGATGAAGGAATGCCCTCCAACTACTTAGACTTAGGCCTTTCCACTTCTCTGTCTAATCGTTTTCTGTTCTAAAAAGTGTGCTACCAAGTTTACCAACATCTTCAACCAGATTTTCACGAGACTAAAAACACATTAAAAACTTTAACCCAAAACATTTCGCAACATGCTTTAAAGAGTATGTCAGACAGTGAAATAGTCTTCTGTTTTCAACACACTGGCCAATATTTTTTAAAATTACTATTCATGTAATTTTTGAGGCAAAATTCAAATACATTCATATACCACAAAAACTAGATCCTAAATCTTTTTTCAGTTGTCCTGAAAATACATGTAGTACATTTTATTCATTTATGAAAATGCCTTTACAGTCATTTTTAGGTGGCTTCTTCATCTGTCACACAACAGTTCATAGACATAAACAGTCCCATTTCTTTTTCATGCAAATTACTTCTGGTAAACAGGTATTTTTACAGTATTATGTCAGTAAAGCATCATCATTATTACTATTATCATTGGTTTTTGGAAACAGGGTCTCTCTTTGTAGCTTTGCCTGTTCTGTAACTTGACATGTAGACCACGCTGGCATCAGAGGACAGTATCCACTTGCCTCTGCCTCCCTCCCGATTACCAGGATTAAAGTCATGCACCACTTTCCCTACTACAACCACTTTTTGCTTGAAATTCTGCACTGTCATTTTCTCTAATCCTAAGAAGCACACTTTAGTGCTGAGTGAGTCACTCTCCTAGGTGCAACACACCTTGCTTCAGTCATCACTCCAAGTTACTGCTTCGTACTAACAGAGAACATGCTTAACAGAAACATTTCAAAAGAAAAACCTTAAAAACTACCAGCTACATCTGTGTGGGAATTACTCATACTCTGGGGAATTCACTGACTCAGCTCAATAAAGGCATTTCCTCTTAATAACTCCAAGGAAACACCTCCATCCACCCTGGCACTTAGCCCAAGGGGAGCCTGACAACATTTTTTATCTGCAAAGTAAAGAGTTCTGACAATCAAACAATGTTTTAAACTTCCTCAGGAGATGAAGCCATACTTTTAGTTCTATTTGTTCACTACTAGCATTTGCCATAGCAGAAAAAAAAAATACCTCCAAAAATAATTTGAGATTACAATTAAATTAAAGATGGCTTATTTCATAGCAATTGCATACCTATTTCTAAATAGGAAAATGAATTTATAGTATATACTATGAAACTATTAGGGAAAGCCATTTATACCACATCTCCAAAGTATTGACATTCAACAGCTTTCTCCACATTCTCTTTAAATGAGTGATTTCCCTTCAGGTTAATGGAACAACAGTAAGTCACTAAAAACTGGATTTTGAGATAAGAATCTTCGATCTGTGTGACCACTTCCTTAAAACATCCTCTAGAAACTAGTGTACTCACTTCCCGATAGAACATTTTGCAAATACTAACTGCAACATCTATAATCTCTAGACATTCATCCACACCAAACAAAAATGAAGTACTCCTAACAGCTAGTACTGACTTTGTTTCAGACATGCTAAATATACTATCTTATTTAGTCTTTTCAGGTTCCTTCAATGGCTGTTATTATTTCCTTCAAAGCTTCCAGAAGTTTAAGTGACTTTTATAAGCTCACCTGTATTAGTGATATTTAAATCTTGTCCCTTTAACTTCAAAAGTACTCTGTCTTGAATATTTAAATCACTTCTCTGTGTGTACTTGCCTGTATTAAGGTTTGTTAAATGGCTCTGAAGAAATGAAAAAATAAATGACTAATATAGCATAGACAGGCAAGTTTGCTTTCTTCAAGCTTGCTGTAGTCAGCTGCTCATTAACATACTGACCTCTGGCAAATCACACTCTCAATTTAGCAAAACATCTATGTGGAAAATGTCAGTTGCTTGTCCCAAACTTAGGAGGGATATCAGTACTGATTGTGGAACTACAAATAATACATGCATAATTCTACATTTTCAAAATGAAAGAAATACAGGAGACAAAGTAGAAGCCCAGTGAAACTGATGATTATCTGTGTTTTCTCAGCAAGTACAGATTAGAGTAGCTGGAGAAGAAACTGACAATAAAACCATTTCCCCCTCCCCAAAAGACCTGACTCAACTTCTTTATGAGTAGAAAATAACCCTTTCAGAAAGACATTACTTTGGACTCAAGGCTGCCAGGATACTGGCCTTTCAACCACTTTAGGTATTCTTACTTGACAATTATGCTACAAGATCTTTTGTGTTTAGAAAAGCATAAGTGTACCAAAACTCAAAGTAAACAATGTTTCTTAGGAATTCATCTAACATATTCTTTTTTAAATTAAAAATCCAAACAGCATTTTAAAAGAGATTATTTTATTCATTTATTCATTTTATTCATACTCTGACTGAACTTTAAAATTTTACCAAAACTTGAAGTGTTTTAAAAAAAACTTTGAAAATCTCAATATAACATCACTGTATCATCTTATTTGAGATTAAAGTAAAATATTTGCATAAATAATTATTTCTATCTATGTGGAAAGAGAATTCTAGATATTCAAAAATCTAAGACCTAATAATATAAAATGACAAGAAAGATAAACAACTCATCAATGCTTAATGAAAATTCCTATTATGAATAGAAACAAAAACAAGAGAACTGGTATTTTTTTTAAAAAAAAAAAAGAATTGATTTCTGTGCAACCAATTTTTTTCCTTCTTTTCTTTCACAACTGGAAATATCTAGGTTCAACGTTTTATAGAATTACTTAAAAAAATAAATATGTTATAAAGTTACCCCTAGTGATAAACTATAGAATAAATCAATACAGTTTTAAATGATAGTTTTAAGTATTGACTAGTTAAACTGTCAGTGGAATAATTAAGAAAATGATAACTTAAACTAGAAATTACTTAATCAAAAGTTCCTGTTACCAGTTAGGAATTCACATCTGATATTAACTAAATGGGTTATCTACCTTCATTACAGAGAAGTAAGAAAGTTTGTATTGCCATTTCAGAAAGTTGTTTTCTAAACCTAGACATGAACAAGAGAGGGAAGAGGAAGTATTACACCCCTAAACTAATTAACAAAATCAGAGGAGGGGGGTATGCAGGAAAACAATGATAATTAGTATGTACCCTTGGTTAACCAAATCCACACATACATTCATTCTGTATATGCACAAACATCAGCAGCATCATAAACCGTCTCCAGTTCTAGCCATTATTCAGTTCGACATCTGCACATGTTTATGCGTCTCTCCAAACAACCTCTTGAACACCCTGCTGGAGCTGTCATTTTTTTCTTCTCCCTATCTGGCAGATGGCAAGTCAACAATCGGCATCAACAGCAGCCGAATATCTCCCCCTTTATCCTCCCCCCTCCTAAACAGACACAATAATAACTTCTTTGTGCTTCCCTACAATGCAGCTGCTTAAACCATTTCGCTACAAGGCTGCTTTGCCTTAATAAAAAAAAAAAAAAAAAATCCCTTCTGTCAAGTCTAAAAAGCAGCATAATGTTAAGCAAGCTAAAGCCACAGCACAGCTGCAAACGGGCAGACACATTGACAGCTCCTCCCTTAACAAAGCCCTGTGAATTGAAGGGGTTCATCTGAGGCTCACACAGTAATTAGTATAAAAAAGTCCGACAGCCTCTATTATGCTAAAGAAAAAAAAAACTGGACAGAACTGGGCTGCTGTTTTGCGTCAAGAGTTCTGCTGCAGAGTAGATAAATCATGTTGGGTTTTTTCCTCTCTTTTTAAAGACAGTAATAAGGAGGATGAGAGAAGCTAATTTGAAAACTTGGACACAGTAATTGTACCATATGGTGAGCATTTATCCTTTCTGAAATGCACGCTAACAGTCACTTACATGCACACTGCTTTGTTTTACAGTTGTTATTCTCTCTACCATATTCATAAAATGGATTTGAATATCTGATACCAAGAGAAGTTGTGTGTAATTAGCAACAGAACTGCGTAGGTTTAATTTATTGGCCTAGTACTGCAATCCAGTAAAATGCAAAACAAAATTGCAAAATGTCCACTTTGCAAAATGCCTTTTCCTTAACTCCAAAAAAATTAATTAATACAGATTCATTGAAGGGTTTCTAGGCTGTTAGCACTTCTGAAAATTCCAACAGAATAAACGATGACAGTGGATAAGATTTCTAGAACCAACCTCAAAGATAAGGTATGCATGAAAATGATCTTTTACTAAACTCATCTGTTTCACTTCACTGATACGCACAGAACTCTCACTCATATACATAGTAAACCTGGAAGAAACAGTTCCTTGTACACAACCTAGGTTTGTTCTGTTTTGTTAGAAATTCTGCTATAATATACTATGTAACAACAGAATACTTATGTAATAGTCCCAAGCACTGTTCTAGACTGAAAGGAGGATATAGTACAGAAGAGCTTACAAACACACAAACACACACACACATACACGCAATCATAAACTGACAATATTTTTGTCTACTTTAAAATTCAGCAAAGTATTTTTAATGTTTAAAAAAAGACTTAAACAGCACTAATGCACTATTTATCAAGGTCCATATCTATCAACTTTTCTTCTGAAAAAAACTATATTCCACTAGTTTACTAGTTTAAACACAGGTAAATTTACTTTAATGTGATCACTATTTTTCTTCAGATACAGTGTCATATTATTTAATCAACTATGTTCTAAACACTGTGGCATTCAACTGAAATTATTAGAAATCCTCAAAGTTTCTAGCAGAGTAAAAGCATAAATATGAACTACTACAATTACCACAAGTATCTGTCTAATCCATGGTGTGCTCCATTTAAAGTAAAATATCTTAGAAATTTTATCCCAAACCAAAACCCAAAATCCCTATTTAAGTTTCACTTTGAAATATATTTATCAATGACAATACTATCCCAGTACTCTAAAAGACTTAGCCCACTCTAGAAGAGATAATTACATTCAGAAGAAATAAGGAACTCCATTCAACAAATGCCAACAACTAATTCCTATAATACATTTCCACCTTGGCTTTAAAAAAAGGATAAACTTTATCCCCCTACAAGAGTGTGGTAGCTTCCCTTATAACACTATTATTGAGTCCTACAACCAATTTAATTTGGGTAAAAATATTTCACTTCTGTATACTGCTTTACAGTTTACTAAACATTGCCAAATATAAATGAGTCTTAAAGATTCATTTGTGAACAGCAGTAATTCGTTGTTTTGTCTGGGAAATACTTGACTAGCATCAATTGTGATCCTATATACGTTAAAGACAGGTAAATCCAATTACACTAACAAGCTCAAGACACTATCTGGTGTTAAACAAACAAAAAATGTATAAATCAACAAAGGGGATAAAGTAATTTCCTTTCTAAAATACGCAGAGAAACATTATATGATAATTGTTCTAGTGTAACTGAATAGCAAAAAATGAAAAACTTTGTTTTAGAAAACACATTCAACGATGAAACTGCTCTCTTCCCCACATAATGATAGAAAGCTATTCTTGGTAGAAAAACAAAGAATTTGGTTTAATTTAGGAATATCAAGTTAGGGATGTATTTGCAGGCTAAAAACAAGACAAAGGGATCTTTTCTATCACTTTCCAGATCTCGCGTGCAGGAAGTTGGGTCAATACTGCCACATCAGTTTGGCCCCCTTCCTTGAGTAATGTATATTCTTATAATAAATATCTCATCGTCATGTTCATCATCATTATCTATTATTGTTAATCAACATTATCTTTATGAGTGAACTTTGTACCTAGTAATCAGAAGAGTGTTATGAAAGCACTAAGGCTAAAGACAAACGTCAGGGTACATTTGTGCTAAGAGGCCTGCTTTGTACACTGTTGTACACAGGACCTTTCCTTTACTCTGTAAGGTCTGATATCCACCACTTTCCTTATCTGTCTTCTATTCCTCCCCAGCCCATTTGCATCTCTTTCTCTCTGCATGTCTGAACTATTAGTCACAAGGTCTCTACAACCAACTCCTTAGCTTGCTCAGGAGGATTTAGTTCCATCGTAAGTGCTTGTCTAGCACTTCTGGCAATTGTACTCAAAATGTTCCAGTTTTACTTCATTGCTAGCTGCTCCAGTCTTCTATACCCTCTAGTCCTTCTAGTTTCCTGGGCCAAATGTCCACCAAAACAACAGGAGGGGTAGGAAGGCCAACTTCCCTTAGAAAGGGCTAAGAATGGATGAAGCAATAATCACTGGTAATTCCCATAAACACAGGTAAGAAAGGGGGTGGGATGGTTGGGATAAGAGGAAAAATAAAAAGAACAGTAGGGACTGAAAAGATTTGTAGTTTATTGTGTTACTTTTAGCTGTTAGAAAATTTTCAAATAAATAAAGGCTTGTGACATCATTATATTAGTAACAAACCCCAACTCGCATGTTTCAAATGACTACTATATAGAACTATTAAAGCATCCGAGCAAGACAAATTGGAGTATATAATTCCCTATTAGTTCTAAAATAAAACATGTTTTTGTACTGGTGACTACTTTACATAAAATGTTCAGGAAAAACATTAATATTATAGCAGAAATATACAAATGATTTCCATATAATTACAATTTATTTTACTATCTTAGTTAACATTATTACATATTCATAAAAAAGTCTTGTCTATTGGTTTTAAAAGTATGAACAACTTTTAATTTCAAGGACTAGAGCCTAATAGAATACAGGAAGCAGAAGGAGCAAGTCCACCTGACAAAAAGAAGCAATCCCAAAAGTTAATGAATACCTGATTATCTTATAACTTGCCAAAGATTTACATTTTAGTTAGCATATTTGTTCTATAAGCCCATCATTTCATTGAAACCCAAAAAGGTTATATTTAACCCAAAATTTATAGCTACTATCTGTTTTTAAAGCAACCTAAAACACAACATTTAACTTTTCTACATTTAACATTTGATAAGATCCAATTTTGAGGCTCAATGAATCAAAAATCTATCAACTTCAATATGAAGAGTAAATATTAGTAAAATGGGATGAATTTTTTCTTTTAAAATATTCTTTCCAGTATTTCACATATTCAATAATACAAGGTAAATATCACCTATGTTGAAACATTATAGGAATGCAAGCCATTCAACTTTATATATACCTAAAGCATCGATAATTAGAATTCATTCATGTACCTTAGAGAATGGCTCATTAGGGGAATAATACAAGTAATGAGTCCAAATTTAACCTACACTATAGGACTGCAACTCCATTCCTATTAGCCATCAGCCATTCCATGTTTTCTGAATATCACAAATGCTTGATAGTCATCACAATAAGCAAAGCTTTCTTTCAAACTTTACGTAGAATATGGCAAATTTCCTTTTTAGGAAACCAACAGTGTTTAAAATCTATGTAATTCTTAGAGACTAAATTTTCTTATATGTAATATTTTTTTTTGCAAATCCCAAGAACTGTTCCCTATACTGGTTTACAGTACTCACTGTCACTACATTGTTGTACAAGTTTAAGTACAGTGGACTTGGCTGCCAAATGATAGGTTTTAGAAAGTGAGGGCTCAGACCTAACCAATGGGTTAATTCTTTGATAAATTCATATTATGATGGCATTACTGGGAGACAGTGCGAAGCAAAATATGGAGGCTAATTGAAGAAAGAGTCACTTGAAGTATACAGCCTGAAAAGGTATATCCTGTACCTGTCTTCTTTTCTCTGCTTCCTGGCTATGCAACATGAGGTAGCAACCTCCACTGCACGCTCCTGCCATAATATTCTGCTTCACTTGAGGCCAAATGCAATAGATTCATTTAGCCAATGGACTAAAAAAGCCTCTGAAAAGGGGAGACAAATTAAATGTTTTACCCTTTCAAGTTTTCTATTAGGTATTTATCAGAGTGACAAAAAGTCCTGACTAACAAAAACATCTTAGTGGCTTGGCACAAGTTTTTGGCTCAGGTAAACTCAAAATGGATCATCCTGCTCAGTGAGCCACCATGCTACCCCTCATAACGACTCAGCGTTTATAGACCTGGTCTTCTTAGAGGCTTGGTTTCCTGATTGCACCCAAAAAGGAAAATACAAATAGGATTAAACATAGTAGTTGCCTATGAGCCAAGATTAGAGGTAATATTCATTATCTTGGCTCAAATTTCAGTAGTTACCACTAAGAATCACAACAACGCCTGACTTCCAAATGATTAAAAGGGAGTTTAGACTGTGAAAAGAAAGGTTGTTGAGTAAAGTGGTCCATACGAATGGACTTGATGAAGAGCTGGCCAATCCTGGCTATACTAACATCTACTGTTAAGTCTCTAGATTCATCCTTAATTTCCTTGGCTTTAGGACAGACAAGTAAGAAATGAAAGCATCTATATGTCTAAAAAGTATTAAAATGATAAAATTTTGGTATATATATTTAGGAAAGAGTCAAGAATATATAGAGAGAACAGTTTCTTCTAAATATTTCTAGTGAAACAAAATTTGTACATAAATTAACTACTAAAAGATATTTCAAAGTAGTAAATCAATGTAAAGTACATAAAATTAAATATAGTCATGTTTTACCACATAAAATTTTACAACATTTTTATCCTAGAGTCTCAATCTGAGTTGACCTTTTTGTTTGTATCTAAAGATACATTTTTTTAAAAATACAGAATTGGTAATAATTATAATATTGCCTCAATAAAAGAATGAAACCAAATAAAGAGGCACTATCTCCAAATATGAGTATCTTTAAAAGTTATAGCACAGATAAACATTAAGGGGTAAGATAATTGGGGGAAAATCAAACTGCTAATCGCTCTTGCCTTCCCCCTTTTACTTTTCACATCTTCCCAGTTGTTTCAGGTATTTCTAAAACCTCACAATACATATCTCAAAAAAAGTGGGCAATTAAATCATTAAGTATTTCTATAACACAATAAAATTGAAAATAAGATTACCAA
The DNA here is from genome assembly GCF_950005125.1 of Chionomys nivalis. Lineage (NCBI taxonomy): Eukaryota > Metazoa > Chordata > Mammalia > Rodentia > Cricetidae > Chionomys > Chionomys nivalis. Next base: position 17,576,035 of record NC_080090.1, on the reverse strand, counting down.
TAATATACTCTCATAAACAATACTCTAATTCTAACTTTTCATTATTCTTTACATCATAGAAAGAGAATAACCCTATGAAATTTATTATTCCAGTATTATTCTATCCATTTGATAGCCTTCAATAGTCACAGAATCACAGAATATCAGAGTTATATGACATAGACAGATAATAGTGTAACATTACATAAACTTTCTGTTGCTGTTGGAAAATGTAAATGAGAAGTAAGATTACTGACAAAAGGTAGCCTAGATAATTTTATGAATTTCCATTTCGAAACAAATACTACATAACAAAATTTTTAACAAGCCAAACATAAAACATTCTAGGTAATCTCTAAACATATTTTGAAAATGAATACATTTTAATGTTCTAGTCACTAAAATTTGCATAGTTTAAAAAGTCTCAGGTGTAATGCTATTCTTATGAGCCAAGTTTCTAACAGTAAGAACATTTACTATATTTTGACATATCTTCTGTCTATATTCATGTTACAACATAATAACCAAAATTTATTTTACAAAACATATCCTCTTAAAACCCATACTGTTAAATTAAGACAGTTTTCAGGACTATCACGCTCCCAGACCAAAACCTAAAGTCATAGAATGGTCACTGCTGGCTCAGGAAGTAAGCTCATTCATTACTGAGCCTCACAATTTGAGTCAGAAACCACACAGTAGAAGGAAAGAATTAAATGCCACAAGATATCCTCTGACTTCTATACATGTGCCCCCAACACATGCAAATAAATAAACAAATAAATAAATAAATGTAATAAAGTCTAAGAAGACCTTTGTACTACAAACAGAAATAACAAATCACTTCAGTTAAACACACACATACACACAAATACAAAATGGAGAACCTGGAAGACCTTCTCAATCCCACTAGAAAATATTTTTCTAAATGTAAAAATATATAAAGATTTGTTTCTTCAATAAACCTTTGAATACGACAGAGAAATATGGCAAGTCACACCTCAAATATTGTATATTAGGTATGAACAATGTTAAAGCAATGGCTTATAACTTCAGTAAAAGAGGTAATGTGTCTCAAGTAATGAGAAACACATTTGAGAAAAAATTGAGATGGGGTCTCATGTAATACAACCTGGCCTTGAATGTGCTATGTAGACAAAAATGGCCTTGAACTTAGGATCTTCCTGCTTCTATCTCCCAAGTGGGGGATCACAGACACATGCCATCGCTGCTGTTTTTATGTGGTACTAGGCACTGAACCCAGAGCTTCATACACGCTAATCAAATGCTCTATATAGTTATCTACATCCTCAGATCTGAGTATCTATTTTCAAAATCAAAACTTCTTTTTGAATTCAATATTTGTGATTTTTCATTTAACATATGCATGGTAAAATGTGAAAAATACATGTTTCCTCTCTTTAAAAAAATCAGTTTCTAAGTATTAAGATCTAAAATAAGTTTATAAAAGTTCATGTTGTTATATTAAAAAATTAACCATATATATTTATTCATATATTACAAGGTCCTTTATCAATAAACATTACAAAGTATCTAAAAACACTATCCTAATATAAGGAAAATAATGTTGGCTGGCATAGGAGAGTGTTTTGAAGTGCTTTTTGAATACCTCAGTCTCACACTCAAATCAGGAGCATCTGTCCACCAACTGTCAAGATAATGTCTAGCTTAGGAGTTTTCCTGAATTCATCACTATTCATAGATGCCTGTCACATCTTTGTGACAAAGAAAGAAAGAAAAAAGGGGAGAGAAGGAGAAAGGGAAGGCATGTAGGTCGAGTTAAACCTATCTTTTTATGTTTTAATAAATATAAAAATTATCACCTTGAAGACAGGTGTGTGTGTGTGTGTGTGTGTGTGTGTGTCTGTGTGTATGTGTGTCTGTGTGTCTGTGTGAAGTACCCTCCATCTCCAGGTCTTGAAATCCAAATTAAAGTTTCTATAGACATTCTCATTCATTCACTACATTGCATTAAATGTTCTCACCATGTAAAGCTACTAAAGTATTTGATCCCTATACTTAAAAAAGTACAGACTAAGCCAGGTGGTAGCACACGCCTTTAATTCCAGCACTTGGGAGGAATGGGTAGGTTGATCTCTGAATTCAAGACCAGCATGGGCTACAGAGTGAGTTCCAGGACAGTCAAAACTGTTACACAGAGAAACCTTGTCTTTAAAAAAAAAAAAAAGAAAAAAAGAAAAAAAAAGTATAGACTAGTCATCAACACTTACAGAAACAGTACAATAATTGCTTATTTTTCAAGTCAAATCCAAAAAACAGAAGTTTTAAAACTAATCCACAAATTACTCTATGTAGAAATGTTTTTTGTTTTTTTGTTTTGTTTTGCACCATTAGAACACTGCTCAGTCAGACAGGAAAGAGAACCTGAGCCCCAGGCCCTCCAAAGAAGGTTTACACATAGTAGACAAGACAAGAAAAGGTTTGTGAAAGTGGAAGAGTGTTTGCCTAGCATGTACGAAGCTCGGTCTGGTTTGAACTCAGCATCTCAGTAAGATTGGAGAGGAAAACAGGCAAATCAAAAACCTGCAACAATACAAGGGATAACCAAATTCAAGAAAAACTGAAGATGGCAAGAAATTGAAAGAATGATAAAACTATCTTTTTATTCAATGTGCAGATCACTGCTCTCCTACTTTACAAGTAACAAGTCCTGCTGGCTGTTTCTTAGTTTTGTATGCCTGTTGCACACACACAAAAAAAAGATTATGTAAACTACTCAGTAATAAAACAGAAAATGAAAATCATTAAGGTAATTTTCGAAAGAATCAATAAGGTAATTTTCAAAGAATCAAATACAAAAGGGATACCTTCTATATTTTATTTAAAATGTTATTTTTGACAATTATAACTTCCTCAAACTAAAATACATTCTTATTTATTTCTATAATAACTTAGAGTCTTAAACTTTTGCACAGATAAGTGACTAAGGTTACTTAACACAAAGATTAAGGATTCCCACCTTCTAGGATCCCAAATCTGAAAATTCTAATTCTTGAAAATTGAAATTTCGATACCTATAAGGGGATTTTTATGGAGACAGGATGTCTCTGTGACTTTGGAGTCTGTCCTAGAACTGGCTCTTGTAAACCAGGCTGACCTCGAACTCACAGAGATACTCCTGCCTCTGCCTCTGCCTCTGCCTCCCAACTGCTGGGATTAAAAGCCACCACCGGCTCCTATAAGAGGATTTAAAGATAAAATTCATTCAGCAAAGCTCTGGTCAACAAATTTCTTGGATATTGAGAGGGATGAAAAACCACTACTATTCTGAGATATTTTGCAATATAAAAGGGAGTATATACACACAAGTAGTAAAGCTATGATAAGTGCTAAGAAAAGTTCTGATTAAAGTACTGGCAATGTTCTAAAGGGAGCTTTTAGCTTTCTGAGGAGAATAAATCAAGGCTAGTGAACTACTGTCTGAGGATGGGAAAGAGCATTTTGCCATCTGACTCCAGGAAAGCATAGTGCTACTTCTGAAGGGGTGGTGGAATGGGGTATTGTGCCATTGTTTGAGGAAAGGTGATGTACCTATTAGATTAACAGTTCAGTAAACCTCCATTGGTTCTATCTATACTTCAAAGAGAAGAATAACATCCTACAGTAGGAACATTACTCACAGCACATGGCAGAGATAGGACCACTTAGAAGCTGAGTTTTCCATGACAACCGAGACACTGAAGAGATCATATATCTGTGCCTTCCTTTTGAAGATCATTGGGGGTTTCTGAATATGCAGATGTATTTAATTCCTCCAAAGCCCCCTTGCTAAATAACAGTAACTGACTTATATGATTTAGCAGTATTAATAAAAAGTACCCCTATGCCACATATAATACAGCTAAAACACTTCACAACTTGTTTCAGAATATTTGTACACTGTGAAGATAAGTCTTTGTCAAGGCATCTTCTGATAGGTTTAATAAAGATTTGAATGGCCAATAACTAGGTAGGAGAGAGAGGCAGGATTTCTAGGGAGAAAGAAAGAGGAGGAAGAATCTAGGCACACCAATTAAATGGGAAATGCCAGGAGAAATGGAGAAAAAACAGAAAGTTCAAGATGAAAGAGAGGTTAAACCACATGATAGAATGTAGATCAATATAAATGGATTAAGTTTTAAGAGCTAGTTAGGAAAAAACCTAAGTTATAGGCCAAGTTTTCATAATCAATAAGAAGTCTCTGTGTCATTATTTGGGAATTGGTTGGTAATACAGAAAAAAAATCATTATAACTGATTCAGAGAATGTGCAAAAGCAATAACTATTTCTTGTGAAAATTTTATTTTTTTAGACAATTCTACAACTACTAAGTGCTTCCAAATATTATGATTTTCAATCATAGGATCAATACATAAAGAAAGATGTTTATGTGTACTTATCACAAACTTAGAAAACCAGAAAAATCTATTGTCCTTTTTAAAAGGGTAGTGCTTAAACAATATTAAGCAGGTATTGATTATGTTCACATTAGATGATGCTTAAGTTAGATATAATAATAAATTTTAAAGTCTGTTTATAATTTTGAAAATCATTTGATATACCTACAAAACATAAATATGTTTCACATTTGTAAACCCAATACACATAACAACCTAAATATATGTCACATACTCAATATGGTCACTTAATTCCATGTATATTTAACTGGTATACCTTACAAGTAGAATTTCTCAAAATAATAAGCTTCAATTTTATTGAAAAACATACTGTGATTTTCCAGGTTTACCAACCAACATTCTCTTTCTTAATCAAACAGAAATTTATTTTTCTATAAACAGTCCTATAGCCCCAAAGGAGTTATCAGAATAAATAAAAAGAAAAACAAACTGGGAGAGGGGGCAAGGTTAAAAAAAATGGGTCAGAAAGCCCACATTAACAGTCCTATTATTGATCCATCACTATTCTGGCAGTTCTTAGAAGGTAGGAAATCCTTGTGAGACAGAGATACAGATTTGGAAGAGATAGAATTAAAAAAAAGAAGTTGCTTTATCTAAACATCTGGTGTTCTTCATCACACCCTAGCAATACCAAATCAAATCAAAAAAAAAAAAAAAAGATAAAAAAGGTTCTATCAATCCATTCAGCTTAAACACTGGCACAGACAGCCAAGGCATGGGTAGTATACGGGCAATGCAGACATGTCAGTACTGTGTAAAAACCAGTCTTCTCGGCCTTCAAAAGGTTGCTTGCATACACCACAGGTTATGACAATAACAACATAATAAATAATAATAGCAATAATGATAAAATGTTGTTGTTCACATGGATAAAAGGAGAGATATTAACATTTAAAAGGGACCTAACCTACAAACACACACTGAATTTATATTGCTGCTCAAAAGAAGATTAAGGCAACTCATCCAGGTATCTTCTGCTAAAAGAAGAGAAAATAAAGAGCTGTCAGGGCACATTTTTAACAATGAGTTTATGATAAGTATTCTTTCCTTAATTATAATTTATAGGACAAAACATTCAAAGTCTTTTTAGTCTATAGAAAAAGAAACTCTATAGTATTTCATAGTATTCTAAAAAATTTAAAAATGTATCCTAAGCAATGCATAAACATCAGACTCAAAAACTATATGGGTCTTACTTAAGAAACAAGACTGGGAATGATGAGTGGTGGTTCAGTGGTCAGTGGGTCACAGTGATAGCTATGCACGTATGAGAACATAAGTTCAAATGCCACTCACCTATATTTTTAAAAAAAAAAAAAAAGTGCTTGGCCATATTTGCCCCTAATCACAATTCTGAGGGCAACAGTATGGAGATATGGGGATCGCTTCCTGGTCACCACGTGCACTCTAAGTTCAGAAGGATAAAGTGACAGAGTAAATGCCCAAGTCCTCTTCTGGCTTCCTCACATCATGTACACAGGCATGTGCATACATCCCCACCCACACAAAGGAACACACACATAAGAAAGAGAAAATTCCAATACTGATTTGTTAGCCACAAAGTTAATCTAGGACATGGAATTCAACTACACTGCTTTAAAATAAGTACAGAATTTTTATTCTAAACAGGTAGTGTCTGTGTGTGTGTGTGTGATCCTATGACATCAATAATTTAAGGAAAATAACTCAGTTTGAAGAGTGAAGACTAAAACTAGTAACTCCCCTGAACAACTTACTGTCTGTGCAATATAATTTTATTGTTCTAGGACACATAACCCCAGAAAATTATTTGACTGTCCATTACAGAAACTTCTAGAAACATCCATCAACCATTATCAACAATTTATAAAATTCTTTGATGACCTTCAAACAGATGCAGATGTACATACACATGCACACATAAACTTGTCATTACAGATGTTAAACCAAACTTTTGTTCTCAGTATAAAATACTGGATTTCAAATATGCAAAGCCATGCACACACATGAAAAAAGTTAAGGAAACAAAAGTATGAATGACATCGTTGAACATAAAACAGATTATAATTTTCTTTGTGTATAATTTTCAGTTTTTCCAATGAGAGTGGGGGCATTATAGAGGTATCTAGGAAATAGTATCTTGGTATTATTTCTTCTGGTAGCATCAATTTGTGTATGTAAGGATCCAGAACGTTACAAGCTATCCACTACAAACCAAAATGAAACACAAGAACGCAACTGCAAGATCACAAGGTAACATATGCTATGTTGTCCTAGCAATTCACTCTTGTTTTCAGACACCATACCTTTAAATATTCAACGGGCCTAGAACCAACCTGAGAAGCCAAAGAACAAACTCTACAGAGCAGAAGGCTCAGAATGATCAAGGCCAAAGCAAACCCCACTAGTTTTCCTAGATTTTGCTCATGCTTTCAACTCAGAACTCACGAGAGAGAATTGTCCCAGACCCAGAGCCTCCAATCATATCACATATGAGGCATCCCCTTGCCATACAACCAAGTTTTATCTCTCCTCTGCTGACCTTTGAACCTCATATAAAAGGAAAGCTGCTTGCTAATGCCTTCCCTACACAAACTCTGAACAGACTGTCCTTGTTGGGAGATCTGTATGAATTTCTACAGGATAAATTTGTTAGGCTATTTACATTCTTCTAATACATAAAAATAATTAATAAGAATTTACATTGTAATTGAACTTGAGGTCATAACCCGTACCCCAAGTCAAGTCCATTCATTTGTTCCCTTATGTGTCATCTAGAATCTCAAATGTCACACTCTGATAAGTACTACACTAGTCCTGGGTTAAAAACAAGAATGTAGAACTCTCAAGCAAATGAATCAGCAATACAATCTTCTGGGAGCCAAAGGAAACGGGCTTTTTTCTACTCTCTATAGAAATTGTCCTCTTTATTTATTAACACTCCCATATCGGGGTTTCTGAGGTCTTACAGCACAATCAGAGTGTTTTTCAGAGGACAGAGAAACCACACTTAAATCTCTAGAATGTCAAGTAATGACCAACAGTCTCCAACTTTAATAAGAGCAGGCATAGATGCCTGCATGGATCTGAGTGTGGTGGGAGCTGGGGAAGGAACCAATTACCAGAGCCAAACAGCATTTTGGAAGTCCCATTTTTTTTTCTCTGCATCATATCAAAAGGCCCAAAATCTGGAATTTGGGGTCTACATATCCTACAGCAGAGTCACTTAACAATCTAATTACAACGCTAGAGTATAAGTTTAAAAAAAAAAATGTATTTTGTCCTCTCTCTCTCTCTCTCTCTCTCTCTCTCTCTCTCTCTCTCTCACACACACACACACACACACATACCACACACAGTTTCCACTATGAATTAAGTTGAACTATCTAATAAACTTGACACATATCAATTTTTATAATTACTGAATGTCAAATGTGTTTTTGAATAATAGTCTCAGACCCTAGTAAATAAATCTGAAACGTTATTTCTTAATGGTGACTTTACATAGTTCAAGAAAAAAAATAAAAAGGAGCTTGTAATAAAACAAAAGTTCAGAAATTAAAGAATAAATGCCAATGAAAAGACAATAAATACTCTCAACAACTATATGGTGACACAGCTATTGTTTGGTGCATTTACCAATCAGTATTGTTATGGTCCTACAAAGACTCCAGTGCACCAGACTGTAGCTAATTATGTATATTCAAGTGATTAGCAAGCACTTGTTGCCTCTTTCACACCACCCTCCAAACAGCAGCCTTTGAGAGGAGAATAGACTGCAAATTTATTGAGAGAACACTGTTAATCCTTTGGGGAGAATGTAAATGTAAACAGGACTACTCTACATCAAGGTGCTTTGACAACAACAATCATCTGCATAAACACATGCTCAACAACAAACAGGTGTTCTATTTCACAACTAGCACCCATTTGATGCTTTCAAGTAAGCAGTACACACAAACTGTTAGGAGTACTTTGAAACCAGCTGCAATTACTATAATTAGCTGCTTTCCTACACTTTTGTTTGCTTTTACCTGTACAGAACTGTGTTATGCCAAGTCACACACTCTAAGTAAAATGACCAGTTTATGAGTTACCTCTTAAGGTATAACAAAAAGAAAACTCAAATTCAAGTTAAACCAAGTCAACTAGAACCTTCTACAAAATAGGCCAATCAAAAACACTGAAAGAAAAGCTAGGACTTTGTTTCTAAACCATTCGTCAATGAGACAAAAAGATAAAGCTTTTCTATAATGTTTTATAATACTGTCTCAGGAGAGAATAAAGTTATTGTAGAGTTGATTTTAATCGAAAGAGAAAAATGCTTTTATAATTCTACGGACTAAAGATTGAGTAAATGGGGTACTAGATAAATGAAATACTACATAACAATTAAAGGGCATGGCATGTCAATAGCTATAGTTATAATTACATATCATGGACTGGCAGAAAACATACTACCTAATAAAATAAAGGGCATTTTAGAACATTTGAGTATAATAGCTAACCATAATAAACAAATATAATAAATAACAATTTATATTTCTATTTGTTTATATAAATAAACAAATATAAATAGCCAAATGAATATATATATACATATATATATCCACAAACATATGTTCTATCACCAAGATTTTCAAGTACATTACTATACAACCTAGAAAGTAGAAAAGTCTAAATTTCACAACAGGAAAAATGTGGCAGGATTAAACCTCATAAATCCAATCCAGTGACAGATCCAACTGTCAAGACCTCAAGGCCATGACTGTATCAGCCCTGTATGCCACTGTATCTCCTGTACCTCACCAACACCTCAAAGTAGTTCATCAACAAAAAAATTCATGAATATATGTGATGGAAGGCATACACAAATCCATAAATAAACCAAAACCCTATACTATTATTTACCCAAAAAATGAACTTAAGCTTTTTAATTATGTCATGTTATTACTTTAAAATCATTTAAAATATCAAACTTTTTATTTATTTGCAATTTTTAAAATTAAAATATGATTACAGTATTTCCTATATCCTTTTCCTCTAACTCCTCCCACCACCCCCACTTCTGTGTGTATGTGTAAGCACAAATATATAAATACAACCTGTTGAATCCATTTAGTGTCACTTGTATGTATATGATTTTCAGAGCTGACCATTTGGCATTGGATAAGCAATTAGGAGGCTCATCCACAGAGAAAACTAATTTTCCCTCTCCCAACAGTCTATAGCTCATACCTGAAGCTCTTCATCTAGTGAGGGAGCCATGAGATCCACCTTTCCATGTTAGCATGTCTGTTGGTGTTGTCCTTATTTAGGCATTCACACTGTTGATGTTTCAAGGTTACAACCTCCCTGTCATAGTCTCATGGCTCTCTGATCCTCCAGCTCTTGCAACCTTTCCACCCTTTCTTGTTCTATGTTCTTTACATCCTCAGGTTTGTGGAGATCTATCAGCAGGGCCTGGGCACCCAAGGTCAGTTTTGACCAGTTTTGGTTTTCTGTAATGGTCTCCATTTGCTATGAAGAGAAACTTCTTTAATAATGTGTGCTACACTTACCTGTGAGTATAAGGATAAGCATTTAACATATAGCAAGGAATTATAATGGTTCTGTAAAATAGCAGTAGTTCTCCTGTGAGTTCTATTAGTCTATGGTCCTACTAGTCAGGAGTAGCTGTCAAAGTTGTCAGTACCAGGCATGATCTCCCTCCTGTTGAGATGGCCCTAAGTCCAATTAGTTACCACCAAGTTACTGTGAAGAAATGAGTGCCATCACTGTACCTTTAGAGCTATCTTGCCATGCTTGTTATTGGTGTGATTCAAAGGTGTCACAACTGAGTAGAATTATTGATTGCTTTTCTTCCTTGATAGATTGCATAGCACCTGCAGGTAAGATCCAGCTCAATTCCTCAGAGTCCTGTACTCAAAGTGTATGGTATCTTCAGCAACAGGAAATTACCTTCAATTTCCAAAGGGAAACCATGGGCAACTGCAATAGCCTATTTTGCTCTCAGAGTCTCTTGGTCTCTCCTAACCAATTACTTGAAAAGAGGTTTCTCATGCTTGGTACTTAAGTCTTTGTTAAATAGTCTATGGCTCTTGTGTGGAAAATTGGTAACTTCATGTAAACTATATACATATATATAGACATACACTTAAATATACTATACATAATTCTTGGTAGATATAAAATGATGGGATTCCTTATGGCTTTCGGAAATATCTTCATAAATCCCTCTTTACTCCCTTTCCTATTTTGATCTTCCACTCATACACAAAAGCCCTCCCAATTTCTGCCATTTCTCCTTTCATATCACCTATATCAGGTTTCAATAAAACTCAGGTCAAAGAAAAGAATGAAAAAAAAATGGCGGGAATGCTAGTTAATATTTGTCTGGAAAAGCAACAGTGATATTATTGTTTTTGCTTAAAGGTATTTTGAAAGCAAAGAAGAAAAAGAATGAGAAACACAGAAATACAATTTTTAATAAGGTTAAAAACATTGAAAAGTGTGACTACTAAAAGAATGAGATTTTCCATCTAAAACGAGAGCTATCAAAATCTAAAAATCATCTACTTTAAAATCAACCTCAAATTTCCCTCACATGAGCTAAGTCAATTAACTTCTGTACAATTAAATAGCATACATATAATATCAGAACACGTTAAATAAAAATGAAAGTCAGGTGGTGGTGACTCATGTCTTTAACCCAGCACTCGGGAGACAGAGGCAGGTGGATCTCTGTGAGTTTGAGGCCAGTCTGATCTACAGAACAAGTTCCAGGACAGGAACCAAAGCTACACAGAGAAACCCGTCTTGAAAAAAGAAAAAAAAAAAACTGACACAAATCAATTAATTATCATTCCAACCTATGTCTCTTTCAGGTAGACATGGGAGTCCTTCTTGTACAACACCTTCCTTTGGCCCTGCTCTTAAACACATTTCACCAAAGAACTCTTCTTTTAGGGCAGATCCTCAAACCATTTCTTAGTTTTGCTGTAAATAAAACTTAGCTTGAGCAAGCCACTTTGTTTCTTTTTGACTCAGTATACTCATTTGCAAAATGGGGGTTACATATTATATACCTCATAAGGTGGTGCTTAACAATTAAATGAGAAAATTCATGGCACAATAAAGCATGGCTACTACTGCTGTCCTCTGACCCTGGTGAAAGCTCCTTTCCCACTAATACTGCTATCTTTTCTCATTCCCTATTTCCCACCACAGCATTTACCAAAGCATAGATGGCATTATATTTTGCTAAAGTTAACAAGGTAGGAAAGAAAAAGGAAAGCTAAAGCTAGTTCTCAAGACAGAAATGAACAAAAACAAGAGGGGTGGATTTCCTTCAGATATTATTAAAATTAAATTTTCTTACTGTCCTAAGAATTTAAATAACATTGCTCTTACCATGCATCATGATGCTACACTACATATAAGACTACTTTTCTAAGAGGCCACCACCAGAAATTACAAGGTGGAAATAATAAGAATAATTTGTTATAAATAAAAAATCAATAGCAAAAAAAAAAAAGATTCCTCTTCCTAACCCATAATAACAACACATATATATCTGACCCAGGACACTTTTGTGCACTACAAAAAGAATCCAAACACTGAAGTACTTTGGTCTTCCTACAAATTAGATGTTGATTCTACATGTAGTCTAGTTTTATGGACAGAGATTAAGATAAACCAATATACTCCAATTGCACCAACTACATCTAAGGCCCATAGAAGTTAAACAGAAGAAAGCAACAATGAATAGACTCTTCACTAAAAAAGAAATGTTTGTTTTTGCAGGTTAGCGCCACCATTTTTTTCACATTTGCATCCTAATAGTTCTACTTGGTCTCCGCATTATGCAACAGTTCTTACAATCCAGCCAGCTACCCTGACAACTGGGTTCCTTTGCCAGAGTGGCTTTGTCTAAACCCTAAAGCTGTGCTTGGCTTTGCACTGAGCCCAATGGCTGCCTGTGATCTGAATGCCAATGAAGAGCACAGACCCTGTTGTCTAACAAGCCAAAGACTAAAAGGTCTCCTTGAGGTCAACAAACTGTCTCGACTATTTTCATAAGCTTAGAAGACTAGAAAATGGAACTAGCCATGCATCTTATTTCTTCACTTGTCAACAGAAAGAACTAAACATTTAACCAGCATCAGATACCCCAGATATTTAAGTTTAAATGAGGGAGGGTCTAAAAAACACATTAAAAACAAAGTATTTTTCTTTTAAACAGAAATAAGCGTAATCTAAAATAAAAATATAAGTAGATAAAAATTTCGTATTATTGAATGTGAAAATATGTAGAAAACTTACACGTTCAAAAGTATGTAAAAACCTCTGACCCTACTCTTATTTAGTAATTAGTTAAAAGAGGTAAACAGTACCAAAGAAACATAGTTGTAAACCACTAAATTATAAATTTGATGTTCATCTACAATCTAAGAAATGGAAAATTATATAACTAAAGAATCAACTAATAGATAATACCTTCCACACAACAATCCTGAACAAAACTAAAGTCCAATGGTAGAACTATTGAACTTTTTAGCTTAAATTATCAGTGAAATATAATATTTATGATTGTGTACACATTTTAATTTTTCACTCAGTTTCTATTCATTTCCTTATATTTTAGAATTAAGGCTCCTGTTTTCTTCCTTACAAGTAATTCAGCAACCTTTCTCTTACTTAAATGTCATATTCTATTAATTTTAGCTCCCCGGTGGTTGGTTTTCTCACACATCCTCCTGACCCTGCTATGGCAACCCCAGTTCAGAACATAATGCTACCTTGCTAGACTGACTCTTAGGCAAGTCTCCAGGCTGATTTCTGAAAGGTCACTAATATATAATGTCAAAGATATATGTAACTTCAAAGTTTCTAAAAGCCAGACATATTTGAGCTAGCAAAAGGAAACTGATGAGGTTAATTTGAGTGACATTTTATTAATCAGTATATCTAAAATATGACTTCAACACTCATAGAAAATATTTTTTCATATTATGAATTCAAAATCCATCATGCCTTTTCTCCTTACAACATAGCTCAATTCAGATTGCAAATTTTCAGCACCTTAAGGGACATGTCAACTTACTCAAAAAATACTTAAAACATATTTTAACTTGCTCTAATTTTTTAATTTTAATTTTTAAAATAAAATTAAAAATTCCTTCTTAGCTACACCAACCACACTTCAAGAGCTCAACAGCCATATTTAGCTTAGGACTATCTTGCTGGACAATATAGCTATAAGTTCTTTAACATGCCTCTCGTAAACCAGTCTCAGCATATTCATAATTGAGAATTATTCACATCATCTTAAACCTAAAAGCCTTTTCACTAAATTCCATTAACCTCCTGGCAAAATCCAAACACTTACTAGGGTCTCTTAACACTGGACTCCTCCTCCTTTTTCAGCCTCAACTAGCCCCACTTTCCTTTTTATACTTCCAGATCATGGTCATGGAGAGCTCTACTCACACTGACCCTTTTCTACTGCAGGGTCTGCACAACACTCCTGTTGCCCATCCCCATCAACAGGGCAGCTCATTCTTCAGCTTCCAGTTTAGAGACATAACACACTAGCTCTCTAAAGAAGGTCGGGAACTATGTTACTCCTGCTCCCACATTCTTGCTTTTATTAAAGTGAGAAAAACATTTGCAAGTACTCAGAAATTATTAACTATTTTAACAATAACCTGAGCTTCTTCAGTATGCTGAAGATGTATCCAGAGGTGCCAGGGAGATAAGCACTGTCAACGAAAATTGATTTACACTGCCTTTTGTCTACAAATCGAAATTTTCTGTTCAGTATTTCTTTACTATGTTTAATTCTTTTTTAAAGTCTGAAGTCCATTTTTCATTCTTGTAACTTCTTTCTGAGAGCCTACTACATGGTTTTTCTATCACTTAATAAAAATAAACTATGTACAAAGGAAACTACCAAAATACTGCAGAACTGAATAAGTCAAAGTTGAAATGTACAGTACAAAATAACATTCTATGCTCCGATTCCTGTAAGCCCACTGGAAGGGCAGTGCTCCTGATGGTCAGAGAAATTTCCTCAGTCACTACTAAGGAAAGCTTTCCTCCTACTTTCCATTAGAGGAATCGTATCATTCCAGATGTCTATGTCTTTACTATTCTAATTCTGATGAATAAATCTGGGGCAGAGGATATTTTGATATGAATAATTCAGTTTAGAGACTTTTCTTTCTTTTGAAGGTAGTGAGTTGTAGAAAAGGCAAATTTTGTCATTCTTCCTCTACACGAGGTAACAGATAACTGCAAGAAGCTAGAAATATCTTTTAAAATAAAGCTTTATTGAACACAGACACACCTTTACTTTACATGTTTTTCATGGCTATTTTCTTGCGCAACAGTCACAGAGATGAGTAGCTGCAATCACATTAAAAAACCATATTATCTGCAAAGATAATTACCAACAGAGACCTCTGTGCTCTAGCTATTATCCTGCTTGAACAGCCTGAAATGTGCTGGAGAAAGTTTGCCTAATTCTGCAATCAACAGGTCACTTGGCTCTCACAGTAAAACGTCCAATTTAACTGCTATCACAGTACAGCGGATACCTTACACATGGTTTCACTTTCCATGCAGTTTCAGTCGCCCATGGTCAGTAACAGTCTGGCATATCAAACAGAAATAAAAAGTTGATAAATTTTGTTCTGTTCTGATTAGCATGATGAAATCTTGCACCATCTGCTTCATCCACCCAGGACGTGACTCATCCTTTTGCCCAGTGTGTCATGCTACATAACCATCATGTAGCTGGTAGCTGCCTCGGTTAGAAGGTACACCGCAATGGCATCACAGTGCTTGTATTCAAGTAATCCTACAGTAGCCTAATGCTTCATACTTCCTCTAATAATCATTTTACTGTAGCTCCATCTCAACACAAAGATATCCCATTATCACAACACTGACAGGCAGTGTGACCTGGTATTCTGAGAGAAAGACATCATGTTTACATATCACTGTATGCTATTACAAATGGTCTGTTATTTATCTTTTATTGCCCCTAATTTCTTTTTTTTATTTATTATGTATACAATATTCTGTCTGTGTATATGCCTGAAGGTCAGAAAAGGGCGCCAGACCTCTTTACAGATGGTTGTGAGCCACCATGTGGTTGCTTGGAATTGAACTCAGGACCTTTGGAAGAGCAGGCAATGTTCTTAACCACTGAGCCATCTCTCCAGCCCCTATTGCCCCTAATTTCTAAGTTAAACTTTATGTTAGGTAAGTAGGTGTATGAAAAAATATGAACTATATAGGGTTTTGGCCTATATATGCTTTTCTCAAGCACACACTACAGGGAGCAGGAAAATGTATTTTGGCCTTCATCTTTGATCTTCATATTGTATCTAATAATAGTCTTTAGAAGGCCAAGTAGGAAACAATCTTTTAGAAACTCCAATAGTTCATCTTTATATACCTTCTATTCATATTTATTAAGTTCTAACATACAAGGTTTAAGAGGAACAGTCTCAGTTGAATGCTTGTTCAAGCTGTGAAATACATGGAAATGTGTTCTTGAAGAAAATGCTAGCCCTTCACAGGGGAATTGGTATCACTAATGTTAACGTCCTCAGATATCTAACTGCATGCTCCTCACAGCCAATAGGGAGAACTAAGCACTATACACACCAGCCTAGTTCTTCAGAGACTTACTATTTCATGTTGTTCCACTGTTTCATGAAAACATAGATCTCTAGGCTCTGTAGAAATGTTGCTAGTCTTTGAAACTGTTATTTGGGGTTTTCTTTTTTTGTCCTTCTGTGTGTTTCCCTCAAAACAGATAAGCCAACATTATGCAAGAAGATGCACTAGATCACATATTTACAATAATATAAATTTTACAAAAAAAATGTATCAAGGTACATTCATCTTTTTTCTCAAGCTAATGTTCACTAAGCTAATTTTTTACTTATGATAATTCTATCACATATACTTAGAAATATTTATATATAAAAATAGCACTCAAACTGGGCATAGTGGCACATACCTGTAATCTGAGCGTTATGGGGAGAAGAGGAAGATCTTAAGTTTCAGGCCAGCCTGGGCTACCTAGTCAGACCTTGTCTTAAACAAACAAAAAAAAAATCACACACAAAAAAATAACTGCTTGTTAATAATGACAGAAAAGATAAAAACTCCTAGACAGTTGAAAGGGATCTACATCTCAATAAATAGGTTTTGGGGCTCACTACACATGCTATCTACACACTCAACCAACCACCCAGTACCCCAGTTATCATCACATATTCATGCTTATTTCAATTTGTTAACCAATTTTGCCATATTTAAGATCATTTATTTAAATGTTAAAAATCTCACATTTGTATGTTTTCTTTTAAAGTTTCTTAAGTAATTTAATACAAGAAAAGTGGTAAACATAATGCAACATTAAGCTACTTCATATTTTATTACTAACTCAGTTGGGCGTCAGTGCTTTCTTTCTAGAGCAAAATTAAGTATAAGAAAAATACAAATTAAAGTTGTTGGGTTTTGTTTTTTTTTTAATCACTAGTGTTTTGAAAAAAGTATTAAAAAGAAATTTTAAGATGAAAGGAACTTCCCTTTCTTAAATATTTTTCATGCCAACTGGGCAATACTCTGAGGTAACAATATTAAAAAATATTTACCAAACACAATTTAGTAAGTTATAATCCCCTGTAGTCTGGGCTACATGCCTCCCTGTGACTGATAATCTTCCTAAACTAAAAAAAAAAAAAATAGTTAGAAAGCAGACTCATAATAAAAATTATCTTAGCTATGAAACTATAGAAATTAATAAAGATAGAATATAATATTTAGCAATCAGACATCATATTTTATATCTCTTTAGATAACATAGAAAAAAGATTGTTGTACTTTTTACTATTTTTATAAATTGAATTCTATTCCTAAGGTTATTCTCCAAACCCTAGTCTTTAAAAGAAAGGAAGCAAGCACTCTGTTTACAAGAAATCAGGGGCACAAAATATCTCAAGAGTCTCAGGGTATCTTTTTTCACAGAAATGTTTCAAAGAAAAGAAACTGTACTGGACCACTTAGCAGTGACTGCTATTCGGCACTGGCTTTGCTTAAACATACAAACTCTTGAATACTAATATGCTCACTATGGCAAGAGGGCAGAAAGGAGGTACACCAGCTTTAAGAGCTGCAGTTCAAAGCACCACATGATACTTTCTTTCACAGACCCTTGGTCAGAAGCTAGTCATAGCAGTCATGCCACATGATGTGGGAAACTAGAAACAATTAGAACACGAGAGAAGGTAAGTTTCCACCCCAGAAACAAGACTACTCCAGGAAATCAGAAACTCTGTTAAAACATATGTTTGTAACTGAGCAGTGCCTAAGTTAGTTAGACACACCAAGTTTAAATACACTTTCCTCAATGTCTGGTTATGTCTTCCTAGGAGAAAAAAGATAACAAATTTTTTTAAAATTCTTTCTTAGCTTTTCTTCAAATGATATATAACAATAACTAATCTTAGTACTGAAAAGGAAAATCTTTGATATTTTGTTTGAAATATAGAGAATAGTTGCATTAATAAAAGTTTTCAAAGCTTTTCAAAATTCATCAAATACAGGTTTAAAAGAAGATATGCCAAATATTTTAGATAATATCTAATTTAAAAATAATCTTTCTAGCCGGGCGGTGGTGGCGCACACCTTTAATCCCAGCACTCGGGAGGCAGAGGCAGGCGGATCTCTGTGAGTTCTAGGCCAGCCTGGTCTACAAGAGCTAGTGCCAGGACAGGCTCCAAAGCTACAGAGAAACCCTGTCTCGAAAAACTAAAAAACAAACAAACAAACAAAAAATAATCTTTCTAAACATAAGGAGTATGAGAAGGGTGTGTGTGTGTGTGTGTGTGTGTGTGTGTGTGTGTGTGTGTGTGTGTGTAAAACACTGGGATCAAACCCAGGGCCTCACAAATGCCAGTAACACTACCACTAAGCTATAACCCCAGCCCAAGAATTTTTTAAAATTCCAATTGTCAAGCAATTTTTTCATTACTCTAAACAAGTACAAAGTGAATGAAAATGCACATAATTTTATTAGTCATCAAGGGAATGCAGGCTGAAAAACACAGTATCAATTGATGTAGGTGGGTCTTCTTTCTATGTGTTCCTTTCATTGGTTAATTAATTAAGAAACTGCTTGGCCTGATAGGTCAGAACATAGGTGGGTGGAGTAGACAGAACAGAATGCTGGGAAGGAGGGAAGTGAGTCAAACACCATGATTCTTCAGACGCTATGATTCTTCAACCCGAGACAGATGTAGGCTAGAATCTTCCTGGTAAGCCACCACCTTGTGGTGCTACACACATTAATAGAAATGGGGTAGTCAATATGTGAGAGTTAGCCAGTAAGAGGCTAGAGATAATGGGCCAGGCAGTGCTTAAAAGAATACAATTTGTGTGTTTTTATTTTGGGGCATAAGCTAGCCAAGTGGCCCGGAGCTGGGCCACAGCCCGCAGCTTCTATCACTACAATCAATGAGACATAGCTCTGTAATCCCACCTCCAAATAAGCTAAGGCAGGGTAATACTGGATTAACAGGCAATCCTAAACTACATAGAGAGATACTACCTCAAAACAAAAACAATCCACAATTTCTTATTTGTGATAACTGTTCCCCTGAGTCCTTGCTCATAGATAATTGTATCTTTATTAATCTCAAAAGGATGCTCTTTCACAGGTGACACAAGCTTTAAATTTCATTCCTCTCACCTCCACCTTACATAGCTACACCTTGGCTCTTAATATTTCTTGTATTATTTTATTGAAAGTTTCTCAATTCTGAAAAGAAGTATAGAGCCCAACAGCCTTTAAATAAAATAAGGTATTAAAGACAAGTATAACATGTATTTTCTTAATATGCGAATGTTAGCTGTTCCACCTTCAATAAGCAGGCTACCATCCATATAATTACAGAGGCCAGGTATAGACTAAGGGACTGGGGTACGAATGGATTACCAAGAAAGGAGAAATACAGAGTTAAAGATGGATGGGATGGTGACTGGAATGGGAAGATTGAACAGGAAGTAAAAGAAAGATGGAGTGCAGGAGGAAATATGGGAAAGGAGATCTAAAACTAGGGCTATTTGAAAGAGTATACAGTGACCTAATATGTGCACAGCTTCCTAAAATATATACATACATGAAAGTGATCTAAATGGATTTACCAAATAATGGAGGAGACAGAATCCTAACTGAACATTTATTATCAACAAATAAAGCGACCAGTTCCAGTAATGGGTTACAGCTAATCGAATTTCTGGCCAAAGGATCCCATAGGAAACGTTAAAAAATTCAGGCTATCATCAAGGCTACTGGTTGCTTAATAGTAAGGCCCTATTGCTGAACAATACCTATAAACTCACTGAATATGAAGAAACAGTTAGTGCCTAGGAAGAGTCCTCACTCTTACTGACTAGTGTTCATGAAACTGAAAGGTTCTGCATGCTACCAACGGGGAAAAACTAATACCAACCCAGTTACAAACCCTTTGATGTACAATGGTGACCAGTATTCAAGATCTACCAGTGAACTAGTGGCACAAAGATTGTGGGAGTAACCAACTAATATCTGATTGGAGTTAAGACTCACTCTGTGATCTGGAACCCATCTGGACACTGTCTCAGTGGCCAAGAACCTCAGAGCAGATAAGTCAAGGACCCAGAAGAAAACCAAATACTACTGTTCTTAAAGTAACAAACTAACTCCAAATGACAGTCTCCTATACTTATAGATCAATGTCTTGTTCAGTTCTCATCAAAAAACTTTCTCCTGCAGTAGATGGGAATAAATTGGAGACCCATAGCTAGACAGTATGCAGAGAGTGAGATGCCTTGGAAAACTCATTCCTAAATGAGATGTCTTTATCAAGTCCCTCCCTTCAGGGGGGTTCAGGAAACTACTGAATGGAAAAAGAAAGATTATAGATGAAGGAGGGCACCAAGGAAGCAAAGCCTTCTAAACACAGCAGAACCAATGTACATAACTCACAAAGACTGTGGCAACATACTCAGGGTCTGATGGGATTCCAATGCTGAGAGTAGAAATGGACACAAGCATTCTTAACCAGAAGCTATCTCCAACTGATAACTGCTCAAAAATGAAAAATTAAGTTTTCTCTAATAGAGTCTCACTGGGTATACAAACCATGCTTAAGCAGTAGACAGCCAACACAAAATAAACTCAGTGACACTTTTAGAAGCTTTTTGGTCACATAATTGCCAGGGCATTTGTTTTTAAAGGTCTTTTACTTATATATTATGGTTTCCAATTTTGTGCTTTTAGGGGATTTCTGCCCATACCAATGCATGTGTCTACATCTGCATGTGTTTCTTGTCCTTTTTCTTTGCCTCTGTTTTACTGTTGTTTGTTTTGTCCTACTCAGGTTTGTTTGTTTTTATTTTACCTTATCTTATTATTTTTTCTCTATCTCTAGAAGCTTCCTTTCTAATAAGAGAAATCAAGAAAGGTTTAGATTTGAATGGATTGGAAGGTGGGGAGGAGCCTGAAGAAACTGGGAAGGGGAGCCATAATCAGAATGTATTGTATGAAAAAGAATATATTTTCAATGAGGAAACAAAAAACAAAATTAATTTTAAAATAATACAGCTTACCAAAACATGTAAACTACAGTGATCTTGCAATTTAATAAAGCAAACCAAGCCAAAAAAACACCAGGTAAGTGGCCTTCCAGGGTCATACAACTAGCCAGTAATAGGTAATATTACTCTTTTTTTAGAACATCCTTAAGCCTTGGATCTAAGAATGGACGTTTTACTGTATAAGAAATGTACCATACTGTGCTTTTTATGTTAAATTCAATTAATTCAAGATATAATTACTATATTATAATTACTATATTAGCAAGTATCTGCAGCACCAATTAATGTATCATATCCTATTTAGCTCATAAATGAAATGAATTTCATATTTATATTTCAATAAGCATGTTTACCTTGAGTAATATTTTTCATCTAAGTAACACTAAACCAAGTCTATATTATATTTAAAAAAGAACTAGTTAAAGTTAAAATAAAAACTTATTAATCAGTTTGTTGATAAGTTACAAGGTCATTAACTGTCATTATCTCTGTTAGAAATACTCAATTTTATTCACAGAGAACATATTATAAAAGATGGGAAATGTCAGATTTGAAGAACTAGGTCACAAGCAGAAGTGTGGACCGAACCTTTGGCTTGAAACTATTTTAAACTAGCATACTCTACATAAAGATGAGGTACCATAGCAGTTCTGCATATTTAACTCTTTGGTAGCCAATAGTTCAATCTGGTTTTCTAAGACATGAGAAGTTTATCATAACAGTGGAGAGGGTGGTATTTCCCTTGACTCTGTCCAGTAAGCTTTTTGAATATGATTAATATTAAAGCAAAAATGAATGAGGAAGAACAGGAGACAAACGCAAATGAAATCTCGAACCTGTGTTTCGCCTCTGGAGAATTCTTTGTCATGAAGACCATGTATGCGAGGTGAGGTGGGCCGTACACGAAAGGAACAACTGCAAACTGCCATGCTGAGTTTAACAACAATCATCAAAAGGGGCTCTGGGAGTTCACCAGCTGCAAAGTTTTTGTGTTAGTCGTGATTTCATTGGGAGGACAGGAGGCCCTAAATAATAATGTCAAAAGGATTTATACATGCCCAGGAAGACATTTCAAGGAAACAAACAAACAAAAATCTACATTTGTTCCTAGTGGAGGTTAGGCTTTTGGAGAAAAGAGATTGACAGTATAGACAGCTAGTATTATTTAACATATTATCCCTGGCATAACAGGGGCACATAGTGTATAAAGGAAAATATAATAGTTTAACTTTTAAAGTCATAAGAAATAAAACACTTTTTCTTTGTTGGGGGAAAAAAGATCATTTGGAAAATTACATGACAAAGTGCATTTGAGGATAAAATGAGAAATTAGAATAATTTCAAGAATAATTCCTTAATTTAAAAAAGTACTTTCACATCACGCTAACCAATACTGAGTATTCTTGTATAAAATGCTTTTTAAAACATCAGAATCTGTAATTCAAGTGACTGTCTCCAAGTACTTCTAGAGAAGCAGAGTTAAGGTGTGCGCTGGCAAAGTCTCACTGGGCTCGACTCTGCTGCTCTAGCACTTTACCCTCCCACAGCTAAGCCAATGCAACAAGTTTACGATCTGTCCAAAAGCAAATAATCCCCACAAACCCGAGGCAAATGAAAAGATTAAAGGATGATATCTTCATAGAACAAAATATAAGTATATATTGAATGCAGACTAAACTAATACCTATAATTTGGTCCTAAAATACAATTTACAATTAAGTGCCTAATCGGTGAGTATTATAAGTTATTTTATGTCAAATATCAAGAATGTCTTCAGTCTATCTTCAGTTACTCTAAAGAAGGTATATTTTTTCTTCCCTTTATCTTACCAATCTCTGCTTTTGGTACAACAGAATTTCTTAATTAACATACATTTCATGTAGATTAAACAAGCAGGTGCTTTTCCAAATGAAAAGTGTTGTATCAAGAGGCACCAAGAAGATTAATCCTACTAAAATGTAAAAGGGATTGTATAAGATGACTTACTTAACAATTCCAGAATAGCACTTTTGCCAATATGGCTAAAAATTATTTACTATAATAATGGATCACAAGTTAAGTAAGATATCAATGAAAAGAGAACCATAAGAAAATGCTGGACTATATCATTAGGCAAATGACAAGCAAAAACCTAGAACATTATATTTTCTACCATATGATCTGCAACTCAACAATTCTAATAGTGTAATACAATTTCACAACTACTCTCTATCAAAGCAAAAATTTAATAAACCGGTAAGAACATAAATGAATTTTATAACATACATCATATGTAACTGAACAGTCTATATATGATCCTGGACATATCTAAATATGTTTTCATTATGCTTTATATTTTTAAAATAATCATATTGTAAAGCTTTCCAAACAGTTCAGAGACTTTGAAAGAAGCAGATTAAAAAGATTATGGGTAGTCAACAAATCTGACATACTTCCTAAATATGACTCCTGTAGTCATTACTGCTTTGCTCTGCTAGAAAATTTCAAGAAGTAAAACTTTACATTCACAGATTTGGTGTCAACATGCATATTCGTGACCACTTAAAAATAAACACTTTTGTTAATACCAATAAAAGGCTGTTAGTTTTCTATTAGTAAAACCAGAACCAATTCAGCAGACAAATAATCAACACAATATGAGAGAAAATATCTTTTGATTTTTTGATGCATAATATCAGAAACTTAACTTTTTAAAGTACACAGTCCAAAAGGAATACTATTTAATGTGACCTTGATTTTACTGTTTAATAAAAGCAGCATTAGTCATTCAAATTATCCAAATGTAATGGTTTGTTTTGTCCTGAATAAGTTATACTCTCCAAAGTAGCTGTATAACTAAGACAACCTGAAGGAGAAACTGACTAGAATAGGCTCTTAAAGATCACGAGGATATATCTAGATATATTATATGTCTGACTTTCAACATCCTGAATCTTAAGTCAAAGTTAGACTTACCATATGAGTCAGAGTGACATCTAGTGGCAAGTTGGCAGTTGGTACTGCAATACTCTTAGATACAAATGAAGAACCATACCTAGCGCAATATTGTTCTACATAAATTCTACTTTGATATTTTTAGCTAACATTCCTATTTTTCGAGTATTCTGAACTTCTGATTCATTTCCCCAGCACCTCGACTTCTCTGCTATATTCCCAAGCCCTAAGTTCTTTTTCATTTATCTAGTTCTGTACAAAATCTAGGATTAACTCCTATTTTTTTATTTACTTTTTCTTTGACTGTACACATTTTTATCATTCTTCGCCCTATTTCATAAACTGCTTTCTGATTATTTCTTCTGCGGTTAAATACAGTAAGTCATGAAACCTAAGCCAAATGCATTCACTGTAATTCATGTTACCCTGAGAAATTGTCATTTCTAGTTGACTTAACTATATCATTAACCTCTTCAAAAATCTTCTCCCCCACACCCCATCGTCCTTGCCTATTTAGGAAGCAAGGGAAAACTAAATGTATATAACTTCAAGATTCAAGGTCTCAGTTCGCCATGTGAAATACATCAGACTACATCTTTCCCTATGCCTGAGAAACATGAATGACCATTTCCAAGGTTAGCTTCCTTTCATGTATCCCATGTTTGTTCTTTCTCCAATACTTACTAATGTCTTTGTTTTTGTTTTTGGAATCTTCAGAATTTCCCTCTGAGTTTGGATGCCTTCTCTAAAATCAGTGAATATATTCAACATGTTTCCACCTCAAAAGATCTTTCTCTGACCTACTGCAATCTATTTTCTAAAAGAAGGTGCTATGTTCCAGTTTCTTTATTCCTTCTCTCTTGAACTCCAGACAATTTAGTTTTTATCATTACAATCTTCTTTACATTAACTTCTTAGAGGTGATCAGCAAGTTTATCATTAGTGTTCTCTTTACATTCTCAAACTGAGATAATTTTTCTCTCCTTGGCTTTGAAGGAACACAATAGTAATCCTTTTGTGCACTTTCTAGCTCATTTCAAACTCCTCTGCCGCCTTCTTACACAGTATCCATACATGAATCAAACAGTATCCACACATGAATCAAACACAGTATCCATAAATGAATCAAACACAGTGTCCACACATGAATCAAACACAGTGTCCATACATGAATCAAACACAGTATCCATACATGAATCAAACACAGTATCCATACATGAATCAAACACAGTGTCCATACATGAATCAAACACAGTGTCCATACATGAATCAAACACAGTGTCCATACATGAATCAAACACAGTGTCCATACATGAATCAAACACAGTGTCCATACATGAATCAAACACAGTGTCCATACATGAATCCAACACAGTGTCCATACATGAATAAAACACAGTGTCCATACATGAATCCAACACAGTATCCATACATGAATCAAACACAGTGTCCATACATGAATCAAACACAGTATCCATACATGAATCAAACAGTGTCCATACATGAATCAAACATAGTATCCATACATGAATCAAACACTGTATCCATACATGAATCAAACACAGTATCCATACATGAATCAAACACAGTGTCCATACATGAATCAAACACAGTATCCATACATGAATCAAACACTGTATCCATACATGAATCAAACACAGTGTCCATACATGAATCAAACACAGTATCCATACATGAATCAAACACAGTGTCCATACATGAATCAAACACAGTGTCCATACATGCTTTAGTGAAATAGAGGTGGAAATCTTGTCTCTGAAGAAAGTGGTTCATTTAGTATGTGACAACTAATTTGTCTAAACAGTTTGCCCAAATCTATAGCCTACAAACATGTTGTTAGTCCACTTATTGCCTCCTTAAACTCTCCTATACATGTACAGTATTTTAGAAGCACAGCAAGTTTAGTGTCTTTGTCTTCCTTTTCTGGATATTTCTTCAAAATTCTCAAGACTATGAATATACTCTTTATACAGTATGGTGTTAGTGAATATCTATCAATTACAGCAATCTACTATAGCCTGAAAAACAGGCTAATTCACTAACATGATAATCAAAATTTAAAAAAATCGAAGGCTGGGGAGATGGCTTAGTGATCCAGAACTAGCTGCTCTTGCAAAAGACCCAGGTTTGATTTTCAGCACCTACAAGGAGGCTCACAAACATCTATAACTCTGATTCAGAGAATTGGACACCCTCTAGTGACTCCCTCAGGCATCAAGCATGCATATAGTGCATATAGACAAAACATTCATGCACATAAAATATATGAATCTTTTTTTTAAAAAAAAATTAAACTAGGTATGGTGGCACACACCTTTAATTCCAGCACTCAGGAGGCAGAGGGCAGGCAAATCCCTGAGTTTGAGGCCAGCCTTGATCTACAGAGTGAGTTCCAGGACAGTCAGAGCCACACAGAAAAACCCTGTCAAAAAAAAAAAAAAAAAGCTGATCCCTTTTGTTTCTTGGTATTGATCCTATTTAGGCTATAGACAGAGGCAATACTTTGCAAAAAAGATTAATCTAAGTCTGAGGTACTGGCCAATTTTACTTATGAAAAAATAAACTTCCACAAGTCTAATTTACTTTATACAAAACAATATTCTTTTCTAAAAAATTTAAGTGCTTCTTTTTAAAAGTAAAGCTATGAAAGGGAGGAAAGATTGTTGAAGTATTATAAACACAGTCACAACCATCACATGTTAAGCATCAAATGACCAACAGACACAACCTAAGTGTTAGGGTATACAAAATCCCGTTCATAGTTCAAGAGAATAATAAAGTGGTCATTCTTACCAAATGCTAAGAATTAAGAAAGCCTAAATAAGTAATATGGTAAGAAACTCAATATTTTAATAAAGAGTTTAAAATATAATGCAAATACACCTTACTTGTATTGTAGTAAAAATATATTAATACAAACTATAAATTTTACATATGTAATAGTCTCCTGTCTCTTGTGAGAATGGACAGAAATATACTTGTGTTTTAAATAATATTCACTGAATAGAGTCAGAACATTTTGTTATTGAGTCCTAACAAAATTTTGTCCATTGTTATGAAAGCAACTTATTAAGGTGGTACTGAAGGACCCAGATTCATTAATGGAAAATGCACTCATTGCTGAATGAGCCTTTGTCAGAACTAGCCCTATGATATCCATGGAAGGGCAGAAAGAGGACCTAGACTATCAAAGAATAGGGCTTGCACAAATGTGAGGGTTGGGAGCGAGACAAAGAGAAAGAAACAGCTCAAGCAGGAACAGAAGCTGTTTTGGGAGTTTCCAGGGCTCATATGGTCTCCAGAAACTTCAGTTCTAGCGCTGTATAATAAATTGATTTTCACTTGCCAATCTACAATTCACCCAACCAAACCTTTACTAGGTTCACGGAAAAGACAGATAACTGGCCAGCCTATCACAGCTGAGCTGGTTTGGAGACGTGTATAGGTCTGAAACAGCTTGTTAGAGTGCATATTTTAACTGATTTAACATGACTGAAGATAGATTTTATCTTAGGTACAATAACAACAGTCACTGGATGAGACAAAGTTATTAACAGGTCTGGATAGTAATAAAAACATGCTTACATATAAAATTAAGCATTTATGCACCTGAAAGGAATACCTATTAAAGTAATATGGCACAGCTATTTTAAATGCCCTAAAACAATGAATCGATTATAGTAAATATAAACTAAACAGCTTTGATACTGAAATGAACAATCTTTGTAATTGATGACACTTAGTTCAGCTTTTTTGAAATCAATATAAATATTATGAAAATTTTATACTATCCACATTCATTTTCTAAATTTCACATCATAATAATCTGTTAAATTAATTCTTCCAAGACAGCCATGGTGGCACACAACTTTAATCCCAGCACTTGGGAGGCACAGGCAGGCAGATCCCTGTGAGTTCTAGGCCATCCTGGTCTACAAAACAAGTTCAAGGACAGCCAGGGCTGTTCATGACAAAGCCAACCTTGAAAAACCAAAAGAAAATTAATTCCTCTAAAAATAAATAAAACTATTACATCTTAAGAATTAATCATTTTCCAAATTTTCTAAATACTATTTTAATTATACGTAAGTCTTAGATTTGCCATTTTCAACTTTTTATTTCTCCAAACTCAAGAAAACCGTAACTTTTTTTTTTGGTTTTGGTTTTTCGAGACAAGGTTTCTCTGTAGCTTTTGGGCCGATTCTGGAACTAGTACTTGTAGACCAGGCTGGCCTCAAACTCACAGAGATCCACCTGCCTCTGCATCCCAAGTGTTGGGATTAAAAGAAAACCAGAACTATTTAAACAAGAGAATTACTTCACAGGTTTCTAAGTAGTCCATGCTCCTTTAAATCACTAGTGGCTTCTGAGCAGTCTGAATGCTGTCCCAAGAATTATGTTCTAAATAGTTGTGAGAACTTTCACTTAGCAGTTCTGATCAGGGTTGGCTAACCTAGCCCTACACTAGGCCTAACTGGCAAGGTAGAAGAAGGGAAGTACTATCCAAAATGGGGACCTTTGATAAATTCTTCCTATTTCCCTAGCAGACCCTTTTTCTGTATCTCCTTTTTAAATTACTTTTTACTTATACTAGTTCCATGTTCTTCATACTTAATCCATCATATCATACCATTTTTGGTCAGCCTTAACTCGCCCAACTGTTCTGCATATTTCAGGATCAATTACTCTCTCCCCCACCAATTTTAGGCAGCCAGAGTGCAAACTGCTTGAAAGAAATGGGCGGAAAGACTTGAAACCTTTCAAAAGGTAACAAAAAAAAAAAAAAAATCAAATATCTTGCTTTACTTGAATGAATTCAAGGAAATTGTTAAAATTAAATGAAAGTCAAGAATACAAAGCAAAGTATTTAATTGGAAGGAACTCCTACAGAAGCAGACCTACAAGCAGTAACTTTCTCACTTCCATGCAATTTCTTCCTTCCCTTTTCCTGGTCATATTGTTCTCAAAATGTTTTGTTATTGTCAGGAATCACACACAAGATATCCACTTGTATATCTCAATAGTTCTAGGAAAAACATTTTTTATAAGAAGCAGATACATGGTTCAATTTGAGAAAAAAAAATGTGTGTGCATTGTGTGGGTGTGTTTAATAATGTTTCCTTTTATTTTATTCTTAAAAAATAAAATATAATAAGATAAAATAAAAACCATCATATTCAACTTGGACAAGGCAAACCAATAGAAGGATAATAATCCCAAGAAGGCAGTAGAATCAGAGACGTGTTCACACTCAAGAGCCCATAAAAAGACTAAACTGAAAGCTATACTATAGACACAAAGAACATGGTGGAGACCTATGTACTCCCTGTGTTTGTGCTTTAGTCTCTGAGTTTATATGAACTTTGCTCAGTTGATTTAGAGAGACTTGTTCTCTTGGTGCCCTCTGTCCCCTCCAGCTTTTACACCCTTTCTACCTTCTCTGCAATGGGTTCCCTGAGTTCTGAGGAGAGAGATTTGATGGAGACGACAATTAAAACTGTGTGTTTTATAGTGACTTTTTTTGGAAACCAATATTGAAAGTATCAAAATTAAACAGAAATAAATGATTTCTTCTAGAGCATGTAAATGTTTCACCATGCCATGAGATTTCTTAAGAGTCCCCAGTGATTCTCTGCTTTCTACTCCAGACGTTCTAACTCTTCAACAGCCAGGGGCTTAAGCAGTTGAATGTGCCATCAGAACAGGAATGTTGAAACATTACAGAGAACATATAAAATGAAGATGCAGATACCTCTGAAGCCCTTTATCAAAATCAAGATGGAGAAATAAAAATGAGTCTTGTTGTGTTAACCACATACCACAGTACAGCACTTAATTTACAATTTTTCTTGATTTATTATCTATGTACTTATATGTTCTTGATCCTTCAGTAAAAATACATAAATACAGTATGTAATCCTTTTGTAAAACTTGCTTTATTTCTGACTGTTGTTCAAGTGTACTTATTAATACTGACCTCTTACATTTTCAAAAAGGTGCTACCCTCTGTAGCATGTTATAATCCGCATATCCTTAAAGCAAAAAATTCCTTAAATTTCTTTTAGCACATCAAATATACTCAATAAAAACATTTGATCTATTTGAACTCCAAATCTAATATAGCCATCATTTTCTTGGTTTCAGTTTTATGAAACTATTAATTGTTATGTTTAGCAAAGATTATATTAGCTGTTGAATTTATGTATCTGTATTTTATTTTACTGTCAAGAGCAGTACACAACCCAAATGGTGATTTTGCTCCACACCCTCAATGAACATCTACCAGTATTTAGATATATTTGTTGTTACTGCTGCTGGGTGAAGAGGGAAGAGAGATAACTTAGTGTACAGAACAGCTTCCTACAACAAAAAATATTTGGTTCAAGCACTAAGATTAAGAAAATATTTCATGGGGCTAGAGATAGAGCTCATTGGTTAAGATCACTTGCTGCTCTTACAGGGGACTGGACTTCGGCTCCCAGGACCTGTTAACTCCAATTTGAGGGGGTCAAGTACCCTCTTCAGGGCACTGTACACATGGTGCACTTACAGATATAAATACAGACAAAAGTTGCATTTGTTTGTGTTGCAGAATAATTGTTTAACTATACAAAGATGTGCTGCTTTTGTTTATGCTGCATTTGTTTAACTAAGTAAAGATGTGTTGCTGTGTCACCTTGCCTGCGTAAGGCATCTGATTGGTCTAATTAAAAAAAAAACCTAAACAGCAAATAGCTAGGCAGAGGTGTAATAGGTGGGGCTGGTGAGCAAAAGGAAAGGGCAGGGGCCAGACAGTCAGAGTATAGCCAGTTAGGCTCAGCCAGGCAAACTCAGAGGAAGCAAGAAAGCAGGATGGACAGTATGTAGATGAGGTAAACGAGCCTGGGGGCAGAATGTAGATAAATAAAAACAGATAGCTAGAAATAAGGCTAAGCTAAGGTCGAGCATTCATAATTAATGATAAGTCTTCATGTCACAATTTAGAAGCTAACAATCATGAAAGTCTGCTGCGTTTAATGTCTATGAAACAGTGGATAAATGCCTCACTCAAGAAGTTTCATTAGTTCTTCTCAAGGTTTTTTCTCGTTCCTTGTCATTAGTCACATTTGAAAACACACATAAAAGACTAGATCCATCAGGGGCTTAAAGTTTAGATGTTGATTAGTTCTTAAAATGCCAAAACTACTGGATAAAGGAGCTTTATCTAAATCATTTACTTTGTTAACAAAAATTTAAATCAAATCACAAAAAAATGCTTAAGTCTTAAACTGCTTTACACATAGAACAAGTACTAGATGTAACAAATCATGCTCATAAAGACCAGAATACAAGTGTAAGATTGCCCACATTATCAAAGATAAGTCCTTAGTAAAACATTAAAACAAACTTTCAAATTCCCATGTAGTACTAAATGTGAATTTGCTTCTTGCCTTCCTGAAGTTATCTGACCAAAGGTATTATGAAGCTTTGTTTGCACAAATAAGAGCTTAGTCATATACAAAACACTAACTATAGATTAACTACAGAAAAATGGATCTCAGTTTCTTGCTCCAAGTTACAAATGTAGACGGGGGAAGCTAGAAGACAATGTTTGCTGTAACTCAGAAATTGAAAGATCAATGCTAACTATGTTTCCAATTATAGGTGCAGAACTAGAGTATAAATGTATACATACGTCATTCCCTAAGTTTTGTTTACCTTAAGTGCCAAAGAACAATGACACCCAATACAATGATCTTGTATACAATTGGGGTTTCTAAGTTTCATTCTCTACCAAAAATAAATAAAACAAAGGCAAAAGCAAAAGACCCAACATATTCCCTAGAAAACAACTGATTCTGATTCCAAAGTCTAGGCAGAGATTTTACAAGGTGAATCTGGAACACAGTACTGTACCAGACAATAAACGCTGTTCAAAGAATTATAGAGACATATTAAACCACACGAATCTAAGAAGCCCCAATTAGCCAGATGTGCAAATATCTGCACATCAAAACACCTGTAGTCAAGAATTATTGCTGAATAAGGAAATAAATACCTAAAATTCTAGCAATAGAGATGTTTGGCTAGGAGGATCGAGTTCAAGGCCAATCTGGGCTACATAGCAAAACCTGTTTCAAATAAATATATACATAAGTAAAAATAATAAAGAAAAACATAAATAAAGCATCAAGTGTTGTGAACTCTTTTTGTACTCTGTAAAGTATGTGTCCCTGACAAGGCACCTTCTGATTGGTTTAATAAAGAGATGAGTAGCCAATAGCTAGGCAGATGATAGGTAGGACTTCCGGGAAGATAGGAACTCTGGGAAGGAATCAGAGAGGTAGGATTCACCAGTCAGACACAAAGGAAGTGGGTCATACGGTATGAGAGGTAATGAGCCATGTGCCAGAATGTAGATTAATATAAACGGGTTAATTTAAATTATAAGAGCAATTTGGGAACAATTCTAACTCCAGAGAAGCTAGGTAAAGAGGAAGACCCTAAGAGGGACACGCATGAAGGGCCCTAGGAAGAGAAAATAGTTAAAAATCTCCTCCTGGGCAAACTGGGAGGGGGAAAAAGGGAGAGGTTGAGGGATGGGAACATGAGAGATCAAGGTGGCCAAGTTGGGGGAGGGACAGAGAGGGAGAGCAATGGAAGAGACATCTTGATAAAGGGAGCCATTATGGTGTTAGGGTGAAACCTGATGCTAGGGAAACTCCCAAGAATTTACAAAGATGACCCCCAGCTAAAACTCCTAGCAATAGTGGAGAGGGAGCTTGAACTGTCCTTCCCCTATAATCAGATTAGTGATTACCCTAATTGTCATCATAAAGCCTTCATCCAGCAACTGATGGAAGCAGATGTGGCAATCCACAGTCAAGCTGTCTGAGTTCCTGGAGTTCAGCTGAAGAAAGAGAGGAGGAATCATATATATGAGCAAGGGAGGGTCAAGATCATGATGGGAAAACCACAGAGACATCTGATCTGAGCTAGTGGGAGCTCACTGACTCTGGACAAACAGCAGAGGAACCTGCATGGAACTTAGACTTCTGAATGTGGATGACAATTATGTTGCTTGAGCTGTTGGGAGTAGGACTGGGTGTGTGTGTGGGGGGGGGTCCCTGCAAGTAGAAAAAGATCTATCCCTGGTGCACAAACTGGCTTTTTGGAGCCCATTCCCAATGGTGGGATACCTTGTTCTGCCTTGATACAGAAGGGAGGAGCTTGGTATTGCCTCAACATAGTATGCCAGACTTTGTTGACTCCCCAAGGGAGGCCTTACCCCTCTGAGGAGTCAATGGGGAGTGGGATGGGGTAAGGTTGAGGCAAGAGAAAGGGAGGAGGAACTGGGGTTGGTATATAAAACGAAAAAGAAATTTTTAAGTAAAAAAAAATTTAAGTAAGCATGTATTACACCATTACATCATACCTTTCCAAAATAATATGATAGTTATGACTGGGAGGAAGGGAGTGAAAGAAGAAACTAAGATATAAAGGTAAGGAGGGAAGAAGAAAGGATAAAAACACAGTGGGTTTTTTTTGTTTTTTTTTTTCTTGTCCAGAAATAGTGTCTGCTAATTCTATTTATTTATTTATTTATTTATTTATTAGAGATTTCTGCCTCCTCCCCGCCACCGCCTCCCATTTCCCTCCCCCTTCCCCAATCAAGTCCCCCTCCCTCAGCAGCCCGAAGAGCAGTCAGGGTCCCCTGCCCTTTGGGAAGTCCAAGGACCTCCCACCTCCTTCCAGGTCTAGTAAGGTGAGCATCCAAACAGCCTAGGCTCCCACAAAGCCAGTACGTGCAGTAGGATCAAACCCCAGTGCCATTGTTCTTGACTTCTCAGCAGTCCTCATTGTCCGCTATGTTCAGCGAGTCCAGTTTTATCCCATGCTTTTTTAGACCCAGTCCAGCTGGCCTTGGTGAGTTCCCGAAAGATCATCCCCATTGTCTCAGTATGTGGGTGCACCCCTGGCGGTCCTGAGTTCCTTGCTCGAAAACACAGTGTTTTATTCTAACTTTCAGGTCCAATTTTTGTACAGAAAAATTAAGTTTATTTCTCATATTACTAAAAGAATATAAGGTCACACATACCTTAGTGTGTCTGTATTCTAAGGAATAGACTTAAATAATAATTTTTCTATCTTATAATTACAGAATGTACTTCAAATAGTGAAAAACAAGAAAGAGGTGTTAGTTGTACAAAAATCATGAAATAGCAAGAAAAATTATTAAGGAAAGGCAGAAAAAAATGTCTACTTTTGCATGTTTCAGTAAGTTACTCAAAAATAGTTCACAGTCCATTAAGAACAATTTAAAATGTTAGATAAAAGGATTCTGATAAACTAGTGCCTACATAAGAATAACAAATATATTTTACTGGTACTAAACACTAAAAGATAAGCTACATCTGGTAGCATAAATTCACACCATTTATTTAAATTACCAAAGAAATCAGCCCTTGAGCTTGCATTTTAGTATTTGTGTGTGTGTGTGTGTGTGTCCCTGTATAAGTGTAAAATGTGATATGAGGACCAAAGAACAACCTGGAAGCCATTCTAAGGAGCACTCTCTACCTCCCTTGAGAAAGGGTCTCTCACTGGCTTGAAGCTTATAAGTTAGGCAAGATCCAGAGACCTTCCTGTGTCTGCTTATCCAGCATTTGGATTACAAGGGAACACCACTGAACACAGCAGTTTTACATGGGTTCTGAAGGTAGAACTCAGGTCCTCATGCTTGCAAGGCAAATATAATTTACTAACCAACCAATACCCTCAGTTCTTGTTTCTAGAATTTTAATGCCTACAAGCTATCTGACAGACATAAAATCTCTTTCCAGGTGGTGAGGGAAAGGGGATTACTTTACTCAAAGCATATAAATCTACATATGACTTCCTATTATGTCTAGCACACAGAGACAGTGTCCTTTCTAGGATTCTGCATTTGCAAAGTCACCTATTCACTATAAATTTTTTATAAAAATCTAAAATGCAGTAGCACTCCAGTTGTTCTGCTAGTCATCTGTGACATATAAAAGAGCAAATAATCTGAATACCTAATCATGCCTATTCTTCCAGATGTGGATGAACAAGGTATCACTCTGTCTTGTTGCTGTCACTCACTTATTATAAGCAATGTCATTATGGAGAGTACAGTAAGTGCCACACTCTTCACACTTTCTCTAATGACTTTATTGTTTAAAACAGATCCTACATATAAGCTTAAGAACTAATACTGTTTCTCTGTGCAAGAAAATTATGAAATACCTGCTGTTTAAATAACCTTCACCCAGTCATGACTTCAAAGTACCAGCGGCTATAAATTCAATGCTGTGGAAATAATACTTAAGAAGTCTTTAAAAATAATCAAATATGTAATGTTATATATGGTCAGCTGACAAGAATATAAGCAGAAGTTTCAAGGAACCTGATCCTGAAATTCTTTCTAAAATCAATGATTAGTTTGTTTGAGGAGTTTTTAATACATGGCTACCATGAACAACAAGAATCAGCATCATTTAAAATTGGTACCTTAGGAGCCAAGATGTCAGAAGCAAAATAAAACAAAACTAACAAACCATAAAATAATGCCCCTTCAAGGATTTCAGAAGGTCAAAGTTATCAGACAGATTACAAGTTTAAAATGAGTATGTTTACCTTATGCTAAAGAAGATAAAGATTAAACTTGAAGTTTTATCAGTAAAACATAAAACTGTGAATAACATCAGGACCAACAAAGCTCAGCTGTTAGAGGAACTTGGGTGCAGGACTGAAGACCTGAGTTTGATCTTTAGAACCCACAAGGTGGCAGAAGAGAACAGATGCTCTTATTACCAAAAATTGTCCTCTTAATTTCTCATGTACACTGTGTCCCCCCAAAACACACAATAAATTTTAATAAATGAGTAATATGAACAAGCAAAGGTCATTTGAGAACTCAAAAAACAGAGATGAAAAGAATTGACAGAAAAATGTAATATCACATCACACAACAAGAAAAACAGAAAATTACAGAAGCACAAAAAATACCTTAAAAAATAGATGGACAGTATTAAATATTAGGTCATAAGATGTAAAGTATATACACAAAAGATTTTTTTTAATTGCCATTAATACGAGATCAGAAAGAACACAGGTCAGAAGAATTATCAGAAGACTCTACTTAATCATTTAAATAAAATGTCATGCAAAGCACGTAACTCTGATACACAATTAAAAACTAAGTGCTAGTCAGGAAGAAGTATCCATTAGCTTAAAAATATTAAATTTCCTTAGAAAAACAATAGAAATGTACTTAAAGGAATATACTATGGAGGTATTTTAAGAAAGTAGTAAGCATTCTTTCATTGAAGCAAAATTCAAAGAGAATTTAAGTTTCTTATCATGGAGTCGCTCCTGTTGATTCAACTATGACTTTAGCACAAATCTCAAAACCCTTAAGAAATCAGGACTGGAGTTGGGTGGGAATGGTGGTCCATTTCTTTAATCCCAGAAATCAGAAGGCAGAGACGGATATACATCTACGAATCCAAGGCCAACCTGGTCTACATATCAAGTTCAAAACTAGACAGGGATATACACTGAGACCTGGTCTCAAATAACAGAGAAAAAGAAAACATTATGACTGTAGGAAATTTTTGTAAAGTCAACTTTATTTTTTTCAGAGAAAATGGCAACTACAAATAAATAAAATCATTAGTCACTCTTGTATTTCTGAAGAATACTTTATAATATTCTGAAGAAGTTCAGTATCTTTATAACAAATCTGAATTTTGAGACACTTTGGCATGTGTTTAAATAATGTGAAATGGATAGATCTACAATATGTTTATTAAAATTAATCTTTCATTCATAGAGGGTGAAAATAATCATTTATTCTCAGACTAGACTGTGGATCATCTGTTCTTAAATGTTTTCAAGTCAACCACAATATTAAAGTAAAACCATAGATAGTAATTTTAATTTTGTCTCCTCAGCACTTGTTTATAATGATCTGAACAAGCTAATATGCATGCTATGTATTGCAAGATATTTAGGGAATGAATGACATCAGAATTATCTTTTACACCTGACTGATAAACAAGCAATGACCTTCCCTCAACAAATGGCTATAAAAGTCATTGTTTCTGAGTGACAGGTGTGTCATGCCCCAGGGGAAATGGACTTCCCACACTATGAGTAAGATGATCAATCACACATTCTCTCCAACCTTATTCTTTTATTTTCAAACCCTATTTTTCAAATATAAGTTTCTTCAAGACTTACTAAGGAATTTCAGAAAATGTGAGAACACTGCCCTTGGTCCATCTGGCAATGTAAATCATTCAAGGAAGGTAAAGATTGCTGGTACTATACTTATGATACTAATCTCTGAACTATTCCAAAATCATTTATTTATTCACTGTTTCAGAAACATTTCCAGAATGAACGTTAGATTTTGGGGAATAAGGTCAAGTATGTTATAGAGATATTTTTAATGTTGGTTTATAATGGATGTTTGCCATTTACCAACTTAGGACATAAGCCAGACTTAAGAGAGCAGAAAATACTTTAACAACTTATAAAAACAATCTCTATTAGACTCAAATATAAAACAACTCAAAATTAAATCATAAAGATTATGTACTTTATTACCCGAAGAAAAAACTATTCAACTTACAGTTTGATAAAGAAAACTAATCAAGTTATAATCATTTTTCTCTAAAACTCATTACACTTTACAAAGTAAATAAGCCTGATTAAGATTTTTGTTTCTAAAGTTTCTTATCATTATAAATATTATCAATTTTAATTATTTACAATTTACAGCTTCAGAATAAATCTTCAAAGTTATTTTTTCAACTGTTAATCCATACTTTTGAGAACTCTACTATAATTAAAACGGAGGGTTTTAAATATTGGATTGTTTAAGATATTAAGTGGCAATCCAAATTTTACAAACTGAATCCTAAGTGAGTAATGCCAATATTTTCCTGTGACCCATCTGAAAGTTCACCTGAGTTTATACTACATCAGGATAAATTACCTCACCAGCCCTCACTGGCTAAAAGCATGTCAACTGTCAGGGGAAATCTTGCAAGAGTTGGAATAAGAAGGACTCATACAACATATCAAACATGTTCATATCAAAATTCTTGCTAGAATATTCAATTTAGAAAACAACAATTGTGGTGATGGGGAAAAAAAAGTAGACCAATTTGGAGTGTTTCTAGACTTGATTAGAATTTCTTAAGTACATGCGAATATTATAAATATATTTTACAATACATTAATATTTGACCAATGTGTTTGAGCAACAACTAGAATATTTTATATATGCTAAATAATTCTAAAATTTATACATCACCTTCATTTAAAGTTTAAAATTACATCTTATTTCCATTTATTTTCATTTTAGAAACAAATACTACTTTTGCTTTGGTCGAATTCAGAAGACTTGGGACATTTATAACCTTCCGTTCCTTTTTCATTTCATCAATCAGATCAGCAGAATATTAAAGCTAACAGCAACATCCTCTGATACCCAGCTCGCAGTACATCCAAACTTCTTGCACTCTTAACTCTTATTTCACTCATAATTGAATAACAGAAAATTCACACAAATATGCCACTTTAAAAAATTGGGGTAAAAATACAACCACTAAAAATGAAAATATAAGCTATATGGCATTTTATTATGTTGACTCTAAGTGTAAAAGTTTTATTTCAAAAGTCCTTCATCAAAATATAAACATAATAAAGTGGTATCTCAACAACAAATGCCAAAAAAAACCCTTCCATACCCAAATCTGATTTATCAAGCAATATTCAAGAACCTTATATTGATGCTTAAAAGATATAAAAATTAAATTATTATACTCTTAAGAAAGATAAATACATTTTGCTGAGTATCAATGTAATGTTTTCAATCTTCACTCAAGGGTGACCAGAATGAAGTAGTATGGACTGTCAGTACAATTTTCCAATCATTTGATTTATTTAGTAGCATTAACTAAAATATACACATATGCTGGGGTAAATGGCTATCTATTTAAGCAAATTGACTAAGATATATACCCATTTAGAAGAAGATTGCATGATCATGTTAACATTTTAAATACAAATTGTTCAATCCTGAGTACTGACCTCTAGAACAAAATTAGTTTAAAAATACATAGTAACAAAGAATGGAAATGAAAGAAAAGGAACTGGAGAGTCTCTATTTAACTGGCTGTTCAGTCATTAGAAAGGTGCCCCATAACCACCATATGTTACCCAAATATGTTATCACACCTACAATTTCATCATATGTCTCCCAAGAAATTAATTAGCTCTAACTTTTTCAACTTTGACAAAAACGTCTGCATCAGTCAGATTACTAGCTGTTGCAAACATTTCAAAATTCAAAGCTTTCTTCAGCTTGTATTTAACCTTTTAATTACTTTTAATCATTTAGCAACATTTAGAACAGCATTCATTAGACAGATGTCTAATTCTAGAATTCTGAATAATGTAAATTCATTTACACTTTTATTTTTTCTTGGCGCATATTGGTGACTTTACAAAAGAAAACTAACATTTAAAAATCAGGATTTTACAGCTGTAGTAGAGAAGAAAATACAGAAATGTTCATGTTCTCTAAAAACAAAACAAAACAAAACTAGTTTAGATAGCTTATAGAAATAATGAACTCAATGATTATAAAATTTATATTTAAAATCCTATAATACCTGTGAGGGATGTTAAAGACTTTATAAACCATAGTGACAGGAAGAACTGAAAGTGACAGAAAAAAATATTTTCATAAATACCCATCATCAAACTAAAAAACACTCCATCCTGTTTGTTCCTAATCCAAAGCTAGGATATTTTCAGCTATGTAACTCACTTTTATTTCCATCAATGCATTTATAATACCTTGCTATGCTTATCAATTGTTTCTTATGTGCTCATTTCAAAAAGAAATGGTGGGATTTTCATCGCATTCTCACTGTCTGCTGAATTTTCAGGCAAACAATTTTATGTCAGCCAATATGAACAATGAATGAGTTACATAAATCCTTGCTATTACAGTAAATAATAAATTATATAGAATATTAATAGTGCTGACTGCTAACACCCACTGATTCTTCTGAAAAGCACTGACAACAAAGTTTGCCCTAGCATCTATGAGGCCAAACAGAACATAACTGAACGTTCCTTTCAATTACTTCAGGTAGCAAAGTAATAATCAAAAAATAATTTCTACTTCAAAAAGTATTAGAAAGTATTCATACTCTAAGTAAATGTTCAAATTAATCAGAATGAAGGCAGCCTCATGAATAGCAAATAATTCCCTGCTAGTAACTCTCACTCTTTTTCTTTGCAGCTACCCAGGTAATGAATGGTACCTGTGACTTATACTATTTTTTAATGGAAAATATCCTTAGAGGAGCAGCAAGCTGGCTCAGTGGCTGACAACACATGAGTCAAGCTTAACAACCTAAATTCTACCCCCAGTGATGTAGGAGGGTCATCTGTCTATGTGTTACTTTCATTGGTTAATAAAGAAACTGCCTTGGCCCTTTGATAGGACAGAAAATTAGGTAGGCGGAGTAGACAGAACAGAATGCTGGGAAGAAGGCAATAAGGCAGATGCTATAGCTCTCCTCTCCAAGATGGACGCAGGTTAGAATCTTACTGGTAAGCCACCACAATATTAGAAATGGCTTAATCAAGATGTGAGAGTTAGCCAATAAGAGGTTAGAACTAATGGGCCAGGCAGTGTTTAAAAGAATACAGTTTCCATGTTATTATTTCGGGGTATAAGCTAACCAGGCGGCCGGGAGCCGGGTGGCAGGAACGCAGCCCCCCCCCCCCGCCTCCTCCCGCTGCTCCTTCTACACCCCAGAATCCACGCACATGGTGGAAGGAGAGAACCTATTCCCACTAGCTGTCTGTAGTGATATTTTATTTGTGTTTTAACAAATAAAACTTGCTTGAAGATCAGAGTGCCAGAACTAAGCCACTAGAGGCCAGAGAGTGGAAGCACACACCTTTAATTCCAGGATTAGGGAGTCTGAGGCAGACTGATCTCTGTGAGTTCAAGGTCACACTGACCTACACAAGATTGAATCTGACTAAGAGAAACAGAGCTCACACAAGGTGATCCCAGCACTTGAGATCCCACACCTTTAATCCCAACATTACAGACAAGAACGACATGGCTGGGCAGAGAGAAGAGACAGGCAGTGCAGTCTGAGGTTTGGTGGAGACAGTGGTAGTCTGGAGAAGCAGTCTAAAAACAGGATCACCCCTTTGGTCTGAGCATCAGTTGAGGTAAATGTCTCTCTAGAGGTAGGCTGTTCTGCTTCTCTGATCTCTCAGCTTTCACTCCCTAATATCTGATCCTGGGTTTTACTTATTAAGGCTAATTAGAATTCATGTTACAGTTGTCCTGCGCTATTTAGAAACACACTACAATATACATAAACAAATAGTAAATTTTTTTCAAATTAAAATTTCAAAAAGCTTTAGAGACAACAATATCCTCTAGGAAGCTCTCAATGGCCTATTCAATAAGCAAAATATGTCTGCCTCTTTATATTTCCTAATTCCATCTTTCAAATACAGAAATGGGGCAATGAGAGTCTAAAGACATGGCTCAGCAGTTAAGAGCACTTGTTACTCTTGCAGAAGACCTGTATTCTTCTGTTCCTAGCACCCACATGGTAGCTCACAATCATCCCGAACTCAAGTTGTACCTCTGATACCCTCCTCAAGTCACTGTGAACACTGCATGCACAAAGTACACTACATATGTGTACATACACATGCAGGCAAAATACATACCAATTATAAAATAAATGTTTTTTAACCAGAAACGATGCCTTATTTCTCT
Source organism: Chionomys nivalis (assembly GCF_950005125.1). NCBI lineage: Eukaryota > Metazoa > Chordata > Mammalia > Rodentia > Cricetidae > Chionomys > Chionomys nivalis. The sequence goes on along the minus strand of NC_080090.1, from coordinate 17,534,179 downwards.
TTGAAATATCTAAATCTATCAAGTGTAACAAAGAATTAATATGATTATATTTTTCATTAGCAAAAGTGCTCATTCAGAAATATCAGGATAGTAGCTATCAATATAACAGAATTAAACTTTACAGTTCATAAAATGTAGGAAGATGAACTGTATTATGTATATGTGTACTGTTCTCAACTAAGAAAGAAAACAAGCACCCATTCAAATTTAGTGAGTATTTATTAAGGTCCTTCTGTGTTACAGTTGAGTATCTGGTTTATATTAAGAAGGAACAGTAAATACCTTGACTACAGAAAACACATGGATTTACAGAATCACAGAGAAGGAGATATAAGCAACTTGATATGATAAGCTTCCTTGTGGAGAAAAAGTTCTAGAACTGGTCAAAATAACACATATTTTGAAGAAATTAACAGCACACAAAATATCATTTGAAAGGCAGAAGATCCTGTCATTTCTAGCATAGCAGCCTGAAGAAGCCTCGTGATTTGTCACAGGAATGATGGAAGCTAACAGTATTAGCCAAAAAGAGGACAGGCTGTGCTCTAACTGTAACTTTATGGTGGCAATGAGACATCCATGAAAAGGTTTTAAAAATTAAACTAGAACACTTAAAGAAGCCCCTTTCTCTGCTGGAACTACAGTTTGATTACCGAATGCCACTAAAGTCTGTGTTTTATTGGGTTCATCCCCAGGTGGCACTACTGGTAAATGTTACCAAGCTTTAGGAGCCTAATAAGAAAGAAGTCCTTAGGTCACTGGAATTCTAGTCACATTCTCATTGTTTCTAGGTAAACAATTTGCCCCGTCAGACATTCTTCATCATAAATACCACCCTGGTAAGAAGCCCACACAATGTGGATGCCCAATCTCAGACTACAACCTTCTTCCCATCTTGGAACTCAAGTTAAGTCCTTTCCCTTTTTAAGTACTGCAAATATTTTGCTGTAGTAGTATGAGGCAAACACGCTGCACTTTAGAAACTGTTGCAATTTTTGACTTATAGACAAAATATATAGCCAAAACATCAGAAAAGCCAAAAATTTAGAAGCCAGCCAACGAAGTTCAAATACTGACTCAAGAAGGACCATGTTCGTATCTTATGGGTAGCTAAAAAAAATAAAATAAAAAAAATAAAAAAAAAAATAAAAAAATAAACCACATCTTCCTAGCATGGCAGTCTCTCATACTCACCTTAGTACAGACACATCTCCCAGCAACTGCCTGTGGGCTTCAGCTACCAGCGCACCATGAGCTAAACTGCACAACAGTTTATGGTTTTAGTATTGCAGACAGAAATGCAATAAAACAGTTTCAGACAAAAAAAAAAAAAAAAAAAAAAAAAAAAACCTATAAACAGGTTACAGTGTACTTAATGTGCCTAGGCCTAAAGAAAAAAAGAAAAGGCTATAGACAGAGATTAAAAAATATTTTAAAAATATTGAAGTCTTTAAAGAGAAGTTAAAAAAATAATAAGCCACTTAAGGATAGGAATTTGGACCTTATACGGTGCTTTGTTAATTCTGAATTTTTTGAATGCTAATGAACAGACAAGCTGCTGAGAGACACTGCACTGTGGAAGGGACTGCTGGGTGAAACCAACCTATACACTTTAGGAATGACTAGAATGGAAGTCAAAAAATGTATGACATTGGGGAAGAGATTATACTTTTGTCTCCACAGGAAAGCCTGTGAATTCCTTCCCAAGTTAATAGAGATCAGATTTGACTGGGGGAGACTTCCTGAGGATCTTGACTGTAGACATGAGAGAGAGAGAGAGCCAAGAAAGACTACAGACAGATGACTTGTAAGCTGATCCCTCTGGAACAACTCGGAGATGGAATGAGACATGATAAATCCTGTTGGCTACAGAGCCTAATAACTTATTATTACATACCATCCTTTCATATGGCATGGATAGAAATTTATATTATCTTTGATTATGCAGTCCAAATGGATTTATAAAGTTGACAGATGCCTTTTACCTGCTCAAATATAGAACAAAAATATCATCTTTAAACTGACTAGGCACAACACACATTCCATACTTGTGTTAATGCAGATATGCATATTACCTTTGAAAGTTTATGTGTTTTCAGAGCAAGAAGACAAGACACCAATGAAAACAGGTAACCCTGTAAATCCAGCCTCTTAGAGTGTCTCTGTTGCAATTTCCTCAGAGTTCTGCATCCAGAACAGCTTCAAGGCTGCTGTTGGAGATAGTCCAATCTCACAGACTATTCTAACCATTATTCTAGTTCTCAGGGTCCTTCAGAGATGCCACTGTTCCCAAATAACAGAAAGAAGTCTAGAGAACACAGCACCCACATTCCCAAGAATGGGTTAACCAATCCCAGTATTTAGAGGGATTGGTTAAAAGTTGTTACTGATCATGATCAGGGAGAAAGCTAAACAAAGGAGATTAGATTCAGAGATCTCTTTCTGAAAGAAAAAAAAGGGAATATAGTACAGAAATGATGGGATAAAAGGGTAGACTGTTGAACGTACTTTTGAATAACCACTAGTCTCAAATATTTTACATTTGTATGGATTTTTGTATATTGATATAAATTTAAAGTTATTTTTGTTAGACTGTATTATATGTTTCTATTTCTTATTTAAGGTATTGTACCTAAGCAACTCATTTAAAAATATAATGTAAAGTTTTAGTCCTTGAAAGTCATTTAATTAAGAAATACAGGTTAATAGTCATCAATAACAATCAAACTTATAGTCATATTAGGTGTGTGTTCAAGGTCATACACAGATATATTTTAAATAGGTAGATGGTCTTGAAACACTTCAGAGACCTACAGAATATAGCATTTTAAATGTTTTAATAACATAAAGCTTTTTATGACAGTGAGACAGATCTTCTCCTGGCAACACCAATCTGCTTCATAAAAGGATGTGGACATTAAACCTCCATATGGACTCTTTCTTTCCTTGTGGCAAAAGCTAGTCATTTGGACAAGAAACTGCCCCTACTTTAAATGATGACAGTATGCTGTCCAAACTGGAAAAGCAAGACACTAAAGAAAGTGATTGCCAAACTGTGCCAAGACAAGGTACAACAGTCCTTCAAAATTCCTGCTTCATAGAAAAGTCTATCAGACATTCTAGGCTGATAGGCAGAATATGGATACCCCAACATTACAAAGGAACATTGGGTGACTGTTCAGGCAGCCAGATGTCTCTGTCACTTCTTAGTTTTAGAAGATGCTTTCTCTGAACTTCCTGTTCACTCAAGTAGTATTTTATTCTTCTTGCGACTTTGATGGAGATTAACAACTAGGTAGTTAATAGTTTTCAGTTTCCTTGCTATCAAATTCAAAAAAAGAAACATTTAAGGGATGTAAAATTTATAAGGTTGAGACACATAAAACCAAATTGTCTATCTAAGAAAATGTTTTAAGGTCAAAAAATGTATTTTTAGGTTGGTAATACAAGCTATGATAAAAAGTAAATTAAGTACAAAACTTTTGACTCACCAAGACAGCATAGATAATACAGTACTATCTCTGAATTTGTCAAATACAAAGGAACTGGATATTGTAAATGTAATTCTTACCTTATAGTTGTTCTTACTGTTTATAGTTTTACTAGGTTAGAATTAAAAATCTTTCCTTATTATTTAGACAAAAAGACGGAAATGTTGTTGAATAATCTTTTTGTACACTGTGAAGATGTGTCACTCAGATTAGTTTAATAAAATGCTGAGTGACCAATAGCTAAGCAGGAATGATTTTCTGGACAAATGCTGGGAAGAAGAAATGCAGAGTTTCTAATAGACGCAAAGGGATCAGACATGCAGGAGGAGAGGTAAACACCAAGAATCACATGGCAACATGTAGAGGAATAGAAATGGGTTAGTTTAAGTTATAAAAGTTAGTTAGAAATAAGACTAAGCTATCCACTGTGGTTTCATAATTAATAATAAGCCTCAGTGTCATTATTGGTAGCCGAAGGTCTTGACAAAAAAGTCTGACTACAATCAAGTCCTACTAAATTATTAACTTCAAGAAACTAAAAGACCATGGATGCAAGCCCAGACTACTATACCCAGCCAAGCTTTCGTTCACTATAAATGGAAAAAACAAAATTTTCCAGGATAAAAACAAATTTAAACAATACGTAGCCACAAACCCAGCCTTACAGAAAGTAATAGAAGGAAAATCACAAACCAAGGAGTCCAACAATGCACACAATAACTCAGACATCTAATGACCCTTCACCAGCACAACTTGAAGAAGGGAAACACACAAACTCTACTACAGGAAGGAAGGAAGGAAGGAAGGAAGGAAGGAAGGAAGGAAGGAAGGAAGGAAGGAAGGAAGGAAGGAAGGAAGGAAGGAAGGAAGGAAGGAAGGAAGGAAGGAAGGAAGGAAGGAAGGAAGGAAGGAAGGAAGGAAGGAAGGAAGGAAAGAAAGAAAGAAAGAAAGAAAGAAAGAAAGAAAGAAAGAAAGAAAGAAAGAAAGAAAGGAAGAAAGGAAGAAAGGAAGGAAGGAAAAATGACCGGAGTTAACAACCACTGGTCATTAATATCACTTAATATCAATGGACTCAACTCACCTATAAAGAGGCACAGGCTAAGAGATTGGATACGAAAACAGGATCCAACATTCTGCTGCTTACAAGAAACACACCTCAACCACAAAGACAGACATCTACTCAGAGTAAAGGGCTGGAAAAAGGTTTATCAAGCAAACGGACCTAAGAAACAAGCAGGTGTGGCCATACTAATTTCTAAGAAAGTTGACTTCAAACTAAAATCAATCAAAAGAGATGGAGAGGGTCATTTTTTACTCATAACAGGAACAATTCACCAGGATGAAGTCTCAATCCTGAATATATATGCCCCTAATATAAAAGCACCCACTTATGTAAAAGAAACGTTACTAAAACTCAAGGCAGTCATCAAACCACACACACTAATAGTAGGAGATTTCAACACTCCTCTCTCACCAATGGACAGGTCAATCAGACAAAATCCTAACAGAGAAATAAGAGGATTAAGGGAGGTAATGAATCAAATGGACTTAACAGACATCTATAGAACATTCCACTCAAATAGGAAAGAATATACCTTCTCCTCTGCAGCTCATGGAACCTTCTCGAAAATAGACCACATACTCGGTAACAAAGCAAACTTACACAGTTACAAAAAAAATATCGGTAACCACCTGTGTCTTATCAGATCACCATGGATTAAAGTTAGAATTCAACAACAATGCTATCCCCAGAAAGCCTATGAACTCATGGAAACTGGACAGTCAACTACTGAACCACACCTGGATCAAGAAAGAAATAAAGAAAGAAATTAAAGTCTTTCTTGAATTTAATGAAAACGAAGACTCAACATACTCAAACCTATGGGACACTATGAAAGCAGTGCTAAGAGGAAAGTTCATAGCATTAAGTGCCCACTTAAAGAAAACGGAGAAAACACACATTGGAGACTTAATAGCCCACCTGAAAGCTTTAGAAAAAAAAGAAGCAGACTCACCTAGGAGAAGTAGAAGACTGGAAATAATCAAATTGAGGGCTGAAATCAACAAAATAGAAACACAGAAAACAATCCAAAGAATCAATGAAACAAAAAGATGGTTCTTGGAGAAAATCAATAAGATTGATAAACCCCTATCCAAACTAATCAAACGGCGGAGAGAGAATACGCAAATTAACAAAGTCAGAAACGAAAAGGGAGACATAACCACAGACACAGAGGAAATTCAGAGAATCATTAGATCTTACTACAAAAACCTGTATGCCACAAAATTGGAAAATGTAAAAGAAATGGACACTTTTTTAGATAAATACCATATAACAAAGTTAAACCAGGACCAGGTGAACAATCTAAATAGACCTGTTAGTCGCGAAGAATTAGAAGTTGTTATAAAAAACCTCCCCACCAAAAAAAGCCCAGGTCCAGACAGCTTCAATGCAGAATTCTACCAGAACTTCCAAGAAGACCTAATACCTACACTCCTTAATGTATTTCACAATATAGAAACAGAGAAGTCATTGCCAAATTCCTTTTATGAAGCTGCAGTTACTCTGATACCAAAACCACACAAAGGCACAACCAAGAAAGAGAACTACAAGCCAATCTCACTCATGAACATCGACGCAAAAATACTCAATAAAATACTGGCAAACCGAATCCAAGAACACATTAGAAAAATTATCCATTATGATCAAGTAGGCTTCATCCCAGAGATGCAGGGCTGGTTCAACATACGAAAATCTATCAATGTAATCCATCATATAAATAAACTGAAAGGAAAAAACCATATGATCATTTCATTAGATGCTGAAAAAGCATTTGACAAAATTCAACATCCCTTTATGATAAAGGTCTTAGAGAGATTAGGAATACAAGGGTCGTACCTAAGTATAGTAAAAGCTATTTATAGCAAGCCGTCAGCTAACATCAAATTAAATGGAGAGAAACTCAAAGCTATTCCACTAAAATCAGGAACACGACAAGGTTGTCCACTCTCTCCATACCTCTTTAATATAGTGCTTGAAATTCTAGCAATAGCAATAAGACAACATAAAGGGATCAAAGGGATTCAAATTGGAAAGGAAGAAGTCAAACTTTCATTATTTGCAGACGATATGATAGTGTACATAAGCGACCCCAAAAACTCCAGCAAAGAACTCCTTCAGCTGATAAACACCTTTAGTAGCGTTGCAGGATACAAGATCAATTCCAAAAAATCAGTTGCCCTCCTATACACAAAGGATAAGGAAGCAGAGATGGAAATCAGAGAAGCATCACCCTTCACGATAGCCACAAATAGCATAAAATATCTTGGGGTAACTCTAACCAAGGAAGTGAAGGATCTATTTGACAAGAACTTTAAGTCTATGAAGAAAGAAATTGAGGAGGACACCAGAAAATGGAAGGATCTCCCTTGCTCTTGGATTGGGAGGATCAACATAGTAAAAATGGCAATTCTACCAAGGGCAATTTATAGATTCAATGCAATCCCCATTAAAATCCCATCAAAATTCTTCACAGATCTTGAGAGGACAATAATCAACTTTATATGGAGAAACAAAAAACCCATGATAGCCAAAACAATCTTATATAATAAAGGAACGTCTGGAGGCATTACCATCCCTGACTTCAAACTCTATTACAGAGCTTCAGTATTGAAAACAGCTTGGTATTGGCATAAAAACAGAGAAGTCGATCAATGGAACTGAGTAGAAGACTCTGATTTTAACCCACAAACATATGAACACCTAATTTTTGATAAAGGAGCTAAAAGTATTCAATGGAAAAAAGAGAGCATCTTCAACAAATGGTGCTTGCAGAACTGGTTGGCAACCTGTAGAAGAATGAAAATAGATCCAGATCTATCGCCATGCACAAAACTCAAGTCCAAATGGATTAAAGACCTCAATATTAGTCTGAACACACTGAACCTGATAGAAGAAAAAGTGGGAAGTACTCTACAACATATGGGTACAGGAGATCACTTCCTACGTTTATCCCCAGCAGCACAGACATTAAGGACAACATTGAATAAATGGGACCTCCTGAAACTGAGTAGCTTCTGTAAAGCAAAGGACACTGTCACTAAGACAAAAAGGCAATCCACTGACTGGGAGAAGATCTTCACCAACCCTGCAACAGACAAAGGTCTGATCTCCAAAATATATAAAGAACTCAAGAAACTAGACTTTAAAATGCTAATTAACCCAATAAAAAAATGGGGCACTGAACTGAACAGAGAATTCTCAACAGAAGAAATTCAAATGGCCAAAAGACACTTAAGGTCATGCTCAACCTCCTTAGCGATAAGGGAAATGCAAATTAAAACAGCTTTGAGATACCATCTTACACCTGTCAGAATGGCTAAAATCAAAAACAGCAATGATAGCCTTTGCTGGAGAGGCTGTGGAGAAAGGGGCACACTCATTCATTGCTGGTGGGAATGCAAACTTGTGCAACCACTTTGGAAATCAGTGTGGCAATTTCTCAGGAAATCTGAGATCAACCTACCCCAAGATCCAGTAATACCACTATTGGGAATATACCCAAGAGATGCCCTATCAAATGACAAAAGTATCTGTTCAACTATGTTCATAGCAGCATTGTTTGTAATAGCCAAAACCTGAAAACAACCTAGATGCCCTTCAATGGAGGAATGGATGAAGAAAGTGTGGAATATATACATATTAGAGTACTACTCAGCGGTAAAAAACAATGACTTCTCGAATTTTGCGTGCAAATGGATGGAAATAGAAAACACTATCCTGAGTGAGGTATCCCAGACCCAAAAAGAGGAACATGGGATGTACTCACTCATAATCGGTTTCTAGCCATAAATAAAGAACATTGAGCTTATAATTTGTGATCCTAGAGAAGCTAAATAAGAAAGTGAACCCAAAGAAAATCATATAGTAATCCGCCTGGAGAGGGGAAGTAGACAAGATTGCAGGGCAAAAACTGGGAACTTGCGGGTGAGGTGGCATGGGGCAAAGGGGAAATGGGATGAGAAACATGAGAAGGGGAGGATGGGAGGAGCTTGGGGGATTGGGATGGTTGGGATATAGGAAGGGTGAATATCGGAGCAGCGAAGTATATATCCTAACTAAGGGAGCCATCTTAGGGTTGGCAAGAGACTTGACTCTAGAGGGGTTTGCAGGTGTCCAGGGAGATGTCCCCAGCTGGTACCTTGGGCAACTGAGGAGAGGGAACCTGAAATGACCCTATCCTATACTGATGGATATCTTACATATCACCTTAGAACCTTCATCTGGCGATGGATCGAGGTAGAGACAGAGACTCAATTTGGAGCAACAGTCTGAGCTCTTAAGGTCCAAATAAGGAGCAGAAGGAGGGAGAACATGAGCAAGGAAATCACGACCACGAGGGATGCACCCACCCACTGTGACAGTGGAACGGATTTATTGGGAGCCCACCAAGGCCAGCTGGTCTGGGACTGAATAAGCATGGGTTGAAACTGGACTTTCTGAGCATGGCGAACAATGAAGGCTAATGAGAAGCCAAGGACAATGGCACTAGGTTTCGATCCTAATACATGAACTGGCTTTGTGGGAGCTTAGCCTGTTTAGACGCTCACCTTCCTGGACGTAGATAGAAGACCTTCGTCTTCCCGCAGGGCAGGGAATTTGGACTGCTCTTCAGTATCGAGAGGGAGGGGGAATGGTGTGGGGGGAGGAGAAGAGGAGTGGGGATAGGGGGAGGGGAGTGGGGGGAGGGGGCAATATTTGGGAGGAGGGGTGGGAAATGGGAAACGGGGAGCAGGTGGAAATTTTAATTAAAAAAGAATAAAAAAAAAAGATTTAAAAACCACACTGCCAACGAGGGGCGGTGGCTTGGGCCTGTAATACAGGAGGTTGAGGTGGAAGGGTAAGACTATCCCGTCCTATGGAGTAAATCCCATGTCAGCCCAAACTACAGAGTACAATTTTGTCTCAAAAACAATAGCAACAACAAAAACCAAGGCTAGGAACATACCTCAGAGTGTTTTCCAGCATGTGCAAGGCCCTGGATGTCATCTCCAGCACCATATAAACTGGATACCATAGCTCACACCTGTAATTCCAGCACTCAGGAAGTGGAAGCAAGAGGACCAGGAGTTCAAGGTTATAGTGAGTTCAAGGCCTGTCTGGACTAAGTGAGACCCTGTCTCAAGAAAACATTATACTGAGAAAGAACATTGAATAAAGACTTGTCTCTGAGCCTGATGGGCTGAATTCAATTAAAGCCCACATGGGCCGGGTGGTGGTAGTGCATGCCTTTAATCCCAAAACTCGGGAGGCAGAGGCAGGCAGATCTCTGTGAGTTCGAAGCCAGCCTGGTCTACAAGAGCTAGTTCCAGGACAGGAACCAAAGCTACAAGAACCCCTGCCTTGAAAAACCAAAATAAATAAATAAATATAAAAAATAAATTTTAAGTTATATTTAGTAAAAAAATAAAAAAATAAAAAAAATGAGTATTCATACTAATTAATATATAAGCTATTTTCTTCTAACATTTAGTTTATAACTGATGTTATATAATTTATTCTATAAGCATATTTAATATTTATTTTGAGAAATGTGTATATATTTAAATTAGTTTACTAATGAATAACTCACTTTTACCAATAGATTTTTTAATGTTTAATTTTAAAAGTTTAATGTTTAAAAAATGACAAATATAGCTTATTTTAAAATAATTCTTGTCATTTAAAAAGAAATAAAATTTCCATGAAATATGCATCTTAGATTAATTGGGAAATAAGTGAAATAACAAAGAAATAAGAAATTTTATAGAGATAAAATAAGAATGAGTATGAGCTAAAAAAGATATTTAAACTGGTAATGATTGTTGAAGGGGTGTCAGTTCTATTATCCTCTTTTCTTCAGTACTTAGTCGAATTTTTTTAACTTATTCAACTACCAATGTGGCAATTTATTGAAATTTGTGAATATGACTGCCAAATTTTACAAACTCTCCAGTCAAAAGTTATTTTTTTATTCTTTCATATATTTTTATAAATCGCATTTTATATTATTTATTCATCTATTTTATGCATATGGGTACTTTGTCTACGTGTACATCTGCACACCCAAAAAAGGCATCAAACAGTTATGAGCTGCCATGTGGGTGTTGGGAATTGAACTTAGGACATCTGGAAGAGCAGTGAGTGCTCTTAATCACTGAGCCACCTCTTCAACCCCTTGAATGCTTTCTTAATAAATGAGTTTTCAACCTAACAGCAAACAGATATAGCAAATAATGCCTGTAAGTTTCTATGATTATTAATCTTCAAATGGTCAAAAAGAATCAAACACAGGATCTCTACATAATAAAAAGTTGGAAACTTGACATAAAATATATAAGCAGGGGAAAAAGAAAAAAATCTCATAAACAAGTGCTAGGATTTAATTCTGGTTTCATGAAATATTTAAATTATAAAATACTATAAATATTTATAAGCTAACCATAAAATATAAAAGATCTCTTTTTTCCAGAAAAAAATAGGGTATATTTTTATAATAAACATTGTACCACAAATAATAAAAACCTAGAGACAGATATTGGGGCTCAACCTGAAGATCAGAAAAGCAAAGCAGCCAAGACACTAGAGAGATCTCAGCTCTACCAAGATTCAGACAAACTTAAGGGATAATCCTGCAAAGAACTCCACCAACCTCAGATTCCACACCCCACTGAATTCCTGCCTCTTCCCCCTTATATTCCTCGCTATGCCCAGTCAAATCACTCCTTTCTCCACTTCCATAGTGCTGGAATTAAAGTTGTAGGATCCCAAGTACTGGGATCACCTTTATGTGACTGTTTCTCTTTTTAGACAAAGTCAATCTTGTGTAGCCCAGGGTGGCCTTGAACTCACAGAAATCCATCTGCCTCTATCTCCCGGGTCCTAGGATTAAAGCTGTGCGCCACTTCTCCCTGGCCTGTATGGCTGACTAGTATGGCTGCTCTGCCCTCTAATCTTTAGGCAAGCTTTATTTATTAAAACACAAATAATATACCACTATAAACCATTATATTGTCTGACTATCTATTGCAGTGGTTCTCAACCTTCCTAATGTTGCAGCCCTTTAATACAGTGCCTTATGATGTGTTGACTCTTGACCACAAAATTATTTTCATTGCTACTTCATAACTGTAATTTTGCTAGTGTTATGAATTATAATGTAAATATCTATGTTTCAGAAAGTCTTAAAAAATTCCTGTGAAAGGCTCAGTCAACACCCCACACACACACAGGTTGGGAACCACTGGCCTATAGGACAAATTACCTGAACAAAGTCTTTACATCTAATGTAATGACAAAGAGAAGTACCTGTCAGAAATTAAACTGCATTTTAGCTGGCAACAGTAATTGATACATTCTTTCCTATTTCCTCATTTTCATTGCTACCAGTTGTTTCACCTGAGTTACTCCAAATCATTCTTGTAGTTTCTGCTTAAATACTACCTATGTCAAAAGAATCTGTTTCTAATGCCAACTGTAGAGCAAAATGCCAGTGTAAGCCTGTACCTGCATACAGAACTATTTCATAGTTCTTTTGGGTTAAGTTCCAAATCAGTGTTTAAGTTGAGAACTAACTTACATTCCTTAAATATCACTTTAAAGAATACGTGATTTTTAAAATATTCCCAAAGATATGCAATTACCACTATTAAATTCAGAGCTTTTCATCATTCCAAAAAGAAACAAAGACTCTCTATTAGTTGTTCCCATTTGTTTCTCCCCTTAGACACTGGAAATCAATAAACTATTTTAGACATTTTATTTATATAAACTCATAGTGTTTTTCAAATAAAACTATTGCTTTAGCATCCAAAATGTACCTGTATGAAAATATGAATGTATATGAAAAGTAGAGACAGACATGTATAGGGAAGTTAAATTATGTTGGACTCTTTGTAACTGGCCAAAAAAAAAAAAAAAAATCCTTAGAATCAAATTGGTCCAGAAACTAAGACAACACAGCATATGTTTTCTACCACATAACTCTTCTCTAACTTAATTTTCTGTTCAATAACCTAGTTTATTGTTCTAAACAGAAGAAAGCCATTTGTGTAGCAATTAGAAAATGGTAATATAATCGGTTGTCTAGTTCTACTACTGCTCTTTTCTACATTTCCCACCACAACGCCATAACTTACAGAATGCAAAAATTTAAAGAATGCAGAAATTGGGTCTGCATGATTCTAGTAACCAGAGACATATAAGAGCTAACATGCAAAAGAAAAAATACAGAGAAATTTTTTGAGTGCTCAACCTTCACACAGTGAAATACAGTATGTGCTATTGCAATATGAATACATGGATTATAAATTAAGTTCAGAGTAATTCAGCAAAATGGAAAGAAGCTGCCTACAAGTGACTTCCTGAATGAAAGGAGGCATAGTATCAAAGGATGGACTCTAGTCCCTGGATAGAGAACCACAAATCACAAGAAAAGTGACAGAAGAGTGAGAAAGAATGAACAGAAAAACAATACAAATCTGTGTGGTGGCTCATGCCTGCAACCTCAGCACTCCAGAGGCTGAGGCAGGAAGGCTGGTACAAGTTCAAGGACAGTCTGGGTTGTAGAAGGAAGAGAAAGAAAATAAGACAGGGAGGGAGGGAAAGAGGGAAGGAGAAAAACTATGCATGGGAGGAAAGAAGAAAAGAATGAATCCCAAAAACAGAGTCCCAGTTCCACAGAAGAAGAGGTGAGCCAAACTTCTTACATAAAGGAAGCCAGTGACTGGCATCCCTGTCCTTAAGCCCACAGTTTTCACAAGGCTTGAATTCCACGGGGGAGTTGGTGTAACAATGTTTTCACTGTGACATGTCAGCACTGGAAAAGAAATCCACTTTATTACTCCCTATGTCTCAGAGGACCATAGCCAGGTGTCATCATGCTCAAGGTTCAACTGTTTGAGACTGGGCTATCTTGGGGAACTGAAAACATCAACCAATGGCAAGTCAAGGAACCTGCCACATCTTGCTTTGGTTGTTTTGATGGGTGTCAGTCCTGGAGAGGAGGAGGGCCAGATGGCCTCACACTGACTTCAGACAACAGTCTCCAGCTGTGAGGGGCAAGGTGGCTTGGCCCTCTGTGACAAAGAATAAACTGCATCAATTTAGGATAACTTTTGAAACTAACAGCCCAGACAGCTGCCTCTCTGTCATGTAACACAAGCTGCCAGTAGAACTAAGAATTCTGGAGTTTTATCCAGTGAAGAACTTCATTTCCATTGTCTCCTCCCTCAGAATGTTTAATGCTGGTGTGATCTGAAAGCCAGAGCTCTGCTTGCTTCCCACACTCTCCAATGTATTCGAGGATTTCTTTGAGCATTAACCACCTCAGAATATACAAACTAGGGAACATATACAGTGAGAGAGAGCCCACAAACTCCAAGGCAAGATAAGGTAAGTAGCTGTTGGCACAGTAAAAAGAAATGTTCCTACAATGAATACTGCTCTGCAGAATAACTGAACATAAGCCTGGACAAATGAGACTGCAATCTTAACTGACAATATTTCAATACTAAGAAGAGCAAGAAGGAAGTCAACCTTGTGGTTGATTGTGCACTCCCTCACCACACTTAAAAAAAAAAAAAAAAAAAAACTACTGTTTGGGACCATTTTTACCTCATTTTTTTGTTTTTACTTTTCATTCCTATGTTCATCTAACTTTGCTAACATTTGATGTTGTTTGTCTGTTTATTTTATTGGTCAATTAGTTTTCAGTCAACCCTCTTTTTTAAGCCATCTAAGATTCTTCTAATTTCATTTCCCTTTTCTTTTGTGTGATCTTTATTCATTATTTTTGCTTTGAAATAATTAATCATCAATTATATGCCTTACTCTACATTATTTTTGCTGGGTTTTTTGTTTGTTTTTGTTTTATTCTGTTTTTCTCTGTGATCATTGAGGGCATGGAAGTCGGCTTTAAATGACTCCAAGTATGTTTTTGAATCTGTTTTAGTTTGGTGTTATTGCTTTTATGAATTGTTTTCTCGTCTGTGTGTGATACCTGCTCAATAAGAATACCCTCAGAATGAAAGCTGAAAATTCCCACGCAAGAGATGTGAAAATTCCAATGCAGAATGACATGGAATATGAAAAAACAAGGCAAAATGATGTCTAAAAAGGAAATAACAATCCCTCAAAATAAGCTAATCCAGAGACAATGGAACAGATCAAACACCAAAACATTAAAATGTGTAACTGCCCAAAAAAATAAAAATGACAGAGCAAACTTCACCTAAGAATATAAAGAATTGAAGAAAAGTTAAAATAAAAACTAAAAGAATTTTTTAAAAGTCTCTTTAGTGAGACTGTAACAGAAATTTCCCCACGTCTAGGGAAAGAAATGGCCATCCAAACACAAGAATCACTTATAACCCTCAAGAGGCAGGACTAGAACTGAAGAACCTTTCCAAAACACATTTTAGTTAAAATCCTAAACATATGGAGAAAAGAAAAAATATGAAAAGCTGCAACAGAAAAATATGAACTCAATTATAAAGAAAAATCATGAGGATAACATCAACTTTTCAACAGATATCCTAAAAGCCAGGAAAGAATAGCTTTATATATATATATATACTTCAGCCTTGAAAGTAAACTGCTGACCAAGACAACTATATCTAGCAAAGTTCTTTTAGATTGATGGAGAAATATAGATTAACTGGGAAAAGACCAAACTATAACAATTCAAAACTACTAGTCCAGCAGCTCAGATAATACATACAAAAATTCTACACAGAGAGAAGGCAGCCATTCCCAAACAAGGATGTCAGGAAAGAATAATGTGTTGAGAGAAATAGAACAGCAAATGAGAACTAGAAATAATGTCCAATTTACTGTATGAGAATAACTTACTATATGGATGGGGAAAAAGAATGGAACAAAAGAGTAGTCCAACTAACTACAATAAAAAACTGAAAAAAACTGACAAACATCTATTAGTAATAATCCAATAGATAAACGGTGATTATTTCTGCAATCAAAAGAAATAGATTAACTCATTGGATTAAAAACATAATCCAGGCCAACAAGATGTCTCAGTGTGTAAAGGTTCCTGCCACTGAGTCTGATACCCAGGACTTATACAGTAGAGGGGAAGAACCAACTCGCACATCTTGTCCACTGGTATGTGGCATATGCATGCATGTACATGCATGCGTGCACACACACTATAATATAATAATTAATCAATTAATTAAAAATAATAAAATATTGTAAACTATTTGTTTATTGTGTTTACTGTGTAGATACAATAATCATAATTCACTGGTAAAGAAATACACAGAGTGAAGAACAGATATCAATAATATATCAAGCAAGGATGACTATCCTCGTACCTGACAAAGGTTACCTCAAAATCAGTCAAAAGAAATAAAGAAGAGGTTGAAGAGATGGCTCAGTGGCTGAAAGTGTTTGCTGTATAAGCACAATGATCTGAGTCCAGATCTCCAGCATCCATATAAAAAGCTGAGCACGACAATGCATCCTGGAACCTCCATGCGAGGGTGGAAGGGCGGGCTATGAGATCAAATGGTTAGATGACATCTATAGAACATTCTATCCAACAATTACAGTATATATTTTTTTCTCAGAAGCCCATTGACCATTCTCTAAAACTGGTCATATCTTAGGCTATAAAACAAATCTCTCAACAAATAAAATATATATTTTTTCTTGTGTCTTATCTGATCATAATAAATTAGAAATCAGAAAGAAACTATACAAATATATGGAGATTGAATAATACACTTGTGACTGGTTAATAAATCATATTAAAATGAGGGAGGGAATTTTTAAAAGAATAAAATGCAAATATAATTTTTTAAATATTTATTTATTTACTTATTATGTATACAATATCCTGTCTGTATGTCTGCAGGCCAGAAGAGGGCACCAGACCTCATTCCAGATGGCTGTGAGCCACCATGTGGTTGCCGGGAATTGAACTCAGGACCTTTGGAAGAGCAGGCAATGCTCTTAACCGCTGAGCCATCTCTCCAACCCACAAATAGAATTTTTTAAAACATTTGCGGTCTACAAACCTCTAGCCACAACAATGAAGAAGACACAAATTAATAAAATCAACAGTAAAAATAAACATATTACAAAATGAAATTAAGTCTTAAAAATCTTTAGAAAATGGTTCAAAATTGTACATACTCCCAAAACTGTAAAATCTAGAAGAAATGGAGAAATATCTAAATATGTATGGCCTACTAAAATTAAACCAGGAGCATGTAAATAACTTAAGTAGATCTGTAATGAGCAATTAGATGGATAAAGTCTCCCAAAAAGAAAAGTTCAGTGCTAGATGGATTTGTTGTTAAATAGTCAGACCTTCAAAGAACTAACATCAAGTCTCCCCAAACTGTCCCATAAACTAAGACGTGCAGAATGGTACCAACTCATTCGTACTTACTACCAAGATATCTAGACCAGAGGACAGACCAAAACCAGAAAATTACAGACTTGAGGTTGGTCCCTACAAAATGGTCTAGGGAGAAAAGAGTCTGGAATAACCATTCCTGGGAATTTGGGTGAGGTTTGTCCCTTCAAAGAGCAAAAGGTCACCAGGTTCTTAGCAACCTCCAATCTCAGCTTTCTAGATGGAATGCAGGTATGTGATTTTATCTCCTGCTCTGGGGACACACCTGCATGATTAACATTCATTCCTGATTCTCTTAGTGCTTCTCTGTGAGTGCAAGGATCTCTGTGCCCTCAACACAGACTAATTTTTCTAAATGAGTACAGAAACAAAAATTTTCAATAAAATACTTACAAAAGGAATTCAACAATACAATTTCAAAATTTTCTGCTAGTATCAAGGTTTCATTCCAAGGAGTATGGATGGTTCAAAATAAACAAATCAATAAAAATAGGTCTTATACAGCATATAAAGATTCACCGAAATCATATGATCATTTCAATACAGAAAGGGCCCTTCACAAACTTCAATGTGCTTTTATAATAAAAATCCCCAAAGAAATTAGGAATAGAAAGAACATACCTCTTAAAATAATAAAGAGTATATGCAGCAAACATATAGCCAACATTACACTAAACAGAGGGGAAAATGCAAGTATTTCCTCTAAAAGCAGGATCAAGATAAACGTATCTACTCTCTCCACACTTAGTACAATATTTTAACATCTCAGGCAGAGAAATGAGGCAAGAAAAATAAGAGACACACAAAGAGGATAGGAAAAACTCAAAATTATTCCTATTTGTAGATGATAAAATTCTCTAAACACACCAAAGATGCTGATCTCATAAACAGTTTCAACAAAGTAACAGTATTAAAAAAAAAAACACTAGTTTTTCTATTCTAAATATTAATAATGAACTTGATGCTGAGAAAGAAATCAGGAAAATGACCTTACATTAAAAAAAAAAAAAGTCTAGTATTCTGGGTTAGCTAAGCATGAGAAGAGCAAGAGAATAAAAGAATAAAATAATTATAAAATTATTTCATTATAAGGCAAAGTCTTTAAAGTCTGAAAGCAACAATTTTGTGTCCCTCCACTAAGACCTCTTTAAAAAGCCCATTTTGTCTCCCCATGTTTCTTTCAGGTCATCTTTTCTGTATCGTCATTAAGAATACTGGTCCTTACAAGCTTTGAGTTAAAGGCTTTACAGATACAGACACTAATATTTGAGCTAGTCCCCTTCCTACACAAAATGGTTGGACCTAAGGTCAGACTCAAAAAGCTCGCTTCTCTAAAATAATGCACCCAACCCACCCCCAAGAGAAGTCAGTATTTAAATGTTATCATGTACAAATCATTTGAATTTTCAAGTTCCTAGAGCTCTCCTTTGATAATAACAAAACAGGAAAAGGCCTATGGATTGTATTATAGGAGACTGAAGGAGCAAAGTTTAGGTTGGAAAAAGCTCCTAGAAACATTTTCCTCTTCAGTATTACAATCAACCCCATCTTACAAAAGATATGCTATACACAGAAAAATTCAGAAATTCATGAGTAAACCAGGATATTATACAATTTCCCATTATTTTAAGAAGTAGAACTAGAGTATCTGCCACAGACAGACCTACTAGAGTCTTCACTCTTAAAGGCACTTCTCCTTCCATGACTATTTACTGCCTTTTCACCTTTGTTCTGTTCAAAAACCACTTTTCAATTTAATTGTATAACACAGAAAAACTGATCATTTTCCTTCTGAATGTCATGATTATTTTATGTTTGTATAAATAAAGAGATTTTTGTTTTCTTTTAGTCAAGTTTGAATACTGTGTTTCTAGAAGCTTGTTTGCTTAAAATACTTAATATATATATATGTATATATATGCTAAAGAACTAGATTTTTATTAAAACAGGAAAGAAAAGTCCAAACCCCAATGGAATGATATATCCCTGACCACCTCTGCCAAGAAAATATCTACTTTAGTAAATACTACTTACTCACTGTTGTGCCAAACTATTTATTGTCTCTAAGTATTGTCACTATGAAATAGGAGAAAATCATAATATAGGTAGCAAACTAGGTATTCCACGTAAATTAGTAATAAAATTTACACTAAAAAGCCTTATTCCACCTACTATCCTTTTAGTTTTCACTCAGACAATAAAATGTTCAAATGTTTTATTCCTACTATCATAAAAAGAACCACTACCAAGTTCTACCCCAAATTCTCAGGCACTCACCACCCGCCATTTTAGGAATCCTATGCTTCCCCTGGCTGTGAGCTCCCGCATGGTGGACTCTATAAAGCAAATGTTCTACAAATATTGCCAACTATGAAAGGACAGAGATTCTTCGCAGTCCGAGGAAGGCTAATAAAATCAGCCTTTGGCTAATTTAGAGAACAGAAAGTCAAATGCAAAGACTAGAAGGTAACAACAAATCATACAGACTAATTTTAAAATGGCAAAATATGCTTAAGATCCTAAATATCTGAAATAGAACTGCTCAAAATCCATCAAAATATAGTGATATTGTATTTTTATTTTAATAACTAAAGTTTGAATGAAAATCAAAGTGCAAAGCTAGCCACACTAGTCAGCCACAGAGGCCAGGCAGTGATGGCACACACCTTTAATCCCAGCAGCCACACTAGTCAGTCATAGAGACTGGGCAGTGGTGATGTACGCCTTTAATCCCAGCACTAAAGAGGAATATTAAGTGGGATAAGACAGGAACTCACTCTCTTTTCAGTCTGAAAATTTCGTAGAGGTTAAGAGCTCTCTAGCGGAGAAGCTGCTTTGCTTCTCTTATCTTTCATCTTGAACCCCAACATGTCTCTAGGTTTTTATTCGTGCTCAAAAGTCAATTTAGTATTTATTGTCTATAGACAGGTATCTACATGATACTTCTGCTTCCCCAAATTACAAAAACATCAAATCTATCACTAAAATTAAAAAAAAAAAAAGCCTTGAAAGCAAAAATGTGTTTCGAAGGTTCTGTATGTCTGAACAACATTAAAGCTTCTCTGTTCTACTTTGCATCATTGGAACATACCTATACACCTATCTATAGATACAGCAAAGGAAACAGTTCAAGACACATCCCCTCTAAACTAATGTTATCACAGGCTCATATCAAAGAACAGTTTTCTTCCAGCACCAAGTAAGCAAAATCATTGTAACAAATCAATTATATCACTTCTTCTGTTAGAAACATACTGATGAATCCTTTCCATAAATTACCATAAGGGTAACATAAGACAGTGCTGTAGACTGAATGTTTCTGCTGCAAAACTTACATATGAAGTCCTAATTCTTAGTGTAATATATTTGGAAATAAGAGTGTTTTGGAGAGGACTAGGATTAGACTAGGTCATGAGAGTAAGGCCCTTGTGAAAGAAGTAGAGCCCTTAAAACAATAAACACAACTAAATTTGTTCTTTTGTGTTCTCTTCATTATGTGAAAACAAAGCAAGAAGCCAGGGGGGGTTCTCCCAAACCCTATCATACTGGTATTTAAATTCAAACATTCAGCTTCCAGAATTGTTGTGCACCCAATCTGTACTTTGTTATGACACCTAAAAAGACAAATACAATTCACAGAAAAGAAAAATATAGCTTAAAGAAACTAAAGCCAGAATTTAAATTCAACTTTCAAGCAATACTGTGCCATGAATGTCTCTTACAGTACTGAGTGCCTCATCAGTATTACCAACTTTGCTACACACATGAATTAAAAGGCTGCCCCTACAGAATTCATTTATCTAATCATATAATATAGACAGTTGGACTGCTAAAGACGCAGGTCCTTGAGCATGCAACCCAAGGAACTTTTACTGAAAAAAATAAAACAGAAATGATCAATCATAACGTAGTAAGCATTACCTAAGTGGATCAAACAGTGTAAGCAAAAATTTTCAGGAGAAAATAGCTTTCAAGGTTAAAGACAAAGGTGTGAGATAATAGAGTATAAACAAAGTTATACAAACACAATATAGCTAGAACAAGACACAATCAATTACATTTGGAATGAACTTGTCAATGATTCCACTAACATATAAATTATCTTTTAAAAGATTAAGAATCCTATTAACAGAGTAACAGCAAATCTAGGCTGAGTAAACTATATGGCCAAAACATGCTTCAACTATGGCTAACTGCTCCGTATTTGATACTTTAATCAACAACTGTACTTTGCAGGTCCTACATCTTTTATCTCCCTCTTTTCTAATGGATCCTATGCAAAATATAAAAGTGATCATTTTGCACTGAGATGATCATATTAAATCTTTCTTCAAGCCTAACTCTCCTTAAAAGGTAATATTTACCTTTCCCAATTAGACCTATCACAATCTGACCATTTTTCCATTTCTCCCATATTTACCACAAGTCATGACTCCTCTATACACTACAATGTTTACTGCTTTAAGCAAACCCTGTCAAAATGATTCCATCTGGACTCCAAGTACATCATCATTACTCATGACAAAGACTTCCTTTGAAAGTAGAACCCTTGCCTATTATATTACTTCATTTATTATACTGTGTTCCTGAGTATCTGTCTCCACTAAAGACTGTAGGCTATTTGGAGTATGATACCTCTTCTATAGCCAATAATTTTTTTTTTAAAAAAACAGACCAAAACAAACCTTTTAGTGGCTATGTGCAAGGACAATAAGGAAATTAATCATTAAATACAGTGCAGTAAGAATAAGAGTAGGAACATATACAAGGAGGTCAAGAACATAACATTCTGGAAAAAGTAAAAGATAGCTTCCCCGAGAAGATGACATAAACTGGTTCTTTAAGATGAATATGAAGAAGATATAAGGTCCTAATTCCACCAAAAAAAGTTAAGTACAGGTATTCTACAGCAAACATTAGACAGCAGAGGCACAAGTTGAATAAGAATATTACATCAGTCAAATATAATCACTACTAATATAGTAAAAAATTTAATTAAATATAATTATTATCTAACTAAACATGCGACTATCTCACTATCTATTTCTATCCCCCACCACCACCTCTCATTTCCATCAGATTCCACTCCAGAAGTTTCACAGACAAAAAAAAGTGCCAATAAACTCTAGAAAATCTATCAAATCATATCACTTTTTGAAATTCTACAATATAACCTTTTTAAATTCCTACATGTCAAACAACTTTTTTCTTTAGTCTAAGTATTTCTCAGATAGTAATGTACTTTTAACAAAACTTCATTAATAATATACCTTTTAGGAAATGATGCAAAGACAGTAAGCTACTTGAAGGCAGTGAAACTTCTCATTTCTCATTGCCAACTCACAGCACAATGTACACAAAAAACATTCATGGATCTGCTATATTAACTGTAACAAATCTTTATTATATTCTAAAAGCTACCTCCAATATACCAAGGATCACCTTACTCTAGATTTTTTTAAACAATTCCACATAAACTCAATAAAATCTGTACTACAACCTTATGCATGTGAGTATATCAAATTCTGCTGACTATAGCAGACTGCATTCTGCTTCCAAACTCAAATAGGGCCTAAAAATGTAATACATCTGAAGACGCCCAATGCATAGCTTTAAACAGTAGACTATTTTAAACAAAGCATTAAGCAAAATGGCTCCATGAAAATATCACAGGGTAAGTTGTTCTTCAGCATGGTATTACACAATAAGCATGGGATGTGTAGCACTGGCTTTACATTAATGAGAAAAATTAAGCTAAAGTGATTTAAAAAAATCCTTTTCCTTGCTCTTTTCAATAATTCAGGTAAAGCTGTCCAGAGTAATTTATTCTAGTCCCCTTCCCTCAACAGAGACAAAAAGAAAAACATGCTGCCAAGGGGCAGAGTAAAGAACAAATTGTACCCCTCCAGGCTTCATTCAGTAGCTGTGGGCTGAATGAATCAACATGTTTATCTGCTAACAGTTGATCTCATTGTACAGCATTACATACTTGAAAGCAAACATTTTTAAAATGCAACTAGTAAAAACTAGATTTTGTTTTCTTAGTCAATTTAGTCAGGTTCTTTGTATCTAAAGGCCAAATATAAATGAAATAAAACTTCTATTATGTCAAAATATTGATTTATTTTTTAATTAAGATTTAAGGAAATTCAGGCTCTAAAACATCTGATCTAAGGGTCAACAACAGTATGGTTTCGTAGATCTGCCAACAGTTTTTGAAAGTCACTTCCTGTACTAGGAAATGTTCACTGTTCTTGGACAAACAATAATAAAAGTCCTTTCTAACACCACCTTGATTAGTCTTTACTTTCTTTTTAAATTCACCATTTGGCTGAAACCGAGGTTATGAAAATAATCCTAAAGAACAGTTTGAGCTTTGTCATATTTCTATTCATTTATTTGTGGGGAACTGTTAATTTATAAAAATATGTCCTGAATGATAAATACATGCTAGATACAAAAGATAAAAGTGAGCAAAAGAGCTTTTTGTTGTTCTGACCTATCAGGCCAAGCAGTTTTCTTGATTAATTAACCAATAAAAGCAACAGATAGATAGAAGACCCTCCTACATCCGTTTTTAGACTGGCTGAGATTAGGAATTATCCAAATGCATAATCTAAGCCACAAGAAGAGGAAACTATGAACGCAAGTAGAACAAATATAACTGGAGTGCTGGAAAAAAGTAGAAAATGACAGTCTCAAGTTTCTTAGTTCAGATGTACATTTAGCCTTGGTTGTCTCCCTGTTTGAGCCTGATCAGCTATCTACTATCCTATATTTTAATTCAGGCATGTTTTCTTTAACTGTGCAAAAAATAAACCTTGGTCTCCTAAATCTATGGGTTGAGTTCAAAGTAATTATTCCTCAACAAAAATCTGTGAGAATAACCAGAAAACCCCCATCTGCTAGTTTTTCCAATCAATCGGTTTTCATCCCTATTCTGACACATACCCTCCTTAGGTATCTGGAGTCTCCAAATGCTGTAGTTCTTGGGAACTTCAGAAAAGCACAGTATTGTACTTCATATGGTTAGCACTGTGCCTACGGGTGTTATGTGCAACATCATGATTATTACTGACTGTCCACCAGTATTATTTTCAAAGTATAGCAATTTCTGTCTTCTGTGCTAATCTCTTGTCTCATTCTGTTTATTCCATTTTAGTAGGGATTGAGAGAAAAAGGGGAAATAAATGTTTGTTATTATTATATGTCTGATATTTATTCAGATTTGCTAGAATATGCCTCTGAAATTAGGATACTGACTATAGGACTCATCACAAAATTGAAAATTCCTCAAAGTATTAGAGCATCACAAACTTGCACGAGTCTATCTATACAAAGTACCTAGAAGCACCAAACTCATAGATACAGAAAGGAAAATGGTTGCTGGGAGAAGAGGTAAGAGTCTGATGTTTAATGAATACAAACTATCAGTTTTCCAAGACTACAGTTCTACAGATTAATAGCAAAACAAAACAATAGAACAAATGGCAGTAAAATAAAGCCCTTTAAAATGGTAAATTTGATAAGACAATTTTAAAAACAGACTCATCTATCCAAAGACTCCTTCCAAGATCACCCCTGCAGTCATCTTATTTATCCATAATTCTCTAACACATATCATGGTTTACTTCCTTCATAAAACTTATCACTACATGAAACGTTCCTGTTAAATTACTTGTTTATCATCTCTGTCCTCCCATTAGAGAGTAGGCACCTGGGACACATTCTGCCAGTAACTACACAAACAGTTATAAGAATATGACAGTATATCACTCAATAAACATTTAGTAATTAATGAATAAATTAAGTGCCCAGGTATTAGGAGGCTTAGGCAAAGGGAGTGCCTGAAGAAAGCATAAGGGGATGGACTGGTTTCTGGGTTTCAAACCAAACATACTGAATGAGAATTAAATATTAAGATTCCCAGTCATTGATTTATAAAAATAGAAAACCTGCTATCTATGAATCAAGTAGCACCTCTTCTACCTACCTACATAGCTAGTATAGCTACAGGGAGAGAGGGACATGGTCTTTGTAAATGGAGACGGCATTTTCGTTCCCCAGCTTCCCAGGTCAGAATAATCACACAGAAACTATAGTAATTACAATACTGTTTGGCTCAGGTGTATTCCTGGCTATCTCTTACATCTTAAATTAACCCATCTATATTAATCTATGTATCACCATGAGACTGTAGCTTACCCAAAAAAATAGCATTTTTATCCTTTTGGGGCTTCCTGGCATCTCCTTGACTCTGACTACTCTAACTCTGTTCGGATTTCCCACCTGGCTTTACTCTGCTAAGCTATTGGCCAAAACAGTTTTATTCATCAACCAATAAAAGCAACCCATTTACAGAAGAACATCCCACATCATCTTCCCTTTTCTGTCTAATTAATAAGGGAGGTTTTAACTTTAAAATAGTAAAATTACATAAACAGAAGAATTATCAAGCAAGAATTATAGTTACAATATTTTTGTTATATATAATGTAAATAGAACATTTGGCAAATTAAGAAAAATACTCTATCATCTATCCTATCTTTGTGAGTCTAAAGTTTTACATCTAATTTATATTTATCATAACTAAGAAACACTATAATTATAACTATCTAGTTTTCAACTCCTCAAAGACCCCAGAAGCATATAATATTCCTAAGTAAACAGGAAGTGCATTGTAAGCAATTTACAAAGTTCTAGAATTGACAGAGACATCTTGCTCCCTGAACAGTTCTTTTGTTATGTTGGGGCATCATCTTCAGCCTATAGGCCCGTAACATCTGGCAGACTTTTCAGAGAAACAGGAAATTTGAAAATCTGTTCTACCTTGTACTAGCAAAGTTCGTCAACTGCTTTCTTCTGTGTCCTGCAAAATATTTTGCAGTTTCTTCTGTGAAAGAGAAACTCTGAAGGACCATTCCATCTTTTGGGAAGTTCAGGAGTCACTTTTCTGTGGGTTCTGCAAGTCCAGTTCATACAGCATACCATCAAGCAGGCTAGGCAAGAGCAGTTTCTGGCCTTGTAACACTGACGGCAAGTTCTATAACAAGTTTCCTCAAAGTCCATCAACCTCTCTGAAGTAATTAGTACTACCAGAAGCAGACATGTCTCACTGTCAAGAAAAGTATAGTTCTTAAAACCTTTTAAATGTCATATTCTGTAGGTCCTGTAGTGCTGGAGATTATCTAACTGAAATAAATCTCTCTGTGTCTAAAAATCCTCACTAACATGACGAAAAGTTTATTATAGATGACTAGTAATCTGTATTTAATTATACATTACATTTTTAAATAAGCTGCATAAACATACCTTAAATTACAGTAGAAATATATAGCGTAACAAAATTGACCTTAAATTTTTTTATCAATAGACCAAAATCTATACCAATGTAAAGTATTCATTTCTATATCATATCCCCCTTTTTTAAGAAAGAGAATGATTGTGACCATTAACCATTTATACCCAACCCCTTTTAACTGAAAACAAAGATTTATGAAAAATCATTATGAGAATTTGGGCACAGTTTTCTCTAAACTGCTTCTTGCTGTTAGGTATTTTTAGGGTTCACAGAGACCTTTTGGGGGGTCTTGTTCCATCAAACCACATTAGCCTGGAAGGAATCCATAGTTTCCCACCCTCTGTGTAAACAAAAGCATAACCTCTTTTCCATATCCTTAGACTAAAATTTTAAAGTAAAGATACCTTTAAAATATATCTGTTGATTTAGCTTAGCAGTCTTCAGAATCAACTGTCTCTCTGCAGTCAAAAAATTCAAAGAAAACACAATAATATACAAAATCTAGATTCTTTGTGTATTTTCCACCTTTTCATGGCCAATTATGATTTTTTATTCTATTTTTCCTTTAAGAACCTCAGTTTAATGTACTTATATTTTTTTATCTATGACTCTGTCTATCTTTGATCCTCTCTATCTTAAGCCCATGCACATTTATCAAATTTACTGTGGCCCATTTAGAGGCCTTTTTTGTTGTTGTTGTTTCTTTCTGTGTATCTGCAATCTTTTTCTAGCCAGAAGCGGTTTTTTTAAATGCTAAGTGGGCATGGCTAGGACTAAAGCTGCAGCTTTGCCTGTTGGCTCCACCCCATCCAACATGGCTGAGATATGTTCGCTGCCCCAGCTCCAGGGACAAAGCAGGTCTATGTCTCCATTAATCAACTAGTAACATGCTGCTCACAGTCCCATGTAACTGCGCCATAGCAGGACCTCCCAAAAGATCCAGTTCTTGCCACCAGCATGAACCAGGAAGCTGTCTCTTACAAGAAGTCATGCCTCTCCTCACTGCCAGCAAATAGACCCTATCTGGAAAAACGTGGCTACCAAGAAGCTGCAACTGACTCCCATTTTTGTGGGTTTAGAAGCACTTTTTTAAAGCTTTCTTAGGCTTTATATGGATGTACATTGCTGGATGTTGGGTGTTATTTTGTAAATGGGGACTGTGCTTTCATTTCCCCTTTGTCCAGACCCAAATAATCACAAAGAAACTATACTAATTACAATACTGTTTGGCCAATGTCTCAGGTGTTCCTAGCTAGCTCTTACATCTTAAATTAACCTATTTCTATTAATCTATGTATCACCACAAGGCTGTGGCTTACCAGTAATGTTCTGGCATATTTCTCCTTCAGGGGCTACTTGGTATCTCGACTCCACCTACTCTCTTTATCTTTGTTTGGATTTCCTGCCTGGCTTTACTCTGATAAGCCAAACAGATAAGCTTTATTCATCAACCAAATAGAAGTAACACATATACAGAAGGACATACCACAACAGGTCTTTAATAATATTTGGAGAAAATGAGGGAAGAAAAAAGGTTGGGAAGGCCAAAGATGTTGTAAGAAGGTACAAATCGTACCTTGGATCATTCAAGGATCACAGAAGATTTAAATATCACACCTTCAGTTTCATATGTAAGTACATTTTTTTCACAAGTGTTCTAGATGTGATCTTTTCCAGAAACTATTTGTCTTTTCTTGTATTTTGGGGTGGGCTAAGGTGGAAAAGACTTGGGTTTTTGAGAAAGTGCTCAATATACACTATACAGTCTCCCACAATCAGGATCATTCTTGATTCTACTTAAATTAGGTATACAAAGAAGCTGGAAATTTTAGTTTCTCTCTTAGCTTTTATATTGTATATAAATGTTTTCCACTATCTCAAAATTTTCAAACTTTTGTACCATTCATAAATTTCAAGATATTTCTGCAATTCTGTTGTAGCAAAACTAAAACCACTCTACTAAAACTAAAACCACTCTACTGCTAATGTCACTTCTCTACCACTGAATAACTATCACTCTAAGAGTTTCAGCACCTTCAACACTACAAACTTTTAACCTACAGCTTTATTCGGTAGCTAGGAGACGTTAACCTAGTTGATTCAGAAATTTAAATCTCTCACAGCACCATATGCAAAAGTTGACCTGTACTATAATCTTGGGTTCCACTTACTTCCAAGATGTCTTGCTCACAAAGTTGAAAGTTCATGTTGGCTTTTGACTTACTGTTCTATTTTTACTTATGTTGCTGTGATAAAACAACATGATAAAACACAACAGGGGAAGGGAGTTTATTTTAGTTTACAATTCAAAGTTATAATTCATTGTGTGTAGCAGTCCCAACTCAGAAACTTAATTAAAACATAACAACAAACCCTTCATCGGGGTCTTTTCCTACATGATTCCAGAGTGTGTCTAAAAAACATCACATTTATCATTACATTCATAAGAGAAACTTAAGGGTACACTACTTTTACATGGCTTAGTATGATATTTTTTCAAGTTGTATACCAGACAGACTTGACCTTGTTTGTTGGGGAGTGCTATTTTAAGGTGTGCTACTTTTGTTTATGTTACATTTTTTAACTCTGTGAAGCTGTGTTACTGTGCCTGTCTAAAATATCTGCTGGTCTAATAAAGAGCTGAACAGTCTATAGTGAGGCGAGAGAGGAGCTAAATATGGGGAGAAATCTGGGGGAAAAGGATCTAGGAATGAGAGGAGGAGGATTTCAGAGGCCAGCCAGCCACCCAGCAACAGCCAGACACAGAGTAAGAAAGAAAGAAAAGGAATACAGGAATAGAGAAAGATAAAAGCCCCAAGGCCAAAGATAGATAGGATAATTTAAGAAAATATGGCAAAAAACTAGCCAAGCTTAGGCCAAGAATTCATAACTGAGAATAAGCCTCCGTGTATGGTCTACAGAGCAAGTTCCAGGATAGCCAGGCTACACAGAGAAACACTATACTGGAAATAAAAACAAAAAACAAAAAAGAAAAAACAAAAAAAAAAAAAAACCACACTCACACACAAACTCAATTGGTTGGTTGCAAGGTCACTCATTGGATAAAGAAAAGGCTCTTGCTGCCAAGTCTAATGACCTGAGTTCAATCCCCAAAAGCTACATCGTGAAATGAAAAGAACAACTCCCACAAACTATCCTCAGAGCCACACCAAAACATGAAACACACAGACCTGAATGATAAATACACAGACAGACAAATGTAAAAACTTCAAAAATTTAAAAAGAAAACCACTACTCTAGAAAATGCATAAAAAAATAAATCCAAGTTACAATGGTAGCAGAACAATGTTTCTCAGTTTCTTTCACATTTAAAGAGCTTCTTCAGATATTTTCTCACTAATCACTAAGTTTCTTTCCATGAATTTTTAATACCACACATATGTCAATCTATTTCCATAATATGGTCCACTAGAGAACCACAAATTATTATAACATCTACAAAGTGTCTTTTAGACTTTCCTCCAAGAACCAATTTACAGACCTTTGGGAGGACGGCCATATTCATTGCAAAGGTATACAGATAGGGATACAGAAATGCTAAAAAACTGTCTTACCCAAAAGAAGGCAAGAAGGTATAAGCAAAGGAATTTTCCTCATTGAACTCATATAAAATAACAACAAACGTATTATGGCTTCATCTTAAAAGTACCTAAAAGGCATCTGTTGATGGCTTTGTTGTCAGTCTGTAGCACTAACTGAGAGGAATCCTCAGAAAGCAGAAGCTAGTAAAAGTATGTCAGGTTACTGAGAACATGACTCTGAAGAGGATACTGGGATCCTAGGCCTCTTTCTGCCCTCTACTTGTCTTATTTCCTGGTCACCATGAGAGGAATAACTTCCTCAACCACACATATCCTATCATGATGTGCTGTTTTGTCACAAACCCAAAGACAACAAGGCCAAGTAACATGATGTCCCTAAGACCATGAGCCAAAATAACTCTTCATTCTAAGCTGATTTTCCTGGGTACTCTGTCATAGCAACAGAAAGCTGAACCACACAAGACTACATCAATTACTCAGTTACATCAACAAATATT
This sequence comes from Chionomys nivalis, assembly GCF_950005125.1. Lineage (NCBI taxonomy): Eukaryota > Metazoa > Chordata > Mammalia > Rodentia > Cricetidae > Chionomys > Chionomys nivalis. The sequence goes on along the minus strand of NC_080090.1, from coordinate 17,503,906 downwards.
AAACATTAGCTATAAATGTTTTAAAATTTTAAGAAGCATAACAAGCCAATAAAAACAATAAAACAGAATACATGAAAAATGCTAAGTTTTTACACTGCAAGAAAACAGGGAAAATGAATAATGTTCAAATGGCACAAACAGAAAACTCAATTATATCAATAATCACACTTAACATAAATAGGTTATTATTAAATCCAAATTTGGAATATATTTTAAATGTATCTTGTTCAAATGGGATTTATTCCAGAATTATCTTAATTCACACATTAATAACCATTTTTATTTTAATATATTAATGTGTGAATTATGGTCATTCTGAAATATAACCATAGTAACAATGAAATATTTTGGGAAAAGTGGGAAACAATTTCATAAAACTCAGCACAGGAAAAAGGAATGCAGCCTGACAAATAGCAAAATTGGAGAAGCAACAGCTTGGGGATTTGGTGGTAAAATGCATTCTCCTATTAAAATGATAAGGCCAAAAATACACCATCACCACTTTTATTGAGCATTGTAGTAGAGACCCTGCCCAGTAAAATATGGCCAGAAAAAGAAATGAAAAGACGTGGAGGAATGTCCAACCTTTAGATATTGCAACATGATTTTGTCATCTACAAAATTCACTTGCAAACTGCATAAATTACAAAAAAAATCCTCATATTTTAATTAAGCTTATAATACTGAACAGTGTTTACAGCTATACTCAGCCACAAGCACCCCACGGGCCTTAAGATGGCTATGTCTGAATTGTCGAAACAAGAAAAAGAATTCTGGTTCTTAACAGATAATTTGGCATTATAGGAAGAAAATCTTTAACATGAAGAAACAGAGATATATTTCCCTGGTAAATTTGCCTTGTGCCCAATGAAAACAAATTAATATTTGTAAGTAAACTGAATGATTACACATAGCTTCACTCTTAATTAGAAACAATTAAGTATATGTCTGTATCATAGCAATTTCACAATTCCTTAACCCCAGAATGTGTATGAGAGCTTATCACTTGATGGTTTTCTCTATTAGGCTTTCTTGCTTACAATTTTTAAAATAAGCGTATGAAAACTGTGAAAAAAAATTCCAGATTACAAATACATTAAGTCTCTAAATTTCAAAGACTTTAGAAAATGAATTTAAACTTAGTAGTGGTGCACACATGTAATCCAGGAAGTAGAGGCAGGAGTGAAGTTCAAAGCCAGTCTCATTGTAGTGCAAGTTCAAGGCCAATCCTGGCTACACAAGATGTAGAAGAGAAAACTCATTGTTTGGTAACTTCAACTGTTATAGCATGTCTCTCTAACCTGAAATGTAGTTTACACAGTCATCATCACAGCTATCCACTCTCTATGGGAAAGCCCTGCTGCTAGATAGTAAACAGGAAATCACATCATTTTCTTTCTCTTTAACCACTTTGTAAATTATTTTCTAAAGTTACTTCATAAATAAAACATGAACAAAGGAACACATGTACAAAGAAAGGCTCTCAGATTTTTGCACCTAAAAAAATTGTTTTGCTTTCCATTAAACAAATTATGTAATTTTATTAGATCACAACTCCACAAATCACAACATAACCTGCTCACAATCCTTATGTTGCTACAGTGTATTGTGCATAACAGGACTTAGCTCCTATGAGACAATTAAGAGATAAAATATTTACATTACCAAATCTACTTTCACTAAACCATTTCATAGAATGTAAGACAAGTATTCCATTGACAGAGTTTATGGATATTATAAATACAAGCTAAATAACAAAAATGGTTATTTGAAGGCACAACTGGTTACAACAGAGTAACAAGAAGAAGGTTCAATCTGTTAAAAAAAATTAAAATAATGAACAGGTATAACAAATTCACACTAGCATCATTTCATCAAACAAAATGTTTTCAATAATTTATCTCTTAAATTTGTATTAATGTCCCAAAAGTTACATTATATATTAGTTGACTACTAAGATTCCTAATTTGTTACCAAAGAACTGACTTTCTACATTCATAAATTATTACTTAGTGCTATACTTGGGGTATGATAAGAGTCACCCAAGGATTCTTTGTGATGTTAGTTTTGGTCCCATGGTGGCAGTTTGGGGATATGATAAATGCTTTGAGAGTGATGCCTGAAGAGAAGTCCTCAGGGTCACTAGGGGCATGCTCTTGTTGGGTTATTCTCATGAAACCCCTTGTTCTTGTAAGAAAGTGATTATAAAAAACATAAGTACTGTTGTAAAATACTATTTTAACTAGGCAAAGATGTGTTTCATTTGATGCTTCAGAATATTACTTTTTGTAAAGGTGTGTTACTTTTGTTTATGCTACATTTCTTTAACAATGTAAGAATGTGTACATAATTACGTAAAGATGTTTTACATCTATTTCACCTTGCCTGCCTAAGGCACCTGACTGGTCTAATAAAAAGCTGAATAACTAGACAGGAAAGGGATAGATGGGACTGTCAGGCAGAGAGAACAAAAAGGAGGAAAAATCTAGGTTTGAGCAAAGGAAAGAATGAAAGAAGGAAAAGCAGAGAGAACAAGGTAGACACCTAGGCCAGAAGCCAGGCAGACACCAACAAGTCAGACAGAAGTACAGAGAAAGTAAGATCAACAGAAGGAAAGAAAAGTAAAAAGCCCTGAAGCAAAAGGTAGATAAAGAGAAACAGGTTAATTTACGTTAAAGGAGCTAGTTAGAAAAGAGAGCCTAAGCTAGGCCAAGCATTTAAAAATAGTTAAGTCTACATGTCATGATTTGGGAGCTGGTTGGTGGTGCAAAAGAAAGAGCCTGCTACAAAGCATGGTCCCTCTTGTCCTCTCCCTGTCGCCTGTCTCCAAATGTGAGGGTTTGCGTGCTCAGTTACCATCTGACACCTGACAGGGAACTTTCAACAGAGTTAAGTACATGTAGCTGCCATGCCTTTGAGCCTCCAAACTAGTAAATAAACTAAACAAACCTCTTCTTTTTACAAAATGGCTTATTTCAGGTATTTTACTGTGGAATTAAAAAGTAGGCTAAAACATTTAGGTTTTTAAGAAACAAGATTATTTTTAAAAATTTAAAAATTGTAAAACACTATTATTATTGCAGCTTATTTAATTTTATCATTTAAAATCTTTTTAAATTGTTGAAATTTCCTATTGTACTAATGTACTATGTGTTTCTACATGGCAAATATTACCAGTAGTTATAATAAACTGAGAAAACACAAAAGCAAAACTCACCATCTAGCTTTTAAGGTTTGGGGTCACCCAGAACATTATCAGTAAGAATTTGTTAAATATACAGGTAGTTACTATGCTAATATAAAACCAAGCTGAAAAGTGCTCCTTAAGCCCACCTCAGAGGAAAATACAGATATTAACTTAGTCTATGCTATGCAATAACTATCAATTCTACACTAGCAATGTCAAGTTTGTATGTCATCTGAATCATCTTCAAATGCTACAGAAAACTCCACAGGACAGTTTCATTATTGATAAATCTCTAACAAACAAGACTAAGAAAGCATATATCCTATACGAATATCACTATTTAGCACCTTTTCCCCATTGTCTGTGAAGTTATTTACTGAAAAATCAACTTACATTAAAGGTACAAATAAAAACAGACAGTATCTAGAAAGAAGTTAGATAATCAAGAACTGATTCAAATATATATATTCCAATATATGGAGAAATAAAACTAATACTCAAACTAAGAACTATATTACCACTTGTTTCCAGTACTGGAAACATGTGCTCTACCATTGAACAACCTGGAAGCAACATTCTCAGCAATGAATTTACCTTCATTTTTTTAAATATTTTAATCACTATAGTAAGTAATTTTAATACAATTCTCTACACTCATACCTAATAATGCTTAAAACCACACTATAATGTAAAGGAGACAGATATCTCCAAACAAATACACCAGGGTTCAAGTTATAATTATCTGTCCAGGGTAAATAACAATGCTTTCGGGAAGAGAAATTCTTGGAGTCAAACGAAAGCCAAGCAACAGTCTATATTATGAAATATGTTTGACCGAAACATGAAATTATTATTCAAACAGTACTGAAGTTGTCTAGAAGAACAAATAGTGGGGGAGGTCAGAATTTATTTACTCTAGGGTTTCAAATAATGCTTTCAAGAGTATGGTTAATTACATCACAAATTCTAACTCAGCACACTTAGTTGCCAAAAATACCGAGAAAATGGTAAAAAATAAATAAATAAATAAATAAATAAATAAATAAATAAATAAATAAATGAAATGAGAGAGCACTACCAGTATCACAATTTTTTCTCATAACTGTATAAACACTATCACGAGACACCTAAAAGAAACCACCACCACCAAAAAAAAAAAAAATGATAATTAACAAAGTGGAATACTTAACTGAAAGAGGAGGAAAACTTGAAATAAAACTTAGTGTTCTAAACTATTATAAAAGTAACTATTCACTACAAAGAATTTCTAGAAATATGAATTACTGAAATTATTCAGTAACACACTGGAAGAAAATGCAATGTCAATAAAAGGTCCAAGAAAATGCTTCTCTCCTCTTTCCTAGAAAGACATGGAAAATGAATCTTTTTACTTATCAAATTGATTTAGAAGTTCTAGAAAGTAAGAGAATACACAAGAGAAAAAAAAAGACATGGAAAAAAAACCCACTACAGAAAGGCTGACCTGAACTTTCATATTCAAACTGTCCACTAAACCTTTAAGACAATGAGCAAAAAATGAGACTCTAATTCACCCTCCTTTAATTTCATAATTCCAAAGACACAGAAGCATCAACAGGTTCCATAGAACAAAAGTGGATTTCCCGCAAAGAAACATTCATGAGCCGCCACAGCATCACCCGCTCCTCAATAAAACTGGTTAGTAAAGGCAAAGAAATGCAGCCTTCAAAATTCTCAATGAAGGCAATTTAAATGTGAATTTAAACCCAGCCAAGGAATGTACCAGACATGAAAGTCAAAAGGACAGTTTTAAATATTACACTGGCAAACACCCATACACATTACTCCTGAAAACATGTATCAGCTTAGGAGACATTGTAGGAAACTGTGAAATGAGTCCAAAACAAAATAATAACAATATGAGATCCAAGGAAGCATGTAGCTTAATAGAGAATGACATGGTATTATCATACCCAGAAAACAGTACATTACTACTTCGCATATTAGGATTAAAAAGCAAAACAATCAATGAATAAAGCATATGTTTTTCAACCAGCAGGAGAGAAACATAGCCATAAGAATGTTCAAGAAAAAGACAGGCATTGTCACCCATACCTACAATTCCAAACTTGGGAGACTGAGGCAGGAAGAACACAAGTTGAAGGTCTGTTTGGGATATACAGTCAGACCTTGTCTCAAAAGCCATAAAAGGAAAGAAAAAATTAAGTTACAAAAATCATGATGCAAACCATAGAAAGACATTATTTTGAGAACTGAGAAGCTACAAAAAAAAGTCCCTTTTATCTTTAGGATACCATCATAAATGTTGTTCTTTGCTTTTCAGTTATAGCAGTTTAACTACTATAAACCTTGGCAATGAACAATAAATATTATAGACAGCACAATCCATAAAGGGAATATTAGGAATTCAAGACACAGTTTACAAAAGCAAATTTAGAGATAATGTTCTCAAAGGTGCTGGTCCAACATCTAAGTTTTAGCCATAAAGGCAACAAAATGGAAAAGGTAAATAGGTCTCCCAAGTTAACTTTTTTCATTTTCATAACAAAGACACTGGATTATGTAAAAACAGTTATTCAAAAATAAAGTACTGTGTATTGTATGCACAATTAGGCTACTGATCAACACAAAGATTAAAGGTAAAGTTTACAGCTGAGCAGTCATGTGATGGAGGAAGGTCATTGGTTAATTAATAAAGAAACTGCTTGCCCTGATAGGTTAGAACATAGGTGGGTGGAGTAAACAGAACAGAATGCTGGGAGGAAGAGGAAGTGAGGTAAGATGCCTCAGACAGATGATGCCAGGCCACTGCTCTCCAGGCCAGACACGATGCAGCCAGCCGCCAGGTCAGACATGCTGAATCTTTCCCGGTAAGCGCACCTAGTGGTGCTACGTAGATTATTAGAAATGGGCTAAATTAATACGTAAGAATTAGCCTAGAAGAGGCTAGATATAATGGGCCAGGCAGTGTTTAAAAGAATATAGTTTGTGTGTCGTTATTTTGGGGCATGAGCTAGCCAGGCGGCCGGGAGCTGGGTGGCAGCTCCCACTACAGTCATGGTGCACACCTTTAAGTCCAGCACTTGGGAAGCAGAGACAGGAGGATCTCTGTGAGTTTAAAGTCAGCCTGGTCTACAAAGTGAGTTCCAGGACAGCCAGAGAAACTGTCTCAAAAAGATTAGAGGGAGGGAGGGAGGGAGGGAGGGAGGGAGGGAGGGAGGGAGGGGGAGGGAGGGAGGGAGGGAGGGAGGGAGGGAGGGAGGGAGGGAGGGAGGGAGGGAGGGAGGGAGGGAGGGAGGGAGGGGCGGGCACTACAATGATTTTCTCTAAAGACAGGAACCAAGTGAAGAGGTAAAGCACAGAAATGTCTGACATTTCATTCGACACCTGGGTACTTACTCACATCCTCACATTATGTTCAGATGGTCACTACTTCTCAACAAACATAAACACGGATTCAGACAGACAGACACACAGACACACAGAGTGTGTGTGATTCTCTGTCCAGCATAGGAACAACAGAATTTCTTGCATACCATTTTCTTTGTTTTCTATTATATAGTCTACAGACTAAACACCAACCTTCCATCATGGTATTTCAGAAAAGATGTGGTTAATTAAAAATCCTCAAGGCCTCGGGCCTTAGACAGACAGGAATATAAAGTTATCCATAGTCATTACCTCATTTGGGCCTTACAACAGTCTTACAAACCAGATTTTAGGAACTAATAAAGAAAAATTTTGAAGGCTTAAATGATTTGCCATCTTCTCTCCTCCCTTTCCCTACCAAAAAAAGAGAGAGAATATAAACTAGTTAAGAAAAAAAAAAACTCACAGCACTGAAATCTGAAATGCTTTCCAAATACATAAGAATAAAAGAAAAAAGTTAATACTGAAGGTCAGTTGTAGCAGGAATTCTAATAAAACCCAGAGTCAGAAATAAGGCGGTGGGAGCTGAAGGATGAGAGAAGCAATACAGCCAGCCTTTAATCTCTACCAATGTTGAGACCAAAGAAGCAATCCTGTCCTCAGACTGTCTCCTCAGATAGCACTGAGCTCTTATCTCTTTCCGTTTTGTATTCCTCTCTCTGTCCAGCCGGATCACTCCCTTCTCCACCTCTCAAGTGCTGGGATCACCTTTGTGTGCACTCTGCTTCTCTTTTAGACAGATTCAATCTCCTGTAGCCCAGGATAGCCTTGAACTAACAAGAGACCCCTCTACCTCTGCCTCCCAAATTCTGGAATTAAAGGTGTGAGCCACCACTCCCTGGCCTCTAGGGGCTTAGCCCTGCACTCTGATCTTCAGGCAAGCTTTATCTGTTAAAACACACACAAAAAAAATATCACTACAGTCAGTCACTTTAGGAAACAAATTGACAATTTTATAAATTTAAACAGGCACTTACCCATATAGCCCAAAATCTTATCCTAGGTTATTACCCAAAACACACGGAAATACATTTTAAGAAGGCATGTACTCAATGGTCATAAAAATTTATTCATAATATTCAGAGACAGTTCAAATTTCTACCAAGTATTAAAAGGATAAAGGCAGAAGTTGAGTGACATGCCTATAATCCCAGTACTCAAGATGCCTAGCAGGAAGGTCATTAAGTTGGATGACTACCTGAGCTACATGACCTTGGGTATAAAGTAAGATTCTGTTTCAAAAAGAAAATTAGAAATAAACAAATAAATGAAGTACTTTATTTCCACACCTCAGAATCCTACTTCTCACGTATACCACATGGATAAAGCACTCAAGTATGTACAGGAAAGAAACCAGACACAAAAGACTGTGGATTTCAAGAGTTGATTGAACTGAAATCTTAGAAAAGCATAATTATAGTAACAGATAGCACATGAGGTGGTTGTCAAGGTTGAAAGAGAAGCACTGAACCAAAAAGAGGCAGAAATAAACTTTTATAGAGTGATGGACACATATGAGGACTGTATTGTTTGCTGCATCATAAATATTAGACATAACTCAATAAAATGCTATACAACTTAATGTGGCCTATTTAAAAATTCCATCTGGGAGTTCGAGGCCAGCCTGGTCTACAAGAGCTAGTTCCGGGACAGGCACCAAAGCTACAGAGAAACCCTGTCTCGAAAAAACCAAAAAAAAAAAAAAAAAAAAAAAAAAATTCCATAATACATATGGCTTTTTAGCATAGATACTAACCAAAGATCCCCAAAGAATATGAAAAGTAGTGTTTAAGCGGTACCTTAGTTAACAAAAAAATAGGACTCAAAAGCATCCCTCATCCTATTTGATAGGTCATGCAGGTAGACAGGTAAAGTGGCTGAGCATCCAGCCTAAAGACTAGATCTCTAATAAACATATAGATGATATAAGGTGGTGATCACTCAGATTATAAACTAAATTTTACATTGGCTATTTAATAATAAAAATGATGTATTTATCTAAAGAATGAACTAGAAATACACAGTAAAAGTAGATAATATAAACAAGAAATACCAAATTAAACACACAAAGAAAATCACTCTCCACATTTGAAGTTTTATATCATAGCTTTAACTTACCTAATTTATGGACCTGTTCAACAATTCAACATTGTATGGACTAAGCTTTCCCTTCCTTTCTACCACCATACAAATTGACTCAATATAGTATTTTTACCTAAGTATTTATATTATACAGACACAAGAGTCCTTTTCTATATGTTAAGTAATTCTGTAAAGTCTGTAGAATATGAAGACACCACAGAAAAATACAGTACTAACATGTGTGTATATAAAATCTAGTATCATAATTACAAACTACAAAAATCAAAATTAGAAGGAAATTCCCAATAAGCAAATTCCTGGCCTACATGTTGAGCATTGTTTCTGTCTTAAACAGCACATCAGCATTTACTTGATTAACTCTCAGGACACACTCGCTGTTCAGCACTTAACTTACCCCTCTTCTGAACCCAACCTTCTTTCACAATGGTAACATCGCTCATGATGGCTCCCCTCTGAGCCCCCAACTTGGAGAAATGATGCTTTGCAGGATCAGTTTTAGGATTTGGATTCTTTGCTGTGGCTGCTGCTGCTGCTGCTGCACTTCCCACTCTCTAGTGATGACTCAGCCTGGAAGGAAGTATTGAAGAAGAATTTCTTTTTTCCCCATTCTTGAACTCACATAGCAATAACAAACAACTAAGCCTTTGTGAATGCCTTCATTTGACCTGACGTCACATAAAGTCTAACTCTTCACACATGAGGGGCTTATTTATTGAACAGTTCTGTAATGACGACACTGCTCTGGTCTTGTGACAAATGTGACACGACAGTGACAGACAGACAGAAAGCATGTCTTAGAACATATATTGAAATGACGGGACAAAGAATGAAAGTTAAGTGGCTCAACTGCTCTAATTTCAAATAGTTATGTCAAAGTACTTTATGTAAAGTACAGTGTGCCACGAAACTAATGTTTATATAATCCGTCTTGCTCTAAAAATATTTCAGGTAGATTACATTAAATACACAACATTTAGTAATTTTTTGGTAGATAAAGAAAGTGAAACAAAGGGAATATGAAGTAGAAAAGACATGACAATAACTAACTGCTCATCTATCATAATCTGATAATCTTCACAACTGTATTAGGGCACTATTAATTTCACAGAATGGAAAAAACTGGGACTCACAGAGAAAAGGTACCTTGCTAGACTTCAAGGTAGTAAACTGTAGAGCTAAGTTCTGAATTCAGAATGCCTGATTCTGAAGTCTGCTCTCTTCATTTCAAAACTCTACATGTGAAAGATGAGCCAAATTTATGGAATAAAATGTTTTAGGAAATTTGCAAATTCAAAAACATGACAGGTTTCAATGCAACAGTATCTGTAATATGAAAAAAAAAAACAGAATTGCTCAAAAAGAAATAGAGTGTTTTCTAAGACAAACAGTAGAAATGTATGTCCTGGGTCTTTATATGATAAATTAGGAGTAAAAAGGCTTTCTTACATATATGGCAATAAACTTAATGAACTATTTATTATTATCCCTACCAATCTAAGAAAAAATTGCTTCTACATTTGCAAAAATATGGACTAGATATGCTGGTGTTAGGTGGCCAAGCACAAACGGCATGAACTCTAGGTAACTAGAGAAAAAGAAGAAAACGGGTATCTAGAGTAACTGTACTACTCTATGAAGTTGGGTTTTCATAAATAGTACACAGCATTAAATTCAACGTTGCATTCCCAGCTAGTACTGAACTAAATAAGTTTTCCTCCAACACATATTATATGTGAAGCCTAACTTTTTATCAATCAGTGATTAAAACTAAACATTCTCTGAACAATCTGACAAAGGCTACATGGCTCAATAGAAGACCACCCTGTCATGGGCTATACAAATATGTTACGTGCAATACATAGGAGAAAGGGCAGAACTACTCAAAAGCATAATCATGGGGACCTGTTGCTGCAGAATAAAGACAGATGCTGCAATCTGGGTCTCTTTCCCAAAATGATGATTGTTTGAAAGAACATTAAACTAAAAGAAATTTGAAAAAAATAAATCGTTTGTTCAGGTAACTTTGGGGAAATTTTATAATTTTGTCCTCCTGACACATTTCTACTAACATTAAATATTCTAAAATAAGATACAATTTACCACCAGCAATACCCACAATGAATACTGCCAGGAGAAAAGTCACATTATTTAAAGCAATACCCACTTCACATTAAAAACAGAACAACAACAACAAAAAAAAGCCCTAAAGTATAGCATTCAAACATTTTATTTTGATTGGGATCATATCTGAAAAACCCAAGTAACTGCATATTATATAGATAAATCAAAGGGTTAACTCTGTATATTGTATAAAGAATTTTAAGTTAAATACTGGAAAAGACTAGTGCAAAGTGATGTCATCATCATAGCTGCACTCAGCTCTTCTCATTGGTACTATTTAGACAAATGAGCTCAATTTCTAGTAAGACTGTTTATTTTTCTCATTATAAAACTATACAATCTGGACAAAAGAGAATTTATATCATTCTTGGGAGTAAAAGTAGAATAAATATATCCAAGAGATACTTCCAATTAAAGTAAAATGTGCTGGAATACCCTTACGAAGAACACTGAGAGGATGGAAGTCTTCCTGAAATTCAACCAGATCAAACCAAATCAATTAATCTTATTTTATAATGGACCTGTTTCTGAAAACTAATTTCTTGGACAGAGAGAGAGAAAAAAATTAAAAAAAAAAAAAAAAAAGATAGGGATGGAGGGAGATGCACAGGAGGAAAAGGGAGGAAAGAAGAGAGGGAGGAGAGAGGAAGGGAGGGAGGGAACAATCAATGAATATATGTTTTTTAAAATGTACATTAAATTAAAGCAGCAAGTTTTACAAACTTTATTAGGGCCACTGCACCTAACTGTTAGAGGTGGTCTTATTCCATGGCATTTGAAACAAGTTATCAAATTTTACCTATAACCACAACTTTCAGTTTTAAAACCTGTTCTTGTACCTAAGAGCTAAAATGGTATCATCATTAAAGATAATTTTTTAAAATGTAATCATTAGGTTAGCAGGAAAGGCTGTCCTTAATATGTAAAAGCAATGCTATTGGCTCCTAAACAATAAACATATTCTCTGGTTTGATTTCCTAAGTGGCAATGCTCCTGTTCCAGTCATCGAGTCTCCCGTTAAGTCACCCACATTTCCATAAACACTAGTCCACAAGATGAGCTAAAGTTCTGTCACCTGTTTCCAATGGTAAAGCAAACTTGACCCTCCTCCCATAGTAACTTCTGTAGAAATATGCTCTCTGCAGACTCTCTCTGGTGAGTTAACATAAAATTTGGTTTATTTTTAAGTTTATTGAATTAAATGTTAGTGCTAGATAACCTAATTTTTTATCATTCTTATAAAAAGTTACACACAAAACTCATAGTGAATTCAATAGTAAAGTTATTTTCATTCATGATTCACTATTAGAGAATATAATAACTTCATCTGAGTATCATTTTATAATATACAAAACCTTTCCCATCTTTAATTCTACTGAATCACAATATAAATTATTAAAGCAATTTGACTATGCCTGGCACTTATTCAACAAATACAGAATTAGTGAATAAGTAGATGAATGAACAAAGATGTTAACAGCTTTAGATAATAAAGAATAAGCTATGCAAACAAGTTTAGTAAGTCAACAGCAAAAATGGCAAGTTGCCATTTTTAAAACAAAACTAAGTTTAAACATTATGGAAGCAGTTATATGTAATTAAAATTCCTGTATGTTAGGTCATGTTTCCTATGGCCTTCCATAAAGTGCAAGGACTAGACTACATTAAAACTACCCTATTTTTTCTTGACATTTTAAAACACTTTGTGTTAAGATCATTAATTTTCAACTCCAAATAAAAGAAACCTTAATGTACCCAAAATTATTCATTATCGGAAGATTTTCTTATTGATGCTTTAAATAATTTTCAAGACTTCAGCAACCAGTCATGCAATTTAAAGCAATAATATCAAACATGCTTTAGAATGTCATTCACTCAAAAAATGTGAACTATACTAATACTTACTCAGTCAACAAATTATAATATATATGTATATACTGTCTACTCGGTGACAAGAACTGAAATAGCATCTTAAATCTCTCCCAAGCCTATTATATATTTGCTATCCAAAATCTTTTATTTATAACCCCTATTTGATTCTTAATTATGAACCTAAGAAAAGTGTGGCCAAAAGCAATAATGACAGTATTTCCCACAGTTACCACACACAGGGACAATCAATAAAAGTAATCACCTGCAATTAAGGTCTTCCATCAGTTTCATCTGCTTTATATGAAATAACAAAATATAAACTGTCAAATGTAATTAACAAAATGTTTTAAAGTAAACCAAAGAAAAAATAAAAGTACCAAGAAAACTATCACAAATGAACTAACATAAAACTAAACTTAGATTGAAAAGCACACAGTAATTCTTTCATACAAGTGAAAAGACACAGTAATTCTCTTTCATACAGGTAAGTGCAAAGTTCATATGTAAATAATTTCCTGTATGTCAGCTACCTCTTTTTTTTTGGGGGGGGGGGGGGGAGAAGGGGGTCTCTGAGACCTGTGGGCCTGACAACCCTGGAGCTCACTAAGTATCAGGAAGTGTCCTTGAACCTGACTCAAACCCTCAAGTGCTGGGATTAAAGTCGTGATCCGTCAAACCTGGCTTCATACATGCTTATTTCTGAATTAAAATCCATAATAACTTTCTTTGAACTATAGTTGATCTTTGGCTGTAAGGTTCTATGCTATCATTTTATAGACTTTATGATAGCCAAACTGAATTAATAAAGGAAATTAATTTAAACAACTGATATTTTAAAGCATAAATGATGAGCAAGAGGAACTACTTTAGATTCTATGGTAGTTTCAGCTTTTAGTAAGTATATTGTAAGAAAATCTAAGCCAGGATGTAGCACATGACTGCAACCCCAGCTACTCTGGAGGCTGAGGCAGGGGGATCACAAGTTTGAGGCTAGTCTGGTAAGTATAGCAAGTTCAAGGTTAGTCTGGACCACTTGGTGAGACCATGGCTCAAAATAAAAGCATTAAAAGGGAGAAGCTGTGAAAGCTGGTACGATAAACAAAACCCTGCTTTTGATCCCCCCCCCCAAAAAAAGAGAAATTAATGTATATGCCAGGACAAATACACAAGGCTGTATCAAACTTTCAAAAGTATGTGCAGGAAAAGTAAACACACTGGAAATGAAATTCAAAACAATTTGTCTTTTATTTTGAATAACCTGTTCCTACTTGGAGTTGTTACCCTATAAACTCTATTCAAAATACAGTAATAACACTGTAGGTTTTTTTCTAAAACCTGGAACTTTTAGACAAACCGTCAGATCTTTCAAATTGTTAATTCTTAAAAACCAACTCTATAAACAAAAATACACATACAAAAAAAGCATTTTCCTCTTTTTCTCTACATCAATGTACAATCTCAACCAATGTACATCTCAACATGTCCATTATTAAAAAGCTTGTGCTAGTGATATACCTAATATTCTGACTTAAAACACTGATATGTTTATCCTCTGCTTCACAGAAACCAATAAAAAGCTATTAAAACAACCCCTTTTACTTCTAATGTAAAATGTTGCTTAACTGTATATGAAGGCACCTATGATAACTTAGGGCTACTAAAGAACACTGGCTCAGCTGGCCATTTAATTCAATATACAAATAGAATTCTAAAATCTGCTTCAGGCACCTCTCAACTGTAAAATGGAAGTACTTAATGTATACACATAAAACCTATCTCTAGTCCACTAAACGTCAAGAATTACTGGCAGATTTTCCCCCCAGGATTAGAATCCCTGGCAAAGTTCTTCTCAAAGTTTTCTTTAGAAAAAGCAACAGACAGACCAAAAAACTTTATTAACTATTTCCAACTCTGCTTCACTCAGACTGGTACTGATAATGTCCCTTTAATAATTCTCTGTGCCTCAATTTCCTTAGCCACAAAGGAAATGTAGCATTAGATATTCGATAGCTTTTTCATAGCTGATATTTAGGATTCTTCACATTGAAATCTACAATTGACTTCATACAGAAGTGGCATTGCAGATGACAATAATGATTATGTACAGTTCCTATCCTCAAAATTTAATATACAGTTAAAACAAAGCATCAAGTAGACATTCAACTCAAACCAAATCTGGACTACTCTCCATTATTGGCTAAATTCTACCTTCCTGTTCGAAACTCCCAGACATCCAGATATAGTCAGGGACTTTCTTAATATAGAAGAGATAAATTCTCCTCTAAACATCTTTTGTTTTCTTCTAGAAAACCTTTTTAATTTCCTTTCAGAATACAAGAAAAATTACCCATTTAGAAATACAAAGTACATTAAGGCAATAATTTTTATTTTTATTTATTTATTTATTTATTTTAATTTTCGAGACGGGTTTCTCCATAGCTTTTTTGGTTCCGGTCCTGCAACTAGCTCTTGTAGACCAGGCTGGCCTCGAACTCACAGAGATCCGCCCGCCTCTGCCTCCTGAGTGCTGGGATTAAAGGCGTGCGCCACCAATGCCCAGCAGGCAATAATTTTTAAATAAGTATATTTGAATACTATTAATCTATTTTCCAACTATTTGAAGATTTCCTTGCAGAAGAAATAAATGTACTTCAAATTTGATGAAAGATGCTACAATAAACTATGTAAACAGTTGAGGTATTTATTTGAAACAACTAAAATGAAAGAAATATTAGCAGTTTAATCAATACAGCTTTTAAAACTATATTAACTTGATCCTGTGGAACTTATTATAGTATAGATAATATAATTATATATACATATATATATGTATGTATATGTACACATATAATATAGCAATGTCACTGTGGACTCTAAGAATGAGTACAAACAAAGTGTTTCAGAATAGGAAATTTTAAATGAAATGATTTTTATGCTGTATGGAGTGTTTCTTATGTAAAGTTCACTTTCAAAAGTGCATCAAGATTGTTCCAAAGATTAGATGAATTACAATATTAAAGTACATAGCAATACCTGGCACATGGCAAGTGCTCAGGGGTTAGTGGCTAGAATTAACTGGAAACTAAGTCTAGTCCTATCAGATATTAAAGACTTTAATGACACATCTGTTAATAGTAGTCTACCTTAGAAAAGAATATGCTGCATTAAACCAAGATTAAGAATGCAGAGGATGCTGAAATATGGCGCTAACAGCAACTTTTAAATTACTCAAAGATATTAACACAAACCTTCCATTAAAAATAGTTGCGTTATTAATTCAAGGTAACTTGACAATGCAATAAAGTATAAAATTAACCAAATAAAGTAATTTTTGGTCTTGCATTTAATTGTAGAAATTCAAAACGATCCCAAATTGGTCTTCTTTTTAATGCTATAAACTTAATCATTATAAAGCCAAGATCTTACTAAATTATGACTCAGATCCAATTAACACATTAACAGGAATCACCTTTTCATCCCAGGGATAAAGTCTTGAACTTATAGATACTACAAAATAAAGTATTATTAGCTATCTCTTCATAAAAATATGCAAAGTTTAACTAAAAGCTAAACTTGTACAACAATGTATGAGACAAGTTCCCCTTTATGAAGAAGCCTAAGCATTTAGAAATTTTCACATTAAAATCAAAACCTGGAGTTTAAAATTCCTAAACCCCTCCACTGAAATCCATGCTTTGTCCCTGAACTTTAATCAAAAGACTTTAGATGCACAGTTCTACAAAACAAACTTCAATGTTGGTATCTTCTGAATGAAGTGCTAAAACCTTACCCCTCCAAAGCGCAATCCTCATCTTACTATTTATACAGTGAATTGAACCTTACTTAAAATGTTTTAGCTGGAAAATTACATATACAAGCTTGCACTGTTGGCACACACCTATAATCCCAACACTCAGGAGGCTGGGGCAGGAGGATCCCTAGCAGACCAGCCTAGGCTACAGAGTTAGTTTCATAGAAGCCTAAGCTACACAGGGAAACCCCTCTATTCCAAAACCACAATAAATACAATTACAAACATATAAAAATCCAAAGATTTTCAAGTATTCTTTCATATACAATGCAAAACTACCAACGTCAAGGTTAAAGAAAAAATAATTTTAAGTTGAAAACTATTCACTCATAATTACAGAAAACCTAACTGTAGGGGAAAAATGAAT
This sequence comes from Chionomys nivalis, assembly GCF_950005125.1. NCBI lineage: Eukaryota > Metazoa > Chordata > Mammalia > Rodentia > Cricetidae > Chionomys > Chionomys nivalis. The sequence goes on along the minus strand of NC_080090.1, from coordinate 17,487,016 downwards.
AACAAATTTCATAATTTTTGTAGTATTAACTTTTAAAAACTAAGAAAACACGCTACTGCAAATATACAAAACAAACACAAACAAAACCCTACACCTACATCCATCCAAATTTGTCACATTCAAATGACACTTTAAAATTAGAACCTCAAGTTACAGATACTAGGCTCATCTCTGTTTTTCAGAAAGTTATTAAATAGAAACAAGATTTCATAATGACAAAAGGAACAAAATCCAGTCTTGACCTGCTCCTTGAACGCAGTTTCTGGTCATACAATCTGGAAAACTAGTAATTCATGAAGACACTTTTTAAAAATCTTTTAAACAACCGTCTTCTGGAATATTCAGACCCATCTTCATGCCCTGAACCATATTTACTGGACGCTTCCACCTTTGGCTTTTTCAACTTAACAGGAGTACCTACCATAAGCAAATGAAGTGGCTGTTTAGAAATTTATATTTCTACTAAAAAAATATGACCGTGCTTTACCAACTACGGAACACATGTCTAAACTGATGATCTGAGACAACTGTCAATGTATTACATATGAAGTCCTTGTGCTGTATCCCTTTCAGGACACACCAAACGTGTGATGACTCTATCAATAACAGAAATTAATCGATACAGATTCACAGGTTTTATTGTTGAATTTCTACCTGTAAACTTTATCAATTACAATCCATCAATGTTTTTAACCAAAATCACACTGGTGAAATGAGTTTTATTTTCATAACATTCTTTTGATGGAGATATGAGAGAATCCAAGCTTTAACTTATGGGTAAGCATTTTTTTCCTGCTTTCTAAAGATAACAGTAAACACCACTACTGTAAAAACCTGGCCCTAAAGTGAGTCAGTTATCTCTAACCTAAGTGTAGATTCCCAGGAAATCCCACACAAGGGGCGACCCCGCCTCGGCACCATGGCTATCATTGTCACCAGCCTAAGCTTCAACTTCGGGCTTCTAAAGGGCCTCACCAGCATCATGGCTGATGCAGACCGATGCGCAGGAGGCGGAGGAGGTGGACAAGGAAGAAGCTGGTTTGTTTACTTGCAGCCTGAGCCGCCGCCGTCGCAGTCGCCACCGCCGCCGCCAGCATCAGTGGATCAGCCAAACCCAGCATCTTCCGCACATTTCTATTCTTAGCACACAACTCCCTAGCGGATCAAAACCCCACTACTATTAAAAACACAGACTTGCACGTTACCCACCTCGCACACGCACACCCGCACCCCATCAGCACCGTCCTCTCCCGGGCGCCGGCGGGGTGCGGCGAGGTGGGGTGGGTAGCAGGAGAAGGAAGGAGACCCCGGGGACGCCGGTGCATCCTCGCCCGCACTCCCGCCACATGCGCAGACGGCCCCTCCCCCCCAACCCAAACACCGACTCGCCACCGACTGCTCGCGTTACATAACCTCGCCGCCGCCCCCCGCCCCGGCCCGCCGCCCCCTCCCCTTGCCGTGCGGCCGGGCTCGAGCGAAGCAGAGCCCTAGGGCGCCGGGGCAGACGACCCAGACACGCAGCACACGGTACCGCTAGGCCGGGAACACACCCTCCCCGGCCGCCCGCGTACAGCCACCGTTCCCCCGCCCCCCCCCAAAGCGAGGGGGTGTCGGTGTCACCCACGCGGGGCATCCCCCGGCCTCCACCTCCACACCCATAGTTCCCAAGCCTCCGGAGGGAGGGGGAAAGCCGGTCCCCCACCCACGCCCCCGGCGGCCGCAGTGACACCCAGACGCCCCCGCCTCACCCACCCTCGTTGCCGCCGCCCCCTCCCGAGGGAGGCAGGGAGGGAGCCGCGAGGCCCTCGGGGAGTTCGACGAGGCGGGGAGGGGGGCGAGAGCTGGGGGCGGCGGCTGTTACCTGCAAAGGCGGCGGCGGCAGCCCCGCAGCTGCTCGGGCGGTGGCGGAGGATGGAGCGGGGGGGCGGGGGGAGGAGAGGGGGCAACTCGGGGGTCCCCCTCCCTCCTCCTCCCCTTCTGTCCTCCCCCCCACCCCGCTGAGCCTCTGGCCCCCTGGAGCCCGGTGCTTTCGGCGGGAGGGGAGACGAAGGCTGCAGGGGAGGGAGGGAGGGAGCCGGCCGAGCGGGCGGGCCGCGGCGCTGGAGCGGGCGGCGGCGGCGGCGGGAGGAGGGAGGAGGAGGGCGGGCGGCGGCGCGGGGAGGAGGAGGAGGCGGAGACTCTACTTGGGAATCGGATATCGGCTACAAATTCAATTCATCACCAGAAAACACCGCTCGGGCGGGGGGCCGGGTCCAGCTGCCCGGCCGCAGGGCGGAGGCTCCGGGCCGAGCGTGCAGGGCCGGAGACCCCGGACAGCGGCCTCGCCTCGGGGACCCGGCAGCCGCCTCCCCGCCCCCTCCTTCCTCCCTCCGGGGGCTGCCGCCGGAGCTTCTTGCCGCCGCCGCCGCGGGGCTTGTTGTTGACTTTGAGGAAAACTCCTGACGTCAGGGGCTGGCTCTCCGCGACTGGCGGGAGCGGCTTCCCCGCGCCCGGGCCCCTGCTCGCCGCCCCAGCTCCGCGCCCCAGCCGGGCGCTCGTCCCCAGGCTGCCCCGCGCCCCTCAGACCCGCGGCGACCCGCGCCCCTCGGCTTCCTCTCGCGAGAACACCTCCCCTAGCAGCCCGCGCCGCGGGGCCGCTGTTCCCGCCGCCGGGAAGTTCTGGGTTTCCCCGGGCAGGGTGGCCCTCGACGGGGCGCCCGAGGCCCCGGACGGCTTTCCCCGGACACCCACCGCACTGGGACGCCGCGGGGGTGTGGGCCCGGGGTGAGGTGAGTCGCTCTCACCTGCGCCTGGGCGAGGCGGACTCGGGATCGGTGCAAACCAGGTATCTGACCATCCCGGGAGATGTGACCGTCCAGTCTGAGAGCCAGCCGCCGCCAGTGGGCTGGAGGTGGCAGTGACATCCCGAGCCCCTCAATCACCTCCTTGTGACTTTGGGGCATTACGAAGACGTTTCTTTTGAAGTTCATGGCTGAGGAGACTTAGTACAGTGGAGACTGGCTTTTAGAAAATGACCGTACTTTACCACGTAGCACCCACTCCTGGAAGTCATAAAAGTTTACTTTTCCTGATACCGTTCCAGCACTTCTGGAAACACCTCGCGAACCGATATTAATCCTAGTGGATCTAGTCTTTTGGAAGAACCCGTTTGTCTCTCCCATTGTAAGAATGTGTTTGGTACCTTGGGCTTCTTCCTGCATACATTTCTGTTGCCTGTCCCTCTTCTCTAGCTCTGTTGTTTTGCACTACACCCCCTGTCTATACAGCGCATCATGTCTTCACGTGCTGCAGTTACCAGTGAGCTAGCTGGGTCCCCATCAGGGCCAAAGTCACTGATAGTGGTGTATGTCTTCTAATGGAAGATTTGGATCCTCGAGTTGCAAAGGCTGGATTGGGCTGGCAGGTTTCAGATGTTTATAGCTCTAGCCAGAGAACTGTAGTTTGTGTTTCTGGATGTTAAGAAGCAGAACCAAATAGCTCTAAGAACGTATATGAAGACTTACTGCTCTGGCTTTGGTTTCCAATAGCCCAGAACTCTTGAGGCTCAACAGTTGGCTCTCTCAGCAGAAGTGAGCATCAGCTAGGAGGAGTACGGCCTTTGAGTTGTTGGTACCTAGTGACAGACCTGCAGTCTCTGGACTTCCACGGTTCATAACTGCCGTGACAGCCCTCTCAGCACCTGTTTCTCACCACCCACAACCGCTTATGCTGGTCTCGACTGTTTGGCTGCTGCCGCTACTTGCCATAGCTTGTTGCCACTGGAGCTGTGCTGCTTTTTCCTCTTCCTGCTACTACTTCCGACCACTCTACCCATGGTAAACATCCCAGGGAAGCATGGAAAGACCATTTGAGAAATCTTTCATTGGGCCTGATACTGCTAACCAAAAAAAAAAAAAAAAAAAAAAGAAGTTGTCTCCTAGGGGATGTGGAAATGAAGGATCGTATTTGTACTACTCAACACAGCGTTCGGTTCCACCAACCACAGGCTGGCCTGTTTGGCCTGCACAGAGGAATCCTGTCTTGCCAAATTCTGAATAATTCACAGACTTAAACATTTATTTATTCATTAATTCAATACTTCTTCTATGCTACTTTGTAGCATAGACTTGCAGGACAGTTGTCCTTTCTTTTAAGATATAGATGCTGACCAGTACCATCTAGCCTGAAAATACCCCTTAAGAATCACTGAGTTGGTGATGTAGCTCAGTTATAAATAATTGATTAGGGTGCACTATGTCCCAGGTTCAATACCCAGCACCACAAAACAGTTCACAAGGTTGGTCTTGCCTAGAATACTGCTTTCAAAGGCTGGTACAGGTTATCAAAAACAATTGTGGTGACTGGGGAAAGACCTATAAAGCAGGAGTCATGGGCTTTCTCCTTTTCCCATAGCTCCTGAAAGTCATGGGTACAAATGAGTAAGTCCTAATTCTGTTCAGGTTGTCCAAAATACACATTTCCAACATTATCAGACCTCTGACATTAGCTGATGGCAAAACGATGGGGTTTCGGGTTTCATGTGTATAAAACAAAAATGGGTCAGATTTTTATTTTATAACAGCCTAAGATGCTTTGGTTTTTTTTTTTTCCTTTTAAGAAAATATTCCCTTTGGGGATGGAGAGACAGCTTCATGGTTGAGAGCATTTCCCTACTCTTCCACGCCCACATCAAGCCACTCACGATGCCTATAACTCCAGTTCCACAGACACAAAAAAAATACATATTTTTAAAACAAAATAGTCCTTATAATAGCAGTGCTACAAATAATTTCAAACTCTTACCCCACAGATCACCAGCTGTACTTGGGGGGGGGGTGACCCTGAGTGTTGTACAGAACCTGAGCCTTGTACATTTAGACAAGCACTCTGCCTCTGAACAGTATGCTTGCACTTGCTCATGTATACCGGTTCTCTCCCCCTCTCTCTTCTCCCCTCTCTTCTGCCTTTTTATTTTTTGTTTTTTGGAAACAACGTCTCTCTGTGTAACCACTCTGACTGTTTTGGAACTTTCTCTGTAGACCAGGCTGGCCTCAAACTCACAAGCATCTGCCTGCCTCTGCCTCCCAAGTGCTGGGATTAAAGAAATATGCCACTTCCACCCGACTTGACATGGCATTTTCTTAACGAGGCTATTTCACTGTGAGCTTTGCTCTCTGCTGCTATTCCATTCAGCAGCGAACCAGTTACTCTAAACTCACCATCACAGAATTGTTTGAGGGGTTCTTTTAGTGAACATACCAAACAGTGAATTTCATTAGATCTTCATACACAGATATCAGATGCTTTGTTCATTATATCTTCATATACAGATATCAGGTGCTTTGTTCATTATATCTTCATACACAGATATCAGGTACTTTGTTCATTATATCTTCATACACAGATATCAGGTACTTTGTTCATTAGATCTTCATACACAGGTATCAGGTGCTTTGTTCATTATATCTCCATATACAGATATCAGGTACTTTGTTCATTATATCTTCATACACAGATATCAGGTAATTTGTTCATGGTCTTTCCCCCCATTACCCGCTCTGTTCTACCTCCTCGCCTAAGAGTCTCCTTTTACTTTCAATATTAAAATATATATTTGCATCTAGTTTCCATATATGAGAGAAAGCATTTATCTTTGTGAGTCTCACTTATTTCCCTCAACACAATGCCTTCTGGTTATACCCATTTTCCTGCAAACGATATGTTTGTTCTTTATAGCTGAATAAAACTCCATTATGTATATATACCACATTGTTTTTATCTGTTCATTCACTAATGTAACACTAGGGACATTCCATGTCTTGGCTATTGTGAACAGTGGCGCAATAAATATAGATGGATTTAGGTATTTCTATGATATACGATCAAGAGTCATGAGGCTGGATCACACAGTAGTTGTATTTTTAGAGTTTTTTTTTTTTTTTTTGAACTGCCATACTGCTTTCTGTGTATACCTCCCCTCTTCATCCTCTCCAGCATTGGTAGTTGTTTGATTTCTTTGGAAAAGTCAGTGTACATGCTCCATATTCCCTTGAGCCGGGCTCGCACCGAATTTGCTGCCAGCAATCACCGTGTCTTCACCCCGTCCTGTGCTGGAGTAAGAAACACACAAGACCACAGTAAGCAGCTGGGGATATGGACTCGCATTCTCATACTTACCAAGCAGATGTTCTTTCTTACCCACTGAGCCTTCCCTCCAGCCCTTGCTTGCTTGCTTGATGATAGCCATTCTGACGCAGGTGGAATGAACCTGGTGGCTAAGGCTGTTGAACATATCTCATGCATTTGTACTTTTGAAAGATCTCTGTTTAATTAGTCTGCACATTCCATGTGCTATGGTCCTAGCCTGAATAAAAAGGACAAAGCAAGCACAACACCAACATTCATCTTCCTCTGCTTCCTGACAGAAGACATCCCACCATCTGCTTCAAGCTGCTGCCATCATGATGTGTCCACTTTGATGACTACCCTCAGACTGTGAGTCAAAACCTTTCTTCTTCAAGATGCTTTTCCTGAGTGTACAAGGTTTGTTCTTTTGGGCCACCAGCCAGCTCCCACATGATGACACAGAGACTTACTGGTTATGAATTCTCAGTCTTAGCCTCATTTCTTGCTAGCTTTTATAACTTAACCTATGTCTCTTCATCTAGGTTTTGTCTCAGAGCTATTTACCTACCTTCCTTCAGTCCTTCCTTTCTGTATATCTTACTTTCCTGCTCCTCCAGTCTCTGGCTGGCTGGCAGCTGGCTGGCTTCTGATGCTAGGCCTGTCCCTCTCTTTTTCCCTCATTCTCTTCATTCTTTCTTAAGCCTAGATTTCTCCTTCTACTTATTCTCCCTGCCTGCCAGCTCTGCCTATCCCTCTCCTGCCTAGCTATTGGTCATTCAGCTCTTTGTTAGACCAGTCAGGTGCCTTAGGCAGGCAAGGTGAAACACAAATGGAACACATCTTTACATAAATAAACAAATGCAGTACAAACAAATGTAAAACACCTTCCCATAGTTAAAGTAATGTTCCACAGCATAAACAAATCTAATACATCTTTGCCTAGTTAACATAATATTCAAGAAGTGTTATGTATTTGGTCACAACAACAAGAAAAGTAATTAACATGGAATCATAAGTAATATGTAATAGACTGAAATTTTTGCCCTCTCCAAACATATTTGTATGTTAAAATTCTAACCATAATTTGTTGATTATATGATGCCTTTGGGAGGGGGTTAATAAGTTCATGAGTGAAGCCCCCTTGCGAATGGGATTAATATCCTCTTAAGAAGACCCACCACACTCAACATAGTGGTACATACTGTTAGTCCCAGCACTCAGGAGGCTGAAGTGGAAAGATCACCAATCAATGCTAGCCAGATTATATAAAGATACTGTCTCAAAAATGCTAAACCAAACCAAAAACTGAATGAACAAGAGACATTAGAGCTTGTGTCCTCTCTAACAAGAAGATTGCAAACTACAAGCCCCTACCAGACACTACATGAGCTGTGAGTTAGATTTTAGATTCACAGCCTTCCAAACTGAGAAATAAAGTTCTGTTGGTTAAGCCACCCAGTCTGTGAGACTTTGCTGCAGCAGCATGAACTGGGTGTGAGTCAGTAGAAAACTGTTGTAATAGTTACCAGTGTGAGCTGTCTTTTTATCCTTTCCTCTAATCATAAAGGGATGTGGGATTTCCCTCTGTATGCTGTAATTACCATTATTGAATAAAACTGCTTTGAGTCTATAGCAGAACTATAGGGGTGTTGTAATAAGAGCGGCGGGGCTGCGTCCCTGGCACCCAGCCGCCTGCATGGCTTATGCCCCGAAATAATTACACAGAAACTGTATTCTTTTAAACACTGCCTGGCCCATTAGTTCCAGCCTCTTATTGGCTAGCTCTTACATATTGATCTAACCCATTTCTAATATTTTGTGTAGCACCACGAGCTGGCTTACCAGGAAAGATCTTAACCTGCGTCTGTCTGGAGTGGGAGAATCCACTGACTCGGCTTCTTTCTCCCAGCATTCTGTTCTGTCTACTCCGCCCTAAGGGTTGGCCTATCTAATGGGCCTAGGCAGTTTCTTTATTAATTAACCAATGAAAGCAACAGATTAATACAAGACCCACCTCCATCATTTCCCCTTTTTCTGTTTAAACAAAAAAGGCTTTTATTTTAACATAGTAAGATTACGTATAGTAAAACAGTTATCAAGCAAGAATTACAGTTACAATATTTATATCTATTTTATCTTTTATCATAACTAAGGAAAACTATAACTATCCATTTTTTAACTCCATCAAAGACTCCAGAAGGATATAATATTACCTAAATAAACAAGAAATAAGAAACTTTAAACTCTAGAAATGACAGAGACATCTCGCTGCCTGGACTGTCACCCAAAGTTCTTTTGTACCGTTGGGGCATCCATCTTCAGCCTACAGGCCCATAGTATCCAGCAGACATTTCCATTAAGCAGGAAAATTCAAAAACAGTTTAGTCACTTTTTGCTGTGTCCTGCAGAATGTCTCACAGACTCTTTCATGAATCAGGAACCCCAAAAGATCATCTCATCTTTAGGCAAGTTTAGCAGTCCTCTCTCTGTGGGTTCTCTGTGTCCAGTTTATGCAACAGTCCAGGCAAGAGCAGTTTTTTGTCCAAATGGCTATCAAACTCCTTAAGGAGCCTCTTCAATGCCCATCTTCCTCTTGAAGTAGCTGGTGCTGTCAGAAGCAGACGTGTCTCATTGTCATGAAAAGCCCTAAATTATTAAAACATTTAAAATGCCATATTCTGTAGTCTTTGAAAGATATGAAGAATGCCTATCCAACTGAAATATATCTCTATATATCTAGAAAATCTAACTAACATGACTACAAGCTTTACTATTATCCATGATTATCCATTAGCAACCTATATTTCCTAATTATACATTACATTTTTACAATCACAATACCTTAATCAAGATCAGAAATACATATACATATAACAAAATTGACCTTAAAATCCATACCAATGTAAATTAGTCATATCTATATCATATCCCCCTTTAAATGTAAAAGAACATTTATAAACAATATTTGGGAACGGCTGGGTGCCAGGGACACAGCCCCGCCACTCTTATTTCAACATAGGGGAACAGAGCTAGGTGGAGAAAACTAAACTGAATGCTGGGAGAAAGGAGGTAAAGTCAGAGAGAAGCCATGGAGCTGCTGCCAGAGATAGACGCCAAACCTTGCTGGCGATACACAGATTAATGGAGATGGGTTAAATTAAGATGTAAGAGTTAGCCAATAAAAAGCTAGAGCTAATGGGCCAAGCGTTGATTTAAATAATCTGGTTTCTGTGTGATTATTCGGGGGCTAAGTAGTCGGGAACAAACAAGTGGCCCCCTACAACAATAAAGCATAAGCAGGTGCCTAAATCCTGAAGACAGATTCTCTCACTTCCTTTGTGGGAAGTTCCCTCTTTCCAGATTTTTTGTGGTATGTTATTAGAGTATAAATAAAATTTTTATCCATACTTTCAGTCTCTTAGATAAATCTGCTACCAACTTAAGCAATCTCTAGATATTTCTCTTTCATGACTCTTGGGTCACAGAAAGTTAGTAGCCACAATTATTTAATGGCTTATGGAGCTTCCAGCTAGAATTCATGTTCTAATTCCAAAGCAACAAGCACACATAGTAATTATTTCTGGTAATGCAGTGGAATCTTGGTGTGCAATAAATATATACATAGTGCCATCCCAGAACCTTGCTTTAGTCCATGATGTCATCCTCCTTGAGGATGGACATCTCTAGGTTTTATAGAGTCTGCTGTGTGTTGATTGAACTATGCAACAACTAGCAGAGAAATAATAGTGGTAAACTTCCAGCCTTCACTTGGGTGGTTGCCTAAAGTCTCTCCTCAACTCTCTCAGGCAAATACAGTCTTGTTCCTGAAAGTTCCCTCACTCATGTAAAAAGTTTCCTCTATTAATTAAAAAGTACACCCAACTCTGTTCATATATTTATTTTTCAATTGTTTATTCTACACTAATTAAATAAATACTAATTAATTCTTTTTAGTAAGAGTTATGGAGGTGGGCTGTGCTCTGTCCTGGGGTATCCCATGCTGTATAGCACATCAGCTATCAGGCTTGTGCCTTGTCCTAAATTATAAAACAGCAATTTCACCTGACTTAGGTACATATACTAAGACATAATGACTTGGTAACTTGTGTGAGCAAGTAATGCCCCAAGATGTTGGGCACACAAAACTTACAAAGAACAGCCATCAGCTGCACAGCATAATCATAAGGCACAAATTAATAACTTATGTTAATTAGAAAATACCACTTATACTTCTAATTAAATCAACAACACATGGAGTTATCAAACCGTATCAGAAACACCATGCTTGTGAGTATATCAAATATACCAGATCAGTGGACAATAAAAGCTCCTTGCATAAAATATAAAATGCCTAAGAATGTGGCATCATATCACAAATCTACATGCCATTTTGCCAAACCTCCCAGTATGCATATTACAAGATCTCCAGTCAATGAACTTATGATTCTGTCCCTGACTTTAGCTTAGTCCAGTCCACTGCTTTATACTGTTCATTTGGAAACTGCAAGCAAGCCTGACCTGCCTAGAAAGCTCTGCCCTAGATAGATCTGATGTTTGTGAAGTGACCAGATATTTGCATCAGCTCTCCACCTTTGTTCAAGGGTAAAGTCTATTTAAATCTTGTAGACACTTTTAACCCTTTCCCGGCCTTTGTGCTACCTGTGAATTATGTTCTGATCAGCGTAGACTTTAGGAATGGAATGGGTTGTAAAACTGAAAGTGCCATGGTCATGACTATCAAACAAACCAGGAGTATCAGTGAAGTAAAGCCATTGAAACTGGGGTGAGTTTCAAATTTATTGTTATTTAATAAATTCTGACACTGTAGAAAGATAAAAAATGTTTTGGAAAAGTTTGTTTATGATGGAAGGAATCTAGTTGCAAAATTTTCCATTTCTAGACAAAACTATGGCCAGTTTAAGTTGCAAACACTCAATTAGTAATTTGATTCTAATTTAAACACTGAATTTGAGCCATCTTTAGGCTAATAGCCATAGAAAGGAAAGCAGACAGATTCTGTTTCTTTGCTTCTCCACCTCGTATGCCTCCTCCATTTCAGTCAGTCTGAGTAGAGACTACGCAGTCCTCACGGAGGCAGTCCTGTGTTAGCCATCTTTGCACTCTTTCCACCTGGCTTCAAGAAGCAGCTAGGTGGTTTTCAGGGTCAGGTGCAAAATTCAATGCCATACCCTTTGTTGAAGAAGAGTCAGGACTTTCAAGATAGTGACAATGAGGCACTAAAGACCAAGCACATCCATACAAGGCTAGCAAGTGCTGCAGGCTGTCTGTCTAGGGGGTTCTTAGGAATGTTGCAACCAGCTCCTCTACCAGAATTCCCTATGACATGGGTGTTACACAGCTGGCTATTCCCAGTCACCTCTTAGCTTCTGTTTCCTTAGCCTATTTCAACCTTGTCACTTTGCCAGAAGGTTCTATACAGGATGCAGAATAGCTCTAGGCTAGTTCTTTTCTGACAGAACTTTCTCTCCCTGCTCTCTGTCTCTTTCTCCATCTCTTTTCTGCATCGGAGCAGTTGGGCGGCTTATTTACAAATTCAAAAGTTGGAATTAGATCCCATCTCCTAGATCCCCTCATTTTGGGAATTATATCTCCAGAAATCTACCTGATGCCATGGAAACCCAGCGGCATGAGCTGAAGAAGCATCCTCCAACACCTCCCCACTATGGGTGAAGAACCCAACTTTCTCTCACAAATCCCTTTTATTTGGTATTTGCTACACTATTTTATATTCCTAAAACAAATGAAAAGATTTGGATTATATTTTGAACCATTTTTCTTCATAATAAGGACCTGTATGAACAATGGTCCCTTTTATGTTTTGAACTCTCAGTTGAAACTTCAATTTTTAATTCCTATTAAAAAGTAGGTTATCGACACTTCTGTTTCTGGCTCTGCCTCACTCCTTCGGAGCCGATATCCTCCTGCAAACATGGTAGACATTCCTAAACCATGCTTGGTTTTTGGCTAGAAATGTGGCAAGCACTGACCTCATGAAATGACACAGCACACTAAGGGCAAGGATGCTCTATCCGTTCAGGGCAGGCTGCCTTAGGACAGGAAACACAGTGGCTATCGTGGGCAGTCTAAGCCTATCTTCTGATGGGGAAAAAGGCTAGAACTACAAAGAGGATTATGCTGGGTGTGTTGAGGCTTGTGTGTGTTAAACGTAACTGAGATCCAAGAGGATTCTGGCTATAGGGAGACGCAAACATTTTGAACTAGGCAGAGATAAGAAGGCAGAGAGACAACATGCGATCTAGGGCTAAGCTGCTTTCACTATGAAGACAGTCATGAGTTTTTATATTCACTTCAGAACAAGGTAGATCCTGTTGTGTAAATATTTTCTCTTATTTGAATATGTGCTCATATGACTAATATACAGTATATTACATTATACAGAATAAAATATATTTAGGTTAACAGGTGTTAAATACACAAATTAGTTAAAATAATATCTTCTCTACATTTGTTTATATTTTTGTTTGACAAGTGTGTGCCAAATTTTTCTGTTTTTGTACACTGTTATTTGCATTAATGTTATTAAATATTTTAGAGACTCTTGCCCTGGATTTATTCCTCAAATATTTTTCTTAACTGGTTTAAAATTATTACAGCATTTAGAATGAAGAAGCAGGTGAATTTCTATGAGTCCAAAGATAGCATGGTCTAGAAAACAAATTCCAAGCCAGCCAGTACTACATCATGAGATCTTGCTTTAAGGCATCATGAGCTCCTGCTTTAAGGAAATAGAAAGTTTAAAAGTAAACACACTGGAATTTCATCTCCAGAGATTCCAAGATACAGATGCCACAAAATCAAGAGTAAAAATGTAAGATATATTTTCTGAGAGAAAAGATCACATAGACAGTGATTCCACCGAGCTATATAAAGCCTTAGATACAGACATGCGTGTGTGTGTGTGTGTGTGTGTGTGTGTGTGTGTAAGAGAGAGAGAGAGATTATTTATATTAAGAGGCAAAAATTTGAAAAGATATATACCATATGTGTAAATTGGAGAAGATAAACTATTTTGATAGAATCAAAGTACACCTCTGAAACCTCGAGATAATATAGTAATTGCTATTGAGGGTGGAGTTTCTCTGTGCCCTGGAAATTACTCCCCAAATAACCATACAGAGACTTAATATTGATTATAAATGCCCAGCCGATAGCTTAAGCTTGTTACAAACTAACTCTTATAACTTAACCCACTTCTATTAACCTATGTGCTGTCCAGAGGCTCATTTACCTCATCTGTGAACTTTACATGTTGATTCTTTCATGTCTGGCTCGAGACTCCTAAGACTCTGCATTCTTCCCAGCATTCTCTCTGCCCTGAAAAATCCTGCCTAGCTATCAACAAGTCAGCTTTTTATTAACAATGAGAGCAACACATTTTCACAGTGTGTAGAGGATTATTCCGTAATATGCTATAATTTGGAATGGAATTTTTTTATGTTGTTGGAGATTGAACCCAGAGCTATCATTTGATTTTTTAAGAATTATTTTTATTTACAAAAAATGTAAAATGTGATCTTAAAGCATACTACCAAAGTCCATGTAATAAAGTCCTGGTCCCTAGCCTGTGGCACTATTGAGAGATGTTGAAAACTTTAAGAAGTAAGACTTAATAGGAGGTACTTAAGTCATTGTGGCTGTTTCTTCCAGGGAGATTATGGGACACACACCACAGACCCAGTTTTGGTTTTTTTTTTCTCTTTCCTTTCCAGTCTAGGTGGCAAGTGGTTTTATTCCAGCACATGCCCCTTATCATGATGAGCTGTCTTGCCCAAAGCAGTGGAATCAAACCTCTAGAACTGTAAGCCAAAATAAGTCTTTTCTTCTTTTAAGTTTCTTATCTCAGGTATTTGTCCTGCTAACAGACGCTACCTAACTGGGCAATAGCATAAGAGGTGGCATGACGCAATGCTCACTCTGTGCCAAATACCATCATAAGCACTCTATCAGAATTAACTGACTTACTGTCAGAGGTAAATATGAGGGGAACTAGACAATGTAAACTTGGTATGACTATAAATGTTGACATGGAGGTAAAGGCCTGCATCAGCAGTGTGAGGTAAATGGCACAAAGAAGTAAGATGCACCATGGGAAACAGCTAGCATTAGCAAGCAGAAGGAGATGAATGAAAAAGATAGATGGGGAAGAGAATAATCAGAAAGAGTTATGAAAGCCAAGGTAGGAGAAGGTCTCAGAAAGAAAGCAGGGTTTAGTAATATGAATGTTACACAGAGGTCAGATAGAAGAACGGGTCTGATAAGTGCCTACTGAGCAAGTGGAAGATACTACTTTCCTAAGTTGAAGCAATTTCATGGTGTAATGGAGTTGAAATCTTCACTGAGCTGAATTTGCAAGAAAATGGAAAATTGAGAAAGAGGGGTAGCAGAAAGATGTGGAGAGGAAGTGTTAGTTTTTGAACCCTAGCTACTGGGCTCCAGATTCTGTGCCAGGACATGGCTTATTGTAGAAGACAGTACAAATAGTCCCTGGCTTGCAGTTTTTTTTCAACTGTATGATTATGTGAAAACAAGATGCATTTAGTAGAAATTGTACTTTGAATTTTCATCTTTACCAGGCTAGTGATACTTAGTACAACATTCTCTTGAAATGTTGGGCAGTAGCTGCAAGCCACTAGACTAGCCTGATGTGGGATTCCCCTCTGTATGCTATAAATATGTTTTATTACCATTGGTTAATAAAGGAGCTGCTTCATTTTATTATTTATTTTATTACCATTGGTTATTTTATTATTTACTTTATACCTCATGAAAAACCTGATTAACAGAGCCCCCAGTCAGCAGGAAGTAATCTATAGAACAATGTCCAAATTCCCTAAATGAATGTTTATAAATGTTTGTTTACATTTAAAGGGTATATGCTAAAGAGATGAGTACCTTGTATTGGTATGGATCTTGGTTTATTGATACAAATTTAAGGTCAATTTTGTTATATGTATATTTATGCTTTTGATTAAGGTATTGTGTTTGTACAGCTCATTTTAAAATGTAATGCATAATAAAAATACAGGTTAATAGATAGCCATCTATAATAGCCAAGCTTGTAGTCATGTTTGTTAGGTTTTCTAGATGTACAGAGATATATTTCAGACGGATAGGTATTCTTCAAATCTTTCAAATACCTACAGGCTATGGTATTTAAAAGGTTTTAAGAATTTAGACTTTTCTCATTAGTGAGACATGTCTGCTTCTGACAGCACCAGTTACTTCAAAGGGGTGGATAGGCATTGAAAAAAATTGTTATGGAATTTGCCTTCAATGTGACAAGGTTAGTCATTTGGGCAAGAAACTACTCTCGTGCTTGATGGTATATTGTAAGAAATGGGCATGCAGGACCACAGAAAAGTGGCTGCTGAACTTTCCAAAAGATAGGATGGTCCTTCAGGTTCCTGCTTCACAGAAGAAACTGCCAGACATTCTGCAGGACAGAAAAGAAAGCAAACTTTACCAGTACAAGGCAAAGCAGACCTTCAAATTTCCTGCTTAATGGAAAAGTCTGCCAGATACTATGGACCTGTAGGCTGAAGATGAATGCTCCAACATTACAGAAGAACTTTGGGTGACTGTTCAGGCAGCAAGATGCCTCTGCCTATTCTAGAGTTTTGGAAGTTACTTAAAATGCACTTTCTGTTTACTTAGGTAATATTATATCCTTCTGGGGTCTTTGATGGTGCTGAAATCTAAATAGTTATAGTTTTCCTTAGTTATGAAAAAGGATAAATTGGATATAAAACTTCAGATTTACAAAGATAAAATAGATGATAGTATATTTGATTTAATTTTGCCAGATACAAATATGCTATTTTAAAGTTAAAACCTTCCTTTTTATTTAGACAGAAAAGGGAGATGATGTGGGATTCCCCTCTGTATGCTATGAATATGTTTTATTACCATTGGTTAATAAAGAAGCTATTTTGGCCTTTAGCAGGGCAAAATACAGCCAGGCTGGAAGAAATATAGAGAAAGAATAGGCAAAGTCAGGGAGATGCCATGTACCTGCTGAAGAAGAGAGACTCCTTGGAACCTTACCAGTAGGCCACAGCCTCGTGGTGATACACAGATTAATAGAAATGGGTTAATTGAAGATGTAAGAGTTAGTTAATAGGAATCCTAAGCTAATAGGCCAAGCAGTGTTTTAATTAATACAGTTTCTGTGTGATTTTTTCGGGTCATGGGCAGCCAGGAAATGAAGAAGCAGTCTGTGCCTACACTAGCCCTACTCATGACTGTAAACAGTAGTCACTTAACAGTGCACTGTGGTGCCAAGCACAGATGCTCTGTAGATTAGGTTTCCTAAATGCATATTCCATTTAATAATTTCTTCAACTTGAGTTTATTAGGGTTACCCATATCCTGGAGCCTTGTGTGAACAGGTCAGCAACAATGATTCCTGTGTGACCAGGATTTCTGAGTTTGCACAAGACTTGATGTAGATTTTTAGAGTCCTTACTAATGCATGATCAGCATCCTGTTCCATCCTACTACCAAATGAGGATTCAAGGACTGTGGGTAACACAGCAGCTACACAAGGGCTAGCCATCAAAGGGCAACTGAAGTAGCAATGTACATGCATAACCTATAAACCCTCTCTTACCATGTGAATTACTATGTGGGTAGTATATGAATCATTAACTGTTTTCCTTCAGCTTTCCCTCCAAAACACCAACATAATGCAAAGCAGAAAGGCAGTTTTCAATCACCTAGCAGTGTGGAGATACAACATGGAAGTAAAGTTGAGTTCTAAATATAGCATATTCCCTGTGTTCCTGAAATGGGAAAATTAAATCTAGGTCCATCATGTCTATGTTATAACATTTGATCCTCATTTACAACTTCACAAAACTGGAATTATCTTCCCAACATGATAGATGATGAAAAAGGTTCAAAAGGCTTAAGGAACTTTCCCAGATCAGAAAGCAACAAAGCCAGGACCCTTGCCCAAGTTCAGTTTTACACTATAGCTAGTGTTCTTTCTGCTAAAGATATTTGTTCCTCAAGAATGTTAGTAAAGAAGGAAAACTTAAGTTGTGGCCACAGGGGATTCAGGTGATGTGATACATTGTTTTATCATCAATATTAACATATTTATTTATTATTGAGAATGAGAGAAGTGGAACAGTAGCTTGACAAGTTTCAGCTAAGAGAGAAAGATTGAAAAGAAGGGTAAAGTGGGTTATTTCTTAGAATTATTAAAGTCTCATGTGAAGAAAAAACATAAAGGGATAAATACTGAAGGGAGGTTGGAGGGTACCTCTCTGGCTTGAGAACTAATGTGAAGGTTGGGAGATGTGGATATGTGCTTGTATGGTATGTACAAGTCCCCGGATCCCATCTCTATGACTGGAGAGAGAAAGGGAAAAGAAGGAAGAATATGAATGTAGGCTGAGACTACTGGTTCATTTCCCAACTGCCCAGACCCAAATAACCACACAGAAACTATATTAATTACAACGCTGTTCAGCCAATGACTCAAGCATATTTCTAGATAGCTCTTATATTGTGAATTAACCCATATCTGTTAATCTGTGTATCACCAAGAGGTTGTGGTAAGGAAAGGTTCCAGTGGGAGTCTTTCTCCTTCAGCAGTTACATAGAATCTCTTGACTCTTCCCACTTTCTCTTTATATCTCTGTTCGGATTTCTCACCTGGCTTTGCTCTGCTAAGCCATTAGCTGAAATAGTTTTATTCATTAACCAGTGGTAATAAAACATATTCACAGCATACAGAGGGGAATCCCACATTGTATGAATGTGAAAATATTTGTATAGATACAAAATATCTAGCAGTCAGAAGAAGAAAAATTGGCATTTTTCATGGTTCGTGGCTTGAAAGAGGAAGTATGGAGTGACAATATTTGCTAGATGCATGGAAGATAAAGACTGGCTAGAACTTTTACACTTTAATTCCTTGAGCATAAGATGATGTATATGTTATATCTGAGTTCCTTCAACATGTGTCTTAGTAAAAATTTCTACTGCTTCAATGAAACACTATGACTAAAAAGCAAACTAGGGAAGAAATCAGGTTTATTTTGGCTTATACTTCCACACTGTAGTTCATTTCTGAAGGAAGCCAGAACAGGAACTCAAACAAGGTAGGAACCTGGAGGCAGGAGCTGATGCAGAGGCCATGGAGAAATGCTACCTACAGGCTTCTTCTCCATGGCTTGCTCAGCCTGCTTTTTTTCTTATAGAACCCAGGACCACCAGCCCAGGGATGGCACCACCCACAATGGGTGAAGCCCTCCCCCATTGATCACTAATTAAGACAATGCCTTACACCTGGATCTCATGGAGAAATTTTCTTAGATGAGGCTCCCTCCTCTCTGATGACTCTAGCTTGTGTCAAGTTGACATTAAACACTAGCCAGTACAACTGATCAGTTGTCAGTTTGGCACACAAACACATTACTTTTCAATTAGAAATTTTCCTTTCTCATTTATCTCCAAGATGGAATGTTAATTTTGTGAATGATAGTTTTATTTCAACTTGACAAAAAAATAAAGTCATTTAAGAGGAGGGAATCTCAAATGAGAAAATGTCTCCATAAGATCAGACTGTGGGCAAGCCTTAGGCATTTTCTTAATTGGTGACTCATAAGGAAGGGCTCTGCCCATTTTGGGTGATGCTATTCCTGGACAAGTGGTCCTGAGTTCTGTAAGAAAGCAGATTTGAGTAAGCCATGATGGGCAAGTCAATGAGTAGCACCCCTATGGTGCTCTATGACCTCTGCACCAGGTCCTGCCTCCAGGTTCTGGCCCTGTTTGAGTTCCTGTCCTGACTTCCGTTGATGATGAACAGCAATGTGGAACTGTAAGTCGAATGACCCCTTTCCTCCCAACTCACCTTTGGTCACAGTGCTTCAGCACAGCAATAGTAACCATGATTAAGACAGCATGCCAGTGGCTGGTGTATAGTCCATGCTCAGATCGGCAACCAATCCTCAGGAGACTAGATTGGACATCTTCTCAGTGCTGGGAATGTTGACCACAGATACCTCGTTAGTTGCCTTTTTAGGAATTGCCCTCTACTGAAAAAGTCACTGTACTATACAGACTGCATCACCACCCCAATGCTACTACTATGAGGTAGAAGGTTTAAGTTCCCCCTCACTTTTTCAGGATATATCGACAAGCTCCTCAGAATCCTCACCTGCCCTGGGCCTCCAAAGAACAGTAGGGTCTTTATATTGATGGCACCATCTGCATCATCTTCCCTCCTTTACTCCCTCCAGGTTCTTATCCCAAGAACATTCCCCAGAAAACTTCCTGCAGGGGAGTCTCCATCACACTCTTCCCCTCTGCCCAAAGAGGCCTACTCATAGAGCAGACTGTGTTCTCTGAGTCTCTGATGAAATGTCAGTCAGCTCCCTTTCTGTAGGCCTTTATTCACACTCCAGCTTTTACCAACACAAAGGTGTTTTCATCTCCAGGTCCCCTCGTATTTCTCAGTTGGGATCCACATTCACAAGACAAGAAAGAAGGGCCGTCTTATTTAGCTTCTCTAGAGTCACGAATTATAGTCTCAATGTCCTTTATTTATGGCTAGTCTAGAGAAGCTAAATAAGAAGGTGAACCCAAAGAAAAACATATAAGCATCCCCCTGAATATTAACCTTCATCAGGCGATGAAAGAAGACAGAGACAGAGACCAACATTGGAGCACTGGACTGAAGTCTCACGATCCAAAGGAGGAGCAGAAGGAGAGTGAGCACGAGCAAGGAACTCAGGACTGCGAGGGGTGCACCCACACACTGAGGCAATGGGGATGATCTATCGGGAACTCACCAAGGCCAGCTGGCCGGGGACTGAAAAAGCATGGGACAAAACCGGTATCGCTGAACATAACGGACAATGAGGACTACTGAGAACTGAAGAACAATGGCAATGGGTTCTTGATCCTATTGCATGTAATGGCTTTGTGGGAGCCCAGGTAGTTTGGATGCTCACCTTAATAGACCTGGATGGAGGTGGGTGGTCCTTGGACCTCCCACAGGGCAGAGAAACCTGCTTACTCTTTGGGCTGAGGAGGAAGGAAGACTTGATTGGGGGAGGGGGAGGGAATGGGAGGTGGTGGCGGGGAAGAGGCAGAAATCTTTAATAATTAAATTAATTAATTAATAAAAAAAATCAGCAAGAAAAAAAAATAAATAAAAAAAAAAAAAGAAAAAGAAAGAAGGGCCGACTTTACTCTCTGATATCTTTGCTCCTATACAGAAAGAAAATGCTGCCAGGTGTTTGGATAGTTCTTGACAGTGAGAAATAGCAACTGAAGCATGTTGAGGATGTGAAAATAAACATGCTGTAGCATATATATATATATAATCATATGTCATATATATACATATGTATATATATAAATAAAGAGAAGCATGTGTTCCAACGCTAGAAAATGCCCCTAATCTCTGGACCTACACACAGCAGTTCCTGTTTGAGGAGTAAACCACAAATGGAATTCACCCAGGTTCCCAGGTACTATATTCAAATCATTGTTCCTTTATTCTCCACATTTTTGGCTTTATTCAAAAGATTCAAAAAGATTCAAGAGTGTTGGCTTTGTTACAAAGAAAAGCTAAACCAGCTTTTTGTTAACATCAGTTTTATCATTAACTTAATTACATTTTATTACTAAAAGATAAGTATGCTAAATGAATCCTTAAATCAAAACATCTATTATAGATTTGCAGAAGTAAGCATAAGAATGGCACTATTTGTATTCATGCCTATTTTTAAGTTTCTTTAATGTGACCTCATTTTACCTCAAATTACCCTATTTTTTTTAGTCTTAGTGTAAACTTCACAATGGCTCTGAAAGTTTTCCATAGCAAGAAGTTAGGTAAGATTTGGTTTGTTTTGAGAACAAGAGGAAGTCAAATTTATACATTGGATCAAAGAGTTGCTGTAGGCATTGCCTTTTATAGATGTCATATGTGAAATAATTTTTTTAATATTAATTTTTATTTGCTAGAAGTTACAGGTTTCAGAAACTAAAAAAAGTATTAGGCTTTTTCTTAGATATTTGGGTCAATGATAAAAATTTTAAGGTACCATTAAGTATCAATGAAATGAATCCATTCATTATTTATTGCTTTCCTTTAGCATTGCTAATCAATAATGCTATTATCTGTTTTTTCTACAGCACACAGATTCCATTAAAAAAAATTGAAGCTATGCAAAGGTGGCTTTCCACTTTAATAATAACATAGTGGGATATAGGAAGTGTAAAAGGGCAAAGGGACCTTGAACTTCTTTATCCTATTGTCATATTTTCCACGACATCCAAGATGAAGGATGAAGAAGGTAACAGGGCAGTCAGCTCTCAGAGGTGATGATGGGTTTGTGCTGAGCTATTGACACTCAAACCTGGGCCTCTTGTGATCAATGGCACTCAATTTGAAGACTACTGACTGGGGTTAATGGTGCAATCTGTGGCTTTGGAACAGAGTTCTTCTCAATGTGAAACTAATTGGCCCATATGGGGATTAAACTGGTAACAGTGTCCTCATTTGTCAACCCATCGACTCAGCAGTTGACTCCAGTTGTGTTTGAGAACTGCCCTGAATTCAATCAATGTCTTTTGAAAATCATAAAATCATAACTTTAGAAACAGGAAGAGACTATTTTTAAATTTTACAAGTGACATATCAACCCAAATCACTTCAAGAAAATCGGTATACATTAAATAATAAACATCGCAGAATGTGCCAATTATTTTTAAATGAATATCTTTATGCTGTGGGCAACAACAGGAGATATGTTAGCATCCTACCAAGTTATTCATTTCATCACAAATTCCAGAATTACTCTCCAAAATTGTGAAGATAGGGCTTTAGACCCCATTGCTCAGAAGCCACAGAGGGCTGCTTTCCCCCTAAGCATCAGAGTCAAAACTAACACTGAACTGTCTTGCCTTTGTGTCGTCTTCATTTCTGTACCGACCACGAGCCTTTCTTTAATCTTTACTCCAGAGCATTTTATAAATTCATTTACCAATTACACAATTAATAGCTTGACTTTGGGGAAACAAGAACACTATATTTTATAGTCACAGAACAGAAGTTCACCCTTTCGTTCTGACTCATAGAACATATTTCAATAAAACCTGTCAAACTCAAAACTTTTACATTTTCTCTCCATTTCTTTCATGAGTAACACAATGACTTTCTCCAGTTCAACTAATTTTTAATACATGACTAATGAATGTAAGAACAATTTCCAAACCGTAGTGACAGGTGCAGTGACAGACACTGCTGCAGGATATTTGATCACACCGAGTGGAGATGTGTAGCTCTTTCACCTCACCTGCCTAACGCACCTTCTGATGGATTTGATGATGAGCGAAATGTCCAATGTCTTAGGCAGGAGAGGGTAGGTAGGACTTCTGGGCAGAGATAGGAACTCTGGGAAGAATCTGAGTTGGGGAGGATTCACCACCAGATGCAGAGGAAGTTGGAGGCTCGGAACTGAGGAGAGGTAATGAATGAGCCATGTCGCAAAACGTATATTTATATAAATTGGATAATTTAAGTTTTAAGAGCTAGTTGAGAACAAGCCTAAGCTAAGGCCAAGCTTTCAAAATTAGTAAGAAGTCTCCATGTCATTATTTGGGAGCTGGCCGTCCAAACAGAGTCCAGCTACAAGATACTGCAATGTAGGGGAAATGCAAAGGTTAGATAGAAAAACCTATTAGAGGTGAGCAATAAGATTGGCATGGGGATCGCATTGGTATCTACCATAAAAGCTTGTTTTCCCTAACACTCCAATTAGAAGCTATATATATGTTCCTGCCACAGAGATGTACAAAGTAAGTGGATTTTGAGAAATTATAGATGTGTGTTGCAATTCTTGCAAATAATCATAATGACCCAATATAAGAAAATAATTGAAGGCTGGAGATGTAACTCAATGGTAGAGCACATGCTGAACATATACAAGGTCTTTAAAACACACATGCACACACAAACACACACACGTTCCTGATTTTGAAATACAACATACACACAGATTAATTAAAAAATATATTAACTATCACACAAGTTATGCTAATTTTGCCTCTTTTGGCATTAGAATTTGCCACATATCTAATGCATATACTTATCTAAGGCAATAGTTTCAGTTAAAAATTTATGAAGACAACTGTCACAGTGTAGATGCCAAAAGTTCATTGCCGCTATGAGTGTTAAAGACTTGGTCTCCAGGAGGGCACTACTGGGAGGTGTTGGAAGCATCAGGAGCTTGAAAAAGACAAAAGGATATTTGGAAAGGACAAAAAAAAGTGCGTGTAAATACTAAAAAGAAAAAGCTGAGTAGCCACTTACATATGCACGCATAATATCAATATATAAGCATTTATACAAATAGATCCATTCTTTTATACATATAGTTCTGTAATGATAGAATTTTTCTCTCTTTTTGACATACATAGTACAATGCAATACTCATGTGTTTGTGGTGGTAAACATACCTACTGAACCTCCAATTATGTGAAAACATAACACACAAGCTTGGGTATAACTCCTTGGTATAGCATTTGCTTAGAATGCATGAAGCCCTGGAGTCTGTCTACGGCAGGGCAAAATCAGAAGTAAATAAAAGCATGACACCAACTATGGCTACTGCTATTGGTGTGTTCATATAGTATACTTTTATTATTCTGCATGAGCATATTCTTCAAAAGCTTGCTGTAAGAACAACGCACTGTGTCCTTTAAGTCAGAACTAAAGGGTAGGATTCTGTATAGCTCACGCTTAACTTGTCTCGTGAGCACATCATTTTCTCCTGTACTTGAGTTCATCTCAGAGAAGTGTGGAGAAACAAACTGAGCACAGAACACATGCATTCACTGCCCGCTTCTTCTGACTGCAGATGTGTCTTTTTCTTTACCCTTTTCTGCATACTTGTATTTTACATTTTTTAAACGAAGTCTCGTAATTTCTGTCTTCTAACTGAGGATATAGTTCCTTTACATTTACTCTAACCATTGCAAAATTTAGTTATTATCTTGGTTGATGGTTTCCATTTGTTCTGTCTGTCCTGGGACTCTTCTCCTGTTCTTTGCCATGGTTTGTTTTGTTTTTAAAACAGGTTCTCATTGTGGAGCTCAGGCTTGCCTAAAATATCCCATGTAGCCCAGTTTATTAATTACTTTTCATCACTGATGCCCACTTAAAGGAGGAGAGATATATTTTTGCTCATAGTTTCAGGAGATTGAGTTTATTGTGACTGGGATGGTATGGGAGCAGCAGAGCTCACTACATGGAGTGCAGGAAGCAGAGAACAAGACAAGAAGCACCTATGGAAAATATGCCTCGAAGGACCCACCCATAGTAACCAACAGGCTCCACTCTTAGCCCATCTCTCAAACTTAAGCAGCCTTCAAAAGCTGTGTCACCAGTCAGGGACAAGCATCTAAACCATGAGCTGTGAATTCATGGGGGCCAACCTAGAACTCTCGATCTTCCCACCTTTGACCCCAGAGTTCTGAGATTCAGGCATGCATTGTCCTGCCATACCTGGCTCTGTGCGACATTATTACTTGTGCTCATTGTGGATCACCTTTCCTTTAGTAAACTATGTTGTGAATGAGTGGTCTTTTTTTAGTCATCACAAACTAAATATATAAGAAACACCAACTTAAATTACTATGAAAATTGCACTAAAAATAAAGGGCATATACAATGCAAACCTTGTGTGTTTATTATTGGAGTCAAAAGTTATTTAAAAAAAAAACATTCTGTTTGATGCTACAAAATGTCCTGCACAGTTATTCCCAGTCTCTGGGAATCTATCATTTGGTAGCAAGGACCCGCAGACTTGTAGTTTATGGACCTCACTTTGAGTAACTCAGCTAACATGTTTCATTAGTGAGGACCTACCTGCTGGTTACATAGTTCCTTGACTTTTATGCATTTGAAAATGCCATTTTAAACTCCTAATTTAATAAAATAAACTTTTATTGCTGAAGTATGAGGGGGAACCAAGAGAGGAAAGAAAGAGGAGGAGAGGCACTGGAAGGTGAGAAGAGAATAAGAAACAGAGAGGCAAAGCACTGAAGGAGAAACAGTGTCTATATCACCAAAGATACTGCTGTTACGGTAACCCATGTGTTAAAGGCTTGGTCCCCAGACTGTGGTGTTACCTGGCAGAGATCTATCCTTTCAGAGGTGGGGCTGAGTGAAAGGAAGTTAGGTTATTGGAATGTATCCTGCAAGGGTATTAGACCATCCTCTCCACCCCAGCCTCTTCCTTTCTTTTGCTTCATGCCTTCCACAGGGTGAGCAGCTCTCCTCTCCATCCATTCTTACCATGATGCTATACTATGCTGCTACGGGCTCATAGCAAGAAGACCCAGAGACCACACCTGGAGCTGAGTTCAAACAAACCTTCCCTCCTTTTGCTCAGCTTTCTTGGCAACTTTGTCATAGTAGCAAAAATCCAACTTGCAGGAATCCTCAGAAAGTTACTAAAAAAGCAGAGGTAGTCCTGTCATTGCTACCTAGGTCAAAATATAAAGCAGCAGGATCCCACATATACATGTCATGCCATCCTCTCTTGTCCCAAAAGTCACCAGCATCACAACTACTAACATAAGGTACTGATTCTGCCCATCTAAAAAACTTCATAGGTGGAAACATGTGTTTGTTTTTAAAGTTTGGCTTACTTTCTCAATATTAAATTTGTCTGCCTGTGACAAATACCTGAGATAAAGGAATGGAAGTTTCATGACGGCTCATAGTTTCACAGACTTTATTCTGTGGTGACAGACTTCATGGTTACACTCACTTCATGGTGGCTCAGAAGCAAAACAGAGATATGGTGACAGTCTGGAGTCCCTAATTCCCTTTTAGTAAACATCCCAAAAACCCATCCTCCTTACCTACCGAAGATTCCACCTACATGCCAATAGAACAGCAAGCTGGGGACCAGGCCTTCAACACCAGCACACAGGCTTTGGAAGACAGTCAAGATACAAGCACATTGCCATGTAGGATCCCATTGTATGACTATGTCACATTTGAAGAGGGGGACACTGAGCTGGCAAGATGACTCAGGGAGTAAAGATGCTTTTCACTAAGCTGATGACCTGAGTTCAGCTGCCAAAATCCCCAAGATAGAAGAGAACTAATCCCTACAAAATGTCCTCTGACCTTCATAGGTGAGGCACAGAATGAGCCAACTCCCCAAGATTAGATAGATGATATATAGATAGATAGATAGATAGATAGATAGATAGATAGATAGATAGATAGACAGACAGACAGACAGACAGACAGACAGATGTTAAAGCAGAAAGAAAGAAAAGAAAGTCCATTCCATTTGCATGGCTATTTAAGTTGCTTTCCCTGTGGGGAAGTTATAAAAATGCTCCTATGAGAAAACTTAAATATCATTTAGTACACAAACATACACATTTCTTTGGGATAAATACCTAAGATTAGAGATGTTAGCTCCTGAGGTGTATATATGCTTGACATCTTGTTCAAGTTCCTCATGTGGAGCTAGAACTGCTGCTCTGACTTTGTATCTCACAGCAGGAAAATGTGTCATTTTCAAGGTTGATTAATAATTCTTACAAGTATATTCAGAACTTCATGATAAATTCTGCTAAATTCCATTTTGAGTACAGTAATTCTACAGCACATATGTATATACATATTTATGAGTGTAACAATTTACAGATAAATTGTTATATTTGTCTTATTAGTGAATTTTATTTTGTATTATTGTGCCATTTGATGAGTAACTCCTTCCCAGTTCCTCAGTTTCACTGGTGTAGGATGGAGAGATAGTACTTTTTCTGAAGAGAAATCATTAAGTAATTGCATAATATTTAATACATCTTTACTCTCTAGTCATTTAGAGGCTAGAATATTGACTGCCATGATAAGAACATACGGTACAAAAGAATAAGAAACTTATTAACAATAGCCAATATGTGGAAGTAGCCTAAATATCTATCAATTGGTGAGTGACAATGTGATTGATGTATACACATAATGGAATATTATTGTATTACAAAGTTCTGCCATTTATGAAACATAGATTGAACTGAAAATCATTATGTTAAGTAAGATAAGACAAGCAGAATACAAGTACTGCATAATCTCACTCTTACATTGAATCTTATATAGCTCAGTTGGTCTTTGCTTCTTCCAGGGAGGTTGTTTCTGCTTCTTTCAAGTAGCTGGATTCATCTGAGAATGATGCTCAGCGATCTTCACTGTTTTTATATTCTTGAAGAGGGAAGGACTTAGTGAATATGGTCAGTTTCAGGGACTTCCAGGAGCTTTTCTGAGTTCCTCTGTCAATGATATCCGTTGCAGGATGGAGGATTCACCTTCCCTTGGAACATCCTGTTGTGGGGTTTGTCTGTTGTTTTTGTTTTCTTCTCCCTATAAACATCCTGTCTTAAAATAGCCTGTTGTTTCACTTCCCTTTCCACACATCCTGTGCCTGAAGATATTTCCCTCTGAGATACAAAGGTTTTACTCTCAGAGAAAACCGCTACACAACATTGACTAATAGAAAAACAGGAAATGAAATGTCTTTGGAGGTCACTTGCTCACAAACTTTATCAGAATATTATGAAGGAACACGAAAATAATTAATTTGTCTACTAGATAAGTCGGTAAATAAAAATGAAATACAGCAGAGCTAATGTAAGTATTGGGATTTGTGACTGAGTCTCAGCTTTTCTGTGTGAAATTATGGGGAAATATGGAGTTAAGATTTTTTTTGTCAACCATAAAAATCAAGAGAATATTAATATTTATATCAGTCTAAGGATGCATTTTATATGTCGACTTGAATAGTCTGAGAAATACCCAGATAACATGTGAACTTTGATTTCTAGGTGTATCTGAGGGAATATTCCCAGTACTTATTCAGTATAACAAATATGACTCTTCCTACCACTGGGGATGGTTGTCATCCAGCCCTATGAAGGTCTGATAGACTTTAAAAGGTGAGCAAAACCCCATGTTGGAGGAGGCTTGTTTATTTTTGTCACATATGGATATCTAGTTATCCCAGCATCGCATCAGTTATTAAAAAGATATTATCCTCAGTTCTCTGTCTCCCACCTCCTCCCTCATACACACATTCACACACATACACACACATAAACACACACACATATAAACACATACTCATGTGCATGATCTATTCTGGAGTTTCTAATTTCATTGATTCAGATGTCCATCCATATTTATATGCAGATTACATTCTGTTGATTATGGTAATTTCATAAGTCTCAAAATAAAGTCATTGTAAATTTTCAAATATTGCTGCTCCTCAAAATTATTCTGACTATCCTAGATTATTTTAATTTCCATAAAAGCTTTAGAATCATCTTGTCAGTTTACACACAGACACATGTGCATGAGCGCACACACACACCCCACTGGTATCTTTATTAGTGCTGCACAGAATCTTAAATTAGTAGAGAATCCGTATCTTTGAAATATTTACATTTCCAATCCATGATCGTGACATATGCTTTGTATTCTTAAAAAATATGAAGCTTATGTGTTCCAAATTTGATCTGGATATCACAATGATAAGGATCAAGCTGGATCCTTTAGGATCAGGTTGGAGCATAGCTCAGCGGTAGAGCACTTTCCCGACATA
Source organism: Chionomys nivalis (assembly GCF_950005125.1). Lineage (NCBI taxonomy): Eukaryota > Metazoa > Chordata > Mammalia > Rodentia > Cricetidae > Chionomys > Chionomys nivalis. The sequence goes on along the minus strand of NC_080090.1, from coordinate 17,458,226 downwards.
TCTGTGTGTTCCATCCCTAGCACACAGAATTGGGTTCCTGATGGAAAGGATGCCTTCTGTCCAGCTCTCTCTTTTATATGTACCCTTACATTTCAGCTTTCCACCATATACTGATGCCGCATCAAGATCCTTCCTAAATGCATGTCTCTTGACTTTGGAACTCTTAACCTCTAAACTATAAGAAATAAATCTCCCATCTTTATAAATCACCCAGTTTCAAATATGCTGCTATAGGAGCTCAAAAATGGACCAAGACAGCATTACCTGACTACTGATTTACTTGATCTTATTTTTAAAGCTAAACTAATCTTACATTCCTGGATAAACTCACTTGGTTATGCTGTATTATTCTTTTTATATATTGCTGTATTTTATTTATTTATTTATTTATTTATTTATTTATTTATTTATTTATTTATTTATTGTTTTGCTTTTCGAGATAGGGTTTCTCTGCATAACAGTCCTAGCTGTCCTGTAACTCGCTTTGTAGACCAGGCTGGCCTTAAACTCACAGAGATCTGCCTGCTTCTACCTCCCAAGTGCTGGAATTAAAGGCGTGCGCCACCACCACTTAGCTGAATTTTATTCTTCAAAGGATATCACGTTAAAAAATATTTCTCTATAATATTATTTTCTTGTAATGTCTTCTTTTCAGTTGATCTCATAAAATGAATTAGAAAGTATTTGCTTTGTTCTCTGAAAAGAAAGGCTGCATCAAATTAATTCTTTCTGTGTCTTAAATGTTTGCTAGAATCCACCAATGTAGCTCTCTGGACTGGGGTTTTTTAGGTTTGGCTTCCCTCCCCCCATAAGAAGGTTTTTAAATTTTAAATTTCTTTAATGGAAATTGGGTGTTTCTGATATTTCTTTTCATCTGTTCCAATGTGGATTCATGTACCTTAGTGAGTGTGCTCAGTTTGCATAAACTGTTATGTGTGTTGGTGGTAAGTTGATCATAGCATCTTCTAATGTTTACTCATGTATAATAATTTCTTTCATTCCTGATGCAGCTAATTTGATTATTTGCTTTTTGCCTAGTCAAATTAGAGCCTTGTTAACATTCAGAAAAAATATTTGTTTCTTTAAACATGAAAAGAAAATTGATTTAAAAATTTTTTAAAGAGCATGGCTTTTATTATCATTTTAAAGGCTTATTTTCATCATCTTTATATTGAGTATACATGTAGCTATGTGCACATGAGTGCCAGTACCCCTGGAGGCCAACAGAGGCCATCTCGTTTCCCAGAACTGGAGTTATACTTGTGAGCTGCAGTGTAAGTGCTGGGAACTGAGCTGAGGTTCTCTGCGAGAGCAGCTAATGCTCTTAACTGCTGAGCCATCTCTTAAGCCCCAAGAGAGCATCCTTAATGTCCTGCTGGTGACCCCAATGCAAAACCAGGATAATACCCTTTATAAAGTCTTGATAGTGGTTAATTCCTCGTTCGCACCCTCTTTGTATTCTGTTTCTTCAACTACTTTTCATCTGCTCATTTAATATGTATTTTGTACTCAGTATATGGAAAATAGCCCGTAAGCCATAGAATCACAGGGTCTTTGTTCTTGTAGAGTTTATACTTAGAACTTGAGAAGGTGTCAAGGTATCAGGACAGGTGTGATGGTACATTGTGTTTAATTCTAACACTTGGGTGGCTAAGTCAGAAGGCCATAACTATTGGTTTTATTTTGTTTTATTGAAATGAGTTTTTCTGTGCCTTCAGAAGAGGGATGGAAGACTATTCTTTGAAGATGCAGAAATTCTGTCTTATTTTCTTTTCTAAGATGACTAAAAGAGAACTGCTTCTCTTCACAACTCATTTGTTTATGGTTTCAGCCTATAACCAAAGTTGGCCTTGAACTCACTATTTTCCTGCAGTTACCTCCCAAGAGCTGGGATTACACATAACACCATGTTGTCTCTCTTCCTGATTTTTAAATAGATGCTTTCTTCATTGGCTGCCATGGTTCACATCCCATTCAATATGGATTCTATTTTCAACATTTTATCATCAATGGGGGACTTTGCTTTATGGAAACATTTAGTTAGTTTTTGAGTGTTTATAGGACCCCGTTGGCTTCATTGGACCATATCACACCATTAGACATTGTTACAATATCCCCTTGAATTTATAAGATTTTGTTCAGCAGTACCTCCTCCCAGTCTCAGCTCTTGCTCTCAGATTGGCCAGAACTCTGTGATGAGTGCTCATGTTGATGTAGGACCTCAGGAGAAGGTTGGGAGTTCATTTGCAGTTTGTCTTTTTATTTGTCTTAGTTAGGGTTTCTATTGCTGTGAAGAGACACCATGACCACGGCAACTCTTATAAAGGAAAACACTGAATTGGGGTGGCTTAAAGTTTCAGAGGTGTAGTCCATTATCATGGCAGGACATGACAGCATGCAGGCAGACATGGCACTGGAAAAGAAGCTGAGAATTCTACATCTTGATCTGCACGCAACAGGGAAGTGAATTGTGACACTGGAAATAACTTGAGCATAGGAGACCTCAAAGCCCACCCCCATGGTGACAGACTTCCTCCAGCAAGGCCACACTTCCTTCAGAAAGGCCACACCTCCTAATAGTTCCATTCTCTGTGGAGTACATTTTCCTTCACACCTCCACATTCTTCTAGTACAAAAGTGGAATTGGTTCATGGAAACACTCTGCCATCCAGATGTTTGTGTAGAAGTCACCCCGGGACTTGCATTTGTTGTCCTTGTTGCTCTTTATGCTTTAAGAGGAATTTCGGAGCTGAAAAGTATTGTCTCTGCTACCACTTCCTCCCATTCTCTCTGATGCCTCATTCATGCCATCTGAGACCAGCAGAAATGTATTCATCTTATTAGGTGTCTGTTTCTTTAAGAAAAGATCACATTAGCTCTTGAGAGTTTTCATATTTTATGGCACAACAGACATTTAAGACAGTGTAGACAATTTTTTTCTTACTTGGATTTTAAGTATATACTTCTACAGGGTTTTAATTACTTTTATTCATGGACTTTTGCTACCTAGGCTAAGAGTCATTACCTTGAAAAACCTAAGCATGTCCTTTCCAAGAAGATTTGTAATGGTGTTACCAGTCAGCTGGCCAGGATCCTTTGATACTACCTAACCAAGGAGAAGCTCTTCAGAGTGGGCCACAATCATATCCCGCAGTGTTTGGTAAGCAATAAGAGCAGACAGGTGAGTGCAGCTGCAGGCAGCACCATCTGGAGTTGGAACTCTGTGCAAGCTTAGAGTGTGAACCTCTACTGGTGTTACAATCTTCTGTAGACTTATGGCATTTGGATTCCTTAGCCCTTGGTAGTAGCTAGCATGACAGCTTCTAGGCCAGTGGTTCTCAACCTTGAAATGCTGCAACCCTTTAATACAGTTCCTCATGTTGTGGTGACGCCCAACCATAAAATTATTTTTGTTGCTACTTCATGGCTGTAATTTTGCTGCTATGAATAATAATAATGTAAATATTTGTGTTTCTGGTGATCTTAACCAACCCATGTGAAAAGGTTGTTGGACCCCCCCTCAAAGGGGTTGTGACCCACAGGTTGATAACCACTGTTCTAGGCAGTCACAGATATTGAGATTCCTCAGCCCTTGACTTCAGCTACAATGTTCAAACCTGGCTTGCCCCCAGAGATTTGCTAGCTGTCTGGAACTCTTCCAATGACCAGTAGCTGCCATTTCTCTTCAGTTCTTTGCAGCCTTCTGGGCATCAGGAGTTCCTTCAACAAAAGAATAAAGAACTTGTTAACATTAATAGCAATTTTATCAGATTTAAATAGTGCTTTAAAATTGCTTAGTAGTCATTCTGCACTCCGAAAAAAGCATCTGCTTCAATGGCAGAAACAATGTCCTTTAACACTATTGCATCTTGAAATATGGTATCATCAAAGAGAAAGAGGAATACATTACATCACAAGCTAAACTGAACCTGAAAACTAATCATGAGAGTCTGTAAACAAGAGTGTACAAAATGCAAGAAAAACAAGAGGGAAGGAAAGAAATGAGTGTTAATCCGATGTCTGTTCTTTGCCATGTAGAGAGGTGGGGTTTCACGTGCCACCTCATTTGACTTTTAGTAAAGCCCAGCTCACATATATGGTAATCCTAATTATTCCAGCCTAGCAGTGTGGACACAGAAGTTCAGAAATTTGTTGAAGGTAGTATCACCAATACACAAATATTCTTTTCCTGAGCTAGCGGATCTTAAACTGGTTTCATTTATAAACAAAACAAAGACAGAGTAACTGAAAGACAGTAATCTGTGACGGCGGCTCTTGGCTGTCAGCTTAACTATATCTGGAATTAACAAAAACCCCAAACAGAAGGGCACACCCGTGAGGGACTTTTGCTTAATTTGAAGTGGGACAATCCACTTCTAATCCAAATCTTTGAAGAAGGAAGACACAATCTTTAATCAGGCCATGCCTTCTGCTAGAAGCCCAGATAAAGGGCATGGAAGAAGGAAACTTTTGTTCTTTGCTTGCTTGCTCTGCCTTGCTAGCAAGTCCATTCATTTACTGGTATTAGAGTCTACTTCAGGATTCTCGTGTATACTGAAGGTCAACTGATATAGCCAGCCTTGGGGACTGAACAGTTACTGGACTCTTGGACTGTCCTTGTATGGGCAGCCATTATTTGAATAGCTGGACCACAGCCTGTAAATAATTCTAACAAATCCCCCTCCTATATGTATTTATAGAGATCCATTCTGTAAGTTCTGTTACTCAAGAGAACACTTACTAATACATAATGTTACAAAGAAAAAAAATACACATTCACTTACACACATATACATTTGCTCCATTTGGAATTTTCTGCTTCCCGAGCATGCAGGTTGATGTTTTTTTGCTAAGTTTGGGAGATTTTCCAGGCATTATTTCTTGTAGCATCTTTTCTGCCTTATCTTTAAAACCTTTTCTTCCCAACTTAAAAGGCATAATTAGTATGGGTTTCCTCCTGATCTCACAGGTCCCTGAAGCTTTGTTCATTTAAATTTTTCATTGTGCTTTCTTTTCCTACAGCGTTGGCTCATTTCCGTGGTTCACATTCAGGTTCAGTGCCTCTTTCCTCTTCTCTGTTTCATTGCGGAGCTCATCAACTGACTCTTATTTCAGTTGGAATTTGCTGTTTTAAAAATCCATTTTAGCTTATTCCTCCCTGTTTGGCAGACCCTTTCCTGCAGTACCAGCTGCATCCCTAAGGCATGATGGTGAGGCAGGAGTGCCTGGGTTTGTCTATATGCAGCACCTGGTCACCAAACATGCCTTCTACTTCAGCAAAGAGGACATTGTAACACCAGTGCATCTTCTCTTTGGTCTCAACTACATGGTCTTCGTATTCTCGTCCAGTTCCACTCACAACTAGCCCATGACACCACCAAGGCCTAACGAAGAACAAGAAGCTTGTCATTAAGGGGAAGGCCACCTCCCTCCCTCAGGATTGAGAGTCTATGTCTGAGTCAGGGTTACTCCTGCTGTGATAGATCTCCATAGCCAAAGGCAAGTTGGGGGAGCAAAGAGTTTATTTAGCTTATACTTCCACATTACTGTTCAGCATTGAAGGAAGCAGAAGCTGATGCAGAGACCATGGAGGGGAGCTACTTACCGGCTTTCTTCCTATGACTTGCTCAGCCTGCTTTCTTATAGAACCCAGGACCACCAGCCCAGAGGTGGCCTCACCCACAACAGACTGGGCTCTCCCACTAATTAAGAAAATGGCCTACAGGCCCGTCTGCAGCCAGAGATTTTGAAGGCATTTTCTCAATTGAGGTTCCCTTCTCCCCGATGACTATAGCTGTGTCAAGCTGATATAAAACTAGCCAGCACACTCCACTAACATCAAATGGGTGATGAAATGCCGTGTGCACTGTGAAGACTGCTAGTATCCTTACTATTTGAAGGACCATTATCTCAACCCCTTCTGGGGGGCATAAACCCCGAGAAGGAGGCAAACTTGCTCAAGATTATGATCAATGGCTCCTGGACCACCAACTTCTTAGCTGTCCAGGCAAAGTCATCCATGACAGCTGACATTATAGAAGGACTCTTGACCACAATCCATGACATCACTACCACTCAGAAGGTTATGAGTAAACCCCTCTGGGGAACTGTAGTGTGACAGCTGTGAGGCCCAGAGCATTCTTTCTGCGTCTACTAGGGCTTCCAAGAGCATCTCGGAGCTCAATGGTAAGCTCAGTGGTATGGTTTTCCTTGTGTCTGTCAGAGATCTAATTTTCTGCCTGGAGAAAGCTGCCGAATATGATGACATTGGGAAAATGGCGAAGTAGGAATTAGAAGGCCCCCAATGGGCATCCATGAGCTACAGCAAGGTCCAAGCTGACTCCATTCTTACTCACCTTTGGTGCTGGACCTGGCATCATCCTCAAAAACGACTTTTTCAAACCCATTTTCTGGTGTGAACCAGAATGGCACAGCATGACGACGATAGGTCCATAGTCCACATGACGATGATAGGTCCATAGTCCACATGACGACGATAGGTCCATAGTCCACATGACGGTGATAGGTTCATAGTCCACATGACGGCGATAGGTCCATAGTCCACATGACGACGATAGGTCCATAGTCCACATGACGACGATAGGTCCATAGTCCACATGACGATGATAGGTCCATAGTCCACATGACGACGATAGGTCCATAGTCCACATGACGGTGATAGGTTCATAGTCCACATGACGGTGATAGGTCCATAGTCCACATGACGACGATAGGTCCATAGTCCACATGACGGCGATAGGTTCATAGTCCACATGACGGTGATAGGTCCATAGTCCACATGACGACGATAGGTCCATAGTCCACATGACGGTGATAGGTTCATAGTCCACATGACGGTGATAGGTTCATAGTCCACATGACGGTGATAGGTTCATAGTCCACATGGCCTTCAAGGAATGAAAAACATGCCTGTCAGCTACTGATGTTCGTGTGTCCTTGGGAGCCACCATGACACAATGCATACACTGGGTAGCTTCTCAGAAATTGATTTTCTTACAGCTCTAGAGACTGGGTACCCAAGATCAAGGTTTCCTCAAGGCCTTGTTTCTGATGAGAACTCTAGTTTTGGCTTTCAGATGGTTGCTTTCTTGTTGTGGACACAAAGAGAAAAGGGGCACTGGCTCTCTGATATCTTTTCTTATTAGAACCCCAATCCGATGATATAAAAGACTCACTTATACCCCTATTTTATCTTGGCTACTTCATACAGACTCTTATCTCTAAATACAACCATGATAAAGATTATGGCTCCTAACAGGAATTGGGTGGAAACACTGTTCAGTTCATAGCAAACTGGATGGTTAGGTCCTGATCCTCTTCTGAGCGTCTTCTAACTTGACTGCAGAGTGAGATGGAGATGCATCTCTTTGATGCCCAGTATGATGGTCTCCATTGTCACTCAGTATTACAGAGGTGACAGATTAGATAACATATGTTACTCCGATTAGATAACATATGACTTACTTACCAGAATAGATAGTACCCCGAGAAGCAAACTGTCAGGCTTTGAGAGCAGGCTCTGGGCAAGGAAGTATTTATGGCCTCTGTGTGTCCAGACAAGCCCAGTTGACAGCCAGCAAGAGAATGGGGACATCAGTCTTTTAGCTACAAGAAACAGATTCTGCCAACTGCCACATGGGCTCGAAAGTTGAATTGCAGGAAGGAAAGCATCCTTGTTGGCACTTTGCTTTCAGCCTTGCGAGACCCTTGCATGAGGACTCAGCTAACCTGCGCCTGGACTGCTGACCCCCAGAAGGCTGGGACAATAAAAGCAGGTTTTAAACCACTACTTGAGGCCATTTGTGGCAGTGCAATACATTTCAATTTCCGGCTCTTCATATCTGCATTCTAATTCTTCCCCACTCTCCGTAGTGTACCAACGGCACAAACAAGTAGCAGATGTAAACATTTCTGGACAGATTTCATGATTTGGCTTCAGCAAAACCGGCACAAACTTGATGCACTTCTTGCCACACGAAGCAAGTGGGCTTGCTGGAGAAGAGTCTCCTCTGCCAAAAGCTGGAGGAAACAGCAAAGGGTAATAAAATTTATCAGAGAAGATGGTAACAGATGGACTGTAGGCTTTTTAAAAAAATGAATACTGGAATCTCTAAGGTGAATGAATCTTATGACTAAACAGGGAAGACAGGTTTTTATAAAGTATACAGAAAAAAAAGCAAAATTGAACTTTCATGAAAAAGATTGAAAATAAAATGTTAAAAGGCGCAAATCTATGATTAGCTCAGAAAGTACATCTGTGCCAAGAACTTAATCAAGGAATAAAATGGAACAATTTTAATAAGCCACGTAGTGATGGAATGTCTCAAATTATGAAACACAAGAGAAAAGACAACTTCTCTGCAGTGCGGAGGACCTGACTGCTGGTATGAGAGCTGAAATACCACCAAAAAAACAAAACAGTTTCCAGCCCGGAAGCACAGACCTGTCAGTCACTCCCTGCCCATTTCAAAATTCCAAAAGAGGCTGGGGCCAAGATACAGCATGAGCCTCCTGCTAGCCAAACATCATATTATTTTCTCCTCAATTAAATGTTCTCGGTGAGCTACAAATGTTTCTTTTGTCACTAACCACTCCAGGTGGGCCTTGTTAGTTCCCAGTTTACTGCCAGATTGTGAGGCCCACTGCTCAACTGAGCACTGTCATTTCCTCCTCTTCCCACACTTGCTACCTCCACTCTCAGATCACAACTGCTTAACACTCCCACTCTTCCATAGCCCTCTACCTCCTCATGTGCCTCCACATGGCTTCACACGGTGGAGACAAAATTCTCTTCCCCATCTGACATCCACTTGTTTCCTGTATATATTTTCCCAAAAGCTTGGATCTTTGGGGAAAGAAATCTTGAAACTCTTTTTGATGCAAAATTGAAAGACCACAGAGAGAGGGTCTATCCACAATAATTGCTCTCCAATTGATTTGGGGTTCCCCTCTGTATGCTGTGAATGTGTTTTATTACCATTGGTTACTTTCTGCCAATGGCTTAGTCCCCCCAAAAGATAAAGACTCATAGATGCAATGGACTTTACCAATGCCTGTCTAGTTTCTGTTCTATATATACACAAGGAAAATATACTTACTGTGTTTTCTTATAAAATATCAAGTAGGAGGCAGATATAGAATACGTTCTTTTCATTTTTAAGATTTATTTATTTATTTATTTATTTATTTGAGACAGGATCTCACTATGTAGTCTGGGCTAGCCCAGAACTTACTGTGTAGCCCAGGCTGGCCTTGAAGTCACAGAGATTTGCCTACTGCAGAATCCTAAGTGCTGGATTTAAGGTGTATGCAACCATATCTAGCTTATTTTCATTTTTAATTTTTTGTATGTGTGTCTGTATGAGTATATAAATATAGGTGTCCATGGAAGCTAGAAGGAGATCTCCTAGAGCTAGAGTTCCAGGCTATCATGAGCTGCCCACCTGGGTGCTGAGAAATGAATTTGGGTCCACTGCGAGTGTCGTATGTGCCTTGTGCTTTTAACCACTTGGTCATCTCTCCAAACTGTGTTTTCCAGATATGTGTATGCAGAAGAGGTGCTATGAATTTATTGTTATTATGCTCCTAAAGAATTGATCATTCAATCATCATTTCAGTTTTAACGATTATTACTGCTGAACCGTATTACTATACAGCTTGATGCCAACTAATATGATCCCTGGGATCCACATGGTGGAAAGAGAGAACTAAATCTCGGAAGTTGTGACCTCTACTTGCACACTCTGGTATATACACAAAATAAATAAATATAAATGCAATAAAATTTTTGAAATAATTAGTTTCTTTAAGGTATAGAGGGATGCTCCTATAACCCTAGGTACTTACAAGGCGGAGGCTGGAAGATCACTTGTATCTAGGAGTTCAGGCCAAACTGGACAACAAAAAAAAAAGACCTTATCTCTTTTCATAATTATATAGACATATGTATGCATGTATGTACATGTTATATACATATATATTCGTTGTAAGACAAATCTGTTTCCTTACTGTAATGACTTTGTGCCTGTTAAATAATAGTGCAGTCAGCTGAGCCATATTAGAATAAACATGAGAGGAAATGAATATGCAGACAAGCATATTCCCTTTATAATTAGACTATTTGGAATCCTTATTTCTCTGTGACCCCATTTTCCTTTATAATTTAGCAGCAGCCAGTAGAAAAAAGAAAACCAAATCCATCTGTGATAACTAATCTTCATTTTCAAGTTGGCAGCATCTGACTGGACTTGTGAAAACATTTCCAGGGAGGGTTAATAAGGCGGGGGGAGGACCCTCCCTTAGGGTGAGTGGCACCTTCATAAATAACTCAAATGTAGAAAGGTCTCAAGAAAACCCAATGCCGAATGTCTGTTTGCCTTTACTGCTTGCCGAGTGGACATATCTGTCCTTTCTACTGCTGCTGTCGTCAGACTCCAGCTTCCTTGAACTTCCAACTCAGACTGAACACAGTAATTCCCAACGACCCAGGAGTCCTCCAGTCCTTCAGAGCTAGTGTGGGGCTGCTGAGGCATCCTGCTTCATGAACTGAACAGCTGTTGGGTTCGCAGTCTCCCCAACATGCAAACAGCCATGGTTAGACAACCCAGTCCCTATCTGTAAAATAATCTATCCTATTTTATAACACACTCATACACGCGCACGGACGCGCACACACACACACACACACACACACACCCAATTAGTTGTGTTCCCCTAGAATCGTGTCCACCATCCATATCTCTTTTGGAATCAAAGCACTGCTGTGGGATAATGCTTTTGTACCCTGTAAAGACTTGTCACTTGTATTGGTTTAATAAAACACTGATTAGTCAATAGCCAGGCGGGAAGTATAGGCAGGGTGATCAGACTAGGAGAATTCTGGGAAGAGGAATGGCTCAGTCTGCAGTTGCCACCCAGAAACAGAGGAAGCAAGATGAAAATGCTGCGCTGAGAAAAGGTACTAACTAAAGGTACGTGGCTAAACATAGATAAGAATTATGGGTTAATTTGAGTTGTAAGAGCTAGTTAATAATAAGCCTGAGCTAATAGGTCAAACCGTTTATAATTAATACAAGCCTCTGTGTGCTTCTTTGGGAGCAAACAGCTGCAGGACCAGGTGGGACAGAAACTTCCATTTACTAAGCACTTTTGTGAGATTCTAAGATGTTTTGCCAGGCTAGCATTAAAAGAGTTCTCAATTGTCTTCCTTAAAAAGTGACTTTATTATCCTCTCTGATTCCATTGTGTCTATCCACATAGGCTTCCACATGACTGTTGAACTTTGGTGTTCAAATCTCTGTGGATCCGTTCACAGAGTGTGTTCAAGCTTTTGGCTGCTCTATAATTTGCTGTGACTGGAGAGTCTCTAAAGAGTCCTAGCATCTCTTTCTCTGCACCTCTGTGCTTCTCTCGGAGGAACTGTGACTGTACTATGAGCCTTCACATGACACTCAGAATAATTTATTGTTTGTTCTTTCCATTAAAAGGATTTCTTCACAGGCCTTACTTCCTCTTTTGATCATAAGTCATTGTCTTTTAACACCAGTCCCTTGGAGTTTGCCAGATGATTCTGCCAGTAAAGGCCGTCTCCAAGTCTGGTGACCTCACTTTGACACCCAGGACCCATACAGTGGAAGAGAACTGATCCTTGTAGGTTGTTTTCCAGCTTCTACAGGAGTGCCATGGAATGCTTAAACCACCACATGTACACACACAAAATGAATAAATTAAAATGCTTTTAAAAAAGAACTAGAGTCTTACACGTTTTAAATTTATTTACTTTTATTTTATGTGCATTGGTGTTTTTGCTTTCATGTATGTCTGTGTGAAGGTGTCAGATCTCTTGGAACTGGAGTCACAGACAGTTGTGAGCTGCCATGTGGGTGCTAGGATTGAACTTGGGTCCTCTCAAAGAGCACTCATTGCTCTTAACCTTTGACCCATCTCTCCAGACCCATAATTTTTAGTTAGTACATAATACTCTTGGAAAGTCATTAGCGTGGCACTTCCATATCACATCTATTAACAAGGCCACCTCTGAATGCATCTTTTAGGAGGCAGAAAATATATGGTTTTTCTCTTTAGTCATCATAGACCTTAAACAGTGCTGGATATATTATATGTGTATTGACTCTTCATGTAGTATTTATACATGATGTCTCATATTAATTCATAGACATAGAATAGACATTGGATAGTATCATATATGTATGTGTGTATCATCTCAAAACCACAGATAGGCCACTGACTTCTATTGACATTTTTGAGACTCATTTCAATATTTGCCATGACCTCAAGAAGGTTGGCTAAATTAATGTTAATTGATAATTAAGATGGTTTATCTACTTGTTGTCATCTCTAAGAAGACTATTTCCTAACCCTGAGTAAGATCTGCTAAGTGTGACATTTGACAAGGTCTGAGCAATAGGCACATGATGGTCTTATCACTGTGCCTACAGTGTGGTAGATAGTATTTAAACATATGGTGCAGAACTAGTCTCTAAACCTAAAGTTTGTGTTACATATCAGAATGGCTTTCAAGGGTGGCAACAGAAGAGAGCGGCGTGTCTATGGTTCTAAGTGAATGGAATTATTATGTGTATTAGCTATCCAAGTCCATTCCATGCCTATGACTCAATATTAGACTGTTCATGTCTATCGCTCTCTGAAGAGTTAAAACACATATGGAGAAGATCTATTAACAGAATTCAGGCACAAGACTAATAAGCCTTAATAAATATTTTAAAAATAAAATGCAGTCCATCTGGGAAAAGCATAAGTTTTATTTCTATTCATCAGGGCAAGCCTCTCGCTGACTCAGACTTCTACCTTCTTCTACCAACTTGGAAAAATTAGTCACTCTGTGTGGTGATTTGAACATCGCAACTAAAGGTCTCATGTTTGATTTGCATAATTTGTGAATACTGTCCATACATATTAGACTATTTCTCAACACTGAAAATTATATAATAGCAAAAGAAGACCTCACCAAATATTTGTGTCATGTGTATACATTTTTTTTAAAGATCTTAGAGGATGTTATTTAAAATGAAGGAGATATGACTTTTGACCAATGAAGCGTTAACCTAATTAATATTAATCAATAAAAACCTGGGAGTCAGATATTGGGTAAAAACCTAGAAGATCAGAGAACCAGAGTAGCTGCCAGTTGTTTTCTACCTGTCTCCTTCCTGCATCCGAAAAGGTTCAAGATGCTGTCCCAACCCCACCTTATCACTCTAGTCTCCACCCGCCGAGTGCTGGGATCAAAGGCAGGTGCCACCGCTGTCCAGGTTCTATGATTAACTGGTGGTTATTTCACCCTCTGATCTTCAGGAAAGTTTGATTTGTCAGAACACAAACAAAATATCACACAACAGACCAAGCTGTGTGTCCCTTAACATTAAACTTACTTCCTTTTAGTAGAACTTTTATAATTGGGAGAAAGGTGTTCTAGAAAATTTAGCCCCTTTCAAACTTCCAACATGTTACAAATAGCTGACAATTATTTCAAGACAGAAACAATAGGTTCTCTTCTTCCTCCCTCCCCCACTGACTCCCACCTCTCTTTTTTTCTTCTCATGTATTCATGTGTCTGTGTGGACATCAGAGATCAGCACTGGGAATCTCCCTCTACTGTCGTCTGTCTTATTATTTGATGCAGGATCTCTCAGTGAACCTGGAGTTCATCAGTTTGCTAGAGAGCCTGGCCACCAAGCCCTGGGGATCTTCCTGTCTCCTCCTCTCAGAGCTGGGATCACAGGTATGCACAGCCACACCTGGATTTCTAGGTGGGTGCTGGGGATTTGAACCATACAAACACTTTACTCACTGAGTCATTTTCCTAGCTCCTTCCTTCCTTTCTCATTCCCAGCAGGGTGTAATGTGTGTGCATATGCATGCGTGTGTGCATGTGTGTGTGCGTATGTGTGCTGGGAAACAACCTAGGGCCTTGCACATGCTAGTCAAGTTATTTGGCACTTGAGTGTGCCACCACCCTTACTTTTCTCCTAGACATGTACTGGGCTAAGTTTTCCATCAGGAAGAGAGGGTTTGGTAGAGATAGGTAAATTCTTCATAAATAAACTTTTTTCATAGTGGAAATGTTTTTCCTTAAACTTTCAATCACAAAAGTTCCAGAATAGTACTCATGAAAATTTTTACTAGAGATTTTTTTTTTTTTGATACTGTTGCCTCTTGGGAGCACTCACTATCCAGAACATCACTGTGGAGAGGAACAGAGAGAGAGAAAAGGTAGAGGGGCCAATTTCTCTGAACAACTGGGGGCCTGCTGAGTGGATTTCCAGCGGAGAAAGGAACAGATAACAATCCCAGGCCGGACGTCACTGCGTCTGAAGATTCTACTCGGTTTATCAGAGGTTGTCTGCTGCGCATTCTCTCCACTGGGCCTGAAAGAATACGGCGTTCCTGACTCTGCCTGCAGAGGTTCCAGGAGTGGAGTCGGCAGCGGAAGACTTGTTTATAAATCTTTTGAGGATGCCCAGGGTTTGCCCCAAGCCTCCTTGTGATTTGCCTCCGAGGGACTTTAAGGGTGCAGTACTGAACACCTGAGTGAATTCTTCATCTGTAACTGCCTTTCTCTGTGAGCAGAGGAAATACATCACAGAGCCATAGTGTGAACGACACTAGCCAGGGGCATCCTGCTCCAGACCTGGTTTCAGACGAGGACAGGGAAGAATGTTTCAGAAGACAGTGAGTCACGCCATGCTTCCAGCAAGAACACTGGGGCGCGTGGCTTGGTTCTGCACACTGCCTGTATCTGGATAAAATTAGAGCTTTTAGCTTCTCCCCAAGAGGGACTTATTAATAGCAAAGGACCGGAGTACTAACTGCGCCAAGGATAGTGCTAGAGGAAGCCAACGACGTCAGGGACGGTTTATCAGGACTTGGTGTTTGTTCTTTCTCTACCCTTGGGGAAACAAGATGTATTGATCCGATTTTTAGAGAAGAGCAGCCTCTAATGGCTTCATGGGGTCACAAACAAGGAGTGTCTTTTATGATAGCCAGGGCATGTCAGCCAAAACCTTCTGACCTGTGAGGCCAAGGACAGGCAGGAACTCAGAAAAAGAGAGATGTCAGGGTTGATTTTGTTTACCTCTCTTAGCCTCTGAGGCAAGGCTGCTGGCTTTGGCTCTTAGTCACAATCATTACATTCCAAACCTAAGAAGTCACCAGCGAAAGATATCTTAAAGATTCGTCATCTCTTCCTTCCCGGTTTTATCACTATTTCTTCAGAACTGTAAAAGAAATCCAAAATTGGAAATAGTTTGTGTAGCTATGAAAACAAAACATGACATATGAAAATTATTAATGGTAGCAAGATGAAAATGACAAGGTAAGTAGGTACAATACAAGGTATACTGTGTTTATATGTATATAAAGTATACCTCTTTCTAGTAGTTTTTTTTTTTTCGTGACTGAACCTTCATATATGAAAATGCACTGAAGTGGATATAAATCCAGAAGTTAATTTTTTTGGTTCCTATAACTGAAAATTCCAGGGATGTGGCTTCAGGCCAAGCTGTGCCTAGCTACCAAAACAATGCCATTGAGTTTCTCTTTTGTCTCTTCCATACTCAGCTGGATTTTCTCATCTGATGTCTTTCAGAGATTACAACTTTACATTCCTGATAACACCAAAAGAAAACAAATTGAAGGTCCCGGAACTGAATCTCATTAGCCTCACTTGGGTCTGGGGCTCATCTCTCAATTGAAGACGGTAGTCATGGTGATAGACTCTGTCAGCCAAGGTCTGGTCCTAGTCGTGGACCCTCCCTAGGGCTAAATGAACCGAGAACGGATAAAGCACTGCTCCCTGAAGGAAATCAGTGTTCAGTCCTCACAAGAGGACAGGATTAGTACTGAGCAGAAAAAGCAACAGGTTTATACTTCATTTGGTAAACATGCGGTGTTTTGGTTTGGTGAGGATGATTGATTCCAGGGCCCGAGCCTCCTCAGCACATGCTCTTCCACTGAGACATACCTACCCCAGCCCTAAGTGAAGTTGGCTTAAGAGCAGGAAATTCTTCTTTTCTTTTTTTTTTTTTAAAGCAACTCTTATACAAAAAATACAGCGACCGCCTTAGAAAGCCACATGCTTATTCAAATCATCTCTTTTTTTTTTCATACTGGGAATCAAACCCAGGACCTCATGTATACCACAGGGTGCTCTACCACTGACCTACTACTTCTCACCCTCTGAAAACATTTACATTTTGTGACAAGGTCACACTAAATTGAATTACTCAGGCTGACCTTGAACTCACTCTGTCACCTAGGATGGACTTGACCGTACAATCCTCCTGCCTCGGCTTCCTAGGTAACTGAGACTATAAGTCTGCACTGCTGTGGCGTCCCTTGTCACCTACCTGCTGTGGACTCTTTCCTCTTGGGCAGCGTCAGTGCTGACTACTCCCTGTCTCAGAGAGCTATGTATTACAGAGGAACTTGAGTATGTGTAACATTTTCACCACACAAAACTTTACCTAAGAAAGCCTAACCTATACGTTTCTCATTATACTGAATTTTTAACATTTATAAAAGAGGTCTGGGGGTAGTTTTACAGCCCAATCCAAGTATTGAAACTAACTATATAACAGTAGGATCCATGAATTTTTTTACTTAAAATAACCAAAGAAATTTCAAGAGAATCTATGTAATACAACAAGCTATTGGAATTTGAATGTGTGTCATTTCCTTCAACTAGTGACTTTATGAGAGACAGAGTAGTTCAGACATATTACTAGACTGCTGTCATTTGAAGGGGACATTATAAACCAAATACTTGAGATTGAAGATAATTCTGAGCCAAGCAGGGGTGCTGCATGCCTTTAATCCTATCATTTGGGAGGCTGAGGCAGGCAGATCTCTGAGTTCAAGGCCAATCTGGTTTACAGAATCAGTTCCAGGACAGCCAAGGCTACAAAGAGAAACCCTGTCTTGAAAAACAAACAAAAAAAAAAAAAAAAAAAAAAAGAAAGAAAGAAACAAAAGAATCCTGGGCACAATTGATTAAGAAATATAAGAAATAGAGGGTGTGATGGGAGGGTGTTGGGATGGGGAGATCAACACTGGGCAAGGGTACAAAGTTTCAAATGGACAAGAAAATAGATTCGGGAGACCTATTGTCCACTGTGGTGACTCTAGTTAGAAATGGCTACGACTAAAATGTAATATTCTCACCGCAAACAAAATTAAAATATATCAGATGATGTTTACATTACTTAGCTTATTAGCATAACCAGTCTAATATATATGTGATAGATAGATAGATAGATAGATAGATAGATAGATAGATAGATAGATAGATAGTTGAGTCAAGGGCAGTTTCTTGCACAGATGACTAGCTTTTGCCACAAAGAAAGCAAAGTATACATGGGGTTTTTTTGTTGCCCATTGTCTTTTTCTTAAAGTAGATTGGCACTGCCAGGAGCAGGCTGATCTCTGTGATTTTGAGGTCAGCCTGGTCTGGAGAGCAAGTTCCAGGACAACCAAGGATATACAGAGAAATCCTGTTTTGAACCGCTCCCCAATAAAAAGGAAAACTGATCACCCTCTCCACACAAGCTTCCCCGGGCAAGCTAGGGGAGCAGAGGTGACCAGGCAAACAAATCCCTGAAAAAAACATATGAAATAGTCAAAGCACCAACATTTTAAACCTTCACGGAGAAGCTTAGCAGTTAGTCTCTGACTGTGCCCAATAGTCCACATGCTTGTTTCTCAGATTTTCCCCTGCAAGATTTAAGTCTCTGAAAACATCTAACTCTATCGTATATTTATGTCTCCTTCCACTTGTGTTTGAACTAAGCACGTACAGGGTGCCGATGTGGTGGATGGAAGCAAATCAGATTAAATTTCATCTTTCCATTTTTTCCCATATATACCCCTTCTTACCACATAATCGAGGCTCTCAATTTACTGTCTACCAATTAGTACCTTTTATGAAGTTGTTCTTCATCTGTTCTTAACTTTTACCTCCAGGTGAAAGGATGTCCCATTTTTTTGGTAGGAAGTTTTCTGGTAGGAACTACCTTTCTCAAATAAATCAGCTGGGGCATTGCCACACTGTTTTAACAATGCCTTTTGCTTTATTTTCTGTGTAGTGTGTTGTCATAGTTTTATTTGTTCTTTCGTTACACACTGAGATACCCACAGAATCCACAGACTCATGACCCATTGTCAGTTCAGTTGGTCACATGAGTCTTTTTCTAGAAATTACATGAACTAGGAAAGGAAATATTTCAGTATAAAGAAAAAATCAGTTTAGCTCGTCAAAGATTTTTTTTCTGTCTTGGTTGAATGACCACATATCTATGTGTAATCTGAGTCCAGTGTCAGGATACACCAACTTCTCACTGCAGACTCTAATTCTAAAAGCTTTTATTTTGAGAAATACTCAGTCACCTCTGAGTTGATATATGCTGACTTAGGTCCCGCCTTGGATCCCATCACACTGTGAAATTGGTTTTTCATCTTGGCAATCACAAAACTGAGCACAGTGCCTTACAGGGAGGGGGTAGACATGCGACAAATGACCACAGTGAAGAGGAGTGGATGGACCAGTGAGCATTAATTCAGGGTTAATTCTCCCTGAACGCATCTGCATTTGCTGTTGCTCAAGATAGGGAGAAAATAAGGACAAGAAATCAACTCAGTCCCTCCAGGAGCTTTAAAAAAGGAAACCTGATTTAGACAGAAACAATTATTATGCTTTTCAGCCACTCTACTGGGCAGAGGCAGTCTGCACGCTAAATGGAAAGGCTATGTATAGCACATGTATAAAGTCTGAAATGTTACCATATAGACACAATCTTGTTCATTCCATTTATAGGATCTCTCTCTCTCTCTCTCTCTCTCTCTCTCTCTCTCTCTCTCTCTCTCTCTCTCTCTCAACTTCTTTGTTCTGTTAAGAAATCATTTATTCTGAACTTGAGCTTCTATTAAAGCATGGTTCAACCTAGAGAGAATCTAAGTATGACTGGGGAAAACAAAGACAAATTATAATGCAAATCTTCTTCCTGTTTTGCAATGGTGAGAAAAGAGGCAGAACTTGTATTTCCCAGACACTTAGGTAATAAGACTTAATCCAGCAACACCTTCCCAGCAGGAACTGCTCTCTCTGGAATGAGCTAAGTGTAGTCAGGCTCTCAGGTGGAACTCCAACACAGAGAGTCTCAGCTAATAGAAATAGCAAACAGCAGATGAATCCCACAGCTCTGACAAAGAGCACCTGGGTTTTCGGAACAGAAATGGAGCATGCCACCTCCTTGCACCTGGGGAAATGTCAAATGCTTGTTATAATACGTGAAAGAATTGTGCAGTTTTATCAATAGACATCTCCTTCTGTTAAAGCAAAATCACTGGATGACGATGAGTGACCAGAATTCATTAACAAAAACATCGAGCTATTTTATCAAAACTTTACATGACAGTTCGAGGCCCTGAAAGGGCAAAGATATCAATCACCATACAAATAACTGCTCATGTGTTTCAACTGGAAAGTATTATTTTGAACTAAAAGGCCTATAAACAGTTTAGTGTAAATACACATAGGTGGTCATGGTGTCTTCAGGGTAAAGGTGTCTAGACAATCCTCAATCCATCAAATGAACGTAGCAACCAGCCAGCACCAGAAGGCTGAGGGACATTTTTCCACTTCGCAAGAAAATGACAACTATAAAGACAGTATTTTTAGTTTTCCAATAAGCTGAAGATTGCATCTTCAGGGTTGCTTGTTATCAGGGAGTATGGTTATCTCACTATTCATTTGTCTATTTAATTTATCTGTTTCTTGTGATGCTGGGGGTTGAATCGAAGGTCTCACACTTGCTAAATAGGTGCTGTACCAGTGAGTTACAGCTCTCTTTCAGGCAGACACATTTTGTTGGTGTTAAAGATAACACTCATCCTTTGACAAAGAGTACCAAATTATGGTGAGAGTTCATGCTGTGTTTTGGAGGTTTGTTGTTTGTTTGCTTGGTTTTTTTAACTTTGGGGGACAGGTTGGCAGTCCTTAACTGGAGATAACCAACGGGGCACTCGAAACATTTCCTCTGGTCCATGGTGAATTCAGTTAAGCAGGAACTGTTCCTGCCCTTGGAGAGCGTGCATTGGAGAGCACATGCTCTGAACACTCCTTAGTGTGTCTCAGAACGTCTGTCGGAAGGTAACTCTCCCTGAGGATGTCTCAGACCATCCGAATGCTGGCTCTCCAGGAGGGTGTGTCTCCCAACAAGCCCCTCCCAGTGGTCCTCTTATGGACTTTGTGCCTGAGGGGTGGCCATTAATTAGAAAATATGAAGAGCTGTTTTATTTTTTCCAGATCCTGGATTATTTAATTGATCCTTTTTTTACACTATATATATTATAAAAGTATTGTTAAATAAAAAAACCTTAGTTGAACCAAGTTACTTGCTGCCCCTACAAATGATTTTTCTTTCAGTTCTGAATAATTTATCTGATGAAATGAAATCCCCATAGGAGGTGACTGAAGCACATTTTGAATTTATTATAATTGTATTAGCTTATACGTGGAGAATAGGCTGACAATAATTTCAAGTGGCTAGCTTCTGAACTGTGGTCATTGGTTTTTTTGTTGTTGTTGTTGTTTATAGCCACAGTGTTAAATTAGCATCAAGATTTCTAAGCCCTTGCACTGTAGAGTCTTTACGGCCTGGTTCCTATCATGGCCTCACTTAATCCTTGTGGTTATAATGTGATATAGTCAGGTTGGATTTTCCCCCCTTCACTTTAGACATGGTAAACTAGAGCTGAGAAATAGCAAATGATTTGCTTATATTCCAGCAACTCGTTAAGTATCAAGGCAAGAACTCCTCCCTAAGACTCCTACCTCCAAATTCATAGCCTTCCCATCAAGCAGGAAACCCTTTAGCTAGGTCTCAGGATCAATTCTCTTCATCTTCAACTTCTCTAACACCCATGTTAGCAGTAAAGAGATGGATAGTGTATCAAAGCACACATGATCAATGGTGACTCTCCGGTAAATGGACTTTTAAGCCAATTTGTTCTATCTAAATTGAGTCAGACAAATAAGAGCAGCTTCTGACTGTCCTGTGTACACATGCACAAGTCAATGCTGCTGACAGACCGCTGTGACAAAGTTAGCACACGAAACCTAAATAACTGAAAAGTCACAATACTTCCAACGTGGTCTAAACACAAAGGCATCTCGGAAAAAATGTGTCTGTAGATGTATATGTTTGTGGATCTATCTGTATCCATATATTGGTGACACATAGAATTTTCCCCAACTCAGCTTATGATTTTAAGTGACCAACTCAAAATAAGCTTCCCTTTCATATCTTTTTTTTCCTTCTTTCGCAAGAAAGCTCAGTTCCAAATAGTCAGAGCCATTAGTATTCTGTAAACAGCAAACGTCTTCAGCTGCTATGGTATCATCTAAACAGCCGGAGCCAGGGTCCGTATGACAGGAGCTGGTTCTTTTTATTTATTTCTTTTAAATGCATGTGGTCTTTGCAACTCAGTGGCCTGGGATTGTCATTCTAAGGGCACAATGGAAATTTCTGCCAAGGAAAATGGTCCTTTGCTTAGCTCAAACATAAAGCCGCTAGGCATACTGCTATGAAATACAGGATTCGTTTATACTGGCACATGCTGGTTCTAGCAAGTCGGCTGCGTTCAACAGTTTCTCAAGGACAGGAGTGAATTCGTGCTGGCTTTCTCTCAAGAAGCTAACTCCGAATAGACAAGAGAAACAAAAGCAAGAGCAGGACCAATAGATAGAAGAGTCCTTGTTAGTGGACGAGAGCCGTCGCTACAAATAGGACAGCGGAAAGAGAGCTGGGAGGGGAGGAAGCGAAGCAAGGTCAAAGAAGATGATATCAATAGAATATCTCCAAATAGCACAGAATGCGGCAAGAAGTAGCGGCAGATGTCAGTCCAGCCCAGTGTCAACCCCCGTGGAGCTCTGTGGAAAGACTTGGAAAGAAACAGCATTGCTGCAGTTGGCATCAAGAGAAAGGGACAGCAAACGATACCTTTCTCCCCAGGAGCTGAAAGTTCTGAACCGCCACTGGCCGCAGGTTCCTGTCCTATCTGACTGGCTCCATTCAAGTTTTCTGGGTTTTAGGTTTTTGTTTTGTTTGTTTTGTTTTTACCTCTTTATTTCAGACCTTTACTCCCCTCCTCTCCTTTCGAAATCCTTTCCTCTTCCAGACTCCAGCCTGCCAATTCTGACACTGATCCTCACCTTACTGGCTGTTTCTTACCTATGCCACCAGGTACCTGCTTCCAGATGCTTATCCTGGCCTCCGCTATGTTCCACGGCCAACGATGCACCACTAGGAGAATATATTCACTGCAATACTGAAAAAAAAAATCCCCATCGTGAATTTAGACATTACTGGCATGGATTGACTTTCATAACTGTGGAGGAAAGCCAAAACTGCATAAAGGAAGTCTGTTTGCAGAGTTCATATCCCTTAATTTTAGTGAATGGATGTGGGTGTGTTGAAAACTTCATCTTTTAAGAACTGCCTAAATTTCATAATTATTTCATTTTCATCCGCTCACAGATGGTTTTGCCCTAAGTGTAAAAACTGAAGAGCCAATATAAAATGATGCTACCTTTCCTCTGGCAGTTAAAGTTAGAATTTCAAACCTTGCTTTTCAGAACCTTGGAGAGCATCGAGCTCAGTCCCCCATTCCTCTCACCCTAACCACCAGTTCAAGGGTATGCTGATTTCTCTTGGGGGAGGGAAGTGAAATATTAAGTAAAAAGTTGACAGTAAGGCTTGTGAATTCTGCAGCAGAAAAGCCTTCTGCAATGGCCTGCTTTCATAATTAAGTTATGTTGTATTGTCTTGTGTCGAGGGCCTGGGAAGGTAGGTGTAGTCAACAAGACATGGATTCAAAGCTAAATTCTGCCGCTCCTTCTCTCTAACCCTGAGCTCTTTTCATCTGTGAAATGGAGTTGCATCCAATAGCTTTCTCATTCCCTTCTTTTCTCATTCCTTCCCTTTCTCTTTGCTCTCATTCTTTTGGATTGCATACATATTTGGCCTTTAAATTACCCATCTACTCACCCAGCCAGTGATCCAGGAGGTTTTCTTTTCTGTGTATATGCCTTGTATCAGGAGAAGGGCCAAGAGAAGCAAAGCACAGATGCTGCCCATAGAGGAGTCTGTTTCTCACAGGGGAGGAAGGCATAAATGACTCTATCTGCCATGACTTTAAAACTTCAGATACTGAGCCCTTTCTGCACATGGGTACAAGGGGGAAATCTCCACAATTGTTATCTTCCTCTTGCATGATGAATCCAAGTCCAGGGCCATTCTCTACCTGCCTCTGCCATCTCCAGAGGGAGAAGCAGACAGAGAGGCAAATGTCTAACTCAAGACCACAAACTAATGAGTAAGAAAGCCAAAATTTGAACCCTGATCTTTCTGACCCTAAGTAATTACCTCTAATATGATGCCACTTAAATAAAGAGTAATTCTTAAGGTTGCATTCTCATTACATGAAATCATGACTATAATGGTCAGTCTTGATTGCCAACTTGATGGGGACATGGTTATGGGTGTATTTGTAAGGGTTATTCAAAGAAATTTAACTGGGAGATAGAAGCCTAGACCTGAATGTAGACATACCATCCTATGGCCTAGGGTCCCAACTGAATGCAAAGAAGAAAGGAGCCTAAGTATCAGCGTTCACCTCTCTCTGCCTCTGACTGCAGATGCAGGCTAATCAGTGACCTCATACTCCTTTGCTGTGTCTTCTGTCATGCTAAAATGTATCCTCTCTTAAACAGTAAGTAAGTCCTTCTTTTCTTATCAAGCTTTTGCCATATGAGAAAAATAACTACTGATGTAATGTCCAAGGAACCTTGGGCAGCTGGCAGCTGCCCACTGATTCCAAGTAGGTCATTTTCTCTGCTTGGTAATAGTTATAGGAAGTAGATGAGAGGGTTTGGGGCTCTTTAAATTTGTTATCTTGCTGGGATAACATAACCCTTAGAGTTAGAATGTAGGAGTAGGGCCTGCTTGTTCCTCCTGGCCACCCAGTTAGCTTAGCCCCAAAATAACCACACAGAAACTGTATTAATTAAATCACTGCTTGGTCCATTAGCTCTAGCTTCTTATTGGCTAACTCTTACATCTTAATTTAACCCATTTCTATTCATCTGTATATCACCAAGAGATTGTGGCCTACCAACAAAGTTTCAGCACGTCTACCTCCGGCTGTGGATCCATGGTGTCTCCCTCTGACTCTACCTTCTTCTTCCCAGCATTCAGCCTAACTTTCCCTGCCTACCTAAGTTCTTCCCTGCTATAGGTCCAAAGCAGTTTCTTTATTTATTAAGGGTAATCACAGCACACAGACAGGACTCCCACATCAGAGAATATACTTTGGAAGGGAAAATGACCCAGCCTCAGTCTTGAAGCTTTGTGCTCTTGAGTACGGCTCTATTTATACCCTGCCCTGGGCTTTTCCTTGTCTGCCCATGCCCAGAGCATTACCACCCAGTGGTAATGTGTTTCTTTGGTTTCTAAGTCTCCATGGTCTCTTCCCAGAGACAACTGCCTCAGCCATTCAAGGTGGTTCAGTCTTTTAAGTCCAGCCCTTGGGAGAAAAGGTAGGAGGAGACCAGCCTGGCTTACATAAGGAGTTCAAAAAAAAAAAAAAAACTAATAAAACAAACCAACAATAATGAAAACCAAAACACATGAACTAATTTGGAGGAGGTGTAAATGCCAAATGCATGAGATGGGCAATGCATAAACAACATGGTCTTTTTCCTTCTAAAGGGAAATGTCTCATCACGGGAATCTTGAGTACACTTCCCACTACTGCCAAGCTAAAAGGCTAGGCAGCCCATTTCTTTGTCCTCTTTGATGCAGGGGACCCTGGCACATGAACAAGAGTCTCCAGTCCTGGACTTCTGGTGAGGCTCTGGTGAGGAAAAGGAGCAGGCTGCCTGGTGACTCAGCTAGAACAGCAAAGAGCAACTGCCTTGGCTTCTAAGAGTGTTGGTGATGGCAGCAGCACCCAGTGCCCAATACTGGTTCTGATGGGCCTGCTGTGCCTCATGTCTGACGTGGTCACTGTGGGATCTACATTCTGTGGCATGATTTTAGCTGTGGTATTACGTGCGTAACCTCTCTTTATAAATGTTCATTTTCTTCTGGCTATTTCTAGTAATGTGTGTGTCTCTGTGTGTGTAGGTCACTTCTACAGGTGCACTCATGTAAGCCACAGAGTAGTGTTGAATGCTTTCTTCTAGCTATCTCTGCCTTATTGTTTAAGATCGGGTCTTTCCCGGAACCCACAGCTCACCATTTTGGGTAGACTGGCTGGCCAGTAAGCCCCTGGAATCTACCTGTGTTAGTTATCACCTCCTTAACTCTGCTGTTACAGGTAGGCTAGAATCTTCCCAGTAAGCGCACCTTGGGATGCTACACAGATTATTAGAAATGGGCTAAATTAATATGTGAGAATTAGCCAAGAAGAGGCTAGATATAATGGGCCAAGCAGTGATTAAAAGAATACAGTTTGTGTGTTGTTATTTCGGGGCATAAGCTAGCCAGGCAGCTGGGAGCTGGGTGGCAGGAACACAGCCCTCAGCTCCCCTCAACAGAATGGCTGCCCAACGTGTGGACAACTGAGTCCACAGAAAGCCTGAGAAAACTTGGGAAAGAATAGATTAGAGCATGTTTTCTTGGTAGCAGCAATTTCTCGGGTCTGCTCTGCTTGCTAGAGGCAAGCAAGTGCTGAGGCTTCCTGACTCAGCTTTAGCTGCAAAACCTTGCAGCTCTTTTAAGAGTTCCTGCCATGAACACTTAAATGGTGTTGATAAAAGCTGACTGCATGCTTCTTTGTTTTCAGCCATAGCAGAAAAAAAAGTTGTGTTGTTTTAAAATGTGGGCTTTCTGGGCCATCCTGCCAGGGCAAACTCTGACTGTTTGAGGCAGGAGGGCCAACTACAGAGAGAGGACTTGAGTGTTGTCTGTTGCAGCTTGCTTGCTGGCAGGGACCTTGAAACGCCATAGAGTTGTGGCAATAAAAATGGCTACAGCTGGTATCTCCACCATGAGGCTGAAAGCTAAAGAATGGGCTGGATCCAGCCATCAAAGCCACAGCTTTAATCCTACCTATATTGCTTGGTAAATTAAAGACTCATGTGGTCAGAAAAACAGAGAGAGATACAGTAAAGAGAGCATCAAAAACAAAGAAAACTTCTAAATGATTTAAGGTGTGTTAAAAATATATGCAGGCTAAAAGTTAAAGTTCTTAAAAGTAAAAAAAAAAAGGAAGAAAAAGAGTAGTTGGGTGTGGTAGTACACACCTTTAATCCCAACACTTGGGAGGCAGAAGGAGATTGACCTCTGTGACTTCAAGGTGTGGTAGGACACGCCTTTAATCCCAATGCCTAGGAGGCAGAGACAGAAGGATCTGAGAGTTCAAGGACAGCCTCATCTACAGAGTTATTCCAGGACAAAGATATACAGAGAACCTGTCTCAAAAAGCAAAAAGTTAAAAGTAAAAATAAACGAAATAGAGGTTAAAATAAAGCTACACAAAGATGGAAAATATGCAGAGAATCTTGATACTGTATGCTATTATGCTCTCTTTGAATTGTTTGGATGCTGAGGAAAGAGCAACAGATGCTAAAAGATATTTGTTTATAAATGTGCTGAACTAATCCAACATAGATATTTTGAAAATACCTTGACTTCAGAATTTGGATCTAAAGATATGATACTTTGGAAAAGAGTTTTTTCTTTTGTTTTCACAGACGATGAGATCCTGTGTATTGCTTTTATCCCAATATGGTATGATAAACCACGCCCTCCTGAAAGGTTGCTGTGAACACCCTCAAAAAATTACTTCACTCAACTGCCGACTGAGAGGAACCTAGCAGACAGGTTATACCATGAAAGACTTGATTAACAGCGCCCCCATTCAACAGGAAGCAGTTTGGAGAGAAAAAACTGCGCCCATGTTCCCAAATATTGTTTATAAATGTTCTTTTATATTTAAAGGGGGATATGATATAGGTATGAGTAATTTGCATTAGTATAGATTTTGCTTTATTGATAGAGATTTAAGGTTAATTTTGTTATATGTATATGTATTTCTGATATTGATTAAGGTATTGTGATTGTGTAGTTCATGTAAAAATGTAATGTATGTTGTTAATGGATAATCATTAATAATAGTCAAGTTTGTAGTCATGTTAGATTTTCTAGATGTACAAAGATATATTTTAGATAGACATTCTTCCTATCTTTCAAAGATTATAGAATATGGCATTTTAAATGTTTCAATAACTTAGGGTTTTTCATGATAATGAGACACGTCTGCTCCTGGCAGCACCAATCTACTTCAAGCAGAAGATGGGCATCGAAGAGGAACCTTATGGAGTTTGATAGCCATTTGGGCAAGAAACTGCTCTTGCCTGGACTATTGCATAAACTGGACACAGAGAACCCTCAGAGAGAGGACTACTGAACTTGCCTAAAGGTGAGATGATCTTTCGGGGTTCCTGATTCATGAAGGAGTCTGCGAGACATTCTGCAGGATACAGCAGATAGTGACTGAATTGCCTTTGAAATTTCCTGTTTCATGGAAATGTCTCTGGATACCATGGGCCTTTAGGCCAAAGATGGATGCCTCAACAGTACAGAGGAACTTTGGGTGACTGCCCAGGTAGCAAGATGTCTCTGTGACTTCTAGAGTTTTGGAAGTTTCTTAGTTCTTGTTTACTTAGGTAATATTATATCCTTCTGGAGTCTTTGATGGAGTTGAAGAATGGTTAGTTATAGTTATAGTTTTCCTTTGTTATGATAAAAGATAAAGTAGATGTAAATATTGTAACTGTAATTCTTACTTTATAACTGTTTTGTTACATGTAATTTTGCTATGTTAAAGTTAAAGCCTTCCTTCTTTTGTTTAAACAGAAAAAGGGGAAATGATGGAGGAAGGTCATTGGCTAATAAAGAAACTGCCTTGGCCCATTTGATTAGCCAGCCTTTAGGTGGGTGGAGTAAACAGAATAGAATGCTGGGAGGAAGAGGAAGTGAGCTCAGATGCCGGGCAGCTCCTCTCAGAGCCAGATGTGATGAAACTCTGACCCAGTATGGACATAGGCTAGAATCTTCCTGGTAAGCACACCTTGGGGTGCTACACAGATTATTAGAAATGGGCTAAATTAATACATGAGAATTAGCGAAGAAGAGGCTAGATATAATGAGCCAAGCAGTGATTAAAAGAATACAGTTTGTGTGTTGTTATTTCGGGGCATAAGCTAGCCAGGCGGCCGGTGCTGTGTGGCAGGAACACAGCCCTCAGCTCCCCTCAACAAGGTAGGCACTACCCTGCCTGGCTTTTTACATGAGAGATGAGGATCCAAATTTAGGTTCTCAGGCATACATAGCCATCACTTTACTCACTGAGTCATTTCCCCAGTCCTCTCCTATGTTTCTCTTGCCCTACCACAAGTCTATCAATAGCTTATTATTTTTCTAATAGTTTATGCTGAAAATAACTAGTCATTCTCACCTCCCTCCTTGGAATCTGTTGTATTTATTTATTTTGAGACAAGGTCCCATGGACAGGCTGTCCTTGAACTCACTATGTGGTTGAAGATGACCTTGACCTTCTGATCTGTTTGCCTCTACCTCTGTGAAGTGCTGGGATTGCAGGCTTGTGCCACCATGCCTGGTTTATCCAGTGCTGGGACTCAAACTCAGGATTCCCTGCATGTTAGGCAAGTACTCTGCCAACTGAGTTTTTAATTTAGTCCATACTAAGTGCCAACTTGCTTGTCAGTACATAAGGATGATTTGTACTCTAAGAAGTCAGTTCCTTCCTCTGTTTTTACGTATCCTGTCAGAAAATTAAGGGGATAAATAATGCTGAGGATATAGTAGTCAAGTGTTTACCCTGTGTGTACAAAGACATGGGGGTTCTTCTATCCCTAGCACCCTAAGAAAATGGTGTGGAGGTAGGGGTGCTAGGTAGTCCATGACTAGACAGTCATGCTCCAAGTCATGAAGAATTGGCTGCATTTTATAAATTTGGTGTACTACTTTTTTTTCCACTAAGAATTGTGACTGTTTCTCCAGAGACCGTAGGCGCTTGACTTGCTCTCTGAAAGCCTCACGTCCTCCGTCTGTGATGTGGGTAGGAAAGCAGGTGGGAAGTGCACATGAAGTGTTTCTCCAATCATCCCTGGGTCATAGGAAGTGACAGTATTGTTGTATGTGCCGGTCTCTGGGGATATTTCTTTATGAACACCGGAACAGCCAGTGAGGTGGAATTAATATCCTAGACTTTTGCCTAAAAACAAGCATCTTGTAAATACAGAAAGAAGATTCCAAACCAGGTGCAGTGGTACGCACCTTTTGTCTCAGCACTTGGGGGCTGGAGACAGGTGGATCTCTGTGAGGTCAAGGCCAGCTTGGTCTATAGAGTGAGTTCCAGGACAGTCATGACTACATAGAGAAAGCTGTGTCAAAGGAGGAGGAGGAGAATGAGAAGGGGCAGAAAAAGGGGGAAGGGAAGTGGGAGGAAGAGGATTCCTTATGGCCATGCTGATTATTGCTTTATGGTTTCACATAGTTTGTACTTCCCCAAATTATTTCATCCCACAGTCTGTGTGGTAGTTGTTAATGGCATATGACTAATAATTCTGCAGGACCGTTTGGAAACCTTCTAACATGTCTTGACTCTAGGCAAAAACAAAACAAATACATCAAAATCAAAAACAAAACCCTCGAGTATCTGTTCACTCAGAAACATTTGGAAGGATAGCATTCTTATTGGGTGTCTAATAGTCTTTTCCCAAGTTAATCTTTCTTATAACTAGCTTCCACACCCAAAGGGCTTGATTAGCAAAAGCCCCTCAGTAGGGTACCAGCTACAGAATGTGATGGTTGAAACAGTCACAGGGACGGGTTCCTTGGGATGAAGTTTAATTAAGAAAAGTGGATTTAAGGGCTTTGGTCAATGAGAAGCACTCTTCTAAAGTGAATAGCTGTGGTTTTTTTTTTGTTTTTGTTTTTTTTTTATATATATAGATTCTGTTATTAAGGATGCTGCACAAGGAAACCAAGTGAAAATAATTACTTTGGGGTTGACACTTTTCTTCTCAACCAAGACTCCTTATACTACCCAGGCTCAGGAAACTATTGGGCTCAGGAAATGCTCTTGGCTTCGTTTCCCAAACAACGGGGACCTTGGGTACATGTCATCACACTAGGCTTGTCAACTTACAGCTTTTAGTTTTCAGTAGCAACAGATGGTCTAGTAGTTCAGTGAGCAGTGTCTTGCTGAGCCACATTTTGATGGACTTGGGAATGAGACAATAGCTGAGCCTCTTATTGCAAGTTATTTCAAGTTATAATACTTGTTCATTAAAACAATGAAGACAGATCTGCAATAGAAAATTGCCTCCCTGCCTTGCCTCCCCTCTCTGTCTGTCTATCTGTCTCTGAGACAGGTCTTGCTGTGCAGCTAGGAAGACCTAGAATTCATGATCATTCAGCCTTCTGAATTGTTGGGATTTCATAGATGTGCCACACCCGAGAGACTTTCTCAAAGATGGATTTTCATGTTGCTATGACCAAATCTCTGAGAAAATTGGCAGAGGAAGAATTTACTTTGTCTTGTGGTGAGACGGTCCATGGTCACTGACTGTTGTTTCTGGGCTGTGATGAAGCAGAACATGGTGGCAGAAGGGCATGGTATAATGAAGCCTTCACTCCACAAGCAGCCAGGAAGTACAGATAAAATACAAGGGGC
Source organism: Chionomys nivalis (assembly GCF_950005125.1). NCBI lineage: Eukaryota > Metazoa > Chordata > Mammalia > Rodentia > Cricetidae > Chionomys > Chionomys nivalis. The sequence continues at coordinate 17,427,401 of NC_080090.1, read as the reverse complement.
CAGGGAAAGCGCCCTAAGGATATACTCCCTGTGTTCTGTTTCATCTAGGTGTGTCCCCTTCCAGAAGCTTCCAGAACCTCCCCAAAAAGCACCACCAGCTGGCGACCACCTCCTCAGTAGAAGAATCTTTGGGTATCTGTCACATCCCATCCTCAATACTGTTGTCCGAGGTCCCACTTTTCCTGTCCACCTGATACTCGTGTCATTGAATACTATCAGAATTGCATGATACGCTGTTATCCCTTTATTTTCTACATCTAAAAAATGTTTGGATTCCTACCATCCCTTCTGTTCGCTTTTGATCTTCTTACTCTGTTTTACCAGAGAGTTCCTCGTCCCTGCTTCATTCCTTGACTCCAAAGATCATTTCTTCCTTTATTCCTTTTCTTTGACATGATTTTTTGAAGTGTGATTTGAAAATACCCTCTTCCTTCAGATGAATTAGTGTTCTCAAGCACAAAACCTTCCTTGGGGTGGTGATTTGTCAAAATAGTGTGTGGAAGTAAAAGCTCGAAGCTGTTATTTATCAATGGGAATTATGCTTCAACTTGTGTAGAAAGATTTGAAAATTACCCCTAAAGAACAGTGGGAGTCCCAGCTGAATACAGATGTGATTCCGTGTCAGCACGAGTGCTTGCAAAAGGATTCTTTCAAATTTAACGCTGAGGATGGGGGAAAAATATGTCATAAAGAATCTGGTGTAAATTTCCCTTGTATGTAACAGTCTATCCTGCAAAGGGCATGTGGGTTAATAACAAACAAGCAAACAAAAACAAACAAAAATATAACAACTGCAAAAACAAAACAAAATGTCTACCACTAAAAACCACAAGACACAATCAGAGCTCTGTAAGGATCCTTGCAACTCTAGGGGCTTCTCCTTTCAAGGAGGGATTGCGAGTAGAAGTGGCTGCTGCATAGAGAGAGCCTGTTCTCTGTCCACCATGCAGGTTTCACAACCTGTAATGCAGATTCTGCTGTCTCTGCACATCCCAGAGGCATGGAATGCATTGCCAACACATGATGCTGGAAAGGAAAACAGTAAAGCCTGAGGCAGATAGGCTACTTCCCTCCAGAATCCATATTCTTTTTGGCTTGTATTTACTGCCCTAAGTGGATCTTGCATTTGTTTGGTTTTCCTTGAGTACCTTTCTTACTGCACACACATACAGCATCCTCTATCAGGACTTAAACAGGACTTCCTCTTTGTGTTTGTGTCATCCCTGATCATCACCAAGGTGACAGTCACTACAAAGTGAGAACTCTGTCGAGAACAGCTGATCAACACCTCCGCAACAGTGGCATGGTTCTGAGGGATGAGCTTGCCTGTTTCTTTTATTAAGTTTCAGAAGAACTACATACAATGGAGGTGATTATGCATGCTGGAATTACAGGTTCATACCACCACACCCACCTGCCTGCACAGCAAGCTCTTTACCCACTAAGCCATCTCCCCAGAATGTGTGCATATGCATGTTTGATTGCAGATGTGTGCCATGGCACATATGTGATGGTCTGAAGACAACTTCAGGTATTGGTCATCACTTGCCACTTTATTTGAGACAGAGTCTCTTTGTTTTCTTGCTCCTACAATGTTCCAGACTAGCTGGCCTACCAGCTTCATAGGATTCTCGTTTCCATCTCCCCTGTCTCACTCACAGGAGCCCTGAAATTACACCTGACTTTACATAGGTGATGAGAATCTGGACTCGGGTCCTTATCCTTGTGTGACCAGCACTTTACCCACTGAAACATCTTCCTGGCCTCCTCAATGCCCCTTTCTTCTTTTACTATAGGGTGAGGGAGAGACACATGAAACAGGCATGAAGCAAGGATGCAAGAGGATATGCTGTGGATGACGTTGGAACTGAGATGGAAGATGAAGAAGTGGTGGCACACGCCTTTAATCCCAGCACTTGGGAGGCAGAGGCAGGCAGATCTCTGTGAGTTCAAGGCCAACCTGGTCTACAAGAGCTAGTTCCAGGACAGTCAGGACTGTTACACAGAGAAACCCTATCTCAAAAAAACAAAAAAGAAAAAGAAGAAGAAAAGGAAGGAAGGAAGGAAGGAAGGAAGGAAGGAAGGAAGTCTTATGAGGATCTGAACAAGCAAATGGAGCCACAGTGAGTGCAGTGCCTCCTAGAGGAGAGGAAGCCTGGATGGGTCAGCCAGAGATTAGAAGTTATATGTCACAGTAATACGTATAGGTCTGGTGACTGCAGTAGTTTTGAAGTTGGGGTGAAATTTAAGTGCTGTTTGGTGCATTGACAAAACTAACATTAATATACAAACCCCCGTGACTTCGGTTGCTGATAAGAACACACATCTTGTTACTGTGTTTTGTTGGTTTAGTTAAAATAGGGGAGTGTTACAGTCTGAAAACAAACCATTTCTCATAGACCAGTATGCAAAAGGCTTGACTCTCAGCTGTTGGTACTATTTTGGGAAATGACTGAAACTTTGGGAGGCAGGGCCTAGCCCGAGGAAGTAGGTCACTGGGAGCATGACCTGGAAAGACAGACCTTGTTCCTAGCCTTTTCCTGTCCCTTTCTTTCTGCTCCCTGACCACTGTGACATTTGCAGCTATGTTGCTCCGGGCCTTATACCATGATGCTCTGCCTTGTTACAGGTCCAGGACCGAAGCAGCTGGTCCTCATCAGGACCACATGCATGTGTCACTACTTCCAGCTTGAATGAAACTTAAAATATCAGTATTGCGCTACTTTAGATCTGTCACGTCCTCCAAAGGCCCCAGGGTTAACAGCTTGTTTCCTATTCCCACTGTGCTCACAGTGAGACGAGGTGGGGTCTAGTGAGAGGCTATCTAATTATTGGGGGTATCCTGCCAAAAGGGATTGTACCATTCTTCTTTTTCCCTTTGTGTCTGGGCCACCACAAGGTGAACAGCTTGCTGTGTGTTCCCACCATAATGGGCCGTCTCATCACTGTCCCAAAGCGACAGCACCAAATGCATCATGGACTGGAACCTCAGAACAATTCGCCAGAGTAAACATTTCGCTTATAGAAACTGAAAGCTCACAGGAAGCTCATCCTCAAATGGAATTTCCTTTTGAGTCATCTATAATAGCTTTCTTTTCATCTAAAATATTCGTGAGATGGCAGTCTTTGAATCTGCATATGATACAATCATTATAATTTTATCTCCAGTCACCATTTATACAAAACCAGATAGTTGACTGTAGGAAGCTAATTCTGTAGACATAGTTATGGGGTTTAATCGTGTCTTTCCAAAAAAATGCACTAAAATCCTAATCCCCAGTGTCTTGGAATGTAACCTTATTTGTGAATTATGTCATTGCTGGTGCAGTTGGTTACAAGGAGGTGATACTGTGATAGGAAATGTTCATAATAGCATATGATTTTTGCTACCCCAGTGTCTGGTCCCTTGGCATTAATATGTCCACAGAGTACATGGTCTTAGGTCCTCGCCAGGGAATTCTGCTGGAAAGCGTTGTTATTGCTCCACAGAGGAACCTCTGCGAGCTGTGCCTCCTATCCTATTCTTGGTACCTCTGTGGAGCAATAATTTAGTTCTTAGAGCTAATGGTCTGACTACTGTGCAGTTACATCCTATTGAACAAACCTGCAAGAGTCGCAAGCTGATCGAACTGTGCACTCAAACATCCCTTCTCTTGGATGGGCTAAGCATGAGTGACATTCGGAAGCCCGGGAGGCATCTCAGTCACGTGGAGAACTGTTCCCCTTTCAGATCAGAAACCGTTCTCAATTACCCTCATTGTGGGAACAGACAAGGGTATTCTTTTAAAAAGAAATACACTTAGTGGAGTACAGTGGTGGGCAGCTACTTTGGGGGGCTGAGGCCAGTGACCACTTAAGCCAAGGAGTTTGGGGGCCAACCTAGGCAACATAGAACAGCCTGACTCAAAAGCTAATTTTTTTCTTTATCACTCATATCATACATATTCACTGAAGATTCATGAGAAAATATTAAAACACACACGCACACACACATGCACACACCAGGAAAAAAGCAACAATTATTTTGGTCCTTAAGCCCAACTTTTGTTTATCCCTCCAGACATAGTTCTGTATACTTTTTATCCCCCATAAGTATTATGATATCATACTCTTGATGTGCTGTGTGTTCCATTACTAATGTGTTACAATCTCCCTTTTTATGGATTACCATACATTAACTAAACCAGCCCTTGTTGATGGATATCTAGATCTATTCTTCTGCTGTTATGAGCAATATTTCATTAACTCCTGTGCCTAAATTATTTGACAGATTTAATTATTGACTTAAAAGTATATGTATATGTATTAAAACATATACATTTTATGCCTTTGGAGACATAATTCCAGTGTATCTCTCAACTCTGTTTCCATTTGTACCCACACAACTATATGGGAAGGCCCACAATATTTTAAACTTTTTCTGTTCTTGCTCCTTTTGCTTGAGAAATTTTTAAAATATCAGGGATAGTGGGTGTATAAAATGGGTATACAAATCAAAAGTTTACCAATGATAACTCCTAAAGAAATTTATTTTAAAGCAATTCTTTGGTTAAAATTCATTGTTTGTTAAAAATAAAAGGAAATTTACGTATTAATGAGTGCCTATTTATCTTTACATAAAGAATTAAATCTTGGTTGAATATCATAGGATATAGAGAATCTTCAATGCTTTTAATTCTATTTTTTCTTCTTTCTATTTTTTCATGCGAGTGTGGAGTGTGGCATGCATGTGTGTGTATGAAAGCTTTTGCATTTGCAGGAGCACACACTTGTGCACTTATACATTCACACGTGAAGCAAGCTGCCAGGTCGGACACGCTGAATCTTTCCCGGTAAGACTGATGCTACACAGATTATTAGAGATGGGTTGATCAGGATATGAGAATTAGCCAGTAAGGGCTAGAGCTAATGGGCCAAGCAGTGTTTAAAAGAATACAGTTTGTGTGTTGTTATTTTGGGGCATAAGCTAGGTAGGCGACCAGGAGCTGGGGCGGCAGGAACACAGCCCGCAGCTCCCCCCAACAAATGGCGCCCGACATGGTAGCAGCAATTTCTCGGGTCTGCTCTGTTTACCAAAGGCAAGCAAGCGCTCTCATCTAAGAGAGGCTTCCTGACTCAGCTTTAGCTGCAAAACCCTGCAACTCATTAAGAGATCCTGCCATGAAACACTTAAATGGTATTGATAAAAGCTGACTGCATGCTTGTTTGTTTTCAGCCGTAGCAGGAAAAAAGTTGTGCTGTTTTAAAAATGCTGGCTTTGTGGGCCATCCTGCCAGGGCAAACTCTGACTCTTTGAGGCAGGAGGTCAGCTACAGAGAGAGCATTTGAGTGTTGTAGCTTGTTTGCTGGCAAGGACCTTGAAACGCCACAGAGTTGTAGTGATAAACATGGCTACAGCCGGTATCTCCGCCATGAGGCTGGAAAACTAAGGAATGGGCTGGATCCAGCTGTCAAAGCCACAGCTTTAATCCTACCTATATTGCTTGGTAAATTAAAGACTCATGTGGTCAGAAAAAGAGAGATATGCAGTAAAGAGAGATTCAAAAACAAAGAAAACTTTAAATGATTTACAGTGTGTTTAAAAAATATATGCAAGCTAAAAGTTAAAGTTCTTAAAAGTAAAAAAGGAAGAAAGAAAGTAGTTGGGTGTGGTAGTATACACCTTTAATCCCAACACTTGGGAGGCAGAGGGAGATTGACCTCTGTGACTTCAAGGTGTGGTAGCACACGCCTTTAATCCCAGTGCCTAAAAGGCAGAGACAAACAGATCTCTGTGAGTTCAAGGTGTAGTAGCATACACCTTTAATCCCAATGCCTAGGAGGCAGAGACAGGTGGATCTCTGAGAGGTCAAGGACAGCCTGGTCTACAGAGTTGTTCCAGGTCAAAGATACAGAGAACCTGTCTCAAAAAGAAAAAATAAAAGTAAAATTAAATAAAATAGAGGTTAAAATAAAGCGGACAAAGATGGAAAATACACAGAGAATTTTGATACTGTATGCTATTATGCTCTCTTTGAATTGTTTGAATGCTGAGGAAGGAGCAACAGCTGCTAAAAGATATTTGTTTATAAATGCTACTGAACTAATCCAACATAGATATTTTGAAAATACCTTGACTTCAGAATTTTGATCTAAGGATATGATACTTTGGAAAAGAGATTCTTCTCTTTGGAAAAGAAATTCTTCTTTTGTTTTCACAGACGATGACACCCTGTGTATTGCTTCTATCCCAATATGGTATGATGGGCCACACCCTCCTGAAGGGTTGCTGTGAACACCTTCAAAAAATTACTTCACTCGACTGCTGACTGAGATGAATCTAGCACACAAGTTATACCATGAAAGACCTGATTAACAGTTCCCCTATACAGCAGGAAGCAGTTTGGAGAGAAATAACTGCACCCATATTCCCAAATACTGTTTACAAATGTTCTTTTACATTTAAAGGGGGATATGATATAGGTATGAATAATTTGCATTGATATGGATTTTGCTTTAGTGATTTAAATTTAAGGTATTTCTGATATTGATTAAGGTATTGTGATTATGTAGCTCATGTAAAAATGTTATGTATATAAGTTGTTAATGAATAGTTATCTATAATAGTCAAGTTTGTAGTCATGTTAGATTTTCTAGATGTACAAAGATATATTTTAGATAGACATTCTTCATATCTTTCAAAGACTACAGAATATGCTATTTAATGTTTTAATAACTTAGAACTTTTCATGACAATGAGACACTCTGCTCCTGGCAGCACCAATCTACTTCAAGCAGAAGATGGGCATCAAAGAGGAACCTTATGGAGTTTGATAGCCATTTGGGCAAGAAACTGCTCTTGCCTGGACTATTGCATAAACTGGACACAGAGAACCCTCAGAGAGAGAACTGCTGAACTTGCCTAAAGGTGAGATGATCTTTCAGGGTTCCTGATTCATGAAAGAGTCTGTGAGACATTCTGCAGGACACAGCAGATAGTGACTGAACTGCCTTTGAAATTTCCTGCTTCATGGAAATGTCTGCTGGAAACTATGGGCCTGTAGGCCGAAGATGGATGCCCCAGCAGTATAAAAGAACTTTGGGTGACTGTCCAGGCAGAGAAATGTCTCTGTCATTTCTAGAGTTTGGAAGTTGCTTATTTCTTGTTTGCTTAGGTAATGTTGTATCTTTCTGGAGTCTTTGATGGAGTTGAAGAATAGTTAGTTATAGTTAAAGTTTTCCTTTGTTATGATAAAAGATAAAGTAGATGTAAATATTGTAACTGTAATTCTTACTTGATAACTGTTTTGTTATATGTAATTTTGCTATGTTAAAGTGAATGCCTTTCCTTTTTGTTTAAACAGAAAAAGGGGAAATGATAGAGGAAGGTCATTGGTTAAATAATAAAGAAACTGCTTGGCCCTCATAGGTTAGAACATAGGTGGGTGGAGTAAACAGAACAGAATGCTGGGAGGAAGAGGAAGTGAGCTCAGATGCAAGGCAGCTCCTCTCAGGGGCAGACGCGATGCCGCTCCTCTCCAGAGCAGACGCTATGAAGCAAGCCGCCAGGTCAGACATGCTGAATCTTTCCCGGTAAGATTGGTGCTACATAGAGTGTTGTTATTTGGGGGCATAAGCTAGCCATGCTACCAGGAGCTGGGGCGGCAGGAACACAGCCCACAGCTCCCCCCAACACACACGTGCTTGCAATTGTATGTGTGTGTGTGTGTGTGTGTGTGTGCACGCGCACAAATGTGGAAGCCAAAGGTTGATGGCAGGAATCGTCCTCCATTGCTCTTCCACCTTAATCCTTGAGGCACAGTCTGTCAATCAAACCCAAAGCTCAGAGATATAGCTCCCCTTGCAGTCAGTTTGCTCTAGGGCTCCACCTTCCAAGGCTGGAAATTTTGGAGGCTGCCTCACATACCCGGCAAGATTCTGTGCATCTGACTCTGGGCCTCACATTTGTGTGGCAAATACCATAACAAACAATGAGCCATCTCCCCGGCCTCTTTTCAACATTTGTAAAGCTGATCAATATTTTGATTTTGTAATTGTCAATACCACTTCACATGCATATATAGTACAAAAATGCAGAAGTATGTTTAGAGCCATTTCCGGAACTGCTAGACATTCTGTCCTAATCCCAAGCCAAATTTTCATTTAATGACTTGTTATGAATTCAAGCAGCAACTGAAATGGCAATTCATGTGTGTTCATTGTGTGTGCTGATGCACATGTGTGTGCCTGTGGAGGTCAAAGAACAAACGTGGGCATCATCATCAAGTGTGGTCAACCTTTTTATGTTTCCCTATTATTTCTCTTTGTGTCCTGGCACTCACTGAATAGACAAGACTGGCTGGCTAGTGAGACTCAGGGGCCCTCTCATTTCCACCTCCTCTGTGCTGGGATTACCAGCAAGTATCACCATGTTCAGCTTTTAAATAAACGCGTGTTTGAACATATATTCTCCTGCTTATAAGGCAAACACTTTATTTGCTGGGCAATCTTCTCAGCCCACAAATGGCAATTTCTAAAGTCAAACATCCTAATGCAATACAAAGATATACTCATGTGATATAGATAGATAGATAGATATAGATATATAGATATGCATACATACATGTTGAAGAGTGATGTAGTATAATATTAAAGTCTTTTTTCTCATTATCAGACCATTATGTGACTATAAGAGCAGGCCAAGTGCGTGATAAGTACCCTGTAATTCCTGGCATCGTAACCTCAGATCTCAACCGAGGTGTTCTAGGCAGTGTACACTGGCACTGTGTGGCGTGAGGGCATGCACAGTGCAAACTGCCCATGTTCTGCTCTCATAAGCAAGGCTGCAGGGAAAGCAGAATGGTACCGTATGAGCTACTGCTTCGGGAAATACTTTGGCTTCATTATGGTTTGGTTTTACATTCGTTGTTGGCCGTTCTGGTTTCAGAAAACATTTCTGGTTGCTGATTGTTATGGATGCCTCACACACTCAGTTATAAAACCCTATGTGTGATCATGCCCGCAGTTTAAGAAGCCGGCGTGGGGGTGGGGGGCAGAGGCAAGTGATGGGCAAGGCTGGGGACCTGAGTTTAGTCCCTGGCATCCACATAAGGGTGGAAGGAAAGAGTCAGGTCCCCAAAGTTGAACCTTGGTCTCCACATGCACACCTTGACACCCACCAGCACGCGTCACACGCATGCATGATAACAATGAACTAAAAGCTATTCTTTCTTCCCACGCTATTGCAGGAGTGAGATGTGGAATCTTTCGGGTGTTTGCATTTTAGTGTGTGTATGTGTTTCTGGACCTTGGACATGCTAAGCACACCAGTCTACTAGTGAGCTACATCCTCAGCTCCTAATTTCATGTCTATAATCATGTGCAAAGTTTCCCTGACCCCTGACATACTCGGTATCGTTTTCTATCGTGCACCAAAACCCTTCAATCATCAGCCTGGGCTTTCTGGAGTCTGACTGCTGCTTCACTGTCCCCTGAACTCTTCACTTATTCTAGGTACGTGACACGCTACTCCAGCATTTTCCAGGACACTGAGGCCATCAGTAGACCCTGCAGACCAACCTCCTTTCATCCGTGGAACTGAGAAATAGACAGGTGGACGGCTCATGACTTTGTTGATAATGTTTCTTTGTTCTATTGAGACAAGGTCTCCCCAGCTGGCCTGGAACTCCCCATTCTCTCACCTCAGCTCGCTGTGGGGCGGTTAAGACTTGTGCCACCATGCCAAGCTTGGGTTATGTTTTTAAAGCTTTGTTTTGTGAGTGTTATGCTGATAGCAGACATGGTCTTGCTATGTTGTCCAAGTCTGCCTGGAATGCTGGGTCCAGGTGATCCTCCCACCTTAGCCTGTCTTGTAGCTGAGACGGCGGGTTGCTCCACTGTACGGGGCTACAGCTCACAGTCGCAACTTCTTGTGGAGGGAACTCCCTGAGGAGAACCTGGAGCAGGTGGTGGAAGTGGAGGCTCTCATGGAAGACACTGCGGATCCTAGACAAACATCTTTGCTGGTGACAAGCGTCTCAGTGAACTGTGAATCAACCATGGGTGTATACGCCCTCTCTCTGAAAGAGGTAGCTGAGTTGGAAACACGACTGTATCTGTGCACATTGACTACTGCTGCAGGTTGGAATGGACCTGTGGATCTGACCTGTTGACAGCCACGACAGCCTGTAGCTTAAGGGGCCCGCTTCTATTTTAAGTACCCGTTGGGCTCATTTGTGCCTCAGTTTCCTCACCCACGAAATGTGCCTCCTTCACAGGGATACTGTGATGACTCTTCCACTCCAGAAAAGCTCCTGCGACCTGGAATATTGGAAGCACTAACAGAGGGCTAGTGGTGTGACTTGATGGGAGAAAGAGGAAGGGGGGGAAGGGAGAGAGGGAGGGAGGGAGGAAGGGAGGGAGAGAAAGAGAGAGAGAGAGAGAGAGAGAGAGAGAGAGAGAGAGAGAGAGAGAGAGAGAGAGAGAGAGAGATCCGAACTAATGAAGCAAAGGAATGGGAAAGAGTGAGAACGGATGGAAAGGTTTAAAAAGGAGGAGTGAGTGTTAGGTAGAACAGAGGCCAGCCTGAATTCTTGAAGCGAGAAGGCCAGCCTGCTATGTCTTGGGTTTTTTGTTTGTTTATTTTTTCGGTGCAGACTTTCCCACGCTGCGCTCCCACCGGCCCCGCAGCGGCAGCCCCGCACGTGGAGGGGAAGCAGCATAACCGAGGCGTGGGTAGGGCCAGGTCGTGGTGAAGGAGCTGCGGCTGCGGGCTGCCGGGCGCCAGAGAGCGCATTGTGCGGGAGCGCTGAATGGAGCTGGGCTATGTGCGGGCGGGCTCGCACGGATTAGCCTGCTTTCCCATGAACTACAAAAGAATGCTCGAATCTGGGGCATTTGTCATCAAGGGGCAGGCTGCGCAGGATACAAGGTAACCGGAGCTTTCCCCGGGCTGCCGCAGTCTTTGGGGACGCGGGTCACTCTAATCCTTCCTGTTTATATTGTGAACGCGTCCGCAGCGAGGCTTAAGCAGGACCGTGGTAAATACGCATCGCAATGCAGGCATTCCAAAACAGCTGCGTCCTCGGCTTGCTTTTCATTTGTAGTTTTGGGGAGGGGTCCTGTTGCGGTCCTAACCCAGGGCTGAGATCGAAGCGCATCCGAAGCTGCCTTTCTACCCAAAAGAGCCGGCATTTAGCCCTTGTATATTCTTCTTGTTTACACAATTGTTTCACCGGTTTATTTCTTCTTTAGGCCTCCCATGACTGCGGAGTTCAGAAAATTCTAATGTAAAACTATCCAGACACGGCTAATTTAACAACGAGTTCTTAGGAGGAAAATGATATTCCTCGTGGTGTTGTAGAAGCCACGAAGAGATAAAAGTATGGGAAGGGCCTCGTTAAGATTCCCAAACAACACATTTCTCTTTCGTTGAAATTTGATATCTTTTAGAATGTGCGATCTCGGGCATGTGAGTCTGTGCAGTTATATGTATTTGTTGATGATGAAGTCTAAGGTGACCCAGTCCTAATAGAAGCCACAAAATACACCAACATTCTGGACATTCTGGAGTTGAACCTGGAGCCAGAGTTCATGGGGAAGGAACCTTCTCGTGGCACGGTGATGCCTTCCCACCCCTAAAAAGACACAGTGGATTCTCAGAGACTTATGGGGGCCGTAGGACCAGGTCCTGTTTAAACTTCTTTGTTAAAAAAAAAAAAATTTAAAGATTCTGAGCCTCGTGTGGGGACTAGGAAAAGTAATAGAATAATAGAATGTTCTGCATGTGGTTGGGGGACTTGAGGAGAAGGGCAATGGGAGAGCAGACAGAACAACACTTAGGAGAAATGGAAGGGGGTTGAGAGAATGGGGCCCCTTTGAACTGTTGCTGCAGTTAGAGTCTCTTCAAGGGCCAGGGAACCCATATTCCCTATTTGTATTTTCCTTTCCTGTCGCCCCTATTCCAGGGCCCTAGTGTATGCTAGGCAAACTTCCTTCCTCTGAGATGCACCCTGACCCCAGCACCTTACCTGAGTCTATGGTACTCAGCCAGGAGTTTGGATTGGTGGCAATTGGGAGGAGCTGGTAGTGGAGCAGCATTTGCAGACACAAAGGGGTGGCTGGGACTTTACTCTGTCAATGGTGACTAGCCACTGGCCTTCTGAGCCTTTTGTCTCGGAAACATGGGCTTGATAGTTCTGCAACAATTATGTAGGAAGCATTTATTTCTAGAGTTTATGTGTTCCCTTAGCTGGAAGTTTGTGTTGCCAGAGTAGAAAATCAAAAGAAACACACACACACACACACACCATAACACTTGATTTAGGGTCCCTCTGCAACAAAACATACCAAGCAAACACACACTCTCCATTTCTGGGGAGTGTAAATACAGTTAATATGCTTCTAGGAACTAGGAGCTACCTCATGCAGAGTCTTAGATAAGAAGGCAACTGCCGTGGCTGGAGAAGTTAAAAGAATTTGCTGCTCTGGAGGACTTGAGTTTGGTTCCTAACCCCCACATGGTGGCTTAGAACTCTCTAACTCTAGTTCTCTGGAATGGGCGCCCTCTTCTGGACTCCTGAGGCACCAGGCATGCATGTGGTACACATAAACACATGTAGGCAAAAGCACTAGTGCACATAAAAGAAAAATAAATAAAACCTATTTAAAGGGGTAACATTTTTAAACCAGACAAATATGTCAATGCTCATTGGGTAATCACTTTTGCAGTTACATTTTTAAAAATCCAGCTTTTCACATAAACAGAATGACAAAACAAAAAACAAACAAACAAACAAAAAAAAAACCAAGCCTTCAAGATTTACTTGAAGAAAAGCAATTGTTCAAGGCACAAGTGTAAGCAACCGATCCTTCCATCGTGAGCCTGCAATCAGCCAACGCTATGAACTACTGGACCAGCAAACAGGAAGGTTTATTGATTTTCTTATCAAAGGAGATGTTCAGCCGTGGCATTCTGTTTCATAACAAGGAGCTCTGGTTATTTTTCTTGTCCTTATTTATAACTCGCTGCCAAATGTTTCAAGAGGTCATTCCTGCTGTCAAGCCACCCCTCCTGTGGGCACTGACATTCATTGCCACACCTGTGTGCGAGGCTGGGATGTAGGTCAGTGGTAGAGCGTGTGCTTAGCATGCACAAGGCCCAGGTTGTCAATCCTCAGCATGGGCTGTGAAAAGTAAAATCGTCTTCCAATGGAACATTTTCAAGTTAAGAGACAGAAACCGCAGCCCCTCAGCTCTTGTATTAAATAGACTTCTCACAGTACAACCTTCCTGAACCTTGAATCAGCGAGGCTTCCTTGGCGATCCCATTAACACTTGCAATTCTTCTGTTGAGTTGTCCACAGAAACACTGCTTGTGTATTTAATGCTTGCCCTTTTGCCCCTTAATCTCCCAAGGAGAGTCTGTTAAATCAAGTTCAGTAATGTATCCCCAGTATCTAGCACATAACCTTCGATCAATATCAATTGTTCAAGTTGTGAATAGACTCGAACTTTTTACAATTGAAAATGCCATCCTTCCAAATAACTCTTCTTAAGTCTCTTGGGACTAGGGGTGAGCTTCCATGATAGAGAACCTGCTCAGCGAATGTGAGGCACCGAGTTCAAACATTAGCACCACCAGACATACAAAATCTTTTTATACATGGTCGTACATGTAAAACCGTGTGTGTGTGTGTGTGTGGTCTTTTGAAATAGGGTTTCTCTGTGTAACAGCCTCAGCTGTAAACCACGCTGCCTCCAAGTCCCAGAGCTCCACCTACCTCTGACTCAAGTGCTGAGGTACAAAGACAAACTTTCCACTAAAGGGTGTAAGGAGCTTGGAGGCCACCAGCTATCTGCGATTAGCAAACAGTCATTACTGGGACCAGTTGCCTTGCAAGAAACAGTTTAAGGTTAGGCATGGTGGTGCGTGCCTTTAGTCCCAGCACCCAGGAGGCAGAGTCAGGGGAATCTTTATGAGATTGAGGCCAGTCTATTTTAGAGAACTAGCTCCAGGCCAGCCACAACTACATAGTGAGGCCCCGTCTCAAAACAACAACTAAACCAACCGAAAGAAAAAGGCAGTTTAAAGATGGAAGGGGTTATGTTGGCTCACTGTTTGGTGGGATCGTCATGGTGCAGAGGTCGTGGTGGCAGGAATATGAGGCAGCTGGTCAGGTTGTGTCATAGTCAGGAAGCAGAATGAGCTAAGAGTAAGTTCGCAGCTGGCCTCCCTCTCCCCATGCCCTTTCTTATTCAGCCTGGGACCATGCTGGTTAATTTTTTATCAGTTTGACAGAAATCGGAATCATCTGGGAAGAGGGAATCTCAGTTGAGAAATTGCATCCATTTGTGAGTAAGTTGGGGCGTATAATTAATAAATGATTGATGTGGTGGGGGCCCAGCCCACTATGGGTATTTCCATTCCTAAGTCTGGCCCCTGTAGGTCCTGCAGGAGAAAGAAAGTTCAGTGAACCACAGGGACCTTCCATGATCTCTGCTTCAGCTCCTACCCTCAGATCCCTGCTTGAGTTCCTACCCAGACTTTCCTCCATAGTGGAAACTATGTGATGTGGAACTGTAAGGCAGATAAACTCTCCCCTTCTCAAGTTGTTTTTGAGCAGTGTTTCATCACAGTAGCAGAAAACTAACAAGGACAAGGACCTAAGCTACCCACTTTCAAGGTGAGACCTTCCTCATCAGGTCAACTTCTCTGGAAATACCCTCAAATACACATCCAGCGCTGGGTCTCATGTGGAATTCCAAGTCCAGTCAAGTTGATAATGAACAGTAACTGTCATTGGGGATACAGGTGTGATGTGGGATTCCTCTCTGTATGCTGTGAATACCACTGGTTAATAAAGAAGCTGTTTGGGGCCTGTGATAGGGCAAAAGAATAGAGCTAGGTGGGGAAAACTAAACTGAGTGCTGGGAGAAGGCAGGCAGAGTTTAGAAGAAGCCATGGAGCCACCACCAGAGATAGACAGACATGTTGTAACCTTGCTGGTAGGCCATGAGCCTCGTGGTAAAATATAAAATACTGGAAATGGGTTAATACTGGATGTAAGAGCTAGCTAGCAATACACTTAAGTGATTGGCCAAGCAGTGATTTAAATAATATAGTTTCTGTGTGGTTATTTTGGGGGTCTGGGTGACGGGGAAACGAACGAGTGGTCCCTCCTACAACAGGTGTGGATAGGTATCTGTGCCTTTGGAGTCTTCTAAGCAGAAGTCTCTTGCTTTTGTGTAGCTCATACGTGGTCATTTTAAATGTGCAATTCTGTTAGTCCAGCCTGCTGTTGGGCAAAACTGTAGCTTTGTATTTGGTCCCTGCCCTCCAGATACTTAGGGTTTACTTGAGGAAATGACACAGAAGCGTTTGTAACAACTGCTAGAAGACTGAATAGTAAAATCAGTGCTAGAGACGGCAACTCTAGGAGGACTTCAGGGGAAAGGTAGAAGCTGTGAAGGGAAAGAGAATAGACAGCCATGAGATTTGAAGATGTTGGCCATGACCATTGAAGAACAGGTAGAGCCTAGTTAAGCTGTGAGAAAGGAGTATCATGCAAAGCACAGAATAAGGAATTACAGCATGTGGCTAGACATCAGGGCGGTCACCATTTGCCTGGTGGGAAAATCCAGGGAGAGCATAGGGAGTCTGCTTGGAAGACACTACTTTCAGACACTGAATTAAATGCTTTTCTTGTTACAATAACAAAATATCTGATAGAAACAGCTTACACTTAAGGGAATGAAGGAAGGAAGGACGGAAGGAAGGACAGAAGGAAGAAAGGAAGGGAGGGAGGAAGGGAGGGAGGGACGGAGGGAGGGAGGGAGGGAGGGAGGGAAGGAAGGAAGGAAGGAAGGAAGGAAGGAAGGAAGGAAGGAAGGAAGGAAGGGAAAAAGGAGGAGCAGAAAGAGGCTGTTGGTCCCTGAATGGTCAGACAAGAATCTCTTTCAAAGACCATTGAATATGTATCCATTTTGGTATTCATTTCGCACAGACAGAGATGCCTTTATCCATACTAATTAAATCTTTGTATCGCTTAGTCTGGAGCAGTGGGATTTGTAGTGAATTTTTAAAAAAAAAAAAACTTTTCTCTTGTTTCTTCTTGAATTGCTCAGTTTAAAAGTGAGTAAAAAATGTGAGCATAATTATTTTGATAAAAATGTAAATGAATCTGTCAAAAATATGACAGGAACATGGGAGAAGAGATATTCAAGAGGTCAAGGAAATGAACTTCTCTGATGAGCAGATTAGAAGTCACTGTCTATAGCCACTACATGTACCTCTTACCCAGCATCAAGGATGACTTTGAGGGGACTCTCACAATGTCCATATCAGTTACTTTTCTTATTGCTGTGATAATAAAAAGACCTGAAAAAAAAAAGACTATAGAGTAGGAATTTATTTTGGTTCCTATTTTCAGAGATTTCTGTCTGCGACCACTTGGCTTCATGTGTTTCTCTGCCCATGGCTGACAGGAAGCAGTGAGAAGGTGTGAAAACTCTGCTTGAGCTCCACCAGTGAGGATGGTGTTGTGTTGCCTTTATCTAGGGAGGATCTTCTCACCTCAGTTAATCCTCTCTAGAAACTGTAGAAGGAGCGGCGGGCCGCTTCCCGCCTCCCAGCTCCCGGCCATTGGCTAGCTTTACCCAAAATAATTACATGGAAACTATTTTTTTAAACACTGCCTGGCCCATCAGTTCCAGCCTCTTATTGGCTAACTGTCACATCTTGATTAACCCATTTCTAATAATCTGTATAGCACCATGAGGTGGTGGCTTACCAGGAAAGATCTTAACCTGCATCCCTCTTGGAGAGGAGAGCCATGGCGTCTGCTTGACTCAGCTTCTTTCTCCCAGCATTCTGTTCTGTTTACTCCTCCTACCTAATTTTCTTTCCTATTAAAGGGTCAAGGCAGTTTCTTTATTTAACCAATGAAATCAACACAAAACAGAAGACTCTCCCATATCCTTTCCCCTTTTTCTGTTTAACAAAAAGAACTTTGACAGACAAGTCCAGAGTGTGCCTCATCATCTCCTAGATGACCCTAAGTCCTGTCAAATTGAGGACAAAGATTAAAGATCATACATCTCAGCCTAGATATGTTTTGGATGTTGGAGTTGACCATTGCTTGTCTATTCATTCTCTGATGTCTTTGTACTCTTCCATACTCCTAGAGTGAATCCTGATTTGTCTAAGTCATTCCTAGTTGGGTCATCATTACTCTAACCTGATTGGTTAATCATAAACATGTGATACAGTTCTGGCCAGTTACATATGAAAGGAAGATGGCCCAGAAGTGACCTTCTATAAAAGGATTTTAGGATTTTCAAAAGGAAATGGCAAAGAAACTCTCCATTTATCTACCTCGCTAATGTTATTGCATAACCATACAAGTCTCAGAGCTACCTATGGTCATCTTGTGACTGCAAAACAATATGCCTGAAGTGAAAAGCAACCATGCTGAGTATGAAAGAACAGAAAGAAGAAATAGTGGGCTCTTGATGACATGACCTTGGTTTAGTCACCCATTGACAGCAGAATGAGAAAATATGTGCTGGAAAGCCTAAAGCTTGCTTGCAACAGAAAGCACCGCAACAGATGCATGGAGCAGATATCATGGTGACATGCACATCAGTCCTGCTGTAAGAACAGAAAGATTTATAGTCTTTTTCAGCAATGAGAACACACATACAGATGCGCACAAGAGTACAGGTAAAATTAGCAAGAAGTCAGATATGTTCCAGTTCCATGAGTGGCATTCCAAGCCACCTCTCCATGCACAGAAGGCTGACATTTATGGAAACCCTATTCTTTACAAACCATTTCACCTCACTAGTCCCCATAACAACTGGAGGCCTCTCTATCAGATGAGGAAGTGGAGACAAAGGATTCAAAGGGCAAGGCCTTGCTAGCAAGCACAACAGCTAGGAAGTGAAGCTAGGTCATTGGTCTCTCCACTAACTAGTACTGGTTCCCAGTTGTCAAGACTCTGTGTGTCATGTGCCCCTAGTAATGTAGGAACAATAGCAGAGCAGTGACACTCTTAAGAATTTCACGATGGTAGATTACGGTTTCTGTCTGTGTAAAGTCACTCATGAACTGTGTATTGGCTTTCCAGTGTGGAAGGGAAAATGGTGGTGAGTACTTTAGCTCCTAAGGAATATGTCCATCTAGGGCCTACCTTACCTGTGTTGTGGTGCCCAGTGTGGAAATAAGCAGATGAAGAGACAAGGGAGATGCTGTAGTTTGTATCTTAAATGTGTTTCTCTATCCTAGACCAATAGCTACAACGTTCGGAATATATGGACCAGTGAATTCCTTGTCATGAGACCTGACTTCTGCACTGCTGAATGTTGAATAATACCTTAGTGTTGTGGGAGATCGTTCTGTATATGTGTTGTTTTATGGATTGATGAATAAAGCTCATTCAGCCTATAGCAGGGCAGAATAAAGCCAGGAGGAAAATCTGATCAGAGATAGAGAGTAGGTGGAGTCATTGGGATGCCATGTAGCTGCCAAAAGAGAAAGGCGTCAGTTGCCAGCCAGAACCTTACTAATAGGCCACAATCTCATGATGATTTACAGATTAATAAAAATGGCTTAATTTAAGAGATAGCTAGAAATATGCCTATACTATTGGTCAAGCAGTGTTGTAATTAATATAGTTTCTATGTCATTATTTGCTCTGGGAAGCTAGGAAAAGAGTGAGCAGTCTCTGCTTACACCCCAGCTTCTGCCTACTCCATTCCAGTATTATTGTCTCCCATAATTGTGACAGCTGAAACATGTCTAGTCATTGCCATGTGTTCCCGGAATTGGGGTGGGGATAAGGATAGAGGGTGGAAGTAGGAGTGGGGTGTGGGGAGGCACACCACCCCTGCTTAGGATAGATTGCTTTAGAATAGTGATTCTCAACATGTGAGTCTCAACTCCTTGGTGGCTGGGTGTCACTACAGCAGAGAACTCTATTAAAGTGTTCCACCATTACGAAGGCTGAGAACCACTGCTTTAGAGTCTTAAGTTGCAATCAACCCTTGGTACCTCCCTTCGCTCTGTATTTGTAGATGGTTTCCAACATAGGAAGGTGAAGTGGAGCCAGACTGGAGGGAAACCCCTAGACTTACAGTAAGTTAAACTGACACTTCCTTTTCATTGTATCTTTACAAACATTTAGGTTTGTACAATCTGGCCTCAGCTGCAGCCCCAAAGGTGGAGTGGAGAGCAAGATAGAGGCAGCCACACTTGGACCTGAAGGCTGTGCTCCCTCCACTGACCTGCTAGGTAAGGTCAACCTTGGGTGTGGGGATCTAAATCATCATGGCATATTCACAGAGAAGAATCTAAGTTTCAAACTGTGCCTTCTTTTTCAAGTGACACGCATTTGGTTTTATTTCATTTTCCTTCGTGGGGGTGAGTTCAACAGTTTCCTTATAATGTTCTATAAGGATGGGGCAAACAATATATGCCAGAGCTTGGAAGTGCAGTTGTTTGACCATGTTCTGACATAGGTCAGGTTTGAACTTGACACCTGGTGTAGATCTGAGCTGTGGGAAGAGGCAGAAAGTAGCTGTCAGCCACTGGGTGATCAGACAAGTTCCCTTCTTTCAAAGACCATTGTTTTTCCACCCTCAGTTAAATGCTTCTGCTGTGTGATACTCTGTTACTACTGAGGGAAGTTGCCCAGATGGTCTTGTGAGAGGCAGTTTTGATCCTGGAAACTGAAGGCATGGTTTCAACAATATCACTCTGAATTTAATATCCATAAGTAGACTCACTTGAGTTTTCAATTTCTGTAGTGAAAAAGAATTCAAAGAGTAAGATATATTCATGCAAAGGTATTCAGACATAGAACGTTCTATGAAAGAAGACTCAGAGATAGCCCTAAGAATTGACAGAGAGGTATTGACAGGTGACAAAAAAAAAACTTTAGAACAATGAAAAACCATAGGGAAATGCCTGGAAAGACACACAAAAAATTTAAATATACATCCCCATTCCATGCATGGCTATTTTACATGGAACTCTGCTGCTGCTGCTGCTGCTGCTGCTGCTGCTGCTGCTGCTGCTGCTGCTGCTGCTGCTGCTGTTAATGTCCTGGCAGCTCCATCTGATAGAAGATGTTTTGAAGTGTGGGGAGGAAATAAGGCCTGGCCTACAAGGCTAGACTTCGAGATAGTGTTCTTCATCTTTCCAGAAGCCTTTGCCCACATCTTTACTCCTGGCTGCTGTTGGGATTTCATCTCAGGATTCAATTTTGATTAGCAGAAGCTTGTTCTCATTTTGTTAGTGATTGGTCTATGGATGGACCTGAGACTCTGTCACCAGTGCAATAGAAGGTGTGATGGTTAGTATTAGTTGTCAATTTGATTGGATTAATAGGCATGCACGAGGTAAGTGAAGCACACCGCTGGGTGTCTCTGTGACTTTGTTTCCAAGGATGATTGCATTCTGGGGGCTCTGACCTAATCAATGCATTCATCCTTCAATTGACTCACCTGATGGTGGCATTATTAGAAGGCAGAGCCTTTGGAGGAAGTTGATCAGTGGGTATATCCTTATCCTATAGCTCCCCTTCTCCTTCCATGGCTGCTTTGGTGTGAGTTGACATACTGTGCCAGGCCTCCTCCACCATGACTGACTAAGCTCTCTGAAACCGTGAGCCAAAGTTGACCTTTCCTTCCATACATTACTTCTGTTGGTTGTTTGGTCAGGGTGAAGAGAAAAATAATGAATACCCAAGGGGAAATTTACAGAGAACTTCCCCTCCTGTATCAAAAGAGAACCTAAGGCATCACCATAGTGACCCACGGTTTCTAAATTCTCAGATTCAGAAGGCAGAAGCAGGACTATTTCAGATTAAAAGGCAGCCTGGGTTATATAGGTGACCTTGCTAACAAAAACAAACAACAACAAAAAAGAAGAAAAACAAAATGTTTGCCTTTTACCTCTACCCTTTCTTGCTTGCTGGGATGCCAGCAACTCTGGAGTCTGAGATGACAAACATTTGCATGGGAAACTAATACACAGAGCATAGGAAAACAGAAAAATGAGAGGTATAATTACAGATCACTGACCTTTCCTGAAGCCATGCCCCCTTCAGAATCTTTAGGGGAAATAATGAATAATCTTTGTTCTTTTTTGATATTGGAGGAAATCAAGCCTAGAGACTTGAGCATGCTAAATTATCAGTCTACCACTGAGCTATACCCCAGGCCAACAATGATTAATCTTTATATATGGTCTTGCAGCCATTCAGTCCCAAAGAAGCACACAAAGGCTTATATTAGTTATATAAGTGGTTTGAACTAATAATCGCTCAGGCTTATCATTAACTAGCTCTTACAACTTAAATTAACCCATAATTCTATGTTTAGCCATGTGGCTTGGTACCTTTTCTCAGTAAGGCATTCTCATCTTGCTTCTTCTATGTCTGGCTTGTGACTGTGTCTCTACTTTTCTTCTTCCCAGAGTTCTCTTAGTTTGTTTGCCTGCCTATACTTCCTGCCTGGCTACAAGCAATCAACATTTTATTAAACCAGTATGAGTGACAAATCTTTTTTTTTTTTTTTTTTTTTTTTTTGGTTTTTCGAGACAGGGTTTCTCTGTGGCTTTGGAGCCTGTCCTGGAACTTGCTCTGTAGACCAGGCTGGTCTCGAACTCACAGAGATCTGCCTGCCTCTGCCTCCCGAGTGCTGGGATTAAAGGCATACGCCACCACTGCCCGGCTTGAGTGACAAATCTTGACAGTGTATAAAAGCATTATCCCCACAGCATCTTTATGACTTTCTCCGCAGTATAGCGTTTTCTTCCTCATGATCTAACACAGGCTGAGAGAAGGACTGACTCCTATCTTATGTGTTCCTATTTCTTACATTTTTAAAGCATATTTTGCTTTTAGTCCACACATAGTAATTTTACTTATTCGTGGATTACAGTGTGACATGTACTGTATGTAATGTGTAATGATCAGATCAGTTCAATTAGCGTATCTGTCACCTTGAATCGTCAGCACGAGGATCCACTACACTAGTTGTTTTGAACTATCCATTAACTATCAACCAACCATGATGAGCCTACTGCTCTCTGGAATCTTTCCTGTTTCTTTAAGTGTGTCAAACCAAGTTCCTAAGAAATGACACACATTTTTTAAAAGTCTGGAATAATCCCAAGAGCTAAGATAAAGGTTATGGAAAAATGAAGTTCTTTACAAAAATAACAGGCTACATCCATATTTGTTAGATATCATGAGAACGGCATTGACTTTGAAAAACATTATATGATGTCTGACAGTGTTGATCTTGGACGTGGTTCTCTTACCCTCTGTCCAATGCTGGATTCCCACTAAGAGGAAGCCTCCTCCTTCCTCTCTTTTTTGTTCTGAAGATGCTAATGATTCCTGTATGACACACAGTGAAGAATGCCTTCAGTTGACAGACAAATGGGGAAATGCATTCAGTTCACATAAGGACTTAATGAGCCACTCTAACACCAAACTCTTCGCCTGCAAGCTTGTATCTTTGCAGTGATTTGCTCTCTCCTATCTCTCCGAGTGTGTCCTTTGTGCCAACAGCAGCAGTCACCTCTGAGTGTCAGGTGCGGTTTGTCAATAGACGTTTGGTGGTAGGAGGTTTTGATCCGTGCCTTTTGTTCCTGCTTGATATTCTCATGCACTTTAGTTTAATGAAACATGAAGGAATTTCTAGCATAATGCTTGCATTCTATTTTGCTCTGTGAGTGCATATTAATTATGTACATTATCCTCCTATAAGGAAAATAGATTCACTCAGCTCTGTGCTTTAACTCTTTGTCCAGATTCCTGTTGATCTTTTCTTTGTTGCTGCTGCTGCATTTTGTTTTGAAAATTTTGTAATAAAACAGGGACAAGAACTTTGTCTTTGTTGCCGCCCAAAACAAAAAAAATTCTTCAGGCATTCCCCCCCCCACCATCCTTCATCATGGGGAAAGAGTGATGCTGGCAAGTGCTGGGACTGAAGGTCACGCTGCCTGGCTTTGTGGGGACAGATGGCCATTGCTCATCATGTTAGCAAGAAGCTTGATGCTCACTTCTGGACATCAGCTGCTCTCTATGTATATTAAGTGATAATTTAGCTTCAGGTGGCACCAGCCCTAGTACTGTCTGTCTGGTCTCCTGATTTCATAATGGAAAATATTTGAGGAGTGGCACTTACCTTCCTGTCTTTTATTATGAAACAAAGCCTTTTCAGTAAAACAACTAAGCTAGCCCCAAATATGACTGCGTCTGATTATTGTGACCCTGCTCTGCCAAGTAGGTGTTCTGAATTTAAAACCTCAAGAGACAATTTTGTAAGTTATCTGAAACAAAATTCTCTTTAGACACTGTCTTATATGACTTATATAGATTAACTAAGTCAGTCTTCTCAACATCGTATTTCCATTTAAGGACAATATAATTTTAGTACTGACATGGAAAGATGCCCAAGGATATAAGAAACAAAGGAAAAATAGCAGAACACTTTGCATCATATAATAACTATTGCCACAAAAATATGTCTCTTGTATGTATGTCTCAGTATGTAACTGTGGATCCTGAGTCAAAATGAAGTGACATTAGTTACATTAAAATTTTTAGAAGCCATTGAAACATAAACAAAGCAGGTACACTCTGTGCATATAAAGCAAGGGGAAGCCCCCAAGGCTGATAGAGGCTCAGGAGAAGGACAGTGGTTATCAGGGCACAATATTCGCCAAGAGATGGAACATGGCTTGATTTAGGAAGAGTATTAACTTCCTTGATTGTTTCCGCTTCATTGACAAACTCTGTTTCTGAAGTGGCGTCAAGCTCTCTGGAGCAAATATGTCATTAATATTAACTCATTAATATACATTAGTATGTAATTCTATTCCTTTGGTGTTGGTTAAGGCTCAGGTCTCAGCCAGAGTTCAGAAACCTTTCCTACCTTATTTATATTCCTCTGATGTTCCACAATACAGATGCAGCGCCTAGAATATGTAGTATATTCTAGAGAAATCATTATGTCAGGGTTCCAGGACACCACAATGTAAAATAGTATGGAGGGCTGGGTGGTGGTGGCACACGCCTTTAATCCCAGCACTCAGGAGGCAGAAGCAGGTGGATCTATGTGAGTTCAAGGCCAGCCTGGTCTATAAAAGATAGGTTCCAAAACTACAGAGAAACCCTATCTTAAAAAAAAAATAGTGTGGAAGTATATATCATGAAAGTTGCACTAAAAAGGACAAATGTGTATCCGAGTTCTCTGATCAGTAGAGTTAAATGGGAAATGTGGCAAATTGTGACATCAAAGGAACTATTCTTTCTTTGATGATTTGGCATTTTTATAGTAAACAAAGAATTCTATTTTCCCAAAAGATGTAAGTTTTCCCCCTGACAGGGTAGTCAGAGTTCATAGGTTGTGGATATTCTTGCCTCGGACAACATACCTGTTAGTTGGATTTTGTTGGTGTGACCAAGTACCCGAGATAAACAAGCAATAAGGAAAGGAAGGTTTGTTTTGACTCCTGGATCCAGAGGTTCAGCCCATGGTTATTCTTCCCTGTTGCCTTGGCTCTGTGGTGGCATGGTATCACGGCAGGATGTTCTCCTCACAGCGTCAAGGAGGCAGAATGGAAGAAAGGACTAGAGCCAGGATGTCCCTTCCATGCCTTCGGTGACCAGCTTGCTTCACTACATCCCACCTACTCAGCTCAGCCATGTGCCAAGGGCACAACACTTGAGTCTGGGGACATTTCTAAGCTTGAGCAAGGCAGCAGCCCTACCCTGGCAGCCTTTTGGTCCATGGTAGCTTATAGAAGGCATTTCCCTGGAATTTCTGTACTGCTTGGGCTACATTTTCACATTCTGGTTCTCGAGTCCAGAGAAGTCCTTGCTTTCAACCGTGTGCAGAAGACACACAGGGTTTTCAAGCCAGCTGTGTGCAGAGTTGTGCGTGTATTCTCTTCCTTTGCAGGATGTCACATCCTTGTGAAGGATTTTAAAAAGCAAAGGCTCACCAAAATTCCTGTATAGCCATGACCTGGGTAGGTGGCCAGTGAGGGGAGCTGGTACTTCCCTAGCTGTCCTTATGCCTAACAAAGAAATTCCTCTTATAGTCTGGGATAATAACCAGAGACCCAACACGGTGCCTTGTAATTTGTCTCTCAGTTACAAGGGTGTGCCTGTGGGAAGCAACCTAAATTCAATATTGAACATGTTGAAGGAAGAATTCTAATAATGGATGGGGCGCCGGGTCCTCGGAATGAGATTTTCCATCGTCTGTAATCCATGATGGAAGTAGAAGTGTCTCTGAGGGGTGATGAGACACACTGGTGGTCTTCTCTGGGGACGTGATTAGCGCCTCAACTCTACCAGGACAATGTGAAATTACTGTTGAGAAGTGGTTTCTGCCCGGCAAAGTACTTAGAAGCACACTGATTTCCACAACATTCCTGAAAAGTCAACAGAGATCACACTCAGCTTTGTTAAAGAAACTGGGGCTTGGAGAGATGAAAAGACCTGGGGAGGTGGGTGAGGCTGGGATTCACCTGAAACCAGGTGAATTCTCAAGGGTCTGCCCACTAGTCTTGTTTTGCAAAACAAAAGGAGCAGGACTCTGGGGACTTTCTCCTTTCAAGTGAGTTTGCGAAAACCTCTAGGCTGGGTGCCCAGTTTGGAAATGAGCTGTTCAGGCCTCTGAGCTAGCATGTGGAGTTCTGGACGGGACAGATACCACTGAGACGTCTGTGTGTATGCATACATATACATGTGTATATATGTATACGTGTACAGACATGTATGCAGGCATGCTCTGGTGTCATCTGCAAAAGAGGAATAATAACCCGTGTCTCACACCCGGAACTGTGTGAGATTAAATACCACAGCAGTGTACAGCTAGGCCTGACACCTAGAGAAAGACCCTTACCATTATTTTTTTCTGCCGGGTGCCACCCTCCCCCCCACCTCCTTTTTCTCTTTTCTTTCAAGTCTTTTTTGATTTTACCTTGTAGCACCCGGTGGGGCATTACCGTCGTCCCTAGGGTAGGAAATTCCCGTTCTCCTATTCTACTTAAAGGGAGTTTCGGACCAATTCCTGGACTCTTGGTCCTAAAGTAGATCTGAAAGTGAGCGTACGTTAGTGCAGTTCGCTGGGCGCCCCTACTAGTGTGGATTCGGCGGGGTGTTTGTTTGTTTGAGCGCTTTCACTTTTAAGGATCCTGAAAGTGTTTTCGTTGAAGGATTCAGCGGAGAGGCGTCATCGCCCGTGCCTGCCCCAGGTCCTGGCTGAGCCACTTCCTCCCCTCATCTGAATGCATCGCCACCCTCGGGCAGAGAGTGTGGGAATCGCTGCCCGGGGCTGTGTGGGCCGAGGACCGCGCCGGAATCCGCCACCCTCCCGGCGCTGCCCGGTGCAGGATCGAGGGACTTAAGAGCCCGGCGGGTCTCCACGGCAGACCTGGAAAAGGGAGAGGAATTACAAGTGGCTCTGGGCTCTTGCAGCGAGCACAAAGAGGGGATTATGGTCCTGCTGGTGAAAGGGGGCGAGCGGCTGATAAAGCGCCCCTGTAACCTCGCTCATTCCTCTCATGCCTTTGAAGATTGCTGCAGGGCTGGCGCAGGAAAAACACCCGGATCAGGGGGCCCGCGTGGAGCTGCTCCCCGCTCCCGCCCCGTTTCCCGCGCGCAGAACTGCAGTATTCTGCACCCCAGCACCCAGGCAGCCCCAAACTCCGATTCAAGGAGAGAATGCTGGGTCCAAGCTCTGTTTTTGTTGTTGCTTAGATTTTTTTGTATGCTTGGGTTGACTGGCAGCTATGAGACAGAGCAGTCACACTGATGAGTGGTCCATTCGGTGGTTCCCAACCTTCTTAAAGCTGCGACCCTTTAAGCCAGTTCCTCAGGTTGTGGTGACTCCCGACCATAAGATTATTCCCATCACTACTTCATAACTGTAATTTTGCCCCTGTTAGGAATCGCAATGTAAATATCTGTGCTTCCCGGTGGTCTTAGGCGACTCCTGTGAAAGGGTCCTTCTGGTCCCCGGGGGCCTCAACCCACACGTTGAGAACCCCTGGGTCAGAGGCTGTTTCTATAAGAGGTAGAAGAACTTGTGCAAAGCAGGAAATCTCCAAAGACAGACAGACGCAGGTCCTGTTAGTCCTTAGTCGGGTGGGAAAATGATTTTACTCAGCTGTGACCTTTGTAGGTGACCCGCCTGAGTAAGAAAGCTTTGGTGCTAGACCCTAGCAGGCACATGATCTATCACTTTACCATGGCTGAGCTAGGAAAATAATCGTAAGCAGCCCTGGGGTTAGAATCTGGGTCTCCGGCTTTCTGTTACACCTATGAAAGCGAATGGATCTGAAGGCTGGTCACCAGAACCGCACGATGAGTTCAGCTCCTTCCTTGTTTTCTCCACAGGTCTTCCTGTCGTCTAGGTGCTCAACCGATCCTCCTGCCTTAACCTCCCTATTACCTGCGACCCAAGGCAGGAGTCACAGCTGAAAGCATCAGGACCTTGAGTGCCCCGTCCCATATTACTTCTGGCCATTTGTTTGTTGAGATGCTGTCTCTGAGTGGGAGTGGGTGAGGCTCGCAGGATTTTGCTTGACATTTGCAGTGTCTGAGTGGGGTAGGAAAGTTGTAAACTTCCTCTCTGCTGCAACATTCCAGTGGGTCCTGTTCATCAAAAAACCTTTTGGTGACAGAAAGAGTAAGGCAGAGATGGTGACAGCCAAGGTGGAATGACGAAGAGGCAGGAAAGGGTTAAGGCTAACCTGCTGAGGGCTCCCCCAACCACACTTCTGCTTCAAGCGAAGAGGCAAAGGCTAGAATACCCCTCCCTACCTTAGCCTAGTTTGCTACAACAAAACCAGCTGACCCAAACAAAAGCCAGGAAGTCATCCCTTAGGTGTGATAGACATGAAATCTGTTCTTTAGTGTAGTCGAGAATAAAATGTTATTTTGTAGAATCTTCTGTCTAATTCACCTTCCCACAAGTGATAAGTCAGCCGGAAATTCAGCCTCAGACCTAAGACTCACCTCTTCTCTCAGCATGAACCCATCCCTCCAGTTTAGGCTTCTTCATATGGAAAGTGGGGGAAATTCATTGATCTGTCAAAAATGGTGGATTAATCAGGTGTGATACCATATGTCTGTAACTCCAACACTCAGGACGCAGAGGCAGGAGGATCGGATGAGTTTGAGGCTAACCTGGGCTACACATTGAGATCCTGTTTCAAAAACAAAACCTTCAAAGACCAAAAGACTGGACAGTTACTAAGCTAGACACTGGAGATTTGGGATCGAAAGGAACTTATGTTCAAATGTGGGGACAGATACTAAGTGAGCAACAAAGAGAATTCCATATGATGGGAGTCTCATGCTGCAAGTCACCAGTCAACCGAGTGGAGCAATGGAGGGAGGGCGGAAGTTCTCAAGCACATCCGCACCTTGCATGCTACCCTCCTGTAACTTAGCATCCATACTGCCAATCAGCTCCCGAGATACCAGAGAGTTTGTGTTCAAATAGCAATAATAAAGTACTCTGTTGCTGTGTCTCACCCTTCGCTTTTCCTCCCATCAACACAGGAAGACGGTCAGGACAGTATATTAAACTTTTATTAAACTTTTTAGACTGAGAAAAAGTGTTCATGCATCTTTTAGTACAGAATGTTGTCATTGTTTTAGTTCGTTGTCGTCATCACCTCGCCTTTAACAGTAATTTGTATAAAGACCAGAAGTGTGTTGGTATTGGAACAGATACTGGAAATAATCAACTTATAAGTAGATTGATTTGGGCTTCTGGTTTCAGAGATTTCACTAAGTGATGCTTCTGGACTTGTGTGGCAGTGTACTATTGATAGAATGCACAAGGGTGCTGCTCACATCAGTCGGCGTATGAGAAAGAGAGGAATTGGGCCTGGGTCCCAGTATCCCCTTCCAGGGCACACCTTTAAGGATTTAAGATCTGGTATAGTCTCCTAAAGTTCCTTCAGCCCCTCCTCTTAAAGGTTCTACCAATGCCCATAGCTCTGTGGGCTGAGAAACAACTCTCTACCATGAGACCCTTTGGGAACATTCCAGATCGAATTTTAGCAGGAGGGGTACATATAGAGTTTGTTGCAAACCAGAGTGTCATTGTTAACCTTCAGGAAAAGCACTCATGGAATGACTGGAGTTACCAGCTAGACCAGCTGCTTTGTTTTGTTTGCCTTCATGTAACTCTACTTTTACTTAAAAGATGATTGATTGATTGGAAAATCACTGATAGGAAGACTTGGATGTATTTTTCTCAAAGAAAGTACTGAGCCGTTTTGAGAAAATAACTGACAATATTTGTTACCAATAATAAAGTCCAAGCTCCCAAGTAAAAATTAAACTTTTGGAAAACTTCTATCTTCCCCTCTATACTTGATAAGAGTCCTGGTGGTGTTTTTGTTTGTTTGTTTTTTGTTTTTGATGAGGTCAACATTGACATCAATGCATTTAATTTTGACTGGGTATCATGCAATGTGTCAACTTTCGAGAGATCAGCATAACTGAGCAAACTGCTGTTTTCTAAACGTCCAGTGTATAACGTCACAAAATCAGGAATGGGTGAAAGCCACTTGGAGTCTATTAACATATTACTTATACTTTTCTAACTACAGAACTCTACAAGACCAGATCCTGTTCCATTACTTCACCTCAAACCGTGTATCCCATCAGGCTGAGTGGTGAAGGAGCTATGGAATCCAAATCCTTCCTCTTACACTGAGCAGTAAAGAGAACTGCAAAACTATTAACCAGTGCCACTTAGATAATCTTTTAGAGAAAGATTATTTTATTTTAGAAAAATCTTTTAGAAAAAAACATAGTCTTTTTTTTATAAAAGTACATGATTTATGTTACCTTGCAATGAAACTTTTATTGTTATTTTAAATGAAATAACAAATTAATGTTTTGCATTCTTTATATGGAAATGTTAGTATAATATAACCCACATAATTTTTTTTTAAAAAAATCTCTCTTTATTTTAAGTACAAAGGTCTTGAAGGGCCTTCAAAATACTTGAAAACCCTGGAGTAGGCTGTTCTCTGAAAGCCTCTTACGAGGAGGCAACGTCTGTGCTGAGGTCCAAAGGAGGAGCTTTCCTTGGAAGAAGAAAATAAAGGGTTAAAGGTGGGAAGGGGCTGTGTATCCGGGAGAGAAAAGCCTGCTACGCAGGTTTACAGAGATTATTAACTTAAATGAAAAATGTGCTTGCGACTCCTTGGCGGGGTGCCTGGCACACAGCGCGTGATGAACTGCTGATGAGAATCGGGTCCTGCGCGGGCTGCTCGCTCATGGCTGGAGGCTTGCAGTGGAGCGCATGCATTTGGTGCTCATTGGCAGATCGTCTAGGCCATTGGGTAGTGGATCTGTAATCACATTTCTGTATTCTCGGGTTTTTCTTCCAAAAATTAGGTTTCAGAGAGCCACCTTTCAATCATGGCTTTATAGAGTTAACTTCTGGATGAAGTCATTTACCCTGCCATCTCTGAGTGCCCTCTTCTGTACACTGGGAAGGATAATCTATGTGTCCATCATAGGCTTTGATGTTCTGAGAACACACACCACACCACACACACACACACACACATGAAAACTGTTCAGCAAATGTACAGCGCGCCCAGAACTGTGCTTGCACTGTTGGGAGGCTCAGTATGCATCTATTCAAGGCTGCGTTCTAACAAGTACACTAATTGGCTGGGTTTGACAACATAGGTCTGCAATCTCAGCACTCAGGAGGCTGAGGCAAGAGGGTTGTGAGTTCAAAGACAGCCTAGGCTACACACAGAGAGAGACCCAGTTTCAAACAACAGTAAGTACATTGGGTCTTATTGAGTGGATGAGTTAGAAAATGCAACCTCGAGACCTGAGAAGCGTTTCCATGACTCCAAGCCCCCGGTGCTCTACTCAGCATATAATCTCAGACCAAGTTCCCAGGCTCTTTGAGGGCTTTTGACTGCTTTCTGGAACCTCAAGCATGAGGGCGCGAGTATAGTGACTGACCTTAAAATTTACAAATCTATTTTTAATGAATTAAGGGGAAAATATCATGTTTTTTTTATTTATGTAGCTACATGTTTGTTTGTGTATCTGCATATGTGTATGGAGGTTCTCAGGTTCAGAAGAGGGTGTCAGATTCCTTAGGGCTAGAGTTACAGGTAGTTGTGAGATGCCTAGTTTAGGTGCTGAGAACTAGAATGGAAAGGTCCTCTCCAAGAGCAGCAAGTGCTCTTAACCTGAGTCATGATGCCTGCCAAGGGCACACACACCCCACGAGCAGAAGACCTCCCATCAGGCCGAGCTTCTCAATCCTGCCAAGCAAGCCTAAGCCTTTAACAAATGGCCCTTTGGGGAACACGTGTGCCTGAAGATCAGCAGCGAGGGTTGATTTAAACCATTCTTTCCCTTCTTGCGGCTTCAACATTTAAGCTCCACCACAGAGCAGCTGAATAAAAATTTGTTGGGGTGGGGTTCAAGCACCGTGGTTGACGTTTTTGAATTTTTTTCGGATGATTCTAACGTCACCCTCAGTTGACAGCTCCTAGTATACAAAGTTTGCTGCTAGCCTGGACCCCAGCCCATTATTATTTCCAGGCACACTTCCCATCTGTCATCGCCTTTGTTCAGTTTTCCAATCCCCGTTTTCATGAAGCATCTTCTTTCAGATGTCTTTTTACCAAATTTATCAATGAAGCATTGATTTGGTTTCTATGGCAAGGTCTTGCCGTATGACATTGGTCTCCACAGGGTCAGTGTTAAGAAGCATTCGTTCCCTTCCTAACATTAGAGCTGCTCCCAAGCTCTAATGACACAGAATGTTGAGCATGTTCCTAGGTTCTCTTGTTCTAACCAAGCACCCCTTGTTCCAATCCCTGAATCGACAGCCACACCATTACCTGTGTTCGTGTTCAACAGCAAAGAACAGTAGTGCATAGCTATAGGCCTACCTTCTCTGGAGGCCGAGGCAAGGGGATTCTTGAATCAGGAGTTCGAGGCTGTCCTGGCAACATAGTGAAACTAAGGCAATCAATCAATTAATCAATCAGTCAGTCAATCTGGGGTTGGCAAGATGGGTTAGAGAGTAGAGATACCCTGACATCGACATGAGTCTCATGCTCAAATAGTGAAGGGTCTGACTCCTACTAGTTGTCCTCACACAGAGAAAGAGAGAGAAAAGGAGAGAAAGGAAAATATAATAATAATAATAATAATAATAATAATAATAATAATAATTAAACTACATCTTTTTCATCTTGGTGGCAGTAGATGTGCAGAGACAGAAAGTTATTTTTTCTACAAACAATTATTTTTTCCTCTCATTTTTCTGCTGAGGATCAAACCCAGGGCCTTGAGCATGTTATGCATGTCCCTACTTCTGAGCTACACTCCCAGGCCTGCAAACAGGAGGGCTTTTGTCTGTTTGCTGGAGTAAAACTGCTCTGAACTGAACCTGCATTTGATGACTATAGCACACAATAACTGGAGACTCCAAGTAACAAAATGTCCACATGAATACAGAAAGGAAAAAATGATGGATTGGCGTGTGGGGAATATGCTCAAAGTAGATTGTAGACATAAGACGATGCCCTCCTGAAACCCAATACAATGGATATGCATCAATAAAAACATCTCCAAGATGGACGAGAGCCCCTGGACTCATGCAGCAGCATCCTGATTTTCTGTTTGTTCCAGCTCTTTCTACTATTCTTTGCCCATGAATAAGACTGCTCAAGCCCTTTCTCCTTATCTTCTCCAGGTAAACAGTTCCAGCAGGCACGCAGAGTAATGGACAATTTAGTGGATATTTGGCTGAGTGTAAAAGGGAGCATACAATTTGTGGTCAGTTTGTTTTCACCTCGTCCATTCTCAGGGGTCCACAGCTTTCGCCTCATTGATTTTCTGTGCTCATTGACTTGAAGGCTGCTGTTAGCCGGAGCCTGCTTCATGTCCTCTCCAGGAATCTTCTCACCGCTTTGGCAACTCTCTGCTTTCAGCTCAAACTAGTTCAAGCTCGTTTCAGTGGCACACCTCCTCAACGTGACACTTGTCTTTTCAGTAGATGTGCTGAAAACTCCACAGCCTTCTGCTATCCGCAGAGAAATCGGAAAGGATCTTACAGGTCATTCTAGCTCTTCTGCTAAACACGTAGACGCCAAAGACTAGTGAGGATGAAGAATTTGCCTAAGGTCATATAACACAGCTAGAGTAAACACAGCAGTAGACAAGGAAGGGAGGGAGGGAGGAAGGAGAGAGATAGAATGTGGAGATGAAGACAGAGTAGAAGAGAAAAGGAGGAGGAGGGGAGGGGGATAGGGGAGGAAGAGGGGAGAAAGAGATAAACTGTATCAGTTGGATGCTTTTGGCTATAAGTAACAACATTAGATCCAAAGTTGCTTAAAAAAAATCATGGCATCTATTATCTCCCACACCAGGAAGTACTGAGTCAAACAGCCTTCTAGTATGCAACAATTCGGGTTCTGGCTCCACACTCCAGGACTCCTCGCTCATCCCACCTGCACACGTCAGCTCTCTGCCCATGGTTCTGAGATAGCCACCCACGGCAGCAGGTGGAACATACTTCTCTGGCTACATGGATAGAGAGTAGAGAGGGCCCCAGCCTTATGGGACCAGCTTAGATCCAATGCCTACCTCTAGCTAGTAACAGTGCCCAACACAGATCTGCGTTCCAAAGCCAATCCCTAGTAAACAATGTGATCCACAGAGGACTGGAATTCCCTATCTCTAGAGATGGGGATGGGGCCAATTTCCCCTGTGTCACCCGAGTTTAGTGGGGGGAGAGGTTAACCAGGATTTCACTGGGAAGAAGGAAAGAGTGGGTGGGGTCGTTCCATCCCAGGGACCATTGGCACAAAGCCACACGCAGTAGAGAGTAGATGATATGCAGTTATTTCTGCTTATCAGGGCCTGGTGACCTCTGGGATTAACAACAGGTGTTGAACTTGGCCTGTGTTGTGAAAGGAAGGGGTGAAATGGGGAAGGAAACTGGCCCAACCTTCCCAACCTGTGGAAATTCTTGAGAGGGGTCAAGACAGAAAACAAGACAAAGAAGCTCCCAGATCTGACTTGTATGCCTGAGGCATGAGCTGGGTAAACTTGTTTGAGTAGGAACCATTGCTACCTTGAAGGATTTTTTTGAGGGGAGGGGGGCTAGCACACACCTGAAGGATGAATAAGGACTTTGCCTGATAATTCTCCCCTTGAGTTAACCAAAATCCCCTCCTGCCAAGAATCTGTCCTTCTCAGGGGGAAATTGGCAAAATGTGCCCCATTAGGTAGTGACAAGACTCCCAGTCTGCCGTACATGCTGCTTTCTTAGGCTGTGCCTTTCCCCTTCATGCCAAAGGTTTCATTTATTGTCTTGCATGAAGGTTAGTCTCGGAGCAGAGGTGTCGAATCCACCCGACCACCTCCATCCTCCTGCTGCTCTGAGGGGGTGTTTTGACTTTAGCCCATTACTGGAACTTTGTGCTATTCCGAACACTGCCATTGTGTGTTTGTCTTGCGTTGCTCTCTGCTCTACTGGGTGAGTTCGGTGGAGAAGGCTGGGAGGTGTGTGGAGAGCATTTTGGAGAAACGTGTGGTTAGATAACATCCCCAGTCTCAGGGATCCTTTTTAAGGCATGCCGGTCTCCACATTAATCATCCTGTTTCGGAGGCACAAACAAAAGCTTCACAGCTTTTCTGCTGGGCCTAGGGAGGGGCTGTCTCTAGGAGCTTTTCTGCTGGGCCCGAGGAGAGGCTGTTTCTAGGAGCGCGCCTCCAGTCTGGAGAGGCAGCTTCAGGCTGAGTTGTGGGGGCGGTGTGGAAAAGCTTTTGGCTCCTGAATTACAATAAGGATTTGAATCAAGAGAGCCCACAAAGATTCTGCCCAGAAAGCTGTTCCACTCTCAGTTTCTTTTTTGGGAAGTGAGGTCCCAAGTATTAATGTTTTACCCCCATGGAATGCATTTTGCAAGTGGAATACACAAAGAGGGAGGACTTGGAAAGTTCTCCCCTCCCTAACACATAACTTAAGTTCTCAGGATCTTGAGGAGCGTGTGCTGAGTCCCTGTGATACTGTTTTCTTTTTAATTTTTAAAAATATTTTAACTTGGCGTGTGCGAGTGTGTGTGTGTGTGTGTGTGTGCATGCACGCTGTGCACATGCACACGAGTGCATGCATGGGGACAGGTGCAGAAGGACACCAGAGGTGTAGCATCTTCCTGAAGCTGGAGAAAAGGTGGTTGTGAGCTGCCCAATGTGGATGCTGGGAACAGAACTCTGGTCCTCTGGAAAATGAATAAGTAATTTC
Organism: Chionomys nivalis; assembly: GCF_950005125.1. Classification (NCBI taxonomy): domain Eukaryota; kingdom Metazoa; phylum Chordata; class Mammalia; order Rodentia; family Cricetidae; genus Chionomys; species Chionomys nivalis. The sequence continues at coordinate 17,392,073 of NC_080090.1, read as the reverse complement.
ATTGCTGGGCCGTCGCTCTCCAGCTCTGCCTCGCCCCACTTCCATGATAAAGTTCCACGCTTTAGGAACTGGAATGTTCTGTCATTTTCTTAGGCGTGTGGGAAGAATTTGCTTACGTCCATTGCCCCATCAGCATCTTTCTGGCTGACATCCTGTCTTCTCAACTTCCTCCATCCAACCCCAGCTCCTACCATCAGTCCTGATGATGGAAAGATGTCCGTAGACTCAATAGTATCAAATGAGTGAGGTCAAAGCCTCTGTAGACTCAAGATGCCACACAGGGCCATGTCTGCTAACCTTTCTGCACCCAATGGCCCTTGTTGTCCTACAGCTCCACAATGACCACTGATTTTCTGCATCCCGAGCCACACCCTGTGTCTCCATCCACTGAAGACCACTGGCCTGTTCAGCCACCTCGACAAAGCCATGTCCTGTCCTGAGCCCCAGCTTGATGGATAGGTTTCTTCAACCCACCGTGCTGACTTCTGTTGGTCCTGCCCTTTGGGGCTCACTCACTCGTGTCTCCTCCCACCCAGTCAGACTCAGGGGCTGCTGGTTTACGGTCCTTGAAGCTATGGCTGGGCTTGTCACCATATCCATGGCTTTCTGTAGCCTGCCTCAAAGGCTAGGCCTTTCAACACAGTGTCTCAAGTCAATGGTAGAAATAAGGCTGTCGGCACATGGCCAGGAATAGTACGTTGCAAGGAATCCAGACATCTCACCAAGCTTTGTCTGGGGACCCAATGTAGAATGCTCTATATAAGTATTCTCATTATGTTTTGAAAATGTGTAGATACTTCTGTATCTAATTTAATTAGAGAGGACTTTATTTAAAAGCATGACTGAATCCATGACAGCTTTTTGTCACTGAGAATTCTCTTCATTGATCAGGGGGTACCAAAAATAGAAGCGTAACACCAGACAATGCGGGAGCCTGAGCTGGGCTGCATGTTATCGTCATTTGCCTCACTCACCATCTGAGTTGCCGACTTCCTTGGGTGGCAGGGCTCAGCCTGCAGTGCAGAGTTCCTAAGAAACAGTTTCTTCTGGATCAGTGAGGCCGCTCAGTGGGTGAAAGTGTTTGCCACGAAAACCTGATGCCCTGATTCTATCTCCAGATCTCGTAGCAGAAGGAGACAATAAGCTCTGAGTTTCACGTGCACGCCATGGCAGCTCACCCATGACATTCCTCATGCATGCCATGGCAGCGCACCCGCGAAGTTCCTCATGCATGTCATGGCAGCATACCCATGACCCCCCCCCACACACACACACTTCTTTCTATATTAAATGCAAATCTTTCTGGAAAATCTCCTGCCAGCTATAATTGGCAGGAGTGTCACGGTAAGCCCCTGCTGAACAATTGCCACAGTTACCTCAAAGAAATTCAATTGCGTAGTTGTCCTGTCCCTTGTTAGGTAGCATGTCACAGCTGTCTCCTGATGAGATCTCCATGGAAGGACAGCAGTCCCTTCCTTGAGTTGCTATTGACTAGAAGTATCTCTCCAAAGGCTACTGCATGGATGCCTGGTCTCCAGCCTGTGGTGCTGTCTACTGGTGTCTTTGAAGCGAGGATGGTAGTTCATCACTGGCATGCCTACGTAAACATACTGAGGTCCCAGAAACCTTCCTCGCTCTAGTTTTGCCTCCTGAGTACTAAGGGGTGGACAGACCTCTTGCCATGATGTCTGTGCCACCACAGGCCCAAAGTGACAGGGTTAAGCGATGATAGATCAGAACCTCCAACAATGAGCTCCAAGCATCCATTTTCTTCCTTTTACTTAGCTGATCATCTCATATTTTTGTCACAGTGACTAAAAGTCTGACCCAACACACGAACCTTGTTGTGACTGTTCCCATCATTAACGGCTAACGGAGGACAGGAATCTAGAGATTTGTAACACAAATGAGGGACCTGTCTTCTTCTAATTAATCTTAGATGCAAACTCCAGCCTTTAAGGTCTCCCGAGCAAGCATCTACCTAAATTTCCCTCTGTGTAAGAAAGAAGAGAAGAGAAGAAAAATAGCTGGAGCAAGTAACTTCCAAGCTAATATTTTCCCAGGATTAACCCAGATTGGACAAGACTGTGAATTCTTAGTGGAAGCTAGGATTCCCCTCCATCACCCCCTCCTCTCCCTACACTCTTCCCCTCTCCTCCCCTCCCTTTTCTTCCCCTCCTCCCCTCCTTCCCTCCTTACTTCTCCCCTCCCTTCCCCTCCCCTCCCTTCCCCTCCCCTCTCCTCCTCCTCTCCTCCCCTCCCTTCCCCTCCCCTCCCCTTCTTCCCTCCTTACTCCTCCCCTCTCTTCCCCTCCCCTCCCCTCCTCTCTTCTTCTCACTTATGCTGCATTTATGATGAGTACAAAATCTGTGGTGCTTAGTTTTATGGGGAGATCCCTAACTTTGGGACTGAGTGACCCTTGGCCCTGATCTCAACATAACCTTCTGATGACCCCCTGGGATTACAGTTGTGGTTCAACACTATCGCAAATCAGAGAGTAGAGAAAAGGGCAGAATCTCAGAAACTTCCCTTAGTACCAGAACCCTAGAAGTCTCCCTGCTTCTTCCCTCAGGCTCTGAGAAGGGGACTGCCTACCTACTTTTTCTCCTCGTTGAGGATAGGGGAGATTTATATAAGTGACGAACCCATGTCTGAGAACCAAATACCCTATGGAAAAGAAGTGTCACAGGAAACCTGGTTAAGATCATTTCATTGGCACTAGTGAGTTGCCCTTGGCTGGCCCATACTGGCTCACAAAGCAAGTGCACAAGAGCTAGCCTGTTGGGGAAGCCATAGGCAGCAGACACCGTAGGAACCTTGGGGGTGGCATGTGTCTCCTGTGTGCTTGAGGAAGAAGCTCCTGCGCCCAGAGACTGCTGTCACAACCAGGTCCCTTGCTTCTGCCTGCTAGAAGTGCTTGACCTCGCCCCAAGAGCTCCGTGCCTTCCTGTGTACTGTAGAAACATCCAGAAAAAAGAAACGATGGCGGTCGTTGTCAAGCCAGTAACAGTTCTGCCCTAGACATCAGTAGAGGGTTAACCAGTTAGGGGCTGTGTTTTGTCACATGAATTCCCATACAGTAAAGATGGTCAAAGTACATAGTTCTGTGCAGCCTGTGGTTTGAAGGAAAGTACAGGCAGGGAGTAAATAAATGCGTCTGTAATTTCATATTCCGAGAAGGAATGTGATGTGCACAGAGAAAGGTAGAGGGGCCTCTTTAGAGGGCCAGGGAAACCTGTTTTTAAGGACGTGGTGTTTAATACCTTGCTGTGAAGGACGAGAAGGCACCAACCCGCTCCTGGGTGTGGGATAACAGTGGTTTGGACTGAGGGAAAACTGAGTTCAAATGTCCCAGGGGAGGAAAGACCTTTCCTCTGTGAGAATTTAATCACCTTGTGTGAGGGGAGGTTGGAGGAGTTACCTCTACCTGACACAAGTCAGCAATGGAGGAATTGCCCACACGAAGGTGGATTAACTGAGTAATTGAAGTTAACTAGTACTGGTGAGCTTAGTCAGAAGTTATCGTATCAGATGTGGGTGCAGACCCCCGGGGGTCTCCCTTGCCAGGGTGACCTTGAGTTCTGCTGCCACCTTTTCTATTAAGACTTCCAGAGCCTGTGCTTCTTTTCACTGTCCAGTGGAATTCTGTGGTGGTGGGGAGGGGAAGAACTGTGTTCTGAGTGGGAGGATGTCCCAGGAAAACAAGACTCTTGCCTCCCAGGTTCTGGCCAAAAAAGCTCAGTAGAATCAACGACTGGTCTTAATGTGAGATCAACAGGGGGGAGTCAGAGAAGACCATGGTTAGTGGTGGGGTGCTGGGAAGAGCCAAAGAGACCGACTTGGGAGGGTCCATGTTGTTATTCTGAAAAGAACTGCAATTGCATGAGACATTCAAGACCAGAGAGAGACCCTAGGAAGTAGATTATACATACACGTATAGGAACTGCGCACAGCGACAAATGCACAATTGGCTAGGGTCTTTCTAGAGTCTAACAAGACGTCTAGACAGGTTTCTAGGCCCCAAGTCTTAAACTTCATCTACTTCCTAGTCTCTCTGTGTGCACATGACCCAGCCATCTGTGTGTGCAGGGTCCATTATTCAAGGTCAAACAACAGAGGCAGCCTGTCTAAGGAGGGCAAGTAGGAATTGCCCAAGCAGCTTATGACCTTGGAGAATTGTTTCCACATCCCTGCCTATGAAGGCCCCAGGATCGTCAGCTGTCCCCAGCAGTGAATCAGCCCCTATCCTTCCCTGCTTATGATTGGAATTTACAGTTATACTTATGATTTTCCTAAATAGACCCCCCAAGTCCCAACCCCATCTTGTCTGTATTCCTCTGGAAACGGGCCTTCAAGTCATATCTCAGCCCTTCGCTGACTTGTGAGACAATTGCTTCAAGAAGAACCCCAGTGCAGTGGATGATCCTGACTGGGAAGGTGTTCCTCAAGCACTCACTGACTATTCTAGGAAAAGAGCCTACTAAGCGTGTACTACGTACAGACACCGAGGAAGACCCTGAGGGCACAGGAGCAAATGAAAGAAGGCCTTTTCATAGAGGTGGCTGTCACCCTGTCAGAAACATAGATTGGATGATTCATACAGCATGCTTAGGGCATTTTGGGAAAACATCCTGGGAAGAAGGCAAGGAATGAGTGTTAAATGTCGAGACTCTCAAAGGTGGGCAGCAGCTGACAGAATGCTCAAGGAGACTTCCTTCACGGGGCAGGCTGTGGGGAGGTGAAAAGGACAGCAATTTGCACTTTGCCCTGGATCATATTTCTGAGGTATTGTTTCAGTTTGGATTCCTTTTAATTAATTATTTTATCTTATTTTCTGCTTCTTCCTTGTGTGTTTTGAGAATAAGACTCGCGAGAACTTCAACCCATTACCTTGCACACACGCACACACATACATACATACATACACACACACACACAATTTTTAGCCACAACATAAGAAATGAGTAATTTTTATATATCAAGTACATCTTGAGAGAAACTTAAACACTGAAAATTCATGATTATTTTCATATTACCTGAAATATCATTTAAACACAGGTGAGTAACTGGGTATGGTGACCCATACGTTGGTGTGGGAAGTTCTTCTATCTATGTGTTGCTTTTATTGGTTAATGAATAAAGCTATTTTGGCCAGTGGCTTAGCAGAATAGGGCAAGGCAGGAATTCCAAGCAGATATAAAAGGAGAGAGTAGGTGGAGTCAAGGAGAAGCCATGGAGCCTCCACAGGAGACAGATATCGGATGGAACCGGTAGACCACAACCATGTGGCAATACTCAGACAAATAGAAATGGGTTAACTTAAGATATAAGAGCTAGCTAGCAATATGCTTAAGATATTGGCCAAATAATATTGCAAATAATATAGTTTCTGTGTGATTTTTTCTGATCAAGGTAGCTGGGAAACAAACAAGCAGCCTCCAACTACAATACCTAGACAATTGTAGCACATGGGAGGCTGAGGCAAGAGGATGGATGTGAGTTTCAGGCCAACCTGGGCCACATAGTGAATTTCAGACCAATAGAACCCTGTCTGTAAAATCGGACAGGAGCAGTGAGACAGTCCAGTAAGTAAAGATACTTGCCACACAAGCCTGATCTTTGAGATTCACATACAGGTGGGAAGGCAGACCCCACAAAGTTGTCCTCTGACTTATACATGAATGAAGCATCTATGTGCCTGTACTCACATACACACACACACACACACCACAAGTACACACACACACCACAAGTACACACACACACACTAATAATAATTTTAAAATTAAAGTTAATAAAAGACAAGACAAAGATCAAATCATGAGCTTAGTTACCTTCAGCTAGAGCGTATACAAAACTCCCAGCTATCTGGGGCTTGACCAAGGTGAATCTTATCACACATTCTCTCTCTGGATACCATTCGATAGGGCCTTTCTTCTTGCTCTTAACTGAGAAGGCCTTAGGTTGGAATTACATCATGGAAGCAGGGCTGAATGGTAGAAAAAGTGACCCCAGTTGACTCTTGTGTCCTAATTTAGTGGAGAGCAGTGAGGCTGGCTTTGAGGGAGCTGAAAATGGGGTGGTCAGCTTCTTATTTCTGTAGTAAAATGACCAAGGCAATCAGATTATAAAGAAGGAAGGTTATTATGAAGCACAGATGTAGAGGATTTAGCCTGTGGCTATATGGAGCCATTGCTTTTAGATCTGGTGCAAGACAGCACATTTTGACTGAAATGTGTACGAGGTGAAGAGAAGGAGCCTGGAGTCTCACAGACAACATAAAACCTCCCACTGGTCCCCACTGTCAGGGTCTTCCCTGCCTCCCTGTAGAGCCATGCTGAGGGGTAGGTCTTTACACCTAGGTCTGCAGGAGACACACAGAATCCAAACCAGGGCACTTGAGCTTGGTTATATAAGCACCTACTGTATGACCACTGCTCAACAATACAAGGACAGTTTGCAACTGTTAGATTGTAAATATTTGTGTGGCCTTAGCTCTGTGACCCTATGTACCATGTTTCTGCAATGAGGGTCCTAAATATCTGAGAAGACAGTCTGTGCTAAAAACATTGCTGCTACTCTTTGGGGGAACAGAGAATCGTTCCTGTTTCCACCTTCATATCTACACAGTTCTCTAACTTAGTGCCATCACGTACTATTTCTAGCTGATAGTCTTCATCAGTCCTAACATGCTTGATTTGCTTGTTAAAGATGTCAAATGGGGCTTGGGTTGTGGCTTGGGAGACTGGTGGTTCTGCCCTCAGCACTGAAGCAGCTCAAAATAAAATTAAGTGATGCTGCTAACATTTTCATATATGCAGAGCATTTAACATTTAAGGATATGTCTGAACATCATAAGCACACACATTTTCTTATAAGTTTAAGACTGGTTTTTCTTTGTGTAAATTGTCAGAATCAAAATAGAGTTTCTCGTGTTCAACCATAGCACAAACCCAAACCATGGCAGAGGTTGTAAAGCAGGGATCTCATGCAGCCGTGCCTGACAGTGAAAACTTCCATAGAAGACTCCAGGACTCCAGTAGGTCCTCAGCCTTGATCAGAAAACACATCTGAAGGCACCAGCCTTGGACTAATGCTCTTCTTTTTACTGATCCTTGTATCCATGAATTATTGAACCTACACATCTTTCCTCAAGCTGCCTTTCAAAGCTCCCCTCCACCTCTGTGACTACATCCACAGTCTCCAGTGTGTTCTCTTTCTAGCACACCACCACTTCTGAATAAGCTCATTAATCCTAGGAGACTCTCTGTGTCTCCTCTTTAGATGGGTAGTCTCTAGTACAGTGTTTGTCTTGGAAGGTTTATGAATATACGTTCTCATTTTTCGTCAGGCAGTTTGGATCACACCAATGATTCCTGGTCTCAGGATACACAGAATCCCAGAGGAATACTAGCAACCGGAAGCTATAGTAGAGTCTTGGTTCCGAGTGGGAAAGGCCTAAGAGTTCAGGAAGACAACACTGATGTTTGTTCCCAACTTGGAAACTCAGGCACCCAAAGCTGCATGGCTGCCTTGTTAACAACATAGAGATTGCTAATGCAAGGAATCTGGTCATTTTGAGATTCCAGCAAAAAGTCTGAGTTTGGTCAATGAAATGATGATACAAACAGTTGCTTGGTTTATAATGTTTGAACACATTATCTAAAGGACATGGTGGCATTTGGTAATTTTATTGCCTGGTAACTTGTGGCTTGAAAGGTTCCCTTGTCAGGTGGGGAGTCTACCAACCACCTGCCCCTAACCTGACTCTCAGGTAGGAGAGGATGCTATAAGATGGTTAAAGAGGATCTGTTATCACCACTGAAATGATAGCCCATGTGTTCTATCCAAGACCTCAGTGACAACCATATCCTATTATAGTTTGAAAAACTTGCCTTTGAAAGATATCATTTCCTCTTCTGTGTGTGTGCATGCATGCATACTTGCATACACATGCATGTGCACACTGTTTAGATGTCAGTGGATAACCTGTGGTAGCCATTTCTTTCCTTCCACCACATGAGTCCCAGAAAACTGAACTCATGTTGCCAGGCTTGATGGCAAGTGCCTTTACCCACGGAGCCATCTTCTTACCCTCTGAGCCCCAAATTCCCAGTCCCAAATTAGCATTTCAAAAACAGATAAACATACTGGCCATTAAAGAGCAAACTGAGTAAAGTTACAGCAAATATAAAGGAAATGCAGTCTATATCATTTGACTTTTAAAAATTCTAACAATCTCAAGTATTAAATTGATGTTTAAGTCTTGATTTCTTGATTTTATACTCATATTCTGAGTTGTTTAAACTTACAACGAATTTGGGGCCTATAGGCTTTAAAGCCAGGATGCCTCTACAACTCAGAACATCAACTGTAGTCAAAAGATGTGGCTTTCTCTCCAGTCTTCAGAGTGGGGCCCTAAGATGCTGAGTGATCACTTGGTAATTCAGTGAGAGAGTAGGCCTATCCTTCATTACAAGCGGGCCTATCCTTCATTACACTCTGAACGCTGAAAGAGATGAGAACAGAGAACAGTGTGGTACTGGGTGCTAGTGGGCCTTTGAAAAATGTAAAATCACCCTTTCCCTGAAGTTTTATCCAGAATACTATGATTTAGACAACCAGTCATTTGATCATGTACTGTTGATTGTACTTTTGTAATATTGTTAAAATACATTATGCATATCAGAAGTAAAACAGTTGTAAACAAAAGGGAAAGGAAGGAAGGAGGGGAGAGAGAAAGAAGCAGAGGAAGGGAGGGGAGAGGGAGAATATGAATATGCGTCCCTGGGAAGGATTTAGATGCCTTTACAGCATGGGGTTCTTCAACAAACCAGTGAGGCCTGGCCTTGAACCTATGATGCTTTTGCCTCAGCCTTGCGAGGGCTGGTCTTCTAAGCATGGTCATGATTCCTTTTTGTGTTGTTTTTCTTTAAAGCTAGGACGTCTCCTGAACAACGTTCTAAGTATTTGGCTTGTGCTATTCAGTGTTCTTTAGCGTTCGGTCAAAATAAAGCAAAAACAAAGCAAAACAAAACCATCACCACCACCACCACAACAAAAACTATCCTTACCTCAAAGACAGTAAGAGGATAATTCTGGAGCTAAATGTGAATTACTGAGCTAGGGACATAGATTTAGGTTACCCCAAATACTGTGTTCAAATGGGTAACAGTTTCACAAAGCTTTTACAATAACAGAACAGAAAAAATCATCATAAAAATATTAAAATATATTGGTGTAAATACCAGGGGGGAAGGTCCCAGCACATAAAGGACACCTTACCTAGGGGCCTCAGACGCTGTCTGAAGCTGTTCTTAGTGGCTGGATTGGTGGACAGGAAGGATCTGTTTGTACATTCTGAAAGGATTTATTCAATACAAGGATGTTACATCACACCCAGAGGTGAATAGGAAATGACTGCCCAGGGAGCCAAGATAACCCAAGAGAATTGGGCTCAGGACCTGCAACATCCCAACCTCTCCCCAGTCACCTACCTACTCAGTTAATCAGCCTGTCAGAACGTTCAGGGCAGGTGTGGATTCTCTTTCAGGGGATTTCAGTTAACAATTCTTTGTGTGTACAGAGATGGCAATATTTGTATGACCAATAGATGAGGTTGCTAATATCTGAATGCAACTGGTCCAGAAGTACTGCTGCCTCAGGATGAAGGGTTCACTATCTTGTCCACCTTAGGGAACCATTTGGGCTCCATGCATCTGCCATAGTCCACAGGTTGGACACCAAGAGTGCTATGTATTGCTTTTAACATGGTTTGAGACATTTGCTTGGTGAGAAAAAAAAAAGCTTATCTGCTGTAATCCAATCCCTATGGATTCCGCGTTAGCATATGAAGAGGAGTTTAGATGCCACTGTGTTTTTGTGATCTCACTACATACCAGCACCGCGACCCATTTCCTTAACATGCTTCTGTCTGTATCATCACATCCCAACACTCATCCTGATGTATCTGGAGTTATAGCAAGGTAAACAGCGAGGCAACTCTTACAGGAACATAGGGAGCAAACTGGGAAGCTAATGTGTCCATCTCTGGCTTTTGTGACTCAATCCGACTTGAATGTATTTGAGATGAGGCAAGAAATGAGTCTGGAAACCGAAGCCCAGACAGGAAAAGTTAACCCAGTTTCATCCGAACCTTTTTGGCATTTAACATTCTGTAAACAAACAAACAAACAAACGAAAACCAATTTCTTGTTTAAAACTCAAACCCAACCTTAGAAGCTGCTATTTTTCCCTTTGATACTGCTTCCTGCTCTCGCAGGGGACCAAGGTTTGTTTCTCAGCACTCACAGAATGACTCAAAGCTTCCGTAACTTCAATTCCAGGCTCTCTGACACCCTTTTGCCCCCTTCAGGCTCCTGCATGCATATGATTTACATAAATACACAAAGACAAACACACGCATACAGTAAGTAAATAAATAAGTAAATTAATATATCTGTATATATGTGTATGTGCATATATATATAAAAAACAAAGTGGCTTTTCAACCTTCACAGTGCATCAGAACAATCTATAAATACAGATAACTGGAGGCTTTGGGTGTAGCTCAGGGGTGTTATGTGATTAACATGGGTAAAACCCTTATTTATTTCCCAGGACCATTAAAAAAAACAAACAAAAACAACCAAACAGCAGCAAATCCCCACCCCAATACCTGACATTTTTTCCAAAGAGATTTTCCTTCAATTTCCACATTTTGCCAAGGATTTTTGGTACTAGGGATTATACCCGGAGCTTCATGCATGCCCACTCCACTCCTGATGTTCTTTCCCTTCTTCCTCCCTCCCTCCCTTCTTTCCTTCCTTTTTTGGTTTTTGGTTTTTTTGAGACAGGGTCTCTCTGTGAAACAGCTCTGCCTGTCCTGGAACTTGCTCTGTAGACCATGCTGGCCTCAAACTTACAGAGATCTGCCTGCCTCTGGTTCCCAAGTGCTGGAATTAAAGGTGTGCACCACCTGGTTGTTAAAAAGCAAAGCAAACAAAACAAACAAAAACTCTGAAGTATAAAGTACGTCACAGCAGATAGGGTATAGCCCAACTGTAAAATCTATATTTAGCATACTAGAAGCCTTGGGCCGCATCCTCAGAACCACATGCACAATGATTTAGACATTAAATGATATACTAATTTAATGGAAAATGTCTTAGTAAGTCTAGGTGACACTGCTGTTGATGGATGATGTGCTTTCTTTGTAAAACTAAATGACACTGCTTGGTGCTATTTATTGTCCTGGATTAATCACACTTTTGTTTCCCTTCTATTAACTTGGGACCTTTGGAGTTCCTCTGCATGGGTTGACACTGCACTGTGTAGTAAGGGTCAGAAAGCAGGCTGTTGGGTCACTGCTTAATTACAGGTTCATCCAATTTCTTTTCTCATAAACATGATTATCAAAATAAAAATACGGAAATGAGATTCAAGGTGACAGCATAGTTTTCAGTTGATGCTGTAGCTTGTGAGATTTAGTTGGTATGACCCAGAGGAGTTAAGATTGTGTGGTTCATTCAAGGATCCTGACAGGGCTAGAGAGATTGTTCAGTGGCTAAGATCACTTATTGATTTTGCAGATGACCTGGGCTCAGTTCCCAGCACCCACATGGTGGCTCACAATCTCATGAAACCCAGTCAGGTTCCAGATGACTTGACTCTCTCCTCTGGCTTCCAAAGATTCCTACATGTGCTTTATATATACACACTCAGACACATACATACACACACACATACAGAGACAGAGAGAGAGAGAGACAGAGATAGAGAGACAGAGACAGAGAGGCCGCAAAAAGAGGGAGGGAGAGAGAATCTTTCTAAAAAAGGAATCCTAACAATGATGATATGATGATGATGATGGATAGTGGTAATGAATGTAATGATGGTGGTGATGATGGTGGTGATGACAGTAATGGTGATGATGGTGATGATGGTGATATTGATGATGATGGTGATAATGAATGTAATGATGATGATGGTGGTGATGATGGTGATAATGAATGTAATGATGATGGTGATGATGATGACAATGGTGATGATGGTGATAATGAATGTAATGATGATGGTGATGATGATGGTGTTGATGATGACAATGGTGATGATGGTGATAATGAATGTAATGATGATGGTGATGGTGATGATGGTGATAATGAATGTAATGATGATGATGATGGTGATGGTGATGGTGATGATAAGGGTGATGATGGTGATAATGAATGTAATGATGATGATGGTGGTGATGATGGTGATGGTGATGATAATGGTGATGATGGTGATAATGAATGTAATGATGGTGATGATAATGATCGCAAATGATTCATTGCCTGTAAGATCTAATTTTGAGTGCTTTGATTTGCCAGGTGGGAGTGTTCTCATTCCCTTTTTGCAGTCAAGGAAACAAAGGCACAGAGGGGTTAGTTGTTTGGCATCTTGAGACAGAATCTCACTACATAGTCAGGCTGGCTTTGAATTTGTGATCCTCCTGCCTCAGCCTCCCAAGTACTGGGATTACAGTCATACACCAAACACCTAACTCTAAAATACTGTTTTTTTTTTCAAGACAGGGTTTCTCTGTAGCTTTTGGTGCCTATCCTGGAACTAGCTCTTGTAGACCAGGCTGGCCCTGAGCTCTAAGATATGGTTTTAATTAATTAATTTGTTTTTTAGGGTTTCAAACTGTTTTTCAGGCTGGCAAAGATCCCAGTATGAAACTCTAGCTGAACTTGAGCTCACAGTAGTTTCCTACCTCAGCCTCCCAAGGGCTGAGATCATAAGCATGCTCCACCATGCCTGGCTGAAGGTTGATTTTAGCCTTAGTTTTGCTATCAATTAAATGGATGAATATGGCTACATTTGCTTACTCCTGGGTTCACAGTTTATAGCTACATTAGTGAATCTCCTTGGCTGTCTTCTGCTTGATGATTCAGTAAATCTGCTTGATGGTTCAGTCATTAATTCCTAATGCTGTCTGATCTTCTTTTATTTAGGAGAAAATACATCTATGCTTGCCCTTTGATTGCCCTGAGTGGCTGCAATGACTTGCTCTTTTCCCTCCTTTGTCTTCTATCAAGCTTCCTCCTGATCCCTCAAACTCTTCTACACTTGGACAGACTTCTCTTCTAGATGTAGTTAGCTTGTCTGATGAATCCATCCTAGAATTGAGGACTGTCACTTAGGAGCCAAGTACAAAGCCTTGAAACATTACATTAGTGCATCAAGATATGACATTTCCTGAAAACACCTCCATCTAGAAATGAGTGAGAAAATAATGAAAATGACAAAAGTAGCAACCAGAGTAATGCTGGGCCATGATACCCCAGGGAGAGTCATTGTTTCCTTCCAAGTTGTCTTTTAAAATATCCTTTTAGAAGACGGATTTATTCTGTTTTATGTTTATGAGTAGTTTTCCTGCATGTACCTATGTGTACTATGTGTGTGCCTGGTGTTCTCAGAAGTCAGAAGAGGGTGTTGGATCCCCTGGAACTGGAGTTACAGATAGTTCTAAGCAACCATGTGGCTTCTGGGAAACCCAAGTCCTCTGCAAGAATAAGTGTTCTTAACCACTGAGCTCTCTCTCCAGTCCCTTCCATATTGTTGTAATGGAAATTGATCGTAAAACTGCTGTCCTGTTCTAATGTAGGGAAGGACACAGCATGCTTAAACCAAGGTGCCCAGTCATGAAGCAAGGAAAGGGACAGAGTTTTTCATTCTCCTTCCAGATTTAAATATGTGGGCTTTGAAATTGGAACAGTAGGAAGACAAATACTCAAGAAACATACAAGGCTGTGGTTCTTCTCTGTTGACTCCAAATAGCTAGGAAACAATGGGTAGTTTTCTTCTCCTTGGTGGCTTACTAATTCCAGAAAGGCAAATGTAACAATAACAGATTTCTAAAGCACTCAGGTCTTGGCCATTGGGGACTGGAAATGTGTGGTTTTCTATTCTGTATGTGCAAATCCTTTGGGGTCTTGGGGGTTTGCATTAAGAATCTGCATCAAAGAAGACCAGAGAGATGTTTGGAAGTCTTCTCTGCTGTGTGTGCCCACCTGGCAGTTCTAACATTCCATCCTTTCTACATGAAGCCATGGAGTGTGTGAATTCCTCCAAGGATTCAAGTGACTCACATCAATGAAGGCGGTAAATATGTTGGGCCAAAACACCATCGGAAACATCTTTGTCAGCAGGGAGCAGAAGTTGTATTAATTAAAATGTACCAAGAAGGTACAGGGTGCACTCCTGGCGAGGCACAGACTATTTTAATCCTAATTAAGATGTTCCTTCCTGGCATCTCGCAAAACAGAAAATTAGAATAAAAAAGTTGGTGACATTTCTAGAAGTAGGGTCAGCAGACTCAGATTGAATCTCTCTAACTCAGAACTGGGCATGTTTTGTTACGAAACTACCATTTTTAATAAATTGATATTTATCCAGTCTCCTCCCCAAGTTCAGAAAAAGTTAAGGAAAGGTTCTGAGGAAAAGGATCAGGAACAGGTCAAACTCCGGTGGGAGGAATGGAGGAATACACTGAGAAATAACCTCTGGCCTTCTAAAGGAAAAGTGTGTGGAAGGGAGGGTGTTGTCCCCAAACAGGAATATTCAGGGACTGTTGCCCTGTAGATTTTAGGACCTCGGCATAGGAAGGAGTAACTAGGTGTGTTCCTCAGTGGTGGATGCGCTTCCATGCTTAGAGTTTCCTGTACGGAATTTGAAAACCTGATAAAGCTGTTGAGGCATATTCTGGGTGCTCGTCATCACTTACATAGATGGAGAGGTAGGCTGCTCTAACACCCCCATCCCATCCATCCCACCCTGAAAGTCCCACTCCGCCCCCAAGCCCTCCTAGCCCCCAGCGATCTCAGCGGAAACTCTGAAACACACATTTAGATGGAGTGTAGACCTCTGGGTCTGTTTGTGAGCTGACATTCTACCCGCTGTCAAGAATTTCTTAGCAAACAGTTTGAAGCATTAGCTAATGGATGTTACTTACTTCATCTGAAGGGTTCAGTTAGATAACCCACGCTCAGCAAATGAGACATTTCCTCTCCCTTGGACCTCACATTCCTGGTAGGCCTTCTGTTTTCAAATATCAACAAGCCCATCCTCCTACCCCCCCCACCTGCCCTCCCCCCCGCCTGAGAAAGATGGGAGGAGAAAAGATTGAGGGGAAATCCAGAGATTAAGCATCAGGGCTCCTTAGAAGAACCTTCCCAGATGAGGGGAAAAAAATAGGATTTGGTTTGTGGTGATGTGGAATATGGAGATTGTGGGCATGAAAGCAGTTTTTTTTTTTCCTTCCAATTTTAAAGCTGGAAGATCACATGAATAAGAATGGCTTGTGTTGGCAGCAGTGGAAATGACATTCGGGAGAATAGAGAAGCTAGACTGTAGCCAGAGGGCTAGACCCTGAGTTTTCCACATTCAACCCAGAAGCAGCAAGATTACGGGGTCTTCCTCCCCATCCGGGCACATCCTTGGTTAATACTCTCTGGAGCAGAACTCAGAAAGTGGGGGGACGGGGGAGGGGATGACATAACCATTAATTCGCATGCAAAACTCTGTCAATTAGAAGACCAATAAACAGGCATCTTAATGGGACATTATGTGGCAGATTACTCTAATCTGCTTACCATATTGATTTCTGAGCGTTCTCGATTTGTTTATCAGAACAAAGTTTTTCTCTTTTAATTAATTTGTAAATTTGATGCTATGTTCTGCGGCCTTTTGAGGTGTATAATTTTACATTGTAAGAGATTCTCTACCATAATTAATATCGAGCCAGTTCTGGTGAGCTGTTTTAACAAAATCCAGATAACACCGACCAAGTCCACGCTATCAGATATAAAGTTGGGGTTGCAGAAAAGATGGACAGAGAGATGGTGTAAGGGAGATATTTGCTTGGATTCAATCTAAATACATCTCAAAAAATTGTAAAATAGAATCTACCAGCTAAAACTAATGAGCACAAAACTGCATTGATTTGGCCCAGGGTGGACAAACAGAACATCTGGCATATTTGGCACCAATGACACAGCTGGCATTGTTGGAAACGGTTCTGCAGAAGGTACAGATGCAGAAATGGGAGAATTGGTACAAACAGTGCAGATGGAACAGTTGGAACAGATGACAGTGGGCAGAGCTGGCGATGCTGGCACAGGTGTCATAACCTCCACAGCTGGCACAAGTTGTGACAATCCTGGGATTTCTGAGTGCTAGGCACATGTTCCTGTTGGCTCCGGCTGCAGCGAGATAAGAGCATTTTATAATTAGTAAATGTGCCATTTAAAAAAGAACTTTTCTCCCCTCCATCCTTAAGGACATCCACCTCCAACTGTTAAAGCTTGGAATGCAGAGCATTTTTGCAAATTAGAATTTCCCCGAGAAAGCCATAATTGATAAATACAGATTTCATAGAAGAGGCAATTAGATATTTTTTTGTTCTGGTACTGATGAAATTCATGAATGGGATTTCTTCATGGGAGTTCTGTGAGAAATAAAGGTCAGGGTTTTGGAAGCGAAAGTGAGCTTTGCATTTAAGTGAAATGTATTTGTTATCAAATTAGAGGGTTATTTGTTTCAGAAGTAGAATGAGTATTTCCCATTTGTATGCGGTTTCCTGTAGAATCACACTTGAAGATGGGGTATGAAATTGGAAACCTGTCTACAGAACAGGTTGGAAAAAGGAAAAAAAAACAAACGCTGGAATACAAAATATGGAGAAATGATGATTTGACACTCTCAAATACCAGTGGGGTTTGGCTCCAAGTTCATTTAAAAATTCTATAATCTGGGGCTTGAATTAAGAATACAATATAGCATAATCTTTTGGGCAGTGGTATTTTATATCAGATGAAAAGTTGAAAGAGCAAAGCAGCTTGTTGTGAGTAAGTAGAATCACATTTTTTTACATTTATTGTGTGTGTGTGTGTTGGGGGAGTGTGTGTGCACGTGCATAGGCACCCTTGTGCCTCAGCGTGTCAAAGGAAAACCCTTCAGAGTCGTTTCTCTCCTTCTACTGTGTGTGTCTTGAGGCTCAAATTCAGGTTGTCAGGCCCAGCAGCCTTTACCAGATGAGACATCTCAAGCTCCATGTTTTGTGATAAATCCTTTTTATTATAACCCAAATCTGTTCCCTTCACAGGAAAGTTGAAAAAAAAAATGCCTAATTATAAAATAATAAAAACCTAATAAGGGAGTAAATAATGAGCTTTTAAATTTCAAATAATGCTGTCATAAATATAGTCGATGCTCCTTAAATTCTTGTTGAATGAATGAACCTCTAGTCTCTGTGAATATTAGTATTCATAATTTTTAAACAGCAATAGCCACCCTCAGGGAGGTAACAAAGCTGATCAACCTGCGGTCTTGCTTAAGGCCTCAGATTTTATAGTAAGAATCATTACATCTCAATGCTTAGCTCTGTTCCTTCCCTGCAGGGCAACCACGGAAGGGAACACTAGCTGATGTCACCTTCTCTGTGTCCCTGAGTGAGGCCCAAGTCCTTTAAGTCTCCCAGTTTACCCCGGGCTGAAATCAGCTTCCGGCCAGCACCAGCACCACACAACAATCCTGAGACTTTAGGGAGGAAGCCAGGACAGTAAGGGTTAATTGCCTCATTGGGTGTCAAGTTCATGACCATCGAAAACATGTGGTCTCGGTTTCCAGATGGCTCTGCATATCGTTACCTTTACTAATAAAAAACACCGTCTAAAGTCATTTAAACATATCTGATTTCAATTTCCCCATAGCTTCTACTTTGTTCTAACCTCGTGTTGAACCCAATAAAACAGTTCTTCACTACTCGGAGATTTAATTCTATCCATTTTTTTTATTTCATCTTTTGACTGATCTGACAAAAAAAGTTTCTGCTTAGAACAGATAAAATACATTCATGTGTTGCCTGTGTATTTTTGTGTATGACAAAGAGCAATGAAGGGAGAGAAGGGGAGGCAAGAGGACTTGCTGTTCCCTCTGGGCACGAAGAATGTGACAGATGGGTCAGCGCGCAGGAACAGGCTGGAAATGTCCATCTTCGCTTGATTGAAACACTACTTTGTGGCTGAGACTCAGATGAACATTGCTTCTAATCAATAAGTATTGAATGAAAAATGATCGGTTCAAGTGTAACGAACAGGGGGTGTCTCTGGGCTTTGGCGTTTGAGGGTGGGCACAAGTTTTTCAGGAGGAGGAGTCTGGGGGGAGCCATTCCTTTGAACCTCTGCCTTCTTTAGGAATTAAACGCAAATGAAACATGAAAGATGCAATCTGCCGCAGCGATTTGATTTCCCTGTCATTGTCCCCGCCACTGTCTATTTCTAAGCACATTGAACTTTCCGATTTATTGGCGTCTCATCTTATGTAAATGTCCTTTTCCTTCTGTTAGCTCCAAGACATGGGGGTGAGCTTTTGTTCCACCCTTCAAACAGCCGCTCAGTGTTGTGCCTCTCTGCCCTCCCTAGAGGGGTTGGGGGAGCTGTGTGTGCTTGGAAATGCAGGATGGGGTGTGAGTCGGGAGTCCTTTTATGTGCAGCAGCTTTACTCCTCTGCACAGGGTAACTGGAGGTGCACGTATTCCTGAGCATAAAAAGAAATCTGTTGTATTGGTGAGCTAGTGAATAAAATCAAGACAGCATAGCCACCTAAAATAAAACCACTGGCACTGCAACAAAGACCCAAGGGAAATATATGTGTATATATATAGTTTAAAACTTAAGGCACACTTACATCCAGACATCATCTTCGACCTTCCTTCCCTATGTTCTCCGGGTGCATCCCTCACATTCCCTTAAACCCTCACATCACTGCTCTTCTGGAGTGAAGAGCTCATGTGTGGGGTGGAGCTCCTTCCCGAGAGAGGAATGTTTTCCCTCCCTCCATCTACCATGGGAAGTGTGTGTTGACAAGGATGCCCAGACTGGAGCTGGGATGCCCATGTGGTAGAAATCTTACCTAGCAGTCTTGAAACCCAGGAATCAGTTCCCAACACTACATAGACTCCTGCACAGAGATGCAATGACGTAGCTGTGAGTGACTCTACTCTTGATGGAAATAGGGCAGGAGACACAGGTAAAAATTAGGTGATTTATTTTTTTCTTAAGAAAGGGCCTCATGTAGCCCAGGCTGGGCTTGAATTCACTATATAGCTGAGGATGACATTGAACTCCTGACCCTCCCGACTCTACCTCCCAAGTGTTGAGATTACAGACATGTACCACTAGGCTCAGCTCTAGGTGGGGTTTGCTTTGCAGTCATATACAAGTGGTGTGTATCGTGTTCTTCATAATTTGATGCTGTTTTTATCCAGTGCACCTCAAAGCCTAGGGTTCTGGGCTGTGGTTATTACCACGCAGGAGCAAGACGGAGCCTTCTACCAATAGGGAAAGAGGAAGACTATTGTGTAACAGCATCTCTGTAGGTCGTACTTTCTTCCCTATGCTCTCCACCTCTTTCACTACAGTAACAGACCTCAACATCACCAGGCTCTACAGAGATGTCACCACCTTGCCTCAAGGACACTGAACAGGAGGTGAGCCCTTGCTGTCTGTGCCTTAGACACCATGACAACGGCAACTCTTAGAAAAGAACACATTTAACTGGGGCTGGCTTACAGGTTCAGAGGGTTAATCCATTACTGCCATGGCAGGAAGCATGGCAGCGTGAAGGAGACATGGTGCTGGAGAGTAGCTGAGAGATCTACATCTGGATCCACAGGCAGCAGGAAGAGAGAGTGACCCTGGGCCTGGCTTGAGCATTGAAACTCCAGTGCCCACCCCCAGTGACACACTTCCTCCATCAAGGTCGCACCTACTCCAACAAGGCCACTTCTGGTGACCAAGCATTCAGATCTATGAGCCTGGGGGGAGGTGTCATTCTTATTCAAACATCTTGTTTATTTTCTAATGTGAACCAGAATAGTTCAGAATTGAGGGTATTGGGCTGTTGTTTCATTGCAGCTTAGACTGATCTGATTGATAATTGTTTATCAAGTATCTATGGGATAGGATGTGAACAAACAGATTAAATGGACTGTAGAACTCCTGACTTTTTTTTTTTTTTTTTTTTTTTTTTTTTTTTTTTTTTTTGGTTTTTCGAGACAGGGTTTCTCTGTGGCTTTGGAGCCTGTCCTGGAACTAGCTCTGTAGACCAGGCTGGTCTCGAACTCACAGAGATCCGCCTGCCTCTGCCTCCCGAGTGCGACCTCCTGACTTTTAAAAAAATGTTTCAACCAGCACTTGGGAGGCAGAGGCAGGTGGATCTCTGTGAGTTCGAAACCAGCCTGGTCTACAAGAGCTAGTTCCAGAACAGGCTCCAAAACCACAGAGAAACCCCGTCTTGAAAAACCAAAAAAAAAAAAAAAAAAACAAAAAAAAAACAAAAAAAAAACATACAAAAGAATGTTTGCATCTCCTGTGTTCATCACCTGGGCCAATTCTGAACAACAGTGTGGTGACTGTGTTTTGTCTCTCCTCCTGCCGTGCCTGCCCACCCTCAACACACACCCTTCTCTCTCCTCCTTCCCTGAAGTATTTTAAACCAAACTCCAAATGTCATTTTACTCTGAAAGATTACAGTGTTCATTCTAATTGAGAAAAGGCAGCTTAAAATTCTAACCATCAGATGACAACAAGGCAGCCTATCTTCAACACCATCTAATTTCTGATGTATCTTGGAAGTCCCCTGCTTATCCCAGAGGTATGGTTGTACTGCTGGTTTGTTCACATCAGGACCAACCAAAGGTTAATGTTTCTTTCTTTCCTTCCTTCCTTCCTTCCTTCCTTCCTTCCTTCCTTCCTTCCTTTCTTCCTTCCTTCCTTCCTTTCTTCTTTCTTTCCTTCCTTCATTTCATGGATTCTTTGGGTCAGTTGGGCCTTTTGTCCCTAGGCTCTTAGATTGTGCTTTGGTTTGAATGTGAAATGTCCCCCTCCCCCATGGGCTCTTGCGTTTGAACAGTCTCCAGTTGGCGGTGCTATTGGTAGGTAGTGGGAGCTTTTGGATGTAGGGTCCAACTGACACATACAGGGTCCTGGGGTGGAGCTTATGGTTTATAGCTCTTTCTAGTTCACTGAGACTGTAGACCCCACCATGCCTTCCCTACCATGATGGATGCACCCTCACAAACCACGAACCAGAAAAAATCCTCCCTCCCTAAAACCGCTATTGTCGTGACCATGAGAAACATAATGACTCCAGCCTAGTCCCCTATCCCACAGGTTTCCTTTGTGACATTTCTGCAGGTCCTTCCTGTGGAATGGTGTTTAGAGCTTGCACCTACTGGGTTTAGGGGAGATTTTTAGATGGGAACACCTCGTGGTTGGTGCTCGCTCTCCGTTCCTTACTGCATCACTTTGTGTGGGGGCAAGCTACCGGGTTATCTCACTTTTAGGGACACTGAGATTCAGTGAGTCCAGATGGTATGATGGCTTGATCACTAAGCCTCTTTCCACAATGTCATCTAGGAGACACAGCTCTGGATGTGTGCTTCCTGGAGGCAGTTTCCAGAGACCTTTAACTGAGCAGAGAAGACCCATCCCGAAAGTGGGAGACCAAATGTAAAGGGGGAAGGAGGAAGCCACTTGAGCATGGACCTCTGTCTGCCTCTGCTTTCTGATTGTAGGTACAATATGACCTTCAAGCCTAGGTTCCTGCTGCCATGCCTTCCCTGCCACAACGTATTGCTCCTCTTCTTCAACCATAAAACAAAATAAATTCTTCTTCTCTTTTGTTATTGTTGCAAGGAATTTTGTCACAAAAGGATGTACTATTACCAAGGGTCAGTGTCAACTTGTATATACACACACACACAGATTCCTTTTTCCATAGCATGTTTCATATGTGGTTTTGTCACCTATGTATCACTGGAGGCTAAATATAGATAATAGCATGCTTTCCATGTTCAAATGTCCAGACCATTTGCAGACTGACACTGAAGAATCACTTAGCAATTGCAGGGATCAGTCAGGGTCAATATTTGTGGTCTGGTTAATCTCAGTTCTACTGTATTCAAAGTAGATAGATATGTATCCTTTTCCCAAAGGGTTGGTATTTTTGTTTGAGATAACCTTATGCCCAAGTGAATTGAATTAACCTTTACTCTGTTGTTTATTATTTAGTAATTCATCATTTGATTATTAAATGTTTTTTCATTTCGTAAATCAGGTATTAAATGACTTGTTTTTTCTTTACATCATTGTTAAAAAAATTGGAAAATAAAGCAAAATGTTTAGAAGTTAAATGGCAGACTAATTCCAGAATATAAACTTTAATTTCAAGATTGAAATCTTTGTAGAAAACATACCTACAAGATTTATTTGATTGTTTGAGATAGATTACTGCTAAATAAATAAAATAAAAAAAAAGAAATCAGGCAATGGTGGTGCACACTTTTAATCCCAGCACTCAGGAGGCAAAGGCAGCAGGATCTCTGAGTTCAAGGTCAGCCTGGGCTACACATAGAGAGAAACTTTGTCTCTAAAAGCAACAACAACCAAAGTATGTGCAATTAAGTATTTACTAGTAATTTAATTTTTAAGCTTATTATGATGACAATGGTTTTAGTGCTGAAGATTAAACCTAGATCCTCATAAATGCCAAACATGTGTTCTGCTATCAAGTTATATCCCATGCCATCAAACATTTCTATATTTATGTTCTTATAAATTTATTTGAAAATTAAAGCATTAATATCACTAGATGAGGATTAACGAATACAAAATTGAATGTTTCCCAACGGTGTTTGATAGCAATCCTAGGTGCTCTCAGTGATAATAGTTCCATGAAATCTTAGTTATGTGCTGATAGCTACATGCAGCTTGAGGTTTTGTTTCCATCTTTCAATCTGATCATTGCTGCAGCTTGATTGGAGGAGGCCTGTGTCCATTAACAACGTTGAGAGCTATGGGGTTGAGATAACACGCAGAAGACCACATAACCAAGAGAAAGCAAGCCAGCACCAGGCTCAGCGCTCAACCTCGTTTGCCTGTATCTCACACTGTTCTACAGATGTTCTGGAGCATCTGTCTAATACGGAGGAGACTTCTCATTGGAGCCCATTCCACCTGCTTCAGGGTTCCAGGAAGCCTGGGTGTTAAGAGTTTCCCATGCTCTATTTTCAGTTTATTTGACGGTGGAAATACTCGCTTGACTTCAGTAATCCTTAGCTCCCTCTGACATCTATCCACACCTTTTCTCTTCTCCCCTCTCCCTCCCTCATCAGAAGGGTGGAATTTTATGTGGAATTTTTGTTTTCTACCTTCCTACTGAGAATAGGAAAAAAAAAGTTGGAGAGAAGCAAAGGCTTTTGTAAAGTGTTCCTAAGATGATCTAATGTGAGTCTCTCCTCTAAAATATGAAAAGGCTTTTCCTGGCCTTCGTCTGTTTACTGCAGTCTGTGCCTTCTCCTTCATGATGCTCTGGCAGCCTATGCTGGGAAGGACCTGCTTCACTAAGATCCACAAGTTTTAACATGAGTTATTTTATTGCCTTTTTATTTTGTTCCTTTATTTTTTTAAGCTACCTAGAAATCACAGAAATCACTCCAATTTTATATATTTAAATGGAGATATACTTTATTGTGATGTTTTCTTAGCTTTACCACAGATACTCTGCTTATTAAACTTGAGAAAGGATGTATCTTCATTTTCCAGCTTTCCGTATTAGAGACAGAGACAGTACATGGTGTTTTCAGACGACTGCTTGACTGGTCAAGGAGGAACGTGGAGCTACTGAGGCTGAAGAAGAAAGAGGGTACAGAAATCCATCTCTTCAAAGTCTTGTGGCTTCTGGTTATTGTCAGAAAGATTTTGCCACTTATTTCATTAGTCTTAAACAATAAAGTGCAATGTATTTAAGTTATGACAACAACAACCAAAAATCAGAAAGAGAGAGAGAAATGAAAGGAAATGCCTTGCAAGCAATTGTTTAAATACCAGGGTGTGATTAAAAATAAAACAAAAACAAACTCTGAGAGTCTTTAAGAAAAACAAAACACAGGAAAAGCCATGGCTGCGGTGATCAGGAGTAGCCTGTGAGAGAGGCTGGAAACACAGCCTGCATTTCCATCCCTCCGTCTTTCTTTTTAGCATCCCCCTGTGGGAGTACACTCCCTCGAGAGTTGAGATCTTTTTATCATCTGACTAGAATTTGGGCCATCTTCTTTCCTCTGTCCTTCTCAGCCCCCATCTTTGCAATGACAGACTGCATTCAATAATTGCCGTCTTTTGTAATTGTTCTATCTCCAAATTGGCTGATTAGGGAAGAGACACAGCTGTCCATCAAAATGGTGTAAAGTGGCTGAAACAAGCATCCCATGAGCTGGAGAAAGTTAATTGCATTTTCCCAGGCTATCCCAGGAGGAGAGGCACTAGGAAAGGCTCCGGGAATCCCTGTTAATGCTGGTTGGGTTTTGCTTTTTTTTTTTTTTATTCTGAGCATTTCTGTTTGTAACCTGGGGGGGGGGGGTGCAGTAAACAGCATGCTAATTAGATTTGCAGATGAAATTAAATCAGAAAGGATTTGGAAACACACCAGTGAATAAAGAGAAGTGCTATGTGGAATTTCTAAGGTTAAAAATACGCGCAGGATCAAATGAAGTGAGAACGAAATCAGACAGGTACAACCCCAGTGCTTTGGAGAGGTGGGGTGGACTGCAGAAGTCAGCATTGAGAAAGGAAGGTCCAGAGAACAGCGAGACCAGCAGGGCGGAAGACGGCGATTAGACATGTTTGCAATATACTGTGGAAGCTAATGTGATTTGGGGGCTGTATGCATAGAGACATCACATCACAATGTGAGGGAGACATGGAGTAATTCGGTGCATTTGGCAAGACCACCCTAGAATATTGTGCTCAGGTCTTGGGAGCAGGGAGATGGGAAGGAAGACGGTCAAATCAGCATAGGACAGCAAAAATGATCAGCATGTAATGGCTGGCTTATGAGGAAGTGGACTGTGTGACCCGGCTTGAAAGAGTCACAAGAATGACACACTTATATTTAAAAGTATTCTAAAGGACTCTAAATCAGTGTGTCACAGAGACATAGACACATTGTGTGTTTTTTTTCAGTGACGCTTAAATAGGTAAATTTATGGAGCCAGTATACATGTCCATCTAAGGAGGATAAAGAATATGTGGTATGTAGGTAATATATGGTGTGTAGGGAAAGGATATTTTTAGTCATAAAGAAGTTATGTTATTTGTAGGAAAATGGATGTGACTGGAGATAAACACATTAAATGAATTAAAATTAAACCAATCACATAGAGACAAATTTAATGTTCTCTCATTTGTGATTCCTAGATTTTTATAGAGATACGCAAAATCATATATCCATCACTACATGTGTGTGTTTATTGTTCTCTCATTTGTGATTCCTAGATTTCTATATAGATACACAAAATCATATATATATCCATCACTACGTGTGTGTGTTTGTTTACCTGGCCTGAAAATACAAGCAAAACTTTAAGGAGACAAAGGAATCCAATATGGGAAGAGGGATGGAAGAGAAAAAGGAGGGATGGAGGGAAAAAGGACATGAGGGGGGATATACTTCACATACAACATAAACATGTGTGAAAGCTTTCAAAGTAACAGAGAGTTGGATTGGAGGAACCTTGTATGATTGGCTAAAGCTGCTCCCAGAAGCCATAAGGTTATTAAATGAAAATCCCGTGCCAGAGATGGGCCACCTCCTTATGAGTTGTTGGCTGCCAAAACAGTACAAACCTTTCCACTGCTGTTGGTTGCCAACCAAACTAGATGGTGAGGCCCTGTTGCTGAAGACAACACATGCTTTGGTGGCAGAACATGGGGAAATAAAGCTGGACCTCATCTGGAAGCTTCCTCCCTGCTGGCTAGATTTCACGGTGCCAGAAGGTGCCGTGCAGGCCATAGGGGGAGAATTGTCATCACCAATCTTACTCAATTGTGGACCCTGACTGCGGCAATCCTGACTTGCCAGGCACAAAGTGCCCATGATGCTATAGTGGTGTGACCGTTAGGAGGTAACCACTTTCCAATTGGATTTGAGGTTCTTGCCATAGGAGGAAATTTATGTCTTGCCAAAAGCCTGTGTCTGGGAAGGTCAGTCCCCCTAGTGGAGAGGCTACTGTTAGGCTACATGGATGAGACATGCCTGTTGAGCTGCTTTCTAAATATGCACATTTGTGCTCATAAATCATGCTGCCAGTTTTTGTCAGAGAAGCTTCCTTTTGCAGTAGGGGAAAGTTAACAGCCGTTCAGAGCCCTGCAAATAACTGACTGTTGCATACTTAGCCCTAAATGAAACATCTGTACCACCCTACCCCCTCAGCTCAGGGAACATCACAGAAGAGGGAGTGGGCATTATTTAAGAGCCAGAGGAAACGGTGCTATGCTGTGGACTGTGTGTCCCCGGCGTGACATGCCCAGTGTACTCTTGAACTCTCGGCAGCTGTGATCGCCCGTACGAGCCCTGTGCTAGACTGAGTCAGCTAACATCTCACTACGGAGGACAGAGGGACTCACAAGGGCCTGCTCACCCCTTGCCATCTATAACCAGTCCATGGTTGCTGGGGGAGGGAGAGATGTTTTCTGCCAAATTTCCCATGCTCCTGTAAATAATCCTTTACCCATATTCCTGTAGGTAACACTCACGTCCTGGTTAGTTTTATGTCAACTTGACATAAACTAGAGTCACCAGAGAGGAATGAGCCTCACCTGAGAAAATGCCTCCATAAGACTGGGCTGTAGGCAAGCCCATGATCATTAATTAGTGATCAATGGGGGAGGGCACAGCCCATGGTGGGAGGTGTCACCCCTGGACTGGTGGTCCTGGGTTCTATAAGAAAGCAGGCTGATCAAGTCATGGGGAGCAAGCCAGTAAGCAGCACCCCTCCATGGCTTCTGCATCAGCTCTTTTAAACATGAAAATATATTATATTTAAATATAATACAAAACTCCAAAGCCTGCCACAAAAAAATATGAGTATTTATGATTCAAGTATAATTGTCGTAAGAATGGAAGACTAAAATTGACATGAAGGAACACTTCCTGAGACTCAGAGGGTTATAAGCAGCTGATTAAACTGTCTTTTGGGGGAGTAACAGGAGGCTCCTGGATGTAAAATAAAATGCATCACTATCATGCTTCTCATTCCAAAGTCCTTAGATTGGCTTTGGCTGTGACCCTATGCCACTGAAGAGTGAAACGCAATTTCTTGTCTGTCAGAAACCCCAGTTCTCCAAGAGCCTGGCTTCTCGACACAGTTGCTCATGTGGTTTTAGTGTTCACCCACCAAATGCTTTCCTCAGTCACTTAGCTCTTCCCTTCCTTTCCTTGTGCATACCTCTTGATGTGTGCAAAAGACGGTGACCAAGTACAGCACCTGAACCGCCAAAGCATCTCCGTGCACGGGACTCTCCAATCAGAAGACTGGCTTCCGGTGGCATAGAAGAGATCAATCTAATCTAAAGAAAAACCTCAGAGTGATAGCTGGAGGCACAGCATTTTATATTAGGTAGTGAAGCTAATTTGGTCTTAAAATGTTATGCTGCTGTGCTTCTTAAATTAAAATTCACTTCTGATGTAAATGCAGAAGATGGAAATATGGAGAAGGAATGTGTGGTATGTTTTTTTAAGTTTTTATTTAGAGCCCATTCTTACAGGAAGTATTAGAAAAGAAAATGATTTTATTCTGGAAGGTTGGAGAGGTCATTATCCCTAGGACAGTTACAGGAAAGGTCTATGATGAGCACTGGCCTCATAAGACTCAGGGAAGGTGAGATAATTTTCCCCCCAGAATAGAGATTGTAGAGGACCTTGTCCTAATTGTCCTAGTGATTATTTGATAAATCTTGATTTTCAATGTTGTCATCTGGAAAATGAACATGGGGGAGTGTATTGCTTTCAAGGTAATTAAAGAGTCCACTGACAAGTGCTGCATTAACATTTCAGTATTTAATTAAATCTGCCCGAGAGGAAGCTCTGATTCCTAAATCACTGGCTTTCTCTTCCTCCTGCTCACAGAGGTGGGAGAGCATTCTCGCGTGGTCTTCCATCGAGGAGGCTCTCCCCGTTCTTGTCTTTTTGAGATGTTATAAGAAGCGCAGTCAAAGCCTTAGACAAAACAAAAGCAAGCAACAAAAGGAAAAGACCCCACAAACAGAATGCATTCATCTCTTAAATACCCCTCCATTGGTTACTTAGCGTAACAGTTTGAACCACATTCTAGAAGAAATCAGCACTTTAAAACCGGGCAATGATACTTAACACTTAAGCGAGCGATTGTGCACAGCAGTTTTCTGGGTTTCATTTCACACTCAAAGTTCATCAGTTCATCAAAGGGATGTGTGTCACCCCTTCCTCTAGCTTCTGCGTGTTAACACTGGCCTTGGAATTTTCAGCTCCTAGCAGAAAACCTAGCTCTAAGCACCTCGTCTTCATTTAAGTTCATATCGCAAGACAAGGGGAAAGCTGTTATTTCTGTGAGAGAATTGATGGATTGTGTCTGGAATGTTGAATGTGTCTGTAACAGATTAACTTTCCTTTTCTGATACCAATACTTCATGTTAAAGCAATTAAACGCGTTACCCAAAGAAGCCTGAACCGCCGTTCCCGGGCCATCTTTGTCTTCATAACAGACGAGATGAAAGTCACCACAGATTTCAAAATAGGAGCACCAGAACTGAAGATCTATTTTCTTCTCTTTCTAGCTAGCTCTTGGCACAGTGTCTAAAACTTGATTTCTGAGTGCGGATTGGCTGCCCCTGTCTGAAAATTCAAGAACTGAGAAGGTAGAGGCTGAAGGATAGCAAACTTGAGGCTAGCTGCTGCTACACAATGAGATCCAGTCTCAAAAACGATAAAATAATAAAAGAAGGAAAGTTATTCCTTCCCATGAGTCTCTGCCTGTTTTCTTTGGCATCATTGATAATTTCTGAGGTAGGCTATTGGTGTTTAACATTGGAGGAAATATCTACCTGAAGAAGGAAAAGAAGGACCCTTTTGTCGTCCAATCCAGCCCGCAGTGCAAGGTGTGGACACATTACTCATCACCACATAGACTTACAATGGCCACCGTGGTCTGCCTTATACTGTAAGTGTCTATGTTCACAACCTTGAGCTCTGCCCTGGCTTCCTAGGTCTGATCACATGGGCGTGCTTTCTCCAACTTGAGTATTACACTCTTCTTCTACCTTGTCCTTTCCCTGTACTGTTTCTTCTGTCTTCTATCTTAATGCTGGGTCTTCACTTTCTCTAGACACCATTCTGAGCATCCTTGCAGCAGAAAGGACTGTTCCCATTTCAAACAGCCCTGGTGCACTCACCCTCAGGCCTCTCTCTACCACATTACCTCACATCCGACTCTCTCCTCTATATTTTCCAGAGTGCCCAATACAATACTCAGTGTGTATGGCCAACTGTATTTGACTCTGCCCTCCCCTAAAATGTCATTTTACAAGAGCAACAGATATGTCTGCTCTGTCTTTGGCATTATCTCGAGGGCCGAGAGTGACGCTTGGCCCCTAAAGGTGGGTCAGTATTCTTTGTTGGACAACATTTTAAAGGTAGACCTTATGACAAATGTTTATTTTTGGTTTGTTTTGGGGTTTTGTTTTGTTCTGTGCTGGAGACAGTCCTCAGCATTATGCCACTAAACTATACCTTCTTCCCTTCCTTCCTACCTTCCCTCTTTCCTTCCCCCCTTTCCTTTTTTTCTCTTAAGATCTCACCATGTAACACTGTCTGACTTAGAACTAGCTATGTAGACCAGGATGACTTCAGATTCACAAGACTTTTGCCTTCTGTCTCCCAAGGGCTGGGTTTAAAAAGACATGTGCTACCACACTGAAAGTACATTTCTTAGCTATAACTATGCTGAGCTATCAGAATATAGCAAGCATCATTAGCTTGAGCAAAACCATATAAATATTCATATGGATGATGTGCATACATGGAAAATGGCAACATATCAATGGATTGGTTCTTGTAGGTATAGAAGCAGTTGGAAGTCTAACCAAAGGATACCTCTGGAATGCCCTTGAAGCCAGCACTTTCATTTCTGTAATCGTTTTGGATCTTGTAAAACAATTATAGGACACAGAACACATTCTAGACCCATGGTGTGGGTTATTGAGTAGACCACATTGTGTAAGTTATTAACAGTGAAGTGGAATGAGGTATTGTCAAGAGAGATGCCAGGGAAGTCAAGGGAAAAGCTCTGATGTAGGTTCTGTTCTTAGTCAAAGCATATAATCAGAGTAAGATATCAATAATTATGCATGACCTTTCCCAAGTTATAGAGGCATGAAAGGGAGAATAAATCCATAAATAAACAGCGAAAATCCAGACTGTCTCAAGGCACATTGAACAGAAAACAAAAGCATTGCATTTCCCAAACTTCGTAAGTTTGTGTCCTCAGACTCCTGGCCAGCCATGCCATGGCCCTTCAAGAAGAAAGGACTCCATTCTAGGGCTGTTGCCACAGGGCAGTAAAGACTGAGGGCCCTTGTCAAGGTCAGATGTCATCCAAGGACAGGTACTTTAATATATGATGTCTCCAGATGAGGCTGTGAAGGATGTACTGTTACTATTTCTAATTTTTCAGATGAGGTGACTAAAATATACAAAGAGAAGCAAATTGTTCAAGATTTATCAGTAGGTAACAGAGACTATCATTGAAACCCAACAGGTGACCCATGTGGCTATGGAGACATGGCTCTCATCTCTGAGGATCCGTCTATCTATCTATCTATCTATCTATCTATCTATCTATCTATCTATCTATCTATCTATCTATCTATCATCTATTTCTATAGCTCTATAGTTAGAGCACAGGCCCACATGCCTAAGCATACATTCTACCACTGCGCTATATCCTGAAGTCCTGAGATCCAGATGTTAAAGATGAATGTTTTGGGCAGCTGCGTCAATAGAACCTCTTGTCACTGGAAGCAGAAAATGTGTATCAGATGTGAAAGAGTAACTTAAGGCTAATGGGCCATTAAAACACGTGACAAACATGACAGAAAGTATGTGTAGTGATCCAGGTGCCCTAGTACCTATAACACAAGAGCCAGGTGTGCTGTGCGGATCAGAACAGACTGCATTCACGATTTCCCAAGCAGCATCCAGCTGTCACCTTCTGCTGCACTCTGAAAGATTCTGGCCTTTAGCACTTGTCCCATGGGCCCTGCCCACTGGGAAAGATTGTGCAATAGATCGGAGAGGACACAAATATGAAAAGCAGCAGCCCTGGATTTGGATGCTGGCTCTGACACTTATGAGCTGCATGTTGACAAGGGACGTCACCTCTCGATTCCTCTCTTTCCCCACCCAGAGCTGGTGCAGGCCTGCCTTGGTTTCTTCTGCTGTTGCTGTTGTAAAACACCCCAACTAAAGCAATTTAAGGGAAGAATAGATTATTGTAGCTCACAGTTCCAGGTACAGTCTACCGTGATGGGGATGGACAGACAGCAGGAGCTTGAAAACATTGGTCCCATGACATCCACAGCCAAGAGCAAGGAACAGTGAATTTCAGACTTATGTGTATACTTGTGTTCGGCTCTCCTTTTCCACTCTTACACAGTCAAGAATCCGCTGGCCAGGGAATGATGCTGCCCACAGTGGACGGATCTTCCCACCTTGATTAATGCAGTCACAACGATCTGTTACGAACATTCTCAGAGGCTCCTTCCCAATTGACTTGGTCAAGCTGATAACACTAACCACCACGAGACAAAATTGATGAAATAGACCTGTGAAAATGCTTGGCACATGGAAGGCTCTCAGCTAAGTGTGAGCTCTCTTTCCCTCAAACTAGACCAAATCCTTACCTATATATAATTGAACTTATGCTTAAGATCTTTCCAGTGCTAAGGATTGAAATAAAAATCTTAAGTGTAGGAAACAAGAGGGTTGAAGGTGTTGCTCTCCGTGGTGGACTGCACACTGGTGTGGAAGGTACTGACTTTAACCCCTTGCACTATAGAAAACAAACAACAAGGCACAACAAGCAACTGTGCAAGAAAGTTTCCCAGCAGAAGGTGGGGAGCACACTCATTTTCTCATTTACATAATTCGTGCATAAAAATGAAGGCATCGGGCAGAATACTAATTCTGCCTCTGAAATCCACATCGTATGATTTTCCTATCAGGGCTATTGAAGCCTCAGACCAAGGCTCAGCAATGCACACATTTGATATGTGGCGATGGAGAACAATGCCCCACCCTGACAGTGGTAAGAGAGTCAAGGCAATCAAGCTGACTTCCCTCTTTCCAGAGTCCAACATTTGTTTCTCCAAGTACAGTGAGTTACAGAGATAGCATGTAATGTACCAATAATGAAAATAACTGCGAACAGCCTGGAAGTAAGTTGGGGCTACTTCCACCCACTTGGAGATGGATTTCATGTGCAGAAAGCCCAGCAGAATATAGCTGAACTGCTGCATCCGACAAATGAGGACTGGGAGGCAGCAGCTCTGGGCTGCGCCTCAAAGAGGAAACAAGATACTTCCTACCTCGCTGTCTCCACGGTGTAACGTGGATGATTGTAATAAACGCCATGTTCAGTGTGAGTCGATGCCTGCTGTTGATAACACTCAGTGTAACAGTCTCCAGCTTTCATTACAGGCTCCTGATGTTCTCCTGTGTGTCCTCATTCAGGGCACAAGTCACTGGTGGCAGGTGTTTGTTCATGTGCATAAATGTCAGCTTCTTAACATTCGCTTTGGAGAGGGAAGGGTGACAGACAAGGGTCCTGAACTTGCTGAGCCCAAGACCCTTTCTTAGAGCACTGGAGAGCTAGCAGCACACACACACACACACACACACACACACACACACACACACCAGAGCCACTGGGGATGAAGCCAGCCACAGCCCCTTTTCCTTTGTTGGTTAGGGACAACTCAGCACCCGTAGACACGCTCCAGATGTCTTGCTACCATCTGGCTGATGTAGACACACAGGAGGGCCCAGCCTCCAGGGACAGACAAGGAGACAGGAAGCCTAAGGCTTCCAAGTGGTGCCCTAGGGGTTTCCAGAGTGCTCTAATTCTCTGATTGAGTAACAGGGGTGTGCTGTTTTTCATGCTGCTTCCTTCCCTGCCCACTCCTCTTTTCTTGGTTGTTTGCTTTCTAAAGGTTCACTTAATCAAATGTCCCAGTCAATCACATGAGCATGGGATAACCCAGCGTGCCTGGCGCTGTCCAAGGTATCAGGACTGGTTGCTTGCTGCTTTGCTGTTCTGCGAAATCTCCTTAAACATTAATCGTGAATAATAAAGGATAATCGTGAATAAACATTAAAGTAACGTGATAGGCTTATAATCCAAGCTAGGATGAGGAAGGAGGATCCTTCTGGGTTAATGATAGAGTGAGTTTAACTTCAGCCTGAGCAGCTTAGTGGGACCCTGTCTCACGAATTAAGAGCCTGGAGCTGTAGTTCAAGTTCACTGGCTTAGCACGCATGGGGCCCTCAGTTCAATCCCCAGCATGGCACCCACACACAAATAAAGTTGGTGAGGTTGTGTTCATGGGAAGTTTTAAGATAGAGCACAGTAAAATGGGATCTTCGTGATTTTCCATGAAGCTGTTTTTCCCGTGTGTATTAAAGACTCTTTAAAAATGCATTAAATTGAAATGCATTCAGAAACAAGGAAATCCTTCTTAGACAATCAATAGTTATTGATCTGGGTCTGCTGTGTCACAGTTGTGTAATCTCGGGAGGGACTTATGTTAGGTATGGACGTGGTTCAGATTTCCAGGAAATTCCTGATCGAGCTTGTCAAGGAGACTCCATGCTCGCCACACACGAAACAGCCAAAGCCACATACAGGAAAGCGGCAAATATTTTATTTTTAAGACTGGTATGCTTAATCATAGCCTTGGTTAAAATAAAACCCTCATTATTTCTCCCTATTTTGTGTTAAATATACACATAAAATTTGCCACAAACCTTTACTATTTTAAAGGTGTGAGGTGTGTGTGTGTGTGTGTGTGTGCGCGCGCGCGTGCGTGTGAATTCTGGGCATAATTTAAAATCTGCCTCCCATGCGACCTTGAACTTATTTTTCTATTTCCTAGCTGCACTCATATCAATGTGTGTCCTCGCCAGCTGCCCTCCCATTACCTTCCTTCCCCCAGGTGACATTTGCACTGAGTGAAGTGATTTTTGTCTTCAAAAAGGGAAATTTTTCACAAATAGTGCTTCCCTTTTATTTCAGCTTGAGCTGTTTTCTCCTGGGAAAACAGCTTTTTGCTTGGCAAAAATGGATGTGAAGCATTGGCGAAAACGAAAGGCCGTTTTCATTGCAAAGAAAACTGCCTTTTGCTTTTGCCAAAAAAAGCAAAACATATGAGACAAACCCACAAATATTTCCCTGTTTGCAAACTCTGTGAAAACGTGATTTTTTTTTTCACCAGCGGTGAGAATATTTTCCCACACGACTCTGCTTAGTTCTAAAAATGATGGCCTCAGTGGTGGAAGTCACAAGTGACGTGTGTGACATCTCATTAATAAGATCGAATATCGTGCATGTTATTTTGAATATGTTGACTATATGTCCCCACCCTGTGTGGCATTGGAAGAGATACAGTCTTTGCTCGGCGAGGTGGTTGTCTCACCAAAGCGAAAAGGCACTGGCACATGGCAGGCCCCTGACCCTGGAAAACAATGGTCAGGGTGCTCAATGGGGCTCGAATATGGAGGAGTAGCTGAACGAACAGACTTGTGAAAACATCACTGGGAGAACAGATCACACTGGCTGGTGGAAAGAATCCTGAAATGATACAGGAGAGAACTCATTCCCAGCCCCAAATTCCTAGTAAGTGTCTGTGCACCTTTCTGGGATCCCGGCCTGTGGGAAAGGATCTAATGACCTGGCTGTTGGCATCCCTCTCAGATCAACATGCAGTGCCGAGACTTGGGGTGTGCTTGTAAAGTATAGAAATGTTGACCACTCAAGGGTCTTCCTCATGGACTCCCTCACTTTTCAACTATTCTGCTTAAGTCAGAATCTTTAATGACTTATGAAGGTGTTGAACAGCAAATTGAACTGGGAGTTGTGGTTGTGTGTGTGACCTTCCTGCATATCTTCATGTTCTGCCCCATCACCGTGCTAGCACTTCACGCTGCCGTGAAGTTGAATTCTTTTCCCTGGAGAAACAGGAACATTTGTTTATCACCTTTACATTATTACAACACTCAAAATATCAATACAGATGAGAGTCATTCAAAGCAAGAAATTAGCTCAGGGAAGTAGAGTGTAAATACATTTATGACATGCTGTCATATTTTTAAAGATTCAGTTTTAAGGCAATTCTATGATGAATGTTTTATCAAGTAAGAAAACACTCCATTAAATAAAGATATCTTCCCCAAATGAATTTAACTATTATAAAAGCTACTTTTGTTGAAGTAATTCTTTGCTGTTCCCAACACTCCTACTTCTCATTTAGGCCTTCTGTTTTGTATTTCCCTTAAAAGCTATGTTTGGGGGAGTGGGTGTGGGTGAGGGTGCGTTAGCCTGCGTGCAAGAGCACACGTGTGCACATGGGTGTGGCAGACAGAGCACAACCTTGGATGTGCTTGTCATTTTCAGGAGCTTCCCACCTGCTTATTTATTTATTGTTTATTTCTGAGACAGAATATCCTTCCTGGCCTAGAATTTACCAATTAGGTTAGCCTGGCTGGCGAGTGAGCCCCGAGGATCCACCCGTCTTCACGTCCCCTGTGATGGAATTATGTGCCCATGCTACTGCACTGGATTTTTTCCCTAAGGATTCTAGGGGTCCAACTCAGGTCCTTATGCTTGCAAGGCAGGCACTTTATCCACCGAGCCATTTCCTCATCTCTGTCAATCATAATCATAATCAGACTCCACACTAGACACATCCCTGCTTTATCCATTCATCAGTTACTTATCAATTAAATGAGAGAGTACCAGTTTCCTTAAACATTGTTTTCTTTTCAGGGCTATTAATTATATGCATTTAAATTTCTTATGCTATTTCCCATCCTCCCTTCTGTTTGGTGTTGGCCCCTGCATGACAGGCAAGTGCTGTACCACTGAGCCATACTCTCGACTCCTCTCCTGCGACTTCTGTTTTCTCTGAACAACTGCCTTATCATCTTAAGCTGTCTCCCAGGCTTTGTGCTTTCCAGGCAGGCTCGGGGTCAGAAGTGGGTCTGTCTCGGAAGTGAGCCAGTCCTGTGTCACATTCATGCTCACAGAGTTCTCTTCTCCCTCTTTTGGCGTCAGCTGGGATCACCCAGGGTTTATATCCCAGGAAGGCTCTGGCATGGATAGAGCAGGAAGGCGCTCCTGCCAGCTGTCCGCCTTTGCCTTGCTGTGCTTGGTGTCCCAGCCCGTGCTGGGGCTTTCCTGGAGTTATCTCTCGGCCCCAGTTCCCCCAAGCACTGCACTTGTGTCCTGCACAGCATGTAAAGAAACCAATAGAAAGAAAGACTCAAGAGGCTCTGGCTGTCCCACTGCGGGCCACACCCTATCACGTTAGCTTTTGGGGTTAGGCTCTGAGGTCTTTCAGCTTCAACCGCCCCCATCTCCTTTGTGGTACCTTTACCCAAGGGGATAAATGCCCTGTGCTGGTTTCCTTTTTAAAATTTTTAGATGAAATTTTTGGTTGTGAGCTTAGTCTTTGGAGACGGGGCCACCTCTCTAGCCCTTAAATAAAAAAAAAATTAAGTTACAATACTAAGTGATGGGTTTCATTGTACATTTTCAGATGTAGGTATCATTAAACTTCATTCTTTATCATTGTAGTTCCGCCTCACTATGCCCATTTGCTTCTGGAGAGAGGAAAACTACTAGGAAAGGGCTGGAGTGATGGCTCGGTGATAAAGCACCCAGCTCCCATCCAAGAGGCCCTGTGATTAGTCATTACCACCAAAAAGAAAACAGGAGAGTAAGGAGACCAAGGAACCGAGGAAGAATTCTGTTTGTTTTTCTGAGACAAGGTTTCTGTGAGAAACCGTCTTGGTTGTCGTGGAACTTGCTCTGTAGACCAGGCTGGCCTCGAACTCACAGGGACCCAACTGCCTCTGCCCCCTGAGTGCTGGGATTAAAGTTGTGTACCATAACCACCCAGCCTTGAGTAAGTTTTTTAAATGTGTGTAATTAATAGCCCTGCAAAGAGAGAAGTGTCTATGATAAAACTATTAGAAATCTTAGAAATGCAGTACACAAAACAAAGTCACCAAGAAAACGTTTACTGGACAGAATGACCAGAACTAACAGAAATAGAGGAAGATCTTCCAGTGAGCTGGAAGATCAAGCTGGAGATTCTCAAAGAAAGCAACCAGGAAAGGATAAGAGAAAGGTTAAGTGGCATTGAAGCAAATGGTCACCTTCAGAGAGCATCGTGGGAATTCCCAAACAAGAGGTAAAACCAAACAGGGAGAAAAATAGTTGAAGAAATTATGGCGTTGTCTTTTTTCTGAAAACACCTTTTCCCTTCAAAGACAGTGATCTTTTTCAAGACTTTGTGAACAAATTATGAATATGCCTTGAGATAATTTCAGGCTATGTCCTTAACCTGCCGTCCTAGTGTGCTCTGTCTGGTTAAGTTTAACCTGCCTTTAGGAGGACACTACAAACAACCCTCCTGGGCCTTGCAGCACTTCCCCTATGATCAGCTTTGACAGCCTAAGTTAATGCATAGCTTTAGTGTTCTGTTCTCTTCCATGCTCCCGCCCTGACCAGAGAGGGGGAGGGGGAGGGAGAGAGGGAGGAGAGAGGGTATGTGTATTGTGCTCTTCATTTATTGAAAACAGCCATCAGGTTGAAAGCAACCTTGAGCAGCAAATATCCCATCAATATTGGAAGCAATGTGTGGATGTGGGGTGATAACATCTGTGTGCAGCGTTGAGTGCAGTTCTGGGTCGGTTGGGATCAGTGAAGTCACCTCTTCCCTTGTGAAACTGTTGAAGATCTCTGTTTAAAAACAACAATGACAATGTGTCCCCATTTCATTCCCACACCATATTTTCTGTGTTGTTCAGGAAATACAGAACAGGGAGCAGGGACAGGCAAGGACAATCACACACACACATAAACAGACTACAGACAGGCCACAGTCCATAAACTAAGAACAGATGGAAGACACAGAGAGAAACAGAGAACTAGAATTTGGGTTCATTCCTGGTCTAAAACACCTCAAAAGGAAGTCTCCCCCCGCCCACCTCGATTCCCTCATGTGGCATCAACAATGTAAGAAATGGTTTCCCAGGATTAGAGAAAGAAGGGAGACTTCAGAGTCAAGGTTGTACCCAGTGCTAAACTGTCAAGGGGTGGTAAATAAGCGATGAGATGTGTTACACTCACATGGAAGAAATCAAAGCCAGAGAGAAAACTCTTCAAGTTTCTGGAAAGAGCAAATCACTTTAGTGGAAACAGGAATGAGGCAGTGGGTGGAGCTAGATGGGGGAGCGACCCCCTGGCACCTAAGGGCTCTGGACTCCACTATCTGTACTGAAAAGACTTTCCTTAGCAGGAACAAGAATCAGATGAATAGCAGGATTATTGATAGTCATGGAGAGATGATCTTCAAAACCACGAAGATAAGGAACTTGGAATCTAAGTGTTTATATTTAACCAGTATTTCATTTAAACGTGACTCTAAATGAAGATGTGATTAAGCATACTGAGTCTGAGGAAAATTAATGCTGATGTTTTATGCATTTTTGAAAGAATTCTTTAAGAAAGGAAATTAACCCAGGGGGGACAAAGCAGTAACGTTTCAGTACATAAAAACTACCAGCAAATAATACACCATGGTGAGCCTTGAAAACACCAGGTGAAGAAAGAGAGCCCTGAAAGCCGCACTTGTGTGGCTCCATTTATAGGCAATTCCCTATTTATCTAGAAAAATCCACAGTGATGAGAACCAGAGTAATGACTGCCAGGCCGTGGGGGCAGGGAGAGCAGCAGAGATGGACAGTGACCACTAATGGATATGGGGTAACGAATTGTTCTGGAACTAGAGCGTGGGGAGGGTCACATGACTCTGTGGCTAGACTAAAGTGGCCTGAAGTACATTTTGAAAGCATCACATGTATCATTTTGACTTTTTTTTTTTAAAGATTTATTTATTTATTATATATACAACATTCTGCCTCGATATATGCCCGCATGCCAGAGGAGGGCACCACATCTCAGTACAGATGGTTGTGAGCCACCATGTGGTTGCTGGGAATTGAACTCAGGACCTCTGGAAGAACATCCAGTGCTCTTAACCTCTGAGCCATCTCTCCAGCCCGTCATTTTGACTTTTTGAGACAAGACTTTATTATGTAACTAAAGCCAATCTCAAGCATGCCATCCTCCTACCTCAGCCTCTTGCATGCTGGAGTTACTAGTATGCACTACCACATCCAGCTAAAAATAGATTTTTAAAATAAATATGCCCAGAAAAGGAAGCAGCAGGAGTCTGTAGGGGCTAAAAGAGAAGGTGGTGGGGTGGTAGGTGACATAGAATGATACACATGTATGGGAATGCCACACTGTTTTCATTATTTTACACAGTGAGTACATGCTAATAATAGATGAAGGAAATGAAAACATAGAAAGAATGGCCTAAATATTATCTATGGGTGTCGGTGAAGCTTGGTAGTGGGGTGTCAGTTTAGAGCCCCAGCAAAGGTCCTTTCCCAAACAGTTCCCCATTTGGCTTTCTTGTCACGTGTTCCGGTTCCTCTCCTCCCTCTTCCTTCCTCTCTGTCTTTTAATATCTGTTCCTCTCCTTTCACAGTTCTCTTTCTACTCTCATGGTCTATACACACACATACACATGCACACACATGCATACGCATACACACATATGCACACATGCATACATACACATGTATACAGACACAAATTATGTGATTTGAAAGAAAATGGCCCCCATAGGGGGTGACACTATTAGGAGGTGTGGCATTTAGGATTTTGGCTATGACAAACAATACTGCTATGAACGTAGTTGT
This sequence comes from Chionomys nivalis, assembly GCF_950005125.1. Classification (NCBI taxonomy): domain Eukaryota; kingdom Metazoa; phylum Chordata; class Mammalia; order Rodentia; family Cricetidae; genus Chionomys; species Chionomys nivalis. Next base: position 17,352,104 of record NC_080090.1, on the reverse strand, counting down.
TGAGCACATGTCCTTGTGGCACGACTGAGCATCCTTTGGATATATACCCAAAAGGGGTATTACTGGGTCTTAAGGAAGGTTGTTTCCTAATTTTCTGAAAAATCATCACCCTGACATCCAAAGGGGCTGTACCAGTTTGTATTCCCACCAGCAATGGAGGAGTATTCCCTTTTCCCCACAACCTCTCCAGCATAAGTTGTCATCAGTGTTTTTGACCTTGGCCATTCTTACAGGAATAGGATGGAATCTGAGTTGTTTTGATTTACACTTCTCTGATGACTAAAGACGTTGAACATTTCCTTAAGTGTCTTTCAGCCAATTTAGATTTCTCTGTTGAGGATTCTCTGTTTAGGTCTGTACTCCATTTTTTATTGGATTATTTGTTCTTTTGATGATCAATTTCTTAAGTTCTTTGTATATATTTTGGAGATCAGACCTCTGTCGAATGTGAGGTTGGTGAAGATATTTTCCTATTCTGTAGGCTGTCTTTTTGCCTTGTTGACTGTGTCCTTTGCTTTGTAGAAGCTTTTCATTTTCAGGAGGTCCCATTTATTAATTGGTTCTCTCAATGTCTGTGCTATTGGGGTTATATTTAGGAAGTGGCCTCCTGTGCCAATTTGTTCAAGTGTACTTCCCACTTTCTCTTCTATGAGGTTCAGTGTGGTTGATTTTATGTTGAGGTCTTTGATCCATTTGGGCTTTAGTTTTGTGCATGGAAATAGATACAACTCTATTTTCATTTTTCTACATGTTGACATCCAGTTATGCCAGCATCATTTGTTAAATATTCTTTCTTTTTTCCATTTGATATTTTTTGCTTCTTTGTCAAAAATCAGGTGTTCGAAAGTCTGTGGATTAATATCTGGGTCTTCAGTTAGGTTCCACTGGTCCTCCTATCTGTTTTTATGCCAATACCAGGCTGTTTTCAGTACTGTAGATCTGTAGTAGAGTTTGAATTCAGGGATTATGATGCCTCCAGAAATTCTTCTATTTTACAGGATTGTTTTGGCTATCCTGGGTTTTTTGCTTTTCCATATGAAGTTGAGTGTACTATTCTTTTGAGGTCTGTGAAGAATTTTTCTAGGATTTTGATGGGCATTGCATTGAATCTATAGATTGCTTTCAATAAGATTGCCATTTTTACTATGTTAATTCTACCTACCCAAGAGCATGGGAGATCTTTCCACTTTCTGGTGTCTTCTTCAATTTCTTTCTTCAAAGATTTAAAGTTCATGTCATACAAGTCTTCCACTTGTTTGGTTAGAGTTATTCTGAGATATTTTATACTATTTGTGGCTATTGTGAAAGGTAATGTTTTTCTGATTTCTTTCTCAGCCCATTTATTGTCTGTGTACAGAAGGGCTACTGATTTTTTTGAGTTAATCTTGTGTCCTGCTACATTACTGAAAGTGTTTATGAGTTGTAGAAGTTCCTTCATAGAATTTTTGGGATCGGCTATGTAAACTATCATATCATTAGCAAACAGTGACAGTTTGACTTCTTCTTTTCTGATTTGTATCCCCTTGAGCTCCCTTTGGTGTCTTATTGCTCTAGCTAAGACCTCAAGAACTATATTGAATAGATATGGAGAGAGTGTTTAACCTTGTCTTGTTCCTGATTTCAGTGGGATCACTGTGAGTTTCTCTTCATGTAGTTTGATGTTGGCTGTTGTGTAGTGATGAGGTGAGCAGGCCTGCTTTTCATCCCGCCCAGCTGCCGCATGGCTAGCTTTACACCTGAAATAACAACACACAAATTGTATTCATTTAAACACTGCCTGGCCCATTATATCTAGCCTCATATATACTCACATCTTGACTAACCCATATCTAATAATCTGTATGCCACCATGAGGTCGTGGCTTACCGGCATGAGTCTAACCAGTGTCTGTCTTGGAAAGGGGAATCATGGCGTCTGCCCGACTCTGCTTTTTTTCTCCCAGCATTCTATTCGGTCTACTCCACCTATCTAAGTTCTGCCCTATCAAAAAGCCAAGGCAGCTTCTTTATTAACCAATGAAAGTAACAAATAGACAGAAGACCCTCCTACATCACTGTTGAATTGCTGTATATTGCCTATATTGTGTTTAGATGTGTTCCTTGTATCCCTGCTCTCTCCAAGACCTTTATCATGAATGGATGTTGTATTTTGTTGAAAGCTTTTTCAGCATCTAATGAGATGATCATGTGGTTTGTATTTGTCAGTTTGGTTATATGGTGGATTACACTGACAAATTTTTGTATGTTGAACCATCCCTGCATCTCTGGAATGAAGCTGACTTGATTGGTGGATGATGGTTCTGATGTGTTCTTGGATTCAATTTGCCAGTATTTTATTTAGTATTTTTGCATCAATGTTCATGAATGAGATTGGTCTGTAATTCTCTTTCTTATGGAATTTTGTTTTGTGAAAATTCTGGTTCTGTAGAAAAACTTGGTCCATGATAACTAGACAACCATAGTTTAATAGTACTGTGATGATTCTAGAATACTGTGTTAGAGAGATGACTGACAACCCACTCAGACTCACAGTATAGAAACAGGTGGCATTCTGGCCAGCAGATACAGGAAGGAGAAGAATGCCCCAAGGGATGCACAGTAGAGGAGTGGTACAGGAGCCGCCACTGCAAATGAAAAAATATTCATAAGATAGCCAAGGTCCTAAGTCCTGAGAAATTAGATTTTACATCAAGAGAACCATAATTAACTAATCAAAAAATTAAACCGAGTTAATTGTCACTAAACATACTCAGCTGAAGTATATAAAAAGATAAATGCACAAGATTATGGGGTCCTTTTCAGAATGGGCTGTAAGAAGAAAGACAAGAGTTAGGTATAGGGTGGGTGAAAAGTGCTTAGTGACCTGGGATGGCAACCCTGGCCCGTGGTAGCACTTGACTTCTTGTAGACTTTGTGTCTGTTGTCATGCTGTGAAGACAGTGTGTGGGAGATGATTGCACAGTCATAGTGGGGAAGTCTGAAGGTAGACTCATTCATCCCTTAAATTTGAACATCTAACTAACGACTATATGTGGCATTTTTATTAGTCACTAAACATTAACAGCCTTTGTACCAGGCACCATGTCACTGATGAGACTGGAGAGCTTAGCTTAGACCTGGACTGTCCCCTCTAACACATGGTCTTTATAAACAAGTAGACTGAAGCTAGAATCACCAGGTGACATACTTCTGGATAGTTCTGTGAGACTTGGTTTGGGGGGCTGGCAGAATCTTTAAGAGAGACCTAATCTTTAGGAGAGGAAGTTAGGTCATTGGAAGCCTGTTTTCCCTCTCTTTCCCCAGGGTGAATCATGCTAGGCAGGTGCTATACCCTGTTTATATTTTGCCAGCTCCCTACTAGTTGATGATTAACTGATTGATTTTGACACAGGTTATTACTAATTTATCCAGGCCAGCCTTGAACTCAATCTGTCGACTAGGCAAACTCTGAATTTGTGGTCATCCTGCCTTACCCTACTGAGTAGCTGGAATAACAGGGCTGAACCACCAGACCCAGATTTCAAAATAAAAGAACACATGGAAAGATTAGTGTGGAGGACGGGCAGGAGGGGAATGGGCAGCTTGCAGGTGAGAGGGCACAGCTTGAAACGGAACAGTAGGGAAAGAGCAGGAAATAGGCTGGTGTAAAGGATATACCCACAGTAAGACTGGAGGGGGAGGGCATTATGGTGGGCAGAGCATGGGGGAGGGAAAGGTTTAAGTCAGAGGGATGATCAGAAATGGTCCCTAGAGTACTGGCTTCAGCAAGGAGACAGAACCTGAAGACGACAGGTGGTGGATTATCATTACGGCTAAGCCCTTTCCTCTGGTGACATCTGCCTTCTGCTGCTAATAATCCAATTCTAGAGGGGAAGAGAGTTTCTAAACTAATTGGTGACCAGTAAGGGAAGACCCTTAGGTGAAATAACAGGAGCTATGTGAAAGTCTTGACCCAGTGATCGGCAGAAAAAAAGAGTCTGGATAGTTCGGTCTCAGAAAAATGTCCCTGTGTTACTGAGCCCCAAGCATCAACTATGACACCTTTTACTAGTGTTTCCTTCTGATACATCCTCCACACAGCACTGGATAATGAAGATGGCCTGGTTTCATTGCCTTTTGCTTTTTTTTTTCATACTTTAGACTTTATGAACAGAAGCCAAGAGGGCCAACAAAAAGACTGCACTCGGTCAGACAGGGATATTTACTGAGCTTGTAAATGTGGACTCTCCTGCCACCCTGAAGAAGGCAGGGTCACTCTACTGCTGTCCTGAAGAAGTGAAGAGCAAATTACTCCCAAGGAAAAATGCAGAAATAAAACTTCTTGGCGGTCTACACAATTGTATAGTCATCTAGGGAGAAACTGAGAGCATTATTACTTTTCAGGGGTTCCCATGGGCAGAAACTGGGGAGATGGGTTTTAGCCTCAGCATTCCCTCCCCCTCCCCACTTTTGGATCTCCATGAAGTTTGCAACCGACACACTGTCTACCAAGATAGGTCTACCTCATCACAGACTAGAACCAATGGAGGTAGCTGATGAGGGCTGAAACCTTTGAAACCGTGAGCCAAAATAAATCTTTTGTCCTTAAACCTTCCTCCCATGTCACAGTGATGGAAAGAATAACACAGCTCTCCAGTGCCAATCGTTTCCATGGGAACCTAAAAGGAGCCTGTGCTTCTGGTGTTGGGGTATTCCTGTATCTTTGCCTGGCTGTGGAAGAACATCTGCTGGGATGGTTCATCGGAACAAGCAGGCTAGCCTGGGCTCACCTTGGGTGTTACAAAATAGGTCAGCTGGTTCTCCTGGCAGCAAGGCAGTCCTGCATTGATAAGCAGTCCAGATGGGGCTGTGATAATCCCTGTCCTCCCGGTGTCTAAATCCTCTTCCTAGCAGACTTCTCTGGTGAGGGATCCTGCAGGCTAAGGGTGGTGGCGAGAAGAGGGCCTCGGGTTGAAGGATTGAGTGAGCCTGCCCCTTGGGAGGGTGTGCACTCACCGAGCTGCAGGAGTAAGCCAATGGTGACAAGCCTAAGAAGAGTTCACAGCCACTCTGAAGTCGAGGAGGACAGATAGCATGGGTGCTAAATGACAGCCCACATCACGGGGAGCCACTGAGGTGAGTGCTGTGGTCTAAGAGCTATGCATGATAATTATCTGGATAAATGATATGTTAGATCAGTCCGAGCTCTGCTGTGTAGGTGGGTCTGAAATGTCTCCAAAGGAGTGAGATTTAAAGTGAGCTTGCTTCTCGGCTCAGTGCTATTGGGAGGTTGTGGAACGTTTAAGAGGTGGAGCCTAAAGGGAAGGCTTTAGATCACCAGGGATTACAGAAGCCTGGCCCTTCCTGCTTCTGTCTTTCATTTTGTGACCATGAGTGAGCATTTTGCTCCGTGGTGTTCCCACCATGACGAGTTATCTTAGTTCAGGCCCAGAGCAACAGAGTCACCAACCATGGACTCTGAATCAGTGAACCAAAATTCCACCTTGTCTCTGTCTAGGTTGCCTCGGGTGTTTGGTTAATGCACATGGTTGATGGTCTAGTTGCTTTTGTCTCTGTGATGATGAGATAAGGTGGCAGAGGGCATGGCAGAGGAGACTGGCAATATGTGGCTCTAGCTGAGCCTTGGATTTGATGTGGATGTTTGGTTTTGGAGAGAACCGTAGGTATTGTTTTACTAAAACCAGTATTTAATACTTGATAATGATCATAGCTTTGCTTTACCCTCCTGTTCCACACTTTTCTCTTTAGACAGGTTTCACAACGACTCAGATTGGCCTCAAAATCAAGATCTTCTTGCTTTGTTTGTTTGTACCTTAGTTTTAAAGATGTTTCCTAGGCTGGACCCCACTTTTGGGCTCCAGAAATCCTCTCTCCTTAGCCTCCCCAGTTACTGGGATTTCTGATGTATATCACCACATTTGGGCTATAATTTTCCTTTCATTTCCATGTGTCCAAACAAGAACTTCCCCAGGGCGAGCAGAACTCAGTACAGTGGATGGGCACACAGCATCAGGCAGTTTGGCTAGGTACATTCACAGCCTTTGGAAGACTTCATGCTCAGTCCTTATTAGTGCTCCAGAGGACATTTGTGATCTTTTCCTGATACTCTAGGTCCATCTGAGTTTTGGGGGGCTGACCCCATATTTGACTTGCAAGGGTGATATGAGGCCAAAACTGCCTCAGACACAGAGCCAGATGCCATATTTACAGTGACATCAGGGAAGTCCGGCCATCCAGGTCAAGCCAGCTGAAGCCAGTAGGACTTAGTTCCAGGTCTTCTATTGCAGCTGTTGGGGGGTTGTAAGGAGGGGGCCACTTGTTGGTTCCTGGCTGCTTAGCCCCAAAATAATCACACAGAAACTGTATTAATTAAATCACTGCTTGGCCCATTAGCTCTTGCTTCTTATTGACTAACTCTTACATATTAATTTAGTTGTTATGCTCAAACCCTAAGTTTGGCATATCTCAGCCCTATGTTGCCTCTAGTCTATAATTTGGGATTCCCCTCTGTATGCTGTGACTATCATTGGTTAATAAAGGAACTGCTTTGGGCCTATATTAGAGCTATAGGGAACAGAGCTAGGTGGAGAAAACTAAACAGAATGCTGGGAGAAAGTAGGCAGAGTCAGAGAGAAGCCATGGAGCTGCCATCAGAGACAGACATGCTGAAACTTTGCTAGTAGGTCATGACCTCGTGGTGATGCACAGATTAATGGAGATGGGTTAAATTAATATGTAAGAGTTAGCCAATAAGAAGCTAGAGCTAACGGGCCAAGCGGTGATTTAAATAATATAGCTTCTGTGTGATTATTTCGGGGCTAAGCAGCCAGAAGCCAACAAGCAGCTCCCTCCAACAAGTCTAATGCTTTTGATTTTATGATTTTATGGTACTCTTCCATTTATGCCCTCACCCGGTGTGTTACTATGACGCACCAAGAAAAGTTAATTTGGTCTTCATTCCCAGGTCCTGGTACTGAGCTCCTAAAACCCCTTGGAATTTCCTGAGTGGAGGAGGTAAGTCTCTTTCAACCATGCCCCAGTGAAAGTCTTTAAAGATAGGAGCTGATTGCTAAGGGAACCAACAAATGAGGCTTAGCACCTTCAGCGCTCTACTTCTTGGTCAATGATTTCATGAATCAGGTCTATAGAATGTTCGAAATGCAATCTCGTTCCAGTTTGAATTTGAAATGTCCCCATGTACTCATGTGGGATACTATGTCCCAGATGGAAACTTTAGCTCCCTGATGCAACTCTGAGAGGTGGTGCCTGGCTGAAGGCTGCAGGTCACTGGAGCTGGACCTTCAGGTGTTTTTATCCCTGGATATTTCCAGTCACTTGCTGTTTTTCAGCCCACTGTAACATGAGCTGCCCTGCTCCATGGTCCCCTCCCTACCCTAGTGAGCTGAATCCCTCCAAAACCCTGGGTCAAAATAAAACTTTCCTGTTATTTGTTTGTTTGTTTTCCAGGTATTGTGAGCAAAAGGATGTGGAAGCTAGCTAATATTCTTCATAAAGACCCTTAGAAGCCGGGCGGTGGTGGCGCACACCTTTAATCCCAGCACTAGGGAGGCAGAGGCAGGCGGATCTCTGTGAGTTCGAGACCAGTCTGGTCTACAAGAGCTAGTTCCAGGACAGGCTCCAAAACCACAGAGAAACCCTGTCTTGAAAAAACCCTTAGACCACAGGCTTTGGAGAGCTTCCAGGTTGGGAGAGTAAAGACCCCAAGGAAACTCACCGCCCTTCCGGTGTACCTGACTCTATGCACCTTGTCCTTCTGGCTGTTCCTAGTTGTACCCTTTATAGTGAATCAGTAACCATGACCAAGCTTTCTACCCCAAGGAGGATGCAAGGAGCTTTTGATTTATAGCCAGTTGGTTGCAAGTTTGGTAGGCCAGTATGAAACCTGCAACCTGTGGTGATGACAGTCCTGTGGGGCCTGGGGGCGCGTGCTACCTCTAGGAAGCCAGTGTAAGATTACTTAAACTGTAGGATACAATTGGACGGTGTGGGAGAGAATTCCTCCCTACCCAGTTGGCATCAACCCTGAAGTGTGTGTGAATACAGAGAAAGGCATCTTTGGGGCTTTGGAATAAGATGTAACGACTCTGTTTTCTTTCTTTCTTTGTTTTCTCACTATGGCCCCCAAACACCCTTCTGTTCTTTCTAATTCAGCCTCCTTCACTGGTACCATGCCTCCTGCTAAGGCTTCCCCACACGATCCTTGACCTCTCTGAGTCTAGAGTCTAATGTAGCCAACCAACCCCCATGCTTATAGGAGGTGTGATTCCACTGACAGCTGTTTGGAGTCTCTGTGTAGGGAAACGAAGGGCGGGCTAGAGGAAGACTGGCGGGTAGAGGAAGCCTGGTCCTCCTCTCTCTCCGTAGGTGAAGTGTGGGCACCTCCTGCCTCTGCACTGGAAGGGTTGTGTTGGTGGCCTTGACCTTCTATTGTTCTTAAGCAGCTGTTAGCTGAACAAAAGACAAATGAAAACTTTCTGTGGCTAACATTGAAAAAATGGCTGGCATGTCAGATGGTAACTCATTAAGGAATTCCCATTCATCAAAACAATTCATTTTTGTTTGAAGAGGCGAAATAAGCCGTTTCTTGCTGGCTTCAGTGTCAGCCTCTCTGGCCACACGTGGCTCTGGTTTATTTACAGTAATTTCTATTCTCAAATTCTAAGAGCTTCGGGGGCCTGTTTGGAATATTTTAAGTCAAATTCAACTGTTTCACTCAGATAAGTCCATAGGAGCTCATTTTCCTGTATATTTTTTTCCTTTACAATTCTAATCACCAAGACTGGCATTTAATCATTAAAAGATGGGAAGATACACACCGAGTGGGTTCTTTTTATTTTTTCTTCCAGAAATTGAAATTTACCAAAGAATTTGAATTCGTCACTGTACTGTACATAGGAAAATGGTTTCCGGGTGGCTTTAAAATGCTTTCCTAATGGGAGGAATTGTTCAGAGTTTCTTAGAATCCTGAGCCCTAATTAAATTTTATAAATGTTCAGTTGTAAAATTTAAAATCTGTCACTAAAAAGTACATGTAGTTGGTGTTTGTAGCTGTGTTTGGTTAAGTACCACAGAACTCCAACTCTACACCTCCCCGTTAACAGGTTTTCCCTCAAGACTCTTTGGTCAGGGTTATTTCCCAATGACTGACCTTACATTCCTCATCTCCCAGGCTTGATCTTCAGGAAGTCCCCATTCTCCTTCCGTCCCCTGCAGCCTCACTCCTGCAAGCCCAGTTCCCTGTCAGCCCCCTCAGTGCCGGCTCTCACCTGTCACTAGTATTTTCCTTTCTCCCTGGGTAGATCAGGGAGAGCTCAAAAACCTGGCTGAGGTCAGGTGAGCGTTTCAGTGTGCCAGCAAACCTGGAACAATGAGAAACAAGCAAAGGCTTGCGCCAGAGCCGTGGGAAACTGGAAACAGGAGTGTCGTGAGGAAGAAGGCAACCTCTGCTCACCTCCAACCCCAGGCTGGCTCCAGGAAAGGTTTCCAAACTGGAATCACCAGACCTCACTTCCAAGAGAAGCCAGCGCCTTAGACTTTAGTATAAAATCTCTCCGTTTTAGAAACTGCAGTTCTTCAAAACCTTGAAGATCAGCATCCTCCAAGCCGATAAATATCCCATCGCGCTAGGGAATTCTTTACTTGGGTGTTAACATTTACTAATTGTTGAGATACTGATTTCCATCCCTCCGTGTGCTTGTCCAGGGATCTTGCAAGTTAACTCCTCATGTTGGGAAGCCTGCTGCTCCTCAAGTGGCCTCTCCAGGCACAGAACCAGAGCTCCTGGGGAAGCAAGCAGAGTGAATGGCTGCAAGTTTCTCTAGGTGTGATGGTTTCCTTTGACTTCATGTCAGGGTCAGGAGGTCAAGGAAAGGTAAGTAAAAAAAAAAAAAAAAACCCACATCCGTGAACAATGAACATTCACATGCAGGGACAGAGAGAGAGAGAGAGCCACACCCATATACCCATGCACATTCACATTCAACCACACACACACACACACACACACACATGCATGTATGCACATACACGCATGAAGGGGTGCATGCACATATGCACGCACACACTATTTCCTGGCTCATTTTCTTCTCCTCACCAACTCTTGATGCTCATTTTCACAGTACAGAGCATACCCTCTGTCTAGGGCTTCCAGTGCTGGGAACAGGAGGAAAGGAAGGGTATTCTCAGTTCTGCCCTTCCTGCACCACGTCACCTGGCCACTCCAGAAGGTCATGGAGACAAGCCCTTCCCCAGGGCAGCTACTCTAGCCAGCCCCTGGAAGCTCCAGAGAGGGTAGGATTGGCTCATCCCAGGTAATGTTTTCCCTGGGGCCCTGGATCAGGCTGATGCCCTTGTCTTGTTTACCCCAAGTACCCTCCTAATGCCTGCTATCATCCCTAGGGTTCCTAGGAGGAGCCGACTTCTCACTCACCCAAAGCCCTTCTCCTGCCGGACTGTCCCAGTTTCCAAAAGCCTGGAGGAGCAATACACAAAATGCCCTGCAATCAGGCTTGGGAAGCCCCTACAGATGAGTCAATCTTTTTAACATATAGGCATAAAAGATCTTTGAACTGTGTTCTTGTATGTGAGGGGGCACTGTAAAAAAACTCTCTGCACGACCGCTCCATTTTTGTAGATATGAGACAGAGAGAGAGAGAGAGAGAGAGAGAGAGAGAGAGAGAGAGGACATCCAGGGACATGCCAGGGCTAGGGATGTGGGAGAGAATTTGCACGAATAGTGCAGATAGTGAGATGGTAAGAGATAGAGAATAAAGGAAGAAGGGAGAGAGAGAGAGAGAGAGAGAGAGAGAGAGAGAGAGAGAGAGAGAGAGAGAGAGAGAGAATAAGAACACAGGGATAATGGAGACTAGCAGGTTATAAGGAGAGTGAGTAGCTGGGAAGAGAGAAGAGCCAGGAGATGGGCATGGGGAGCCTGGAGGCCGGCATGGGCTTTGATATGCAGCCATAGGAAGAGGTCAATGGAGCCATATGTCCCTTCTGCCAGAGGTAAGGAAAATGACTCCTTTTGGCAGATGGGAACCAGTTTCACAAGTTCCTGAGGAATGCTGGCTTTTATGTAGTTGCCAGAAATCCTATAGTCTAGCTTGAGTTCGTTTCTGGATACTTGGGCAGCCTGAGTCCTAAAAGTTCTGGGGTGTGGGAGTGCTTCTAGCAACCAAACTAGATCTTGTCATGATGCTCCAGTTAGTTCACAGACCCAGCCATTTACTGCAGTAATTCTAAGGCTTTACTAGCATTTACATGGTTGTTTTCGTTGCAGTGGTTTTACTGTGCGGCGATCTGCGCATGAACTTAAGCACCGTAGAGCATTTTTGTAGTTCTTATCTCATTTTCACTTTAACAAATAAACCCTGTGGCTCCACCAGTAAAACATCAGCTCCCTCCCACCCCCTTTCCCAAGTTAGCAATGTTTTTATTAGTTAATGCTGAGCTCACCTATTCATCACGAAGAGCTGGCATTTGGGGCCGCATTTGCTCCTTGTCTCATGTTTGTTTGTAAAGTTCATTGTGTGGTTTCTAATATGCTTTCCAGGTTAAACATTTCTAAATTTCAGGTAGTCAGAATGAGTCAACCTCGCAGAGCAAAGATTATATGATAAACAGGCTCTCGCAGTTCCCCAGGCAACGTATAACATGGTAACCGTGAATATTTTACAGACAATATATCACAGCCTCAGCAATCTGGGAAAGAAGGAAGGGGAAGAACTGGGACCCTCATGGATCCAACTCCCCAGCCCCCCTCTTTCAATGTGGGGTCAAGTTTCCAAGAAAAACCACATAATGGTGTCATCCTAGCTGGTCTTTGCCCTCTCAATATATTTGCTTTACATAATTTGCTGAACATTCATGAATATTAATATGAATAAGACATGTGTGACTATTAAATAGACCTGGTAATCAGATTTCTCTGAGTTTTTCTCAAATTCATTTACTCTTTGTGATGTTATCGTGTGTGTGTGTGTGTGTGTGTGTGTGCGTGCGTGTGTGTGTGTGTTGAATACCATGGGTGGTACTGGTGGAGACCAGAGGAAAGCATAGGATCCCCTGGAGCTGAAGTCATAGGAGGTTGCAAGCTGAGAACTGGACTTGGGTATACTAAAAGAACAGCAGATGCCACCGAGCTCTGAGCCGGCTCTTCAGTCCCTGTGCTGCTTCCTTTGAGTAGACAAAAGCTCTCATGTCAGGAAGACTTGGAGACTTTTCTGATGATGCTGGCTGTTAGATACACGAAAATCTCCAAGGAAACTCTCCTGTCAAGTATTAAACTATGATACTGGCTGACACACACTTTCACTCTTTCCCTGTGACTTCTTCCTCTTTTTAACAAAGTGATTCATGGCTCCTGACATGTGCACAGGCGGTTGAAGTTTACAGTGTGATTTGCTGGTTGTCATTCAGCTGACCGCTGTATTTATGATAGTTCTCAGATAGTAGATCACAGACTAGAATTCTTTTCTGGTGTAGAATGATTTTTTTTTCCTGTTTAATGGGGCTTAGCCATACACAGAGAAGGGTGGCTGCGAAGGCTTGTGCGGTGTTCTTAGCGTTCCATCACTAGTTCAGGAAACAGAAAATCCACCAAAGTGAATACAGCTTTTTAAAATATATTACCTCTCCCAGTGGCCAAAGTTGAAATAATTTTAAAAGCAAAATAACACAGATATTTTGTGTTTGGGAGATAATACAAAACATGATGTTGTGGGATAATGTTTTTGTACACTGTGGAGATGCGTCTCTGCCAAGGCTCCTTCTGATTGATTTAATGAAGAACAGAATGACCAATAACTAGGCAGGTGAGGATAGACAGAACCTTCAGGAAGACAGAGGAACTCAGAAGAATCTGAGGAGCAGAGATTTTGCCAGCAAGATATGGAGGAAGCTGAACATACAGTATGAAGCCAGAGATAACGAGTCACGTGGCAGAATGTAGATTAGTATAAACTGGTTAATAAATTTTAAGAGCTAGTTGGGAACAAGCCTAAGCTAAGGCCAAACTTTCATAATTAATAAGAAGTCTCCTTGCTATTTTTCAGGAACTGGTGGTCCAAAGAAAATCCAACTACAGCACAAAACAAATATTCATGATGATACGAATAGATGATTGAGTAAATGAATGAGAGAGAAAAGATAATTCTCCTTGGCAGAAGAATTCCAAACACTTTATGTCAATAGTCAACCTTCAAGGAGGTGAAATCCCAACTCAGCATTCTTCAAGTGTGGGTTGAACATAGTAACTACCATTTCAAAAGGGCAGTGTGTATATATATATATATATATATATATATATATATATATATATAGAGAGAGAGAGAGAGAGAGAGAGAGAGAGAGAGAATAAATTCACAGTGAAAACCATGATAGACAGGGCTGTACTCTGGAGGTCAAAACCAATACCAACATTGATAAATCACGTTGTAAGTGTGAACCTGCTAAGTTCTGACTCTTGTGTATCCCCTAACTACCCATGTGTTAGAAGTTTGGTGTCCAGCAAGGAACTACTGGGAAGTGGTGAAGCTCAGCAGGAGGGCTTTAGGTTATTGGGATCATTTTTGCAAAGGTTAATGTGGGACTCTGCAGTCTTCTTGCTCTTCTTGTTTTTTGACCATTGTATGTTAACTTGTGAAGGGTCCCAAAAAATCACAGAGCCAATTGATTTTTGTGGTATATTTAATTGAACTATGACACCCCAAGACTGTGTTAATAATAAAAGTTAACCTTGAAGGGGGTGGAGCCAGTGACTAGCTGATGGAAATTAGCCATAGAGAAGCCATAAATACAGATAGAGAAGATGCACAGGAAAGAGTAAGGAGGGACTTAGAGATTTCGGAGCCTCTTTGATCTGGGAAGTGTGGAGAGAAGGATAACTGGTCAGTCCTCTGATGCTTCTTTGATCTATCAGGTTTTCACCCCAATATTTGACTCCCAAGTTTTTATTGGTCATAGAACAACTTAGATAAACACATCATCTGGTACCCCTTGTTGAGTGCCAATTGTAGTCAGACTTTCTTTGGATACTAACTCCCAAATAATGACATGGAGACTTCTTATTATGAAAGCTTGGTCCTAGCTTGGGTTTATTCCCCATTAGCTCTTAAAAATTAAATCAATCCATTTACATTAATCTACATTCTGTCATATGTCTCATTACCTCTCCTCCATATTGTACCTCTGACTTGCTCCATGTCTCACTGGCAAATCCCACCTCTCTGCTTCCCAGAGTTTCTATCTTTTCTAGGAAGTCCCACTTATTCTCTTCTGCTTAGCTATTGACTGTTCAGCTCTTAATAAACCAATCAGAATGTGCCTTGGCAGAGACACATCTTCTCAGTATACAAAAAGATTATCCCACAACAATTGATCATAGACTGAAACTTCCAAAACCACGAATCAAAATAAAAATTTACTCTTTGTACATTGATTTATCTTAGGTGTTTGTTGCAGTAATAGAAAGCTGACTGACACAGTACCCTTAATTTAATATGATAAAGATGACATTTTACTCAGTCTAACCTCAGAAAAAAAGACATCCTACAAAATTCTTTCTGATAACCATTAAAATTGCCAAAATCATTCAAAATAAGGGAAATTTGAGAACATGTTATACCTCAGAGGAGTTCAGGGGGATTTGAGTACTACTAAATGTAATATAGTGTGCAGGATGGCATCCTGGGACAGGAGAAAGGACAGTAGGTGGCTCTAAAGACATCTGGATAAACTATAGAGCTGGTAATAATATATTATTATCAGTTATGAATTGTAACAAATGTAGCACACTAATAGAATAATGCTAAGGGCAGGTGAGTGAGATGTGTGGGGACTCCACAGTCTCAATGTAGGTGTAACTTTACTTTAAAAGGTGCTTTTTAAAAGGCTATCACCTCCTCAAAAGAGAGAGCAGATGGACAGGAGCCAGCTGTTTCGAAAGATCAGCAATAACAGTGACTCAGATTCCCAGTGTGGGCTCCCCCTAGTCTGTTGGTGTCTCAGTTTGGAGCAGATGGCCACAGTTTGTGTGACCCATGAAGACAAGACATTTCCCTACAGGAGGACTGTAACTAAGTCTCCAGGAGCCCTCCCTGGAGACCACAGGCCAGAACTTGTGACCTACATATTCTGGAGTCCATTGCAGACAGGATCATCTCAAGAGCCTCTAAAAACCAGGGTATCCCCTAAGTCTCATACGATGGCCTCTGAACCAACTGGGCTCTTCTGTCCCCTTTGAAGAGGCTGAGAAACTAAAGTACAGTGCAGACGACCTCAGACCTGGGGTGAGAACACTTGGGTTGGGCACTCCAGAACCCTGAGCATCTAAAGTCCCTTGGATTCCTGAGGCATCAAAACTGCCCCTACATCTATAGGAGTGATGAACAGAGTTCTGCCTTCAAAGTGGCAGATGGCCCTTTCCCACCTCAGAACCTATCCCAGGCCCAATACTTATCATTTAAATGACCAGAATCAAGTCAGAACGTGATGTGGTTAAAGATGTATCTGCCTTGGCAAGTGAGGAAGGGGGCTACATGCCGACAAAGCTGTGGAACTAGCTGACATGCGACCGGAAGCTGGAGAACTGTGTGTAGAGTAGGAACTCGAGAGCACTTGGTTAAGGGAAACAGAGTGATGAAGTCTGAGAAGAAAGCTTGTCGATACAGTTCCCTTCTCCTTTGATACAGAACTGCATACCCTGCCAGGACCCTGGGAGATTGTGCCCTGCGGATTTGTTATCAGAACCACTAAATGATTTCTGTGTGAACTGGTGGAGCAAGAGCTCAAAAGGCTCAGATGAGTGCATGGGTGTGATTAGCTACCTCAGAAAATCCACCCACTGACGTGGGAAGCCTTAGGAAGGTGAGCCAGAAGGTGAAAAAGAAATCCCATGGCCATCTAGACCCACATCACTTGATAAAGCGGAATCCAGTATTCCAGCCGCCTGAAGACATTGCCCCCAGTGCAGCATGGAAAACATTGATGGAAGAGCCTCAATGTTGAGTAACCTGGGATTGGCTGTCCTCTGCGGTACCTACTAATGGTGAATATGATGATATAGAATCCCACTCCCTGATGACAGTAAGCAGGGTAGGGCCCCAAATAATGAAGGTTAAATGTTGGGTTTAGCCCGTCAGAATCAAGGTGGGTACAGATGGTTAACAGTGCTTGGTGCTGCTAGGAGCAGAAAAGATGGACATGACAAGAGTATTGTCCTCTATGTATGTATTAAAAGAGATAGGCTGAAGAGAGGACTCGGTGGTCAAGACTGACAGCTGCTCTTGCAGAGGAGCCAAGTTTAGTTCTCAGCACCCATAATCAAGTAACTTAACCACCTGCAACTCCAGCCCCAGGGGGACCTAATCCCTCTGGCTTCTCAGGGACCGGTAGTCATGAGGGGGAGAGAGAGAGACAGAGAGAGAGAGAGAGGGAGAGAGAGAGAGAGAGAGAGAGAGAGAGAGAGAGAGAGAGAGAGAATGAATAAATCTTTTTTTCTTAGTTTTTTATTTATTTATTTATTTATTTTTGTTTTTTTTGAGACAGGGTTTTTCTGTGGCTTTTTTTTTTTTTTTAAATATCTTTTGTTTTTCCACACAGGATTTTCTCTGTGTAGTCCTGGCTGTCCTGGAACTTGGTTTATAGACCAGGCTGGCCTTGAAATCACAGATATCCACTGCCTCTGCCTTCCAAGTACTGAGATTAAAGAATAAGTCTTTTTAAAAGTCATGAGTCTTTTTAAAAGTCACAGGCCACAGGCAGCTGTCCAGTAACATCATATGCCTTTATTGAATGTCTATACTGGAGCCAGTTTCTAGACTTGGCATTTACTAACCAAAAGAGAGCTTGCACCTTAGGAAGAAACACCCCGAGTCACCACAGCCACCACATACGACAATGGTCTAGACAGCATTTCCCCGAGAGGACCTATGTCCCTTTATTCAGGTCACCACATAGAGGGATGAGAGCAAGCTACAAGGCTCCAGGACTATTGGACGTAGGTTCTGAGTTTTTCTTAATTTAACCCAGGATCTGGAGACTCTTCATGTTTCTCTTGTTGGAACAGGGCCTATGGGAGCCAGGTATTAAGTAGAAACCCAAGCCTGAATGGTTTATAACAGGCTCACAGGACCTTGGAACCCCCAAAAAGAGGCACTTACTTAGCCTGTGAATTTCCCTGGAATGGGTGTGCTGGCTGTTGGCAGAACCCATGAATGATTTTTGGTTTGTCAGTCGGCAGAGTCACACATCCAAGTAAAGGGGGCTGAATGAGAAGACTTGGAAGGGGCTCTTTCCCTTGGTCCAAAGATTGAATGGCAATGAAAACAACACTGTACCCCAAAGAGAGCACTAAGTCACCCCACACATGAAGACCTACAGGATGCAGGCAGAATCACGCCCATCATAGCCCTGGTCTGATTCTTCAGTCTTGGCCCCAGAGAAGCTGGACTCTGAAGGATGTTAGGTACTACAAGTCAAACTTGGGAAAGTAATGACTGCTCTTACTACAGATATAGTGTGTAATTGTTTTGCAGAGCACAGAAAAAAATGAGCTTGGGTCCCGAGAAAGTAGCCTTTTCCGTTCCTTCCAGGGGCAAGTCCAGAAGCAGTCAGCCTTGACATGAGTGGACGCTACTGTCCATTTACCTCTTGGCCAAGTCCGGTGCTAACTCTTCTGCTGTCTGTCGTCCTTCGAGGACTAGTCTGTCTGTGTAAGAAGAAGACACTGATTCACTGAGCTGCTGCATCGTGTTAACACGTCCAGATGAAGGAGCCGTGGTAAGTAATCAGAGACCTTGGTTGGACCCCATGGTGAGCAGACTCTGTGAGTCAAGGTATCTGTGGTGGGAAAAGATGCCATGTGGAGTTTATGGCAATAAGAGACTCACAGTGAAGACCTCTGGGGTTCTGGAGCGAGGCCATGCCATCTGCAGCAGAGAATTATATACCATTTGAAAGAATAGCTCTTGGCATGCCAGTGGGCCCCGGTTGAGATGAAGTGCTTAACAAGGGATATCAAGTGACCATGTGGCCAAACTGTCCATGATAATCTGAGATCTATCCAGCCCATCAGCTCCTAAGGTCAGGTGGGCCTGGGAGCATCCATCACTAGACAGAAATGGTACATCCCCATTGGACAGAAGCAGGGCAAGTAGACACAAGAACGTTTCAGGTCCCCATGATCCCCATCATCTTCACCCCAGTTCTTCTTCTCTTCCTCTGTTCGTGTATATGATGCTCACCTGCAGGATGACAAGAGTTACACCATCCCTTTTGGACAACTGAGGAAAGGAAAAAGACTAGCCTTAATTTATGCAGGAGTTAGTGAGTGCAAGCCTGAGATTTACACCCACTACATAGCAATCCCTCCTAGGAGTGACTTTAAAGACAGGCAGAGGAGGGCTGGAGAGATAGCTCAGAGGTTAAGAGCACTGGCTGTTCTTCCAGAGGTCCTGAGTTCAATTCTCAGCAACCACATGGTGGCTCACAACCATCTGTAATGAGATCTGGTTCCCTTTCCTGGCCTTCAGGCATATGCAGGCAGAACACTGTGTACATAATAATAAAATAAATAATAATAAAATAAATCTTTTTAAAAAGATTAAAGAAAAAAGACAGACAAAGAAAAGTCTTCCCAGCAGGAAGCATGAAACAGGTTCCTCAAGGAGGAGTTTATGAAGCAGCTTGGTGACAATAGGCTGCCAGCGAGGGACACCAACCTCTAGGACCTTAAATCAGCAACCATTTCGTGATGCTATTTCCTCAACATGTAGAAAAGGAGGATCTGGCGACCAGAGCATAGGAGGGAGGCATAGTTCCACCCCTACTCTTGAGGACCTGCCTGGGGAATCTGCACTCCCACTCACTACTAATAGCTTTTGCAAGATTAGAAGTTTGGCTCCAGTGAGAATGTTTCCACCAGGGGGCAGAGCAAGAGTCACCTTACACCTGGAGACTGAAGTGCTGACAGGCAAGGGAAAGAGGTGCCACCTCCACAGGATCATCGGGAGGAGGTACATACTGGGGCAAAGGACTGTGTGCCCATGACCTGCGTTAGGATCCGTTGGTGTTCCTCTGGGAAATCTTGATAACAGACAAGTGCAGCTTGCAGAGTCTGGGAAGCACAGGACGACAGGGACTGAAGGACAAGGTTAGTCTAGCCTAGCAGGTGAGCTATGTCGGCCCAGGTGCCAGCTGGAGGAGAGGGTCATGCGGGAGGGTGGGGGAGCTGGAGGGATAAGCAGCAGTTGCAGTCCCAAGACTAGCTCCTGCCATTCGTCCCACCGGCCTCCCTCAGTTTCTCCGGTAGAAGAGGTGGCAAGAACCTTGCAGGCACGGTGCCCAGATGGGACAAAATTATTATACAAAATAAATAGGTTGAAATTTATGACTGCAGTAGGCATAATAATTCACTGCCAAGATCTTCACTCAGAACCCAGCCTCTAGGATGTGGGTTGCAATCAGTTCATGGATATCCCCTCAGTCACAGGGAACTGTGCCCCCTCCCCCGTAGAGTCCAGCCAAGCCTAGGCCTCTCCCTTGTACATCCAACATTTAACTGATGGAGGGTAGGAGGAGTTAGAGTCAAGTCTTTTTGTCTGATTTCAGTCCCAGCATGAAGCGACACCCCCAATCACTAAGGTCATGGTCTCTAAGGCATCTGAGGCTGTTCTGAGAAACATTGTTTTCTCTGCACAGTCCCAGGCTCCACCCCTTCAAGGTACTTCACTGTAAATGTGCTGCAGACATCTCTCTGCCTCTGAATGTTTCCAGGGAACCTTTGCCTGAAACTTGATCTGCCATAGAAACCCAATGAAGATAGAGCAATGGTATTTGGTTCAGTCAGGACACCAGGACATGTTGCTTCCAGGCTGATTCTGCCTAAACTGGATCACTGCCATGAATAAAGATAAATTCATTTTATAGAATCTTAGAGAACTCAGGCCCCAACTTCTTCATATCACATATACACAAACCCTACCCCCACCCACTCCATCTGTAGCAGAGTCCGTGAAGAGAAAAAAAAAAAACGGTTTTGGTTTAACAGTTCATTTCCACTGCATCAAAAAACAAAACAAAAATCTAAAAACAACAACGAAAAGAAGAAAGACACAAAACCAAACCAACCCTAGAGAATCCCTGGCTAACCACAACATAAATGCATGTGACGCATGCATTTCTTTTTATAGAAGTTACTGAATTCCATATTAAACCCTGATCGTGGGTCAAGTAAAATCTCAGACAAGCAAATGGGCAGGTTCAGACTCCAGTAAACTTACGTCCAAATTCATCTTTCTCTGATTTTTCCACCAAAACTAGCTGTTTGGATAGAGCGTCATTCCAATTTTCATACAAGGCTCAATAAAAACAGGTCTTTAAAATTTACCAAGTAGGTAAGATTCAGTTTCAATTTTTTTTTCCTTTTCCTGGGTAGTATATGTTTCAAATCTCCCATTTTTTTTTCTTGACAAAACTTTGGGTTGCCTCCTGCCCCCTTTTCTGAGCAGTAAGGCCCAGGCATTCTAGCCTGCGACCAGATAGAGTGAACATCTACAGATGGGCTGGTCTGCAGCTGGAGGCTCTAACTCTGCAGCATTTATTTGAAATCTCCAAGCCAGCAGAGCAAGGCATCAGCACAGTGGGCACAATTCACAATGTTTTGGCTCTAGAGCAAATAGCAGTTGAACTTAGTTTTTTCAGCTAAAATGGAATTTATGCAGATGTGCTTTGCACTAAATTCATTAAACAATTACATCCTGGTGCCGTTTTCACATTTTTGTAAAGGATCTGCATAAGCACTAATTAGATCTAAGACAATGTTACTGGGCAAATTACAGTGTGGATTGTTCGCCTTGTCTTGCTTTCTGCATCTGCTCTGAGATGATGATAATTTAGGTGCAAGCCATATAAATGTTGGGTTTTGTTCCATTTACTGGAAATATTTATTTGAAACATACTATAGATTAATTGATAATGTAACCATTTTTTTTAAAAGAGCCTCTCGATGTTTTTCTCACGGGTGTTGCAGGGTAAAATTCAATCTGGGGTGTGGGGGGAGGAGGGGAGATACAGTAGCGGGAACTTCCCACAATTGCTAACCGGCATTTTCCTCTCCGTGAGGTTTGCTACTGAAAGGATCTTTGCATTTCATTTGGCTTCAAGTGCAGACTGGGTTTGTTGAATTACAGGGGGCCTTTCAGAGCTCAGCCTTGACGCAAAGGCATGCGGAGTCTCCTGGACAGCTCCCAGTGGCAGCCTCCCCACCTCTTCGCAGCCACTGGGCAGTAACTTCATATCAGAAGATCATTCGGTATCTTAGGGGATTCAGACCTCGGAATATGTTTTCTTTGTTCCATATTAATCTTCTATTCCATATACCGCTAAATGTAAAACACTAACGTTTAAACATGAAACCCACTCTCCAGAAAGTTAGGGCATTCCAACAGGGTTTCTATGGCAACTTTGAATGCACCAACTTAATTCAAGGCTCTCTCTAGCGCAGAAGTCACCACTCTCTAGTAGACAATTCCATCGCAGGCTCTGCATCCATTCTACTCACACCCAGAATGGCTTCAGCTCCAACCCACGGCATCTCCCTCCCTGGGAAGGAGGCCAGCACTGGGAATCAGCTTGGCTGCTGGAGTTCTAAACCCCACTCCTGTTGCTGGACTTTTCAAATGGTTACTTCTACCGTTTGATGGAACCAGCCAGGGAAAGCCAAGTTCAGTGGGAACGCCAACAGAGATTACGAGACAAAACTGAACTCTGAATGTAATCAAATTCAAAAGCCAACGTCCAAGATACATAGAAATGCCCTTCTGCGTTCATGACACCTACTTATTAACACCCAGCATAGCAAGGACACGTGGGGCTTTCCAAAGGTAGCATCCAGGCTGGCTCACTCTAGCAGTCTGCTTACTGCTTTCTAGGTGAGACTTTGCATTGCATCCTTGGCTTTTTTTTTTCTTTTTTGTGAGGGAAGATTGTAACCATAAGGGTGATAATAATTGCTTCTGCAGACTTAATTGTAAGGCTGAAAACGCTGTGCTGGTTAAATATGAGATTATATCCTCCTTGAACGAGAAAATAATTTAGCACTGGGGCTTTGCAGTTTAAAGGTAATGTTGCACCTGTAGAAGAAAGCGGTGTTTGTTAATATTATTTATTTTCTTTTTTGTGCGCAAGTGTGCATGCATGTTCACATGCGTGTGTGTGTGCACGCACACACACACGTGCATGCACATATATACTATATACACTAAGGAGACTTACTTCCTAGGCCTCAGGAGTGCTGGGATTATGGGTGTGTACCATCACACCCAACCAAAATCTATCAATTGTCGATAGCTGTTCAGCTAAGGGTGGGGGCTCATGACACCCTCCCCACTCCACACTAGAATGCTGACCAGCTTGATCTTGTCTAGGATTGTGCAGGCCATCATAGTTGTTGTGAATTCATGAGCACAATCCCGCTGTGGCCAGAATCAATCATGCTTTCATGCCAGCCCTTCCTGACCTCTGGTTTTTATACTTCTGCTCCCTCTTCTATTGTGGTAAAACTCGGGGAGGGGTGTGATCTAGATGGCCCAGTTGTGGCTGGCTGAGCACCCCACATAAACTTCCTGTGTATGCATTGGTCCTCTGTGAGTTTCTGCATTAACTGCTGTCCATTGTACAAAGAAACTTCCCTGATGAGATCAGAGACATGAACTTAGAGGGCAATTTGATTCCGTGTCCATTTTAGCAAAATAATAGTAAAAGAGTCATCCTTGGGACCTGTGAGACTTTCCAACTATGGGTTATTGACCAGGTTTATGGTACTAGGTATGCATTTCCTCCTGTGGAGTGGCCCTGACATCCAATCAGAAAGTGGTTGGTTACGCCCATAACGTTTGCCCTGCTAGTGTACTAGAGGGTATATATTGCCTGAACAATCATTATTGCAGTTCACAAGGTTTGAAGCTGAGAAAGACTGATGACTATTTTGCCCCTCCAGTCATGTATATGGCACATTCCGGGGGAGGGGGGGAAGTATAGCCAGTAGAGATGACGCTTCCAGTTCCGTACTTGCTTAATTCTCTATGGTAAGGCATAGTGCGGTATTGAAAAAGCTCGAGCTGTATCTCCAAGGAGGGAAAACTCTAATGGTAGGTCCTTCAGGACGATGTCTTATGAGCCACACTGAAGAACCTTGTGGTCTACTCCTATGTGTCTGGTTAGAAAGTATGGTTCAGAGGCCCTGGAAGGCAGTCTGGCTGCTGCTGACTCGTTCAGTCCAGAGTCATCCTGTGATCCGCTTATTCCATTCCTAGGTATGTACTACAGCCTGCCACTTATATATTAAACTGGTAAAGGCTCAATGTGGTTTGGAGGTTATTAGGTCACGACAGTGCTGCCATTGTGGATGGGGTTAGTGCTCTTGTCAGAGAGCTCCCTTTCCCTCCCCTCCATGAAGAATGAGTCTCTATCAGAGAGCCAATAATCTGGACTTCTTAGCCTCTAGGAGTTTGGGAATAAATTTCACTTGCCTATAGCCACCCATCTTATGGGGTTTTGTTATAGCAGCCCAGGAGACTAAGAAAGTTTTCTAAGAGACATGGAAATACTTGGTCACATAAGAAGTTGCACAAGACATCAAAAAAACAAATAATTCAATAAAAACTCTCAACAAAGGAATCTAAAATGGCTGAAAGACACTTAAGTGTTGTAATAAGAGCGGCAGGGCTGCGTCTCCGGCACCCAGCCGCCCACATTGGCTAGCTTATGCCCCGAAATAATTACACGGAAACTGTATTCTTTTGATCGCTGTCTGGCCCATTAGTTTCAGCCTCTTATTGGCTAGCTCTTACATATTGATCTAACCCATTTCTAATATTTTATGTAGTACCACGAGCTGGCTTACCAGGGAAGATCTTAACCTGCGTCTGTCTGGAGTGGGAGAATCATGGCGACTCCTGACTCGGCTTCTTTTTCCCAGCATTTTCTTCTGTTTACTCCACCCACCTAAGGTTTGGCCGATCAAATGGGCTAAGGCAGTTTTCTTTATTAGTTAACCAATGAAAGCAACAGATAAAATACAAGAACCACCCCCATCATTTCCCCTTTTTCTGTTTAAACAAAAAAGAAAGGCTTTTATTTTAACATAGTAAGATTACATATAGCAAAACAGTTATCAAGCAAGAATTACAGTTATAATATTTATATCTATTTTATCATAACTAAGGAAACCTATAACTATCTATCCATTTTTTAACTCTATCAAAGACTCTAGAAGGATATAATATTACCTAAGCAAACAAGAGATCCAAAACTCTAGAAATGAAAGAGACATTTTACTGCCTGGACAGTCACTCAAAGTTCCTCTGTACCGTTGGGGCATCCATCTTTAGCCTTTAGGCCCATAGTATTCAGTAGACATTTTTATCAAGCAGGAAATTTTAAAGACAGTTTAGTCACTTTTTGTTGTGTCCTGTAGAATGTCTTGTAGACTCTTTCATGAGTCAGGAACCCCGAAAATCCATCTCACCTTTAGGCAAGTTTAGCAGTCCTTTTTCTGCGGGTTCTCTGTGTCCAGTTTATGCAACAGTCCAGGTAAGAGCAGTTTCTTGCCCAAATGGCTATCAAACTCCATAAGGAGCCTCTTTAATGTTTTCTCTTGAAGTAGATTGGTACTGCCAGGAGCAGACGTGTCTCATTGTCATGAAAAGCCCTAAGTTATTAAAACACTTAAATGCCATATTCTGTAGTCTTTGAAAGATATGAAGAATGTCTATCTAGCTGAAATATATCTATGCACATCTAGAAAATCTAACTAACATGACTAAAAGCTTGACAATTATTGATGATTATCCATTAACAACCTATATTTATTACATTTTTAAATGAACTATACAATCACAATACCTTAATCAAGATTAGAAATACATATACATATAACAAAATTGACCTTAAAATCTATACCAATGCAAATTATTCATATCTATATCATATCCCCCTTTAAATGTAAAAGAACATTTATAAACCATATTTGGGAACATGGGCGCAGTTTTTTTCTCCAAACTGCTTTTTGCTGAATGGGGGCGTCGTTAATTAGGTCTTTCATGGTATAATCTCTGTGCCAGGGTCATCTCAGTTGGCAGTTGAGTGAAGTAATTTTTTGAGGGTGTTCACAGTAACCTTTTAGGAGGGCGTGGTCTATCATACCATATTGGGATAGAAGAAATCCACAGGGTCGCATCCTCTGTGAAAACAAAAGAAGACCCTCTCCAAAGCATCATATCCTTAGACCCATATTTTGAAATCATAATACCCTTGTATCCATCCTGGTTTAGCTTGGCAGCCCATGTAATGAAATGTCTCTCTGCACTTAGCTCCTTTACAGTTAAAAATTTTAAAGAAAACACAATAATATAAAGAATCCAGACTCTCTGTGAATTTTCCATTTTTACGTGGCTTATTTTTCTTTATTTCTTTTAATCTATAACTATCTGTACTCTGTCTCTTTAAAGACTTTACCCGTTTTTTTAAGACACCTTCCTTTTTTTTTTTTAAACAGAAAAAAGGGAAATGATGGAGGAAGGTCATTTGTCAATAAACAAACTGCCTTGGCCCATTTGATAGGCTACCCCTTAGGTGGGTGGAGTAAACAGAATAGAATGCTGGGAGGAAGAGGAAGTGAGCTCAGACTCGACAGCTCTGCTCTCTGGAGCAGACGCCATGCACCATGCTCCCCTCTCCCCGGCAGATGCAATGAAGCTCTGACCCAGGATGGACGTAGGCTAGAATCTTCCCGGTAAGCGCTCCTTGGGGTGCTACATACATAAACAGAAATGGGCCAAGCAGTGTTTAAAAGAATAGAGTTTGTGTGTCGTTATTTTGGGGCATAAGCTAGCCAGGCAACCATGAGCCGGGCTGTGGGAAATGCCCAACATCCTTAGTCATCAGAAAAGTGCAAATCAAAACAACTCTGAGATTCCATCTTACACCTGTAAGAATGGTTAAGATCAAAAACACTGATGACAGCTCATGCTGGAGAGGATGTGGGGGTAAAGGAAACACTTCTGCATTACTGGTGGGAGTGCAAACTGGTACAGCCCTTTGGATATCAATATGGTGATTTCTCAGAAAAGTAGGAAACAACCTACCTCAAGACCCAGCAATACCACTTTTGGGTATATACCCAAAGGATGCTCAATCTTACCACAAGAACCTGTGTTCAACTATGTTCATAAAAGCATTATTTATCATAGCCAGAACCTAGAAACAACCTAAATGTCCTTCGGCCAAAGAATGGATAAGGAAAATGTGGTACATTTACACAGTGGAGTACTACATGGCAGAAAAAATGATGACATCTTGAAATCTGTGGACAAATAGATGGATCTAGAAAACATCATATTGGGTGAGGAAACCCAGACTTAGAAAGACAAACATCATATGTACTCACTCATAAGTGGCTTTTAGACATAAAGCAAAGAAAAACCAGTGTACAATTCATAATCCCAGAGAACCTAGACAAAAAAGAGGACCCTAAGAGAGACTTACATGGATCTAATCTACATGGGAAGTAGAAAAAGACAAGATCTCCTGAGTAAATTGGGAGCATGAGGACCTTGGGAGAGGATTGAAGGGGAGGGGAGCAGAAGGGCGGGGAGCAGAGAAAAATATAGCTCAATAAAAACAATTAAAAAAAAAGTTTTGTTGGCCCTCTATGAGTCCTATATCCAAAGATTAAACCAGCCAAAAATGGAAAGCACTTTAAAAAACTTGGGTCTATAGATATTTTTTCTTTTTTTCTAATCTACTAAAACACCTGTATAATTAGCGATCTGGAAATCATTTTAAATATATAGATCCAGGGGCTGGAGATGTAGCTCAGCAGTTAGAAGAGTCTGTTAGTCTTCCAGAGGATTTGAGTTCTGATCTTACATAGTAAGCTTACATAGGCAGCTTACAACCTCCTATAACTCCAGTCCAGGGACTCTGATGCTTCTTCTGGTCTCTCTGGGCATATACAGATGTGATACACATGCATACAAATAAAAATAAATCTCAGGAAAAAAAAGAAAATAGATCAAAAATAAAAAAAAAGAAAAAGAAAGAAAATAGGTCTACATAGATCCATAAAGTTAGCTCTTCAGACTCCAAAAAATAGTCAAATTATTTTTTTTAAATCAACTATAATGTCTCGTTTGGTTTTGTCCTGGAAATAATAAAGTTTCTTCTCATCCATTAGGAAGGATACTGCAGGGAAAAAGAAAGTACAAATGTTGGCAAGGATACACAATATTGGGAGAAATACAAAGTGTTCATCTGTGCTGGAAACCAGTGTGGTAGTCTCTCCAAAAATTAAAAAAGGTCTATAAGTAGGGAAGCAGCTTGGTGAAGGTGTTTGCCTAACTTGCTTAAGGTTCTGCCTTGAAGTCCTAGAACTACAAAGTTTTGAAAACTGTAATTACTGTACAATTTAAGCAACATTATTCATAATAGACAAAAGTTGAAAGTGACCCAAGTGCCCATTGATGGGTAAATGAAAATGCAGTGATGTGAATAATTACACATATCATACCATTTGGCCTTGAAACAAAGGAGATTAGGGTCATGGCACAACATTGATGGGACCTGAACTTCAAGACACTAAGCCAAGTGAAATAATCCAGACACAAAAAGACAAACACTGTGTGATGCCATCTTTAAGAGGTATTTCATGGACAAATTTACAGACAGCAAATAAAATGACGGTCGCCAGGGGCTGAAGAGACACAGAGGCGAGTAGTTAACATAGTAAATTTAATGTTATATGTATTTTATCATATATTTTTAAAAAACAAAGCTTGCCTGTGTTAGTAACAGGATGTCTGAGAACCTGTAAACAGGATGGGGAAGAAGAACTGACTCTGAATTCCCAGGGACCTGGGCTGGATTCTGCCTTGTTGCATATTTGGCCTTATCCCGAGGCCAGCTTCTCTTGGGGTTCATTCTCTAAGACTCAGACTACGACCCTGAGATGATAACTAAAGAAGATGTATCTATGCTGCATGCTGTCTTAGTTAGGGTGTGATAAAATGATGTAACCAAAAAACAAGTTGGGGAGGAAAGGGTTTGGCTTACACATCAGTATTGCTGTTCATCGCTGAGGGAAGTCAAGACCAATTCAACCAGGGGAGGATCTGGAAGCAGGAGCTGATGCAGAGGCCATGGCGGTTGGGGTGGGGGGTATCTGCTTAACTGGCTTGCTTCCCATGGTTTTTTCAACCTACCTTATTATAGAATGCAGGACCAGCAGCCCAGGGATGGCACCACCCACCATGGGCTGAGCCTTCCCCATTGATCACTAATTGAGAAAAGGCCTTATAGCTGGATCTCATGGAGGCATTTCCTTAACCGAGGCTCCTTCCTCTGATGACTCTGGCTCGGGTCAAGCTGACACAGAAAACCAGCCAGTACACATGCTCATTTTCCTCTCCTATTAATGCTACTTTAAAGAAAGTATAGATGAGCATCCATAAGTAAAAATACCGTGTGACTTAAGATGCCAGATAAAATATCAAAAACCCATTTAGAATCTGAATTTAACATAGTAAGAGAATGTCTAATACTTGTTTTATGTAAGTGTATGTTCCTAGCATTTCAAGTGTGTTGGGTAAGATTTGAAATATATGTATAAAAAATTTATTTATCAAAAAATTCAAATTTAGATGTATATCCCATATTTTTTCCATTAAATAAAATCCTTACCCACAGCAGTGATGTTTTTATCATTCAAGTAAGTGACAAAGGTTGGCTTTATAGAGAAGGAAGCCATTTTTCTCCAGTATTTCAGCAATTCATTCTTTTCCCGGTTCTCGAGCCCAGCTGTTATCCTAGAGGCGTGATGGGCATATAGCTTGATGACTAAAACGACCGCTCAAAACAGAACTGATAGATGAATCTTCTATTTTGCCTCCTAATTATGATTGGTTTGAAACAAACAAAAGCATGAATGGGTTAAGGACTTAATTTCCTTTCTGCCTCTTACTCCAATAGCACTGTGAGCCAGCCTTCTCTCTGAGGAGAGCCAGCCTTCTCTCCGAGGTGAGCCCCCCTCTCATATCCATCCCTAGCAGAGTTTTTATCAGTGAAGATGGTGGCCCTGAATTACCCCAAAGAAGACAGGCGCTGAGTAAATTATGATAGTGGAAACAGTGTCTCGTCAAGTTCATAGGCTTGCTCTTCCTCAGAGCAGCTGAGATGCCCGAGGTAACTTAAACACTGCTGGCCCTCCTGCATTCACCCCCTCGAGTCTCCTGCTGGGAACAGTGCGGTGTCATTAAAATGAAGTTCACCGAGGAAGACAATGGTCACAATCACAGCAGAGGCCGGCAGGGACCCGGCGTGCTGTGTGCCCGCAGATGTGTGCTGTGTGCTAGCTCAGACTCCTGGGCTTCTCCTGAAGAGCTGGTGTGGCTGTAGTGGGGTCAGCCTGCTCAGCTTCATCTCCGAAGAGCAGTCTCTGGGCTCTTTGTCGGCCAAGGAAGCTTGCCTCTTCCGCATTCTGCTTTGGAGCGCTGTGGCTTGGCATGCCCGGGTTCCGCTTCAGAACTAGATTAGAAATCCATTCTTGTTCAGTAGTCATTGTAATTGCATATGTTATACCAGATACTGAGTTGGGATAGGAACACAATCGTTTCTGGGCAAGGTGAGGCCTCCTGGGAGAGTGAAGGAAGCTGCGCAGATTCACAAAGCTAAGTTCAGAGGCAGGGGAGGAGCTAAACCCAGGATTCTAACTTCGGAGTCTATGGCGTACCCTTTACAGTACACTTCCCTATTAAACTGTGGATTTGAAGCAGCTTCACAAGAAAAGAAGAAAAGCACGTTAGAGCTGGGGAGAAGGCGCAACCACGAGGACCTGAGGACAGATCCCCACTAGTCATGGAAAGCCTGGCGGGTGGAAACAGCACGCTGGTCCAGAACCGTAGAGTTGAGGAGGGCAGAGACAGGGAGACTGCTGGAGCTCACGAGCCAGACAGCCCAGCCAATCTATGAGTTCTCCGTTCTATGAGAGACCCTGTCTCAAAACAAGATGGAGAATTATAGAGGAAGAGACTGAGTGTTGACCTCTAGCCTCTGTACACGGATGCGCAGGTGAGCATGAGCACACACTCACACTCAGACACATACGCACGCACACATTAAGAAAGAAAAAGAAAAAAAGGAAGAAAAAAGAATAAAAATCATTTTAATTTTAAAAAAAAGGAATGAAATAAGGGCAGATGACATAGAGCTGACTTCTTCCAGATGGTTAAACCATGCCTTGCAACATAAACTTCCTTCCGGTCTGCGTTCACTTTCCTCTCACTGGAGATAAGATTCAGTGGAGTTTTCGCTTCAAGGAATTGACAATTACATAGGGAGCTTGTTGCTCCAACAATTCCATATTTTAATAGGAGAATTTGAAATTAAGTAATGTTTATCAGGGTAAACTGAATGTCTAGAATTTAGGAATAATTTCCATTATAAAGCACTTCCTCACTCTTTTCCTGGGCATGAATAGACTTAAAATATGGTGATGAGTGGCATTGTTCACGCGCCTGCAGCTCGCAAGGAACACACAGCACTTTGAAATCACAGATTAATTGCTAATGAGAATATTGCTCTTGAAGAGTTATATTGTTCACAGGGAGAGCGATCGCGCCACAGAAAAGAAGGAAGCTTAGCCGGCACCATTTTGGATAAATAAAGAGAACCAGCATCTAGTCAAGACATAAGCCCCTTTGAATCTCCCCCTTTTGGTTCCAGGTAGACTTTAACAGGATGGATTCAGGATGCAAGAGCCAAAGTTGTGGGTGCCAGAGGAGACACTCCACCATCCTGAAGCTGAGTCCCAGGTGGTATGGGGAATGCCCCTGCTGTGGGTGCTGGGAAGAAAACTCAGACCCTCTGGGGAAGCAATGCTTGCTCTTAACTGTGGAGCCATCTCTCCAGCCCCTATGTACTTGTATTTTTATCTCCCCTTTTTAGTAACAAAGGTTTGCTTAGAAGAACCTGCTGCTGCCTGCACTAACCCGGGAGATGCTTAGCATCCTTTCAGGTGGTGGGTATTATGCGGACCAGGATTGAAGGCAGCAGAGTCTATGGCACCTGACATCTTAGGAAGGACGGTGTGATAATGACACTGACCGAGAGGGAAAGATACATAGGGGAGATGTTGAGTCCTTTCTGCCTGGAGCTGTCCCCGCCTGGGTGACGACGATCTCTACAGTCTGTGATTTCTTGCCTCCTCTCAAAGTCCTAAGTGAAACAGATGTCCATTAATGGTCTCAGGCAGCATAGGCTATGCTCTACTGTGGCTTAAAGGGGGCACCGCATCTCCGTGATTTCACATCACCATGGGCTGGTTCTCATTTTGTGAGGTCTGAGGTAAGCTGGGTTCCCCTGTTAGGTGTCTGTCTTCCTACTGTGACTCCTCCAGCCAAGCTGGTCTTATTTTTAACTCCCGTGGCGAGGGAGGATACAGCTGAAGATGCGAGGCTGCCTCACCCTCCCTTCAGCCTGTGAGACTCTCAGGACTCCAAGGACAAAACGCTGTGAGCAACACTGACACGCTGTAGTGAGAACCACTGATCCCGCAGTGAGTAAGTTCCTACCCTTTCTCTTCCAGAATGCCCCAGGAATTGTGCTCCAACTGCAAGCTTTGTTGGCATCTTTATTATTTACAAATGACATGCAGGTAAGCTCCTTGGGATAGTGTAGTAGCTGTCCTGGCCACCCTGGTACCTGGCACAGCACAGAGCAGCGAGAAGGAAGAAGCCTCGCCGAACAGTGGATGGACTAAGGAGCCGTCCTATGTGCCCAAATCCACCAGGGAGTTCTTGTGGTTCGCCTCTCCCAGCATACCACACCCGAAAGGCGTTCTGCAGCCCCCACATCCCTGCTGACTGGCTGCAGTCCCACAGCTCACTGTGAGCAGTTAGGAAACACTAGGGATCGAGGAAGAAGCCATTGCGTCTTCAACAGAGTTGCTGCTATCTTCCTACCTGAGTCCCTTTCCTAAGAAAAGTCACCTTCAGACGAATTCCACCTGCTACTTCCCTGATCAAGCCTTCAGGCAAAGCCACGGAAAAGCAGCCCTTTGAATGTAAAGTCATCCAGCCGCCATCAGGATGCATTGCGTTGCACGTGTCTGCGTATTTCTCCCATAATCCTAATAGACCTGTTGCACCCACACATCACCCTCTCCTAGGTCTCTGGTGATGGTGCTTCCCTAACAAGATGTCTTGGTTCTGCAACCATAGTCCTGAAAATGGTCTTTTTTGGTGTTTTTTGGCTTTGGGCTTTTTAGAACACACCATCATAAATTTGGCTAGATTCATAAAGAAAAAATAACTTGTTTTGCCTGCTACTTGGACATCAGACAGCAAAGTTGATGGTGTGTATTACTAAGGAAAAGGGGATCAAGCTAGAGATGAGATGTGTGTGTTTGCTGTGCTGCCAATCCTCTGCTGAGGCCTGAGACAATGTTGGGGTTTCTGCAGACTCTCCAGCTATTAGTTGCCTACTAATTGGAATATGGGGGAGGACTCATTTCTTTTACTTCTCAGGGTAAATCTTTTGGCTTTGGTTTTTTTTCCTCTGGGCCTGGTGCCATGCAACAAAAACTTGGTGCACGCTCGGTCATATTTTCATCTGTGTGCAGGCTGCCCCCTTGGGGTTTGAACATTAGTATTTGCTGATTTTTCCTGCCATGAATATTGAAGTGCAAAAAGTTACATTTAGCCGTGGCAAGGCCTGGAAGTGTGAGAGAGTATAATTTTTCAATAATGGGCCGAGTGTGTATGAAAAGGTAGTGGTTGGTTTTATGTAGGCTATTTTTAAACTCCTAAAGGGAAAAAGGCATGCTCCGTTCTGGCTATTAAGATAAAGCAAACTAGACCCAAAAGCTCTGTTCATTTGGTTTGACTGATTTGTAGCTAAAGACTCAGTAGATGGAAATCGGTATTGTAGAAAGTCAGCAGGCCGAATAAAAATACCATAGGACATTAATCCCAAGAAGCACCCACCTGTAGACTTCAGAACACTAGTTGTAAGAAAGGAAACTAAAACCGGACAATCCCGTTTCACATTGTCTAACAGCCTCAGACCTGCAATCTGGTGTTTGAAGTCTCTCCTTTACAAACATCTTCGGTTATAGACCAGGCATATGATCTACTTTTTGAGTTTCCCAAATGAAAAGAAACATTAACCCTATTTCACCATACTCTAGTCACTTGTTTACCAAGAATGCATCAATCCTTTCCATGGTGTTATGTAAGTATCCATAATGTAGGTACCATTTTCTGTTTGCTAACTGTCCACCAGCAATTATTCAGTCTTTCTTTTTCTGAGTGCTCAGGTGTTCACAGGAACTCGGGCCAAATGCTTAGGAACTGACTATGCTGTTAGGTGTGACAGCACATTTTAAAGACACCAGGACTGTCCCTCCTGATGCAAGGTGGGGACAGACTTCTGTAAGGAAGTGTTTTACTTGAGATCCCTTGGCCACTGGCAAGCGAGGACATTGGCTGAGTCCTTTCATATTCTATTAGCCAGCTTTTTGATGCTGTAGCAAAACACCTGAGGTCTTCAACTTAAAAGGACAGAAGGCTTATTTTGGCTCACAGAATTATTTCAAAGGTTTCAGCCTGTGGTTTCTTGGCCCCATTGCGTTCAGTACTGCACAGCAAGGGCGTGTGGTGGAGAAGACGTGAAAACAAGCGAAACTGTTAGGGTCCCAGAATCCTTTGCAAGGGCATCCCCCAATGACTAAACTTTCTCACACTAGGCTCCCATCTCCTAAGGGTTCCACCACCTTCCAACAACGGTCTTTATGGGACATTTATGATCCAGATAATAGCATATTGAACTAGTGACTAGGGACTTTGATAGCAGCGTTCAGGGCAAGTACGATGCGTTTTGTTCAGCCACCAGGGCAAACCACTCCAGGGCAGAGTTTCTTGAGTCTGAGTGAGTAATAGACTCAACAGAGAGGCATTTGAAGGCACACACTTTTAACACTGTCCATAGCCTTTCCCTGAGTTCAGTTAATTTGGATTTACTTAAGTCTGAGGTGAAGTAGACAGTCCCCAGATGGTTCTACAAACATTCTAGGCTGTGACCTTTTGGTCTAAGTGACATAGGTCCACTCCTGAACATGTATCTCCAAGCCTGAACATGTCATTGAAGAAGTGACTGGGATAGTTTTGGTTCCACAGAACAGCACAAAAATTTCCTATAGATCAGAGCCATGGTCAGACAGCCTAAAATGTCCTCCCCACTCCTTCTCCCTTCTCCCCCCTCCTCCCCTGCCTCCTCTTCTTCCACCTCCTCCTCTAAGCCAGGAAGCTGACAAGGTACTGGGTGGTTTCCTTGTAGTATGAGGAGTGGAATACTCACACCATATCATGTTGGAAGCATTCCTTCCATCCTCTTGGAGACGCAGGAGTTCCCTTTGACCTGGGTCTGCAGAACTTGCAAATGCAAACATCTCACTGTTACACTAAGAACAAACACCACCCAACACTCTTCCCTGCACTTCTTCCCAGCATTCAAAAATGGTTGACTCGTTATTGAATGTCAGCCTTGTTATACAGGTGGTCCCCATACTCCAAAAATGGACTCCTTTGAAATATACACAAATATATTGAAGGTGTTTTTATTTTTAGCCTGGAACTCCTTCTGGTTTTATGAAAGTATACTGTACAGTGCATTAAACAGCAATGCCTCAGATTCCTCTAGTTAACAGAAATATTTTAAATTCATTTTGTACTTCCAGAGACAGGGGGACCAAAGCATCAAAACTTAATTTTATTATAAATTTTAAAACTTTAAAATTTGTTTAGGCAATCAACAAACCAGTCAGATACCGTTATCTCATAAACCTCAACCCTCTAGAGGGGAGCTGAGCTTCAAAAAGTCACAGTGCTAAAGGAAATAATACCTTCTGGATAGTTCTGGATGTAGAGATCAATTTTTATTAAAGTTCGGGAGTCTTCTCAGCTTTCCATCGTTGTGAATAAAAATACCCGAGACAATCAACTTAAAAAAGAAGGATTTATCTTGGCTCCTGGTTTCAGACCCTAATCATTTGGCCCCAGGGCTTTTGGCAGAGATAACAAAACAGATGGGAGGCAGGAGGAGGAAACTGTTCACCACCGCAGCCAGGCAGTGGAAAGAGGGGAGAGGCTGGGATTCCTGCACCCCGGAAGGCCTGCTTCAGCTAGGGACCAAGGCCGCAACATGCAACTTTGTGGGGGACACTGTATCCAAGCTACAACACCCTTCATGATAGAAGATGACGGAGTATAACGGTTTTGATGATGCAGGCCACTGACTCCATGGGGTGAAATGGAATCTTGAGCTCCATTCCTCTTGAATTTGTTGCTTTTATTTTCTGTGTTATATCTGTGATTATTTTTGGTCTCAATCATATTTTCTCAAATGGACTTCCTGATAAGTGTCCTACACTGGGTGGAAACAGTAATTCAACAAAACATGATTTATTTTTCAGGGAATATAGAGATTGATCCATCCATCTATATGTCCAGCCATTCATCCACCCACCCATCCACCTGTTTTCCTCCCTTCCTTTCTCCTTCCCTCCTCTCTTCCTCTTTCTCCCCTTTCTCCCTCCCTTCCATTTTTGGAATTTCTGACACTACTAAAATGCCTTAACTGATCTCATTTTTAGTCATCAGAAGTCACTTAGTCACAATAGACTGCAAAGCATAGAACACTGATAATAAGAGAAAATTTAAGCATCCTATCTGCCTCAATGGTGAATTACTGTCTTCAACAACCACTACTTAGATGTGTTTTTAACACAAAGCCCCATGGAAGCTTACTTACTTAAAGTCTAAACTTCTAGGGATAGAAGTTAGAAAAAAATTCTCCCTCAACACGGGGAAAAGCACATTTACAAGGGGGTGGAGCAGCACCACAGACGGAAAGAATAATGCCCAGTCACGTGGCTGAAGCCGTACCCATCTATGCAGTTCATTTTGAGAAATAGTAAGTTTTTACTTCAGAAGAGAAAAATTTTTTAGTCTGCTATGCTTCAGTATCAAGATGACCTGAAAGAATATCATGTCGCAATAGAATGCTCTGTGCCTTTTGAGCGCGTGGTCCTCTAGAAATGAAGTTAGGTGGACTGGGGAGACAGCTAGGTGGACTGGGAAGACAGCTAGGTGGGCAAAGGGCTTGCTGCACAACAGCAGGTGGTTTCTGTAGGCTCACCAAGTCATAGAAGAAAGAGCAAGCTTCAAATTCAGTGAGAGACACCAAACTAAGGTGGAGAGGGGATTGAGGAAGGCATTCCAGTGTCAATCACTGGCCTTTACACAGGTGAGAGCACCTGCACACACATACACACACACGAGAGAGAGAGAGAGAGAGAGAGAGAGAGAGAGAGAGAGAGAGAGAGAGAGAGTTAGAAAGTGGGAAACTATTTCCCACTTCTTTGCTGAGTAAGACATGGTTTAGGGCTTAGGTTCTCTCCTTCCTGCCTTCTGGGAACACATTGCACCTACATTTCTTAGGTTCTCATATAGTGGGTTTTGCATCCTGTGACTGAGTTCTGGCCCATGGAAGGTTGGCAGGAGTATAAGATGCCATTCTAGGCCTGGCCCAATGAAAACCTCTCGTGTATGATGTCCTACACGAGTTCATTTTTATTTGGTGAGGCTTTGGGAGGCCATATGTGGACAACTATCTGGATGGCAAGACACAGCATCTTAGTCCCAAATACCTGCCGGGAACATAGACTCCCACATCAGACAGCTACTTCAGAAACTAGCCTTGGCCTATCGCAGGGCTGATGTTAGGGGGTGGGTTTTTCAACACCTATCCTTATACACTGTTGCGGTTTGGATCGTCAATGTCCCCCAGAGGTCCATGTGTTGAAGACTAGCACCCAGCTGACGGTCCTCTTGAGATGTGCGGCCTGGCGGGAAGAGGCATGTCACTGGGGGATGCACCTTGAAGGGATGCCTGGATTCCAGCCTTCCTTATTTGCTTCCTGGCTGCCAGGAGCTGAGCAGCCGCCCCACTATGCTCTCAATCCCTGTATCGGTGTGCTGCCTGCCCAAAAGCTAAGAGGTCAAGCTTGGACCGAAACTAGAGCAAACCTTTGCTCTTCGTAAGTGGTTAGTGTCGGGTATTTGTCACGGCAGCGGGAAGCTCACTAACACACTTACGCTAGCTGATTTTTTTACACGCAGCACGAACATGTTTTCAAAGAAATATTGGATTTTTCTCTTTCAGTGTTCCTTTTGCTTTGATGAGATGGTCTTTCTGAAGGCAATGTATTTACGTGCACGCCACTTAAAGGTGGCGACTCTGATGATAGGTACCCTGCCGTCCCTTGTGTTGTAGAAGTTATATATAAAGCCTCAACTAGAGATGCTTGGGCTGCCAGTGAAAAAATGCCAGATAACAAAGCCTTCAGCAAGGCACACATGATTTCTTTCTCTTTCGGATCAACTTTTATTTTTATTTTAAAGCTCATAAAAAGTACAAACAAAACAAACGTGGCCATACTCTATCCTCCTAGAACTAAGTTGACATATTTGCTTTTATTTAACTTTTTTATTTAACTTCTTCGTTATTTAATTTTAAAGTAAAAATTATATATGTTTAATTTATATATGTACAATGTGAAGTTTCTATTTGTTCTATAGTGACATGATTTCCATAATCAGGTTAACTAACGTGTCTATCTCTTCTCACAGTTCCATGTATATGTATGTGTGTATGTGCGTATAAATGTATATATATATAAGTATGTGTATGTACGTGAGTATATGTGTGTATATAAGTGTACATTATAATATGTAGGTGTGTATGTAAGTTTGTATATGTAATTGAGTATAGTGTTATGTAAGTATACATATGTATATATAAAGTATGTGTATATATAAGTGTATGTGTATGTATGTGTGTATATATGTGTGTGTATATCTATAAGTATGTGTATGTATGTGAGTAGTTGTGTGTATGTGTGTGTGTTGAGAGCACTTAAGATCTGCTCTCTTAGCGGGTTCCAAGCATATCACACAGCACTGGGGGTTGAGGAGAGAGTTCAGATGATAAAGTGCTCGCTGCACAATCATGAGGACTTGAATTTGACCCTCAGAACCCAAGTCTGGCCATGGCGGCATGTGCTTATAATCTCCACACTGGGGAGGCAACAGAGGAAGATCCCTGGGGCTTGCTACCCAGCTAGTCTAGCCCAGTTGGCGAGCTCCATTCCAGTGAAACTCCAGTGTTTCAGAAGAGATGGGCGGTTTTTCTGAAGGTAATTAAGAAAGGAAGGGTGTATTGGTTCTCCAGTTTGCAGGCGTAATCCATCATGGTAGAGGAGTCATGACAGCAGGCGCTTGAGGCAGCTCGCTGCATTGCATCCACGGAAAGGCAGAGAGGCGAGTCCTTAATTCAGCTTAGTGTCTTCTTTTTATTCAACCGGGACCTCAGCCCGTGAAATGTTGCCATCCACAGCAGCTGGCTCTCTCCACCTCAGTTAATCTAATCTGGATAATCCCTAACAGGGATGCCCAGAAACTTTCTCCTAGGTGAGTGTATACCCCATCTAGTTACATTCAATATAAGCTATCACAGACACATACATCTTACCATTGGAGTCCATTATATCAACCCACGCTCCATCCACAACACTTAGATTTCAGACGTTATATAGCAACACAACTAAAAGATTCCAAAAAGCATATTGACTATCTTTTAATGAGGACATAAAATGCTTCCACTTACATACCCAGAGCTTGCCATATGGACATCTAGCTGCAAAGGAAGCTGGGAAACCGTTTATTTGAAGGCATCATGTACTTGAGTTTTATCACTAAGGAAGAGAACTGCCGGGAGGGTAATGACCAGAAAACTTACTCGAGTTAGTCACTGAAAATGTATTATTGTACAGAAAAGTCAGCTTGCATAAGCTGCTGTTTTAGATATGCGTCTGTATACATGTACATACAGATATTTTCTTGTTTATAATTTTAGAAAATAAGCAGGATGAGGGTGTAGCTCCACGGCAGAGCTCTTGGCTTGGTGTGAACGAGGATCTGGCTTCCATCCTCAGAACCATAAAAGAAAAAAGATGGAATGCAAATGGTTGCCATTTCCATCTGATTCTTAGCCCGTCAGAATCCCTCGGTAGTCAGTGAATTGATCATCCTCCAGGGTGTAGCGCAGACTTACACGCATCCTACAGTAAAGGAGGAAAGTGGCCACTTTACAACTTGTTCATCACCATGGAGAGAGAAAACTGCATGCGTACATAGGCATATAACAACAGGCTGCAATTGTCTCAATATCAGCAAGGCTAGTGTTCAGACCGCTATACTAATTTGTGGGTAGATACTCTCTTCTGAGCCTGTTTGTGTCTGTGCATGTTTTGGTATGCACAAAAACATGCTGTATTTTCCATTTCTGTAATGCCAGCTACCATACAGAATCAAGGAGAAAGTGGGGGAGAACAAAGACCAAATAACTCTCTCTAGATTAGTCAGATAATGGACACCTTTGTGGTTTTTTTTTCTGTGTACTATAATTTACGGATACTGAGCATATACACCAGACTCATTCCCACCCCATTTCCTACAATATTAGTTTCATTCTGTCTGCTTTACACTGCTGTATGTTTTTAAGTTGTATCTATTCTTAACACCGTATTTTTCCTAATGAACAACATTTTCATACTGAAGATCTGGGGTCTCAAGTATCCTCAGGGATGGGGTGTTGGGGACATCCAAAGCTTGACTCCTAACAACCTAGAGTTGCTGAACTTCCTGCCAGATAGGGTCTAATTTCTCACTGAAGGCACATGCTGTTAATGTCATGACTGCTTTTACGAAAACAGAAACAGAGTGGGTGCACTGGCCACTGGGATGCAGCGAGGCTAGCTAACCTGATGTCAGATGTGGGTGGTCGGCCCCAGCTGCTTCCCTATGGTCTCACATCATCCCATGATCTGAGTAGAGGGACCATGTCAACCAGGCACAATTGCAGAACACGGCCACTTCACTTACATTATACTCTCAGGAGACATCCCTCTCCAGAACAGCCTAGCGTCTAGTTAGAAAAACAGCATAAGGATACACATTGACCTGAATCTCAAATCCCCTCTCCGTAGGAGCACAGAGCATCAGCTGAAGTGGCCTCGGGAATGCAGAATTAGCGCCAGGGTGTTCGGTTGGCGCTGCAGACACCCGTTGGTGGACCACCTTGCCCTGCCTTGCCTCTCGAAAAGGCAGATGGGAACCTTCGAGGCAAAGATGCTGGGAAGGTTTTCCTCCATGTAAATTTCATCTTGCCACGGAATCAAACGCCAATCTTTATCGGAAGGCACTCGCTCATTCCCTCCGCGCCGCCCGAGTCATTTATTCGCAATCACGTTCGCATATTCTGGGCACTGCAAGTTGGTTCAGTTCACAAGGGGAAGGAAACAGATAAAGATTTTGTTAATGGATCTCTTTGTGCATAAAAAGAACTCCCATCTCCCCTCCCACATGGTGTCCTGAATTCCCCTCTTCCTCCTTCTCCAAGTTTTACTTTTCCTCAGAATGTCTGTGTGTGCCGTATGACAGTGATTTTCTCCGGTAATTGCCTTCTTCAATAAGAAACTTTACAATAGTGAACTCCCAAAACACTTACGTATAAATTAGAGATGTTTTAAGGCAAAAATCAAGCTGAAAGTTCTACATTGTGATTTTTGACATTAAAGAGAGAGAGAGAGAGAGAGAGAGAGAGAGAGAGAGAGACCCCTTTTTAAAATTTATTTATTATGTATATAGTGTTCTGGGCACCAGATCTCATTATAGATGGGTGTGTTGCTGGGAATTGAACTCAGGACCTCCGGAACAGCAGTCAGGTCTCTTAACCTCTGAGCCATCTCTCCAGCCTGAGACCCCCTTTAACATGAGAAAAATTCTTGACTTCTGCCCAAATCATTTACATTTAAAGAATAACACCCCCCCCCCAGACCTCTGCGCACTTGGCTTTACCATACAGCATTCAGAGAAGATAAAGCATGGATTTATTTCAGCATCTTCACCTTGCAACAATGCTTCATTCTGCTTCATACAAAAGTCGGGTGGGAGTCTATGTAAGTCTCAGCTGTGCAGTGGACGTGCTCTTAGTGATCTTGGGCTCATGAGCAGCCTGGGAACACAGGCGGGAGGGAGTCTGTGGCTTTAGACAGCAGTGGGCAGCAGGAGGTGAAGGCACACACCTTCTCGGAGCCCCCCCACCCCAAGAAAGGATCGTGGTAGCAGTAGCTTCATTTCCCTTGCAATGGCAACAACAAAATGATGCCACAGACAAAAACTGTCATGCCCCACCCACTCCATCTGTCCTTTGCTATGCACCCACAGCTCCCCTCATTCTACAAATTAATCTTTCACACATTTTTTAACAAAAAAAGTGTTAATGTTATAAAAGAAAAAACAAGGAAAACAGAAAGGGCTGTGTGGAAAATAAATTAAATTTAAATTTGATGGCAGTTATGACTTTTTTTATTGACTATAGGAGCAAACAGTCACATCAAATTGGTGCCACTGGCATATAATTAAAACTACAGGGCACCCTTAATGATCTCTGACAATGATCGCCTCTGTGGTTTTTTTAAATATAGCATGCACATTTTGTCCAATTTGGGTTCTTTTTTCCTGTTGCTTTTGTCCTCTTTCTGAGTGGGTATTATTCATGAACCGAGTCTTTATTATCTATTTGGCCATCTGCATAGCATTGGCCATAGTCCCCTGGATTGTAATTTTGGGTGAAAATAAGGACTATGGGAGATTGCAACCCTAAAAATAATAACGCTATGCTTCGAGCTCCAGCATAAAAAAGCAGCATGAAGAAAAACATTCGGGGTGGAGGTGAGGTCTGAGGCCCATGCAAACCGTTTGGAAAAACGGAATCTGGGTGTTCATTTTGGGCAAAGAAACATCTCCGCTCATTGATGAGAAACCCTGGTGAAAGGGATGTTTCTTCAGCTTCCAATATCTTTCAAAGAAAATAAAACTGTTTTCTCACAAGATCCTCTCATTTCAAAACAATCTTCCTGTTTCAAAAGTTCGCACACCTCATAGGGGAGTGGCCACCCCCAAATACTTCCGTGGTCCCTTTCAGCTCATGATCAAGGCGTTAGGTAGTGAATGCTCGTGTTTGCTCAGAGCAGGTCCCTTGTTTTCAGTTTAGTGAAGGGAGATTTTCCAGAAGTAATGTGTTAAAACTCATGATTTCCCATTTAAAAACAAACAAAAGATTGTGGGGTCTTTAACTGTAACTTAGCTCTAGGTAAAGCACTTGTCCTGCCTTCACAAGGCCTTCGGTCTCGTCCCCTAAAATACAGTATATATACATGGACATGTGTATGTATATACACACGTATTGGTGAAAAATGAATTACTGAAAACTGGTAAAACTACTGTTTCTAAAATGTTGCCTAATCTTATTTGATTCTCTCTCCATCTGTTTTCCCCTCTTTGACCTTTTCTTTCTGAAATTCTCCTCTAATCAGGGTTAAATTACCTCTTCTGTCTACTTCTCAGATTTTCTTGCAGTCACTGGGAAGCCATCAAGGTCAGTTGATTGAAAGATGAATAGGTATTACCAAAGAAACATCTTCCTAAGAAGAGTAAATGCATGGGGCTACGATATATGTACAGTAGCATTTTTGGTCTCAGAGGCAAAGGCAAAATATTCTTGCTTTTAATATTTCTTGTGCTCTTTTCCCCTCTTAGCTGAGTCCTATTAAACTAGAGGAATATACAATTAAAGCTATGGTTGCACACACACGCACACACACACACACTGCTTGGGCTTACTATCAAAGGACAATGAAATTCTTCAATTATCTCATTACTTAGAAAATGAATTATTTATTTATTTTTTTGTTTTGTTTTTTTTGTTTTTCGAGACAGGGTTTCTCTGTGGTTTTGGAGGCTGTCCTGGAACTAGCTCTTGTAGACCAGGCTGGTCTCGAACTCACAGAGATCCGCCTGCCTCTGCCTCCCGAGTGCTGGGATTAAAGGCATGTGCCACCACCGCCCGGCAGAAAATGAATTATTTACTTACACTTAATAATGGCTTAAAATAACTTTCTCTTTTGTACTTATCATTCTCTCTAAATTGGTTTATATATGTAGATAGTAACAGCCTACATGGCATAAAATCTTCAAATTTGAGAAGTTTAAGCTAGTGACTCTCACATCCATACTGATTTACCTAAAAATAATACAGTAGCCCTCAGATCAAGAGTGACAATCCAGCTTCAAAAACGGTTGCTGTGCACTGGCTCATGGTGAGTAAAACTTAGACCATATTATTTGGTTGACTTTCATAAATAAATAAACTATTATGACATTAACTCAACTTTCACAGACAAAGAATACTGTCTTTAAAAATAATTAAGAAGCTAAGCATGGTGGTACATGCCTTTAATCCAAGACCTGGGGAGGTAGAGGCAGGTGGATCTCTGTGAATTCAAGGGCAGCCTGGTCTGCAAAGTGAGCTCTAGGACAGCCAGGGCTATTATACAGAGAAACCTTATCTCAACCCCCTACTACCAAAAAAAAAAAAAAAAAAAAAATTAAAAGTTGAGCCAGATGTAGTGGCAAATAATTTCTGTGCTTGGGAAGCAGAGGCAGTTGGCTCTCTGTGAGCTCAAGGCCAGTCTGGCCTATATAGAAAGTTCCAGGCAAATGAGCCCTTGTCTCAAAAGAGAAACAAATAAATAAAATATAAAAACATAAAAATGAAGAATTAATATCCTCAAGACCAAGTTGATTATAGTCCAGAAATATAAACTCTTTAGCACATTGGATGCCATGCAGTTTTTAACTATTATAAATTATATTCTTGTATGGTAGTATTAGAGATTATCTCCATGAAATATGAGGAAAATAAGACTATGTTATTTTAAATGCTTGTTGTAAGCCATACTTTTAAAACTCAATTAAATTAGTATTGGAATTACTGATATTTTCTTTTACTTTTTTTTTTTTTTTTTTTGGTTTTTCGAGACAGGGTTTCTCTGCTGATATTTTCAAATATTATCCAGAGCTCCTATCTAATATGTGTGAGAACCTGAGTTCAGTGCCTACAACTGAGGGGAAAGAGTAGGTTTTCATTTAAGATTTTATATTTCAAGTTCGTTTCTCCAAAGCCTCAAATTCTTCCTTAACAGCAAATCCATGGTTTTAAGCGCTCACACTCAAGGTTAAAATGTTCACTCTCTTATGAAAATAAAGTGATTTAAAGTCATGAATTTAAAAATATTTTAGAGATATGATATAATAGAAATGCTTTTTAATAATATTAAAATACACTCCACGTCTGTGAAATGGTTGGGCCGGTGTCTTTTGCCTCGGCCTTTCCTTAGACATGATCCTGCCGTTCCCCTAAAGTATTACCCTATGCTAAACTCCAGAGTTGAGTAGCAAAGTGGAGTGGAAGGACTGTGTAACTAGAGTGCTTGATCTAAGTGTGTTCCTTCTAGCCCCAGACTGCTGATCTCAGGAGCTGCGTAAGAAGAGTCTCAATCACATTCTGACCAGATCCCTCCTTATGGCTGTGAGAGTTTAATTTTCATTTAAACAACAATAAATACAGGCACAAGGGTTTGAAATGAATTATGTAAGCCCTTTGGCCATGGCTGCTCCATTCTGCCACCGAATGAGCCGCTGTTCTCGCTTTGTTTTATGGGTTTCGTGTAGCCTGTGTTATTATATCTGCCAAATAAAAGCCAGCAAACCATGCAAATGAAAATATAATCTTTTATCTGTCATGGTCATAGGAAGCACCCAGATAGCGATTTTAGCCTCTTCCGTGCTTCATTCTCTATTCTCGGGACCCTCTGGTCTCGGCAGCAGCTACAGAGAGGAAAGCATCTTCATTTTAACCCACCACCAA
Organism: Chionomys nivalis; assembly: GCF_950005125.1. Lineage (NCBI taxonomy): Eukaryota > Metazoa > Chordata > Mammalia > Rodentia > Cricetidae > Chionomys > Chionomys nivalis. The sequence goes on along the minus strand of NC_080090.1, from coordinate 17,307,141 downwards.
CGTATGTTTTCATCGGAGAAGTCAGGAATCATTTATTCTGCTATATTTTTAGCTTGTCTGTCTGGTTCAATGGAGACTGTGGGCTTTTCCCTTAAATATAGGAACTCGATAGATGAGTTCTTTTTAAAATACTGCAGATTCTGGTTTCATAAAAAACAATAAAGATTTTTTATGTGCTTATTGTTTTGTTGTTTTTCGTAAAGAAACAGAGTCTCACTCTGTTGGCCAGGAAAAGCCTCTTGCATTGGCCTCCCCTGTGGTGGCTGGGTCATCTGGTGGGTCGGGGGTTCTTTTCATTTTCGAATGTCCTGCATGTAATAACTCCATGACAATGGTGAGCTAGCTCACCAATGTTGATTTAGAAACTTGGAAAGTCACTTAGCCATTCCCTTTGGACAATCTCCAGGTGAGGAAAAAAACACCCGTACACCTAAGTTCTGAGAGCTAATTCATCTATAAAGATGAAGGGCTTTTCCCCTTGGGAGTCTTACTGATTTTCCTCGACTGACCTCCAACACCTGAGCTTAAGTGGTCTTCCTGTCTGGGCCTCCTGAGGCCAGGGAACTCAGTTCCTAAGTACAGAGACGCTATGGTCCTACACATCACTACCACACACACAACAGCACACTCACGAAAGTAAATTGGCGGGTCACCAAAATGGCTCAGTGGGTAAAGGTTCTTGCTGCATAGTCTGATGGCCTGAGTTCACTCTCCCGAATGTGTATAGAAATGGAAGAAGCTGGTGGTGGCAGCACACACCTTAAATCCTGGGAGAGGTAAGCAGATCTCTGTGAGTTTGAGGCCAGTTGATCTACCAAGCTAGTTCCAAGACAGCCAGGGCTATACAAAGAAACCCTGTCTCAAAAGAGGAAGAAGACAACCCACTTCATGAAGTTGTTCTGTGGCGTGCACACACGTCATACACATAGTCATAGTTTTGTTTTTGTTTTTAAAGTCGAGAATTTCATACATGAATGGGTGCACTCCTCCCTACCCCTCTAAGTCCTCCTGCACCCAAACACCCCTCCAGAACTCAAGTTTTTTTTCTTTTAAGAATGCAAATTGGCTGTGTGAGGTCAAGAATGACTGTAATTTTAGCACCTGGGAGGCTGAGGCCACCCTTGGCTGCAGAATGAAACCAGAAAGAAAGAAAGGAAGAGGGGGGGAGGGGAGGGGAGGGGATGGGGGAGGGGAGGGGAAGGGGAGAGGAAAGTGAGGAAGGAAGGAAGAAATGAAAGAAGGAAGGGAGGAAGGAAAGGAGGGAGGAAGGGAAGAAAGGAAGTAGGGAGGGAGAGGGAAGAAGGGAGAAAGGGAGGGACAGAAATTGGATACATATTTTACAAAGTAAGTCCTGCTTCTCACTTGTCCCAAGCTCTGCAGTTTGAAGTAGGTTTCGACTGTGTAAAATACTGCTTTTCCCCGGAACCTCCAGAAAAATGAAAAGGTTTATTTCTCCACGTGCTCTTTTTTCCCCCTTCTTCTTGAAAATATTTCTTGAATGCTTATTTCGTGTCAAGTAGCATCCTACATGCTAAGGGCACAAATGTCCAAACCATGGAAAACCCTACAAAGTAGACAGGGAAGCAGATTAGGCACTGGATGTGGAGTGGGGTTCTGTGGGAGAGCACAGCTCAGCTCGCACAGGCCCTAGCACGGAAATCAAACTGAAAATAAAATGTAGAAAAATATCCTGGACTGTACAAAACTTTCTAGATTGTGTTATCAAAGTAGTTCCACATTCTTTATTTTTAAAATATTTAAAGATTTGATTTCTTGATTATATGTTTGTGTGTATGTGCGCATGAGTCCAGATGACCTCAGAGGCAGGGAGAGAGCAGCAGATTCTGTGGAGCTGGAAGAGCAGAACTTTGGAAGAGCAGCAACTGCTAAGCCATCTCTAGCCCAGTGGTTCACTACCTTCCTGAGGCTGTGACCCTTTAATACAGTTCCTTTTGCTGTGGCGAGCCCCAATCACGAAATTATTTTCATTGCTACTTAATAACTGTAATTTTGCTAGTGTTATGAATCATAATGTAAATATCTGTGTTTTCTGATGGTCTTAGGTGGCCCCTGTAAAAGAATCCTTTAATCTCCAAAGGGTTCAGGCCCACAGGTTGAGAACCGCTGCTTCAGCCTCTACACAATTTTTCTTTCCCAAAGCTAATTGATGCACCTAACATGAACCCTTGAGTCAAATGTTCAGCTTTGCACACAGCAGAAATTCTACAGGACCAGGAGAACATGGGTCCATATTTGTTTCTCTGACACATTACAAGTGCCCAGTCAATAACTTTGGAATGTATCTTTATCATTTTTCTTCTCTGCCTGGTTGAGTCAGTCCATGAAGGATCAAAATAAGATAGACCAGAGAGAGCCTTTCTACTCTGTTTGGAATGCAGATGGGCAGACACTATTTCTGTCTTTTGCTCAGCAACTGAGGTTGAACAATTGCATCAGTATCCCTAGTCCCAGACCCTGTATCATAGGGATTCAGTGACTGTCGAATTAATGAACTTATTTTAATGTATGATTAGTTAAAAAGTTCAGCTAGGTGTGGTGGTGCACGCCTTTAATCCCAGCACTCAGGAGGCAGAGACAGATGATTTCTAAGAGTTTGAGGCTAGCCTGGTCTACAAAGAGAGTTCCAGGACAGCTAGGGCTGTTACACAGAGAAACCTTGTTCTGAAAAACAAAAACAAAAAAGTTCATATTCATCATTGAAAAGTCAACACGGGTCCATATTTTACCAGTAGGGTCATGCTAAACCCATCATCACTGTGCTAAAGCAACAATCACTAAACCTATCGTAAGAAAATCTAGATTATACTAAGCAGGTCTCATCTGAAAGATCAACCTAACAAATGAGCAAAGCATGCAAGTGCATGTGAACCAGGAAAAGTTCAATACAAAGTGTATTCTAGTCTTGCAACTTCACAAAACATTATTTAAAGGCAATTAGCAGATCAGAAAAAATAGTGGAGGTGATGAGCAGAGTCCTGGAGGGAGTGGTGGTGTCTGTTTTACGTTGCTGTGGCCATTGCTTCTCTGTACTCTTTCTCGGTGTATGGACCACCACCCACTTCCCCTTAGGATCTTGCCGTTTCTCCATCTCTTCAGGTAACCTACAGTCACCATCTTCTTCCTCTTCTTTAAAGCCCCCCCTTCCCCCCGTGAGGCTATTCCCTCTTACACTGCTCTTCTGGGCCTGCATTTGTCTGTCTATCCTTGTTCCCTGGTCTCTTGTGGCTGGTTATTCTGTCTTAGGGACCTGGGGTCTCTGCAACTATCCCCTAATTCAAGTGCAAAGGTATGGCTTGGCATTGTAGACTGGTTGTTGGGTTTATTTGTTTTGTTGTTTGTTTGAGAGGGTCTCTGCTTAATCCTGGTTGACCTGGAGCTCGCTTTGTAGTTCTTGCTAGCCTTGAACTTTGATTCTCTTGCCTGTCTTCTGAGTGCGGGGAGTACTGGCTTGCCCACCAAGCCTGATTGCTTGTGATTTTTCACCCAGTGTTTCTTTTTGAGTATGATCTGGATGATCAGCCTCAACGCTACAAAGTAACTTCTGAGCAACGGGTTCTCAGTACAAGCTGTGCCAGACATTGACACACACACACAAAGTCTCCAAAGAGGGATTTAAAATCTGTTTTCTCTGAGTTCATACTGAAGAACCACTTTTCCTATTGTCTCCCATAAAGTCATTACTGTAGATTCAATTTAAGATGCTTATTTTTTTTTACTGAGTTTAATTTAGATACACATTTGCATTGTAAAATGGGTTCTTTAAAAATAATCATTTTAGTCTTAAGCATAAATGCTGTTTCTTTGTAAAGGAAGGAACTTCCTGAACTGCATGTGATCGCTAAGGGCAAAGTAAATTCTGGAGTGAGACTTAACCTTCTGTCTGCTCCTATTACGGAGACTAGTTTGAATTTGGTATGAATCAAGACTTCTGTGTTAAATGTTTAGAACTTCTTTATCACCAAAGATTTTAATTAAAAGGTTTCTTCTTATGATAGTTGGGATTGCTATACATTTATCAGACATCAATATATTAGCCACTAAAATAATAATCGTGATGACATTTATACGAAATGGATAAAAAGGGGTGAGATTAATCCATGTATTGTTGGCACCTAGCACACGGCAGGACCCAGAAGAATGTGGGTCCAGATTTGTTTCTCTGATGCATTGCAAGCGCTCAACCAATAACTTTGGAATGTATCTTTAACATTTTGTCTTCTCTGCCTGTGAGTGAGCTCATGAAGGATCGAAATAAGGCAGACTTGAGAGAGTCTTGACCCTGTTTGGAATGCAGACGGGGAGACACTGTTTCTGTCATTTATACAGCGTAGAACAAATGTGAGTCGCCCCCCCCCCATGTCCCACGCCCTTCACTCTCCCAAATCCACTCCTCCCTGCTCCCCCCACCCCATGGCTGCCTTCCCTCTAAAGTGAAGGAAACACCTGACTAGCTTCTTCTGTGTTCATTTGTACCCTGTATTTGACCCAACCCAATAGAAGTGGCCACATGCAATCATGAACACTGGCATTTACATCTTTAGAATTTTTATTCTTTTTTCAAAACAGATCACTTTTATTTATTACACACTTCATGGGATTCCAGAAAAAGTGATCTCCTTAGTCGCTAAGGTCATATCAGCTCTTTCCTGCTGCAATTTACTCACTTGGAAAAGTTATGCAAGCAAGATTATTACAAATAATCCAGTCTGGAGAAGAAAAACCGACAGATGAAATGAATTCACCTTTTAGTGATCCAAATTAATGTGCCTTCAACATTTCAACATCTGGTTTCAGGAGGCTCCGTGTAATCTTCAAGGAGGGTAGCCCTGCCTGTACCAGCTTATTTTGTTTAGGTTGACACTGAATAAATGCTAAGTTATTGCCCTCCCATTAAGAAATGGTAGGAGGCTCTTTGTTTAGCAAGGAAGAAATCCATCTTGGGATAGAATTAGGGATGTGGATGGGTGGTACAGTGCTTGCCTAGCATATAGAAGTCCCTGAGTGCCATCGCCAGTGTAACTGAGAGGGTTGTGTGTGTGTGTGTGGGGGGTGGCCTTGTATGGTATATGAAGCAATGATGGGGACACATGAAGCAAGAACAAGGCTGATTATTAAAGTCCCACTGTATGCACATAAAGCATAAAATAATTTATGAAAGAGAAACGAAACTGACACAAGGGATTGTGGGCTGAAAAGCTACCGAAATATATTTGCTTTCTTCCTGAAGTCTCTGAAGTAAGCAGTCCTAGTCCAAAGCAAGTCTGAACTATGGGCCCCTTTCAGCCACCACACCAGCAGAGCCCCACTTCACAGTGGGCAGCTGAGAACTCCAGGAAAAAACATTGGGAAGATGGCATTGCTTGCTCCGCTTGCCCTCACCCCTCAGCTGTTCTAAATTACAGGTGTAGTTCACTCTTCCCTCAGAACAGAGGTGATCCCACTGCCCTTACACTCTGTGCCAGGATCTTTCCCCAAGAGTTTCTCTTGCTGTTTCTGGCTTTGGGGCTGACCATCTAAAGGAATTATCTCCAAAGCTGGGCAATCAGTTCAAGACTTCAATGTGTAGCCTCCTAACCACACATGCCATAGCCTGGGAAATGATTTGGTTTATGTGCTCTACAGAATCACAAATGTGTGCATGTGTGTTTAAGTGTTTCAAAACATTTTTTAAATATTTATTTATTTATTATGTGTACAGTATTCTGCTTGCAGCACCAGAAGAGGGCCCCAGATCTCACTACAAATGGTTGGGGGTCCCTATGTGGTTGCTGGGAATTGAACTCAGGACCTTTGGAAGAGCAGTCAGTGCTCTTAACCTCTGAGTCATCTCTCCAGCCCCTCAAAACATTTTTTATTGGCTGAATATGGCCAATATTTAATCCCAGGACTAAGGAGGTAGAGGCAGAAGTTCTCTGAGAGTTCAAGGCCAACCTTGACTGATAAGGGCTACAAAATGAGACCCTAACTTTAAAAAGAGACATTATTTACTTTGTATGTGTGTGAATGCAGGTGAGTGCATGCCATACTATGTATGTGGAGGTTAGAAAACAACTGTCAGGAGTTGGGTAATCACCTTCCAGATCAAGGTAAAGTCTGTCCTGTTTTTGTTGCTGAAGCCGGGTGATTCTCTAGCCCCTCACTATTGGAGTTCTGGAGAGGGTCCCCGGGCTTACACAGTCAGTGCTTCTACCCAGTGAGTCACCTTACTGGCACCAAGTGTAGTTTGCACTGAAACACACACACACACACGAGAGAGAGAGAGACAGAGAGACAGAGAGACAGAGACAGACAGAGAGACAGAAAGAGACAGAGACAGAGAGACCCATTAAGGAGTATACCACTGTGGTGTGGCTTGCAGCTCATCTACTTTTCAAACTCCTCACTGGAGCTGTGTTTCTGTGCCTAGTCCTCTCTTCAGATCATACCAACCTGCTCTTTCCTAAGTCAAAAGAGGGGTTGGGGCGGGGAGATGGGCACCTGGAAGGCTGAGGCAGGATTACAAATTCCAAGCAGCCTGGGCTATACAGTGGTATCTGTCTCAAAAAGAAACAGGAAGCTCAGAGAGTCTCACCCATGCTATGTATGGAAAGCAGTGAATTTAACATAAGTTTGAACCAACTTTTTATTTTAATGTGCCTTTTCTCTACAAAGCTATAGATGAAAATCAGAGACAAGCACGGTACTAGGCAATACAGGAAGTGCTTATCTAAAATAAATAAATAAAATAACCAAGTTGAATTCTAGCCATACTTTGATACCTTTAACATTTGTTACACACCTTAGGCTATTTGACCTTTTAATGTTTACTTCCAAGTTTTTTTTAGTAAAAATTCCAACTATACATGAAATCAATAAGCTTATGAACCCAATGGTTAAAATTTACTTTTATACCTTTCAACATGATTATGTTACCAGCAGTAAAATCAATGATGTTTTTTTCAAAGCTCTAACTTGTGATTCACATCTAAAACCCAGATACTCATTTTATGGAGCTGCTCATCAAATCAAATTTTAATTGATCTGTCATTGTTTATTCTGTTAGACTGTTACTATTTGACATGTATGCCATGAAAACTTAAAACTTGTTCCCTAGCAAGAAATCTCTTGTATCATTTTTTTTAAATATCAGAATTCCCAGAAAAGCTTGAATCAGAATTGTGCCGCAATGCCACTCCTCCAGAGAGAAAGCAATGGCGTGTTTTCTCCAATAGATGAGTGTTGGGATTTTCTATTTGTGCTCCCAGTGTGAGGTGGCGTTGGGGGTCTATTAGGTTTAAAACAGTGGACTCTGTCAAGCCTCTGTTTCATGCTTAATTTGTTTAGACTATCGTATTCGAGTGGGGCATACCTCAGCTAGGGGAGGCTGAGAAAATACAATTGTACCAGAGACCTTGGATAAGACTGTCACAGCAATAAGGGGTGACAGACTGGCTTCCTTAAATATCCATTTTGTCTGTATTTCCTGGACATACTTTTCAGTTCTCAAAATGGATACTAATTATAGCTTGGAAGAAAAACAGCCCCAAGTAAACCAAGAGATATTTATGACTTTCGACCCACCAGTATCTTCTGTCACCTCTGGGACCATCAGCTCCACTAGCAGGTACCTTCTAGAAACCTGTGATTTTCCTCTGCGGACCATAAAACTGTGTGGAAGTTTTGGTGGATAATCCGAATGTCCCAGTTTTCTTATAAATTTGCGGTTTGCTATCCTGGCATTATCAGTTACTTTACATATTCCCTTATTGTTAAATTTTAATTGGTGAGAAATGACTTTATGAATAAAAACGTCTTTTTTCCCTTTAAACCTCATGAATTCTCCACAAAACATATATATTCCTTTTTATGTTTTTTAAAGTGTGTTTCATTCACCAAGAATACCTGTAGCCGGGTGTGGTAGCACACGCCTTTGATCCCAGAGCTTAGGAGGCAGAAGCAGGCAGCTCTCTTTGAGTTCGAGGCCAGGCTGATATACAGAAAAAGTTCCAGGACGGTAGAGAGACCCTGTCTCAAAAACCCAAACCACCCCAAACCAAACACCACTTGTAAACTCATCTATCTTGAAACAGATTGGGATTGGGTTGGGATCTGAAACAGTTGTGACCCCGCCTGAAATCCATCATGAGAACATAAGAGGGTTGAGGAAAGAGTAGAAACCATTGCCGTTTCTAAGAGGATATCAAAGTTCTAGGAATTCTGTGTACTCTAGGTGTGTGTTTCTTCACTAGCAATCAATGTCTGATTTGTCCACACAATTACTTTCAACTTCTTGACGTGGAAGAAAGAGAAAGCAGATTTTGCTCAGCTGCAAGGAGTCCCGGCGAGTTGGTTAGCAACAGGGCTTGCCGGTTTGGGTCCACTTAGCACAGAGTAAACACATTTCATTTAGACAATTACTAGTGTGTTGGCTTCCTCGCTATGAAGTTTTCTGTTTTATTGTCTTGAATCATCTTTTCCCCCATTTATCACCCAACTTTACTTGTGTGTTATTCTTGCCTTCCATTGTCTTGAGAGCAGAACCTTTCTACATTTCCTCCTCGATCGACACAGGTTAGCTACAAAGAACAGGTTACAGACGGAGGAAGTTTAACCGGAGGGAGGGAGGGAAGCGCCACACAAAACAACATCTCCCCCTCTGGGAGGTAAAGCCGTGGCTCGTTAAGTACCAATTAAGAAAAGGGCTAAAGCGTCTCTTAAGTTTCAATCTCACTGGAAAGCTCCAAGACTGCTCTCGGGGCAATGTCTTTGCTTGTCACCCTGAGTGCGGACGGGACTCGGGGACCGTGAAGAGAAATGCAGTTGCAACTTGCACGGTGGACGCTGGGAAAAGGCGCCTCTCGCAGCAGCTCGAAGCGAGCGGCCCCCGTGCACCTGGCGGCCGACACCGCAGGCCGGAGGCGGCGCGTCCCCGCGGATGCGAGCCAAGAGTGCACCGCAGGGGGGCCAGATCCAGCCGCCCCAGGCCGGCTCTGGCCAGCTGCAGCCCCGCGCGCTCGGTCTCCCCGGGACACCTGCCCCGTGTAAAAGTATACTTATGGCCGTCGCGGGGCACGCGGACTCACTCCACACCCCCTGAACGCGCTCGTCTCCAGCCTGGAAACAGGCCCCTCCCCGCGCAGCTGTCGCCGCCGCCTGCGGGCTCCTTTCACTTTCTCACGGCCAAGTCACCCAGAGGGGCGCCGCTGCCGCCGCCGCCGCCGCCGCCGCGGCCCGCGGACTCCGCCCCCCCGGAAAGACCACGCCCACCCAACAGTCGCCGGCCGGGATTGGCGCGCGCAGGCGGCAGCTCCTGCCCGCCACTATCATTCGTCCAGCCGCCCCGTCTGTCCCGCCGCTCCTCCGCCCCCCCGGAACGCCGCTCTCCTATTGGGCGACGCTGAGACCGGGGGCGGACCGGGGGCCGGGGCCCGCCGCTTTCGCTCAATCGCAGAGCGGCCGGCGCGGGGCGGCCCGGCCGGGCGGGGCCACATCTGGGCCGCGCCGCCGCGTGCGTGCGTGTGCGTCGTCCGCCCCCCGCCCGCGCCCCGCCCGCCCCGCCCCCCGGCCCGGCGCCGCGCTCGCCCGCCCGCCCGCTCCCGCCCGTACGTCTGGCAGGCTGCGGCCGCCGCTGGGCTGCTGCCATGGGGAGCCGTTGAAAGAGTGGGGCCCTGTGGCTCGGCCGCGCGCCTCAGGCTGCCAGCGCGGGCGGGGGGCGGCGGGGGCGCGCGGGGCCCGGGCCGGGGCCGGCGGGCGGGCGGGGGCCGGCGGAGGACGCCCACAAGTCCAGCGGCGGCGGCAGAGGAGGAGGAGGACGCGGCGGGGACGCGGCGACTCGGGCCGCTCCGTGTGAGTCCCCGCGCCCGCCCTGCCCCGCTGCCGGCCGTGGGCTCCCGCCGGGCGGAGTTAGTTAGTGCGGCGGAGGGCGGGCGAGCGGTGCGGTGCGGGCTCGCCTCGCCTCGCCTGGCCGCGCTCCCCGGCCGGTGCAGCTGCGGCGCGGGGCGGACTCGGTGCAGCTGCGGCGGCGCCTCCCGGTGCGGAGGGCGGGCGGGCGGGGGAGGGGTCCGGGCCGCCGCAGCTGCAGCGCCCGGGACGGCCGCGGCTCCGGGGCCGGTGCAGCTGCAGGCCGGGGGAGGGGGAGGGTGCGGCGCCCGGGTTGCGGTTGCCGGGAGGCCCCGGGGGCTGGCGCGCGGCGGCGGGGGAGCGGTCGCCGCGCCGCTTCTTGTGACTTTTCTTTTGTTGTTTCCGCGACCCGGGTCTGTTTTCTCGGCCGTTGTGGAAGGTGTTTTCCTGCTGCACCGGCTCTGTGCCCTGCACCACCTCCTTCCCGGTGGTTTCACCCTTCCTCTTTCCTTGAGTGCTTTATGCACGGCGAACTGCGCGAAGATTTGCATCCCCCCCCCCCACCCAAACCTCACACACACCCGGGGCACCCTGCCCCCACCTCCGAGAAACAAAACCGCAAACCTCACAGAACCTCCGTGTGAGTCCGCGGTAGCGAGACTTGGACGGGTTGGTCTGTGGAGTGGATGTCTCCGGGCCATTGCAGTGCTTGGGGCTCATTAGACTGTCAGTCACCCCCACCACCACCCCACTGGGTAAACGGGGTGATTAATGTCGGATATATTGGAATGGGGCGAGGGCATCTGCGGAGAAGAGGGCGTGTGTGTGGCAGGGAAGTAATGTATCTGCACAGTGAGCCTCCAGAACGAGTTCAGAATTATGTCATTCACCGCGAAGTTAGAGAAAGTTAGGTTTGTGAGTCGTGAGCGAGGGCAGAACAGAGTTGGGGTTTTGTTCTTCAGCTCCTTGCCTCGGTTTTCTAAAGCGAGCCTAAGTGGTTGTCGCCCGGGTTGGGACGTTTACGGTTCAGGCCCCAATTTCTGTTGGTTTTTTTTTTTTTTTTAAACTCCTCGACCTCCCAAGTCTGTGGATATGAGTCTTGACATTCATAGCTGTCGTAGCACCTTGCAGGGATCGGTCGGCCCAGCCCCGGTTACATTAACATTTCATCAGCCTTTAGAAAAGACCCACAAACTCCAGACGAGAAAGTTCCCACCCCTCCGGGTGATTACAGCCCCTTCCCCCAGAGTGATAGAGACCAAGGGCAAGACAAAGTGACGCCTTTTCTCAGCAGAAAATGAGAAGTGGTCACACAGTCATCCTAAGAGACTGTAGCAGGTTGTTTCGGTTTATTAATTTGCCTTATTGGACTGAAATACTTTCCAGGATTTCAGAAAGTGCAGTTTCAGTTTGTTGATGCTGAGGATGGAAATTTGCATTCACGGTGGCAGTGTGAATTATTTTCCTGGGAGGTAGTTGCTGATAAGTTGCTAAGTAAGAGTGAAATAATAAGGTGAGCCACGCTGAAGTAATAGTTTTTAATAAGTCTGCCAACATTTTGGAGATGTCTACCATTTATCTCGGCAGGGGGAAAAACATGCTGTAATAACGTTGAAATGGGACTGGGATGTCAAATGGGTTGGTTTAAAAATACCACTAAGCTGCCTTTGAAACTAGACGTTGGAGTTGAATAAAAGTGAATGTGGGTTTCCTGAATAGCACCGAGCTTGAGTGTGCTGTCATATGTAAGCCAGTCCACCAACTCGAGGCAGAAGTGTTGCGATTCCATAAATACAGTAGGACTCCATATGCTGAGTTTTTCAATTTCTTCTGTTCGAAAGTTTGGGGGGGAAAGGAAGACTTTGAAGTATTTTGTTTATACTAACAGAAGAGAAAAGTTCTCCTAAGGAAAGCTGGTGGCAGGAGTGTAGAGGAGCAGCATATGGCATTAAAGGAGCACAGCTGGAGGTAGCATTTCCATCTGAACATGATGTCAGAGCAGCTGACAGCCTGCCATCCCTCAGCCTTTTATTCTAACACACAGACAGGGAGTTAGTGTGTGCGGATCTGTGCTGGGGAAGGTATCTCATTCCTCTCCAACATCATCTCCACTTTGCATCTGTCTCTCTTAGTCTGCTTTTTTTCCACCGATGTAACAGACCTGGAGCCAGCAAGACTCCGAGGGAAGGACTTAATCAAGTTTATGTGTCCTAAAGGTAGGAGTAGCAAGAGATTAGATTGAGCATCTTTCTATTTGGGTGTTTTATTTAATTTTTTTTTTTAAAAAATCGCATTACTTTTCTAATCCACTTTTTGAATAATATGTGAATTGAGCCTGAAGTGATGGTCTTCCTGAAGCTGAAAGTCTTGGACTCTCTTGGTTTAAATTCTTATTTCTTTTCTTTGAGCAAGGAAATGACTTTAATACATAGAAATATTTTAAGTTTTCAGATGGCAAGAAAGGCTTTGGAATATGGCTTTCTGAGCTCACTTTGGATTAAGATGCCTTTTGTTGTTCACTGCTGTTTAGATTCCTTTTGCTTGAGGGGGGCAGAAACAGTAAACTGTCTGGAATCCAGCTTTCAAACTTATATGAGAAGATTATTCTGGTTAAGAAGCTAGGTTGTTGTGTAATTAATTCCACTGTGAAACTTTATTCTTCAAAACATTCGGCAAGCATTGCTGAAAGCAGCATGCAGCTGTAGTGCTTTTGAAACCGGAGGGTTTTTGTTGTTGGTTTTTTTGTTTTTTAAGGGGGGGGGGTGGAGAAAAAGAAAGGAAGACAACTTTTGTCCCTAAGAGAATAGTTTGACCAGTTTCCTCATTTCTCTTTCAAATATATATTTAAGAGATCTTTTATTTCAGCATAACAATAATTATTTGCAGGAGTTTCTGTGTTAGCGACTAATTTAGAACTTGTAGATTCGAGCTGCCTGAATTGGCCAGACAGCTGTAATCGCACTCCTCTATTCTTAATCTCTTTATCTGGGCAGCAGCTGCCATATGGCCACAGTCAGCTGGATCAGATGCTTGTAAGCTTCCTTCTTCGTCCCTCTCTGTCCTCTCAGCCTCCTAATTTGATCACGGCTACCTTGTGAGCTGCCCTCCAATCTTTATTTTTAGCCCTCTCCAGGATTAGGATTGATGTTAGCTGTGGGGCACTTAAAGTGATTGTATTGTAAATCTTGGTTTATTCTATTGGTGGTGTCTTTCCGAAGGTATCAGAGGTTAGGATGAAAGTTTCACTGTCTTAGCATCGTGTGGACAAGGAGGGAAGCCAGTTCTGAATATTAACTCCATCTCCACCCTCAGATGCACTAGCTGAGGTGAATGGCTGGGAGCCTTCCTTCTGCTCACAGGATGGGGAAGTGGGCTCTCTTTATCTTCAGCGGAGGACAGTTGAATTTTGACCCGATCTTTGCCTTCCCTCCTTCACCACCCTCTCTTGCCAGAAAACAAGGCAAAGATGCATAATTGAAAGAACAGAGCTACTGGGAAAGCAAAATATATCAAGTTATTATTGAAACAAAGTATTTTCTGTTGGTGAGGTAAGGCAGAGCCAGGGGTGGAAAAAGTGTTCTGTTTTTCTAGAAAGGCATTTTAAAAAACCTAAATAGTGAACCTATGAAGTTTTTGCACCTTATTTTTTAGTGGGAAAGTTCAATTAATTTTCATGTGGAGTTTGTTTTGCCCTGTAGCAGATCAAAGTCTCTGAGAGAGTTTTCAGAGTTAGCAGCCTCTCCAGTTGCTGATGGTGTTGTCCTGCGAAGAAACAGCCCCCATTCATTCTAAAAATGTTTGGATTTGTTCATAGTAAAGATGATCTTTCCCATCTGTCGGTGCAGTTCTGTCTGATCTCCTGCATGTGCAGTACCTGCAAATCTTACGGCACCAACATCTGTTCTTATACACAGGGCTTTTGTTGTTGTAACACTCTGACTTTAAAAGTAAGTTGTTTGCTGATTTCTGGACTAATTATGCAATTTCATTTTTCCCCCTCAATTCAGCCAAATGTGTATGGGTGTTCAGTCTGTGCTTTCTAAGTCGTCAGGTATGAAAAGTGATAAAATACAAAGAATGATTGGGCAAGTTTTCCTGACTCTTACAGAATTTGTGCGGAACTTTGCTTTGTTAGTATCCGTTCTTTCCCTGTGAAGGCAGAGCTGTCTTGTAGGTTTTGTGGGATGTCATTTGATGAGTAGTTGGTTAAATTTCCTCTGGAAGTGGTCTGAATTCTTGTTCTCAGTAATAGGCTGTAGCTAAAGGAAGTCTTTAAACTTGACCAGGAGTTCTGAGAAGGGCGAGGGAGTCCTTGGCAAGTGCATTTAGGTCCTTTGGGGTGTGAGCCTGTTTTAAAATTCATAGACGTGGAACTCTCCACTACTAAGGTGGATTTTTTTGAAGTGGGGTCTAGAGGCTAAACTCCTAAGCAGGCTCTAACGAGAACCTCCTCTTTCCCCAGGTTATGAAGACAGTATGGAGTTTCCAGACCACAGCAGACATTTGCTGCAGTGTCTGAGCGAGCAGAGACATCAGGGCTTTCTTTGTGACTGCACCGTTCTGGTGGGAGATGCCCAGTTCCGGGCGCACCGAGCTGTACTGGCTTCATGCAGCATGTATTTCCACCTCTTTTACAAGGACCAGCTGGACAAAAGAGACATTGTTCATCTGAACAGCGACATTGTGACAGCCCCCGCTTTCGCTCTCCTGCTTGAATTCATGTATGAAGGGAAACTCCAGTTCAAAGACTTGCCCATTGAGGACGTGCTAGCAGCTGCCAGTTATCTCCACATGTATGACATTGTCAAAGTCTGCAAAAAGAAGCTGAAAGAGAAAGCCACCACAGAAGCAGACAGCACCAAAAAAGAAGAAGACGCTTCAAGTTGTTCGGACAAAGTCGAGAGCCTCTCAGACGGCAGCAGCCACATGGCAGGTGACCTGCCCAGTGATGAAGATGAAGGCGAAGATGAGAAATTGAATATTCTACCCAGCAAAAGGGACTTGGCAGCTGAGCCTGGGAACATGTGGATGCGATTGCCCTCAGACTCAGCAGGCATCCCCCAGGCTGGCGGAGAGGCCGAGCCACACGCCACAGCAGCTGGAAAAACAGTAGCCAGCCCCTGCAGCTCAACAGAGTCTTTGTCCCAGAGGTCTGTCACCTCCGTGAGGGATTCGGCAGATGTTGACTGTGTGCTGGACCTGTCTGTCAAGTCCAGCCTTTCAGGAGTTGAAAATCTGAACAGCTCTTATTTCTCTTCACAGGACGTGCTGAGAAGCAACCTGGTGCAGGTGAAGGTGGAGAAAGAGGCGTCCTGTGATGACAGTGATGTTGGCACTAATGACTATGACATGGAACATAGCACTGTGAAAGAGAGTGTGAGCACTAACAACAGGGTACAGTATGAGCCGGCCCACCTGGCTCCGCTGAGGGAGGATTCGGTCTTGAGGGAGCTGGATCGGGAGGACAAAGCCAGCGACGATGAGATGATGACCCCAGAGAGCGAGCGGGTCCAGGTGGAAGGGGGCATGGAGAGCAGTCTGCTTCCCTATGTCTCCAATATCCTGAGCCCCGCAGGCCAGATCTTCATGTGCCCCCTGTGCAACAAAGTCTTCCCCAGCCCCCACATCCTGCAGATCCACCTGAGCACGCACTTCCGTGAGCAGGATGGCATCCGCAGCAAGCCTGCCGCCGATGTCAATGTGCCCACATGCTCCCTGTGTGGGAAGACTTTCTCCTGCATGTACACCCTCAAGCGCCACGAGAGGACTCACTCTGGGGAGAAGCCCTACACGTGCACCCAGTGCGGCAAGAGTTTCCAGTACTCGCACAACCTGAGCCGCCATGCCGTGGTGCACACCCGCGAGAAGCCCCACGCCTGCAAGTGGTGTGAGCGCAGGTTCACGCAGTCGGGAGACCTGTACAGACACATCCGCAAGTTCCACTGTGAGTTGGTGAACTCCTTGTCGGTCAAAAGTGAAGCACTGAGCTTGCCCACTGTCAGAGACTGGACCTTAGAAGATAGCTCTCAAGAACTTTGGAAATAATTTTATATATATATATAAATAATTTATATATATATATACATATATATATATATATATACATAGATCTCTATATAGTTGTGGTATGGTCTAAAAGCAGTCTTGTTTCCTGGAACTGAAAAGTTGGGATCTTAACTTGTTTTTGCACTTTAGAATAATAGCATGAGAATCTCACTAATTTAGCATTCTGATAAAAGAAACTTTAGAGCAAGTCAGAAGTAGAGAGGTGTCTTTCCTTTGAGGGGTAGGCCAAGTCAGCCAATAAATCCTCCTCAACAAACGGTTCTGTCTCAAAATGCTTTCATATGGCTTAATTTTGTAAACACTGCATTGTCTTGAGCGCTTTTCTTGTGCCCCACATTGTTTTGTTTTGTTTTCAAAGTAGAAATTCCCTCCAGTTTTATTAGCCTCTTTATATGTCTCAAATTGCATGAATATTTTCTGGCTGTTGGAAACCTGAATGCTTTTAGACCCAAATGGAAAATTTCTGAAATGCTGGATTATCTATTTTTAAACAAGCAGTTGACTTAAAACTTTCTGTGGCAACTTCTGGTTTTCTGACAGTTCCCAGTGAGAGATTCTGACAGTACACTGGGTCGCTGGGACTGTCTCTGTGAAGGTTTGCTTGAGACGAAAAAGGATATTGCAGCTTCAGCAGTGTTGAACTGTGTGTTTAAAATGTGAATTACTGTTCTTGTATACTGTAATTGATTACACGGGCTGGGGGGGTGTCAGAGAACTTGACAGGTTGTGTTGATGCTCTTAGTTGAGTCTTGAAAAGTAAATATTAACGCTACAGAAATGCATGAGTTTCAATATATTTTTTGTCTTTGTTTGCATTGTATAACTTTAACGAGTGAGTTTAAAATTATTTAATTTCCTTAGAAAAATAGCACCATTTGGGAAAAAAACTGGTGTTACGAAGAACGTAAATGCACTGTTTTTATTTTTATTTTTTATAATTTAAATTGACTTTTCCCACTGTCTTTAAGTTTAAACTGTTAAGCTGAATAAAAACTTAAGCTGCAAATTGATAACTTCGCTACATTACAAGGAACATATAAATGTTTACAAACGGCTTAAAGATTTGCATGTGCAGTGTGCATTTATAACACACTTGGAATTGCACAGAACCCATGCCAGCTCAGAATTTAGGTGTGCACATGTACCCAGCTGAGCGTTTTTAGAATAACTACTGCACAAATTGACAATAGGTCATAGGTCATTCTCTCTCTCTCTCTCTCTCTCTCTCTCTCTCTCTCTCTCTCCCCCCCCCCCCCTTTTGGCTTCCCTTTTCTTTTTCTCCCCTATTTCCTTTCCTTCCCCCTACCCCCTAACTCATGAAAAGATTCTATGGACTGAAAAAGCCCCAGGCTGAAAGGACTGAACTGCCTTGATTGACGTGGGGAAGGGGGTCAGTAGAGTATGTGTATCGGCAGCAGAGGCTGCAGCCCACCGTGTGGTTTTACTGACCAGCACGCAGGGGAGAAGCATTTTGCACAGTGTTTGTTTTCCTGTCTTGCACTTACAAATAAGGTCTATGGGAGTAGCATGGAAAATGTTTGTTGTTTTTCCCTTTTTCTTTTTTAATTGCTTTTGTTTAAAATTTGATCGCCTTAACTACTGTAAACATAGCCTATTTTTGTGCTTAAGATACTGAATGGAAAACTCCATTGTGTGTTGCTGGACTGTTTTGGAAATATTTGGTCAAATGTATGTTGATTTGGCTGTAATGGCATTTAAAGCAAACAAACAAACAAAAAAAGCTGTGAAAATGGCCTTGGAGCATTATCTTTAGTTACTTGAAGAGTTTCTAGGTTTTTTTTTAATACAGTTTATGTTAAAATAATCTTTATTAATTTAGAGAAGACAATCAATGTCTGTGAGAAAACGGACATTTTTGGAATTTTTTTGTGGTCATTGTGAGTGATTGCTTTTTCTTTTTCTTAGTTTCATATTCTTCCTTTGTTCTAAATCTTAGACTGACATCTAGCTTTGACAATCATAGTATGTTTTATTTCCTGAGGGGGAATAACTTATAATGCTGTTTAGTTTTGTACTATTGGTGTGTTGGTGAATTTTTAAACTGTGTGCTAACTGCAATAAATTATATGAACTGAGAATTCTCTGTGTGGTTTTTGTATTATGATCGCATAACAGATTTTGAAGTCTGTATAGTGCATGGCATCTTCATTTTAACATCAGTTTTATTCAGGTTATGAAGTTATAGAATGCTTCAGCGTCAGTCCCCCAAACGGAAATGTGCATGGGCTCCCTACTTAAGGAGACACTAAATGTGCATTTCTACATTGTAGAAAGACTGTGGAGATAATTCCTTAGAAAACCATGAATACAAAGAACTTCAAGTGGCAAGGTAGGCTTTTCATAATACGTAACACAACTATTAACCCATATACAATGCAAGTCACTTTCCATGCATGGTTTTACCCTAAGTTGGTTGGTCAAATCCATTCTCCCATGTTCTGACTTAAGTGGAAAATTGAAGGAGACCGGATGTCTCAATTTGGAACACTGCTTGGCTAATGAGTGGAAGTCTAGGCAATTGAATTAGGAGGCATTCGGTGGTTCAAGATTAGCTGCGTATGTCCGTTTTTCTTACCAGCACTCAAAAGATCTTAGTGTTTAAGTTCTAATTTTAAAACATTTAAGCAATGCATCATTAGAACTATTCCCTCCTCTTTGTCATTCCCCTACCCCAATTTGCCTGTCTTGTTGGGTAAGGGCTGCTTGGCCTGCAGAATCGACAAAACACATGTATATGGGATTTGGGGGGATTGTCACATTGGCCGTAGATTGCAGTGGGCCCAGGTCCTGAAGTTGTATAAATAGCAAATCTTAAAGTGCCCATAACTCCCGATCTTAAAGACAAATATGGAAATAATAGTTTTACGTAAGTACTGTCTGAGATACGATTACACCAAAAAGCTCATGGTAAGGTTAATATGGGGAATCCAGAGTGTGAAACGCGCCCTTTAGAAGGTCTTTGATGGTTTTGGCTGTACGTCCACAAAGATTTTATCATAAAATATGAGCCATAATTTGCAGTTTGGAGTGATAACATTAATTTTTTAACTGCAAAAACAATGTAACTAACAACTCACAGTTGGTTTTAAAAAACCAAACATCTCACACGAAGGGGACATTTTCATTTGGTCTCTACACAATCCCTTGAGCAGTTAGCAAGTGAGGAGAGACACCTTTCATTTTCCTGTACATTAAAAGCTTCCCGAAGATTCTGGGGGTTGGCGTACCTTTCAGTTCCATTGACTGTGTTAAGTGAGAACCACCTTAGTACATCCTTCACGGGATGCACTCCTCAGTACAGCGTTCTGATTGTGATTTGGAAATAACTTGTTAAAATACCGTAGAGTGGGCACAGAGTGCTATTACACAAATAGTCACATTTGGCCTGTGACACGCAAGAATCTCTTGTTTATTCACCGCACTGAAGAAAGACAGTTGTCATGTAATCCAGTTGGAAACCTGTAAAATCGGGCTCTCCTTTGACATCTGGCTCTTCCCTAAATGCGTGGTAAAAATATGGTTTCACTTACTTTGGAAAACATCTGTTTCTTTCAGATAATCAATTATGCCCTGGATTGCTGCGGGCCCAGCATTGTGTGCTAGGTGTACTCTGGAGAATAGTCGACAAGTAGAAGATGCTAAGGATGCCGGTTGGGGATTTCCTTCCTAGTTAATTATGCTATCGGATTAATAGGTGAATCAAGTAGAGCTTACCCTTAACAGACTTTACATGAGTCTCTAAAAACAGCTTTTTGGGAGGTTAGAAAAAGGTGAATATTTGAACTCAAATTAATAATATTAAAAATGCTTGTTTTCCCAAGTAAATTTTAGTTTTAAACTACTATAAAAGAAATAGCTGGGTTTTTTTTTTAACCTAATAAGCAAGTCTACTTTAAAAGTCTTGAACTTCCTAGTCTTACAGATAAAACACATATAAAATACACTTAAAAAACTTGGGAAATCACAGTTTTTAAAAATCCGATATAAATTTTCTAAATATCTTAAGATCTCAAAACTTCCTGCACTGTTTGACTATTTCATTCCTAAAAAGTTTAGAAATTTGAGTTCTAACCTAACAATGGAAATCTCACATACCTCTGGGTAGAAAATTTTTAATTGTAGGTAATATAAATTTTGATTATTATTTATTGTAATGTTTGAGGTTGCTGATAAGGTTAGGGAATGAAGTATGAGTTTTGAGGTTAGGGAAGCTGTGTCATTTTCATTAAAGTCCTCTGCCATTAAAAACTGGACATAATGTCATCTTAAGAATAAAGCGTGGTTTTATTTTTTAAAAGCAAATGGCTTTTAGGAATTTTATTTTGGCTAGAGTCCAACTTTATTACACTGACAGGATTTTGTCCCTTCTGTTAGAATTTTTTTTTCTACCTTTTGCCTGTGGAATCCTGGCAAAATCTCGGTGATCCCTTGGTCTAGACATGCAGTCGCTTATTGGACGTATTCAGCTTAGCCCAGTTAGAGATGCTTTCTGTCTCTAGTAGTCCCCACCTTGCTTATCAGCCTTATCAAATGACATCTTAGGGACAACATTGAGAGCTTTCAGAAATTCATTTTAAGAGAAACTTCAGAAATTAAGCTTTTGGCATTTTTGCAAACCGATACCTTTAAAATAAAATCCTCACCTGTTGACTTTTGTGATTTCTCGTGGAAGAAACTGAACTCCACGTTTGTGTGCTACTGTAAACAGGAAGGTTGGCTATGTAGAAATGGGTCAACAAATAGCAATAGTTTGAACGGTTTTCTTTAAAAATCCAAATTATCATGCCTCTGCTTATACTAAATAAGTTGTAATTAATTCTCCATGTAATTCAGACATATAGAACAGTTTTCTTAGGACATTCAAGCCCTTGAAAGAGATCAATTTTTTTTGTTGTTGTTTATTTGGTTGGTTGGTTGGTTTTGAATCTGGAAGAGGGGCTGGGGGAGAGGGATGGAGTATCCAGTTACATTTCCTAATTCTATTCTGATATTTATAATTTCATTTCAGTTTCTAGCCTTTTGTGGGATGATACTTTAGTTAGAAGGATGGCCTTAACAATATCTTTTAAAACCAAAGATTGCCTTGAATTTGTGGTCAGTTTCTCCCCCAGCAAGCTAGGTCCTTCTCTAAGCTTTAGGCATGAATTTACTATTAGGTTCTAAGAAACTGTCTCTTTTGGAATGGAGACGGCAAAACAAAACAAAAGCAGAAACCATTTGGCTTTACAATGTAGCACATTCAGGCAGGAATAGTCTGAATAAGTGTGTGCAGGGTGGCTTTGAGAGTCTCTGGTCACTCAGAGAATCCGTTCACTGAAACCACCCGCATACAGTTTGTTATGATCTTTGTAGTTAATTATTACATCAGGTGGCCTTTGTTAAGTGTCAGTGTGCATGCCTTAAACGTCTTTGTCCGAGATATTCCAGTTTGTCCAAAGTGTTCTTGTTCTTCATATGACATGGAGCATGGAAGAATGTATCTTCATATTGGCACACATGTGTTTGAGTAGATTAAATCTGTTCTAATATTGAAAATGTGTGGATGCCATTGAACTTGAAGGAGTAGCGTGACTTTATTTATGTGTCATGCCAGACCAGAGCTAACTTTTGATATGTGACAGAATTTGCAAGATATGTATCAAGCATGCATGTATGAATACATTTACTCAAACCTGTAAAAAGGATATATACATTTCATTGAAATGCAGGTCACCTTAAAATCTGAGATTATTAATGACTCAAACATTTTTTGTTTCTGATGATCTGAGATGAGCTTTGATCAGAGTAAAAACATTTAAACTCTTCTTTCAAATCTCTTTAAAATTTTTTAAGAGATTGAAAATATACATGTGCTTTTTTTTTAAACCACAGCACATATGTGGCTTGGTAATACGGAAACATTTGCATGTTTACTAGACAGCAATGCCTTTTAAGCAGGTCACTGTGGACCATTTTGGAAAAATCACAATAGTACAATAATTAAGATACTGAAGGAATTTAAAATCTGTGGCCGGCGAGCTGAAACAGCCACAGAAGCTACCATTATCTATGTGTACTTAGTAAAAAATACTTTCTGATTTACAGTGATTTCTCTGTCACTTAAAATTCTTTTCAAATAGAAGAAATTGGAGAAAAAAAGAGAAAAAAGAAAAGAAAAACCCTATCTCAAAAAACTCAGATTTGTAAAGTTATTTCTACCTGGCTTTGACAAAGAAGGTTCTAGATTCAAGTATGGCAGGAGGGAGAAACAACATAGGCCTATAGCCAATGTAAGCCGTAGGACAGGGTCTCCTGTGTAAAATTTAAGATCTCTTCCATATCCTCAAGATTTTTCCAAGTGAATAATCGAAGAGAAGCTGGTGTCTGCTGGGTGGGTGTTTCCTCAGGGCTGGCTGTTGCTGAAGCACAAACTGGAATTCTTACCTCGTATTCTGCTTTCTAGTGTTCTCCATGTCCTTTTATTTACTACAAGAGGATCAAGTTTATTCACCGAGTGATTTTGACACCATGATACAACTGAAATTTCCAGCCAAGTTGTTTTCATGTCTTTCTACCATTTTGTGAAAAAAAAGAAAGAAAGAAAGAAATTTGAAATGAAAACTCCAATTTAAATTGGCCTATTTACCACCCTGGGTACCAGTTAGCTATGTGTTAATATACCCAGGCAGGGGGCCTGAGCCTGAAGATAAGGGAGCTGAGGCATTTCTGGGGCTCCTTACAAAAAATGACATCAAACTGGATGAAAACCCTCTGCAAACGGCAGAGAAATTAGAGGATGCGTTGGGGCACAAAGAACTTTTGCTTTTCATAGTACGTGTGAAGTCTAGAAAAATGTGGTGATTTCTCATGTTCTATTTATATGTTATTTTCCTTGAGGGATGCCTTGAAGTGGTGCTAGAACCACTTCTGTGCAAAGGGGGAGGGAGGGGAAGCTTGTCTTCCTTTGTTCAGTTTGTTATGCGAAGGTGCTTATCCTGCAGTAAAAATAATGCCGTAGTGAAGATACGACAGGCGTTCTGTGGGCTTGACCAGCGTGGCAGGGTTTTAAAGGATTGACGTGTTGCTTAAAAGTCAGTCAAATCAGACCCTCAGAGAATGAAGCCATCAACTCTCATGTTGTTTTTATTTATTAGTACATATATTTTTAATCTCTCCAAAAATAACAAGCTTTAGAAGCGAGAAACAAAAAAAACTTAAATCTACCCTCTAGGCTGAATATTTGCATTCCGGATTGATTGTCTTAAAAATAATAAATGAGTTTTGTTGCTCAAATTAAGAAAACCTAAGGATTGAATGGCTCAGAAATTCTCCACGCTGTCAGGGTCTGTGGTGTTTGTCTGATAGTCTCTCCTCACAGGTTGCTGCCATGCGTAGGGACTAACCTAGAATCAACACTTGAAGCTGGCAGGGACAGAAGTGACTTCCAAGTCATTCACTCTGATGAGAAACAGGCCCAGGCAAGGCAGAGGAGAGAGAAGCAGATTTGGGTTTTTGCAAAATACCTCACACATTCTCCAAACCTTAGGTGGGTAGCATGTTAAAGATGGATGTCTGCTCTCTTTAGAGGCACGAGATGGTCAAATCCCTTGCTTTAGGTTCGTTTCAGATCAAGGCTGCATCTGAGCCTCCATCCTGGCTAGGTCACCTCTGTGATCAAACGCTGACGGTAAGGTCCTCACAGTTACCTTCCCCCTGGTCTGCTAGAAACACTTACTATGGGAATCTAGACCGGAATGCTGTCTTCCCCTCCACTTTGGCCCACTCATTGGTGGTACCCTGCTGGGGTCTGAACGGAATCCTGAAAGCATCCTCCCAACTCACACGTTCCCGTCATGCTCCCAGCTAGGAAAGAGTTGCTTGAGCCCCCCCCCCAAAAAAAAAACCCATATTATTTGTTCAGCCACAATGAGGCACTGCTCAGTGCAGGCGGATCCAGGCAGGAAATGGCCAGGGTGCTCCTGGGCACGGGGAGGCGAAGGAGAAACGTGGTCAGGTGCCAAGGTGCCAGTCTTCGGGAGCCTCAAAACTCCTCTGCTGCCCAAGCGGGAGCTCAGTGTTTCCCCTTACTGCCCCCATCTTCTCAGACTGTCCCTCACCCCTCTCATCGTCGTCTACCAGAAAGAGGCTGTGAAGGAAAAGCAGAAAGACATAGTTATGCCACACACAGGAGGGTCCCACTCGGCCACATTCGTTTCTTCATTTCTAAGAGCAGAGTGACAATACCCTATCACCTCTTCCCTGCACCGTGTAAGCAGGAATGCACACGTCACCGAGCTCTCCGAGGGAAGATGCTAGGTCAGTTTTAGAGAGCAATACTACTACAAAAATAAGTTGTTTTTACGAAAGATTTTTTTCTATCACAAAGGCTTCCTAGCAATGTGGGTATTTTTATTTTTTTAATGTAGGGTAGATCTTTCTTTCTTCCTCCCTTTCTTTTTTTTTCTTTTTCTTTTTTCTTTTCTTCTTTTAATTTATTTCCAGACAGGGTTACTCTGGAACCTGGTTGTCCTGGAACTTGCTTTGTAGACTAGGCTGGCCTGAAACTCACAGAGACACCTGCCTCTGCCTCCCAAGTGCTGGGGTTAAAGGTGTGCACCACCATCCGGCTTTAGATTTTTTTAAAAAAAAATTTAAATTCATCAAAGACTAATAATCTCAACTTTATTTATGTTTCCCAGCATGCCCTCACAGAAAGCAATTTCTACAGGCTGTGTGAAAGGAAGGGTCATACTTGTGAAAAGCTTACACACTCTCAGGTAGGCTTGTGGGTGAGAACGCATGTGCAATCCTTCTCTCATTGATGACACACTTTTGGTTCCTCCTGACAGGTTTCTCTGTGCCCGTTTTGATGAATCCAGGCTGCCCCATCCCCATCACTTCCTTTGGGGATAAGGGGGGATGAAAGTACAGCATCGCCAACTTCTCAGAGAAAATCTGCTGTGTCAAGCCCGCACGGGATACGGACTTCCCCCCATTCCTAATGATGAAGAAATCAAGATCAAAGAGCTATGACTGATGTTTACTGGAGTATTGTTAAGTATAAAAACTGGAATGATAAATTAACAGAATGACAAAAGACAAGCACACGACTCCCTGTAACCAGGGGGCGGTAGCATAGGCCGGGTCAGTCGGGTCTCGTGTCACTGATGTGCCCCATGTGTTGTTACAGCCACACCATGGTGCTGTGCAAATGGGTGTGTGTGCATCTGTACACTGGGAGGATGGTGCATCTGGGTGAAGTCCACAGAACAGCGGAATACCACTGTGTGTTGTGTTTATCCCGACACTTTAAATACTAAGATATGTTCCAACATGTGTGTGTGTGTGTGCATGTGTGCGCGTGTGTGGGTGTGCGTGTGTGCGTGTGTAGCAGGGCCAAGTACCGGGTGGCTGCAGAGTCCCTATTCAGCCTGTCCACGTCCCTCTTTGATGCCGTGCCACTCCACAAAAGCAGTCGGGCCATAGTCAATCTATTTTTTTTCTTTCTTTCCCCCCTTGTTATCATGACACAATCTTATAATTTTCATCAGTTTTTGTAAAAGGCGGTGAGCATAACAATACGTGTTTGGTAAAAACAGTTATTTGTTGCTATATTTAATCAGAAATTAGAAAGAATTTAAAAAGAAAAAAAACAACAACCAAAAACAAACAAGCACACACACTCACACACACACACACACACACTCACACACATCCCGGGGGAGGAGAAACACACACACAAAACCCTTCCCTCTGCTTGATGCCATAGACAAGAGTCCAAAGGACATTAGCTGCTCCGTTGCACACATTGGAGAGAGAGTTCACTGTGAGCTCTGTCTCTCTAATAGACTGGTGATTTGGTAAAAGGTTTTAGAGGGTTTTGTTTAACCATTTCTTCATGTGTTTTTAATGAGCTCATGATGCTTCGTAACAAAGGCCAGGTTGTGAGGTTTGCAGCCTTTTCTCGGACCTGATCCCTTCCCGCTGACCTGCAGAGTGAGCACCTGTGCTCCTTGCCTGGCTCACCTATGGGAGTCAAGGTGGTGGGGCCATCTCCGGGCCTGTCTTCATGCCAGGGATGAATCATGCGGTAGGCAGGGCGGAAGGAGTCTCTTTGTTGACAGCTCTCCATCTGGACTTTGGATACGGCCGGCCGTTCATGGAGAGCCTGGGTGAGCTGGAAAGGACTGCTCGAATCAGCCCCTCCATGAAGGCCCCGGGGCAGTAAAACACCTGCAAAGGAGCTGCCTGGCATTATAGTTGCAAAAGCAGAGGAGCGTCCCCCCCCCCCCCCAACCCCAGTTCCAGGTACACAGGCTTGAGAATGTGTACGACGCCTGCTCGGACAAGTGGGTATTTAATAGGCAATAGGATCATTTACAGCCTCCTTCAGATAATCCGACTGGAGTACACCTGAATAAATACATCAATCTCAGGTGGCTGAGCACTAACCCCTTGGAGTTTAATAATTAAAATAAACAGAACTATTGTGATGAGTTCCAGTTTTGTCATGTGTAAATGTAAGCTATCCCACACAGGATGGCGTTTCGTGATTCATACAGGAATATGATGGATAGATGATACATTTTCCATAGCTTTTTAAGAAAAAGAAAAAAGATTATCTTAGTCATGGGGTAAAGTTATATGATACATTGTACCATTCAGTCTGATTCTGGGCCAGTACAGATTTTTTTTCTGTCTTTTTTTTTCTTTCTTCTTTTTTTTTTTTGTGAAAGATTACTTCTTGGCAAACTAGATATGCAAACGCCAGAATACAGTAAAACCACATTTAATTGGACCTACTTGCCAACTTCTTGAACACAGCTTGGATTATCCCACTGGAGGCTGCTTCTGTTAAAAGCTGGGGGAGGAGGAAGTGGCATACTGACAAGGCCTCCGATAATTTTTTTTTCACTCGAAGTACAATTATGCAATGAGCCAAGTTTGGAAGTATTTTACTATGTTTAATAATTATTATTAAAGATATTGTAAAACATATGCATTTGTTAAGTGGAGTGTAATGGGAGTAAAACTCATGTCATAAATTTCACTTCGGATTTATTTTTCTATTTTGTGTTTTATTTGACAGCCTTCCAACTTGAGTCTAGCCCAAAGCCTGCCCTCTAATACATATCATACTTGATATTAAAGTGAGAAGAGGGTGATTTATGGGAGCTGCGTGAGAACCGTGTTCCCCTCAGGGCCAGCCTATGTGGAGACCGACACCTCTGTTCAGGTAACAACTGAAGTGAAAACCAGTCGCAGGGAGAATGGCCCGGACGGAGAGAGCCTTGCCACGCGCTTCCAACAGCAGCTCTGAACCCGCATGTCCTGCGCATGCCTACTGTTCAAAAGGAGATGGAGCCGAGCGCAGGGTGCCTATCTCTTCGTGTGCCTGTGACTCTCGGAGGAGCCATGGTATGATGCCACTACGAGCGGCGGTGCTAATCCCAGTCCCTTACCTGGGAAGCTGGCATTGGTCTGTTGTACTTCTTGAGCTTAAAGCAAATTTGTATTATCTGCAGTGTCATTTTCAAAAAAAAAAAAAAAAAACAGGAGAAAATGCCCCTGAATTCCCACTTCTTGACATTGTACAGAGGCGCCATCTCTAATGATTAGCAAGACGCTCTGGGGTGTTTGTGCCCGAACTCCTCCACCTGCACTGTGAAATCCCCATGATTTTTCTCACATTCCCACTCAAGCTGCCGAGCAACTGGGCCCTCTCTTCTACGTGTGGCTGTGTCAGTGTGACTTCTGTGCGCCATGCTACTTGGTTGTTTCCTCATGCTCCACCACAACCAATGATGGGTGTGGGAGGAAGTTGGCAGGGCACAGGAGGGCAGGGTCCCTGCGTCCATTCCCCTACCATTCAGCGGGCTGCCTTTTTTCCCAGTGGGGTGACACCCTCTGCTCTGTTTTCTTAGGTATCCTTTAAATGTATCCCCAGGGCTCCTGGAAACGTCCTGCAGCTCTGCGGTTGCGTGGCGGAACTGCGGCAATATGAGGATTGCGTGTGCTAAGAGGATGTGAGGACTTCTGGACCGCATCTCTGAAAGCAGAGCTCCTTACAACCCCGCAGCTCTGGCCCCTAAGTGCCCTGCAACTTTCTCTGGAGGGGCACCCTTGATTTCTAAAGCATCCACAGCCTTGCCTCAGGCAGGACTGACCAGGAGCTGAAAAGAGAAGGCTTGGAAGCTTTCTGGAAAGGTCTTGCTTCTAAAAACCAGAAATCGGGAGGGAGGAAGTTGACAAGAAATCTGCCCTCTTGTTCTTTGCTGACTAAACCGTGTTGTCTTGTATTAGTGCGTTTCATCTTTAAAATAAACCCTTTGAGCCAGATATACCTCTGAGGTTCTTTCCAGCCCCAAGTTCTTGGGCATCTTTTACCTATTTATCTGAAATGCTGATTGAACTTGAACAGGGAAATATTTTCCGATTAGGGTAGAGATGGTGGCTAACATACTGTTAGGCTTCTGAGGCTCGTGTGATCAAAGGGCTTGCTCTGATAAGGGCAGGCAGGGGAGGGCTGGGGAGGGTCTCTCCCGGCTGCTGGGGTTTTAACTCAGGTTTACACGTGTCAGCCATGTGCTAAGCATATGCTTTCTGGTCTGTGGTCAAGCCCAGTGGGTTTAGGGTTAATTTTTATTTTTTAACAGGCAAAACCCTAGAGATTCTAAATAAACACACAGCAAGAACTTATTTCGTGGTTTGTTTTATCTTGTTGACACTAAGTATCCAACGCTTAAGAAAAGTGGATGGAGACAGAATCGGCCATGTTGTACATTTCGTTATCGGTTATTTTAAGGATCACAGAACACATAGCGAGTTCGCCTCGCTAAGCGGTTTCTCCCTGTTCGTTCTGCAAAGGGATTTTCTGTCTCAGTTTCTCCGCCGAGCTTTCTTTGGACAGCTCTCCGCCACCTTGCACCACAGGGCCTTGCCTATGAAAAGGCTAATTCTGATCCCTGAGCAGCCATCAAAGGAAAGCATGCTAAAGACTGCTGCCCTCCGACAACAAGTGCCAGAGGGACGCCTGTCGATCTAGAGGTCAGAGGTCACATTAAATCAGAGAGATTATCAAAAGAGAACATACTGTTCTCGCAGACAAGCTTTAAAATTAGAGAAAAGCAGATTCTCATTCATTCTCTCTCTCTCTCTCTCTCTCTCTCTCTCTCTCTGTGTGTGTGTGTGTGTGTGTTGTGTGTGTTCATGCAGGCCATATATCGACCTGGGTGGGTGGGTTTTTTTTTTTTTTTTTTTTTGGTTTTTCGAGACAGGGTTTCTCTGTGGCTTTGGAGCCTGTCCTGGAACTAGCTCTTGTAGACCAGGCTGATCTCGAACTCACAGAGATTCACCTGCCTCTGCCTCCCAAGTGCTGGGATTAAAGGCATGCGCCACCACCGCCCGGCTGACCTGGGTGTTATTTCTCAGGAGCCGTCGTCCATCTTGCTTTTGTTTCTTTTGTTGTTATTGTTCTGGGAAACAGGCTATCCTGGAACTCACTACTGGTGCATGCTGGCTGGCCTCAAACGTATAGCGATTCACCTGCCTCAGTCTTCTAAATGCTAGGATTAAAGATCTGAGTCACCAAGATCAGCTCTGTTTGGGGCCGGGTCTCTTACTAGGAGCTGAGCTTGCTGGTTAAGTTACAGGCTGGCCTCAGGGATCTGCCTGCCTGTCTCTACTTTCCCAGGGCTGGAAGGGCTTGTTATCATGCTGGATTTTTTTTTATGTGGATTCTGGTATTAAACTCGGGTCCTCATGATTCTTCAGCGCATACTTTATTCACCGAGCTATCTCTCCAACCAGATCCTAAGAAGACTAAATTTTAATGAAGAATCTCACTGCACACTCATATTTCTAGTGTTCTTAATCCACTCCAGGTGGAAGAAAATTCTTCCAGAGTTTTCTGTGGAGAAACCATTCAGAAGAATGAGTGCAGATTAATTTGTGTGGGAGTCTAATTAAAATATTTTCATTTTTCTCTTTTCTATTCTGAAATCACCAAGTAAAATGATTGAGAAATTCAAGCTTGATGCAGAAGCAAGATTGAAGCAGGGATGTGTTCTCCTAGTAGTTAAAACTCTTGGGATGGCAAAGGAGAGAAATCCAACTTGAGGTAGTTGAAGCCAAAAAGGAATTTTTGTCAGAAGGCTACGTGGATTCGGTGGGATCCAAAAGTGGAAAATGGCTGGGCCTGGGGAGCAGCTAGACCGCGCAGCTCAGTGGCTGTCTGGATTCGCTCTCCTTCTCTTGCCTCTGCTTCTCTTTCTGCTGATTGGCATTTTCTATTCCTCAGTCCACATGGTGGAACAGGGCTGCCAACTGCTTCTGCATTTACATGTCTTCATTTTCAGACACTCAGGGGGAGACTGACTTCTTTTTGTCAGTTGCAGTTCCCAAATCTTGGGGGAGGACTCTGATTGGTCAGCTCGGATCAGGTGCCCACCTCTCCACCAATGGCCAGGGCCAAGAGTGCATCCCATTGTGCCAACAGGCAGACTCCTGCGGTGCCATATGCATGTTGAGGGGCCTGCATGTTCAGGAGGCCGGGGGCAGAGGAATAGTTCCCAGGAGCCAGAGACACGGTTCCCAGAAATGAGGCCGATCTAGTCTGACAGAACAATAGGGGCCCATCATGTTTCTGGACGAAATTTGAAGGGAAACTATGAAAAGATATTTATTTGGAAGTGAGAATAATATGTTCTCCCTCGGGGTGTAACAGCAGCTATTTCTAACCCGCGGTCAAGCGCCAAGTGAAATAATGTATGTTTGATAAAGCACTGTGAAAAAAATTAATTTTCATGTCAACTCCCTGCCTTATCATTTCATAATTTTGGAGCATTTCCACGTGCATGCCTGCGACGTCCTTACCTGGCTCATTCTGCAGAGTCCATGGAACCCAACCGCAGACATTGGTCTCCTTTACTGAACACTGACCGATGAGCCTTATGAACCCAGGTGGGTAGTCAGACAGTCAGAGCTGAACAGAGAGAGGGCACATCCTCTCAACTTGTCTGGGGCCGAGAAGAGAGGTTCTGTGTCCACAAAGCTCTGCCCTGACACCCGTGAGAAAGGTGTGTTCTTCATCTAGGGACGCGGGAACCCAGGGAGGGACTACGAATACTGAAGTTGAGCTAGTGCCAGTGAAGTCCTCACCGTCTGAGAGCACAGCACACTGATCACAGTCAGGGTGTTAGCTACTGAGCTCCTGGGAAGAAAGACCAAGCCCCGAGGAGACCCACTGTCCAGTGACCAGGAAAAAGAGCCACACAAATTGGAAGACAGACACAGGTGTACCAGTCCCTAGATGCTCTTGGTCCTGTCGTAGGGTTTCTATTGCTGTGCAGAGACACCGTGACTGCACCAACTCTTACAAAGGAAAGCATTTAATTTGGCCTGGCTTATAGCTCAGGAGCTTCTAATCTATTGTCATCATGGAGGGGAGGATGATAGGGCACAGGCAGACATGGTGCTAGACAGGTCGCTGAGAGTTCCACATCCAGACTGGCAGACAGCAGCAAGAGACTGCCACACTGGGCTTGGTTGGAGCACCTAAGACCTCAAAGCCCACCCCCAGTGACACATTTCCTCCAACAAGCCACACCTACTCCAACAAGGTCACACCTCCAATGAGCCATTCCCTATGAGCCTTTGGGGGCCATTTTCTGTCAAACCACCACAGGTCTGATCTCTAAAGATGCAAAAGGTGAGCCCTGAAGGTCAAGATGGAGAAGCAGTGACGTCAGCATTGCAAGTCTTGAAGTCTGGCTTCTAGGTTAAGACAGATATCCCAGCAGCTCCCTTCGAGTGAGACCCCGAGAATTGACACTGTTTAAATAGTGGAAGCTTTGTCTTAGCTGAGACGCTTCTGAGACGCTTGCTGTCTCGGGTGACAGAAAACGGACTCAGACACGACTCAGGAAAGAACGGGATTTATTAACTCGTGTAACTGAGGAGTCCAGAGGTGATGATGGTCTTGGCGGTAACCAGGATAGGGAGAGATGCAGAAGTCTTGAGTGACGGCATCCCTCCCATTCCCTCCTTCCTCCTTTCCCACATTTCTTGGGTTTGTTCCTATAATTCCAGCTGAAAATAGGCTTTTTTTTTTATGGCGAGGTAATCAAACATGGACAAAGATAGTCATACCCCAAAAGGTAGGGGGAGGCACCCTCTGAATGTTTGTGTTTCACTGTTAAGGAAGAGCTACCTAGGTTTCCCTTAGACAATGTGCTCCCTGGTCACCTGAGAAGGGGACCCATGCTTAGGCCAGCTTGGGGATCACACATAAGCCTTAGTTCAGGTCTTTGAGAGGAAGAAGTAGAACTAGAAAGTTCTGAAGGTTGGAACAGATAAGACTTTACAAGGAAGTCTCACTGAATTCTTCCTCTAGGAAAGGAACTTTGGGGTAGGAAGGCAGGAGCCTTGGGAGGTCATAGAAAGCATGGCTGTTTCGCTTTGCTTCAAGATAGGGTCTCACGAACCCCAGGTTGGCCTCAAACGTTCACAGGATCTGGGTGCTAAGATGAAGATGTGTCTTTTAGTGAGCTACCATCCAGCCCACGACAGACAGGCAAATAGGGAGTGTGCTCTGGATTGTTGGACAGGGCCAGTTCTTAGGGCCTCTGGAGTCGGGAAATCAGAATTATTCACATGTACATGCTATCTTGTGGAAGTAGATAGTAAGGTGGCAACAAGATACCTGTGCTGCTGGAGATCATGGCTGGGGTCCAGGACAGAGGGGATGGAGCTGGCTATGGTCTCACCAGAGCAAAGGCTGGACAAAAGTGGTTAGCTCATAGGTCTACTCAGTCAACAGACCTGGGGTAGTGGGGCAGTAGGGTGGCTGACATGGTGGAGGCTCGGGAATCATAGATAGAAAGTACCATTCTGATCCGAATTTCCATACTGCTTTTCCTGAGAAGCCCTGGGAGATGGGAAGAAGGTTGGGAAAATCTGGGTTCAAGTCCCAGGGCTTCCTTCCATTTCACAAATCTTTTGGAAAAGCTAAATGACAATAGGACTAGGATATGGGTCTCTGACTTGGCACCTTGTGGGCACCCAGATGTGCTAGTTCCCCCTCCTTCCTCTTGCTTGGCCTGTCCCCTTTCCGGCTGGTACTTCCCCAGGGCCCAACTGTGCCCCGCACTTACTTCTCTTTCCCACTCCACCTGCAGCCTCCGTCTCTTGGGACCTGTCCTCAGAGAGACCCTCTCCACTGACCTGGAACTTTCATCAAATGTCTCCTTTCAGTGCCTGGTGACTGGCATGGCTGGCTGTAAAGGCAGCCAGCTGTGAGGTGGGTGGTCTGAGAACCTAGACTTTGAGTACTTGCTTAGCTTGTTCCTGCAGTGGTGGCTTCATCCTCTCCTTTTCTCACCTAGCAAACATCCCAAGGCAGCTGACACTGTCTAGCTCTGGAAAAGGCAAGCTCAACTGTGGCTTCCTCTTGATACATTTCATTCATTCCTCTTTGTAGCCTGCTCTCTTTGGTAACACATTCCCCTTCCACTGGTTTAATGCCCCCACCATATAGTTCTTTTAATTATGATTATGTTATTTTATGTGTCAGAACCCCTGGAACTGGAGTTACAGACAGTTGTGAGCTGCCATGTGGGTGCTGGGAATTGAACCCAGGTCCTCTGGGAGAGCAGCCAGTTCTCCTAACCACTGAGCCATTTCTCCAGTCCCAGTCCCACCATATAGTTCTTAACTGGCTGACTTTTACCCACAATCTCACAAATTCGCTAACTTATTGTATAAATCCTCGTCATGATGTTTGATGCTTTGTCTAGAAGAAGCTTTGAACCAACCAAATTTTGCCTCGATTTGATGGCCCAGAAATTCAGACTGAAATGCCCATGGGGGTTTTCAAAGCCACAAAGAAGAGCTTCAACTCAGTTAAATCTCCATTTATACCAGTAAGGAAAATGAGGCTCAGAGAGGTGGTGACTGGCCCAGAGCCGCACAGCTGGGTTGTAGCAAAGATAAGAGACTTGTTTTCTTCCACACACACTTCCAGCCTCTTGGCGCTGCTCAGAGTGGTAAAGGAGATGGTTGCACCCACATCGCCCATGGTTCAGCTCATCTCCACCTCGTGTTGGATGGAGAAAACTACAGTCTAGTTCTTCTGACTGTGCATACACCCTGGGGTACCTATGTCTTCTACTAGGAGCTAGGCTTCCCCCGGTGCCACGTGGACAAAACCTGGCCAGCGGCTCAGCCCCACTGTAGCCCCTCTTTGCACTGAGGACTCAGTTTACATTTAATTGACATCCTGAGCTGGGGTAGGGGGTGCTTGCTCTACTTGGCACTGTGGATCTGAGGTTCATGGAGGGAGTAGGTTTCGATCTAAGAAGGAAACAGCTTCTTACTCGCTGAAGCCTTTGTGGACTGTGTGTCAGGCTCTACGCATTTACCACGGACTCGGTTGTTCTCAGAAGTACATATTTGCCCAGGTCTCAAGGAGGTGAACCTGGTAGTGGGGATCAGGCATCTTCCATGCAGGCTCCCAATCTCCAGGAGGGCGCTCACAGCCTAGATGCTGTAGCAGAACGCCCCACCTCTCCATCCCCCTTTCTTGGAGTTGAGGGGGAGGTGAGAAGGGGCTTGGCTCTGTGCCTGGCACACTGCGATCCTCAGGGAAGGTGCCAGCTATTACTACAGCTACTGTCGGTATTACTGTCACAGCTTCCACACCTTCTGCACCACCCACAGGCTGCTTCCTGCCAGCGCTGCGACCTGGAGAGAAGAGAGCGAGATGGGAGCGAGATGGGAGCTAAGAGCCACGGAGTGTGGAGGTCACCGCCATTCAGGCCTGGCCTGGAGAGACACCCTGCTGCCCTCCCCAGCCTCCCTCGTTCCCTCTGGGCAATCATTCCCACACACCATGGCATTCGTTGCCCGGAACCTGAGTGTCTGTTCTCATTCACTCTGGGACTGCGAGAACTACTGCCACATGGACATTTGACAGCGACTCTTAAATTCCTACATCAGCTTCAGGACCTCAGAACGGTGATACAGAGCAAGCAAGGATGAGGTGACAGGCCCAAGGTCACTGCAAAGTGATGGGTTGAGTTCTGTCCAGCCCCAGAGCTGGTACTGTGTCTGTTTGCTTAGGGATACCTGCTGCCTGTCACCAGACACAGTCACCAATACTTCGCCATCCTTAGAGGAGTGGATGTTTTTCCTTTGCAATTCTTAGATTCTGAGCTTTCCAGATACTTTCTAATGAGCCTGCATTACTTCTGTAACTGGAAATAGTGTTGGTGGTCACTAACAGTGTACTAGCTGTCTTAGGGTTTCTATTGCTGTGAAGAGACACCATGACCACAGCAACTCTTTTTTTCTTTTTTCTTTTTTTCCCTTGAGACTGAGTTTCTCTGTAGCTTTGGAACCTATTCTAGAAATTGCTTTGTAGACCAGACTGGCCTCAAACTCACAGAGATCCACCTGTCTCTGCCTCCTGAGTGCACCACCACCCAGTAAAACCTCTTGTAAAGGAAAAACATTTAATTGGGGTGGCTTCCATTTTCAGAGGTTCAGTCCATTATCATCCTGGTGTGACATGGTGATGCGCAGGCAGACATGGTGCTGGAGAAGTAGCTAGGTATCCCATATCAAAGCCGCCTCCACAGTGACATACTTCGTCCAACACTACACCTACTCCAACAAGGCCATTTATACTCTGTGTAACCATGGGTAAGACTTCTATACAGTTACTGTCCTCTCTTGGGTTTTCTTCCTCTTTTTCCTGCACCCTCCCCTGTCTCTCTCTTTTTTTCCTCCACTTATTTTGTTTGTTCTTTTGAGACATGGCAAGCTATTTGTAGCTCTGGCTGGCCTAGAACTCATGACAATCCTCCTGTCTCTGATTTTATAATCTAGTCCCATCTCCTGTTCTTCTTCTGCTTCCTGACTGCTGATAAAATATGGTCAAGCAGTCCGCTGCTCATACCACCGTTCTTTGTCCACTAGAAAGGAGCCCCTCCAACTGTGAGCCTGAATTTGCCCGTCCTTTCTCAAGGAGAAGTGACTAAGACAGAGAAGGCCATGCACACAGTGACTGCCTTTAGTAGTTCATGCCGATGGTGGGTTAAGGTGGGTCCCTTAGGAGTGGGGCTTAGTAGGAAGAAGTTAGCTACTGTGGGTGCAACCTTGAAAGGGGACTATGGGAGCCTAGCTCCTTTCCTAGTCCTTATACTGTCTCACAGTTATTTGAGCTGCCAAGCATTCCCGCCATGATGTGCTGACCCCCCACAGGTGCCAAAGCCATGGGACCACAGACTGGAGATTTCAAAACTGTGAGCCAACAACAACAAAAACAAAACAAAACAAAACAAAACAAAACAACAACAAAACCCTTCTCTTTGTAGAAGTTGATGATCTTAGTGTTCTTGTTATAGGGCTAGAAAGCTGATAGGACTCCCAATGGGTGTCTACCTTTCTGTATTTAATTGCTTGCACAGCCCTGACCTCTTTCTCATTGTTCTTTATAAATAAATATATATATATATATACACACACACATGTAAATATATATATATTCCACCTCCAAATGCAGAGATGTATCCTGATCACATGAGGTCTGGAGGTTACCTGATTTAGAACAAAAGAATGCAAAAAAAAGTATTACTTGGGGAAACCTCACACAAATACTTGGAGATGTGACTTCATCTCTGTGATCCCTCCTAGGACCTTGGCAAGGACCCATGGTAACGTGGAGCCCTGAAGGCTCACCTGCACGGGCCTTAGAGTACGCCCTCTCCAGTGCTGGAAGTCGATCCAAAGTTCAGTTTGATCAATACCAGGAAGTAAAATCAAACAAAGGCAAAAGGCTCAACCAAACTGAAAACTTCTTCCATGAAGCCTCTTGGGTCAAGAGGCAGAGAGGAAAGCTCTGACTTCTCCTCTGATGTGAAGGCGAGAGCTTCTATTGCCAGTCTGGGAGGAAGTCAGTAAGTAATGTGGACGCCCTGGCCTCGTCCCTTCCTCACAACTGCTGAAGAAACGGAAAGATATGTGGACCTTTAGAGTCCTCTACAAAATCTAGGCTCGAATCTTGCATACAACTGGGCATTCCACAGTTTGCTGACTGAATGGACGGGTGGATGAGTCATTTGGTCAAGAAGGAAGTTCATCCTTGGGAGACAGCTTGGGACTCCACCTAAATGAGTTTTCCAGTGGGGGGCTGTTCATTCTTAGTCCTTCACGAGTGGCGGTCAACAGAAAGGCAGGAAGGAGGCACATCTGGCTCAGGAAGCGGAGATCAGCTGGGGTGGTGGGAAGCTGTAGGACAGAGTGGTCAGGGAAGCCCTGCTCGGGCTAACTGGGATATGTCAGCATGCGCCCAAACCAGACAAAGCTATCAAACGGAATGCAGGAAGCTGTGTCTGATGACCATGTGGTGTAATAATGGTGGGGCTCTCATGTTATTCTTGATTATATTGCTTCTTGGGGAGCAGTCATTTCGTAGACCTAATCTTGGGGAAGGCACCTTTCTGTTTGCTTCTCAAAGGACGATTATAAAGATTAAATGCAAAAGAAATTATGTAAAAATGTGTTGTAAACTATAAACATCACATAAAGGTTATACGCTATGGTCACTATTTTCACCATTTGGGCTCATTCTTCTTCCTCTCCTCCTAGGACGCACCCCACCCCCACATTTTACTTTAGAGACTCTGTGTCCCACCAGCTCACCTGACATGTCATTACTCCTCAAACATATGTGCTCCTTGACCCCAGTGACCAGTGTGACCAAGGTTGTCTGTACCATATGGTATCTGCCTATTCAGATCCTGGACACCTCGGTCA
Source organism: Chionomys nivalis (assembly GCF_950005125.1). Taxonomy (NCBI): domain Eukaryota; kingdom Metazoa; phylum Chordata; class Mammalia; order Rodentia; family Cricetidae; genus Chionomys; species Chionomys nivalis. The sequence goes on along the minus strand of NC_080090.1, from coordinate 17,269,419 downwards.
GCTTTCTACTATTGTAACAAAACACCAGCACTGACTTGAAAGGGGGAATGGTTTCTTTGAGTTCTTGATGTCGGAGGCTTCGGAACCTAATGAGCTGGGCTCATTGCTCTTAGGGAAGTGTGTGGTATAAGGCAAGCCTGCTCCCGTTACTGCAACGGGAGGAAAGAGGTCCTTCAAGCCCTACCTCCAAGCAGACCCCCCTCTTAAAGTCCCCACCACTCAGCAGTGTCTAGCTCAGGAACACTTCCAAACATGGAGAAAGGGTCTAAATACAAACTATGGCATCAAGATCTTTGGGAACGGAAAAAATAATGACCGACTTATTTTCGTCCTGCAGTCTTGAGAATAATTCCTGGCATATAGTGGAGCTTGGAAAAGTGCTTGCTGGGTAAAGAATGCTCACTTGTGATGAAAAAAACGGCTCTTATTTCATTTTTTCTGTGTTCTTCGGTTGTACGGTCTTCTTGAGGGAGGCAAAGTCAGTCCTAAGACACTAATGACCGTCCTTTATTCTTTGTAGGTCAGCGAGACCATGTGTATTTCTTGTTACTCAATAAATCTCGAAAAGAGTGACCCATTTCCCTTTAGGTTCCCTTCGAAGAAAAGAAAATTCCTATTTTTATGTAGCCTTAGAAGTGCCCTGGCTATCACTCGATGCAGGAAGCGGCTTTAGGCATCAATCAGATTCCTGAAGATATGACTGCGGGTCCATGTGGTACCTAGAGCGCTTTCCTCTCTGGAATCTAGGTTGCTTGTCTATGTGTAGGATGACGATAATTGTTCTGTCCAGCCTTCTTACGGGGCTGCAGTCAAGATCAGTAGAGTAAGGCTGTATTGCCCAGCCTTGCAACCTGAAGCTTCTTCGTCATAGTGCTTTGGAGACAGGTCTATGGTAGACACAGAAAGCAATTATTGTTAAGTTTTAGTGAAAGGACCACAAAAGGCAATTGTAGGAAATTGTACAGTAATAGCGGACTTGTGTGTGGGGGGAGTGACTGTTGCAAAGGGTGTTGTAATGATAGTATATGGGATCATTCATGTAGCACAATGGGGCACAATACTAAGGAGGGAATTCCAGAACTTATGCTACTAGGCTCATCCCTTCTTCATCTTCCAGAGAAGCCAGAACGTCATGGCATGGCACGTGACTCTAGGCTCATGGCCTCCATATTCAACAACCCCTGGAAACCGTGTCCTTTCTCCGGAAGTGCTCACTCCCACCTTAAGTAAAGCAAACAAACAAAAACCTCCCTCGACCCCATCAAGTCTCTGTCTACTTCTTCCTTTTACAGTTCAGCAGCTTTGTTTGTTTGTTTTGTTTTTAGAGACTGAGTTTCTCTGTTTAACAGCTCTAGCTGTATTGGAACTAGCTCTGTAGACCAGGCTGGCCTTGAACCTTGAACTCACAGAGATCCACCTGCCTCTGCCTCCCAAGTGCTGGGATTAAGGGCACGCACCACCACCACCCGGCACAATTCAGCATCTTGATGGGGCTGGGTCTGCACTGTCTCCAGGACCTCCTGTTTGTCCTTGCCCATCTCATCTCTATCACTGTTATCTCTGATCTTTCTCTTTCTTTCTTCAGTCTTTGCTTGTTTGTTTTCCTTCCTTCCTTCCTTCCTTCCTTCCTTCCTTCCTCTTTCTTTCTCTCTCTCTTTTTCTATTTCATCTCTTAGAAGAACCATGGTGTCCACATTTCTAAGTCCCACCAGCATATTTCCATCTTCCTCTTATTTATGACAACCACACTTTTCTTCTCAAAATGTGTCAGTGGGTGAGTCCTTGGGGTACATGTGACAACACAGTCGCTTGCTTCTTCATCTTCCTGTGGCTGTGCATCCTCATTCTCTCTCATGGTTTGGGCTGCATTCCTAAAACAGACTTGAGTCCTGCTACCTGACAACACAAACTCATTTGGAAATGGAATCTTTACAGATATAATCCAGTTAAAATGGGGTCATTCTTACAGTCCAGCGTCTGTAAGAAGAGGGACAATTTGGGGAAGTGATGATGGAGGTTGTATCTAGTGGAGCCCCCAGAATCCAGGCAGAGGCAAAGCAGAGTCCTGTCCCGAGGGCTTAGGGAAAGCACACTCATGGCTCCAGCTGGGGTTCGGACTCCCTGCTTCTGTCACTGTGGGAGAACAAATTTCTCTCGTGTAAGGCAATTTGTTTGTGGCAATTTGTTAAACCAGCCTTGGATAGAGTCTCCTCCCAGGACCAGTTGACAATGGATGCGGACTGTCACAGGCTATGTTGGTTTGTGAAGGGTTCATTTTGTCTTACAGCACCAGAGGGTTCAGTTTCTGGACAGCGGTGAGAGACTGCATCATAGAACCGGATCTGTCCGTCTCATGGTCCTCAGGAACCAGAGAGAGGGAGGGGAAGAGGAAGAAGCCAAGGTAAAGCCCAAGGACGTGCCCCCAGTAACCTATATCCTCCAAATAGGCCCCATCTCCCTAGTTTTCCAGTACCTCACAATATAGTGCCACCAGATGGGACCAAGGCTTCAGCACTCAGCCTGTAGGGCACGTTCTGGCCAAACTGCTGACCTAATGTTTCTCTGCACACCTTCCTCATAGGTGACTCCCTCCACCTGCCCTCCAGAAGCAGCTTCTCTCAGGGGCAAATTCCATCCTAGTCCCATTGAGACCTTCCCCACAGGGAAGGCTTCTGTATCAGAGGATGCTGGCCTCCCTCCCTCTTGGCCCCCTCCTTCCTGGACCAGCTTCTAATTGTAAGCTCTTATCCTCTGTTCTAGAGCTTTCTCTGGCTGCAGTAAGTAGTTTGGGGTCAGGCAAGAATGCTGTAGATTTAATGCTGCCTGGAGCAGCCCTGTTAAGACAGTGGAGTTGGAGACAAATGATCTGACATTCTTGCCCTTTCTCTGGCCTTAGCCGTCTTCTGGAGGTCCCAGTGGACCAGACCTCACTTGCCTGTCCTACCCTGTTCACTAACTGACTCCATCCTGACCTTTTCTTCCTGTCTCACACCTCACTCTTTTACCTTGCTCCCCAATCAAGATTACCTGCCCAGAGTTTGCTTGCATAGATCTCTGTTATCTTGGGGTTTGGAATAAGGGAGGGTGCATTTAAATATTCATTTCATCCAAGTTGCCAGGCTGTAGTGGGCTCTCCAGTGGTTCTTTCTGACAGAACACAAGACTCAACCGCTTAGACACAGAGCAACTGGTACACATTCTTGTGTGGTTATTACCCATCGGTGGTGTTAGAACAAGGGTCAGCAAAGACAGCTTTCTGGCCAAATTCAGCCATGACTGTCCTTCTCCATTTTGTCTGTGGCAGAGTCAAATAATTTCTACACAGGACTGACAGCATACAAAGCTTAAATTGTCACCATCTGGTCCTTTACAGAAAAAGTTTATTAGCCCCAGTGTAGGCTGAAAGCTTGTATCAGTTAGCTTTGGCTGCATAAGAAACTGACCCCAATATTTAATTGTTTAGAACAACTACAATTTTTTAAGCTTACAATTCTATGAGTTGGTGTGATATATTTTCAGATCTAGGCCTAGTTAGCCAGCTTCTGTAGGATCTCTGATATATCTGGTAGATCAGCTAGTAGGTGTTTTTTTCTTTTTCCTTTGAGACAAGTCTTTCTGTGTAGCACTAGATGTCCTGGGACTCACAACTCACCATATGGATCAGGTTGGCCTCAATCTCCTAAAGATCGGCCTGCCTCTTATCTCCCAGAGTGCTGGGATTAAAGGTGTGTGCCACCATGTCTGGTAGTGATCTTCATGAAAACAGTCTTGCTTGTTCTTTTAAATCAATCAATCTATCTATCTATCTATCTATCTATCTATCTATCTATCTATCTATCTATCTATCTATCATCTATCTATCTATCTATCATCTATCTATCATCTATCTACCTATCTATCTATCTATCATCTATCTATCTATCTATCTATCTATCTATCTATCTATCATCTGTCTATCTATCTATCTATCTATCTATCTATCTATCTATCTATCTATCTATTTTGATGGTTGTTGACCAATGAGACAGTAGCAATCAGACCATGGGGCTAGCTTGGCTTTCTCATGTGGTCTTGGTGGCTTTGTGAGCAACCAGACAGGACAACATGCAGCATGCTTCAAGTGTTGCATATACATTGTATTGATCAGAGTCAGGGTGATGGCTGATTCATGTTGGGGTGGGAGGGAGGTAAGGGGGTGCATTGGCAGGGGACGCCAGATGTGGTCAGAAAGTGGCTCACTTTCCAAGCTCAGTGGGAACATAGTTGTGCTTGGTTACCTTCCTATGGAGAAGTGAGCAGCATAGTGCCCGCCCCAGAGGCTCTGGATCCCCTGCAACTGGAATCACAGGAGGTTGTGAAACAGACATCCACTGTGGGTTCTGGAGCTGAAACCAGATCCTCTGCAAGACCAGTACCCTCTTGCAACTGCTGAGCCATTTCTTCAGCCCTTATATTTTAAAAAGGATTTATTATATATATATATATATATATATATGGGGAGGGGTGTAGCACACAAGTGAATGTGCTTGCAGAGGTCAGAAAAAGGCACCAGGTCCCCTAGAGTTGGAGTTATAGGAAATTATAAGCTACCAGTGTGAGTTCTGGGAACCAAACTTGGGCCTGCTCTTAACTGTTGAGCCATCGCTACAGACCTGTCTTTCATTGCAAGTATCTTTGGCTGAACCTTTGTTACACAATTGACCTACCTTAGCAGCATACCGTGCAATCTCTGATGCTTGCTGTGTTGCAGTCTGGAACTGAACAGTCCTTCACATGCCTGTGTGTTAAAGGTTGGGTCCCCAGGATGCTATTCCTAGGAGGTGGTGAATCCTCTAGGAAGTGGGGCCTCATGAGCAGTGACAGGTCATTGGGGGCATTCCCTGAAGGGGATTATGGAACAATGGCTTCTTCCTTTTTGTCTTTTGTGTCCTAGCCATGAGGTGATGCTATAGACAAACCCCAAAGCAAGCCTGAGCCTGCAAATGGTGAGCCACAACAAACCTTTTATTTTACAAACTGGATTCATTTCAGATATTTGTTATAGCAATGAAAAGGGAATAGATTGTTTGCAGTAGATTTTATCAAGACCATCAAGAGGGAAACTCTCCCTGTGTGACAGATGAAGTGAGAGGGTCAAGGTAGGGACTGAAATGAACTTGTGGGCTGTCACCCACTACCCACGGCTCCACAATGTTGTCACCCACTACCCACGGCTCCACAATGCTGTCACCCACTACCCACGGCTCCACAATGCTGTCACCCACTACCCACGGCTCCACAATGGTGTAGTTTGGGTTTTACTAAAGCCTTCACATTTTGTAGTTTAAAGACTCACCCTTTTTTTGCCATTAAAACTTTTAAAGTAGAGCATCATGTTCCCTGTTCCTGCTAACCTTTTCCGCTCACCCTCCTTGGGGAACCAGAGGTCCTGTTAACACCTCATGACAAATCTCCCAATCCAGAACTAGGTACGGCTTTAGGTTTCCACAGTCAGCTTGTGTGGCCATCAACAGTCCCACAGTTAAAATCACCGGTTGACCGAGCAGCCAAGTTGAGGGCCAGTACTGCACTCCAGAGGGCAATAAATCCAGCCCCACATGGGCTGCTAAAAAGTGGAGAAACCATTGTATTATCTTATCACCTGGACCATTCAGGTCTTGCATGAAGGAAACCCTGGACCAAAGTCAAAATTGTCTCCAGCCAACGTGTCTTCTAAATACCCATTGTTTATTCAGAGTTTGATAATTAATCAGCTCCACAAACATTTATTTAGTACTTACAGTGTTCCAGGCATTCGCTCTTCACAATGGGAGAACGTAGGTGAACAAGAGTCCCTGCTGTCAGAATGCCCAGCTAACCGGATAATTAATTATTTGACAATGCATTGAGTATGCCAGTGGAGACATGCCCAAAGAGTGCACAGCGAGGGCAAGGAGGCTGGGCGTGGTGACACACACCTGTAATCCTAGCCTCAGGAGGTGAAGACAGGAAGGCCACGAGTCAAGGCCACCCTCACTAAAAGTAAGCTCAAGGCCAGTCTGGGCTCCCGGAGACCCTGCCTCAGTCCTTCACTGTGCCTTGCCAAAAAGGACAATGACCTAAGTTTGATTGAGGATCCCTAGAGGGGACAAGGAAGCCTCTTGACACAACTTTTGGAGTTCAATTCAGGTTCAAACAAAACCATGTTTCTTGAACAGTACAGTTAACTGAGAGGTCAAACTCGTCAGCTGAGGAGAGCAGATAGACTGCTATTTCTGATACTCTGGAGTGACTTAGTATTTTATTTTAGACAGGTCTCACTACTACATAGCTTTCTACTACATAACAAGTTCCAGGCCAACCAGAGCTATGTAGTAGTAAGACCTGTCTAAAAAAAAAAAAGGATAGAAAAGTTCCATACATTTTAATTCACTCTTTACAAAAATGAGCTAAGAGAATCTCCCTTATAAAAATGTTTGTGAGGATCAATTAGTAGACATACACACACGTGTGTGTGTGTGTATACGCATACACACATACACACACACACAAACACATATAAACACATTATGCTTAGTACAATTTTGGGTGTGCAGTAAGTGTCTCACTGTTGACAGTTGGTCACTACAGGTTGAGGTCCATTTTGTCACTACTTCACCCATTGATATATATTTGCTGAGTGCCTGTCGTAGGTCAAACCCTATGGGGGGCACAAAATGATGAGCTATGACAAAGGCTTCAGTTACTGTAGAGATGACACACAGATCAAGTGCTGTGCTCCTGTCAGATTCAGTGAGCACCTATAGGAACAGGCCTGGGATGCTCCCGCATGCTCCGCGAGGAATGTATCATCTCATGCTTGGCGGTCTCCTTCCTGGACCATTGGGTGTCTTTTTCGTTGCTCTTTACGTTGTTTTTGAGGTGGGGTTTCTCGTAGAACCCATGGCCCACAGATGTAGCTAGGGTGACTGGCCAGTAACTCCAGGGATCTGTGTGTCTCTGCTCCACCAGGCCCGATGTCACAGACCTCTGTAGGCATACCTAGCTTTGTATGTGGGCACTGAGAATTTAGACTCAGGTCCTTATGCTATGCAACAGGTGTTTTAGACACTGAGACATCTCCCCAGCCACATCTGTGGGCGTGCATGTGTATTTGTAAGTTTCTGTGGGCCACATGTGGATAGTGCCTTCGGCAGTCAGATGAGGGTGTTAAGTCTCCTGGAACCGGACATACACGTGGTTCCCCGAGAGAGCAGTAAGTGCTCTTAACCACCGAGCAATCTTTTCAACCCCACACGCATTCTCACTTCTCATTTGCAGTCTTGCTGTTGTTTCTTTGTCTTGGTGCCTGACGCAACTCTTTCTACACTGACCAGTGGCGTCCAGGCTTTCATTTGGAGTCAAGATTAATCATGTGACTGGAGGCCACTCTAAGTAAACATTTTACCTGATTTATCCCAAAAGGAAAATCTGGCCCCAGATTCATGCTGATAGGTGAGCTAGAAGGCAATAAAGCTAGAGATTTAAGAGACCTGGCATCTCTTAAATATAAGGAGCTGGTGTGATGACTCAAGGATTAAAGGCATTTGCTGTGTTCCAGAGGACCCGGGTTTGGTTCCCAGCACCTTCATGGCAACTCACAATTGTCTGTAACTGCAGTTCCAGGGGATCTAAGACCCTCCTCCAGTCTCCGCAGGCACTGCACGCAAAACACTCATACACATCAAATAAAAATGAACAAATCTTGTTTAAAAGACTTCGCTGGGTGGTGGTGGTGTGCTCCTTTAATCCCAGCACTAGGGAGGCAGAGACAGGCGCATCTCCGTGAGTTCAAGGCCAGCCTGGTCTGCAAAGCAAGTTCTAGGACAACCAAAAATGTTGTACAGAGAAACCCTGTCTTGAAAACAAAACAACAACAACAACAACAAAAGCAAAACAACAACAACTAAAAAGACTTCCAAATTGGGTGTGGTATTGTGCTCCTTTAATCTTGGGACTCAGGAGGCAGAAGCAGGAGAACCTCTCTGAGTTCAAGTCTAGCCTGGGCTACATAACAAGTTCCAGGCCAACCAGAGCTATGTAGTAGTGAGACCTGTTTTAAAAAAGAAAGAGAAAAAAGAAAGGGAAAAGCCTCTTCAAGGAAGAATAAGAAAGCGCTGAAGGGGAGCCAGCCTGGGGCAGACATTGCCACAGGAGATGGGTGGGTGGGGAGTAGTAGACCCTGTGGGTCAGCCGTTTCTGTGCAGCCCAGAGCTCCTATTCACAGCCTCCTAACCACCCTCGTGGGTCTCTGTGTTACACACACTTCTCGCTAACGCTTTCACAGAGCCTTCTGACTATAAGCTGACAGTGTCTAAAACTCCATCAACTCACTTATTAATTATAGCAAACTCGTTTCAATCGTGGGAAATTAGAAGCTAATTTTTCAATAAGCCTGGTCTCTGAGGACAGTTCACAGAATCGAAGAAGAAAATACCTGGCCAATCTAATTTATTATCACAATCAAATAATGCTAACTGGCTATCTGCGGGATAAGCTTAAGCTAGGGGAAGCTAGCAGCAGCTCTCATCATTAACTGATTATTTACTGACTGGCCAGTTTTAAATTGCCTCCAGTTTTGAGGTTGTAGGTCAAACTGAGAGTCGCAGCATCCTTCCTTAATTCACTCCGCCCTGAAACAAAACATATGGCGTTGTCAACCACTTGAGGCAGATTAGCCCCTTTCTCTTGGTCTTGAGGTCCTCATTTATGAGCAGAGAAAGTAATACTGGTTTTGAGGAACGGCTGCAGGGATTAAATGACATAGCACATTTGAAGGCACTGCCGATGAAGAAACGCCAAGACAAGCTGACGACAGCTTCACAAATCCTGGAAACGTGAGTTCCTAGCACCACTAGGTTAGGTCTAGTTAGCATTTAATTTTCGTAAGGCCCTATGGAGCCAAGGTTTTGCTACCATTTTACAGATGAGAAGATTGAGGCATCATGACCTTTAATAATTGAATCGAAATTCTCAATATTAATGAGCAATACAACACACTTTCGAGTTTCACTGCTATTTGGGGATAGTCTGGCAAGTTTAGGAGGTGGGGCTTAGCCAGAGGAAGGAGCTCATTGGTCTGTCTCCCTTTCTTTGCTTCCAGGTGAAGAATTCTACCACACACTTCTGCTACCCTGATGTCCTACCCAGTAGACTAGGACTAATCAACCGTGGGCAGAAGCCCCTAAATCCATGAACCCAAACAAGTTTTTCCTCACTTAGATTGTGCCTGTCTGGTATTTGGTTCCAAAGACAAGAAAGGCCGATCTGGTGCTGGAGGGGTGGCTCAGCAGTTACGAGTGCACATTTCCATGCTGTCCAACTCACTGTTTTAGGCACGCGAGGTGCTCAGGAATCATAAATACAGCCAGCCCCAGGAGTCCTTGACAGATCTGTAAGCTCTCTTAAAGGCTCAGGGTGACCATTCACCTGGGCATCTGTCTTTCACAGTTGAGAGCATCTGGGTTTAGTATAGCAGGAAGTGTGTGTGTGTGTGTGTGTGTGTGTGTGTGTGTGTGTGTGTACACGTGTACTTATGTGGAAGTGAGACTCAAGGAAGGATGGTAGAAAAGAGAGAGAGAGAGAGAGAGAGAGAGAGAGAGAGAGAGAGAGATCAGCCCAAGCTTTTGCTGCTAGCATCATCAGCCCACAGTCTAAGGACGCAATCCTTAGACAGCCTTTGTTGAGAAACACTTTTTTCTAACAAGCACTTTGTCAGTGATAGACTAAACTCCACTTGGCCAGCCCTGGTCTCAGAAATCAGGCCTGTACCCACTCTTTTTGGGAAATACTAGTAGGTAACAAAGAAACAAAGTCGGAACAGTTGGCGAGTTAATATCTGAAATGCAATTCAGATGAAGTCATGTGGGGACTCTGCCAATTTTCAATTGCTTCCAGCATCTTACACACCACACGCCAAACCCTTCCATCCACCTCGCTCACCACATACCTTCACCTCCCAGCCACTGCGCTCCAAACCAACTCTTTCAATCTCCATCTCCCTGAGCCCCCTGCCCCATCAGCTCAGTGCCCAAGACCACAGACCCAGCTTTCTTGACCCTAATTGAAGGCACCCACCTTTCTTGACCGTGACTGAAGGCACCCACCTTTCTTGACCGTGACTGAAGGCACCCATCTTTCCTCCGCGTTGTCTGCAGAGATTAAGCCTCCTCATGGTTGAGCCTCTGGTGGCCCTGCCTTTCTCTGATCATCTCTGTGCTGGGATGTTTTTATTTTCCTCACTGTTGCTCGAGGCACTGTGAGCCCCTGCTGAGAGATGCCCAGTGGATCTTCTCCGTTGTCTCCTGGCTTATGTACGCCTTTATCTCCAGTTCAAGAGGCTTTTATTGGACCTCACTGAGCAATTCAGGCTCTATCCTCTCTGCCCCTCCCATTTGCACCTTCACACTCTGCCTTCCCACACAAGAGTGCTCTGCACAAATTTCATTACTTGCTGTTTCCTCCCTCCTGGTCCCTGAAGATGCGTGCTTCCTTCTCCTGGAGCTTCTTTGTGCTGTAAGACTTACCATTCACATATGATTTTTGCTAAGTGAACCTAAAGAAATGCGACCAAGGGCCAAGGTGTTCCTTTAATTTCTTTCTCAGAAGAGATATGGTCTAGACGTTACAATGGTTGTCAGGACACACTGTAGTTTCCTCCTTACTTGCTCTACCCTCATGTCTGCTTTATCAATAGGTTGTGGAATAGATCTAAGTTTTACCATCTTAATGGCAGGTCTGTCTCAATCTTATTTGTTTATTTAGCAGCCTGGGCTTGCTACTTTTGAAGAAGGCCCCCTTGAAGAGTCTTGTCTGGCTATGAAAGGAAGGTCAAGAGTGGGGGAGGGGGATAATGGGAAGTGGGATAGGGGAGGAGCCATCGTGTCCAGATGCCAGATATCTCTCCTCTCGACACCTTTAGATGTATCTATGATTTTTAAGTGTGTAGATGTGTGAATGTGCAAAGGCATTCATGTGTGTAACTGTGGGTATGCGTGTACCACAGTGCAGGTGTGGCGGTCGGAGGCCATCTTTTTGTATCTTGTTTGAGATGACATCTCTTGTTAATCCTACTCCCCACCCCACACCCTACACACGTGCCAGGCTAGTTGATCTAGAAGCTTTCAGGGATTTTCTTGTGTGTGTCCCCCATCCCACCCTCACCCCATCTCATCATAAGGATGCACTGAGGACTACATAGGACTACAGATGCATGCTACCATGACAGCTTTGTGTGGTTTCTGGGATTCAAACTCAGGTTCTCATGCTTGCTGGGCAAGCACTATACCCGTTGAGTCATTTGCTCAGCCCCAATGTATGTAATATATGTGCTTTTCTTCAAGTACCTCGAGTGGAGTGACTAAGTTTGATTCCTTTCCTCCTAAAGAGGGTCGTGGTGAGCCTGGTTCAGCTAATGGAGAATGGATCATATTTGTATTTAGAAAACTGCACTCAGTTATCACTCACCTATGAGAGAGTGGAATAGGTTTTGCCATCGGCTTGTTAGTAACTAGCAAAAGCACTTCGTTCCTTCTATACTGTGTAGACTCTAGGGTGCTCTCAGTCTGGGATCCAGCAAACCCAACTGCAATAAACACGAAAGCAATTACTTATCCCAGAAGCCTGCCAGCCCTCTCCTGAGTGTCTGGTACATTCCTCACCATGGTCTTTATCCCAGATAACCTTTGACAAATGCTTCATTTCAGAGGGACTCTGAATAAAATCTCTCCCCTATCCAGGATTCCCTGTAAAATACAGACTTTTTAATTGGCTAACCTCCCCTTTGGAAATTCTATGACATCTTTTTCCTTAGTACATGTTCATCTAGGTTTTCAAGATTTTTGACAGAGAACTGCAAAACTTTGGGGACCACTAGGCTGCGGCCACTTGCAGCTGTCCTTTCTCATCTTGTGGAGGAAAAGACGATTTTTGCAGAGTAGAGTCAACTCGTGTAATTGCAGTATCACAAGTACACTTTGTTTATGTAGAAGACAAGCAATGAGATCCAGCATCCAGAAGGAGCTCCTCCAGCGTCTTCAGACCTCATAAGTCAGCTGACTTTCTGTGATTACCAGTATGTTTCTAGCAGTCAGCCAGGAGGCGGTGACAATGGAAAAATAAGATTTATAAAACCAGGTTTTATTAACCTCCTTCAGAAAGAGTTACAGATAATTCTTGTGACAAGTGATAGTTATGTTTGGTAACTTGCTGTAAACAAATTGCATTCGATGAGGACTGAGTAATTATTTCAAGCAAGAAATGTCAGGTAATATTTCTTCAAGTTTTGAATATTTCTCACAGTTTTGCCAATTGATCATTGTATTTTGTGATTATTAACTTTCATTGTCAGCTTTGCACAGCCTAGAGTCTCCTGGGAGAGATTCTCAAAGAGAAATTGTTTGCACTGGGGCATCCTGTGGGCATGTTTGTGTGTGTGTGTGTGGGGGGGGGATTGATTGGTGTGAGAATACCCAGCCCACTCTGGGTGGTACCGTTCTCCAGATGAGGGATCCTGAACTAAGAGTGGGGAAATCAAGTTGGGCATAAGCAAGAAAGCTTATGAGCACATATGCATTCCTGTTATTCTGCTCTTGCGTTTGGGTATAATATGACCAGCTAACCCAAGCTCCTGTTGTTACAATGTCAGCACAGTGATGGATTACAGCTTAAAATTGTGAGCTAAAAGAAACCCTTTTCACTAACATACCTGTGGTCAGGGTGTCTTATCACAAGAACAGAAATGGCACCAGGACACATCCTTGTTATAACGCTTTCAAGTATATGCAAATTAATTCATATATCTATATATAGTCATAAAGTTATCAATCTGTTAACTTTGAGCTCATGGCCAGCAGTGTTTAACTCACCTGGCTGAGCTGAAACTGAATCCAGGGCAGCTTCATGGAAGCTGGATCTCTCTAGTGGAGTTTGGGAAAGTAGCTTCACCGAATGGGGAACACGCTCTTCACATAATACCTGGTAGAGTCTGGATGTGTGCCAAGGTCTCCAGAGTACAGATTTGTGTCCTTTTTGCCGGCCTGACCACTTACCACCTGTATAATTACAGTATCACGGGTAGAGTTTGACTGTATAGATAATCAGCAGTGAGATTCAGCATCCAGAAGCAGCCCACTCCAGCATCTTCAGACACCAGGACAGAGGCTTCACATGCATTCTCGCATTTAATCATGGCCATAGGGAATGTCATTACCCTCGCCCAAGTACACTTATAGTAAAGGAAATTGTGCTGGCCAGTCTTTTGTCAACTTGACACAAATTAAGGCCATCTGGGAAGAAGAAACCTCACTTGGAACAATGACTCTATCACATTGGCTTGTAGGAAGTCAGTAGGGGCATTTTCTTGGTTGATGATTGATGTGGATGGGCCTAGCCCACTGTGGGAAGTGCTACCCCTACCCGGGCAGACAGTCTTGGGTTGTATAGCAAAGGAGGGAGAGCAAGTCACAAAGAGAAAACAGTAGGTAGCATTTCTTCATGGTCCCTAATCCCGTTCCTACCTCCAGGTTCCTGCTCTGGCTTCCCCCAATGATGGGCTGTAATGTGGAAGTGTAAACCAAATAAAACCCTTCCCCCCACCCCAAGTTGCTTTTGGCCATGGCTGTGTTTTATCACAGCAATGGAAAACAAAGTAAGGCAGCAATGGCCATTGTGCAGATCAATAACTTATCCAACATTGCATAGCAAGGCACAAAGAAAGGTTCTGAACTCCATCTTTGATCCCCAAAACTCCCATTTGACTTAATTTAATTATTTAATTTGAACCAGTTTGTAGTTCTCTAATTCATATGAAATTGACTGCCTGATTCGCCCATGGAGCCAAAGTCAACAGTCTGACGGAACCAGGTTAGCAGAGAACTGTATCACATGAGACAGAGAAGGGGAAGCCTAAGATAGAGGGCATGCGGATGTCCGTTGTGTTTGGCTAGCCCAGTGCTGTCTCTTGTGTTCTTATGTCACAGGTCCCTGTAACAGCCCGGGCAATTCCTCCCTGGAATTTACTAATGGCAAATTCATTTTGAGGGAGGATGAGTGACAAATCCCAGGGAGACAGGTGGGTGACCAACGAAGGCAGGGATGGGAATTTCCTCAAGCCCCCAGCTCAGTGTACTCTGGCCTTGGCATTTCAGCCATCCTCCAGGACCATTCGGAGGCAAAGCCAGTCACCATTCTTGATCCACAGTTTCACTCTTTTGTGGTTTCAATTGCCCACAGCCAGCCACAATCCAAAAACAAAAATGGTACATTCCAGAAATAAACAATTCATAAGCCGTAAATGCCAAGTCATTTTGAGCAGCATGATAAGATCTCTAGATATGAGTGTCTTCCTTTGCTTCAGACCGTCCACACTGTACCCCCCACCCACCTGCTAGTCACTCAGAAGCCATCTTTGTTATCAAAGTCAACTGTCATGATCACGTAGTCCTCAGGTAACCCTGTCACAGTCATTTCTGCCATAGCACGATACCTCTGTCATTTAGCTCCCGTCTCTTCACATAGCTTTTGTATCAAATCCCATTACAAGAAGGAGGATGGGTGTGTCTCACTAAGGTATCTGGAGAGTGAGGAAGAGTATATTCCCATAAATGTAGCCTTAAATTATGGCATTTGTTCCACTTGTTCTATCTATGATTAATTAATATTTTTCCAGGCCTAATTTATGAACTACTTTTTCTATAGTTGTAGATACATGAACATCATACCTGAGATTTGGTGCCATCTGCCTACATCCACAGAGAGACTCACACCACGTGTGTGTGTGTTTGCTTGTGCGTGTGTACATCTCTGCAGAGACTATCATCTGTCTCAGTCTGTTTACTCTCCACCTGGTTCCCTTGAAACAGGTTCATCATTGAGCCTGGAGCTAGGTGGGCGTCCAGCAAGCCCCAGAGATCTCCTCATCTCTGGGCTCCAGCCACAGTTCTGGGACTACAGGCTTGTGCAGCACCTAGTTTGACTATCTGTCTGTCTGTCTGTTTTCACTAGTGCTGAGGATTTGAATTCGGGTCCTCATGCTCAAGTCCTGACCTTCATCTTTTGAAACTTGAGTGTGCAGGCTTGCATTGGCTCCACCCCCTCCCCACTCCAAGCCTCCACGGACTTGCATGGGTTTTCTTAGCAAATGGGTACTCCTCTTAATTCTGCCCCTTTAATGGCAGGGTGGCACACAGAGGGTTTGGACGTATAATTAATACTCTGAATGGCATACATGACAGGAATCTGCTGGCCGTTCAGACTCAGTTTGTGGGCTGTTCAGCTGAGGGTATTTCCAGCCTCTCAGAACAGGTTAATTAAGCAAAGTTGCTGGAGGGGGCTCCCTTGGAATGGGAAAGGGGAGGGGAGATCTCAGCAGGGTTTGAAGGCTCCAGCACCGACTGGCACCCTTACCCAGCACTGGAAGGCTCTTTGGATCTTGCTTCTTGCAGCCTTGGCTCCGACCACCTCCCTCTGTCTCACAGCCAGAGCGCTGAGGCCCTCATGGGCCCCTGTCCTGCAGCAGACGTGAAGGGACATGGGGCTCCTTCTCCTTCCAGCAATAGTGGAAGGCGTGTGAGTAAGGCCCCTCCTAGTCCATGAAGAGCCGGTCTATTGGGGAGGGAAGAACTAGAGATGCCAGCTCTGTTTCCCAGAATTAATGGTCGACTTCTGCCGAGGCTATTTGCACTGTAAATGAAATTAAACAAAAAGCAGAGATGAAACAAAACAACCGAAATGTTCACAAAGCATTCTGGCGGTGGGTGTAAAACATGCTTCCTCCGCAATGCAAGCCCAAGTGTGTGTACCCATTAGAAGACGGCTGCGGAAGTGCCCACGAGGGGTCATTTGTCAGGGAGACAGCAGGAGCACGCATTTAAAGAGGAGCCCGCCACTCCACACACCAGGAGCTGTCACATATCCTAGTAGCGCGGTGTGAGTTTTACACGCGACGGACAGGACCGAATTTAAAATGTACATCACCAGAGATAGATCTGTGAAAATTATCAAAGGACGTGAGTAAAAATCTGGTGATTTTATCCCATTAAGTAAGGACAATTCTTAGTACTAAGCAGTTTTGTGGTAGACACAGTCTATGGAAAGTTGCATCTAGTTTTCCGTCTGCTGGGGTAGCCGCCATTAGTCAAGCTGCATGCTACCATCCCAAGTCACAGTCTTGGGCTGTGACTTCTGTCAGTTCATCAATACTGGGTCAGGACAGTCAGGAGGATGTGCCTGAGGGGCTCTGAAGGATGACCTCCTTAAGCTAGGAAGCCGACTCTGAGATGGTAAACTTCATATCCCAAAAGAAAGACACAACAAAATCTACAAGCATCTTCTCTCTTTTCTGACACTCTCCCTGCCCACATGTGTTCATACTGAGGGTACCCAAGTCTCAGCTATCATCAGCAGAATTGACCATCATGGTCTGCACTGAGATTGGGGTTCTGTGGTTTCTTGAGCACAGTGGTGTCCTTCTCAGGAACTCCAGAATCGTGTGAAGCCAATTTGTCTGAAGTTGCTACAGCCAATTCTCTATAGTCCTCTTGCTAAAGCCTTTTCTTTATTATTTTACTCTGGTTTCAGAAAGTAATTTAAGGCTCAACAATGTTTTAAAAATGATTTGAAAGGGATCAGTTGATAAAAGTGCGTGCAGCCAAGCTGGTGACCTGAGTTCAGCTCCCAGAATTCACATGATGGAAGGTGAGAACTGATTCCCACAAGTCTTCTGACCTACATAAGGCAAACACAAACACACAGACACAGGTACACACAGACACACAAATATATACAAATATACACAGGAACACACAATACACACACAGGCACACACACAGACATACACATGTACACACACAGTAAAACACATACACAGGCACACACACAGAGACACACAGAAACACACACAGATACACACACACACACGAATACCACATGCACATATGCGCACACACAGAGAGAGAATAAATAAATCCATTTAAAAGAAAAGAATGATGTGAAGATTTTATGCATGCATGTGCTGGACTAACTGATCTCATGGCACTATTGTAGAGAGAATTAGAACCCCAGTCCTGGAGGAAGGAAAACAGAGGTGTGCGGCGAACTCCCTGACCAGCAGGAAAGGACGACCACCAGACGAGGATTCTTCCCAAATCACGCTTTATTGGAGCCTCTTGGTTGAAGGGAGAGCGGAAGCGAGGGGCCCCGAGCGCCAAACGGCAGCTGCTTATATAGGGGGTAAGGGAACGAGTCGTGCCTGGATTGGCCGATGCGCGCCTGCCGATGCTCCTGGCCATGGGATTGGCCCTAAGCACATCATCGTCACTGCACATACGAGAGGCACGGTTCCACTGCATTGCCTAATATGGAGCTGTCCAGCAAGCGAGGCTGGGCCAAGCGCCATCTTGTAATGGCGGCCACTCAATCGGCTCCCAGCAGCTCCCCCTTTTTGTTTTTCTCTGTAGGCCAGTGAGAAGGTCTTACTCCCGTTCAGGTCCTCACCTCATGATGCGAGGACCGATCAAAGGAGGCCCAAAACTCCTGGTACTCCTTCTCCCGTGCAATGGAATAAACTCCTGGGAGGTGCAAAGGCAGTACTCAGAGTAAAAATGCATACCTTCCTCAGTGCAATGGAGAATTTCTCCCTGAGAGTGCAAAGGCTATGCAAGGAACAAATCTACTGGCCTTTTAACCATACTTGGGGTGAATCGCCATTCTCCAAAGCGGCTAATGCTTGTAGAACCGCAACCTTATCTCGAGATGTTTGAGCTCGGAGGCGGCATATTAGCCAAAGGCAGACTATACATTCTCCTATGCAGCATGCAAAAAACATTCCTTATATCCGAAAACCTGTTGTTGCAGCCTCTAGTGAAATTAGCGGGGGCCCATTGAGGCCCAGAATAGCCTGTACCATTACTCACTTTGCACTTATTAGTGGTATTGGTAGCACAACTAAAGTTGCTCTGTCCAGCCTGCCCTCCCTGAAGTAACACAAAAAGGGGAGAGATCAGAGCAACTGCCATTAACCCTGCAGAGGAGCCATTTATTATAGGGCGTTAGCAGATTTTAAGAAGGTTCCATTGAACCAAAAAGCCTGTAACATGGGGAGGCCCAAATCCTTGTTGGTAATAAAAAAGCGGGGGAAAACCATGGCATTGTGGCGAACAGGAATCGGCTTAGGGAAGGCAGACAGTATTCCCCATCTCTCCTCCGCCCGAATCCGGATTGTCATCGCCACCATCATCAGGAACAGCAGCAGCGTCATCTTCGACTGGATCATGGCCTTCCTCCATTGGCTGGGGAGCAATTGAATCATCCTTAATGGTTCTTGTCAATCGGCACGGAACCCAGTGAGGCACCTCTTGACCCTGCGGGAAAACACAAATAGCTCCCCTGGATCTTCTGATGACAGGATCCGGGCCATACCATTTGTTATCCAACACATCCTTCCACATGACGGCCTCTCCTTTATCTTCAAGGGTCATTGCAGCATGCCGATCAGCAGCTGTCCTGCCCCGGCCATCAACTATCAAAAAGTTAAAAGTAAAGAGTGCCAGTGCAACTCTGTTCCTGGGGGAAGCTATCTCCGCTATTTCCCCTTTCTGTTTCTGTAGGAGTCCTTTAAGGCTTCTATTTGCCCTCTCCACAATCCCCTGACCTTGGGGATTGTAGGGTACGCCAGTGGAATGTTCCACCTGAAGCTGTGCACAGAAGGCGCGGAAACCTTTTGAGAAATAAGCAGGGCCATTGTCAGTTTTAAGGCGGGTGGGTTTGCCCCAAGCCGCCCAGGCCTCTAGGCAGTGGGTCTTGACATGGGTGACCTTTTCGCCTGCCAATGGAGTGGCAAATATGATATCAGCTGTCCAATCATGATGACCATTTTGAGCATTAACTCTAGCCTGGGTATGGGCTCTATCGGCAACCAGAGACTTGAAATCCAGAAACTGTCCTCGAGTCAAGTAGGCCCTAGCCATCTCTGTCCAATCTGTAGGCGTCAGCACTGAGGTGCAAAGTCTGCGCAGGAGGGCGATTGGATAATCTGCAGTAGCCCCAAAATCCTTAACTGCTGTTACCAGATCTTTTAGTTGTTTATATGGCACTGGCTCATACCACCTACGATGGGTGACGGGATCCTCCATCACCAGGTATGCTGAGGCTAAGCGTGCCCAAGTGCTCTGGCTAATATAATGGCAACCCCTTCCTGGTTCAGCCGCTTGTGCACCTAATGGCGGTGCTGAGGGGTGAGACACACCCTCCATCGGTGCGCGAGCACCGGGTGGGTTATAGGCTGGGGGACGGTGATAGTCCCGCTCATACCTTTCTTCCTCATACTTAGCAGCCTCCTCCTCTAGCTCCCCCTCTTCCTGTGAGCTGAGTTCATCGTCTGACAAATTTAAGTCAGTGAACTCTGTGAGGAGTAGGTAAAGCCGGTTTTTCTGCTTTTTATCCCCTTCCTCCCGTTGAGGGTCCTCTTGAGTTTCTTCTCTAGGTATACCCTTTATCTTTCTATCCTTTTCCTTTTTACTATCCTTTTTTATCTTTATTCTTTTCTGTCTAGACCTGCCTAAGTCCCCCCCTTTTGAATCCGACTCTGATAGGCTGTCCTGGTGTGCTTGCTGTGCCCTCCTCCCTTCCCTGTGCAACCAAAAGCAGCACAGAAAAACAACAATTATGAGGGCCACAAAGATCAAGCAAAACACCTCAGGTGCAACCCCAGCAATCATCATACCTGGGAGACTAACCGACGTCGCCGCTCCGCGTGTCGAGTTCTGAATCCTCTTTGGCCCCTCACTCGGTACCAAAGCTTGTCCCAGCGTCCCGGGTTTCTGGCACCAGTTGCGGCGAACTCCCTGACCAGCAGGAAAGGACGACCACCAGACGAGGATTCTTCCCAAATCACGCTTTATTGGAGCCTCTTGGTTGAAGGGAGAGCGGAAGCGAGGGGCCCCGAGCGCCAAACGGCAGCTGCTTATATAGGGGGTAAGGGAACGAGTCGTGCCTGGATTGGCCGATGCGCGCCTGCCGATGCTCCTGGCCATGGGATTGGCCCTAAGCACATCATCGTCACTGCACATACGAGAGGCACGGTTCCACTGCATTGCCTAATATGGAGCTGTCCAGCAAGCGAGGCCGGGGCCAAGCGCCATCTTGTAATGGCAGCCACTCAATCAGCTCCCAGCAGAGGTGGTAATAGACTTCCAGTTTACCCTGAGGACAATGACAGGAAGTTTCTAAATGTGACTTAGAGGTGAACACATAATAATTTATTATATCAGAAACATCAACAAAATGATGAACTTTAATTCTATCTGCCTGGGATCCTCAACTGGTCAAATTCCTTCTTCTGCCTCTTCTTCTAATATATTCTATAACTAAGGCAGAGACAGTTGAGTCCAAGAAAGCAGATTTATCATAGCTGTGACATGGGAAATGTGTCCAAACTGACAAGTGCTTGTTTCCTGTCTCCTCATAAATAATAATGATGACACATCTAAGTTCTGTTGGGCAGTTGTTATGTGGCAGACACTGCTGAGTGACTTACACCACTGCCTGCGACTAGCCTCATGGCAATCCCATGGCTTAGTCATCGTTACTATTGTCTTTTGTGCAGTTGAGTTTTAAGCAACTTGCTCAAAGACAAAGCCCAAGTCTGAACCCATGTTGTACAGTCCCAAAACCCACATTCTGACCTTCAGCACTACCCTCAACTACAGAAAGAAGTTTCTAGTGAGGGAAGAGCTGAGAGTCAGGGGGACTGAGGACTTTAGAAAAGCATTCAAAGGCTGGGACGACAACTCAATTGGAATAGTTCAGTCCGGCAAGACGGCTCAGCAGGTAGAGGAACTTGTTGCCAAGTCCCCACCTTCAATCCATGGAGTCCATCTGGTACGAGGAAAGAACTGACTCCCTCCAGGCTGTCCTCTGACCTCTGTATGAATATGATGGTATGTATGTACTCAGACACACAGATGAGGAAAGAAAGGGAGGGAGGGAGGGAGGGAGGGAGGGAGGGAGGGAGGATGGAAAGAAAGAAGTGTAATAAAAAAAATAAAAACATTCATTATATTCATTTATCTGGGCAGTCTGAGGTTTCCAGGCTAACTTTGACTTACTCGTGATATGGACAAATAATTCAGATTTATTAACACATATTCCTTTTGTTGTCTCTTTTCTAGCATCCCTTAAATCTCAAGTATCCAGCTGGGCATCAAGATTACCCTTTCCGATGGGGTCTGGCTGTTCTTCTGACTTTTGCTACCCTGAAAATTTTGTTGTCCTTCCTTCCATGGTTGTCTGGAACATCCTGGTGCATCTTCACTTAGAGAACTGTTCCTTTACATTTTTTTAAAAAGACCTCTTAAAAAGATGTTTTCCTCACTAAACCAAGAATTTTTCTCAAGAAGGCAATATGACCTTTTATCTGGTTTTTGCTATTGTTTTGACCCTTTTCTCTCCCTGTACCTCTCCCGCTTTCATTCATCTTGTCCCCCCACACACACACACACACTCCTAAATGTTTAAGCAAGCCTCTTGTGAAGGGATCCCCCAGTTCCGGCTGTGCTTGCTAAGTTGCTCAGCACACATCAAACTAGCTGGTAGGTTAGAACAAGCTTGTGAAATGGAAGAGAACTGTGAGGCCCCTGCATTTTGTGGGCAAGGGACGGCTGGGCACCTCTGGGAGGTAGAGGGCTACTGATAAAGGAAAAGCTGGCGCTCCCTTTTTCTTATGGCTTTCTAGGCTCTATTCTGTTACCTTAGACACCAAGTTGAGCATTGTGTGCCTGTGGGGGAGGCTGCTGCTCCCGCTGTGACTGCCCTGGCACAGCTATGACCCTTCTCTCCGTATCAGCATCAAAAGGATGTGGCTATCCCATGTGCCCAGCGAAGTCTTCCACCCCACCTCTCGGAGCTCCAGGGTGCCCCCAGATCGCTGTTCGCCATGGAAATGGAGGTTGATAGAGGGCAATGCAGGAACACATCTATGCAATCCCCCCATCCTGTTTTTGGTGCTGGAAGTGGAACCCCTGGCCTTGTGGCATGATTTCATCCAGCTCCATCTTCTTCTCCAGTGAGATTTCTTTTATGTGGAGTTTCCTTTTGCTGACTATATAGTTTCAAATTTTAATGTTAATGTAACTAATTCCTGGCAGATGATGGATTTTTTTAAGCACAATTAAATTAAAGCAGATTTTCTTTGGTAAACTATTTTTAGTAAAATGCATAGGATTAAAAAAAAAAAACCTCCCCAGTGCTAACAATATGCTCAATCTGGATGTGAAGGCATGCTGCTAACTGAGATCCTTGACACATTTTGTTAACTTCGTTTAAGTCATGTACTGAGGTATTAATCCGAGGACAATTTAACCTTGTATAAATAAGTATGGCTGTTAAAGACTTCAAACTGTTAAAAATGTGAACAGACATTAAACAGTAGATGCACTATTTAATTCATGTAAAAATACTATGCAAGGGGTCAATATAAAACAGAAAAGTGATGTCTTGATAGAGATGCTGAAACATCCAGGCTCAGAAAATACTGGAGTGTCAGATGCGCACATTTCCTTCATCTCCTTTGGGTGGGGAGCAGTGCTGGGCAATGGTCCCCTCCTCCGGAGTCTGCTCGACCACCACACTGATCCTCCAGCCCTTTTAGTTTTCCCAGAAGAGATGGAGTCTTGATATGTTGCCCAGGCTGGCTTCTGAATCCTGAGCTCAAGCAATCTTCCTGTCTCTGCTTTCTCAGTAACTGGGACCACAGGTTCAAAGTCACTTTTATGTTGCATGAACTTTAGGCCCACACATCCCAAGGCAGTGTGACTGGGACTTTGCGAGCCTAACTGCATGCTTAGCAAAGAATAGTAAGAAGATCCTTCCTTACAATTTGCCCATAAAATAGGCTCTCTTTCTCCCTCTCTTTCTCTCTCTCTCTCCCACTGAAGAGAATTATGAGTGAGAAAATGCAACCCACTGAGAAGCAAGTCCTCACTGTAAAATGCAATGGTTGGCATTCCTGGCTTGATTGATTATACTGACGTCCTCCCTTCTCCCTGCCAGAAGCATCCTCGCCCTGCTTAGGACCACAGGGCCATCTCTTCTGAGCTGCTCGCCAGACCTGCTATCCATTATCCCATCCTCTCAACAGCTGTTTCTTGCTTACACTCCACACACCATGAGGTTTTTTTAAATTTTATTTTAAGCCTTAAAAAAGGAGACGTTTATACAGTTTTTATGATTTCATTTTGGGACTAACGAAGCGGCCGTTCTCATTACTTTATTTGACACTGCAAGTCTAAGAATCTGGCTGGCTAAGGGCAGATATCTCGGTGAACTGGACAGGTAGAGATGGGCCACTGAGGCTGTGGAGGGCACAACCCTCTCAGCTCTGGCTGTCATGCCAACTCCATGGTCAGCATTGTGCCAGGGCCATGCTGGAAAGTGGGATACACAAAGCACATGTCTGGAGCCATGTGGAAAGCAGGCTGCTGTCTTTCTTTCCTTCCAGACTACTCCAAAAAGGGAACCAGTAGGATCTTAAAAGAGAATAAACAGCAAAGAGTTGTGTGTGCTTCCTGTTTCAAAAGACTGAACACCCTACACAGAGAACCAGCGAGTCTCCATTGAACAGAGACAGAACGGAAAGCTTCCACGTCTGTTCCAGTGTTCCTTCTAGGGACAGAAAGTCTCGTGGAGTTTTAAATAGACCACTAGCTCTTGTAAAAAGCACTCTGACTTAAAAAAAATTATTCCAAACTTTATCCAAAGGACATATATCTGGTTCTGGTAACTTGTTTTCTGTCTGGTAGCTTTGGGAGACACAGAAACAAACTTGTTATTCCATCAGCAGCCAGCAGCCAGGATTGAATTCCAAGTGGATTGGTGACCCAGATCTACCTATCCCAGCTGCTTGTGAGCTGAGGCAGGACGGTCCCCTGAACACAGGAGTTTTTCTATGAATTTTCAAAACGCAAATTGACTGGACATTATGAATGTAAGTCTTACCTGATAATCATTCTTATTGTCAAAAGTTTTATTATGTTAGAGTTAAAACCTTTCCTTTTTATTGAGACCAAAAGGGGAAAATGTTGTAGAATAATCTTTCTGTACACTGTGGAAAGATAAGTCACTGTGATTGGTTTAATAAAAAACTAAGCAACCAACAACTAGGCAGGAGGTATAGGCATGACTTCTGCACAGAGAGAGCTCTGGGAAAAAGGAAGGACTTGTCAGCCAGATGCAGAGGAAGCAGGATGGGCAGTACAGAGTAAAGATAACTGAGCCATTAAAAAAAAATAACAACTACAAAAAAACCCACACAGATTAAACAATATGGGTTAATTTAACTTATAAGGACTAGTTAGGAATAAGATAAGGCTGAGTTTTAAAATTAATAGTAAGTCTGCATATCATTTTTTTGTGAGCTGGTAGCCTAAAGAAAAAAAAACCTGTTATATGGTTTGAGCCACATAGATAGACCCTGTATCCAACATAAATCAATCAATAAATACATAAATATACTAATAAATGATAGAAAAAATGAATTGGGATTGTGAGGTGATTCCTTCCACATTCCCCACTTCAATGATGCCTGATGAGCCCCGTGGGCACTAATGCTTCATAGCCTTGGAAGCATGAGCAATGCTGCCTGCAATTCCCCAGCCTTGTATATCTCTCCATAGCTTCTGAGGTCCCTTCTTGAGCAGTTTGCCGCCAGATGTGTGAGGTAAGACCATTTTCCTCTATTTTCTTCCGACCTAGACATCAGATGTATAATCCAGACAGTATTTCACTGCTTTGGAAAATGATTTTTTTTTAAGTTGTCCTTGCAAACACACAAAAACAAACCCACAGCCCTTGAATATGTGTAATACACGTAGTGTAGGGATTGCGTACTGAAGTGTCAAAAACCAAATCCTATCCCTGTGTGCTTGACAGATTTTACAGCTGTCGGAAGGTTTAAAGCAATACAGATCATCGGAGCCAATAAGTTGATTTGGTAAGAGGAACATGCTAATGAGCCTTTGATCTGTGTAGAGGCCGGTGAGCTAGGAGCATGGCCTCGCCTCCACCCCTCACCCTGCCAGCTGTCTCACAAATGCTTGCCATTGGTCACAGGGGGGACCCGGCAACCTGGGAGTGGAGATGGATCAGCTCAAATCCATCATCTCTCCGCAGGCATCACTCAGGCGCTGGCCCTGATCGTGACAAGCCAGCAGCATCCACTTCCTAGCAGAGAGGCACACGCTGCAATGAGTTGGTTATTTTGTAAAATTTTGAGTTCGTTTTTTAAAGGAGACTTTTCTTGTCCTGAACATAAACACAGACTGGTATTGACTTCATGGCTTGGGGTTTCCGCAGGGCATATGTATATATGAACACAGGTGGTGTTTATAGGATATTGTGATAAAGAGGATAGGTATCGCATTTCAGGGAATGCTTGCAGGCTCTAAGAGCTGATGGGACAGATGAAGGATGCTGGGCACACAAGGGCAGCAAAGAGCAGCTGGGCTCCAGTGGGGAGGCAGACACAGCCGCAGCAGCTGGACAAATGCAAGAGGTCAAGAAGTGTTTGTGGACTCTGACTTCTTCTATTCGTCTCTGAACCATGGGCGCCATCAAAGCCCTATAGCCAGGAAGGATGCCCAGGGCGGTGTCTGTGTGTAACACTTCCCACTCCTGAGATGCTGTTCCAATTCCACATCCAGGATGGAGCCACCTTTTAATGTGAGCTATTTTTAGAAATAGGTTTTGATGCAGGAGAAAACAGCCCACATTCCAATCACATCAAAAATGTAGAATGTGAACGAAGTTTTCTTAGCTGTCCACTTTCTTCTCTTCTGTTGACAATGCCTTTAACATTCATGAGATTTTGCTTAGCTGCCTACAGTACGTTGGGTATGAAGCGCCAGGGTGACAATACAGACTCTCATGTGGGTTGACTTCTTAAAGATTTCCATGTGGATTCCATATTATATGCCCTTTCCCTTATGACTACATATTTTGATATTATTTCAGAATATATAAACATGTATGTATTTACTAACTGGAGACCTGTTATAAGAATAATCAGGAAAACAGTGTTAAAGAAAGTCTAGGGGCTAAAATAATCGCTTTTTTTTTTTCCAAATTGCTGATTGTCCAAAAGGATGGAAATGATGGAGATACACAGGGTAATAGGTAGGGACCAGCGCCCAGGGACACAAGAACAAGGATTAAAAGCAATATTTCAATGTGTGTGCAAAGGACTTGAACCCAAGATAAGTCAGCAGGTTCTGGCCTATTGTATAACTGAACCCAGTTTTCGATGAGCTGGGCTCCAAAACCTGGCTTGGGAATCTGTTGTGTAGAAGTTGGGATGCTTTCCTCATGACTACGAGGAACATACACATTGTCAGGCTTCTCTGACAATACCTGAGGATGCCTTCTTCCTCTCTAGCATGCCTCAGAAGCCCACGCTCCACCTCACATACCCTTTGTCTGCTGTCCCCTTGCTCATGCGGCCCCAGCCACGCTGACTCAGTGTCTCGTAGTCTCACCAGACTGCTTCCATCTCAGGACTGGTCCTCAGCCCCATGCCTTTGGTGTTGAGTGCCTCTTTCCCCCTCAAAAAGATTTTCACTAGGCACAGCATCTCAGCTCTGACATCACCTCCGGTCACCTCCTTTTCACTGCGGCTTTTTCTCTTCTTGTCACCACCCTAGACACTGTCTCGGTGTGTTGCTGGTCTCTCCCACCAGAAGCAGGCTCTTACGGCAGAGGTACTGCTATAGTGTGTTCTCTGCTTGCTCTCGGCACATAGACTGCTGTGTGACATGAAGTAAGTGTCCAGCAAATATTGTTGAATGGATCTGTCTTGAAAATATATCTTAAGCAAAACTTGGAGCCCGAAAACCCACCTGTGTGGCCCTGAGCAAATGGCTCTTCCCACATCTGTTCTGTCCCTGGGGAAGCAGGGGTTTTCAGCTGGCCACGAAATCTGCTGAGATGAACAAACGGAGTCTGTTTGTAAAATACCTTGACACGTCCCCTCTCCAAGCCACAGGTCTTAATCTGTAAAATCGGAGCATCGCGTTAGCTTCTTCAAGGTTGCCTAGTGCTATTTACGCGGGCCGTGGTAATGGCGGGGACAGAGTGAGAGCCTCTCTCCTGTTGCCTGGCACTAGCTATAATGACAGGTGATGGGTTGAGTGGTATTTTTACCCAGAGGTCTCCACTTCTGTACCCTACAGGTGTTAGGACTCTCGCTTGTGTTTTTCTGGGGTCCTCCCCACTTCCTGCATCCCTGTGCATGCAAGCCTGTATATCTAATGGTTGAATATAGGCTTCTGCCAGGCTCAGATCTCCCCTGGATACACCGGAGAAGGGCCGGGGCACTGGGAAGGATGGAGGCCTTCTGCCAACTACTGCTTCAGCAGAGTTTTCTGTGGGTAGAGATGAGGCTAGATTTATTAACAATGGACTCCCCAAAGATGAGCAACGAGTTGCATTAGAGAACAATGGGCTACCTAGCTGTTCATAGCTTCAGAGCAAACTTGTGCGCACCGGCCTCGATCATGAATGCTCCCTTTGAGCTCCTCCGCTGTGGTGACTGACCCCTCAGCCAAAAGTCCCACCTCTCCCAGTCACCTGGAATGGCCCAGGGGAGCCGCCCAGGCTGCTCACCAGACCCGACTTCTCAGTTTTCACATTCAGCTTGTAGCCTGAGCATACATGGAAATTTAAATTCCTAAGATTTATTTTAGCTTTTCTTTTTATATGTCAAGCAGACTTCCCCTTATAAATCCTGAAATCACCTTTGAAATTTCAGACAAGGGCAGATGTCACTTAGTGTGACCAGCAAATGTTCCACCCGCCATTTGTTGTGCATGCTCGTTGTTATTCCTTTTGCTTCTTTTCCCCTTTTCTTCTTCTTCTTCTTTTTTTAAATAGCCATCACACTATAAAACCAATTAAAACAAACTTTGCAAAGATTCTCATTTCTGGCTACGATATTCCAACCTCTGACTTTTTCTGAAACACGAGATAAGACTTTCTGATTAACTGGGGGTGGGATGTTTATCCAATCTGTTCATTTTATACATTATGGATACTGCTTTTTTAAAAAATTTTTATGCCATGCCAGTGGCATATACTTTCTGAAATTAATAAATACAATACATACTATCAATGTGTGAAATTTAAAAAAACCACAGATTTCCATAGTTTGACATACAAAAAATGTACTCACACACTTTTGAAATCTACTGTCAAATCATTTCACATCTGCACCTAAAGCAAACAGACATAATGCTAACAGCTTGTTCGAATTCAGAAATGCCACCCGCTAATCAGCCCACCTGTAGCATTCTCGGGCCATCTTGCAAGCTGCATAGCCGGCTGCCAAGAAGCTTGACAAGAAAATGTATATTAAATTATTGAATAAGATTGGAAATGTTGTACAGTGTGGGATAAAGAGTGCACGGCGTGTGGCCAGTGAACACACTGTACCTTTTCACTCTAACGTCTGCTTGGAGGTGACCTAGCTCCGTCCCTGGACGCAAAGTTAGCAGCGAGGCCTTTTGGTTTCATCATTGCTGG
Organism: Chionomys nivalis; assembly: GCF_950005125.1. Taxonomy (NCBI): domain Eukaryota; kingdom Metazoa; phylum Chordata; class Mammalia; order Rodentia; family Cricetidae; genus Chionomys; species Chionomys nivalis. The sequence continues at coordinate 17,240,835 of NC_080090.1, read as the reverse complement.
GGGTGGGGGCGAGGGTTGGGGGGGGCAGGTGATGTGTGACTGGCATTGGGTAAAACAGAAAGCGAAGGGAAACGCAGAAAACAAATTCCGAACTGAGTTGCATAGAAATCATCCATCTTCACAAAGAAAGCCTCCTTGCACAGTGAAGACACGAAAACAAAGGTTTTCACCATCCTGACAATCTTAGAAGTTAGAGCCACGATTCTGCCAACCAAACCCAACCATTTTAGATATTATTTAGAATCCTAGAAGAAAATGCCCTTTTGACGTTTCTTGTGCGTGCACGGCGGAGCGGGGGGGGGGGGGGGGGGGGGGTAGGCGGCGCAAATAAATGTAAAAGCGAAATAAAGAGACTGGGACGCTTGGAGCAGAACGGGGGCATCAGGACCACCAAACAGACCACAGGGACCCCGCCGGCCACACCCGGAAGCTTGTGAAGTTGGCTTGTGAACGTGACATTGCACAAACCCGTTACATTTTAACACATGGTTAGTTTCACTACTATGGACCGGGAGTGCTCTCCGGAATGATCTCTGGGGGTCTGTGGGTAAGAAACGTTAGTTTAGCATCTGTTCTTTTAAGGCTGTTTGCTCTGGGAAGGCAGGGTGTTTTGCCATAAATTTAGGTCATTAATTTGTATCTGTTCTTTGTTTATTTAAGAAACAGGACAAAAGGGCAGCTGCTGAAACATTTGGCTGTGCCGAGGGGTAGTGGGCTGACATGCTGGAATTCCGCACATGACCAGCTTGAGTTTGTATCCACAGCTACAGGACCGAACTTTACGAAAGCACTTTGCCAAGCCATGTGGTGCTCCGTTTCCCTCTGCATCAATACCCTTTTAATTACCTGATCCGAGGGAGAGCCTGGGACCTTCAGAAAGTCAGAGTTTTCTCACTTATAATAATAATAATAAAAAAAAACCCACTGTGATCAAGCGTCTAGTAATTATTCTACACAACACTGATATAAATTCTGCAACTAGCCGGCAAAGGTAACACCGTGACCTCTATAATTTGATATTTATAAACGGAAGCACAGTGATATCCAGTCAATTGATTGTTAACAACGTTTAATGCTCTGAAATTGGCCATTAAGCGTAGAGTCGTTTGAAAGGCGTTCCTGCTATTATGAGGTATTGCAGAGGTTTTATTTATTATCATAAACTTAATGGATGTAGTAAATTGGGTGTATTTAGAAAGGTCATTTGGTGCTTGTTGATACTGAATTCTGAGCACTTTAATTCAGATGAGCGGTGAAATGGAGCAGTGTTTTTCAAGGATAGTCCATGCTGAAGTCACTATGAGTGAACGACATGGAAGCTCAGAGCCTTGAACTTAAAACTAATAATAATAATAATAATAATAATAATAATAATAATAATAGCAACTATCACAATTTGATAAGAACAGTATGACTGTTGAAAGTCCGTATTTCAAAATGATTAAGTTTTTAATCCAAAACTATGTTTTAAAAACAAAAGAAACAAGACAGGATTCACCTTGAAGGAATTCTATACGACAAAGGAATCGCGCCCAGAGCCCTGCTTCTCGTGAAGAAAATGTGATGTCCTTCTTCTCCTACAGGCTTCCTAGGAAACCCCTCACAAGAGGGTGTGGTCCCTCTGCCACTCTCAGGCTGCTTGTGTCACTTGGGGACCCTTCGCACAAGCCACCTGTGGTGTTGGGTTTGCAAAGGCCTGTGGGCACTCAAATACTCCATGAGCTGAGAGATGTGTATTCTTTCTGTTGAATATTTCTTTTTGTGTGAGGAGAAATGGTTTTGGTTTTTTTTTTTAAAGGTATCCTGCATGAGGAAATTGTAAATGAAAATTTGGTTAGAAATGAGGACTGCTTTTCCAGAGCAAAAAATCATCTTCCAGGTCAGTGTGTGAAACTCTCTGGAAGCTGGCAGAGCTTGAAGGCCTCTGGGCCACTGCACGCAGCTGTGTGTATTCAGACATGAGGCTGTGAGACTCACGCCTCAGCGAGACCCAGCTTTATTTCTTCACCCTCTGTCTTTGGACTCAGCTTGGAAAGAATGTTCGCTAGTTCAGAGGAAGAATGTGTTCTTTGCTGTCATTGCATCGTTTTGTGCTCAGGTGGAGGAGACGAAGATCTAAGTGTCAAACTGCGTTATTCTCAGGAAGAGCTGAAAAGATTCTTTTCAAGGTGGGTGAAAGAAAGGAAGGGGGGAAAACCTGCAATCAGTTAGATGTGAGATCTGACTGCGTTTCCTTCTCAGGATTCTGGGTGCTCTGAGACCATGTGAGCAGGAGAAAACCCAGCAAGACGCTCCCTGGGTGTGTGCAAATAGATCACATGGTCTCACGTGGGTGCTAGGTTAAGTCCTTTAGCAAAAAGTTGCATGGCACCCAAGTTAGTGGCTAGCTCTTCAGCACCTACTGGTTGAAGAAATACACCACATACTGTAATATCCACTGACATCTGAATAAGATAATTTTATCAGGAACTTTGGAGCACTGAGAATATCTAGACTTTGGTGGTGTGGTGGGGAGGTGGTGGAGGTGGTGGAAGTGGTGGTGGTGGAGGTGATGGTGGAGGTGATGGTGGAGGTGGTGGTGGTGGTGGAGGTGATGGTGGAGGTGGTGGTGGAGGTGGTGGTGGAGGTGGTGGTGGTGGAGGTGATGGTGGAGGTGGTGGTGGTGGTGGAGGTGGTGGTGGAAGTGGTGGTGGAGGTGGTGGTGGTGGTGGAGGTGGTGGTGGTGGTGGTGGAGGTGGAGGTGGTGGTGGTGGAGGTGGTGGTGGAGGTGGTGGTGGAGGTGGTGGATGTGGAGGTGGAGGTGGTGGAGGTGGAGGTGATGGAGGTGGAGGTGGTGGTGGTGGAGGTGGTGGTGGTGGAGGTGGTGGTGGTGGAGGTGGAGGTGGTGGAGGTGGAGGTGATGGAGGTGGAGGTGGTGGTGGTGGAGGTGGTGGAGGAGGTGGTGGTGGTGGAGTTGGTGGTGGTGGAGGTGGTGGAGGTGGTGGAGGAGGTGGTGGTGGAGGTGGTGGTGGAGGTGGTGGAGGTGGTGGAGGTGATGGAGGTGGTGGTGGAGGTGGTGGAGGTGATGGAGGTGGTGGTGGAGGTGGTGGAGGTGGTGGAGGAGGTGGTGGTGGAGGTGGTGGAGGTGGTGGAGGTGGTGGTGGAGGTGGTGGTTGAGGTGGTGGAGGTGGTGGAGGTGATGGAGGTGGTGGTGGAGATGGTGGAGGTGATGGAGGTGGTGGTGGAGGTGGAGGTGATGGTGGTGGTGGTGGTGGTGGTGGAGGTGGTGGTGGAGGTGATGGTGGTGGAGGTGGTGGTATTGGAGGTGGAGGAGGTGGAGGAGGTGGTGGAGGTGGTGGAGGTGATGGAAGTGAAGGTAGTGGTGGTAGTGTTGATCTAGACTTTTCCAGAACAAAGAGAAATGAGTGCACACACCAGCCTACCCAGTTACTGTGGAGGCTGAAGCAGGAAGATCCTTTAAGTCCAGGAATGGAGATCAGCCAGGACAACATCGGGAGGTTTATCTCAATAAGTAACTAAATAGCGAGTAAATTACTATTTAAATTGTTTCACAAAAAAGGAACTGACTTTGAGGAGATCAGAATGCATCTGCCTTAAAGAAATTGATCACCCTTCTTCACTGAGTTGGGCACAGAACTCTTGGGGCTTGACCCATCAGCATTTCAAGTCTATCCCTTCCATCTAGACTCTTGTTCTCCCACTCAGGCCTCTACTTCCCAATGACTTAATAAATTTAAAAAGCAAACACACATAGAAAGACACTAGCCGCCCACCCCCTGCCCTGCAGCCTAGGCAAAAGCATCTGTTTAGTTCTTTACGGACCTCTCAATGGCTATAGAAAGGTATTTTATACACATAAAAATAATAAACTATTGATAGAGCTATCGCGCAGGCTTCTCTCTCCATGTCTAGGTTTCCTTGTTTCCATCTCCCCCTGTGCCCCCCGACTGCTCTGCTCCCCTGCTCTTCTCATGGGGCTTCCTTCCTTAAGCAGCTCACACGCCCTCTGCATGTGATCATCTCCCCCAGGGTGGCTGTGGCCTTTGAGATGTCGTGTAGGTGTGAAAGGAGTGATTATTCATTGTGATCTCCAAGCACAGAAGCCCTCCTCTTTCCATGGAGGCTCCGCTCCCAAGAGAGCAGCTTGGCAGCAGTTTTCTCAAAGTGGAATAAAAATGCATCATATATATATATGTATACACACACACACACACACACACACACACTCCACAGACATCCCTCAGGAGATTTTTGATGCAGGTTCCATTTCTGTCAAGAGAAGAGGTAACTACATTGTAGGGGAAAAGGGAGTATTGAACCATGACCCTTTCCTGACTTTGCTCATTAATTATCTGGCATCACCCACAAGTCTCTTAACCCTTTCGATGTCTCGGGTTCCCAGCACAAAACTAGATGTCAGGCCCAATGAGCACCAAGATCCTCCCCACTCAGATCCACCCTGAACTTGGGAAACAGGATCCTGAGCCTTTCAAGGAAAACTTCTGCCCAGGGTTTGCTGGGAGCGAACAAATGACCCAGGTTCTACCTTCCTGATATCCTGCCCTGAAGTCACAGCAATTTGTCCCCTGTCATGATGCTTCTGTAATTTCCACAAGTGTAATTTCCACGAAGAAACTGGTGGTTTTGAGTTTGAAATCAAGACTGCTCCTTTTATTGCAATGCCTCTGCCATGAGGAACAATAGAGAAGAGAGAAATGGCCGGCCTTGTAATTGTATCTGCTTGATTGGAGCATACTATGAGTGAGGCTTACTCTGAGAAACTCTGTATGTGTGCTGTATATGGGTGTACTTGCTTGTGTGTGTGCACTGTACATGCAGGTATGTAAATACACGTGTACACATGCATGCTGAGGTCTCCTTCATTCACTACTTACCTTAGTTTTTGTGGCAGAATCTCTCACAGAACCTGGACTCACAGATTCTGCTCCACGGGCTGGCCACCAAACCCCAGGGATCCTTTTGTGTTTCTTTCTGATGCCACAGCTACAGTCGGATCAACTGACAATCTCTCCTATGCATCTATGAGCACCCTTATATATACAAGGTTCATGCTATTTAAAAATATGAGGAAATTTCTTTCTCATTTTGTTTCAATAACTACCTCATTCAATATTTTGCATTGGTAAGTTTTTATCCTGGGCATGAATTTCAAATATGCTTGTGGAACTGTAAAGGGTCAGAACAAAAGAGCAAAACCGCAAGGTCTTTTGCAGAAGTGGGGAGGAGATGGGGAGGAGGAGGCAAGGACACGGTGAGGAGAGACAGGGATGCATGTTTGCTAGCTCTTAGCGCACATGGACACTCGTGGAACCCGTGCCTGAGGCATCTCCATTACAACTGCTGAAGCCGATTATGCAGAAACTTCAGCGATGCGGGAAGCTAGGTACTTTCCGAGCACATTGAGAACTTTGTGCCCGTTATGTGATGTAACCGAGAAAGCCCTTTTCAAACGTCCTCTGATCCTTAGCACTTTGGAAAGGAGAGGAACAGCAGGGAGCGTGTTCCCGACTCCTGCTCAACACGACTGAGCATACCACGAAGACTTCTGAAACGGGTGTTGGACACTCTCAGCATAAAGGCTGCCCGTGAGTTCGCTCCCGAGGTGCCCCAGCCCCGCTCTCGCCCCCACTCACTGGTCGTTCCACATTTCATAGTATCCATATCAGGACCAGCAAGTCGAGCTGCTCCTACCACCTCAGTCTCCCCTTCTTCTCGGGCTCCCTCAAGGCAGCCACGCTCTTCCCACAGGATCCTTTTTCTGTCACCTGGCATGCAGGGCCCTGCCCTAATAAGGCTCCTCTCCCAAAGTCCTGGGGTTATTTCTCCCTCTGTTTATGTGAACCTTGCCAAAGCCCCAGGGTACTGTTGGGGCTTCTATACTAGGGGAAATGACGCAGGCACCAAACAAAATCCACTGGGCTTCACATGAACCAGTGTCAAACAGAACCTTAGATATCATGTAGTTTTGAGTGTACATTTTATAAAGACCAGTTCTCTGAACTGTCTATGGTTATCCCCCAAACTGATGATAGTTCAATGTCTAAATCTATGGGTATTGACTAACATGTATCAAGCGCAGACTGCACATAGACAGAGAACTAAATATTTTCTGTGCACTATAATTTTCTCAACTATTTCTTTTTCAAACAGGACTTTAGTAGGTAGCTCAGGCTGCCATTAAACCCAGAATCCTGTCTCTATTTCTCGGGTGCTGGGTGCTGGGTGCTGTGATTACAGGTGTCCCCGGCCACAGTCAGCTTTTTCAACAGATTTCTGAGGGAGGTGTTAGGAGATCCCCCAATAGGGTGTAGCTGACTCTTGATCACATGTCCAGAAAAGTCATGGCTAGAGAAGGGTCCAGAGCTGTGACACCTCTGAATCGCATGAGACATGGCAATATTGAATTCAGATTCTTGTTAAAATACATATGTGTGTGTGTTTGCTTGCACGTGCACGTGTGTGTGTGCTCATGTATGAACGTGTATGCCAGAGGAAACATAGAGTATTCTGCTCTAACACTCTCCTTATCCCTGAGGCAGGGTCTCTCACTGAACCTGGAGTCAGGCTAGCAGTCAGCAATCCTCAGCAATCCACCTGTCTCTGCTCTCTAAGTGCTGGAGTCATGGTACTTGCTGCCACCTTAAGTGGATGCTGAAGATTTGAACACTGGCCCTCACGTGTACATGGCAAACCCTCACAACCATGGAGCCATCTTCCCAACTTCCAAACTCAGATTCTTAATGTAGCAAATGTCTCTAATGGGAGCATTTGTGCAGGATGGTGGGGGACGAGGAAGCCGTGGGAAGAAAGGGTGGAGGGCTAATTGATTCTGTTCTCAGAACCAACCGTGCTGTGCAGAGGGTGGCCACACACTACTCACAAACTATTCCGAAGGCTGATCACATCGGGAATATGAGAGATTTTGGTTCAATCTACAAAATACTTTTCCCACATAGGGAACCATGAGACCATATTGCAGAAGTTCTTTGTAAAAAAAACAGCACAGGTTTTCCTTTAAACAGAAGTGGAGTAGGTCCATGGGAAAAGTCCAAGACTCGATCCCTCTAAGACTGGGACATTATCATCCTTTGTGAATTGTACCCTGGCATTTTGGTCCTGAAGGAGAAGGTCATTCGAGCTTATTCATGGGAGCCACACATCTGTAGACTTCTGGGAGACAAACACGGGTCTCATTCCATTATTTTCAACTGGACAAGCACAGTCCAGAGATAGATCATGGCCAGGGAAGGCTGTGAACAAGTAAGAGGTCTCTGGGTTTCATATCTGCTAATTAAGAACAGTATCTTTCCTAGTCTTATAAGACTAGTGACTCCTCTGTGAAACCACTGCGGTCAACAATTTTCATTGAATCTAGAGAAAATTGTAATTGGTTGTCTGTCTGCCTCTCTCCCTCTCCCTCTCCCTCTCCCTCTCCCCCCCCCCTCTCTCTCTCTGTTGCATTCATCATAGCATGCACATGGAGCTCAGAAGACAATGTCCAGGAATCACCCCTCTCCTTCCATCATGTGGGTCTCAGTGATTAAACACGGGTCATCAGGTTTGACCAGGTTTGACAGCCGGCAAGCACCTTTACCACTGAGCCATCTTGCTGGTTCTCATTAAGTCTCAGTCCCTCACAGGCTCTCACATTGGTAACTCACTTCTGTTTCGAACGCTAATAAATTAGGTTTGGGAAATAAGGAAGCTTTTTATTTTTTTTTCTGTTTATTTATTATGTGTACAATATTCTGTCTGTGTGCATGTTTGCAGGCCAGAAGAGGGCACCAGACCTCATTACAGATGGTTGTGAGCCACCATGTGGTTGCCGGGAATTGAACTCAGGACCTTTGGAAGAGCAGGCAATGCTCTTAACCTCTGAGCCATCTCTCCAGCCCCAAGGCAGCTTTTTAAATGTTGCTTCCTAAAGCATTTTTCCTGTCAATCAAAGAATACCTCTATGCACACATCAGTGTCATCAGGAATTCAAGATCTGCTCTAGCTAGTGATTTCTTGTGTCTGAATTCTTTGGGTAGACAGGAGAGTCTGGGGGTATCACCTCTGATATGTCAGGTTAAAAGGTCTGTGTAGGAAGCGGGAGTTTGGGTAGGACTGGGGAGGCTGATCTCCTGGCGTCTGTGGTGGCTCGTTAAGGTTCTCGTGGCCTACTGCTATTAGAGGCGCCATTACTCGGACACTTGAATATGTGGGATGGCCTGAGAAAACCCTTCAGGATGGAAATTGCTTGTATGGTGAAGCTCTAGTTTCGAAACTAATGTACTGAAGAAGACCACCACTTCTTTTTCCCTTCACTTTCAGTCATAGAAAACACTATTCTACATGGCAGGGACTACAATAGTTTTATTTTTTAATGAACAGTAAAAACAATTACTCAGTACCCCAAACATACTTAAACACACTAGGAGAATTAAGCATGAGCTATAGACCTACACAAATCCCACTTTGGATCCAGATTATAAGTCCAATCGTTGGTTATAACTCAGTGGTAATGCACTAGTCAGGCCTGTACAAAGCTTTGGAATTAATCCCTACTGCTAAATAAACAAAATTTAAACAAATAAGTCACCTCAAGATCAGGTTGAAAGCTTTTGGCTTTGCATCACTCCCCCCGCCTTCTGCTCCTGGACTCTCTCAGAGGTTTGGATTTAAAAGAGCCTTCCACATCGTTTCTGTCCTTTTGACTGATTTTTAATCTTTTAATTTGCAACCCGAGACTGGTTATCCAGCTTTTTGTACAGCAGCACATTTCCCCCTCTCTGTTTAACACATCGCAGAGAACTGGGTGTCAGGTTTCTATCTCATATGCTCCACCATTCTGTGTTCTGGTGGGATGCCGGCAGAACCAGTGTAATTTGAGACAAACACTAATCTTTCCAAGTTCCATAAAACAAATGCTTATAATTTATAGGGCTTAGAAATGCAAATACTGAGAGGCCCTGGACTAGCACGTGGCTACCTTTTCAAAATTTCAAAGGCATGGGAACTGAACTGACCTGGCCTCTCTCAGAACTGCAGCTCGCATTCTGATTGTGTGAGAATAGAAGGAACGATTCCCCTCAGAAAGGAGACAGAGAAAGAGAAAGCACCATCACCCTGACACATCATGTGTTTCGAGTTTGGGAAGATGCACACAAGGTTCTCAGAGCTGTGCCCTCTTTCCGTATGCCCGCTGAGGATCACAAAGTGAAGCAGCATCTAGGTGATCATGAGTGCTGATCTGCCAGTTGGGAAGGTCTCTACTATTGATGCCAACTGTGTTTTTCCAAATGTCTTCAAAAATCTGTTTAAATAAAAATGTCAAACACTCATGATTTCTAAAGTTGTGCAGGGCATCCGAGGTGATTTCCGTCCCAGAGACAACATCCTAAGAGTCTACTCATCCCCCTTGATGCCTGGTGCAGCATTTGGTTCAATAATGATGTACTCAATTTAGTAATGATGAACCGAGTTTCAGGGATGCCACAGGGCAAGCATCTCATCCGTACTAGTCTGACTTACTAGTCCTCTAGCTAATCTAGTCTATAATGGTTTACCTCCAACGGCTCCAGGGCCACCCCTGCCCCATCTTCATCCGCATCTCCTAGATGAGCCAAAGTTTGTCTGCCTGTAGCTGTCACCCAGCGCTCCTGGTCCCTGCAAGCAGAAAGCATTCTCTTCTCTTTAGCTTGATGCAGCCCAATGATGGTTTCTGTTAGTTGATGTGTCTTTCTTTAGGCGTCTCCAGAATGGCTCTTCCCAGACCTTCTACTATTGCTTGTAGGGGAGGCTTTAATAGACACAATAGAGTTTCTAGACTGAATGCTTAGCATACATCTGTGACTTGCCTTTAATTATTATGAATTATGTGGCCTTCAGTGAGTCCCTTGATCACAATGGTCATTTGTAAAGCCATAAGACGCCGTGCTAACATCCATCCCTGGTGGTACTTTTGGGTGAGTCAACCCTCTAAGAATTATCAGTTTTTATACAATAAGACTGGTAGGGTGGGGTAATAGATCTGGAAGAAGTTATGGAGAAGACTAGGGGGTGGACATGATCAAAATGCCTTATCTGCCTGTGTGGAATTCTCAAAGAATTACTAAAAATATCGCATAACAGCAAAGAGATGGTATTATTATAAGTCATAGTTTCTAGCTAACTCACTAGCTAGTGCCCTCTCTCTATCAGTTTCTGCAGCTGGTCCAGTCCTCCTAGTGCATAGTGTCCAGTGTTAAATTGGCTGCTCACCCACCCATTGTTGGCCTCATGCAACATACAGTCGGAAGGAAAAGGAGACGCAAATACACTCTGTAGAACACAGCATGCGTCAGACCCTTCTTCCTTTCTTCACTGCATTACTATAGTAACCCCAGGCTAGGCGTGCATTTAGGTGGTGAAGTCAAAAAAAAACAAACACACAAAAAAAACTCTGACACTTCAAGCCATTGGCTCATATCACCCGTGTCAAAGGACTCCTGTTCTTTCGGCTGCATCAGGTTCCCAGTGATTTCTATTCTTCCCACGAATGGTGGGCTCTGCTTCTACAACGGGAGCGTGAGAGGGTGACATTTCCCCTGGGGAGCAGGATGCCAAGCCGTATTAAACCCGCAGCAGCTCAGGACTTGAGCACGTGCGTCACTCTTGTTCTGTTTCCCATTCCTCTCGTGTACTCATGGCAGGTGTAGGGGACCTGAATTCAAGATCCGTGCCAAGCTTGAAGTGATCCGACATTATTCACACCCTATGTCTGTTTAATAATTCATTCACCGTCTTCATATGGAATAAGCATCAGGCTTACATTTTTTCATCTTTCCTATATCATGTTATTCCTCTTATAAAAATGGAGACATTTGTTCATCTGTCTTCCCATAATTCCCTTATTCTCATTTTTCCTTCTCTTTCTGTTTCCCTTCCTCTTAATTCCCCTAAGAGGATTAACAAATATAAAGCACTCAAAAAAGGAGTTGGCACAATCAAGTACCCAAAACTTTGACTCTGAGCATCCATTTAACAAACACCAATGAAGTATTGCCTCTGTGCCAAGGATTGTGAAAGGCACTGGGTATATGTTGGTGATGGAAAGGAAAGAGAGCATAACTTATGGATTTGCAGCTGTGTGTGTGTGTGTGTGTGTGTGTGTGTGTGTGTGTGTGTGTTAAACCTCAGGGTGATCGGTTTCCCCAAGGAGTGATGTTAAAGCCACAGAATGAAGAACAAAGACTCATACAATAAGGCTTTGGTTTTTTTCTAGTAGTCTTGAGATTATATTTGCCACTTCTCTGAGAGCCTGATTACAGACCTGGATTAAGCAACACACACATGGATAAGCACACACATGGCCAAATGCACATACAGCAGCTCCTCACTCAACTTTGTCTTTATCAGTTAATGGAATGTGTTCAACCATTTTAAGTAGGAAGGCAGTTCTTGCTCCTGGAGAAATTGGAAGCGGTTAGAAGTAATTTGCTTCATCTTTTTCTAGCCCTAAGACATAAGCCAGGCTCTTCTTTGTTCATCGTGTCTGTCTCTAAATATGTCCAGCTGCTGTGACTGTTATCCTGAATCTCAGCTCCTACAGTAGAAAAAAATAAGGTTCATGGAAGCATCAGTCTTAACCTCTGGAGCCTATGTGCATTGCGTATGTGGGGAATGGGACTACAATAAGGACGTGGGCTTGTCCTGGTGGGCCCCAACCGCAATCACACTCATCCTTGTAAAAGGGAGGCAGAGGAAGGTGTAACACCGACAGAAGAGGGTGAGGCATTGGATTTCCAAGGCAGGCGGGAGAGACACAACTACAAGACAATGAGTGTCAGGGAAGGAGATTCCTTTTGTCCCCTGGAGAATGTGGACAGTGGCTGTCACCCTGATTCCAGCCTTATTCTATACATTCCTGCGGCGGTAAGCCATTAAATTATCGGACAGTTTGCTACAGCAGCCACAGGTAACTAATGCGCTCCCTTCCATCTTCTTCAAACTGATGGAGTGGTTTTGTCATCTTCTGGGGTTGAACCTTCACTCTCCCCACTTTATTTTTCTTTCTGAACGTTATTTATGTTTTTGTGAAATACATTCCATATGTGTTCTTGTAACATTTGAGCTCAGCACGCTATTATCCCTGCTTCACGCTGGTTTCCTTAAACATTGTTGTTTTGGGGTCAGAAGATGTAAGGCATCATTTGGAGAAGTGGATAACAATTTTCAAAAGCCTTTCTGGACTTTTCGGATATTGATGGTGTAAGAATGTTAGTCAGTTACTTTTTAACGTAGACAGTCTTTCATCCAGTAAACAAAATGCTTGTGCTAGATGGTCTGTTGGTGACAGGACATTTAACAAGCTGACGCTGCAAGGAGGGGCCTTGCTGGGAGAAGACAGAGCCACACAGTGACCCTGGGAGCCTCTTCTGCATCCCATCAGCCTTCATGGCCCTAGGGTATTTCACCTCCTCTTTTAAAAAAGCATTTGCTGGGTGGTGGTGGCGCAGGTCTTTAACACCAGCACTCAGGAATCAGAGGGAAGCGGATCTCTGTCAGTTTGAGACCAGCCTGGTCTACAAGAGCAAGTTCCAGGACAGGCTCCAAAGCTATAGAGAAACAATGTCTTAAAACAAAACAAAACAGCATTTGTTGTATTTTTAATTGTGTGTGTGTGTGTGTGTGTGTGTGTGTGTGTGTGTGAAGTGCATGTGCCCAGGGAAGTTAGACACATCAGATTTCCCTGGAGTTGGAGTTACAAGTGGTTGTGAGCTGCCCGATGTGGGTGCTGGAGATCACAGTTGGGTCTTCAGCAAGACCAGTACTTGTTCTTCGCTGCTGATACATCCCTCTAGATCCTTAATTCTCCTGTCATCATCTGTAATCTTATGTCAGAACAGGGTAGCTGAGTGAATCCCAGCACAACACTCAGATGCCATAGCTTCTATGTCTTCCTCTTGGAAATGTGTATTTGTTAGCTTTCTCTCTGTGTGCCAAAGAGAGACAGAGGGAGAAAAGGAGGGAAGAACGGAGGAAGGAAGGAAGGAAGGGAGGGAGGGAGGGAGGGAGGGAGGGAGGGAGGGAGGAAGGAAGGAAGGAAGGAAGGAAGGAAGGAAGGAAGGAAAAAAAGAAGGAAGGAAGGAAGGAAGGAAGGAAGGAAGGAAGGAAGGGAGGGAGGGAGGGAGGGAGGGAAGGGAGGAAGGGAGGGAAGGAAGGAAGGGAGAAAGAGAGGAAAAGAGGAAGAGAGGGAGGAATAAAGGAAGGAAGGGAGGGAGGGAAGGAAGGAAGGGAGAGAGGAAGAGAGGGAGGAAGAGAGGGAGGAAGGGAGGGAGGGAAGGAGGGAGGAACAGAGGGAGAAAGAAAAGAAGGAAGGAAGGGAGGGAGGGAGGGAGGAAGGGAAGGAGGGAGGAACAGAGGGAGGAAGGAAGGAAGGAGGGAAGGAAGGAAGAACATCCGACAGAATCATCTTCAAAGACGGAAAGGGCTTGTTCTGGGCTTTGGGTTTAGTCTGAGGTCTCTTGGCCCTGTTACTTTGTACCTCTGGCTTCACAGAAAAGCTTGGTGGGTTCATATGTGAGAGGAAACCCATCTTTCATGGTGACCAGAAAGAAAGAGAGACCTCAAAGAAACAGGAACGGGCTGGGGTCCCACAGTTCCCTTCACGAACACACCCTAAATCACCCAATGACCTCCCACTGAGCCCCAACTTCTAAAGGTTCCATCAGCTCTGAAGAGCATCACTCTGGGGGTCAGCCCTTGAACAGATGGGCTCCTGGGACACTCAGGATCCATGATATACCGGAAGTATATTTCTCATTGACCCATTTAGCATTCAAAGTAACCAAATCTCAGAGAAATTATTGCATCTTAGAAGAACAGCCTATGTATAAAGGGTGAGTTTGTTCTACACAGAAACTATCTAGCAGGGTATACACACAGAAGAATAATTTATTGGCACAAAATTAACTTCATATTTACTCTTGTGCTGGGAAGGCTGCTGTTTATCTTAGGGACAAAGAAGGGGATTTCGGTAGGAAAGGAAAAAGAAGTGCCTGGAAGGGGGGGTGAGTGAGGAAGGGGAGAGAAAAGGACATAGGTGAGAAAGAAAGCAGTTTTGACCCAGATTCCCAGCTGCCCACTCTCTGGACATCATAACTCAGTGCATTGCTACCAGGGAGGAGCAGAAAGCGGAACTTCCAGAAGCCTGAAGTCCAAGGGTCCAAATGCTCGACCCACTCATTTCCAGATGGCATCAGCAGGTCCTGTTCAGCTCCTGAAGAGCTGCCTTTGGGCTCACATCTGCCTGCCTTTCTACAGGGTGTCTTTCCATCCTCTAGCAAGATGAACCTAATTTATTCTGCCACATGCCTCGGGAAGACTGAACCTTGTTATCTGATCGCTGTGTGTTTCACACTGAGGGAGGAGGAACAGTACCTACTCCTTTTCACCGTGAAAGGGTAGACGGTGTGAACAGAGAGGGTCTTCCACAGCGACATAGGGCAGTGGTGCAGGCGACTGTTCAGCCCAAGTCAAGTGCTCCATAGACTTACCGCCAAGTCACCACTGACCTTCCTCTCTATGTACCTGCCAGATCTTCGTGTAGCTGATGTTTATTTGCAGACGATTTCCCATGCTTGCTAAGTGCTCAGCTACAGTCTCAGCTGCACCCAAAGCAAAACTAAGAGCACAATAATGTAAGGTTATTTGGTTTGTTTCTCCGTATCTCTAACACTGGCAGGCTATTCCTACATCTTGTTGCCATTGCTTAGGTTTACATCCACCCAGCTCTGTGTTCTGGAATGATTGTGGATCTTTTCTGAGCATCCACTGGTTGGAGGGCTCCCTTCTACTCTGTAGAGAGTAGCACGAGAGTCCTGGTTCTGGAGAGGATCAAACTGCACAAGCCCGCAGAGGCCAGAGACAGCCTGTGGCAAAGACCCGACAGGACGCTCCACAGTGGACAAGAGCGAGATGGGTACTGAAAGTGGATTTCAAGGGTGTGATCCACATGGAGTTCCCAGCCAGTCCTCCCTGGAGAAGAGGAACAAACGGAGAGGAAGTTACAGAGGAGAGCTGGGGAGCAGGAATCCCTGGGCTCCTGTGCCAAACTTACAGAGGGCACCAAAAACCTCAGGCATCAAGAAAAGGATTATTTGAATGCAGCAGTTTTCAAATTACAGCTAAAAAAAAATAATAATAATGAGTTAAATGCCACAATGTTAAAGAGAGACACAATTAGTATTCTGATTTTTCCTTTCTCCCCCCAGGCTCCCCTGAGAGTCTGTGAGTAGGAGGAAAAGACTATGGCGTTGATGGCAGCGGTAGCTGGGAAGATGCTAACAAAATATGAAAATGCAGATAATCCTGTTGGGGAGATGGGCCGTGCTGAAAGATGAAGGTATCTGGGCATGGAGGCTCAGGCCTTTAACCCAGCCTTGATGATGCGGAGGCAATGGCGTGGAGAGTTCCAGACTAGGCTGGATTACAGAGTGAGGCCTGTCCCCCACCGCAGGAAAAGTAAAAGTAAAATAAGAAACAATAAGAAGCAATGTTCCTACTCTTTAAAAATTAACATTTTGGTCTCACATTCTCTCTCTCTCCTTTCCTCCCTCGTCGTCTCTGTCCATCTGTCGCCTGTCTCTTTGTCTGCCTGTCTCTTTGTCTGCCTGTCTCTCTCCCTGTCTATCTCTGTGTCTCTGTTTCTGTCTCTCCATCTCTGTGTGTGTGTGTGTCTCTCTCTCTCTGTGTTGTTTTTGAAATAAGATATCACACTGTATCCCAGGCTAGTCTAGAACTTACTGTGCAGCCCAGGCTGACTTCAAGCTTGTGGCAAATCCTCCTGCTTCAGACTTGTTGACACATATTTTGAGGCCATTGTCTCAGTCAGGATAGCTGTTTTACTTACTAGGTTTGGACAGTGCTGTTTGATCTTGGGAGTTTCAGAGGGTAAGCGATGGGAAGCCAGGCAAGCAGGGGCAGCAGCTGCTTGTCTAACAGTTCTTAGCTGTGGTGGTGCTTTAGTCTGGAGGGGACCAGGCTCCACACAGGCTGACTGATAGAATCTGGGTGCCCATCACCATAAAGCTCCTCCATGATTCTGATGCAGTTATCAGGAGCCACGGTTGCAAACTGAGGCCTGTGTTCAGCGTGGCATCATGGAAGGCGTCCTTATTTCATGCTCAGCAATGGATTCAGATACGATGGATGATGGAGTCTAGAAGCGTTGACACAGTTGGTTAGATGTTCAGTATCAAAACAGCAGCATCAAAAAAGTCCAAAAGCCCGTGCTCAGCACGACCAGACAGCCATCACCCTGGTTTTGTTCCTCCTCCCCTTCCCAGTGCAGCTTTTATAGCAATAGAGCTCCATCCTCCAGACTCCATCCTTAGACATGACAAATACAGCCCCACCAAGACTCCTCTCTCTCTCTGGTTCTTTGAGACAGGGTTTCTCTGTGTAACAGCCCTGGCTGTCCTGGAACTCACTTTGTAGATCAGACTGGCCTCAAGCTCACTGAGATCCACCTGCTTCTGCCTCCCAAGTGCTGGGAATAAAGGCGTGTGCCACCACCGCGCGGCTGCCAGGACTCATCTCCTGGTCACTGAGGCTGACTCGGGCTTCTATCATCACAAAGCATTGTCTAAGTGGGAACAGGTGTGTAACAAGCACTGTCAAGCCTGGCCCAGGCCTGGCTCTGCCAGTTATCTGTCTGTGTGTAATCCCAGCACCACGGAGGTTGAAGCAGCATGGTTGTAGTTAGTTAGGTACCGGCCTTGGGGTTGTGAGACCTTGAGTCAAAAACACTGAAAAAGAAACCACAATCAACAAAATCCTTGAATGGATAAAAAGTGAACTAGGGGGAGGACAGGGAGATCATTGAGGATGGGAGAGGGTCGCAATGACAACCAATAGGCAGGATTGGCCCTGTGAATTCCCAGGAAGGGGAATGTTCCACTGAGTGAAAGGTGCATGGCAAAGAGAGGCTTTCAGTGGGGAAGGCCATCAGGACGGGCATAAGGCACCAAAGGTGTCTGCCGAGGACCTGCTGTGACCCTGACAAAGAAACCAGTTCCAAAGACGCTGTAGGTGAAGAGAACCACCGCGCCCAGGCACTCCGGGGTATAAGCGAGAAAGGACAAGCAGAGATGAGAGTTGCCAGGCTTCTGGGCGAACGTCTGCGGGAATTGTCATCAGGACTCCTTTGGCAGCAACCAGCATGATGGGTCAGGAGAGCACTAAGGGAGGAGATCAAACAGATGTCCCGGTGGGAAGGGAGGCCGCCTTGTGAATATGTAGGAGACTCACCCCCAGTGGAAGCAAGGGGCTCAAGACTGCTTCTCAGGAGTGTGGTGCTGCTTGCGTTTTGCCATAGCAAGTATCCATCTGTGTTCCCATAGAACAGTTTCGGCTCTTGCTCCTCTCCCCGCCTCCTCCTCCCTCTGCTCCCCATTAAATGCCAGTGGTACTTTCCAGTCACAGGAGAATTGGGAAAGGCCACATTTAGAGACAAACTGCCTTGGGTGTGGCTGTGGATCTTCCAACCCAAGCCCTAGACTCTTGTGGGACACCATGCCCCAGATCCTCTGAGACACCATACCCCAGACCCTTGTGAGACACCATACCCCAGACCCTTGTGAGACACCATACCCCAGACCCTTGTGAGACACCATAGATCCTCTGAGACACCATACCCCAGACCCCTGTGAGACACCATACCCCAGATCCTCTGAGACACCATACTCCAGACCCCTGTGAGACACCATACCCCAGATCCTCTGAGACACCATACCCCAGACCCTTGTGAGACACCATACCCCAGACCCTTGTGAGACACCATACCCCAGACCCTTGTGAGACACCATACCCCAGATCCTCTGAGACACCATACCCCAGACCCTTGTGAGACACCATACTCCAGACCCCTGTGAGACACCATACCCCAGATCCTCTGAGACACCATACCCCAGACCCTTGTGAGACACCATACCCCAGACCCTTGTGAGACACCATACCCCAGACCCCTGTGAGACACCATACCCCAGATCCTCTGAGACACCATACTCCAGACCCCTGTGAGACACCATACCCCAGATCCTTGTGAGAGACCCTGTCTCACAAAACAAAGAAGACAGCTCCTAAGAAACACCTAAATTTGACATATGACCTTCACACGAATATGCATGCACACCCACCCTGACATGAACATAAGTGCAAGCATGCACGCGCACTCGCGTGCACACACACACAAACGTTTATCATTAGACAAACTCATTCTGAACTTTGAAATTTTGCATCTTGTCATCTTACAGATAGCTTCACAGACGGCAACTTTGTTGCTTGTAAAAGCACTCTTCCTATAAATCAGTCCTTGTACGTGTAAAATATACATGCACAATGGGCACAGTAATGAGCTAGACTCTCAGAATGCAGCGCTGTGCAAACAGGCGTTTAACACTGAACTGTAACGAGGGCTCTGCCTAGGGACAATACAGCTGGCTGATCACTGCCCATACAGGACAGCAGTAGGTGCTTCAGAATAACCAGAGGTGGAACACCTGTCCAACTGCCTTCTCTTTCCCAGGGTGTCATTACTTGCTGGCTTTCTCTTATACATTTGCCACCAGTGATCTCCTTCCCCCAGGGACCCTTTCCCTTGAGTCAGATCTTCTGCCACATGGGGGTCTCTCGGCACGGCTTCAATTCCTCTTTCCCTGAATCCAATCCTGGGTGTTGTTTCTCAGGAACTGTCTTTGTTTTGTGAGACAGGGTGTCTTCAGGAGGGTCAAGGGTTTGCTGACATGAGTAGGCTGGCTGGCGAGGGACCTCCAGGGAACTACCTGCCTCTACCTTCCCAATGTTGGGTTTATAAACACGGCTACCAAGCACAGCTTTTTACGCAGGTTTGGGAAAATCAAACTCAGGTCCTCATGTGTGTGGGCAACAAGCACTTTACCAACTGAACAATTTCACCAGCTCTTTAAACGGTGATTTTGAACAAGCCACTGCGCTAACAAGCGACGCCAGGCTCTCTCATCAGTTACGCGCCTTTAAATGTGCCCGAGCTCTGCCTTGCGTTGCTCTGTGCTCATTGCATTTGTTCCCAGACATTCTTGAAGCTGGTGATGGTTCGTTCTTTAGAAAACACTCTCTGGGAAGTGAACTCAAGAGCATGCTTCATCTGTGTGGTTTCTCATTGTGTGTAGCCTCATCTTTCAGTTGGGCATTAATTTGGCATAAGGTCTTTGGAATGCTCAGAGAGGCCCATTTCCACTGAGTTCTGCTGGTTGCGCTGAATCAAATGAGATCAAATGTGAATGTCTACTGAGGTTTCTATCAAAAATGTCCCTCAACTGTTAGTTCTGGAACACCGTGCCCCTCCTTTAGTAGGAGCTACAATAGTTCCCTGGATTATAAAACAGAATAACATCTCTAAACATTAAACACTACCTTTAAAGGGTCTTAATTCCTCTTTCTGAATCTGCACCATCGACAGGGGTCTTTTTTTCTTTCTTTCTCATAATGTTCAAAATGATCTGGCCTTTTATGAATGCCTTGAGACTATCGCACAAAGCTAACAGGGGAGGGAGCAGATGCCTCATTCAATTCCAAATAGAAGGAAATCTGTTGTCTCAAATAATCCCTAAATTCAGACACTTTCAGACAGCTATTACCAAGAGACCACATTCTAAGAGCAGATGTGTTATTAAGGCTGAGAAATGTTTTGAGGACTTCGTGATCTGACAAATGATTTCAATCTCTCCAACATTCCAACATTTCATCTTTTAATAAATTAGAGATTAAAATATCCATTCTGGGGAGACAAGTTGTGTTAGGTAGCTGCAAACCGGCGTTGTCACGGGCTCCTCATTTCCATGCACAACTCTGCCTCAGTGATGTGTGCAGGTCCCAGTTAGTCACAGTCTGCTTGCTTGACTAAAGCAAATGGGATGTAGTTTAACCTTTGTATTCAGTCCCATGGCTCCTTTGCACAGATATTGTGCTGGTTATTGTTAACTTGACATGAATCAGTCACTTGGGAAGAGGGAACCTCAATTGAAGAATTACCTCCATCAGAATGGGTCACATGGGAAGAGGGCACCTCAATTGAAGAGTTGCCTTCAACAGAAAGGGTAACATGGAAAGAGGGAACCTCAAGTGAAGAATTTCGTCCATCAGAATGGGTCACATGAGAATCTCAGAGGCAGCAAACAGCTAAAATGGCTCTGGCTCTTTTCGGAGGTCTGGTTATAGAGCATTTAAATGGTGTTTGTGACCAGAGTGCTACAGCTTGCTTAATAGCAATATAAACTGGCTGTGTGCCTAAAAATGGGGCTGTGTTCATGGCTCTCAGAGGTAGCAAACAGCTCCACAATGTTGGACTAAGTGGAGCAAACAGGAAGTACCGTATTTCCCCTAGCAATGGTGCAGCTTAAGTTTTAAGAAATGCTTAGCATTTTAAAAAGTGCTCCTGAATAGTAAAGAATTACAGATACACAATAGGACAGATTTAGACATAAAAGACCTCTAAATGAGTTACAGTGTTGACTAAATGTACGTAGGCTTGGAAGGGAAAAGAAAAATAATATAGACAGTTATAAAAAGAAGTAAATGGTTTAAAAAAATGAATCAAAGTCTTTAAAGAGACAGAGTACAGACAGTCATAGATTAAAGGAGTAAGAAAAACAAGCCATGTAAAGATGAAATACACACAGAGAGTTTGGATTATGTATATTATTGTGTTTTTTAAAAATTTTTTGACTGCAGGGAGACATTTTATTCTGAGAACTGCTAAGCTAAACCAACATATATGTTTTAAAGGTGTCTTGACTTCAAAATGTGAGTCTAAGGATATGTTGTTTTGGAAAAGAGGTTCTTCTTTTATTTCCACAGAGGATGAGAACCTGTGCATTCATGCCAAGCTAATGTGGTTTGGTGGACCAAGACCCCCTACAAGGTCACCTTGAACACCCCTCAAAAAATTACTTTGCCCAATAAACAGCAGGAAGAAGTTTGGACAGAACTACACCCATGTTTCCAAATATTGCTTATAAATGTTTATTTACATTTAAAGGGGGATATGATATAGAAATTTGCATTGGTATGGATCTTGGCCTATTGATACAAATTTAAGGTCAATTCTGTTATATGTATATTTCTGCTCTTAAGGTATTATGTGTGTAGCTCATTTAAAAATGTAATGTATAATTAAGAAATATAGGTTAATAGATAATCATGTATAATGGTCAAGCTTGTAGTCATGTTAGTTAGATTTTCTAAATGTACAGAGATATACTTCAATTAGATAAGTATTCTTCAAACTTTTCAAAGACCCACAGAATATGGTATTTAAATGTTTTGAGAACTTAGGACTTTTCATGACAGTGAGACACATCTGCTCCTAGCAGGACCAAGCTACTTCAATAAGAAGATGGGCATCGAAGAGGCTCCTTATGGTGTTTGCTAGCCATTTTGGCAAGAAAATGTTCTTGCCTGAACTGCTTAATAGTATGCTGTGCAAACTGGACATGTAGGACCCACAGAGAGATGATTGCTGAACTTGCTTTAAGGTGAGATGATCCTTTGGGGTTCCTGCTACATGAAAAAATCTGCCAGACATTCTGCTTGTCCTGCTTCATGGAAAAGCTTGCTGGATACTATGAGTCTGTAGGCTGAAGATAGATGCCCTAAAGGTACAGAAGAACTTTGGGTGACTGTTCAGGAAGTGAGACGTCTCTGTCAATTTTAAACTTTTGGAAGTTGCTTACAATGTACTTCCTGTTTAACTTAGGTAATAATATATCCTTCTGGAATCTTTGATGGAGTTGAAGAATAGATAGTGATAATATAGTTTTCCTTAGTTATGATAAAAGATAAAATAGATATAACTGTAACTCTTGCTTGATAACTGTTTTATGTAATTTTACTATGTTAAAGTTAAAACCTTCCTTTTTATTGAAACAGAAAAGGGGAGGTGATGTGGGATTTCCCTCTGTATGCTGTGATTACCACTGGTAAATAAAAGAACTTCTTTGGGCCTGTAGCAGAGTTATAGGGAAACAGAGCTAGGTGGGGGAAATTAAGCTGAATGCTGGGAAAGAGAAAGCAGAGTCAGAGAGAAGCCATGGAGCCCCGCAGGAGACAGATGCCAGAACCTTAGCTGGTAAGCCACAGATTAATAGAAATGGGTTAAATTAATATGTAAGAGTTAGCCAATAAGAAGCTAGAGCTAATGAGCCAAGCCGTGATTTAAATAATATGGTTTCTGTGTGATTATTTAGGTTCTGAGCAGTGAGAACCAACAAGTGGCCCTCTCTTCCAACAAGAGGAAACCTCAGTTGAAGAATTCCTCCATCAGAATGGGTCACATGGGAAAAGGGAACCTCAGCTGAAGAACTGCCTTCAGCAGATTGGTATGCGGGCTTATCTGTGGAGCACTTTCTTAATTACTGATTGGCGTGAGAAGTCACAGTCCACTGTGAGCAGTGCCAACCCCAGGAAGGTGGTCCTAGGTTGTGTAAGAAAGCAAGTCGAACAAGCATGAAGAGCAAGTAGCTTCCCTCAAAGATTCCTTCCTCTGTTTCTATTTGAACTGCTTCCACCACGTCCTTCAGTGGTGGATTATAATGGGGACACGTATGCCCCATTCCTCCCCAAGCTGTTTGGTCAGTGTTTTACCACAGAACGAAGTGCAAATACATCCAACTTTAATTTGCGCCCTTCTCTGTGCCTCATTATTCTGTACATCTTTAATTCTACCTTTACATGCTTACAGTTCCCATGAGGTTTGCTGGAGAATTCTGCTAGGCTGATGCCCTCCTTTCCTTGTGTGAGCATGGTAATCTGTGGTGGCTACTGAGCCTCTTTAAGGTACACAAGACTCTTTGGGGTCTGAGTGATTGTTTTCTCCATCTCTATTAAGAACCACAGTGTTCCCTGCAATGAGCAAGTATGCACCCCTCAACACTTTCAAACGGGGGGGGCGGGTTGTGCATTGACCTGAAGATGCCTGTGGTGCCTGGAGATTTCTGTATCATCCTACCATTGTCAAATTAAATAAAACTGAGCTTGTAAGAGAGCATCAACTACTGCACACCTCATAAAGAACAAGACAGGAACCTGAGCCCTCCTCAGCAGAACGGTCCCCAGTCAGATGCATATTAGAATTTATATTCCATGTCATCCTAAACAAACATCCTTTAAAAAAAAACAATGGATTTTTTTTTCAGTTTTCCTTAATTATCTGGACTTTGTCCTCTTACTCCATGAGTTACTTGCTAGGGTGAAACTTTGAGAACACAAAGAAAATATCTAGTAGCTTCTTATGTCCTGAGAAAGGTTTAGCTTTGACCATGAGAATCAGAACTTGGCAGCTAGAATTTGAGAACAAATGATGTTTACATTATAACCTAAAAAATATTAATTTTCCAAAATCCTAAACATGAAAATGAAACACAATAAAGAGAATGCTAGGGGCCGGGACAACCAGGAAGTGCTTGCCTTGAGATGCGACTACCTGAGATCACCACAAAATCCACACAAAAATGCACGCTTATAATCATGGGGACTGGGGAGGTAGAGGTACACGCGTGTGTGCGTACACACACACACACAGGGAGAGAGAGAGAAATAGAGAGAGAGAGTCACAGAGACAGAGATTACAGGGAGAATAGGATAATAGGATTCTGGAGCCACATTGTTGAGGTGGGAAATCTCTACTCCTCCCAGATCTTCAGTCTGGATGTCTGGAGCGGGGTCTGCATGCTGGGTTGCTGGGATTGCAGTGCTGCCAGGGAGCTGACTTCTGGGTCCAGGGCTTTAGTTCAGTGGAAATGCATTTGCCTGGCATTAATGAGGCCCTGAACTCCATACACAGAACTGAAAAACAAGTATGCTCCTCCTAGCCCAAACTCTTCAAATTCTCCTCCTCCTTCCCTTCCCCCTCTCTCCTCTCCCTCCTCCCCCTCCACTCCTTCCTCCCCTCCTCCTCCCCTTTCTCTTTCCTCACTTTTTACCTTCCTCACTTTTGGAAGACCTGGGTGTTGCCTTCCTGGCTGTTTTGTTTTGTGTGTGTGTGTGTGTGTGTGTGTGTGTGTAAAACAGGATTTTTTGTTGTTGTTCTGTAGCCTAGGCTGGGACCTGGAATTTACTTCAAGTAAATCCCAGGATGGATTGGAACTTGCATCCTGCCTATGTCAGCCTTCTGAAGACTGGGCTTGTGGCTGTGTGCCACCACACTTAGCAAAAACTTCAGATTTTTCCCCTAACAAAATCAAGCTTTCTGGATGATATCACCCAAAATATACTCACTCATTCATCGAATGTTGATTTAGCTCCTACTGTGTACATCATGAAATACATATGCTTAAAATGCCTTCAGAAAACTGGTACCCAAAGGGGCTTGCTACAGACAATAGAAATGGTATTATTGGGACCGAACTGAAGAAAAATTAGAGAATACAGGATTGAGTATAGGAGTTAAAAGGACGTGACAGTTGGGGCCTTGTGGTTTAGAAACCATCGTGGAGACTTTTGTGACACAGTTTTGTCACCAGTGTGAAAATAGCGACGCCCACAGAAATGCAGCTTACACAACTGCATGCACCTGACACAGATTCCAACCCTCCTCATTTCCCAGGAGGTAAGAGAGGAGCGGTCTATGGACTTACAGCACAAGGGAGAAAGAGGTGAGGAAGGGGGTGCAGATGCTACCAGAGCCGAGGACTACCTGTATTTGGATTATGAGAAAGGAAAATACATTTGATTTGGGTCTTAAAGGGAGGGCAGGATTTGGAGATACAGAAATAGGCAGGATTCTACCCCAGGTAGACGGAGCTAGAGGGAGGACACACAGGAGACGGATGAAGCACAATTCACATGAACATCCGGGATCTTTGGAAGACCTGGGTGTTGCCTTCCTGGCTATTTTGTTGTTGCTTGTTGCCTAGCTGATTTTTGTGAACCGCGCTCTTTGTTACCGACAGGCTCATGGGGAGCTTCGTTCGCTCTCAAACTCTACCCGTAACGGAGACTGGCCTTGAACTCCCAATCCTGCTGCCTCTACCTTCCCTGTATTGGAATTATAGGCGTGTACCACCATGCCTGGCATTGCCAAACTCTTAATCTCAGTTCGGTCTCTAAGAGAATTCATTCAAAGAGAGGTCCTAAAGACGTACTAGGAGAGAGGCAGGAAAATAGCCGCACAAGGTCCTGTATCAGACGAGAGCCAGGGAAAACAGTGAGGTGCGCACAGGCTGCAGTGCCTAACTTTAGCTAAGGGCGCCTGAATTCTCTGTGACAGGTTGGCACCTGCTGAGTTAAGAAAGCTGGAGGGATGAGACTGACAGAAAAAAAAACTGATGAAGATTTAGAAGCTCGGTGAGATGCTTGGGAAAGATGGGAGAATAGGGAAAGGGCCAGTTCTGGTGATAAAGACAGACCGCTGAGCAGCTTCAAGCAGGGGTCATGAATGCATATTGGAGCCAGACTGGATGGAGACGTCCTCCAGGTATCCAACCAAGAGAAGATATAGGAGACAGAGACAGTAAGAGAGAGGAAGCTTGCTGCAGGGCAGACGGAGGGGGGATCAGTGGTGAAACACAGCGGGTGAAAGCCATGAGCCTCACGGTGCTTGAGCACAGCACTAGAGAATGACATGGATATGATCTCCTCCAGGCTTATTGTGCTGGGGATTTAATTATGTCTGGCCCAATTAAAAATGGACACTAAGTACATTTTCATTGACTTTTTAAAGTTGAACATGAAAGTATCCAAGTAAACCTTTTTGTTCCCCTGTGTAAACGTAGATGCATTTTTAATGAAATCAAAGCTTGGAAGAATCACCTAACTTGGGGAAGATGAACAGATTTAAACCAACTAACCAACTCCTTTTGCCTGGTGGAGGTTACCTAAAGTTCCGTGTGTTGAAAACTCTGGGGATCAACGCAAGACACTGCCGTGATGAATTTGGGTCCACAGGCAAGGTCACAGAAGACGCTGGCTTTGCATGCCACACGTCAACCAGAAGGTCTGTTCTTTTCTCAGTTACACCATCAAGGCAGTGTGCAACATTGTATAAATCAGTGCCTTAGCAGATCAGTTCTAATCTGAAAGGTCCGAGTTCTCTGAAATGTAAAGATTCACAGGCTTGTGTCCCCGCTCCTGACTCTCCTCAGAGTTCTTGCGTGGAAGGCGTCACCAACAAGAACAGCGTGAACAGCTGACAGATTTTGTCAGATGAGCTCTTATCTTAAACCTGAACTAAACTCCCAGCAGAAGAAATATCTGCTAAAGCGAACCATGTTCATGGAAACCTGATCTGACACCTCCTGCTATGGTGCATAAAACAAACCACAAAAACCTTGCATTTTAATGGGTTGAAAAAAAAACAGATAAAAGGACAAGGGGAAGTGTGACAGTTATTTTACACTAACAGGGAAAAGAAGAAAGTCCTGTTTGCTCAGGCCTGCTTTAGGTCTCCTGTTTGCAATCTCACTCAGTCCTCAAGGCAGTCCTATATAATGGGGAACTCAAGCTGTTGAGATGGCTCAGCAGGTAGCAGGCCTTGCAGCCAAGAACTGAGGAATCTGAGTTTGATCCCCGGAACCCAGAGTGGAAAGAGAGAACCAACCCCTGAAAGTTGTCACCTAACCGCTCTCCCTCCCATAACCATCATCATAATAAATTAAAACAATATTTTTTTTTTTTTAGAAAGGATGGAGAACTTGGTGAGGCTGGAGGGTCGAGGGACATACCTCCAAGGAGAAAGGAGAGAGGAAGACACCAGGGTTGTACCATTGACCTGGGGCCACACCTTCACATGACCTAAAGGTGTCCTCCTAAGCCCTACCCCAACCTCCACCATCTCCCAGAAGGCCAGGCTGAGGACCAAGCCTCAGTAGAGGGGCCGCCTTGGCAGAGGGCTAGGGTGTTTAAGACCCAAGTTACATTAGTTATGTAGTGCTAAGGTGTGCTCTAAAGGTCAGGAGGTTGGAGACGTAGCTCAGTGGCGGAGAACATACCTATTGTGTGCCAGACCCTGGGCCCAGTCCCCAGCACCACAAACACACAACTCACAAGTTAACACTATGAAGGAGGGCGAGGCTTTCGGTGGATGTTATCCGCTACTGTGGAAAGTGGAGCGCACAGGCAAGAGCTGAGCAGCCCCTGGCAACACTCAAGCAGTCCCATTCTGCTCCTTTTAGCTTCAGAGTTCATACTTTGTCCCTTAACATCTTGATTAAATAAGACATCATCCCAGGAAAGCTGGGGCCTCTGAACCAGATGGATGCCAGCAATAAGCGGCCGTTGATCCTCTGAAACCCCAGGGGCACCGCCAGCGTGGAACCCGCAGAGTGCGTTTCCAGGGTCCACATCTAAATTGCTTCTTTAACTCAAAAAGGAAACCTAACATATTAAGTGCTTCATTGAAGGCCCCAATTTCATCTAGAATTTTTGCAAGGAGTTTATTTTCATGCACATCCTGAAAAGCTGGGGGTCCAAATTTTCCCATAGACTTATACACAACGAGAATCTGTCTTTTTATATTTAGCTGCAGGGCCACCTAACAAGTTCTTAGGCGAAATACATTATTTTGCTAGCAGCAGAAGAATAAATACTGTATTTGGAAAGTTCCAGTGTTCTTCTTTAAAATACTGTTGTTTCCATAGCAATAACATAATGTACTAAAGAGTAGAATAGGGTTTCTTTAGAAACCACGTGTATGGATGTGTGTTCCCAGGAGGGGTTTTGAGGCGCCTCACCTGCGTGTGGTCCAGAAATGGAACAATGGTAATGCATCTTAGAAAAAGTAACATAGCCGGCATTTCTCTGTCCACGTCAAGGAGGCCAGCCTTCTGCCTTGGGGCACTGTATGATATCTTCTTGAGATCTATGGTCTTAGCGGATGAACAACAAAGACCTGTTCACTCATTAAGTTGAAAACTTACCAAGAACTTTTTATATACAGGGCCAGTTCAGGGGAGGCTTCAGTGGCAGAGTAGAGGTGACATTCTGGTGTGTGTGTGTGTGGGGGGGGTGTCTCTCTAAACAACAGGAGATGTCACATCACTCGGTGCAAGGCCTTCGCAATGAGGTTAATGCTGATTTAAATTTTCCTCAAGAATAGAAATGAAAGAGTATCGAGGCAGGGAGAAAGGACAGAGGCAGCGGGCGAGGGATAGGGGAGAATGAGAGAAAAATTCCCAGGTTGCTCTGCCAGATACGGTGATGGGAAGCCTAGGATGAGTCTTACTGTTAAAGTAGCAGAGGAGGTCTCAGGGGTCTGGATAATTAAGGAATCACCTAAAAATATCAAGGCCGGGGGATGGACAGCATGTGCGTAAATGCTCTTCAGGAAAACGAGCCATCCCCTTGGGCTCTCCCAATGCTCTTTAAAAACTGCCACTAGACAGAAAGCCTCTTTGAATGCGTGCCTCCTCCTCATTCTGTCTTAGAGTCGATGCTTCTGCCTTGCTGTGCTTTCCCAAATTTGTTCTGTGAGCTCATTGTGCCTCCTCTGAGCTGCACCTTGCTTAGTGGCGACTCCAGCTCTGAGGCCCAAGGCCTCCTCAGGGGGAGAGAACGGGTGGTAGAATGTCGCTGGAAAGGTCACTTCTCTGGTTAACTAATGGCCGTCTGGCATCTGGCAAGGGGGATGGAGGTCACAAATGTCTCCATGCTGGGCCCGTCACTATTCAGCAAGACAGTGAAAGGATCAGACTGTCCCTACCCCTCCCCAAGCCCACACATCTTTGTCTCCCACACAAGGCTCCTCTTGTACTTCCAGGAACAAAACCTTGAAACCTTTCAAGTCTTGAGAAACCCATGTCTATCTGCCCACCTCCGAAGTCCTTTGTGCGATCTCACGGTGCCCTGATCAGGGGCCAGCAGCAACCTC
The DNA here is from genome assembly GCF_950005125.1 of Chionomys nivalis. Classification (NCBI taxonomy): domain Eukaryota; kingdom Metazoa; phylum Chordata; class Mammalia; order Rodentia; family Cricetidae; genus Chionomys; species Chionomys nivalis. The sequence goes on along the minus strand of NC_080090.1, from coordinate 17,211,947 downwards.
CCAGACGCTGAAAGGCGGGGCTCCGAGTCCGCGGAGCTCTGAAGAGCTTGTGGCGGCAGACACTTCCCAAGCTGCCCAGAACTCAGAAAGTGCTTGACTGGGGCAGATGTGGGTTCAAAGGGTCAGAAAGGCTCTCAGTGCATCCACTCTGTCCTGAGAGTCTGACCACCGACTGACCACCCCAGACGCCCCTCGGGGACTCCGGTAATAACTCAGAGAAGCAGTAGACACGGGGCTGCTGAAACACAGGTACTGGTTTTTCAAGGCATGAATTTCAAAGTTTTACTTTCTCTCCCGTGGGGCCAAAGGTCTCAGAAGGGGCAAAAGCTTATTCTATCGTAGAGGTGAAGTTGGGATTGCTGCCTCCCCTTTGGGGAAAAAAAACCCACCTCTGATTCCACCCAGATGTTTTTTTTCTTAAATGCAAAGGTATCATTTTCTTGCCAGAATTGGAATGATTGATCAGCCTCCTTTAAAATATTTTATCCTATCCTTCCCCATCTGAGGGAACAGAAAGTCGCATTAATATTAATATTCCTACTGTGTCCCTGGAGAGAGGAATGCTCCCTTAACTCCCCTCCCAATTACTGCCAACACCACAGGGATGTGAAGTCAGAGGAAGCTACTGAGGCAGGGGCTGCAGTTGTTTTATTAGCAACAGCTGGTGGCAGTCCCTCCCCCAAGCCTTCACTGCTAGGCTGTCAGCCCCAGCTTCTTGAGACTGCGTGGCAAAGGGTGAGACAGGAACAGGGCACATTTCAGCTTTTGCATGCAGAAAAGCAGCCATGTGCTGGAGAAGGTGCGGGCAACCTCCAGGAGGGGGGTGAAGGGACTTTACAGAAGATTATGTGCACTCCATACCACTCAGGTAACATCTGAGCAATTAGACATACAGATTGAGTAACTAGAACCACCTGTAGGGCTGCAAAAAAAGAAATACCGTCTTTCCCTCTCATTCACCCGAGATGCTTTAAGAGAGCGGGAAATGTGGGCTGCACATGTCCGACAATTATCCTTACTGTGACTTTGAATGCATTCATGATCAAGGGCAGAGTTTGCGGACACTGGGTCTCTTTCTGTGTTGGCAACAAGTCTCCCATCAAAAGGAATTCTGTGCCATTTGCCCAGCAGAGAAATAAATCTTCCTTTACTTGCTTTAGTCTTGACTCCTCTCTAAGGAGCCTAAAAGGAGCCCGTTTCCTCTCATTTCAAGTTTGGAATGCCAGGTAGCCTTCCCAGGTATATTAAATTCACATGTGGAATGCCTTGGTTAGCAGAAGCGTCTGGCCAATTAAACACGTGCTCTTGGCATTGGTAGCGATTTTGCTTGCGCCTAGTTTTTCCTCTGATCAGTACAGGGTGAATCTCACAGTGGTTTTGAACTGTGGAGCACAGTCCACACTGTCAGAGCTTCTCAAGCATCCCAGTTCTATGGAATCCCAATCATAAATTATGAAAGCGAGAAGACGGGAGTTTCGGGCTGGGGTACCGCTCAGTGGCAGCGTGGTTGCCCGTACGCATGATGCCCTGGGTTCAAGCCCTTGTAACTGCTGAAAAGGGGAAGAAGGAAAGAGGAGGAGAAGGAAACAAAGAACGAAAGAAGGATGGAAGGGAGAAAGGGAAGATTTGGATAAGAAAAAGTATTACAGGGTTTAGAGAATTTTTGTTGCTGTTTAGTTTTAAAAGCATGACTTTAAAACATTCTGCTTGTGAAAATCTAAAAACCAATGATCATTGGACAGAAAATGGTTAACAGAATCCAAACTATGGATCCATAAAGCATCTGCCTCTTGGGAGGAGAGACTAGAATAATGTCAAAAAGAAAGACGTCTTGGCTGCCCTTTGGTTCTTTTTAAGTGTAGCAAATTTAGGACATACATTTCTTCCCTAAGGATCAAATATTCTTAAAAATAAAGCTTTCTGAATGCAACAGTAACTCTTTCAGGACTAATGCTAAATACCTCGTGGAACCTTAAAATAGCAGTAGCAGGAGCTCTGGGAAATGCACAATTCCTGCCAGCCAGAGCTTGCTCGTGGGCTGTGGATTGCCTGTCCTTGTTATGGTCAGGATATCAGAAAGGTCATGGCCAGAGAGGTAGGCGATTCTTCTGCCGGCTGCCATGTCTGTCTACTCAATATTCTGGGTACAGTTTTGGGGAAATTCACTTGCTTCCCGTAACTGACAAAACACCATTTTTCAGGAGGAAGAATTTACAAGGACACTGGTGCTGCTTTGGATGTGGGGATCAAACTGAGGACCCTGTATCTACTGTTTCCTATCATCCCAGGCCTGGGAACATAACTTTTTACATAGTCCCAAGGATATTTTGACAAACAGAACGAATGTTTGTCTGCATTCTAATGCCCGTGGACACGTGACCTTATACGTCAAGAGAGACTCTGTAGATGTGACAGTCTTGTAATGGACAAATGGCCTGATAGAATAATCATGAGAGTTCTTAGAACTGAGAAGGAAAGATGAAAAAGAGCAAGAGGGAGGGGAAACAACAGTCGGAGGGATATATCATTAAAGGATCCCAATTCAAGTTCTTGGCTTTGAAAATGGAGGAAGGAGACCATAAGCAAGGGATGCAGAGACCTTTAAAAACCATAAACGGGCAACAAAACAGCTTTCGGACTGCAGGAATAAATGCAGCCTTTTTGGACACTAAGATGTTAGCCCAGGGAGATGCACCCCAGGCTCCCATCTGTCACAACAGCAAGATAACAAATGTGTTTTAAGAGGCTGAGTCTGAGGTCATTTGTCTCAGAAGCAGTAAGTGGCATCCACTTGCAGTACCTGTGACTTCTGATATCTGAGGATTCTATTTGGAATCAGTGACTGGCTCTGGGACACACAGATAGTGGGAAAACCCTCCGAAATCTAAAGCAAGATGGAGAAGGAAATGGCCATGGAAGAATGAAGGTACAGGCTCAAAGAGTAAGTGAAACAGACTGCTTAGCTCTTCAGTCTTGCTTCCCAAGAGGCCCTCAATCCTGCTTGAAAAGACAAAGCAGAAAGATCATGACTTCAAGGCCAGCCTAGGCTGCATAACAAAACCTTGTCTCAAAAAAGGCAGATGTTCTACCTTAGGTTTCTATTACAAACTTTTGATTTTCTTTAGAATTTGAAGAGTATGATAATATTCTTTCACATTTAATAACTTAGTCAACCTGAATTTTAGTACCTCCATTTTTGATCAATATATTGATCTGACAACACACTAAATCGACGACAGCAAGAAGCTAAGAGTGGGGAAGACCCCCTAGATCATAAATTAACTGTCGCTAGTTAATGCTGACTGTTCCCTGCTTATTAATAAAAGGAAGGAAGCTGTAAAACCAGACTAAATCTAAAACCCTTCCAGTTATGTACAGAGATAAAAATAATTTACTTCACGCCTAGACAAAATTTGTATTTTACATTTAAAACTTGTATCTGTGAAATCCCGACCCTAAATCTTAATCTCAGTGACTCTACCCCTAACTGAGGATCAGGCTGAATTAGACAACCTTGAAGTAGGCAGGAATTTCCCATAATGCTGTTCATGAGATGAGAAAGTCCTTACGTGTGGCCAGTTGATGCAGTTGTCTCTTGTTTTTCCCCAGCACCTTGGCATGATGCTCTGATTCTTTTTATTGGGAGCTGTTGACCTCAGAAATGGCATTCTTCTTGAATGGCGATAAATCGTTACAGAATACAGTGAGGATGGAAGCTGGTGGGTGTGGGGAGATGCCCCAGTCTTTAAAGTGTGAGGAGATGAATTTGAATGTCAGCATCCACACAAAATCCGGGTGTCGTGGCAAACCCTGGTCATCCCAGTGCAGAGAAGGCTGAGATGAGCAAATCCCTGGAGCTCACTGCATAGCCAGCCTGGCCTAGTTGGCAACTCGTGGGCCAGTGAGAGACCTTGTGTGGTGGTTTGAATAAGAAATGTTCCTAATGAGCTCATTGATTCAAACACTTGGCCCAGTTGGTGCAACTGGTTGGAGGGGATCAGGGGACCTTTAGACAGGGGGGCCTTGCTGGAGGTGGCCTCTGAGAGTTCCTAAGTTGTCCCTAGTCCTAGTTTGCTCTCTCTCTGTGTCCTGTTTGCAGTTGAAGATGCGATCTCTTAGCTCCTTACTATAGCCATCTGCTGCCATGTCCCCTGCAGCTTATGAACTCTCTAGAACCATAAGCCCAAGGGATGTGGCCGTGGAGAACCTAACCATGTGGCTTTCATGCTTTGGGCTGTTTTGTGGGAGGGAAACGGAAGAGTTGGGAGCTCTGAGCTGCAAAAGCCATTGTCTGCACTCGCGGCAGGTAACCTTGGTTGTCGATTTTATACACCTGGGAAGAGGAAGCCTCAACTGAAGAATTGCCTTCATCAGATTGTCCTGTACGTACGTCTGTGGGGACATTATCTTGATTAATGATTGACATGGGAATGCCAAGCACACTATTGGCAATGCCACCCCTGAGCAGGTGATCTTGGATCAGATGAGAGAACTAGAGGACAGCGAACAGAGGGAGCAAGTTAATAAGTAGGGTTTCTCTGCGGTCTCTGCTTTGGTTTCTTCCTCCAGGTTCGGCCTCGAGTTCCTGCCTTGACTTTCTCTGCTGATGGGCTGTAAACTGCAGGCTGAAATAGGCCCTGTCCTCCTCAAGCTGATTTCAATGTTGTATCACAGTGGCAGAAAGCACACGAGGACGCCCAGTCTCAAAAGATAAAGGCTGGGGTCAATGAGCTTCCTCAGTTGGGAAGGGTGCTTTGCTGACAAGCGTGATGACTTCAGTTCAAGTCCTAGAACCAACATAATGGAAGAAGAGAACTGACTCCTACAAACAGTCCGACCTCCACACTCACACCATGACACATGCATGAGTTCATACACACACAACACATGTGCACTTGTGTACACACCCACACATGCATGCACATGCATGTGCATGAACAAATATGTGAACATGCCCACAAACACACACACAAAAAAACTTTAAACAAGAAAGAAATGGAAGCTACTCCAGATCAACATAAATGGTTATGACTAGATACTGAGTTAAATATCTATGAGATGAATAGATAGGTATCTGAGGAGCTTGACTGTTGTCAATCATGCAAGACACTGTTTTCCTTCAAAGATTTAAATCAGGTTTGGCACTTTTAACTTTAACCTACTAAGTAGAACATTTACTCAACTGACTGCCCTCTTCTTTTGGAGGGACAACACCCATGATCATGATGATCAGACTTTGATCAGAAAGACTGACATCATCATAGCAGAGTAAAACATTGTGCCCATGACAGACGTCTGATTGGTAGACTCTCCTGTGATTTGGGGGGTGTCTATGGCCTTTGGGGTTCTCCAAATGAGTTTACAGAGTAGGAAATCTCTGATAGTATCAGTGTCTGAACCTCTGAAACTGTGAATCAAAACAGACCTGTCTTCTTCTTAAGCTGAGCATCCCAAGTGTTTTGCCACAGCAGAAGGCTGTGCTTAGCATAGTGTCGTTTCCGTGAAAAACCTTCCTTTTTTTCTCCATGCCTTTTGCAGATGACAACAAAATGCTTTCTTTTGTGAGTTTGGGTGTATGTGTGTTTGTGCACATGTTCAGGAGTGGAAGTGGTGCACATGTGTACACATGTGGAGGCCAAAGGGCAGCCTCGGGTGTCATTCCTCACTTGTTGTCCATGTTTTTTTGAGATAGGGTTTTTTAATGACCTAGACCTCAATAAGTAGGCTAGACTGACTGGCCAGGGAGCCCCAGGGATCCATCTGTCTCTACCTCCTCAGAACTGGGATTACAAACTGATGCCACTGTGCCCAACTTATTATTTTGGGTCCTGAGGATTGAATCCAGTTCCTTATGCATGCACACACTTTACCAGCTGAACCTTCTGCCCACCTCCAAATGCTTTCCGTCTAAAGTTCAAACTTTAAACTTACCCTGTAGAAAGTCATTATGCTTACAAGGATGAACAAAGAATATAATACTCTCTTTTGTGCCGTGGATCAAAAGTCTCCTAGCTAGTTTAATGGATAACTCAAAGCTTTGGTGCTGATGAAATTAACAGACATAATCTCAAAATTGTTGGTCGTGTCTCAGAGGTGAGCACATGCTGGCATTAAGGGTGACTGAACATGATGGTTTACTGTGCCTCTTTATTTACCAGGAAAATAAACCAGATCCATCGAAGCTAAATGTAGCATATACTTTGTATATCAGTGAGTATTAAGCTTTTGTACCTATGTCATGTCTGATTAGTACAGTCTACTCCGGTTTTGGAGATGTCCGTAGCCTTTGATCTCTCCAAAAGGAATTTCTTATAGTATCACTGTGCATCTGATAAGTAAGAACCAAAACCTAGATGCATTGGAAGGTGTCCATAGTCATCTTCAAGAAAAATGGCTTGTGAGCCAACCCCTGCATGACCTTCACCCACAGACAGAAAGACCATGTGTGTGCTCTTGGAGTGGATGGCTATGGTTGATAGAGATGCTATTTTAATACTTCTTCTCCAATCCAAGCTATAAATCTTTTGACTCTTTTCCAAGACATGTGGTTTCAACATTGTGTGTTGATTCCTTTCCTGAGGAATATTATAATCAGCTTTGAGAGATGTACAAAAACAAAGTTTGTGTGCGTGTGTGTGCGTGTGTGTGTGTGTGTGTGTGTGTGTGTATGTGTTGAAGCAAAGCTGTGTTTTGGTAATGTTCCAACCCAAAATATCTACCTTGCCTGACACGCTGAGAAGATGAACGGTTCTGTCAGATTCCTGTTTCTACTGGGAGGGTCTGAGCCGCAAGAGAACACGTGGCTTTGTGGCTGCTGATGTTTGTGAATGCAGAGTCAGAGACACAGGCATCTTAGTTTTTTCATGACAGTTTCCCAGCCGAATATAGGCCTAGAGAGAAAATTGATGTCAACCTCCGCTTCCCTTCAACACTGTCTGCAGGGAATGAATCTTTTGCCAAACCACAGTAATGATGCCTTGGTCTGCCTTCCGTGACCAAGCAGAAGTGCATCCCTTGCCTCCCGCACATCTGAAGCAAAATGACACTGCTTTTATTTCTTATTTTGTGTGCATGTGGTATATGTTTGTGCACGGTGTATGCGTGTGTATGTGTTTCTGTGGGTAAGCACATGGACCTCAATCGATCTCCACTTGATTTGGGGGGATCTGTTGATGAACCTGGTTCAGAGATTGAGCAGGCTGTCTAGCCAACGAGTCCTGGATATCCTCCTGTCTCTGTGTCCTTGCGCCTTCAGTACACGGGCTTACAGATGGGCACCACCGTGCCCAGATTTTATTTAGGGAACTCAGAAACTCAGGCTTACATGACAAGCACTTTGTCAGCTGAGCCATTTCCCTCAGCTCCTGAGCACCATTTTTAAAGAAAAATAATTACCAAAGTTAACTGGCAGGTAAAGTTTTTTTTTAAATGATATTTTCCAAGGCTCACTCATGAATTCCCATGCAATCATACTGTATTTGTTTTCTTACCCTTTCTCCACTAGACTGAATTTCTGTTACCCTACCTGAGTCAGTGGCTTCTCATAAGAACCATGTAAAGTAGAAATCCTTCAGCTAGGACAGTGGTGGCACACGCCTTTAAACCCAGCACTCAGGAGACAGAGGCAGGAAGATCTCTGTGAGTTCAAGGCCAGCCTGGTCTACAATAGTGAGTTCCAGGATAGACGGAGCTGTTACACAGAGAAACGCTGTCTCAAAATCACAAAACAAACAAACAAACAAGAAACCAAAACATGAAGAGGTAGAAAGTCCCCATTCTGCCTCGCTTACACCACCTACCTACATCTCAGAGTTATTAATGGGCAGTACCAGCTTCATGATACACACTTATTGATTTGTTAGCAGAATGAATGAGCACATATATGGGAAAATGTCCACTTCTCTCTGCCTCCAGCCAGGGAAGGATCCTTGACAGTCATTCCGATTGGCCTGCTGAGTAAGTCTTTACATTGTCTACTACATCAGAACTCCAGACTGGTGAATTTGGAAACAGAGCTCAGAGTCTATGTGACTTATTAACTTATACATTGAATCTGTAAGCATTGGTAACACATGTATTTCTTCTCATCCATGGCGTCAGGATTATCAGTTCCCCCCTCTGAACTTTGATTAACTCATTTATAGCATGAAAACGATAATATGAATTTCACAAAATATCCACCAATATTACAGGTTAGAAGGTATCTAGGTTCGCTCTATCATATTGATCTATACACAGAAGGTGCTGATAAAATTCAAATGCGAATTCAAGCTCATCTCACTCCCTCACACTGACTACATTCATCAAACAACATTCTCATGCTAATTTAATCCTTCCAGAAAATTTTGATTAGAAATCAAAAGAATGAAGGAATTGATGTACCGTCCTCATTTGAAGTCAATACATGTCTCCAAATATCATGTGTTTGGCCTGGGGAAGATGGCTCAGTAGGTAAAAGATTCACTGTGCAAGCATGAGAGTCTGAGCTTGGATTTTCAGCATCCATATAGAAAGGCTGTGCATGTAGAGAGACATCTGAAATCCAAGACCTCCTGTGGAGAGACAAGAGATGGAGATAGGAGAGCCCCCAGAAGCTCTGGAATAGAAAGACTGTCATATTCAGGCAAAGCAGCAAAGACACCCTTCCTCAGACAAGAGAGAAGGCAAGGACAAGCCCGAGGCTCTCCGACCCTCACCCAAACACACCTATCACACCCATCACACATTCATAGATAAAATAAAATTAAAATACTTAAAAGATTCACTTGTTTGTTTGAGATAGGATTTTACTAGCCCAGTCTAATCTGACATTTGTTAGATAGCACAAGCTGGCTTCAAATTGGCCATTTTTCTTAGTTTCCAACACATGGGGACTATAGGTATAAACACTGCTGTGGCTGACATTAAAACAGCACTTTGGGAGATAGGGTGGTCTGAGGAAAGATACAGGAGGAAATCAGGCTTGGAGGGCCTGTGCGACCTTTCTCGTGGAGAGGACGTCAAAGACTCGATGCCTGTTGTGATTCTCTCTCAGTCGTCTTCATAACCATGGCCTTGGTATGACAGAGCTTCCAGCAGAACTGAAGCTAAGATGGAAAGAACCCACATCATCATTGGAGCCTGGTTTTCTGAGGCCCCTGTAGACAGAGCTTGACTCTCCTGAGTAACCATCAATGATTTTCATATGGAACCCAAAGTTCTGCCTCCCAGACTCCCCATCTTTCTCAGCCTCCAGCAGTTTGCAGTAGGTGGTGATCTCAGCACCTGTAACCAGCTTGAAGCTCACAAGCTCACAGTCCTCATGCAGCGTCTGGATAATGACCTGCTTGACCTGTTGTACAATAGCCTCTGGCTTGGTCAGATAGGCCTTGCCATCCTTAATGACCAGCTCCCCACACCCTGCTTGGCATCAGTAATGGAAGCCTGCAGACATGGCCTTGGAGGGCCTTGATCTCTGCCTGCAAATGGACGATGATTTCATCTTGGAGGACTCTCAAATCACCCTGTGCTTCCCAGCCAGTAACTGTTGATCCTAGTACTTGATCCACTACACACAGTCAGCCTCAACCTCAATCTCTGTTGGGATCTCCTCACCCAGGGCCTGGACTTTGACATGATGGCATCCATGTTCAGGTAGCAGCTGTTGTCTGTGGACAAAACCACAGTCATCTCCAGGCTCTGGGATCATAGCACATGGATCTCCTCTAAGTGGGTCTGCATGAGGAAACCCATTAGTGTTTTGGGGCCCGACTCCAGTTCCATTTTGTTTGGGCAGGCCTCATCCTCACCTTTCTTGATGGGGACAAATTTATTCTCCATCTCTGGTTGATCTCATCCTTCTGCTAATTAGAGTTTTCTAAGCCAGAATGTTGCCAAGCTCCACCTCCATCTTCAGCTTCTTCGGGCCCAAGGAGTTCAACTACCACCTATTGATGTAGCTTGTATTTTGGCTATCTATATTGCTGCAAGCCACTTTGTTCTGCTGCAGGATGTCCCTACCTGCTTTCTAGGATCTTGTTCTGTTGCTGAAAGAACCACACCTCGAGGGCAAAGGAGGTGAACTTCTCGTTGAGGGCTTGATCTTTCCCTTTCCCAAGTGTGCATGGCCTAGATATTGGAGTCCACCTCTAGCTCCAAAGGGCACAGGAACTTCTGGTTCACCATGACCACCCCACATACTGGCCCTGACATAGCCACTATCCATTCCCATGCTGGTGTTCAAGCTCCTTCAGAAGCTCGTGTCCACCTAGAGAAGCTGATGAGTTTACCAGGCACACTCATGTAGGGGTTGGAGACCCTGGGACCAAAGGTAAATACATTGTAGGACTTGGGCCACCTTGACGGTGGAGGTTGGAGTGAAAGAGGCAGGCTGAAGCTGGAGATCTGAGAAGTAGGCAAGTATCTGCTTCAAACCTGTTGGAAATCACTTCTAAGTGTGTCCATAGGTGTGCCCCTTGATCCTTATGAGTCATTTTCCATAGACCATTGTGCCTGCATGAACTAATATAATACAACCCGTTCTCCTGACCTTTAAAGCTGCATAAGGACCAGGCCTGGGTTTATGATGACCATGTCAAAAGCTCATGCCTTCAGAGGTGCAGACCCACCCATCAATTAACATTCTCCCTCATCCATACCTCTGCGCCCCTTAACACTGAAAAAGCAGACTAGAGTTTGCCTAGTGTTCAAAAACACAGAGAAGGTACAGCAGGAGCTCCGTAGAGTAAGCCATGCAGTGACTTCCTTGAATTTAACCCATTCTTTCAGCTGGCATCACTGAGCAACCAAATCATGTGCTGACCTCTAGCTTAGGTCCTTGTAAAAATGGGATGTGCCCTTGACCAATTCATACTCTAGAATGTTCTTGAACAAACGGAGGTTGTAACTATTTGAAGAAATGGTTGGGTCTCTGTCTTGTTTATTTATATCCTTTCTGGGATCCACCAAACACAAATGCCAAAGTGAGAGACGGTGGGTACCGTCAGGCGTGAGGACATGTTGGTCAACTTTCTGCCATGTGACTACCAGAGATCGTCACCACCTTAAAGGAGGAGAGGCTTGTGTTGTCTCAGCGTCAGAGGTCTCAACCCATGATCAGTTGGCTATATTACTTTGGTGCCTGATCATACATAGCCTCATGCCAAGAGCGAGTGGGGAACCAAAGCTACATAGTCCACTACGGCTGTGAAACAAGTAAAAATCAGCACAAGGGTCTGTGTTCCCACAATCTCCTTTAAGGGCTTACTCCCAATGGGCTCCTTTCACTGGTCACATTTCTTAGAGGGCTACTACCTCATAATAATGTCTAGCCTAGTGACCGGACCTCTTAACACATGGCCTTTGAGGATGCTTAAGACCCGAGGCTCAGCTGCAGACATATATGCATGTACGCATCCTGAGGCCCTTAAAGCCCTGGACAAATTCACCCCAGCCTTTTGCTGGCTTACTATGGTGTGGTTCCTGAGAGGTAAGTTCAGGATATGACAAGAGAGAAGCGTCACCCTGCTGTCTGATCTACACAACTGTGTTATTGAGTCCTTTGTTTGCAAAATGTGCATATTTAACTCGTCAATCCATTCACTTTCTTGACAACTGTTTATTGAGAGCCTGGCTGTGCCAAGAATTGTTCTAAGTTCTAGGAATGAGTGGGCACCACTGATTCACAGGGTTCCCATCAATCTCAACACAGCTTCAGCTTCACCTCATAAAGCAGGCCATACCCTGCTACAGGGACCCTCAGACTTCAGTTCTGCATTACCTATCAGCTGAAATAAAATGTTATTGCCACGTAACTTGCAAACAAACTGTGTGCATAAATTTACAAGATTGCAGCTGAATATTCTGTTGTAACCAATACCCAGATCAATAAGCTAATGCTACCAGCACCCCAGAAGCCTCTCTCAGAACCCTATCCTCACCTCCCAATCAGGGTCACTACTCTCCTGCCTTGTGGCAGCACTGAGTTAACTGTTTCATATTTCCATAAATGGAAACATAACGATTTTATCTTTAGGCATTTATAGCATGCTGTCTGGGTATTGTTTTTTATAATTTTTTTGTCTCTTCAGAGACCAAAGCTGAATTCCCTAAGTAACTTCTGGCAGAGGAGACCTGGGAGCAAATACATTAAACTTAATGTACCTGGATCATTCAGTTGACCTGAGCCCAGGAAGGTGCAGATTTAAGAGTTTACTGTGAACTTGACTGAAGTGAGGATTCCATTTTCTACTCTAATCAACATTCCAAAAGATGCATGAGTGTGTGAGTGTGTGTGTGTGTGAGAAAGTGTATGAGTGTATTTGTAAGTATACATGAGAGTATGCGTGAGTGTGTGTGTGTGTGTGTGTGAGTGTGTGTGTGTGTGTGTAGGAGTATATTGTAAGTATACCTATGCATGCATGGGGGGAGGGTATGAGTGTATTTGTAAGTATACATGTGAGTGTGTGTGAGAGTGTATCAATGTATTTATAAGTATACATGTGTGTGTGTGTAGGTGAGTGTGTGTATGAGTGTATTATAAGTATACCTGTGTGTGTGAGAGTGTATTGTAAGTATACCTGTGTGTGTGTGAGAGAGAGAGAGAGAGAGAGAGAGAGTGTATGAGTGTATTTGTAAGTATACGTGTGAGTGTGTGTGAGAGTGTATCAATGTATTTATAAGTATACATGTGTGTGAGTGTGTATGTGTGTGAGTGTGTGTATGAATGTATTGTAAGTATACCTGTGCGTGCATGTGTGTGTGAGAGTATATGAATGTATTTGTAAGTATACGTGTGAGTGTGTGTGTGTGTATGTGTGTGAAATTTTTCTGTGTCAACTTATCAATATCTAAATTAGCCTGAATTTCTGAAGCAGTGCATGAATGCAAGCATAAGCCCCATCTTAATCACAAAATGTAGGTTCTCCAGACTGGAATTGACATGTTGTTGCCCTTCAAGGTAGCTAACCACATAGCTTCTTTCTGGTAGCATCATTGATTGATAGAGGATCCTACCAATCCTATCAGTGGCCATGTGGCAGGAAGGTCCCTTCCTCCCTAGCCTAGGAAATTCTGAGCTACCAAAACAACGATTTTTATGCCTGCGACCAACTGTACTTCTTTTTGTTTGTTCAAAAGAGAACTGCTATTAACTCTGTAAACCCAGGCAAGTGGCATGCCACTCTTCTGAGAATATTTTTTTTATATCAATTACCTTCACTTTCAGTCTTGTTAGAAGCTTTCTTCATCCCTGGTATTCTGGCTGGCACTGACCTTCATTGTGTCTTCTGAGACACAGGGAAAGAAGGCTTCGAAAGGCAGCTTCCTAACAGAGCCATTCTGGGAAACATTGACCGAGAAAATGGCCCTGGTATTCACTGTGATTCCCACCTCCGAATAGCCACAAACAAACCTGTGAAATCACCACGGAACAAGTTCCTCACAGGGCCTATAGGGAGCAGGAAGGCAGTGAGCACACAACAGACACTGCAGCCAGGAGGCCAGCAGCTTCTAGCTATGGAGACAGAGCTTGGGCTCTACCCCTCCTTGGAGTCCCATCCAAGGTCCTCTGCTCACTGTTCCAATTGTTACTTTCATTGTTGCCAGCTTATTGTTAGACCCTGAACCAAACATCTCACGTTCTAGATCAGTTATCCATCTGCTGGCTCTCCCTTACTAACCCATTTAGGACTTTATTTATGACAACCAAGACATTGAGACTGTCGCTTCAAGATTCACGTTGTTACTTCTGACTCTGCCTCCTGCTTTTGCTGGACACCGTACTCCTTTCCATCATTCGTAAGGAGACAGATGGTAAGGATGTCTTGATAGGAACACCAGAGACCAGACTAGATCTCCAGCATGTCCCTTCATCTTTTCTTGCTTCCCTTGGCTACAGTTGCACTGGTTTACCTACTGGATAAACTGGTGCAGTGTGGCAAGTCATGGGACAGATTCAGAAACATGTAGACTTCTCAATCGCTGTAGTTAAGAAGTTGATCGTTAGGAGTTTGTTCATGCCGAAGAGTGGTCTGCCCATCTTCCTTTGTTGCCGCGGCAGCAACTAACAGCTTCTCCAATTGGGGACAAGGACTTTCTGCAATTTAAACAAAGACAACTGGAAAAGTATGTTTTCTTGACCCTCTGCAGGAAATCCTGCTCAACACAGACAAGAAAGAACATTTCCTGAACTTCCAGTAGCTCTGTGTGTTTGCAAGGGGGGGCTTGAGTTAATCCAAAAAAGATATCCACGTTCTCTGGACAAGAAAGCTGGAGGGCTAGAGAGATGACTCAGTTGAGAAAGTGTTTGCTGCACAGGCCCAGAGACCTGAGTTCAGGTCCCTATCACCCACTTAAAGCCGGGCACAGTGCCCAGGGTCTGTAACCTCAGAGCCACGAAGCTCGGAGCCAGGCAGATCCCCAGAGATGAATGGCCAAGCAGCCTAAATTAATGAGCTAGTTGTAGATTCACTGAGACAGCCTGCCTTTAGAAAATGTGAAGAGTGACAAAAGGAGCAAGATCTTGTTGACTTTCGCCCTCCACATGTATGCATACACACATGTGAAGGGAGGCACGCCAAATGAAGGGAACACAAATAAAATACAGAAGAGGGTATAATAAGGGGTTCTTTGTTTAAGTGGAGACTCACAGATCACAACAGGGAACAGGAACAGGTGTGAGAGCAGAGAAAGAGAGAGAGAGAAAGCAAGCGGCAGGTGTGCACCTTTTGGTACCCAAAGCCACGCTCAACCTGTCCAGCCTCTCAAAGGCCATTGGCAGAAGGAGGTTCCCCATCACCTCCCCCTTTTGTCTAAATAAGAGAGTTCCAAACACAAAACAAAACTCTATACAATAAATACAGATATCAAGTATAAAACATAGAATTAAAACCAACATAAACAATATTAAGCAAGGGACATATGCTAAATGTTTCAATAATTATTCTATCTTAAGGAGTCTAAGTCTTGTATTAGAAATGGCTTGGCTAAGTCATAAGAGGAAAGTAACTATGACTATCTAGTCTTTAAACCCATCAACAACCTGAGAAAGAAGATAATATTACTTAAGTAGGCAGGAAGTACAATTGAGCAACTTCCAAAATATGCGTAGATGAGAGAGACAACTGGCTACCTGTCAATCATCTTTCCCTTACTTATGTTTTATGATGGTTCAAAATCAAAAAAGACAACTGATGTGGGATGTCCTTCTGTATATGTGTTGCTTTTGTTGGTTGATGAACAAAGTGGTTTGGGGCAATGGTTTAACACAGCAAAGCCAGGCTGGAAGAGCTATATAGAGAACGTAGGTGGGGTCAGAGAGATGTCATGTAGCTGCCGAAGGAGAAAGAAGCCAGAAAACCTTACCAGTAGGCTACAGCTTTGTGGTGATATGTGCATTAATAGAAATGGGTTAATTTAAGATATAAGAGTTAGTTAATAAGAAACCTAAGCTAATTGGCCAAGCAATGTAATTACTATAATTTCTGTGTGATTATTCAGGTCTGGGTGACTGGAAAACAAACAGTCTCCACCTACAGACAACTGTGACGAAATACACACATCTCTCTGACACCATAAGAAGGGGGGGGGAAGTGGAGGAAGAAGAGTGAGTGAAGGAGGAAGAAAAGGAGGAGAAGGAGGAAGCAGAAGAAGAAGAGGGGGGAGGAAGGAAGAGGAGCAGGAGGAAGCAAGTAGTTGGTGTCACACAGATGCAGGAATTCTTTTACTGAGGTGGAGGAAACCCAGGGCCTCATGAAGGCTTAGCGTGTTGTACCAGATAGATTTTTATCAACTTGGCATAAACTACAGTCACTGAGAGGAGGGAACCTCAACTGAGAAAATGCTTTCATAAGATTTGGCTCTAGGCAAGCCTGTGGGGGCATTTTCCTGATTAATAATGGACACAGGAGGGCCCAGACCCTTGTGAGTGGTGCTACCTTCATGCAGGAGGTCCTGGAGTGTATGGGAAACCAAACTGAACGAGTCCCAAGGAGCAAGCTGGCAAGCAACATTCATCCACAGCCTCTGCGTCAGTTCTGTCCCAGGTTCCTGGCTTGAGTCCTTTCCTTGTTCTTCAATGAGGGACTGTGGGGTGGAAGTTAAGATGAAATAAACCCTTTCCTCCCCAGGTTACTTCTGGTCATGGTGTTTCCTTACAACAGGTAATAGGAGAGATAAAACACACATGCATGAATATCTCTCATGCAAATGGAAATGTGCCGATTACACTCTGAATTACACTATAACCTATAGCATTTTAAAACTGGGAACAGTCACCCCATGTCTTAATACAAAGGGAAGAAAAACCCCTACACGTGGTTATTGTTAGTGCAAAATGGAATAGAAGATGATTCTATGGTCAGAGTGTTCCGTGGGTTGTATAATAACCATCAAGAAGCCTGAAATTTAAATGGCTATGGTTCCAGCAAATTTAAATGGTGAGGGAATTAGCACGCCTAGATGAGGGTTGGGAAAAACAAGAGGAAATAGAGATGTTTCATTTTATAAATAACAGCAGGAAAGAGTTGTTGATTCAGAAGGGCGAATGAATGCGTCATTTCAGCAGAGTGCCAACCGACAAATGCATTCTTTCTGCATGTCACAGGGGTGACTTGGGGAGGGGCTTGTCCCTGGTACCCACTCTCGACGCACTCCTGCAGCTTTTCAGGGGATGGGTGCTTCGCTGAGGTTTACATGGTCCTTCCTAGAGACAAGAGGACTGAGTATGTAGGAGGCCCCTCCTTTGCTTTCAGTGGGGTTATCACACTTGGTGTGGGTCCTTCAGTAGCTCTTAAATTTCATCATGGTGCAAAGCTTGACTTCCACAATGAATTGAAAAGTCCCTCAAGGGATGAAAATCTCAGAACTTGTAGGTTCAAAGATTACCCTGTGAGTCTCAGCTACCACTGCTTCACCTTCCTCTTGCATGGTTTCTGTGCATGGGGCCCATTTATAAAAGAGAGAGGGCTTGGGGGGTCTTTCCTCATGCAGCCTTCCTTCAAGGCCATTTCCTGTTCCTCTGCTGCCTTTGGTTTCATTATTTATCCTGCCATTTTTATACCTAAAAAGTCCTCCTTCATCCCAAGACCAAACTCTCCTTTAATTTTGGTTATTTTTAAAGAGCTAATTCTGTTCTAGTTTGCCAAGGTTTGCCCCTTCCTGATGCTGAGGTTAGCCCATTCAAGATGTCTGTTATATTGCCATGTAGAGGGTTTAGCTTTATTGCTCATATTTGTTGGTGAAACCAAATCAATCTCTCTCCCTCCTTCCTTCCCCTCACATCTGCCCCCTTCCTCCCTCTCTCTTCTTCTAGTTTAAAAATGACTATCAAGAATTTTGAACTAATTACTCTAAGTCAGTTAAGAGATTGGACACCCCATCTAACATTTGTTTCCTTTTTTTGCTTTTTAAATTAATGGAAATTAAAGTAACATTTAGATCAGAAAAATATAAATTCTTGTCATTTAAGTAATACCGTAACTAAGATCCCAGTAACAACTTTCCACATTCACACAGCCTAATTTTTACATTTTAATTGATTGGTTTTTGAATGTCTATTTTTATTTTTAATTTTGGACCACAATTCAGCTCTCGGAGTGTATATTATTCCTCAAATTTGTGTTAAGGAAATGACTTGACAGGAAGACAAACTTAAGTTTCAAATTCGAACCTTAAAATATTTTTGAACAATTTAACCCAGAAATTTGAGGCGTTAAAGATTACTATGCAGGAGCCATAAAATATTGAAAGAAATACAGTTTTTGAATATGCAGATTGCTACCATGAAATAGTAAAAGGGAAGTGGCAAAAAATAGCTGTGGGAAATGGCACACTGTGGAAACATCTGAACTGAGCTTGTCGGAGACCCACACAAGCAGGCCAGGACTGCAAGTTCTTTGTCACTTTCATTGAGATGTGGTCTAGTAGCCTTCCCTTAGAATGTAGGTTGGCCTTACCGACTGAATTCTACCGACGGGAATAAGACAGAGCCTGTACGTGGTACCTCCCAGAACTCAGGAGGTTGAGGCATGAGGATCACGGATTTAGGATCAGCCTGGAGTGAGAAGGCCAATGCAGCTTCTACCTGGCTCTCTCATCTTGGATACGTATCCTGGGAATCCAGTAGACATGATGGGAGGAAGCCCAACTCACACACAGATGCTGTGTGTAGGTGATCCTGGGGAGACTTGTGCTCCCAGCTTTAAACTTCATGTTGGGTTTACTTGAATGGAGAGTGATGCTTAGATACTCAGACACACAAAGGACTCTGGGAAAGGAGGACATTTTTCTGCTTGCAGATCTCAGAAGATATGCCACATCATGGGGATTGCACAAGGGTGCATCTGTGTGGGTCAGAAAGCAAAGATACAGAGATGGAGAAAAGACCTTTAGTGTGATTTTGTCTAGAAGCATCATGGGAGTCTTAGACTTAGCCTCTTAAGTTTGGCTTCTTTGTGTAATTTAAGTGGCTTTAGAAAATAAAAACTATTTTAGTTGTCTGGTGCCTGCTTCTATGGTGATGATGGCAGGTAGACAGTGGTCCAGTCCAAGGGAACCTAATAAAGGGGGTGATTGGAGAAAGGACCTTCAATGGTTGACTTGCATCTCGAATCTACCAACCCTACGAGGAATGTTCCTTCAGGCTCAGTGAAATCCCAGGTATCACAGGCTTCACAATAAAAGATGCTGACAGGCAAGGCCAACTACTAGATATGTTACTGAAGTAGCCTTTAGAGGACAGAAGCCTCAGCTGCTGTTGTCTCAACAAGAGCTGAATACTTGAGATGTGCTGATCTTCCAAGCCCAGCACAGGCCATGATAAAGGGAAATGATTACGGGCAGTATCTTAGATAACCAGACCACTCTGTGTGTGATAGACAGCTTTTATCATTATAATAAAATCCCCGAGATAACCAATTTATACAGAGGAAAGGCATGTTCGGCTCATGTTTTAAGAGGTTTCATTCCGTGAATGATTGACACCCATTGCTTTAGTCTGTAGCACATTCTGATGGAGGAGAAAGAGAGGGGGGGGGGTTTCTATACTTTTTGAGTCTGTATCTCAATGATTCAAAATCTATTCACTCCTACTCCAGGCTCCAGTCCTTAAATATCACCTTCCTTGTCACCTTCCAATGACACCAGGTTGAGGACTAAGCCTTTATATAGCACAAGGGCCTTTGGGGAACATTCAAGCCCAATTTATACTCAAGGGATTGACATTATTGCAGAAATCACTTTCATGTGCTAATACCTAAAACATCTTAAAAAGTGAATATACATGACTAATACCACACATATAAGACAGTCTCCCAGCTGACATCCTTGTAGCAGCTTCATTATGACATTTCTAGAGTGCTTTAAGCACAGAGAAGGTCCTGCAAGTCATAATGTCTATTTGAAGCAAATTGCCCTCATCAGCTGCTATGTAAATAAAGATGCACATCTTCGCTAAGAGCTATTAAATCTGAGAACAGAGAGACTGACAACACTAAAATTACAGAGCAGCACCTGATGAGGCTCCTTCCTGGAGGGCATCGTGGAATTATGTTTATAGGAGGCTAGAGGGTATTGAAGTGTCCTTGAAAGAATTTTAGGCTTCAAGCTTCATGCCTTGGTAAGGCTACCTCTATACCAAATTAAATGTGTGTGTGTGTATGTGTGTGTGTGTGTGTATGTGTGTGTGTGTGTGTATGTGTTCCCTATCCTAAAGAGTGGCCACAAGCCCCTGTATCAGTTACACTTAAGTTGTTGTTGTGATAAAACATCATGACCAAGCAACTTAGAGAAAGGAAGATTTTATTTTAGCTTACAGTTCCAGGGAGAGAGAGTCTGTAATGGTGGGAAGGTATGGAAGCAGGGGCCAGAGCAGGAAGCTGAGCAGTCACATCCTTAAGAGCATGCAGGAGACAGAGAGGTTGATCTAGAAGAAGGCCAAAGCTATACATTCTCCGAGTCCACCCCCCAGTGATGCTCTTCCTCCAGCAAGGCTCCGCCTCCTAAAGGTTCCATAACCTCCCCAAACAGCTCGGGACCAAGTGTTTGAAGGCATGAGCCTATGCTACAGCCCCACTGGACTGTCTGCTTCTTTGCAAGCTAATCTGCTGGCACCCAGGGGCCGGCTTCAGAGATGAACTCACCCGATTTCCCACCTAAGAAGAAGGCTCATTTCTGGAGCTTGTGATTATGGGGTAATGGCTGTGAAAAATGAGCAAGTCTTCAGAGGATGTGCTAGTTTGCTTTTCTGTTGTTGTGATAAACACCACAATCAAATGCAGCTTTATTTCACCTTACGGACCCTTGCTGAGTGAAGTTGTGGTGTGAAATGAACTCCAGCAGGGCAGGAACTTGAAGCAGAAATCTGGAGGAATGCTGCTTACTGACTTGCTCCCAGGCTCATGTTCAACTGTGTTTCTTATACAGGCCTGTCCCACCAGGGATGCCACCACCCATAATGGGCTGGGTCCTTCTACATCAATTACAATCGAGAAAATGCCCCATAGCCATGCCCACAGGCCAATCTGGTTCAGGAACTCAACCCACACCTGAGACCTCTCAGGTAACTCTGGGTTGTGTTAAGTTGGCAACTGAAGCTAGCTAGAAAAGAGGCTTTATGCAGTTATGACCCTCAACTTCCTGACCAGTGTCAGGAAAGGAGGCCCCCATCTTGGACAAAAGGGAGGGTCCACCCACATGCTTTCCTTCTGCCCTCCCTTAGTATCTGTGGGTGGGAGGACTTCACGCTGGCAGAGTGGTAATGATGCATGTCTCTCAGATACCTCTACCAGCTCCTGTGGTTCCTCCCTCTCCAGGTTGTAGTAGGAGCTGCAAGCAGGCCTGCTTTTCGTCCTACCCGGCTCCCACATGTAACCATTACACCTGAAATAACAACACACAAACTGTATTCATTTAAACACTGCCTGGCCCATTAGTTTCAGCCTCTTATTGGCTAATTCTCACATCTTGATTAACCCATTTCTATTAGTGTGTGTAGCACCACAAGCTGGTGTCTTACCAGGAAAGATTCAGTATGTCTGACCTGGTGGCTGGCTCCATCGCGTTTGAGTCACTTCCCTACTTCCCAGCATTTTGTTCTGTCTACTCCACCCACCTATGTTCTGTCCTATCAGGCCAAGCAGTTTTCTTTATTAATTAACCAATGAAACAACAGATAGATAGAAGACCCACCTACATCACCAGGTTCCCTATTTCACACCTAGGCCCTGTACCAGTCTTTCTGTGATATAAATAATTTTCTATTTATTTTGAAGAGAGGATAATACAGGACATTGCACATTCTATAGAACTCTCTACCCTGAGCTATGTACTTCTAACCCTGGCCTATAGACCCATATTTAAGAAAGGACTCCTGATGTCACCTCAGCCTCTAGAATCTAGAATTATGACACTATAGTGGAGAAAACTCAAAGTGAGAGTCAAGGAATTGGGAGAATCGGATAGCTGAGTCCAGATCCTTTTGAAATGGGGCCAGCCTGATCTCAGTATCTCATGAAGCCAACATCCTCTGTGGGATGACCCAAGTAGAAACTCCCAATTTTGTCATCTACCACATCAGAAAGCAACCACACCAAAGGGGTCCCATGAGAAACCCCAAACAACCCAGGCTGTTGCCAAGATTATAGGTTGCTCTCCACAAATGACAACCATGCCCTGCACAACTTAGTGAACATGGAGAAGTCAAGTTGGTGCCTACATAGAGCCTTTACCCTTATGGGCTAGCATCTTTGGTACAGGGAGGTACTCTGCATGCTGCCATAGGAGAAATATAAACACTAACTTAGCTGCAAACCCTTTGGTCTACAATGGTGTCCTGTCTGTGAGATAAGCTGGTACAAGGCAAAGCTTGGGGGAATAATCAAACAACACCTGACTTGACTGAAGGCCCACTTCAAGAGATGGAACCCATACCCGACATGGCTTGGGTGACCTGAGACTAGATAGCCCAGGGACCTAAAGCACATAGCAATGAAATGATTCCTAATGACATTCTGTTATACTCATAAATCAGTGTCTTGCCCAACCATCAGCAGAAAACCTTCCTCCTGCAGTAGACGGGAACAAATACAGAGACCCACAGGCAGACATTATGCAGAGATGAGAGACTTTGGAACACTCATCCCTAAATGAGATGTCTCTATGAAATCCCTCCCAGCAGTGATTAGAAACCCCTCAGAAGAGGAGGCAAAAAAAGTATAAGAGCCGGAGAGGATGGAGGACACCAAGCACACAAGGCCCTCTAAATCAGCATGGTCAAAGCTCACATGAATGCACAGAGATTGAGGCAACATGCCAGGGTCCATACCTGATGGAGTCCTAGACACATGGACCTATCTGTAACCCAGAAGCAATTTCCAATTCATAACCTGTTGCAAATGAAAATTTAACTTTCTCCAAGGGTTTCCCTGGAGAAACAAACTACTCTTAAGAGTTGACCACATGCCCAGCAGTAGATGACCAATAGGAAACAAATTCAAAGGCCTCTTTGGAAGTTTCTTGTCTCATACTGTTCTGTCAGGGCATATATATATATGTGTGTGTGTGTGTGTGTGTGTGTGTGTGTGTGTGTGTATGTATATATGTATATATACACATATATGTATGTATATATGTATATATATATGTTTTAGTTTTTAATTCTTATTAAATATATATCATTTATTTATTTATTTACTTACTTACTTACTCATTTACTTATTTATTTACCCCTCTCCTTTTTAACCCTACAGCTTCTTTGCATATATATTATGGTTCCAAGTTTAGTACTTTTCTGGAATTCCTGAGTGTATGAACAAGCAAGTCTCTGTGTCTATATCTGTTTCTTATGCCTTTTCTTGGGCTTTCCCCCTTTCTGTTTGTGTGTTTTGTCCTATTTTGAGGTGTTATTTTTTGTTTTATCTTTTTTATTATTAACCCATAGAAGATATATTGTTTTCTAATGAGAAATTACTGAATCCAGATGGGAGGGCATGTGGAGAGGAACTGGGAGGAGTAGCAGAATGGGAAGCCATAATCAGGATATTATATGGAAAATTATTTCCAATAAAAGGGAAAAAAACATGTTTCAAAACAACCAGAAAACAAAACAAGAACAACAAAACCCTACAACTCTCAACTTTTTAGGAAATGTAACTTTAAATGCCACAAACCAGAGGTTGAAGTCACTATTGTTCAAATTCTAAGATTCTATCACTAACATGTCAGGAAGTGGTTTACTCATGGATTTTCAAAAGAAAACCTCAAATTATCTATGACGGAAAACGGTTTGGAAACATAGAAAAGAAGCCTCCTTCAGTAGAGGCCTCAAACTCCTCTCCATTTTGAGATTCACACCCTCCCATATCCTGTTGGTACACTACCAGGTCCTCACTGTGGACAGAAGAAATGAACAGACAGGGTAGAGAAAGATGCTGTGCCTTTGAAAGGCAGAGGAGTTACTTAGACACCCAACCAAAGAAACTTAGGATGATTGATGCTTGTTTTAACCCAAATGTTGGGATGAAGTCTTTGAGGCAGGATCTCCACTACCAATTGACAGCAGTGGTCAGTTGTGCCTGAGTTAGTCTGCTTTGCAACCAATAGCTCCCACCCCCCGCTGCACACACAACATCCTGCCAAAAGAATAATCTTCCCGTTGATTCAATTAAGCTGTTCAGAAATCGGTGTCTTGTTAGGTGGGGCCGATTTCTTCTCTGGGAAGCTTGTCAATCAGGATTCAAGACACTCTTTATTGTGTTATAGATTGGGGTTTGGTTGGAGGTGCAGAAAGTGTTCCAATGACTGCTTTCTTGTCTCTTAAGTTATGATTGCAACCTTTGCTACCTGTACAGATATTTGGAAAATGTTCTTTCATGTTATTATAGCTGTTCATTATGAGCGCAGCAGAGGCTAAAATGCAATCTTCCAAAGACTAATTTCTTTCTATATTAAATGTGAATATATCTAAAATAACTCATTTAAATACTCAATAACACTATAAAAATCCAGACTTACAAATGCATACAGAATCATTGGCTGTAAAGTGTCCAGTCAGCCGAATAAGTGTGTGGTGAGCCCGTTTCTCTCTCAGCACCCTCCAAACAAACACTCTTAAAGGAGGAAGACAGGAAATTGAATAAGTACAAAGTCCTGACCTATATCTTGCTTTTTTAAGGCTCAGCTACACAGGGCATTGAGATTGTATTTGTTTATTGTTCTAGTTGGGTGGGTTTTGTTTTGTTTTGACTTGTTTGCTTGTTTGTCAACTTGATATAACTAGGGTCATCTGGAAAGAGAGAATTCAACTGCGAAAATGCTGCTGTCAGATTGACCTGTAGGCAAGTCTTCAGGGTGTTTTCTAGATCGATAATTGATGATTGGTGGGGAAGGGCTCACTCACTGTGGGCAGTGACACCCCTCAGCAGCAAGTCCTGGGTTCTAGAAGAAAGCAGGCTGAGCAAGCCCCGGGGAGCAAGCATAAACAGCGCTCCTCTATGGTCTCTACATAGCTCTTGCCTCCAGGTTTCTGCCTTGAGTTCCTGCCCTGACTTCCTTTGTGATGGGACTGTAGATCATAAGATGAAATAAACTCTTTCCTCCCCAGTTGCTTTTGTCACTGCCTTTATCATGGCAATAGAAAGAGACCGTAACTAAGACAATTATATACAAAGGTATGGAGCAATGTCAGATATTAGTAATAAACGCATATGTATAATAATGTTCCTGACCATTAACGAAAGGGGGAATGTTAAATCAAGAAGTTCTGTGGTGGACCAAGATGATGGCTCAGTGGGTAAATGTGCTTGCTGTTAGGCCTGGGGACCAGAGTTAAATCCTTAGAACGCTATGCAAGTGGTTCTCAGCTCTCCACACATGCCTTGTGGACTGACATGCCTGTACACATACATACACACACTAAATAAATACATAAAAAATTAAGAGAAAAGTTGTGTTATTTTTTTAGCCCTTCTTTAGTGCTCCTCTTTGGCGTTGCTGTGTGAGTTCATGGAAGCTTCTTTAACCACTCTGCCTCACTTCCCTTGTTTCCAAAAGATGAACACTAATTGAACCTATCTCATTCGAATCAAGAGGCTAATGCTCACGCCAGCAGCACATATACTAAAATTAGAACCAAATGGCTAATGCAAGTCAATAGGTCTAAAGTGCTTAGAACGCCTGACGTATAATGACCTCATCTGTCTTTTTTTTTAAGTTGAAAACAACAACAAAAGATCTGAAGAGATAGCTCAGTTGGTAAAGTACTTGCTGAGTTTGATCCACAGAAGCCAAATTGTTTTTGTTTTTTTTAAAAAAAAAAAAAGTCAGGCATGTTGGTCTGCATTTGTGATCCTGGGGAAGCAGAAGCACGTGGAAATAAACAGATGATGAAAAGTGTCAAAGTTGTCCTTCATATGATGCAGACTCACACACACACAAACACACTCTATCACACGTTGTTGCTGTTGTTTAGTGATAGAATTATTTCAGAGTAATCATGGGGAACAGTGACTGTCACGAAGCTGAGGCTGAAGTCCTTTAAACACATGTGCAAGGCTTTTGAAGAGCTAGAAGTGAGGTTCACTTTGGTCATAACTTTGGGAACTCAGAATGAGAACTACTGGCTTCTCACTCGGTAAAGTGGCCATTGGAAGCATTGGAGTAGACAATCTATCCCTCCTTTTATTTCAATGAAGTAAGTATCTGTGCTTGTCCCTTCTGTTGTTACGACATCAACGTTGGACTATCTCCAACCTATGGCAAAAATGGAAGTTTAAGTGGTTCGGTGAAGCATTAGCGAATCGAGAACAACATTCATTGAAAATCAAAACAATTTGGCTGGGAAGAAATCTCTGGGATGTATCCGACACAGAGTGGCATAGGGTAAGTTGTGGGGACTTTGCTGTGAGTTCCCTTTCAGCCTAGAGTGATGGGAAACTCTCACTCTCAAGTTAGCCTCAATGCTTCCTGTAGTTTCATACAAAATACACTTTTTTTTCTCTTATCGCTCTTTACTTTGTAGGCTCGAATATGTCAAACCATCTTGGCAGTCCCGGGACAAACTGTAAGTGCTCACCACAGAGTTAGGTTCAATAAATATTTCCTGTGTCTCCCAAAGCCTGATCAGTAGGAATTACACACATATTTATTATCAAGCCAAATGCCCTGCACGTATTACCTCCTTAAATGAACCGGGGTATAGGATTCCTGCCTCTGAGGCTCTGGCAACTCAGAGAGGGGGAACAGACAGGTATCCATGACACCATGTGAGAGACTGGGCATGACAAGAATTTTAGTGACTATCACTCACATAAGAAGGATATCTTCACATAGCACGGCTTCATCTTCGGGAGCCTATGCTCACCTTCATTGAATGATGCAGAGAACAATCGCACAGGGCATGTGAGCTCAGGTCTGTCTACCTGAGTTCCATCATCTCCCTAAGACAAATATTGAACCCCTCTCCCCTGGCACATGCTTAGTTTCCACTGCCAACTTCCTCATTTTTGCTTTGGTTGTTTGAATATAGCCTGGATATGTAGCCCAGGTTGGCCTCAAACCCATTGTCTACCTCAGTTTCCCAAATGCTGAGGTTAGAGGTATGGTCTACCATGCTCAGCTCAACCAACCTCTTCATTTTCTTCATGTTTCAGTCTCCTGCTAGCCGTGGTTTCTACCCACCCCTGCCATCCCACGCCAACTGCTTATGGGCTGGCAGAGATGGCAGCGAGTGAAGGAATCGGTGGGGTTTTCTCTAGAAATGGGTCAGGGATTGTGTGGAGGGTCTACCAAAGTCCTAAATGGATTCATGTCTTAGAAACTCCCCATTCTCTAAGGAGAAGGTAGCAGAGTTCTGAGAGGCTCTCATCCATCAGTTCAACAGAAACATGCTGCTAATCTTTACCAGCTGTGTGGCCGGGCCTCCACTCCTCCAGATGTGGACACTGCTGCAGAATCGAATCCTAACGGGGCTTTTCTAGGGTCATGTGCAGCCCAGCAGGGATTAAAAGCCACAGACTTGGAATTTCTCAAGGATTGCTTAGGCTGTCATCCGTCTCCCGTGCAGGCATGTAGGGAGGGCTAGCTGTCTCTTTTGACACAGTATGAATATGTGTCACGTGTTTCTAACCCACCATGCCGAGGCCACATTGTACAGAATTTGAACTGTGCGCTCGCCCCCACGAAACACAGCGGAAACCTTCCTCTGGAGGAGGCAGACTCCAGAAGCTGACTCCAAGATCAAGGAAGACACAGCAGGCTGGGTGGGTGCTCTGAGCTTTGCTTACATTGCAAAGCATGCGAGGAGCCCAGAGTCCTAAGGAGGAGCCCACAGGTAGGGATTCAGCTCAAAGCCCCGCCTCCTCTCTAGGCCGGCTTCCATACTCTGCCGTAGGAATGGAACTGCGCCCACTTGCTCGAGGCCAGCGCTTTGACATTTCAAAACCAACTCCTCTTCAGTATGACTAACCCAAGATCTATATATGTGAAAGTAAACTGGCTCCCATATCTTTGGAAAGCCCACACTTAGGAGAAAATGGTAAATAGACCTCCTTTCTCCTTTAGCCGAGGATGCCGGGAGCCAGGCAACATCCCAGATTCTAACTTCTGCTTGCTTTCCCACAAAGCAAGTGGGAATGGTCTTAGGCTTTAGTTTGCATTTTGGCCTAAGTCAGTATTCCTCTCTGTAGAATCATGCAGCACTTTCTAGAATTCTCACACTTAGTAGGTACTTCCCAGTGGTCAAGTTCCCACATCCTTTGTGTAGACAGTCACCTGGAATAGAAAAAGCTCCTTCAAGCACAAAATCGAAGGTGTGAAGGAGTCCTGGAACCCCTTACACACCCTGACTCTGACTGGAAATTGTGTCACTTCCTGTTACTAAAAGGAAGTTTTTTTTGTTGTTGTTGTTTTTTTTGTTGTTGTTGTTGTTTTATGGTTTTTCGAGACAGGGTTTCTCTGTAGCTTTGGAGCCTGTCCCGGAACTAGCTCTTGTAGACCAGGCTGACCTCAAACTCCCAGAGATCCGCCTGCCTCTGCCTCTGCCTCCCGAGTGCTGGGATTAAAGGAGTGCGCCACCACCTCCCGGCACTAAAATACGGGAGTCTCAGAACAACTGATTACAGATTCCATCTTAATCTTAACCTTTTTTGTTTGTTTGTTTGCTTGTTTGAGACAGGGTTTCACTGTAGCTTTGGAGCCTGTCCTGGCCCCAGAGTTTAAGTGGATTGCTTGTGATCACCCAGCAAATATAGATATAGATATGTATATATGTGCATGCCAGATAGTTTTATGTCAACTTAGTTTATGACACAAGCTAGAGTCATCAGAAAAAATGGAATATCAATTAAGAAAATTCCTTCATAAGATCAACCTGTAGGCAAGCCTGTAAGGCATTTTCTTAATTAGTGGTTGATGGAGGGAGGGCCTAGTCCATTGTGGGGGTGCCATCCCTGGGCTAATGGTCCTTGGTGCTATAAGAAAGCAGGCTTAGCCAGTTGGTGGTGGCACATTCCTTTAATCCCAGCACTCAGGAGGCAGAGGCAGCAGACCTCTATGAGTTTGAGGCCAGCATAGTCTATAAAATGAGTTCCAGGACAGCCAGGGCTACACAGAGAAACCCTGTCTCAAAAAAACCCAATAAATAAATAAATAAAAAGGAAAAAGAAAGGAAGGAAGAGAGAGAGAGCAGGTTAAACAAGTCCCAGTGAACAAGTCAATAACCAGCACCCTTCTATGGCCTCTGCATCAGCTCTTGCCTCCAGAATCCTGTTCTGTTTGCGTTTCTGTCCTGAATTCCTTCAATGATGAACAGTGATATGGAAGTATAAACCAAAACACCCTCTCCTTCCCAACTTGCTTTGGCCGTGGTGTTTCATCACAGTAAAAGAAGCCCTAACTAAGACAAATTGGTACCAAGATATTGGGGTCTTGCTGTGACAGACCTGACCGTGTTGTTTTAGGGAGGACTGTGGAAGAACTTTGGAAGTTTGGGTTAGAAAAGCCACTGAGTGTTGAGAGCTCAGTGAGCTGTTCGGTGGGGGCCTGGAAGACAAGAATGTCAAGAGGAGAGCAAATGGTGGAGGCCTGGTGTGTGGAGTTTCAGAGAGAAGCAAAGACTCTACCTGGCCTTTCGTGTGAAGAGTCTGGCCAGCTGGAGCTGAAGAATCAGCAGCGGTTAAGAAGAGACCAACATCACTGAGGTAAAATCTTCTGGGAAGTGTTTCTTCAGGGTCAGCACTCAGAAGCCGTGTTCCAAAGGTGGTCCAGGTTGTCCCTCCTGCTGGCAGTTGAATTTGGTAGTGTAAGGGTCACTCAGAAGCTACTGGTTTGGGGGCATGAAGTCGTGGGAAGAAGCTGAGGCTTGGCCCTGTAAGATGCCAATGAGTTCATTGGTGAGGGTGCAGCCTCAGCAGCATTTGAGACACGGCACCGTGGAGAAAGCCCAGGAGAGGATATGGGTGGACGTGCAGTTCAGCTGCAGCAGAAGACCCCAGCTTTTTGGAGATGCCAGTGGCATGGGTTGAGCCAAGAACAGCAGTGACGTGGAGGGGAGCCAGCCTGGACTGTGTGTGCTGAAGAGGGTGGAGCTGGAGAAGTGACCAAAACCCAAGCCCCTGGGAGGAACCCAGAAAATTGTGAATCCCAGTGAATGAACCCCAGACGTTGGACATGGAGTTATTTATTTGTCGGATTTTGGTTTGATTGTGACTGTATCCTGGTTCTTCCCTCTTGAAAGAAGTAAATATTTAATTTAGTTTTGGTTTTACAGGAGTCTACAGGTGAGAGACTTTGAACTTGAAAAGACTAGATTTTATAAGAGGTTTGCTATCAAAGAGGCTGAACTTTTAATGTGTTTGAATTTGTAAAGACTGGGATTTTTAAAGTTTTATTTATATTTTAATATGAAATATTGTGGATGAATGAGAAAGAAAAGATTGTGACTTCATGGTGATATGTTTGTGTGTCAGGTCGACAAGGTGTCAATTATGCCAGATAGTCTTATGTCAACTTGGCAGAAGCTAGGATTGTCTGAGAGAGGGGAACCTCAGTTAAGAAAATGCCTCCATAAGATTAGGCAGTAGGCAAGCTTGTAAGGCATTTTCTTACTTAGTAATTGATGGGGAAGGGCCCAGCCCATTGTGGGTGGGATCATCCCTGGGCTGGTGGTTCTGGATGCTGTAAGAAATCAGACTGGGCAAGCCATGGAAAGCAAGTCAGTGAGCAGCACCCCTCCATGGCCTCTGCATCATCTTCTGCCTCCAGGTTCCTGACTGAGTTCTTGTTTTGACTCCTTTGGTAATGGACAATGATATAGACGTATAAGCCAAATAAACCCTTTCCTCCCCTACTTGCTTTTTGATCATGGTGTTTCATTGCAGCAATGGAAATCCTAACCAAGACATATGTGTATGTGCATGTACGTGTATAAGTGTGAATCCTAGAGCAAACGGTCCTTATCACTGTAGCATGTTGATCCATGTGTGCTTGGACAGCATCCTAAGCACCACTTAAAGGAATTTGTTAAATATGTGTCTATTGCTTTAATTAATGAATTGATTAATTAAGTCAGTTATTCTTTGTTATCCAATGAAGAACTAGCGAGAACATTTAGATTTGGGATTGAACTTGGTGTTGAAGAGGTTCTCAGTGAGCAAAACAGACCCAGCCTTGGCTCTCAGAGAGTACGAGAGACAGATCTTGTCCAATCACACAAATAACTCCTGAATCACAATCTGAATGCACTATTCAAAGAGAAGCCCGGGGAGCCGGAGGGAGGTGAGCGTGAGAAGAGGTGCAGCCCTCATGGAGAAGGGTTGTGGAAAGGAGACGACCTTCAAGAGCAGTGTGAACACATGTCTGACTGCCGAATGTTCATAACCAGATGACAGCTTTGTCCTCCTACCCAAGCCCAGTGCAGCTGTCACTCAGAAGCTTCTGTTCTCACTTTCAGCATGGCAACATGGGATCACTACCTAAAGATGCTTGTTTAAAAATTCAGGCAAAAGTCAACTGTTTCTGCAATTGTTTAAGGCCCCAGATTTCTTTTCTCTCCTTGGTCTGTCATCTTCAGTCCCTGCCATTTATGTACCGCCGTCCACTGGCCAATGACACCTCTTAGGATTGTTGCAGTCACCTCCCTGCCTTTAGGATTCACAACTAACAGTCCACTCTGCTGTCAGCATGCTCTCCTGCAGAATATGGGCGTCTCCAAGCAGTTTCTATGCTTCCTTCGGTAGCCCCTGCTTATCCCTCAGGCTCGGTTAGGTCCTTTTAGGCAGAGGACCTCAGCCTCTCCTGTACGGCCTGCAGTGTGCCTCAGCAACTCCATTAGCCTCGGGTTAGGTGTAGAGAGAGAGCCAGACAGGCTAAAGCTTGGGGAAATACATGCATTATGGTAAGACACTGGTTGGTTATCACAAGAGTCAAAATCAGACAAGTCCAATAGAGGTCATGGAAGCAGTTAGCTGTACCTTGGAAGAGACTGAAGATTTCAGAGAATGAATGAAAAGCGAAGACACAGCAGGACTTAATGAAGGGGAATGGATAAGAGGCGAGGGTCTGTTGTACTGACGTTGTGCTGAAGATAAACAATCTCATGGTGTTTCACCACGATTACAGAAAATGTAAGTTCACAGGTATCTCCAGATCCTTAAGAAACTTCAATATACTTGCATGAGTTGGTGTGATAAAAAATTATATTTATTTTTTGATATATATATATATTAATATATAATATGAATTTTATACATAAAGATTGTGTGTGCATGTGTGTGTGCATGTGTGTGTGTGCGTGTTAAGACCAGAGAGTTGAGTCTCTCCATTCTTGCTGGTTCCAAGGATCAAATTCAAGTGCCAGGCTTGAACAGCCTGGAGCCATCTCACCCAAATTTGTTTTATTAAAGGGAAATTTTAATTTTTTTAAGATCTTAAGCCCAGAATATGTAGGGTTAAATATTAAAACCTGAAAATGAGGGCTAGGGAGATGACTCAGTGGTTAAGAGCACTGGTTGCTCTTTCAGAGGACCCAGGTTCAATTCCCAGTACCCACATGGCAGCTCACAACTGTAACTCCATTTCCAGGGGATCTGATACCCTCATACATGTAGACAAAACATCAAAGCACATTAAATAAAAATTAATTAAAATTTAAAAATCTGAAAAAATGAGTCAAAACAAAATACTAAGATTTTAAACTAAGTTCAGGAATAATATGTATATATTTGCTATGTCAAATATTTGGAATATTTAGGAAAAATGGGCACATCCCAGTATATAAAAATAATCAATCCAATTTCCCAATTCAGTTTAAATGTGAACCAGCTTAAGATCCATTACATGTAGATGCCCCCTTTATTAGATGTAAGGAGTGGTGTATGAACTTGGATGTTTTTCTATCAGACAATTGAAGAATTTAAAAAAGGAATTTAGTACAGATTTTAAAATACCTTAAAATATTTCAGGCAGTTTCATTCAGAAGTGAAAAAGTTCTCGAAAGCAGTTGTAAAAATCTGTGTAATATACGAATAGAATAACAAGATGTGTGAGGGAAACCTAAAGGTTTGAGGGAAAAAAAATAGGTTGTGAATTTTGTGAAGCTTTTTAATTTTGAGAGATCAAGTATTAATTTTCAAAAGCTTTAACTCCACAGAGCCAGAAAAATTTCCCTTGAGAACCACATTTATTGTGGGAGTTCTCTAGGAGGTCAAGAGTCAAGAGTACTCAGGGAGGTGAAGGATCAAAGGTCAAGGGTCAAGTCTCACCAAAGTGTTGCTTTTATTAAGATTTTCCATCAACCGTTTTGCCTCTTTCTTCAACCTAGTGACTTCCTGCTTTGCCCTGCATTTACAAGGAGCAAGACTGCATACTAAGATATTATCACTGTTGTTTTCTATTCAGGAAGGCTGTAAGGCAAAAGTGACCCTGAGGAAGTCATCTCAGAATCTTATGGGGGCAATCTTGCTAGGTCCCGCCCCCAGATGAAGAGCTACACCCAATCAAAGGCAGCTCTGAGAGAGAGTCAGACTTTTTCAGGAAGGGGCCTCTTGAGAGCTTGTCCAATCCCAAGTGGTCAGCTCTAAACACATATACATAGGAGCAACACTAAGTGGACAAGGCAGGCTACATTCATATCTGTGTGTGTGTGGTGTGTGCATGTGTGTATGTGTGTGTGTGCATGTGTGTGGTGTGTGCATGTGTGTATGTGTGTGTGCATGTGTGTGGTGTGTGCGTGTGTGTGTGCATGTGTGTGCATGTGTGTGTGCATGTGTGCATCTGTGTGCACATGTGTGTGTGGTATGTGTATGTGTCTATGGTGTAAGTGTGTGAGTGTGTGTAACAATAAAAATTGAAGAAAAACCATGAATTTGACATGTGGGGACACAGAAGGAGTTAGAAGAGAGAGGGACAGAAATGATATAACTATATTATACTCATATAAAATTCTCAAAACATTACATTTAAAAATATGCAAAAAAAAAAAGATGTCTGGCAGTAGTGGCACACGCCTTTAATCCCAGCACTCGGGAGACCAGCCTGGTGTACAAGAGCTAGTTCCAGGACAGTCTCCAAAGCTACAGAGAAACCCTGTCTCAAAAAAACAAAACAAAAGAGGAAGGAAGGAAGGAAGGAAGGAAGGAAGGAAGGAAGGAAGGAAGGAAGGAAGGAAGGAGAACCCGGCTCAGAACCCGTGGGAAACACCTCCAAACCAAGCCACATAAGCATACTTCTTAGTTCCCGAGTCAGTTCCCAGAGCAAGGCGGGCCTGAGTCTGTCGTGGACACAGCAAAGCTGAGCATCTTTTATGTCCTTTGTAAGTTCACCACCCAGCGCTGGAGTGGTCAAAATAATCGAGCTTATTTCCAGTCCTCTTCGGTGATCACAAATCTCCAGTGATCTTCTAGTCTTATTAAGTCAGGCAGTCCACTTACAAAAACTGTTGATTGAGAAGACACTTTAAGTAAAGCACAATAACACTCACAATCCAGGGTCAGGGTCCTGGGGAGGGGCATGGTAGAACAGCTACTTATCAGGCATGAGGCCCCATGCAAAATATGAATTAAATAAAATAAAACCAAATTAAAATTAAAAATAAAATAGTAGAATCAGATTTCCTCATGACTTTTTTTATGGGTTCAGCCCCTGCTTTCTTGCCCTGTCTCTTTTTTTTTTTTTTTTTTTTTTTTTTTTTTAGTTTTTCGAGACAGGGTTTCTCTGTAGCTTTGGAGCCTGTCCTGGCACTAGCTCTTGTAGACCAGGCTGGCCTCGAACTCCCAGAGATCCGCCTGCCTCTGCCTCCCGAGTGCTGGGATTAAAGGCGTGCGCCACCACCGGCCGGCTCTTGCCCTGTCTCTTGAGGTCAATCAAAGTTCACCTTTACGAGGTTTGGGGTTAGTCAGGTCTCACAAGTCAAGTGTGTACTGAGAGCCAGGACATCGGACTTGCAGTTTTGGCCCAGGTGATGTTAAAACAACTGGCAGAGGGGCAATGGCGAGCACTGGGCATGAGACAAGGTCAGTGGTGACTGGCAGGGTGTGGCTTGAGCAAGCTCTTAGACTCCAAGGGCACACGGCCTATGCCGGGCTTTATGAGCCGGATGTGTACAGGGGGCCTCTGGGCAGCTGCTCTCATGGTGCCAGAGCAAGTGGGACAGCTGCAGTGGACAGGCCAAAGAGCCACCTCAAAGGCACACTGTGCCCAGCTTCAAGCATGCAGCCTCGCACAGACAGCTGAAGAACAGCAGCGGCGGCGGCAGTGGCTGCGGCAGGGACAACAAATGAACCCCCAGTCCCCCGGAAGGGAGGGTGGGATGACCATTGTGCAGCCACACAAAGCTTTGCTGGGCAGCTGCACTCGCCAGCCAGCTCGAAGATAACTTTACATGTGAATGGCCTGGATGGGGCTCGGTCACAGGTCACACAAACGTTTCCTTACCCCGGTCAGAGGAACCAGCAGCTAAGTGTGTGGAAGGACAATCCAGACAATTTTGCTGTGTCCTTCTGTACTGGGCTGGCCAAATCTGCATCACCCTGTTCGCTTGGTGATGACCGTGGTGGACAAGACTCCAGCTTTGGGGCAATAACTCAGTCAGAAAAGTGTTTATCATGCCTGCATGAAGACCTGAATTCAATTCCCAGCACCCAGGTAAAAAAAGCTTTTAATCCTACCACCAGAGAAGCAGAGACCCGGGGAGGTGGGGGAGGGGGAGCTCACTGACCAGTGTTCTAGCCAAATTGGCAAACTCTAGGTTCAATGAGAGGCCCTATGCCAAAATTATATGTTGAAAATTCACAGAGAAAGACACTTGGCATCTGCCTCTGGCCTTTACATATACATGCACACGTGTGTACTTACACAGAGACAGACAGACAGACAGACAGACAGAGGAGACCAGCTGTGTGGTTTCTGACCCAAGTTCGCAGAGGCAGGCACAGACACTATCCTCCCGGCCCCACCCCACTACCATCAACCACAGAACATGGAGCTGGTTTTCTTTCCATCATAAGACAACCGCTTGACAGCCAATGCTCAGGAAAAGACAATCATTAACTTTTTACTGTGATCAAAACCAGAAAACACAGCTCTAGGCATATGAAAGGAGAAAAGAAAATATGTTCAATTTCTTTTCAAGAGTCTAAGAACAAATACACAGGGGGAAGTATTATCCCTACACATAGAATGTCTGATATCATCCCTGACAGGTTCCTTATTCACAGTTTTGTCCGTCATTCTTTACTGATATTTTTCTATTTTAAGACTTTGATTTTGTTTTTACTTTCTAACATGTATATTTTAATCCTGCCCCGCCTCCCTGCCCATTCGTTACACAACTATTGGCAAGTCTCACAAACATCTTCCCTTACCCCAGTGCCTATGCCAGCTTTACACTTCTCAGGTCACTCGGGGTATTTGAGGAGCAGGAATTTCAGGGTTTAGCATTAGAATCCAGAGACACCAAACTCAGTTCTGTTCTTCCCAAGTTTTAGATGTCGAGGAGCAGAGGGCAAAGTGGGGCTACTCTGGTTGCTGGCTTGCTTGCTGACAGATGTACTCAAGCTATAGATAACATTGTCACCATTGTGAAGCACACAGTCATGTGGCATTAAATGTGACACTGGGTCACCATTGCTTTCTATATAGCTGGGGAGTTTTTAATCTTTCTAAATGGAAGCTCTGGGCTTTGCTTGTTTGTGGCACTAAAGAAGCAAGTGCCCCACCACTGAGTTCCATCCCCAGCCCTAAATAGAAACTGTAACCATGAAGCAATATCCTCTTGCAGCCCTTGAGACTCTGTGTTCATTGTGTCTTTGATTATGACCAGTCTAAGTCTCTCTTCTAAGTTGCTACACTGTATTTGTCCTTTCAGGAGAGTCTCCCCTCCTTTCTCGCAGCAGAATGTTTTCAGGGTTCATCCATGTCATAGCTTGTGTCAGGATTTCTCTCTTTGGGTGGCTCAGTAACATTCCACAGTGTGGGTTGCCACTCTTTGTTTGCCCACTTACTTGTGGGTGGACATGTCTCCATGTAGCCTCTCTCCTCACTGAAGTAACAATGTGTCTGGCAGAAGCCGCAGAAACGAAAAAGAGCTTCATTTGCACAAAAGGCTTAGGAGCTCCACTGTTCATCATGTCAGAGAAGGCATAGTGTCTGGAGACACAGCTTGTTACATCTGGAAGAGAGTTTGGGCTGCAAAGGAGGCTCATTCTCCCAGCAACCAGCTTCCTCCAGTTATGCTAAAGGCAGCTCTTACAGGTATTACAGCATCTGAAAGCAGCACTGATCTGGGGACAAGTGCTCAAGCACGGGAGCCTGTTGGGGACATTTTACCTGCAAATCATAGCACCATCCTGCTTCCTTGTGTGAGTTGCCATGACAGTTGCCTTTTGAGGGTAAACAGCTTAAATCTGACTTCCAACAGAGGTGTGTGTTTAGAATAAGGATTTATGGAAACGTTTTGACTAAACTCATAGTATACAGAATCCTTAGGTGTGTGCTACCAACTATTAACTCTATTCTCTCTCTCTCTCTCTCTCTCTCTCTCTCTCTCTCTCTCTCTCTCTCTCTCTCTCTCTCTCTCTCTCTCTCTCTGGCATTAAATTTCAAATGCTATTTGAAAACTCAGAACATAGCAGAGAATTTATATAAAGACTCATTAGATACACTTTCACAATTTCATGTCTATTAGAAGCAGCCAATATTGCAACAAGCAAGATCCAGACATTAGCCACAGGCCCCAAGAGTTTTTACATGATGCCAGACAGGAGGGAACCATTGTTTTAGTACAAATATACAATTTTCTGCATGAATTACATAATTTGCCATGCGCTACCCCCTAATTTGATTTTTATGGTAGAAATGGTAATCATGGGCAGAGATATAGTCCTTTTTCCTTTTAAACCATAGGCACTGAGAACAGTCACATCTACACATCAAATGATCATTTCTCAGTTGAAGTCATTAGAGTGTCTTCAAGCCCCACCACACCTCTGACCCCATTAAGTTCTTTTCTCAATGGCGGACTTTTCTTCTCAAAAGCCACATCGGCAGTGGGTAGGTAGTGCGGAGTCATTCCCAGCTGCCGACTTCGTTTCTTCCTGCTTCCTCGCCTCCTGGCTCCTCTGAGTCCTGCACCCTTCTCCTCCTGCCCCGAACACTCAGCGAATACAAAGCAGAGTCTCTAATCCATCTGTGAATGGAGGATTTTAACAGCCTGTAACCTCAGGCCTCTGGGTACAGAGGGACGCAATCATATTCTGTTGATCATGGCGAAATTAGCGTGGGGACCTTCTAAACATGTACTTTACTCTTTGGTCTAGGGACCAGAAGACAATGTCGCATATCTGTGTCCCCTGGCAACGAGAGCCTTACGTGATACTACTGTGAGATTATCTGAGGTTCCCACCACATCCTGGAGAGCAACGTGGAGTGGTGGACGGGGCTTGGCGGCGAATAAGAACAGGGATCCTAGAGTAGACGCCTTATTCCTTATTCGGAAGTCATAACAGTCCCTAGTCAGGGTTCCCAGGCATAGAGCTGTCACATATCAATATCCTGCCTCCACCACCCCCCCGTTCCACAAAGATGCCAGAGTGGCTCGCTTTACTGCATGCTGGGGAACTCTAAAATCTCACCCGATCACACCATAATTCCGCTGGGATCCTATTCAAGTCCAGTTTTACTAATGAGGAAACTGAAGCTTGACATGGTTGACCTTTCTGTGGCTACACAGGTCATGAAGGGCAATGGTGAGATCCAAAGTAGGTGCACGAAATCCAAGCTAGCCACTCTTCCAACTGCTTAGGGCTCGTTACTAACGGTCCTGTGAGAGTCTGGGGAACCACACCAGGCACAGATGCAGGCCTTTGGGTTGTTGTGACCACCCAGTGCCTCTACATCTCTTGAGCTGATACAATCCCAGTGAATTGATTCTGGGCATCTCTTCTACGTCAGCACACACCTGCCCTCAGTTCTCCCACGGAACCCATTTTGGTCTTCATGGTTTCTGATGGGTCTGTTAGCCTTCCAGACATCCTGTGGTGTGAGCTCCAACCTCTTTCTATTGTGGAGAAAGCCCCACTGTACCAGCCCTCGCTCCCCCCAGGGTCTAGGACACACACTTTGTTAAACAACTGCATCTCCTATTCTGACAGCTAGGTAACAAACATAAATCATAAGAATAAGCCAGATGCCCAGTAAAAATGGGCTTGTGATAAAAAAAAAACCTCATACCTACTTTTACTTAGTTATTTTTTATTTTAATTGTACAAATTTGGGGAGTATAATGTCACAGTTTGATACATGGATATAGTATGAAATCATCAAATCAGGAATAGTTAATATTTTCCTTAAACTTCTTTGCCTTCTCCTTCCTTCTTTCCTCTCTCTCTCTCTCTCTCTCTCTCTCTCTCTCTCTCTCTCTCTCTCTCTCGTTGCTGCTAAGAGTGGAATCCAAGGCCTTGTGCACGCTAAGCACATACTATGTTGACATCCCAAACTTAATGGCTTTTCATGAGTGTATAACATCCACGTAGGGCCTTTTAGTGCTGCTGAAGCCTACTCAGCCCTTGGTGAACTTAACTCAAGGATCTAAGCACTGGATGATTAATGGTCACCAAAACCATCCCTAAGGTGGCTTCTGAGTTCATTGTCTCATACCCAAGAAGGTGAGAAAATACACACAAGGAGCAAGGCAAGTCAACATAGATTCATTAAGAAAAGTGGGTAAGGGGCCATGAAGTGCCTGAGCAGGAAAAGGGGATCAGTCAGTCAGTCAGTCTGTCTGAGTTCAATTCTCAAGACCCACACAGTGGAAAGAGAGGACCAGCTCCTGCAAGTGTCTTCTGACCTCCACATCCTCCAAAACATGCACACCCGTGTGCACACACACACACGCACACATGCGCATACACAATGGATGGATAGATAGATAGATAGATAGATAGATAGATAGATAGATAGATAAAATTTTTAGTGAAATAAGGAAAAGTGAGAAAGAACTCCTGAGAATAGAAAGGGCTCCAAGAAAGCCATTAGACTGAAAAACCCCACCCAGTGACCTTTTATGGATTTATGGAAAGAACAAGATGCAGACTAAGGCACTTTGTTGAAACTGGACATTTTTGAGCACTCGAGGGCCAAGCTTGTGAAGAGACTTTATAACTAATGATACGGGGGATGGGTCCTGACCTTGGGACCTGACATCAAGGGATCCACCACGAGCCGTGCCCTTACCATGTCAGGGTGGCCTAACTCCTGCCTCAGAATTTGTACTTATTTATGTGATGTCTCAATTCATGTATAATGATCGAGTCAAGGTAATTAACATTTCTTTCTCATTTCTTTGTGTTTGGAGACTTTCAGCCCCTCCTTTTAATCACTCATAAACTGTACATTGGGCTGTTGTGACCCCTAGTCACCCCATTGGATGGTGCAATACAAGAACTGTGTGCTTCTATCCAAATATGTGTTTGCTACCTATTATTCAAATTTGTAGGGCAAAAGACGGTATGCAGACTCCACCACCACCTCGTTTTCCTTGAGTTACCCACAAGATTGTGGAGACCACTTAGAAGCCCCTGTCGACTGTCTGTCGTCACCTCTTAGCTCCCAGCCTGCCCCAGGTACAAAGGTGGAGTATTGAGCTGAAAATCCAGCAGAACAGAAAAATCGCAAAAGCCTCCATACTCCCCATTCTCTGAGTAGTCTTAACTGTGGAGTAACAGAAAGACCAGCAAGGCTTGTGTCCATGCAAGCCTGCTTGCGGCACAGATGGCAAGAGCACATTGTATACATGCACACACACTTCTGTGAGGGTATGTGTGTATTCATTTGTGTGCGCATGTGCTTATATTTCTAAAGCACAGACAATGGAGTGATTTTGCAAAGAAAAGTGAGTTATTTTTGTCTCTCTTTATGAGTGGAGAAAGGGTTAAGTGCGGGCCTTTAACCCTATTCTTTGTGGGTGGCCCCAGTGTCCACTGTGACCCAAGGTTGGCCAAAAGAAAAGGAAAGGAATATGAAGGTAGGGGTTTGTACTGAACTTAAGCTTGAGCCCTCCCCCACACACACACAAAAAAAAAAAGAAAAGAAAAAGAAAAAAAGAAAAAAGAAAAAAAAGAAAGAAAGAAAAGAGAGCCCTGGAGCATATTTCTTCCTCGGTTAATTAAGCGCAGACAGGGAATTTATGGGTCAGTGTATGGAAACCAAGCAGACATTTTCCATTTTTTTCTTACCTATGGCCATGGCACCGGAATGCGGTGGGAGCCGGGATGTCCATAAATAGTCTGGCTCCAGCTTAACAGAGACAATTCCTTTCACAGGCACAGAGTTAGCATGTGCTAAAAATGACAATGCCATCCAGTGTCAATAGTTCCAGGGAGACCCTTCATTCCCAGTTCCAGCAATGAGGCCGCTGGTGGGTGGTCCCTGCCGCTCGTCGTCTCCATTATCATCTCATTGTGGCTGTGAGGCCTGGTGTACTTTGGAACTCTCTGGCATTTTAAAAAACCTTTCATGCTTTCGAGTGGCTTGACATTCATATTTATATATCTTACTTGCATGGCAGCCCAACCTCTATTCTTGGGATCCCCATCCTTTGTGTCTTCGAGGTCACACCCCATTTAAGTGATAATTGTAATATACCCTGAGAACATCAAGCCATCATAATTCAGCTCTATGATCCAGAGTCCTCCTGGGGCTTCACACTCTGACTCTGGATTCAAAGTCAAAGTGAAGCCTAGAGTAAACTCCTTGAGTTGAAATCATTTTGAGCTTAACTTTAGCAAGGGGGTTTCCTGTGGAAACAAGAAAAATGTTGTAGCCACTGAGGGAAACATATATATAATCAGTAGTACATTAGAAGTAAGAGTGACTTGTCTGTATGAGAAGACTGAGCGTAACACCAGACTCCCTTACATTTGATGGGCAGAGAATTCTGCTTAGTTTGAACCACATGCGGTCATCTCACCCAAGCCCCTGGGCTTGCTCTTCGACAGCCTGTCCTTCCGGCCAGGAGGAATCTTCAACAGTAATCAGGCCAGCTTTCCCACAGCCTCCACAACAAATAACAGCATTCATAGAGCTGTCTAGAAGAATCTCCACTGTCCGGTCCCTGCCTGCCTTATCTTCCTTCAGATGGGTACACCCACTGTTTTCTGTAGCCAGGTGCCTGAGAGGGCCTTGCTTTCTCACTTATCTGGACCACGCCTCAGGTTCTCTTTGTCTGCTATTTCTTTGGGCTTCTATTCCTCGTTGAAATCTGGAGATGTGAAAGTCCCCTCCCTCCCAAAGCATTTCCTTTCGGAGGTCTCTGAGGCTGAATTAAATACCCTGCCCTTATCCGACGTGATCCTCTCTGTAACCCACAGCCCCTGGGACTTCCACTGTGCACTTTCTGGCCTGCATTTCCCATTGTCCATCAGCCCCTTGAGAGCAGCAGGCATGATCTTTTCTTTCTCTGGATCTTCAGCGATCCCACAAGGCCGGTCTATAGAGAATGAGCAAGTGGTTGGTGACGGAACAAATGCTAGTAAACCATACTTGAAAGGAATCCTTCCAGGTGATCGTATGTGTCAAGAGTCTCAACCCAACAGAGTAATAAATAGCTTTACATCGGCCCTGGGAAGGATCCGAAGAGCAAATGACATCTAGCCAGGAAG
Source organism: Chionomys nivalis (assembly GCF_950005125.1). Lineage (NCBI taxonomy): Eukaryota > Metazoa > Chordata > Mammalia > Rodentia > Cricetidae > Chionomys > Chionomys nivalis. The sequence continues at coordinate 17,169,822 of NC_080090.1, read as the reverse complement.
CTCTGAGATGTGGAACGACCCAGCAGTTGTGAAGTGACAGATATTCAGCCGCATTGCTGTTTCCAATTGCCCGTGGCATGGCTTGCTGGCCATTGTTTGCCTGGGCATAGGTTCGTTTGTTTGCTTGTTTTTATAGTTCATTTACCATTTCCCTTGTACAAAGATGAGTGGTGGCATTAGAATCCTTTCGACTTCCAAGGCCACCAAGAGTCCCAAGGAGAATTCTATACCAAAGAATGAGTGAGTCCTGGGAGGGCCCCAGGAAGTAGGGAGAGGATGAGCATATTCATGGCTTAGCCTTGAGAGAGAACCCCCAGCACTCATGGCACTTTAACTGGCTGCTTGTTAAATATGAAAACATGCTCTTGTCCAGCCTCTGAGTGAAGCCTGAGAGTCGGCTGGGTGAAATATTCTGACAAGAGAGGAGAGAATGGATGGGTTTTGTGATGCTCAGATGGGCAAATTCCTGTGTCTTCCACACACTGCTCCTGGGGTACCAGGTACAGCAAGCTGGCAGCCTCTCCCTGGTCTTTGGGTGGCCGTTAAGAGTTACATGGCTACTTGCAAGCTTATACTAATGAACTCCCACCATCTATTTCAAGCACTTACTATAGGTGGCTCAGGGAATTTTAAGTAACATGTAAACTACAGACTGCCTGCCTTCGTGTATCACACACACCCAGCACTGGGTCACATTCACACAAGATGGGATAAGGTATAGTTCTTGAGTGGTTACCACCTGCTCAACATAGCTAAGGGAACACTGGAAACCCCTTGTTGCGGCCCTCTTTATACTGGGACCTCACTGTCTGTCAGAATGTGCCCTAGACTTACTCTTGTCAGAAACGGTTTCACCTGAAGACCCTTCCTGAGATGGATACCTTTTGAAGGAGTCAGCGGTGGGACATGAGAAAACATGATAGAATATTTAAAACCCAAGAGCTTAGAATATTAAATTCTTCTCAGTTCCGGTTGTCCTCCTGCAGTACTGCTAAGCAAGTTCTGCCTCACTTCCCTTCTGGGATAGGAGTTCCTCCACGTGGACTCCTAATTCAGTGAGAGTCTTCAAATGCCTTTGCTGTTACCCAACTGCCTTTAATTTGACTGCCTGAGTGTCCCCAGGCTTTGTTGAAGAGTGTTTGAAACACACAACACCATCTTCAAAGCTCTTGGCACTACCTACAAAGGCCTTAATGCAGGACTGTTCCCTGGGGACCAGCACCTACCATAGATGTGGTCTGTGCCCATGGGAGCTCCATCATCAGAGTAGCTCCTCGGATCGTATTCCTACAGCCCAGGCAGACCTGGATGCTGCCCCTCCAAACCAGTGAGGGCAGCCCATGACCCTAGTGTTACCCAAACAAAAGCTTCACTGTGGAATAGGAGTGAGTCACATTTAAAGTTCTCATGAGATTCCATCTTACACCTGTAAGAATGGCCAAGATAAAAAAACACTGACGACAACTTATGCTGGAGAGGTTGTGGGGTAAAGGGAATACTTCTGCATTGCTGGTGGGAGGGCAAGCTGGTGAAACCCCTTTGGATATCAGTGTGGCGATTTCTCAGAAAATTACGAAACAACCTTCCTCAAGACCCAGCAAAACCACTTTTGGTATATATCCAAAGGATGCTCAATTGTGCCACAAGGACATGTGCTCAACTGTGTTCATAGCAGCATTGTTTGTCATAGCCAGAACCTGGAAACAACCTAAATGCCCCTCGACCAAAGAATGGATAAGGAAAATGTGGTACATTTACACAATGGAGTACTACACAGCAGAAAAAAATAACAACATCTTTAATTTTGCAGGAAAACGGATGGAGCTAGAAAACATCATTTTGAGTGAGGTAACCCAGACCCAGAAAGAAAATTATCACATGTACTCACTCATAAGTGGTTTTTAAACATAAAGCAAAGAAAATCAGCCCACAAATCACAATTCCAGAGAACCCAGACAACAATGAGGACCCTAAGAGAGACATAATAGATTTAATCTACATGGGAAGTAGAAAAAGGCAAGATCTCCTGAGTAAACTGGGAGCATGGGGACCTTGGGAGAGGGTTGAAGGGGAGGGGAGAGTCAGGGAGGAGAGCGGGGGGAAATGTAGAGCTCAATAAAAATCAATAAAATTAAAAAAGCAATTCTCATGAGACTCTCCCTAGACCCATCATGTGCTTTGATCAAGTGCTGGCACGCGGTCAAGGCTTGTTGAAACCTTAGATCCACCAAACCCTCTCAGATTGTCACTCTGCTCCAGACACCTGTTCTGCATAATAAATCAACATGAACCATGAGAAAGAGAAGTCATGTCTACATTGATAGGTCAATAATCTCTTAATATTTCACCTTGAGTAGCACATTGTCATGTATACACATGCCTATGTGTATGTATTTATGTATATGCATATAAACGTATGTAACTATATATGCTCACATTTCTCTGCGTATGACTTCTTCTGGTGATGATGATTACATGGAAGAGACATATTCATCTGTATTCGATGTGGTTTCATGTCTGATGGAAAGAAATATCATCTGAGACAGAGTCCATGGGATGTCACGACTTTATAATCTGATGGAGACCAGGAGCAGATACAGAAAACAAAGACGAGGACTTTGAGTTTTTCTGTGTGCCCCAAGAGATAAAACTGAGCATTGTAAGAGGAGATACTGTAGACTGGGGTAGAAAGAGGGCACTGCAGGAGCAAGGGAGTCTGTGAGGCTGTACCATGTGAGCTGAGGCCTGAAGGAGAGTAGGAGGCACACACAGACCTGAGGGAAGAATGCTTCGTACCATCTGGGTAGCAGGTGCAGTGGTCTTAAGATGGGAATGAGTGTGGCTGAAAGGACAGAAAGCCTGGAAGGCACAGAAAAATACTCACAAGGGGATGACAGGATCAGACCTGGGCAGCCATTTCGGATTCGATCTGAAGCCTAATGAAAAGGCAGCGTAGGGTGTTAGGGGTGGGAGTGATCTGACCTGATTTATGCTTCAGGGAAAGCTGCCATCTGCCCTGGGCAGGATGAACAACAGGAGGCATGATGGAGGCAGGGAGGCAGAAAAGAAGCAGCAGCTTGGATGGTGAGGCTGATACTCTAGTTCCATGGGTTATAGTGCTGGGATGAGCTCAGTGTGGGGTGTATTTTGAAAGAAGCATTGATAGGACCTATTCATGGCTCAGAAATGGAGTTTGAGTGAAGGAGAAAAATAAGAAATGACCCCAAGTCTCTTAGTCTGAGCAGTTGGTTGGGTGGTTGTGACATATACTGAGGCAGGGGGTGAAGACTCAGTTATATTGAGGAAGGAAAAATAAAAAAATACCAAGGTTCAGCGATGATATGGCCAATTGTAAGAAGCCTGGTATTCGTCTAAGAGAGGCTCAGAGGTAAGCAGCTGTGTGCTGATGTGAGCCTGGTAGTCATAAAAGAGAGGCTCAGGGGTAGGCAGCTGTGTTCTGACTTGAGCACAAGAAATATCAGAGTTACATAAATTGGTGTGATGGTCGGAGGAATAAACATGTCCTGAATCTGTGGGTAATGTGGGATTCCCCTCTATATGCTGTGAATACCATTGGTTAATAAAGAAACTGGCTTGGCCTGATGGGGTAGAACAGAGCTAGGCAGGGAAAACAAAACTGAATGGTGGGAGAAAGAAGGGTGGAGTCAGAGAGAAGCCATGGAGCCACTGCCAGAGACAGACATGCCAGCTTTGCTGGTAAGCCACTGTCATGTGGCAATACACAGATTAATGGAGATGGGTTAAATTAATATGTAAGAGTTAGCCAATAAGAAGCCAGAGCTAATGGCCAAGCAGTGATTTAATTAATACAATTTCTGTGTGGTTATTTCAGGAGTCTGGGCAGACAGGAAATGAATAAACAGCCTCCTTACAACATGTGGGGATGGGTGAGAGCACCTTGGGAGGACATAGGTAGCCAGTAAGTGAAGAAGAAGGTCCAGAGTCAGAGGAGCACACCCTAGCCCAGTCCTGCTGAGAAATCTGGGAGGAGAAGCCAGAGAATTAATTCAGGGCATTAAACTGTAATAGGGAGTAGAGCCATGTTGGTTCAGTAAAGGGGACAGTGGTTGGGTTAGACTGCTTTTGGGAGAGCCTGCAAAGTGACAAGACAGCAGTGAAGAAGACCCATCAACCTGGAGACTTTCCTCTTATAGGCAGCCAAAACACCGAAGCTTCATTTGCAAGAGATACCTGTGAATGATGACATCTTGTATTTGACCATAGGAATTCAGGAAAAACATTCGAGCAAAGGTCCAAGAACCAGAGGCCAGGATGTGAGCTAGATCTTTGCAGAAGACGATGAAGTATCCAGGAATGATGGCCATGGGAAAGAGGGGGGATTGTGAGCACATGAGCCAAAGTCTTCCCTGAGTGACAGAGGTGACTGGGGTCTGAAGAGGAGGAAGGGAAGCAGATGAGCTTGTCTGCTTCACAAGGGCGTTTGGAAAGAGGAAGAGATGCCTGCAAAGAGACCAGGGTAGTCAGAATACCTCTGAGAGCGTGACCCACAGATATAGAGTTGCAGAGACAGCTGGATCCTCAGAACACATCGTGAACCCATGAGAGCAGCAAAGTAAACTTTCAGATAGGCAAAAAAGAAAGGATAAATGCACTTCCTCGGTGTTTTCAAGGATTGCTGCAGTGGGCTTCCTGGGTGCGGACTCTGCTCCCACCAGGGCTGCTTGTCCAGCAGACACAAATCTTTTTTTTTTTATTTTTTATTATTTTTTTTAATTTATTTATTCATTACGTATACAATATTCTGTCTGTGTGTATGTCTGCAGGCCAGAAGAGGGCACCAGACATCATTACAGATGGTTGTGAGCCACCATGTGGTTGCCGGGAATTGAACTCAGGACCTTTGGAAGAGCAGGCAATGCTCTTAACCACTGAGCCATCTCTCCAGCCCAGACACAAATCTTTATACATGCTCCAGGCTAAAAGTCTGTGTGTATGTCTGGGGTGTATGTGTGCGCGCTTGTTAGTGTGGGTATTGCGTTCATGTGCATGTGGAGGCCAGAGCTCAAAGACAGGTAACTTGCTTGCTTTCCACTTTATGATTTGTTTGTTTATTTATTTATTTGTTGGTTGATTTTTCAAGACAGGGTTTCTCTGTTTAACAACCCTGGCTGTCCTGGAACTTGCTCTGTAGACCAGGCTGTCCTCACACTCACAGAGATCTGCCTGCCTCTGCCGCATGAGTACCAGGATTAAAGATGCACCACCACACCAGCATCTTTACTTATTTTATGTATTTGTTTCGCAACACTGTGGGTTGACCTTAATGCTTCCCCACGGTTACATCCCCAACCTTTTCTTTCTTTCTTTCTTTCTTTCTTTCTTTCTTTCTTTCTTTTCTTTTCTTTTCTTTTCTTTTTGGCAGAGTCTCCCACTGAGTCTGATGTTCATGATTTGGCTAGACTGGCTGACCAATGAGCTCCAAGCATTTGCCTGTCTCTGACCACCTTGGCACTGGGGTCACAGGTGCATGAAGCCGTGCTAGACATTTTACATGGGTGCTGGAGAGCTGAACTCTGGTTCTGATGTTTGTACAGCAAGTACTTTATGAACCACAGATCTTTACCTGATTTGTGCTAGGGGAGTGCTGGGGCTAGGATCTACCCGCATCATATCTTCTAACACATTCAAGAGAGTCAGAAGATCAAATGGTTCTGAAAACTCTGCCACTGGCCAGTCAGCCTGAGGGATGTTGTCTTGTGGACTAGGTAGTCTGGTACCCACTCAGATTCACTGCCAAGGAAGGGAAGACCGCATAGATGCTTCAGGTCCTGGCAGCCAGCTCTGGCCAGGCTCCTGTCCTGGAATTGACCCCAATCACCATAACTCAAGCACTGAGCTTTCAGAGAATGCAGGAGCCCAGAAGTTGTTTGTTTTGAGGTCAGACAACACTTTGATGTTTTAGGAAGGATCTGAGCCCATCTAACCAAGGGGATACCAGGCTGCCTCTTCTGTTTCATTGTCAGAAGCAATAGTCACTCTGCTCCAGTCTGAATGAGGAACCTCAAAGTCACTGGCAACATCCTAAAGGCTTCTGATGACAAGGATGAGAAACCAGCCACATTCCAGTCATAACTTGTAATGACAAATCCATAGGCCTTTAACTGACATCAAAACAAAACCAAAAACCCTGGTAGAAACCAAGGAACAGAATTTAGAGGAAGAAGAGAGCTTTCATACAAAAGGGGAAATGAACAATGGGTTGCTCTACACGGTAATAGTAAAAAGTAGGTTCAAAGGAAAGTGAATCCAATATTGTGATCGCATATATACACACATAGGTGTGTGTGTATGTGTGTGTGTACATACATTCTTTTTACAAATTGATGGATACATTCAGGCAAATGATTGATCAATTAAGTCCAATATTTGACTTAAAAGAAAGGTTGCTGTCCACATGGACATATCATCATGAGGCATTTGCTTGCTCAAAAGGGATGGAACACTTCAATTTACACTAAGTAGATTACTCTTATTTAGACTAATTGAAGAGGTTTGGCAATGTTTAATAGCAGTTTACTAAAAACCGAGGGGGAAGAACCCTTTGGCTAACATAGAAAGTGATAGCATGCCAGAACTGGGAAGCGGTCGAGAAGTACCGACACTTGACATTCGTGCTGATGTTAAAAAGGGGAGCGGGAAGTTCAGGATGTGAGATCTGAGTCTGGTCAGGTTGCTGCAGCCGTAGACACCCGAGAGCTCCCAGATCACACGACTGTGTGCGTCGTGTATTTCCCCACGTTAGTCACCAGTTAGGGACTGCATCTCACGGTCTTTTGTGGGGTTTTTTTCCTGACACACTCACAAGATAAATAAGAACAACTCCTCGCATTGTCTGGAAGAGCCCTTTCCTCCTTCTGGGTCGGCTGAAACTCGGTTTCCTCAATATCACTCGGGGTTTTCAGCTCAGGGAGGTTGATAGCTGCGGACTAAAAGATATGGAATATCTGTAAAGCTCAAGGGAGGCGATTGACTTCCGTGTCCCACAAGAGTATCAAGACAGTAAGGGCATCTGGGGAGCATTGGGATTTGGCGTAGGGGAGAAGCTGAACCTTGCTCTCCTAGTAGAGCTCGGCTCTTTGGATTAGGACCAGGACCCATGCTCCCACCCTTAACACACACAGAAAGGTGTGCCAAGCACCTCTGGCCAGTTGTTCAGTGATCTCTGCCTGACTTCCTGTTTCCTGAGCATGCTCTATTTTCAAGCCCCTAGATTATTTGGTTCATTTTCTTAACGTATAAAGGTCTACTATCTGAATGACTCTAAAAAAGAAGATAAGCTCTCATTATGTAGCCCTGACTAGCCTGGATCTCCTTATGTAGATCAGTCTAGCCTCTAAGCCACAGAGACCTGCCGGCCTCTGCCTCATGAATGCTGAGATTAAAGGGGGCATCACATCCTGCTGAACATATCCTTTTGATCTCTCTCTCTACTTCCTCTTCTTCTCCCTCTCTTCCTCCCTTTCTCCCCTCCCTTGGTCTCACTTTGTAGCCCAGGCTAGCCTCAAGCTCTTGTATCTCCTGTTTCTACCCCTCTCAGAATACTGGGATTATAGGAAGACACTAGTATACCTAGGCTTAACTTTATCTTGTTTTCCCTTGAAGACAACAAAAAGATAACACTTTTCTCCTCTGCTCAGTCTCACAGTGCAAGGAGGTAACATGTCTTCCTGATGTGCAGCTGGAATCCTACAGTTTGGTCCAAGACGCTATTCCCAAATTATATGCATGTGTACATGCATGTGTGTGTATGTAAAGATTACCTAACCTAAGCATTATTATTGGATGTCATCTCTCAGCCTCCCTACTTCTCTGTTTCTTTTCTCCCTCTACATCATAGCCAAAGTGACCTTTCGAATTCCTTATCTGTGTCATTGCTCTACTGAGAAGCACCAGTGCCTTCCCACTGAACTAGAACACACTCCATGACTCACAAATCTGCTCTCAGTGAGCAAGCCCCTGCCCAACAACAGCAGGATTAGCACTCCATGCCCTCTGTGCCTCGGCCGTGCCAGGGTCATTCTGCATTGATACCTTGGCCTTGTTATCTCCTCTTGCAGGACCACTGTCCTCGAAGACCACTGCAGGCTCTGTTGTCCGAATGTGATCTTAGACCCAATGCCGCTCCCTTAAACAATGCCTGCAGTCAGGCCTCTCTCAGGTGTGATAGAACTACCAAAGCAAACTGTCCGGGAGTCTGGGAGACGGCCCAGGGGATAAGAGTGCTTTCTCTGCAAGCATAAGGACCCAAGTTCGAATCTTCAAGAACTCACACAAAGAAGTCAGGGATTAGTGACATGTGACTGTTACCCAGGGTTGGGAGATGGAGACAAGCAGACGCTGGCCAGTCAGCCTGTCCAGAGCGGCAAACTTCCAGTGCAGTGAGAGACCCGTCTCATGAGAGTAAAGCAGAGTGACAGAAGAGGACACCGGTCCCCCCCTCTGGCCTCAGCATGCACACACATACATGCAGTCACACAGTCACACAAAACCAACAGACGAAGTAAGTATATCCATTAAAGATGTTTAACATCATGTTTGAATATATACCTTGTGTAGAGATGGCATCAAAGAGCTGACCTCACATAGGCAATGTATAACTGTGTGTGTGAGCACGCAATCATGTTAAGATCCACTCACAGCAAATCTCAGACATGAAACACATGCTTGTTAGTCTTACTCCCTGCTCTGTAAACTAGGTATCCAGAACTTAGCCATCTTACAGAAGAATTGTGTTCTTTTTGCCAATGTCTCTGCATGCCTCTAGCTCCTGGCAACCAGTTTTCTACTTCCCGTTTCTATGAGCTCATGTTTGAAAGTCATGGAAGTAAGTGATAATCATGTGGTCTCTGTCTTTCTGAGCCTGGCTTATTTCATGAACATAGTGTCCTAGTGGTTCATAGATGGTGCCCTAAATGGCAGGATTCCCTCCTCATTAAGACTAAATAAGATGCCATTGTGTCTGTATGGGACGTTTTCTCTATTGAGTTGTGTGTGGATGGACACACGCCTTGGCTATTGTGAAAAAGGCCTCAGTGAACAGTGGAAAGCAGCCCTCACTGAGGAATTATCCACCCCCCCCTCCTCTCCTCTCTCTCTCTCTCTCTCTCTCTCTCTCTCTCTCTCTCTCTCTCTCTCTCTCTCTCTCTCTCTCTGTATTTCTACATGTGTCTGCAGGTGCCAGCAGAATCCAGAAGAGAGCACCAGACCCAATGGAACTGGAGTCACAGGGTCGCCAGTAAGGCTGCTGGGATCTGAACTGGGTCCTCTTCAAGAGCAGCCCGAACTCTCAACCAAGCCATCTCCCCAGTTTCCGAAGCTTTCTTTTGAGATAGTGATTTTATTTCCTTTGGATTGATGCCCGGAAGTGGGCCCAAAGCTGACTCGAATGGTTCTCCACCTGTACTACAGCATGCTGCAGTCTTGTTTCCCGAACAGCACGCTCACTGCCTTCAGTGATCTTGGTAGTCAATTCGATAACACCCTTCCCTCTCCTGTTAGAAACTAAACACTGTGAGAGCAGGGCTCCATGTTTGACAAAAAAGTAGTATTCGATCAAAAGCTGCCCGCAGATGAATCAAGAGAGGAGTACACCCAGGAAACACGGCAAAATGGTTACATCTTTAGAGCACATGCAATATATGTTGACTAAATAGTGGTATTTGCGTGTGCACCCAAGACAGAGGTAGATATTTTTCCCTTTATTTTTGCTTTATGTCTCTGTTGGTTTGTCTGCATGCAGGTCTATGTACCATGTGTGTGCAGAGGCCAGAAGAGAGCATCCGATCCCCTGTGAGCCACCTTGTAAGTGCTGGAAATTGAACCTAGGTCCTCTGCAAGAGCAGCTAGAGGTCTTAACTCTTCCTCAAGCCCCCACACTTAGAGTGTGTGTGTGTGTGTGTGTGTGTGTGTGTATCTGAGTGGGAAACAATGTGAATGGTGACAGGAGTTTCTCATTTGTTTGGTGGTTTGCTATGATTTGTGATGTCTTTGTTGTTGTTTATGAGATGAAGTCTAGGGTGCTGTGTTGCCCAGGCTGGCCTTGAACTCACTATTGTTCCTCTGCTCCCTGTTCCCTGGTATCACAGAAGTAAGTATACCATCCCACTGAGCTGGAGGCAGCATTTCAAAATTCTAAGAAAACGGGGAAGACTGGCCCCAGAGGCCACAGTCTTGGCAAAGCTCGTAGACGTAATCTGGCTTCAACGGATGTGCTTAGTTCAGACTAAATTAAGACAACACGCATGCTTCTTTCTTGTCATAGTGTGGTCCCACACCCAGGTGAACAATGGCGCAGTACAGGAGAGAATCAGAAGCGTGGCGAGGGCTTCCCTCACTGTCCTTGTGTCCTCATGATTTGGGCCCACTAAAAAGACAAAAGAAACAAGGGACTTTCTCCATCTTGAGGATGGCTGAGCTCTCACTGTGTCTGTTTTTCCAGTAAGCACACAGCCTCATCCTGAGGGGGAGAGAGAGAGAGGAATGCAAATCCACCCTCCCTCAGAGCCTCTGGAATAGAAAGACGCTCACGGGACGAAGCTCACCCACGCGCGGACTCGTCTCCAGCATGTCGTGTCTCCTGCCCAAAAGCGCACTGACCTCTGCCTCTTCAAAGGCAAAATTTGATCCATTAATGTTCTCCTGTGTTGGTTTCATAAAACATTTGGATGGGCCCTTCTTCACAAATGAATAAAAATGAGTAAAGTCCTCGGAATCAAAGGAAAGCCAGGACTGGCTTCCAGAAGCACGAGGCAACCCAGAGCGTCCATCTGCAGCCAAGCTCTGCAACAGACCCAGACACAGCTTAGAGGCTGGCAACAAGTCTGCCTGCGGGTTCTGCCAAGGAGCCAGATGCTGTTGCTTCCAAAGCTTGGCATCGGGGCCCCTGATTGCCATCCAACAAAGAGGAAAAATAGGAGTGATATAATGTGGTGGGCTAAAACACATCCCACCTCAACCTTTTTTATTACTCACTGAAAAAAATATGGAAGATATTTATGGGAAAGTACCAATGTTTTTGGAAATATTGAACATACATTAGCTACAACACCATTTTTGCCAAATGGGAAATATATTTAAATTATGCAGGCTGCGTCTGTCTAAAAATAAATTGTCATCTTTTCTGATCAATGTATATGTCCAGGATATGGAAATGACTCTGCTAATTGAGGATGCTGTCAACCAGTGCACTTGTAAGTTACCAAGAAGTTGTGAAGATGTCTGTCTGTGGATGTGCATAAAATAGCAATTAATGTTGTTGTAATATAAAACGGGTATGAGAGGGACCGGGTTTGCAACAGAAGACCCATCCAGCGAAGGTGGAGTGTTGAGCTTCGTGGTTATATAAAGAATTAAGAGCTATGTTAGGTTGGATGAGATAAGATGTTTACGAAGAAGTGGAGTGTGGAATGCGATGGAGGCCAGCGCTTGCCAAGGCTCCGGGGTAGTATTAATAACCCACTCTATATGACAAAGTGCGCTACGCACGGAAAGTTCATGTCGCTCCTCGTCTGGGTCGATGGGCAAACTCATGTCACTTTGGACAACACTGGGGAAGTTTCTATTGTGTGGCTCAGAAAACTACATCTAAAAGTTAGGAAAACAAAGTCAGCTAAGGGACAGCATCTTCCTTTCAGTGAGGTGACGGGAGTCTCTTAGATCACTCTGTCCTCCCCTTCCCCAGGCTTCACGTTCCCCTCAACTCGTGTCCTCAAAGTCACCACTGGGCCCAGCAGTGTCACAGGAACTGGTTCCGGAGGCTTGAGCTCAAGTGCATACTGCCTCAGCAAATCATCACGAGTGAATCTGTCATCTTAGCTCAGTGACAGGCATTTGAAACTGGGGACAATCTGTGAGGGAAGCAAGGAGATTGGGGGGTATCAGGTAATCAAGCCAGGGTTGGGTGGGAGCATTTATGCTCTGACAAAGGTGGGACCCAAAAGGAGAAAAATTCTCCTCACTGCTCTGTCAGGCTAGACCTCTGCATTTCAGTCCAAACAAAGCATGAATCAAGAACCACTTATTTTTTTAATTTTTAAGATTTTGATCTAACATACAACTGCAGTCTTTTGAAGGTACCATTTAAATGTGACTCACTGCAACTCAAATATTATTTTTACTGGGTGTGGTGGCACATGCCTGTAATCCCAGCACTTTCAAGACTGAGGCAGGATGAGGTGGTTGAGGCTAGCCTGGGCTATATAGCAAGTGCTAGGCCAACCTGAATTACATAGTGAGTCTCTGTCTCAAAAGGGGTGAAGATCACCAAATTATTTTTAAGTTCAAGATTCCTGGATTCTTTAAATAAATAAAAAAACAATAATTTTGATTAAAATATAAAGGTTATTCCAAAGAGAAATGATGCAATGTCATTTTTTAAATTAAAGTTGTTGTAATTTCTGTAAGTACCACCCTCTACAAAAAGGAACAGGCTTTAAATAAATTGGGTGTTCTCACGTAGAAACTCCTTACATCTTCTGGTCCCCATCCTCTCCAAGGAAGATGGTTACAACGAGGGGCAGACTGAGGGGGTCTCGTGTGATTGCTCAGCTTGCCTTAGAGACAAATTCATACCTCCACAGAGGTAAGCATTCACCTACAGAAGCCTGCAGGCCCTCCATGTCAGACAGAGAGCGAACTAGCATATTCCTGGGTTTCAGGTCTAAAGACGGAAAGCCACCGAGGCCTCCTTCCATTTAGTGCTTCTGAGGCGAGGAGGAACAGGCTCGTTTCAGTGCTCACTCGGCATGGTATTTATGCTGAAAGGAAGGCAGGCAAGAAATAAAAGCTAGGACAATTTTTCATCTACAACTAGATCTTGTTTGGGCTGGTGGGTTGCCTCACTGGCTAAGAGAGCTTGCTGGAAAAATGTGAGGATCAGAGTTCACATCCCAGTGGATGTCCCAGTGGACATCCCACAAATGCCAGTGACTCCACTTCTGAACTATCTAACGCCCTCTTCTGGTATCCTCAGGCACCTGCACTCATGTGCACATGCACTCACACACACACACACACACACACACACACACACACGGCAGAACAGCTATTTTACCTAATGACCTTTGCTAGAAGAAGGCATCGGATCCCCGGGAGCTGGAGTGACATGCAGTTGTGAGCTGCCTAACATGGGTACGAGAAACTGGAGTCCTGTAAAAGAGCAAAGAACTTAACTGCTAACCCATCCCTCCGGCTCCATAAATATGAAAATATTTAAATAAAAAAATTAGATCATTTCACTATTCAGACTCCTTCTCATTGGTCCTCCCAAGAGTTGGAAAGGAGTTGCTGCTTCTTGCCAGCAGCAAAACCAAAGGGTTTGCAAAGTGTGTCTTTGCAGTATGTTTCTGAATTGAAACAGGAAGACAGGTCTAACTCAGGTTAAAAATGTTAGGATGCAAACTCAGGTTCATCGCCGTTGCAGTCCGTAGGTCCAACTTCCAACATGTCATGCTAGGTCCATGATTTGTGTCACCATAGAGAGTGATAAATCACATCTGAAGACAGAACAACTGAAATGGCTGCCACCATATCATAGATCATGATGTGCCCATCTTTTCCAAATGTTATTTACAGATATCAGAGGTCAGGGGCAACGAAGCAGAAATGGGTATTAATCTTTGTTCTCTCAGGGCTCGGCAGGCACAGGGTTCCTGTGCCTCCTCTGAGTCTTTCCATAATTTCCAGCAATGTGATAAGCTCTAGGTATGTGCAGTCGGTCCAAAAGGGATCAAATATAAATATTGCCAAAAAGAAAGTGTGTTTCAAACCCCATCAATCAAAGTCTTTGAGAACTCTTGTTACTGTAGCATTCGGGAAAGGATCGCTATGGGAGAATTTGTTCCAGAGAAGAGTTACTGAACTAAATGAGAGAGGCCATGGTGTGGAAGGCAGAGGGGGAGGCAGGGGTGCCCACAGGAAGCTGGAGCAACAAGGTTTTCCTAACCTGGGCCGGCTGTTCCACCTTTGCCCGCCTGGCTGCACAGATCGGGAGAGCACTTGCTGACAACGTCTCAGATCTGGACCCTAACCTCACATCTCATATCCAATCTACTGAGTACTCTTTTTTTGCCTCAAAAAATGCATTTTAAAATGATAATTTTTGCTTTTGAAATGTTTTGGCTACAAGTAATTTAGATGATGACTGGCGGCAACTTCCTGGCAGTTCTGGCGCCTGGTTAGGAATCCTTGCTGTGGGGGAGAAAAGAAAACTATAGATTCCATTGGTTTCAAGAGTGCTATTTGATTAGTAGTCAGTTGTCCATATCTGGAGGTTCTGTGTGTCATGTTGGATAGAATATACTTGGGGGAAAGTGTGTCCATAATGAACTCGTATAGGTTTTTATTTTATTTTTTTTACATTATCCCCTAAACAATACAGTGAAATAATTATTTCAACAGCACTTTCACTTCACATCGGGTACTTAAAGTCATCTAGGGATGATTTAAATTATTTGGGGTCTGTGCAGGTGATATTCCACCATTTTGTACAGCACGGAGTGTCTGTTGATTCAGATGTGGGCATGGGGTCCTGGAGCGGGTCCCCCATGGACCCTAAAGGACAACTTACTAAGCTTAGCAATTAAATATATCATTATAGTGCCATTTCCACAAATTAAAATTTTATTAATTCAATTTAATCGTTTTCTTTGGGGGCCAATAAGGTTTCCAATTCTCATCCATTTTTATAGATTCCTAAACACCTGTGTCTCAGGCTGGACTCTGAAATCACAAACCCTCGAGAGTAAAACAAGCATCATATGTGGGGACTCCATTCAGCCAACACTGCGTCTCTATGAACTAAGTCCTCCAGCTCTCTGGTTCTCTATAACTTCCTCACAGTTAAGCGCCCAGAACTCCTGTAGCTGCCCAGACTATGTCCTGTGGTACTCCTGATAGCCGAGCCCTCTCTCAGCAGACCTTGAGTCCTTGACAGGATGATCTCTGCTGACAGGGTACCATCCTTCATCATGAATGTTTTCGAACTGACATCCTGTCCACCACTCAGGTGTGTCAGCTGCTGTTGCATCTCGGTGACAAAAACAGAGGGGAAGGAGGGAAAGCTTCATCTCGGCTCGTGGTTTCCAAGGTTCCAGTCCACTGTGCTAGGGACAGCATGGCAGAGCAGATGGTGGCAGGAGTGTGTAGTTCCCACATCCCAGCAGACCAGGAATCAGAGAGCAATTGGAACCAGAAGCTGATATAGCCTTCAAAGGCTTATTCCCAGTGATCTGCTTCTCACGTTAGCCCCCAACACCTCCACAAGGTTCTGTGGCCTCCTAAAATAGCACACCCAACAGCTGGGGAACAAGCAACCAAGACATGAGCCTGTGGGGACATTAAGATACAACACAGCACAGCATTAGCTTCCTTGGGGCCTAGGCCCGGGGCATGGACTTCCCGACACGTCTAACCACAGCAGAAACTAACGGGAGGTGCAAGCACCTTCTTCTTGGCTCATTTTGGAGAATGTGGTGGGGCATCTCCCTGGGTTTCCTTCCTAGCTTAGTTTGCTCTCAGAATAGTGCAGAGATACAAACCATGACAGATATGTTAACCAAAATACCCTTAGGTAAAATATTGCAGAGGCAAGAATCCATTCTTGACCTTTTCCTTGTCTTTAGCTACACTGGCAGGTCTATGTCTTGCTTCGTGTTCTGGTGAGGCGCCATATTGGATCTTCTACATGACTCCTGCCTTAGGCAGATCATTAGGGTGGTGGTTCTGACCCTGGAGCTGGCATCTTCCAAAGTTTTGCATACCACCTGTGGCTTTCCATCTCTGTCCTCTCTAGGTAGCATCTATTCTCAGCCCAGCAGAAATATTACTTCAATTCCCACCAAGATCAGATACTCAACCCAAAACAATGGTGCACAATGACCAAATCACAGTCATTTTGAAGGCAATGTTCTGAGACAGACCATTCACATCAGCTTCTGGCTCCCACATTCACACGCCACATGCAAACATATACACACGTGTACACACACACACACACACAAAATAAACAAAGGCATCCTTCCTTGCTGGGTGTAATGATTCATGTCTATAAGCCCAGCACTTGGGAGGCTCAGGCAGGAGGGTTACTTTGAGTTTGAGGGTAGTACTGGTGAGTGCTGGGCCAACTCTGTAGAGAAAGACCCGGTTTCGAACAAACAAAAACAAACCTCCAAGATAATAACAGCAATGATAACAATAAAATAAAGGCACCCTTTCTTGACTTCCATCATGACTGTTAAGATACTCAAGACAACCATTTTGTATTTTAGCTCCTCTTGGCTTACACTTCCATATCACTGTTCATCATCAAAGGAAGTCAGGGCAGTTGATGCAGAGGCCATGGAGGGGCCATGCCTAGTGGCTCACTCCCCATAACTAGGTCAGCTTACTTTCATTTTTTTAATTTATTATTCTCTCATACAATACATCCCAACTGCAGCTTGCCCTTCTTCCACTCCTCCCAGCCTCCTCCACCTCCTCTCTCTTCCATATCTACTCCCCCTCCAGCTTTACCCCAGAAAAGAGCAGGCCTCCCAGGGACATCAAGAAAACACGGCACAACAAAATGCAATAAGACCAGACACAGACCTTTATGTCAAGAGTGGACAAGGCAACCCAGTAAGAGGTAAAGGGTCCCAAGAGCAGGCAAAAAAGTCAGAGACACCCCACCCCCACTGTTAGGATTCCTGTAAAAACATGAAGCTACACCACTATAACATATGTGCAGAGGACCTAGGACAGACCCATGTAGACTCACAATTGCTGCTCCAGGCTCTGGGAGCCCCTACTTATCTACTTTCAATTTCCTTTCAGTGCTGACAATAAACCCAAGGTCTCACCCCACATACTAGACAAAATACTCCTTAACCAAACCATCTTTTAACCTACAAAATAATTCATTTACTATAACGTCATAATACGTCATAATAGCCCATTTCCAGTATGTCAGCATTACAAGAACAGGGCCTCGTATCTGTTTTTTTTTTTCCTGTTACTTACATAACACAAATGTCTACAACAGTTCATGACATACACAATCACATGCAGAACAAGTGAATGAAGCCTATCTCTTTCTGTCACTGAGATAAGGATCCACACTACAAGAAGTCCTTCTGGACTAGTACTATAGCTTCTTGATGTGAAGAGCTAACGTCCGTAAACAGAGCCAAAGAATCCCGCTTGGAATCTTAAACGGACTTGTAGGTCCTTTGCTTTCTGGGTAGACTTTAAAATGCAGCTAACTCATTAGCTGTGTAAACACTCCAGATGAGAGGAAAAACCACCATCCAGGCAGGGGTAGTGATGTGTGAATCTGAAATGGGGTTAGCTCCATCTCAGAAATCTAATGTAGTGAGCAAGTGCACCCTACAGGTTTCCCACTCCACAGGAACACATCTTTGTTTGTTTAACTGAGAATTCACCAAGAGCCAGAGGAATCACCGCGAGTGCAATGGTACATTTACCTCTCGTGAAGCGCTCTTCCTACGTGTGCCTCAAACAACTGACAAAAAGGATGCCTATAAAAGATCAGTCAGACCTGAATGGCTGTGATGGTGGGAAGAGTTTCTCTGCTTTACTCTCATCCAGAAAGCTGAGCTTCGACACACAGGTAGACAGCACAGGAAGACACCTCAGAATAGGGGGAATGTTCAGCAACAACGTGGATTTAGAGATTAAATGAATACTTTGAATATAGAGGTCCCCAGTCTCAGGTAGAATAAGCTTGGGGCTGACTGCCATTTTCCAACGACAAAATGAACATCCTTGCTATGAGTAAAGGAGTCAGACGAGGTGACATTAGAGGTCCTTAATAGGCTAGGATTCTATTAGAGCAATATAGGTCACAGTGAGTCAGACCCATAACCTGCCATGTTTGAAGGTCTGAAAGAATAGATAGTAGAGAAGTGTTACGGGTTAGATATGAGATGTACCCAAAAGCCATGTGTCTGTCACCTGCCCTGGTGCTGTTGGACAGACACACTTTAGAAGGTAGGACTTAGTGGAAGGAAGTTATTACTTCTCTTTCTGCATCTGTCCAATCCCCATCCTCCCCTGTCCACCTCCCCTGTGTCCCACACTTTACCTCCCAAACACCATCGGCCCTGCTTTGCTGTAGCCCAAGGGAAATGGGACTAAGCCACAACAGACTGAGACTTCCGAAATCGTGAACCAATAAACCTTTCTTCCTTTAAAGTTTATTTTCCCAGGTGTTTTATCACAACCACAGAAAGGTGACTAACCTCCACAGCAAGTTGACGGCTGATGGGTAAACTGAGGCATAAGAAAACTAAACAGATGACCCAAATTTTCAGAGTGAAAATTCATAAAAATAACCCATATTTCTGAATCCCATTTTTCTTTCACATTGGTTATAATTAGCTTTCAAAGTGAAAAGTATCAATCAAAAATGAAGGGCAAGGCAGAAACGGTTCCCATATTCTTCCTACTCCAGCAAAAAGGCACCGGCTTCTGAGCAGTCAAAACCCACTTCACAGAATCCAAATTAAGATAACGTCACGGGCATGAGCCGTCATTTTTAATTGCCTCTAGGAGCCGTCAAAAACATCCCACAAGGGAGGGAGACAGACACCATGGGTACCAGAGATGCTCTGATAGCATCATTAGGTGTTCGAGATCGCTGCCTGGGAGCAAGCGGACTGAATAACAGACAGTCGGCACCAATACCACTGGCACACGCCCCTCAGGTTTTCTGAATAATGCCTCCAGTCTCTTACCCCTGCCACGTGAGCTCTTGAAAGGTCCCTGGCAAATTGTCTCCATCTTGTCTCCAAGTTACACTTGGGTCATCTTAAGGTTCTTGCTCCCAAATCGCTGTTACCACTTGTCTCTGTGCTCCTGAATGTATTGAAAGGCCCCGGGGGAGCAGTGGTAACCTCTGAGGCCACCTGAACTCAAATGAGCATGCTCACACACATAAACACTCCAAATCTAAAATAATTCTTTAAAAGAAAGAAAATGGCTGCCTTGAAGATGTCTCCTGATGAGGTCCTTGGATTCTAACCTGGAAAGCCATTCAAACCCATCAGTACAGCTATTAAGAAGTTCTGTATTGTTCTTTTTTGTTTTTGTTTCTTGAGACAGGTTCACTGTGCTACGCTGGCTGGCCTCAAACTCATGGTTGCCCCACCTCAGCCTCCCCAGGGCTAGAATTACAGGTGTGCACTACCACACATGGCTCAAAGTTCTTTCCCTTTTATTTGCTGTACCTTGTCTGAACAAGGCTGTGGGGACTCCTATTAACTCTCCCTCCATCTCTGCCCACGTCTCATGCCAAGGCAATGCATAGCCAGACAGGATTAAAAAGTGAACTGAGGTCAAATGTGCCCATTTCCCCTTCAGTTGGTGAGGTGAAGATTCCGGGGTATGCAATTGTCATCCACTGTAGTTCCCAGGACAGCTAGATCTGCATGTCCTCAAAATTAGGGAGAGGTTGGCTGTGGTGATTGCAAAGCTGACCTGCACCGCTGGACACGGGTCCTCATAGGAGAGTCTTTTTTTTAATCAAATTCATTTATTTATTTTGTGTATGTGTGTGCACATGCACACACACTCATGACACTGTGCACATGTAGATTTTAGAAGACAACTTGATAAAAGCAGTTGTCTTTTTCAGTATGGGTCCCAGGATTGAACTTAGGGCATTAGACTTAGTGGCAAGCACTTCTACCCACTGAGCCGTCCTGATGGGTCACCAGGCCACATGAGGGATTGTCTCTGTGCTGGGAAAGGTTTTTAAGCAGGCTTGTTTCTGCCCCCACCCCTTTCTCTCCTTTCACAGTTCTCTTTGGGTGATTTCTTTGTCTTCTAATTTACATGGTTGCCATTCTACTTCTGTCCGCTCTCTGAAGGGCATAGCCTCGGTTGTTCAGATGTCCTGGCGTTGGGAGGATAAAGTACTGTTTTCCAAATCACTAACCACTGGCTCTAACCAGAGGTGTGTTTGAAAGGAAAATACCAAGATCTGAGTCAGCAAGCCATGGCTTGGGGACCATTGAGGGCTGCCACCTGCCTTTACAGATACAGCTTAACTGGAACACAGCCATGCGCATTTGTCTGTGTGCTGTCAGTGGCTATGGTGGGTTGCAGCAGGCTGTGTGGTCCACTGAGTCTACCTAGCCTTTTATTGGAAGAGTCCGCTGACCTCTGTCAGGACCGCATGAATACCATATGGTGGGAATAGCTCTTGATAGGAAGGAAAAGGCAGCCAAGACCCAGTTCCATCTCTAATTACCTCTGTGGCTCTGGAGGCACTGGATTCCTCCTGCTGCCCTTCCTCCCACTCTTCCTCCTGCTCTTCCTCTAGCTGCTCCCATTCCTCCAGTTGCTCCTCCTCCTCCTGCTCCTCCACCAGATATTCCTCTCTCTTCCAGCTACTCCCACTCCTCTTGCTCAACCGCAGCTGTTCCTTTTCCTCCTCCTCCTCCTCCTCCTCCTCCTCCTCCTCCTCCTCCTCCTCCAGCTGTTCCTTCTCCTGTTCCTCCACCAGATTATTCCTCCTCCTCCAGTTGCTCCTTCTTCTCCAACTCCTCTTCCTCCAGCTGCTCCTTCTCTAGCTGCTCTTCTTCCTGCTCCTCTACCATATATTCCTTCTCCTCCACCTTCTCCTTCTCAAACTCCTCTTCCTCCAGATGTTTCTCCTCCTCCAATTACTTCTCTTCCAGTTGCTCTGTCCTGTTCCAGCTGCTCCTTTACAGATATTCCCCCTCCTCCAGCTACTCATTCTCCAGATCCTCTTCCTAAAGCTACTCCTCCAGTTGTTTCTTCTCCAGCTGCTCCTCTGCCAGATATTCCCCCTCCTCCAGCTACTCCTTCTCCAGATCCTCTTCCTACAGCTACTCCTCCAGTTGTTTCTTCTCCAGCTGCTCCTCTACCAGATATTCCCCCTTCTCCAGCTACTCCTTCTCCAACTCCTCTTCCTCCTGCTGCTCCTCCTCCTCTAGCTGCTCCTGCTTCTCCTCTCCTCCTCCTCCTCCTC
The DNA here is from genome assembly GCF_950005125.1 of Chionomys nivalis. Taxonomy (NCBI): domain Eukaryota; kingdom Metazoa; phylum Chordata; class Mammalia; order Rodentia; family Cricetidae; genus Chionomys; species Chionomys nivalis. Next base: position 17,148,788 of record NC_080090.1, on the reverse strand, counting down.
CTTCTCATCTTCCTTCTCCTCCTCTTCCTATTTCTGTATCCCCCAATTCCTCATCTAAAAAATAAGAAAGGTAGCCTATATGTTTCTGGGGTTTTTTCTTCAAGATGAAAATTCAATCAGTTATGAGTAAGACCTGTCCTGCTGCCTCCTTCTCTCCTAACAGTTAATAACAAAGCCTTCCAATTTGTAACCTCATTAGGAACACCCCTTACCTCTATTCCAAAGCCCCTTCCATCAAAGGCAATGGCTCTCAGGCAGGTTAGGTCCCATTTCCATTTCCTTTCTTTAGGTTCTTGACCTGTGAGTGATCAGTCACTCGAATCCCTGTGCTGTGCAGGCTGTGCACAACCCAAGTCACTCTCCTCCAGGAATATAGTACAAAGCTTTGCTTCTCCATCAGCTCTGCACAAATACTTGGACGAAAACCAGAGTCCTGCAAGCAAATCCTCGACGCTGCCTTTCCCCTCAATCCCTCTACAGAATCGCTCCGGTGAGTCATTTTCCCCAGGTCCTGGGCGCCCAGGAATATGGTGTCAAGTGCAACAGCTGGCCATAGCTTCCCTTCCTGTCTATTTTTGGAGGATCTTTGATACTGAGTTCAAACACTTACCAGGTGTCTAGCTGGGAGGCCAGCTGTGGGTTATTTAGCCTCTTTGGGCTCCATGCTGGTGTGTGAGCAGAGTAGAGATGATGATGTCCATCTCATCAGCGTGTTCCAAGATTGCAGATGACTGATATAAAATGTCTGTGACATAGTTAACCCTGGTGGCAGCAGGAGGCTCTTCTGAGGAAGCGCCCCTTCCCACACTCACCATGTCACTGTCTCTCTCACTCTTACTGGGCTAAGGGCTGTTCTTCCTTACTCTATAAGGTCCTTAGGTGGACTGAGAAATCCAGAAAAGCCTCCATAAGATGTCACTGGGTCATTTGGGAACCAAAACCCCACTCCAGTCTGTCACCCTTGTCACCTCTCTGAAGACACAAAGGATAAGGATGTCACCTCGTGGACTGCTGTGTCACAAATAGGTTATAAGGGAGTTTGGTGATCTGCATGAAAATGGCCCCATAGACTCATAGGGAGTGGCATTATTGGAGGTGTGCCCTTGTTGGAGGAAGTCTGTCACTGGGGGGTGGGCTTTGAGGTTTCAGAAGTTCAAGCCAGGCCTAGTGACTCAGTCTCTCTTCCTGCTGCCTGTGGATCCAGATGTAGAAATCTCAGCTACCGCCAGCATCAACTTCATCGGCACGCCATGACAGTAATGGACTAAGCCTCTGAACTGTAAGACAGGCTAAACTACATGTTTTCCTTTATAAGAGTTGTCTGATCATGGTGCCTCTTCACAGCATAGAAACCCTGGGACAGAGGATAAGGTTTATTTTGATTTTGGCTTCAGAGCCATGGTGGCTTGGCTCTGTGACTTTGGGGCTGTGAGGACACAGCATCTTGTAATGAGACCATGTGATAGAGAGGACCTACTCACCTCATGGCTTCAGAAAACTAAGAGACAGGAAGGAGCTGAGGTCCCAATATATACTGTAATGACATGCCCCAATAGCCTAACTCCCTTCCATATTCTAAAGGTCCCACCACATCCCAACTGTGACAAAGGCTTATGACCAAAGTCTTTACACGTGTCCTTGGAAAGACATTCAAGTTCCAGGCATCTGACCTTGACAGTTCAATGCGGTGTCGTCATCTACAGAGATTGTGTTTGAGAATTGCACAATTGGCTTACCAACCCTCCTCCCCCAAATCTCTTGTTCAAAACATCACAAAGATATCTAATGCCTTAGATGCCAATAAAAGTTTTTTTTAAGTCTCAAATTCAACTTATAAAGTCAAGTTTATGAGTTTGGGCTTCATTCATAGCTATCCTGAGAGGTAGGCAGAACACAGGCCTAGGCAGCCTTCTCTGTCTTCTGGGTACAGCTGCTCTCAGAACCTTGTTTTTTATTCTTCGCTGTGTTTGCTTTTGACCTAGATGAATCTAGACACTTTTTGAGGGGGATGTGTGTCCTGTGTTTTCCAAGCCTGCCATAGGCAGAGCTCTGAGTCAGAGGACTGTTCTGAGCACAAGATTAATCCCCACTGATTTGAGGATGTGTTAATGGACCAATGAGTTAACTGGGCACTGGGAAACTGAGACCCTGGAACATTCCATCTCATCCCTTCTACAGAACAATAAGCATACCATCACCAGAGAAGATTCTGAGAAGGAAAACAGATTTCTGCAAAAGCAGACCAATCATCCAAGGTCAGGTTGCCGACACCAATCCCTGCTCGGAGCCTGGGCCACTGCTGGGAACAGTCAGGCAGGCTCCTTATCTCAGCATTCCAGGCAAACTTACCTTCAGCTACCCCAGTCAAGTCTCTTCACCAAGCAGCACTCTCTGCTCCCCATCCCTTCTTGATGTTGGGAGTGCAGTGTTCAACTGGCAGTGCACAGTGAGCAAGGCCAAGGAAACTCAAAAGAGCAACCCCATTCCTGTGGCTAAGGACAGTGACCACAGCATCAGGACCATTTCTGGACTCGGATGAAGCAGTGGTGTGTGGTTCTGTAGCTTTGTAGAACTACCTCTTCTCTTAATGCTTCTCACATCCATCCCTCAGATCTGCCCTTAGCAGCCTGAGCAAATGTCACAGAGCCAAGCCAAGGGTGCATTGATGGATATGACTGATAAGTCCTGATCATTGGCTAAGGTAGGGACGGGTCATATCTCCTCAACTCATCCTTCATAGTTGTATTTTAGAATATTTTTATGCTGGCACTGGGGATGGAACCCAGGGCCTTGAGCCTTCCAGGCAGGTGCTCTATCACTCAGCCACATCCCCAGCCTTCTGTTGCTCCTTTCTTCTGAGATCAGGAGTTAAGTTCCTGCTGCAGGTAACTCAGTCACACTTAAGTGACACAATGCTCCAGCCACATAGGACTGTAAGATCCCAGGACCCTACGTTCTCCAGGTCCTTGCCTCCATCCTTAAGGGTGATCGCTTAGGGGAAATACTAAAGACTGTCCTTGGCTCCGTCTCTCCCTGGGTGTGTGTTCACGGGGAGTACAAAGCTGCCCAACTTCCCAGTTTTCTCATAGGCAAATGCAACAGCAATAGCTGTAGCTATGAAGTTGTTAGAGGAACCAAATGAGGTCACATCCATGCAAATGCTCTGCAAACAGCATGAAGCTATACAGAGACCAAGTGACAGAGTGATACTGTCAGGAACAGGGGATAGGTCTGTTCCCTTGAGGGGATCTCTTTTGGAAAGGATCTCAGGCTACAGGCTAGTGGTTGCTGCAGGGAGGGTAAAGACATTCCCCATGTTGCTTTAACATGTCTCAAATTTGATTCTTGCTAAAGTCACAGAGTTTGAGTCTTCTAAACACATGTTTGAATTTCTTAATTGTATATATATTTTTATTTTCTGAGATTTCAATATAATTATGTTACTTTCCCCCCTCATCACCCCAATCCCTCCCTTGCTCTCTCCCAAATTCATAATCTCCTTTTCTTTAATTGTTGTTGCATGTATGTGCGTGTGTGTTCTTAAATGTATACAGCCTACTCAGTCCATATAATGTTACTTGTATGTCTGTGTTTTCAGGACTACCATATGGTATTAGGTAGACAATTGGTGTGCTCTACACTGGGGAAGACAATGTCCCCACTCTCAGCATTCCTTAGTTACCATTGTTCTTTGTGTAGGGCTGAGACCTTGTGAGCTTCCCCCTTCCACATTAGTGTGTCTATGGCGGTGTCCTTATTCAGCTCACAATCAAGAAGCCATGTTAGTGAGCTCTCATGGTGTAATGAGAGAAGAAGGTTGTAAACAAGAAAGCCGTCTCCAAGCTCGAGCTCACAGTGTAGGCTCTCTGACATTTCTAAGAAGCCCAGTCTCACAGCAAACTTTCTGTTCCTCTGGCTCTTACAACCGTACCACTCCTTCTTCTGAAATGACCCCCTCAGTCTTGGGAGCAGGAATCGGGACTGAGTTCTACAACTGTATTTTGAGGGCTGTGACTTCCTCTAAAGTCTTCAGTCTTCATCTGTTGTAAAAAAAAAAAAAAAAAAAAAAAAAAAAAAAAAAAAAAAAAAAAAAAGTTTCCTCGATGAGAGATGTCATGTTGATTATTAATCCCCAACATTACATATGATAGAGCTTAGGTCTTTGTGAGGTCATGAGGGAGGGGCCCTATGATGGCACTGTGACTTTATAAGAGGTAAAAGAGACATATATCCAAGTCAACAAACTCATTCTGTCTTATAGTGAGAGAAGAGGGTCCATGAACAAGAAAGCCTTCCCCAAGCATAGCCTTATAACTTAAATAAACCTTTATTCTTTATAAGTCATCCAACCTGTGTTACTCAATTATAACAACAGAAAACCGACTATTTTGAGAAAATGAGCAGAAATTATTCATTTCTACTTTATAAGGAAGAGAAAAAGGAGAAAGCCGAGTCATGGTACGGGAGGCCACGTTCTGACCCAGGTTTCCAGGAAGTATGTGTGTCTCATCACCCCACTCTCTGCAAGCTCTTCCTGAGCAAGGTCTCCTCATCACTGAAGTGGTAATGATAAGTGTGCCATGGCCTGTTTGTTTGGTCAACACCTATTGATCGAATCCGTTTCTGCCATCTGCCCTGCCTGGGCCATGGAGGAGATGTCACCATTGTGAGAGGTGGCAGGAGAGGCTCCGGATGAAACCTGTCAGGTCTTTTCAACTAGAAGTGGCAACTGTGTCCTTTAAAGTCCACTGGTAAAACTGCTCAGATAATACATTTATGGACATCACAAACCACAGAGACAGACAGATCTAGGTGTCATAGAGGTACCAACAGGTCCCCAGAACTCTAGGAACGCTGTTGCCCAGGATGTTATGGACTTTTTATTGTATCAGTGTCTGCTCATGAGTAAAATCCCCAAGTGAGAAAGATACTCGGTCCCAGGACCGAGGATCCTGGAATGTCTCCACACGTCAGGGACTCTCTGGTTTGGATGTGGAGCTGCTGGAAGGTTGTGCTCCTGAAGAGAGCCCGGGCATCTGTGACTCTTCCTCTATGGCCCACTCTGTGCAACTCTTCATGGGTGTGCTTCATAAGACCCTTTGTAATCAGCCAATCCAGGTAGAAGTAAACTCTAATTTGAGCATGCTCTCCAGCCCCTCAACTCTATCCCCACCCGAGGAAAGCTACCCTGGTATGTGTGAGTCCTACAGAACGTGTGGGAACACATATCCCTCTTGGTCACTATGAAAACAGAGAGCCTGAATCCTTGGGATAGAGAAGGGCAGCCATTTTCAAGGCTTCCTACGCCTTGAACTTTCCCAAGCCAGGGCCCTCTGGAAACCAAGCAGTCTCGCTTCCTTGCCTTTCCGTACCCACGATGCTAAGCCAGGTGGACAGGCTGGACTGTAGTCAGAGCCTCCCCTTCCACCCCCCAGCAGCCCACTAAGGGAATCCTGAAGGTGAGGTTGGAGAACACCCAGGTCTCAGCACGCTGCAGCAGAAAGCAAGCCTTCCTGCCCGGAAATGCTGTGTCTGGAGGCCAAGCCTCAGAAATGCTTGTTTAACTGGCCGGTGGCAAGCTCCCTTCTGGGCCATTCTACTGGGCGGCAGGTGTGTGGGGGCGGTCATTTGCCAGCCACACAGTGGGCTGGATGCTCCACCAGACCACAAGGGGCGAGGAGAGGAAGCAGGGTGTACGCGGAGGCAGATGGGAAATGACTGTGGGGAAAAGGGCAGGTAGAACAAACAGGAGGTAGAAGGGGCAGCCTTTGTGAAGATAAATAAGGGACGATACGCATCCAAGGTGAGTGCCATGAGAGAAAAGGCCTTCTCTCTCTCTCACTGGTACCCTCTACCCACTCCGCACATCGGAGTTTGCTTTCTAGCTCTTGGAGAACCAAATGGTGTAAGCAGCAAGGACCATGAAAGATATATTTTTGGAAAAGATCATTGAACTTCTTGAGGATATAGCTTAGAAAGGCTGAAGACATGATTCTGGCCTAAGACTGCTTGTTTAGAGTGTTTGTACCCTGAATTCCATCTATGAGAGGGAAGGAGTGAGGGAGGGGGGAGAGAGAGAGAGAGAACCAAAGACTGTCCAAAGGTGAATTGTTTGACATCTGGAGATGCAATTAGAATATATAATTTATCCAAATCCATGGGTGTTTTTAAGACCCTGAAAGCAGTCTGTATGGTACTTCAATGATGGAGACACAGCATAAAGATCTGTCTAAATCCACAGAACATTCGCAATTCCTAGAGTGAGTGAGCTCTCCTATAAACTATGGCATCTAGGTGACAATGGCAGGCATCCTACACTGTAATAAGCTCACTGCTGCAGTCTAGGAATGCAGACATTATGAAATTATAGGACATATGTACAAGTGTGGATTTTTGTTTGATTGGTTTATTTTCAAGACAGGGTTTCTCTGTAGTTTTGGGGCCTGTCCTGGAACTAGCTCTTGTAGACCAGGCTGGCCTCGAACTCACAGAGATCCGCCTTCCTCTACCTCCCAAGTGCTGGGATTAAAAGGATGTGCCACCACCACTACCCGACTGAAGTGTGGATATTTAACCCAGATAACCAGAAATAGTGGACTAACCAGGCCCTTTATGGCATTACTAGGGTGATTTAGTGGCTGAGGATGCAACCAAGAGGCGGAGTGCCTGCCTGCCAGCCAAGAGCAAGGTTCCGAGTTTGACCCCCCAGTGTTAGAAAAGCAAGTGATGTGTCCTGCACTAATGCATGAAAACATGGACATAAATCACTCTTGTTAACCAAGAGAAGCACAAAGTATAGGTACATACTGGTGTCAAGATGCATAGTGGTATAATTTCAGGACCTGGAGATGAACCTGGAGAGCTATAAATAGATGTGACTATAACTCTGTGTCATTGCCCTATCAAGCATTTAAGGCCACAATACAAACTGAACTTATGGAGGAGAAGAGGGGAGAAGTGGAAGATCCAGAACGGAGTAAGAATGGGTCTCCTGGTGTCGCCCATTTCCCTCTCTTTGTCCTGGTTTCCAGATCCACTCCAGTCCCTGGCAATACCCCATCTTAGTTTTTCACATATGTTTTCATCCTTGATGAGAAAGACAGAATGTCAGTGTTGTGTTGACACTGCCTATAACACAGGTTCTGGAGATTTCCATGAGAGCAGGCCCCCTGTCTGAAGACTCAAGCTTTCCCAGAGCAGACTTGTGTGAGAAATAAAATACACTCTACAGGCCCAGAGTCTGGGTTCTCCACTGGCAGCAAGTCCCAGGACCCCTGATCCAAATGTGGGCTCCCCTGGTCCAGCCACAGAGCATCCCTAACCTCTCCAAGCAGCCCTCTGGCAGAGGGAAGCAACCGGTGAGCTCAGGAAGCTAATGACCTTGAAACTATCCATTTATCTTGGCCTCCCCCCTCCGTGAGAGATGCCACAAAAAGTGCCAGTCTCTCTCTTTCTCTCTGAAGAAGAATGAACACCGCCAGAAAACCAGGCCTCAGCCTCTCTTCTCCTCCTGGGCCAGGCCCAGGGCTGGAATATTGACGGAGCCAGAGGGGAGAGTAAATCACTCTCTATCATTTCTGAGCCCTCCACCTCGGGGAGAGCGCTCACCTGAGGTCTGCGTCAGAGCCTAATGTCTGTCGGCGTCTCCATAAATCTTCATAAGTAGGCAGTGTTGCTTCTTTAACAAACCTGCTTGGAGCCAGAGACCGGTGACAACTCTCCCAAGCAGAGCTGAGCTGGCAGCCAGCGGTGGACAGCACAGCCCCCAGCCACCTCCAGCCTCCCACCAAGAGAAGGAGAAAGGTGCCCACCACAAGGAATTGGAGTCTCTGAAACCAATCGCTTCTCTCAGCTGCCCAGCATCTGCTTCGGTGGCTGCCCTCACCCTGGCACGGGGACTTCAGATTCCCGCTGGGCCCAGCTGAAGCCAAGAGCTGGCACCGCGAGACTCCCCTTTGTTCATGGCTCTGGCCACTTGGGTGTGGGACGTTTCCTCTCCTCTCTCTGCAGCATTCAATGGGATTTGGGTTAAACACCAATTCATGGACTATGACTGGGTTGAGAAGGCGGCTTGTCCCAGTCTGGAATACAAACAAATAAAAAGACCAAAATCAACAAAGAAAAACAAACGCCCATACTCTCTGAAAAGGCACAGCCAATTTGGAGATAAGGAAACCCCTCCCTCTAGGAAATGTTCTTGCATTTGGGGTGTCCTCCTTGAGCTCTCCTTTCCTTCCCCACCAAAACTGTATTTGTTTTCTTTCCTGCACCGACGCCATAGAAACCATCCGAGATGGCTTATCTTTTGGGTCTTGGATATCTCATTGCTGCAGTATGCAAAGGGGATGCTGGGGAGGGAGCAAAGGACCAGAAGCTGAAGCAATGGTCTCCCATTCAAATGTCTAGAACGATGTTTTGGGTTTTGTGTATGGCTTTAAGGACTGAAACAATGTAATGTTTTACTGTCAGGTAAATCTACAGTTTTCGTTCAAATTTCCAAGGTCCATGGAGAGGTGAGTCGGTTAGTTCGCTACTGTACCGACGTGTGAAAGTGCTAAATTAATCCTCCCATATGATGTCTGAATAGGTTATTATAAGGTGCTTAGAGACTTGGCAGGCTCAACCCCATCTTTCTTTCAAGATGCTAAGAAAATAAATGTAAATGCAGAAAACACGGCATGTGGGGCACCTGCTGTCCAAATTCATAATCGGAATGTCAGCGCGGTCTTTAGGAAGAGCTAAGCCCAAGAACAAGGGTACGGGGTCCTTGCGGGAGTCGATTTTGACCCTGACCCCCCAGTTAGTCTCATCTGGTCCCAGGGGACTTGAGACTTGATCACCTTCCAGTCCTTAGGCCGCTTTGCCTTATTCGAAGACTGTTTTTTTCTTCTAACAAAAACCAACTTGACCTGATTTTGAACCAACGGGAGAATTTATTAAAACGTTACTGGGTCATCTCACAGGACCCACAGGCAGTGAGGCCTCTCCAAGAGCACAAATAGGAACTGGAAAGTTGTCAGGAATCCAGGCTGTGCTCTTGTTCTGTTTGTTTTTCTGTGTTCCCCGTTCACTCCACTCTTCTCTGGAGGTTGGCTTTCTCTCTTGCCCCTTCCACACCGAGTCAGGGAGGGGAATCTAACTCCTGATCGGGTTTTAATAGAGTTTCTCCACTCCATTCTACAATGAGAGAATGGCCACCCACAAATTAGAGTTTCATTCTGAAAAAAATAAAAAAGTAAAAATAAAAAAAAAATAAAGACAAACATTCACCCCTGAGCGCCTTCTTGTGGCCCCTTTGAACTGGTTGGTTTTTTTTTTTTTTGGTTGTTGTTTTTGTATTATGTTTTGTTTTGTTTTCGGATTTTTGAGACAGGGTTTCTCTGTAGCTTTGGAGCCTGTCCTGGGCCTTGAACTCACAGAGATCCGCCTGCCTCTGCTTCCTGAGTGCTGGGATTAAAAGCATGTGCCATCACCACCCAGCAAACTGGTTGTTTTTGTTCCTTTCTCAAAGCATCCTGTTCTTGTTCTGTGAATGTGATGTTTCTCAACTCTCATTTATGGCACTAATCTGGTGAAATCTGTGTTGTTATTTATTTAATTTTCAGCTTTCTAGTGTGTACCTTTAGTTCTCTCCCTTTCCCAAGGCTCAGTCTATTGAGTTTCGTTCTGCTTATCTGGATGGTTCTCATTAAACTCTGAGGTCTGATTAGTTTTGTCTATTTCTAATCAAACGTAGATGTAGTGGATTTGTTTGTGGGTATCTGGGTGTCTTTCCCTTGCTATTGTTTATATATGTCTATTCTCCTGCTCATTTGCAAAAGACAAGTTTTACTGGGAAAAAAATGTAGATATGAACACAGATTTTTTTTAATTTTTATTATTTATTTGTGTTTACATGTGTCTGTCTGTATGTAAGTATATGCATGTGTGTGCGGGTGTCCACAGAAGTCAGAAAAGGTCACAGGGCCTTCTGACACTGGAGACTAGAGTTATCAGTGGTTGTGAGCCACCCAGTGTGGGTGCTGGGAACTGAACTTGGGTCCTCTGAAAGAGCGGGACACACTCTTAACCGCCGAATTATCTCTACAGTACCCTGAGCATTTGTTAAGTGAGAGGCTTCACTTCAAAACAAGCAAAGGAAGGGTTAGCTTGCTGTAGCACCAGATTTAGGGCTGGAAATGCTTACAGTAAGTGTGGAGAGGATGTACTCAGGGGTAGTGTTGTTCGCTCTAGGAGTCCCACCTCTCTTCAGTCCGTGCACCCCTTTGTCTCTTTTGAGCTGCCTTCCTGGAGACACAGGGACGGAACATGGCCAGCCAATCAGTGTACAGAAATCTGTGTTTACCAACTGAGCCTAGAGACTTTGCTGGTGTCTGTTGAGCAGGTAATGCTCACTGTGAAAACAGCCCCCTGGATTGCCCAGACCAATGTCTGCCAGCAGCCTTCTTGTTAGCTCTCTTTAAATTCCAGGTATTCGTTGGAAAATTCAGCCTATGGATGATAGCTTCCATACTTAGAGATTTAGTACTATACATTTTATTAGGCTCTTAGAAGTGAGGAGAGAAAAATGTATTCTCCTCTTATCACCTTTAAGAAGAATTTAGTAAATACTAATTTCAGTTTTAAAACAGAGAATCTGATTGGTTCCCTTCACCTCTGACTGATAAGCAGAATAGGGGGACTCATGATTGCTGAGGTGGTTCTCAGCAGTCTCTTTATAAGATGGACAGAGAACGCTAAGGAGCCCACACACCATGAGTTTTGAGGGCTTGGGATTTTGCGGCATTGCTAGTGCCCTTTCAACCCTGTAGAGACAGTCCCATGTAGCTCCCTCGTTTTATCTAAAATGGGATGAGGTCCAGCTGCAAGCTGGCAAACATATAAGGACAGGTTCTCTGCAAGTGTGGAAGATCGGATTCCTCATCTGCAGAATGAGCAGTCTGTGATACAAAGACTCCAATTAGAGTGGATTTCAAACTATGTGCATGATTCCGTAGAATTTGGAGGGAGGAAAATACGCACAAAGTTGACTCTTGAATGTGTGTGCAAACCACCACCTGCTCACTCATGGCTGAATTGGAGTCTACTGTACCGTCCAACCCAAAGCACCACCAACCGGGTAATAAAGTAGGTGGGATTCATTAACAGTCATTGGTTACGGGTAGAAAGATGCTCTAGTAGATAAAGTGAGGACCCATATAGAAGCCAAAGCCGGTGATGTGTGTCTAGTCCCAAGACTGAGGAGGCAGAGACACACAAATCTCTGGAGCTCACTGGCCAGCCAGTCTAGCAAAACTGTTGAGCTCCATGTTCAGGGACTCTGTCTCAAAAATTAATGTGAAGAGCAGTTAAATAAGACTCCCAAAACTGACTCCGGACCTCTACATATAAACACCTGTGTATGCACCCACACGAACACCACACGCACCCACACAAACACCACACTACCCACACAAACACCACACGCACCCACACAAACACCACACGCACCCACACAAAGATTTGCTGATCACAAGGAATAGAAACTAAACACAATTAGATCAAGCACACAGAGAAATGTATTGCTGAAAAGCTGAAATTTATAGTTCAATCCAAAGACGAGCAGAATGATAGCAACCCGGGAAGCACCAACGGGCTCCGGTGACCTCGAGTGCGGTACATATCTGGGCCTCCTCTCCAGACTTCTGCCATTTTGGATTTAGTCCAGTTATTTAGTTTTAGAGTCTCGTGTAACCAAGGGTTCTTGAACTCACTAGCTAAAGATGAGCTGGAGCCTCTGTTCTTCCTGCTTCTCCCGTCCAAGTTCTGGGATTACAGATGCACCGCTACACCACTTTGTGCGGTGCTGGTCATGGAGCCCAGAGCTTCGTGGACCCTTGGCAAACACTCTAGCAGCTGAGCCACAGCCCAGCTCCATGAGTCCCACCATTTTTGTGACTTGATTTCTATTCCCAATCTCCAACTCTAAATGAGTTTTCAGATAAAGGATTTGACTGCTTTCAAACTAGGTGTCTTGGGCTTGTGGTGAAGCTCAGTGGTAGAGCATGTGTGTAGTATACACGGAGCTCAGTGGTAGAGCATGTGTGTAGTATACATGGAGCTCAGTGTTAGAGCATGTGTGTAGTATACATGGAGCTCAGTGGTAGAGCATGTGTGTAGTATACACGGAGCTCAGTGGTAGAGCATGTGTGTAGTATACATGGAGCTCAGTGGTAGAGCATGTGTGTAGTATACATGGAGCTCGGTGGTAGAGCATGTGTGTAGTATACAGGGAGCTCAGTGGTAGAGCATGTGTGTAGTATACATGGAGCTCGGTGGTAGAGCATGTATGTAGTATACATGGAGCTCGGTGGTAGAGCATGTGTGTAGTATACATGGAGCTCGGTGGTAGAGCATGTATGTAGTATACACGGAGCTCAAGGTTTTACTCCCAACACTAAAAATAAATCCCTAAGCCGATGGCTTTTGGTGGCCTTTGGAAAAACCCAGGCTTTCAAAGGCAGAACATACCACATAATCTGCAAGGTGCAAGAGGAGAATGTGACCTCTTGTTGACCGATGACTGAAGATGTCAGAATGACACAGTGGAGCCTTAGGTGAGGGTGGAGAGCCTTTTCAGAAAGAGACAGTCCCATGTGACAATATAGGCTATATGCCTATGATGTCTCTGGCTTTCTCCTGTAGTCACCTGTAACTTCTGCATTAGTTTCTCGCTCTTACTCATCTTGACCTGGGAGTGGCTCATACGATAAAAGTTGAATCTGGGATAGGCTGGGAATGAGGCTTGCCAGCTACCACATGGATGGGCGTGGAAGAATATGACACCTTCTCCTCACTCCTACTCTCCCCAGGCCTTCTGAGATGACAACCTTGGATGATACAGTCAATGTCATGAGAGATCTTGCTTCCCCGTCACCCAGATAGCATTTGCATGGGTCCTTGACACCCAGTGAGGGGATAATGCTGTGTATTCTAAGTTAGAAATTTATTTATAGAAATTTGTTATGAAATGGTAGTCGGTTCTTCTGGTCTTTGATGATATGCTGTCATTCGTACATGGGCAGCAGAATGACTACATGGGTTATATTCTTTTGTTTTCACTAAATTTGCCCTAAATTTGGACAAATGATTTTTAAAAGGTTCCCACAAAGACAATGAAAGTTAAAGTCAGCAGTACAAACAAACTGGATTCCAAGAAAACAGCTCTTGAGCAAGCACATTTCAAAGTGAAAACAGCAATAATTAATCAAATTTGGCGAAGATGCCAAGAATGTTAGCATTTTGTTGTTGCTTTGAATTGTTCGTTTGTGACAGGGTCTCACTATGTATCCCTGCCTGGCCTCAAACTCGCAGAGATCAGACTGGCTCTTGAGTTTTGGGATTAAAGGCTTGTACTACCATGCCCTGACCAGTGTTTTTTAATTATGGACTTACTATTCCCCTGAAATATTAGTAATAATACTAATACATATGTTATAAATAAACAAATATTTATATATTTGTGCATATCAAAAGTTTGGTAACTGCTAAGCCCCTACTTTGGAGTGAGTGACAGGAGGCACCTGTTCTTGATCGTGATGCCACCTGGTTGCAGCAGCTATGGCAAGGGGTGGCAGTGGCCCAGTGGCCCAGCCTAGGACAGCACCCTGGAGCAAGAAGGCACTAAAGGTAACCAGAATACTTGAACGCATTTTGTGGCCATGGGGACTGCATTCCTCACAGTCGCTAACAGTGGGGCCTCGCCCTTCTCATGAAGATGTAAAAGGAAGAGTAACTATGGAAAACCGGAAATTCTTAGGAAGACTCAAATTATACTGCAGGGTTTATTTTAAGACATTGAAAAGATGCTATGCAGGCAAAAAGGAAAATTAAAGTACATATATACTGCATAGTAAATGAGTGGAAATCTCTTTATTAATAATAATTAATAATAACATTATTGATTCTTTGGAAATTTCATGCAGCAAATTTTAATCGCATTCACACACACAGCCCCTCCCAGATCCTCTGCACCTCCACGCCCACCCAGTTTTGTGTCTATTTTTCAAACCACTTGCGCTGCCCAAATACTCCTCCTGCGTGTGGGACCTGCCCTGGGAAGTGGTTGACCTACCAGGGGCCACATCCTTAAAGAAAACTAGCTGTTCTTCACCCAGCAGCCATCAGTTGCCGACAGCTCCTCAGAGGGTGGTGGGACTCTGGTCCACCTCCTCCCCTCCATGCTAGACTTTTGCTTTCACAGGGCCTGTGCATGCTGTCACAAGCGCTGTGAGGTCACATGTGTAACTGTCCACTTACGCCCAGAAAACAATTTCCTTGGGGTCATGCACTCCCTGCCAGAGCATCGCAAGAACCAGAGCTCTGAGAATCTTTCTGCTTCCTCTTCTCCAGTGATCACTGAAGCCTTGAGAGGAGGATGTCCGCTTAGGGTTGAGCACTTTAAGATCTCATTCTCTGCCCTTGACCAGAAGTAGCTCTCTACATTAAATGTGATCTACTACAAGAAGCTCCTTCAATGAGGGTTAAGAGATGCACTACTCTATGCCATAAGTCATTAATTATTCTACAATAATGATCATTTAGCAAAATAATAGTAGTAGTTCTTGCCTAGGGCCCATGACCTATCAACCAAGATAGGATATGATGAAGAGGCAGAAGCAGAAGGAACACAAATAGAAAATCTATTGCAAGTATTTTAGGTATTTTTAATTTATGTATATGACCGCATGTATGTCTGTGCATCATGTCACATCACATGCATGTGTTGCCCACAGAAGCCATGAGAAGAGTTAGATCCTCTGGAATTGGAATTACACATGGTTGTTCAGCCATGTGGGTGTTGGGAGTCTCAAACCTCTGAAGAGCAGCCTGTGCTCTTACAACTGAGTCATCTCTCCAGCCTCTTGTCTGTATTCTTAGATCTGCTCTTCCACACTGTTGGAAATAACTACATTTATTATTGATAATTGTTCTTCCTTTGCATGAATACCCAATTTATATAAAGAAAATGTTATTTATCTATAGACACACAACGGAATATTATTTGAAGACTAAAAAACAAACTGTCATTTTCAGCAGCATAGATGGGAGCTGGAGGACACCATGTTAAGTGAAATAAGCCAGGCACAGAGTGATAAGTACTGCATGCTCTCATTTACACGTGGACACTAGGAAACTGACCTCATAGAAGTTTGGAATAAAATGGCAGTCACCAGAGGCTGTGAGGATTTGGGGCAGTAAGAGATGGAAAAAAACCCATGAATGGGTGCAGAGGTGCCACTGAGTAGAATGAGTAACTTCTCATGCAGGATCATTATGATTGCTAACCATTAACTGGATTCTTTCAAAATAGCTAGTACCGTGAATGGTGAATATTCCCAACACAAAGATAAAGATCTGAGCAGTGGGTACACCAGTTGCTCGTATCTAACCGTATCACACATGTGATGAAACAACACAGTGTTCTCCATAAATAAGTGTAATTACTATGTGCTAATTAATGCCTTTACATGTATTTGCAAATAAAATTACAATCATGTATTTAGTCTTTCTTGTAGAAGGACATTTGCCTTTGTTTTCTGTCATTATAAACAACTCTGCCTGCTACAAAAGTCCTTGAACACACACTCAGGTGGAGTAGTGAAGTGCTGATTATGGGTGTGTCTTAAATCTTCGAGGGTAATACCCACTTGTTTTCCAAAGCAGTTAAGTCAGCTTACTCTCTGCCCTGGCGGCAGCTTGCAAGACGTCCCAGCCTTACGCAATGCTACTGACTGACCTTGGCAACCTATGTTGTCAAATTTACACTCTTGCCAACCTCAGAGGTGTTATCTCTTTGTTATTCTTGTGGTATCTTGAGTGTTATCACTCTGTGGTTTTAATTTGCATTTCCCTCATCAATAATAAAGTGCTTTACACATATGGGTTGGCCACGTAGATGTCTTCTTGTGTGATTTGCTGGACTTTGCACAGATCTCTCTCTCTCTCTCTCTCTCTCTCTCTCTCTCTCTCTCTCTCTCTCTAGTTTTTAATATTCTGCTATTACTGTCTGAAATCTCAGAGTTCTACCATCACATTTAGGTCTTTACCTAGACTGTTGTCTTAAAAGCCTTCCTTTTCGCTTTGTTCTCCTGTGGGCCTCTGTTGTGTGCTCATTGTCTCTTCTGCCTTTTGTATTCTGTTCCGCTGGCCTATCCATCTTCCCCTGAACTAACAACAGAGCCTAGCTGAGATCTGCGTTAAAATTAGAAAGCATGGTACCTGCATAAGGGCAATCATTGTCTTCTTATTCATGGATATGGTATAGTTCTCAATTTCAGCCTCACTCAGTATTTTGTGATACTATAGCATGTATATTTGGTTTTCATTCATGGTTCCTGGCTCATAACTCCCTACCCAAGGCAGGGAATTTCTCTTCTCCAAGGAAAACCATATAAATTCTGATCTTTTTGCATCTTTTTGTTTGATCAATGACCATCAGCACTTCTGTGATGAGCCCGTATAAGAGGACAGTCCTGTCCTGTGCCCTGGGTACAGAAAAACTGTAGAGAAAAGCCAAGAAGAATCTGCATAAGTAGACTTCGCTGGGCTTTACAATCACGTCTATGCAATGAAGTCTCCAGGCAGCCAGAAGGACAGGGTTTCTGTACCTAGCATGGCTGTGCCCTCCAAAGGCCCACATGTTAGTACCTAGCATGGCTGTGCCCTCCAAAGGCCCACATGTTAGTACCTAGCATGGCTGTGCCCTCCAAAGGCCCACATGTTAGTATCTAGCATGGCTGTGCCCTCCAAAAGCCCACATGTTAGTACCTAGCATGGCTGTGCACCCCTTCATGCCGCCTCCCTATTTCCTGAGTCACCTAGGTGCTCCCTCCTGGCGCCCCAGCCATGTTCTTCATTCTATCATCCCACAAACCATGTGGAACCCCATTTCCTCTCCCTTCTAGACTGAGGTGTACAGATTCCAGGTTCATCTTCACATTCCTAGCCCCTACACAGACACCAGGCACAGGGTAGGCCCTAATAAATGTTAGTTGGAGCAAATGAGTAACCACAAATAAACAAGAAATACAAGTGGGCTGCACGTGTGTGTTTGTGACAAGCATTGGAGAATTCCCTGTCATGGAACATTCTTGGAGGTGAAACTAACTAAATGCAAGCTCTCTGTGATAATTCAGTAACTAATCTCTCTTTGTGAGGCTCCGAGAGGGAAGCACCTGACTGAGAAGCAGCGCTCAGCAGAGCACAGCCTCACAGGGACGATCTGGCATGGTGTGTGTCAAGCATGGATGTGTATGTAATAGCTCATATACATATGTTTTTTTCTCAAAAAAAAAAAAAACTTAGAAAAATAAAGAAAATGTCAAAGCCTTTTAAAGGGCGTGATCACGCTGAGTAATAGGCCCTTCCTGGATTTTTACATTATTTCAGTGGAGATGTTTTTATGGCAGTGGTTAAAAATAAAAGACATTTCAGAGCTGCTCGGTAAACGAAGCCCCGCAGACTCCTCAGCTTTGTTGTTTTCCCCTAAAATTAATATAATTAATTAAAGCCCAATGCTAGTCTGATCTACAATCTGCGAGTCGGTGAGTCACCGCGTCTTATGCTGATAGGGCTGCGCCACCTTCTCGGTTCCCCACGGAAAAACTGCGGAAGCTGCCCCAAGCAGAGGGTGGAGAAGGCTGGAGGGTGACCGAGCTGCACAGAGTGGAAGATCCCCCTCCTTGGGCGAGAACGCTCTTCACATTGGCTTTGGAGTAGAAGAACGTGGGGATAACTTGGAGAGACAACTGCTGTTATCAAGTGTGAGAAATTAGTCTAAGTGAATTTAAATGTAATTGCAGGAGCAGCTGGCAGTGGCTAATGTCTGTTCAAGTGTGCTTTCTCGGGAACGGCACCTCCGTTCTGTTCCCTGAGAAAGGATGGGGATGCTTTACATCTCAGACATCGACTTTTACAGGCTGGCCCTGAGGTCATGCGGGGGCTGCACAGACACTGTTCCTTCCCCCAGGAAGCTCAGCTTCTGCTCTCCTCCTCGCAGCTTTGAAAACAAATGTAATGGACCGCTGGCTTTGACCTCTAAAGCTCCAATTCCTCTGTGGTCCATTTGAAATGGGGATTACTGTCTAGATGGCGCCTGGTCTAGCATCCTGAGTTCTTCCGATTCATCATGGTATGATGTCATATTGACCTTAAGAATTAAAGTTCTCGGGATGAGGATATAACTCAATTGACAGAGTACTTACCTAGCATGCATGAGGTTCTGTGTTCAATCCCCACCACTGTAACTAGGTATGGTGATGGGTGCCTGTCTATAGTTCCAGCACCCAGGAAGTAGGAGCAGAAAGATAAGGAGTGTTCAAGGTCATCCTCAGGCACGTCGTGAGCTCAAGGACAACATGGCCCACATTTTTTAAAAGTGATGCCCTTAGGAGTCCTCTACTTGGACTAAACCACTGACTTTGCAGATTAAGCACGGAACCTAGAAAAAAAGGTGTTCTGCCTGCCGTGCCAGTGTTTGCTCCACAATCCCACCAGACAGAGCTCTACCTCTAAGCGCCAGACTCGTGGACTCTGCAAGGGTAGGGAGCATCCATCCCTTGTTTAGGTAGAGGCTCACATGCCTATAAGAATCTCCTCAGACATGCCACGCCACACAGTGTTTAGGACTTTAACACCACCCCAATTTCCTTTCTGTACATGATAATTTTGCCTTTCTTAAAATCTTGAGGAATTATTTATAGGAGAAAGAATTTCCATAGACAAAAGGGAAATACTGGGGAAATTCGGCGGAAGTGGAGCAGAGATACGATGATAAGATGAGGGACACCAACGTCACCCCTCAGTGCAGGATTTGCCTTGGCTAACCCCACCTCTGAGTCTATGTCCTGTCATCCCCAAAGCCCTCAGGACCTCCTGGGAACCATTTGGTCTCAGCTCTGGGCCGGTGGCTCCGGCTTGACCTGCCATGTCCTTTCTCATGAGCAAACTTGCTAGAGTTTCAAGCTATCAGAAATGCTGGGTGTGGAAGAGCATTCTTATCTCTAAGAATGACATTGGATGAGAGCCAGCATCCCGCCTCTAACTCAGAAGTACCCAAAAAGATTGCTCAGTTCTCCATTTTTTTCCAGCGAGGTCCTCCAACCAGCAAGCGCGGCTTTTCCTGGGTACTGGCTGAGAATGCAAAGCCCCTGCCTATTCCAGCCCTGCCAATGTTCCAGCCATGTTTTTATGAAGTGTCTCCATGGTGGGAAAGGACATTAAAATAGAGAAGCATGGACCACTCTGGCCTCGGGGCCACATTGAACTGTGTGTCATCTTCACTCCCACACAACCGAAAGCCAGGCTCACGTGGCATCTGTGGCAGTTTGGTAGAGAGGAGCCATCACCTCCGCAAGGTCTAGGAGAGGGAAGCAAGCAGGCAATAGAAGAGGCAATGCCAGGAAGAGACACCAATCTGACTTTAACACCCTCTCCTCTCTCACCTGAGACCCTTCCTCTGCCCTCTTGATGCACCACAACCTGCCCGGACTTCTTTAGGTGACATTGATATGACCCAGGGCGAGGATCTAGGCTCCACCCAGAGCTGCCCAGTAAAGAGTGTTCTCTGAGCCCAGATCTCAGCTGGCCTTCCTTTATGCCCAGCCTTTGGTTTGTGTGTAGAGCTGCTCTGCCTAGCTCTCCCACTCAGGGTCCCCTCCCTGGAATGTGAGACCCGTTTCTCCTTTCTGCAGTGCACACAAGAGGACACTCAGGGCTGTGCACACGCTTCATTCCTGGTTTATATGCACGCCTTGGGCATCTGGCCCTCTTTGGAAGATTTCTTCTATCCTTACACTTGCCTTGAGAGTCCTTTCCTTCTGTCTGCAATACCCCTTGGTTCTAGGATACCCACGGGATTCCGAATAGTCCTCCTTGTTAGTATTGTTTCTGGACTGATAACCCCCTGTGGGATTCTTCACCTTGACCCCCACATCAGCAGCTATCCTCTAGGTGTCTGAAGCTGAGCCTATGGACATCCAACCCATCTCAGAGAGCGAGGAGCCAGTCTTTTACCCTGATCAACCCTCCCACTGTTGTTGACATTTTGTTGCCTCCAGATTGGAGTTCCGGACAAATGAGATGTAGAACTGCCCTTAGAGGGACCTGCTCATTCTTTCCTTCTGCCATGGTTTGCCTCCAAATATATAGAAATGTTAGTAAGTGCTAATAAAATGTACTGGTAGAGAACCCATCACAGACACCTGCCGCTCACGACAGGCCCTCTGTCCCTAGCGGAAGAGGGGTAAGCATGTTACCAGAAGGTCCTCTTTAGTTCTCTGACTCTGTTGCTGTGTGTGTAGGCCAACTGCCATTGGCCTGGAAGGTACAAAGCCCTGAAGAAGCAGTGAGAACACTTTAATTTTGAAGGGCCATTTAGCTGGACGGCAGTTCTTACAGCCACGGAGGGCATTCCATGGAGGAGCTTGCTGGGCTCGTGGGGTTCATGGGGCTCATGGCACGCTTATTATTAAGCACTTCCCTCCAACCCAAAATCCTATTTTCTTATTCCTTTTATATAAAATGACTTTTTGATAAAGTCTCTTTGTTAACGCCTACAAAATCTATCATTACCAGACATCCATAAGTAAACAGCACACAAGACGGTGGGTGGGTAAGGACAGGGCAGAGAGCCGAGTGTGGGCTGGAATGGAGTCACGGTCTGCAGAGTAAGCGTGAGAGCCCTCAGGGTCAGCTGCAGAGCTCAGCAAGAACACGGACTTCAGGTTCAGCCCTTGAAGGCCTGCACAGATCTGGACGGTAGGAGCCCTTTCAAATCAGACAAGCTAGAGTTTTGTTCTCTGAGGATGAACTCGCGGCTCAGCCGTGTGTGCGAGCTGTTCGCCGAGGTGTCTCGGCCAGGTGGTGATTTCTCCTGTTGTCCTGTAACTTGGCTTGAAGCGGAAGATGACCCATGTCACCTGGCGCCCTGATAACAGAAAGCAAATTCCAGCAAAAAGTGCCCATGCCTCGGTTGGCCATTACCATGCCCAGCAGGCTGCTCCCTGCCATCTGGCCACCTCAGAGAGCTCACAGCCGCTCTGCTTCTCTCCCACCTGGCTTCAGCTGCCTCCCAACCCCGGTGACAGGGCAGCATGGCCAACACTGGGCACAAACTGGGCTCTGATTTACCTGTTTTCCTGCTCCAGGGATTCTGGGTCCAGGTTTCCTAATGTGTGTGTGCCCCAGTTTTCCACAGAATTGATGTACTCCTCTCTTGGGAGGAGCAATCTTTTTCAACCTTATTTACAAACACCCAGAAAGTCAAAGCTCAGATGCATTTGCAGAATTCAAGTTCAGTTCATTGTCAGAGGGCTTCAGCAGAAATTTCCAAAGGTATTAAGTGTAGAAAATAGGTCCTGGATACAGGGATCTTCAAGGGCAAGTGCCATACCACACTGACATCTAGACGAGCCCTTATTTTGACACAATGTTACAAAGACGGAAATCAGGAAAAGACAGTTTACAGCCAGTGGGCAGGAAGTGATCCGATACACTACTGCACATGCTCTTTATAGAGAACTTGAAATAGGGCCAGGAGAGAGACTTATGCTCTCCTACCGCCACAAGCACCTCGCATTGCCTGATTTCACAAATGGATTGCAAAAATATATGTGGTAAAATAAAATACACAGACTTGGAAACACCAGAGGTTGAACAGGTAAACCAAAAGGAAGATCTAGCATCAGATGCACAGATGGTAGGGTTACTCGGAGACCGTGGAGGAGCCATGAAGAATACAGATGTGTGAGCTGGTTGGGGGTGGTCATTTCCTCCTCACCTCTGTGGGTGATCAGTTGATCAGTACCTGCGTGTCCAGTGAATACTTGCTTCCTGTGGAGTCCAGATGTGGTTCTGCCATCAAGAATCTCAAGAATTTGAAGCAAATAAAAGATTATCCTCTCTCTGTGTCTCTCTCTGTCTCTCTGTCTCTCTCTCTCTGTGTGTGTGTGTGTGTGTGTGTGTGTGTGTGTGTGTGTCTCCCTCTCTCTTGGTCCACTACACCTGGTAGCCTATGGACATTTGTCTTGAGATAATTCACTTAACCATACTTATGTGGGACTGCATGGTCTCTCAGCAAAGATCCCATCTAGACCTATGCAGCATGACGTTTCTCCCTTCCTGAGTAGATCCTTCCATTCAAACCCCAGACCCTAAAATGTTCAGATGCAGAAGTTAAGGCAGGTCTCACTGTGAAGTTTAGTAACAAACTGCTCAGGTCTGCGTAGCTTTGTCCATCTGATGAATTGATTTGAAAATCATCTCCAAGACGGTGTGTAATGTGGGTGGGAAGAAGGCTGAAGAGGCGTGCCGTCCTCTAGTGAGCTCCACCTACACCAAGGCTTTGGGATGTCTAGAAGCAGTCTTAGCATCCCTGCACCTCACCTGCAGGAAAGGGAATTCTGGAAGCCAGAATGGGGAGGAATAGGAGATGCTTCCCTGCCTCTCAGTTGCGCTGCCACTGAGGTGTGTGTGGGTAAAGCAACAGGTCCGCTCCGCCACCACGTGGGCGCAGCTGCCGCCATCCCATTGGACAGTTTGCAGCCCATCCGCCTGTCTCGGGGAAGACACCTGGAACTTGGTCTCAGCAACTTGAAAATTCCACTTCAGCACCCTAGTTTTACTCCTCATTTCTCGCTGGGGGTCCCCAACCCTGAGGACCCAAAAGTCTTGCTCTGTCTGCTGAATATTCCATCCTAGAACAGACCTTAGGAAGGTTGAGTCGCTTGCCCTGTCCTACTAGTAATCAATACGACTCCCAAACGGTGATAGCAAGTGCAACTCAGAGAAAACATTCCTAATATTCTTCTAGATAACGAGTGATTTAAAAAAAAAAAAAAGACATTATTTAGTGCTGTACTTCTTTTTTTTTTTTTTTTTTTTTTTTTTTTGATTTTTCGAGACAGGGTTTCTCTGTGGTTTTGGAGCCTGTCCTGGAACTAGCTCTTGTAGACCAGGCTGGTCTCGAACTCACAGAGATCCGCCTGCCTCTGCCTCCCGAGTGCTGGGATTAAAGGCGTGTGCCACCACCGCCCGGCTGTACTTCTTTTTAGTAATAAATTACTCAGGGTTTCCTGATGGAGAGCAGGCGCTATCCCAGAGTTTAGAGCTTCCGGTGCTGGAAGCATCCTGTTGCCCTGAGTGCTACTGTAGCTTAAATATTGAGTGTCCCCCGAGGCTATGTTAGAAAATTAGTCCCTGGCCCATGGAGCTATTGAGAGGTTGTGATCTTTAGGAAGTGGGACTTAGAGGAAATTAGAGCATTGAGAAATGCTCTTAATGGGGGTATTGGTACCCTGTCCCCTCCACCTCTATCTTTGTTTCTAAGCAACGATGGCACAAACAGCCTGTTCTATCATATAGTCCCACCAGGAAGTACTAGTTCACCACGGGGCCTACTCGCCAGGGCCTGAACCTCTGGATCCATGAACTGATATAAACCTTTCCTCTTTTTTTAAGGTGTTTATCTCGGGGTTTTTGTTACAGTGATAGAAAAGCTAACCTGGGTGTTTTCGGCTGCACCTGAGTCCTCCTCCAGCCTTAGGGGACTGCTTCACCATCAGAGCAAGAAAGACCCAGACCCTGATGCAAACACTTGGTTCCTGTCTCTGAGCCTCAATCTCCTCATTTATAAAATAACGCTCATAACGCCTACTTCACAGATATTTATCTAAAGATTAAATAAAATAGTAAATATGGAGGGCTCAGCAGGGTTCACCAGGTCCCAGGAGTTCTTCTTGTTTGCTAATTATCATCCCCACAGTCATCACTAAGAACAGCTCACTCCAGAGTAAGCCATGTTCTCCTGTTACCTTTTCAACGCCACGGAAAGCTGGCCCTGCAGGAAAGCTGTATCCATCCCCTCTCCATCCTGGTTCTGAGCCTTGAACTGACTGATCTCCGTTCCAAGCCCAACTCTTCATCAAAATGGGCAAACATACATTTCCATAGGGGACATTACCATAGCCCCGTGCGCGGGAGTAGAGAGCACAGGTTGCCTGGAGGTTGCCTTTCCTGCCATTCCTCTCTTCTTTCCCTGCGATGAAATCATTTTGTTGTGCGGCAGATGAAAATGAGAGCGCACACACCTACCTACAAGGCTTGTAATAGTATAGGAAAAATATTTAGTCTTCTGTCATCAGACTGTATTCTCTTTGGGCTCTGCTGGCTCACAATAGGTATTAATCACCTAATCAGACAAGGCAATTCACACTCATCTGTTAATCAGTTAATGGCTCTTCCCTAAGCATTTGAATAATGTCTTTAGCCTAAAAAGAAAATGTAATATCCTCAAGGCTCCCAGGAATGCCTCTGAGTTGAGCCTGCCATGACCAGAGGCAGGGGCCACTTACCAGTGACTCTAAGGTCCCAAGAGTAGCCTGCCTGTCTTCCTGAGCCCTGCTGGAAGAGGAAGTGCCTATGTCTGACCCATCTGCTTCACTGGCTGTCCTTCCCCTGTTTGAGATGCACAGCATAGCACATAGTTCCAACCAGACCGCATCCTGGGGTGGAAGGAGGAGACAGAAAGGAGTGGGGAAACCTTTGTCTCTTGAACCTGGGCACCTCTGCTTGTGTGAAATTTAAGACACTATGACACGGGGGCAACTAGTCCAAAGCAGGGTGAACAGTCTCAAGGCAAGACGGGAACAGCACATTGTGAAATCTATGTCCTTGAAAGCCAACTCTGAGAATCAGAGTTAAACAACCTATTGCCTTTCACACTGTGCCCAAACATCAGGGCAAACGCCTCCTCCTTTGGGCTTGGAGCCGTCATCGGTAACTCTGTCTTCATTGTACAGACGTATCACTCCATTGAATGACAACTCATCTTTGCTCAGTTGCTGGGGGAGAGGTGTTCATTCTTTCAAGCAGAGAGGCCAAGCCGGGCTGTTTGCAATCAGCTCAGACCCCAGAGATGAAAGTCACATCGTACTTGAAAAGAAAAAGGGTGACTGGAATCTAAAAGAACGTAGGTCAGAGAGTGGCAGAGGCTGGGGGCGGATTGACAAGGAATGTGGGTGAACCTCTCTTAAGTGATTCTCCTCGTATTAAAACATAAACTGCTTGGATGTGTGTTTGGCTAAACAAACACTTGGAGAAAACACGAGCCACGTTAGCCGTTGAAGACACTAGGCATGTATCTCTGTGGAGTAATGTTGGTGTGAGGGACTCGTGCATGCCATCTGGTGGGTTGGAACCCAAGTCTCACACAGTCATTAGGTTGGGTGCTGCCATGATTGTTGTTGTTGCCACTACAGCTGCTACTGCATTTGCTGGGGCCACAAAGAGAGTGGCCAAGGGCCTGGTTCAGCCACCGATCATTTCCAGCACACTGGCTTGGGAAGCAAGCACTGGGTTCCGTGGATGGACGTCTCCATGGTCAGCCATATGCTCCGTGCTCATCACTCCAGTGTGGGATGCAGACAGAGATCATTGCTTAGAGGCAGAATTGATAATCTGGAATAAGGCAGATAGTTCACAGCTCTATAAACAAGCTCCTTAGTATTGATTAATTTATTCATTAATTCAACAATAACTTATTAATGGTAAATTATATGATGAACTATGTAGCAAGTTAGTTTGGAAGATGAAAGAGAAGGAGAAGACATATTAGTACATAGACCTATGAACAAACACCTGTCTCAGTCACTAAGTGATACTTCAAAAGTCGCATAGATACCCAATTGTAGTATATCATTAATAAGTACACGTATGGTAGTGGCAGCACTCAGGAGGCAGAGGCAGAGAGATTGCTATGAGTTTGAGGCCAGTCTGATCTACAAAGTGACTTCCAGGCAGCCAAGACTGTTATACAAAGGAGCCCCGTCTTTTTAAAAATAAAAAGTTATGGGTTTTGACCACATTCGTGTTCTGTGAAGGAACTACGGTGGAGTGTGCAATTCCTGAGAATGTCATCAAATCTTTACCAAAGAGAAGAAGATCGTAGCCCCACATCTCAAATGATGGCTAGGAATCTCAGCAGGCATGGGGAAATAGAAAAGAGACAGCCTTTAAAATCAGTCAGACCTACACGCTAGCCCTAGATCTCATTATATAAAATTGTTTTCTTTAATCAGGCTGGGTGGACCTCTCTTTCTCCATCTGCAAAAGGCAAAGAATCATCACCTTGAAAAATGGTTATAGGAATTTGGGAATAACCCATATTAAATGTTTGTCAAAGGAACAAACACAAAATAAATGATGGCTGTAGTGCATTTAGCACCTAGGACTGTGAAGAAGGGTATTTCAGGCAAAGGGAAATCATGTGGAAAGACAGAGATAGGAAGAAGTGGTGGATTTTGGAAGCATAAAGTTTGTCTTGAAAGAAGAGAATTGCAGGAAAAGGGGATGGATAGGCCAACCGGAGTCTGTTTCTATTGGGCACAGTGTTATCTAGGAAGGGAAGAAAGAAACTTCTCGGTTATTAGAGACTCAACCTGCCCAAGGGCTCTTCTATCACAGGCATCTCCAGGTCCCTCTTCCTCCTCCTTCCCCCTCCTCACACCTCCCTGTCTAGCATCTCTAAGACTCACCCCACTGTCTCAGGGTGCCTGTGATGGACTTAGCCCTATGCTGGTCCGTCTTGATTCTTGAATAGTCACATCTATTTAGAGATTGATTGTAAGTCATTTCTCCTGCAGGTGCATTCTGTTCTAACAACACCCATTAGAAAGAAAAGTTCACATATTCACACAAAGAAATGACAGAGAGGTCTGGGTCCTGTCATGGATATGGGCGTAGCTTGCTAGACTTCAGTTTCTCCAGTAGTTGATTGGAAATAATGATAATGCCAAGATCACAAGGTTTACATGAGATTACATCACAGAGCACATGCTCAGACATGATCAGTGCTTATGATTATTATTAGCCTTAGAAAGTGATTTACCATTCGTGGCACAAGGATTCGCTGTATGCAAACTCTGTAGGAGTTCCTTCACAAATGCATACACCTAGAACTTTCCAGGCAGATGTATTCTGTGGAGAAGAAAGCACAGCATATGGGAGCTGTGCGATTTAATCATCACCTAATTAGCCGAAGTATTTCAAACAGGCCTCCCAATGATGACGCAAACATTCTCACTTCTAAATGCCGGAAGCCGCTCCTTCCCCAAGACAGTCTGCCTTGGAAAACTGTGACTCTTGGCACTTTACTGAGGTTTCCTCCTCACTCCATATTTCATTTAGTCCTTAGAGAATCTAGCCGTATCCCTCCTTGTCAATCAGGAAGGTGAGAAGAACGTCTGCCATCTTTCTTACTCCACCGTGTTCTCTGTATTGCAGGTTGTTGGGTGGTGGTTGTGTTTTAAGGTGGTAAGAACGCTGTCTAAGATTTGTGAAGATTTAAACCCCTTCACAGTGAACCCTCCCAAGGACTCTAGATTAACACTATCATTATCCTCATTTCCAGAAAGGAACAAGATTTCTAAGTGGTTGAGCCACCTGCCCAACGTCTCCCAAACTGTAGGACATCTGAGAGCCACATGAGGCAGTGTGTCTCCAGCTCTCCTGGAGCCAGCAGGCCCATGCTCCAGCCCCCAATGGTAAAGAGGACTCTACAGTAACCTAAAGCTTCTTACAGAATCTAGAACAATAGTCTCAGAGCGTCTCCATAGTAAATTTAGGGAAAACTCAAGCCAGGCCAGCAAATGTCCAATAGATGATCTCTCTAAACAGAAGACCGATAGGAATCTGTGATGAAAATGCTAGAGACTAAATACTGAGCAGTCAATGACCCTTCAAAGTCTTTGAAGGTGACTCCAATAGAAAAACGCTGTCAGTGCAGAAAAAGCTCGCCAATGGAGACCAAGATGGAAGCAGGAAGGTCAGCAGGTGAATTCTAGAGAGGATACAAGTGGTCAATAAACAATTGCACTCGTGATTTTTAAGGACCCTTCTAATCCCTGGAAGGGCAGTGTTCAGTGTGTGATATCATTTTTTAAATTTCCAGTTCAGATGCCTTGGCTTCCAGGAATGAGTCACGGCAGATCAGCACAGTGTTGTGTTTCCATCTGCCTCCCAAACATCTCCCCATCCGAATTTCACAGCATCTTGATATGTCTGCAACTCAAGCCCAGCACACTGCTCCACTGTTCCTTTCTTTCCTGGGCACCTTCCCTCGTATAATGATGTCACCATCCCCAGCCATCCTTGGCACTGAGTCCTCCTCCTCAACTCCTCCCACCTCTTCATATCCAACTGGTCTACCAGCGCCATCAACAAATTCCATTCACATCCCGATGGTTCTCTCCTTCCAACCCCAGCTGCCCTGTTGGTGAAAGTAACTCATACCACAATTTCTCTTTTGAGCGGACTAGACCTATAAAGATGTAAGTCTGTCCTTCCTTTCAAATAGCTCTCAGACTGGAAATGGAGGGGGGGGTGTAAAAACCCCTCACTCGAGATGCTGTAGAAGAGGTAAGTAAGCCTGCCCATGATAAGGATGTAAAAATCACTTTCTAATGTCTCCCAAAGCACAAAGCCTTCTAGTCTCATGCTTCCTCTACTGTACCACCGTCCAGCTTCTTCTCCATATTGCTAGGAGAATAGCCTTCCTCAAAGTTGCTTGATGCTCTGGAGGTGAGGCAGCTCTCATTTCTTTCTGATGCACTGTCTGTCTGGATCATTGCGAATTTATGAATGAGCAGGTGCAGAGGAAGCGCTCAGAATAAGAAGAAAAAAATTTGAGATGGAGCCCTGGGTGAACAGTGGTCTTAGGAGACCAGGAGATGAGCCAAGGAGAGCCTCAGGAAAATACTCCACGACCTGGGCTGAGAAAGGGTGCAGAGACAATTGTGAACAAGAGGCTGAAAACAGCAGATAGCATTAAATTCTGCCCAAACCTGGGGCACAAGAGAACTGAATACTACCAGTAGATTTCAGCCAATGGGTAGGCTCACAAGTCACTGTGAGGTAGACAGTGGAACTGTGACTTCTCCTTTTAAGAAGGTGGACACGAAAGCAATACACTTAAAAATTTAGATTAAATTAGTCTGTTGTATACACGAGTCACTTGAGTCTATAGCGCTGTGTGTGTGTGTCCTCTCGCATCACATATCAAGGCATGTGGAGGTCAGAGGACAACTCTCAAGAGTCATTCATTTCTCTCCTTCTGCTAGGGACCCCCAGGATGGGGTGCATTCTCAGGCTTGCATGCCAAGCACTGTGGTCTGCTGAGCCATCTTGCCTCCCCGAAACTGTTGCTTTTGAACGCATTCAACAAAGCCTGTCTTGCATCTCCACAGCTCTCATCCGCTTACCTCTACCCCATGAGAACCAGCAATGTTCAGCATGCGTTGGTTAGGAAAGACATCACTCTTCTGTAATTAGGTTTTCTGAAATACTTGTGTTTGAAAGTTTTTGTCTTCCATTCAAGGCTTTTAAACAATGTTCAGACACTTTCTTCGATTGACGTTCATTCTCCGAGAAGGAACAGCTAACAAAGATACACTTATGTAAGCTCATATTAGGTTATCACAAATTCTGAGCTTATGCCAGGCGGTGGTGGCGCATGCCTTTAATCCCAGCACTTGGGAGGCAGAGGCAGGCGGATCTCTGTGAGTTCGAGACCAGCCTGATCTACAAGAGCTAGTTCCAGGACAGGCTCCAAAACCACAGAGAAACCCTGTCTCGAAAAAAAACAACAAAAAAAAAAAATTCTGAGCTTATAATGAACCAAGTTAAGGTTTTAAATGTATTTTTAATTATCTTCATTTTTGTGGGGCTGTGATTTAACCTAGGCCCTGTAGACCCTCTGCGAGCCCTCTCCCTGAGCTCCATCATTGTCTTGTCCACAGCTCTCCTTTTCCTTCTATACCCTTTGATTCATCTTCCACTCCCACTGCATTTTTCAAGTTTCTTGTTGTTGTTGTTGTTTAGAAAAGTCCCGTTCAAAGGAAGATTTATCTTTACACTTTTGGCAGTTCATGAGCTACCATGCAGGTCAACAAAAACATGAGCTTTTCCGGAATAAGAAAACAACCTAGATGCTCCTCAACAGAAGAATGGATAAGGAAAATGTGATATATTTACACAATAGATTATTACTCAATCATTAAAGAAAATGACCAGGCGTGGTGGCACCTTTAATCCCAGCACTTAGGAGGCAGAGGTGGGTGGATCTCTGTGAGTTCAAGGCCAGCCTAGCCTACAAAGTGAGTTCCAGGACAGCCAAGGCTGTTACAAGAGAAACCCTGTCTCAGATTTGCTGGTAAAGTGATGGAATTAGAAAAAAATAATCCTTAGTGAGGAAACCCAGATCCAGAAAAACAAGTACTGTACGTATTCCCTTATATGTGAATTTTAGCTGTTAAGTTGATTATAACCAAGTTACAATCCAGGGAACCACAGAGATTAGGTATAGAGTAGGGCACGGGGCGGGGGGGTAGACAGATCTCTTTAGGGAAGGGGATTAGAACAGACAGTTATAAATGCATGGGGCAGGGGGGGAGCATCAAGTGAGAGAAGTGGAGAGGGGGACAAGAAGGAGCATATGGGGAGAGACAGCTAAAATTAAGGCCATTTAAGGGGCAATATGGAAGCCTATTACAGTAGATGCTTCCTAAACTACATATATACATGAAGGAGATCTAAATGAAATCACCAAATAATGGGGGAGACAGAACCCCAATCAGACATCTCTTGTCACCAAATGAAGCCTCTGGTACTAGGACTGGGTTCCATCTCATTGAGTTGTTGGTCCCAGGGGTTTTATGGGAGTCCCCAAAGCACCCAGGCTGTTGATAAGCCCATAGGCTGCTCACCACAGACTGACGACAATGTCCCATTTGCTGAAGACAACACCGATACAACTCATTGAACATGGAGAATTTGAGCTGGTGCCTATATAGAGCCTTCACCCCATACGTGCTAGGGTACAGGAAGGTTCTCTTCACACCCCTCCCTCCAAGGGAAACAAACACCAGTCCAGCCACAAATCCTTTGATTTACAGTGGTGTCCTGGCCATGGTGGCACAAAGCTTGTGG
Source organism: Chionomys nivalis (assembly GCF_950005125.1). Lineage (NCBI taxonomy): Eukaryota > Metazoa > Chordata > Mammalia > Rodentia > Cricetidae > Chionomys > Chionomys nivalis. The sequence continues at coordinate 17,117,765 of NC_080090.1, read as the reverse complement.
GAAAAACCAATCATTATCTGGTTAGAATCAAGGCCCACTCCATGAAAGGGACCCCATACACAACGCTGCTTGGGTGACCAAGAACCTAAGACTAGACAGATCAGGGACCAAGAATAAAACCAAATACTACCTACTATTCTTTTTTTAAAAAGCAATAAAATGAGTCCTAATGACATTCTGATCTACTCATAGATCAGTTCCTTGCTCAGCCATCACCAGAGAAGCTCCCTCCTGCAGCAGATGGGAACAGAGTCTCACAGACAGACATTACGTAAAGGGTGAGAGACATTGGAACACTCGGAACCAAAAAGGGGTATCTCCATCAAATCCCTCCCCTCATAGCTCGGGGAATTCCTCAGAAGAGGAGTAAGAACCAGAAGGGATGGAGGACACCAAGGAGAAAAGACCCTCTAAATCACCATGGTCACAGTTCATAAACACACAGAAATGAAGGCAGCAAGCCCAGGGCCTACGCCAGGTCCTCTGTGTATGTATATATGGCTTCCAGTTCAGTGTTTTTATGGGATTCTTGAGTGAGGAAACAAGTGAGTCTCTGATCCTTGTGCCATTTCTTGGTCTCTTATCCTTCTCTTTGCTTGTTTGGTCCAATTCCAATGTGTTAGTTTTCGCTTTCTCTTATTATCTTTTATTTTATTTTTATCCCTTAAAAACCTGTTTGTTTTCTAATGAGAGACAGAAAGGAAGTGGACCTGGATGGAAGGGAAGGAGGTAGGAACTAGAAGGAGTAAAGCTCGGGGGGGGGGGGGCTGTAATCAGGATATATTATGTGAGAAAGAGATCTATTTTCAATAAAGGGGGCGGGGAGGCCACAGGCTTTTGATCGGTGACTGGCTTAGCTGGCAGACCACCTAACAACGAACGAGCACCTTTGACAGAGACTCCCATCCCATCAGATCTAAGAACTGAAAATCAGCCTGTTTTCCCAGCACCTGTTCCTTAATGTTCTCTTTGGTGACAAGGTTACTTGCCAAATGACATTTATTTAGCCAGACAATGATGACCCACACTTTTAATCCCAGCACTCTAGAGGCAGAGGCAGGCAAATCTCTGTGAGTTTGAGGCCGGCCTGGGCTACAAAGCAAGTTGCAGGAGAACCAGGGCTACGTAGTAAGACCCTGTCTCACAAAACAAACAGAAACTTTGCATTTATTTTTCTATTTATTTATTCATGCATCTCTCTGTGACTATACGGGTGTGGACATGTGAGTCAATGGACACAAGGGTGAAAGTCAGAGTATATTTTTGGATTCCTTTTCTACCTTGTGGGTCCCAGGGATCCCATTTAGAGTGTCAGGTTTGGCAGCCAGTGTATTCACCAAGTGAACCATTCTGGTTCTTTTCAGCACTGGACCCCAAGCATCCCAGAGCTATTTCTGAGGGACAGCAGAAGGTGGTAGCACTCGTGGTTTTCTTCGTGTTGGTTTATTGCTTCCTTCTTCCGCATCCTCAGAGCGCATCTCCAGCGGCTCCCTAGGTTAGCTCCAGGGTATTTGAAAATCTCTTTGCCCTTTGTCCCCCCACCAGCCTCCAACACCCAAATGCTCATCACCAAATTCAAGCAGGCGGGGAAGCAACGGTGTTCTGCGCAGACCTGGGCCTTAGTCTCCCAACATCTCCTCATCCTCTCCAAAACGGAGGACTTTCACCCGGCCTACACCGAGCCAGCGTCCATCAAGCCTTGTCTGCTCTGCTGAGACTTGGCAGGCCCCTGCTCCGATGCTGCAGCTCGTGGGCCAGCAGGCAGTGCCAGCCCTCAGCAGCGGCAGTCTGCACACAGGCCCTGGGCCGGCGCTGGCTCATTCGCGTCTCTCTGGGGCACAAGGGAAAAAGAAAGAATACACTGAAACACTGGATCAGCAAGTCCATCACTCATGGACAGAGAGGAAGCAATGGAGCAGAAAGAATGGGGACCCTCGTGATGGGAACAATGGCAGGTCCAAGTACAGCGCCCTCTACCGCCTGCTGGAGTCAGTGCAGATCCTGCGGCAGCTCCCCGTGCTGAATAAAGGCACCCAGCTTCCTTGGGTCAGACAGCACCAAACAGGTCTCTTATGTCACAAAGGAAACCTTACTGTCTTTAAACACAGACAAAACATAAGCACATATGCTCACAAGCACTAAGGGTCCTAATTATACAAATATTCTTCTGAACCACAACTGGTCTTGGAGAAGTGGGAGAGAAAGAAACAGGCTTAGCCTCCTCAGGGGGTACCGACTTTTTAACTGACTATGAAGAAAGCAATTACTTGAGCCCATTGAAAACCTAAAGTGGCTCGCTTCTGCTTCCTCTCAGCCAAAGGCACTTAGTCATTTCTTCTCTTGTCCATCAAAACAGGCACTGCATCCAAGACATTGCCTATCGCAAATCCTGTAATTCCCTCTAAGTCCACCCTATCCTTCCAAAGTAAGCTTGTTAGTTGAAAATAGACTTGTAAAGGGCGCTCAACAGCTCTCATAAAGCAAACAAAGATTTATACCTGAAAAAAGAAGGGGGAAGGGACACCGTTTAGCTCATGGAAAGCATGACGTGCTTTGTGATCAACAGCTTTTGCAATCTTCAAAACACATTTTTATTATTTTTTCTTTGCAAATGAAACATGATCATCAGCTAAGCAATAAAGTAATACAATAAAATAAACTGTTTTATTGCTGCAATGGATACAACTTGCCCTGGTGTTTTGATGCGTGTTCTTCCAATTCTGTCTCAAGTTCATTCACAGGATGAGGTTACAGTGTGCACTGTCCTCACTTTCAAGGCCACTTTATATGACAAAATTAGTGTCAAGAACCAACTCTGAGCACACTGAGAGGGCATTTTTAGTCCTGAAACCCAACCAGCCTGGGGACGGACCAGTCATGCTCACAGGGGTGCAAACCACAGTAGCTTCATTGGGTGCTTGACCACATTCTAACTCCATGCCATGGCCCTGGGCATCAGGCAAGAGCCGGGGAAGGGGGAGCCAAGAGGACTTAGCAGAAGTCAACATGTTTGTTGATTCTGGACCTGTTGCCAAGCCAGAGGACAGGGATGCCTCACAGGAGAGACTAACAAAGAGTGGGGGAGCAGTCGCTCAGATATGACCAGGCTCTGCGCTGCCTCTTTCGAGCCTGCAGACACCACAGTGGTCAGCGCCCCCACACTCGGCCAGAGGAGGGTCCCCTCCAGGGGGTGGGGACTGTCGATTTGGCACTTAACCAAGGCCACTGGGGCGCCTTTCAGAAACATTTTGATAGGGGGCCAATTATTGTCACATACACTGGGGAGAAAGGAGGTCAGTTTAAAGAAAGTTTAGATGAGGCAACAGCATTACAACAAAGCCGTCTGTCTATGGGGCGGCCATGTGGGTACAGTGTTTGTAGGGCAGGGACACTGACCCCATTTCCCTCGCATATGGACAAAGACACCCATCCAAGGAGCTCACCAGCCCCAGTCATTCATAAGCATGAAAGAGGCCCTCGTATCTCCTCGGCCTGGCTGGGAACCAGAGGCACCGGCAGTCTCCACACAATCGACCCTGTAACGTAGAGAGGTCTTGGAACAGAGTAAATTCTCCTGGGTAGCCAGCTTCTGCCAAAGTCTATCTGAGTGACGTTTGTAGCTAAGTAGAAAATATGGATTCCTTAAGGGGTGGGGTAGGGGTGAGGGGGAAGAGAGAGAGAGAGAGAGAGAGAGAGAGAGAGAGAGAGAGAGAGAGAGAAATGGCATTCCAGTTTCCCAAGCTCTTGCCAGCTACGGGCCATTCCACGTGACCTCATTAGTTTGAACAATCACCCCGAGAAAACTGTTCCCATTTTTTTTATGAGAAGGCTGAGGTTCAGCTTGCTTCTGGACTTACCCATCATGCCCGAAGAAAGCAGTTAGCATCAGAAACCCCGCGGCCTGCTTCTGTAACTCGTGGTCTTAACCTCTACACTATTCTGGTCCCAGCCTCTTGTTCAGGCTTCTGTTTACTGTGTTGTTGGTTCATTTCCGCTTTCATCAGAAAAATAATGAGCTTTTCCAAGTGATCATAATTAACGTGGAATCTTACAGTATTTTTTTTTCTAATAGACTTGCTCTTCCTGCAGGAAAGTACTAGAAGTTTCTAGAGGAGTGACCTTCACATAGATGCAACCTTTTGCATCTTTAATTAGCAAAAAAAAAAAGTGCACTGCATAATGACCATTTAACAATTCCATCTATCTGCTATTTAGCCAGGCTCAAAAAGGCAGACATAGAGAGTCAAGACTGTAAAGGGAGGAACAAGGAAGTGTGGCGTGGAGAAGACATTAATGGTCTCACATAGAAGATAAGAGTTGTCTCCCTTAAATTCTCAAACACTGTCATGTCCAGTGCCCAAAGCATTGCTGAATGAACCTGTCTGCTCTTCCTCCAGAAAGCAAGGCTTCTCTGGGCAGGGAGCTGGCCATAGAGTACGCTGGGAGACACCTGTCCATGGGCAGAGTTTCCAGGGGTGGAACCCATGGCCCTGAGCCATCTGTGCCCTCTCAGCTGGACCCCACAAGGTCTCCCCATGACAGCTGAGCAGGGTTAAGATTGCAGCCTTCGGCATACTGGAAAAAAACAGCTGCTGAGGTTCCTTTGCTTGCTGGCCTGGTCTCCACTGGCCAGTGGGACATTAAGGTCTTTGTTATTCACACGGCAGTTGGAATCTCTGTCCATTTAAGGAAGGAAGCCGCAGGGTGATCCAGCTCTGGCTGTGCCACTGAGGAGTGACTCACTCGTTTCTACCACGTGAACTGTGGATGAACCCTGGCCCCTCCTCAGACGCGGTCTCAGCCTGCAGTAGATTAAACTGAATGGATTCTTTAGGAATATGTGCCATCTATATAATAAGGCAAATTAAGACCCGTGCACCATGAACCATGTTTTTGTTTTGATAACATTAGAAAATACGAAGGGGGAAAATATGGGCCAAGTCTAGGAAAAGAACAAGAGTATAGCCACATTGGTGTATCTCGTAGGGAAGCCAAGCCAGGGTCTGCTGCAGGCTGAGGGTTTCATTCCAAAGGCACACCAGGCTAGGGAAGACTAGCCAACAGCAAACTACGGCACAGTCCTTAAGGAAGGAGCCACTGGATTCAGTCCCTGCTCTGCTACTGACTAGCCACATTACCCTGGATGGCTAACGGGTGTTCCTAGCTTCAAATTCTTGATCTGTAGAATGGTGCCCGTGAGAATCGATGAAGATGTGCTAGGCACAGTAAAGATTAAAATATACATACGTATACACACATGTATAAATACACATGTTCACACATGTGCATACATGTTCATGTAAATATACCTATACACATGTGCATGAATTACAATAACTCAGTGTGCATAGATTTGTATAAATACACACTGAGTTATATCCATGTATATATACACCAATATTAGTTCATTCACATATATGCTTATATGTACATGAGAAAAACATATATATGCATAATATATAGATCAGCCTGTGTATCCATATCCCCCCCCCCCGTGTGTGTGTGTGTGTGTGTGTGTGTGTGTGTTCCTAGGCAGGCAGGCAGTACTGAAGAGGCTCCAGGCAGCAGGGATGCAATGCTACTATCCTGAGCCTGTAAAGCAAGGGCTGCCCCACCCATTCCCTGCGGTGGCTGCAGAAGGGAGGCTGAGAGGGATCAGGTGAGCCCTTCTCACAGAGTGCTTTTCTTTCATGTTGTCTCTGCTAGTTCTAAAAACAGAAACTAGAGGCTACCACAGCTGCCAAGTGTTCCTCAAGGGGAAAATCCATCGGAAATCGGTTGTTTAAGTGCTTCCAGGATCAAAATCAATAAGCCAGGCCTGAGTCCTCCCAGTTAGAGTAAAGAAGAACAAGTCTCGGGTGCGGAGCTGAGGGAGGAGGCACCCTGCCTGCTACCGGCTTCTGCTGGTTATGAGCCCAGGAATGCCACCACCAGGACAGGCGCCTGCTTTTCCAGGCCAGCCTCCCGCTGGCCAGGGGAGTTACATTACAAGCTCTCGGGAGGGAGGTGAAGGAAAAGGGGTGAGGCTTCCAGTCATGCAGCTAGCAAGCTTGCCCCAGAGCTCTGTGCAGCTACCTAAGCTATGCAGCCTGGGTAGCTTCCTCGTGTTTTCGTCTCTCTCTGCCCAGCTCTGTCTCTCATCTACACAGCAGGCCCAGGAGCAGCAGAGGGAAGGGACGTGGAATAGTTAGCGCCGCCACCACCACCACCCTCAAACCCTACCCAGATCCTAACTTTTCCTGAGCTCAAGATGGGGGTTCAGACCCTGTGCTCCAAGGACCCTCGGCTTTCTCATTGGTAAGTGAAGGCAAACCTAACAACCTGAGACTCTCCCGGGAGTCCTCTGAGGATTTAGAACCGTGGGACCTGGAAGCCAGTACATGTGTGTAATGTGTATGTCCCTCCAGAAATCTCCATAGCCCACAGGAACTTGGGGAAACTGGCTCATATTTTTGCTACTAAAGCAGAAACAATAACAAAATGCAAAGACGCTACCAGGTACTGTGGGCACACACCTGTAACCCCAGCACTCAAAGTGATGAGGTTGGAGGTTCACAGGTTCAAGGCCAGTGAGGCAAAGCCTGGGGCCCCCCTATTCCCCACTAAAGGAGGGATCCTTGGCCTCCTTGCTGTGGCAGCAGCAAACAGAAGGATATAGTTTTTATAGAACTGGGCGAGTTTCGAAATTCTCCAAAAGTTTTCAGAATAGATCTTGTTTTACTTTGAATTCCAATTTGAGTGATTCCAAAAGACCTGGCGTTTCAGTGTGGGCTGGATGTTGGTTGCAGGAGTATCCAATAATATACAGGCTTACATAACGCAGAAAATATACCAGGCGGTACTTTCAGGAACACACGAGCAGGTGCAGGTGGGAGAGAAGAGAAGCAACAGAGGCTGTCACTGTACCAGGGCACTGAGACACCCAGGGCATCCTGGGACATCAGGCCCTTCAGTTACCCTCCTCTTCATCCAGCCAATAGGTGAGTCACAGTAAAGCTCTCCCCCTCCCCTGCCGCCATCAATACTATTCAATCAAGTAACTGCAATGAAACCAACCAAAATCCTCCTGTGTCTATGTACTTTTCTTGCTTTGATTTCCAATCCTGAAGTCTGGACCCACGAACCCACCTCTTCCTGTTTCTCTTGGCATTGCTGTCTCTGACTTCTGGCCCTCCTTAACCCAGGATGGTGCCAACCCTGTCCTTGAAGGGGACACCCTTGTCAGCAGAAGGTACAGAGGCTTTGGTGTAGCTGAGATGAACCAAAGGACCAATCATCCCAGGAGCCCAAGTGGCTTTTGACTCCACCTGCCAACAATCTGGAGAGCGAACACAAAATGGTCACAGTGAGAGGCGCCTGTTAGGCATCAGCAATCTGTCGGGACTCTACAGTATGCACCTTTGTGATCTTCAGGCTGGAGGTTGCAGGGACCAGGAGGCGTTGGGGACCCGGCAGCTGGAAAATGTGTTAACATAATCGCTGCCTTCCCACCTGTCCCACATCAGCCAATGTGCCTCGCTGAGACTCTGTGAAATCAAGAAGAGAAACCAGGGGAGGAGGAGGTGAGAGACAGCACCTCCATAGACTCAAAGTCAAGACAGTGCCAACAAAAGAGGGGGAGAATGCCAAGTAGAGCCCCGGTTCCTACCGTGATCACATGCCATTAGCGAGAGTTCTGTCACCAGGGTCGCTTCCCGGAAAAAATAAAAGCAATACCCACACATCCTGTACTTAATACAGTGAGTGAGATCTCCCCCCAGATCTGGCTAAGAGTAGAAGTCCCATGGCTCCTTCTGGGTTCTAGAACATTCCCTTCGGGTTCCTGAGACCAAGCATGCACCTTGATTTAAAACAAACAGGAGCCTTGAAGAAATTGGGGGAGGGGGCTACAGAATGAAGGAACATTCAGGTTTGGAATTCCAGATCTATCTAGTAAACTCTTTGAGGAAAGATGGCCAGGTCTTGGATCTGCCTCCAGCTAGCTCTCTAAGGTCCCTGCCTGGGGCATGCTCTCATCACTGGGGCTGGTCTTGTGTTCTCTTCAATCACTGGCCTGCCTTGCCTGTAAGTACCAATATGTTGATTTGGTTGAAGTTTCTAGAAAGCAGAAACTGTTTTAAACATGTTGGGTTTTCTGATATTCTGAGTTCAGAGCTTGTGAGGAACTGGGACACACTGCAAAAACAGTCTCCTTGTGGGTCTCTTGCCCTTCTTGTGCAGTTCCGTGAGGGGACTAGGTGAAAATGGCTAGGGTCCTGGAAGGCAGTAAATGGAGTCTAGAAAACAGCTCCTGGGTTTCACCCCCTGGATCAAAGTGCTGATGTGAACTGTAAAGTTCAGGAGGCCAAGTTGATAGCGGTGGGTCCTGTGCTTGGAAAATCAGAATAACCAGAGGAGAGGGAGGGAGGAAAGGGACATGTCTATTCTGAGAAAGGGGCAGATGGGTAGGGCTGACTGAGGGAGAGCCACCTCCCGGAGATATAGCCCTGCTGGTGCTCCGTGATAGAGGGCAGGGTGACCAGGCTGTGACCAGAGAAGGAAGGAAGGAAGGCTCCAACTGCCAGTGGCACAGAAAGGGAAGCCCACTACCCAAACACTGAGGAAAACCCAGTGGCTGTGTGGCTGATCACAGTCCTCGGGGGCTGCTGAGGAGACCCAGCAACTTGTGCAGAGGGAGGACATATGCCACTGTGGTCCCCTCTGATCCTGTAGGACTACCAGATGGTGACAGACAAACCCTGGCCTTACAGAGTCCCAAGTTTGCTCCATTCCACTGAGTCCAGGTTCTGGGCCCATAGAGGGCAGCAACGCAGTAGAGTGAGGGAACCGAACAGGAGTAAGCGCTAGAAATGCTGCCCAGGCAAAGCACAGTGGGCTCCTCCATATCTAAACTCAGCCAAAGGGAAGGAAAGCGGACCATTTAAAGAGATGGAAACAGAGCATCCACTCCTCCCTTCTCCTCCTTTTCTTTCTTCTCCTCCTCCTTTTCTTCTTTAAAAGCCAGTGACTTCCCATGAAGCCCTTAATTTTTAAATTTTGATTAATTTATTTTTACCGTATCACATGCATGATAAAAGGTGCTTCAGCCACACCTGTCATTCATTCTCTCTTCGCCCCTCCCCTTCTACTGCAACTACAACTCTTTTTCTTCACAAGTCCCCTTCTGTGTTCATATCTTTTAAAATGTTTTCACTGTTGAAAATTAATCCCTGGATCTACAGTTAGTCTGGATTATATTTGTTCTTCTGTTTCCCGACACCAACAATACACACACGCACACACATGCACGCATGCATGCACATGTACACCCACACATACACGCTTCATACTGTTAACACACTGCAAAGCAACATGCCTACTCTCAGACATGTCGTGATTGATATTTAGGGGCTGGCAAGATGGCTCAGTGAATAAAGTGCTTGCCGTCAAGGCTAACAATCTGAGTTCAATCCCCTGGGACTCCACATGGTAGAAGGAGAGAACGGACTTCCACAAATTGACCTCTGACCTCCACATGCATGCATGGTACGCGCGCGCGCACACACACACACACACACACTACTCAAATCTTTAAAAGGTTAACATTTAGACAAAATAGACAAAAATAATAGAAGCCCTAAAGCCTCTTTGCAACTTTAAACTGCAAGAGATACAGTTCTTTTCATTGGTTCCCTTCAAATCTGAACCCTATGCCTCCGAGGGGGAGGGGATGAAGGGTGGGTATCTTTCTAGCTATCATGTGCTCCTGCACAGATAAGGCCTTGCATGCTCACCAATCAGATCATTTTGAAAAGCTCAGAAGAAACAGGGTGGTCAGGATGTAGAAACCAGCATGGCTGCCTTTGAGAAAAAAATAGGAACAGAAGCTGGGGCAGGTACAGTACCATACCCGCAGCTCCCACGATTGTCACTCTCTCCTCCAGAGATCCTCTTGCTGAGCAGGGCCCTGTCACCTGCACCCACTTAGAATGAAACTCAGGCAAGAAGACACAAACGGGAGGAGCTGGTCGGTACGGAAGCGGTGAAAGGAGGGGGTGCGAGCACTGGGGAGAGTCTCCAGGCTTGCCCAGGAACCAAGGCGTTGCCTTGGGAACGTCATCCTGCCTGCCCTTTCCTCATCCCCAGTGCAGCGTTGGTCCAGCACACAGCCACATGCCCATGGCCAAGGAGAACCCAGATGTGGCTCCATCCTAATTCCAGAAAAATGAGCTCCTCTTCCCCAAGAGTAGCTGGCAGCTCATTCCTTCACAGCCTAATCCCAGCATCAGGTGCCAGCTCTGTCCTCACGCCACTGTGACACCCTGGGGTGAGGAGAAAATGGCGTTATGAACTCAAGGACCACAGTGCTAGTCACACAGAGAAGGAACAAAAGCAGTGATGGGGTGGAAGCCCACTTCTGCTGAAAGATCCATGATTGGATTGAAAGTGTTGAAGACCCCAAGGCAGAGCCTCTAGGTCCCCCCAGCAACACTTGGTCACAAATATTCCAAGCCCAAAGGCCACCACAGCATTTCCAGACTTCTGATACACGGGAGCTCCCAAAACAACACCCCTCAGGTCAGCCCTCGCTCTGAAAGCCACACGAAATCACTTCAGAATCTGTGCCTCCTATTGGAAACAGTGACCCCCACTCTAGAGGACAGTGAGGAAAATGAACTTTACCTGAGATAGCAAGAGAAGTCCCCTAAGAGACTCAGTCAAGTTGTGTCAAGTGACGAAACCTCCACACAGAGGTCCGTGCAGCCAGAGTTGCAACCTGAAGACCCAGACTAGGTTTCTGAGGTTGTGAGGGAATGGGTAGGTGTGTGGGAATGCAGTAGAGGAATGGGGGAGGGGCTGGGGAGCTCCACATGAACAGATGGCATGAGGGTGCCCAGCCCAGGGAGTAGACTTATGGTTCATGCCTGTTTTGCCTAAAAGCAGGTGCTCCTCTCACCCATCTTTCTTCTGTATTTTATTGTCAGTGTCTGTGTGTGCACACATCTGTGTAGGTGCACATGCATATGGAGATCAGGGGCCGACATTAGGTGTCTTCCTCAACTGCTTCTCCTCCTTAATTCTTTGAGACAGCATCTCTCACTGAACATGGTACCTATTGGTCTAGACTGGCTGACCAGCCAACTCCAGGAATCCACCTGTCTCTATCTCCCCAGTGCTGGGATAACAGGCACACACCACCATATCCAGCTTTTACAAGTGCTAGGGATCAAAACTCAGGTTCTCATGTTTACATGGCAAGCATTTTTATCATCTGAGTCAATTCTCCAGCTCCCTTCTCTTTTCCTTGGTTCTCTGGTTTCCTGGGAGGCTACCCTCTCTAAACTGTATGACCTGGGTCCTTGGCTTTGAGTTGGATACAGTTGCTGACTCTAGAACCTAGGAGAAAGAAGGCGCCATGGCGTTGTTCCTCTGCAATGCTGTGTTTGCTAGTGACATGTCCCTTGGTGGTAGGTCTCAGCTTCTGATGAGCGGTGCCCTTTCCCAAGTTGTGCTCACCACTGCCATGTCTGCTCCCTTCCTTCAGCTCAAAGCCGCAGGTAAAAGCAACTCCTGGCTGCTGCCAGGGCTCCTGGGTACTTTGTCATCCCCTTGTTGATTTCCTTAATCTGTTCATACTTTTGTTAATAGTCCCTGCAATTACTCCTTTGAATGGGCCATCTGTTTCCTGCCAGGATCGCAGTCAAGTAAATTTGGGGGACATGTTTGAAAATTTGCAATGCTTATTAGCATCTTAAGGCTCCAAAAAGTCCTGCAGTAAAGAAACTTTTTAATTGTGTGTAACCCATAAAATGTCATTTTCACAGTTTCCCTTAACTCCACTGGAGTGTAAGGGAAGCTGCTGTGTGTTACTAGGGTTATGGCACGCACACAGTTTTAAGGACAGCTTTCCCCTGGGAACGATGGGTCAGGAAGAACCACAGGCCAGGAAAGAGCCATAGATAAGATCCAGGCACGGAGTTGCATGACATTTGGGTCATAACAGTGGGCAGGAAGGAGCACAAACATGCTGTGTGGTGTCTTCCGTCCTGCCATGGTGGCACACGTCAGTCCCTGATACCGCCAAGGAAAACACAGCCTCTGGGATGGAGAGTTTCATGACTCAGCACTTATTCTCTCTCCCATAATGATATTATCATACTGTTTTGCTTTATTAGAATTCTCACTGGGGACATGAAAATACTATCTACCACCCTGAAAGTCGATAGGGCCCAGAAATAGAAGAAAATCTGCCCTTTCGATGCGCACAATCCCTTCCTCCTAGAGGAAGTCCAAACCACAAACGCTTCTGATGAGAAAATGTCAGATTTTGATAACAGTGACGACATGTTATTAAAAAGTAACTAAAATGCTGAGGGCAATTAGTGAGTAAGACCTCTGTCTCCTGTTAGCATGGAACCACGTTTTTATTAGTAATAATCTTGGTCAATGTCTCCTCAGTCTGTCAATAGGACTTTTACCACATCCTCCAATAAAACTGCTGGCTGCCCTGTTCTCCTGAGAAGTGCCAAACTGAACGAAGTCACCCCAGTGTCTCCTTTCCTTACTCGGGCACAGCATAGGACCCTACGGGGACCTCATCCATCCTGTTTTCCTGTATTCACAACTGCCTAAGACTTTTACATTTTAATGAACTTTCACAGACATCCAGAGTCCAGAACCCCAAGGCCCAAAGCGATGGGTGACAGAGGTGGCCCCTTCAGTTCTCCATTATTTGGGTCCAGAGGAAGCAGAGGACTCCAGCAAGTGTGCCCTGTAGGGCTGGAGTCACAGACAGAGGCTGATACTGGGTGCCGGGCCATTCTCTTGCCAGCTGTCAGCATTCTGAATCAGGAAGAAAACGGGAAGAAGCCTGTTCTTTCTTCCTCTCTTTTTGTATCTTTTAGGACATTTGTTTGTTTGTTTGGGATGTGTTCCACACATGTGATATGGAGGCCAGAGAACAATTTGTAGGAATTGGTTCTCAGAAAGATCCCTTTCCGAAATGTTTTAGAAGTTTTGTGAACTACAACCCTCCCGGAGAGGCACACATCAGCTTGAAAACAAGATGATGGTCTCTGTTGGGTTATAGATTACTATCTTTTGTCTTCTCCCAGGAATCATACCCATATCTCTCTCTTTCTCTTTCTCTTTCTCTTTCTCTCTCTCTCTCCCTCTCTCTCTCTGTCACACACGCACGCACGCATGCACACGCACACATACACACACGCACACACACGCGCGCGTGCACACACACACACACACACACACACACCTCTGGAGCAGCGTTGATAAAGCCGGCCACAGCTTTCCCTTTGCCCCACAGCTCGAGACAACCCTGAGTGTGTCTTGATTTTCAGCTGTCCCTTCTGGCACAGGCAGGTCACATGATGAGGAGCATGCCTTCCTCCAATCTGAAAGCCAAGAGACAGGAACTCTCTTTGTCTAACATAACTAAGGTCCTCTCTCCCTTCCAGACCCCTCTTGTGTCACCTCTGATGGGATGCTGCCTCTTCCAGTGCTTTCCCATGGCGAGGCCTGTGGTCGTGAGGCTGTCTCTCCTAAGCAAGCTCAGCTGAAGGGTAGTTCCACTTCAGCGCATTCCTATGAACCTGATTTTTTTTTTGGATTTCTAAGTTTCCAATATCAGGTCAGACGTGGGAGTTCAAGAGAAGAACTGGTTCCCTGCAACTATAAAGAGTGGGCCTGGAATACAGGGTCAAAACGGTCTTTCATCACCGGTAACAGGGGTACCCTCAAGAGGAGAAGGTTATACGTGTGTAGAGGTGGGGTGGGGGATGCTGACTGTATGGGAATTCTCTGAACCTCCCACTTAATTTTCCTGTGACCCTAAAACTCCTGTCCATAATAAAGCCTGTTAAAAGGAGAGACGTGGGCTCGGTGTTCAACAAGCTGAAGACAAGTACTGAGTCTGTGACAGCTCTTAGCGAGCTGGTAATAGCGGTGCGATCTGTCTGTCACTGAGGGCTCAACCTGTATACCAGCAGACGGCAGCTAGCTCTTCACAGCATTCCCAAGCTGGAGGATGGCGGACACCGCTAGTGATCCCAAGGCACACCATGCCCACGATAGCACAGGACTAAGAAGCTCTGCCCCTTTCAGGAAGAGTCTGTTTCCGTTCCTGAATGTATTTGACACCTTTTCCTGCCGTGGAGCCTGTAAGAATGGTCTACTCCACTCCTCTCGAAAAAGTGAGTCCATTTTCAAATTCTCAATCTTGATATGGAAGGAGATTCGGTGAGATGGAAAACAATCAGACTCTTGTAGAGATGTCTTCAGGAGTTGGAAAGTGTTTGAGGACAGGAGCTGTGTGAGTCCGCGCCAAAGTACGATGCCCTTTGCTGGCGGAGATCTTCAGCTGCCGCAGGAGTCAACTTACTCAAATGTGCACACAGACACACTCGTGCGTGAGCACACACAACCCTTTTAAAGAAGGAAGCATCTACAGGAAGAGTGACAATGCTCCTTCTAGCTGCCAGACAGACCACAGCCTACACTGCCCAGATATGGATGGCAAAGGGAAATGAGGCTCCAGTTCCAACCCTAAAAGCAGTTTTCCTTGTCTTCTACATCATTAAGGTACATTAGATAACACACATCAAATGGTTGCTTAAAACTGGACTCGATTTGCCAGATGGAGGTGGCGCACACCTTTAATCCCACCATTCAGGAGGCAGGGACAGGCCAAGCTCTGTGAGTTTGAGGCCAGCCTGGTCTACAGGGTGAGTTTCAGAACAGCTGGGGAAGTTACAGAGAAACCCTGTCTCAAAAAAACAAAAAAAAACAAAAAAAAAAACAAAAAAAAAAACGAACAAATAACAAACAAAAGCTAGATTCAATTCGATAATATACAGGGCCCATGGTTAGACCCAAACTTCTGTATGTGTGAGCACATGCACCCGCATGCTTACACACTTACACACATGTGTAGGTGGATGCATTATATGTGGTTTTGTGTGCACATCATGCCACAGGTTAGTGTGAAGTATCTTCTTCATCTTCTGATACAGTGTCTCTCACCAATTAGGATAAACTGGCCAGCAGGTGCCAAGAATCCTCCTGTCTGTCTCCCCAGTGCTGGGATCACAAATTAAAGCCACTGCACCCAGATTTTATGTGTGTTCTGGGGGATAGAGTATAAGTCCTCATGCTTCTTAACTGAGCCCAGACCTCAAGCTCTTAAACTGGGTGATGTGTAAGTGAACGTGGGGTGCAAAATATTTGGCAGCAATAGAAGGACATGCAACAATTAAACATGCATCCAAAATGAATCTGGGCAACGTTCACAGTATTGCATTCTGCAACGCCACTGGAGCTGGGTTCCACTGGAGCTGGGTTCCACCAAGGCTGGGTTTTGAACGCACAGCATGCTTTTTGCACTGTGCATGCTGCCATGACATGCAACATCAACAAATACCAAATGAAACACCTTGGATCAGATTCGAGTCTGTTACACGTTATGAGTTGCAGGGCTTTTTGCTCCTCATACAAAGATTTTGCTCTTATAGGAACATAATGGTTTTATTACAGAAAACAAGGACTTTTAATATTTTCCCATCAGCTCTCCTCAGCAGGTATCACGTTAGTGTTCTTCTGAGCTGTAACATGCTAGAAGATTTATTTTAAAAAAATTTCTATCTGAGTTTCTGACTTGAGCTTCCTAAAGACAAGTTTTGGGGGCTGGGGAAATGGCTCAGCTGTTAAGAGTGCTAACTGCTCTTCCAGAGGTCCTGAGTTCAATTCCCAGCACCCACAGGATGGCTCACAACCATCTGTAGTGGGATCTGATGCCCTCTTTTGGTGTGTGTGAAGACAGGTCACTCATATACATAAAATAAATAAATATTTCTAAAAAACATAAAAATAAATTTTGGTTTGGAATTGGGTGGTCTTTCCACAAACTCCTGAAACAGCTCTAAACATGCTGTGATATTTTGTGGAGCAGCATTCTCAGCAATGATAAAGAATATTAATCAACTCTGAACAACGTTGAAGATGCCTTGTGTCCTGCAACATTAAATATTCAGCCACAATTTAATTCTTTACACGAAAATAAACACATGCATGCATCTTATTAGTATGAAAACTTGCTTTTAATTTTAATACATTATTTGAAAACTACCTTTTATATAATTTTCTATATAATTTTTTAGTAAATGTTTGCTTTGTATATGTATTTTACATATACCCAGGATCGTGTAAAAATTTCTCAGGCACAAAAGGTTTGTTAGTGGGGAGACTAGTGAGATGTCCTTTGAATCAGTTCTTCATGTCTTGAGATTTACTGAGGCTCCACCCCAGCGTCTTCAGTGACATACTCACCAAGTCTCCTTGATCAGAATGGAACAGTCCCGAGGAAAACCACAGTCAGTGCAATGCAACTTCTGGGGCCGGTGACCAGCTGGCCCAAGGGTGGGTGTCACCCACATTCAGAGTGAATCTTCCCTCCTCAGTTAAATCTCTCCCGACACACCCTCACAGACACGCCCAGAGATGTGTCTCCTAGGAGATGCATCAAGTTGGTGATGGATTAACCACCATTAGTCCATCTTCTGGTCCGTCTCCCAACCTGAGCTTCCACATTCTTTACCATGGGCCAAAATTATAACTGATCCAGAAGGTGGGCTGCCCGGCGTTCAAAACATTGTCAACCGGAAGTCCAGGATTCTTGTGGGAAGGAGTAAATTTGTTTTCCTGAGTCCCTATGGAACTAGCAAAGTGGTCTGGAGCAATAATTAGCTACCAATGTGTGCCAGACTTCGCTATGTGTCCATCTGAGTGAGGATACAACTGGAGGGACGCTCACCTCTGGGGCTGTGTGGGAAATCTCTGCTTCCTTTGCACAGCTCAGAGTGCTCCAAACACCTCCTGAGAAGGAAAGTGGCTCAGCTGCCCAATAGATTCCTCTGCCTAGCACATCTCTTGAGGGAATAAAACAAGGACATGTGGTATCCCACTTGTCCAAAGCAACTCTGAGAGAAGTTCTAGAATGCAGCATGAAAGGATCTGGGCAGCTGTATCCGGATGGCAAGGAGGAGCCTCACTCCACCCCATCAGAAATCAACAGGCTTGCCTCTGCCTCTCCCTTCGTGGAGCGCCGTCTCTGGTTGACTCCACTGTACCTGCCTGAGCTGGTGTGGCTGCCCACAGAGAGATGCTCCCTGGGTGAAGTCCAGAGCTTGCAGGAGCTGGCCTGTTTTCAAGAGAGCGGCAAACCTATGTTAGGAAACACAGAGAATGTCTCATAGCAGGATCAGAGGAAGGGCAAGAGGAGGGATGGCAATCGGATGCCTGGGTCTAGACACTCCGAGGATCACATTTTCAACAAGTGATTTTCCATCGCTCATGAATTGGCCTGTGAGGGTCACCAAGACTGTCAGGCACCAGGAAAAATACAGGCATCAAGTCTATTCCAATGGGGGTTCCTCCCTGGGGTCCACATACTGTTTCCTCTGTTCTAAGCTGAGCATGAGAACTTGAATTCCTTGATCTATTGAAATCAACCCATCTAGGTGCTCCCGCAATCCCAATAGAGGGCCGGGACACTGTCCTCACTGGATCAAAGGTGACAATACAGTCTTTTCCTCGGGAAACCCCTCCTTAATTGCCCCCCAAACAAGCTTCCCTTCCAACACAATACATTTTCCTTCACAGTGCCTAACGTGAGCATAATTAACCAGCTAATCAAACTGTGAGCTGCACGTCTATTCAGCGTCCATTGCATTTAGCCTCTCTGCCATTGCAGAAGGGTTGCGGTGGTGCACTGCTCCATTATCAGCTGAGTTTCTCTCCATCCACAAGAACAGGCGCTGCCACTCAGCTGGTGCCCACTGTCTACTCACTGAATGAATGAATGAATGAATGAATGAATGAAGGATGGCATTATTCCCCCCAAGAGCATGCTGGGAAACAAGGGCTGGGTCCTACCTCTCATTGCTGTTAACCCATCCCCAGTGTTGCTTAGCAACAGTGAGTGGCACGGTAGGAACAAAGGCTCAGGGATGTTACTGGGACATCGGACCTGCCGCGTACAACTGTGTGACCCTGAGAAAGCTGTGATGCCACTCTGTTCCTCAGTTGTCCGGTCTGTGAACTGGGTAGAGTGGCAGTGCCCACTACAGTGGCCCAAGTAAGTTGAATGTTGGCAGAAAAAAAAAAAGGCCGTTGGGAGGTTTTGGCTGGTTCTCCAGGAAAAACATCCAGCTTAGTAGGCCAGGCAAGTATGGACAATGCTCAAACCAGGGGAGGAACCACAGAGTAAGCACCTCAACTCCTGAGCCTAACTAGAGGAGACAGAATCTCTTTGAAACAGATAAGACTGTGGCAATTTCTTGAAGCATGCACAGGAGGATTTGGAGTGGGGGAGGGGTGCTGACTTAGCATTAGCCCCCTACTTCACACAAGTTAGAATCACACACATTTCCGTCGCGTAATTGTCTTTGCCAGATTATTCTGTGGACGTGTCTACGCGGGATTGTCTTAACTGATGTAGAGCCCAGCCCCCCATGGACATGACTATTTCAGGCAGTACAAAGAGCTAGTTACACCAGAGCCTGTGAGCGAGACAGGAAGCAAGCCAGCAGGCAGCATTCCTCCACGGCTCCTGCCCCCCCCCGCCCCCCCCCCCCCCCCCCCGGTTCTTGCCCTTCAATCCCTTCTCTGACTTCCCTCATGATGAACTCTGACCTGGAAGTGTAAGCCAAATGAACCTTTCTTCCCAAGTTGCACTGGTCAGTGTTTCATCACTGCAAGAGAAAGGTAACCGGAGTAGAAACTCATTCAATAAAGGTAGTGATGTTCCCTAGGTAAACCCAGAAAGACAACCAATGAGCGACCCCATCCAAACCACAGAGCCTGGTGTGGCCCCTTCCTCCAGGAGATCCCATGAGATCCCCCCCTCCCCCGCCACCAAGTCTCATTCTCGTCTCCCACTGTCAAGGTCCAGGGATGGGGGGCGTGTCCATCCTTCAGACGTGGTCATCCTTGTCCCTGGGTGGAGCTGAGAGTGGCCGGGCAGTGAAGGCACCCTCCTGCTCAGTCCGCCTCCCCCACTCTGCTTCTCCATCAGATACTCATCCAAGCCCTCTTGTGGGCCCAGGACAGAAAAGTGGACAGGCACGTGACCCAGGGCCCCCAGGATGTTCAGACGGGCAGGAAGACCTCTGAGTATCAACCATGAAGACTCTCAAACTCACAGGTGCTAAGAAGAGAAATTCAGAGTACAGGTAAAAGGTGAGACCGACCGGCTGAGGTGGCAATGCAACGGGCTGACTTGTGTCCCGCCTTTGGCCATCAGACGTAACTATGTCACAATAGACCTTAAGAAATTAGAGTTCCCTGTCAGGCGGTGGTGGTACACACCTTTAATCCCAGCACTTGGGAGGCAGAGGCAGGCGGATCTCTGTGAGTTCGAGACCAGCCTGATCTACAAGAGCTAGTTCCAGGACAGGCTCCAAAACCACAGAGAAACCCTGTCTCGAAAAACCAAAAAAAAAAAAAAAAAAGAAATTAGAGTTCCCCCCAGGAATGTCCTCCCAGGAAAAGGCTAAAATCCATGGAAAGCCAGAGGAGGAACTTATCCCCTAGAGAAAGATTTACAACTGGTTCATGAATCTTGCAGGAGACTTGGGGACAGAACTCTGCAACCTGTTTGGTTACGCATGTCTCTTGCTTTCTATTTAAACTTTACCCTCAAGACAGGACCCTAAAGATGGACTTTGTAGGGGGTTGCTTAATCTTAGTCCTACTGCCCAGTGTGGTCACATTGACTAAACCTCCCTTCTCTGCTTTTCACAATTAATTTCATTCTTTCAAGTGGCTTATTGAGGACAAGCAGCCAAATCTGGCTTGTTGGGTCCAGGTTGTCACATACATCTCCCTTTTTCCTTTCCTCCATAACACCACTCCTGAATGCCAGCCTTCTGCTTCCATGGTGGTGGGGAACCTGTCATCCAGGTTAGGAAGCTCATGGTATCCGAGCCTGGAATCTCAGATCCCTTCAGCCAAGCTTGAACAACAAGCATCCCGGGCCCTGTCCCAGGAACTTGACAAGCCCTCAACCCTGTTCTAACTGTCTCCAGCTGCAAAGGGCAGGAGCAAGGGACAGGGCTTCCCTAAAGGTTTCACATCCTGCCTAACAGAGTCCTCGTGAGGAGGTAGAGGCATGGGTAGTACACACCCAACTGTCAGATGAGAAAACTGAGGCCTAGAACCAAGTAAGAACACTGACAGGTCTCCAATTGTTAGAAAGGGAAGATGAGACCTGCCTTAAGAGTCCAGTGGTCTCATAGCCCTGGGCCCACTGCCTCTCTACCAGGTTCCCTGGGACTCCAGCCTATGCCTTATGCCTGAAGGGACCCCACTCTACCCCATCCCCACCCTCCTGTCTGTAGTTTGTCCTGAGGAAGTCTGTAGACGGAGACCCCAAAACCTCAGAGGCCGCTTCCAGACCCGGGTGGAGAGCCACACACTAACTCACACACGAGTAACCCGTGGAAGCTGGACTTTCCAGCCCCCTCCTCCCTCTCGAGGGCAACAAGTGTGGGGCTTCCCTTTATCCCCCCAGCGGAGAAGCAGGCCACCGCAAAGCAGCTGGCAAACAACTGAACACCTGTGTGCCAGATAGTACAGCTGCGCGTGGGAAACGTGATCCATCTGCGGCGCCTGTCACATGCTGCGTCCAGTTGTTGTACTCCGGCAGGTTGGAAGAGGATCCACTGAAGAGGAAGAATGTCAGAGCCCAGGCACCCATGGCTCCCTTCCCCTCCCCACCCTTTCCTCCCACCCCCAGAATTTTCTTCTCTTCTTTGGCACTCAGCTTTTCCGGCTGAGTTTGCCTCTCACTAATTCCCCAGCAGTAGCGTTAATGTCTCTCCTAGCAACGCACGCTACAAGGCAACAATAAAGTTTCTTAGCATGCTCTTCAGAGCAGTTGTTTAACTTCCTGCTCCAAGAACTGCACATCTGGCTGAAACATTTGTGGGTTATCCTGAAAGCTGGGGTGCCTGGGGGACACCCTGGGAAATCCTGTAGTTGGCTCCATGTCTCCCCGCGCCCATCCACCCTATTCAAAGTCCCAGAATTTTCACCTGCTTTGTGAAGATGTGTTTATTTTCTGGCCAGAATCATTTTGAGGGCTTTGGTTGATGTTCACGATCTGCCTGCTTGTGGGGAGGGGGAGATGGGACGTTGTGCGGGTGTTTATAAGGGTGGGCAGAAAAAGACACAGCAAGCAAAGAACCAACTGCTTCTGGGTATGAAGTCCCAACATGTCTTTCCCAGAAAGTGGCTTTGCAGGGAGGGGCATCACAGTGCCACTCTTTGCCAACAAGAAGGCGCTGAGCCTGATGGACAGGAAAAGACATAAAATCCAACATGACAGAGAACTCCTTAAACAAGGTCACCCAATGTCGCAAACCCTGCAATACTTTTTTACTGTATCAAGAGACGGTTCAGTCTTGAGACTGGCAGAGGAGGATTAAGTAGGGAAAGACACTTGTCACCTAACAACCTGAATTTGACCTCCAGGACCCACACAGTAGAGGGTGAGATCTCATTCATGCATTTTATCTTCTCTCCTCTACACATGCACCACGTCATGTGCATGCACACACACACATGCACACGCATGTGTGCGGGCGCACACACACAAATAACATTTCCATCTCATCAAGACTGTCATCACACACAACAAATACCTAAACTAACAACTCAAATGTCATATCAATTTTCATACTTATTCATTAGGCCAGCCAAGAGATATTTATTTATTTTTTTAAAACAATCACTGTCTCTTTTAATATTTATTTATTATGTGTACAGTATTCTGCCTGCATATATTCCTATAGATTAGAAGAGGTTGTCTTATCTCAGTACAGATGGTTGTGAGCCACCATGTGGTTTCTGGGAATTGAACTCAGGTCCTCTGAAAGAGTAGCTAGTGCTCTTAACCTCTAAGCCATCTCTCCAGCCCCCTGAGATATTTATTTCTTAACTCAATCACCTAAGTTTTACTACCTTATTTAATATTTCTATTATTATCTTCCATTTATAGATAAAAAGTTGAAGTTCAAAAAAACCAATTTCTCGCTCTTCCTGTTCTCCATCATGTCGCAAGATCAAGGTGAAAAGGAGAACCCCATGCGGGAACTTGGCATCCGCAAGCTCTGCCTCAATATCTGTGTTGGGGAGAGCGGGGACAGACTGACCCGGGCAGCCAAGGTGTTGGAGCAGCTCACAGGCCAGACACCTGTCTTTTCCAAAGCTAGGTACACCGTGAGGTCCTTCGGCATCAGGAGAAATGAAAAGATTGCTGTTCACTGCACTGTCCGTGGAGCCAAGGCAGAAGAGATTCTGGAGAAAGGCCTGAAGGTGCGGGAGTAGGAGTTGGGGAAAAATAACTTCTCAGATACTGGGAACTTCGGCTTTGGGATTCAAGAACACATTGACCTGGGTATCAAATATGACCCAAGCATTGAGATCTACGGCCTGGACTTCTATGTGGTGCTCAGCAGGCCAGGTTTCAGCATCGCAGACAAGAAGCGCAGGACAGGCTGCATTGGGGCCAAACACAGAATCAGCAAAGAGGAAGCCATGCGCTGGTTCCAGCAAAAGTATGATGGGATCATCCTTCCTGGCAAATAAATTTTATTCAAAAGGCCAATAAAATTTTTCTCAGAAAAAAAAAAAGAACAATTTCTCAAAGTACTGTAACAGTAGAATCTGAACCCAGGATGCAGAGGTAGACCTCAAAGTGAATGCGCTAGCTGGGACTCTGGAAGGTTCCCCGCATTGTCCCAAAGCATCCCGCCTGGCTGAAGGGGGGGTGGGTAGCAGACTTGATACCCGACCCCAACATGCTCAGAGCTTGAGGTTTAAACCTCCAAAGTTGCCACTTCTCCTGTCCACTGACAACAAAACTGATATTATAACACAGGAGATCAGTTCGCGCGGATCGAACTCAGTTCTTGCTGTTGCCGCGTCAAGAAATCACAGAGACTGCTCCCCTGGCCTCGTGCCATCTCCAGAGTCAGGTCTGTCACCACTCTGGGTGACTCTTCCTTGGTCCTATACAAAATGCAATTTTCACTTGCCCTTGGAAAATCAATATGGAAAGCCTCTAATTCTCCAGATTTCGATTTTTCAATGAAAACGTGAAAATGAAACGTGGCGGGATTGTAGCCAAAATGGTGCCCCTGCACCACTGTCAGTCTGGAAGGAAACTCAGCAAGGGTTTCAGAGGAAAAGACAGACTTTGCCATGGCTCCTTGCACGACTTGCTGGATTAGAAAGGGAGAAAGCGAAGCATCTGTGCTGGATTTAAAAGGCCCCTTCAAGGAAAGACTTCTAGGCTCAGAGTAACACCACGCTTGCAATCCCAGCATTTGAGAGGCTGAGGCAGGAGGACTGCTAGAAGTCCCCAAGGAAAGCATCATTGCAGGCACTCCCTAGGGTGAGCCTCCTGCCCGCCTGCTCCTGCCCTCTCCCCAGCCCTCAGGCTGAACAGCTGCTGTGCCCTTTGGAACACAGTGTAGTTAGCCGAGGGCCACTGTGAACTATCCAGTCACCTACTCGGGACCTCCTAATCCAACCTGGAGCATGCCACACTCAATGTTACCAACAGTCCCCAGGCTCTGCCACAAGAGACCCTCGAGAGCAAAGCTACCAAGGTTCCACATTACCACGTCTCTCTACTGCTGTTTTGACACTTTTGGGGTGGGGGGGGAGAGAGGGAAGAGGGGGAAGAGGGGGCAGCCTCTGCAGAGACCTTGCCCTGTTGTGTAATGTGAGCTGAGCTGCGCATATCTCTGGAGAGCTCTGCCTGAGCCAAGGGCAACAGGCAGCACCACCAATGGAAGTGTGAGTCCCACCTAGCCCACTGTCACGTGATCCTGGGTGGCTCTGTAGCTTCTGGGTACCTCACTGTTCTCAGCTGTTAGACAGGTTAACAATAGAGGAGCGCTTTGACCAAGCAGCATGGCCCAGCAAAACGAAGCCATCCTGACTAGTTCAATGATGGGACAAAATAAGAAGGAAGGACAAGAACGAGAAACCCACAGAACACTAAACTTTATTATGCCAAGCCTCTGGGCCTCCTAAAACAAAGGAGATATTTAAGACCACACCACCAGCTTGCAAAGGCTAACCCAGCGCCCGCCCCTGAACGCCACTGCAGCCCCTAGGACCAGCTTCCCTGTCAATTCCCAGTAACTTTCTAACCTGAGCCTAGAGCTTTGATGGAAGGCAGGCTCTGGAGAGGGAGGAAAAGCAAGGCCAGGTTGGCTAAGGATCCACACGTAGGATGAAATGATGCCAGAAGACACATGGGGAGCCACCAGCTACTGGGCTCTCTTGGTCCATGTCTGCTCCAGCAGGCTTATGACGCTTCCAGGAAGTCAGGCTGACTGGAACGAATAATCAGAAAGAGTAGAGGGCCTGTGGGCTCCTTCAAAATCCCGGGAGTGAGGGCTTGTCTTGCATACACAGGCTATAGGTTCCAAACTGAGAAAGGAAAGTCACCTTAGGGCTGCATCATAGGAAAATTTTGCAGCACAGAGGCTGTGTTTATGGGGTGAAAGGGTACAGGCAGACACAATAGAAAAAAAGAAACCTAGTGAGTTGGGTTGTTTTTGGTTTTGGATCACACATAATTTTAAAAAGAAAGAGAAATTAACTTCATCAGAAAGACAGTGACACCACCGCTCAGGGCTTCCTCCTCAGAGCAACAGTGGTTCTATTTCTCACCTGTGTGTAAATCTAAAGTCCCTCCCCAGAGGGCCCTAGCCAGCAGCCAGCCCTCGACCTTGGAAAGCAGAACTTGCCCCAGGCAACAATGGGAGCTTTGAACACAGCGGTAAGTCCCTGTGAGTCACAGGGGTTGGCCCCTGCCTCACCAGGGCTGCCTTCCGTGCCCACCCATTCCCTGCCTTAGTGAGAAGAATTAGCCTGAGACGAGCTTGTGGGTAGAGTAACCAGGGCAGTTTTCATCACGGAAGACCCTGAGCTCTACACCGGCTCGGTCTTACTGTTATCGCTGTGTCAATCTTTAACGAAGCATTAGTAAAACCAATCGTACCTAATGCTCATGAAGGGGCTACCATGTTTCATGCTTTCAAATGCTCCCAAGCTAATCTCATAAGCTCCTTTCATGCTGTTATTGCATCCTTGTTGCTACTCAGAAAGCAGAGTCAAGTATACTGGAGCACGTGACACCCGCCGCTTAGATGGGTAGGAATTGAGGTGGAATTTAAATTCATTTTTGAGCTAGCCTTGGTGATTTATGCCTGTGATACCAGCACTTAGGAGGCTAAGGCAGAAATGAGTTTGAAGACAGCCTGGTTACATAGTGAGTTCAAGCCCAGGCTGGGGTATATTCAGAAAATAAAATAAAAAACAGTAAATCAGCTCATTTCCATCTGAATTGAAACCCTGAGGCACTAGGCCCCAAATGTGCTGCTGTTCCAAAACTCAGGGCACAATGCTGGATTCCAACAGGGATCTACACACATAGCTCACACACAGCGCAGGGCATCATTTAAGTCTAGTGGGGAGCTGGTTGCAAACTCCTCCCCTCCCCATCAAAATCCCAACTACTCTGGAAGCTGAGGTAGAAGAATTGCTCGAGTCCAGAAGTTTGAAGCCAACCTGCATAACCTAGCAAGATTTCATTTTAAAAATAAATTAACAAACAGAGGCACGTGGGAAGCCTACATATAGAACAGAAAGGGAGAATGGACCGCTAGACGCAGGACGGCCTGTAACAGGGAAGAAAGAAGGCTTTGCACAGCAGACAGAGCATATGCCAAGGCATTATGGGTTATTACTGTCGTGTGTGTGTGTGTGTGTGTGCGCGCGCGCGCGGGTACGGGTGCAAATGCGTGTGTGTGTGTGTGTGTGTGTGAGAGAGAGAGAGAGAGAGAGAGAGAGAGAGAGAGAGAGAGAGAGAGAGAGAGAGAGCTGGAGATAAGGCTGCTCTCCACCAGAGCAGAAAGGCCATTTGGTGAGCAACCGCTACCTAATGAGGACTTACACTGACCCAGGCCCTCTGCGAGGCACTCACTATAGAGTTCTGGTCCTAATCCTTAGACTGTGCTGTTTTACAGAGGGGTTAAGCAGGCTGGGGCCTCCTCATACTTCAGAGACTGCAGAGCTCGGACCATGTTCAGGCTGACTCAAAATCCAGTGTCTGCTCAGGGGAGATGGTTTAAAGCATTTGCTGCACAAGATGAAGACCTGGGCTTCAGATCTCCATGAGCCAGGTAAAGCTGGGTATGGTTAAATACATGCATATAATTACAGCACTCCTGGGTGGAAACAGGAGAATTCCCAGAAGTTTACAAATCAATTAGCCTTAAGAAAGTAGCAAACAACAAAGAAACCCTATCTCTAACAACCTGAGGTTGTCCTCTGATCACCACATGTGTGCTGTGGCACATGCGTACCTACATTCACACGTAGGAAAGCACACATACACACATACACACACACACACACACACACACACACACACACACACCAGAGGAAAGAGGAAGAGAAGGGAAGGCAAGAGAAGTCTGGAGGGAGCCTGGAGGCCAGCCTGCTCCCCTCCCCCCACCACCAGCAGAGCACACACAGGGAAGAGTGTAGGGCTCTGTCCCCACCTAACGCCTTGCCACTGTTTATGGAACCACATTGTAAAGTCATCCTCTGAACAAAGGTTCCCACTCACAGCAGCCTGCGCCCTTAGGCTGGGCAGGTGTGTCCAGACCAGCTATGGGCAGCAGCTGTACCCAGGGCGTCCATGCCGGGCATCTTCTGCTTGCCTGTCTGCCCCACGTCACTCGGTTGGACTCACCACGCCATGTGCGGGGCCACCTGCTGTTGGCCACCCTTGGCCCACGTCCACCCCAGCAGGCTGTGTCACATCCAGCCCATCAGCATCAGCAGATGGGCTCCGCTCTCCTCTCACCGAGCTGGTCAGCGGGGCTCTGCTCTCACCACCTCAGGCTCACGAGTGATGTCGGCAGTGGTCAGGCTACTCAGGTGTGAGACTGATGCTCTAATCTGTCCAGGCTCAGAGCCAGGAAGACCCCAGAGTCATTTTCCTCAGCACAATTTCCCTCTGACCTGTAGGATGTGAAGTGTAAACTTACAGCCCGGAAGCCGGCACTGACTGAGCAGATACAGGTTCTGGAGAGTGAGAGGAAGCAAGAGAGCTTACACATCTTCATAAATGTGTGCTCACCATAATGTGTAATTTTGTTTGCTGTAAGTGGGTATCTGAACATCTCAATCCATTTGTATCGACTTAAATCAAATTAATCTAAACATTTTTTTTCTTTTTTCTTTTTTGGATTTTTCGAGACAGGGTTTCTCTGTAGCTTTTTGGTTCCTGTCCTGGAACTAGCTCTTGTAGACCAAGCTGGCCTCGAACTCACAGAGATCCGCCTGCCTCCCAAGTGCTGGGATTAAAGGCGTGTGCCACCACCGCCCGGCTAATCCAAACATTTTTAAATTATCTATGTACTGTGAAAGCACACAGACAAATAGGAGAGAGGATCCCAGGATCCCTGCATGCACTGCACATGTGTGTCAAGCAGTCTCCTGAGTAACTAGAGAGACAGCTCAGTGGTTAAAACCATGTCCTGCTCTTGCAGAGGACCTGAGTTCAGTTCCCAGCACGTCAGTCAACTCAGAGCCACCTCTAACTCCAGCTCCAAAGGCTCTGATACCCTCTTTTGTCTTCTGTGACCATGGTGGTCACCTGCAAATACACACACACAATGTTCAAATAATAAAAATGAAATAAAATAATAAATTACTCATGTCATCTGTGGCACTCCTCAGAGGTGGGATTCTGAGTAGATGTGTGTTATAATAAGAGCGGCGGGGCTGCGTCCCCGCCACCCAGCTGCCCGCATGGCTTACTTATGCCCCGAAATAATTACACGGAAACTGTATTTT
Organism: Chionomys nivalis; assembly: GCF_950005125.1. Classification (NCBI taxonomy): domain Eukaryota; kingdom Metazoa; phylum Chordata; class Mammalia; order Rodentia; family Cricetidae; genus Chionomys; species Chionomys nivalis. The sequence goes on along the minus strand of NC_080090.1, from coordinate 17,089,826 downwards.
TTTGAACACTGCCTAGCCCATTAGTTCCAGCCTCTTATTGGCTAGCTCTTACATATTGATCTAACCCATTTCTAATATTTTGTGTAGCACCATGAGCTGGCTTACCAGGAAAGATCTTAACCTGCGTCTGTCTGGAGTGGGAGAATCATGGCGACTCCTGACTCAGCTTTTTTCTCCCAGCATTCTGTTTTGTTTACTCCACCCACCTAAGGGTTGGCCTATCAAATGGGCCTAGGCAGTTTCTTTATTAATTAACCAATGAAAGCAACAGATTAGAAAAAAATCACTCCCACATCAGATGTGTTTTTCTTTATCAATATTCTATTCTATATTGTATGGAAAGGTCTAGAAAGGGAAGGCAACTACACAGGGCCCCTTCCTGGGGGAGCCACTTCCTGAGACTGACATCTGTGCAGAGTTCAACATCTGGAAAGCCTGATTCACCTACGCACTGCTCTCAGACTTCAGCCCAAGCTGTGCCCCTGAGTGCTTGGTGCAACTCACCCAAACAAGAGTTCCCTGAAGCCCTGTGTGACTCTATACAATCACATACAACTCATACAGTAGTGCTCCAAGTCTTTTTTTGTTTTGTTTTGTTTTTTTTGTTTTTGTTTTTCGAGACAGGGTTTCTCTGTGGTTTTGGAGCCTGTCCTGGAACTAGCTCTGTAGACCAGGCTGGTCTCGAACTCACAGAGATCCGCCTGCCTCTGCCTCCCAAGTGCTGGGACTAAAGGCGTGCGCCACCACCGCCCGGCTCCAAGTCTATTATTGAAACATAAAAGTGTCTTGGTTATTTATTATTGACAGAACTAACGCTCTGGGGAGATGCTGCAGGCTCATCCTGTGGCAATTCCCACACCCAGCTGTTGTGCTTTGGTGACAATGAGTTCAAATCCGAATTCTGGGAACTCTTAGAATCTCTATTAGTCCCCTTTTCCAGTTACAGAAGGTTCTGGCGAAGGATGTCCAGCTCCTTAAACTTGGAAATGCTAATCAGGTAAGGTTAAAATGGTCCCATTTCAAATGCATCAAAAATTTTTCCAGATGGGCTAGTCTAGAAACTGGTAGTCTTAGTAAGAATTCCTCTCCAGGATCTGGGATGTGGCTAGTGGATGAAGCACTTGCTGATCAAGCGTAAGGACTAGAGTCAGAATCCCCAGACCCCGTGTGTCTTTAATCACTGCTCTAGTGCTGTGAATAGACACCATGACCATAGCAACTCTTATAAAAGAAGACATCGAAGTGGGAGCCTCCTTACAATGTTAGAGGGCTAGTCCGTGATCATCACGGCAGGAAGCAGACAGGCATAGTAGTGGAGCAGTAGCTGAGAGTTTTACATGCTGATTCATAGGCAGGAGAGAGAGTGAGGGGGGACCTCAAAGCCCACTCACGTTGACACTCCTCCTCCAACAAATCCACACCTCCTAATCCTTCCCAAACAGTTCTGCTATGTGGCGGTGTAAATGAATGCAGACAGATTATAAAAATATATACAGCTTTAATAAGGAAATAGACTTACAGGACCACAGGTTCTCACGGAGAACAGGAAAGGCAGAGCAAAAAGGGGGCTGCTGGGATCACACCCGGCAGATTTATCAGTAAACATTAGCCCAAGGCGAACACGCCCCCAATGGGTGGGGCTATATCCCTACACTGCTAACTGGGGATCAAGCATTGAAACATATAACCCTGGGGGATGGGGCATTCTCATTCAAACCACCACAGCATATAAATGTATGGTGGTCCTCTTGTAATGCCAGCACTTAGAAGTCTGATATACACACGCTTGCATATACATGTATCCATACATATATATATATATATAAATGCACGCGCGCGCGCGCGCACACACACACACACACACACACACATCCAAAAACAAATCCACTCCCTTTCTTCAGAGGGGCTTGTATTCTGGCTTTCCACAATTTTGTTTTGGTTTTTGATTTGTAGTGCTGGGGTTTAAATGTAGGGCCTTTCACAGGCCAGGCAAGAGCTCTCCTCAAAGATGTACCCTAACCCTTCTAGCTCTCATCTCATGTCTGGTCTGGTGAACTTATTTAGGTTTAGAAGGACTGGTTTGACCCAGTTGTACTGAAGAATGATCCAGACGAGGATTTGTGGACTTTAACACAAATAATCATTGCATTGGAATTCAGTTTAGAGATTTGCTGCATGCCTCACTCAGGACAAGCAAACTTCCTCCAGAGATGCTTAACCCTCTGAGGAGACTTTTATAATAAGTCTGGTCAACTTATATTTGTTAAATAAATATTGGGAATAAATTAATGAAATACTCATAAGGGCATCTGTTGCTGTTCCTTGTGCTTTCCTTCTATCTGACTCAGGGTCAAAGCCATGCTGTGTAAACCAAACATATATAACACCCTTTCGGGGTGCTGGTTTTTGAGTAGTCAGTACAGAAGGACTAAGTCAGGCAAATGCTAGGAAGGATGAAGTGGGAGCCTGGATTGAGCCAAGAGTTCGAGGTCAGGACTGGCAACTTAGCGAAGCCTCATCTCAAGAAGACAAAGGAAATACGAATTGCTTTTGACAGAGAGAGAAAGAAGGGGGAAGAGAAGGAGAGAACACTGAGGAGAGAGGCAGCCAGTGAAGGTGCTGAGCTGTGCTTGTCCTCCCCTTGCAGGACGTGGTATCTGGAATTGATCGGTCTTAGCAGAAAGAACATGGAACAGATCAGGAAAAATAATCTAGACTGTAGTTTTAGGCCGCAACTGTACTGTTTTGGAAGACATTAAAAAAATTGCTAAGTGAGTTTGACTTCTGGTTTCTGGAAGAACTTTCCTTTGGATCAGCATTAGTTAGGGATGAATGCTTTCAGGGTTAATGATGTGGCTTGGCAGAAGTCACTTGCTGTTAAGTCTGACAGCCCGACCTGTGTTCAATCCCTGGGACCCACACTAATAGGGGAACCAACTCCTATTACCCTCTGACCTGCACACATGCACCACGGAACATGAGCACACACCACACACACACACACCACCACCACCATACCAAAACAAATAAATAAATTAACTAAGGTAATAAAATAATCTAAGAATGCTTTCTTTCACAAGTCACAGAAAATGGAGCTAGAATGGCTGAAAGAAATAAGCCCATTTCTTTTCTAATAGTAAGAAGTGTGAAGGTTGCTAATAGGTCCGGGTAGAGCACCAGTGATGGGAGACCTAGATTCTGTCCATTATTCTGTTCCTCACTCCATTCTGAACCTAGTCAGGATTTCCCAAACAATTGCTGGATGCCACCTTGATGCAGAATGTCATTCTGTATGCTATGAGTATGCATTGCTTTTATTGTTTAATGAATAAAGCCATTTTAGCCATAGGCCAGGAAAACTACAGCTAGGCGGGAAATCCAAACGAAGATGCAGAGAGAAGGAAGGAGGAGTCAAGGAGACACCGAAGGAGTAGCATGCCGGAGCATCACTGGTAAGCCACAGCCTTGTGACAATACACAGATGAATAGAAATGGGGTAATTTAAGTGTGAGAGCTAGTCAGAAATATGCCTGAGCCACTGGCCAAACAACTGTAATTAATATTATGCCTCAGAGTGTTATTTCATAAGTTGCTGCAGGGACTGTGAGTGGGAAAGAAACTGGTCCAGGGGGACCCATGGAACAGAAAAAAACATTCAACTCTGCCACCTGGATCTTTTGATGTCTATAATTCCAGTCTGTCTACCTACTGTTACTGTAACATGGTCATCTATCCAAGAGAAATGGTTTTTGTGGCTCACCAGCTTGGAGGTTTTAGTTCATGATCATGTTGGTTATGGTCTGTGGCAGAACTTCATGGTGACTGTAGACATTGTGGCCATGTATTTAAAAGAAATAAACAGACCAGAGTACCACAATCCTCTCTGAGGGAACACTTCCAATAGCTTAGTGTCCCTGTCAGCCTCACCTCTTAAAGGTCCCATCACTTCCCAATAGCAGCATGTGGAAATCAAGTCTTTAACGTATTGGCTTTGTGGGGACACTACAAATCTAAACAGTAGCCAGAAGGAGGGACAAAGGGTAGAAAAGAGGTTTTCTCTTTGTAACACTTTATTTCTGCTTCGAAAGGTGCATGCTGTCCACAGTTTTCCTGCAGCTCATGACCGAAATGACTCCCCAGCTGTGTGAAAGCAGAGAAAAGGACAGTATCAGCCAGCTGTCTTGCTGCCCCCTTACAAAAACGGGCTTAGAAACAATGGCGCCTACAGAAAACAGATGTTGAGTGAACATTTGCCACAGCAGTCAAGACAGAACCAGTTCTGTGCCCATGTACAAGTGAGCATCCATCCTATCAAGCACAATTTGATGGCTTCCCAGGGAATTCACAGCCAACCTATGGTTACCCTAACACAAGCACTTGACCAAGGAAAGCAAAGTCCCAAGGTCATTGATGGAAGTGAGGAAAAGAATGAGATCATAGCTATTTCCCCAAAATTCATATATTTTAAAGTCTTTCCTAGCATCCACAAACTGTTTTATATGTAATTCAAAGCCTATGACTTGCTTAGAGATAGTGGTATTATTTTAAATCTATGGATGACTGCACACGTAATTCACACATACAATCCAAAACCCTGTGTATTCAAAGAGGAGGAGGTGAGAGTTGAGCTCTGTCTATGCCTGGCAAGACATAAATGGGCATCTTGCATTACTTATATGCCTTCAATTTATGGTTGCTACTTTTCTCAGTACACAAGTTTCTCATTCACTCATGCCTGGGGAGGACAATCTTTACCAGGAAAAAATTCTTCTCAAAAGAATAAATGCAAGAGAATGACAGCATAGTCTAGAATTTAATATCTAGCCAAGGACCATGTACTGGCATCTTAGTTACCAGATTGGCATTACAGGGAGGCAATGAAATTTTCCAGAAGTAGAGCCTCTTTGAAGGAAGTTAAGTTGCTGGGGATATGCATTTGAAGGCAGTAATGGGACCCTGGTCTTTCCTCTTGGCTCTTTTTACTTCTCTGTTACCATGAGGTGAGCTCATGATGACATACTGCCTTGCCACTGCCCAAAAGACAGTAGACTGTGTGACCATGCTCAGACACCTCTGAAACTGTGAACCTAAACCCCTCCTTCTTATAAGTTGATTGCCTCAGATAGTTTGTTGCAGTAAAGGATGGTTCTTCATAGAAATGGCTATTTGAAGGACAGGACCCACCAGGCCACTAAGAAAAGAAGCAGCAGCAGTGAGTGGTGGGAACAGGTTCTTAGCCCAAGGAGTCTCATTCCAACACCCCATCCTTAACTACTGTCTTGTTTCAAAACCTCCATCCTTAACTACTGTCTCATTCCAACACCTCCATCCTTAACTACTGTCTCATCCCAACACCTCCATCCTTAACTACTGTCTCATCCCAACACCTCCATCCTTAACTACTGTCTCGTTCCAACACCTCCATCCTTAACTACTGTCTCCTTTCAACACCTACATTCTTAACTACTGTCTTACACTGTCAGGTTCTCACCAGATAACAACCAAGAAAACCGTTAGTCCAAAGAGGACCCTAGGCATCCTGTGAAATGATGATGAAGGACCTCACACATGATCTCAAGAGACGAGGAAAGGGTGATATGAACGAGAAGCTCAGAGCTCACAAGCCTGCATGGTGGGACACAGATGTCCCCGATCCCTGTATAGAACTGAAGATACAGAAAAGCCAACAACATGGCAAAGCGAAGTATCAGAGGCCAGTAATCAATGAGACCATTTCTCATGTATGAGCCATGGAGCTATAAAAAGAACTTCAAGCAGCCTCTTCAGCAAGGTTTTGCAGAATAGCCGCCCAAGAAACGGCTTCAGAATTAAGCTCTCAACTTCTCATGCCGAGCCAATTTTCATCAGATGTGTCCTCATCTTGCCGTTTTGAGTAAGAATGGCCCTGCACTCTGGTTATTAGCTGAGTTCAGCCAGACAGCCTAATACCGACTCACAGCTCAGAAGAAGTTCCATCAGCAGCCTGCACTGCAGAAGTAGCAATCACATAGCCAGCCAAAGCGAAATTAAGAAATTTGCATGTCATTTATTAATATCCTCCTTGTCTGTCAAGCAGCCTTCAAAAACATGTTTTCTTCCTTTCAAAAGAAGCTAATTGTAATGAGCTCATCCATGCTAAGGATCTCAGGCCAGGCTCTACTCTTCCAAAAGCGTACAGAGAGTGAACAAACACCAAGGATGTTGGGCCACCTCTAGTCTCCTCTCTGCTCTACCATCTGGAACAACTCTCCCACACATGATGACTCGTGTCTAAAGAATGGTCAGGTTCCCACCATGATAGATCTTGAAATAAAAAGGTGATTCAAAATACTCCAAAACAGGGGTTAAAGAGAGCACTCAGGGGTTACGAGCACTTGTTGCTCTTGCAGGGGACCTGGGTTTGGTTCCCAGCACCCACATGGTGGCTCACATCCATCCATAACTCTAGTTCCAGGAGATCTGTTGTCTTCGTCTGACCACTGAAGGCATCAGGCATGTACATGGTACTCATACATATTTGTTGACAAAACATTCATAGATGGAAAATAAAACTTTTAAAGTCTAAAAAAATTCCAAGATGCCTGGGTGTTGACTGTGGAGTTGCTGATCAGTTAGGTGGGACAAGGACATGGTGGCTCTGGAAGAAAATGTGCTGATGTTTCAAAGATGCACTCAGGACTGAAGCATAACATTTGTAAGTTACTTTAAAGTATATGAACAAACCCTTCACAATAAATAAAATATAAAATGTCAACAAAATTGATATATCCACCTAATGGGTTAACACATGTCCATTACGCTTTTTTCTCTGGCTTTGCATGTTGGACATTTTCACAACAAAAATAACTCCAGGAAGAGCCTAGCCTGCTAGCTCGTTGGCCCCTTGTTGGAAAACACCACATTCTCTCCAACCAGTCACAACCACCCTTCACTAGCATGCCATACGTAGGTCTCAGTCTGTGTCACCTGACATCATGGTCAAAGACAGGGTGATAATGGCTGTCACTAACATCTGAGGAGCTTCCTCTGGATGTGGTCACATCCTAAGCACAAGGATCGCCTCACTTGGTCCTCTCCACAGCCCCACGCAGTTGAAGATGTAGCCATTAGTAGCCCCAGTAGTAGAAACTGAGACTCAGAGCAGTTTAATGTGCTGAAGGTCACTCAGCTACTTAGCACAGCCAAGAGTTTCTACCAGGGAATTAATATTACGTTAAACTGCCTCATCCAGTCAGTGATCTGAGTTCACAGTGCCTCCCATAAAAGACTGGTTATGGAATTTTTCTACCCCACAGGGTACTAATTACTCTCCTTCTACATACAATAATGCTAGGTTTCAGTAGTTCCTATTTTTTTGGTATTTCTCCAGATTCTCACAGACACTTTTCAGATTGTGTTGCGGGGGGGTGTACAGAGGTTTCTGTACTGCCCAGTTCCACAGCTGTTCAGTCCCAAAGAAACACACAGAGGTCTACATTGATCATAAACCAGTTGGCCTATTAGCTTAGGCTTCTTATTAACTCTTACAGCCTATGTTAAGCCATAATTCTTGTCTGTTTAGCCACGTGGCTTGGTACCTTTTATCAGTGAGGCATTCTCATCTTGCTTCCTCTGTGTCTGGGTGACGATTGCAGACTTCCTGTTCCTAGAATTCTCCTGTTCTTGTTGCCCCGCCTATACTTCCTGCCTGGCTACTATCCAATCAGCATTTTATTAAAGCAATACAAGTGACAAATCTTTACAGGGTAGAAGACCATTGTCCCACAGTACGCGCGCGAGCGTGTGTGTGTGTGCGTGTGTGTGTGTGTGTGTGTGTGTGTGTGTGTGTTCCCCACATGAGTGTAGGTGCCCTTGAAGGCCAGAAGAGGTCATCATCTCCTGGAAGCTGGAGTAATAATCAATAGCAGCCAATTATTTGTTCTGGAAACCAAACCCTGGTTCTCTGTAAGAACAGCAAGTACCCTTAGCCACTGAATCATCATTCCAGCCCCAGACACTTGTAGGTTTCGACTGATAGATTTACTGTAGGGTAAGCCCCTGGAGACCAGGGTCAGACATGGCACTAACCTGTGGCCATCCTGTAAGCCTGAGCCGTTCATTGCCAGAGATTCCTGACTCATTTGTTTGAGTGCAGTCTTCACCCTGCAGGTTATAGCACTCTGTGGAGGTGTCCTGAGTCCATTTTCTTGCTATCAGAGTCACCGGAAATGACAGTTACACACCCATCATTGAAGCCCAGTCAGAACACAGTCTGTCTGTCTATCTATCTATCTATCTATCTATCTATCTATCTATCTATCTCCTACATCTGGGTCTATCATCTGTGTCTGTTAATCATCTCCATCATCTATATCAATTGATCTATTGTCTCTGCCATCTGCATTTATTATTATCTATTATTTATCTATCTTTCTATCTATGGATTATCACCTCTAGCCCCTATATCTGTGTGTCATCTATCTCTACCATTGATCTTTCATCTATATCTACATAATCTATCTGTATCATATCTATCAGTCATCTTTATCCACCATGTATACCTCTATCATCTGCCTCTATTAATAAGTCTATTATCTATCTACCTGCCTACTTACCAGCTGTCTGTCCATCTGTTATCTATCTACATCTAACTTTGATGGGTACAAGCCAGGAGAAAGGCAGTATCTCTTGTTTCACATTACTTTATCTTGAGACACAAATTTTTCCACTAGTCTCTGCTCCATTATATTGGTAACAAACACTTCTGTGGGCTTCTTAGATAGGCAAAGGTGTAACCAAGATCTGGCTCCAAGATTGGAAGGTTCTAGCTCCTTGGTCAGATGACTGTGCCTCATCACTTGGAATCATGTCTTCTCTTCAGTATCCAAAGACCATTTTCCATTTTTAACTAAACCCTCTTATTGTTGTTGGCTTCCCCAGTGCTGGCTTACAGGAGAGTGGGGTGTGGGGTACAAGAATCAGTCAGTTTAGGCAGGCAAGACTCCCTATAAAAAGCAAACACATATGGCCTGGCCTGTGTCAATCCTTCCACAAAAGCCACTGATGAAGGTTCTCTGAGTTCATTGAGTTTTCAGGGCTGTTTTACAGACACCCAGAGCCAGGCCAGTTCTGCTAGAGAAAGGTCATTGCCCTCTGAGGACCCACACACTTGCTGCCAAGGTCATTTCAGCCTGGGGCTCTGTCCAAAGGTAATGAGTGAGCACTCGTTTCCCACATGATGGACACTTCAAAGGGACTGGATAAAAATGACATGCTCCAAAGGTCCCCAGTGAGTTAGGTAAACTAAGCTCAGCTGCTTGGCCATAGGTAAGACATGGGGAAGAGATGTGAGGGGCATAAGATGAGGCATTGTGGCTGCTGACCAGGACAGAGAACAGCCTGGGCTGGGCAGAGAGTTGTGAGAGTGATTTCCAGACTCCCCTGGGAGCTACTCTCATCCTCACACAGTTGACCTCCTTCCATCTGCGAGATTTCTCAGCCTGGGAAGCTTCAGGAGTTTGGTCACATTTGCCTTCATATCTAGCCATACTTAGAACCATGTCTGGCGTCCCAGGGTAGTTTGATGACATTCAATTGGTTCAGCACAAATATTCCCATTCTGTTTCCCAAGAACTTCCCATCACTGGCAATCAAAAAAAAAAAAAAAACTGAAACAACAATAGAATCACCCTTTCTTCCATCAGTAACCTCTCCACAGAATAAAAGCCAGCATTGATATAAACTGAAGTACTCTAATCCCACCTGAAGCCCTAACAATACCAAGAGAGATAGTCCACACTCCTATTGTCTTTCACGTAATATTGTGTCACCAAAATTAGTGAAGACAAACATTTCCACGGCTAAACCCAAGTTGGAATAGAAGGAAACCAACCCACGTGTTGGTTTCTATCTATCTGTGGTGTATCTATCTGTTCATGCACACATTCAGGAATTTTTTTTTTAAGTAAACATCTAGGGAACACAGAGAGTGAAGAAGGAACTATGAACATAGGAGGTGCTGGGCCAAGTTGCTGGGTTGCTTGTTAGCACAGATGAGGAGTGGATAACTGTCCTACCTAAGGTCACCCAGTGAATGACAGCGTCCCAGGATGCTCCAGGAGACAGAAGCTTCAGATGGCTCCCTGTCTTTTACTAAGTTTGCCACTGGAACTTGCCATCGTGAGGGAGAATGGATATACACAGGCCATTCCTATAGGCACCTGAGCCTCCGTGCCTGAAGGGATTCACACGAGGTCAAGTAAGAAGTTGCCCTGGTCCAGGCAAAGTATGAAAAATAACTTCGGAGGAAATCAGTACTATGGTTCATGTTATTGAACTGATACAAGAAGGAGGTATGAAGGTGGAGACTGCCCAACAGGTGTGTCAAACCTTTCGACATTTCACATGACATTGTTATCAAGAAGGTTTTGCTCAAGAATCAGACAATTTTATAACTGAAAAAGAAAAATGAATAAAAAAAAGAAAAAAACTCTTAATATTTTAATGAAGGTTACGGCTCTGCATTGAGCTGTGTTCAACTCTATCCTTGGCCACGTGCAGCCTGAGGTCCACAGTTGGTTTGCCTGAAAGGAGGAGCCCTCCTTGGGTAACTCAGTGAAGAAAAAGGGCCTAGAACATGCTCAGGAAACAATGTCAATGAAGAAATGGGTAAGCAAACATTTGGATCATAGATCTCCACAGCCCTCTAGGAATTCTGGCGCACTCAAACTGACGTCACCCCCAAAGCTGCAGAGCGCCTGAGAGCTCAGACAGTCCTGTGAGTGTTCCATGGGTTCTGGTTCTAGAAAAGAGCTGAAAATTCAGACCCAGACTGCAGATTCTTCAGCTTTCAAGTAGTTGGGGAATTGTCCAGGGCAAGATTGTAGTGGACAAGGGGATGGGAGCCACACCCATGGATGGCTGCTTCCCAGGGTGGTCAAGCAAGTGGGTACAGGCAGAGGAAGAAATCATATAAAATCCGGGTTTTAATCTCCCTTTGGGTATATGCTCCCTGCCTTCCATAGATGGGGGTCTCAAGAACCATGACCAAGGAACAAAAGAAAAATGAGCCCAAGCCAGGAACCCAATATGTGCTTGTGTGAGCATCGGAATACCAAAGGAAGTGAGGTGACCTTCCTAAAGAATCGTGAACACAAGTCTCCTGGGTCCGGCATGGCTGTGCACAGGGCATGACCAGTTCCAATGGGAGCCATGGGACCCGAAAAGAATTCACGAAGCGCAGCAGTCCATTCTTACGAACATACTCGACACCCAAATCTGAGCGTTGTGAGCTCTAAATCATTTCGTGACTCCAGTTTCCTCTAAACCCCTGGGATGTCTCCAACCATCTCAAGGGAAAGATGCCATAAACTTCTCAAGACTAAAATAATATCAACTGTATTCGTCCTATGTGACCAGAATGTGCCTGCTTACCACCAGGCGGCAGCTAGAGGGAAAATGTCATATAGAATCGAACCCTTAAGAACTCCTGCAGGCGCTTCTCAGGATCTGAGTATGGAACAAAATCCTCAGGAAAACATTGCTGCAAGTACCCAAAATATGATGGGATGGGGATAACCACTCTCTCTACAGTTCATTTCCAGTCCCACTGATGATCCCAACAATCCCACCATTGGCCCTATTTAATCTTCTAGAAGATCTAAATTACGTCGTTTCTCCCAATATTTGCTTATAATTAACAAAGAGAGGGTTCAAACCCAATGAACCTGTACCCTGTACCCTACACTCTAGGACTTCGGATTCCACTGGAACCGGCAGCCATGAACCCACGCTAGACGCTCTATACTTGTTTATGTGGTTGTGAGCTTGATTTAAAGATCACTGGGAGGAACTAGAAGGATTTAGAGTGACTTTTTGTTTGTTTGTTTGTTTGTTTGTTTGTTTGCTTGCTTGCTTGCTTTTCGAGACAGGGTTTCTCTGTGGTTTTGGAGCCTGTCCTGGAACTAGCTCTTGTAGACCAGGCTGGTCTCGAACTCACAGAGATCCACCTGCCTCTGCCTCCCAAGATTAAAGGTGTGCGCCACCACAGCCCGGCTAGAGTGACCTTTTTAAAGAATCACAAGCACAAATCTCCTGGGTCCAGCTTGGTTGCACACAAAGAGGGACCAGTTCCAACGGGAACCAAGTTCTCAATGTTTAGATTTGGGCATCGATTCTATAAAGAGAATTGGAAGAAGCAGGGGCACGCTGATACCAAGTCTGATGCCAGACAATGGGGCTTGGCGTATGTATCAGGAATCTGCTTTTCCATTTTAATTGGGTTCATCTCTGTCACCTACAAATGAAAGGTCCCTGATGTACATCGTGCATACAATGATGATGTTCCCCCAAATGATCCAAACAGAAATTCCATGAGGGAGGAGGAGCATGAGGCAAGGTTTCATGGAACCCAGGCTGGCTGTGGAGCTGAACACAACTTTACATTTCTGACCCTCGTGCTTCCTCCTCTGGAGTGCTAGGATTGCAAGCATGCATTACCACGCTCCATTTTTGTGGTTCTGGGGACCCAACCTAGGGCTTTGTACCTGCAAGGCAAGGGTTCCGCCTTTGTATAGCAATTCCCAAAAGCTAGTTCCTAAAATGTTAAAGCAATGTCAGTTTCCCAGGCATGCATGCTCAGTGTCCCTCTGAGGAGCCCACTAAGAAGGGGGTATCACCCACTGAGGATGTTTAGAAATAACCTCCTAGCTATATTGTAACCTCTCTGTGAAAGGAACTCTGGGGAGACAGTGCAGTGGGGAAGCGTGTCTGTCCTGGCACACCAAGACGGCAAAGAAAAGTCAAGGATGGAGACCTGGGGGCACGGAAAAGGAGCCTAAGGTCGTCCCCAGAAAATACTTGGACCACGGGTTTTCAGGATGATGCGGTAGCATCCTGCCCAGTTGCCTCTGCCCACCCCTTCCTTCCTGCAGTGTGGGGAAAACCGGCCATTACTGCAGGATTTGGGCTCCAAAGTGAGACTCCTAAATGGCTTCACTTCCTCTAGCAATGATTGATGTCATCTCCCGGGGAGTCATCACCTCAGTCCCTTAGGGATTTCCTGGGGGCTCAGGATGCCAGCCACCATACAGTTCTGTGAAACCAAAAGATGCAGACATGCAAAGCAGATGGAGACTGGATATGCGTAAGCTGCTGGGAAGGGGGCCCGTGTGTGGTCAGCGGAGAGGGAACAAGGGGGTTTTGCTTTGCTTTGAGGCTTCCCTGTTTCAGGTCATGGCAGCCCCACCCTTCTGACACTCAAGCTTAAGCCATCACAGCCTCTGGAATCCTCTTCATCCCTCTCCTCCTCCTCGTTGTCTGTGTGAGATGTGCGGTCTGCTCCCGCCTCCTCCTCTCCATTCTCTCTAGCTGTGCCTCGTCTTCCCTACATCCGCCAGACTCACCGCAGCAGCACCGAGTAGCCTTTCTCAAATGGCCACACTTCTGCCAGACCCAAAGATTTTGAGCAGTTTGTTTTGTTTTGAGACAGGGTCTCTCTACATAGCCCTGGCTGTCCTGGAACTCACTATGTGAACCAGGCTGGCCTTGAACTCACAGAGATCCACCTGCTTTTGCCTCCCAAGTGCAGGGACTGCACCACTACGCCCAGGCTATTTTGAGGACTTTTGACTCATCTGTGAGGAAAAGCATATTTTCCAAAGATGCCAGACCAATCTCCCCCATTCCTCACGTTTCACAAGACTCAGGCATTCTCAGGGGCAGATATGGTCTATGTTCCCGCCACTGAAACTCAGTAGGGATTGAGGACCATGATTGACATTATGTGACTTCTTCCAAGATTAGAACATTTTTTTTTCTTTTTTGGTCTAGCTCTCTTGGGAAACTTCCCTTCAGGTCTTTGTTTGCTGACTATAAAATCATAGAGCTGCAATATGGTGAGGACCCCAAGTTATAAGGGGACACCATGTCTAGGTGTCTGTAATGTGAAGTCCCGGCTGACAGCTCAGAAGGCAAGGAAAGATTTTTCTGGGTAACTCTTTAGCTCCAGCTGGTGAGTTGGTGAGCCCCTAGCCCTTGAATTCTGCTCAATAAAGCAATGGGCCTCTGGGGGCTCAAAGCTGCTTTGGATATAACTTGTTATATCCCGAATGGATACCTGATGTTTTCTTTTGAATTCTTACAAAAAAAAAATGTATGAATCATCTGGCCACCACTTGTAGAAACCACTTATGAAAATGATGCGATCCGGGATTAGGGGAGCAGCTCAACCGTCAGACATGTGCTTAGCCCCGGGTCCCATCCCCAACACCTGCCCAACAACAGCAAAAAAATCAGTGTATTTGAACAGCTGCCTGGAGTGAAGAGCTGAGCTGACCAGGATAAAGTTTTCAGTATTTCCTATGTACCATGTGCATTGCAAACTTCCCAGGCCTCCACCATCATGTCATGGGTGGGAGCATTAGTTATCTGCTTAACTGTTACAAAAATTGAAGCTCGGAGTCAGAGGAGTGGGATTTCCCAAAGCTTCCTTGGATACAGGTGACAAACTGGATGTATTACTTCATTTTCTATTGGTGTGCTAAAATACCGTGACTGGGGCAACTTATAAAAGGAAGCATTTGGGCTTACAGTTCCTGAGGAACGTGTCTGTCACCATCATGACAGCGGAGCCTGGCAGCAGGCGCGGGCAGCTGGGAACTCACATCTTAAACAGAAAGCAGAAAGCAGAGAGAGTGAACTGGGGATGGCACCCAGCTTTTGATTCCTCAAAGACAACACCCAGTGACATGCTTCCTCAGCAGGGCCTCACCTCCTAATCCTAACCAAATAATGCCACCAACCAGGGACTATGTATTCAAACATCTGAGACTGTGGAGGACATCCCATTCAGACTACCTCAGCAGCAATGCAAACCCAGGGTCTGCTGATGTCAAGTTCCGGTGGTCCTCACCATACTTTCCTAAAGAAAGAGCTGGAGAAATGATTGACAGTTAAGAGTGTGTACTGCTCTTGCAGAGGACCAGAGTTCGGTTCCCAGCATCACCCTTGTGGAGTATCTTACAACCATCTATGATGATCTTTTCAGGGGATCTGATGCCTCTGGCTTCCCCAGGCACCCACACTCATGCAAACACAAACACGCAAACATACACACAAACAAAACCATTCATCAAGAACCCAGAGAGCACTTGGCATGACTTGGCTGTCTTACCTCTCCCAGGACATCACTGAAGTAACTTCCCCTTTTGGAATCAAGAAAACAAAACCGCTGCTTTGGCTAGAGAAACATGTTGAACAGGCCAGCAGTAATTTGTTTCTATTCTTTTCCATGAAACTGCCCGAGGTTATCCTGGTTTTCATTAGCTCAGACTTCTCCTTTACAAAAGATAATTCTTTGAAATCTTCTGGGAAACTAACATGGCTCAAGGCTGGCCAACACATGCTCCCAGAATTCAGAGAAACTGAGGTTTCAACCCCTGAGAACCACATCTGCATACACACAAAACTACACTCGCCTGACACTTGGTTCTGGACAGGCTATGAGGAGAAAGTTCACACCGAATGAGCTGCCTTGTTCAGCTTTGTCATGGAAAAATAAAAAGTCAACTTCTATTATATCTATATTATTTTTTACCAGTTTTACACCACATGTTAAATCAGCTACAGTACAAACTTACTGGGAATCTTCTCTTTAGAACTCTGAACTGATGGGATAGATAGCTCACGGGGAGGAGTGCTCATTGTGCAAGCGTAAGGACCTGCAGTACAATCCCTGGCCCCACACAAAAACGCCGGGCATGCCTAGGTGTGACTGCAACCTCAGCACTGCAGGACAGAGACAACGAATCCTACAAGTTCCCTGGCCACACAGCCTAGCCCTAACTGACTGAAAGCTCCGGGTTTACTATGAATGACAGAGTTAGACACCCAACATGCCCTGGCCTCAGCAGGTTCCTGCACCCAAAAACACAGGTAGACATACCCACATACTTCATGCATGTATATACACAGAAATATCAGAACTAATTAATATTCAAGATTAGATTGTTCAAAGGGATGAATTATGTTCAGATTCTCCTTACAGGAAACTTACTTAAATAATATAGAAAAAATACAGTAAAAATTTTTAGTTCTGATTTTTCTCATAATCAATTACATAAAAATGTTTATTTGTCTTCATGCAGAGTTCCTGTACATTTGGGACTAATCGAGATTGTTTTAAATGTCATAAACAATTTTGTAAACAAAACTAACAAAGTGATACAGCTTAGGCATCTATTTTCTTGTTCTTCCAACATTTCCCACTCTATGTTCCTGGAAGTTAAAACTTTGTTTTCCTTTGGGAGAGCTGCTGAAGAGGAAAAGAATCGAGAACAAGCTCCCGTGCTAGCTTCCCGTCACCGTAATAAAATACCTGAGACAATTTAAAGGGCGGGATGATCCATTTGGTTTCAGAGTTTCTGTCTATGGTTGCTTGGCTCTGCAGCTTTTGGGCCTGTGGCAGCACCGTACATCATGGCAGGAACACGTGGTAAGGATAACTCTTCACTCCTGGTGCCGGGAAGGCCCTACACTTATTTCTTCTATCTAGGTCCCACCTCCTAAAGATTATGCCCCCTCCCAGTTGCACCAACCACTGAAGTCCAAGCCTTCAACACGTGAGCGGTCCAGGATGTTTCAAATCCAAACTGTAAGAGCTGTCTGCTTCCGGCACCTCCTTACAATGCAGACTGCTATCTTTGCAACTGACGACTTCTCCCACACTCCAGCTCCTTTCCCATGCAGAAGTCTCCAGTCTCCATGGTAGATTCTGGGCATCTTTGGGAGCCGAGAGTGACAGTCAGAACACAGTGTTAAGGTTACACCAAGAAGTCTCTGAACCGCAAGCACATGCATTTCCTAAAGGAGGGGGAACAATCGGATCTTTAAGATGGGGAGAGAGTCGTGGGCAAGCCAGTGTGCTTTGTCTCACATGTTCTTGCTGCACAAACACAGCAATGATGGGCACAAGACCAAGCACAAGTCTCACAGCTGGGCTTAAGATAATTAGGATTGGGGTAGAAATATAGCTCTGTGGTAGAATGCTTGCCTAGCATGTGGAAGGCCCCAAGTTCAACTCCCAGTTTAATTAATTAATTAATAGGTTAGGAACTGATAGCAACAGGAATCATGGGTCTTCAAGCAGGAATGTTCTAGAATTTGACTCCTGTGGAATGGGGAAACCAGTCATGTTCCAAGGGAGAAGAGTCAGAGTCTCTCATTGGTAGAGGAAGTGACTTCAGGGAAGAAATCTGAACCCTAAGCTGCTGTCATCAGTCTGTCTCCAGGTCTTCCCTTCACAGCCTAGGGAGACAGAAGACAAGGGGAAGCCTTGGGGCAAAGAAACTAAACTCCACTTTTTGATAATCTGTCTTCGGGTCTTCCCTTCGGCAGTCTAGGGAGACAAAAGTCAAGGGCAAGCCTTGGGGCAAAGAAACTAAACTAAACTCGGTGGGTAAGATAGCTCCAGGATTGCTAGGGCTCCTGAAGGTTAATTCTAAGTCACTTTACTAAGCTACAGAATTCATGGGGAGCTGGTAAAATATTTGAATGTGTCTGAGAGGGTGTTTCTGAGGGAAATTAGGAACCAGAAGAAGAAGTGAAGGGTGTGGCTCTCATCTGTGTGGGTGAACAGCAGCCAATCCACTGAGGACCCAAAGAGAACAGAAAGGCAACCAGAGAATGACTGGACACACCTCTGCCCGAGCCAGGGTGTCCGTCTCCTGTGCTTGGATATCAGACCTCAACAACAGTTTTGCTCTTTAAGATCACGGATGGCAAATCACGGGGCTTCTTGCCCCCCCCCCATAACAGCAAGGGTCAGCTGCCTTTGTAAATCAACAGACTGCCCTCTATTTCTCTGAGGAGCCTGACCAGTAGAGGAAGACAACCCTGAAATAGGAGAAGTGGGTTGTCATTAGAGACAACCATTCTGCACAGCTGTGACGTTACTGGGGTTACTGGGAAGGAGAGACAAATACGCAGAAGGAAGCAAGGTGAAGAGAACGTAGAAAACTCTTCCAAAACAAGAAAAACGTAGTGATAATGAAATCAATAATCTGAGTGCCACTTGATTTCTGATTAAACCAATTTTAGAGAATGTTTAAAATGATAATAAAATAAATGAAATAAGAACTTCCATTTTAATGAACAAAGGCCGTGTAGAGAGGAAAATAACAGAGGCAGATGTATATAAAAAGGATCATCTAGAAGCTTGAAATATAAAAATAGACTCATTTTTTAAATCTGTCTGTGAGTCCAGTCCAAACTGGATACAGAGAAACAATATGCTAATTAGAGGGGCGTACTGAAGAATTCTCCAGAAAGTGGTATGGGACAAAACACTTAAAATCTAAATATACACATATTATGTGCAATAAAGCGACTACAGATAACAAAAATACAGAGTATATTTCAGAAAAAGAACCAGAAAGATGGCTCAGCAAGTAAGTACTGTTGCTATCAAGCCTGATAAACTGAATTCAGTCCCCAGGACCCACAGGGTAGAAGGACAGAATACATTCCTTCATGTGTCCTCTGGACTCCACGCCTGCATGACATCCACCCAAATACACACAGAAACACAAACAATGAAAGTTTTTAAATTTAAAATGAAGCATTTTGAAGTTTCCACCATATAGAAATTATAGATGATTCAGGAAATAAAAGATCAATGTGATTTAAACATCTCATCTATTAAACATCACAAAGTATCTCATAATTGAGTTGTTATACATATGAGATACAAGCTATGTATCCCATAACGTGTGTTTACATAAAATTTAAAAGTACTTTGAAGGGGCTGGAGCGATGGCTCAGCAGTTGAGAGAATGTATTACTCTTGCAGAGGACCTGAGTTTGGTTCAAGTGGCTCAGAACTGCCTATAACTCCAGGGAACCTGATACCTCTGGCCTCTGAGGACACCCCTTCTCATATGCACACATCCACACAAAGACACACGTAGTTAATAAATCTTAGCGTAAAATAATAATTTAAAAACAAATTTAAACTTAAAACATATATACTTGCACATATATTAAATTTTTCTTTCACACAGCACTTAAAAGATATAATGTCTTGATAAAAAAAAATTCATAGACTCATTTCACAGGCTGTGTAAAATGACACAGCCCTACCCCTGAAAATTTTTTTAAAAAAAAACTATACAGTAGAATATTATTCATGGAAACATGAGCACATGGGAATTTTTAGAATATCAACTATGAAGATTTAAAACTATGAAGTCCAAAAAAATTTACTTAAAAGGTAAAGTTACTGTTGTTTATAATTATAGCCAAAAAAGAAAAAAAAAAAAAAAGCTAGTGGTGAGTGTGATGGATGGATGTTTGAAGACTCCCAAGCCAACTGAGTCAAAATGGTACCAGAGAGAAGCTCTAGGACAGGGAATTTCCCAATAGGAACCCAGTGGGGGGCGGGGTGCAAGGAGACAAAGCTTGGAAACAGCATATTAGAGTCTGAACTCTGATTAAACAATAAATGACAAAACAATAAATAAAAACGATCAGATCGGGATCTGTTCAGCCAGAAATTAGTTTCAATGATCAGGGCAAAAGGACATTTGTGAATTTGTGTGGCAGATTACAAAACCAAATACAGATAGCCAAATTTGAGATGGGCCAGGAAAACAAAACCCAAAATCATAGAAACCGTAAGATTCCTCTCTCCATAGAGCTGGTTAACCAGACAAAAAAAAAAAAAAAAAAAAAAAAAAAAAAAGATGAGACTCTGAGAGTCGACAATAAACAAATGAGCTGGTTGATAGATCTGTAATTCTGTATCCAGAGCAAAAGGTCTGTGTATTCTGTATCAGTACACCTATTGCCTTTATCACTGTTTACCATTAAGCAAGTCCTTAAAAATTTTGAAACTGTGGGAATCCTATACAGTGTATTTTCTAACTACAATAAAATTTAAATGAAACTAGAAATCAATCACATAAAAACTAAAACTAGCCAGGTGGTGGTGGCGCACACCTTTAACCCCAGCACTTGGGAAGCAGAGGCAGGTGGATCTCTGTGAGTCTGAGGGCAGCCTGGTCTACAGAGCTAGTTCCAAGACAGCCAGAGCTACACAGAGAAACTATCTGAAAAAACACAAAACAATAAATAGATAAATAAATAAATGAATTTCCTTAAGTATTTAAAAGTTACATCCTAGTCTGCTACACTGTTGGAGAGTTAAGCAGCAGAGATACCGGACCCAGAGGTGGTGGCGACACCCAGACCCAGACCCAGGATAAGTACATAAGAACTCACGGGGATCGTGACAGCCTGTGCAAGATGTGCACAGGTACAAACCAGACAAAACCCAGTAGAGAAATGGGGAAGTGGACACGTGGACCCCTGCTAGGAAGAGGAAAGTCCGTTTTCTCCAAGGGAGTGTCGGAGGGTACGTCACCACAAATCGGACTCGTGGTTTTCTGCCTGCTTTTTGTTTCGTTTTATTTTGTTTTAGTATTATTGATTTGGTTGTTTTGGTTTTGTCCTACTGGTTTTCTTTCGTTAGTTTGTTTGTCTGTTTTGATTGTAAGATTTGTTATTTTAGAGAGAGAAAAAAAACCATGAAATGGGGGAGAAATCTAGAGGAAAAGGATAGGTTCAAAATACATTGAAAGACAAAAATTCAATTAAAAGTTTTAAAAGAGTTGAAAATCCCAGTAAAAGCTAAAAGTATTTTGAAATTATGAACACAGCATTTCAAACTTAAGAAAGGCTGCTAGAGATGTACCTAAAGAAAAAATTATAATTTTATATGGATATATTAGAAAACAGAAAAGACCAAAATTTTAATGTTGTAAGCATGTGTCTCCAAAAGGGAGGGTCAAGGGCAAAGTAAACCCAAAGGCAATTACATGAAGAAAGTGAAAATCTAAAAATCTAAATTAATAAAATATAAAGCAAGAATGTAAGAGTCAGCCAGGCAAAAAGTGAGTTGCTTGAAATTCTAAAGAAGTTAAGTATTAAGATTAATCATGAAAAATATACAAAAACCCCACGAGGAACAGCAAGGGGACATGACTCATTCTATAAAGTAAATAATAACTGGGTGCTATTATTATGAGCAAGCTTTCTATTATAAATAGGAAAATTGGGTTAAATGAACACTTTTCAAGGTGTGTGTTATTTGCAAAAGAGACACTAGAAAAGAAAACAAATCCAGCCCTACAGGTGTGTATCCCAAAGCCCTCCTCATCCCTTCAGAGGTGAGTTCGTCATAATATTTAGGGAATAAATAATAGAATCTTACACAGTTCTTCCGGGAAAAGGAAAAGAGAGCAAATACTACCCATTCGCCATCCAACACTGAGCAAGATCATTACCAAGAAGGAAGTTATGGACGGGCCAAGCTCTCTTATAAACACAGATTTACAGAGAGGGAGTGGCTGGAGAGGGGGAGGGAGGCAGGCAGGGAGACCTGGGAAAGAGGGAGGAAGGAAGATCAAACAAATCTAAAGCCACAATAATACAATAAGAATAATATATCATGTCAAAATGGAGTTTATTCTGAGAATACAAGAGTGACTTAGCATTTGCATATGTGAACGGTAAGGAGCTTGTACCAATTACTTTTCTCACTGTTGTGAAAACAACCCCTGAAAGAAAAGCCTGAAGGGGGGAGGGTTTTATCTGGCTGTTTAAGGGAGCACAGTGCACCCTGGCTGGGGGTGGGGGGCTGGGGGACAGCCCAGTAGTGGTGGGAGCTTGGGCTGTTTGTTCTCATCCCAGGGATCCAGCAAAACCAACACCCTGGGCAGAAATAGGTCCATGCTCTAACCCCAAAGACCCATCCCCCAGAAACCCACACTCTCCAGTTAGGCCCCACCTCCCAAAGGTTCCACAGCCTCCTAAAACAGTGCCACCATCTGGCGACAGGTGTTCAAATCCACATGCCTGTGGGAGACCTGACACTCTCAAAACGTAGCAGTATCAGTGTTTAATTTCCTAGTCTTACTGAGTTAAAGTCATATAAAAAAATCATCATTCTAGCCGGGCGGTGGTGGCACATGCCTTTAATCCCAGCACTCGGGAGGCAGAGGCAGGCAGATCTCTGTGAGTTCGAGACCAGTCTGGTCTACAAGAGCTAGTTCCAGGACAGGCTCCAAAACCACAGAGAAACCCTGTCTCGAAAAAAACAAACAAAAAAAAAATCATCATTCTAAAGAAATATATACATGTTTATAAGTAAGAGAACATAATGTTCTCTAAGTGTCTAAAAAATAGATAAGATCAAATGTATGAGTGTAAATTCGGTACCGCAAATTAGGCAAAATGTAAACAACTAGTAAATCTAGGTAAAAGGTCAATTGTGTGCGTGTTTTATGCATGTCTGTATGTTCATGGGGCGGTGCACATGTATGTGAAGGCCAGAGGCAAACCATCATTTCTCATGGACAGTTCAACATTTTTTTTTAATTCATCTATTTCACATGTCTGGGTGTTTTGTGTGTATGCATGTATGTGTACCCATGTCTGCCTGGTGCCCACAGAGGTCAGAAAAGAGAAATGATTCCCTAGAACTGGAGTTACAGAAGGTTGTGAGCTGCCACATGGGGCCTCTGGAAGGGCAAGCAGAGCTCCTACCAGCTGGACCATTTCTCTGGCTCCTCCATCTTGATTTTCTTATTTTATTTTGTTTTGTTTATATATTTATTTATTTAGTCAGAGACCATGGCAATGGGCAGCCATCCAGCCCCAGGATCACCTGCTTCCTCCACTCCAACACTGGACTACAAATTCATGCCGCCATGCTCAGGTCTTTTGGTTGTTGGTTGTTTCGTTTCTTGTTTTTAGCTTGGGCTCTAGGGGTTAAGACCAGGAGGTCATGCTTGCATAGCAAGTTCTTCACTGACTGAATTGTCTCCTAGTCCTAAAGCCTCAACTTTGTTTACATTTTAAATTACATCAAAATGAAATGTTATAAGGGAAAAAAATAATCCATCCGATAAGTAAAATAAGAGAAAAATTAAATGACCACTTCAATAAATGCATAAAACAAACTGATAAAAGTTTAACATCCCTTCATGACAAAAACTCTTGGTAAACTAGACATAGATGGACACTAATCAAAATATCAAACAAAAAAAAAAAACGAAAGAAAGAAAAAGAAAAGCAGCACACTTAATGGGAGATGTTTTCCTACACAGTAAGGAATGGAGGCTTCCTACCACAGTTGACACATCCCACACAACTTCCCTGAGAAGAAGGCACCCCCAGCTGAAGCAAGCATACTGACGTTCAAAACAGTGTTCCTACTCTTCAGAAGGCAGGAGCTAAGCCGAGCCGCTCTCCTTAGGCGATTTGACATTCGATGAGCTGCCTCAGCTCTCTAACGGTGGAACAGACGGCGGGATGGGGGTCCTGGCTGACAGAAATCAGGCAAGAAGAATAAGGCGCTCCTTTAGTGATGTCAAAATTGGTCTCTGCCAGCTTGCTAGAACTAGAATGAGTTCCAGAGATAATGAACCTAGAAAGGGTTCATTTGGGAGCATGGTTTTAGAGGTTGGCCCCCGTCACCCCCGAGCCTGCGATTGAGGCAGGTGACAGTGTATGGTACAGTTAAACTGCTCACTCCGAGGATTTGGAGTGAGGAGGAAAAGACAGGAGCCTGGCGATGAGATCAGAGACGCTTCTGTCAGTAGCGGGTGACTCATAACGGGTCAACATGCTGAAGCAAGAGGCTGCTGGTGTTCAGCTTAATGGGGGCCTCTGTATCACCCCTCCAAAGCAAGCATGGCAGGAGAGGGAGAAGGAACGTAAGAGCTGGGCGATGGGAAAGAGTGCTGGAAAACATTGCCTTGTGGGCACGTTATGACTGCTGTATCCAGGAACTCACAGTGGCGGTAGCTGCCTATGGAAGACCTGCACAAGACCAGGCCCATCAACATCCCATTGTGGGCAAGGGAGGGGCTCTTAGGCCCCTCCCTCCACAAGGAGCAATAGGCAATTAACAGTTGTTAGAGGAGGGGGAGCCAAATTCCTCAGTAGTGTGGCCACTGTTAGGTGGTCCTTGCTCATGTTAATAACCCCTACCCCATGCTCGTGCAGGCAACCCTAACTAAAGGAAGGGGGCCAGTTGCAAAAGGAAAAAAAGAAGAAAAGTGGGGAGAGAGAGAGAAGGTGGGAGGAAGGAAGGGAGAAAGGGATGATGGGAGGGAGGACAAAAGAAAGACATGAGAGATGAAGGGGTATTTATGGTAGGAGATAGAAGATAACAGAGGATGATGGAGGGGGGTAAACATTAGTCCGGAAACTTCATATATACATACATATACACAACACACATACTCACAAATTGTAAAATAAATAAATGTTTTAAAGAGGTGGCTGAGTTCCCACAATCCCCTCGAAAGGCAGGCCCTCCAGTGACCTGAAAGCCTCTCATGAGCCTTCTTTTTTTTTTTTTTTTATTATGTATACAACATTCTGTCTGTGTGTATCTCTGCAGGCCAGAGGGGGGCTCCAGATCTCATTACAGATGGTTGTGAGCCACCATGTGGTTGCTGGGAATTGAACTCAGGACCTTGGAAGGGCGGCAATGCTCTTAACCACTGAGCCATCTCTCCAGCCCTCACGAGCCTTCTTAAAGTCTCCACCACTCCACACAGAGGCAAGTTGGGAGCCAAGCCTTCACCACATGGACTTCTGGGACTGCTTAAGGTCCAAGTCACTGCGGGGAGAAAAGTTACACAATATTCTCCAAAGGCATAGAAGAAATTCTAAATATGTAGAGAACTAGACCATACCCACAGATGTCAGTTCCCCACAAACTCGCCACAAGGCTGCTATACTAAACTTAATACACTGGCCAAAAACAAATCGATATAGAAGAACAAAGGACCAAGAGCGGATAAAGTCAGCTTTGAAGATAGAGAACTAAGAAGGGAACAGGGGCATTGCCAGATGTTAAAAGGTTTATTAACTTACTATGCTTTGTAACAGTGTGGTGCTGGCACAGAGAGACAGAGAACAGACTAGACGCTGAGAGTCAGACTTAGTGTGATATTAAGCCCTTTGCACACAAAACCATTTTGAATCTCTGGTACGTGAAGAGCTCTCAAAACTCAACCATGGAAGGGCAGATAATCTGACTGCATTTTTTAAATAAAGGCATGGGAAGGCATTCCATGGTCTACAGAGGCTCACGAGCACCTGAGGGGATGTTAGGCTTCACTAGTGTTCGAAGAGAAGCACAAATGGACCTTCGCCGCACACCTGCAAGAGTGGCTGAAGGGAAATAAAGGAACAGCTCCATGTCATTACAGGGCTGTGTCACACATTACTGGAGACTCTTTCCCATCTGTGTATCGTGGTGGCATCTCACGGTTTTGTGCATGATCACAATGTTTGCATGTCTTGGGTTATCCAGCATTCATGTAGCTTTCTTCTCTTCTGAGTTTCTCTGTAGGCCACCCATCTCTCTCTCTTTGACTTATAGGCTGTGTTTTGCTAGATTGTTTTCACTGCATATGGGTCCTTATCTTCTCTGAGGGTGGCCATGGTGATCTATTCTACTTGACTGGATCCAGAATCAACTATCAGAGAAGCCACTGGGCACATCAGTTGAACCAACGTGACAAGACCCACCTTAAGACCGCCATCCCTTCCTGCAGCAGCCCAGACAAAGGAAGCCAGAGAGAGAATAACAAAACATTGCTTTTTGCCTTCACATGGCACTGGCATGCTAATCTACCCCGTTTGCATCTTGCTGCTGCTGCCATTCTTCCTTCATGTTGGTCTTCTAGCTAGGACTGAGGACCCGGGCCTCTCTCTAGGAACCCTCTAGATCTTCAGCCCACATGGTCTAGCCTGGCAGACTGAGTAGTTACAGCCTTGCGGTGTGTGAAAGCAGCCATGTTAGTCTGCTAGACTATGTAAGCCGACACAGAAACCTCTTTTAAGGTGCAATGTTCTATCAGTTCTGCTCCTCTAAGAAGCCTGACTAATAGTTACTTTATACTCTGTTGTGTTCTAAAGACCATAAAAAGATGTGCCTTACAAGCCTCTTGTGTATACAGTATCTCCAAAAATATACATAAGAAAGTGCTCCTGTAGGCCCCTTGCTGAGGAAGGGTAAAGGAAACTACCCCTATGAAATGACCCCCACAAGCTAACATCTTTGAACATTTGCTCCCTTGTTGATGGTGCTGTCTTTGGAGGTGGTGGAACCTTTAAGAGGTGGAGTCTAGGTGGAGGAAGTGTGTCACTCGAGAGTAGGCCCTGAGCCAGAACAAACCCTTTCTCCTTTAAGCTGTTTCAGTCAGTCCGTCACATTCATGAGAAACATGCTAAGAGATCTAGAGGAAGCAGGTGTGTGGCACACACATCGGTTACGTTTGTTTGTAATTTCATTGCATTCATTGTTGCTGTTCTTTACTATCTGCGTGTGTTTTAAACTTTAAGACAAAGGAAAGGCAACACAAGGTCTACAAAAATTAAGCAATGATAGCTTTTTCTCTAATCATAGTCCAAAGTAATAGCAATGGGCTGGGATTCCATGACGTTTCCAAAGCAGAGCAGCAGGTTCTTCTGGAACCATCTTCTTGGTTAAACGGATGGGTCTTCTCGGCAGCTCTAAAAGCATCGCTTGACCTCATAGATTCAGACCAAGAGGCTCAGCTGAGAAAAAACACTTTCCAAAGGCTGTGAGACTCCTTCACCCTCAGCCATCACATAGTAGGAGCTCAAGAGACAACTGTTGGGGGAAGGGAAGGAGAAGAGTAAGTTGGAAGGGAGGCAGACAGGGACTCTCCTTTACCGCCAAAACTCCTGAAGTTCTTAGTCATGGTGGAGGGCAAAACCCAGACTTGATCCTTAGCTGTGGAACCTGGTCAGCAGATCTCTCAGTTCCTACCTCCCCTATTCAATGTAAAAAAGGGAAAAAGAAGAAAAAAAACTTCCCATATTCTAGAGACAGGGTGGAAATGAAACGAGGTACACTAGGAAATTACTCCTCAGATTGGAGAAGGTGTATCATCTTTGTCTTGTTTCTGATCTGTATGCTCAGTTGCACCAACTTTTTTCCCACACATGGGAAAGGGTCACTGCATAGTGGGGGAGGGGATAGCTGTTTGGAGGCAGGAAATCATTTAGATCCTTGTCTTACAGCACTAACTAGACAAATTTAGATGAAAGTCAAGCGTGTGTTACAGCACAAACTATCCTTGACTTGCGATGGTTCATGATTTTTGCACTCTGAGGTGATGCGGACATGGTGCACATTAAGCCCTTGCTCTTTTCCTGGGTTCGAAGCTTGCAGTATGACACCGTCTTCCGATGCTGGGCAGTCAACAGGGGAGTGTAGGTTCCTGCCAGCCTCACGATCATACAGGTGAACCTCCAACATCTTCCAGGACACGGTACCTTCACTGTGCAGCTGAGTAAGCTACACTAGTCCAAAACTGGGTGTGTGTTAAGTGCATTTTCCACTTTCTGTTGGCTCATCAGTATGTGACCCCAAGTGACTCAAGGAGCTACATTGCCCTGTAAAGTATTAATATGACACAATTAGAAAGAATACTGTGAAGCTATGGGGACAGCGCCAAGAACTGAGTTCTGTAAAAACCCAGCTGTACTCATAAAACTGCCACATACGTGTACATGTGTGCACAGACATGTTCAGAGAACATGAGAACAGTTCAGGCATCACTTCCCAACAGTGGTTGCTTCTGGGGAAGGAAATGGAATTAGGGGTCAGTATGACATTTTAGCATCTCTATCTGTCTGTCTGTCTATCTAGCTCTATCTATCTATATCTTTCTGTCTCACACACATGCATACACACACATATTAGACTTGCTAATTAAGTCTTTTAAATGGGTATCCATTAACTTAGAATTTCCAAAGCAAAAACATATTAAATTTGAATGCGAAGAAGAAAATCACGGGCTGGTGAGATGACTGAGCAGCTAACCGTGCCTATCACCAAGCCTGAAAGCATCAGCTGGATCCCTAGAATCACCATAGTGAAAGAGAACAGAGTCCCTCAGGGTTATCTGTTGATCTCTACCAAAAAACCGTGCCACAATCAGCCCTTCCACACACATACACTCACACAAATCAGTAAATCCGTGGGCGGTGGTCCTTTCATGGTGGAACTGGGGATTTGTGGTAGTTTGAAAGAAAATGTTCCCCAAAGGGAGTAGCACTATTAGGAAGTGTGGCCTTGTTGGAGTGGGTGTGACCTTGTTGAAGGAAATGTGTCAATGGGGGAGGGTGGACTTTAAGGTCTCTTTTCTCAAGCTTCAATCAGTGTGACAGTCAGTCAACTTCCTGCTGCCTTCTGGTCAATATGTCGCCAGCTCCATGTCTGCCTGCAGGCTGCCATGCTCCCCATCATGGCGATAATGGACTGAACCTCTGAAACTGTAAGCCCCCCTAACTAAACGGTTTCTTTGTAAGAGTTACATGTCTTTTCACAGCAATAAAAACCCTAAGCAAGACTGAACCCAGGTACCCCCAAAAGGTGGGCAAACACGCTGCCACTTTATTACTTCCCAGCCCCATAAATGTTTTTTTTAAAAAAGAAAAACATTAAAAATAAGACATGGGGCCGGGCAGTGGTGGCACACGTCTTTAATCCCAGCACTTGGGAGGCAGAGGCAGGTGGATCTCTGTGAGTTTGAGACCAGCCTGGTCTACAAGAGCTAGTTCCAGGACAGGCTCCAAAACCACAGAGAAACCCTGTCTCAAAAAACCAAAAAAAAAAAAAAAAAAAAAAAAACAAAACGCATGGGTGCCAGATCAATGAATGAGAAAGAAAAACCCTGTGTAAGCATTAAAAAGGTTTAAAACGAATATAACACAGAGTTTTTCTGTAATCAACAACATTAAGAGATCTGTATGCAAAAACATACACTTAAATTAAAAGGTAAATAAAAACTTGATAACTCAGAAACAAGTGTGATCTTGTTTGATTCCTATCGGTGATTCTCAACCTTCCTAACCCTGCAACCCTTTAACACAGTTCCATAACATTATTTTCTTTGCTACTTCATAACTGTAATTTTGCTACTGCTATGAATCATGATCATATGTAAATATCTGATATGCAACCCCTGTGAAAGGGCTGTTCGACCCTTTGAGAACCACTGCTTTATAGTGTAAAAACAAAACAGCACGTCCTGGCCCTCCAGTCCCTAGTACTCTTTGAAAGGGATTGTGTATTTGAAAAGATCACTTCCTGGCCTCAGTTTACAGACTTAAAAACAAGTACGAAGATGGAGCGCCATGTGTTCAAAAGCACCCTCCCCTCCCCCTCAGCGCGCCCTATTTCCCCTTCACTACCAGGTCCAGGGGTTGAGGGGACACTCTAGCGTACTGCCTAAACTGTGGCTTCCAAACTCGTTGGAAATTTTCATTTAGATCCCTCCGTGAGCCTGACCTGAGCTCTGCTGCAAAAGGAGAAGTCGTGGCACCGAGTGGCAGTTTTTCTACATCCAGGAACGCCTACGGATTATCCGGGAAGACAGGGCATGTTCACATTTTTAGCTAATGACTTCACCACGAAGAGCCACCGTAGTCCCAGGTTCCTCTAAACTGACAGGCCATAGGGACTGTCCGATCCCTCCTCCCTCGGGAAAGCGAAAACGGAGAAGAGAAGGGACTTCTCCAAAAGAGTTGATCATCCCTCCACCCCTCCTATACTACCGAGAGGGGCCTCTCCAAGGTTCCTCCCAAAGACAGGCCACGCCCATTGGCGGCAAGCCACGCCTGCCTTGGAGAGGCTCGAAGTCCCTTTGCGCTGGGGAGGACTCCCACACTGCCCACCAAGGACTCCTGACGTCTGCGGAATAAGGGGGAATCCTGCACCTAATAACTCAGTCTGGGCTGCACGCTGACTTGAGACAAGAGTGGAAAGTTTCCTCTCTGTTTTGTGTTTTGATTTGTGGTTCTGCTAGGCAAGCTCGAGAACCTAATCCCCAGCCCTCTAAAAATAGCAGTTTTTAAAGAGAGCATTAGATGAATTGTACAAATAAAAGTTCTTACCCCTTCAAAATGTTCAACAACCGTGTAGGAGGCAGAAAAGGAGGGCGTGGGAGTTCAGCATGGACAGATCACCCTGCGTCCACCAGGGAGCAGATTCCTTAAAAAGCCATTGCCTGGCTGGTGAAAAGCACTAGCAAGAATCAGTGGCGCTAGTTTAGACACAGCCCGACTGCTAACCAGACCTGAGCGTGTTTTTTAAGCGTGGTACTTACCTCCTGGATACTGTGAGGATTAAAAAAAAATGCTGTAGTCCAAGGCCCCACTCATGGGTGTTTTTAATATCCCTCTCTCCGTTTCCCCTCAGTTCTTCATCTTCAGACTTTGCTCCTGGTTCCATCTGCTAGGGAGTGAACCTGTGTGCCTGTCCTCCATCCCAAATTCATAGTGAAGCCTTTGTCCTCCAAGTGAAAAGATGCAAAGATGGGGGTTTGGGGAAGATGTTAAGCTTAGAGCAAACCATGGAGGGGCACTCTTAAATGGGGTTAATAGTTTTATAAGAAACACAAATGCGAATGTGGCAGCTCATGCCTGTAATTCCAGCATTTGAGAGGCCGAGGCAGGAGTACTGTCCGTTTTAAACTAGCCTGAAGTACACAGTAAGGTCCAAGGCAGCCTAAGCTAACAGTGAGGTTCAGGCTAGCCTGAGCTATACAAGGAGATGATTTTAAAAACGGTGGGTGAGGGGATTACACACACACACACACACACACACACACAGTCACCTACAAAGGCAGGCAGGGTCTTCAGACACACCGGATCTTCTAGCTCCTTGACCTTGAACTTCCCAGCCTTTGGAACTGTGGGAAATGTCTGGTGTTTGAAGCAGCTAGTCTTATGTTACAGAAGCCCAAGCTGACTGAGACATCTTCTCATAAGCTCAGGTTGAGCAAGACATAAAGATGGAGTTCAGATCATAAAGCGCTGAAGGACCTCAAAATTGGAGCTTGTCATTGTAAAAATAGCAAATTTTGTCCTGAGGACCAAATTTATCCACAGGAAGACATGCTCATTCACCTCAAATAACGTGTAGCTATTTTTTCTGTTATCTGTTTATTGTTTTGTTGAAACAGGGTCTTGTATAGCTCAGGCTGGCCTTGAACTCACTGTGTAGACCAGGCTGATTTTGAGTTCATGATCTTCCTCTGCCTCACCCACTCAAGTGCTGGTACCATATACATGAGCCTCTATGCCTCATGTATTTTGGCTGTTTTCATGCTGGGAAGTCAAATTTGAGTAGTTATGACAAAGATATTTCCATCTAAAATTGTTATCTAAAGTATGGTTCCCCCAAACCCAAAATACTGACTCTCTGATTTTTTCTAAACAAAGTCTGCCAGGCCATGCTCACTATGAAACATATTCCATCCTAAATGCCCACATATCTAAGACTAAATGCTGAAAATCAACTTTTTAGCTTTAGAGTCAGCTAAGGTTTACAAGGCAGGGTAGTTGTGGCTGAGAATGAATCTAGAGACTGGAAGCAGAGACAGCTCTGGGTGGCCTCTGGCCTGACTGTAGGAAAAAAAAAAGAAAAGAAAAAAAAACCTGGAGTCTAAAATAAGGCTTTTAAAGTAAATAAATCGGGGGGGGGGGGGAGGACTGAAACT
Organism: Chionomys nivalis; assembly: GCF_950005125.1. Classification (NCBI taxonomy): domain Eukaryota; kingdom Metazoa; phylum Chordata; class Mammalia; order Rodentia; family Cricetidae; genus Chionomys; species Chionomys nivalis. The sequence continues at coordinate 17,058,234 of NC_080090.1, read as the reverse complement.
CAGTGGGGACCGCCTGCCTAGCATGCTCAGAATACCTGCATTCCAGCCCCAGATCTCAATGAGTTAATCAATTTATCAAGTTAAGATAAAGCTAAAGGTAGCTTTAAATTCTAGACAGCAAAAGTGGAACAAGAAATAGCAGTCATGGGCTGCGCTCTTGTCCCTAATCTGCCACCAATTAGGTGTATAATTGGGGCAATCACCTCATTTCCTTGAGCTGTTACTTTATTTACAAAATAAGAAGCTCATTCGCTTATCGGAACTCTCAGGCTCCTCCTGTGGGGAGCTTGCCACTCCAGACAGGGGTATTTGGGTTCTGGAGTCCCTAAGTGTGAGTCTCCCTTAGCCTGGGAGTTCAAGGTGAAATTAAAATGTTCAGTGATGTCCCAGACAGCCTTGCAGAGCTGTGAGAGGACTGGGAATTCACATCCAAAGTGCTTGTTGGCACTACTGCATTTTAATGATACCCGCCATGGTCATAATTTATCACCACCCGCTTTCCAAATAGATAGATTCGTGTAAGCCGGCCCATCCAGCGAGCTTCTCCCATCTGCAGAGGGAGGAGGCGCCCGACAGCTGCGGATGGGACCTTCAGCTTGAATTATGTAACAGTAGCGGAGAAAGGCAGATAGGCTTTCTGAATCATGCTTCTTGAGACTGGCATTACCAAGAGTTTCTCTGCCCTAAACTCTCACCGTACACAGCAAAGACGGCTTTGTCCCCAGGGCAGTTAATCCACGTAGCAAAGGGATCCTGTAGGCATTTGCCAGCGAGCTTGGGGTAATTGAGACCCGAAAGCAGATAAATCCTACAGAAGCAGGACCACTTTCTCTCTCCAAAGCCCTAAAGTGAGGGCCAGCCTTCCAAAAACTCAAGCTCCTAAGCTTGTTTATCCCCTTTTGTGGCCGAGTCCGCCATCCCGGACCGTAGAGCCCTGCCCCTCCCCCGTGGTACTCATTCAGAGCAGTGACCCCAGTTGGCAGCCCAAGCTACATGGACTGTGGTCAAATAACACCCAGATGCAGCACTGCAGCTGATGGCCGGCCTTTCCGGTCAGTGGCTGCCGCGCACAGCTCTCTCCTGGCCTCCTGAAGTTCAAATGCCAGCCCGATTTCGCCCTGGAAGCATCCCAGCCCAAACATGGAACAAAAGTTCCCTCTGACGAGCCTGTTTGGGTTCCAAAGTATGTTTTTATGCGTGTTGGCAAACAGAACCGTCCCCAGCAACAATAACAACACTGTCTCCCCTCCACTGAAGCGACTTCATTTCTTCACATTTGTTCCAGAGCTGGAGCTGGACAGATGAATAACGGACGCTAAGGGGCTGGCACAAGTCCTGACCTCCTGCCTCTGAGAGCAAACAGAGGTGACACAGAGGCTTGTTTGAACTCTCAATGCTTGATTTAAAATGGAAAGAAAGCAGCAGGACATTTCCAGCCTTCTAACCTATGCAGCCCCCGAAGGGCTTTTTACTTTCTTGTCTTTCTTCCTCGGTTTTATTTATGTATTGTTTATTTATTTATTCACTTATTTATTTATTTGTGGCTTTCATTTATCTTCAGTAAAAGAGGCCCTTCAGCCCTCTCTTCTGGTGCCCCAGATGAAGCCGGTTTCTCAATGATCGAGATTACCCTGACATCTTGTGGCCATTTTGAGGATAGGCCCGTCTAGACAAACCCGACCCTCACAAACTACAGAAAATGTTTGAAAGGTTCTTTGAAAATATTTCCATGTTCTTTTGTTTAAGATGTCTCGGGAAGTTATATAATATCCCTTGGGAAAAACACAGGCAGGAACATTTTTAGGCACCAAACAACCATTCCTTTCTCTTACTTGAAAAAAAATCACTTCATTTTTTTCTGGCTGGTTTCTATGGAGTTCGTGATAAATATGGTTATTATGCCTTTCTGAGGTTCATATAAGATAAGGTGAATAAATAGCAACTATTAGGCAGTTGAGAGGCAGAGCCAGGCAAATCTCTATGAGTTTGAGGCCAATCTGGTCTACAGAGCAAGTTCCAGGACAGCCAATGTTACACAGAGAAACCCTGTCTTGTGTGTGTGTGTGTGGAGGGGGTGACTTTTAGGAGTAGAGTATCTCAGGGCTAGAGACCACATTCAGTATGTGAAAGGCCGGGGTTCAATTCTCAATACCAAAACCAAACTAGAACCAAAAAATAACATTTAAATTATATATGCACATACACACAGGAATAATAAAATTCCCTAGAGAAGTAGATTCTATACTCACACTTGGTTAAACTTCTTCAAAAATTCAGAACCTGTTTTGATGTCTAACCTCAATATAGCATGAAGCCCTGGCCTCAGAATAGATAAAGAGAACAAATCCACACAGTCATATGCTTTCCTAAATATACCTACCGCCAAATCCTCTCACTTGTGTGTTTGTGATGTAAGTACAGCCAGTTTCTTTGGTCTTTCTACCTAGGGCCAGTGAGTGAACAATGAGGAATGTATGGGAGTCTTGGGGAGTTAACTCACAATATCACTCCGTGCCTGATTGGTCCCGGGATTGGGAATTTAGCTATGTGTCTTCTGTTTCCAGGGCTGGGAGCAGAGTCCTGGTGTAACTGGGGAATGTCGGAGATCAAACATCTGTCTTGCAGGTGCTAACGGTGTACTAAGTGCTAAACATGTACTCGAACCCTGGGCCTCTCCCCTGCCTCTCCTTCATCTTCTGGAAAAGCAGGAGGCCGACACAGCAGCCCCAGGAGCTCCTGGGTGTCCCACGTGGGTGATGCAGGATGACTCGTCAAATACAAGCTGGGTTTGGCTCTAGCATCTTTGCAGCTGTGTGGAGGAAGCCAAGAACTCTTGTCAAGCCAGGTACTTGGTGCAGAAATGCACAAACTGTGTAGACGTCTCCTTATGCTGAATTTCAGTTCTGCTAGGACCCATGGGCCAGCTAGCCACTGCCCCATCTACTGATGGCATCCAAGCACTCATCGGAGCTCAGAATGTCTTCTCACTCACAGATGGCCTCTTCTGTGTCTTCTAGTCACTGAATTTACCACTCAATTCCCTGATCCATGGGGTACTTAGGGTACCATTGACAGCAAGATCAATCGTTTTACACAGAGGGAGTATCACCGCAGCCAGCGGGACACCAGATCCTGGGGTGAATGATGAGGACAGATGACTCAGACTTACAGCCATCTTCCCTCCCGAAGGCTGAGCTTCCTGTACCTCCACACTGCACAGGGGACTAACAGGAGGGGGTGAGCACAGGAAAGGGGGGAGGGAAATGGAATATGAGGGGCAGATGTTCAAAGAACATTGTATACTTGTCTAAAAATGTCCTTATGTAATCCAGTACAATAAAAACTAAACATGAAAACTTATGAAAAGACAAAAGTCTCCTGTGGATAGGCAAGTGTTGGCTGTTCACAATAAAATAGGATTTCTAAAGTCTGGCAATATTAGCAGAAATCATGGCACTGTTATATAAATTGATGCCTCACTGTTTAGCCCTAGATGACCTGGAACTCACTGTGTAGACTCGCCCGTAACTCAGAGATCTGCCTACCTCTGCCTCCGAGTGCCAGGATTAAATGTGTGCTTCACCACGCAGGCGTGTTATTTATATTCTTATCCCCAAATCTGATGCTTGGCCTTTAGCTCCTCCCAGTGTCTGGCATTCTAATCTTTAGACCTGATCATTCTCTAGCATGAGATCTCTTTGAAGTCTGAGAAGTAACAGTAGGTAGCATGCTGTTGTTGTTGCTGCTGCTGCTGCTGTTGTTGTTAAGAAACAAAAGAAAGCAAAATAAAAATGTTGTGTAGATAAGCTCTGCACTTAAGAACTTAGGCGTCAAGTGGCCTCACAAGCAGCCAAAGACAAGATCACAGTTCTTGATACCCACAGGGGAGCCTGGACAGGTATGAGCAGCTGTACAAGGGAGGAAGAGGCACAAAGCAGCATCATTCCTGGGCTCTCTGTGCAAGGCTTCCTATGCCGAAAATGAAGGAAGTCAGAGCAGACTCCAGGAAGGGTACAGCCCCACAGCACAGGGGTCCTGGAAACCCAGAGCTATTCACTGAATGTAGCTCGAGGCCCCTTGTCTCTCACTAGTCCCAGAGTTGGGGGCCTGAGAGAATGTCACCTGGACAGTCTCGGGTGACATCCAAAACTGGAAAGGTCCTACAAGAGTGTTTATCACACAATGACATGCATGCCACGCTGAAAACGGGAATCCTACATATTCAACAGTAGGAATCCAGTTACATAAATGAAAGAAGAGCTAAAGGAGGAGATACTATGTGATCATGTCAACAAGATCATATCTTCAGGGCTGGGAGTAGACCACTTTGCCTACCATATGGGAAGCCCTGGGTTCCAGCCACAGCCCATCCAATTAAAAGAGAAACCTACATTTTCATGTGCTTCCTAGTTAAAAGAAAGAAAGCTAGAAGGGTTTCGAGTATTTCCATACAACAGACAAATATTTGAGGAGAAACAAGTTTCCTCTGGTTTGAACATTTCACAATGTATATATGTGTCTTAAAAATATTATGTGAGCCAGACATAGTGGCTCGTATCTTCAATTCCAGCTCTGAGGAGGCCAAGTCAGGTAGATCTTTACGAGTTCCAGGCCAGCCTGGTCTACATAGTGAGTTCCAGGTCAGCAAGAGCTACATGATGAGACCCTGTCTCAAAAACAAACAACAAAAAAAAATCACAAGGTGCCCTATAAATTGTCTATAAATATGTGTGTTAGTTAAAAAGCAAATGCTGGAAAGGGGCAAAGGGGAAGCAAAAGTAGGCAATTGGGGGCAGAATATGGTCAAGTATATTATATACATGTATGAAAATACATTGAAAAAAAGAAAATACATTGAAACTCAACATGCCATTAAAGAGAAAAAACATAACAACATAATAAACGCGTAAAAAATGTGTTTTCAAAGAATACTTTGTGGCCTGAGGGAAGTCCCTCTTATACAGTCAAGAAAAGATAAGACTCTCAAAACATCTTGGCTAACACTAAATTTTTTGGTCATTTGTCTGGTTCTGTCTGCTTTGTTTTAACTCCGTGTTCTTAAGGACAAGAAGGTGGCCATGGTTTCACTACAGGTTGTGACATTCTAAGAGGAATTAATGGGCAACTCAGATGGTGGTGGCTACTTTCTGCTACATGCTCACACAGCCGAGCTCTTCCCCGCACAGCTGTCTTCTTTGGCTTCCACATAATCTCAGACCTCTCCACCATGAGCAAAACCTTTTAAACCCATGACACTTAGGGGAATGGGAGTGTGTTCTGTCTGGGCTTGAGTTGACTTTGCAGTGCTGTGAAAGAGATGAACAGGACAAAATTGATTTGCCCTTGTAATACCAAACCAATATTTGTATAGCAGAAATTTGTTTACCACTTTTAGGGGATCTCAGGTCTTGTTGGGAGGGAGAGAGGGAAGGAGAGAGGGAGGGAGGGAGGGAGGGAGGGAAGGAGGGGGGAGGGAGGGAGGAAAATGGGAAGAGAGAAAAAAAGAGAAAAAAGAAAATGGGGAGAGAGAAAAAGAACAGAAGAAGGGGAATAGAGGAAGGGAACAAGAAAGTAGGGAGAGATAAGAGGCAGTGGCCGAGTGATTTGTCTTGGCTTTGAGCTGCCAAGCCACTTCTTCCTATTTTGCATAGGAACTTTGCATGCTCCTTGCTTTCTTTACCAAGAGGCAGAGGTGGAAGTTAGCAAATGGACACGTGACAGCTGTGCTGAGCCTGTAACAGAAAGTAGCGCCACCTTCTGAGTCGCCCATTAATTCCCTGGTGTGAATAAAAACAAGAGGGCTAGGGACCTTGACCTCCGGCTCCTCTTCCTGACCGCTCCCAAAAAGTAAAGGAATTTTGATGAAGGGTCACAGTAGGTCGCAATCAATGGATTTCAAGCCTCCCCGGTACCAGGTTTAAATAGAGTGAGGTCTGGTGACACATTATGACCTAAAATCTAAGGAGGAAACTCTGTGAACCTCCTGAGTCAGCCAGGCAGTGTATCCAGTCTAGTTCCCCACCACAGACAGACACACACACACACACACAGAGAGAGAATTCATCTTCTCAGCTGAACTGCCAAAGGACAGGATCACACTCCGGAGCATCACATGAACCACACAGAACCCACACAAGTCACACTGCTGGTGTCTGAGGAGTCACATCTTCCCTCTCCAGCACCTTGTCATGTGAAGAGAGCTCTGGGGACTTCGGGGTGCTCTGAGCACTAACAGACTGTGATCATTTGAGTATAGGGTAAGAGTGTGCATGTGTGTGTGCACTTGTGTGTGTGTGTGCATGCATTGTGCTGGGGAGGTATGTGTGGCATGGCTGGATGTGTATGTAGAGATATGCATTTGATGTGTATGTGTTAATTATTTGCCCAAATGAAAGAAAACTAGGCCAGGTATGGTAGCACACACCTATGATCCCAACACTTGGAATGTAGAAGCATAAAGATCCAGAGTTCAAGGCCAGCCAGGGCTCCATAAGACATAAGACCCTGTCTGAGAAGAAAATGGGGGCTGGGGAGATAGCTGCCAAGCCTGGCAACCTGAGTTTGACCCCTACGATCCACACGGCGGAAGGAGAGAACTGAGTCCTGCAAGTTGTCCTCCATATGTGTGTGCTGGCACCAATACATATAAGATAGTATATGCAAAAAAATTAAAAACTTAGAGAATTAGATATGCCTGATAAGGTCAAAGTACTCATTCTAACAGGAAAACAAAAGAAATTACTATTGTTTGGGCAACTTCTGGGACTCTAGAACTACTCTAGGAGTGTGTGTGTGTGTGTGTGTGTGTGTGTGTGTGTGTGTGTGTGTGTGCATGTATGTATGTGGTGAGTAAATGTGTGTAAGCCTGGAGTTTGAGGCCCAGAGAACAGCCTCAGGTGTCTGTGATTCCTTGAGTGCTGCCTTTTTTTTTTTTTTTTTTTTTTTTTGAGACAGGGTCTCTCACTGGCCTAGAACTCATGAAATATGTTAGGCTGGCCCACCCATGAGGCCCATGATCCTCCTGTCTCTGCCTCCCCAGTTAGGGCCTTACAAGCTCTAACATGTCACCCCCTCATTGCAGAGACTGCATTTCCAGAGGAGGCTGTTTCACCTTGCCTGACTTTTGTGAGTTTGTTCCCTGGCAGTAGCCTGCGTTAGACTCCTTCTGCCCGTCTGCGTGGTTCGGTGAATACAGCAGAGACGAATCGGAGCCGGATGCCAGGCATCACCTTCCAAGACCCACAGCCTTGCCTGCTGCAAGGCTGCCTGCTGACCTTGCTCTCCCCCCCCCCCCACTGTCACTGGGCTGCAGCCGAGCCCATGACCCTGCCAGACACTCACAGGTGCTGCCCAACTTCAGCTCCCTCCGCAGCCTCTCAGACAAGCCCGAGGCATCGGCAGGCCCTGATGCCTTTGCCACTGGGAATACTGGCACCATCAATGCAGACTGGGGTTGCCCTGAGTCCCTGGGCCTCCCATGGGGCCTTGCACAGAAGAGTTTCCACCGGGTGGATAATCTCACCCCATTTCACAGATGAGGAACTGTGGCCCCAGGATCCCTTTGTCTTCCAAAAGGGAACAAAGACACGGTGTCCACCGGGGCAGAAATAAAAGCCTCTCCCGGAGCCACGTAAGTTTTCATAATCGGTCACGCATCTTTTTACCTTTTGAAAGTTTGTGAGGTTTATATATAGCCTCCATCTTGTCCCTCTGAACTCTGCGGGGCTGGTAATCAGTCACCGGGCTGAACACCTGGAACTCTGTGGGGACCGTCATTAGAAGGATGCGAGGCCAGGTGTGGTTTTGGACCAGAGACCGAATGGAACGGGGAAGGTTTCTCACTTTCCAAGTTTGCTCTGCTCAAGTTAAAACAATTAACCTCCTTACCCTTCAAACAACTGTTCGCAGCTCTCCAAGAGCAAAGTAGTCAACCACAGACACCGTGTGGGAAGCAGAGGCTGTCAGCCCCTCAGAACCTCAGAGCAGCCAGTGTGGGGCACTCCTCTGATTCCAGCTCTTGGGAGGTGGAGGCAGGAGGATCGGAAGTTCAAAGCCAACCTCAGCTATGTAGCGAGATGAAGGCCACCCTGGGCTACATGAAACCTTGCCTAAAAACAAAACAAAGACTTTCCGACGCAGAAACAGGTCTGGACATGTTCTTGGGGCCTCTTGCTTTTCCTGCCCTCTTTCCCACGTCCATTCCACTCCCTTCTGAGCGCTTAAACCTTAATCTAGCAGGGATTTTTCTCTAATGCTGGGGTCACTGAGAGAGGTGTAGCAATAGAGGGTTTGGCCACAGTTAGGCCTCCACGCTCACCTCTTGACGCTTTGCCAGACTGGCCAGCAGGAAGGGGAGGGCAGATGGCAAGGTTATTCCCAGCCACTTGGGGTCTCAGCACTCTGAATAATGTAGCTGTCTGCACATTCCCCTTCGCAGGCTGTGACATCTCCCAGGACTCACACCCTCCAAAGCCATTAGGAATATTAATATTTTCAGGAAATCACACAGCTCTTCCTACACAATTCTTCAGCATGGACTGAGCGCCTATGGGTGATTTTCATGCTCTAGTGACCTTGTTTAATCAACACAGTAATCCTATGAGGAAGTTTGCAGGATAAGCCTGAGACTTAAAAAACGGAAGCAAATAGCTCAGGTCCCACCGTGACCAGATGACAAAGCTGGAGCCCCGGTCTTGCCTAACAGGTGGGCTTGCCAGACACAGTCTAAAGCCTTCTCTGATCTGCGATCTCAAGTGTAGTTGTCAAGGCCTTGCCAGTGATTATGAGGAGCCCTAGCTATCCCTCGCCGAATGCACCCACATCTTGTACAGGCTAGGTTAGGATAGCCTGCCGCCCTCTGGAAACACTGCTCACAGTTTATCAAGGGGGAGACGAGAACACTGGAAGTGTGAACCTCTGGGCACTGTTGTTGGGGATGTTAGCTAGAGCAGGCCTGGGAAGAGATTTCTGGAGTATTCCCCAGGGCTCAGCAGAGCAATCTTGGGCATTTGCCCTGGGGAGTTTATCCAAGTTTACAAGGAGATGCGCATGAAGGCAGGGAATCATAGAGTTGAGTGCATTGATACCGGAGTTGAAGCAGACTAGGGGTCCTTATTAGAAAAATGGATAAAATAACCTGTATCTATCAGAATGCTCTGTGATACAGAAGGGCCGTCAAGAGCACAGAAGACAGTTAAGGGGGAGGAGCTATGAAAGTCAAGGGGAGGAGCTATGAGAGTCAAGGAGGAGCTGTGAAAGCCAAGGGGGGGAGCTACGAAAGTCAAGGGGGAGGGGCTATGAAAATCAAGGGGAGGAGCTATGATAGTCGAGGGAAGTCAGAGACGAAAGTCTCTGAGGAAAGATCCTATGATCAGAATGACCCCCACACCTCTCCAAACCTTCCCTGTGAAGGGAGCAGGGATTCTAGAGACAACTTCTGTACCCTGTCTTTCTGATGAAGACAGGCCCGCATCTGTGTGTGCCCTGACGCCTCCCTGACCACCTAGGTAGCCCCAGACCTGATTACCCTGTTTTCCATTGGGTCATGCTCCAGTGACAAAGGGCCATGGAAAAGGAACAGAGATGCCCAGGTCAGGAAACATGAGCTTGAGTCCTGGCTCTTCTCCATGCTGGCTGTGTGGCCATTAGCAAGGCGCTTCGCTTCTATGTTCCCTTAACTCCTGGGAAGCCCAGGCTCTAAGAGCAACTTCGGTCTGCAGATCCGGGGCCAGGATACCAGTGGCAAAAGTCTCAGGCATGTCTGAGAGACCACGAAGGGAGCTGCAGGTGGGCAGCATCTGAGAGTGGCTGCCAAGGGGCCAAAGAATGGCTGCAGAATCCCTTCCAGTTATCCATGCATCTAATCATGTCTTCATCAGCTACATCTGTGTGCATCCTTGAACACCTGTACACCCGGTACTAAGGATGGAGCCCGGAACCTCTTACAAACCAGGCAAGCACTCTACCTCTGGGTCACACTCATGGTACCCACCCCCCCCCCAAAAAAAAACATTCTGGGAACATCCCAGCCAGGCTGTCTGTGGAAGAAAACAGTAAGAATAATTCCAGCACAGAACTTCCCAGCTAGTGAAGGGAGGTGGGTTAAACAACATGGGGAATGGAGCTGCTAGCGATATTTGGGGGGCGAGGGGACCCCAGGCCACATAGAAATGGGACTAGTCCCCATTGAGATGAAATGTAGGAAAGGGGGGTGTCTCTGAGGAAAAGATGGGGAAACTGAGGCAGAAGTCATGAATGTGAAGGCTGGAAAAATAGAATCAACAGCAAGTGTAAGGACCCTGAACAAACCAGGAGGCCTCAGAAGGTGGGGTCAGGGAGCTGGACACTGTGGATTTTGTTCCTTCATCTGCTGAAGTTCAGTCCTGCGTCACTACTGAAGTCAGTGTCTTCACAAGTTTAAGAGGAAAAAAAAATCCCAGGGACAGAAGTGTTCACCTCCTTCTTGTCAATGGGCTAAACAGCTGCTGAGCTGCCCCAGGGTACAATAAAGATTCCAAACCGGAACAGGTGCGCCCATCTTTCCTTACCCAGCAAATGGCGGTTTCAGAGGGTTAACACCAACCTGTCTAATTGGTCGGGACCCAGCTGGGCTCTTCTGCCTGATACAGGTGGAAAGGCTCCAGAGAGGCCGTGGGAGACCCCTGCCCAGCGGCAAACGGGCTTCTTCGGAAATCTCGCTTTAGTGTCTCAGGACTGAGTCTGCCATTTGTGCAGTGAGAGCTCTGCCTAGGCCGCCACAGAACCACTTCCGGTTTTAGAAACCTCTTCCTCATCGCTTCCTTTTCTACAGGACGGAAAGACTCCTGGGACTTCTTGCAACCCTGTGCCCCCCTCGCTGGGATGGCAGTTCACCCTGAGGGACACACCCTGGGACCTCATTCGCTGTCACCCCTCTCTGGTGCATCATTGCAGCCTCACATGCCACCAGCTCCTCAGAGGGAAGTAACCACACTCACCACAACACGGGGGTTGCAAACTAGAGGCACCACATGGTGCCGTGGGCAACTGACTTTGACCGGTCAACCCAGCCTGTCCAGCCCACGTATACTGAGGAGCCCAGTGGGGTCTTAAAAAGACTATGGTTCTTGATCACACAGCACATTGGAACTTCTGGGAAATTTTTTCCCAGCACTTAGAATTAAGTCCCTACACATGCTAGGTTCTGACACAGAGCTACATACCCCGACCCTGGAACTGCTGGACCTACTGTCTGAGGCAGCAGAAGACACTGGGGTCCAGGAAGCTGCAGCAATCGTCAATGTCATCGGCAGATTTGTGTTTCCGAGTCCTCTGAGCCTGGTCACTGAGTGATTCCAGATGCCACAGTCATCTACCTGATACCCCAGGCTGGACGTGTCCAGGTCTCCCTGACCCCATGAATGTCTCAACGGCCTCACCTGTCAGGACGTCTCTTCTAGGCCACTGTGATTCGAGCACTCAGCTGATTGTGAGTCTCTTCTGGCTGTTCTTCACGCTTCGCTTCTCCCACCTACTCCACAGTCGGCTTGTTGCCCTGTCTGCTTCCTTCCAGCCAGTTTCTTATCCATTATGGATCTGCATGGGTGAGTGCTACATTTACACGGGATGCCAAAATCAGCCCTGTCTTCAGCTCAAAGCTTCCACCTATTCCATCTCCACAGCACAAGGAGAAGCCATTTGTCACAGGACGTGGAAGCCCTTAGGGAAGTCAGGGTAATCAGCTGTCCATCATGATGTCTGTTTAAACTGTGAGGGTTGTATGTGAGTGTGTGTGTGTGTGTGTGTGTGTGTGTGTGTGTGGTGTTGGGAATCAAACCCAGGGTCTTGTGAAATGATCCTTGGAGGAATCTTGATTACTAGTTAATATCCAGGATAGGAATATAAGAAGCAGGTGCCAGGCCGGGCGGTGGTGGCGCACGCCTTTAATCCCAGCACTTGGGAGGCAGAGGCAGGCGGATCTCTGTGAGTTTGAGACCAGCCTGGTCTACAGAGCTAATTCCAGGACAGGCTCCAAAGCCACAGAGAAACCCTGTCTCGAAACACCAAAAAAAAAAAAAAGAAGAAGAAGAAGAAGCAGGTGCCTTATGTCATTGTTAGGGGCGACTCTGTCAGAAAATTAGAAATAAGTTGCAAACTGGGCTTCATGAGGTAGCTCAGTAAGATATATTAAAAGATAAAATTAAGTGTGTTTTCGAAAGGGGAATTATCTTTTTTTAGCTTCTGCTTGGTGTTTAATTGAACTATACTACGTGATAAAATAAATTAACCATCAGTGAAATTACAGCTAAAAGCCAGGAGCCCGGCGCTCAGGCCAACCACTGAGCACATTCACAGAGCCTCTAAACTCTACAGAAAGTAAGCCTTTCCACGTGGACTGATGGAGACAAAAGGAATCCAGGAATTTTCTAGAAGGCAGAGAGAAATATAAAGACTGCTCTCTTTTTCCCCACATTCCTCCCAGCTCCTTTCATGGTTCTGCTCCCTCTATGATCTGTTGCGTGACTGTAGAGGCTCTAAGTCCCAGATCAGACAACCACACAGGCCACTGGTCACATGCTGTGTCACAATATTGAGGCAGTAAAGCAGGGGAGCAAATGGACGCACACTAAAGGAAAATCTACAGCGGCAGTTTGCCTCCCGAATCTCTGCTCACAGTGACTGATGCAGTCCCATGAGAGCTGCATTGATCCCTCTTGACCTGTCACCTCAGAAAGGAACCTTGGAGTAGAATGGGCATGGGAACAGGAAAGACCTCGGCACTCTGGAGTCTGGCTGAAGCCTCCTGTCCCTGAGGATCGAGACTTTTTTTTTTTGGTTTTTCGAGACAGGGTTTCTCTGTGGTTTTGGAGCCTGTCCTGGAACTAGCTCTTGTAGACCAGGCTGGTCTCGAACTCACAGAGATCCGCCTGCCTTTGCCTCCCAAGTGCTGGAATTAAAGGCATGCGCCACCACCGCCCGGCTGGATCGAGACTTTTAATGCAGGGGATTGGGGATGACTCGGTGGACAAAGAACAGCGTAAAGACTGGAGTTGGGACCCCAGAGCCCACCTGAAATCCCGTGCTCTGGAGGTGGAGACACAGGACGCCCAGGGCAAGCTGCCTAGATAGACAGCCAGCTCCAGGTTCAGTGAGAGTCTGTCTCAGGGCATAAGTGGATGACAAGCAAGGAAGAAGCCAGACTCATCAGCCTCTGGCTTCCATATGTGCACCAGTACATGTGTTCCCGTACATGTGACTGTTGTGTGACGTGTTATTCTTTAGTCTTTTTGAGGGGCCCACTACCCACGTAAATCACACATGGAGGCTTATTCTTAGTTAGGAATGCCCAACCTTAGTTTGGCTTGTTTCTTGCCAGCTTTTCCTAACGTAAATTATCCCGACTACCTTTTACCTTTGGGCCTTTTCCTTTTCCTGCTGCTGTACATCTTACTTTCTCTCTTACTCCATGACTGGTTGGGTGTCCGGCCCCTAGCGCCCTCTCCTTGCTCTGTCGTTGCTCCTCCTCCTCGTGTCTCCTCCTATTTATGCTCTCTGCCTGCCAGCCCCGCCTATCCCTGCTCCTGCCTCACTACAGGCCATCCCGCTCTTTATTAGGACCATCAGGTGGTTTACACAGGCAAAGAATCACAACTTCACAGAGTTAAACAAATGCAGCATAAACAAAAGTCACACAGCTTAAAATAATGTTCCCCAACACGTGAGAATCTTCATACACAACACAAGTACACACATACACATAAAGGAAAGGTAAGAAAAATTCCATCATAATTAACATTTGCTATGAAGGCTGCTGACAGACAATATTGCTTTCTTAAAATTACTTATTTTATTATTTTTAACCATGTGTATGTGAGTAGGATGCATTTGGGGGTTTGTCCACATGCACTCAGATGCCCATAGAGGCCGGAAGAGGGCATCAGGGCCCCTGGAACTGGAGTTACAGGCAGTTGTGAGTTGCATAACAGTGACAGAAACTACTTGCGCAGCAGAGATGGCTACCATATCTTCAGCATGGAGGCCAGACTGGCAGCCCCTACACCCTCCAAAACCTATTTGGTTCCCTTCTTTGTATGAAGTCTTTCATGGAGGATCAGACTTTGCAAAATCCTCTCTGATCCCTGTGAGATCCTGGCGCGCGACCGGGGGGGGGGGGGGGGATGGTATATTTCACAGGGTCACAGGGAGGATTTCCAAGTTCTGTGCCCTGTCCACGGAACCATTTGAGAGCTGCAGTGAGCCACAGTCGCCCCTGTGTGGCAGCCTGGCATTAGTTAATGGTCAAAAGTAAAACTCTCCTGGCTTCTCTCTCTCTGTGGTTCACGAACACCAAGGTGAGCTGCTTCGAGGAGCTGCAACTCCTACCTGCAGCCACCCCTCTGCCAAGTCCAGGTCGGAGACCAATGCCTGCAGGGGCCCCTTTCTCGCCATGACCTCTCTTGTTTCGATTCTTTCCTATGTCACTTCATCTATCTCCCCTCACTCTCTCTAACTAGCCTGTCGTCCCACCTTTGCTCACTCAGGCAACAGTGGGTCTCGGCTCGGGCAGTAAATCATAAGACGCCTCGAAGGAACCTGAGCAGAGAAGAAACATCGCTGGTTTCTCAAATTAACTGAACTGGAGAAAAATGGATTCTAGCCGAGCAGATTCGGCGGTGGAAAAACAGTACATTGCTGCCACCTAGAGGCAGCTAGCCTCAAATGCAGAAGCTATGGCCCCCCAAACAGAAGGAGTAAGGGGCTCGGGGAAGTGGGGTCGACGGGGAAGTGGGGCAGACCTGCCCAACACAAAGGCATGGGGTAATTGTGTACTGGTGCTGGGAAAGTAGCTTGCTGTTAGCAAAGGCCTGGAAAGGGCTTTCAGGGAGGTGGTTACGCGAAGACCCTGGACCCAACCGGGCTTGCAAGCCCTCAGTAATGAAATCTCCCAGGGAGGGCGGGAGGAGTCCCTATCTAGCCTTTGAAATCTATCCTACAACAGACTTGTGAGAATCGGTAGCTCTGTGAGGAAAGATGACTGGTGGGCTCCAGCAACAACTTGGAAGGGGAAGCACCTGACAGGGGGACAAGAGCGCGAACTTGTTTCTGGTTGAGGTAGGCACTCAGAGCCCAGCCTGCTGGCCTACACAGGTTTCCCCCTAAGGACCCTAGGGTTCACAACACACCAAGGAGCCAAAAAAAAGGGGGGGGGGAGGATAGAACGGTCATGAAGATGTTTTGAGGATTAGACCTGGGCCTTCTTCTCTGAATTCCGTTACTTCTGTCAGGCGCGCTACAAAACAGGATTAAGGATTTAAGTACTTCATTGTTATGATATTACATAAGAGTTTCTCTTTCCTTCCAAAAATGGAGTATACTTAGCCATTTTCCCTGAGTCATTGAGTCAGGGAAAGTTTACCGTTAACTCAACTTCCTTCCTCATGACTAATGTTTTCTTAGGAACATTTTTCAGAGCTGGATAGATGACTCAGCAGCTGAAGGTACTTGTGGCACAAACCTGACTGTCCCCAGAACCCCCTTAAAGGGAGAAGACTACGACCTCCAACACATTCTACAATGGTGGTGAGCAAAATACCCTTAGAAGATTCCAAGTGAAAAGCAGGCTTTGGTCCTGCTGCAGATTTTCAAGCTTCCTTAGAAAATACCAAGAAAAGCACAACACAACCATTCAAATGAAGACTTCCAGGAGATGGGTGTGCGCTCTTACTTCGACACATAGGTAGGCCTTTCAAAAATAAAGTACCGGAGCTGGGGAGGTGGCTCAGCAGTTAGGGGGACAGGCTGCTCTTCCATCCATCGGACCTGGGCTTGAACCCCAGCACCCACGTAATGGCTCACCACCTTCTGTAACTCAGTCCCCAGGAGGCCCAGCAACCTCTTCTGACTTCCCAGGACAAGAATATGATGCACAAACATTCATGTAGGCAAAACACCTATACACATAAAAATAAAATGTTTTTTTTGATTTTTAAAAAGACAGGTGAATAGTGCACCAGAGAACATCCCCCTTCCCTCTACTTTTCGTTCCATTCAGTATTGGTGGTGCTGTCTGTCTTCAGGGCAAGTCTCTCCCACCCCAAGCCCAGCTCTCCTACCTGCATACCAATCTTCTTCCAAAACACCTCCACAAACAAAACCGGAAGCTTCCCCATTTTCTAATGACTCTGGATCTGGACAAGTTACTTTCCATACTTGTTGACTGATTGTCAGCTTGATGAAGAAGCACCCCGGGCATCTAGGGGAGCACCGTTGGGTGTGTCTGTGAAGAGAGGGGGAAAGACCCGTTCTGGCTGTGGGCAGCACTGCTCCACTGTGGCCAGAGTCCTACACTGAACAAAAGCCCAAAGGCCAGCTGAGCATGGGGATTCTGTTCTGTTTCCTGATGCTCTAAGATGTGAGCAAGCAGCCTCACCCTCCTGCAGCCACAGTTGCGAGTGGCTGCTGCCACTGTACCTCCCTGCTACGATGGACTGCACCCTCAAACTGTGAGCCAAACGAACCCTCCTTCCCTCAAGCTGGTCCTTATTACATATTCAGTTACAGCCTAGTCGGTGCTGGTCCGTTGAGTGAGCACAGCCCTAAAACTTCCAGCAGTTCTGGTACTCTCTGTCCTGGTTCATTTCCCATCACACCAGCAAAGGCTGTTGTGTTTCATTTTGCTTGACACAGATGCTCACTAAGTTGCTCAGGCAGACCTTCTTCTTGTGGCTTTCCTGTCTCAGTCTCTAAACAACTAAGATTATAGACTCGTGACATAAAGTATGGCTTCTCCAGTATTCTCAAAGGTAGGAAGGAAACTGGGGTTTGGAGATGCGTGTGAGCTCCATGCAATTTTTGGGGGGGAGGGCGTAATCTAGCTTAGCAAATAAAAAATGCAGATGTTGAAGTTTAATTCAAAACAACTATGAATGCCTGGTGAGGAACAAACAGGCTTTAGGACAGATATATCCTAGTGACTGTGTGCCACCCTGTGTTTTATCTGGCAACTTTGTTGCAATTCCAAGAGTGACTGTTTGGTTTTATAAAGGAGGATGAGCATTGTGAGTGTGTGTGACAATTGAGCCCAAAAACCCAAGAAAGGAGGCATTACAAAGAGACCCTGACACTAAGTTAAACAACCAAAAGGGCATCCCAAGTAAATAAAAAACAAACTTTTGGTGGAATGCATATGACAAACAGAACCCCAGAATTGGCCTGGCTGAGCCTGGTAGCCGAGAGAATTAGGGGCAAGGCACAACTGTGCCATGTTGGTGTCCAGTGAACAATGGACAACACTAATGTGACCTGTGGTTTTGGAGTTGAAAACGTGGAGCAAGGATCCATTGTGATCAACTTTCTATGGGAGGTCTGGCAGGAAGGGAGTTAGTCTTGGTCAGAGCAGAGAAAGAATTTCCCCAATGACCTTTGCAGGTCCTAAAGCACCCCAAGGCACAAGAGCTAGCAGGCCTCTTGAGGTAGCCTGTACTTTTGTTTCCCGGCTGCCCAGACCCAAATAATCATACAGCGACTATTAATTACAACACTGTTTGGTCAATGGCTCAGGCATATTCCCAGCTAGCTCTTACATCTTAAATTAACTCATTTCTATTCATTTAAAGCTGTGGTTTATCAATAATGTTCTGGCATCTTCCTCCTTCAACAACTACATGGCATCTCCCTCAAACTTCACTCAGTAAGGTTCTCTCATCTTGCTTCCTCTGCATCTGATTGGTGACTGACTCTCTGCCTTTCCTCTTCCCAGAATTCTCCTAGTCTGGTTGCCCCACCTATACTTCTTACCTGGCTATTAAATCAATACAAGTGACAAATCTTCACACTGTACAAGACCATTCTCCCACAGCAGTAGCCCAGCATGTTCCAGCATGTGACTGAGGATTAGAAGCTGGGGTACAGACCAGTGACAGAGAACTCTCCTAGGGTTCTCAAGGCCCTGGATCCCATCCCTAGCACCACAAAGCAAAACAACAAAACCTACTGCAGGATCCAGCTCCTCAGGAGGCTGAAGCAGAAGGAACCCTTGAGCCTAGAAGTTCAGTCTAGTCTGGGCAATACAACAAAACCCAGATTCCTTCTTCCTTTCTTTCATGTTTTTTTTTCCTTTTTAAAAAATAAAAACAATGACATTCAACTTACAAATTCTCTGAGAACATAAAATTCCTCTTAATAAATAGCAAAGCATACCCAAGCACATCAAGGGGTAGCCTGATTCCTGAATACTTTGGTGGTGTCCCCCTCTCTAGATGACATCCATTTGCCTTGGAAAACAAATCACATGAATGTGATTTGTGTGTCTTTTCAAAACAGAAAAAAAAAAAAAAAGAACCCAAAGACCTAAGACTTTATTCTTTGCAAATCTCATCCCACTGTGGCATTTAAATGCAGATACAAATATAGAATCTGAGGGTCTGGAGAAATGGCTCAGTGATTAAGAACACTGGCTGTTCTTGCAGAGAACTGGGATTCTGCTCCAGCACCCACATGATGGTTCACAACCATCTGTAATGCCACATCCAAGGGAGCTGATGTCATCTGGCTTCCTAGAGTACCATGCACGTGGTGTTCATACAGGCACTCACACAAAATACTCATACACAGAAAATAAAAACAAATAAGTTTTAAAACAGAAAAGGAGTATAGACAGTGACTTAGAAGGAACCACACGATCTTGGAAAGTCACTGTGGTTCCCTCTTCCGGTCTCCCCTAACACAAGCAGCAGTAGGAAGGACCAGCTGATCTCCAAGCTGCTTCTCACTTGTGCTTCTGTGATTCACTGAGGTTGTGTCATGGGACAGTTCTAAGTTCTAAGGCTGCCCAAGGTCTTTAAGTGAAGTCCTGGGAGTATAGGTTGGTAGTAGAGTACCCATCTAGCAAAGCAAGGCCTTGGATTTCCTCCTCAGCACAAAAAGCAATTATTCAGATGATTGATATATAGAGTTAGAGTTATCATTAATATCTCAGTGTCATGTTTCTGCGTCTCAGAAGACAAAAACAAAAATCTTAAAATCTAGAGAGCACTTGGAACCCTGTCCCTCCCTCCCTCGGTATTTTCTCTGTCCTCAAGCAGGGTGGGACTTTCATGTTTTTAGGAGCAACTCAGACCTGAGCCAGGACTATTGCAAAACCAGAGCTCCCACATTAAAAATCATAACACAATCTCAGCTTCACACTTGGCTCTCCTTTTGCATCTTGCACAAAGTCCTGTTGAACCAGTTTGGCAACCTTTGGAGTTAGTAGTAAACTTTTAAAATATATTTATTAACTGATGGAGGTGGTTTTTGTATTTTATCTGTTGCTTTTATTGGTTAAGTAATAAAGAAAACTGCCTAGGCCCATTTGATAGGCAACCCTTAGGTGGGTGGAGTAAACAGAAGAGAATGCTGGAAGAAAGAAACCGAGTCAGGAGTCGCCATGATTCTCCCACTCCAGACAGACGCAGGTTAAGATCTTTCCTGGTAAGCCAGCTCGTGGTACTACACAGAATATTAGAAATGGGTTAGATCAATATGTAAGAGCTAGCCAATAAGAGGCCGGAACTAATGGGCCAGGCAATGATTAAAAGAATACAGTTTCCGTGTAATTATTTCGGGGCATAAGCTAGCCATGTGGGCGGCCGGGTGCCGGGGACGCAGCCCCGCCGCTCCTATTACAACAATTAACTCTTGAAAATTTCATACAATGTATTTTGATCATATTCACCCCTTCCTTTAACTCCTCCCAGATCCACTCACACTTCCCTATCGCCCTAACTTTTTGTCTAGTTTTGTTAATAACCAATCAACTCCAATCTGGGCTACTCATATATTCCTAGCTCCACTGGAGCATGGTTGATCTCCCAGGAGCCATGACCTCATAGAAACTGGCTCTCCCTCCCCTAGAAGCCATCAACTCTGCATAGCTCCTCAGTTGATTCTAGCCTGCTTTCATGCTAGAATCTGGCTTGATCTTGTACAGGTCTTGTGTGGGAAAATACAGCGGCTGTGAGTGCATCCGTCCTGTCATGTCCAGAAGACAGGGCTTCTTTCCTGTCCTCCCCAATGGCTGGCTCTTACAATCCTACCACATCCTCAAGAGGAAGGGTTGGTGATACAGATCTATTGGTGGTGATTCCTGAGGGGTTGGTGATAGAGATCTCCAATTTGTGGTGGTTCCTGAGCATCTGGAGGCGGGGTTGGTAGTAGAGATCTCCTATTGGTGGTGGCTGAGCCTCGGGAGGAGGGGTTGGGGATACAGATCTCCTATTTGTGGAGGTTCCTGAGCCTCAGGAGGCGGGGTTGGGGATACAGATCTCCTATTGGTGGCTGAACCTCAGGAGGCGGGGTTGGGGATACAGGTCTCCTATTGGTGGCTGAGCCTCAGGAGGCGGGGTTGGGGATACAGGTCTCCTATTGGTGGCTGAGCTCTCCATTGTCATTTATGCTCTGGGCTCTGACCAGCTGTGCGTTTTATTCAGTAGCCGCCATCCCCTGCACAAAGAAACTTCTCTGACATCTGAGAGCTACGTTAATCCCAGTTTAGAACCTCAGCAAAATACGAGCTACTGAGAAGGCCTTTAAAGAGAGGACCCGGCACATGCTGAAAAGAGGTAAGGCAAGACAGCCATAAGGAGCATCAGGCTATCATGTGGCAAACATTCACAAGGGAAGAGGCCATGAATCAGAGATGACTAGAGGGCACGGACTTCACTAAAACCTTTCCTTGGAGGCTTAAAAAACAGTTTGTTTTCTGCCAGGAAAACACACCACAACTGCGACTCAGTCCTGACTCTAAGTTCACTGACCAATCAACTTCCAGTGTGGCTACTGAGGAGTCCCAACTGAGCCAGCTTCCCTACAACACAGAAGATGTGACTAGACAACACTTCCTTTGCTCTCTCTCCTTTTCAGAAAAGGAAATCCATTTTCGAGGCAATGTCTGGAGAGTTAACAAAGTTGAGCTGGGAAAGTTTCTTGTACCTCAACTTCCCCCATCTATAAAAATGCTGAGGATTAGGACTGAGGACTTAGGTCAGTAGCGGAGCATGTACTTAGCATGCCCAGGGCTCTGGACTCCAATATCATCTCCAGGGGTGGGGGAGATAGGAATTAAATATTCTAACACAGCCTCGTGCAATGGCATATACCTGAAATTCCAGCACTCTGGTGACTGAAGAAGGAAAGCCACAGTTTCTTGAACAATGTAGCAACGCCCTATTTCAAACAAAGAAACTAGAACATTTATTCCAGACCACAGGAGATACTGAGAATCATATCTGCTATAAAACAGCTGCATAATCAATGTTTGCAGCCACCTAACCGTCATCATCGCCGCCACCGTCACTGGGAGGCATATCAAGGTCTTGCTTGCTTTCTAGTCTAACTCCTTTCTCTCCTCCCTCCTCACACATCAGCCACACCGTACGTCCCACATAGAGTGACAAGAGATAAATTGTGTCCCTTAAAGTTTTATGCATTGAAGTCCTCACCCAAAGTACTTCAAAATGTGACCCCATTTAGATATGGGTTGTTGGAGATGTAAAGATAAAGTCAGAGAAGGAGAAAGAGAGGGAGGAGAAGACAGAAGCACACAAACACACACACAGTCACAGGAGAGAGAGAGAGAGAGAGAGAGAGAGAGAGAGAGAGAGAGAGAGAGAGAGAGATCCCGAAGACACACTTGAAGAGAAAGGCAGAGATCAATGTGACACATCTATTAAGTGTTGTGTAGCTATTTCCTCTGGGTTGGGCATGACCATTGCCATCGTGAATCACTTCTGGGACACTCATCCAGTGAGTGAACCCTATTAACATTCCCTCAAGGAGAGCGGGAGGCTCCCAAAGCTCACAGAGTCCGTGGTGCTCAGGAGCCTCCGTGCTACCCTTAGGAGAGTGCAGCAGAGCTATACCGGAGGTTGGCAGCTGTTGGAGGTGTGGCTGTTACTCTGCCAGCTCCCTGTGAGTCATCCACACCTCTGTTAGGAGCCCTGGGGAACTCAGGCGCTCACCGGGATGGACTCAGAGGAATCCTGTCTTTGGCACCCTCTACTGGGGAGGGTGTGGATAAACAGGTGTTTCTTTCCATTTCCCCCAGGGAAATTCAGGCAGACTCTAGGCAGCATTCATCTGAACCAGTCTTGTCCACACTGTACCACCAACCGCAGCACCTAGAACTCTGAGATGACAAGTGTCCCTCAGTTAAGTCCTCAGATGTGGGCTTGGCTTTCCCCACCTCTATGTTCTGACAGTTCTGTAGTTCGGATTTTCCGCAGCTAGAATTACCTGCACTCAGTGCCCGAGTGGCAGTTGATGGCTCTGGTTCAGATGAGAAGGAAAGAAAGAAAGAAAGTGGGTAACACTTGGGAGGCAGAGGCAGGTGAATCTCCGTGAGTTCCAGGACACACAGGGCAACAAAACGAAACCCTTTCTCAAACACCCCAACCTCCCCAATCTCATATGTGCCCTTGATGAATGGGTCCCACCACAATTTTCAGCTAACTGTGATTATGCCTGTCTAATCACCAGAGTACACTGTATTTCTTATATTTAAAATGAATTTATTTTATATAGATTAAAAATCAGAACCAAATTTTCAGTCAATTTTATTTTATTTTTTATTGTGTGTGTTTGTATATACATGTGCACCTATATGTGCGCAATGGATGCCAGAAGACAATTCCGGTAGCTTCCATGTTTTCATCTATTGTTCTACAGCGTATTATCTGTATATTCGTGTGTATGTGTGCGCGCATGTGCGCACACGCGTCACATGTGTGGGTACCCAGTGGAGCTAGAAACTCCCCTAAAACTAGAGTTACAGGAGGCTTTGGGCCACTTGGCATGGGTACTGGGAGCAGAACTATGGTCCCTGGGGAGAGCAACAAAGGTAATCAACCACTGAGCGGCTACAGCACCAGCCTAGGTTTCCCGTTCGCACTGAGTTGTCTCCAGTTCAAACCCAGCAACTCTCAAGGAGCCAGCCAACTGCATTAGGGGATCTCCAATCAAGCTTGCTCATTATTGTGGAAAATTCTCCACCCAGAGTTTCCATTCTGCCATGTTTTTGAAAACGCAATGCATGATCTCCAACTGTGCGTGTGTGGGAATGAGTTTTCCTACACACACACATACACACACACACACCCCACATGTGATGACAAGTCTTTCTTATGTGAATCTGTGCGAGTTTCTTTGTAAAAGCGCCTGTGGCGGAGCAAATGAATGTAGACAGATTATATAGATATATACAGCTTTAATAAGGAAATAGACTTACAGGACCACAGGTTCCCGCGGCGGAGCAAAAGACAAAAAAGGGCTGCTGGGCTCACGCCCGGCAGATTTATCCGTAAACATTAGCCCGAGGCGAACACGCCCCCAATGGGTGGGGCTATGTCCCTACATCTCCCCCTTTTGTCTAAATAAGATAGAACCAAACCAAATACAACTATATACAATAATAACAAATAATAAATATAACAAACAATATTGAGAACAAAACTTTTGCTAAACATTTTATCTTAAGGAGTCTAAATAACATAGAGAGTAACTACAATTATATAATCTTCAACTCCGTCAAAGATCTGAGAAGGGAATAAAGATTACTTAACAATCGAGAGATATCCAAAATGTGCAACAATTGACAGAGACAACTGACTACCTGGGCAATCACCCAAAGTCTCGTTTGCAATGTTGAGTCAACCAACTTTGGCTAAGGCCTAACATAACTGGCATACCATTATTAAAGGCAAGGAACTTTCTTAGGACTATCCTACCCTGTCTTGGCAAGATAAGACAATCCTGTTTCATCCATTTAGGGATATTCTGTATCTTTGTCAGAAGTTGAGGTATGGGCTTTTCTTAACCCAAAGGCCAGTTTTGCCAAGAAGACAAACTCCCAGTGGAGTGTCTTTGGTGCTCAACGTTCTCTCGGGAGTAGAGTGGTGTTGCCAGGAGTAATTGTGTCTCTTTGGCATAGAAATTTTAGGTTAGATTAAAGGCCATTTTTTACAGCTCTTCGAAGAGGCTGAAGATCATACTATCTATACTAAATATAATCTCTATGTAACTAAAAGACCTGATAAACTTAAAAATAAATATGACAAACATATAATTCTCAATACCTATCTAACTTTGAAGACTAAAAGAATAAACAACTGTGCAATATATGAAGACAATGATCTTCAACTGTAAACAATGTCATAGTATCAGAGGTAGAAATGTACAATGTAATATGGTAGAAGTATCAATACAATATAGACAAAGTTATAAGCATACTCATACCAAAATAGAGGTAGGAACACTCACATTCAATATTCAACATATCAGTATACAAGAAACAGTACCAGTACAATTTTCTATAAACAGTAATTCACAAATACCAATCATCCCAAAAAATTTGTTTTCACAGAAGATGAGACACTGTGGATTGCTTCTTTGATCACGATATGGTATGATAGACCACGCCCTCCTGAAGGGTTGCTGTGAACACCCTTAAAAAATTACTTCGCTCAACTGCCAACTGAGATAAACCTAGCAGACAGGTTATCCCATAAAAGACCCAAATAACAGCGCCCCCATTCAGCAAAAAGCAGTTTGGAGAGAAAAAACTGCGCCCATGTTCCCATATATTGTTTATAAATGTTCTTTTACATTTAAAGGGGGAGATGATATAGATGTAAATAATTTACATTGATATAAATCTTGGTTTACTGATATTAATTTAAGGACAATTTTATTATATGTATATGTATTTTTGATATTGATTAAGATATTGTGATTGTGTAGTTCACTTAAAAATGTAATGTCTATAGGTTGTTAATGGATAATTATCAATAATAGTCAAGTTTGTAGTCATGTTAGTTAGATTTTCTAGATATACATACATATATTTCAAATAGACATTCATCATATCTTTCAAAGGCTAGAAAATATGGTATTTTAAATGTTTTAATAACTTGGGGTTTTTCATGACAATGAGACACTCTGCTCCTGGCAGCACCAATCTACTTCAAGAAGAAGATGGGCATCAAAGAGAATCCTTATGGAGTTTGATAGCCATTTGGGCAAAAAACTGCTCTTGCCTGGACTATTTTATAAACTGGACACAAAAAACCCGCAGAGAGAGGACTGCTAAACTTGCCTAAAAGTGAGATGATCTTTCGGGGTTCCTGATTCATAAAAGAGTCTGCGAGACATTCTGCAGAACACAGCAAATAGTGACTAAACTGCCTTTAAATTTCCTGCTTCATGGAAACGTCTCTGGATACTATGGACCTTTAGGCCTAAGATGGATGCCCCAACGGTACAGAGGAACTTTGGGTGACTGTCCAGGCATTGAGATGTCTCTGTCATTTCTAGAGTTTAGAAGTTGCTTACTTTTTGTTTGCTTAGGTAATATTGTATTCTTCTGGAGTCTTTGATGGAGTTAAATAATAGATAGATAGTTATAGTTATAGTTTTCCTTAGTTATGATAAAGATAAAATAGATGTAAATATTGTAATTTTTACTTGATAACTGTTTTGTTATATGTAATTTTGCTATGTTAAAGTTAAAGCCTTCCTTTTTTTTTGTTTAAACAGAAAAAAGGGAAATGATGGAGGAAGGTCATTTGTCAATAAACAAACTGCCTTGGCCCATTTGATAGGCTACCCCTTAGGTGGGTGGAGTAGACAGAATAGAATGCTGGGAGAAAGAGGAAGTGAGCTCAGATGCAAGGCAGCTCCTCTCAGAGACAGACGCCATGCTCTCCTCTCCAGAGCAGACGCGATAAAACTCCAACCCAGGATGGACGTAGGCTAGAATCTTCCCGGTAAGCGCACCTGGGGTGCTACATACATGAACAGAAATGGGCCAAGCAATGTTTAAAAGAATAGAGTTTGTGTGTCGTTATTTTGGGGCATAAGCTAGCCAGGCAACCATGAGCCCGGCTGTGGGAAGAGGCCCGCAGCTCCCTACTACAAGCGCCAGGCTTTCCTTTGCTTGGAAACACTGTGCTGGGAACACTCTCTCTCCATCCACTCTTTGATCTGCTTGGGCAGATTGACTCTGGGCTCCTGAAGGAAAGGAACCAACTGCATTTGGTTGTGTAAACAAGATTCAAACCCAGCCTCCCAAGCTCTATGAACCAGTACTTTGTTCTGTCTTTTTTATTACTCTCAGGACCTCAAAGGAAAATCTAAACTCACTATAAGCCTTCAAGGAGCCTCAACAGTAGGGCAGGCAGAAATCCCCAATAAACTTCAGCTATGTGACAGATGAAATCTTCAGGGACCCTTGACCCTGCCAGCCTCAGTCCTCTCCAGGTTCCTAGCAGACTGAACTCAGAGTTGTTTCTTGTTGGCTGGCTTCTCTGCCTCAGGCGGCCTGAAGCTCTCTGCCCCTTCATTCTTCTTCCCCAGGGCTCCTCCCACAAAGGCATCTGCGAGCATTTATTTTGTAGCACGTACTCATCAAACAATTGTATAACCAAGATTTACGTCTGTGTTTTACCCAAGTGAAAACTGAATGTAAAACGATTGTGTACGTTTTCCAGCAGGTGATGAGCAAAACCAGGTTTGTTGTGAACAAATTTTGCACCAGTTATCTCAAAAAAAAAATTTTTAATTAGCAAGTATTGGGGCTCATGCCACGGACCGGCTCAGGGGAGCCACTCAGACCGTGGGAGAAACAGGGTCCTGGTAACAGGAAGGCACAAGTTCAGCGAATGACAGACAGACACAACACACAAGAGAGTGGTTGGAATCTGCTGCGATTTTACTGAATTCATGTTTTCATTATATAGTATTCAAACAAAGAACAAATCAGAAGGTCATGTGTCATTGGTTGGCACAGTATGAAAGCTTCTTTTAGTAACATCAGCAATATTTAAGAAAAGTACATTATCAGGAACAGGTGTTAGACATAAAGATCCTTAGAAGAGGAACTCTTGTCCTTGGGAATGTAAACCTCAGGCAAGTGGATTCATCTTATGAATAGAAAGTTTCTGTCTCATTATCACTATCATGGCCCTTCCTCTTCCTAACCCTTTATTTCATCTAGTGGCCACATATGCCTAATCAGTTCTCTGCACCTGTTGAAATATACTTTTTAGTACCTTCTTATGCAGCAGACACCATGGGGGTTGGGATCTAGCAAACCTATCCATAAAGTTCAAAGTATAATATAACAGTCTTTGTTCATCAACATTAACCCATCTATTCCCTTGCTCATCATACACCCTGTGTTGACAAAGGTTCTGCTGTAGTCTTATACATTCCCATACTGTGCTTCCTTATCCCAGAGCTGTTCCTGAAGAGAATGATCCTTGTCTTGTATATATAAAGACTATCATTATTATGAAAGAATTTGTGCAAAGCTCATATTCCATATAGCCAGCTACTCGAGAAACCTGTCTATGCCTCAGCGGTGGCTAATACCAGGCTGTCTGCCATTGACCTCCAGGAAGCCTGGTCCCATAGGACACGTAGCTCCCGTCTGGCATAATGACATATGTCATGTCACACAGACGACACTGGAGTTGGTGTGGCAGGCTCAGAGCTAGTAAGATGGTTCAGAGGGTCAAGGCACTTGCTGCTAAGCTTGGCAACCTAGTTCAATCTGTGGCACCCGCATAGTGGAAAGATAGGACTGGCTTTTTAAAAAGTTAATTTAACATGTGTAGGTGTTATTCTGTATGTGTGTCTGTGCATCACATGTGTGCCTGTCATTATAGAAGACAGAAAGGTGTCCCTGGAACTTGTGAGCCACCACACAAGTACTGGGAATCCAACCCAGGTCCTCTGGAAGAGTAGCCAGTGCTCTTTACCACCGAGCCATCTCTCCAGCTCTGAGAACTGATTTATTCTGTCCCAGGATACCCTGAACCCATCCCATCCACACCTCTATTCTTTTCTGGGGCCGGAGAATTGTTTGAGCCTCGTCAACCCGGCCCTTGGAGAGCCATGCACTGGTCTGTGGCTCCCCAGCTGTGATATTCCCCCCCCCCCCACTCACATTTGCACATGTTCTTCTGCGGCCAATCTGCCAGCTTTCAGTTCATTTCAGGGAACCTCTGGAGGACAGAGGACAGCCTTTTCTTTGGCCACTATGGCCGTTACAAACAAAGGAAAAGCCCCACATCCAAGCATGCAGTTTGATTCTTTTAGCAAATGTTCGGCCACCACCACTATTGACAACACCATAAGTCCCTCATCAGAGCCTCCTGGTGCCCCTTCCATGGGCAACCCCTTTTCCAGACCAGTGACGAGCTTTCTTATTAGCACAGGAAGTTCATAAAGTGTGTTGTTTTGTCTTCTATGTTTGACTTTTTCTGTCAGCTTAATGTCTTTGACATTTATCTCTAATGGTATATGTGTTAATATTCATTGCTAAGCAGTGGTCCATGCTATGACAGACTTCAGTCATTCATCTTTCCTTGCATTTGTGGCTGTCGGGTTGCTTGCAGTTTGGGGCCAGTCTGAATAATTCGATCATAAATATTCATGTACTTATCTTTGTGCTATTTTTCTTGAATAAATACCAAAGGATGGAACTGCAGGTCAATTGCAAGGTCACCTGTTGCGCCCGTGTCTACCTTTACAAGAAGCTGCTGTGTTGCTTTAGTAGCTGCTTATTTCTATTTGCTCAATATTTTCATCTTTCATTTCTTTTTTTTATCTGATTGCATTGGCTAGGACATTCAGTACAATGCTCACTAAGCATGTTCTTGATTTTAGATAAATGTCATTGGCAGGGCTGGGGATGCAGCTTGGTGGTAGAGGCAAGCTTGGCATGTGCCAGGCTCTGGTTTCCTGGCACCATGGGGTGGGGTGTACAGCTTCTTTACAGATGTTTGAAAACATATACATTTATAGCCTGAAAAAGGCTCTCTCCTTTTCTCCTTCCTTCTTTCCACTTCACACATTTCAATTTTATTTTCACAATTTTACTTTTGAGAAAACACCTGGCTATACTGCCCAGGCTCACCTCTGACGTCTGGGCTCAAGTGATCCCCAAGAGAGCTTTCTCTCAGCGGGGCGGTGGTGGCTAACGCCTTTAATCCCAGTACTCAGGAGGCAGAAGCAGGCGGATCTCTGGGAGTTCGAGGCCAGCCTGGTCTACAAGAGCTAGTTCCAGGACAGGAACCAAAGCTACAGAGAAACCCTGTCTCGAAAAACAAAAAAACAAAAAAAAAAGAAAGAAAAAGAGAGAGAGCTTTCTCTCTCTCCCCCCTCCTGATCACCTCCTGCCGACTTTGAGTCGGCAGCAGTGGGGCTACTGAAACGCGCTGAACTGTGTCTAGTTCATCACAGCAGCCAAAAGCTGTCTACCACATCTAGAACCTGGACTATCCTGTTGGGTGTATCATTTACTCTTGGATTCATCCTGTCATTGTTAGGCAGGATTCAGTCACACACCCCCAACCCTAACCGCCCCCCATGAACATTTCTGTGTTGAGGACCAAACTTTCCACACCTGCGCTTTTCTGGGACACTTTAGATTCAAGCTACAATGCTCATCATAACTGAGTCTTCCCTTCAGGCCCCCATGGATCAGGTAAGAGAATGCTCTCCCATAATTTACATAAATTCAGAGTTCAGTGAATGCGGTCCTTAGCAGATCCATTTCTTCCTTTCTAAGTGAAGAACACAGGCAGCACCCATGACTGCCCTGTTCGCTCTTGATTTGGCTCTGAGGAAGTCAACCAAGGACCTAGTCCCTCCCTTTCAACTCCTGGAGCCTTGCAAGTGGCTGTCTAGTGTTTAAATGAAATGGAATGAAGCCAGCAAGGAACTTGACCAGGGCAGTGAGGTGGCTCAACAGGTCAAAGGGGCCTGCTGTCAACCTAAGTTCAATGGCCAGAACGCACTTAGTGGAAAGAGAGAACCCGCTAGTTCCACTCCGCGTCCTCCCTCACAAAAGGTATTGACTTCTGGGAAGAGAAAGATAAGAAAGTCAGACAAACTGGCAGAAAATCCAGCATGACAGAGTGCTTACTGGTCACTGGATTCGGTCCAGGTAGGAAAGGTCAGCTGGGGAAGCATAACTCCCCAGGGCATGTCCACGCTGCGATCATAATTGTATCCTCAACACCTAATGAGCATTTCAGTCAATGAGGGGGTAAAATTTAACAACAGGAAAACAAAAGAAAACCCAAATGAGACTGAAGTAATAAACACCTTGAAAACCACCCCTGGGGCTGGGGAAGTGGCTAAGCAGGTAAAGGTGGTTCCCACCTTGTCTAGCAACCAACTTGAGAGTTTCACAACGAATTTCACACCCTAACCCTGACCCTAAAAACTGACTCCTGGAAGTTGCCCTCTGACCTCCACGTGTGCAAACACAATAAATAACTAAATAAATAAGTCTAATCTTTAAAAAAAAAAAAAGAGTGAAAAAGTCAATTATTGTAAAATAGTGGGTGTACCTGGATCGTCCCCTGGGTCCCCACAGCAGCTCCGCGAGCCATGAGCCAGTGTGAGGGAAAGGGAGGCAGTAGGGATGAGTTTAATCCCAGGGAACAGTGTTGGGAGGTATGGCCTTCAGAAAGCATTTCAGCCTCAGGAATGGGATTGTGTGCCCCTCCTTGTCCTCTTCCTTCTGTCATGTGAGGGAGAAGTTCCTGACCTCCAGAGGAAGCCACCATCTTGGAAGCTGACAGCTGCCCTCTCCAGAGGCCTGTGCCCTGATCTCAGACTTCCCAACAAAGAAACTTCTGTTCTTCAGAAATCACTGGCTTGTGCATCCTGTTACAGCATCCCGGAACAAACACATGGCCCAATAGAACAAGATTTAAACTGTTAGATCTGAGAATAGCGAGGAGAAAAACCAGTTCCACAGTTATCAGATTAAATCAAGTTTTATTTAATACTGGCCAGGAAGGTGGACACCGGCCAGGTTCACACAGGAGTTCTCAGAAAATGACCCCAGTTTAGGTCAGTCAAGTGCTCATAAAGGCAAACCCTCACGAGTCTATGGCACTTCCCACCTTCGTCCAATAAGGGCCACGCATACAAACCCGGAGTACTTCTTGCCTGCCTGTGCTCAGGCACATCTGCCACAGCTGGATCAACCAGACTGTTTAGGGAAGCAGAACCTTGTGGCTTGTTATGTGAACAACAGACTCCCGCAGCTCCAGAAGTGCCTTTCCGTTTGCGAGGGGGGGTGGGGGGGTGGGGGGCTTGTGGCTTAGCTTTAACCCTGACAGAACCCCAACTCCCTTGGCCAGCTCTGTCTTGATCATGTGGGTTGTCAGGGAAGACTCGGGTTAGAGTCAACTGCGTCTCGTGTGAAGGTTTTTACAGGCATCGACTGATCGTGTTAGAAGACAGAGCCCAGCGAGATCCTGCAGAAGGCAGCGGCCTGAGGTTTGTCTGGCAGGGCAGAGCAGTTCCGTTCCCATCCATGTGTCTGTGTCCCATCCTATCCCCCCCATCCCTACCCCCAGCCCCACCCCACCCCCATCCCGCCGCTGATACTTTTGATGCAGTTACATTCTCCTGTGTGAAATGAAGTTCCCAGAAGACAGGCCTCACCTGTGCTAAAAATGGTCGTGATGACGGAGGGTTGGATGTTGCCGAGATTGTCCCACATGGTGATAACCTGTCTACGTGGTGTTTCCACGAAAGTACTTGAAAAATACCTTGATTTACGGCTTTCATTCTCTAATTGTAAAAGCCTCATGAAACTGTTTGTGCCATATTGAAATGTGGCACGGCCACTCAGCTGTGCAGTCCCATAGCAAGACATCCCTTCTCTCCATGCACCTGGGCTATTTAGTCTCTCACACAGCTCTAGGAGTTTATTTTGGACAGCCTTAAAGCCAGTTTCCCCAGGACGCAGCACCGAGTCTGTGGTCTCAGTGGTCCAGCACTGGTCTGGTCCTTTGTGATAATAACTGACATCCACCCTTGTACTTTAAGACTGAGTCTTCCTCTCCTAACATGTACTTAGCTCTTGCTAAAAGCATCTGCATCTAGGTCACCAGCACCTCCTATCCCTTGGTATCTAAGGGCCTCAGTTGCCCTCCAGGAAAGAAGAGATGTGTTGGCACACATCCAAGGCTTCTCCTGTGCCAGTCACTGGGCCAGGCCCTGGGCCATGTCCTTTTATCTCTCCAGCAGTTGGGAAAGGTTGATGCAATCTCCCACTATTCAGGTGAAAGTTCACGCGGTCCTTTGGTTCAGAGACAAGGACATTTCTTAAGGTCATCTGGCTGGAAGAGGACAGGTTTGAAGCCTGCTCCGTCCAGCCTGAGAGCTTTGGTAGCTCCATGCCCCCAAAGAGTCCCAGTCCACAACTAAGCCTGGGACAGCTTTTAGTTACCCTTCCTGTCACTATGTCAGCCCTCCTTCATCCCTTTCTCCCTTCTTCCCTTCCTTCCCTTCCTCCTCCCTCCTTCCCTTCCTCTTCTTTTTCCTCTTTCCCCCTTTTCCTGCACTCACTCTAGGGTCTCATATAGCCCAGGTCTTAAACTAATAATACAGCCAAGGATGACCTAGAACTCCTGATCCCCCTGCCTCCACGTCACAAGTACAGGATTTCAGGCATGTGCCATGATCAACTGTCAGGGTTCTGGGGATGGAGCCCAGGACTTTGTGGATGGCAGCCAAGCACTCTGTCAGCTGAGTTATAAACCCAGCCCTATTCTTTCTTTGATGCTGGGGACTAAACACAGGGCCTTCAACGTGCAAAATCCACTAAGCCCAGAGTCCCAGCCCTGCTGAAGGACTTCCCCAGAGGTGCTCACCATCGTCAGTGCCAGGGCCCCGCCATCTCCCATGACTGTGCCCTCACTTCCACACCATGATGCCAGCCTGCCTCTGGAGAGTGGGGGGGCGGGAGTCACACTTGAGCTTAAAGGCATCCTAGCCACTGCATAGCTCACACTGTGACCTGGTCCTCATCTCTCCGAGTCTCTATTTTCTCCCCCCTACAAAGCGCAGTGATGCAAATCTACCCCTTAGGAACCTCCACAGAAAAGCTCCTTTCTCTGCCTGGGTGTCTGGACGCATTGTTTAAATCTCTTTGTTTTAAAGCTGAGTTTAAAAGCAACCAAACCGAGACGGCACTTGCAGCGGCTGCCGCAGATGCTGCTGCTGGGGGAATCTGCATTGCACCCAAGATGCGATGTAACAATGTCGCTGGGCACTTATGGAAAACGCAGCCGTTAGACAACAAAGCCTCAGGAAATCAGGGCTGCACTTGGAGGCATCTCCAACAATGCCTCCTTTTGGGAGGGGCCCGGAGACCACCGCTGACAACTTCCTTCAGGCCTCATCAATGTTTTTCGTTGTTTAAAGACACACATTAATTTAGAGTCTCCTCCCATTCTCTTCGTAAATTACAGCATTCAGAAGAAGTGGCAGCTGCTGTAATTAAGACACAGTTAATTGCCCGTCTCCTTAATTGCAATGATAGGATTTTGACAGTTTGGTAAATAAGAATTGTTTGGTTTCCTCTGGCAACCTCAGCCTCAGCAGGCTCGCTCCTGCCAGTGCAGTCACCCAGTTCTGGGACAAAGGGTGCGGTTCGACCCAAGAGAATAGGAGGGTTAGCTAGCAAGTTGCTATACCTCTAGTCTTCTCTCTGGGCCAGAACCTACCCAGAACTGCCTCTTCCACTGGAGGGGTCTCCACATGAGCCTATTCACTGGAAAGCATAGGAGCATGAAGCTTCCACTGTACAGCAACCATCTTCTTCGCTAGAGGAAGCCAGAAAACACCCAAAGTCAGGGAGAAAAGCCAGCAACTCAGCCCAGCATTTCCCACCCACAGCCTGTCTTGAAGGATGTTCCATGGAGGCAGAGGGACTTTGGGGTCACAGAAAAGTATGTTTAGAGCTGTATTAGTTAGCGTTTGGTTGCTATGATAAAATGTCTGACATAATCAACTTACCATGGGAAAAGATCGTCTTGGCTAGCAGTGTGAAGGTTTCCACCTACGGTCAGTTGGCCTGTTGCCATGGGACCCGTAGCGAGATAGCACATCATGTCAAGATGGTATAGGCATGGAAGCTTTCACCTCGGGGCCAAGATGTGAAACAGAAGATGAGATCAGAGTTCCACTGTGCCCCTTACAGGTACACTGCCAACCACCTAGGGCCTCCTAATCGACCCCAATTCCTAAAGATCCATTACTTCCTAGAACAGTAAGCTGGGACCTAGTTCTCAGCGCAAGGGCCTTGGATGGCACTTATCAGCCCTTTACCTTGACTGACGGTGTAAGAGCAAACCAGGGACTGTATGTGTGCAGAGTTCAGCTGCTTCCATAACAAATAGCATGGTAGGAAGAAGTTACATTGTATTTCCTTTTGTGTGAGGAGTATGTGTGTGAAAGTGTCTGTTTGCACACGTGTGCACACGTGTAAGTGTGGAGGTCAGAGGACAACTTGCAGGAGTTGGTTCTCTCCTTCTACCATGTGGATTCCAAGGATCAGACTCAGACCACCAGACTTGGTAGCAAGTGTCTTAACCCTCTAAGACATCTTGCTAGCTCCAAAATTGGAATTTTAGGATGATAATAATAATAATATAACCATGTCATGCTTGTTAATAACTGTTCAATAAATGCAAGCAACCTTGTTCCACATTTTACATACATTTCTTGGTATTGCTTTAATTCATTTTTCTCTATTTTCATAGACTTAATTTTATGGGAACCATGAACCACATCACAGACTCCCATTTCAGGCGTTTGTAAAGTTTTGCCACTTTCCAGTCAGAGCGTATGAAGAAGCTGGGGAAGGAGTGAGCATCACAAACACTGGACCCAATTCTGGGGGCTTCCTAGAGCCTGGGCAAGTATTCACACTCACTGCCTCCCTGAAGAGTATGGGGGTGGGGGCTGGTGAGGGGCATAGCAACAACCTTGATAGTAATAAGGACATCTCCGGTTGTATTGTGACAGCCGTGCTATTAGTTAGTCCCACTTCCCAGTGTTGTGCCCAGTCCGTTGGTACCCCAAAAGACCACCAGGGAGGCCAACTCACTGAAATGCAAAAGCAAGGTTTATTACTGTGCATGAGCACAAACCGGTAGGGACCTCATCAGCGCAGCAGCAGGAGGAGATATTCAACCCTTCTAGAGAGCATTGTTAGCAGGGTTTGGGGTGACAGGTTGAATCCTGATTGGCTCGTTCCTAGGGATTTTCCACAAAATTTCATTTCAAACCTCACCCTCACCTGTGGCTTGTCAAATTTTCTTATCGGCTGACCTTCGGGTGGGGACATTCTGCGGTTATCTGTACTTCCCCCATGGCTACCCTGTTACTTTTGCCCCTAGCCATTTCTGAGGACTGGAATGTTTTACGGAAAATAGCTTACACAAGACACAAGATGGGGCTGGAGAGATGGCTCAGAGGTTAAGAGCATTGCTTGCTCTTCCAGAGGTCCTGAGTTCAATTCCCAGCAACCACATGGTGGCTCACAACCATCTGTAATGGGGTCTGGTGCCCTCTTCTGGCCTACAGACATACACACAGGCAGAATATTGTATACATAATAAATAAATAAATATTAAAAAAAAAAAAGACACAAGATGGAGGCGGAGGACAAAATGGAGGCACTTTGGTTCACCCAGAGTGCACACGGAACTGATAGACTGTAAAAGGTGATAGTGACAGTGACGGCGTTTTCATCCGTTTCATTCCTAAGTAGAAAACAAGGCGCAATGAGTGAAGGTAGGTAAGCAGGAAAGTCCTCAAAAGTGGGTTTACCCCAAGGTCGGCAGCCTCATCCTGCCCAGCACCCACGTGGTTTTGTCTCCACATAGGCAAGATGGAAGCGTGAGTGCAGAGGGAGGCAGTCGCCAAGGAGACGGATGTCCTTAAACATACTGTGTTACTATTCGGTAAGGCGGGCACCATCACACCGTCGCAGCACCACCTGAACCCCGGGTTTTCTCTCTGTGGTCCTCCCCACACAAAGTCTGACGCCCCTGACCGAAGGCACAAAACAACACTTGGTTGCGGCAGACAGGGGGAGCAGTTGCAGTGAGACCTGGAGACGTATCTCTCTAAGCCCCTCTGGTCCTTAGAATTTCTATTGAGAAACCAACCGCTACTGTGAGGGCTTGCCTTCATTTGAACTTGTAGTTTTCAATATTATTTCTTCTCTCTTTTTATTCCGTGTTTGAACTATAATGTGGCATGTGCAAGTTCTCCTTTGTTGTTGTTTTCTTTATTCGGGGAGCTGTTTCTTTGTTTGAGATGGTTTCATTACAAAGGACCGCTAACCTGGAACTTGTTATGTAGATCAGGCTGGACTTGAACACACAGATGTACCTGCCTCTGCCTTCCCAGGGGTGAGATCAAAAGCGTGCAGCTTAACACCCTGCCTGTGCAGAAGTTATTTTTTTTAATATTTATTTATTTATTATGTATACAATATTCTTTCTGCATGTATGCCTGCAGGCCAGAAGAGGGCACCAGATCTCATTACAGATGGTTGTGAGCCACCATGTGGTTGCTGGGAATTGAACTCAGGACCTTTGGAAGAGCAGGCAATGCTCTTAACCGCTGAGCCATCTCTCCAGCCCCTGTGCAGAATTTATTTTCTGGTCCTGTCTATTTGGTGTTCTGTGTACTTCTTACGTCTAGGTGGACATCTCTTTCCCTAGATTTGAGAAATTTTTTCTATGGTTTTATTAAAAATATTTTCTATTCAGAGAAACCCTGTCTCGAAGAACCAAAAAAAAAATATTTTCTATGTCTTTGTCATGAAATTATTCCTTCTTCTTTAAAGTTATATTCATAATTTTTTCTGTTATGGCTTCCCAAAGATCTTCCCACTCCATTCACACATTTTTTTAAATTATCATTTATCTCGACGAAATGATCCAATTCCTCTATCTTTTCTTCAAGTCCTAATAGTATATTCTGGTGTTTTGTTTTGTTTTTGTTGTTGTTGTTTGTTTTGTTTTGTTTTTTGCCTTTTCGAGACAGGGTTTCTCTGTAGCTTTGGAGCCTGTCCTGGAACTAGCTCTTGTAGACCAGGCTGGTCTCGAACTCCCAGAGATCCGCCTGCCTCTGCCTCCCGAGTGCTGAGATTAAAGGCGTGCGCCACCACCGCCCGGCCTAATAGTATATTCTGCACATGATCCATTCCACTGGTGAAGCTTTCCTCTAAGCTTTTTATTGGGCTTATTAAAATTTTCACTTCCATCATCATTTCAGTTTGTTGGGTGTTTTTGTTTTCAGTGTTTCTATCTCCTTATTGAATTCTATTTTCACATCCCAAATAAACTTTCTAATTTCATTCAGCTGTTCATATTCTCTTGGAATTTATTCAAGAATTTTTTCTAGTCTTTATTATCTGAGCATACTTATAATTGTATTATAAATTTGGATGTCCTTTGCAGAGAGGGAGTGATGTCCTGAGCAAATGCATATTGTCGTCATGTCAAAGACCAGGACCTCAGACTCATGGGAAATCAGCAAAGCTTCCATGTGGGTCAGGCTCCACATTGGCCAAGCCTTCCTCTGGTCCAAGTGCAAATGGTAGAAGTGTTTGCGGGTAGGTACAAGTATTAACAAGTGATTGACCTGTGTGTGCAAGAGCTAGCAACCACTGCTTCCTCCTCTAGCCTATGGAGACCTACTGATGAACTAGTTACACCTAACCCCAGCCCCACCCCGTACTGAAGTTCCCAGTTCTTACACAGTTGGCACCACTCCCTCAGAGTGTGTACAGCCCACCTGACCCCCACTTTTCTGTACATCTGTCTATGTGTCTGCCCTTTCTTCATTCCCTTGCTGCCCCAGTCAGGTTTCCAGACCCAAGCCCTGTGGGACACAATGTTTATTTTTTTATGAGTGCCTCACCTGCATCTATGCCCATCACTTCGTGCCTGCAGTTCAAGAAGAGGCCAGAAGATGACACCAGATTCCCTGAAACTGGAGTTACAGAGTTACAGACAGTTGTAAGCTGCATGTGGGTGATGGGAACCCCAGTCCTCTGTAAGACGTAAGTGCTTTAAACGGCTGAGCCCGCTCTCCAGCCCCTATGCTTGTTCTTGTTTCTCTGTCTACTTTCATTTCAGGGGCTCTCACTGGGGTTACACAGGAGTGATTGTTTTTGGAGAAGACACCTTGTCTTGATTTTTCTTTTTATTGGTGTATTTGTGCTAGGATCTGACCTTTAGCATTAACTGGCTGATTCCGGGCGCTACTGTTGAGAATGCAGGTCACCTTTCTTCCTTCAGCAGAAGTGTTTGCAGAGTTCAGAGACTAGTCTGTAGTGGAGTTAAAGTGACATTTTCCTCTTTCACCTTGGTGGTTCAGGATATCAGCAGACCTCCCCTGAGAGTTGAGTCTGGTCGCTACCCAGCAGTGAGCCACCCTGAAAATAGCACAGCAGTTGATAACATGAAGATCATTCTCTCATTGTTTTAGAGAACTCCTTGGTTCACAAAACAAAACAAGCAGAAATGAAAGTGGAAGAGAGGCTGATGAGGGAGGGGGGCTGATGGGGAGGGAGGCTGATGGGGAGGGAGGCTAGTGGGAGAGAGAAGCTGGTGGGGGAGGGAGGCTGATGAGAGAGAGAGAGAGAGAGAGAGAGAGAGAGAGAAGCTGATGGGGGAGGGAGACTGATGGGGAGGGAGGCTGGTGGGAGAGAGAAGCTGGTGGGGGGGAGGCTGATGGGGGAAGGAAAGGTTAAGAGGGCTGAGGGTGTAAGTGCTCAGAATGCACCACATACATGTATGGTATGAATGAAACTGTCAGATGAAAAAAGGGGGTGAGGAGACATAGTTCAGTGTACAGCACACACTTGGCATGTGAGAGGCACTGGATTGGACCTCCAGAATGGACACATTATGCAATGGGGCAAAATGCATTCTTCCGGCTTTTCAGTGTTGGATATTTTCTCATCACTCTGACAAATGCCTGGTATGAACAACTAAGGGATGGTTTATTTTGGCTCATGGTTTGAGGAGATACAGTCCATCACAGCAAGAAGGCTTGGTGGCAGGAGCGCCAGGCCACTGGGCGCATTCCTGTCAATGGTCAGGAAGCAGAGAGAGATAGATGCTACACACAGCTGGTTTTCTCCACTTTGCACTTTGATTCTGCCTGGGATCCTATCCTGTGCTGGTGGCAGTCACATTCAGGGTGGTTTTCCCGTCTCCGTTAAAGCTCTCTGGGAACACCCCAACAAACACGCCCAAGGGTGTGTCTCCTAGGAGATTCCAAATTCAGCCAGATTGGCAAGGAGGATTAGCATCAAAGCAATTGTCACTTTCCTCTTTCAGATTTTCAAGTTTAGAAGTCTCATCTTTAATGAGTCTCCCCCAGCACGTGCTGGTGACCAGCTAGCTAGAGACATCTTCCTTCATTAATGCATCCTGTGGTGATCGGAGAGCTCAGAGACTGTTCTCCTTTGCACAGAACCCCTAAACATCCCCTTAAGCTGGCAGGATGGCTCAGTGGACAAAGGCGCTTGCCACCAAGTTCGGAGACCTGAGTTTGATCCCTGGGACCACGTAAAAGTGAAAGGGAAGCATGGACTCCTGCCAGCTGTCCTCTGACCTCCACATACAAGCTGCATGCCCCTCCCCAACTAAATAAATGGGGGAGGGGTGTCTTAAAAACAACACGTGTTTTCACAATTCAGGTAATATAAGAAAATGGAGGAACAGTGAAGTAAGTACAGTCTTCAACCCAGAGAGACTAGTAGGCATATTCACGATCATTAATTGAATCAAGGCTACTATTGGGGGAGTGCATAGTGTCTTGGTTCCTAGTCAGTCAGAATTCACTCTAGGATGGAGCAGCTGTGCTGAGATTCCCTCCCCTGCCATCTGCAAACACCCTTTCTTTTCACCAACTTTGAAAGTGCAGCCAGCCGGCCATGGCTGGTTGCCTGTCCCTCCTCAGGCCTCCTCTCTCACTTCTCCACGTACCTCATCTAAAGGTGACATCAAAACGGAGGAGCCTCTAGTCCCAGGTGGAGGGACGCAGTGCAGGAAAACGTGACGCAGCCCCACCCACCTTTAGTAGAGCGCGTGCTGATCTTCTGATCTGGCTAAGGTGTAGTTAGAGGTGTAAGACCTCATGTTCTGGCAGCCCATACCTCAGGCTTGTCAACAGAAGTTCAAGGTCATCCTCAGCTACGTCGTAGCCTCAAGACCAGCCTGAGATATAAGAGACCCTGTCTCAAATAATGAAAAATTATTAAAATAATGATATATTTGAGTTCAAATGCTAATTAAAACTGGATTTACAAGTCAAACTGATTTGGATTGACTTCCCTATCTTAGGATTTCTGGTTAAATGCCAGGTCCCACCTGACATATTCGTTGGTGCTTGGGGGGAAGAGATTAAGAAAGAAAAAGACAAGAGACAACAGACAGAGTCGGGAGGACATCCAGTAAATACTGAGATTTGCCTCATGTTCATTTCTCAGAGCCTTTATATTCCTCAATCCAAAAGGAAGGGGGAAAGGCAAAAGACTTTTTTACCAAGATACAAAGAACAAACAAAGTAATCACCTTCTTAATAGCCAAAACATCAAGTAACCACACCCTAGGTCAAACGTCAGCAGCCACACCTTTGGTCAAACTTCCTGTGATATAACCTTGAAGGAACAAGAACAGGTCTGAACTCTCTGACCTTCAGCCAAGGTGGACCGGATCCGCTTTTGTGGGTCCCCACAGTCAAGTTCTTCAGGTTCTGTAGTTCTTCTAAATGGAGATGCTTGGCTCTCTGGTCACGGCAGACACAGGGATGGTTAGATGTCAGGTAGCTTAGACATTGAGGGGTCTCCTCCCGAATGAGACTCAATGCCCCACTTCCACTCCCCTGGTCCAACACTTTGTTTTGTCCTTGTGTTTACATTTTGCATGGTTGTCTGCTTTCAACAAACAGTCACCATGCCGGGCGGTGGTGGCGCACGCCTTTAATCCCAGCACTCGGGAGGCAGAGGCAGGCGGATCTCTGTGAGTTTGAGGCCAGCCTGGTCTACAAGAGCTAGTTCCAGGACAGGAACCAAAAGCTACGGAGAAACCCTATCTCGAAAATAAATAAATAAATATGCAGTTACCAAGACTCTGGTATTAGATAGCGCTGTGGTGATGGGGGTTAAGCTCCCAGGGGTAGCGCAGCCTTGGCCCAGGCTTCCCCTACATGCCATCTGCAGCCTCACAGAAATATTTCACTTCCTACTTGCAAACTTTATTTGACTGAGAAGTGCTCTGTTTCCAGGCCAACCTATGGTAGACAATGCCAGTGTTTGTTTTGGTCTTAGAAATTTGCTATAGCTGGGTCTGAACGACCATTCTGTTCTCCAGTTGTGACTTGCTTTTCTGTGTAGTTGTGCTGTTATTGTGATGGTTTGTGGCTTGGTTTTGGGATCATATTTCTGAACAATTAAAGCTTCCTCGGATGGCTTTAGTAGCAGCAGGCTTCTGAAGCCTGACTGTCGTTTTAGACCAGGCAGTGCTGGGATCCTTTGTCCCTGTGCCAACCCTGCTTTCTCAGTTCCAACTTGCAAAGGACACACACAGCACCAGATCCTTGACCCTATGTTACCCTTGGAGCAATGTTTATAGAAAAGCGAGTCCAGTGATTTGATCGTCTGGGTCACTCACCTGCATGGTTTTCCCTTTGACCCCAATTCTTGTCCTTTCGTTTACTGCACAGCAAAGCTCTCTTTCTCTCAGCCTGAAAGGCGTTGCTTAGCAAACCTTCCCACCCCACAGGGCATCATAATCCCCTTTGAATGATGTAAAGGGATCAAATCTCACAGCTCTGCCATGGGCCTTCGCAGTACACCCAATACAGGGAGGTGACTAAAATACTTGCTGCCCTCAGAGAAGGAGTTCTCTGAAGAACAAGGAGGCCCCTGCTCACTGCTGCCCAAGCCGGTAATGCCAGCAAGGCTGTTACTTCCTGTGCCTCTCCCTCACTCAGTGGCTGTATTACTAAAGAGAGGGTTGCTTTTTCGTTTTTCATGAAACAGGGTTTCTCTGTGCAGCCCTAGCTCCTGAACTCATTCCATGGAGCAGGTTGACCTCAAACTCAGATATCTTCCTGTGGCGGCGCAAATGAATGTAGACAGATTATATAGATATATACAGCTTTAATAAGGAAATAAACTTACAGGACCACAGGTTCCCGCGGTGTACCGGAAAAGCGGAGCAAAAGAAAAAAGGGCTGCTGGGCTCACGCCCGGCAGATTTATCCGTAAACATTAGCCCGAGGCGAACACGCCCCCAATGGGTGGGGCTATGTCCCTACATCTTCCTGCCTCTGCTTCTCAAGTGCTGGGATTGAAGGCAAGCACCAACACTACTTGGTGCGAGTTTATATTTTAATAGGTGCTCACAACTTATAACTTAATGATGGAAATTCTTTGCAAAGCCAAGAATTCTGTCCCAAGCCCAGATTTTATGTATGTCTGTATGACTGTGTGTGAAAGATGCACATGAGTACAGGTGTCCGTCCAACAAGACCAGAAGAGGGTATCAGATCCCTTGGAGCTGAAGCTATGGGCAATTTTAGCTGCCTGAGTGCTAGGAATTGAACTCTGATTCTCTGCAAGAACAGCAGGCTCTTGTAACCCTAGAGCCGTCTCTGGCCCTGAAAATTCTTTTAGAATGGGAATAGTTCTCTAGTTGGGATGCTCTGAAGAATTGTTTTCTCAGTGTTTTAACGAACTGTCAAAGAAGTTTGGTCTACCTATATTTCACGAGATTTCCCTATGATCTAAGACTAAGGTTTTAAAGACTTAACCAGGTTATTAGGTGGCTCCAAGGACATGTTAATTGTTTCTTTCATTTATTCCAAAGCATGTTTCAGGTCCTTCTTAGATGGGAAACACTTTGCAAGACTGTGAGGTAAGAACCCAAAGACAGACACTACCACAGCAATATGGCCTCCAGGGTCTATGTGCTTACGTTTAGGTGGAAGAGGCAGGAAACGGTACAAAGTAGATGATTTGCTATTGTTTGAAGATACTATAGAGTTCATCCAAGATTAGTGTAAAGTTGCCATTTACAGAATATTGTTTTAAATGTCAACATGTATAAGTTAATACAGAAACCAGTAAGTCAAAGAGGGGAAAACTTAAAACCAAAATGCATTGTAGAATTTACCAAAGGCTCTGGTGGTCAAAATGGACCACTTTGACCAAGGTATCAGGCAGAAATGTCGGCCCTGAAACTTGGTTAGATTTAGACTGGAAGAAGAAGAAGAAGAAGAAGAAGAAGAAGAAGAAGAAGAAGAAGAAGAAGAAGAAGAAGAAGAAGAAGAAGAAGAAGAAGAAGAAGAAGAAGAAGAAGAAGAAGAAGAAGAAAGAAAGAAAGAAAGAAAGAAAGAAAGAAAGAAAGAAAGAAAGAAAGAAAGAAAGAAAGAAAGAAAAAGAAAGAAAGGATAACGTTCAGGCAAGATAAGTCCTGATGGGTAGGGATGGGGGTTAAGGGAGGTCAACCTTCCAGAAGTGTGGCAACTACTCTCCTAAGGGAAAAACAGAGAACTGTCAAAGCCATTCAAGTGCTGAAAAACCCTGTCAGACCATCCTTTCAGGACATGGAGACTCACAGGAAGCTGAGTGCTATACTAGCCGGCCGCCCCACCCAGCTGCAGTGCAACCCCACAATCCCTCGGGCTGAGCTGAGTGGGCCTAGCACCCTATGCTAGCTCTGTGCTGTCATGTGACTAAGATGTCTCAGATGGCCTGAACACAGAGGCAACTCTTCCAAGGCAAGGGGCTTTACAAAACACAAACAGAAAATCCACAGGTACTATTTACGTATGGCTAAAAACACCACTCCCTGACCGCTATGGTTTGGATGTAGTTGTCCACCGAAGGGTTCATGCGTTAGAAGGAATTGTGAAGGAGGTCACTAGGCATAAGAGGTCACCCCTGGACCTAAGGTAGTTCTCATGAGATTCCTTGTTTAAAAACCCTGACCCACTGAGTGCTCTGGTTTCCTGTCTCCTTGTGTGATTTCTTCCTCATCCATGTTCTCCAACTACGAGTCCTTCGTCAGAGTCCAGCTAATGCTGTTGCCACGCTCGAACAGCCACACATCTATGTTGGATACATAGACTTATTTTCCTTTTATAATCGGCTAGTCTCGGCCATGTTGTTACTGCAATGAAAACGCCATGCACTGACCATTTGAGATTTCTAGATGTTGGTGGACAAACACCAGCAACAACTTAAGGGCCCTGACTAGTATTCTGTTCCTGCATCTTCTCTGAACAGACTAATTGCTAATGTGCCATTTATTCATATATTGGTCACACTTACCAAATAATTGTCGCTTATTCTACATTGTATTAAGAGCACCCGGCATCTGACTTGATAATACTATTTTCTAAGGCAAGGTCTTGCTATTCCGCAATCTCTCTGCATCTATTTCCCAGA
This sequence comes from Chionomys nivalis, assembly GCF_950005125.1. NCBI lineage: Eukaryota > Metazoa > Chordata > Mammalia > Rodentia > Cricetidae > Chionomys > Chionomys nivalis. The sequence goes on along the minus strand of NC_080090.1, from coordinate 17,013,920 downwards.
CAACATTATTTTCTTAACTTTTGTGTATGTGATAGAAGTCAATGCTGGTTTAAAAAGATTTTTAAGCCAAGTCTTCAGAAATTCTGTCTCCATTAGGAAAAACTTCTCAGATGCCTGACATTGGAAAAAATGCCCAGGATTTCTGACACAGTCTTATCTACCCTACAGCCTTGGTTTTGGGGAAAAATAAAGTACAAAGCAGGAATAGAGTTGCAGGATGGGGAATAAATGTGGGTTCTATTTTAAATGGGATGATGAGAATAGAGGTGCAGCTTAGTGCCAGAGTATGGACTTAACTGAGCATGCACGAGTCCTGGCTAGCACTGAATGAATAAATGAGGTCATAGGTGGGCCTCACCAGGCAACCCCAAGGAACACTAAATATTAGAATTGAGATGACTGTGGCAATGTGACATGGGTAGCCCATGACATCCAAAGGAAAACCTAAGATTATTCGAGAGACTAGATGATGAAGTTTCAAATATACAAACAGACACATATGTGCATTTATGGGATATGAAAATAGGTATAATTATGGATGCTTTTAATATCATAGCATTATTTTTCTGAATATATTATGCTCCCAGTTTAAAAAGTGTTTTATGGTGTCTGAGTCAGCTACCCATTCTATAAGAAAGTTCCTGAGACAATCAACTTGTAAGAGTTATATTTTGGCTCCCTGTGAAGGAGAATGGCCTCCATAAGCTCATGCATTCGAATGCTTAGTCCCAAGTTGGTGGAAATGTCTAGGAAGGAGAAGGAGGTGTGGCCTTGTCGGGTGGGTGTGGCCTTGTTGGAGTGGGCGTGGTCTTGGTGGAATAGGTGTGACCTTGTTGGAGGCGTGTCACAAGGAGTGGGCTTTGTGGACCAAAAAGCCCGCACCAGGCCCAGTCTCAGGCTCTCTCCCTGCCTGCAACTTGAGGACCATGTGAGCTCCAGACTACTGCTCTAGCCTGTCTGTTCTCATGCTTCCTGTCATGATTGGTCATAGACTAACCCTCTCAAACTGTAAGCAAGCCCCTGATTAAATGATTTCCGTTTTTAAGAGTTGCCTTGGTTACCTGGGTGGTGGTGTTACACGCCTTTAATCCCAGCACCCGGGAGGCAGAGGCAGGTGGATCTCTGTGAGTTCAAGGCCAGCCTGGTCTACAAGAGCTAGTTCTCAGACACGCACCAAAAGCTACAGAGAAACCTTGTCTCGGAAAAGAAAAGAGTTGCCTTGGTCATGGTGTCTCCTCACAGCAATAGAACAGTGACTAAGACAGTCACAGGTGTAAAGGTTTTAATCTGCCACAGACTGGTCTCATTGCTTGGAGCCTTTGGAGGCAGGTGGTGGAAATGGCAGCTGTGCACTGAGCCTGGAGAGAGGGCTCAGTGGGTAGCGGGGTGCTGTCTTGTAGAGAACCCATACTCAGTCTCCAGCACCCACCTCTAACTAAGTTCTAAGGGATCTGTCACCCTCTCCTGGCCTCCACAGATACCCATGAACACGAGGGACACACATACATGCACACATTAAAAGTAGATCTGTAGCTTTGTAGTGGCTAGGGATAGAGAGATGAAAACATGGCCACAATATCAAGATTCCCTTCCTACGCCCCCAGTGACTGGAAGACTTTAATATATTGTTCCAAAACTGCTTATTTGGGTAGCCTGCTCAAAGCAAGACAGCCCATGACAGCTTTCTTTCCCATAATGCTGATTCATAGTTTCTAGGCACTAAGCCTTGGCTCATAAGGGAAGAGGGCGATGTGCTAAGCTGCCTTCCTCCCCAGCAGATCACGTGGATAAGCAGAAAGCCCAACGCTTCAATTGTTGGAGTTTGATTTCTCAAGAGCTCAGTTGCACTTACCTAAATTTTCTTTTGCTCGTTCTTCCATTAAACAACAAAAACATAGCCGTGCTAAAGGTGAAAATGTCAATGGAACAGACACTTGCACATCTCTGTCTCTCAGTCACGTTCTCAGCGGCTGAGACATCCCTACAGCACGAGTGCCCAGCGCTGGGGGAGTGGATGGAGAAATAGTGTCATTCAGCCATCAAGATGCGCAGAATCAGATAACATACAGCAAAATGGATGGAACCAGACGGGGGAGGAAGTGAGCTAAGTCAGACACAGGAGGATGAGAACGAATGTGCCCTCTTAAAGAACCAAAGTTGGCCTGACAGTAGAACAGAGATTGGGGAAGGTGAGCGAGTGTGGAAAAGATGGGGTTTAGATTTGATCAGCACACACTGTATTCATGTATGGAAAAGGCACATTGAACCTCATTAATATGTACAGTTAGCATACATTAGTTAAAAAGTTTAAAGTAGGTCTCTTGTGGGAAAAGATACTATGTAATAAACAGGCTACTCGGGATGTATCACCAGCTGTTCTATTACGATATAATGCTATTGAGAAATTTCAAGCTGGTTTGAAAAACACACAGAGGGGCCGGGCGGTGGTGGCGCACGCCTTTAATCCCAGCACTCGGGAGGCAGAGGCAGGAGGATCTCTGTGAGTTGGAGACCAGCCTGGTCTACAAGAGCTAGTTCCAGGACAGGCTCCAAAACCACAGAGAAACCCTGTCTCGAAAAACCAAAAAAAAAAAAAAAAAAAAAAAAAAAAAAAAAAAAAAACTCACAGAGAGGTGAAATAGAGCTGGCGGGAGCCTGGGGGTGAGTTAAACTTGACTATAAAAGGAAAAGAGGAGGCTTCACATCCCTTTCTCCCCAACCCTCTCTTCCTGCTGATGGCTTCTCTTTCCTCCTGGTTCCTTTTGCATAGCCCCAGCTTTGTTTTGGCCAAGGTCTCTCGTTGCTCTGGCTTGCTTTGGTGTAACTCTATCATTAAGATGGATGGTTCTTGAGCCTGAGGATTCCAGCCCCAGCTCCCTTCTAACTTGCTCACATTACTTAACGTCTGAGCGCCTGTGTTCTCGTGAGGAAGACAGCCACCGTGCTTTGCAGACCTTCCTGGAGGATGCTGTTAGCTGCAGTGAGCTCCCTGGTACATATTACGCCGGCTCACAAACTCACATTTCTCCTTTCTCAAGCGTGCCTTTAAGCCACAGAGCATGCCCACACATTATGTGTCGCTGAACCCTACGGAGAGGTAATTTAATCAATATACGGAGCTGAGAAATAACTTGCCCAGGCCACAGGGGTCTCCAACTCCAACCAAGGTTTGCCTCCTACCTCAAGTTGCCATGTTCATGCAAATTAGACACTGCTCTCTTTATGTAGAGTGGACAGCCCATCCACGGCATGAGCCATCTACGAGGTACACGGTGGTACTCTAGCGACAGCAGACACTCTCCCACCTCAGTCTCCCACCTACTCAGTCCCATTATGGATTTGCTCACATGAATGCTTAAATGGACTGGTTTGCTTATGGCAAGCTGTGGTATCCAGTAAATAATCAAAGGCAATTAAAACTAAGGCAAGAAACAACACGGTTTAAGGCGAGTATGAAAACAGAAAAAGGCTCAATGCTGAGAAGGAAGAGCTTTAAAAGGAACACAGTCAGGTTTGGGGTGGGGCTGGAGGAAGCCTGGGGGATGACGCCAGGAGAACCAGGAAGCTATTTGCAGAATGACCTAGCTTGCTTGCTTCTCAGATGCTGTGGTAAGACACTGACCAAAAGCAGCTAGCAGGAGGAGAGGGTTTATTTAGCTTCCCAGCTCCAGTCCTTCATGGAGAAAAGTCAAGACAGGAATCTAGAGGCAGGAACTGAAGCAGAGACCATGGAAGCACCCTGCTTTCTGGCCTGCTCCCAAAGGCTCAGCTTCAGCCACCGTTGTTATACAGCCCAGGTCCATCTGCCTAGGGAGGGCCTGTCTTCTGGAAACAGTCTGCATCCAAACTGTAGCAATAGCTAATGCCTGGAAACTCTGTAACCTTGCAGTATGAAATTTCACTCCCTAACTCTTTTCAGATTCCCATCTATCATGACAGCCATCCGACTAAGAGAATTTGTAGAGCGTCACCCAACGGTTCCACCTAGGTAAGGCTCATCCGGAAACCACCAGGGTGAGGAAGGCAAGTGCCCAGGGGAAGAGAACCACCTGTCCTGCTTTCCAGCCACTGAGGGGCAGCTGCAGCCAGGGGGATCTAGTGACGTGTTCTTGAATGTAGAGAAAGTTGGGTTAGTTTTTTAAGACTTTAAAAGAAAAGTGTGTGTGTGTGTATGAGCATGTGTGTGTGTGTGAGCATGTGTGTATGTTTGTGTGAGCATGTGTGTGTGTTTTGTATATGCATATGCTCTCAAGTGCCCTTGGAGGCCAGAAGAGGACATTAGGTTCTGGAGCTGAACTTAAAGGTGGTTGTAAGCTGGATGCTGGGAACTGAACCAGGGTCCTCTGGAAAAACATCAAGGGGTCTTAACCACTCAACCAACCTTCAGTCCCAAGTTTAAAGAAAGTTATAAGAAAAGAAATTACGTCTTTGCAGAATCCAAGCAACCAGGAAACTACAAATACAAAACTAAGAGACGGGTTGGGAAGGGCTCCAACAGGAAGAGTGGGGAACTCAAACCCAAACTTTGGATCAGATTTACTCCCTCAGGGTAAATCAAAACATCCCCATTCCTCTGCAATATGGGAGCTGACTGTACACACACACACACACACACACACACACACACAGAGAGAGAGAGAGAGAGAGAGAGAGAGAGAGAGAGAGAGAGAGAGAGAGAGAGAGAGAGAGGAGAGAGAGAGCGCGCAAGGGGACTCTCATTCATTCTCCAAGGTCATCTATAACACAAGAATAATAGGTCCTGTAGGCAAGCTTAGCTGCTGACTTTATCTTGCAGGGGTGGCGGGTACCACCCATAAGCCCTAAGCCTCTCTCCCATCAGCCCCTGCTGTGGGATCTGCAAAGACCAGGAACTAAGAAGGTTGGGGCTCAAGTCTCATGCCCTGGAGGCCAGCCTCATGTCTTTTGTTGTTGTTGTTGTTGTTGTTTCCTCCTCAGGTCTCTTTATTCTTATTCCCTACAAGGCTTTCAGTTTCTCTACACATACAGACACAATTAGCAAGTCTTTAAGCAACAGCAATGATACCAGGCATGCATTTCACAGGGCCACAAAAATGGATAAGTCTGACAAAGCAGGCACCTGCTGGCTTACTATGTCTCAGAGGGGGTGTGGCTGTGAAGCTCTCTGGCAGATACTGGAAGTATTAATTAAGGATGGAGCTTTAAATCGGTACAGAATTGTAAGAAGACAGCCTCATGTCTTGTTTTGTTTTTTAACTTTTTAAAATTATTTTTAAGTTATTATAGAAAATAATGGGTTTCATTATGACATTTCCACACAGACAAATCACTGCACCCCACTAACCTGTGTTCCTCTCCCCCAACTCTCACTGGTCCCCTTGCCCCTGTAAATAGCCCCCTTTCTGGTCGCATGTCATGTGTGTTAGCCTGGTTCTGCGTTTGTGTCACGCATATGTATATTAAATCTAGATTCTGTATAAGAGAGAACATATACCATCGTTCATCTTTCCCCCCCAGTACACCCCCTCTCTGCCGCTTTAGTCTCTTTCTCTCGCCTCATCATGGGGGGCCAGCCTCTTGGAGTCCCAGGGGTCTGGTGGGCTTGAGCAGACCTTGTTTTTACTTCCTGTCCAGTTCTGTTATTAAGGAAGTAGGCACCAGAATCCCCTTGTCACAGTGCAGGTGAGATGCTCATGGCTCTTGTCACCAAATCTGAAGACCTGAATTCGATCTCCAGAACCCACATGGTGGAAAGAACCAGCCCCTGCAGGTTTTCCTCTGACCTCCACATGCGTGGCACACTTGTGTGTCCACACACATACACAAACCCATACGATAGGTAAATAAATGTTTTTACAAAAGACTTTTCTGTCAGAGGACACACAGACCTTGCCCCTCTGTTTTCGAACTCCACCCCAGGAGACAGGAGGATGGAAAGAAATCGGGAGCAGGTTCTGCATCCCCTCATTCCTTCCTCCCCTCGAGCCACCCATCCTTCTGTGTATGGATGAGATCACTTTGTCTACTGTGGGCTCATCTCCTAGGAAAAATGGAAACAAAGTTTTGTTGGCTGCTGCTCTGGGGAGCTCTGGGGAGCCACATCCATCACTGTGTCCAAGCCAGGCCCTGGGATGCGCAAGGATTTGAGCAGTGTGCCTCTGGCTGGGGCCTCTGGCTGTCGGTGTTCAGCTCACTCTTGCTTCTCATCAGAACCACATGGTGGGAATCCCTACACTTGCCCTAATCTTGGTGCCTCACTCTCCACCGCAGGATGCCCTATGAGGTGGCTCTCTGCCCACCTTAGACCCCACCAATAACAGTTTAATTCCCCAGTGAGTTCTACCAACTCTACCACCAGGATAGTGCTTTCAAAATGCTCGTATGTTAGCCAACTTGGCCCCGTGGCTGTGGCGGCACAGAATGTCACAAGAGCAGTGTTCTAGTTCCTTTTCTCACTGCCGTGACAAGATAACTGAGAGAAGCTACTTAAGAAGGGTACAGCCCCACCGCCATGGCAGGGAAGATGCGGCAGCAGGAGGTGCCTGGTCACACTGTGTCTGCTGTCAGGAAGTAGAGAAGGGTGAGGCTTGCACTTCACTTCCTTCCTCTTCCTTATTCAGTCTGGGTCCCAGTCTAGGGGCTGGCAGGTGCCACCCACATTCAAGCTGGATCTTCCCACCTCAGTTTAACCTCTCTGGAGACGCTCTCACAGAACACACCTACAGTGTGTCCTCTAGACTCCCATCAAGCTAACAATCAAGATGAACCATTATTAGCTGCATGCCTATAATCACCCAGGAAGCAGAAGTGAGATGGAGGAATGAGAGTTCCAACATCCCCTGCAAGGTTACATCCCCAGTGACCCATCTTCATTCTAGTAGCTGCTACCTCTTCAATGTTCCACTTTCTCTTCAGCACCATGGCCTAAGGATCAAGTTTGCATCATGGGCCTTTAGGGGCCGTTCTCGATGCAGGCTGTGTCCCCAGCTCACAGTCTCAGGGGGTCCATATCATCTTTGCCTTCCCCAGTCATCTGTATCGATGCACACTCTCATCTTTCAACAATCTGTTCTTTAGCTTGAGCTTCATAAAGATCACAGCCCTCCCTGAAATAAACCCCTCAGCCCACTACACCTGGGGCCAAATCCGGCGAAGTCCTCGCAGGCCCGGCCCTCCCCTTCCCGCAGGAGTCGTCCCTCTTCAGTCTCTTCAGGAGGCTGTGCTGCTTCTCAATCCCAGGCCTTTGGGTACGCTCCTCCTTCTCCCTGGACTACTCCACACCCCCACACCCCTTTTCACACAGTGTCTCAGCTCCCTTCCAACTAGTTAGACAGCCACTTCTAGAGTACCTTAGCCAGCAGAAGACTTCTCCTTCTATCTCTCTCCCTGCGTCCCCTACTTCACACCGCTTCAGGGCCCTTATCACAGCCTCCAGTTTTCCTTCTTAGGATTTGCTTCCTACCTATCTCTCCACTGGTAGACGGTAACAGGCAGCTCTACTGTGTGTCAGCATTGGTCTTAGCATATGCTGTTCTATTTAGCCTTCATAACAACTGCGAGTTCCAGACAAGGGAACTGAGGCATGATGAGGATAAGTGACTGTCCCAAGAGCCTACAGGTTACAACTAGCAGAGACGGAACTTGAACCCACTGGTCTGGCTTCACTACGGTTCGCTGTTTGGGTTGGTCCCCACTCTGGTGTGGAACTTTCTTGCCCATCTCTGAAAATCGCTTCCATCACTTCTGCCTGACAGTAGTGACAACACAGAGCAGGCCCTCTATGCGCTTTGCTAAGGAAACCAGAAGGAATGAGCAAAAGTATTCGGTGATGGTTTGATTCTGGTCACTGACACAACTCGGGTCTGCCCTTCTCCTGTTGCAGACACATTCATCCCGCGGGTCCCTCATGGCAGGGCTAGAATAGTGAAACTGACGGGCAAACTAGTGCGGGCACCTAATAAAAGTTAGTAATTAAGGCTCAGGAGTAATCTTAGTGACCACATCTGAGTCTCGCAAGAAGAATTCAATTAGAGACAAGTGCTAGCCAGTGTCACCCCCAGATCAGACTGGAGGCCTGGTGTTTGTTGACTAGGGCTGGATGCTCTGTTAGTTTGTGGAGCCCAAGATATTCCTGAAAAGATCCCCCAAACGGAGGAAAATCAGTGTGGTGTGGGAGATGAAAAGCGCAGGATTTGTGTCAGGTTTATGGTTAAGAATATTCGCTTCTCTTCTCGAGGACCAGGCGTTAGTTCCCAGCACCCACGTGACTATATCAACCTTGCAACCATCTGTACCTCCAGTTCCAGGGAATCTGAAGCCCTCCTCTTTCTGGGCAGCGTACACACATGCAGGTGAAAAGCGCCATACACACAAGTAAACAGCTACAGCAGCATCAACAAACGTTAACTGGAGCTATCATTCAGTGGTAGAGAATATGCTCGGCATGCAGAAGGCACCAGGTTCAACCTCCAGCACCAAAATAAATAAATATTGTGGTGGTCTGAATGAGAATGCCCCCCCCCCCGAGAGGCTCAGATGTTTAAATGCTTCATCCCTAGTTAGTGGAACTGTTGATGGAAACGAGTAGGTGTGGCCTTGGTAGAGGAGGCATGTCCCCAGGAGTGGGCTGACCCAGCCTCTGCCTCCTGCCTGTGCATCAGAATGTAAAGCTCTCAGCTGCTGCTCTAGCACCATGTCTGTCTGCTTCCCACCGTGATGATCATGGTCTAACCCTTTAAAGCTGTACGCAAGGCCCCAGTTAAACACTTGCTTTTATACAAGTTGCCGTGGTCGTGGTATCTGGTCACAGCAATAGAAATGACTGTAGCAACCTGAAAACATCCAGACACCACCGCAGGGTCAGCTCATGCTACCTAGAAAGACAGACATCTAACGAAGAAGAGGCCTTTCAATCTCCAGGTACAAGTTCCCATTACTCATATTCTATCATTGATGAAAACAGTAGCTATAATTCTCATTTTACCGATGAGCAAATGGAACCTGCCCTCCCATTCCTTGAGGAAATACCATGGAGCCGGTACTTCCTGGAGGGTGAGAAGATGTGCCGGTCATCTCCCAGCTCTGTCTTTAATCTCATCCTCTATGTCAGCTCACATCCTTAGCTGAGATGCTTAGCTGCATCTCAGTAAACGGGCTACAGTATGCACCACTGATGTTAGCATGTTGTCTAGACATGGCTTCTCTTACCAGGAGATGAACTTCGGGTGAGCATACAGGACCTACCTGCCAACAGCACACCCCATTAGAACACTGTAGCCACATCGGAGCTTCTGAACACTCCTTCTGGCTGAACCAAAACCAGCTTACCCTGACTCTTTGGTACATTGGGTCCACTTGCCTAGAAGTGGGAGAACCATACGGTCCAAACAGAAGTCGTGCCAAACTCCCCTGGAAAACAAAAATCACACATACACTGTAGAGAACTCTGAGTAAGACATGGAATTAGGGACTGGGCTTGCTCCACGGCTCTGGTACTCACTGCTGCGCGGTATTCAGAATGTGCACTCAGCCTCTCTTTTCACTGTTAGGAAACACCTATGAAAAGTTCAAATTTACCTTGCTAGGTGCCTGAGAATTAGTCTTTAAGGCTGGAGGTCCAGCACAGGCGACCAAGATGGGCACATGATGGTATTCCCTCTGGCAATGGTACCATGTAGACAGAAAACCCTCCTGATTTCACCCATGCATGCTAAATGTTGTCTGTGGCCGAGTTCAGATCCTGCTCTGGTTACAGTCACCCTCCCAGGGGACAGATCCACCCTTTGGAGATAAACCTACCCATCAGACAGCCGCGCTGTCAGGGACATGCAAATTATGCAGTGGAACCAGACAAGCTGGCTCGCCCATGCTACCTCAGGATTCAGGAATCAGTAACCTCTGAGCAGAACCCTGGCCTGGCGCACGGGACGCTCCCATTCATTTGTCCTTCCCCTCCAGCTGAACCTCCAGGAGAGAAGCTGAGTGTTCACTGCAAAGCCTCTGGCCAAGCCAGGAGCATTTCTCCTTAAGCTAAAAAACAGAACAAAATAAAAAGCAAAAAACAAAAACCTTGCCACTGTAATGGTTGAATGAATTAGAAGTTTCTTGTGTTCAAGTTTAATGTCACAGGTGAGGACTTAGAAAACTCCCCAAGCCGGGCGGTGGTGGCGCACGCCTTTAATCCCAGCACTCGGGAGGCAGAGGCAGGAGGATCATGAGTTTGGGGTCAGCAGGGAAAATGCAGAGAGACCCTGTTTCAAAATTAAAATAAAAGGGGGCTATGGCTCCGTGATAGCACAACTGTTTAGTATGCAGAAAGTCCTGGGCTCAGCAGGTAGCCCCAACAAAGTGGGAGAGGGGAGTGGGAGAGCAGGAGATACAAAAGGAAGAGAGAAAAGTTAGAAGCAAAACAAGCCGTCTTTTTCTTTCCCACATCTCCTCACTTCTCCATTTAGCCTGTCTCCCTAAAACTCTTTCCTGCTCTCTCTCCACTTCTGACCAACGAGCCAGGGTCTCTTCTAAGGGACGGCAGCAGGTCACACTACTGGAAGCCAGTGGGAACGGTGCCATTCTCGGAGCAGAAGCGAGAGCAGGGTGAACTCCTTCAGCGCCCCAGCGGGCTTTGATGCAGACAGAAGTGCAGCCATAAGAGCCATGCCCTGGGTGCCTGTGACACCTCACGAACTTGTGGCTTGGCTCTAGCAGACTCCTACAGTGCTCAGAACTGGAGGTTTGCCTAAGTGGCACCTCCACCTCCCACACACTGAGCAACGTCACTTGTTCCCTATTTCTGTGCCAACTTCTCTCTCCTCTTACGACTTAATCCCCCGCTGTAACTCAGGGCTCAGTCCTATTAACTTAGCCACTAGACAGGCCCAGACACCCTGTGGTTACTCAGAAAATTAGAGCTCTCTGAGGTCTGTTTGCACAGACAGATGGAACCTGCCCTGCCCAGCACTTGCCTTGATTCACACTAGACAGCTAGGCCAACCCTGACCCCGGCAATCATCCAGATCTGGGATGGGTCCCCAAGGCCAGGATGTTGAAGGGATGGCCTCCTGTCAATGGCGCTATGGAGAGATGGTGGAAACTTTAGATGATTGCATTCCCGCCACGATGTGCTGCGTGACCAAAACAATAGGGCCAAAGAGTTGTCGTGGACTGAAACCGTGAGGTAAATAACCTTTCTTTTTTAAAGCTGATTTATCTGTAACAAAAAGCATTTTAGCCCACACATCCTCTACTCTGAACTCAACTGTGATTTAGTCTTGGCATACATGACTTCCCCCCTCTAGAGAGTTCCTCCTTTTAGCCTATGCAAACCCTGAATACCTGGCTCTCTGGCTCACCGTAGTGTCCCATAGCTCTTCCTCCCCTCCTTGTCAATAGGTTTCTTCTATATGGGAACTTACAGCTTTTGTGTAAGGGATTTTGGACTTCACTCTTCAACCCATTCTTCTGCCTCAATTACCAATGACCTAAGGTCCTCCCCTAAACCCCATCTCCTAAAGGTTCTACCATTCCCCAGTAGCACCACCCTGGGGGCCAAGGCTTCAACACCACAGCATCCCAATTGTACAAATAGCTCAGGCTCACATCCCAATCCCCATGGGGCGGCTCATGTTATGTTTCAAATCAACGACCAAGATGGCGGCATATACTGGTAATTCCCAGCACTGAGGAGCCGAAGCGGAAGATGGTGATAAGTTCAGGGCCAGCCAAGGTTATACAGACCTGTCCTTCTCACAATCCAACCCTCCGAGGTGAGGCTAGAATCCTCCTACCAGACTTACTAGTATCACATGCCTTGACAATCAACTATTATAAGTTAAGCAAAAAAAAAAAACTTACAAAATTTTATAAACATTTCAAAGGATAAGGAATCTTCATTCTTTTATTCCTATGCTTCGACAATTACCAGCATCTGTTTCATTGACTTCAAGGATTTTATTTATTATATGTGCATGTTCCTGAGTATATATGTATGTACTGTATGTGGGCAGGTTCCCCCAGAGGTCAGAAAAGGGCATAAGATCCCCAGGAACTGGAGTCATGGAAGATTGTGAACTGCCAGATGTGCTGGGTCCTCTGCAAGAGCAGTTAGTGTTCTTAACCACTCTTAACTAGCTCTCAGCCTTGTCACTGACTTTACACATTGTCCTCTCCCTCCCTCCCTTCCTCCCATCCTCCTTCCCTCTCCCTCTCTCTTTTCCCTACTATTGTGACCCAGTACATGACATGCTAAGTATTTTCTTAGGAATCCTGGAAATACAAAGACATTCTATTATAGGTTTTAGAGGTTACTGGGAAAGAGTGGCCAGCCAATACCACAAACTCAGGTCTAACACTTGCTATGACTAACAGCCAACATGACTGGAAAGTCTGACTGATTTCAGCTGCTTGGAAGAGGGTCCAAAGTTCAGATAAATTCCCTATCACATGGCAGCGGGTAAACTTGTGTAAGAGACTGACTGTAATGACTGCTTCTTGCCTGCTTCCTTCAGTATATTTATCTGTCACCAAGGAAGGGACATCAGAGGCTACTACCCTGGGCAACTGGCAAGACTCCATTTTGACTACAGCATGAAGAGGGCTCCAAGGTGAGACATACCCCTAAATCTTAATTTCCAAGAATGTCATTGAAACTAAAAAGACAAATAGGGGAAGTGAATGCTATATAGATAGATAGATAGATAGATAGATAGATAGATAGATAGATAGATAGATAGTACCCATGGAAGTCAGAAGTGAGCCACCCCATGCCCATGGGGATCCTGGGAATGGAACTCGGGTTCTCTGTAAGAGCTTATCCACCTTTCCAGCTCGTAGCTACACAACCTTAACAATACCAATAATAGTAATGTTAGTCACAAGTGTGACTGGCCTATTGGCTAAAAAAGGAGTGGAAATAGGCTGAACTGGTAAAAATCTTGGGACTTGGTTTAGGTTTCCTGGGGGGCCTCTGGGTGCCGGAATCAAACCCAAAGCCTCAAGTATGTCAAGCACGGTCCACCAGGGAGCTACATTGCTAGCACTGATAATATGGCTCTGTTTTCATTTCCACAGTAGCCATATTATTAGCACTTTGTATTTTTATCCCTTTCTCTAGTTCACAGATTTTTTTTCTCAAAGGAAAATACATTGCTTCCACAGTCAGCAATAAATATAGAATTTTTATTAAATCGTCTATGGAATTTAAGAAACATTATAAGTTTAGAATTCCAAATTTGGTCAAATATCTTAAACTTACTGGGATTCAGTTTCGTTCTCAATAAAGGTTTAAATCTGGTTTATGTGGCTCCTTCCATTCACAAAAGAAAAGCAAAAATTAATAGCCATAGGCACATCAACCTTACTTCCTGGTCCAGAGAGGCCAGAAACTACAAAAGGCTACAAGATGTAAAAGCATCAATTTGAGAAACTTATAAAATGTTTGATTTGGGGCAATTTTCACATTCTTCGAGTATCTCACTCCCAAATAAAAGAATCGCTGTAAAATTCTGAGGCGTGTTAAGCCCTCAGCATGATTATTGCCATTTGAGTTCATCGTCTCCTGCCTATCAATTTTCCTTCTCTGGCTTTAGCTCCCATCTAGTCAGCCTCCAATTATCCTCACGCGGGCGTGGGAGTCGGCAGTGTACAGTCTAGACTTCAATGATGAAACTGGAAGCAGTTTTGAGGTCATCCCGATCCAGTTAGAAATACTGTAGATGAATGAGACATTCTTAGTTCTGAAATTTACTTATTGTGGGCCTGCCTGCTCCTGCCACCGTGCACGTGCGGAAATCGGGGGACACTTTTTGGAACTCATTTTCTTCTTTCGCCAAGTGGGAGCCAAGAATCAAACTCAGGTCACCAGCCTTTACCCGATGAGCCATCTCCATGGCCCAAGCAGTGTGTCTCAACTCGGGTCACACAATTACTGTAAATGTTACGTTTACGTTTTAATCTATAGTTCCTGAGTTCCAGTTCAAGGCTCTGAGTACTAAATGAAATACTTGCTTAAGTAACTTTTGTTTTTAAAATCTGGGGGAGATTTCATTACCCAGGCTGGTTTCTAATTCAAGCTGAGCTCAGGGACCTTTCCACCACAGCCTTGGGGTCGCTGCAAACTTAGTCAACTTTCCTTAGAGCTAAGTCCTCTACTAGAAAACAAGAGAGGAAGGACAGGTGCCCGCCGTCAGAGCTAGACAGAGCCCAATCCCTCCCTTCACTCCACCCCTAGTGTCATAGCCTAGAGGGCGAATGCCCAAACCCCAGTCTGTCTCCCAGAGGGTGACTCTGCCTACAGTCCATTGGCTCTAATTGGCTTGTGCGTCCTCCAGATTAATTTTCAAACGCAATGCCAATCCATACACAGCATCCAGTCATGGAGGAAGGTCTAGGGATGTAACCATGTGGTAGTGCTTGCCTAGCATGTGCGAGACCCTGGGTTTGCCCTGTAGCACTGCAAAGAAAGCTAAAACAAAATGGACACAGAAAAGAATATAGTTCTTAGGTTTATTCATATATATGCATATGTATGTATACACATACATATGTAGCTTAGTGCCTTGCTGGAGAGAATTTTTTTTAAAAAATAGTGAATATATCTGATCTCATGATGGAAAAAAGAATCCTGAAGCAATGAGGTGCATCTTGACTTTACCTGTCACCTTTGTGGGCGGGGCATATCGACTGCTTCAGGTGCTTCAACACGAAGGTGTCCCCATTCTTTCTATTGGAACTAAAGTCCCTTAATAAGCATTCTTAGTCTTTGTTGACATCTTTAATTGCCACAGTTGCTGTGACAAATGCACACACATTTTCAAGGTCTCAGGTACATGCCGCCTACGGTCCCAGTGTACTTATATCCAATGCCTCAAGCATGCCATGCCAGTGAGTGAACGCTGCCAGCATTGATGAAGATGTGGGCCATTCTATCTTGATTTCTTGTTTGCTTTCATCCTTTGAAGATGGTTAGAGAGGGGCCAGGGAAGGTTACAACAGTTCTACAGAAAACCCAGATGGCACTAGGGGTTAGTTTTGCTAAAAGCCTGTTCTGGATCCTAGATTACAGCTCATGAGAAAATGGACGAATTCTCCAAAGGTATTCAGCAAGCTGTTTCTGTTTCCATGTAGAACCCTTATAGACCTGGCAATTCCACCCAAGAGGAAAACTCCGTACCAGCCTCAATTAGACCAGCAGACACTCATTCGATACATTTGTTTTGGAAAATTGTCAAGGCCTACAGGCACGTGGTATAATGAAACAACTTACCAAAGAGACTACTCCCTGCCATTTTATGAGACTGGTAAGTGCTATCAACTCGTTGAGAATAACCTTGCCAGTGTGGCAAGGTCAGCATACCCTGGGGATTTACTGCCACAAGGGGCATGACTGGGATCAGTGTAACTGGGAACACAAATGGATGTGCAGATAGATCGGGAAGCAGAAAGAAACTCTCTGCATCCGAGACTGAAAAGGGGTGAAAGCTCTTTAATGTCTTTCTAGGAAGCTGATTCTCTGAACACTGGGAACAAAATCTTGATTGTAACCGGTGTTCCGCGAGGTTCTTTTCATTCTAGTCTAAATGCCTGTAACAATTGCTTATCCACACACAGCTCAGAAATTCTAGGCTCCCCTTGTAGTATATCGACACATGTAAGGCCCTGAGGTGGACAGGTGGTCCTGACATTCACACGACACCTACACAGTTCCCATGGCGCTGTAGTCACCGGTGGGTGCTTTTGACTTGGGCTCATTGAGTACGAATTACTGAGAATTTCTAAATGAGATATCCCCCAAATTTGGGGGACTCTTACACTGTGGCAGGCACATACTTAGTCCTTAGGCATCTCTCTGGGGTGAGTGCTGTTGTTCTAAACAGAGGAAGCCAAGTTTCCAAGATCTCTCATGAACTAAGCATAAACCACACAGACAGGAGGAAAGGGGCAGAATTTACACACACCCAGACCACACTGCTCTTCAACATTGATTGCCTTGAAGCTATACTTCTCTGTACTACTAATTGTTCACTAGTTTTCCTTAAGAGTCCCTTTACAAAAAAAAAAAAAAAAAAAAAACCAGAAAACTGGTGACATAAGCCTGTGATTCCAGCTATTCCGGAGGCTGAAGCTCGGGGACTAAAAGCTCAAAGTCAACCTAGGCTACAAACAGTTTTAGAATGGCGGGGTTGGGAAGGATTTCATCTCTCATCTCCAGCAAAGACAGCTGCAGTCTGGAGGGATGCCAGAGCCGGTAGGAAAGGTGTCCACGCTGAAAACCCAGGTCCTAAGAAGATAGCTGACAGAAACATCAGGACACCAAAATAAAAAAAAATCAAATGAGTTTTTCTTACATTTTTATATAATCTTACAATATGCCTATTAATTAGAGACTAAAGAAAGAACTTTGGATCCCATCCCCCTTTCTATATTTTACTTGAAGATATTTTAGTTACATTCTTATGTGTGTGCTTACACACACAAGCATGCAGAGGTCACAGGACAACTGGTGGGAGTTGGTTCTCTCCTTGCACTATCTGGAGCCAGAGGATTGAACCCCATTTCTCAGATTTGGCCGGAAAGTACCTTCTTCCCCCATCTCGCTGGCACCCGCATTTTAATTACATCCCTTTAAATGTCTTCAATTACTTTTGTACCATACACAGTTGCTAAAAAGATGGTGTTAAAATGTCAGAGTAAGTAGCCCCCCAAAAATCACTAATTTCTTTTACATTCCAGGTTTGGATCAGAAAATAGGCATACTTTCATCAAATCCTAGACCTCTTAATTCACTACCAGAAGTCTACTGCTGTGACGAGAGAAATGGCTTTGCAAGAAACACCTTTTAAAACTCACATAAAGTGTGGTATTCCAAGAAAACAACTTTGGGCATTTTTTTCGTGAGTAAATTAATGGTAACAGCACTACTTGTAAGAGTGTATGCAGATGGATCTAATCCTAAACAAATATTATGTTGCAAATTCTCTTCAGGGAAAATTGGTCAGGAAATCAAGCTCCAACCCGGAGAACATCTGTCATCTGCTGAAGAAGCTAGCTGTGTGATACAGTGCTTGCAAGGGGAAATAAAAAGTAAGCGAATGTCCTAATTTGTCATAAGCGTTTAGCGTCTTGTTGCTGATGCTGACAACCACCTAACCATCTTACCTCCGCAGTAAGTGCTCATCTATGGGATCAGAGATCACTAGCCAAGGAAGAAGACAACTGTGGGTCCACAGTGGGATTCAGGACTAGCAAAGAGGGGAATTAATGAAACTCTGCATCCAGGATTATCATCCTTCTCAACAACACACCCCTATGGTAGGACTGCGAAGGTTCCTGTAGGAACCAATTCTAAGGACCTTTAAAAATAGGGATGGGGCCATTTCTCACATCAAAAGCTACAACATGCCATCTAACAAGGGATGTGTGAACTTGCTTAAGCAATGAATCATATGTGGCACACCAGCTGCAACTGGGGAGCCACTAGTTAAGTGACAACTCCCACTGAGCGACAATCCACTGCTTTCCTCCCAAAACCCACACGGGAGAGATGCATGGGCTCTTTGGAATCACAACTCTTACTTTAATGTGGCAGTGACACCTCTAACCCCCCAGGGATATTTCTGCTTTGGACTTAATGATTTCCTTAGGCAAAAGCAGTGCTAACAACTTCCAGGTAGCCTCTCCCACCAACTAGTCCCCAGCCACCAATACGGGATTCTTCCAAATGCTAAGCAGTATTCTCATTAATCCTCCTGCACCTAAAACAGTGGCATCCCAGGATCAGAGCCATTAGACACAGCACTGACCCATACCACCAAAGCCAATCTAGAACCCACCAGTTTCAGATCTGGAATCAGCCAGTTCTGAGCCAGTCCCCACAAAGATGAATCATATTTCCTTCAACACACACAAACATTAGTAAAAGTCCACATGATCCTTGGGGAGAAGCTAGAGTTAATATTAACAGTAGATGCTATGGGTGATGGGCGGGGTCCTTAGGCGAGACCAAGCTCCCCTTCATACAGACAGTACTAAGGATGGAACCCGGGGCCTTGAGCGCTCCACCACCTGAGCTCTATCTTCAGCCCCTATATAACCCCATCTGTTTCTTTTAGCTAAAGGTACAATGAAGTCTGATTGTTTTTCAATGGCTTTTACCAATCTTTGCCTTTAAATTGTATCTAATCCTCTTACACAGATTGCCAACCACTTCCACTTCAGTTTACAGTTTGCCCTTTTCGTGACTATACCTTGTAAAATGTTTCTTTTTTTGTTTTTGTTTTTTTGTTTGTTTGTTTTTTTTTTTTTTTAGTTTAAGACAGGGCTTCTCTGTGTAGCCGAACTTGCTCTGTATACGAGGCTGGCCTGGCCTTCCTTGAACACAGAGACCTACCTGCCTGGTAATCACTCTTAAGTGATTACCACAGAAAGTACAAATTCATGTTCTAAATGTAGATTTAGGTCCTAGCAGAAGCTGTCCCTACTTATTGTCAATTACATTTTTATAAAATGCACCGCATACCATAAATTGTCTTCATCTTTTCCCATGACAGTGCCACATATTTTGATTATAGTAGCTTTGTAATGTTCTGGCGAAGGCAGAACCTCCTGAGCACACATCTGGGAAGTAGGGTCCTGAAAGATCAGGCCCAAGTAATGTGGAGCTGCATGGTGACTTCCAGGCCAGCCTGTCTCAAACACACAACCTCTCACATTATCTTCTCAAAACTGTCTCGTGTCTGTCCTAATTCTTTTTTTTTTTTTTTTTTTTTGGTTTTTCGAGACAGGGTTTCTCTGTGGTTTTGGAGCCTGTCCTGGAACTAGCTCTTGTAGACCAGGCTGGTCTCGAACTCACAGAGATCCGCCTGCCTCTGCCTCCCAAGTGCTGGGATTAAAGGCGTGCGCCACCACCGCCCGGCTGTCCTCCTAATTCTATAGTATCCAATTAATATCAAATATGCATACTAACCTTCCCTGCTCAAGCATCTTGTGCTACAGTTGGGTATGCTTAGCTCTGTGGTGACTCCCACTTGCAGTCATTCAATAGTCTACTAAATTCTAAAACTTAGGTTTAAAGATGTGTATGCCCACCACACGTGAGTGTCCATGAAGGCCAAAGGACAGCGTCAGACCCCGAGACCTGGAGTCACAAGCCGTAACAGGCACTACATTCTAACCTACAGGACTCTGCCACGTCCCTCAGTCGGCTGCCAGCCTCACCCAGCCCCTTGCTAATTTGGTTCCATTTTTCCACCTCTGCAGAATCTAGAGTGGACCCTGAACATTTTTCCTCATGCTAATTTGTCTAGTTAATATGTTTAAGCATCTCCTAAGAGCCTTCTCTGGCCCTTGCCAGACATTTTGATTAGGTTTCATTCATTTCACCATGTATGCTTCATTGAAGCATATAACATCATTCATCAATGCTTAGCATGCTGTCGCTACCATCTTTCATAACCGTATATAATTGCCCCTGCTACTGCATATCTAGTATCTAACAGAAGGCACATACAGCCTTGTTAAATAAATTGTAATAGTTATCAAAGGTTAGAAATATAGCTTTATTTAAAGAACAGACCATCTCTCCTAATCAACCAACAGCTCATACTCAAAGAGAAACTAAATTATCCAGAGTGGTTTAAAATCAGTAAATAATAGCAATCGGAGATATTTTGGGTAATGGAGGAAAAATTCCTGACTTGAATGAAAATGGGTTCATTACTGAAAATGTTTCAATAATACAATGCTTATAGCCAAGAATACAGATGTTCCGAGGCCTTGCAGTTTTCACGGGGTGAAGCAGGGCTACTGGCTCTGCTCTGTTCTCAGGTGTTACACAGTTGGAGTGGGCTGGTGGGGTCACTTGTGTTTATTATTTATTGAGTCCAATGAAACTGCTAGTTTGGAATTTTTCTTAAACCATGCATTAATAAAATACTTCAGGGTTAAGATACTTGGATCCTCCTGATCTCTGCCTACCTTGTCCCCATGCACTTCACAGGGCATCCTTCCTCCACACTAGGATTGTTATGAACACAAGAAAAACAACACACAAACCATACTGGAAATATTTGGTTCTTTTTAATTAGCTATTGATGGTTATAATAAAATAATTTCAAGTGAGACCTAATTTAAGCATTTAATAGTCCATGGAGGATAATCTACAGCACGATGAAAAGCCTAACTGCCAAATAACACCGCTTTGTCTTTTCAGTAAAGGAGATAAAGTCATGATCAAAATTATGGCTGACACTTAGGGTTCATGTGGGTACTTATGAGTCGTTCATTTTGTAGATATACTGGCAGGCACAATGTTGAAAGTCAACCCACTGTTCTTAGAAATAACAGAATACTTAAAAAATAAAAAGGAAAGATATACATTTGATTGAGCTCATACCTGAAAACAAACAAAAGTATTCACCAAATATCACAACAGATTTTTTAATAATTATTTTTTAACATTAAGATTGTTATTGTAGGGAAACATCTCTTTGAACACTGAATTAAATGTTCATTGTATTAAATAACTGTAGAGAGAACTAAGTTCTGTGCTCTATACAAATGAAAGGTTCCATGAACATACTCCCCCCCCACCCTCAAACCAAAGCTCAATTTTGCAATGGCCTCAGCAGAAAATAAGCAGTTCACAATTTAAACAGAATTCATAGCATTACAAAAATTGACAGAACCCCATCTTTTCATTTTTCTTTCTAACAGCAAAGATTACAATGACAGAATTGAATGATCAAAATGTAAAAATACTTGTGCAAAACTGCATTAATTGTTCTCACTATCTAGTCGGGATAAAAACTCAAACACAATGACAATAATGAAGAAAAACTACACTGGAAGATTTAGAATTCAAACAACAGGGATTATACAATTACTAAACATGGAAAGGAACTGTGTGTGGCACCATGAGCAGCAGGAGCAACAGATGCGGCGGCCATGCCAGCCGAGAAGCTGGATGGGAGGGCGCCAGTCTATCCATGACAGCCATCCGTCAGAGACTGCAAACCAATGCCAGCTTAAAACTCATTTCAATGTCTTTATTCTTGAATTTGCAGATCATAGAGAAATGTTTAAGTATCTTTCCCCTCCCTCTCAAGGAGTGTCTCGTGCACTGCTGGCAGTCCTTAGAAGAGCTGAATCATGGACTCTCTGGATTTACCTACACCAATCCACTTAACTGGAAAACAAAACAAGGAGAAGAACATCAATCAAGTCCCCTGTGACGTCTAACGTTCAAGGTCCAGATGAAGAGAGAGGAAAGTCCTACTAGGCAAGAGCTGAACTCTTAGCTGTGCTTCATTTTAAGTTAAGAGTGATGCTGTATTTAAAAAGTAGAGGTTCAAAAAGTAAAGCATCAGGTTTTGATTCAATGTCATTAACCAGTACTATGAGGGATTGACTTGAATTTTTTTAAAGTTTCTGTTACTTCTTAAAGGCAGAAATAATAATAAATGCTGAATATCTTTGATCTCAAAAACAAAGAACTATGGATATACTTATGTTAGATAATTAATTTAGTATATAAGAAACCTTTCAAGGCATCCATTAATGTGGATTCTGAGAATCAAAAGAAAAGGGTTTCTGGGGTACTCTGTCAAGGTGAGAATTCTTCCATGGGGGCTGGAGAGATGGCTCAGTGGCTTAAAGTACATGCTGCTCTTGCAGAGGACCCCAGTTCAATTCTGAGCACAACACGGTAACTTAAAACCATTTATAGCTCTAGTTCATGAGGACCCATGGTGCTCCTTCTGGTACTGTGGGCACTGTACCCATGTGGAACACATACATTATGTACAGGCACACATAAAATAATAAATAAGCCTTAAATAGAGCTCTTCCATGTAATAATTTTAGCATATTATAAACATAAAACATGATTTGCTGGCCGGGCGGTGGTGGCGCACGCCTTTAATCCCAGCACTCGGGAGGCAGAGGCAGGCGGATCTCTGTGAGTTTGAGACCAGCCTGGTCTACAAAAGCTAGTTCCAGGACAGGCTCCAAAACCACAGAGAAACCCTGTCTCGAAAAACAGAAAAAAAAACCCAAACAAACAAACAAAAATGATGAACTAGTTTCACATTTAGTCTCTGTTTTATGATTTGCAATGTACCACATAATTTTAAAAGGTGTGCTCAAGTTTGTATATTTTTATTTCTGGACCACAAAGGAATTATTCATTATTGCCATTCAAAGATAATTTAAGTATTTCAATTATGTAATCAAAAAGGTGAATAGAAAAACTTGTATTCTAAGTCAAAAAGAGAGGAAATTCTCTTTTTCTTCTAGAATGCATACTAGAAGGGATCCAGCACAGACTAGCCTGCCTATTATTCTGTTCTAACTATAAAGTATTTACCATTCCTTCACGCTCAGTGACCATGACAATAAAATCTTAGTCCAAATTAACAGTAATGAGATACAGCAATAGATATATGTCCTATTTATACCCTATTACTTCCTAATGTCCATCCAAGATTTCCACTCTGACAAGCAGCTTAAACCAAATGATAAAAACAACCACCATCACAACAAAAACATTTTTGATGAGGGTGAAAGCTGTAAGAGTAAATAAACCAAAATCAAACAAACGAACAGAAAACCCACAAACTAACAGAAAATTAAGACAGCTGCTCATGAAGTGTTTACCTGGTATTTGAAGCTCATCTTCAATAAACCGAACATAATTTTGTGCATTGACAGGAAGCTCCTTAAATGTCCTTGCATTAGATATGTCTGTGTTCCATCCTGGGAAAGTCTTATACTGAACTTCCACTTTATTTAAGACTTCTTGGTTTGCTGAAAGTTAAGAAGTATATGTGTTTATAGAACACACTGCCTGTTGCCAAATGACTTGTTTTTCAGACATGGTTTCTCGTCAGTCCAGGCTGGCCTTGTACTCTTGGCAATCCTCCCTTCAGCCTATCCAAGTTAAGGAAGTATAAGTATGAACCACTATGCTCACTTCAAATAACTGACAAAAGAAGGTTCAAGGACACTTATCAAAATCCTCAAAACCAGATGTGTCCGAATTTAGAATTTTCAGACCATTAGCAAGGTGAACACCAGCACACATACCCTTTAGGGTAGTATTTTATAAAACAGCATTTCTTTAGCAACATGACTATACACTTAAGTGGAGAAAGATTACACAGTTAAAACTTCAGTTACAGTGGTTGGTAAAAGTTGTGCCAAACTTTCTTCTGTTTCTGGAGCATTTTGAATTTCTATACTATTAACCA
Organism: Chionomys nivalis; assembly: GCF_950005125.1. NCBI lineage: Eukaryota > Metazoa > Chordata > Mammalia > Rodentia > Cricetidae > Chionomys > Chionomys nivalis. The sequence goes on along the minus strand of NC_080090.1, from coordinate 16,990,701 downwards.
TGTGTGTACACAACATCAACTTTACAGAAGGCTGGTACATCTTCAATCCTCTGAGAAATCTACCGTGGGATAGACAATTTCTTTATTATTCCATCTAATGACTTTCTCTATATCAGGACGCTGGAATCTGCAGACATGGTGGATAGTGTGGTACACTATTCAGGTCTCCCTCTTCAGAGCAGAGTCTCAAGAATGACTGAGACCACGTAGCAGCTAGAGCGGTTTGTGGAAACACATAGGACTTTCCACAAGAATATTAACAAAGCATAAAACCAATGATACAAGTTCAAGATAACCATTCACCAATTCAGTGGTCCCTAAAGTAAGAATCCATAGTACTCAGAGGAAGGCAACAGAATCCGAGTATAATAGACTCTCTGTAATGTCTGATACTCAAAGGAAGCCATGGGGCACGCGACAGCGGTCAGCTATACTGCATGTACTACTGCTGCCATTACAAGTGGTGTTTCTCAGAACATTCTATAACACTTCTTGGATGAAAATTTCAATCTTGGAGTATTTCTGGAGAAATCTGGCTCAAGTCCAGATACAAATACAAAACCAAAAAGCATAAATTTGACAAGTTTATCTGTTTGAGTTGTTAGTATTTTTAATAAAAATAATGAATCTGCTATACAATCATGATGGCTCTTGCCAAGTCACTGTATTTGACTGCACTATTCTTTGATACTTGAGCTATATTAACTCTTAAAAACAGTTTTGAGGTCGCATTAACGACCAGGACATAACATATATTTGAGTAATCAGTTTCTAAGTAACCATATCCTAAAATGTTAACAGATGTCTGTTTTTCTATAAGAGAAACTGGAAAAGTGACAGAAAATTATTCTCCAAGAATGTCTAGTCTCAGGGACATAAAACTTTCCAACCTGCCAAGTTTTTCATTAAGGTTATCAACATTCCTTCAACTGGCAATTCCTTGGTGTTTAAGAAAAACTAATCTGAAAAACCAGCAATTTACATTTCTAAATCTAGAAGCATTTACTGAATTCCTGGGTAAGGAAACCTAGTGATTAAGACAGGCTTCAGAGACTATACTGGCTCAAGTAGGCATCTCCTTCAAATGGAGGGCTTAAAGGATGAAGTAAGTTCATATACTGAGAAAGAATACAAGGTCCAAGGGTCCTTTTTTTTTTTTTTTAACACTTTTATTCCCAAGGAAGAGAGAACTTTCAATGAAAATCATTCAAACGATTTAAAAAAAAAAAAATTCTCCCTTACCCACTTTGATGCTGCTGCAGGGAAGGGTCCTGCTATATTGCCCAAACCAGCTTTAAACTTCTGGGCTCAAAAGTGGGCCTTTTGCCTTAGGCTCCTAAGTAGCTAAGCTACAGGTCATACTTAGCTTGTGCATGTCAATTATTTTAAGTTTAAAAAAATTAAACCCCGAAGCAGCACAGTCCAAATAGCTTTCTTATTTTGAGTTAAAGTATAAAGTACATGCTTGTGACCCAACTCGGAAATTAATACAACTTTTGAACAAAATGTTATTAAAGTGAATACATCTGCATTATTAGTAGGTAAAAATAAAAGTCTGTGAAAGATATATAATCTTATAACAAGTAACAATTATATATCATACATAATGTATAGTTAGATGACAATATTAACAATCTTATAAACGTTAGACACAGCCTTAAAAAAAAAAAAAAAAAAGAGTACCTGGGAAATGAGGTATGATTTCCCCATCTAATTTGTAAGCAATGCCAACTTTGATTTCTGTAAACATATCCAAAATATCCAACTTGGTAAGGGCCAACCTAATTTTGAAAAAACAAAAACCAGACACTGTTGAAACAGCAAACTTGTGACCTCCAGTCTGACTGGTACAGGAAAATTTTTTTTTCAATTCATGCAAAGCCCAAAGCTCAAAAGCAATTCTGAAAACTTGTTAGGATTGTACTTGAAAGAGTGCCAAGCATAAAACACCACATCCACAAGGACACTCCACTGACATAGTCTTCGTAATATACCAGGTTACTTTCTAGTAATTACAACGGATTTTCACTGGTAACTTCACACTTGCTCAGCTTTCTTAGGAGGGATGGCTTGTGGGAAAGCTGCCTGGAGTTAAGGATGCATTTTGTGCCCGAGGGACACAGCAGAGCACACTGTTCCACATAATCACGAGATAGTAAGTACAATTCCACACATGCTACCATCCCCAGTTCTTCACTCTGGTTAGCATCACCTACACCCTGCTGGTCAGAAACTGGCAGAGTGAGGAAACATCAAGGACCACTTCGTCATACATCAGTTTCCCAAAAACTGACTGGAAAATAGGAAGTTTAGGGAAAATCTGTGGAAATTAAATAAAATACTAGGTTTGGGATTTTGATTCACAATCTTGAGGGTTGTTTGTTCGTTTTTTTTAAAAGCAAACAAACAAAAAACCAAAAATTAAAAAGAAAACCCTCCTCCTTTTGCTTGTTAGATGCTCAGCCTATTAATGTAAACACAAACACATTTACTTATATATAAAGTGCTAGTAACGTTATTGAATATTTTCAGGGAGCAGGACAGTATGCCTACATCTCATCTCTTTGTTCAAATGCCCATGATGGGAGTAATATCATCACCTCAATTTTAAGGTGATGAGACAAAGACTCAGAAAGGGGAGCACTGATGTGGGAGTGTCATATATCAATCTGTTGATTTCATTGGTTAATTAATAAAGAAACTGCTTGGCCTGATAGGTTAGAACATAGGTGGGTGGAGTAAACAGAAAAGAATGCTGGGAGGAAGAAGGCAGTGAGGTAAGACGCCTCAGACAGACGACATGCCACTCCTCTCCAGGGCAGATGTGATGAAGCTCCGACCCAAGATGGACGTAGGCTAGAATCTCACTGGTAAGTCACCACCTCGTGGTGCTACACACATTAATAGAAATGGGCCAAGCAGTGTTTATATGAATACAGTTTGTGTGTCGTTATTTCGGGTAAAGCTAGTGGTGGCCGGGCGGCAGGAACACAGCCCGCAGCTCCTCCTACAGAGCACGTCCACTCACATCAACACAGTGCACATGTCTGCACATATGATTCCAGGAGGTCAGGAACTAAGTGTGCACACTCCATCCCCACTCAGCATCGTCCTTCTGTGTGCAGTGTTCGTCCTGCTCATCTAAGCCTACCTGCCTACCCATCTCCCCACACTCTGCACACGCATGCGAGTCAGACTACCACGGTTCTTTCTAGGGCCTTGGGTGTCTCTTCCTGTGCACTTTCTCTACATCTCATCCCACTGCTAAAACTAGGATTTTATTATGGAGGTGAAGGAATGAAGCTTTTCTGTTAGGGGATTCTCAAATAACTTCTTGAAAATCAAATTTGTGGTCATCAACCGTTTACCATTTCCTGAAATAAATCTTGAACACTCACGCAGTAAATCCATTGATCATATGAGCGTATTTGAGTAAAACAAGGTCCAACCAGCCGCATCTTCTTTTCCTGCCCGTAGTTACTCCAAATTCTCTACCCCTTGTTTGTAATAATTCTCCAACTTCCTGTATAACACAATTTATGAGTTAGAATATCAGAGCTGTACATTCAGGGAATTATATTAGAGATTATATAATAAACAATTATCTCTTTTGATAAAAATATTCCATGAAATAATCTGGAGACAAGAGCCCATGGAGATGACATTACTTAGAGTATGTTCAGTTTTGGTTTCATTTTTACATTTTTAAGGTAATATTTTTTCTGTTATATACAGGTCATATATAGATTGAGAGATAACAAAACAATTAGATCCTAATAAGAACAAGTTGTTATGATCTTAGATGTGTCCCACAAAAGGGCTCATGTGTTGAAGGCTTGGTTCTCAGCAATTAGCAATACTGAGAGGTGACTGGATCACAGGGACATTAATGTTATCAAAGAATTAATCCATTGATGAGTGTTGCAAGATATTTGATCATGCTATGCATGAAAATGTATCTATATTTTACTTCACCTCCCTAATGCACCTGGACTGGTTAAATAAAGAGCTGAACAGCAAATAGCTAGGCAGGAGACTTTAAGTGAGACTTCTGGGCAGAGTGAGGAATGCAATTTAGGCAGGCAGAGAAGCCAGTACAGAATGAAGGAGAGGAAAAGAGCCACATGGCAGAACACAGATTAATAAAAACAGGTTAAGTTATAATCACCAGTGGGACAAGCCTACGCTAAAACCAGGCTTTCATAATTAACAAGTCTCCAGGTCATTATTTGGGGGTAGGCTTGCTACATATGAGTTCATAGCTGGACTATTAGAAGGCAGGACCTTGTTAGAGAACAGAGGGTCCTGAGGCTTCCCAAATGCCATGAGGTGAGGTGACCAGTTTTCCTACACCTACCCTTCTGCCACAATGTGTCTTATTACTGCCCAGAAACATGAAACAGAAGCCATGAACACAATAAAAAATATGTCTTTTCTCCTTTTAAGTTCCTCCTGTAATTTTCACAATAAAGGGAAAGTTCATAAACAAGTAAGTCATTAATATTTATTTAAACAGACAAACCTAGTCAATCATCCCAAGAATTAAGGTTATATAGTTTTACTGAAAATGAGAAGGCAAACATATCAAATGACCCTTGCAAATGAAGAGAGAGGCAGGAGTCTCTTAAGATAGATATGATTTTTCTTTCCATACTTTAAAAACTGGATTACTAAGAAAGGGGCTTACATTATCTTGTTCTGTGGGAAAGGCACCAATACCAACTCTAGTGGTATAAGCTTTCACAACTCCATACACTTCTCCAACGTTTTGAGGGGGCATACCCAAACCTGTACAGACACCTCCAACAGTACAGTTTGAAGAGGTTACAAAAGGGTAAGTTCCTAGAAAATAGAAAAAAAGAAACAAAACACTAAGATGAACACATGTACACACATACTCTAAAACAGAATTACATTAAAATCAGGCATATGAATTTATTCCAGGTATCTGAAGACTTGACCATAACTGTATTGCCCTCTCTCAAGGGCTCAATGTTTTAGGTTTAATTCTCTTTGTCTGTAATAAGTTTAAAATGCAGATGGTCAGAGCTTTAATTGCAGCATCTGCGCTGTAGCGAACCTGAGTGTGTCTATTTGCTAACTCGGCTCTCTATAGTATGTACTCACTGCTGTGGAAGAATTTGATGCAGACACCCACCTACACAGTTTGATTGATTCCTATTAATTCCAAATCACTCCCTGGTGGACACACTTAGGGTGCAGCAGGACCCTGGAGCAACAGTAATTTTGTGGTGTTCAACATTCCCTCAGCCTTTGAACTCTATTCAGCAGTCTTCAAATTACAGCAACAATTATGAGGGTGCATTTTTCTCCCCTTTATACTTAACTACTCACTCTGCTAATTATACACTCTTTCCAGATTGATTATTATAGGATAAAGGGGTATATATATAAAAGAGAAAATGTATTCTCTTTAATAATTAGTTATCCAAAGCTTATGAAATGTCAAGCCCAAGGGGTGGCTCAGTAGTTAAGAGCACTTGCTGCTCTTCCAGAGGACCCAGGTTTGATTCCCAGCACCCACTTGATGGCTTACAGCCACCTTTAACTCTATTTCCAGGGGATCCAATGACTTCTGGCCTTCAAAAGCACTGTATTCATGTGGTATACAGACATTCATGCAAGTAAAACACACAAATACATAAAAATTTTAAAAAAGTCACCCAGAACTGTTAACCGTGTAAGAAAGTATATTTAGATATAACCACCAAGATTAATGAAACAGTCATCTGAGTAAGGTTAGCTTAACCATGAGGATGGAGGAAATGCTGAGCCTACCAGAAAGTCTCATGAACAAAGTGAGTTAACATACATAGGTTTGCTTAGATCTCAAAAAATATATAATACTAACTTCCATTTTTTTAAAGATTTAAAAAGGGAAAGATTCTCTACAAATTGATTTTATCATTTTACAGTTCCATAGAAATAGGAGTTGAATAAATCATGAACCAACTAATGAAATTCACAATCTGCAGAACTCCAAGCCCACAGAATCCAAATGATTCCATTTTTCTAATGAAGTGTAAAATTTGTACTGTGCTTGCCACAATATTATTCCTTTTAAAACCTTGCCATAAGATGACAAGCTCTCTCATTCTTGAATATAATCGCTAAATGCACTATTTATAACCTCCTTAATGCTAACATTAATATTTATATCTAAGTACTTTAGACTCGGTCAAACTCCCTATGAATCATATCTCACTTACCAAAATCAATATCTAACAATGCTGCGTTTGCACCTTCTACCAAGATTTTCTTGGGTGGTCCATGGAGGGCCTCATATAGGAAATAAACTCCATCTCTCACCATCGGTTTAATCCTTTCCATATAACCCTACACAAAGACAAAAACCAGTTTCCATGTGCACTAATACATTATAACACCAGTCAAAGTGGAAACTACCTGGCCTTCAACAGTGGAAACTGACAAAACCCAAGCAGAAGGCGCTGGTGATGGGGCTCATCCTAGTGCAACACTTGGATTCGCTCTGGGCTCTTAGAAAAGAATGATCAGCAGTACAAAAGTTAGGGATGTGGCAAGTGGCAAAGTACTTACCTAGCATGTGTGAAGTCCTGAACAACACACACACATAAGTACTATGACATTTAAGGGTTCTATATCAACTTCAATGGGAACAGAGCAAAGTACTCACTTCATAAGCTGGCTTTCAAAGAGAATAAGAACTGTCTGTTTATATTAGATGGCACTTTGACATTTTCATTTGAAAAGGTATTTGAAAAGCTGCATTTATAATTTATATAACCAACAATTTTCAAGTTCAAATCAGAGTGACACCAAAATGTGGAGAGGACACAAACGACACTGGCAAGCACGCAGATGTTAGCAACAGAGTGCTGTCCTCCTTATTACAGCAACAACACCATAATTTATCATCGGCTGATAGTATCAAATACTAACATGAGGTGCTAGTAATGTTTAACTTCAGAAGTCAAAGTAAAAATAAACAAGAATTCCCCTGAGGGCTGTAGTACAGCTGCAATAACACCTGATTTCAACTATAGACACCCGGAATGGTAATTCTAGAAGATATTTACCAGGAACCCATAGGAATATATTGTATCCACCCTGGTGCTTGTCTTTAATTTCTTACATATTCATATTTCAGTCCTTTCTGTGTGGCTAAAATGACTCTATAAAGTCCTGGTTTAACACATGTCACTTGAGAAAATCTTGTTTGTTTCTTTTGTTGCTGTTTTTTTTCCGTTATAGATTTTTGTTTGTTTTGTCTTGGTTTTTCGAGACAGGGTTTCTCTGTAGCTTTGGATCCTGTCCTGGAACTAGCTCTTGTAGACCAGGCTGGCCTCGAACTCAGAGATCTGCCTGCTTCTGCCTCCCAAGTGCTGGGATTAAAGGCGTGCGCCACCATCGCCCATATTTCTTTTTTCCCCCTCAGGAATGACCTCATGTAGCCCAGGCTGGGCTCCAACTCAGTACGTTTCTGAAGATGAATTTTAACTTTTGACCTTCCTGTTTCTGCTTCTCAGGTGATAGGATTACAGGCAAAGGCCACCACACTCAATTTATCAGAATCATAAAGAGACCTATTCCAGAATGACATATGTTATGTAGATTCTTACTCAGTCCTGGTAACAGTATTAATACTTTTACCAGGCATATAGAAAACAATGCAAAATTTACCAATGATTGAAACCTTCTGCTAACTCAGGCACCACTGGATCTAACAGTTATCATTGGTGGGCTTCTTAGGTGGCCAGTAAAGTTATGTCTCAGAAATAAATGCTGAAGAAACTGACTGTTTACCAACCCTAACACGCTGACTTTACACTGCCTCTTTCTTTACAGATCCACACTCCAGCAGTCATGCATAACTACCTTCTGTTCAAAATTCTCCAATAGCTTTCCACTGTCTTTTGAATAAAAGCTAAGTTTCCTGCAGGTGCACCTGTGACCTGCAATCTGGCTATTTTCAATACCATTTCCTTTTCCCATCCAACATTCCATTTAGACCAAACTGTGTGACATTATACAAACATGCTATGTCCAAAATGACTTGCAAATTCTTTCACAAGTTAATACATAAAGATGGAGTGCACAAAAAACCTAAATGTCAGTTTGGTAAATCAGTATTTAAGAGCACATCACTGAGCTAAGAAAGCATTACCTTAAGTTTCTGTAATTCACCTTCAATGTCTATTTCCAAAGTAGGGTATATAGATTTGTACTGGTTAGCTAGAACTTTGAACCTGAGAAAGAAACAGATCATCATGGCATTAACTATCTTAAAGTATACTTCAAATAATATCATGTTCAAGTCAAGTGATTTCTATGCTTTGTAAATAGTCTCAAAAGCAAATTAGTTCTGAAACTGAAAATACTTTTTGAGAAAATTTTAAAAATTTAAAAAGGAGATAAGCATACAAATAAATTATATTTATTCATAATAAGTATAAGTTTTTACATTGAAGACAAAATATAATTAAAGTGATATGTACAGTTGGAGAAAGGATAGAATCACTAAAATATGAAAATAGAAAAGATAAAACACATTCTACTGTGTAAAAAAATGAAAGGGGATGGTCTATATGATACTCAGACACTAGACTCTGGACTTTTCAGTACAGTCGCCTGCCAATGCAAACAAACTACATTTCCATGGAAACTGTACCATAGAGACTACGTCATTGTAGCATCTCTAGTTTTGAAGATGTGCACACAATAATCTACTGAGACCTGGGAAGACATAATGGGGTCCTTAATCCTAGGACGTGGTGAGTAGTACATCAGTACTACCATACTGGGGACACTTCCTTTCAAAGAAAACCATGTCACATGTCAGTCCTTAAAAACCACATGGCTCTGTCTGAGGTAATCATTCTTACATCATCATTAGGTTATTTTTCCATGAAGTAAATCTGAATACTGATGCTTCAATTTTGTACTTCATTTTAAAATGCTTTTTTTTTTAAATTTTGAAAACAAGTCTGTTACCTCTCAGAGAAGCCATCAAAGTCAGAAACAAGATCACACATCCGAAGTCCACTCCGAGCAGCTTTGGAGGAATACACTGGGCCAATGCCCTTTTTTGTGGTACCCAAACTTAAAAGGAAACCAAAACAAGCTTCAAGTTACAGAGGGAAGATGTAAGTCTTCAGCCAGATGTTTCCAAAGAAGAAAGTTACATATAACTGTTTATTATTTATGCAATTTCCTGCAAGTTTATTTGCGTAATCTAACTGATTTTCTCTGAAACCTAAGTAAAATATTCTTACCTATTCTGAATTTTGTTTTATTTCTGGCTCACATTTATTTCTACATAAGGAAGTGCTCAAACTACACCACAATTAAACAGATATATATATGTATGTATGTATGTATATGTATATAGCATACTTTTTTCCTGCTTGTTCTTGTCTCTGCTGTTCCTGGATACCATCAGCTGCTTGGTGAAAATCAAATACTGAAAAGAAATCAAACAAATCACAGTTGGTATTGAAACAAAGATAACATACAGACTAAAAATAGTCTATTTCAAATTACTAAAACCAGAAATCTTTCCAACCTTGTTTATGACAAATTATACTGCTATATTCCTAAAGTCCTATGGCAGCTTACACTTGTAATTTCAGCACTAAACAGGTTGTGTGGCAGGAGAACAACAAGTTTGAGGACAGCCTAGATCACAGAGTGTTTCAAAAAGAAGAAAGGCAAAATTTAGAATATCCTTACCTGATGACCATCCTAGAACTCACTGTTAATAACCAGGCTAACCTCAAACTCAAGATCTCTGCCTCCTCAGTGCTGGAATTAAAAGCATGCAACACCAACACTCAGCCAAAGATAATCCTTTTTTCTTCTACATCTTCAAGTTTGGACTCTAGGAGGAGTCTAGAGATCACATTGACACCTCCTCTTTCTTCCTCCCTAGTCCCAAACTTCCATCACCTTTCACTAAAGCTACACTCTAACCTGTGCACCTTTCCACTCTTGAACATGGAATTCAAATTATTTAATGCATCCAAAAATTTCTTGCGAAGACACAAATAACTCATCGCATCCCTGTCTATGAACTTAATGTTTTTCCACAACTCCTAAAGAAAAACTCTGATATGGCAAACACTCTTCTGCTCATATCAGCACCCTTGCAGTCCTTGACCACAACTATAAACTTCCTGTGCAATATGCCTCTATGCACCTATATGCACATTCACATCCCCTGACAATACCCTGAGCAGTAGGACAGATGACAACTGTTTGCTAGTTAATTTCTGTACCAGCAAATGCTCAAATAATTACTGACTCACTACATAAACAACTCACAGGCAGGCAGGCCTAGGGTTTTATTCTATGAACTTCTAACTAAAGTTTATTTACTTGTTTTTTTCTTAAAACGTACCGTAATTTTATAGTTAACAGACCATAAAAACAGTTTTAGGTATACAATTCAGTGATTTTTATCATAGTATGCCAGGATTTCTTTTTATCAATTGTTATTATTTCCAAATAAATTATTAAATAAAACGACTGATTTTTCAGAATTAGGGAAGCATTTTGTTTGTTTTTTTCCAAGACAGTTTCTCTGTGTAACCTTGGCTGTCCTCAAACTCAAAGACTCACCTGTTCTTGCCTAACAAGTACTAGGATTAATGATGTGCACCACTATGAGCATCAGAAGATACACATTAGTTATATAGAAATTATAAAATTTTGATAAAACCTGGACTGAAATTGCATTCTCACAATCCTTAACCTCCAAAGCTATGCAGAAAGTGTTGTTCCCCTAATTTCCTGCTTTTGAGACACTACAGAAACTGCAAGGGCAGCTCCACTCAGAGCCCTGCTTAGCAAGGTTAACACCTTTGTATAATCACCTGTGCTGACATTTTGTTTGTGATCTAATAAATAAAGCTTACCTGAAGATCAAAATGTAGAGTTAGCCACTAGCTAGCCATAGAGGCCAGGCAGTGGTGGCACACACCTTTAATACCAGCACTCAGGAGACAGAGATTGTTGAGTTCAAGGCCACCCTGGCTACTTGAGATTGACCAAGTCTAAAAGAAAAACAGAGCCAGGCTGTGGTGGATTTAATCCCAGCACTAGGGAGGTAGAGACAGGAAAGGATATGACTGGGCCTAGAGAGAGGACTATAAAGCAGGAGACAGGAGCTTAGTCTATTCAGTGTGAGGATTCATGGAGACAGAATCTTGCCCCTTTTGGTCTGAGGATTTAGTAGAGGTAAAAAGACTCTCTAGTGGCTGGATCCTTTACTTCTCTTATCTTTCAGTATTTACCTCGATATCTGACTCTGGGTTTTAATTATTAAGAACAATTAGAATTCACACTACAATCACCAGTTTTCTCTGAGATGTCTTGTGAGAGTTTTGAAATTTTTGTCTATTACAGATGCTGAATTTGCAGTGTGTGAATCAATATATGTCTCAGCACCACACAAGTAGGTAAAAGAGTATCCTTAAAATTATATTGGAGGCCGGGCGGTGGTGGCGCACGCCTTTAATCCCAGCACTTGGGAGGCAGAGGCAGGTGAATCTCTGTGAGTTCGAGACCAGCCTGGTCTACAAGAGCTAGTTCTAGGGGGCTAGAGAGATGGCTCAGAGGTTAAGAGAACTGACTGTTGTTCAGGAGGTCCTGAGTTCAATTCCCAGCAACCACATGATGGCTCACACCCAATCTATAATGAGATCTGGTACCCAGAATGCTATATACATAATAAATAAATTTAAAAAAAAAAAAAGAGCTAGTTCTAGGACAGGCTCCAAAGCCACAGAGAAACCCTGACTCAAACAACAACAACAATAACAACAAAACCCAAACAGACAAGAAAAAAAAACACAAAAAGAATGTCATAGTCATGATATTTTTAATAAACTAATATTGGAAAAACTCAATTTTCATCAATGGTAGGGAATAAAAGATTTGGTATATTCATAATAGGTAACAATTTTTTAAAAAGAAAAATTTTGCTTCAAGTAGCAATAACAATAGAATTGTAACAATTACAGCAAAATGTTCAGTGGAGGTCAGATGCAAAAGACAGTATAAACTAAAGTTTTAAGTAAAGTTCCAAATGACAGAACTAATCTATAAGATAAGTATGAGCTAAAAGTCATCAGAGCAATTTTTTCCAGGACTTGGAAGCCTGTATCATTGGATTGTGTATGTTTTTTATGAATTCTAGTGTTTCATGTTGTTCTTCAAACTACTATCATATGATTAGTGTGGTCATGCTTCTATCCTGTTGCCCAGACAGTAACTTTTCTAAATCATTTCAGGGATCAGAATTAGTCTTAAGAGTTGTTTCATTAAACCCCAATTTAGCAAGGCAGTTATAAAACAACTGAGATATTAGAATATGCCATACAATTTCTTCTGCATAAAAAACATTTGCATTTAAAACTTTCCATTACCAGAAGTTAAAAAGGCAACTAGAAAACCACAAATAAATAGGTAACAGAACAGTTGAACTGTATTTTCAAAAATTAATTTAGCACCCTGACACAAAGTTATTGCTTTTCTAGGCCTCAGGAAGCTATTACTGTATCAGAACAATGATTTTCGGTGATATTTTAATGCCTTTCAATTACTTTTGATTACTCTCTCTGAAGTTGTTTTGAATATTGCTTCTGTTTCCCACAGAAGTCTAGACATCGAAGAAAAGAAAAACCATCTTGAGAATTTATTCTGATTTTTAAAACAAGGTTACTGTACATCCTTAGTGGTTTCACTAATAAAAAAATAGTTCTAGGTAAATTTGGCTGAGTTTCACTAATCTAAGTATTTGATACTGGTAATTACTCAGCACTTTCTACCACTGAACTACACTACCAGTGCTATACTTCAGCTTTATTAACACAAAGATATAATGCATTCAATGTAACCCACAATACAGCTAACACCTTCTTGGTTTGCTTTCCCGAGCTGCATCTCGGTTGGGCTTCACTTCTCAGGGAATCCTCCTGGGCACTTTATAACTAAGATGCTCCCACTACCTCTTCAAATCACCTGCTTCTACTTAGGACTATTTTCCTAACACCCAGCCTCACCTTGAAAATTAGCACTCTGTACCATGACATTCATGATATATTTATCTTACATATTGTTACATACTTACATATTAAAGGATTTTTTTTAATAGTGTCTTTTCTAAGACTCTTGCACCTTCAGTGTCTAGCACAAGGCAGGTACTCAACAGAAGATAAAGGACAGACATCAGCAACTCTGCACTTGGGATACTTAGAATGTTTAAGTCGCCTGCTCATTTCTCAGTTCTTATTACAAACTACATCAGTAGGGCAGGACAGAAGACGATGTGAAAAAAAAAAAATCTACATTAAGTTGCTTAAATTTTTTGATTTAAAAAAATCTTAGCCAGGCAGTAAGTAGTGGCATGCACCTTTAATCCCAGCACTCAGGAGGCAGAAGCAGGTAGAATTTTGAGGCCAGTCTGGTGTTCAGAGCAAGTTCCAGGGTGGCAAGAGCTACATAGAGAAACCCTGTTTTCAAAAACCAAAACTAAAACAAACCAGGCGGTGGTGGCGCACGCCTTTAATTCCAGCACTCGGGAGGCAGAGACAGGAGGATCTCTGTGAGTTCGCGGCCAGCCTGATCTACAAGAGCTAGTTCCAGGACAGGAACCAAAAGCTACGGAGAAACTCTGTCTCGAAAAACCCAAATAAATAAATAAATAAATCAAAAACAAAACAAAAAAACCTCTTAGTCTCTTAAACTTAGTCATTATTTTCTGTGTGTTTTGCCTGCATGTGTGCTTAGTTCCCAGAGGTAAGAAGAGGGGATTGGATCCCCTGCAAGTGGAGTTCCGTGTGGTATGAACCACCATGTGAGGTTCAAAATCAAACCTAGGATCTCAGCAAAGTAATGAATACTCCTAACCTTCTGAACCATCTCTTCAGCTCTGCTTAAGTATTTCTAAAACTGTATAGCATCTTTATCATTTTAAAATTTCTTTAAAACTATTGACACTGTATTAAGCTTACACCACAATGTTGACAACAGCAGAAGAGACTGGACAGGCACACGCAAGCGTGCTAGCGTCAGAGCCTCTGGGAGTCGGTCCCTAGCAGCCTGTTAAGACAGAAGGGTGAGAGGAGCACACACTGCAGGCCAGATTGGAATATACGAGAGTTCCAGTCCAGCCTGGCAACGCAGCAAGACTGTGAGTCAAAGCCAAAAGGAAAGAAGGGTCTTTCTTTTTTGCACCGTCTACCCCAGCACCCCTCCTTTCACCCTGGCAGTCTAAAGCACTAAAGTAATTCCCCCAGTGTGCAACCTACATTCTCAGACAAAGTGATGAACTTAAAGCATTTGTATAGAGAATCCTACTTTGAGTTTTTTAAAATATCCAAGTATTCTAAATGCTGTATACAGTCATACCAATAGCTTTTGAAGTACCAAGAACAGAATAAGGATAAGCAGGCCACTAAAAATAAATCATACAGGATACTAGTGAAATAAAAATGCTTAACAATACCACAAAACTGCTCTTTACAGATTTATAGATTAAGAACCTTATGGTGAACAACGTAATGGAAAAGAGGACATTCATTTAAAAAAACTGTATGCTAATTCAGTATAGTTTTCTTCAAAAAAGTTTTTGTTTTTTTGAGACAAGGTTTCTTTGTAGTTTTGGAGCCTATCCGGGAACTAACTCTTGTAGACCAGGCTGGCCTTGAACTCAGAGATCCACCTGCCTCTGCCTCCGCCTAGGATTAAAGGTGTGTGCCATCACACACACACACACACACGATCTTATGCATTTTACTTCAACCACAATTCATAAACGAACATAAGAGTCAATTAATTTCTAAATGCCTTCACATTTGATAAAAAGGCAGTTATAAATAAATACAATATGGCCTCCATACCAATATGAGCTCTGTCCGATATGATAAGCCTTTTTTCCCAGCCATCTAGACCTAGGAGAGAAAAGATACACTTCATCAAACACTTTGGTTTTTTTTTTAAGATTTAATTTCTTTATGAATAGAATGTTTTATAAGAGTGTTTTTACTGAGGCATTCATGTTTGTATCTTTACTTCTGCATGGGAAGATGCATGGAGCTTATCAAGGCTGTCACTGGCTTTCTTAACATCTAAGATCATTCATGCTCTAATCGCCAAGTATTTTGTTCTAAGCAGTTCCTATCTCAAGGCAGCCACACTTACATGAGTACTCCTAAGAATCCCCAAAAGCAAAGTGCAGGAAAATATTTTTCTGGACATAGGTGTGGAGATTGGGTACATACCATTTGGAAATTTAAGAGAAGAAAATTGGTTTTAATAATGACACCCTTTCCAAGAGAGAGTTACAAAGAAATGTGACTGACTAGACAAAACAATGATTTCTCCAGAGTATTGGAGATTACTAGACACAGGATACGGAGAGATAATGAAATAGATGCAGTGCCCCATGGAACTATGAGCTGTTTGCATTCATACCTGGCTTCCATCATTCAATAAACAAGGGGAAATGACTGTTGGAGGAACAGACAAAACAAATTCAAACAGGTAGTTTCCTTTATATTACCAAATTAATAAATTATACGTGTTCTCAGGATAAACTGCTCTCAAAACTAACATCTGGATATAAAAATCAGGTTTAGGAGCCGGGCGGTGGTGGTGCACGCCTTTAATCCCAGCACTCGGGAGGCAGAGGCAGGCGGATCTCTGGGAGTTCGAGGCCAGCCTGGTCTACAAAGGGAGTTCCAGGACAGGCTCCAAAGCTACAGAGAAACCCTGTCTTGAAAAACCAAAAAAAAAAAAAAAAAAAAAAAAAAAAATCAGGTTTAGGAGCTAGGAAAGTTGCCCAATGATACAGCAGTTGCCTATCATGTACAGGCACTAGCTTCAATCCCCAATACAAAAAAGCCTCAAACATTAAAAAATAAATAAATAAATAAATAACAATTAAAAAAAAATTAAAGCCAGTTGGTACTAGTGCAGACCCTTGATCCCAGCACTTGGGAGAACAGAAGCAGGCAGATCTCTTGAGTTAAAGGCCAGCCTGCTCTACAGAGTGAGTTCCAGGATAGACAAGGCTATACAAAGAAACCCTGCCACAAAAAACTAAGAATAAATAAAATAAAACTGACAATATCCACAATTTCAATCTTTATAGATTAAGGGGTGGTCTCTCCAGCAGAGCACTAAAGGTGCTGTACTCAAGGACAAACCAAAATTAGTAAGCTCCCCCACAGTTGTTTTTGACGTGTAAAAATGTATTCTAAGTTGGTTTAGGAGATAGTCTAAGGAAAACATTACAAAGAAACGAAAAAAGTGGATTCAGCAAATAAGGTGCAGACTCATTATCACTCAGTGTGATGAGTCACAAACAGAAAAGGGTGCACGGCAAGACTAGTCAATGAGATGAAGAAATGAGAACACATTTAATGAAAATAACACATTACAGTTAAACTCGTTGATTCATACCTCTTCCCTTTTGAACATTTTTCTCCGCTTCTTCAAACAATCCAGGAAGATGAATTACCACACCATTTCCTAAAAGAAACAAACAATCCTCCACCTTAAACACCTGTAATTATAATATAGACATATATATAAATGTCAAAATGTAGACATGTATAATAATCATCTATTTTGAACAGAAGAACAAGTTACATTTATTAACAAGTCATTGCATTTTATTAAGGAATTACCAGCTAACAGCGCAGCTGGGCCATCATCTAGACCAATGTCTTTCAGAAGCACACACAATCAGTTTAGTGTGCTATGAGCACTAAACAATGAAATACAAATCACCAGATTATTATTTCTAAGAATTTAGAATGAACTATTTCGTAGTTCTTGTCATAGTTAAGTCTTTGGAGAACTGATCTGACGATCGGAGCTTCTTTATGGAATAAAGACTACAACACGCACAGACCCTGGGACCCAAGCAGCCTGGTGGCTCTGTCCTATAAGGTATCTTGGCCAACATTAGTGATGTGGCAAGGACCCTTTGGTTGGTAAAAGCGATGTCAGTTTTGATACTGGAAATATACCATTATGTCCCAAAGAGGTTCAGTTTAAACACTCACCAATGAAGGCAGTCACATTTGGGTTAATTATTCCGCTAGGTAAAAGATGAAAGTCATATTCCACAGAATCTACAACAACTGTGTGGCCAGCATTATTTCCTCCCTGAAACAAAATAAAAAGAAATTGAGCCTGATAATAAATATGGCAAATAGCTTAACTAATTCCTACTTAGATGGCAATATAACCCAAGGAAATCCAAATGTCTGCCATATATATATATATATATATATATATATATATATATATATATTGGTTCTTTCCATGCTACAGTACACTTGAGGGATTACTCTGAAAGGAACAAGAAATTAATGAATTCAGGTTTCTGGGGATACAGGAAGTCACATAACTTTTTAAGAGAGGAAGGGTAAAAGCTCAATCCACTTAGTTTGTAGGTATCTCTGGTCCTATATAGAGCATGGATCAGTCCAATTATTCCTATCATTGCATACCCACTGTACTAAGTTTCAAGCTTATATATTTTGGCTATATTCACTCACTTCCTTTACCTCCTCTTCCCCACCCAGTTCCTTTTTCCAAATCATCAATTTTCATGTTTCTAGACTATTATATAGGCAAATAATGCCATTTCATTCTTCTTTATGGATGAATAAAGTATCTGTTGACAGATAACTATATTTGTTTATTTAATAATGTTAAAGACCATTCCACAACCTTGCAAATAAAACCATTTCATTCTTTTATATTCTTTTTAGCTGTACATACAATAATTAAACTGGTCCCACAATGAAAGCAATTTGAGTTGTTTACAGTTTTCTGTCATTATAAACAATACTGCCATAAACTTCCTGGTATATTATTACACTCATAACAATTTATCACCATTCTGGTAGAATCCTAAAACATACATTACATTCCAAAAGCATGTTATTTATTGTAAGTTAGTCTTTTTGAACTAACACAACTTTTATCTGGATTTTTCATCTCTTTAGCCCACAGGCCAATCATTCTTTCTAAAAATCATAAGTTTTGTGCTTCAGAAAACGTCTCAATGTCAAAAAAGACAGATCTCTTAAAATATGAAGCACATTAAAATTTCCTAGCCCCCCCCCCAAATTCTAACTTGTCATTTCTAAAATTGTTTAATTCTAAATTGTTATTATTAAACTTAATAAATATTTACTAAATGTTCAATGTATTGGTAACTTTGAGACAAATGATCAGTTCCTTATTCTAGGTTGAACATTCTATTCTTTCCTAATTCACAAAACCCCCAAGCCTGAAATGCTGTATCACATGATCCAGTAGTGGAATATTCCACACCATGAAGCTTCTTCCCATGCACAAATTAAAAGCCTGAAATCTAAAACACTTCTGGGTCACAAACATTGTAGATGCAGAATGCTCATTTTTAAAAATCTAGCCGTAGGGGGCTGGAGAGATGGCTCAGTGGTTAAGAGCATTGCCTGCTCTTCCAAAGGTCCTGAGTTCAATTCCCAGCAACCACATGGTGGCTCACAACCATCTGTAATGAGGTCTGGTGCCCTCTTCTGGCCTGCAGACATACACACAGACAGAACATTGTATACATAATAAATAAATAAATAAAATAAAAATCCAGCCGTTAAGTATGAAGTAAATTAGGTTCTCAATACCTCTTAAACAAATCACTTAGATTAAAAGGAGATAAGATTCATCCTATGCAGGAAAATCCTTACATTTTCTAGTTAGTGTCTTTCCAATAACTAAATGCCACTCATCTGAAGTCTTCTCTTTGAATGCTTTGTCACCTAAGACAATGCATTTGCAGCTGGGCGGTGGCGCATGCCTTTAATGCCAGCACTCAGTAGGCAGAAGCAGGCGGATCTCTGTGAGTTCGAAGTCAGCCTGTTCCAGGGGCTGGAGAGATGGCTCAGAGGTTAAGAGCATTGTCTGTTCTTCCAAAGGTCCTGAGTTCAATTCCCACCAACCACATGGTAGCTCACAACCATCTGCAATGTGATCTGGTGCCCTCTTCTGGCCTGCATGTATTACACACAGACAGAATATTGTATACATAATAAATAAATATTTAAAAAAAAAAAAAAAAAAAGAGCTAGTTCCAGGACAGGCTCCAAAGCTACAGAGAAACCCTGTTTCGAAAAACCAAAAAAAAAAAAAAAAAAAAAAAAAAAAAAAAAATGCATTTGCTGAGTTGTAAAAACTTCTTCATCAGTGGTTTAAATTTGTTTACACTGTTTACAAAAGATTACCAGATATCAAAGACTCTTATTTTCAATTTGTGTAATTTTGCAAAACTGTACAATGTGTGGGTATGAGTCTTTTCCAGTTCAAAAGAATAAATGTTTATAAATGTCAAAAAAAAAAAAAAAAGTCCATCCTGTGTTGTGGTGCACTCCTATAATCCTAGCCCAAGGCAGAAATTAAGTCATCCTCAGATACAGTAGTGAGTCTGAGCTATACAAGACCCTGTCTCAAAAGTGGCCCTCAGTCCATGATTTGTTTAAAGAACTGCCTTCTATAATTATTACATAAAAATGTTTGTGTTGTGTAACAAAAGCCTGCTTTCTTAGCTAATGTTTCACCATGTCAGGTAGTAATGACAACAATCACAGTTATGGATAAAAACTGGCATATACATTTTTAAAGACAGATGGTTATGAATAATAATTAAGGGAGATGAATTAGTTTATTCCTTAAGTTTGTCCAAGTTAATATGCAGTTTGGGCTGGAAAGTTCAATAATAAAAGACCAGAAGTCGCATGCCACAAAGCTTGCTCACTGAAATACTAGCCACCATTTTTAAATCATCAGTTCAATTTAAATATTTAAGTTTAGCTGTATGTGAGAATATGGTGAAAATATCCAGAATAATCTTGGATTTCCTTAAGTGCCATTCAGGGGAAACTGAGATATAAAAAGTTAATCTTAAAACACAGTAAGGTGGAAAGAAACAATAAACGAGATCTCCTGAAACTGAAAAACTTCTGTAAAGCAAAGGACACAGTCAAGAAGACAAAATGACAGCCTATAGAATGGGAAAAGATCTTCACTAACCCCACATCAGAGGTCTAATCTCCAAAATATATGAAGAACTCAAGAAATGGGACACCAAAAGGTCACATAATCTAATAAAAAAAATAGAGTACAGACCTAAACAGAGAACTCTCAACAGGAGTCTCAAATGGCTGAAAGACACTTAAGGAAATGTTCAACATCCTTAGTCATCAGAGAAATGCAAATCAAAACAATTCTGAGATTCCATCTTACACCTGTAAGAATGGCCAAGATCAAAAACACTGATGACGGGCTAGAGAGATGGCTCAGTGGTTAAAAGCATTGCCTGCTCTTCCAAAGGTCCTGAGTTCAATTCCCAGCAACCACATGGTGGCTCACAACCATCTGTAATGAGGTTTGGTGGCCTCTTCTGGCCTGCAGACACACACACTGACAGAATATTGTATACATAATAAATAAATAAAGTCTTCTTTAAAAAAAAAAAAACCACTGATGACAACTTATGCTGGAGAGGTTGTGGGGAAAAGGGAACACTCCTCCATTGCTGGTGGAAGTCTAAATTGGTACAATCCCTTTGGATGTCAGTGTGGCGATTTCTCAGAAAATTAAGAAACAACCTTGCTCAAGACCCAGCAATACCACTTTTGGGTATATACCCAAAGGACAATCGTATCACAAGGACATGTGTGTAGAGAGCTGCGTGTAGCCACACCTGATGGCGATGTGTAGAGAGCTGCGTGGAGCCGCACCTGATGGCGATGTGTAGAGAGCTGCGTGGAGCCGCACCTGATGGTGCTGGCTTCTGCTCTCCGCTATCCCGAAAGCGAGTGCTCTCTATAATAATCAACTGCTTATATGGCTAAGGCCTGACTTATGCTATTATCACGCAATGATCGTCAGCTGTTTGCATATGCGTGGACCTATGGACAGTGCCCACGTGGCAATCTGGGATTGGCGGCCCGTGCCTATTTAAGGGCTGGGAGAGGTTTGCCCGGAGAAAGAGAGAGAGAAAGGGAAAGAGAGAGAAGCTGTAAATAAGGTCCTGAATAAACTGCTTGCAAGAAGAGCTCCGATGTTGCGTCTTCCTTGCTGGACGAGGCGGGCGCGACACATGTGCTCAACTATGTTCATAGCAGCATTGTTTGTCATAGCCAGTACCTGGAAACAACCTACCTGCTCCTCATTCTGGCACACTCATCTTTTTTTTTTTTTTAAATATTTATTTATTACGTATAAATATTCTGTAGGCCAGAAGAGGGCACCAGACCCCATTACAGATGGTTGTGAGCCACCATGTGGTTGCTGGGAATTGAACTCAGGACCTTTGGTAGAACAGGCAATGCTCTTAACCTCTGAGCCATCTCTCCAGCCCCCTCATCTTTTTTTTTTTTTTTTTTTTTTTTTTGAATTTTCGAGACAGGGTTTCTCCGTAGCTTTTGGTGCCTGTTCTGGAACTAGCTCTTGTAGACCAGGCTGGCCTCAAACTCAGAGATCCTCCTGCCTCTGCCTCCCGAGTGCTGGGATTAAAGGTGTGCGCCACCACCACCCGGTTAGCACACTCACCTTTAGTGATAACAATTTTTTTTCCTAGACACCTGCCTTCTCATCTCCCCCAAGGAACAGATGCCTGCCATCTCCAGGATGACAGTTCATGGGATGCCTTTCCAGCCACACCTCTCGCTAAACTGACACCTGGCTCTCCCCTTCCCCTCGCCCGCAGGAAGTAGCCAGATTTGAGTCTACGCCCTTTTTTCCCAAAGAGATCCTAAATGTTTGTCATAATTACCATTCCAATTTTCTGTCACCCCTATATCCAGAGTCTGGAATGTCAAGTTGGGAGCGTAGGCCCCTGCCCCTTCCATCTATCCCAGCCCCCAGGCCTGGTCTGGACTCCAAATCCCAAAGAAGAACATGTGGTCTCCCTTTCTTCCTCCCAGGGGTCACGTTCACATGGCTTCCCGGTTCCCCCTCGGGATCACCCGAGAACGCAGATCTCCCATTAAACCTGGATATTTCTTAAATTGGCTTGTTTTGATTTGGCTTGATTGGGATTTTTGCATGGGCAGGGAGCTCGTGTTAAGAAATATTCCTAACAGTACCCAGTTAGTAGAACTGTTTGGGAAGGATTGGGAGGTGTGGTCTTGTTGCGGGGGGGGGGGGGGGGGTATGCCACTGAAGCAAACTTAGCAAACTTAGAGGTTAATAATAGAGTATGACTCCTATTATTCTCTGCTTCATGGTTGAGGATCAATGTGAGCTCTCAGCTGGTCCTCCACTCTGCCATCATGGACTCTTAACTCTCTGAAACCACAAGATAAAACTTATGTTTTGGTCATGGCATGATTGCAGCAATAGAAAAGTAACAAGGACAGAAACTGGTACCAGTGAGTGGACTGTTGCTGTGACAGACCATGTGCTTTTGGAAGAAAGTGGGAAGACTTTGCAACTTTGGCCTAGGAAAACAGTTGGATGCTGTGAGCAGAGCTCAATGGGCCGTCCTAGTAGAATCCTGTTGAGAGCCACAGACTGTGTGGAGGCCCAGCTCAACAGGTTCCAGGGGCAAACAACAGCAACTGAGCTAGAGAACATTCTTGTGAAATGAAACTTCGGCAAAGAATATGGCTGCTTTTTCCCTTGTACTAAGAATTTTCCTGAGGCTAAATTGAAAAGTAATGGACTCTAAAACCATAAACCAAATTAAATGCTTTTTCTTACAAGTTGCCTTAGTCATGGTGTTTTATCACAGCAATAAAGTAACTAAGGCAGCTGGACAGATGGCTCAGCAGCTAAGAGTATTTGTTCTTGCAGAGGACCTAGGTTCGAGTCTCAGTACTCACGCAGCTGCTCACACCCATCTATAACTCCAGCTCTAAGGGGTCCAATGACCCCTTCTAACCTCCACAGGCATCAAACAGAAACGCAAGTGATATACAATCATACATGCAGACAAAGCACTTATGTTAATAAAATAACAACTCTAAAATCTTAGGCAAGCATGATGACAAAAGCCTACAACCTCAGCATTCAGGAGACCGAGCCAAGAGGATCATTAAATCCCAGGCCAGCCTGAGCCACAGAGTGAAACTGACTCAAAAAATAAGCAAGAATATTTAAGTTAAGCTTCTTAATAATTTGGATATCACATCACAGAGCTGTGCAAAAACTAAACATTATAACAAAACAAAAACAAAAAACCTCAGAAAAAAAACTCCATGTTTTCAAAGTAAAAAAAAGCAAAGTTTCCAATGAATCATTTTTTGCCTTTACAAAAATACATAGGTAATTTTCACTGTTTTTTTCCCTAGAACTGAAATAATAATTTGACTTCAAAAAACATTTGTTCCTGAAAAGAAGAGTCTATAGTACAGTAGACTGTTGAAAAATATTTTATGAACAAGAACAATCCCAAATTTTCTGGTGTTTTCTTCTGTCTTGTATTCCCATACTGATTTGGGATTCCCCTCTATCTGCTAAGAATATGTCTTATTACTATTGATTAATAAAGAAGCTATTTCAGCCAATAGTTAGCAGAGTAAAGTCAGGCAGGAAATCAGAACAGAGATAGGTAGGCGGAGTCAAAGAGACACCATGTAGCTGCTGAAGGAGAAAGACACCAGAATGGGCCTTACAATTAAGCCACAGCCTCATGGTGATACACAGATTAACAGAAATGGGTTAATTTAAGATATAAGAGCTAGCCAGGAATATGCCTAAGCCATTGGCCAAGCAGTGTTGTAATTAATATAGGTTATATTATTCAGTGTCCAGGTAAGGAATGAGCAGTCTCCTATGACACCATATGAAATTAATTTCAGGTCAGCATTAAGAGTACGTTCAACTCCCCTTCTTTCCCCTTACTTTACAAATTGAAGTAAACATGCCCCTGGCCACAGCACTGATCCAAACAGTAATCCAACCTGAGCCAATCAGCATCAGAAAGCCAGGATTTAAAGTGCTAGAACCCATGAAATGCTGCTGAGATAGATCCCAGAAGCAGCCCTGGCCACTCTCCTCCTCCACCAGACAAATCCTGACTTTGCTTATTACAGTTTCTTTCCATTGTCTGTAACAAAGAAACAGGAAACAAGCTCTCAATGTTCACATCTTGCTCTAGCAATAAAAATATAAGATTAAATGCTGAATTTTAATAACATCTCTATGGTGTCCAGGACAATACTTTTAAAGCATGGCACTGCAGGATATAGGGATGCAATAACAATACTTAGTCATCTTGTTCTCAGACTTTCCATGAATACGCTTTCTCCCTAACTGGATCTTAAAGAACTCAGAAGACAAATGTTTTGGATTTTTTTTTTCTATTCTCTAAAAACCAGAACCTACCAAGTTCAATTTTACACAATAAGTTCAGACCAAATATTGTTGATATATTTAAGTGTCTAATTTGGAAGTTATAAAGGTTCTGGGGAAGTTTAAAAGGCAAGGGGGGGGGATGTGATGGAGGGAAAGAGAGGGAAGAGGAGATGGGGAAGAGAACCGGGACAGGACACACTAGACTAAAAGGGAATGAAATCAAACCCGCAAATGACTCTATTCTTAATGTATTAGACCTTTCTATTCCCTCAAGTTACTCCCCTCTTTTTAAACCTTTGAGTTCCTGCTGTGATGGAGATGAAGGCAACCCCTTGGGGGTGTTATGAACATAAAATAATGGCATTTTCTTTTACAACAGCAAAAGCCCAAGTGCCAAGGAAACAATTTCATGTACAAGTCCTAGAGGCTCTCTTTTCAGAGTCCCAAGGGAAACAGTCTGGCTCTCTTCGTCTTCATGGCTTGAATTCGTGGACACTATTATGATCAACAGGGCTCCAAATGAAAGAAGGAATGAATGGGGTTCCCACTATAGATTAAAAAGTCACAGGGCCTCAGACCCATGCCCTTGTCTAATGTTCAAACTTAAGAACCTGGTAGTTTGAGTCAAAGGTTACTATCAGATACTTTCTCGGTGCTGAAACTTCACTTTTCCCGATGAACTTTTTCACCAAATCTAACACACCTGTCAACCTGCAACAATAAGCACCCTTTTAATCACTAATTTCAATTCCAAAGCTGACTATTAAGTTACTAGTAGAACACTGATTAAACTATTCAACATAACCAGATATGCTAGATTAAAAAAAATACATAAAGGTATCTATCTGTATTATTTTTTAACAAAAACATCCAAGTGCTTGGGCAGTCTTTGGAGAGTTGAAGATATTCACCACTGTGGTCATTTTCAGTTTCAGACACACAAATGTGAAAATGATGACAGTCTCAGCAGTCTCGGGTTTTGTTTCCTACCTTAAATTTCCATTACGAAACATCTCACAATGAAAGCAGGAAACAGCACTGCCTTGAAAGGTCTTAGTTAAGAAGTGTGGACTCTAAGCACCAAATTCCAGCATCTAGTTTTACCTAGGCAAATCATTGCTGACAAGGTAACCAAGATCACCACGCTTGCTTTCTCTAAGACCACTAAATAAGGCTGGTACAAACACCTTCAGTCCGGTCTCTCTGTAGTTTCTACTCAACAAAATAAAGGAAGCAAATATACTACTTATCGGGAGAACAGTAATAGGTTTACTAACAAGCTACTTCTGTGCTATATCCTGTTTCCACAAGCTACCTAACCTTCCTCGGCCCTGCCCTGGTAACAAATCCGTTTACACAGCAGTGGTTTCCTAGACTAGGAGTTTCTTGTGGGCACAGGCTCAGACAGTCTGGCATTTCCACTGCAGAGCTCAGTGTTGTCCTGTAGATACAAAATAGGTGTTTCCTGGATGAATCATCAGTCTGCAGCTGGTCCTCTACTTACTCTCCTTTCCATTAAAAAATTGATTTAAAACTAACAACAGGCAGTGATGATCATCCCTTGATTCAAGTCCTATACATGTATTTATGAGTCTAGAGTGCCTACACATTTATAAATAACTATCTATGATCCTGAATTGGAAGACAGGCCTTAAGTGCTCCAATGACAAAATGTCATTTAGCTTCCCACCTACTTTCTCCCAAAATGTATCTTATTATTATTACTAAAAAGTATAGTAGTTAGGAAATATCACTCATCCCCCTTTCCCCTTTAAAACTAGATTTCAAGCTACATTTTATATGTGAAAGAATTATTTTGTGATTCTATTTGAAATACATTTATATATACATATACAAAACACTCTGGAGAGCCGGGCAGTGGTGGCGCACGCCTTTAATCCCAGCACTCGGGAGGCAGAGGCAGGCGGATCTGTGAGTTCGAGACCAGCCTGGTCTACAAGAGCTAGTTCCAGGACAGGCTCCAAAACCACAGAGAAACCCTGTCTTGAAACCTCCCCCCCAAAAAAAACCAAAAAAAAAAAAAAAAACAACAACAAAAAAAAAACAACACTCTGGAGAAATGCTGTGTAACAATAACAAGGGATACATTTTATTAATATAAACCTCTTTGAATGTATACTTGATTAGCAGCTGAACAAAATGGTAGATCTCATAAACACTTTCACACAGGTGTCTCATGTACTTTGCTCATATTCGTCAGCCTCTCTGACCCAATCCCCTTTCTCTTCCCATATAGTTCTATTTTCAAGAATTTTTTAGGATTCTTTGGATGAGAATATAAGCCATATTTGTTTTTCTAAATCTGAGTTATTAATATAATGTTCTCCAACCCCACCATTCACCTATAAATGACAATTTTCTTCTTGATGGCTAACACTCCACTTGTCAAATAAACTCAAATTGGTCCAGGCTCAAAATTCCTTTCCTACAATTGGCTGTCTCCATTCTCTATATATTCCACTGTCTTCAGATTACAACCTAGAACTAATGTCATTAAGTAGACACTGTGTTACTAGTGCTAGTCAAATAAGCTACAGTTACCAAGATGAACCACAAAAGAGAAATGCTAGAGGGTCCCAGTGGCACCGGGCACTTGTAAGGCAGAGGTAGGTGAGGTGGATCTCCCGAGTTTTAAGTCACTCTGGTCTACAATGCAGGGCTACACAGAGAAACCCTGTCTTGAAAACAAAAAACAAAACCCAAGCCGGGCGGTGGTGGCGCACGCCTTTAATCCCAGCACTCGGGAGGCAGAGACAGGCGGATCTTTGTGAGTTCGAGGCCAGCCTGGTCTAGAAGAGCTAGTTCCAGGACAGGCTCCAAAACCAGAGAAACCCTGTCTCGAAAAACAAAAACAAAAAATGTAAGGATCATGTAAGTAGTAAGTTTATAAGTGTGGAAGTTTGACTGATCACTTATTTCTCCACTAGCCTCAGGTAACTCCCCAATCATATCTCTGGGCATTCCAAAGGCATTAGATCAGCCTGATACATGACCTCCATAAGAACACTTTCTTGGTAACATAATAACACCTTCATTCTACAAACTGATCCTATAACTTTTTAAAGGTACATTATACTGAGAACCTTTTGGATAAATACTACAATGGCTACAACCTTGGAATCTACAATACGGCTGGACCTGTCTGATCTATTTCCAAGTAAAAAGCCAAGTAGGCCTCAAACCCACCCTTCTAACTATCAAGAGTTTAGGCACTTTCCTAAGTCTTCAATCCAGCGTACAAGACCTGATTTTAAACACGAAATGGTAAAGGCTTTCCTTTGGAGCACTTCCTATGGCAACGTGAGTCAGAATACCACGCCAACCCCTTTCAAAGCACCATTAAATATGCATGCTGCCAGACAAGGTGCAGGAACAGAAACAGGTGAAAAGGAAGAATGGGTGGGAACGCCATAGTTAATGCCATGGTTAGCTCGGCTAAGAAACAGACAGGGTATGTTTCTGCACTCAATAAAAAGGAAGATAGCCCAAGCCACAGCGTCTAGCATTTTACACACCTGCTTCTGCATGGGATTCAATTTTAGCAGAAAGCTTTCCCCCAGGTCCCTCGCCTAACCTAGACCAACTGCGTATCAAGACACAAAACCATGCACGTTCAGGAAAAAGAGATATTCTTACAACCTAAACATGCCGCCGTCAACTGCAAACACCACATCTTCTTTTGAACACGGGAATGCTCATCTATTTTGAACTCTGAAGCCGGGAGATAGTTTTCTGAGAGCCTTTACAAAGGCCTCGCCTCTAGGCTGCTTCAAAGCAAAACAAATAGGAGAAAAGAACAACAACAAAAAAAGCTAACATTGAAAACCACGTGTCTCCGGGTAGGAAGCACTCGATTTCCCGAAAGTCAACTTTTTATGTTACCGGAACATTGTAAATATTTCTAAATATCCAATTTGAAATCTGTATCTACTTGCTCACACTCATGGATTCCTTCTTTAGGGTCCAACAAGTAAAAAAAGATCTCCCTTAAAATTTAAGGGATACAAAGGGGGAGGGGAGAGAAGAGGACCCAAAACAGTCCCAAAGCTCCGCTGCGGAATCTGATGTCAACAAAGTGGACCGAAGGAGGAGCGGTTCTGCGTGCCGGGGTCTGCAGGTGGGGCAGTGGTGAGTCTCGGCTTCTGGGAATTTGAGGGAAAGGACCCTCCCTCGGCCGCCCCGGTGGGTGGGCCTCGCCGGGTCCTCACCGGGTCCCAGCGGGAGTCGGGAGCAGGCCTCGGGCTGCAGCCCCCTCCACTCCGCCCCCAACGAACCGCCCGTCCGGTCCCCAGACCCCAAAATGCTGCTCAAGCGTCGCACATCCTCCAGGTTCCTCCAGAGTCACCCGGAGCTCCACCCGAGACTCCAGGGCAGGGGCTCCCCCGCAGCTCCCGGGCCAAGGGGCGCAGCTCAAGGTGACACCTCACCGCGCCCGGGCGTCTCCCGCCAGGGCCCGGATCCTCTCACCTGGCAGCGGCAGACGATGTCGGCATCCTGCGCCAGCAAATCCACCACCTTCCCTTTGCCCTCATCGCCCCACTGCGCGCCCAGCACCACCGTCACCCGGTTCCCTCCGGGAGGCGCCCTGGGGCGGCCGCAGTCGCCGTTGGGCAGGGAGGCGGCGGCTGAGTTGCTCTCTGAGATCGACATGGCTCCGGTCAGGCCAGAGGAGCCTTGAGGAGACGCGGCGGGCGAGGAGAGCGTGAAGCCAACTGCTGTGCGGCCGCCAGCCACATGCGGAGGAAGAAGGAGCCAGAGGCCGGCCCCGCCCCCGCCCCGCGGGCCGCCACCCTCCCGCCAGGCCCCGCCCCGCGCACCGCCGCCCGCTCAGGGCGGAACCACTTCGCGCAGGCCGGAGCCGCAGCACCGCCCGCAGGCGCCGCGGCCTCAACTGCCGCCACCCCAGGGCCGAGGCCACACCCCCCCCTCCGGCCTGGCGCGCGACTCAGCCGCGAACCGCGCGAGAGCGGGGGGCGGGGCTAAGGGAGCTCCGCCCTCCGCAGCCCGCCCACCGGCCCCTCCTGGGGCTTTCAAACTCCAGAGGCGCGGAAGGGCGTGAGGGCCGTGAGGGGCGTGAGGGGTGTGGGACTACAACTCCCAACATGCAGTGCTGCGAGGCGGCCGAGGCGCGGCGCCGTGCTGTCACGGTCTGTCGGTCTTGGTCTGTGAAAGCCAATTTTGTTGTCTGTTTAAAGACTTGGTTTTGCTAAGGGACGAAATACCCTTACAAAGCACAAACGGAAATACAAAAAAAAATAAATAAATACACGGAAGCTGGAACGGAGCCGAGTGCGTTTAGAACTGACAAAGGGGCTAAAGTGCTAGCTCAAAAGCAGTGAAAGTGGAGATAAGTCCTGACTCTTCTCATTTTGCAGTACCTGAGGCACAGAGATGAGTCAATTGCCCACGTCATATCCGTAATGCACCTGGGTTTTTTAAATCTCCACAACCATATTTTATAAAGTAAAATACATTCCTTTCTACAGAAGAATTTCTTTCCCTCTGCCCTCCCTACCCCCCTTTACCCGCCCACTTTTTCCCTCTGGAAGTGTTGGAAATCAAATCCAGAACCTTGTAATTTGAGCCGAATACTCTACCACTGAATTATTCCCCATAGGCCTTCACACTTTTTATGTAGGACTTAACGTGCTCTAATGAGGCTCGAAATGGTACCTTGAGCATTTTCTTTGCAGATTTATAAATTTATATGTTTCTTGTATGTTGAGAGTTTCAGTTGTGGCTGATTCTAGAGTATGCCTACTATCTTTTTTTTTTTTTTTTTTTTTTTTTGGTTTTTCGAGACAGGATTTCTCTGTAGCTTTGGTGCCTGTCCCGGAACTAGCTTTTGTAGACCAGGCTGGCCTCGAACTCCCAGAGATCCGCCTGCCTCTGCCTCCCGAGTGCTGGGATTAAAGGCGTGTGGAACTAGCTCTTGTAGACCAGGCTGACCTCGAACTCCCAGAGATCCTCCTGCCTCTACCTCCCGAGTGCTGGGATTAAAGGCGTGCGCCACCACCGCCGGCCTACTGTCTATCTAATGTGGGTTTTAAATTAATTTTTAGTGCGTGTGTGTGCACAGGCTCATGAAGGTCAGAAGAGGGTTGGAGTATGGGTGGTGGTGAACCACGTGATAATAGGGGCTGGGAAGAGACTCCAGATCCTCTGGAAGAGCAGCGAGCGCTGCAGGAATGCACTTAACTGCTGAGCCACTTCTCTAGCCCCGATCTAATGTTTTCACTGCAACCCAAATTAACTGTGACATCAAATTGTGATAAAAATTGCTTTGAAAAAACCCTAATACTAAAGGACTGAGTATGTGGCTCACTGGTGTAAAGTGGCGATTGCTTACTAACACGTGCAAGACCCAGGATTTAGCCCGGCGGTGCGGGGCACGCCTTTAATTTCAGCACTTGGGGGAGGCAGAGGCAGGAGGATCTCTGTGAGTTCAAGGCCAGCCTGGTCTACAGAGCTAGTCTCCTAGACAGGCTCCAAAGCTACAGAGAAGCCCTGTCTTGAAAAAAACAAAAGAAAAAAAAAAAACCCAGGATTTGATACCCACCATTACAAACAAATAAAAATGGAATAGAATTGTATTCTGTGTACTGTCTCCCAATGTGGATATACTGTCATGGTTTTGGAGGGTCCGTAAAACCCAGTTTGGCATTTGCTATTTCTTTTATTCACATGCTAACCTGGCCAGCCTCTGCTTAGATCCTGAGCTGGAACCACGGAGAGCAAGCCTACTGGTTCTGCTTCTTGTGTTATCATTGCACATTGAGAACCGACTACATATAAGACTCCTGGGCACAGGGGACACTGAAATAAGATCACTAGTGGAGACGTGAAAAATGATTTTCCACCTCTGTTCTCCTGGTTCTGATATCTGCCCCTTGATGGCTCTTTTAGCCATGGCCATTCCATTTGAAAAGTTCCTCCGTTTGGTTAAAGCGTGTCAATTTTCTTGAAACCACAGTAGTTAGCTTTATAGATCTAAGATCATTCGTTTTCCTATATTTCTGCCACACACCCCAGACCCTATTAATACAGGATATTTCTTAATCATCTAACATTCTTGACTAATCACTTTGCAGTCCTAGCAAAAGCCAATTTGAACATAAAAAAAAAAAGGGAACCTTTCTACACTCCCTCTCCACCCCTCCCACGCACTTCCTTCCCCATAACAACCCCGCCAGTTTGCAGACTGCAGGCTCTGACCTTACAGGACCTCCCCTGTAGGTTTTCCTCCCAAGCAAGGTGTTGTTATACTGTCTGAAGTCCCCCATGGCCTTGTCTGTCTCCCCTTCTCATCCATCTTCCAGCTGACACCCAGGAGTTTCAACTTTAACCAGAACTACTAGCGTTTTCATTTCTGAGCTCTACGAATGAGATAGTTAATGACTAATGAATTATGCCTTAAGTCCAACCTAGGTCACAGAGCGTCCCAAATAGTCAGGATCACTGGGATCCATGTCTCATCTCCACTAGCACTCCCTTCTCCACCTGCAAGCCAGCACAACGTACCTTTGATAAACCAGTCTGCCTCCATCTTAGGTTTCAAAGCCAAAGCCATCTTTTTTTTTTAATATTTATTTATTTATTATGTATACAATATTCTTTCTGTGTGTATACCTGAAGGCCAGAAGAGGGCACCAGACCTCATTACAGATGGCTGTGAGCCACCACGTGGTTGCTGGGAATTGAACTTAGGACCTTTGGAAGAGCAGGCAATGCTCTTAACCACTGAGCCATCTCTCCAGCCCCCAAAGCCATCTTATAGTAAAGAGAGACTAGGCTCGTTCGTGATTATGATTAAACCTGTTTCTGAAGGCCTGAGCTATTGCCCCAACTATAACCTGAAATGCAAATGGTTCAGCACTACCTGTTCCAGGAAAGGGCAAGCATGCCTTTATTTCAAAAAGTATAATAACTCTCTTACAACCCTAACTTTGTTTCAAAAGGTTATTTTGACTGTCTGTGTCTATGTTGTTGTGTCTGCCTGTTGTTGTGACTGCCCGTCGTTGTGACTGCCTGTTGTAACTGCCCGTTGTTGTGACCACCTTGTTATTCCCTTCTTGCAAAAATGCCTATTTTCGGGAAGTTGTTAGGACTAACTCATTACGCTTATGTTCTGCTCCTGTAATGCCAGTAAGTTTGCCCACCAAATTTCCTGTTTAGAAGTCCTCTACCCCCAAGTTATAAAAGCTATCTTCTGGCCGGGCGGTGGTGGCGCACGCCTTTAATCCCAGCACTCGGGAGGCAGAGGCAGGCGGATCTCTGGGAGTTCGAGGCCAGCCTGGTCTACAAGAGCTAGTTCCAGGCCAGGCTCCAAAGCTACAGAGAAACCCTGTCTCAAAAAAACCAAATAGCCGGGCGGTGGTGGCGCACGCCTTTAATCCCAGCACTTGGGAGGCAGAGGCAGGTGGATCTCTGTGAGTTCGAGACCAGCCTGGTCTACAAGAGCTAGTTCCAGGACAGGCTCCAAAACCACAGAGAAACCCTGTCTTGAAAAACCAAAAAAAAAAAAAAAAAAAAAAAAACAACCAAATAAATAAATAAATAAAAATAAAAACTATCTTCTGTTATGCCCAAATCTGCAAAGTCCCTGCAAAAACCAACAAGGAGACTGAGTCCGATATGTAAAAAGCAAAGAGCCTTTATTTGAATCAAGTTTGCAAACTTGGTCTCTCTGCATGTCCAATGTATTGGAATAACCAGAGAGCCCCGAGCTCAGTTAGAATTGGGTTTTTCTAGTAGTAAAGATGGATTTGAGTGGTTTCTGAGGTTTTAAGATCCCTGATTGGCTGACTTTTGTCTAGGGATGTCCTATTGAGTGTATTCTAGCAGGCATTGCTATTTTTTTTTTTTTTTTTTTTTTTTTTTGGTTTTTCGAGACAGGGTTTCTCTGTGGCTTTGGAGCCTGTCCTGGAACTAGCTCTGTAGACCAGGCTGGTCTCGAACTCACAGAGATCCGCCTGCCTCTGCCTCCCGAGTGCTAGGATTAAAGGCGTGCGCCACCATCGCCCGGCCAGGCGTTGCTATTTACAGCGGTTGGGATGCCAGGCATTTCCTTTGAATGGTCTGTTCTTGGGTGAAGGCCGGGTAATCTCAGCTTGTGGTTCCCCTGCAACCAGGCATTGCCTCAGGGTAAACTACTGAGCCTCAGATGGTAGTGGTTGGAAGTAAAGAACTTCCTTTGGGTGACCTTCTCATACTTAGCTTAGCATAGCTGGCCCACAGGTCTTCCTCACGTCCAGCGCTGACCTCACAAGCTCTGCCTTACTAGGAGGCAGTCTGTGTACACACACACACACACACTCACACACACACACAAAGCTTGCTTTAATTGTTTGCTTTCAACAATTTGGCCATGATGATTTGGGTAGGTAGTCTTTTTCCTCCCAACTCTGAGATTAACACCTTTCAAAACAGTCTCTTCAGAGATAGAATTCACTGGAAAAGAAAAACACACCAGCTGGGCGGTGGTGGCACACGCCTTTAATCCCAGCACTTGGGAGGTGGAGGCAGGCGGATCTCTTGAGTTCAAGGCAAGCACGAGTTCCAAAGCTACAGAGAAACCCTGTCAAAAAAAGAAAGGAAGAAAGATAGAAAGAAAGACACACCAGCCCGTACTTTCTTTAATACTAAACTTTAGTTGTGGACTAAATGGCTCCAATGCCTCCAAATCACATGCAGTATTGGATGTCTTCCTCTCTTAACTGCCACACTTGACTTGCTTTCAAAGCGCGGCGGCTTTCTGTTTCATCAATAAACCCACTAACTCTGCTATACTCCTCCCAAAATTCTGTCAGGAATGCTTCAAGGACAGAGGTGTACCTAGGCTAGCCATCCTGGGTTGCGTTTCCTGCTTACAGTGGTGATAGAAAAGAACGATGAGACAATTGCTGCCTTCAACTAGGAAACAGATTATAATGCGCATGATAATTGAGCGTCTCTCAACTGTATCACAAGATTACAAACTCTTTGAAAGCAAGAATGCTGTTGTATGTATTCGTTTTTTAATTGCAGGAACACACATGACATTCATTTCTGTCCATTTTTTCCTCTTGAAAATAAGAAAAAACGACTTTGTTCTGCTTTTTAAATCAGATATAATATTTTATTCATGATTTGAGAGTCTCATACATACTATGCTGGTTAACTTTGGTTAGCGTGACACAAATTAGAGTGGCCTGCAAAGGAGAACTTCATTTGAGGAATCGCCTCCATCAGGCGGACCCGTGAGCAATTCTGTGGCACATTTCCTTGATTAATGATTAACGGCAGAGGACACAACTCATTGTGGGTGGTGCCACCCCTGAGCAGGTAGTCCTGAGCAAGCCGTGGCGAGCAAATCAGCAATCCTCTCTGCTTTCTGCTTCAGTTCTGAGTTCAAGGTTATCCTCAGTTACCAAGATCTTGAGGCCAATCTGTGCTACCAGAGACTATATACGGGGGTGCGGGGGAGGTGAATCATCTATAGTTTCTCTTTTATCGGACCAACTCGGATTTTTCAAAGTGCAGTTTTTTGAACTGAAAATTGGACTTACGTGTTCACCCAGTGGCTGACTTTCCGGAGACCCTGCGAGTCTTCCCCCTGCGCACGCGCACTCTCTCTACCGCCTTGCGCGTGCACAAGCCAACTGGGACGTCGGAGCGTGCTAACCCGGCTGGCGCTGCAGAGGCGGTTGCTAAGAGGTGGAGTTGGCGCCATGTCGGTCGGAGCAGTGGCGGTGCTGCTGTGGTGGTTGAGCTGCTGCGGCTTGGCAGTGTGGAGGTAGAAAGATGCATCCTGGGCCACTAGCGTTGGAGATCCCGGCGGGGTGTCCAGCTCCCCAGCTGATGACCTGAGCTCCTCCTGGGAGTCTCTTAAGAGGTGTTGTCCTCTGCAACGCCGCGTTTTGCAGAAGGGCGGTGGTACCCTCATGTTTTGCCTTAGATCATTAGAAAAATGTTATTTATATATATGGATAGATAGATGGATAATAGAGATACATACATACATACATACATACATATGACATATGTAAGGTCATTTACATGAAAGTATATGATGTGCTTTGAGTATATCCTCCCCATACCTTTATTTTTTCCTCTTGGAAATTGATGCCCAGCCCCACCCCCGCCCATGAATTATTAAATTCTCCCTGTAGTTGTAACTCTTGTTACTCCCCACAGGAGAGCCAGAGATGACTAGGGAGAGGAAAGGAGGGGCATTTCACTATGACTTATTTTAAGAAACTGAAGCAGTGGTTTAGGAGAAACTATTTACCAAAATAGAAGTGCTGTATAAAGGTAAAGAGATTAATTCCCAAGTACTGATTTAGAGACCGAAGATGTTATGAAGTCCTGAGAAATCTTTAATGCAGGTTTGGTTGTTTTTGTGGTTGTCCGGTATTCAGTAATCACAAGCAAGAAAGGGATATCAAAATATTAGGTTTTAACGGGAGTTAAAATGCACTTTGAACTAGAAAAAAAATCACATTCTTGGATTATGCTATATAACAATAAGTATTATCTCCCCAAATTAACATTTAACACGACCAACAAGAAGTCAAACAGCTGTAAACTTTATTTTTTAATTAATTAATTTATTTATTTATTAAAGATTTCTGGGCTGGAGAGATGGCTCAGTGGTTGAGAGCACTGACTGCTCTTCCAGAGGACCTGGGTTCAGTTCCCAGCACCCACGTGGCAGCTCACAGCTGTCTGAAGATCCAGTTGCAGGGGATATGACACCTTCACACCAATATAAAATAAAGTTAAATAGACCATAAAAATATTAAAAAAAAAAAAAAAGATTTCTGCCTCCTCCCCACCACCACCTCCCATTTCCCTCCCCCTCCCCCTGTTTTCTTTTTTTGTAAAGTTTTCTTTACAATGAGGAAGGGGTTCTCTTACACGTCATGTGACTGGTGAAGGTACGGAGGAGTGGCCGTAGGCTAGCATGATGGTGCACAGTGAGCCCCAGCACTCAGAGGGCCAACAATTCAAAGCAAATGTAGGCTAAATAACTCTGTAAAAATATTTTTTTTAATTAAAAATCGAATACAGGGGCTAGAAAGGTGGTTCCGTGGGAAGGAGCACCGGCTGCTCTCCCGAGTACCCTGCTACCATTTCCAGCCCACTGACTTCTTACAACAGTTTGTAACTCCAGTGCGAGAGCATTTGGCGCCCTCTTCTGTCCTCCGCGGGCATTGCATGTATATGGTGTACAGACAAAGGCAGGCAAAATAGAATACATATTTAAATACAAACTATCTTAAATTTTAAAAATTAAATATAAGAAAGAATAGTCATTGGAACAGATCCGTGAGAAGGAGCAACAGTGTTGTGTTCTGAATTTTTTAAGCCTTCTTTTCACAGTGAAGATAACGTTTTGTGGGTTTGAACGCAGTCTTAAATTTAGAGCGCTCAGCACACGCTAACAATAAGTCACCGATGAGAGTTTGAGAGTGTTAAAGATGGCCTGTGACCTCGGGAAATTTATGAGCTATATTGAATTTTTGTTTGTTTCTTTTGTCTTGGACACCGGAGAAGTCACCAATGATATTTAAAGCACTAGATAGCAAATATATTGGATGTTTCCTAGCAATAAAATCTCTGCTGTATCTACTGAGACCTGTGCCTTACTAGAGGACAGCACTCTGGGTGTGGTTCCATGATGATAAAAATGTATTTACTGGAAGGTACGCTTTGACTCCCAGGCTACAGTAAGTCATCCCTGGTCACTATATTCACGACTAAAGGAATGCTAAAGTCCATTTCCATGTTGGTGGAAAAAATGTTACAGAATACCTGAACTGTATCTTTTAAAAATATTCCGTGTGTGTGTGTGTGTGTGTGTGTGTGTGTGTGTGTGTGTGCAGGAGCTGAAGCAGAGTGATTTGGGGAAGAGTGTTGGATAAAGGAGGAATGCCACATAAATGTAAGGAAATATAAATTTTTTTTTTTTTTTTTTTTGGTTTTTCGAGACAGGGTTTCTCTGTGGTTTTGGAGCCTATCCTGGAACTAGCTCTTGTAGACCAGGCTGGTCTCGAACTCACAGAGATTCACCTGAGCTCTACATTTTTCTCTGCTCCCCTCCCTGCCTTTTCCCTTCCCCCTTCAATCTTCCCCCAAGGTCCACATGCTCCCAATTTACTCAGGAGATCTTGTCTTTTTCTACTTTCTACTTCCCATGTAGATTAGATCTATGTAAGTCTCTCTTAGTGTCCTCATTGTTGTCTAAGTTCTCTGGGATTGTGGTTTGTAGGCTGGCTTTCTTTGCTTTATGTTTAAAAACCACCTATGAGTGTGTACACGAGATAATTGTCTTTCTGTGTCTGGGTTACCTCACTCAAAATAATGTTTTCTAGTTCCACCATTGTCCTGCAAAATTCAAGCTGTCGTTATTTTTTCTGCTGTGTAGTACTCCATTGTGTAAATGTACACTTTTTTTTAAATCAATTTTTCCATCGAGGGGCATTTAGGTTGTTTCCAGGTTCTGACTTTGACAAACAATGCTGCTATAAACACATTGAGCACATGTCCTTGTGGCACGATTGAGCATCCTTTGGATATATACCTAAAAGTGGTATTATTGGGTCTTGAGGAAGGTTGTTTACTAATTTTCTGAGAAATCACCACACTGACATCCAAAGGGACTGGAGAGATGGCTCAGAGGTTAAGAGCACTGACTGCTGAGGTACTGAGTTCAATTCCCAGCAACGACATGGTGGCTCACAAACATCTGTAATGAGATCTTGTGCCCTCTTCTGGTGTGCAGGCATATATGCAAGCCAAACACTGTATACATAATAAATAAAATCTTCATCAGTCTTATCATAAGTGTTCTTGCCCTATTCATCATTGTTTTGTATTATATACATTTTTGTTTGCATTTTTAAAAACCCTTCTATAGTGATGGGCTTATTCTGGTAATCATTCTTTCCAGCTCACCCACAGTCTTCTCATTTTCTGTTTTTGAGGCAGGGTCTCGCTGTATAGCGCAGGCTGTTCTTCCTGCCTTTGTCTCCTGAGTGCTGGGAATAGAGGCGTGTGCCGTCACCTTCAGTTGGAAGAACTGCAAGAGTAACTAGTAGTTTTGAACCCGTGTCTCTCCTCACAGGATTCTGTAAAATATCAATTTCCCTTACATTATTGTCTTGTTACGGCTCACAACAAGCGACATGAAGCCCTTTCATCATTCATTTCTAGGTGGCTTTAACTTGCATTATTCTCTATAACCCTTGAGTTATTGATCAGTGTTTGGAGAGGCTTTTGTTTTTGTTTTTTGGAGACAAGGTCTCACACATTTGCCTAGACTGGGTTTGAGCTCACGATCCCCCAGCCTCAGCTTCACAGGTCTATGTCAGCGTGCCAGCTGGCAGTTCATTTTAAAATTCCAAGTACGGAACGATTTTGCTGTCTTCTCTTGTTATAATTTGTTTTGCTTTGTTTAGAGACAGGGTGTCTACATAGCCGTAGTAGCTATCTTGGAACTCACTGTGCCAACCAGTCTGACCTTGAACTTACAGAGACCTGGCTGCCTCTGCCCTTGTTGGAACTAATGGTGCGCATCACACCCCCGGCTTTGTAATAGCTTCTTACTGTGGCCGTATAACCACAGAGTGTGATGTCTTGTTCTTGGAAATCTGTCGGCACTTGCCTTGGGGCCAACTAAGTGATGCATTTTTCTAAATATTCTGTGTGTGTGTGTCCTTGCTGGTTTTGTGTGTCCGCTTGACACAAGTTAGTTTCATCAGAGAGGAAGAAGCCTCAGGTGAGGAAAGATCTCCAGGAGAGCCAGGTGTCAGGCATTGTCTCAATTTGTCATCAGTTGGGTAGGGCCCTGTCCATTGCAGGTGGTGCCATCCCTGGGCTGGTGGTCCTGGGTTCTCTAACAAAGCAGGCTGAACAAGCCATACAAAGCAAGGCAGTAAGCAGCACCCCTCAATGGTCTCTGCATTGGCTGCTGCCTTCGGGTTCCAGTCCTTCTTGAGCTCCTGTTCTGACTTCCTCTATTGATGCATTATGATGTGGACGTATAAGCCAAATAAACCCTTTCTTCTCCACCTTACTTTTTTGTCATGGCGTTTCATTGCAGCAGTAGAAACCTTACGTAGGTCACCGTGTGCCAGCAGAATCGGTTCCCTCTAGTTGTCCACCAGATATATGGAGCTGAATCTGTAATGAATGGAACAGAATGATTTTAGTCCCTCAAGTGCTTTCTCAAAGTCACTATTTTGTCAATTTATACATATACAGGTTCAGAGCTCAAGAGAAAATGGCTTGCCTAAACGGCATAATTTATAAATTGTAGAAAAAGGTAAAACCCCACAAAACTAGGAAGGGGGTTATCTATTGAGAGAAGAAAAGTCTGAAGCACGATTAATAAAAACTCAGAGAAAGAAACTGGGGTTCAACCTGAAGGTCAGAAAAGCAAAATAGCCAGCCACTCTTTTACCTCAACCTCAGTCTGAAGATGGTGATCCTGCCTCCCAGAATCTCAGAATGAGACTGTGTCTGAGAGTTGTTTCCTCCCATTTTATAATCCTCTCTAGTTTGGGGATTAATCTCATGCATCACTGGGATTAAAGGCTGCACTGTTTTTCTATTTCCTATGGCAATAGTGTGGTTACTGAGATTAAAGGTGTGTGTTGCCACTGCCTGGCTGTAAGGCTGACCAACGTGGCTGTTTTACTCTTAGATCTTCAGGCAAGCTTTATTTATTAAAATACAATAGAAACACCACTACAAGAGTCAATTAATGCTCTTTAATTTGTTTTCAAGGGGTCGTGGCTAGAGGACAAAGCCAGGGTCATAATCCATCTGCATCCACCTCAGATCCATTTCCAACATGAACACATAAACTAGCTGACACAGGGAAGGAAGCGAGGAGGAGGCAGTCAGAGCGCTGCCAGAGTTAGTGAGTTAGATGTACCTTTTATAGATATACCTCTTATACATAGTTAGATGTACCTTCTCCAGGGTGAGGCGAAGCTGGTGAGGAACAGGTACCAACCAACTTCCAGGAAAGGGAGCATCATCACTTAGTTTCCAGTGTGTTCGCAAATTAAATTGCATACTGTAACTTTGTCTTAAGATGCCCTAATTCCCACCTGTAGTTCTTCTCTTGTCTAACACTTTCAAACATAATGAAAAGGGTTTTATACTAAATCCATAGAAAGTGAGAGATGGTTCACGCTTGGGGGGGGGATAAAACCTATGATGAAAATCTATTTATTTTAATTAATAGTGCTATATAAAAGCATGTGTTTCCTTATTTGATGAGTACATGTCCATATAAAATGTGCAAAATTCTCCTGGTGGTGAACATCTGTTGAAATAAGAATTCAGAGCACTGTTGAGGCTTGTGTAATTCTGATAAAGGAACTACATAATAGCCTTCTAGCAACTTTCTCTTACACACAGGAAAGATGGTTCTGGCTTAAAATTTTAAGGATGGACCCATCCTTAAATATGCAGGGTAGATAGAGTGGATTAGCAAAGGGAAAGACGCTGTGTGAGCATCCCTGACCACGTGTGACTTGTGAGCTCTTGATACACACTTCAAATTGAGATGGACTTCAAGTGTAATACACACGTCAGATTTCAAAGAATTAGTTTAAAAAAGAATGTAAACTACCTTACTAGTAATTATTTTACAGTGATTATGGCTTGGCTTGAATATATTATAGAAATGAGTTGTGTCTGTTCTTGTACTTTGTGATACTAGACAGAGTTTACATGTGCACAGTGCCTTATAGTCTGTTTCTATTGCCTTAGTGACTCCTGAGATGGATGAGCTATATAGAATTTAAGGTACAAATGAACAGTACAAAAATGATCATGAACAAGGACTTAGAAGTTTTGTTTCTAGTATTCTAAGACGAAAACTACTGGGTTTTGAAACTCTAGTCTCCAGTTTTCTGAATTTTATCTGAGTTCATAAGTGAAGGAGTCAAACCTAATATATTCGGTAGTATTTGTTCTACTAAACAGATGTAACGAATGTTTTCTTTCAACCAGGCATCCCGTCACTCAGAGGAGCGAGGCAGACGGTTCATCACGACTTTGAGGCTAGCCTGTGCTAAATAGTGATCTTAAGGCTAGCCAGGGCCATGTAGCAAGTTCCTCTTTCAAAATCTAAAGTGAATAAGGGGGAGGACTTACTTCTCTCGTCACTTTAATGCCTCATGAACTGAGCAAGCCCTAACCAGCCGAATTGATGGGTAGTGGCCATTTGTTGACCTCACTTTCCTGGGAGGGTAAAGCTCTTGGAAACCCGGGTATCCCCTGACCACGTATAGAATTCCTACTACGTGGAGGAGAAATTATTCTCAAGATCACATCTCGCCTTTTCCTCCACAGATATGCCATCAATGGCTCGGACTATTCCATTCTTAGTACCAGGAATTCTGTAAGTATTAACTTTTTTTTTTTTTTTTTTTTGGTTTTTTGAAACAGGGTTTTTCTGTGGTTTTGGAGCCTGTCCTGGAACTAGCTCTGTAGTTCCAGGCTGGTCTCGAACTCACAGAGATCCGCCTGCCTCTGCCTCCCAAGTGCTGGGATTAAAGGCGTGCGCCACCACCGCCCGGCCCTCCACAGATATGCCATCAATGGCTCGGACTATTCCATTCTTAGTACCAGGAAATCTGTAAGTATTAACTATTTTTAAAGAATGTTAGTGTTTTTGAGCCCTCAAAGGGTTATTCATACTGTTTTACAGTGGTGTCGTCTGTATCTCCTTTTTCTTCTCATCACCTTACTGTTGGTACCTCTCTGGTACATGTCCTTGAATATGTTCATAGTGCCATGTCTTGCATGGCTTGGGTCTAGAACCCTGGCTCAAGATGGGGAGGGAATGAGGAAAAGACAGACATGTATGGTAAGGCTGTGGCCAGGTGGGCCGCACACTCTAATAGAGCTGCCCTACTAACGCACCAACCTGGAACGCAGCCTGCTTATTCTGCACAGCACAGCACTCATAATGCCAGCATTTAGGAAGCAGAAGCAGGCGGATCTCTGTGAGTTCCCTGCCAGCCAGGACTACATAGAGAAATCCTGACTTGAGAAACAAAACAAAACAAAACAAAAAGCCAAAAAAACAAAAAATAAATAAATAAAAAAAGTAGGCAGTGCTATTTTATGTATTTTGTGGTTTAATAGTCACAAAAAGGTGTTATGATAGATACATGTTATACATTCTATGTTGCCTATTGAGAAATAGAATAACTATTATTCAACAGATGTAAACTTACAATCCATGTAAACCAGCACTTTAAATGTAGGGTCCTCTCATCTATAGACCTTAGTTTCTTTATTACTTTTTAAAAAAATGTAACAGCATATCTTGTTCAATTCTCTCTCTCTCTCTCTCTCTCTCTTTTTTTTTTTTCTTGGATTTTTGAGACAGGGTTTCTCTGTGGTTTTGGAGCCTGTCCTGGAACTAGCTCTGTAGACCAGGCTGGTCTCGAACTCACAGAGTGCTGGGATTAAAGGCGTGAGCCACCACCGCCCAGCTCAATTCTCTCTTTTAAAAAAGTTTTATGTATATGAGTATTTACCTACATACATGTATTATACAGCGTTTGTGCACTAGCCTTGGAGGCCGGAAGA
Source organism: Chionomys nivalis (assembly GCF_950005125.1). Classification (NCBI taxonomy): domain Eukaryota; kingdom Metazoa; phylum Chordata; class Mammalia; order Rodentia; family Cricetidae; genus Chionomys; species Chionomys nivalis. The sequence goes on along the minus strand of NC_080090.1, from coordinate 16,947,717 downwards.
CGGCGTTGGAACCCCTGGAAGCTGCAGTTAAAGCAGTTAGTTGTGAGCTGCCATGTGGATGCTGGGAACCAACCCTGGGTCCCCTGCAAGAGCTGCAAGGGCTCTTAGTGGCGGAGCCATCTCTCTAGCCCAGTAGTTCATTTCTCGTAATCTGTCTAGTTGCACTGATAATTTATTTTACACGGAATTTAAATTTGCTTATTTATTTATGATATGTTTATGCGCACATTTTTCATTGTGTTAAAATTGTTTCCTTTGTGTAGCCTTTTGTTTCTCTTCAGGAGTCTTCTGGTGACTTTGACAGTTTTAGGCCAGCCCAGACAGTTAGAAATGCAAGCGATAATGCCGTGGTCTTGAGACAGAATTTGTTTTCCAGGAACCTAATTCTGCTCTTAAGTCTTCCAATTGGCTATGGAGAGTATGTTCTCATACTTAACATTGATTACAGATGTAAACTATATCTATAAATTGCTGTAATTAGTCAAGTTGACAGGAAAATCTGCCATTCCATTCCAGGACATAGATTTTGTTTATTTATTGGAAAAAAATCTATTTATTTGTTTATTCTCTTTGGGTATGTACATGTTCACATGTATACAAACATTTGTTCAGGTGCTTATGTATATACATGTTCTTGTGGAGGCCAATGATGGAGGAGTTACTTTCATTGGTTAATAAAGAAACTGCCTTGGCCCATTTGATAGGCCAACCCTTAGGTGGGTGGAGTAGACAGAACAGAATGCTGGGAGAAAGAAGCCGAGTCAGGCAGTCACCATGATTCTCCCACCCGACACAGATGCAGGTTAAGATCTTCCCTGGTAAGCCACACCTCGTGGGGCTACACAGATTATTAAAAATGGGTTAATCGAGATGTGAGAGTTAGCCAATAAGAGGCTGAAACTAATGGGCCAGGCGGTGTTCAAAAGAATACAGTTTCCGTGTAATTATTTCGGGTAAAGCTAGCCGGGTGGCGGGACACAGCCCGCCGCTCCACACTACTACAGAGTGGCTGCTCCTATTACAACAGGCCAGAGGTCAACATTGCATGTATTCCTCAATCACTCTACACCTACCCTTCTTAAAAATGATTTGTTAAGTTTGTATGAATTTTTTGCCTGCATGTATATATGTTTACTGTGTGTATGTCTCATGCCTGGAGAGGTCAGAAGAGTGAAAATGGATGCTAAAAAGAAATCTCACACTAGCTCAGAATTGAATATAATAGAGGGTTATTTATTTAGGGGTAGACTCACAAATCACAGTCTTCTGCTCCAACGGGGAACAGCAACGGAATCCTGCAGCTGGAAGAGAGGCCAGACACATGTTTTACATTGGCATTAATAGTATAAGAGGCCACACCAAAGTGGGCGGGTAACTTAAAGGCTTCTGGCCGTAGGAATTCCTATAGCAGAAGAGGATGTTGGGTCCCTTAGAACTGAAGTCAGGGATGGCTGTGGAACACCACCAGGTCCTTTGCAAGAGGAGTAAGTGTTCTCAATTCCAAATGGTCTCTCCAGTCCTCTTGTTTTTGAGACAGTCTCTCACTGAAGCTTGTGTTCTCTGACTGGCTAGACTACCTAGGCAGCAAGGATCAGGGATTCTTCAGTCTCTGTGGCCACAATGCTGGGATCACAGATATTGCTCCCCTACCGGGCTTTTTATACATGTGTTGGGGATCGACTTCAGGTCTTCATGCTTGCGCAGTAAGCACTTTCCCAACCAACTAAGCTATCGCTCAAGCCCATTAGGGAAATCTTGGTCTGTTTGTTTGTTTAATAATTGTAGGTCCAGGAGAAGCTGCAAAGAAATATGGGGGATACCTTTCACTTAGCATCTTGTATCAAATACTCAAACCAGGAAACATTGGCACAGTATTGAGTCAGATTTATTTCCTCATGCGCACATTTGAACACACAGCTCCATGCAGGCTTATCCCATGTGTTGTTTCATGTAATCCCTGCCACAATCATGCTACAGAAACTGCTCTGGCACTACAAGGCTCCCTTCTGCTGTTCTCTTACAAAATACACTTGATACCCGCTCTCCAATTCTGTTACCACAAGCCAGTTCTCCTTTTCTAGATTTTGTTATTCGTACGTGTGTAAAATGTTTACAGTTACACTAAAACATCCTAACACCCTTCTGAGATGGGTTTTTACTACCATCATTCCATCCAGGTCCATTCAAGTTGTACATTCAATAGTCTATCCCTCTTCTGCTTTGCTGGGAATTAAACCCAGGGCCTCAAGCAATATAGCCTCAGGCTTCATCTTTGTTCCATTTTATCATCACTTCCTTTTTCTCTTTTACTTATTCGTTGACAGTTTCACACGTGTACACACTGATAAATCTATCCCAAATCCTCCTGTCACTTCCTGTTGCCATTCCCCCAACACGTTTCTCCACCACCTTCCTTGTCCTTGATATTTTTTTAAACCCCACTGAGTGTACTTAGCACTTCCCCGCGGGAGGTCTGCTGGTTATGGTGGCTTTGTCTTGGACAGGGTAGCCATAACTACAACAGTCATGTCCAGAAGACAGCGATTCACAGGACTCGCTCCATCCTCCACCTCTGTTCTTTGCATCTCCTCTCCCTCCCGCACTTGTGGGGTTTTAACACTCAGCAATCCCTTCTCAGCACTTTGACTATGTGTGACTCTGCATTAACTTCTGTTGTTGGGTAAATCTGGATAAATCTGCACTCTTCCACAGATACATACCATCGTACTTCACACGCCCTCCTTTTCTGACAGCTGTGGGATTTGGATGTGATCCCCTTCCTGTTGATTTTTCTCTTTAAAGGGATTTTATTGGATTTGTAATTTGGTTTGTTATTATGTTCGTGGGGGGAGGGACACAAGCCATGGCATTCCTGAGAAAGTCAGAGGACAGCTTTTATGGGTGTGGGGTTGACCTCAGGCTGCCAGACTAGGGATAAGCACCTTTACCAGTTGAGCCTCCTTAAAAAAACAAACAAGCCCAGTTTAAGTTTAAAAAAACAAAACAAAACATGAAATTGAAATTATCTTTCCCTTTCATTAAGATTGGAAGAGTAGTTTAAAATAGCTCAGCCTGGCAATGGTGGCACACAACTTTAATCCCAGCACTGGGGAGGCAGAGACAGGCAGATGCCTTTGAGTTCAAGGCCAGCCTGGTCTACAAGAGCTAGTTCCAAGACAGACTCCAAAGCTACAAAGAAACCCTGTCTCAAAAAACAAACAAACAAACAAAAAAGGACACAGAATGCCTTCCACGCCAGCTCCCCTGTCGCCGATTCTCCTTCCTCAGCCTGTATTTTTTTTTCTTGCCCAATTGCATTTCTCTTCTAAGCATTTCTCTCCAGTCTCTGGCTGGCTGGTTTTGAAATTCGTAGATCTGTCGTGCTGTTCCCCGGGGGCGGGGGTGAAGCAGTGGGGGTGTGTATTGGGAGTGGGGGTGCTCATCTCCACCTGCTAAGAACACAGGGCTTTTACAAAGTTTGTCAATGAGTCTAATTACTGATTTCCAGTAGGGATTTCTTTTGTTGTTGACTTTTGGGTTTGAATGTTTCTGGTTCTATCCTAGAAGGTTTTTTTTTTTTTTTAAGGTATCACTATTCTTTTTTTTAAAAAAAATTTATTTATTTATTATGTATACAATATTCTGTCTGTGTGTATGTCTGCAGGCCAGAAGAGGGCACCAGACCTCATTACAGATGGTTGTGAGAGATTTCACAAAAAGCAGCTTAAGGAAGGGAAGGGTTATTTTATGGTTTACACTTCAAGGAAATACATTCCATCCTGGTGGGGAAGGCATGTGGCAGCGTGGGAGGCTGGCTGGCTGCATCCACAGTCTGGAAGTAGAGAGTGAGGAGCAAGTGAGGCCTGGTCATACCTCAAGGTCCCAGTTAAGTGACCCACTTAACTTGGGTCTAGTAAGACCCAATAGTCCTAAAACTGTCCCAGGCAGCACAGCAGGTGGGGCCCAAGCGTTTCAAACTCGTGAGCCAAAAGTGGGAGGGAGGCAGTTCACTTTCAAACCACAACAGGGGTGTGCTAGTCCAGGTTCTCTAAAGGATTTTTCAGATTTATTGTACTGGCTTACAGGCTGTGGTCTGGGTAGTTCAACCATGGCTGTCTCCTGATGGAAAAGCCAAGGGGCCCGGTAGTTGTTCAGTCTGAGAGACTGGATGTCTCAGCAGTCCCAGTCTGGGCCAGAGTGCTAGGGGAGTCCTAAAGAGCTGCCAGGCTTCAGACCACACTGGAACCGTGAAGAAGTGGGTTCTAACACCAGCAAAGGAATGCCTCAGGAATAGGATGGACAAATTTATCAATGAAGAGTGAGGGTAAGCAGGCAAAAAGCAAAAGCTCCCTTCTTCCGTGTCCTTTTATGTGGGCTACCACCAGATTTAAGGGGGGTCTTCACGTTTCAAAAGAGCTAATCAAGAAAATCCGTCACACGTGTGCCCTTCTGCTTAGGTTTCAGTTGACTGGAGATGGAGTCAAGTTGACAACCAAAATTAGCCATTGCATTAGCGACTTATAAAAATTATTTCTTCCTATAAATGTTATTTTCTTTCTAGGAAATCCTTTTTTCTGGGAGATGTTCTCTGCTGTTGTTTTTTGTTTGTTTGTTTGTTTGGGTTTTTTGTTTTTGTTTTTGTTTTTTTGTTTTTCGAGACAGGGTTTCTCTGTAGCTTTGGAGCCTGTCTTGGAACTAGCTCTTGTAGACCAGGCTGGTCTTGAACTCACAGAGATCTGCCTGCCTCTGCCTCCCAAGTGCTGGGATTAAAGGCGTGCGCCACCACCGCCCGGCTCTGCTGTTGTTTTATTCTCATGCTGACAACTGAGTTTGTTTTCAAATGTATTTCTTTTATATACATGTAAGACTATAAGTTCCCTTTGAACTATTACTTATACAATACATGGTCATTTTTGATAACACCAAATGCTATCATTGGTTTTTTGCAGGTGTTGTGTGATTTACATTAGGATTGTTTTCTTTAAAGAATCATTCAGAAGTCCACTTTGCTGGATTCATTTTTACTTTAAGATTACAGACACTCGGCCGGGTGGTGGTGTCATTGAGGTTCATGAAGACTTTCTTTATAAATGTACCCAGTGTGGGTAAATTACTTATGTGAGAGTGAAAAAGAAAGTATATATTTTATATTGGTTAATTTTAGAACTACACACACACACACACACACATCTTACTGTACTTGGCTAGCGCTATATATTCAACCCAGAGACACTGAGCTGCACCCCTAGCACTCGCTCCCTCTCCTCCCCCACTCCGTGTGTGTGTGTGTGTGTGTGTGTGTGTGTTTAGAAACAGGGAAAAGGTAACCCATAAAGTCATGATGGTTAACAGCTGGTAATGTGTCAATGGCAGGACTTCAGTACTAAAGCATCTTGTTTTTAAGCGAAGAATCATATCTTTTCATCACTTTTATTCTTTATAACCTATCAAAATACCATTCCCCTTTTAATGCTTAATAGACAATTTTAACTTGATTTATTATTGCATGGTGTGTGTGTAGTATGTGTGTAGTCTGTGTGTTTGTATATGTGTGGTGTATGTGTGTTTATGTGTGTATGTGGTGTTTGTGTGTATGTGTGTGGTGTGTGTGTGGTGTCTGTGGTATGTGTTGATGTGTGTGTAGTGTGTATAGTCTGTGTGTGCTTGTGTGTATGTGCGGTGTGTGTATTCGTGTGTGTGTGTAGTATGTGTGTGTGTTTATGTGTTTGTGTGTGGTATGTGTGTATGTATATTGCATGTGTATGGTGTGTGTGTGTTTTAGTGCTTCTGGAGGGCAGAAGAGGAAGTACGATCCCATGAACTGGAGTTATAGGTACTGAGGAGCTTAACCTAGATGCTGGGAACTAAACCCTAGTTCTTTGCATGAGGAGCCATCTCTCCAGTCACAAGTGTGCCGATTGCTGATGTGTAACAAGCATTCCTTGTTGTTTTGACATTTTATTTCGCACAATTTCAATATAACTGAATCTTAGTTTTTTTTTTAAGTAATACAAACCAGATAATTGAACTTATAACTGAAAACTAGATGAACAGTGTTTGTTTTGTTAACATGAACTTTCATCTCATTTCTTAGATTGAGCTAGAGTTTGAAGGAACATCTTTTTCATCATGGAGCATACCAGAGAATTGTAAAGTTCAAAATCCAAAGTAAGATTTTCCTCCATGTATACATCCATTCCTTCCCTACAATGTATAAACCGGCATTCACTCACATAATGTAGATATTCAGACTCAATGTTCTGACTTCATGTAAATTTTCTTCCAGAAAACACATGCAAAAAAAAAAAAAGGCTACCTTACTTTGAAAATAGATGTAAAGCCAGGCGGAGGTGGTACACACCTTTAATTCCAGGGCAAATCTCAGTGAGTTTGAGGTCATTCAGGTCTACAAAGCGTATGTCACTTGAGGTGGGTTTTCAAGTTTCAAAAGCCTCATACCTGGCCCAATGTCTCTGCCTGCTGCCTGTGGATCAGGATATAAAGCTCTCAGCCACTGCTCTAGTGCCATGCCTGTCTGCTCCCTAACTCTTTGAAACTACAGGCAAGCCCTGCATCAAATGCTTTCTTGTGTAAGAATTGCTTAGTCATGTTGTTTCTTCACAACAATAGAACAGTAAGACAGTTGCTATGTTAGAGTTTTGTTTCATTTTTCTCTTTCTAGTATACAGTTAAATTGTTTAAGCTTAAAAGTTGTGTGTGGGTGGATTTTTTGTTTGCTAGTTTGTTTTTTTTTTTTTTTTTTTGGTTCTTTTGAAACAGAGTTTCACTGTGTAATAGCTCTAGCTATCCTGCTCTATAAACTAGTCTGGCCTCAAACTCACAGAGATCCACCTGCCTCTACATCCCAAATGCTGGGATTAAAGACGTGTACCACCACTGCCCAGTGTGGGTGGATTTTTAATCAGGCTCAAATACATTTGTAATGATTTCCTCTTTTCTGCTCTTTCTGAATACTAGCTCTCCCACAACACTATTACATTGTGCTACACCTGGCGTTCATACCATAAAACCAAATGTCGGAGGCCAAGTAAGTTGATTTTAGTGATGTTTTATTGAATTTTGAAAAATAATCACTGTTACATTCTCATTTGGCCTTTCCAATACAAATTGTCTTAAATAATTTTAGTCATAACTACAAATTAGAGCTATTTTGATGGTGTGGGAGGTCCTTCTGTCTATGTGTTGCTTTTATTGGTTAATAAATAAACTGCTTTGGACCTATAGCAGGGCAGAACTTAGCTAGTCAGGGGAAACTAAGCTGAATGCTGAGAGAAAGAAGGACAGAGTCAGAGAAAAGCCATGGAGCCACTGAAGATAGACGCTGGGAGCTTTACCCGGTAAGCCACAGTCATGTGGTGATACACAGATTAATAGAAATGGGTCAAATTAATAATAATAGGAGTGCGCCAATAAGAAGCTAGAGCTAATGGGCCAAGCAGTGATTTAAATAATATGGTTTCTGTGTGATTATTTTGGGTCTAAGCTAGCCAGGCAGTTGGGAAGAACAAGCGACCTCAGACAACATTTTGAAATTACTGTCAGTCTGTCATTTTTCATATCAGAGTATAAATTGTGAAATTATATCTAATTCTTACTTCAGTTTCCTTTCTTTGTATGTGTTCATTCATTCATTCATTCGTGATGCTGGAAATTGAACCCAAGGCCTTGTGCATACTTGACAAGTACTGAGCCATCCAACTAACACCTCAACCCTACTATTTAACCTGTTCATCACTTAGTATGCCAGCATCCTGACCATTAATGATGCGCTCAGAAGTATAGGTTGTTATGCCCAGATTCGTGAAGGAGACCGAGTCCCTTATGTAAAATCAAAGAGCCTACATTTTATACAAGTTTGCAAACTTGGTCTCTCCATATGTCCAACATATTGGAATAATCAGAGAGCCCCAAGCCCCAAGCTCAGTTAGAGTTGGGGTGAGGGATTTTTAAGGTTCAGGTCCCCTGATTGGCTAATGTTTGTCTAGGGGTGTCCTGATGAGTACGTGCTGGCAGGTGATCCTATCTACAATGGATGGAACATTAGGTATTTTCTTTGAATGGTCTGTTCTTGGTAGTGCCTGGGTAATCTCAGTTTGTGGTCCTTCCTGTCACCAGGTATTGCTTCAGTGTACTGAGACTCAGGCCTCCATTAAACTTATCATGGCTGGGTCCTACACTGGCAGGTGATAATGGCTGGAAGTTAAGAACTTCCTTTGGGTGGTCTGTTTCTATTAAACTTATCATGGTTGGCTCCTACAAAGTCTCAAGTCACACATTCCAGTGGCAATACTCAGGACCAAAAGCAAACTGAAGACCCATCTTTTATTCCACTTCCCTTTCTTCAGTTCAAGAAAGCGTGTGTGACTGCAAACGAATGACACTGGGTCTGCTGATTTAGAAAACAAACAGGTAGTCGGAATAACCCAAACCACTTCCACACATTGCCAAACATAACCTGTCCCCTGGGCAGTTGAGAATCACTGATCCAGAAGATGAGTAGAAGCACACATCCATGAGAAAAATAGGGTAGACATAATAAGGACAGCAAGTTGCCAGACATCTCCAAAATTTGCCATTCATTCCAGTAACTATAGAGAAGCTGAGGAATTAAATACTTTCTGTATGTATGTTATTAATTCTAATCTAAAAATCTATTTTTCTCTACTCTTAGGTAAGTAACAGTTCTTCTGTGAGGCTCAGGCTTATATCCCTATTGGTATCTATCTCAAATTTAACTTATTTTTTTCTTTTGCATTTCTTTTTAGACCCAGGAAGAGGAACGCTATTTGATTGTGGGTGACTCTCATGTTTGCTTCTTGTGGTATTTTAAAATTATGTAAGTAATATACACTACAAAGGTAATTAAAACTTTTATTTAGCTCCCACTTAAAAGAAATCACAGATTTGTTATCCACATCATGATTAGCATACAAACCTTTATCCACCAACCAAGGTGTTCTCAAATGTATTGCTAAAGCAGTATTGAATTAGAAGTTATAAAAATATCAACAACTACAATTTGAATGCTTACTGTAGCTACATATCTGTCTGTCTGTCTGTCTGTCTGTCTGTTTTCATAGAGGGTCTCTCTGTATACCTCTGGCTGGCCTGGACTTAGCTTATAGACCAGGATGGCCTCCATTCTATGACAATTCTCTTGCCTTTGTTGCTGGCAGGCTGTGACCACACAGTATACTATAACATCCAGATTCATTTTTTTATGCACATTCTTTTTCTTGGTTTTCATAATGACTACAGATGTGTAAGAATCATTATCTTTATTTAATAGGTAAGGAATTTTTTAGCATCATGGTGAAGGCAGTATATATTTTATGGATGAATGAAATTTACACCTCTTTATCTACTTTGCATTGTTTATGTGACTTATGTGGCCACAATGCTACAACCCACTTTACACTGGCTACATTAAGGACTGGCCTGTGCCCTGGTCAGAAGCAATCAGAACACACATCTGCAGGAAATGATGGTTATTGCCACTAGCTTCATCATCTTTGAACGATCTCTTAACATCAACCTCTCCAGAGTCTCACTGAGGAGACAATTTGAGTCTCTGATACTCATGAAAATATAAGGGTTCTGTCCTTGTTCTCAGTCACTAGCCTCCCCTCCATGGTTCTGAAACCACCGAGCAATTGACAAGGGTAAATTTGGAAGTAAAGACTCCTGATAGGCCTGGATTGTGAAATAAGACCTCCCACTGTGACCAAATGGGCTACTTTCTGCTTCCCTTAAAGGAAAAAGCTTGGGAGCTACCAGAGAGGAAAACCTATCTTGATGGACTGAGTGCCTGTGTCCCCACCCAAGTTCACATTTTAGCTGTTGGTGTGGGGCTTTGGGAAGTGATTAGGTCATAAGGATGGAACCCTTCTGGACAGCATTAGTGCCCTTATGTCAGAAACTCCCTACCCTATTCACAGTGAGACACTATAATCTATGAACCAGGAAGTGGCCTACTCCAGACAGTGGAGCCTGCAGCACGCTGATTGTGCACTTCACAATGTTAAAGCCACCCACTTGGCAGTTTCACAAACTAAGATATCTGCAGAGAAACCCCAAGACTCATTTAATGGATTACTGTTCTCACTTGCGCACACTGAGTCCCAAGAGCTGAGACTAACAAAGATGAGCCTCCAGACAGCCCTGAGCCAGTTTTACCTCCTCCACAAAACAGACCTGCTATGCAGGAAGCAGCTAGCCCAAACTCCCCCCAGAAGCTGTGTGGAATACTTCATAACGTGTCCATGCTTTTCTTTTAGAGTTTACCAACTGTGCTCTTTAGTTTTATGCCAACTTGACACAAGCTAAAGTTATCCCAAAGGAGGGAACCTTGATTGGGAAAAGGCTACCATAAGATCCAGTTACAGGGCATTTTCTTAGTGATTGGTGGGATAAGGCAAGCCCTTGTGGTGATACTATCCCTGGGCTGGGGTTCTAGGTTCTATAAGAAAGCAGGCTGAGCAAGCCAGAGGAGCAAGCCGGTAAGCAACACTCCTCCATGGCCTCTGTCTCAGCGTCTGTCTTCAGGTCCCTGCCCTATTTGAGTTCCTGTCCTGACTTTCTTCAGTGATGAACTGTTTGTTGTATGGCACTGAGTGAAATCAGCCCTTTCCTCCCTGAGTTGCTTTTGGTCATGGCGTTTTCATCACAGCCATAGTAACTCTAACTAAGACACCAACTATATGTTGTAATACTTTATCTTTAGTTTTTCATTTTTAAAATAAACTGAGTCAATATGTTTGTTTTTCTATAAATTACCTCCTTTGCTAAAATTTTTTTAAAACTCCATCTGTATTTAAGCAAGAATCTTTGGTTCTTCACCATGCTGCTGCAAGGCATTTGTTTGCAACTGAAGAACCCAGAAACATGAAAAACTGTGTGCCTCTAGCCTATACACATATCCTAGAACTGGAGCCAGCAGCTGCTGTGTACAGAAGTCAGCCTTTAACCCCTCTGTGACCCACCACCCTACATCCCTTCTGGCTATGGGAGGAAAGCAGTTGTGTCAAGATAGCCACAGGCTTTTGCAAAGATTTTGAACTAACACCTGTAATCAAAAGTTATGAATCTCAGAGGGCTGGTGATGGTGCACGCCTTTAATCCTAGCACTTTGGGAGGCAGAGACAGGTGGAGCTTTGTGAGTTCGAGGCCAGCCTGGTCTACAGAGTGAATCCCAGTTTAGCCAGAGATATACAGAGAAACCCTGTCTCAAAAAAAAAAAAAAAGTGTGAATCTCAGAAAGTAATGTGACCCAAGGCCTAAACTCAAGATTGTAAAACTTCCTTTGACTCACCACCTGTCTTGTGGTTTTTGCTATAAGAGGCATGTAGCCTCCCCTTGGAGTCACAGTGTCAGAAGCCCGAATTCTGCCTGTGGCCTTAGCTAGCTAGAAGTTTTTGGTACTCCAGAGTGTTTGGAATAAAGCTTCCTTCTGGTTAGTAGACTTTGGTGGTCTAGTCCCCATTATTGGCACAACTCGAGGACCCAACATTTTGGGGGCTCACCCGGGATTGTGCAATTCTGGGAAGACACTGCAGTCTCTGGCAACTTTATTCTACTGGTTCAGGCTAATCAATATGTTTTTCTCTGGTTTTTGTAACTGATATATGGACGAGCTGGGACTCAATAGAGAGCAGGCGAACACATCGTTGACCTCTGAGCCTGAAGGGAACAGGGGACACCTCAACTCCTCCTATGACTGTTGGGTCATTCATTGGCAGCCCATTGGGACTGGTTCAGGACCATGTAGCCCATTTTGTAGCGTTCTTCCTTCCGTCTGCTGAATTTTTGTTTCCTTGTTTTCGTTTACTCCTTGTCTTAGTGTTGGTCTCCTTCTTGTACGTGCTTGTGAATTAATTTCCACCATGGGTCAAACTTCCTCTAAATCTAAGCCCCCCTTGGACCTCATCCTTTCTCATTTTCAGGACTTTAGGGATGCAGCAGCATTCTCTGCCACCTGTGTGAAACTGGGGCATCTTAGGGTCATTTATTCAGCAGAGTGGCCAGCCTTCCAAGCGGGATGGCCTCCTAAAGGTTTCCTTTGATCTTAAGCTTATTCTTAGGAACCAGGACATGGTTTTAACCATCAGACCATCCAGAACAGGTCCCCTACATTGTGGCCTGATGTTATCTTCTGGTCAACCCCCCCTTTCCTGGTTAAAACCTCTCATTCTTTCCTCAGAGAATAAAACTGCCATTCTTCTTGATCACCCAAGGAAATCAAAAGGAAAGCCTCATTGGTCTGATGCTCCTGCAGTCTTGCCTTCCCCTTCTGATCCTGAGCTGGTTGACTCCCCTCCTCCTCTCTATAACCCCTGGCCCCATAAACAAATGAAGAACTCCTGACAGGGAATAGCATGGCTGCTAACTCCCCTACTGCATCACCTTCCCCTAGACCCTCTGCTCCCTCCCACAGCTCCTCCTTCTTCCCCTCTCCCTCTCATCATTCATCTCTGGGCCAAGCCTGCTCCATAGTCATTCAGGAAAATCATGAATTGTGACCTCCATTGCTCTCCCCCTCAGCACCATGGGGCCACCTCATGTGGAGAGCAACTCTCACCCAGCCTATCAACTGGAAACTCCAGTCACCCTCTTTTACTGAGAAGCCTCAGATACTAATAGCTCTTCTTGATACTGTTTTGTTTGCCCATCAGCCCACTTGGTATAACTGTCAATAGCTCCTCCAGGTTGTATTTATTACTATGGAGAGAGAGAGAATCCGGCAAGAATGCCTCAAGCTGGTTCCAGGGCAAGATGGTCGCCCCACAGATGATGAGACAACTGTCAATTCTGCTTTCCCCATTTCCTGGCCTGGTGGGGGATGGGACTACAACACGGCTGGAGGTAGGGAGTGGTTAAAAGTCTATCACCAGATTCTTATAGGGGGTTTCTGAGTGGTACTAGACAGCCCACAAATTTGTCTAAGGTGAGTCAGGTACTACAGGAGAAGAATGAACCACCCAGTGAATTCTTGAACACCCGATGGATGCCTATGGTACCTATACTCCATTGGATCCTGAAATACCAGGAAATCAGATGGTGCTCAACCTGGCTTTCATTAACCAAGCAGCATCACAGATTTAAAGGTTAAAATTTTATCTTAATTAATGGCTATAGCCACCAAAGTTTATAACAATAGAGTCAGTCACCGAGGACAGACAAACTCAAGGACTGGCCAAGATGTTGTTGGTAGCAGACAGGAGCCAGGGGTTCACTGGACTTAGGGACTGCCAACTGTCACAAATAGCCAGTGAGTGGGAAGGTAGTGAGAGCTCCCAGTGCCCCCATATAAAAAAGAATCAATGGGTATACTGCAAGGAAATGGACCATTGGAAGAGGGAATGTCCCCAGAGAAAGAAAGGACAAAAAGGACCTAAATATAGCCAAAAGGTCCTTGAACTGGGAGGCCTAGATAACTAAAGGGGACAGGGCTCAAAGCCCCTCTTCAAGCCTTGGGTAACCCTACAAGTGGAGGTGGCAACCTATTTACTTCCTAGTGAACACTGGAGCTCACAATTCTGTGTTTGAAAACCCGCTAGGGCCTCTATTAGACAAACAAACATGGGCTCAAGGGGATACAGGAATAGTCTTGCATCCATGGACCACAAAATGAACTGTGGACTTGGGAAGAAAAAAGGTTACACATTCCTTCATGTTTATCCCCAAATTCCCCTACCCCTTCTTGGGAAGAGACTAGTTGACAAAAATGAAAGCCAAAGTTCATTTCATTGGGAAGGGGGTGACAATCTCCCCATGAAATCTATGCCTTTTTTCTGAACCGAGAAGAAGAATACAGTTTTTTTTTCTTTCCCCACAGACACGTGCTTCAGGAATGTTTCCTTTAATACTCAAACTCCAACATTCTATCCCAGAAATATGGGTAGAGACCAACACCCCACTGCTAGCAATCCAGCAGCCCCCCAGTCATAGTTGCCTTAGAAATAAATACCCAGCCGGTCCAGGCAAGGTAGTGCCCCAGGACTCCAGAAGCCAAACTCGGCATTACTAACCACATCAACCTGCTCCTGGGGTACAGAACTCTAGTGCCTCGCCAGTATCCATGGAACACCCTGTTTCTGTCAGTCAAAAAGCCGGGACCAGTGATTATCAGTGGGTGCAGGACCTTAGGGATGTTAACAAATGGGTTGAAGATATTCATTCAACTGTTCCCAACCCCTGTACCCTCCCGAGCTTCCTCTCACCATAGCTCCAAGTTCACTCAGTTCCAGACCTTAAAGATACTCCTTCTTCAAAGCCTGGCATTGGTGGTGCACGCCTTTAATCCCAGCACTCTGGAGGCAGAGACAGGCAGATCTCTTTGAGTTCGAGGCCAGCCTGGTATACAGAGTGAGTTCCAGGACAGGCCCCAAAACCACAGAGAAACCCTGGTTTGGAAAAAAAAAAAAAAAGACACTGGAAGCCAAGAGTCAGCCTGTCTTTGCCTTTGATAGGCATGACCCAGACCGGGACTTCAGCAGGCAGCTCACCTGGCCCCACATACTCCAAGGATTCGGGAACTCCTGAACCATCTTTGATGAAGCCCTGCATGAAGACTTGAGAAACTAGCAGGTGTCACCCCCTGAAGTAAGCCTCCTTCAATATGTGTATGATCTTTTTGCTTCCAAGGACCAAGGCTCTTGTTTACAGGCAACTAAAGACTTACTGCAAGTCTTAGATCAGCTGGGATATAAAGTGTCAGCTAAAAAGGCTCAGATCTGTGTCTCAGAAGTTACATGCCTGGGATACATTCTAAAAGAAGGTAAGAGATGGCTATCACCTGCCCGGAAACAGACTATCTTGGATATCTTGGCCCCTAAGACCCAAAGGCAAATATGAGAATTTCTAGGCTCAGCCAGATTCTGCCAACTCTGGATACCAGGATTTGCTGAAGTGGCCAAACCCCTATATGACGCCACTCATAGTACTGAGGAGTCCTTCCTCTGGATTGAGACACAAGAAGGAATCTTTACAGCTACAAAGGAAGCCCTGCTAAAGGCCCCCACCTTATCTCTGTCAGACATAAACAAACCCTTCCAACTATTCATAGATGAGAGAGTAGGCGTAACTAAGGAGGTCCTGACTCCTTGGACCTTGGAAGCAACCTGTGGCCTATTTATCCAAGTGATTGGCTCCCATGGCCTCTGGATCTTCACAGCTACTGCCCTCTTGGTCAAGAACACTGACAAATTGACTCTGGGGCAACCTCTAACCATAACTACTCTCAATTTGATAGAGAAGGTTCTCAAAAATCCTCCTGATTGGTGGATGACCAATGCCCAGTTGACACACTACCAGGCCTTGCTCCTCAATCTCCCTCACAATAGGTTCCTCCCAAGCAGATTCTCAACCTGGTGACCCTGTTGCCTAACCCAGATTCAGACATCATCCGTGACTGCACAGAGATACTGTGCATGGAATAAGTACATGGAATGTGACCAGGCATGACTGTTATACCCTGGCCAGATCCAGACTTCACATACTTCCTGGACAGCCGCAGCTTCGTTAGGGAAGGAAGCAGGTATGCATGGGCAGCAAAAGGGACACCCCCAGAGACAGCCTGGGCCACAGCCTTGCCTTCTGGCACTTCAGGACAAAAGACTGAATTATTCACCTCACCAAGGCCCTAAAGTTAGGAAAATTTTATCAATGTTTATATGGACAGCTAATATTTTCCCACAGTACATGTCCATTGGGCCATCTACAGAAAAAGAGACTTGCTGACTGATGGAGAAAATGCTATTAAAAATAAACAAGAAATCCTAGACTTATTATTGTCTACCCTCTGGCTCCCCAAAATACTGGTCATCATCCATTGCCCAGGACATCAGAAGGGAAATTTTTATGAAGCCCAGGGCAGTAGAAGAGCAAGTCATGCAGCTGAGGAGCTGCCCTGGCTGCCACCAACTTACTGACAACACTCCAGACCCTGTGTTGCCTGAGATGCTGTATCATTCTGCCCGAGATGATAAACACTTCACCTCTTTATCGAACATCTGGATTAAAAACCCATGGAGGTACACTGCAGACAAAAGAGTCATTCTGCCAACCAAACTGGCCAAGTCCCTTATCTACCACATACACAGGGGAATGCATTTAGGCCAAAGAGAATTAAAAGAACTCCTGGGACACTGAACATTCAAAATTTTCAACATAAATCAATTGGTGGAGGACTATGTGAGTCAACGCCTCCCTTGTCAGGCTACTAACCCAGAAAAGAAAGAGCCCTCTCAAAGCAAGAAGGAAAGAGAAACTTTACCCTGGAGTCCACTGGGAGGTGGACTCCATTGATGAAAGACCTGGCAAATATGGACATAAATACTTCCTAGTCTTTGTAGACACCTTTTCAGGCTGGGTAGAAGCCTTCCCCGCTGAAAGGGAAATAGTAGTCAAGAAGGTCATTGATGGATGCATCCCAAGGCATGTAATTCCTTCTGTAATAGAAGGTCATTGATGGATGCATCCCAAGGCATGTAATTCCTTCTGTAATAGAAGGTCATTGATGGATGCATCCCAAGGCATGGACTTCCTTCTGTAATAGAAGGTCATTGATGGATGCATCCCAAGGCATGTAATTCCTTCTGTAATAGAAGGTCATTGATGGATGCATCCCAAGGCATGGACTTCCTTCTGTAATAGGGTCAGACAATGGACCAGATTTCACCTCTAAGGTAACATCTGATTCCCAGGATCTCTGGGAACCTCCCGATACCCACTCCTGTTACTTTTATTTGGAGACGCACAGATTTCTGGACAGGGCAGCTAATATCTGAGGTATCTGTAGACAGATTTTTGAAGCAGTCACAATCTCTAAGACTAATTTGTGTCCTCTAATGCCAGACCTAATAGTCAGTCAGATACCCACTCCTAGGGGAACTCTCCAACTCGGTTCTCAACCTAGAAAAGCATGTTACTCTCTAGCCCTTACTAAAATCTTTCAGGAGAATTTCTTTATATGTAAATTTTATATATGTAATATATATGAATTTTTATATATATAATATATATATTATATACTAATCCCAGTTCCCCTCCCTCCCCTCCTGCTGTCTCGCCTTTCCCTTTCCCCTCCACATCTGCTCCTTAGAAAGGGTAAGGCTTCCCATGGGGAGTCAATGAATTCTGTCACATTACCACACTGAGGCAGGACCAAGGCCCTCCCCCCTTGTATAAGTCTGAGCAAGGTTTCTCTTCATAGGAAATGGGCTCCAGAAAGGCAGATCATTCATTAGGGATTGCTCCTGGTCCCACTGCCAGTGGGTGCACAAACTGCCCAAGCCACCCACTGTCGCCTGCTTTCAGGGGGGGCTAGATTGATCTTATGCAGGTCCAGAGTCAGTGAGCTCCCACTAGTTTGGGTCAGCTTTTGCTGTGGGTTTCCCCATCACGGTCTTGATCCAGGAGATCTGTCCAGTGGTTAGTTCCACAGCTAACCACTCTGTGTCTGAATTTCTGCATTTGCTTCTATCAGTCACTGAATGAAGATTTTAGGAGCTCATATCTAGTTCCCCTTCCTAGGCAGATCCAAGTGTGTCTCTATGTCCTCTTTTTGTTACCTCACTTCTCTGGAGTTGTAGACTGTAGGCTGGTGATCCTTTGTTTTATGCCTAATATTCACTTATGAGTGAGTATATTTGTCTTTCTGGGTCCGGTTTACTTCACTCAGGATGGTTTTCTCCACTTCGGTTCATTTGCCTGTGAATTTTAAGGTGGTTTTTTTTTTTTTTTATCACTGAGTAGTATTCCTTCGTGTAAATGTACCACATTTTCTCTATTCATTCTTCAAGTTGAGGGGCATCTAGGTTCTTTCCAGGTTCTGACTATTATGAATAATGCTGCTATGAGCAAAGCTGAGCAAATGTCCTTGTAGTATGAATGTGCTTCCTTTGGGTATATGCCTAAAAGTGGTATTGTTGGGTTGTGAGGTAGATTGATTCCCAATTTTGTGAGAAACTGCCATACTGATTTCCAAAGAGGTTGTGCAAGTTTGCATTCCCATCAGCAATGGAGGAGTGTTTCTTTTCCTCTACATCCTCTCCTGCATGATCTATCATCAGTGTTTTTGATCTTGGACATTCTGACAGGTGTAAGATGTAAAGTGTCTCAAAGCTGTTTTGATTTTCATTTCCCTGATGGCTAAGGATGTTGAGCAATCCCTTAAATGTCTGTCAGTCATTTGAATTTCTTCTGTTGAGATTTCTCTGTTTAGATCAGTATCCCACTTTTGATTAGATTATTTGGTATTTTGGTGTTTAATTTCTTGAGTTCTTTGTATATTTTGGAGATCAGCCCTCTGTCAGATGTGGGGTTCTCTAAGCTTCTTGTATTTTCATAGGCATGCCCTTCTTTAGTTTGGGAGTTTTCTTCTACGATTTTTTTTTGTTTGTTTGTTTTTCGAGACAGGGTTTCTCTGTAGCTTTGGTGCCCGTCCTGGAACTAGCTCTTGTAGGCCAGGCTGGCCTCGAACTCCCAGAGATCCGCCTGCCTCTGCCTCCCGAGTGCTGGGATTAAAGGCATGAGCCACCACCGCCCAGCTCTCTTCTACGATTTTGTTGAATATATTTTCTGTGCCTTTGAGCTATACTTCTCCTTCTTCTATTCTCATTATTCTTAGTTTTGTTTTTTTTTCATGGTGTCTCCAATTTTCTGGATATTTTGTATTAAGAATTTGTTGGATTTAACATTTTGTTTGACCGATGAACCTCTACAATATCTTCCATGCTTGAGATCCTCTCTTCCATTTCTTGTATTGTGTTGTTTATGCTTGCGTCTTTAGATCCTCTTTGTTTTCCCAGATTTTCCATTTCCAGAATTCCCTTGGTTTGTGTTTTCTTTATTGCCTCTATTTCAGTCTTTAAGTCTTGAACCATTGCCTTCACCTGTTTGCTCTTTCTTGATTTCTTCCAATTTTTTGTTTGTCTTTTTCTCCATTTCTTTAAGGGAGCTTCTCATTTCCCCTTTAAGGGCCTCAAACATTCTCCTAAAGTTATTTTTTGGGTCATTTTGTCCTGCTTCATCTGTGTTAGGATGTTCAGGACTTGCTGTTATAAAGACACTAGTTCCTGGAGGTGCTGTATTGCTCTTTAAGGTGTTGAGTGAAGTCTTACCCTGTTGTCTACTCTTATCTTCCTCCAATAGGTACAGGCAGAGCCTTCTCTTTCTCCAATTGGTATAGTTGGGGGCTGTGATTCCATTGATCGTTCCTCTAGGTGTAGTCAGGGCAGAGCCTCCGGTGATCTCTGTAATGGTGTAAATGAATGCAGACAGATTATAAAATATATACAGCTTTAATGGGGAAATAGACTTACAGGACCACAGGTTCCCACGGAGAACAGGAAAGCAGAAAAAGGGGCTGCTGGGATCACGCCCCGGCAGATTTATCAGTAAACATTAGCCGGAGGCGAACACGCCCCCTAATGGGTGGGGCTTATCCCTACAGATCTCTCTTCTAGCTGCAGGGGGTTCTAAGACTCAAGTGGTTGCTCGCCTAGGTGCAGGTGCTTCTGAGGCTCTGTAGATCATTGATGTAACTGGGTATCATGTACAGAGAATGATCAGGACACAGGCACTTTTTCTCCAACTAACTTCTCTCTATAGGTTTTGGAAGTCCCTGCGGCCAGGCTGTGCTGCTGCTGCTGCTGCTGCTGCTGCTGGGCCTTCCACTCCTCCCGGGTGGGGCCGCCCAGCCATGCCACCACTGCTCACCCTTCTGCTCCTCCCTGGCAGGGCCACCTGACCCAGGAGAATTTCAAAGGAAACATTACTATGTTTGCCCTGTTGTCTCTACCCCATCCTGTACCAGTCAAAACGGATTCTGGTGTCCATCCTGGAGATGTGAAATGTGGGCCCTCTCTTGAAATGCTGGCAAGGACCCCTTTACAACAATATCAGATTCTGTTAATAGTTCTTGCCCAAAACTCATATTCTGTAACCCTATTATAATCCAAGTTAAAGGATGGGATGCTGCACACCCACAAGCTTATAGCTCCTGGGACTTGGGAAGATCTTGGGGATTTAGGTTATCTGAGTCTGGTAATGACCATGGAATGGCATTTACTATACAGTGATCACAAGTTAGGACTCTGGTCCTCCCCATGGGACCTTTTTACATGACCTCCTTTGGCCTCTCACGTCCTTGCAACTTAGCTCCAAACTACCTAGATAATCCAAAATGCCACCTCACCAGGGAGGAACTCACTTTTTAGATGGGGTTAGGTCATCTGGCCACATAGCCAACTGTAATGCTCAAGACTGTGTCCCTCAGCAACAGAACAGCTTGTCCCTGGGAGGCCCCCCTCAGCCTAGGTGACCTTCAAGGGCTTGCAACTCAACTATCCCTTAGACAAAACTGCCTATTCATCAATATGACGAATATATATACTTTCACATGGTCTTCCAATACTCTTAACTTAAACAACTCCGTCAAATAGTTACTCCAAGGGTTTTGGTATGCCTGTACCATGGTTTATATACCCCTGTATATCAACTAGCCTTTTCGCCATGGGAAACTGACCCGAGATCTGTGTCTTAGTACAAATTGTCTCACAAATATATTATTGTGATGGCCGAGCTGGCAGGAAACATTTGGACACTTGCCTAGGGCTATAAGTGAGAAATGCCAATCTTCATTCCCATAATGGTGGGAATAGGTATTGTGGGTCAAGCTGCCTGGAGAACAGCACTAATTATTAGCCAAGTCAGTTACAACAGTTTCTCTGAGGCCATGAAAAAAGACCTATTCTGCCCCCAGGCAGTGACCTCATACCTTGTACAACAAGTAGACTATTTAGCAGAAATGGTCTAACCAAACAGAAGGGGGCTCGACTCCTAAAACAAGGAAGGCTAAGTGCTGCCTTGGGGAAGTCCTGTTGTTTCTATGCTAACCACTTGGGAGTCATTAAAAACATTCTTCATGAGCTCAATGAGAGTCTCCTCAAAGGGCAAAAAGAAAGACAACCATCTTTTTCCTGGTTCCATAAGCTCTTCGATTGGTCCCCTTGGCTAACAATCCTGTTGCCCTCTGTTGCTGGATTGTTGTTTATTCTTTTGCTACTCTCAATGATCTGTCCATATGTGATTAATGTGCTGATTAGATTTGTAAAATACCACATTTCTTCAATGGAACTTTTGATTCTCCACTCACAGTATGCAGCCATTTTTGCTTTACCTGCCTAAAACACCCTGATTGGTCTAATAAAGAGCTGAACGACCAATAGCAAGGCAGGAGAAAGGATAGAGGAGGCTGGTGTGCAGACAGTATAAACAGGAGGAGAAATCTAAGCTTGGGGGAAGAGGGAAGAGTGAGAAAAGAGGAGGAGGAGAGGAGGACAGCAGGGACCAGCCACCCAGCCAGCCAGCCAGCCACCCAGCCACCCACCCAGCCACCCACCCAGCCAGCCAGCCAGCCACCCACCCACCCAGCCACCCACCCAGCCAGCCAGCCAGCCAGCCACCCACCCACCCAGCCAGCCAGCCAGCCAGCCAGCCAGCCAGCCAGCCAGCCACCCAGCCAGCCAGCCAGCCAGCCAGCCAGCCAGCCAGCCAGCCACCCAGCCACCCAGCCAGCCAGCCACCCACCCAGCCACCCACCCAGCCACCCACCCAGCCAGCCAGCCAGCCACCCACCCACCCAGCCACCCACCCAGCCAGCCAGCCACCCAGCCACCCACCCACCCAGCCAGCCAGCCAGCCAGCCAGCCACCCAGCCACCCAGCCAGCCAGCCAGCCAGCCAGCCAGCCAGCCACCCAGCCACCCAGCCAGCCAGCCAGCCACCCACCCACCCAGCCAGCCAGCCAGCCAGCCACCCAGCCAGCCAGCCAGCCAGCCAGCCAGCCAGCCAGCCACCCAGCCACCCAGCCAGCCAGCCAGCCAGCCAGCCAGCCAGCCACCCAGCCACCCAGCCAGCCAGCCAGCCAGCCAGCCAGCCAGCCACCCAGCCAGCCAGCCAGCCACCCACCCACCCAGCCAGCCAGCCAGCCAGCCAGCCACCCACCCACCCAGCCAGCCAGCCAGCCAGCCACCCAGCCACCCAGCCACCCAGCCAGCCAGCCAGCCAGCCAGCCAGCCAGCCACCCAGCCACCCAGCCACCCAGCCAGCCAGCCACCCAGCCAGCCAGCCAGCCAGCCAGCCAGCCAGTCACAGAGTGAAAGAAGGAAAGAAAAACACTTCGAATAAAGAAAGTTAAAAAGCCCAGAGGCAAAATGTAGTTAAAGAGAAATGGGATAATTTAAGTTAGAAAAACCGGCTAGAAACAGGCCAAGCTAAGGCGGGGCATTTATACGTAAGAATAAGTCTCCAAGTGTTTATTTGGCAGTTGGGTGGTGGGCCCCCCAAAGAGAAAAAAAAAAAAAACCAAACAACTACACTTCTGCTTTGCCTCCTGAATGGCAGGATTATAGACCAATGTTACTATACCTAGCCCTAGCTACATTCAACCTTGTTTTCTTCCCTAATAAAGTTTTGGAATGATTTGTAAAATTTTGTTGAGATTTTATTTTTATTTATTTTATTTAGTTTCTGTGATACTGGGGATTGAGGGAGGGATTTATATTTGGTAGACAAATGCTGTATCATTCAACTACATCTGTGCCCCGGGGATTTGTGTTGTAATTTTGTAGATTGAGTTTTCTTTGGGCTGTCTGTAATTATTCAGCCACCTATAAGGCCGCACTTCCGGGTCCTAAAGGCAGGCACATGTGGGCGGACCCTTGGGAACAAAGGGCCCGTGTGACCTACGTGTGCACATGTGTGGTTACCTCCACGTGTGACTCAACTAAAACCCTTGCGCGCATGCGTGGGTCGCCTGTCATCTGCGTCATCAGCATGTGATGTAGTCACGTCATCCCCCTGTGTGCTTGTGCTAGGCAGCCTTTAAAAGCTGGAGGCGTCATCTTTGCTCTCTCTCCATACATTGTTTTCTCAGGCCTGCGTGCACTTCCCTTCTCTAATAAAGTTCTAAGTGGGTTTGTTCGCGTCTGGTGTTTTCTTCCCACTCGCCTCAGATCATTTCACCGCCAGCTCATAAAAAATGACATGGAGACTTTTTATTAATTATGAAAGCTCAGCCTATAGCTTAGACTTTCCCACTAGCTCTTATAACTTAAATTAACTAATTTATATTCATCTATGTTTTGCCTCATGGCTTTTTTCCCCTCTTTTACCTTGTACCTCCTGTTTCCTTTCTTCTGGCATCTCTAAGGTACTGCGGATCAACTCCTCTCTTCTCTCTTTGTCCAGAAGTCCCGCCTAACCTCTTCCTGTCTAGCTATAGGACATTTAGCTCTTAATTAAACCAATCAGAAAGTGCCTTTCAAAGAGATATCTTCACAGTGTACAAAACTATTATTCCACAACATAATTTATTGTATTTTAATTTATTTAGGAATATTTCTACTCAAGAATATTATACAACATTCCATTTATTTTGGTTATCTTGTATGTCAAAATTTTGTTAATTTTTCATAAAGGTATGTGAATATTAATTTTTCCTACTTACTTTGCATTTTGTTCCTATTGTAAATAGTCAAAATTTACAATTGCTTTTTATTTTTTGAGAAAGGTTTCTCTATGTATCTCTGGCTATCCTGGAACTCACTCTGTAGACCAGGCTGGCCTAGAACTCACAGAGATCCACCTGCCTCTGCCTCTTGAGTGCTGGGATTAAAGGTGAGCGCCACCACTGCCCAGCTCTAAAATTACATTTTCTTAGTAGATTGCTGTTGTATTGAATACAGGTTCAGGGTTTTTTTAAGAGTTAATTTCCTTTAGAGTGGCTTGAAATTCATGTAAAACTGAGAGGGAGATGGAAAGCAATTCCTGCTGAGTCACCCCCTTCTGCTGCTGTGTATGCACACCATTATCAACATGGCTCCCCACAGTGGCATATTTATTTTATTTTTATTGTTTTGTTTTTTCAAGACAGGGTTTCTCTTTGTAGACCCAGCTGTCCTGAAACTCACTCTGTAGACCAGGCTGGCCTCAAACTCACAGAGATCTGTCTGCCTCTGTCTCCCAAGTGCTGGGACTAAAGGCATACACCACCACCACCCATTCTTGGCATATTTATCTTAACTGATAAACCTATATCAGTGTTTTGGCACCAAAAGTCTAAAGCTTGTGTTACCAGTGTTGTATTTCCTATGAGCATAGACAAATGCATGATGGTGGGTCTCTCATCCTGGGATCACATGATGTTTTTACTTTTCTGAAGTACTGGCACCCACATGTTCATTCTTCTCTCCTACATGACCCACAGACATCATGCTTCTTTTTTCTCATTAACTTTTCCTACAGCTTTTCGTTTTCCAGAATAACGTATAGTTGGAATTATATAGTCCGTAGCCTTTCAGAATAGTTTTTTTTTTAATTTAATAACATACACTTAAGACCCAAGTACCTCAGCTTTTGGTGATGATAAATGGGTTAAAGATCCCTTGGTAAATAAGTAGATATATCTTAGGGTTTGTTTCATTTTTGTTTTATATTTAACAGTGAATTCTTTATAATTATGTAATAAAATGTAAAAAGAATATCCAAAGGTTTAGAAAAGTGTATCTTGCTCTTTCGACCATCTTGGCACTGGCAGAAGCCTGCTGGGAACAGGACTTCTAAAAGGCGAATGTGTCTGGAGGGCTGTGGTACAAGGCCGTTCTTTGCTGGCTCTAAGTGAGGTCTCTGGAACCAAAGAGAGCATATAAGTCTTCTTAAAATTGAAGGTGTTTATGGTGGAGATGAAACTGAATTCTACTTGGGCAAGAGTTGTACTCATGTGTACAAAGCAAAGAACAGCACAGTGGATCCTAGAGGCAAACCACACAAAACCAGAGTGATCTGGGAAAGGACACTCAGGTATGGAAACACTGGCATGGTTCATGCCAAATCCTGAAGCCATCTTCCTACAAAGGCCTTTGGACACAGCATCAATGTGATGCTGTACCCTTCCCGGATTTAAACTACTGAAAAGTAAATAAGTAAAAGTGGATTTGTGTTAATAATAATAATAAAAGAACAAAGAAGCATATATATTGAAAGTATAGTATTCTAACTAATGCTTACACCATGTTTATTAAAACGTATTTTATTTTTATACCAACAGAGAAAATTTTGAAGATTTAACCCAGGTAATTCTTGTCAATTTTGCATATCCATCACATGTCATTATTGTTTTCCATTTATTATTTATGTTTGCAGGTGAGGAATTTCCCAATGTACTTTTGTCATAAATTCTTCATAGAGTAGCAAGGCTCAGTGTGTGTTTTGAAGACCCCTTAGTTGGCCAGGAGGCCTAGTTAGGGAAGTTCAATCATATATTTACGCAAGGTGTATTTTTTTCTCCAATATTCTTTTATTAAGTAGCAGAAACATTATTCAAGTGTCTTCTGTTGAAACACTAAAGAAAACTGGAAACTATTAGCAAACATTGTCTTGGTTGTTCTTATTTGGTAAAATATGCTCTTTTCACAAAATACATGTTAACATATATCTTATGAATATAATGTAGCATGTATCATGGTTTTATAAATTAGTATTATTTGATGTTCTCAGTTTTATTACATGGTACATTTGATAAGTCTAACCCACAAAATACAAAAGCCTTACAGGACCCAGGTATGATTTGCAACCTGAGCAAACAGGAGGATGATGTAGGGGAATAAGAAATTTGAGGCCAGCTTGAGCTATAAAGCAAGATCTTGTCTCAAAACAAATTCCATGAAATTATTAAGACTGGAGATGTAGCTCATTTGGCAGAGCACTTTCCTAGCTTGCACAAAGCCCTTGGTTCAATCCCCAGAACCACATAAACTGTGTGGTTACTAGTCCATGCCTGTGGCCCATGGATCAAGGCTGGTCCATGTCAGCACTCCAGAGACAAAGGTCCAGAGTTCAAAGTTATCTTCAGCAATACAATGGGTTCAATCAACTGATAATCTCAAATGTTATTAAGGATATATAGAACAATCAGTTTTGGGCTACCCGGCAAGACCCTGTCTAAAACACTATACCCCAAAACAAAGGAGACATAATTACAGTTAGGCAAAATATATAATGCACAAAACTCTTTAATAATGCCTTTTAAATCTAGATTTTTCTAGATTTAACTGAGTTGACCCCAAAGGTGGCAAGGCCAAATTCTACTAAAGAGAGCGGGAAGAAATTTGCAAATGTTCTGAAAAGCGCCAGCAGCAGATGGTCTCCTCTGAGTCCTTGCTGCCTTTGCAGAGCAAACGATGCTAATGATGTCCCAGCAGACCATGACTATCTGATCTCTAGCATCTCTTAATCTATGTGCTGGGCAGGCGGGACAAGTGCCTACCCTCATCATTGTGTCGCTACAGCTTGTTTAAAGGCATTATACAAAGCTGCTTATTCAACTTATAAATCCAGTGTAATTCTAAAATCTAAAACTTAACCAGGTTCCAAAAATTATTGACATCTTTTCGAAAATATGCAAAAAGTTGGCATAAAATAGCAACAAGAAGTATCAACGGCAGGCAGTTGCCGTGCAAGGATGGTGACCGGCGCTCCATTCCCAGAACCCACTTAGAGGCGGGAAGAGAGAAGCAGCTCCACACAATTGTTCTCGTACCTCCACGTACCATGACACAACCACCAACCACATATACACGTGTACACACACGATAATAAATAAAATTTTAAATAGATGTCTAGAAGACAAAAAGCAATCATCTAATATTGTCTATTGGTATTATGCATCCCAGGAATCGGTCAGCATCACCTAGAATAGTATCAAAACGAAGGCTATAAAACATCATCACAGTACTTAGGGACTTATCACTAAAATTTTCCACAAAGAAAGACTCCATCCCCATATTTATGACCTAAGAATCACTACATAACCAAGTAAGAGAAACCTGCCACTCAGCTCATCAAAACAAAACAGCCAAGCCAAGAAGCTAAGGCCAGACCATCTCAATAGCTAGCTCAGGTGCAGCTAAAACCATCACCAGAACTCAGCAAGGACTTAAATGCCATGAATAAATTTAATATAATAATTATTGATAATACTATAGTTAATATCTCATGCTGTATACCCATCTCACACTTACAGAACATTTGGCAGGCTCTATGTCAATAAAGGCAGATGATGGGCGATGCATTCTGTAACAACTAGGCAATTAATTTAGGAATTAATAACAGAATTTCTTAGAAAGTCTCCAGGCTCAGATTTTTTTGTTTTGTTTTCCTCCCTCACTAGGCAACCTAAGCTGGCTTTGAGCTTGTAGTCTTCCTGACTCTGCTCTTAGATTGCTGGGGATTATGGACATATACCCTTACACCCAGCCTCCACCTTAGGGAAATGTAATGTGTGAGTGCTTGGCCTACATGTATGTATGTGTGCCACACAGATGGAGTGCCTTTGGAGGCCAGAATAGGGCACCTGATTCTCTGGAACTGGAGTTACAGATGAATATGAGCCAACATGTCTCTGAATCAAACCTGGCCCCTCGGAAGAACAGCAGAGCTCTTAAATTTTAAACACTGAGCCATCTCTCCAGTCCCCAGATAATGGAGATTTTAAATACATGTGTTCACGGGTTATAAAAGAAACCAAAATGAACATTACAAAGTTTTTCTAATGTTTATTTAGTTTTATGCATACAGATTTTTCTTTTTTACCTGGCTGTATAACTGCACACCACGTACATACAGTGCCCCAGAGGAGGGTGTTGGATCCTCTAAGGCTGGAGTTACAGACGGTTGTGAGCCACCATGTGGGTGCTGGGAATTAAACCCAGGTCCTTTGAATGAGCTGTCAGTGCTCTTAACCCCTGAGCCATCTCTCCAGCTTGAAGAATTACAAAGTATTTTAAACCAAGTAATGATGACCTCCAGGCAGATATTCAAGAACAGACAGTCATCCCCCCTCTCAGCAACAACCCAGAAGAAAACTATGTGCAAGGGACATGAACGTGGACCTTGAACACAGGGAGAGACCTTTGCATTTTCTCACAAAGCAAACACAGTCAAACTACACCAAAATTCCATTTTTCATCCATCTGAGCGGGCTGTCCAAGGAGATAGGAGGAAAGAGCTCTCACATATTGCTATGGCAGGTCTACCGCGGAAACTGCTGTGTAGTAGCTGGGAAACTTACTATGTGGAGCCAGCAAAAAGGCACAGTATGTGTGTGTGGGGGGGGGGTATTGCCGCATAACTTGGTGACTTGGGTTTGATCCCTGGAATTCAAGTGTCCTGGTTATCTTTAATTGTCAACTTGACACAGCCATCTGACAGGAAAGCACACGTGGAGGAATTGTCTCGACCAGATTTGCCCATGGGTGTGTATTTGTATTAAAAGGAGGGAAGATGTATCTTTCTTGGTTCTATAGAAAGATTTTCAGAACTTAGAGGAATGGAGCCAATAACTAACTGGTTCCCTGTGGGTAGGAACTGAGTGATGGAAAGGGGAGGCATTTGGTTGCTGTCCTTCTCTTTTTCATATAATTTGCTTTGGGCAATGTCAATAAATTATCCAAGAAAAAAATAAGGAAAAATGGTATCTGTTTTTATTAAACTGACTATGATGTCAAATGCTAAGGATAAGTTACAGACGGTGTGCAGAGGGTGATTTCGTTTTCCATAAAACGTGGGGAAGTGTAGGAAGGCTGTCATGTCTACTTATGATATAAAGGAAGGCATGTGATCATTAATACAGGATATTATCATCAATTACTTCCAGGTATAGAAAGATTTTCTTAACACTTCATGGGCCTATGTGTTGTTCTAGTTATTAAAAACTACAAACACTGCTTTTGATGTTTTAAAATAGAAAATAATGAAAACCCTTTTTTCACTTCTGTTTTTACGTGTATGCATATTTTACCTACACATACAACCGTGAGCCACCTGCCTGCCTGCTGACTACAGAGGCAGAAGAGAGCACTGGATCCTTCATACCTGGAGTTAAAGATAGTTGTCAGTCCCCATGTAGGTGCTGGGAATTAAACCCGAGTCCCTCTGAGTAGCTAGTACTCTTAACCACGGAATCATCACTTCAGCCCCAGTAATGAAAACTTTTGAATTAATTAAGAACATTCTGAGTGGTTTTGCCACAACAACAACAACAACAACAAAAATGAAATTTGTATAAAATATAAGGAAATGCAAATGTTTTGTGTATTTTTAATATTCTCTGATAATTTTATGTATGCATAGAATGTATTTTGTTTATACTAACCATTATCCCTCCCCCTAAGTACTCCAAGATTCACCCTCTGTCTTCACCCCCTCCCAATTTAGTGTACTCTTCTTTTTTATAACCCACTGAGCCTGATTTGTGCCTCTCATATTTTCTTTTATAGACTATCAATATATGGGTATATGATCCAGAAATTTCCAGCAGCGAAGAGTTGAAATGGACGGCGGAGAAACCTTCTCTCGTAAGTACAAACATCATCTTAGGTTAGATCACACAGGCTGCCTGTCTTTTTTGAGGACTGAGTGTAAGCTATAATCAATGGATAGTCTTCTAAGCTTCCTGAAACCAGCTTAAAACACCTTTATGGCCCCCTTGTTCAGCTTAGTCACTATAGATATATTGACCTTGCGCTTGAGCTCTACAATTGTAAACTTCTCTAGCCAGGCAGTGGTGGCGCACACCTTTAATCCTAGCACTCAGGAGGCAGAGGCAGACGAATCTCTGAGTTCAAGACCAGCCTGGTCTATAGAGCTAGTTTCAGGATAGCCAAGGTTACTCTGAGAAACTCTCGAAAAAAACCAAAACAAAACAAAAAAAACAATTGTAAATCTCTCTGTTGAGTATTCTCTCATGGGGGGAAGAGAGGGTCATTTCTGTGCCTTAAGGATATGCTCTATTGAAGTGATGCCTTAAAAACATAGCTAAGCTGTAACACAGCAAATGTGTCAGCCCTTCCTTATATTTGCTACAAATTTACTGCTTTGAAGACTTAAATTTTGTATTCTGTTACAACTCAAGCATACTGAGGAAAACCAATATAGGCTACTATTCTCTCACGAGCCTGTCACTATCTTAGTGGGGAGCGTGGGGAGCAGTGTGGCATGTGTTTGCATAAGATGTGTGTGGAGTGGAGACATGCCAGGGCATATGTGTCGAGGCTGGAAGACAGCTTTGTGGAACCAGTCCTCTTCTTCCACCTTTGTCTGGATTCCAGAGGTTGACAGGCATCTGGAGATGCAATCTGAGGTCAGGATCACCCCCTTTGTTTGTCCAAGAATTGGTAGAGGTAAAAGAACTCTCCAGTGACTGGCTGCTCTGCTTCTCTGATCCTTCACCTTTCACTCCCTAATATCTGGCTCCTGGTTTTATTTATTAAGACCAATTAGAATTTGTGCTACAATTCTGCTTTAAATTCTTTTAGAAACCTGCAGTGTTTCTCACAGCCTTTCATGGCCCTATATTCCTGGTTCACAAAAGGCTCCAATTCTTCCATACCCTCAGCCACACTTTGCAGGTTTTGTGGAATCAATCAGTGATGTTGTTTTGCGTTTTGAAATAGCTATCCCCAACATAGGGGAAATCTCACTGTGTGTGCTGTTTGCTTGTTTGTTTGTTTTAGGCATAACCTCACTAAATAGCTCTAGCTGGCCTCAAACTCAGAGACCCACCTGCTTTTTCCTCCTGAGTACGGGGATTAAAAGTGTGTGTCACATTGCCAACATCATTGTGGTTAGATCTGCCTTCTGTAAGGACTGGGGATGCTGACCATCTCTTCACGTTCCTATCGACCATTTACATAAACTACTTTGGGAAAAGATGTCTTTTTAAGTCTTTGTTCATTTGTGGTCATGTTCTTTCGGAATTACTGGGCATTATTCTGAATATTAATATCCTGTGCCAGATGTGATTAGCAAGTATTTTCTTTCTTCTATTGGCTGTTTTTCTTTACCTTACTTTTATTTTTTGTTTGTTTGTTTGTTTGTTTGTTTGTTTGGTTGGTTGGTTGGGGGTTTTGTAAGGTTTTTGTTGTTGTTTTGGGGGTTGTTTGGTTGGTTGGTTTTTTGAAACAGGGTTTCTCTATGTAGTCCTATCTGTCCTGGAACTCATTCTGTAGACCAGGCAGATTCCTGTCTCCCTGGTTCTGGGATTAGTGGCATGGACCACCATGCCTAGCTGGTCTTCTCACCTTGCTGAGAGTGTCCTTTGGTACACAAATACTTTGAACTTTGGGGAGGGATGTTTTCCTTTCTATTGACAGCACCCATTTCTCTTACTTTCTTTTTTTTTAATTTATGTACATATGTGAGTACAATGTCTGTGGAGGCCAGAAGAACACACTGTGAGGAGAGAGAAGGAATCAAGGTCAAATTCTGGGGGCCTTCAGTAGAGCAGGGAAGAAGTGATGTGGAAATGTCAGCATTAATGAAGTGCTTCAGATGGGATGATCACCTCAGTATATTGAATGCTGACAGATTTTTATTATTATTTTTTTTCTGGAACCACTAAAGTTGGTTAGCAGGTGAAGTTTCGTGCCACCAAGCCTGAATGACCTGAGTTCAATCCCTGTGACTCAGGTGAGGGAAAGAGAGAAGTGATTCCCTCAGGTTGCCCTGTGACCTCCACATGTGTGCCATGGCTGACCTCCACATTTGTGCCCTGTGACCTCCACATGTGTACCATGGCTGACCTCCACATATGTGCCATGGCAATGCACACCGTTACCCACAACAAAAACACAAAATTAAAAAAAAAAGGAAAAACTTAGGTTTCTGTATTTTCAGGATCTCAGCAGTCTTCATTCACGTAGGCTTCTGATGGAGCAAAGATGCCCTCAATATGTTGGCTCCCGTACCAAGGCTTATATTCATTTATAGACTGGAGCAAGCACTGTCCCGCGGAGCTGCACCTCTATTCATAAAATTCTTAGAGGGAGGAAGCTAGATGGTTAAAAGAAACAAAAAATAGGCTGGGTGGTGGTGGCGCACGCCTTTAATCCCAGCACTCGGGAGGCAGAGGCAGGCGGATCTCTACAAGTTCGAGGCCAGCCTGGTCTAGAAGAGCTAGTTCCAGGACAGGAATCAAAAAAAGCTATGGAGCCGGGCGGTGGTGGCGCACGCCTTTAATCCCAGCACTCGGGAGGCAGAGACAGGCGGATCTCTGTGAGTTCGAGACCAGCCTGGTCTACAAGAGCTAGTTCCAGGACAGGCTCCAAAACCACAGAGAAACCCTGTCTCAAAAAAACCAAAAAAAAAAAAAAAAAAAAAAAAAAAGCTATGGAGAAACCCTGTCTCGAAAGTCAAAAAAAAAAAAAAAAGAAAGAAACAAAAAAATAAAACTTGAAAGTTTGTTGAATGTATATATATATATACAAGCATAAACAATATCTTAATTAAAAGAACATTATTAAATACATGAAAGTAATTCCAAATACCTTTGGCTATGAAAATAATAAGAGAGAAACCTTATCTGTTTTTGTTTTTGTTTTTTCAGAATTCCAAAATACTAACCAACTTGTTGAACACCCTGGGGCAACACCCTCACATCCGCACAGTAACGAAGAGGATCACCTATGAACCAAAACCCTTAAGTTTGGAGGGGTATTTAATTTTTTAATTTACCCTTAATTTAAAAATCGGAAACTTTAAACGAGATTTGAAAACATTAGTGGACTTTTATAAAATATAAAATCGTATCTGACATGCGATTTCCAAGGGAAGAATTCCTTTATGCCACAGGAAAAATAACTTGCGATCATTTCGGCTGACAATCAACTCAGAAAACACCAGTCAGACTGGTGGACGATGGTGTCATTGTTTGTTTAAAAACCTAACCCTCAATCTAAAAGCCTCAAAAGCGGTGACCATGTCCCTAAATGTTCCCAGCTCAGCTGTGAAAGTGGACTATAGCTGCGTGTGACTGTAATAGTCCCTGCCGCCAGCAGTGCCCCATAACACACAGGTTCTCTAATAACCAGAAAGGCAACATCTGTTAACCAGCAAAGGTAGATCACAAGGTACAGACAGGCTTTCTTAACCTCCTGAGCACCTAGCCACAGGCAGAATGGGTTGGAACTAAGGGATATAGTTACTGTCTTCAAGTACTTCAAGAACACTTCCGATGTTCCCACGGAAGTGAACCCAGCCTACTGAGTGACACACTACCTGACCCAGGCCTGCAGGAGAGGGAGGAGGGAGTACTTTCCCGAAAGTGAAGTGTCCAAATTGGGAGTCTTCTCAGTGTGGGTGAGGGGTGACAAGTTCCAAGACTTTCAGAAAACTGCAATGAATAGGTGAAGAAGTGCCCCTCAGATCTTCGAAGGATTAAGTCAGAACTCAAATTATTCCTGCTTTTATAACACTGTGGAAGTGGCAAGGTAGGACCAGCGGTCCCTATAAAACCAAACTGCAGGCCGTCTCTGATGGAGCAGAAGGGCTGGGATTAAAGGTGTGTGCCACCACTGCCCGGCCCTTTCCTATTTTTAACAAGCTTTGTTGAATGATAACTTACACACCATATAATCCACCGTTTTAAACTATGGTTCCCACCCATTCAGTGATCGGGACATTCCCACTTGCCCACCTGGTGCCACTATTATACGAACATGACTCCTGGTTCAGTCACTCTCAAGTTGGCAAGCACCTTGGTTATGCTTCCCTTCAGCTCTGCTGTGTACCATGCTGCTGGGAGCATCTGCATGTTGATTTGCAGCTACCACCATGCCTTGTTTCTCCTCGACATGCAGAAACAGTGCGATTTCTGGGGCTTGTGCTATCTCCCACATTTGGTTTTTGAGGGATGACTTAAACTGTGCGGTTTTAAAGTCGCTACCCTTTTCAGATCTCCCTCGGCAGAACAGAAAGTTTCCTGTTTCTCTACACCCATTGTATGACACCTGTTATTGTCTGCTTTATATAGTAGTAACCATAGAAGGACCCGCTGATGAAATTAATAAGTGTGTTATAGTTGACTTCAGAGGTAAGAAGGAAAGGCGAATCTAAGGGATTTGTCTTCATCTATCATACAAGAAAGCAATAGGTGATGTGTAAAACTGTATGTTAAGAAAGACGGGGATAGGACTGTTTGCTTGGTGTTAGTGAGACGTACTGCAGAAAAAAAGAGCATCCAAAGTCAAGAGTATTTTTCTCTCTGAGAGAAGAATAAAAAATGGAGCCATGGCAGCCTATGTTGATAAAAGCTTAGAATTTTTTTAGATGTATAAACTGTGTGTGATGGATCAGAGAGAGCAGAGATAAATTTTCTTCTCTCTTTTTTCTTTTCTTTTTCATTTTTCTTTCCTTAGAACCTGGAACATTACTGTGCCAATGTCCTCAGATGATGTAGTGAAAGAGATAAGAGGAACCAAAGTGGCTTTCCAAGA
This sequence comes from Chionomys nivalis, assembly GCF_950005125.1. Taxonomy (NCBI): domain Eukaryota; kingdom Metazoa; phylum Chordata; class Mammalia; order Rodentia; family Cricetidae; genus Chionomys; species Chionomys nivalis. The sequence goes on along the minus strand of NC_080090.1, from coordinate 16,913,363 downwards.
TTGCTTCATTTCCAATCGCCCCTTCCTTCTGACGTTTCCATTGTTGATCCTCTCCTCAGGCCCAGCAGACTTACCAGTCACGCTGCCTGCTGGAAGTCCATTGATGGGTGGCAGTGGTGTCTGCGTTTATACGTTTTCTGTCCTGGTCACTGAAGATGAAACCTTCCAAACAAATGATTCCTTCCTTACCTGGACCAGGATAAGAGTCCCCCCAGGTGTCCTGAGTGAAACCGAAAGGCGCAACGTCAGTGATGTGACCATACTCAAAGGTGCAATTGTTTTTATAATAAATGGTGGTATTTACGTAAAAACTGAGGGCTCATTTAGAAGACTGGGCAAGAAAGACGGTGCTCCTGAAACCGGCGTTGTTGGCGTTTCAAGAAGAAAGTGGTGTAAGGTCAGGTATTTGTTCAAGGTCAGTGAAGGATGATCAATGTGAGTGTGTATCTGTATATTACTATAATGTTTATTCAGTACTAGATCGGGGCTCTACAAAGCATCTTTTTGCATAGTTATTATCTCTCTGCCAATAGCCCCACTTACCTTCTAAGACCATACAAGATTCAGCACGTTCAAGCTCATATTTGGCTAAAGACAGTTATTTAAAGATGTAAACAACTACATCTCTGAAATTCAAGTTTTCTGAGGTATCTTAGCAATAAAGATGTTATCCCCAGTGACAAAGAAAAAAATTAATCTTATATGCTATCATGAAAAGCAATGCAGTCACACTGTGAGGACTAAGCTTCCCTGTATATGTTCCCCCAAGACCCTGTGTGCTTTCAAAAGTTAACCAACCTGCCCACAATAGTATGGAGAATAGATACCAAAGCATTCTCACTACAAAACATAAATATTGCACAAAAATGTGGATGTTCTTTTAATACATCGTTGGGCTCCTAAAGAAACATGGCAAAAGCAAGCACATATGTTGAACATTAAGACGTATGAAATAACCAAGCCGACCATGAAGGATGGTCTGAGTGATCCGTGGCTACAGCTCCAGGTAGGGCTGGGCTATTCCTGGTAGCAAAGATGGGGCGTGGCTTTCTTACAACATTCTCAGCTTAGGTGGTAATGAGTGTGGCTGCTCTGACACCCACCTCACAAACACTTCATAAAGTATTTCATAGATCCACAACATAGGATCCACCAAGCTGCTCCCCACCTCAGGGAAGCTCACCCCACTCTTCCCTTGGGGTGCTCTGCTCAGCTTTATCAACCCCACTGATGCTTTGGGAAATGAGCCTCCCTTTAAACTGTGTCTCGATTGAATTCATTCTTTCAAAGAGGACAAGAATGGAAGGACACACTCCCACCCCCAACACCTATCCCCAGTCCCCACCTCCCCACAACTTTCCCACAGTAAGAGAAATTCTGGGAGGAAAAAATCTGTCCCAAAGGACTGACCCAGAGGAAGATGTAAATTTCAACATGTGAGCTGTCCTCAGGACTGACCTCTGACTGTCGAAGTTCAGATACCAGGAGGCAAAGCCTTAGGACAGGGTAAAGTGTGTGTGTGGGGGGGGGGATATGGAACAAACTCTTTTTGCATAAAACAATGGCCTCCAAAGAGATCCTAATACATCCAAACCTCTGTCAGCTTTCATTACAGAAAGTGGAGGGACTGGAGATTGGCTTAGCAGTAAAGAGCGCTGACTGCTCTCCCAGAGGACCTGACTTTGAGTCCCAGCACCCACATGGTAGCTCAGAAACATCTGTAACTCCAGTCTGAAGGGATCCAACACCCTCTTTTGACCTCCTTAGGCATCAGAAATGCACATGGATGTACAGACATATATCTAAGCAAAACACTCATATACATGAAATGATAAAATAAATCTAAAAATTAAATGTTCTAAACACTAGGATAGTTTAAAAATGCAGGTGATACTTAAGAATATACATGCATACACATATGGAAAAGAGGTCATGTATTTGAAAGAGAACAAGAAGGGGATATGGAAGAATTTGGAGTAATAAAAGGAAAGGGGAAAATGATGCAATTATATTAAAATCTCAAAAATAAAAGAACCGTTTCTTTAAAGTGTTTCCCTCCCGAGTGTTCCTACACAGCAGCCAGCTCACAGTCGCTTAGGCGTTTGAATTCACAGTATTTATGTGGGTTACTTACACGTGACACCTGAAAAGGGAAATCTATTGAGTAATTACCAAGTTGGCCTCTGTGGATCATCTCTATTGTTAATTGGTGGTGAAGGCCCAGCCTGGAAGTAGCCAGTGCCATTTCCTAGGGTTTGGTTCTGAACTGGGTCATGTGTGGAGCAATGGGCACCAGTGAGAGAGCACCAGTGTGGAGAACACAAGTTCACATGCTTTCATTCTCTCTCTGCTCTTGACTGTGGATGCGACGCTGCTTCCAGCTCCCGCCTTGACCTCCCTACAGTGTTGGACTGCAACCCGGAACCGGGAGCCAAATCAACCCAAACCCTTCTCCCTTGGGGCTGCCTTGGTTAGTTTTTGATCACAGGAATTGGAAAGATTGGGAAGACACATTTCTGTATCAGAAAAGAAGAAATTCTCAAATCAAACATCTCTATTTCCATATTAAAGAAGTAGCTGAGGGCTCTGAAGGGATGCCATAGTAGGGTCTTTCTTCTATTACATATCAGTATCAATATTCATTTTAAAAGCTTGTAGTAATTACAAAATATCTATAGCAGGTTTTTTTTTTTTTCATAATGGTTCTGCCTTAAACCAACTCTGGCATATCCCATCTTCCAGCACTTCATAGTGCTGGAGTTAGAACCCAGGACCTTACTTCCAGTCCCTAGGTCTTATGTATTTCTTGCTCGTGTCTTTCTTCTCTTTAACAATCACCCTTTCTGTATCTTTGTATTTAAGGAGAGTTTCATATAGACTTAAAAGTTTTTGTGTTGTTGTTGTTGTTTTTTAATTCATGGTGATAATCTCTGCCGTCGAGTAGAATCTGTTTAGACATAGTGTTCACTATTACTATAGCTGGATTAAGACTACTAATTGGGAGGCTGGAGAGATTGCTCGGTGGTGAGGAGTGTTTGCTGCTCAATCATGAAGATCAGGGTTCAGATCCTAGCACCTATGACAAGCAGCTCTCAAAGACCTAGAGCTCAGTACTGAGAGATCCAAGGTATTTTTTTGACCTCCCTGGGCACCTGAATACCTGTGGGCACACACACACACACACACACACACACACACACACACCCCAAACCTTTGGGAGGAAAAGACCACCGTTTTGGCTTCTTTTCCCTCTACCAGCCATTGAAGCTAGGTCCTCATGCATTGTTGTCAATCATTCTACCACTGAGTCACCTCCCAACAGCAACATTTATTTTCTCTCTATCCCACTGGTTCTTTGATCCTTTGTTTCTTCATTCTTACCTCATTCTAAATGGATTGTAAAAATTTTTAGTATTTTTGCGTTGTCTCATATAGATTTTTTAAAATAGGAACTATTTTTAGTGGTAAAACTGAGATTTATAATAATAATCTTTAACTTATCAGGTTTACTTTTAAATAATATGCTATGTAGAACTCAATAAAAATTGATTAAAAAAAACATACAATGTCACAACACTGTAGAAGCTTATGACTGTGTCTTTGTAGTTATACTCCAGTCCTTCGTATGGTCTCATATTTTACTTCTAATGCATTGTTAATATTACACTTTGAGTAGTCTAATTTCAGAGAAATACATAGATGACAGTGTAAAATGATAAAAAATTAAAACAAAGAAAACTGGTTTTTTTCTTGTTTCATGGGATATTTGGGTTTGTTTGTTTGTAATTGAGACAAATTACACACTGGCATCTAACTAAGAAGTAGCCTCCCTCAAGCTCCCAGCTTCTGGGACTACTACAGGTGTTCACGACCACGGCAAGAGTGATCAATAAGAAGCCAGGAAAGGCTGATATTTTCAAGTGTAACGGAAAATATCATTGATTCTTTCTACTGCTAGAAATATGAGGAAACATTAATGTAACTATTTCTTTTCATGGCATCTAGTATGACATGTTTTTCTCTATTGGACGTCAGTTCCTAAAGTTTTATTCTGAAATATGCTTGGTAATAGCTCGGTAACTACCTCCTTTTCACTTCATCACCTTTGGTGCTGGGGATGAAAGCCAGAGTCTCGGGAACCAGGAGTCTGTGCCGCTGAAAAGCTGGTTCTCCTCTCGCTCTCTGCTCGTCACTGTCGAGAGTAGGAAAAGACAGAAGACAGAAATTGCCAGACCACTCTCTGTCCCTGAAAATTTTTCCTTTTTTTTTTCTTTCCTAGTTTGAAAAAAAGAGAAGCAGAATGGCAATATGGACAAAAAAAGAAATTTATCTTGGATATCCTAAATTTAAATATGAAAAAATACTAGATATCTCAGAACTGAAAGACATGCTAAAGTTTGGCAGTATTGACGAAGTAGAAATACATTATTTGGCTTATACGTGGCACCCTCTGGAGCTTGCTGCGCTAGTAACCTATTGCTCCCCCTGCACTACCACCAAAAAAATATTCTTGCTGCTGTATAACGAGGATTCACCAAAGTGGGTACTCCAGGACTTCCAACTAGAGGTGCCCGTGGACAGAAGATTGAAAGCATATTTCCTTTACTCGGCCCTGCCGGATCTGATCGTGTGGGATGACCGCAGCATATACTATTTCTACAAAAACTACAGCATTCGTGGAATTTTAACAGCAGAATCAGGAGAGAGCAATCTGTCAAAGTTATCAGATGGCAGCAAAATCCACAACATCATTGCAGGTGAGGAGTTCTCAACCCTGCCAAAAGTATTCTGGATTTCGTTGTATTGATGTTCCAATATGTGGCGCCTTCGATGGCTATGGGTATATATTTAACCACCTAAAGCTTAATCAGTTTTAAACTTGACCAGTGTTAAACTGTGATCCCATGTGGCAGAACGGTGGACTCAAAAGTTTCATTTCACTAGGTTGGCAGATGCTAAGGGAGCAGTTTATTTATTTGTCAGGGTAGGAGGTGCTGTGCTGTCTTTTGTTTTGTTTTGTTCTTTTGAGCAGGGCTCCTCTGCGTAACAACCCTGTCTGTTCTGGAACTCACTTTGCAGACAAGGCTGACCTTGAACTCTGAAAGTGTTATATTGTTTAATGTTCCTAAGGTTCGCACAACTAAGTACCTTGATCTGTAGCTCCATGCCACAGTCCTACAAGCCAGCTAGGAACCAGAAATCAAGTTGCCAGCAGAACATGCTCCTCTGTAACCTGGAATTTGGAGAGTGGGTGGTGTTTTCTCTTTGTTTTATTTTTGCCTTTCCCCTTTGTAGGCAGAAACTGTTTGTTTCTGGGCTGCCCAGACCTGAATAATCACACAGAAACTATATTAATCACAACACTGTTTGGCCAATAACTTAGGCATGTTTTTAGCTAACTCTTACATCTTAAATTAATCCATAATTCTTGTCTGTGTTAGGCACTTGGCTTGGTACCTTTCATCAGTGAGACATTCTCATCTACTTCCTCTGTGTCTGGGTGACGACTGCAGACTGAGCCTTTGCTCCTCCCAGAATTCTCCTGTTCTGGTTGCCCTGCCTACATTTTCCTGCCTGGCTACTGGCCAACATTTTATTAAACCAATACAAGTGACAAATCTTTACAGGGTACAAGACCGTTGTCCCACAGTAACCTGTAGTAATGAGAGAGAGAGGGAGGGAGGGAGGGAGAGAGAGAGAGAGAGAGAGAGAGAGAGAGAGAGAGAGAGAGAGCGAGCTGCGTCCCACCACCTGGCTAGCTTATGCCTGAAATAATAACATGGAACTGGTATTAATTAGATTACTTCCTGGCCCATTGTATCTAGCCTCTTTTTGGCTAATTCTTACATCTTGCTCTAACCCGTATCTAGTAATCTGGGTGGCACCATGTGATTGTGGCTAACCTGCAAGAGTCTAACCTATGTCCGTCTCAGGCAGGAGAATCATGACGTCTGCCACACTTACCTTCTTCCCAGCATTCTGTTCTGTCTACTCTGCCCACCTATGGGCTGCCCTATCAAAAGGCCAAGGCAACTTCTTTATTTAACCAATGAAATCAACACAAATACAGAAGGACCTCCTACACCAGTAACCCATCTCATGGACACATCAGTCCAGTCTCCTGTTACTAAACTGTGTTCTTCATGTGCACCTTGTTTTCATGAGGACACCTTTTGAAAGGACACAACCAAAGCAAGGAGATACTCCGTGTATACAAACTCTTGCTGCTCAAGCCCAGTGACCCAAGTTTGGATCCCCAGGACTGGGCACAGTAACATAGTATTTATTATCCCAGCACACCCATGGGAAATGAGAGGTTGGGAGCAAAGATAGGAGATTGCTGGCCAGGTAGCTTAATTTATAACTGGTGGGAAGACCCTGCCTCAGAGAAGGCATGAAGGAGAGCAGCTCTGACACCTGAAGGTTGTCCTTTAACCTTTCTTACACACTACCAGTGAGCTAAACCCCCAAACTCCAATGTAGGTTTATATAGATCAATATTCTAATCCACAAACAAATCACTCAAAATAGTTAAGCCTCAACTTTCCAGTCATCTGGAGAAACGGATTTATGTGTCATAATTTGCAGTTACCCTTTCTTGACCCCATGTCACCCTCTAAGTCACAGCACTTCAGTTTTCTTCCCCATATATTGCAAGAAAGTGCTGTATAGCAGCACTTTGTCCCTCTCCGCTGTTTCCCTTCAAATCAAAACTTAGCAGACTTTCAACCAGTCAGCCTTCTTAACTCAGAGTTTGCTTTTCTGGCACCTTGAGTGATCCACCGGTGGCATTTGAAATAATTTAGCAAGATCTCTGGGCCTTTCCTTAAAAATGCCTTTTTAACTTGGCTTCTAGAGAATCTCTTCTCCCCACGTGTACCCCTCCTCCTCCTTCTTCCTATCCCTCAACATCATAACTTCAGAACAGCAAGCCAAGCAACCCAGAGCATGTTTTGCTGACTTCTGAACTCTGTTGATCCTTGTGGTTTGCCCTGTAGCCAGCATCCCCAGGCTGATCTCACTGCTCCTATCTCTGGCTGCCCTTTCCAACACATTTATGGGGATGAGTAGCAGTCATTTCAAATCTCAAGTGTCTGAGATATTTATATTGAAAGATGCCTAAGGAGATTTGTAAAATACACCTCTTGGTATGTCTGTGAGAGCAACAAGGGATGCCTAGCTGAAGGAGGTTGGGGAACCTGCCCTGAGTGTCATCACAAAATCCCATTGGCTGGAGTCCTGGATGAAATAAGAGAAGTAAGAGGAGAGAGCCAGCCAGCACAGGCACTTCCCTGCTTTCTGCCCACCATGAAATAAGCAGCCTCCCCTTCCATGGCCTCCTGCTAGCATGGTAGTGAGTATCTATTTGAGCCCAAAGTCAGACAGTCAGCTCACTTGAGACTCAACTCTCAACCCATAAGTCAAAATGAATCACCACTTCTTCTAAACTGTTTCTGTCAATGAGAACATGATCAACCAAACCACACAGAACAAAAATGGTACCAGACAGATACAGTCACTGTTGTAGCCAGATTTGACTGTAGTTCTTTTTTTCCAGTGCCTAAGACAAAGTTTTTTTTATTGCTTTGTAAATAATACCATTCAAAATTTCCACTTCCTCCCCTCCTCCCATTTCCCTCCCGTTTCCCCTCCCCCTCCAGTCCTAAGAGAGGGCAGGGTGTCCTGCCCTCTCGGAAGTCCAAGGTCCTCCCCCCTCCATCCAGGCTTAGGAAGGTATATTTCTTAAATCTCTGAGGCTCATCTGTAGTAATAACCTGGAAAAGTATGGAGGTGCAGGCTAGAGCAGTTCTGGAATGTTCCATGCAAGGCTTAAAATGTACTTTTGTTTTAGTTATGTACATATGTGAGTGTGGGGGGTATGAGAACATGAGTCCAGGTACCTGGGATGCCAGAGAAGGGTCGTCTGGAGCTGGAATTACAGGCAGTTGTGAGCTGCCCGTGCCATGAGTGCTGGGGACAGGACTTAGGGCTTCTGGAAGACCAGTTCTGGACACCAAGCTCAATGGTCCAGTTCTGGTGAGAGCTCAGAAAATCAAACTGTCATTAGAAATGTGGGCAAGAATGATTGGGTTAAGGAATCTGAGAAGACATCCATGTTCCAGCCTGACAAAGAACTTGGCTATGTTCTGCTCATGTCCAGAGCCTGCCCATATCCAGAGGCTGAGATTTAAAGTAAAAATCAAATTAATTTTGTGAAGGGACTGTCAAGACAGCCTGCATTACAGGTTTTACTGGCTGCTTTAGCAAGGTTCTTGGGAACCGAGAGCAAAAACGATGGAAATCTTTGATGTTTGCACAGAAAGGTCTATGAAAATTTGAGGCTGAGGAAGGCCTGCTTTCTGAAGAGATTGCCACTGTTAACTGAAAGCCATGTGTTTTGTCTTTGGGATCATAGAAAAAGTTACCTTGGGAACTGGGTAGGACTCACCCAGTGCATACTCGAAGGTATCAAAGAATACAAGCATGTGAGAGTCTCTCCCCTTTGAAAGGAGCCTCCAGGGTACCCTGCCGGCACAGAAGACCTCAGAAGCTGTTTCTCAAGATTCTTTTCACTATGCTCAGTCACAAAGGTACTCAGAGGACAGTGTGGCTGTGGTCTAAGGGAGCCTGGCCATCCCTGAAATTGGCAATAGACCTTGGCTTCATCCACTCCATGACAGTTTTGTAGGCATGCAAACTATAAGAGCTAATGGGGTGGTGTGTTGTAGGAAGCTGCTTGTTTGTCCCGGCCTCCCAGAATCAAAATAATCACACAGAAATCATATTGTTTACAATTCTGTTTGGCTAATATCTCAAGCATATTTCTAGCTAACTCATATCTTAAATTAACCCATCTCCATTAATATGTGTATCGCCATGAGGCTGTGGCTTACCGGGTAAAGTTCCGGTGTCTGTCTCCAGGGGGGCTACATAGCTTCTCCCTGACTCCGCCTCCTTTCTTCCAGCATTCAGTTTAGTTCCCCCCACCCAACTGCCTAGCTCTACTTTACCCTATCACAGACCTAAGACAGTTTCTTTATTAACCAGTGGTATTTACAGCATACAGAGGGGAATCCCACATTAGTGGTGGAGGCTTCCATCCAAATTCCAAAAGAAAGCCCCTGAGGCTAGGCAGTGTGACATCCTTGTCATTCCCACAGGCAGTCCCTGACAGTCCCTGGTTGGAGAAGTCAAGGTGTAGCAACTTTCAGGAATGTAGAATATCTGCCAAGAATGACGACCCTGGAGCCAGCTCAAGAGAGAGGCTGTTCAGGTTGACGACTTCAAGGCCATCCCGGTGTAGCTGCCCTAGGTGCGTGGGGCCCACATCCCACCACCACAATATGCCTTGAATACAAGGAATATTTCTGTAGGGTGAAACATTTGTCTTGAAAGCGTTCCCATTTTTCTTTCCTCATCTTTCTCTCTTTGAAATAAGAGTGTTTATTCTGTGTTACTTGCCTCTAAAGTATTTAATTTGATCGTGTTTACAGCTAAGACTTTGCCTTCAATCTCAGAAGAAACTTCAAACTGTTTAGACTGTTAAGACTTTGATGAACCTTAGAGATGGTGTTTTGATTGTAAGACATGATCATTGCAGTGGGGGGGAGGGGCACTCCATAGTGGTTTGGTTTAAGGTTGAATGTCAAATTGACAAGCAGTGGACTTTGATGATCAGTCATGGTTGTCGAGTTGACTAAGAAATGCCTAAAAAGAAAACCAAAACAAGAAGAAGAAGAGGAGGAGGAGGAGAAGAAGGAGGAGAAGAAGAAATACCCAGAATTACCTGGGCGGTAATGGCACACGCCTTTAATCCAAGCACTTGGGAGGCAGAGGCAGGCAGATGGCTGTGAGTTCGAGGCCAGCCTGGTCTTCAGAGCAAGTTCCAGGACAAGCTCCAAAGCAACAGAGAAACCCTGCCTCGAAAAAGAAAAAAAAAAAAAAAAAAAAAAAAAAAGAAAAGCCTAAAGACAAAGCATGGAGATTAGTAAAGAAAGCCCCTAAGTGTTTCCAGGTAGGATTAAGGGGAAAATACCTACTCTGAGTGGGGCAACACCATCCCATAGGTTGGAGGCTTAGATGAAATAAAAGGGGAAAACACGCCAGTAATAGGCATTCTCTCTAAACTCCTCAGCAACTGAATCGAGCATGCTCAAGTAGTTGAAATGTCAGGCAAGGACTCAAGAATCTAGTGTTTGTTGTTGTTGTGTTGTTTTGTTTTTCAAATCAGTAACCTTAAAGGGAATTCGAAAAAGCAAATGAAATAAGGAAGTGAATAAAAGACCAGAAAACCAACCCTGAAATCCAGCAAGGAAAGCAAGATTTCGGAAAACCAAACGAACAGAAACGTAGGAAATGAAAACGCAGTGGAAAACATCACCTGTAAATGGGACCAAGCAGGAGTGGGGAGACAGGATGGGGGATGGGACGACCATGTCAAGGACTGAATGTAAAAATCAAAGCCATATCGCATTCATCTGGCAACGTTTCTAAGAACTGAGCATGGGTCACTGTAACTCGGGAACAGAAGGGCCGGTTAGGAGCCGCCTTCAGGTTCTGCCGCGAGTGTGCAGGGTGAAGGAGCAGAGCTTGGGCTGCTCCGAAGAAAGAGCAGAGGAACACAGGAAGTCACAAAGGGAACCACACTCCTCCCAAGTATGGGAAAACCCTTGCTTTCATACGGTGCCTGATGGTCACCACTGATAGGAGGAATGTGTGGGTCTCGTTTTATGACTTGTAGTTCTTGCATATGAGACTTAAACCTACCCTGTGCTTGGCTGCCACTCTGTAGATTTTCTCTGCATCCTATTGGACGCCCTATGTGAGGTATATGTTGATGAAGTTTGCCTTAACAGCATGAGATGGTCATGTGACTCCGTCCTTTCTCACTGTCACTTAGCGCCATTGCCTCCGGTGCCATCCCACTTTCCCGTTCCCTTGCCCTGTTGCTGCTGATCGCCGCTCTTCCCTGCTCAAGTCAGTTCTGGAAAGCCCGCCATCTAGACTGACTGGCTCAGGTCTCCCACCTGAGTAGGCACCTTTCTTCTGTGCCTCAGTTATGTGTTGTCTGTCATCTTTAATTTCGTTAAGGCCCATCCTCTCCCTTGTTGCAAAATGTCGCTACTATTGTGTTTTTCTGTTTCTGCTCCCCCTCCCCTTTGAAAAGAAGTCAGTTTTGTTTATCAAAGTTCCATCCTTTCGACCTTGTGTCACGAGCAGTCCATCACTTCCACTCCTTCTCTGTAATTTTGGTGGCCTGCGTCTGCTTCTTAATGTGATGATCTAATTTATTCTTACCCTTCTTTGTCTTCACTAAACGCTATAAATGACGACTGAGTAAGGCATTTGCATTAGGACCTGAGTTCAGAACCCCAGAACCAATGCAAAGCCAGAAACAGAAGCACACGCCTGTATTTCCAATGTTCTATGGCAAGATAGGAGGCCAAGACAAGAACAGCTCCAGAAACTCACGAGCCAGTTAGTATGGTATGGACAGCAACAAACAATGAAAGTTAAATATCTCAAGCAAAGTGGAGGTGAGAAGTGACACCTGACACCTAAGGTTGTCCTGAAACAGCCTATTTCTCTGGTTGTTTTTTATTCGTTGGGGAGGGATATGGGTCTCTCCTTCCATCATGTGACTCTCAAGACCAAACTCAGGTCATCAGGTTTGGTGGTAGGAGCCCCTTACCCACTAAGTCATCTCTCCAGCCTACCTATTGTTCTGTTTGGAAAGGTTTTTAATTGTAGATTCATTCGATTTATGTACAGATTTAATTGTACCCTGTAACTGCTTAATCATTCACCAAAAATATCCACTATGTCATCCCCACACACATTTCTTCCCTTCCACCTTTTGATTCACTGCATACATTTCTGATTATGCAAATTTAATTAGTATATTATTTATGGTAATTTATGAATTAGTGATTTCCTCTGCTTGCAAATGTAAGATACATTGAGCATCATACACCCCTGACTCCATGCTTCCACCTCCCTGCTTCCAACCAGTCATCTCCGAGTGTTGCCCTAGTCCTGTCCCATTTTAGGCCAAGCACTCTGTTAAGGTGAGAAAGACAGTGGTTTCTCATCCAGTACGGAATGCATTATCCTACTAGGATGACCCACACAATACTACAGGCTGAGTGCTTTAAACAATACACATAAATTTCCTCACATTTCTGCCAGTCCAGAGTCAAGGCACTATCAGGAATGAATTCTATTGAGTCGACAGACAGTCTCCTCCTCACTGTCTTCCCAGGACCCTAACCTCTGTGTGTGTGTGTGTGTGTGTGTGTGTGTGTGTGTGTGTGTGTGTGTGTGTAGAGGGAGAGAGAGAGAGATCTTCCTGAAGGGTGTATTCCTCTTCTTTCAAGGATGCCAGTCCCACTAGGTTAGTGTCCTATGCTTATGACCTAATTTAACTAGAATTACGTCCTTAAAGGCTCTGTTCCCCAGTGTAGTTAGAGGGGCGAAGAAAGCTCCAGGATACAAATTTGAAGGAAACACGAGTCTGCCTGTAACATCCGCCTCTCTGATGGTCCTGCCCTTGCTCCATTCATGCTCTTTACTTAAAACACTGCATATGTGGTGTGGTAAATAAAAGAGACATAGTGACTGTGAAGAGACGTGCTCCTTGAATACGTGCCAAGTTTCTTGCTTGTTCACTCTAGTTTTTTTCAAGATATGTAGTCATAATAGAAGGGATTCTTTTTATTCAAAGTATACGTCAATAAAAACATGACTTATGCTGACTTAAAATAACACAAATCTGGCCCAGTGAGATGGCTCAGCAGGTAAAAAGTGCTTAACACCAAGCCTAACAATCTGAGTTTGATTCCATGGAGCCCACAAACGGGAGAGAATCAAATTTCCCAGATCTCCATTTGTGTGTTATAGCATATGCATGTACGTGCAGGCACATGCACACAAAAATCACCATCACGAAACTTAACAACGTAAACATTTTCTTCTCTCTCTTTTCCAGATCATACTGGGAATGTTTTGGTAAAAATGGAAAATAACGTAATGTTCTTTTTCAAGTCTGACATTTCGCATGCAATCAAGCTACATGCATGGATGAACACAACAATAAAGACAGCGTTCTACACCAACCAACTTATTAAACCTTATTTGTTATGTTATAGTGATCAAAACGGGCTGCAGCATCAGGAATACCCCTTATATCAGGAGCTACAAAGTATATTTTACAAAACCCCAGAACAATGCCCATATGTGGCATTTCAACACAATATTTTTAGTACCATTTACTTTATGGACAAAGGAACTACCCTGACATTTTGGACTCAATTAGTCTACCTAGAAAATACAGGTCTCAGTATTGTTGTAGAGCACCACGGCCCAAATATATTGACCTGGACACAGGAAGTCTCCTATGAGATTGCCTCGGGCTTCTCCACCAAAAGTATGGTAAGTTGGTATTTTTTATTTAGTTTGAATAAACATAAAAAACATGAGCTGCTTCTTGTTCTTGTTCTTCTTTTGAGAGACAGAGAATGTTACTCGACAGGTAGGCTAGGCTAGTAAACTGGTGAGCCCGAGGGGTCACCTGTCTCTGCACACCTGGGAAGAATTATCTGAAGTTAGTTCCTGGACATGTCTGTAAGAGATTTTCTTGAGTGGGTTAGTTGAAATGGAAAGTCTGAATTGAGCATGGCATCTGGGCTTCAGCCCAGACAGAAGCGAGTCAGAGGAGAAACCTTGGGCTTTAGCCTACTTGCCTTTGCTCTCACTGATGAGCGTTATCTACCCGGGTTATACTGCCGCCGCCACCACCATTCCCACTGTTACTGGTGACATCAGAACCCTTTTTTTTTTTTTTTTTTTTTTGTCCTTCTGACATGAAATGAAAACAAGCAGCTCTCCAGGAAACCCACAGGCTTTCAGCACCAGAATGGGGCTGTGGAAACGGCCAGCCTCCTAGACTAAGCAGCTGCTGGCCTACCAGCCTCTCTAGCATGAGGAATGCCCCCGTTGGACTAGCTAGACCATATCATGTAAGCCAGCCAAAAAACATCCCGCTTTAAAAGTAGCTGCCAGACTGTTACTGTCTCCAGAGTTTTGGGTACAGCCACTGTTGTGTACCCAGCCTACATACATCATGTAAGTCAGTCTAATAAATCTGCTGTTTCCGTTCCTGGGGTGGGAGCTCTAATACCTGAGGAAGCAGACAAGCTCTGAGACAAACAAGGTCTGTTACACAGCCGAGGAGAATGCGAACAATAGTTGCAGAGTTATTGCAGCCGTATTTCCAAACCATCACTATAACAGAGGTAAATATAAGGTATATAGTATTGTGTATTGTATTTTAATATTATACAGTATTGTCAATATAGACCATAATATTATTATACGATATTGCATTATTGTCACATTATATATAATGTATTACACATTAAAATATACTAATTATTAATGCACAACAATACAATCCCCAAAACGTGGGAGACTGAAATTTCAGGAGCGCACATTCACAAACCGAGTGAACATTTTTAAAAACTCTCAAAAACAACAGAAGAAAAAGGTTCTGGCCACTGAAGCAAAGAAGATATGTGCGATGGTTCAGAGAAGAACCATCTAGAAAGGAAAATTACATTGTGGTCTTCTGATCTTAGGACGTAAGGAGACAGAAAAACCAAAGTGCTGCAGTGACCAAGGCTGAATGTGGGGAGCACGAAGCCTGAAAGGGCCTAGGGAAAGGATCCAGTCAGTGAGGCGCTTGCCCTGTAAGCACAAGGACATGAGTTTGATCCCCAAAACCCATATATTTAAAACAACAACCCAGGTCTGGTAGCACACACTTTAAATCCCAGCATCTTGTTCTTAGAGACAGACAGATCCCTATGGCTCGCCACCAGCCCCACTTCAGTGACAGGTCCTGCCTCAAGAGGAGGTGGGCAATCTGGAGAGATGGCTCAGTGGTTAAGAGAACCTGAGTACCAATCTTGGCGCCTATATGATAGCTCACAGCCATCTGTAACTCCAGTTCCAAGGGTTCTTATGCCCTCTTCTAGCTCGGAGGGTATTGTATGCATGTGGCACACATACATACAGACATACAGGCAAATACACATAAAATAAAAGGTAAAAGAAATTTTTTAAAGATCACAAATGATACCTGAGAAACAACACCCAAAGTTGTTCTCTAGCTTCTCCAAGGAATACATGGGCACATGTACACACACACACACACATACACACACACGAGTAAAAGAAGGAACAACAAACAATAATGTATACATAATTAAGATTTTACAAGAGCAAAATTTGGAAGAGGAAAAAAAAAGGCCAGTAATGGCTGAACCCATAAAGACATTCATCACCAGGACTGAGGACCCACATAGTAGGAAAGAACCAACTCCTGTAAGTTGTCCTCTGACCTTTATATGTATGCCATGGCACATGCATACCCCTACACACACACACACACACACGCACAGACACACTAAATGGATAAATAAATAAATGTCAAGTATATTATTTCTCTTACTCAAACATTTAAATGTCTAAAGTATACAACGTGTCTTAGAGAAAGTTGGTTTGCACTGATGAACACTGTAACCTGTTCCAGTGTATCTAGATGTCAAACCTAAATGATACTAACTTGAGGCCCCGTTTCTACCTTTTCTGCTCGACAGAAACCTTTTGATTTTCTTTTTCAGTTAACAACGTTTTTTCAGCGAACAAATTACGAATTAGTAGATAATTACTTCAAGCTACAGTAAGTATGACTTTTAAATACATTACTTGAGTTTCTGATGTGTATGTTTTCTTTCATTTAAATGAACTCACACCCTTTCCAATGTCCAAATTTCAAATTCTTTGGCATGTCTAGATATATGTAAAGTGAATATTCAGCCTTTAAAATGTAGGCACTCCTTGTAATCCAGTGGGATATGATCTGACCAATGAACTCCAGGGGTCATCCTGTGTCTCTTTGCCCCCTTTGCTGGGATTACACTATGCCTATCTTTTACATGGGTGCAGGAGATCCAAATTCAGGTCCTCATGCTTATGTGAAATGGTGGCACACGTCTGTAATCCCAGCACTGCGGGCAAGGAGACACGGGATGATCCCTAGAGTTGATTGCTCAGCCATTCTAGTCTAATCAGCGAGGGTCAGTAAGAGCTTGTCTTAAAAACTAATGTGGACAATGATTAAGAAAGATATCTGACGTCGATCTCTGGTCCCTACTAGCACATAAATGAGTACACACATGCATGTACATGCAGATGTATACACACATACACACGCACACACACACACCACAAAGAAGAAAAGACAACAAGATGGAGGAGCAGTGATAGGAAGAGCTTAGAGAAAATGCTTCTTGTACATAGTAGTCAGAAGAGTCTTCTTGTATACAGTAGTCAGAAGAGTCTCTGTCACCCTTTCTTGTTCACTCTAGCTTTGAGGGATGGCTGATCTCAGCTGTCAATTGATGAGATCTAGATTTATCTAGGAGATGGTCTCTGAACATGCCTATGGGGATCATCATGCTTAGGCTAACTGAAGTGAGAAGACCAGACCTTTGTGAGTGGGACCATTCCCTGGTGAGCTGGCTAGTTTTATGTCAACTTGACACAAGTTAAATCATCTGAAAGGAGGTAACCTCAGTTGAGAAAATGCCTCCATAAGATCCAGCTATAGGGTGATTTCTTAATTAGTAATGGGAGAAGGCCCAGCCCATGCTGGATAGTGCCATTCCTGGGCTGGTGGTCCTGAGTTCTATTAAAAAAAAAAAAGCAGGCTGAGCATGCTATGCAGAGCAAGCCAGTAAGTAGCACCCCTCCTTGGTCTCTGCATCAGTTCCTGTGTACAGGTGTCCACCCTATTTGAGTTCCTGTCCTGACGTCCCTCGATGATACAGAAATCTAAGTCAAATAAACCCTTTCCTCCCCAAATGGTTTTGGTCATGGTGTTTGATCACAGCAATAGTGACCCTAATTAAGACACCTGGAATGTAAATAGGGAAAGGTACACCAGATGCAGCATTTATCCATCTCTGTTCCCTGGCTATGGATGTGAATCTTCTTGCTGCCTTCACTTCCTCATCAAGATAAACTCTACCTATGAACTGTGAACTCATATAGACTCTCCTTTGTAACTGGAGGTTTCTTTCCCACTCACCAGTTCCTGAATAACCACTCTGTGTCTTAATATTAATTACACACTGTTTAACCTATTGGTTCAGGCTTATTATTAACTAGATCTTACAACTTAACCCATTTCTTTTAGTCTGTATTTTACCACCTTGACCTGCTTTCTTCTGCATGTGCTCTTCTTGCTCTATGGAGTCCCCACCCCCTTGGCAACACCTTTGAAACAATGAAGAACAATTCACCTCATAACCTCATTAAGTTGCATAATCGATTTGATTTGAACTCAAAGAAAGGCCAGATAGAAAGCCTTTCTTAGTACCATGTACACATGGATCATTTTGTGTTTGAGCAATAGAGGTTTCAAAAAGAACAGAAACACAAGCTTGATTTCAGACACCACTTCCTGATAAGATTTTGCTTTTCAGGCAGGGGTCTCGATGGAAAAGAAAATATTTTATATAATTTTATGTGTGGTCTATACTGTGCAGAACCTCAGTACCTAGACACCGAGGATATTTGTAAAGAGAGTGAGGAAGTACCTAATACTGCCGGATACTCACTTCTGTTCCATGCTGCGCTACCATCTGGTCAACAAGGAGCTCCAATAGAGCAGGGAGGGGGTGGCGGGGAGTACTGGAGTTGCTGTAGGACATTACCATAGTGAAGAGCTGCCTTCATGGAAGTAGCCACCTTCCAGGCTTCTTCAGCTCCTCAGAGGGTTCAACCCCACATGTAATAGGACTTCACATTTGCTCGATATAAAGACTGATTCCTGACTGTCCCCTACTGTCGTGAGTCTGCCATAACCTGCATGGATTATTTTTCCCAGGCAAAAGAACATGGGTCTCGTGCTTGTTCAATTCCGACCTACCGAATCTTCAAATATGTGTCCAGTTTCCAAACAGGTGGGTAACACGGTCCGGAGATCAACTATTTTTCTTCAAAAATATATCGTCAGGGACTGGGAGGTGGGTCTGTGGATGAAGCGCTTGCCACACAAGCTGGAGGACTAGAGTTTGGCTCTTCAGAGTTCACATAAAGGCTGGGTGGGTGCGGCAACCCACCTTGGATAATCCCAGCACTTGGATGGTGGAGTCAGGGGATTCCCCACAGCAAGCTGGCTGGCTAGACTAGTCACATCAGTGAGCTCTGACTTCAACGGAGAGACTCTGCCTCAAAAAACAAGGTTGAGAGCAGTTGAGGATGTTTCCTGGCACCAACCTAAGGCCTCCACACTTAAGTATACACATGGATATTCGCCTACACGTGTATGTACCTACACATACATGGGCACACACATGAGCACACCGCACACACAGACACACACTAAACAATGTGTAGTTGGTAAACTAAACAATGCCTTTATCTTCCATGCAGTCCTTTCCCCTCTACTTCTCATGTCGCAATGTTTCACAAGGAAGATATCCATCCTTTGTTTCTGCCTCCTGGGAGTCTTTCAACTAAAGTGGGATTGTGTAAATGTATGAAAAGGGGGCAGTATTATTAGTTTTTGAAGGGTTGAAGGTAAACTGTGTAAAGGGAAGCTGACACTGATGGGGACAAATGCATGGGGTAGGATTTGTCAAAGGAGTCACGCCCACACAGAACATGCATTTTTATTTATTCAGAGGGACTCATTGGCTTTTTTCCAGAAGTGCTTACTAACCCCCACCCCTCGTATTTCTGGTGTACAGTCTGTGTACTTGGTAATGGGAGTTCTAAAGTGCCTTCCCTCAAGGGCAGTACACCTGGTGTAAGACAACATGATGCACAGTCACTAAGTAGCTCAGAGGGGAGAGAAAGCAGCTTCGATTGAGAGGGGAAAGATGAATAAAGAAGAGAGATGAGATGTATGACTGAAGAACATGTAGACACAACAGGCAGAAGCAGAAGGACTCCACGACAAGGCCCAGGAGACACCCCCAAGGTGAGAAGCAGGATGCTCCAGCAGTTGCTGGTGCTTATCTCCTTTGGATCTGTGTTCTGTTAGTACTTCTCTGTCTAAGCAGCAGTCAGCCGGTGTACTGTAAGCACACGAAGAGCACAGGCATACAAACCAGAATAGGCTATTGGAGGGCTTGGTTGCCTCTCCTTTCAGATGTAGGACAAGACCCTGTTTGTACCAGGGCAAGATGTTATGAGTTTCAAGGGGGCCTTTGACTAAGATCTATCCTAGAGATGTGATCTCTCCTTAGCTGTGTTCGCACAGGCTGCCTCCCTAGGCACTGTTAGCTGAGCACCGCTGACCACACCGCCCGTCTTCACCAACCGCACCACCTACCCTGCTGCATCTTGCAGCAGAAGCGCAGAACCTGCCACCTTGACTAAGTCTGGATTCTCTGCCTTCAGAGCTTTGGCCCGCACCTTTGTGGAGACTTTCCGGAAGCTCGTGGTTTCTCCTGACCCTCTCTACTCATGAATATTTCAAGGCTTCCTCTTTGCCTGACCCTGCCCAGCCCAGCTTTAGCCCACAGAGTTGTCTCATCTGAGTTCAGATCTCGGCCACACCATTCGCTGGTTTGGCCAAGATTCTGTGCCCTTTGAGACCTTCCTGCCCCCACTGTAAAAGGAAACATTAGTCTTATATGAATGTCGAAAGTGATAAGTGGGATCATTTATGAAAATAGTCAAAAAAACAATGCCTGCCATAGAATAATTACCTGATAACACCGGGACTGTGGGGAGGTTTCCCCTACTCTTTTGTTTCAAAGCAATTCTGATACAGACCTAAGCTTGCAGGCCCACTGCAGGTGGACAATGGCCTGTCTCTGAGATCCAGTGGAGTATTGTGCAACAGCCCTCCTAAGCAACAGGAAAAGGTGATGCTGCAGAGACAGGTTGTCCAGTTAGCTAGGGAAGTCAAAACCTGTGCACCGACTACACAGTCTGTTCTCAAGCGCAGGGTCCCTTCTTTGCACTCCGGAGCCATGCTCATGAATTATTAAATAAGTCGTGAGCCTCCTGGGAAAATGGTCCAGAGACAGACAGTGCCAGCTCTGCCCTTTCTCCATCCGATGATGTCAGGCTCTTGTTAAAACCGCCAGATCGAATGAG
This sequence comes from Chionomys nivalis, assembly GCF_950005125.1. Lineage (NCBI taxonomy): Eukaryota > Metazoa > Chordata > Mammalia > Rodentia > Cricetidae > Chionomys > Chionomys nivalis. The sequence goes on along the minus strand of NC_080090.1, from coordinate 16,893,185 downwards.
CTACAGTGAGCCTGCCATCTTTGCCATTCGGTCTCATTGCCTGCCGCAAATAGAGCTGTTGTCTCCAACAAGGCAGCATGGCACCTCTCAACCGTGCACCAAGAGTTGAACATGCAGAGGAGCCAGCCAGCTCCCAGGTGTCCCCGCTAATTCTCTAGGAGAAGAATTATCCCATGAAGTGATGACAGCTCTATTATGTTGCCCACCAGCATGTCAGTGACAATGGTCGTTAGAATTCCCAGGTGGAGCCATTGTTCCGTAAGCTGGGCCTGCTGCTGAAGGGATGCCCAGTGGCTAAGTGTTGAGTTCCCAGGGTTCAGTCCTTAGCACCCACACGGGCTGGCTAACAACCGATTGTAACTCCAGCTCCAGGGGATCCCATGTCCTCATCTGGCCTCTGTGAGCCTCTGAATACATGTGGTGTACACACAAACAAGCATGCAAATACACAGATACATAAAGTAAGTTTTTCTGGGTTTGACCTGAACTGAGGCTGGACCAGCCTTGTCCTGTCTCGGAGCTAAAGAGAGACGGTTTTTTAGGCTCTGGATAAGATTGTCTCCCAGCAGATGTCCAGAAGGCCACACGCCTAACCTGCAGCTGTAGTTTCCTCAGAAAACAAATTTCCTTTGTCTGGATCCTTTTCCAAGTCCACCTACAAGACAACTCATATTTTTAATGCTACCTGTGGTTACTGGGATCTGGGGCTTGTGATTTTTGAAACCATCACGTGATGGACACCATTTGTCCTGACCATCACATAGCTGAGTGGGGCAAGCACCCTTTGATGGGACACGAACAACTTAGTAAGCAGAAAGGGCAGGGTGGGTTTTGCAGGAAAGAAAAGACTGAATGATCCTAGGTAGTATGAGAGGCAAATCAGCTTTGCTGGGAAGATAAACCGTATCCTGTGGACGAGATGCTTAGCAAATGAAATCCAAGAACTCCCTCTGTGGAATATTCCTCTGACAAGAGGAATGAAAGGCCATGGATTTCCAGGCAGGGGAAAGGGAACCAGGAGCTTGGCTCTGACAGAAACATGGGCAGTTCTGCAAAGCTAAAAAGCAGTTGTGTGCTAGTCTGTCTGTCTGTCTTTCTTTCTTCCTTCCTTCCTTCCTTCCTTCCTTCCTTCCTTCCTTCCTTCCTTCCTTTCTTTCTTTCATCTGCTGTATTTTCAACACTGGCTGTCTTCTTAAGCTTTCTTTTAAGGCTGATGCAGTCATTATTTTAGTCCTACATAAGCTGTGTGCAATTTTTAAGCAATATATTTCTGAGTATTGACAGTCAGAGTAAAGCTTTCACCAAGAGTTCTTAATGGTAGAGATTCAATAATGTTAACCTCTAAACTTTAAATACGATGTTACTAGGTATGAAAAACAAGAAGAAACAAAAAGTCTCTTTCATTTTTTTGAAGATAATCATCATTCTACCATGTGCCTCCTGGAAAAGCGTTTGATCTTTCCAACAACAGAGGGATTCAGGAGCAAAACCAACGTATTTATCAAATCAGGGTCAGGCAAAAAGCAAGAGGGTTAACTGAATTCAAGAGTTCAGGGAGAGCCTGGACAATGTAACAAGAACCTATATCCAAAAACTAGGGAAAATATGTGTATATATATCTTACACAGACATCACATCAGACTGCAATAGCTTTTATATGTATGTATATATCTGTGGTATATATGCAGGTGTACGTATGTGTAGGTACGTGTGTTTGTGTGTTCACAACTATAGAGGCCCAAGGTTGATGTCAGACGCCATTCTCAATGCATTCCACCTTACACATTGAGGTGGGGTCTCTCTCGCAGTGGAGTTTTATGTGGTTCTTTCAACGTTGCCCTTTTCCACGTGGAATGTCTGTATGACGTCACTGCTGCCTTTCCCACTGAATCCAAGAGTTTCTCCCAGTAAGCATGAGCTGTGTCAGTAAGTCCTCCCACAGTCTGGCAGACACTGTGCTGGCTGCTAAACACCCGTAGCTGCGGTAATTCAATACACACTGGTGAAAGACCCTCCGTTTCAAGGGCGTTTGGAGATACCCCCAGACTCAATAAACCAGGCCAGCAGATGCAATCAGCAAGAGGCTTGCTTCTTTAATGCTCACAAGTGCTTGTGGGTGACCCAGCAGCTCTCGCCAGCTGAGTACCCTGAACAACTCTCCAACCGCATTTATAGGATTTTACAGGTTACATAATGGGGGAGCATAGCAACAGCAATTTCATTGGTTAAATGGCGGGCTTAGGCCATCTTGGGGACAGCCCCATTTGTCTGTTCCCAAGTTCTCCGAACGACCGCAAAGCTAGATAAAGCATACTTCAGCAATTCGACAGTTGCAATAAGGGGGCTTGGTCCGGTCAGCTAGTCTCACGACCAGATGCAAACCATAAATATCCTGTTCTGGCGCCAGTTGTCCATAACGGAGACAGTGTCTAACCCAAAGGTCACATATCTCTGTCTCCTAAAGGTTAACTCAGTTCACGTCTGTCATTTATCAGGGATGGCCAGGACACCACTCTCAATTTGTAAGGAGAAGCTCTGGCCTTGTAAATAAAACAGCCAGTTGTAAAATGACCTAAGCTTCCCAAACATCTGAGAAAATAGCTCACTGTGAATGAATAATCCTTGATCTGCTGAGAAAGCGGCTGATAGTCTGTTCTCATTCTCCTCTACATTCTTATTTTTGGAATCTATATTTTTATTTTCTTATTCTTGGACTCTTCACTGGAAATGTGGAAACACACGCGGCCTGTAATCACGGCACACAGAAGGAAACAGTAGGCTATCTGGCACATGAGGTTAGGGTGTTTAAAACAAATAGCCACGCGGTTCAGATAAGAGATAGATAGTCTGTGTTTCTAATCTAAAATGTAACTGTGTTGGGCTCTAAAGCTAGCTCAGGTCGCGCAAGTCCAAGTTGCTGAATTCACTTTGTAAAATTACTTCATTTTCAGGCGCTTGAAATTGCTGTCGGATGTGATATAGATAAATACATCAAGGTTAAAGGGTAAGTACATCTCTTCGGTTTGTTGTTAGGCCTTACTCTTAAGTTTTCACACAAACGGGTGTGGTCGAATGGTAATCATGACTTGAAAACACCAGCCTCTTAGGGCTGCAGAGATGGCTCAGTGGTTAAGAACATTGCCTGTTCTTCCAAAGGTCCTGAGTTCAATTCCCAGCAACCACATGGTGGCTGACAACCATCTGTAATGAGGTCTGGTGCCCTCTTCTGGCCTTCAGGCATACACACAGAAAGAATATTGTATACATAATAAATAAATATTTTAAAAAAAAAAAAAAAACCAGCCTCTAACGGGCATGCTCATGGTGAAATCTAAAGTTGAACTGGAATCGGTGTCCAGCTTCAGTGGGTTTGAATATTTTATTTTATGTACATGACCGTTTTGCTTGCAAATGTATTTGTGCACTACCTGCATCCCTGGTGCTCTCAGAGCCCAGCAGAGGGCATCGGGTCCCCTACAACTAGAATTGCAGACAGGTGGAAGCCACCAAGGTGGTGCTGCGTATCAACCTGGGGGCTCTGCAAGAGCTGCCAGTGCACGGAAGCACTGAACTAGTTCTCCAGACCCTGGTTTGAAATTACCGTCAAGTCACATAATGTGCTTGAGCCACACTGGGAGGCAGCATTTCTTTGATTGCTGCTGCAGTAGTTTGAATGTAATTAGCCCCCAATAAGCTCACAGCGAGTGGCACTATTAGAAGGTGTGGCTTTGTTGGAGCAGGTGTGACCTTGGAGGAAGTGTCACTGTTGGGGTGACCTTTGAGGTCTCATGTGTGCTCAAGTCACACCCAGTGTCTCAGCCCACTTCCTGTCACCAGCATATAAAGATGTAAAACTCTCAGCTCCTTCTCCAGGACAATGTCTGCCTGCATGCTGCCATGCCCCACCATGATGGTAATGGACGTAAATGCTGAAGTGTAAGCCGCCCAATTAAATGTTCCCTTTATAAGAATTGCCATGGACATGGTGTCTCTTCACAGCAATAGAAACCCTAACTAAGACAGCCACTTTCCACCATAACAAGTCAGTGTCTGTCCTTGCTGTTACTCATCAGTCTGCAATATGGTCCCATAAAACAAGAGAGAGAAGCCATTCTCCCTTCTTTCTGTCCTACTTAAACCACTTATGATTGTCCCTTGTCAGAGACTTCTCTACGCCTATACTAGAGAGGTCTCCTCTTCCTGCACCGCTTTCCCTGGATAGGTTTTCTAGTATAATCTAACAGAACCACCAATGGTTCCCTCAGAGCATCCCAAGGTTTGGATTTCCTCGACCTCACAGTGAGGCACACAGCTCGTGCTGACCATCTGTAAAGCTGTCTTCTGCACGGTAGAGACTCCACATCAACACACGCAAGTCTGTTTGACTGAGGTCCAATGCTTAACGGAGACAACAGCTTACTTTGGCCTCTTTCCTTTGTGAGGGTGGGAGTGAGTGTGCTGTGGGAACGTGGTGCTGGTGGTGCTGGTGGTGCTGGTGGATTTTCATCTTAGTATTTAGGAAATGACTTGGTCTAATTCAAAAACAAGTTGTCTATTCCTAGGGAGTATATGAACCAGTGTAGTTTGGTTTTTGGTCTTTTGGTATGTTTGTTTGCTTTGTTTTTACTCTTTGGGGGCCCACCATGTGGCTCCCAAATAAACACATAGAAACTTATTCTTATTTTTTTTTGTTTGTTTGTTTTTTCCAGCCTCTCCCTGACTCCACAATTTTTAATTGACTTTATTGAACTCTACATTTTTCTCTGCTTCCCTCCCTGTCTCTCCCCTCTCTGCTTCAACCATCCCCCAAGGTCCCCATGCTCCCAATTTACTCAGGAGATCTTGTCTATTTCTTCTAAAAAATTTAATAAGTATGTACAAAATGTGAGGTAAATAAGAAGTTTGTGAAACAGATTTTTTTAAAAAAAAATAGAAATGCTAAGGCAGAAAACTGATCCCAGAGACTCTAATTTAGTAAATTATGTAATGATCTTCAACTTAAGAACCACTGAGTTCAGTGAAGAATTGTTTATACTCTGTTTTATTTTTGTAGGTTTAGTAATACTGAATGTTACCGCCGGGATTTTTCTTACATGATTGACAAGTAAGAAATATTTCTAACATAAGCATATTAATAACAGCTAGTAGGCTATAATAAGCTAGTACTTAGTGGTTGAAAAGGCACTGGCATGCATGTATTTGGCTTGATGGTTTCCAAATTTTAAAAAAGCTGGAGATATAACCCTTAACCTTCTCTGAAATATGTACAATCACACTTATTACTGTCCTTTCTGGTTCAATTCAATAAAAAAGGCAAGTATCACTTAGTCTCAAATCCCATATTGTTCCTTTTCACGTAAGGAAGACAAATGAGAGTGTCTGTGCCTCACCTCACTCTTCTACATGACTGTGTAAGAACCTAGTTAGAACGTGCAGCTGTCTCTTGAGTTCACAGAGGAGGATTCCATTAAAGGAATAAATTGAAATTAGGGAATTACTGGGGGGGGTTAAAAATCCATTTTAGGGCCTAGAGAGATGCTTCAGTGAGCAAAGTTCCTCAAACCTATGGAAATCCAAGCCCAGTAACATCTACCTTAAATCCCAGGCACCTACAGTGAGATTGGGAAAGGAGAAACACTGAGTGGCAAAACAGCAAAAAGACCCTGTTGCAAGCAATGTAGAAGGCATGGATCAATATCAGAAGTTGTCCCTTGACCTCTGTATGCATGTCATGATATATATATATATATATGTACCTGCATTCATACAAATGTGTACATATACACACATCATACATGTACAATCAACAAGTCAATTAATTAATTAAAATACACATCTAAAGGTAGGCATGTGGTTCAGTGGTAGAGTACCTGCCAGGATGACAAAACACACACACACACAAGACAAGGGGGTATACATCTATAATCCCAGCATTCACAAGGTAGAGTTTGAATGAGTTTGAAGACGGTCTGGGCATCATGAGACCTTGTCTTTAAGAACAAAATATGTTGTTTCTGACTCTTTCATTTAGTAACTGTGGTGATTTGAGTGAGAATGTCCCCCATGGGCTCGTATATTGGAACAGGCACCAGCGAGTGGAGCTGTTTGGGAAGGAATAGGAGGTGTGCCACTGGGAGTGGCCTTCGAGGGATCCAAAGCCCATATAAAGCCCAGTGTCTCTCCTTCCGCCTGCTGCCTGTGGGTCAGGATATAAGATTCTCAGTCACTGCTTCAGTGCCAGGCCTGCCTGCTCCCCACCAAGATGACCATGGCCTAACCCTCTGAAGCTGTCAGCAAGCTCCCAATTGGATGCTTTTAAAAAAACGAGTCTTGCCTTGGTTGCGATGTTTCCTCACAGCAGTAGAACGGTGACTAGGGCAGTTATGTTCTGGGGAGCACGGCACTGGACTAACACAGTGAACACAGACTTTCCAACCGCGCATCCTTCTCACAACCGAAACAAGGTTTGCAATCTTGAGTAAGTTTCATACGATTTCTGAAAACGGTCCCACGTCTCCAGATGAAGGGCAGCGGCTTGTACCTGTTTGGCTGTTGGTTGACGTGAGACTGTATTCACAGAGGTGGCAAAGGATACGTAAAGTGCCAGTTTGTAGGAAGCACTTGGTAGTTTATCGTCCTGTTCTCTGCTTGGCTTTTGTGACACCCACCCTAAATAAACTATGCTTTTAGTTCTTAAGTCAGAAGGGAGGAAGTGTAAGCAGGGATAATGACATGTGTCATTTTTTTTAAACAGGGAATTTCTGAGAGATAAACCACTCGAAAATAAGGTAAGAAAAGCATGCATTTTGTCAATGAGATAAAAGGACACAACAACCAAAGCATTTTTCTTTTTCTAGAAAGTGAGGTATGATGTGGAAAAATACGGCTGTCCTCAGAGGCTTGAGTTCCATACGCCGTTTCAACCTGTGATACAGCTGTAAGTTTGCACCCACTCTGGAAATTAATTTATGTGCTGGAGAAATAGCTCAGTTGTTGAGAGTGCTGTTACATCAAGGGGCAAAGAGGCTGTCCTGGAAGAGTCCAGCCCATGTGAGGCTTTCATTCCCTTCTTCCAGAATAGTCATATGAGTGACTATTTGCTTTAGCTGGGTCTCTCTGAATTCTGGGGAAAGACGTCTGAGTAGGGAGACCTATTAGTAAAATTATATTCAGGAGGTGGGGAAAGGTTGAAAGGGTACCATGGACCAAGAAGTTCATCTGTGATAGAAATTAGTGATTATAAGCAGAAAGAGTCAATGTATGATATGTGAGTGGTGAGGGGGATGACGAGGAGTGAGACAGATGTCGACAACACACCTGCATCTTCAAGCACCTGTACGGTGCACCCTTTCACCGTGTGTCTTAGGGTTCCCGTTGCTGTGCTGAAACATCATGACCAAACGCAACTTGTTTCAGCACACAGTCTGCAGCCCGGCATCCAGAGAACGGACAGCAGAAACTCAAGTGGAGTACGAACCCGGAAGCAGGAGCTGATGCAGACCACTGCGGAGTGATGCTTGCTGCCTTGTTCCTCATGACTTGCTCAGCCTGCTTTTTTTTTTATATGTATATAGCAATCCAGGATCACCAGCCCAGGGGCGGCGCTGCCCACAGTGAGCTGGGCCATCCTATATCCATCATTGATCAAGAAAATGTACCATAAGTGTGCCCACAAACCAATCTAGTTGTTGCATTTCCCCAATTGAGCCTCCCTCTTCCCAAATGAATGTAGTCTGTGTCAATTTAACATAAAAAAAAAGCTAGCCAGCACAGCATAGGTGAACTGTCTAAAGCCTGTCTCTCCACTTAAGAAATAGCCTTTACTAATTAAGAACATTGTTCCCGAATGCCCCCCTCTGTCTCCCAGATCATTTCTCCCTCTCTTTTAGAGTCCTCTGAGGAACAGAGCACATAGAATGAAATACATATACATACATATATATATATATATATATATATATATATATATGGAGGTTTATTAGACTGGCTTATAAGATAAGACCTGGGTCATCCAGTAATGGCTGTCTTCAGAATGAAGAAGCCATACAGTCCAGGAGACAGCATAGCTCACTGTCTTGGTCTAGCACTCAGGTTCTGGAGGATGCCCAGAAAGCCGCTTGTCTTCAGTTCACATTGGAAGGCAGAAGAAACCGAGTTCTGGCGTCAGCAAAGGAAGACTCTCACTAGTAGAGCAAACAAGGTCAACGAACACAACACCAAGACACAAGGGCAAAGAGACAAAAAGTAAAAGCTTGCCCTTAGACCTCCTGACATCTGGGCAACTGCTGGAAGATACTACCCACCTTCATGGTGGTAACCAAGAAAATCCTTCACAGGCATGCTTGGAGATTAACCTAAATTATTCCTTACAGGTGTGCCCAGAGGCTTGCCTCATGGATGAGTCTAGATCCTGGCAAGGTGGCATATCAATCATCACACCCTCTCAACTAGATCATTGTGCAAAACAAAGGAGCCAAAAGGACCCTCCTGGGTGAAGTGCAGCCACTGTGTACACAGTCACCTACTCTTCCCTTGCTCTCTCCCCATGCCTCTTTGTCTAGCTTTTATGCTCCCCTAAACACGGGTAATAAAAGACCTAGTTCACAGAACGGATCATCCCCAAGTTTAGAATATGAAGATCAGTAATCAGGTCTCTTCGATTCCCGAAGTCAAATTTCCACAGAAAAATTACCAACTTTTGGGAATTTAGCTGCCAATTAATGACATCCCTGCCTTCTCAGATTTAATTAGAATTCTATTACACACTCATGAAAATTTATTAAAATGAGCAAGCTCGGGTAAGCAAGTCCTTCTGTCACAATGCAACAAACCCAGGGATGGCTCAGGCAACGCATGCTTGTGACACAGGGTGGCACCGTGGCTGCAACACATGCTTGTGACACAGGATGGCACCGTGGCTGCAATGCATGCTTGTGACACAGGGTGGCACCGTGGCTGCAATGCATGCTTGTGACACAGGGTGGCACTGTGGCTGCAATGCATGCTTGTGACACAGGGTGGCACTGTGGCTGCAATGCATGCTTGTGACACAGGATGGCACTGTGGCTGCAATGCATGCTTGTGACACAGGATGGCACTGTGGCTCTTTGCACTAACTGTCCTGACGTCCCTGAGATCTTTTTGTCCTTGAGCAAAATAGAATTTGTACCTAATTCTAAAAAAAGAAGGAAGGAAAGAAGAAAAAAGAAAGAAAATAACGTTTATGGGGGGTGGGTCAGGTGTCAGGACCAGCTCCCTCCCTCAGGCATCAAACTCAGGTCATCAGACTCTGCAGCAAGTGCCTTTGCTTGACCAGCTACTTCATCTCATCAGCGCCTAATTCTTAGGAAATCAAGAATTCTACCACTTACACAAGCTATAATCGAACTCCTGCTTCCACCAAAGCTGCTAGCTTTTGAGCTTGGCTCCTCCTGAGGGCCCTTGCATTCTTCTGTGGCAAGGGGGTGCACAGCACTCATGTGAGTTTTTAATCTTTCTGTGGCTCTCCCTAGCCCAGACACCAAGCAGCTGCTCTCTGTCATGCCTGTTTGGGAACTGAGATCCGAAGCTCTTCATGGCTTCTCAAAATTAGGAAACACAGAAACAAGAATGGCTTCCCAAGTACTGCCGCTTAACACCTGAGTCTATGTGTCGCCCCCACACCCCCATACACCCTCCACCCCACTCCACGCACACTTTGTGAGAATGGGAGAATAACAGATTGGGCTAGCCAGTGTAGGGTAGCAGCAGACTTTAACCAACCTGAAAATCAGACTCCATAGCTTTGAAGTGAAGCCAAGAGCTGGTCAGGAAACAAAGAGACATTGTCAAGGACCTAGTATTTTTCTGTAAATCAACAGACAGCTGACAAATGATGAACTGTATTTGTTTTTTATTGATTTTTATTGAGCTCTACATTTTCTCTGCTCCCCTCCCTGTGTCTCCCCTCCCCTTCAGCCCTCTCCCAAGGTCACCATGCTTCCAATTTACTCAGGAGATCTTGCCTTTGTCCACTTCCCATGTAGATTAGATCCATGTATGTCTCTCTTAGGGTCCTCATTGTTGCCTAGATTCTCTGGGATTGTGATTTGTGGGCTGGTTTTCTTTGCTTTATGTTTCAAAACCACTTATGAGTGAGTACATGTGATAATTGTCTTTCTAGGTCTGTGTTACCTCACTCAAAATGATGTTTTCTTGATCCACCCATTTGCCTGCAAATTTCAAGATGTTGTTTTTTTTTTTCTGCTGTGTAGTACTCCATTGTGTAAATGTACCACATTTTCCTTACCCATTCTTCGGCCAGGGGGCGGCATTTAGGTTGTTTCCAGGATGAACTGTATTTTAAAAGCAGGGTTACATCATTGCAAGAGGCAGCAGCTTAGAAGCAAGAACAGGACCCAAAAGCGAGTCTCCAGGGAAATTTCCATCCGATGAGTATATGGGACAATTTCATTCAGAAACATGAGCATAAGGAGTGGTAGAAAGTTAGCACGAGCCTCTAAGCCCAGTAGCTGGGAGGTAGATGCAGGGGCTAAGGAGTTCAAGGCCATCCTCAGCTATGTAGTGGGTCTAAGGTCAGTCATCCTGAGCTATAAGACTCTGTCTCAAAAAAAAAAAAAAAAGAAGAAGGAAAAATAGGGAGAGAAGGAGGGAGATGGGAAAGTGGGAAGAAAGAAGTAGGGAGAGGGGAGCAATAACTGGTGGAGAAGGAAGGGAAGCTACATAACCATTTGTGTGGTCCCAAGTTCCCAAGTCCTCAGCTCTCCCAGCTGCAGACCCTTTGAGATTCAGCTCATCTTCCAGCTGCTCCCTCCTGGGAAGTCAGCAGCAGTTCCACCTTTCGCTCCAGGAACTCTATGGTTTCCTCTCCACCACATGAAATGTGGTTTCATGACACCAAAAGATCCTTGGCCTGTCCCTCCACCCATCTCATTCTTCCGTCTTTCTCCGCGTTACCGGGGCCCCATCTCATTAATATATGGCAATGAGGAAAAGTTGTGGTTCCAATTTTTCTTCACTTTATCGTTAGGCTTTCATTTTGAATGATATCTGCTGTCTGGGGCTGGACATGGTGATTTACGCCTGTAATCTTAGCACTTGGGAGGCGGAAATGCAGTATTTCAATCAGTTGGGGATAATGACACAGCCATTAGATACAATTATATCACAGATAAATACTTGTAAGAGTTGGTGAGTTCCAGTAATTTCCCTAGGATCACAAAGCTAATTAGTGATAAAGACAAGATTTGACCACTGTGAATGACACAGGCTTGTGATCCCAGCACTTGAGAAGTAGAGAGAGAGAGAGAGAGAGAGAGAGAGAGAGAGAGCAAGCGCCAGGAGTTCAAGGGTCCTTCACTACACAGTAAGCTTGAGGCCCTCCTGAGCTATATGAGAGCCTATCTCAAAAAATAAGCAAACCAAAAGGATTTAAACCTAAGCCCATCTGACTTTCAAGCTGCTGGCCCTCTATTAGACACTAAACTGATACTTTTGTGTTTGTTGTTTCAGGTTTAATGAAAATGGCTTTGTTAGAATAATCCAAGCAAATTTTATCGTGTGGGAAATCCATGGCAGGGATGACTATACCTTTAATAATACTATGAAGCAGGTATGACCAGAACTTAGCATGCAATTAAACACATTCTTTTTATTTTTAATTTATATGTAAATTATCTAAGGGAAGTGAAACCAAACCAAGATAAGTAAAAGGGAGAACATAAACTCTGTATTAAAGTCAATGACTACTGAGATTCACCTCTGGGGGGAAAAAAAAGATGTCCTATAAAACAGGCAGAAGAAAGGTCAAAAAATAAAATAATGTAACAGCCAGGATGATGCAATTATATATGAGTATTTTCTTACTAAGTCAAATGGGCGAACTGAGTTCGAGGCCAGCCTGATCTACAGACAGAGCAAGTTCCAGGACAGCCAGGGTTACACAGAGAAACCCTGTGTAATCAGGAAGTTTTTCTCCCACTCACCAGTTCTCGAATAACCATGCAGAGACTTATATCAATTATAAATGTTTGGCCAATGGCTCAGGCTTATTACTAGTTAGTACTTACATTTAAATTAATCCATATTTCTTATCTATGCTTTGACATGAGGTTTGTAGTTTGTTACCTCATTTTCTACATGTCTTGCTTCCTCAGCAGTTGGGAGGTGTCTCCAGACTCTGCCCTTCTCCTGTATCTCTACTTGGATTTCTGCCTGGCTGTATCCTGCCTTACCATAGGCCAAAGCAGCTTTACTTATCAACCAATGAGAGCAACACATATTCACAAAATACAGAAAGACATCCTACAGCAGCAACCCTGTCTCAGAAAAAAAAAAAAAAAAACGAACAAAAAAAAAAGATTCCTAGCATCACAATACAAATAATCAGACTTTGATCACATCCATCCTTGTGGACAATAGAGACCTTGGATAACACAGCTTCTAGAATCAAATGTAAGTTCAGACATCACAGCTCACCCACAGCCCTCTTGCCAATCCTGTTCCTCCTTATTTGTCTTCACAAAACTGAGACACTGTCATGTTGAACCCTTTGCTTCTTCCTCTCTGTCAATACCAGTTTTCTTCCCTTTTTGTCTTTCCAGCTTAAGCTCCCTAGTTTATTCTGTTACTGGCTCTCTTCCCCAGGTGTAATTCCGGCACACTGTCATGGCAACTGTAAATGCGCATCTTTCTTTTGCCCTGCCCATGCCTGTAGGCAGAGAACATATATGACAATGCCTGAAACTAGGATATCTGGAAACTCCGACTAAAAGAAATTTCAGTACAATAACTGACCATGCAAAACCAGTCTGTGCAGCTGTGCACCGTTCTTACACAGCTGGACTCCTCAGGGAGAGTCAGGCCCTCGTGAGCTCGGCTGGGGGAGCTGTGCCACCCTTCTTCAATGCCTGGCCTCTGCAGGTCTGGGCAGACCCTGGGAAGTCCTGCTGGGGAAGCTGTATCCCCCTCTTCCACAGCTGAACTTCTCAGGTGTGGAAGGGAATGAGGAGCCTGACCAGGGTTTCATTACCACCTTTAAATAGTGTATTTAAAGAGTGTATCCCCTCCACAGCACAGGAATGATTTACTTCATATAAGACACTTGATGAGGGAAAAACAGTACTGGGTAAAGTGATAACCACACACACACACACACACACGGGGGGGGGGGGGGGCTCTGTGGTTACAAGTGTTGGTTGCTCTAGCAGAGGATTTGAGGTTCAGTTCCCAGCTCCCACATGGTAACTCACACACACTTGTGACTCCAGTCTCAGCAGGTCTGATCCCTTCTTCTGTCCACTGTGGGCACTGCATACACATGATACACAGACATACATTCAGGCAAACACTAATGCTCATTTTTTAAAAAAGTAAAGTGAAACTCTCACCTAACATAATGCAGACAGCAAGTGAATCTATGGCCTAAATTTAAGGCCCCAAACTATAAACTCTTAGAAGAAAATGAATGGTAAAAATCATCCCAACATTGGTTTGGGCAATGATTTTTTTGGCTATGATTTAAGTTACAGATGAAAGAATGAGAGAGGACAGGAAAAGAAGAGGGGGAGGAAGAGAATGGAAGAAAAGAGGGGAAGAGGGAAATGGAAAGGAAAGAAATGGAAGACAAAGGAAGAGAAGAAGGGCAGAAAAGAGGGGAGAGAAGGGGAAGGGATGACAAAGTGGATGCCATGAAAATCTAAAAACTGTGTGTATCAAAAGACACAAGAGCTGGGCAGTGGAGGCTCACGCCTTTAATCCCAGCAGTTGGAAGGCAGAGGCGGGCAGATCTCTGTGAGTTCGAGGCCAGCCTGGTCTATAAGAGCTAGTTCCAGGAGAGCTTGGACTGTTACACAGAGAAACCCTGTCTCAAAAAAGAAAAAAAAAGAAAGAAAGAAACATGATGGAGGAAGGTCATTGGTTAAAAAATAAATTGCTTGACCCTCATAGGTTAGAACATAGGTGGGTGGAGTAAACAGAACAGAATGCTGGGAGGAATAGGAAGTGAGCTCAGACTCGATAGCTCTCCTCTCTGGGGCAGATGCGATGAAGCTCCGACCCAGGATGGACATAGGCTAGAATCTTCCCGGTAAGCTCATCTTGGGGTGCTACACACATTATTAGAAATGGGCTAGTCCAGGTGCGAGAGTTAGCCGAGAAGAGGCTAGATATAATGGGCCAAGCAGTGTTTAAAAGAATACAGTTTGTGTGTTGTTATTTCGGGGCATAAGCTAGCCAGATGACCAGGAGCTGGGGCGACAGGAACACAGCCCGCAGCTCCTACTACAGAATGGTGCCCGACGTGGTAGCAGCAATTTCTTGGGTCTGCTCTGCTTGCTAGAGGCAAGCAAGCGCTCTCATCTAAGAGATGCTTCCTGACTCAGCTTTAGCTGACAAAACCCTGCAGCTCTTAAGAGGTCCTGCCACGAAACACTTAAATGGTGTTGATGAAAAGCTGAACGCGTGCTTTTCGGTTTTCAGCCGTAGCAGGAAAAAAGCTGTGCCGATTTAAAATGCCGGCTTTCTGGGCCATCCAGCCAGGGAAAACTCTGACTCTTTCAAGCAGGCGGTCCTGACTATGGAGCTTTTGAGTGTTGCTTAATACTGTTGCAGCTTGCTTGCTGGCAAGGACCTTGAAACGCCACAGAGTTGTGGCAAAAAAAATGGCTCCAGCAGTACCTCAGCCATGAGGCTGGAAAGCTAAGGAATGGGCTGGATCCAGTCGCCAAAGCCACGGCTTTAGTCCTACCAATATTGCTTGGTAAATTAAAGACTTATGTGGTCAGAAAAACAGAGAGAGATACAGTAAAGAGAGATTCAAAGACAAAGAAAACCTTTAAGTGATTTACAGTGTGTTTAAAAATATATGCAAGCTAAAAGTTAAAGTTCTTAAAAGTAAAAAAAAAAGGAAGAAAGAAAGTAGTTGGGTGTGGTAGTACACACCTTTAATCCCAGCATTCGGGAGGCCGGGTGGTGGTGGCGCACGCCTTTAATCCCAGGCAGAGACAGGCCGATCTCTGAGAGTTCAAGGACAGCCTGGTCTACAGAGTTATTCCAGGACGAAGATGTACAGAGAATATAAAATAAAAGTAAAAATAAACGAAATAGAAGTTAAAATAAAGCCGCACAAAGATGGAAAATACACAGATAATCTTGATACTGTATGCTATTATGCTCTCTTTGAATTGTTTGAATGCTGAGGAAAGAGCAACAGATGCTAAAAGATATTTGTTTATAAATGCTGCTGAACTAATCCAACATAGATATTTTGAAAATATCTTGACTTCAGAATTTGGATCTAAGGATATGATACTTTGGAAAAGTGTTTCTTTTGTTTTCACAGAGCATGAGCCTCTTTGGATTGCTTTTATTCCAATATGGTATGATAGACCATGCCCTCCGGAAAGGTTGCTGTGAACACCCTCAAAAAATTACTTTGCTCAACTACCAACTGAGATGAACCTGGCACACAGGTTATACCATGAAAGACCTAATTAATGATGCCCCCATTCAGCAGGAAGCAGTTTGGAGAGAAATAACTGTGCCCATATTCCCAAATACTGTTTATAAATGTTTTTTACATTTAAAGGGGGATATGATATAGGAATGAATAATTGCATTGATATGGATTTTGCTTTAGTGATTTAAATTTAAGGTCAATTTTGTTATATGTATATGTATTTCTGATATTGATTAAGGTATTGTGATTGTATAGCTCATGTAAAAATGTTATGTATATAAGTTGTTAATGAATAGTTATCTATAATAGTCAAGTTTGTAGTCATGTTAGATTTTCTAGATGTGCATAGATATATTTTAGATAGGCATTCTTCATATCTTTCAAAGATTATAAAATATGGCATTTTAAGTGTTTTAATAACTTAGGACTTTTCATGACAATGAGACACTCTGCTCCTGGCAGCACCAATCTACCTCAAGAAGAAGATGGGCATCGAAGAGGATCCTTATGGAGTTTGATAGCCATTTGGGCAAGAAACTGCTCTTGCCTGGACTATTGTATAAACTGGACATAGAGAACTCGCAGAGAGAGGACTACTGAACTTGCCTAAAGGTGAGATGATCTTTCGGGGTTCCCGATTCATGAAGGAGTCTGCGAGACATTCTGCAGGACACAGCAGATAGTGACTGAACTGACTTTGAAATTTCCTGTTTCATGGAAATGTCTGCTGGAAACTATAGGCCTGTAGGCCGAAGATGGATGCCCCAACGGTACAGAGAAACTTTGGGTGACTGTCAAGGCAGCGAGATGTCTCTGTCATTTCTAGAGTTTGAAAGTTACTTATTTCTTGTTTGCTTAGGTAATATTGTATCTTTCTGGAGTCTTTGATGGAGTTGAAGAATAGTTAGTTATAGTTATAGTTTTCCTTAGTTATGATAAAGATAAAATAGATGTAAATATTGTAATTTTTACTTGATAACTGTTTTGTTATATGTAATTTCACTATGTTAAAGTTAAAGCCTTCTTTTTTTTTTGTTTAAACAGAAAAAGGGGAAATGATGGAGGAAGGTCATTGGTTAAAAAATAAAGAAATTGCTTGGCCCTCATAGGTTAGAACATAGGTGGGTGGAGTAAACAGAACAGAATGCTGGGAGGAATAGGAAGTGAGCTCAGACTCGATAGCTCTCCTCTCTGGGGCAGATGCAATGAAGCTCCAACCCAGGATGGATATAGGCTAGAATCTTCCCGGTAAGCTCATCTTGGGGTGCTACACACATTATTAGAAATGGGCTAGTCCAGGTGCAAGAGTTAGCCGAGAAGAGGCTAGATATAATGGGCCAAGCAGTGTTTAAAAGAATACAGTTTGTGTGTTGTTATTTTGGGGCATAAGCTAGCCAGGCGACCAGGAGCTGGGGCGACAGGAACACAGCCCACAGCTCCTACTACAGAAACAAAGAAGAAAAAAGACACAAGAGTAGAAAGACAGCCCATGGAATGGAACAAAGTATTTTCAGAGCATATATTTGATAAGGAAAATGTCTAGAACATACAGAAAACTTCCATAATTCAGCAACAAAACAACCCAATTAAAGGTGGGGGCAAAGAACTTGAACAGACATTTCTCCAATGAAAATGTACAAATGTCTAGTTGACATTTGAGAACATTCAGGAAACCTAAATTAAATCTACAGTGAGATACTATTTCCCATACACTAGGATAAAAACAAAGACTAAGCATTAGCAATGGAGGAGAAACAGGGACATACTCGTTTCTGGGAAGAATAAAGCAGCACGTGAGAAATTTAAAGCACAATTGCCAGTTCTCCTCACCCATGCCTGTTCGCTCAAAAGAGTGGAAAGAATGTTCTTCAGGGTGGATTTGTACACCTGTGATCACAGAGCTACCTACAATAGCCAAGGCTGTTAGAAAAGGAAGAAGGAAGAAAAGTGATCAAATGGTGTATCACATGATGTTCATGGATGAGACTGTAGTATGTGGGGATGCACTGCCAGCGAGGAAACTGAGGAACCGGGAGGAAGATTCCTAGACAAGCCCAGGACAATGGTTAACTGCAGGAAACGGGAAGCTGTGGAGACTTTCAGAGGTGCTAAGAGCTTGTAGGGCTCCAGGAAACATTCCAGGTTGGTTTATTTAAAATCAGGAGTAGAAGGGTTTTTGTTGTTGAGTGTATTTGTTTGGGCATCTGTGTTTTGTTTTGTTTTGTTTTCGGGTTTAAAATAAAAGGAAGGAATTTGTGCTATGGAAAATAGTCTGACAGTTCTTCATAAAATTCTACTAAAATTCTCCCGTGCCCTAGCAACTCTAGCTTCACAGGTGGCTCAGTAGATGTAGGAGCTTTCCCTCAGGCCTGACAACCTGAGCTCAGTCCCCCCAGGACCCATGCAGTGGAAGGAAGGAGCCCACAAGTTGTCTTCTGGCATCCATATTCACCCTACACCATGCACTTGCACACATAAACACACACACACACACACACAAATGTAATTTTTAAAAAATAATTAAAAGTAAGGAATCAGATACTTATATACCAATGTCAATGTTCCATGAGCATTCTGCATGGTAACAAAACAAATGAAACTATCAACAGAGGAACCAATGATTAAAATGCATTCTGTGCTTCCAGGGGGATGTGGCCTAGCTGTAAAAAGAAAGGGGATTCTCACACATTATACCTGGATGGACTACAAGGGCATTGTGCTAAATGAAACAAAGCTAATTGCAGGCAAATATTGAACTATTACACTTGTAAATATTAGTTCACTTAAAAAAATCTCAGCAGAAAGTAGAATTTGGTTGCCAGGGGCTACAGGGAGAAAGGAGTGAAGATTTGTTCAACTCGTTGTTGGCAGTGGGTGTGGTTACACATTGTGAATGAACTTGATGCCACTAAATTGAATGTTTTCAGTGTTTAAAACTGAATTTGTTTTTAAGTAGTGAAAAAACTGAAGGAAATAGAAACAGTCATTAAAAGTCTCCCAACCAAAAAAAGCCCAGGACCAGATGGCTTCAAAGCAGAACTCTACCAGAACTTCAAAGAAGAGCTAATACCAATACTACTCAAAGTATTCCACACAATAGAAACAGAAGGAACATTGCCAAATTCCTTTTACAAGGCAACAGTTATCCTGATACTCAAATCACACAAATATAAAACAAAGATAGGGAATTATGGACCAATCTCCCTCATGAACATTGATGCAAAAATACCCAATAAAATACTGACAAACCGAATCCAAGAACACATCAGAAAAATCATCCACTATGATCAAGAAGGCTTCATCCCAGAGATGCAGCATTGGTTCAACATATGGAAATCTGTCAATGTAATCCACTATATAAACAAACTGTAAGAAAAAAAACCATCATCATTTCATTAGATGCTGAAAAAGACTTTGACAAAAATCCAACACTCCTTCATTATAAAGCTCTTGGAGAGATCAGGAACCCAAGGAACATACCCAAACATAATAAAAAGCAATTTACAGCAAGCCAACAGCCAACATTAAACTAAATGGAAAGAAACTCAAAGCGATTCCACTAAAATCAAGAACAAGACAAGGCTGTCCAATCTCTCCATATCTATTCAATATTATACATAAAGTTCTAGCTAGAACATTAAGACAACAAAAGGAGATCAAGGGGATATAAATTGGAAAGGAAGAAGTCAAACTATCATTTTTCACAGATAGTATACATAAGTGACCCCCAAAACTCTACCCAGGAACTCCTACAACTGATAAACACCTTCAGTAATGTGACAAGATAAAAGATTAACTTAAAAAAACCAATAGCCCTCTGATACACAAATGATAAATGGACCAAGATGATCTGGGATTTTCCCCTGTATGCTGTGACTACCATTGGTTAATAAAGAAACTGTCTTGAGCCCGTGATAGGGTAGAATGGAGCTAGGTGGGGAAAACTAAACTGAATGCTGGGAGAAAGGAGGCAGAGTCAGTGAGATACCATGTAGCCCCGCCAGAGACAGACATGCCAAAACTTTGCCAGTAAGTCACAGCCACATGGCAATACACAGATTAACAGAAATGGGTTAAATTAATATGTAAGAATTAGCCAATAAGAAGCTAGAGCTAATGGGCCAAGCAGTGATTTAGTTTATACAATTTCTGTGTGGTTATTTTGGGAGTCTAGGCAGCTGGGAAATAAACAAGCAGCCTCCTACAACACCAAGAAAGAAATAGAGAAACATCATCCTTTTTTTTTTTTACAATAGCCAAACAAGTGAAAGACCTGTATGACAAGAACTTTAAGTCTCTAAAGAAATTGAAGAAGAAATCAGAAAATGGGAAGATCTCCCATGCTCTTGGATAGGTAGGATCAACATAATAAAAATGTCAGTCTTAACAAAAGCTATCTACAGATTCAGTGCAATCCCCATCAAAATCTCAACACAGTTCTTCACAGACCTTAAAACAGAGTTACTCAACTTCATATAGAAAAACAAAAAGCCCAGACTAGATAACAATCCTGTACAATAAAGGAACTTCTAAAGGCATCACCATATCTGACCTCAAGCTATTCTATAGAGCTATAGTAATGAAAACTGCTACGTGTTGGCATAAAAACAGACACATGGATAAATGGAATTAAACTGAAGACACTGACATTAATCCATGCACATATGAATACCTGATTTTTGACAAAGAAGCCAAAAAGATAAAATGGGAAAAGGAAAACCTCTTTAACAAATGGTGCTGGTATAACTGGATATCAACAGGTAGAAGATTGCAAATAGATCCATGTCTATTGCCTTGCACAAAACTCAAGTCCAAGTGGATCAAGGAACTCAACATAAAGGCAGTTACAGTGAATCCAATAGAAGAAAAAGTGGGAAGTAGCCTTGAATGCATTGGCACAGAAGACCACATCCTAAATAGAACACCAGTAGCACATACCCTGAGACTTCCTGTCTTCTGTAAGGTAAAGGACACAGTAAACAAGACAAAACTACAGCCTACAGAGTGGGAAAAGATCTTCACCAACCCCACATCTGACAGAGGGCTGATCTCCAAATTATATTTTAAAAACTTAAGAAACTAGACAACAAAATACCAAATAATCCATTTTAAAAATGTAATGGAGAGCTAAAGAGAGAATTTTCAACAGAAGAAACTCAAATGGCCGAAAGACATTTAAGGAATTGCTCAATATCCTTTTTTTGTTTTTTTATTTTGTGCTCCAAGCCTTTTTTCTTAATCTTTTTTTTAATTTATTTATTAAAGATTTCTGCCTCCTCCCCGCCACTGCCTCCCATTTCCCTCCCCCTCCCCCATCAATATCCTTAATCACAGGGGAAATGCAAATTAAAATGACTCTGAGATACCATTTTATACCTGTCAGATTGGCTGAGATCAAAAATACTGAAGACAACTCGTGGTGGAGAGGGTGTGGAGTCAGGGGAACACTTCTCCACTGCTAGTGGAATTGCATTCTTATACCGCCATTCTGGAAATCAATATGGTGGTTTCTTGTAGAAGGAGGTGGCAGGCTGCATTCCCGCCTGGCTCCCGGTCGCCTGGCTAGCTTATGCCCGGAAATAATAACACACAAATTGTATTCATTTAAACACTGCCTGGCCCATTATATCTAGCCTTTTCTTGGCTAATTCTCATATCTTGACTAACCCATTTCTATTAATGTGTGTAGCACCACGAGGTGGTGGCTTACTGGGAAAGATTCAGCATGTCTGAACCAGCAGCTGGCTCTATTGAGTCTGACCCAGAGAGGAGAGGCATGGCAATTGCCTCACTTCCCTCTTCCTCCCAGCATTCTGTTCTGTCTACTCCACCCACCTAAGGGCTGACCTATCAAATGGCCAAAGCAGTTTCTTTATTAACCAATGAAATCAACACAAAACAGAAGACCCTCCCACATCAGTTTCTCAGAAAAGGGAATCAGTCTACCTCAAGACCCAGCAATATCACTCTTGAGCATGTACCCAAAGGATGATCAATCATACCACAAGGACACTTGCTCAACAATGTTCATAGCAGCATTATTCATAATAGCCAGAACCTGGAAACGAAACAACCTAGATGCCCCTCCACTGAAGAATGGATAAAGAAAATGTGATACATTTACACAGTGGAGTATTACTCAGCTCTAAAAAAAAAAAAAAAATGTCATCGTGAAATCTGCAGGCAAATGGATGGAACAAGAAGAAACCATCCCGAGTGATGTAACCCAGACCCAGAAAGACAAACACGCTATGTACTCACTCATAAGCGGATAGAAGATATAAAGCAAAGCAAAGGATAACCTGACTACGATCCATAGCTCTAGAGAATTGGGAGTGTAGGGGGCAGAGAGGAGGGTGGAAGGGGAAAAGAGAGGAAGGAATGGGAGTGGGAAAAACATATAGTTCAATAGAAACAATAAAAATATTATGTAGCATTGTGGAGACAGATTCTCAGAAAGGATTTAAGATAAAGTAAAAGAGAAGTTAGCATCAAAAACAGAAAAGTGGATATGAATTTGTATATATTTGTACTAAGATGTAGAAAAACTGCCAATGAATTTCAAGGAAATCTGTGTGTATTAATACAATATAATGTTTTTAATTCACATTTTTACATTAAAGACTATTCTCAACTTTAAATATTTTTTAAATAAATGACTCTGAAGTCCAAAAAAAAAAAAAAGAGAGAAAAAACTGTACTTTATTCAAATGGAAGTTGTTTTTTTAAGACAAATCTTGCCATATGGTAGTGGTGCACTCCTTTAATCCCAGCACTCAGGAGGCAGAGGCAGGGGGATCTCTGTGAGTTCAAGGCCAGCCTGGTCTACAGAGACAGTTCCAGGGTAGGCTCCAGAGCTACAGAAAAACCCTGTCTCAGAAAAAAAAAAAAAAAAGACAAATCTTTCAGTGCATTAGATACTCCAAAGTAAGCTAATGCGAAGCCTTCTCCGTAATCACATGTTGACATCTTTTGGCAGAGTGGTTGCATAAATGAAGCACAGACGTTCAAGTCAATGATAGAGCAAAACAAGGACCTCCCACTGGATCAAGTCTGGGGACCTCACGTAAGTAAAGAACTAAATTTGGCATTGAGATTAATAAAAGCTTAATAGAAACAATTTGGATTTAAATTGCTTAGGGCAAATCAAGTACTACTTTTCAATTATTTAAAAAATTCTTGTCTTTTATTTTTTTAATCACTCTTTGGTACAAATTTAATATTCCCTGATGAAAATCTGCATTTGTACATTACCAAAAGGCCACTATACAAAGCATATGGAGACTGAGCCTTTTGAAAGACAAGTTGTCTTCCAGGTCTGGAGAGGTGGCCCAGATTAAGAGCACATGCTGCTCCTACAGAGTGAAAGAGTTCAGTTCCCAGAACCATATTTGGAGGCCAAAATGCTTATAACCCTAGATCTAGAGGAACAAAACATCTCTAGCCTCCGCAGGCACACATGCACACTTGCACACGCACACACCTGCACACACATACACACTTACACATACATACACACACCGACACATACATACACACACCTACACATGCACACAAACCTTGCACATACACACACCTTATACATACACACATACCTGCACATACACACACACCTTATACATACACACATACCTGCACATACACACACACCTTGCACATACAACACATCTTCACATACACACACACAATTTTAAAAATAATAAAAATAAATGTCTTAAGAATTTATCTTATTTTTTTTATTTAAGAGTTAATTAGTCTGTGAACTCTCCCCTGGCCATCATTCCCAAGAGAGCCTTCATTTCTTGTCCCTTTTTTCTCCAGTATTATGAACATTTATAACTCTCCAACACATTATGCAGCCTACTTTAAAAATCTCATTACCTAGCTGACCAGGTCTGGAGAGATGGCTAGGTGGTTAAGAGCATGTACTGTCCTTGCAGAAGACCCGCGTTCTGTTTCCAGAACCCATGTCAGATGGCCCCTAACCGCCTGTAACTTCAGCTTTAAGGGATCCTGTTGTAATGGGTTCCTTGTTTGTTTCCCAGCCACCTGGCAGCTCAGACCCGAAATAACCACACAGAAACTGTATTAATTATCTCACTGCTTGACCCATTAGCTCTAGCTTCTTATTGGTTAACCCTTACATCTTAATTTAACCCATTTTTAGTAATCTGTGTATTTGCCATATGGCTGTGGCTTACCTGGTAAAGTTCAGGTGTCTGTCTCCGGCGGGGGCTACATGGTTTCTCGCTGACTCAGCCTTCTTCCTCCCAGCATTCAGCTTAGTTTTCCCCACCTATCTAAGTTCTGCCTTGTTATAGGTCCAAAGTAGTTTCTTTAGTAATCAATGGTAATCACAGTGTACAGAGGTAAATTCCACATCAGGATCCAGCTCCCTCTTCTGCCCTCCAGTCATATACATACACAAAGACACACATACTTCAAGCTAAAAAAAAATCTTAAATAAGCAGAAGCAAAAATAAAACAAAACTCAAGGTCCAAGAGAGAAGGGAACTGTGTTCTTCTGCTCACTGTTGTATTCTCAG
Source organism: Chionomys nivalis (assembly GCF_950005125.1). Taxonomy (NCBI): domain Eukaryota; kingdom Metazoa; phylum Chordata; class Mammalia; order Rodentia; family Cricetidae; genus Chionomys; species Chionomys nivalis. The sequence goes on along the minus strand of NC_080090.1, from coordinate 16,869,182 downwards.
TCTCTAACTCACTGTAGATAATGAATATGTATTTATAGGACTAATTAATATTTAGTTAATGTATTATTACATTATGTATTTATAGAACTAATTAATAAACTATAGCTTATCCACCTCTACTTATTACTTAAAATCATGAGGAATTAAAGTAATAATGGATTCAGTTCAAATCAAACTTGCATTCCTGGTTATTTTTGTTGTTGTTGTTGTTGTTTTTTTTTAAAAAAAAAACACCCAAGGGTCTGGGGTCAGGCAAAGGTGTAAAGAACAGTGTCTACAGAACAAATGTTACATAGGGCATCTCAGTACTCCCAGATGTTATTCAGCAACAACGTACATGAGGAAACAGTGGGTGGGTTGGTGGTTAACAATCATGGAATTTGTCTGAAGCAGCATGAAATAGTAGAGCTGGTCACAAGCTTCGGGAGACATCAGGAATGATCCTCTGGGAGGCTTGTTAAAATAGATAACTGATCTCACCTAGATCTGAAGTAGGGCCCAAGCCCCAAGCCCCATCTTCCCCTTTTCCCTCCTCTCCTCTCCACTCTGCTCCATTCCCTTTCCTTTCCTTCTCTTTCCCAACACTGGAGATTAAACCTGGGGCCTTGTGTGACCTATGCAAGTGTCTGATCCAGCCCCTAAACTTGCATTTCTAAAAGTCCAAGATGAAGATGGCATTGTTGATCTGGGGACTATCCCTGATAGACCACTGAAGTAGTTTACAACCTGCAAAGATTCTAGGTGAAACACGTCGGGCCCTCAATCTCTGTTCTACCGTATGAGAAGCAGAGCTCGTCATGAACAGCATGAATCCAGCTACAATCTGGGTAGTGTGCAAAATTGGTACTTATGATGCTAACTAAGCCCTGGGAAATAAGGCTACGTCCTACTGCAGGGCATCACTCGACCCTGCAAGAGGGACCATTTCTCCCTGGAACAATATACCTACAATGAGACAGAGTGCCTCTAATTCCCAGCGCTACATTGATTGCTGTCTGGCCTTTCTGCTTCTATAAGCATGAGTAGCATGTGCATCTGAGAAGTTGTAGTTGGACCTTTTCATCGGGACCATCAACTCCCCAATAAAAACATGGAGACTTATTATTAATTATGAAAGCTTGACCAATAGCTTCGGCTTGCTTCTAACTAGCTCTTATAACTTAACCCATTTCTATTCATTTACTCTCTGCCTCATGACTCTATTCCCTTACTCTGCAGTGCCCATCCTGCTCACACTGCATCTCTCTCACAGGCCTAGATTCCCCCTACTTCCCCTTTGCCAGGAAGTCCCACCTATACCTACTACTTAGCTATTGTCCACTTAGCTTTTTATTAAACCAATCACAGTGACACATCTTCACACAGTGTAAAGGAATATAGCACAACAAGAAGTAGCTCTAGGCACTGTAAATTCTCGGTGAAAAATATCTGAAAGACTCACAAGAAAAAGTGGCATGTTTGTAGGTTCTTCAAGTCCATGGTAGAATAGGTAGGGACAATACAGGCACTGCAGGGGTGGCTACTTTTCTGTGACACGGGATGGGATCTGAATCTCTGAACAAGACTGAGAATCCTAAACAAAGAAGTCCTTGACTAGAAATGGAGTGAATTTGTTAGTCTAGAGCAGATTTGTTTTCTCAGACATTAAGTAGCTTAACCAAGTAACGGCTTACAAATGGAAAGGAAGGGGAAAGATAATAATTGAATGGGGAGTCCAATGATATGATAGGAAACATCAAATGTGACATAGAGGAGCATCCACTGGTGAGTATCATAACATAAAGGGGGCTGGAGAGATGGCTCAGAGGTTAAGAGCACTGACTGCTCTTCCAGAGGTCCTGAGTTCAATTCCCAGCAAACACATGGTGGTTCACAATCATTTGTAATCGATATCTCGTGCCCTCTTCTGACCTAAAGGCATGAATGCAGGCAGAACACTATATATAATAGATAGATAGATAGATAGATAGATAGATAGATAGATAGATAGATAGATAGATAGGTAGATAGATAGATAGATAGATAGATAGATAGATAGATAGATAGATAGACAGATAATCTTTAAAAGGGAGAAAGAAAGGAAGGAAAGATGAGAGAAAGAAAGAAAGAAAGAAAGAAAGAAAGAAAGAAAGAAAGAAAGAAAGAAAGAAAGAATTAAAGTACTCACATGTGTACATATAAAAATGCACACAATGACACAGGCAAACAGGTCCTGGTGACCAGGGCCTTTTTGTGAAGATGAGCAGAGGCCCAGTTCCCACACATAGTGCAAATGTCTCATATTCTTTTAATCAAGTTCATGACTTTGTGCATTAACCAATTCAGTAGACAAGAACTCTCAAAGTCCAGAAAAATACTTTGTATTTTCTTTATTTTTCTTTTGAGACAGGGTCTCCCTACAGAGTCTTGGCTATCTGGGAGCCAACTATATAGACCAGGCTGACCTCCAACTCAGAGGTACACCTGCCTCTGTCTCTCAAGTGCTGGAATTAAAGCATGTCCCACCATGCCCAGCATATTTTGCATTTTCAAGTTAGATTACAACAAAAACTATGAACCTTTTATTTTTTCTTCACTCGCAGATTTCCTGCGTACTGTTTTATACATGTGCCAGACATGCAGTGTCAGAAAAGTAAACAGAGGCAAGAAATGGTAGAAGATGTGGGGTTTCACTGCTTTCACCATGATGTATAGTTATAGTTCATCAGACTGAACACATATGCTTTGTATGAAATAAATTATAGCATAACCCACCTCCAATACCTAGCATACTGAAGATAGATTATACCCATGGTAGCGCTGGATTAAAGGGCCTCAAAATGTAGGGGCAATAAAGAAATCAAGAAATAAATACCATCAGATAAATCCAGTACTATTTATCCAACAGTTATAGACAGAATTTGACTGCAGTCAGCATACATGATATGGAAATAAGTATATGATCACAGAACAGATGGAAGTGCAAACTTCTAGACCCAAATAAACTTGCCAGGTGGTACAGTTGTGGGTGACTGTCATTCTAAGTGGTGAAATCTCATCCATTCCTAGAGGAGCCCAGGAGTCTCACTCCAAGGTCAACCTTACCCACGTAGGGTTAGACCCACCTTGTAATGGGCTGAGTTGGATCTCTGCCTTGCTACTAGAGCTATATCCACAGCAAACATGTCTCTTTAAAGCTTTACCCCTCCTGAAGAACTAATCCTCCCTCATCTGTGTCCTGTTCTCACACTCCTACTTGACATCCTGGTCATTCACCAAACTAAGGATATTTTTGTCTACGTGAGGCATCCCCTCAGAGGTTCCTCCCTGGACCACGAGCGAGGGCTGGTAGGGGATGTGGCATGCACGCCTTGGTACTAGAGTGGCAGAATAGAAAGGGTAGTCATTGCATCTCTTTAATGACTTTCCAAGATAAAGATAGGAGAATCTGAACTGGAGAGAATTGTCAGTGGGTAGGAGCACTGGTTGCTCTTGCAGAGGATCTGGTTTTGGTTCGCAGCATCCACAAGGCAGGTCGCAAGCATCTGTAACTCCAGTTGCTGGGGTTCTGATGCCCTCTTCTGACCTACACAGGTAGTGCAAGTCAGTGGCACACTTCAATGCAGGCAAAAATAATCATACACATAAAATTAAAATAAATAAATCTCATCTATGAATCGGATTTTGTTAAAATCAGGAAATAACCTCTTTTTTTATCTTTTTTCCTTGCTCAGAACTATAGGACTTGTTTTTCATATGCTATTGGGAAGCCTGGAGACCTAAACCAACCATATGAGATTATAAACTATACAAATAGAAACCATTTAGTATGGCCCATGGACCATTCCGGAATGTATGTGTTTCGTGTGAGAATCTTGGATCCAAACTTTAGGTGAGAGTAAATGTTTTATGACATTTTTCCCTTAAATTTTTTTTTGATTTTTTTTTTTTTTTTGGTTTATTGCCACCCAAACATCTAACTTTTGTTATTCTTATTATTCATATGTTTGCCTTTTATTTTGTGGTAATCATAGCAAATACTCTATGGAAGCAGGAGATTTTATGTCAACTGTTAATTGGATCAGTTGGCTTGAAATTCCAATCTGGTCTGGTGTCCCCTTAACACACACATTGGCTATTTTTCTCATTGACATGACCAAACGCCCGAAAAGAAACACATGAAGGAGGAAGGATGTATTTTGTCTCAGTTTGAGAGTAAAATCTCTCCTGGTAATAACAGCCTAGTGAGCCGAGAGAGAAGAAGCTGGTCAAGAGCTGCAGTCAGGAAGCAGAGAGCAATAGACGTCAGGTTCAACTCTCTTTTCCCCACGGACCATGCAACTGTGCCAGCCATATTTAATGGGGTCTTCCTTGGTCAGGCTTTTCCCCAGAGGTGTGTTTCTATGGTGATTCTAAAGCCAGATAGGCTGACAATGTAGATTAGCCATTACACCTACCCTGTGCAAGGCCCTGGGCTCCATCCTACCACTATGAGAAAACAAAGCAAACGGAAGCCCGGAAGCCCACTTCTGAAGGAAATCCTGAGGGCTGCATGTTTCTCTCCCTGCCCACAGGGATGAAAACACTTCCTTCCAAGCAAGGGAACCATTCTGGTTCAAAGGCAGCTTAAGCAGCTCCCTGACAATGGAGGGCAGAAGAGTGATGTGACAGCAGAAAGGGGCTCTTGCCAATGTCAGGAGAAAACATGGACCCTTTCTGGTGGCTTCCATTCTGCACCCCATGAAAGCAAACGAGACTTTGACAGGTTTGGCAGTACTAGCCTGTCATTCCACTACTCCGGGGACTGAGTTCACTAGACCCTCTTGATTTCAGGAGTTCAAGGCCAGCCCAGACAAGAGCCTCAAAGTAACAAATAAATATATAAAATAATAAGGAAATTAGGCTTGAGTCATTATCCTAAGGACCACCCTGCTACTTCCAGGGTGGAATGATCTCAAAAGAAAGAGTGTGTGAAAATCGCAAGGGATCCAGGATTTGAGAAATGGTTAGCAAGCAATCAAGTAGAGAGGGCAGTGTGTGATGAGCTTGATGAAGTTGATGGTGTCTGTGGATGAAAGCCTCCATGCTAAAAAGCAGGATCTTATACAATGAATACAAGCTAATAGAGTAGTTCAAATAAAAATACAAAGGCACTAAATTAAGCTGAAGAGAAACCGAGCGAATTGAAAAGACTAAGCAAACAGCCACCGCAGTCCGTGTCATTATTCCCTTGTCCCAAACCGCGCAACTTCGGAAGTTCTCTTATGATAATGCAACTATACTTAAGTCATAAAAATGCACTTACCCTCCAAAGTGGAACAGATCCTTCTTATTGCGTCTAGTGCCAAATCCAAACTCTCAAAAGAATTTTTGTTCCTCCCTTAATTTGGTCATGATCTTGACTTCACATCCTACACCACTTACCACCAATACACCTAATGTACGTGATAAATGAGTAGGAGAAATGAAAAAAGAGGGAAAAACCAAAGTTAGTTCACATATAACTAGTATAAAAATAGACACAGAGATTGTTTGTTTGAGACAGGGTTTCTCTGTGGTAGCCCTGGCTGTCCTGGAACTTGCTATGTAGACCAGACCAGCCTTGAACTCACAGAGAGCTGCCTCTCTCTGTATCCCCAGTGCCGTGATTAAAGGCGTGAGCCACCACGCCGAGTTCCTCATCCTCATGTACTGCATGTCTATGACCAGCACCGCATTTTGTTTCCTGGAAGAAGATGTTTTTATTTCTTTGGAATCTGAGCTCTTAGCATGTCCTACCATATGTGCCGTGGTTATAATGAAAAACGGAGTAACTTCCAATTCTGTCCCTCAAACTCACGTACTCTGGCAGTGGGATTAAGAAATGCCTTATCTTCACTGGGTTTTGATCCTACTCCATGTACTGGCTTTGTGGGAACCTAATCTGTTTGGATCCTCAACTTCCTAGACCTGGATGGAGGGGGAAGGACCTTGGACTTCCCACAGGGCAGGGAACCCTGACTGCTCTTTGGACTAGAGAGGGAGGGAGAGGAGAAATGGGGGAATGGGGAGGGAAATAGGAGGAGGGGAGGAGGTGAAAATTTGTAATAATAATAATAAGAAGAAGAAGAAGAAAGATAAATGCCTTATCTTGGCACTGGCTCAGAGTATTACCTCCCTGTAAGAACTCTGCAGCTTCCTTGGTAACCTTTCATTCTGGCTTTATAGCTTTCGTTACCATATAATTTATTATCAAAACCAGAGGCTCAAAGAATTAAATGAAGCTTTATTAGTATTTATACACAAGCAACAGGTGAATGTCGAAAATGTCCTAGGTCACCAGCAACAGAGGATCACCCTATTAATACAAAAGCTACCTTTAAAGAATATCCACTACTCTGGGAGGCCAGTGAACTCCATGCACACCAGCCCTCTTGCCTTCTAGCTCTCTGGTCAGAAGCAATCTTGTTGGAGCATGATAAAAATCCACGGCACTCGGGGTGCCTCTATCTAATGCTTCAGGAAGAAGCCACACAAAAAAGGGAAATTCAAACCCAAGCGCGTCACAGGAAGAAAGGATCATTGTCTTCTATATGATAAAGCCGGCCACCAGCAGATAACTGTCCAGTGCCTCTGGAATGATGCCCCCATGTGGTGATTCAGACTGGCGGTCACCGCCGTGGCCACTGCCACTGCTAGAAAATCCAGTGCTTGGTAGTGTCAGCATCCAGATCAGCCTAGTGGCTACTGATGCCACACCAGGCACCATGACCATGCTGTTCATGATTCCACTGAATAAGCCCTTGGGCAGCTGGGGAAAGATGCTAGCTCTAGGGCAGTCACATGACAAAGGCAGAGCCCCTTCTTGGATGATAAACAGTCACATGACAAAGGCAGAGCTCCTTCTCGGGTGATAAACAGTCACATGAGACCCAAATGTTTGAGCACCCCAGAATCTCACTGGGAAGCCTACTTACACATGCTTCCCTTAAACGTGATTTTATTTCTTCCATATCCTCACCATACATCGAACATTCAGTTCCTGTCACAATTACGGCACAGCCCATTATCCTCGAGGAAAGGTGAGGAAACATCTACAGGAAGGCCTGTTCTCGACTGTCCCTAAGCAGGGCCACTACTGTCCCCATGTAAATTCACAGCGACTTGCAAATCTCTTTCATCTTTTCCCTTATAGTCAGTTAAGTCATGAAGAACACTTATGTCTCAGCAAATGGGAGCTCTCGGTCAACTGTTAAAGGCATGTGAGGCCATTTTTATACACATCTCCTGCACTTCAGGACAGAATCACATCTGCAACAAGATCACGTCTGTCTTAGACGTTAGCGATGACACATGTCTAAAGGCAGCCAAGGTTTCATGGTCACCCAGTGCTGTGGAGTCAGGTCAGGAGAGTCAAATCTCAGCACGGCTCTGCTGTTTGTACCACCCGCAACGTGGAGAAAAGATCTTTGTCCCAGGTTCCAGTCTAGCAGTTTTTCCTGTGTGTGTGTGTGTGTGTGTGTGTGTGTGTGTGTGTAGATGGATAGTAGTTTTTAGTTTTTCCATTGGTTTAGCAGCTACACCTGAATCTAGTGATATGCTAACTACCATCTGCAGCCTTGCTGCCCTGCTCCACAGTTCAGGCCATGGCCTAGTGGGGTTCCTGATCCCTACCAGTACCAGCTCAACCTCTACTGCCAAATGTAGTTTTTAACTAAGTCTCTATCGTTCTATCTACCATTAAAGACTCAGGAGTCAGATGTTGGGATGAAAACTTGATATCACAGAGAGGCCAAGAAGCAACCGGTTGACCTTCCTTTTGGCCAGAGACCCAGCAAGAGAACATCTCTCCATTTGTCCCAAACTTAAAAGACCATGAATCTCTAAGTCCTTCCCTACTCCTTGCTGTGTGCCTTCCTGTATGTCTCTCTCTCTGTCTTTTTGGGTCCTCCATTACTCTACTGCTAATTCTTGTCAACTAGTTGTTGACTCTGCCTCCTGATCCAAGATTGATTTTATTAACACAGTCTGGGGGTTCACAGTGCAATCAAATCAAATATCCCACAACATATATGTTCATCCAAATGTGGTATAGGTTATCTCCAAAATCCAAAGTGGATAAAAGTAAAACAATATCAGCAACAATAAAATCAGACAATCCTTTTATCTGGACACGAGCCGGGGGAGCCAGAAAGGGCTTGTCTTTCACCCTTCAAGGCGCATCAGGTGTCCCACGTGTGTGGAAGTTTCCTTCCCTATGTGTCACCACCTGAGCTTGTACCTCACAACATCAGCATCAACACAATGTCCTGTGAGACTCTGTTCAGAAACAAACTCCCTGGCAGCAGGTACATAGAGCGGATGTAGTCCTGGGGGAAAACCAAACCGTTTCTGGTTTCTTCTGCTGGCGGCCAGTGGAGTAGTGAAGGGGGAAATACTTTATCAAATGATTGGCTGCTTATCAGCCATGTGCCCATGATTAGAGAACCCTGGGAGGAGCCTCTACTGGGCTCCTGACAATCTCGTTGGTGCCCCGGATGACCTAAAGAGAGGTGGTCCACACTTCAGAGCTCAGGTTTCCCAGGAGGCAGATTTTGTGATTATAGACTGAAGTACAGGAGGCTTATTGGGAAGTGACCTGAGATCACCACCTTTAGAGAAAGTGAAGGAAATAAAACTGGGGAGAGAAGGAAGCAGGCAAAAAAAAAAAAAAAAAAAAAAAAAAACCTGCAGCCCCAATAAAGCCTTCAGTTGATCTCACAAGGAACACTGGGGTAAGATACCTGCAGAGCTGTTCTGAACTGGGAGAAAGGCACAAGTTCTTTGTGCCCCTGAATCACTAGCCCTTAGAATCGACTTTCCCCAAAGGAGCTGTAACTTTGGCAGAGGGCAAGTCCTGGCAGACACTGGTCCCCTGGAGAGGAAACAAATACTTGAGTCCTGAAAACAGAATCCCAGTGGCACATGCTTGGCAGCACATCCTTTGAGGCCCAGTCCTAGGTATGCCATGTTGATTTGACTTATTTAATTTCATTTGTTTATTTCTTTGCAATACTGAAACTGAGCAAGTCCTCACACATGTGAGGCAAGTAGTCTACAGCTAAGCTCCAAACCCAACCCGTGTCATATCAGCCAAAGAGGGCCAATAACCAGGTATCCATACCCAAAGATTCATTCTAGCCCAATCATTGCATAGTGTTTTCTCCGGTGGTAACCATACTTTCTTTCTCCAATTATAAACCCATTAGGCTTTTGCATCATCCTAACCAAAATGGAAGAGCCCATTTCCATGGCAGCACCCCCTTCCTGAAACCTCAGGATTCCACTTAGCTTCTGACATGGATGCGATTTTCAGTGCTGTCGTGAGCCATCTCTTCTGGGCCCTGACTCAAGGTGGATGAGAAACTCATATCTAATCAATCCACCTCAACAGACCTCCTTAAACAGTCTTTACACTTTGTCATGCATGGTCGATATTGTCAACTTGCCAGGCTCTAGAATCACCAGAGACAAGTCTCTGAGCATGTTTGTGAAGAATTTTTCTAGATTAGACTGAGGTAGGGAAGACCCACCCTAAAAATGTGGACAGCACAATTCTGAGGGCTGGAGTTCCCAACCAGATGAAAAAGAGGACGTGAGCTGAGCTCCGGCATCCATCACTCTCTGCTTCCTCATGTGGGTGCTGTGTGACCAGTTGCCGTGCTTCCCCACCGTGATAGACTATACCTACCTATGCCACGATAGACTATACCTATCTATGCCACGATAGACTATACCTACCTATGCCACGATAGATTATACCTACCTATACCATGATAGACTATACCTATCTATGCCACGATAGACTATACCTACCTATGCCACGATAGACTATACCCTGAACTATGAGCCAAGGTGAACCCTTCCTTCCTCTAGCTGTTTGTATCAGGTGTTTGACCGTAGCAATGACAGATTCATTCCCATACAACAGGATAATGATCTCTAACACCACAAACTTAATCTGATAGACAAGTTTTCTATATACTTTGCCCTGTCACTTTCTGATATCCGAAAGAGGAATGTTAAAGCGTCTGATTAAAAGTAAGGACTTGTGAGCCAGGTGGTGGTGGCTCACACCTTTAATCCCACCACTTGGAGGCAGAGGTGGGTGGATCTCTGTGAGTTTGAGTACAGCCTGGTCTATAGAGCGAGTCCCAGGACAGATAAAGCTTCACAGAGAAACCCTGTCTTGGGAGGTGGGGAGTAAGGACTAGTCTAATTCTTTGTATTGTGACGTTGTGTCTTTTTTGAGATAAGGTTTCATAGGCAGTCAAGGCTTGCCTAGAACTTGTGATCTCTTGCCTCAGCCTTCCAAGTTATTTGATTATACATGATTATACACATATCCTAAAATGCCCAATTTATTACATCATCTTGCCATCTGCTACTCAATGACCCCTTTTCTTCTTTTTTTTTAAATGATTTTTTTTTTTTTAGACAGGGTTTTCTCTGTGTTTTCTAACTGTCCTGGAATTCACTCTATAGACCAGCCTGACTTCGAACTCACAGAGATCTGCCTGCCTCTGCCCCACCCTCAGTGCTGGGATTTAAGGCATGTGCCACTACCACCCAGGACAGTGGCCTTCCAAGTTTTAATCACACAGAGTAAAATTCAGAACTAAGCAAATTGCTAATTTGTTTATAAGTGGCCACTTTATATTATTCTGAGAAGTGTACTCAGTGCCTGGGTGAAAAGCCCCAATTTTGTGCTCTGCTCACCACCAGGCCTGTAGTAAATGTTCACTTAGCTCCCGTCTCCAGTGACCATAGGGCTCAGTGTGCAACGGTTAACTGTGTAGTACTTCTGAAGATGCTTATGATTCTTCATTATTATTATTTTTTAAAATATTTATTTATTTATTATGTATACAATATTCTGTCTGTGTGTGTGCCTGAAGGCCAGAAGAGGGCACCAGACCTCATTACAGATGGCTGTGAGCCACCATGTGGTTGCTGGGAATTGAACTCAGGACCTTTGGAAGAGCAGGCAATGCTCTTAATCGCTCAGCCATCTCTCCAGGCCTCTTCGTTATTATTATTAATGTCATTACGACCATTGCCTTGGAAACTACCACCCAAAGTGTGCAATTCTGTGAGGACAGCATGGTTATCCCCCCTCAAATTTGCACCAAAGGGAAAAAAACATCATAACTGTTCTGTAAGTGCATCTATCTATTGTGTCCTTGTCAAAAAAAAATGACACTTTAAAAAAGTTACATATGATCTGAGTGTTGCCATAAAGATGCAGAGGATATTTTAAATACATTTAACTCAACTTTTAATATCACTTTTTCTAATTTGCAGTTTCTGCAACCTAACAGCTATTTTTGCGATCGAGACCTTTGGAGTGATTCCCCGGTAATGAGCAGCACTTGATAGTGCTGTGGTTCTTATGTGTTCGCTTGTTTGAGTCTTGTTTCCTGACTTTACTTTTTAAGACAAAAATCTCATAACCCTGGCTGGCCTGGAACCCACGATCCTCCCATCTCAGCACAATGCCTAGCAGAGAGAAGATGGGTTATGTTCATCATGGCCCAAGCAAGAACCATTTGCTTGGCCACAGAGGAGAAAGATCATTCTAAGATAACTGCGGGCCCAGAGAAACTGTAACACGACAACCAAGTGTTCTAGTCAGACATGAAGGCCCCAAATAGAAAAGAACACTTAAGTGTCCAGACTAAGAATAAGCCCCCTGTCATGGGAGGTAATACCACAGAATCCCAGGTGAAGAGACCTGAAGGGCCCCAGCAGAGAGTAGCTTCCAATACATACATGCACGCATGCACGCTTGCACGCCAGTACACACACGCATGCATGCACGCATGTACACTTGCATGCCAATACACACACACATGCACACTAATACACACATGCATGCATGCTTCCATGCCAATACACGCATGAATGCACGCATGCACACATGCACGCTTGCGTGCCAATACACACATACACACATGCACGCTTGCACGCACGCATGCATGCATGCACACACTCACCCGTGCTCTCACAAATATACCCATATATATACCCACACACTCACACATATGCCCTCACACACACTCACAAATGCACAGTCACCACCAGCCATGTAACCAGGCCCTGAGCCTGCAGGGGTAGCACCCCTTACTCTGCAGCCTGAGGTGAGAGGATCACTTGAGCCCAGGAGCTCCAGGCTAGTGTGGGAACGTACTGGAGCCAGTTCTCCTTGCCTGCCCTCTTCCCTCTGAGTCTAATGCCAGTGAGTAGCGACACCAGCTCATGGTGACTGTCCTCCACACTTGGAGGTTCTCTTTATTCCTTCACATTCCTGATATGCCACATCTTAACAAATTGCCACGACAAATCCAGTCTAAGCTTTAAATCTATCTTGGACCTAACCACATCTCTCTATTTTTTCTTCCACACCATCGCTTACCAATCCCTTAGGACTGGCTCACATGGCCTTCTCTGTTACTCTTCACATTCAGTCAGGATCGGCCTTACACAATGTCTATCCCCTTTTACACACATGAAACACTCTCTTGCCTTTTGAATAAATGCCATACTCTCTCTACTTACTGTAAGCTTCTCCTTACCTGACACATGCCCACCTATTTTTTTCCCTTTTTTTCCTCAGTGTGAGAAAGCAAGCTCAGACCTTATTCCTGGTAGACATTGAACCACATCCCCCATCTCTGTACACCCATCACTCCTCATTTCTAACCACATTGTCTGACTTCGGAGGTATTAGTTACACAGAATTAGGTTCCATTCCAGAATGTCCTGGAAGGACCTCAAGGTTTCTTCATGTTTTGGTGGCATCTCCTCCGTGCAAAAAACTCCCTTTGCCACAAACACAGTTTTGCCATGATCACTTTTCCTCCACCCCAGGTAGCACTAGCTGACTCCTACCCACACTTAGGTCCCTCCTCCTCTGCACCACTTCACAGGCTCCTCCATGTGCCCTTCTCTCCTGAGGATCACTTCCCTCTTCCTCATCAGCCTCAAACATTTAACCACCCTGAGGACAGATGCTAGGTCTTACTACTCCGTTCTGTGTGGCCAGCAGGGGAGTTAGCTGTTCTAGGACAGTTTGATTGAATAAATTAATGGCAGAGTGTGAATAATGGCTTCTGATGGCTTCTTTGTTGTTGTTCTTTTTCTAGCCCAAGTTTCTACCTGGTAGCTGCCTTGATTTTTGTCTTGATGCTCACGTTCATCAGTGTTCTAGTTCTAAGCTATTTCTGGTATGGGAAGATTTATAGGCAATTTATTTTTGAGCCACTTCACAAGCCTCCTTCAAAACGGAAGAAGAATTAGGGAAACCGAGAGTTAATTCTGGAGATGTGTGTGTGTGTAGACAGATATATAGGTAATGTACATATATGTAATTATATTATGAATGTGTTTGACTAAGAAACATTAAATATAAGCTCATACTATTATTAAATTCAAGATATGAAAAATGTTCTTAAATTACTCCCTCAAATAACATACATTATTATGTTTGTTATCATTATTATTCATTTTAAAGATATATACACTGTTACATTGCATTTAAAAAATAAAAATCAAAATCAGGTGGTGGTGGCAGTGGTGCGCATCTTTAATCTTATCAGAGGGAAGGCAGAGGCAGGTGAATTTCTGTGGGCTCCAATATAGCAAGAGAAACCCTGTCTCAAAAAACCAAAAAAGAAAAAAAAGGAAGGAAGGAAGGAAAGAAGGAAGGAAGGAAGGAAGGAAGGAAGGAAGAAGGAAGAAAGGAAGGGTAGCTAGCTGTTCCAAAGGACCTGGGTTTGACTCCCAGCATCCACATGGTGACTCAAAGTAAGTCCAGTTTTAAGAGATCTTTCACCCTCTTCTGGCCTCTAACAGCACTGCACACATGCAGTACACAGACACATGTGCATGCAAAACACCTGCACACATAAAATAAAAACAAAGGAAAAAATAAAGGATTTTTTAAAAAAAGTTTTAATTCCCATTTCTCAGGAAAGGAGCAGAGCAAGTTGATTGGGGAATTTAAAGTCCACCTGGGCTACATAGTGAAACCCTACTGCAATTTTGACTGATAAGTTACAAGCTGTTATGGATTATTATTTTAAGATGTGCTACATGTGCTTATACTGTGAAACATTTGTTTCAATGGTGCAAAGATGTGTTTCATTCTGTGAAGCTGTGATTCTTTGCCCATCTAAAATACCTAATAAAGAGCTGCAAGGCAGGAGAAAGGGTAGGTGGGGATGGCAAGCAGAGAGGATAAATAGGAGAAAATAGAGAATGGAAGAGAGGTCAAGGAGTAAGAAAAGAAGGGGCCAGCTACCCAGCCATCCATGGAGTAAGAGTTCTAAAGTAAGATTACAGAATTAAGAAAGGAAAAAGTCCAGAAGCAAAAGATAGATGGTATCATTTAAGTTAAGAAAATCTGGCTAGAAACAAGTCAAACTAAGGCCAGGCATTTATAAGAAAGAGTAAATCACTGAGTGTGATTTATTTGGGAGTTTGGTGGTAGCCTCCTTTCCAAAAGCCAAAAGAGTAAAAGGAGTAAAACAACCAGCAACACAAGCCTTTAAAAAACTTACTAAAACAGATAATAGAGATATTCAGACAAACATAGAGGAATTTAAAAGAAAACCAACCTCACCACTACATTATAAAATTAGAGAGGACCAACCCAAGGTTATCAAAACACCAACCAACCCTAATTTATCCAGTCACCGTACAGGAACAACTACCAAATTACAAGCATTCCCCAAGGCTATGAAAGAGCTGGCTGAATTCCTATGGAAATGTTACATTTGAGGAGATTTAAGGAAACAATAGTCTCATAAGGTATACATTCACCTTTTGTGAGGCAGATGTTAAATTTGTGGTCAACTTACAACAGATGTATCCCATAAGACTGGAAAGACTTGGTTACAGCAGTATTGGAACCTGGCCCTCAATTGCAGTAGAAGACCTGGTAGAAAGATGAGGCTGGGATCATTTAACAATGAAGTAGGGCTAGAGGTATTAAATTTTCCCAAGACCAACTTCTCAGAGAGGGTGATTATACAGATTACAAAGACAATCTCTATATAATTACCACACCTTGGCTCTATTCCATGCAGCAGCTTTGAATGCTTGGGACAGAGTTGGAGAAGTAGGAAAGTGAACTGAGATATTTACTAAAGTTATACAGGGCTCAAAAGAAACCTTCATTGATTTTTTTTTTTTTACAAACATTGAGTACAGCTATAAATAGAATGATACCAAACCCAAAGCTAAACAAGTATTAATTGAATCCTCGGCTTTTGAAAATGTTAATTCACAATGTGAAAGGGTAATTAGGCTTTTAAAGAAAAGATCAGCACCCATCAAGGAATGAATCTGAGATACAGTCAATATTAAATCTTACAACCATAATAATAATTGGGTAGGAGAGGTGAAGGCTTGAAGAAAAATTAAAAGGTCAGATGTTTTCATTGTGGTAAATAAAATCATCAAAAAAGAGATTATAGGCAGGGTGTTCCTAGAAACATGTTTCTTGTAGAAATAATCCAAATAGAAGGCCCCTGCCTTCTAGAGTGTGCAAAGGTTGACATTGGACCAAGGAAGGCATATCAACAAGGGACAGACAAGGTAACCCTTTGCCATAGGAAAATACCTTGGAGGACCTCTTGCAGTTCCCCATGTCAAATTTGATTTAATCATTCCCAGTCATGATGGGTGAGAGTCCTCCCCAGAATAATTAAAGGACCTAAGCCTATTGTAAAAAACCATACTGTTCTGGATGATAGAACAGCTTTAGAAGGTAAAACCACATAATCTATGTGGAAAGCAGTTATAGAAAGATCCAATTGAACTCTAAAAGATATACCTAATAAACGGAAAGGGTAATAAAGACTCCCACAGGTAGATTGCACAATGCTTTATTAGCTTTAAATTTTCTAAATGCTAATGAGAAAAAGGTGACAGCTGTAGAGAGTCATTGGATCATGGAAAAAACTGCTGAATTAAATCAGCCTGTATACTTTAAAAATATGTTGACCTCAGAATGGAAACCAGAATATGTGTTATGTTGGGAAAGAGGTTTTGCTTTTGTTTCCACGGGAGAAGAAAAGCTATGAATAACATCAAAATTGATAAAGATTAGTTAGATTCAAACAAGAAAGACCTCTTGACTGAAAGAGGTGATAGTTTATCAAACAGCGTGACCATTCAATCTAAACTAATTTATAAGACTAACAAATGCTTTTCATTTGGTCAGATATAAGTTGACAAAAAAGGACTCTCCCAAAAGTTAGAGTTGGGGCAGGGTTTTGTTTTTGTCTTTCCAGGAGAATGAAGGCATCCAGCTAAGAAATCTGAAGAACACTGGACAAATGAGACATTTAAAGAAAAGGGATGAATCATCCAGAGAAAATGTTCCACGAAAAGGAGTAAGTTGGCCTATTGGTATATCATATTTCCAACAGGATAAAATTTCACAAATATTTCCAAATGTTTGTTTCTGTTATTCTCTACAGACATATAATGCAAATGGTCTTTTTGTACTCCTAGTTCAATTAAAAATTAAAGTTGGAAGCCGGGCAGGGGTGGCACACGCCTTTAATCCCAGCACTTGGGAGGCAGAGGCAGGCGGATCTCTGGGAGTTCGAGGCCAGCCTGGTCTACAAGAGTTAGTTCCAGGACAGGCTCCAACGCTACAGAGAAACCCTGTCTCGAAAAACCAAAGGAAAAAAAATTAAAAATCTCTGTCTCATGTCAGAAGAACCACTTGATATGGGACAGAAGAAAAAAAACAAAATTAAGGGACTATTCTATTGCCACTAATTTCATAATTCTTTGGTTTTATTTTGACTCTTTAAAGCTTTTCTTAAGGCGGGCAGTGGTGGTGCACGCCTTTAATCCCAGCACTCGGGAGGCAGAGGCAGGCGGATCTCTGGGAGTTCGAGGCCAGCCTGGTCTACAAGAGCTAGTTCCAGGACAGGAACCAAAAAAGCTATGGAGAAACCCTGTCTCAAAAAAAAAAAAGCTTTTCTTAATGTATAACTATTATCTCAAAATTTATAAAATTAATATATATTTAATTTTTTGTCATGATATTAATGGTCATATAGAGTACTAACTAATTGTAGAAAAAGACTTCATCTAGTTTCCTGTACATGTTTTTGGGTTTAAGTCTCTATCAGGTAACTAGACATTAAGTAATTATACTCTGAATGTACATAACAAATTATAGTCTTTTAACTTTTTGAGATCTGCTGCATGTGACATTTAAAATGAATAAGTTTTCTGCAGTGAACCATGAACACGCCTAACAGCGACCTCTGAAGTCTCCAAAAGGAGGATGGTGCCCCACAATGACAAGTCCACCAGAACTATGGTAATTCCACCAAGATGACAAACACCACCCAGAGATCAACTTTGGGCTACAAACTGCTCAGGTCAATTTTGAGATGGTTTATCAGATAGTCCAGCCTCACAGACTAGTCTAGCCAGGACTTAAGGCAAGCCCTGTACCTTTCCATTACACAGAGACTGGACAACAAATGATACAGCTACTTCTCCCAGGACTTGACAATTAACCCAATTTTTTCAGGACCCCCTAAAGATGCCTTCACCCCCAAAAAACAGGAAATAATTCTAAGAACATGACATCCACTTCCCCAAGAGGAGGTGTGGGTGGTTCTTGACCATTCAGTGGGTTATGAATATTTGTTATCACTTGGGGTGGGGGGTTGGCTACAAGTTGTTAGTGTATGGTCAGGAAAGAAAGGAGATTAGGTTCAAGGACCTTGTTCTGAAAAGGAAAAGGAGAGCTATAGCAATGATAGGATAAAAAGGCAGATTGTTGAATCTACTTTTAAACCAAAAAAAGCAATGACTGGTCTTCAATATTTAATATTGGTATGGATTTTTGTATATTGATACAAATTTAAGGTTATTTTTGTTATACTGTATATATGTTTCTACTCTTATTTAACATTACATTAACATTTAAGATATGTTTGTATATTGATACAAATTTAAGGTAATCTTGGTTAGAACATACTGTACACATGTTTCTAATCTTCAAGATATTGTACTTATTCAGCAGTAAGGCAGGGTAGAAAAAGGATCTCAGCCCTTTTGCATGGAGGAGCTAAAAAGGTAGGAAGCAGCTGGCAACTGCTCCCTGTTCTCTGATCTTCCAGGTTCTGACCCCAATATTTGACTCCCATTTTTATTGATAAAGATTAATTTGATTAATGCTTCAAGCTACCATATCAGGAGCAGCCTTACAAAGAGGTCAGGAAGCAACAAATTAAAGCCGCCACCGACTAAGCAACATTCACCAATCAAGCAATCAAATATAGGGCTCTACTGACAGAAGACAGCAACTCAAGAGACTTTGATTTAAACTGTCATTGTACTACAGGAAACAAGAATAATGTTAATTTTAAGCTGCTGTGTGTGTAGGGTGACTTGATATACAAGAAAACACAGCCAACACTAGATTTAAATTCTACCAGTTTTTGCAACCTTCATGGCTTTGGGACTGTCCTGACTAAGGCCACAACAAACACAAATACAGAAGAGCTGATACCAGGTGGGCAGTGAGCTCAGAGGGAGACAGCACAGCCACTGCTTGAATACTCAGTACACTTGTATGCAGCACAAACAAGGACGTGGGTGAGCGAACACTGCACAGTGTTCTCTGTATGGGGTAGGCTCAACCTGCAGCCATGTGGGAGAGAAAACTGTAATCCATACGCCCACAGGCCAGGGGAAGCCCTTGCCATTCACATGACGCTAGTATCTTTGACATGCCCATGTCAACAACACACATTCACTCAGGACTTCATCCACTCCCCACAGTTTGAGCTGTTTCCTCCAGTTTATAAGAAATTATTTCTTCCAGGATGCAAGAAATGGTTGTGACTGAATGTTTTGGCCACTACTGTTTCTGTTTCAAATGTCTTTCCATGCTTTGCTTTTTGTTGCAAGGAGCCAGGACTCTGCAAACTACATTTCTGCCACCTTGTGCCTCTCTGGAAGCTTCCTTCAGGAAGGTTCTAGAAGGAGACTAGAAGGCAAGAGAAAGGATGTCCTGTATCCTGCCTGTGTCATTTAGTTTTCTGTTGCTGCAATAAAACATCATGATCAAGGCAACTTATTATAAAAAGGGTTTGTTTTGGCTTATAGTCTCAGAAGGCTAAGAGTCTTAGCAGAGAGACAAAGCAACCAGCTACAGATGCGGCAGCAGAAACAGGCAGGAAACAGGATGTGAGAACAGGAAGTAGGGTGAGGCTCTGTCTTGGTTACCATTCTATTGCTTGTGAAGAGACACCATGGCCATGTAAAAGAAAGCATTTATTTGGGGCTTGCTTACAGTCTCAGAGGTTTAGCCCATTATTATCCAGGCAGGAAGCAGACAGGCCTGGTGCTAAAACAGTAGCTGAGAGCTTTACATCTGATCCATAGGCAGCAGGGAGAAGAAAAATACACACTGGGCCCAGCATGGGCTTTAGAGACCCTTCCAACAAGGCCACACCTCCTAATACTTACAAACAGTTCAATTGGGGGCCAAGCATGAAATACATGAGCCTATGAGGCATTCTCACTCAAACGGCCACACTCCGTCCCCTGGCCCCCAGAGGCTCATAGCCATTATAGTAATACACGATGCATGTCGTCCAACTTCAAAATTCCCCAGTCTTCTACAGTCTCAGCACTGTTTAAACATCCAAAGCCTTTCTGAGACTCAAGGCCCTCTCTGAGCTGTAACCACCTGTAAAATGAAACAGCACATGACATGCTTCCAACATACAATGGCACTGAATATGCATTTCCATTCTGGAAGGGAGGAAAGGGGTCACAGTGAGGAAACACTGAACCAACGCCAGAGCCACTGAAACCCAGCAGGGCAAACTCCCAATTCTGCATCTTCATGGCCAATGTCAAAGCATTCTTCAGATGTCCAACTCATTTCTGCTTTGTTGACTGAAACACACTTCTCTCTAAGGCTGATTCCACGCCCTGTTGGCAGCCCTCCTTGGCCCGTAGCTCTGGCATTTCCAATATTTTGGTGCTCTAACACAATCCAGGTTTCACCTTCATAGTTTCACGCCATGGCCTTTCTGGGCCTCTGTAGTGATATTTTGTTTATAATCTAACAAATAAAGCTTTCCTGAAGATTAGAGTGCAAAGCTAGTCACACTAGTCAGCCAGACAGGCCAGGCAGTGGTGGCTCACACCTTTAATCCCAGGACTCGGGGAGACAGAGGCAGACAGATCTCCGTTAGTTCAAGGCCACCCTGGACTACACGAAATTGATCCAGTCTATAAGAGAAACAAAACTCACACAAAGGTGATCCTAGCACTTGGGATCATATGCCTTTAATCCCAGCACTAGGGAGATAGAGACAGGAGTGATATGGCAGGGCAAAGAGAGAAATGTAAGATGGGAGGAGACAGGAGCTCCGTGAAGTCAAAGGCAGCAGTCAGGAAATGCAGTCTGAGGATTCGTAGAGATAGGGTCGCCCCTTCAGTTTGAGCCTTGGTAGAGGTAAGAACTCTCTAGCGGCTGGCCGTTCTGCTTCTCTGATCTTCAACATTAGCCCCTATATCTGATTCTGGGTTTTTATTATTAATACCAATTAGAATTCATGCTATACTTCTTGACTCTGAATTCAGAACCACATTGTGGAAGTTGCCAAGTTCTGTTGCCTGCTTGAGCTGGTCCCTTCTTTGAGTTACATTTACATTGGCTTTCTGTCGCTTAGGCCTAGGAACCTTTTCCACTCACAGGTTGCAGGATTAGCTGGGTGGGGTCTTGGCTGGGCTCACCACTCCCTTTTTCTCATTTAGCAGGAGATGTCCCTTAAGCCTTTTACCTCCTAGAGCACAGGGCTTGGCTCTAATGTTATACTTCCTGGTGCTCCTTTCCTCCTGGTGCTCTATTTCTCTTTGGCCAGTTTTTCATTGTAGATCTGCACAGGAATGAACACAGTCAATACTAAGCTGTCTTGAAACCACCTCTATCAAGGACATTAATCCAAAACTCTTCAATTGAGCCTCAGGCAGATTTGGGCCAAGGGCAAAAAGCAGTCACACTTGCTAAAATATCACAAGAATGGTCTCTGGGACAGTTCCTGATATCCTCCCTCTGAAACCTCTTGAGCTAGGCCCACATTGTTCTCAGCACCTCTGCCTTGTCTTCCATGTTCATACCAGGGTGACCAGTAAGCCCTGCTTAAGGTTTTCAACCACCTTTCTAGTTCACAATCCCAAAGTCTTCTGCATTCCTCCAAGCAGCCGCAGAGCCAGGCCTGTCACAGCCATACACCATAGCCCTTGGTATCAACTGCTGTCTTAGTTACTATTCTACGGCTGCAGAAAGACACCACGACCAAGGCAACTCTTAAAGAACAGAACGCTGACTTAGGGGTTGCTTACAGTTTCCGAGAGTTAGTCAATGATCGTCGTAGCGAGAAGCAGAGGAACATGGTGCTGGAACAAGAGCTGAGAGCTTCACATCCTGATGCGCGGGCAGTAAGCAGAGAAACGTTCGGGCTGCTACTCTTCCAACAAGGCCACATCACCTAATCCTCCCAAATAGTTCAACTAGGGATAAAGCATCCAATCTATGAGCCTATAGGGGCCAGTCTCATTCAAACCACCACAGGCTGTCACCCTCTAAATCTCCAGGAACACTGTACCACCCAACTGGGGACCAAGTGTTCAAATGCTGAAGACCATGGGGTACATTTCTCATTCAAGCCACTGCATGCCCTGTCCTGGTCAGGTTTACTGTCAATTTGACATACCTTAGAGTCAGTCATCTGGGAAGAGGGAATTGTAATTGAAGAATTTGAGGAATTGCCTTGATTGATGGTTGATGTGGAGAGGACTCTGTAGTTTCTGAACTAAGAAAGGGGCCTTGGGAGCCCGCTCTCATCCACGCTGGAGTAGTAACTATATTTGTTCTTGTTTGGATCTGTGAAAGCAGCCTCCCAGCTGAGAAGTGAAATTTTTGCATGAAAGGAACCTAGAAATAAATTGAGCTCCGCACGCGGGCACCTCTCGCCTGGGGAGCACGCACCTCCCAGCCCCACACGCGGGCACCTCTCGCCTGGGGAGCACGCACCTCCCAGCCCCGCGCTCTGCAGCTCTCACTATTTAAAGCTGGATCTGGTGTTTAAATGGTGAGGGGGTGACGTAGGCCTGAAAAGCACCTTCCCCTCCCGGCAGTCCGTATTAGAACTGAAAGTTCAAGGCCTGCCTTATCTATGTAGCAAGACAGTATGGCAAAAACCAAAAGAAGAATGAAAAGTATAAAAGAAGGAGAGGGGAAAGGAAGGGCAGGTACTATACACATCTCAGTTTCCAGCCTGCTTCCTCTGTCTCCCTGAGCGTCTATGCCACTATACATTTGTCTCTTCCTTCCATACTGTCATTATGAATAAAGCATTCCTCCTCTCAAAGGTCAACCCCTCCACTTAGGTCCTTGATCCCTACCCTCTCCCTACATGATTAATCTCCCTTGACATAGGATTATGCCCCAGGATGTCCTAGCTTTAAAAGGCCCTGCATGAAACATGACTGCCTCTCTAGCCATGGCCTTAAGTTTAGAGTTGTCCCCGCTTCCTTGTCTTCATGTTTCCCCTTCAACATTTCTGACAGGTCTTTAAGCCCCCTCTGTGGCTGCCTCTGTGACTCCTGAGTTAGAGTGTTCTGATTTCCCTGTTTTATATTGGCCAACTACTCCCGGGTATAGGGCCTGCCCTGGAGTGTGGTTGACATACCTAATGACTCTTCATTGGAGAAAACTGATTTTCCCTTCCCCAGCAGGTACCAGTTACAAATATCTTCTTGGCTAGGGTGGGATTTTGTGTCTACCCCCTCTTCTCCATGCTGGTATGATACCTAAGTTTTTCGGCAAGTCTTGTAGTGTGCTATCATGGTGTCTGAGTTCATATATGTCTAGATGATACTGTTTCTTTGGAGTCATGCACCAGCTCTGGCTTTGACAACCCTTCTGCCTCCTCTTTTGTGTAGTTCCTTGAGCTTTGAGGGGAATGGTTTAATACAGATATTTCATTTAGGGATGGGTGCTCTTACTCTCTGCACACTGCTCAGTTATGGATCTCTGGGTTAATTCCTGTCTTAGTTAGGGTTTCTTTTGTTTGTTTGTTTGGTTGGTTGGTTGGTTGGTTGGTTATTTTGGTTTGTTTTGTTTTTGTTTTTGTTTTTATTTATTTATTTACTTATTTATTTTGAGACAGGGTTTCTCTGTGTAGCTTTGGAGCCTGTCCTGGAACACTCTCTGTAGACTAGGCTGGCCTCAAACTCACAGAGATCCTCCTGCCTCAGCCTCCCAAGTGCTGGGATTAAAGGTGTGCGTCACTACTACCCAGTTTAGTTAGGATTTCTATTGCTGCAATGAAACACCATGACCAAAAAGCATGTTGGGAGGCTTATATTTTCATATCATAATTTATCATTGGAGGAAGTCAGAACAGGAACTCAGACATGGCAGGAACCTGGAAGCAGGAGCTGATGCAAAGGTCATGGAGGAGTGCTGCTCACTGGTTTGCTTTCCCCTGAATTGCTCAATACGCCTTTCTATAGAACCCAGGACCAGCAGCCCAGGAATGGCACCACCCACCATGGGCTGGATCACCACCCATTGATCACTAATTGGGAAAACACCTTACAGCTGGGTCTCATGAAGGCATTTCCTCAACTGAGGTTCCTTGCTCTCTGGTGATTCTAGCTTGTGTTAACTTGACACACAAAACCAGCCAGTACAATTCCCATCGGCTGCAAGAAGCTTCTCAATGGGGCTGAGTGAACCACTGATCTATGGATATAGCAGTACGCTATTAGGAGTCATTCTATTGTTATGCTCCTTTGAAAAATAATAGTAGTAAGTTTTTCCTAGGGTTCATGACCTATCAAGCTACAGGTTCTTAGTCGCTTTAGCAGTTTTGGGGTTGAGTTCCCATTCACAGAGTAGGCCTTAAACACACACACACACACACACACACACACACACACACACAGGGGTTGGATACTCCTATAACAATTGTGCCACTATTACATTATATATTTTGCAGGTACATTGCTGTTGTAGCAACTGGGCTTGTAGCAGGTGATATTGATTACCTTTCCCTCTGGTGCCATGACAAATCCCTTATAGTGCTATGAACACTAGTCAGTAGGAGTGAAACTTGTAGGTGGGCGACAGACCGATTTCTCCGCGTTTGGTGGCATAAATGGCACCTTTAGCCATAGGGCCTCACTGTCAGGTTGTACAGAGCATCCAATAGCTTTGACTATTCTGTGATATTGGAGGAAGGGGCTTATAGGACCCTTGTCGGCCAACAGCTCAACAAGACGAAACCCATTTTAGGCATTGGGAGGCTTTACTTGGTGGCTTAAGATATCTAGTTGGGGCATTCTCTCTCCCATTATATGATGACTCCATTTAAATTCCTTTCCTGTGTGTATATATTTTAGGAAACTTCTACAATAGTAAATTCCCATAAGATTTTTTAAAAGGCCATTAATGTTAGTTATCCCTCTCCAGATTCCTTCCTTTACCCTGTTCTCCCATCCCCCTCCCCATTTAATATTTTCTACCTGTACCCTTTTCTGGGCTTCCTAGTCAACTTTTAATTTGACATAGCCTAGAGTCATATGAGAAAGGAGTCCCAATTAAAGGATTACCTTGACCAGACTGACTTGTGGGTATTGTCTTGATTGCCTTAATTGATATAAGAGGGCCCAACCCACTACATAAGGTACCATTACTTGGGCAGGTGGTCTTGCCATGGGCAGGTGGTCTTGAGTTGTATAAAAAAAGCTAGCTGAGCGTAAGCCTGCGAATGAGCCAGCAAGCAGTGTTCCTCCAAGATTTCTGCTTTAAGTTCCTGCCCTACTCTGACTTCCCTCAGTGATGGAATGTGACCCACAAACCCTTTCTTCTCCTAAGCTGCTTTTGGCCAGAGACAGCGACAGAGATGCTAAGTAGAATATAGGCTATCCAACCAGTCTCTAGGCTTTAAAGTCTACTTCAATGTCTATTTTAGTCAGTGTAATGGTTATGACTCCATTTCATTTATGTAAATGCCTACTCAATTTCCCAAGCACGTGTAAAAGGCACTTAAAATATCACATGATCTAACAACAACTCGATTACCCTCTTCCCAACCTGTTTCCCCTCCAAAGTTTCATATATTATCAGAAAGTATATTATCTATCCAAATGTCTGTCAAAAATCTGGAACCTATTCTTCCTTGAAACCACCTCCAACCCCTGCAACAAATTCAATGTCCAAACTTGTTCATATAACGCTAGACTCCCAAGATCAGAAAGAAGCCAAGCATGAAATCCAAAGTGCTTTTCAACTCTCTTGCATTATATTTGTCAAGGTCTCATTGACCAAAGCAAGTCAAGGCTTGCTGGAGTCAGTAGAGAGACACATCAAAGCTTATGTGTAATTTGAGACGCTATTTTTACAGTCTACCACGTTAACCTTCATGTTTCCATTTCCTCTTCCACACAGAAACTCGAGGGATCTTTTTTTCTTTTTTTTTTTCACACACTCATCTCACCCTTTGACCAAACCCTACTACCAAGTCTTCACTTAAAAATCCATCTCAGGGGTGGGAGAGACGATCACCCACTAAGAGTCCTTGCTGCTCTTCCACAGGACTTGAGTCTGTTCCTGGAACCCGGATCAAGTAACTTACAACTGCCTATAACTTCAGTTCCAAAGAACATCAAAGGCCTGTATGCTTCCTTAGGCACCTACCTTCTTCTCTCTCTCTCTTTTCCTCTCTCCCTCCCTCCCCCATATCACACATACACACACACACACAAACACAAAGACACACACACACAAACCTGAAATAGATATTCAATCTCAATCATAAACTGAAATCTCAGGACCTGGCATTCCTCAGTCTATCCGATTGCATGGCTTATAGCAAAAACACACACAAATAATCGCTTGCTGAATGGGTGCACAAACGCTTTCTGTGTCCTAGGACTGAGCTGATCTTATGAGTTGCTACACTCTTCTCACGTGAGCAGGATACTCACAGAAAACGTGAATTCCATATTGAGGGTAAACTGGGTGTTTCTTACACCCTACCTTACAACAGTAACCTTCCTTCATTTCCTCACTCCTACACTTGCAAAAAAAATCAAAAATTAGAAGGGCTTTGGAAAACTTAGTCATCACTTCTTCACATTCCGTCGGATTCACGTCTCACTCTACCAGCACCAGACGTAGCGCTGAAAAAATACAAGGTATTCGACTTTTTCGCTCGCCAAGGACGAACAGTCAAGGTTCCGCGGACAGAACTATAGAACGGCACGCTGGGAGCTGTAGTCTCCCTGGGAGACGCAAGACAGGGGGGGTCCTGGAGCATCCTGGGAGATGTAGTCAAACCTATACGCCCAATAGGGAACGAGATATTACGCGCTGCATTCTGGGAAGTGTAGTCTTCCTGCGACCTCGCGCCTACGAGGTAAAGAGGCGCCCAGCCTGCCGCCATTTTAGGTCTCGAGGAGCGGCAGCGAGAGAGCCAGCGCGCAGGCGGGCTCAACCCCGGTGCCGGGCGGGCCCCGCCTCCAGAGCGCCTGGAGCCCGCCCCTCGCCCAGGCTCCGCCTTCCCCCACGTGTCTGCGGCCGAGGGGAGGCGCCTGAGCCGGAGCGGGCTCTCCACCGGTCCGGCCCGGTCCTCACACAGGTCTCCGTCAGCGGCTCCCGGGAGCGTCCCCGGCTGCCGGATGCTTCCGCCCCGGCTGCGGCGGGCCGGGCTGGACGCTTAGTGCCCGGCTCGTGCCCTGCCAGAAGCGCCCGCGGGGGTGGCAGCGGCCTCCGCCCCGCGGAGACCGAGCGGCTGGAGGACGAGGCGGCGGCCGCGGGGAGGAGGATGGGGGCTAACCAGTTAGTGGTGCTCAACGTGTACGACATGGTGAGTGCGGCCCGTGCGAGCCGGCCGACCGGCCCGTTGGGACGGGCTGGGACCCCGGCCCCTTCCTGCCTGGCGTCCCCGCCTCCAGCTTAGTTCTCCGGGGGTGGGGGGAGGGGACCGTCGCGCTGTCTCCTAATCCCCAGTCTGGCCGGCGCGCCTCCGGGAGAAGCCCAGTCGGCCCGAGGGAGGGCTGGGGCACGACCCTCCTCCGAGCTCGGCTCCCCTGACTGTGGGCCCGACCCCTGGGCGGGTGAGCCGTGTCCCCTCCGAGGCTTTCGTCGCCGTGCGACCTCCGCGCCACTGCCTGGCCTCCGAGCTGCCCGCTTGTCTCTGCCCTGCTCCTGCTGACCCTTGGCCGCCTCCAAATGCTCAAGTCTCCCACCAGCTCCCAAGCCCCTCGAGTCTAGAAAGTCACAGCTGCGATGCGGACGCTAGCGTCTCCCCAAAGGTGAACCGGAGCCAGCACACCCTCGCCTCCGAGGCCGCCTCATTAAAATGAATGAAGCTAAAATTTATCTAGAAAATAGCCCGGTTGAATTATTTAGAGACCACAGAGGTGCTCCTGTGCTAAGATTCTAGAGACCACTTTGCGGTGACGCAACAAGTGAATGACATGACCACTAGAGAGGGAAGGGAAGCCCTGTTTATTGTGTCGTCTAACTTTGAAGAACTGCAGACCCCCAGAGCAGGGGCCAAAGACTGGCCCCCCGTGGTTGCACTTGCAATACCCATAGAATGGTCGCCACAGTGAGATGCAAGTTTGGGTTTGTTCCCTTGCCTTTGGTGACTTCATTTTGTTTTGTTTTGTTTTGTTTTGTAGAGGATTACCTTAGCTTGAAAAGCCTGAAATTTTTTGTATGTGCGTTGACAGATGAGAAATTCTCCGTCATTATTTCAGTTGGCTTAAAAATACTGAAAGAAATTCGGCAGTAGGGAGTCTTGGTTCTTATTTACAGCTCTAAGCTCTTTGTATTGTTTATACAAGTTTTTTTGTTTGTTTGTTTTTGGTTTTGGTTTGTTTTTGGTTTTGGTTTTTCGAGACAGGGTTTCTCTGTAGCTTTTGATGCCTGTCCCGGAACTAGCTCTTGTAGACCAGGCTGGCCTCGAACTCCCAGAGACCCGCCTGCCTCTGCGTCCCGAGTGCTGGGATTAAAGGCGTGCGCCACCACCGCCCGGCTTATACAAGTTTTTTAATGAAAAGGGAACTATTGATAGCTAGGGATGCCTCATGCCATATGTAGGAGTCAACATTGACAGCTTGTAACTAGAAGTGAGGCTTCTAGGAGATTTTAGTGTAAGTCTGGAGATGAAAGGAGGTGAGTTAATAGACGAGGAAAAGTGAATCATGATTGAAAAAGTTGAATAACAAGAGATTCTAGAAGAGCATATGACTAATAGCCTACACTACGGGTTAAGAAATTATTCTCAGGATTTAAGCTTTTTGTGTTCCATTCCATGGGAATCCTTTCTTCAGACTTAATATTGCACTTTTATTATTTCAGTGCTTTCTGCCTATCAGACTGAATTTTTTTTAATTGATGAAAACTATTATATACTCTCCTTCTGGATATGTTTGACTCTGGAGAATATATATTGAGGTATCATCTCCATTTTTAATAAACAGTGACCATGGTTATAGAGTTTTGCTTTTTAAATTGAAAATGCATTACATGACATATAGTGTGTGTTCTGTGAATTGGGAAAATTGTTACTAATTTGAAAGTAGTGAGGGCTAGGGAAGATACTCAAACTGTTTTTTAGGGGAAGAGTGTTTTAAGTGATGATAAAATATGAAGCAATTAAAAAAATTTATTGCTCCTATCTCTAGTTGCAGAGAAAGCAGACAGAAAAAAAGAGTAAGTGACATTCCCAGGTGACTAAAAGCAGGGTCTAGAATTTCTAGATGACAGTCTTGATTCAGTATTGTCTCTGCTGAATGATTCCCTTAATTATTTCTTAAATATTGCTTTATTTCATCAAGAGGAAGAGAAGCATTTGAACAAAAATGTTTTAGAAACTTGCCCTTGTATGTTCTTTTGAGGAATTTTGATCTATGACTGCTTATATCACTAATTCGGAAACTTATCGTTACTTAATTTTGACCCTGTAGAATCCACAGATAGGATCTGTTACCTCCCTGCTCTAAGGAATTTGGGATAGCATAAGGAAGACACAAGAAGGGTTATCATTAGAAGCAGATTAGCATTATTTTACTAAGAGCAGAAGAGGGTGCAAAGTAGATGGTTTTGTAGCCGTAGAATTAGGAAATGCTGAAAGAGAAAAGGGGGGTGAACTAGAGGCAGTGGTCGGATCAGTCAGCATGAAAAGGACAAGAACAGGGAAGCACAGGCTGACCTGGGAACTTTTAGCTGGAAGGTAGGATGCTTGAAAGAAAACAGCTAGAGTGAGGAAAGGATTGTGAGGACTCTGAGCCAGGGAAAACACTTGTTTTCCTCAAGGGGAATGATGTGATCACAGACATTAGCACAAAGCCAAGTGGATTAAGGTGTACATTTTTCTCTGTTACAACCATTTTTCTCAAATCAGTTTTACTTTTTGATGTGTTTTGCTTGATGTTCAGGGTAAATTCCTTTTATCTTTGCTTATAATTTCTGTTCTTTGTAGATGCCTTTGATGATAATTGTGTTTGTTTATAAGCCTGGTATATCAACTATTCCAAAATCAACCACTGGATTTTCCTGTTGCAATCATCGATCAGTTGCCATGTATCCTTGTGTCTGTCACCTGCTTCAGCTGTGACTGTATTTTTCCTGTTCACTAGATTGGATGGCTGTATATCATTCCTCCTTTTCTACATCTACCACATATATGTAAATAATTAGCAGGGTTGCGTGCTACCTTTCTTTTTGTGGAGGACTATTATGGTCCTCAAGAGATTATGCTAAATTGTTACTTATTTTCTTTTGGTGTTTATAGTTCTCTGAATACTTTGGGGTAACCTACAACCAATTAAATAGGGCCAGGTGTAATTCTTTGAAACTTGGGAATGGATTATTCATATATGCCTAATTTATCTGTATTTATAGAAAGTCAGGCAAATCAGATTTCTTTCCATTACTGGAATAAGTCTTGTTATATTTGCTTTAACATAGTCTTTATTTTTAATAGCTCCAAAATTTGTGTATTTCAGGCTATCTTAGCTACTAATGAATTTCTTAAAAATTAAAATTTGCAAGTGTTTGTGTTTATCAATTCATCCTAGATACAAGTTTCTTCCTTTTAAAAATAGTACCTGTGTATTTTCAGAGCCTTTTAAAAAATAGAAAAGAAGCCTGGCAATGGTGACACATGCCATTAATCCTAGCACTCAGGAGCGAGAAGCAGGTGGATATCTGAGTTCCAGGCCAGACTGGTGTACAGAGCAAATTCCAGGACAGCCAGGGCTACACAAAGAAACACTGTCTTAGTGTTTCTAAACTAAGAAAAAAAGAACTAAAAATCAAAACAAAATGACAACAACAAAAAATAGGAAAGAAACATCCTAGAAGTCTTCCAGTTAAGGCATTTTTATTTGGCCTGATTCACAAGCTCCTCCAAGAGAGGAGCAAGTATGATGAGGCCTGACTTTTCTTTCATACATTTGTTGATTTAGTTCAGACTTTTTTGGCTTGTTGTTGTTTGTTGTTTGAGACAGGTTTCTCTGTAGCTTTGGAGACTGTCCTAGAACTAGCTCTTGTAGATCAGGCTGGCCTCGAACTCACAGAGAGCTGCCTGCCTCTGCCTCCTGAGTGCTGGGATTAAAGGCGTGCGCCACCACCGCTTGGCTTAATTAAGACTTTTTATATGACATCCATGTACACTCATTTATTATATACTAAGTACACTGTTCACTGTCCCATCTCCATACAGTCTGAGTCCATATGTATAGTAGTAGACTTTGCCCTTCCTTTCTTTCCCTCTTCTATGCTTCCCTCTCCCTCCGTGTACAACCGCACCCCTGCCAAATCCCACCACTGCCACTTTTGATAGCCAGTACTCTACTCCGTATCTCAAATCAAAAACTTGGAAGTAAGCCTAAATCTCTCTTTCTTATAAACCCTTCTTCAGTCAGTCACCTGGCCTGGTCCCGCTCTTAGTTTTGGTTGATCTGTGTGAAAGTAACAGAACTTGACAATCAGCTTAAATTGGCAACATAATGTCTTAAATCCAGAGATTAAAAAGCCCCTGAGATAGTTCAGCAGCACAGTCATGTCATTAAGATTTTGCAACTTCCTACTCTTCTGTGCTCAGCTTGCTGGCATTTGTCTTTGTGTCCTCAGAGTTGCAAAAATCACTGCCATAGTACTAAATTTGGTGTCATCATAGAACAGAACGTGGAAGTAAGATGTAGTGGGATGCAGGGAGGGTTCTACCTGCACCCACACTCTAGCAGAAAGGAAAAGCTTTGGCAGAGCTACCCTCTTTCTCTCCAGGGAGTGTTCAGAATTGGCTCACATAAAACTATACTGAACCTGAATAAGTGGATCCACTGGCTTTCTAGTTTTTATAGGCAAGTTGTAGCTAGCTAGTCGTAATTTAATTAGGGTGTCGGTTACACATTTGACTTTCTGAATTATTTGTCCATGTGTGGAAATCAAACAACCTCAGGTGTTTCTTGGGTGCTGTTCACCTTTTATTATTATTATTATTATTATTATTATTTCTGATGGGTTTCTAACTGGCCTAGAACTCACCCAGTTGCTAAATTGGCGAGCTAGTGAGCCCCAGGAATCCACCTGTTTCTGCCTGTCCTGTGCAGATTGTAGGGATAAGCCCCACCCATTAGGGGGCGTGCTCGCCTCGGGCTAATGTTTACTGAGAAATCTGCCGGGCGTGATCCCAGCAGCCCCTTTTTCTCTGCTTTCCTGTTCTCCACTGGAACCTGTGGTCCTGTAAGTCTATTTCCCCATTAAAGCTGTGTGTGTGTGTGTGTGTGTGTGTGTATTTTTTTTTTTTTAAAAAAAAGAATAAATGAAGACAAGCCGTGAATTGGCTCTTGGATTGGGGGTGTAACAGTGTTGTACATGGAATGTGAAGACCAGCAGAACACTGTAAGGTAGAGCACCAGATAACGCTAATATCCTCTACAAATGTCTAATGGCCAGTATGTAAGAGGTTCTGGAAACAGGCATCTAAAAAGGTGGTGTTTTCATTCTCCCAAACATGACAGCATGCCATACATAGAAAATACTTTCTAAAATGTTTTCAAAGACACAGGAAGAAATTATTAAATGAAATAAAAAATAAAACCACTATCAAGTTTGGCAAAATTTATTGTAATTTTAGTAAAGACATTCAGCTCAGTCGTCTCTCTCTCTCCTCACCTTGACCTCAGGTTAATGTCATTTGAGTCAAGTAAATATGTAGGAGAGATGTTATTTCAACAAACAGTAAAATGGACAAATGAACAGCTTGCCGACATAAAAGTTAAATTTATGTATTTTGATATACTTAAACCATGTAAGAACTAACAGTGCTATGTACATTTCCATTGTTTTACTTGGGGCTTATTAAGTAAACTTAAATACAGTGAACAAAGTGTTATGAATATTCGCAGGCTGCTTCTTGGAAGTTATTACATTAAAAATGCCTCGTGAATAACTGCCACCAATGAAACCCACTGAAGCTGCCTCCAAATTCAACGTTGTCATTTTCAAGGAAACCTCATCATTTATTTTGTCCGTGACTATTAAAGATGCATTAACTGTCACATCAAAAAAGCCCATATACAATAAAAAATACAAACACCAGCAATACACAAATCTAAGAGTATTGAGAGACTTCATAATGAAAATGTGTTTGAAGAAGCATTTTCTGTCTTATTTCAGTCATTAAAATGTGCTTTTGAAACCACTGGCCAATATGTATATACTTAAAGTAAGTCATGAGTTGTACAAATAAATCTTGTGAGTTCAATTTAAATTGGAGCTAATGAGTTAGTAACTTAAATGTTTCAAAAGTCACAGAAAGTACATTGCCTTATCTGTCTTCATACAATGTTATATCTTTCCCCGCTTTTTTGGTATTTAAACCTTTTAAAAATAAAAACCAGTCAAATACTTAAAGTAGTATGTACATTTATATTTTTGGTGGGATTTTTTTACTTTAAAAGAAACAGCTTCCTTATGATTTGCCTCAAGTTCTGGTGGAAATGCTTATAGGAACTAGAATAAAAACCAAGAGAAGCACATTCAAAATACTGATTTACTTTGGTAGCAAATAGTGTTCATTGAAGACTCCTGAATGGAGACAATTTCCATTAAAGTGAAGTGGGCTATTTTTAATAATACTTCACATAAAAATTTTTGACAAAAAATGTTTTTTAAAGAGCAAAGTGTCTATACTCACTGATAGCGATGCAATACTAGTATATGACAACCCAAAACAAAATGAACTGCCCATAGGAAAAGGTTTATTTATTTTAATTTTATCTAAATTTACTTTTAGTTGATAGTCCAGGAACGTTGTCTTCTCAATCCAATACTCCCTCTCTACAAGGCTGCTCCTGGTAGCCAGACAGTTCAGTTAATGAGGGAGTGGACACAGGAGAGGAACTGCTCAGTTTTAAGTAGACAGTGACTTTTGGCTTCCCTCTTAATGTGCTAATAGTTGTGTCTAAAAAAATGTGCAATTCTTAGAAAGGTACCACTTCTGATTTCTTTATTATCTGTAACCTTTGGAAACTAATCACATGAAACTACAAAATTAGCAAATGTCTTGAAATCTGTATATAAAACATAAATTACCTCTAATTTCAAACTCTCATTTATTAGTGTACCACTCAATCTTAAAAAATAAAAGAAAAAAGAAAAAGGAAAAGAAAAAATGGCTCCAAAGCTAGTCTTACACCATTCTTTACAAAAGGAGACTGTTCCTTCTAACTGCACCCACCCACACCCCAATCGCAAAACACTTCATTTAATTGTCTTGGTCATGTACATTTCCAAGATGAGATTTTATATTTCGCTCCCATAGCTTCTGATTATCGGAAAAGCCATGCTTTCCTTTATTAAAGGAGTTTGGTCCAGCTGATGTTGGTGTGTCCCTTCCAAAATTCTTCATCCTCATCTTTGCTTAGAATAACTGTTAACTTAGTGACTAAAAATAGAAAATTTGAAGCATACTAACAGGTAAGTGTGGAAATCTTTTATGGTTGGGAAATACTCAAATGTCAATTAGATGCAAGCATATTAGTGACTGAAGGTGTAGGGGTCTTGTATTAGTTACTTTTCCCATTGCAGTTTAAGATTCCTAACAAAAGCAATGTTAGAGAAGGATTTATTTTGGCTCACTGAAGATACAGTCCCAGGCATGGTGGCAAAGATGTGGGTGTCTGGTCGCATTTCATTTTCAGAAAGTAGAGAGAGTGAATACTGGTGCTCTGCTTCTTTTGACTTGGTCCAAGAACTCAGCCCAGGGGATGATTCTGCCCACTTCAGAATGGGTCTTCCCTCCTTACTTCAACCTCTCTGGAAATGCCTTCAAAGATGTGCCCAGAGGTGTATCTCCTAGCTGATTCAAAATACTCTCAAGTTTTGATAATCAGGATTAACTATTACAAGTCTATTTTTTGTCAACATGACACCCAAACATATGTCATAGCTTTCTATTTGTGGAACCCGTAGGCTCATGCCCACCTTAATGCAGAATGCATTCATTCTGATTTCACATGTCTCGTAGTCTTAAATTTCAAAACTGTTAAAAAATTCTAAAGTCTCGAACCGGGTATGGTAGCTCATGCCTTTAATACCAGCACCTGAGTGTAGCACAATTAATAAAAACCCAGAGATATATTAGGGTTCAACTTGAAGATCAGAAAAGCCATTGGCTCTTATCTCTACGTCAGTCCAAATTTGCGATCCTGCTTCCAGAATTCTCAGAATGAGACTGTGTGTGAGAGCTGTCTCCTCCTGTCTTATATTCCTCTCTAGTGCTGGAATTAAAGGCAGGCACTATCACCCAGTTTCAGTGGCAAATTAATGTGGCTACTGGGATTAAAGGTGTGTATCACTGTTGCCTGGTCTGTAAGACTGACCAGGGTGACTGTTTTACTCTCTGATCTTCAAGCAAGCTTTATTAAAATACAAATGGAATGTCACTACACTTGGGAGGCAGAGACAGGTAGATCTCTGTTAGTCTGAGGCTAGCCTGGTCTACAAATTGAGTTAAAGAACAGCTAGGGCTCTTGTTACACAGAGAAACCCTGTCCCCCGCCCCCCAAAAAAATCCAAAGTCTTTTCCAAGACTTTTGATTATTCTGTGATCCCCCACAAAGTTAAAAGAACAAGCTATATACTTATAATAAACATTGGTACAGAGTTTAAAAAAAAATCCCTTTCTAAAAGGAAAGAATGGAGCACAGCAAGGAAAGATCAGGCTAAAGCAATACTGAAACCAAACACCAAGCCCTGAGGCTCTGTTCAGTGTCTGGAGATCTGATGGCATTATATAGTGGCTTGATTGAGATGATCCCCTCCCCCATATTTTGGGGCATTTGAATACTTGGTCCCCAGTTGGTGATATTGTTTTGGAATGTATAGGAGGTGTGGTATAGTTAGAAGAAGTATGTCAGTGGAGGTGGGCTTCAAGAGTTTTAAGCCTCATGGCAGATTGAATGTGCTTGCTGCTTACAGTTTTAGATAATGAACTTTCAGCTGTTCCTGCCATCCATCCTGCCTGCTACCAA
The DNA here is from genome assembly GCF_950005125.1 of Chionomys nivalis. Taxonomy (NCBI): domain Eukaryota; kingdom Metazoa; phylum Chordata; class Mammalia; order Rodentia; family Cricetidae; genus Chionomys; species Chionomys nivalis. Next base: position 16,833,563 of record NC_080090.1, on the reverse strand, counting down.
ACTCCCCCGCCCCCCGTGATGGTAATAGATTCTTATTCCTCTAGAACCATAAGCTCAAATAAACCTTTCTATAAGTTACCTTGGTCATGGTATTCCATCACAGCAATAGAAAAGTATCTAGTATAGAACAGAATTTGGTGCCAGGGGGTGAGCTAGTACTGCGAAGAACCTGACCATGTGGAGTCTGGGTGGAATGAGGAAGACTTTCGGACATTGTACTAGATAAGCCATAGAATGCTGTAAGCAAGGCTTACCAGGTCATCCTGGTAGGAGCCTGGAAGGTAGTGCAGAGAGCTATGCAGACTATGAAGGTCCAGCTCAACAAGTTTCGAAGGGAACAGTGTAAACAATCATTCCTGTGCTATTTTGGGGGATGGTGGTGGAGGATGTGACTGCTTTCTGCCCATGTCCTAAAAACTTACATGAGGTTAAATTTAAAAGTAATGGACTAATTTCTTTGGCAGAGGAGCATTCAAGATAGCCTAATATTGACTTTGTCATGCAGTTATTAGTAATTACTCTTAAGCAAATCTACAGTGAAAAAAAGCAACTGAGTAAAAAGAAATACAAAACATACTCTTGAAGAGGAAAATAAAAGCACCAGGGAGACTTAATGTTTCAGCTTGTGATGAAGGAGATAAGGAGGTTAACACCTGATCTGCATTGAATTGAATTGAAGGGAGGGGTACCAACTTGTGAAAGAAAAATGCATACACAATTTTCTGCTCCTAGAAAGGATAACGAAAGCTTCTGCATTTTAAGGGACAAATTAGCTATCCCAAACCAATGCCACACTTGGCAGTGTCATCCCTGTGGTACTGCTTTTAGAGTAATGAAAGATAAATGACACGATACTGGACTCTTCCTCCACAGTTTGAAAGGTCAGTGAGGTCAGGCAGTATGTGACAAAGATGTTCTGACATAGAGGCTGTTGTTTGAAGCTGTGGAAGTGGAGCTATGTTGTGTTAGAGATCCCCAGATTTTGGAGCTGCCAGAGCCATGAACATCTTTTCTTAGAGCTGTATACAGGGAGTGGAACCATCCCAAGAGAGAAGACTGAGTTACAAGTGGCAAATCTGGAAGGACAAAGTAATCTAAGCCCTTTGACATCAGGCATGGAGCTGCCAGGACTTGGAGTTTGTCCTGCTGGGTTTCGGTTGGTCTTACTTTGGTTCAGTATTTCTCACTGTGTCATGATCCCTCCCTTTTGGAATAGTAATGTATATTCTGTGCCATTGTATTTTGGAAGTAATGTAATTTGCTTTTTGATTTTACAATTAAGAGATTATCTGGAGTCTGAGAAGAGACTAGACTTAAGCAGTGTTGAGACTAAAAGACTAAGGGGACTTTTGAAGTTGAACTAAGTATCTTTTGCATTATGAAATGGCCATGAGCCTATAGGGGCCTAGGGAGTGGAATGTGGTGGTTTCAATGATACATGCCCCTCCATAATCTTAGTCATTTGAATACTTACTTAGTCCCCATTTTGTGGCACTGTTTGGGTAGGATTAGAAAGTGGTGTTGCTGGAGGAAGTATGTCACTGGGGGCTGGCTTTGAAGTTACAAAAGCCACATGCCATTTCCAGTTTGCTCTCCCTGTTTTCAGCTTAAGGTTCAAGATGTGAAATCTCAGCAGCTCCAGTCACCATGCCTGCCTGCTGCCACGCTTTCCCACAGTGATGGAGATGGATTCTTATCCCCTGGAACCATAAAGCCAAAATAAATGCTTTCTTTTATAAGTTGCCTTGGTCATGCTGTTTTATCACACAATAGAGAAGTAACTAAAGCAATCTGGGTTTAACAACCTTGAGTAGTCCCTTCCTTCCAGTTCTGCCTGCAGCTTATACAGCTTATATGACTTTTTTCTCTTGGGCCAGCTATACTCTGCCTGTAGCTTTCTTTGGTGGCCATCCCATTGTCTAGGGATCTCTATTGTAACTAGCTCCACCTTCACAGCTTTGATACTGTGACCTCTCAGGGCCTTGCAGAGACTCCAACCCTGCCACACAATTGCCAGGCCTCAGGGCTTTCTGAAACCATGATACTAGCCTCATAATGCTTTCTTATTTTTATATGCCTACAGAACTAGTACTGTTAGAATAATGATGCCAAGCTCTGCTGCCAGTTTCAGGTATAGATAGCCTGGGCCCCTTCTACCACAGTTCAGCCTGAGGCAGCTATTTTCTTGATTTGATCAGGAAACCTCTTTCGCATTCTCAGTTCAGACTCTCTTTTATTGAATTTGCATTTTTCACAATAATCTTCAATAGGCAGAGGTTGTTTATTATTATCACTATTATTATTATAAACCAGGGGTACCTTTCTGTTACGTCATTACATACTGCAAAGTTTCTCTTAAACAGCACTAGTCTCCAGCTGCTGCTGTCTTCACACATGCCTTTTCTGCATCTTTATGTATTTTTTAGTGTGTATGTTGCATGATGGGGGCTTGTCATGGAGTCATGCCATGGCACACATGGAGGTCAGAGGACAACTTTGTGGAGTCAGTTCTCTCCTTTTATCTTTACATGGGATATGGGACCAAACTCAGATTTCCAAACTTGTGTGGTGAGCACATTCACGACATAGCCATCTCCCTGGCCCCTTTTCTGCAACTTTTAACTCACAAATCCTTTCCTTGCCAAACAATACCTTTCTCATATTTTTCTGCTCTCTTAACTGCATCTAAGAGGAGTGAGTAGTAGTAACTAGGCCAGTGTCCGGATGATATACTGTCCTGAAAATTCCCTGCCAAACAATTGTCAACTACTTTTGAATCATCTTCAGTTATGTATTTAGGAGAGAGTCCAGATTAAAGGTGGATCCAGATTAGAAGTGAGTCTTCCCATTTCAAATGATTTAATTGAGAAAACTCCCTCGCATGCATCCCCAGCCATTTGGGTTTTAGTTAATTTCAGATGTAATCAAGTAGACAACCAAGAATAGTCATCACAAATGATATGGAATAATAGTAAAATCCCCTATTAAGTTTATTAGTTGTTGTTATAGTGTTATTTACCATATTGGAAATTTAAAATATCTTGGCTTTTTATGACCTTTCACCCATAGGACAGTTATTTATTCATTTATTTATTTATTTTGAGGCAGAGTCTCTCTGCATAGTCCCAGCTATCCTGGAACTCACTGTGTAGATCAGGCTGGCTTCAAACTCACAGAGATCTGTCTCTGCCTCCTGGATGCTAGAATTAAAGGCATGTGCCACCACATCCAGCTTTAATTTTTTTAATTTCAATTTTTTAATTAAAATCTTTTAGCTTGCCATAACCTGTAGTCACCTGAGAAGAGAGCCTCAGCTAGGAGGAATTAATCTTCTAGATCAGTTTGTCTTGTGAGCATGTCTGTAAAGATTATCTTGTTTGTCAGTTGAATTTGAAAGATAGAATTGTAGGGTGACACTGTTCCCCTTCTGGTGGTCCTTAGCGATATAAATTAAAGCTAGATGAGAGCAAGCAGATTATCCATTTGTTTCCTCTGCTGACTGTAGATGTGTGTGAGTTCCTGCCTTGACTTCCCTGAACAGTAACCTGGGATTGTAAGCCAAATAAACCCTTTCCGCTACCAGGTGCTTTGTGTCAGGGTATTAGTCACAACAACAGAAATGAAAGTTTTAGAAATAATCTGTATGTTTATCCTCAAGTAGGGTACCATTTGTTTCAAACTGTTTATGAAATAATCTATACCCTTATTAACATGGCCATAAGCTAATTGAAGAAGTTCGTAAAAAATGAAATTTTAAGTGTAGTAATATTTAATGATTTGAGGAGGGAGATGATAGATACAGGACTTTGATTTTTCTTATTAAAAGAACTAAAATGTTTAAGGGGTTTTGTTTACCAGATATTATAAGGAGAAAGGAAGTCACGTGATACCTCTTAATAACAAAGGAAATCAAAGAAAGGGGAAGGAGAGAGAATGTAGATGGTAGAAGAGCACAGACGTAGCTAAGACTAAGCACTCTTAACACTTCAGCTATACTCTCATCCAGCATGTTTTCTCCTTATAAGGCTAGGGGTAGTCTTAACAGTGGTTCTCACCTTCCTAATACTGCAACCCTTTAATATGGTACCTCATGTGGTGACCCCCAACCATAAAATTTTCATTGCTACTGTTATAAATCGTAATATAAATATCCTATATGCAAGGTATCTGATATGCAACCCCCAAAGGGGTCGTGACCCACAGGTTGAGAACCACTGACTTTGGGCATCTGCCTAACATGTGCAAGCTTTGACTATCCTTTGCACTGAAAAAGGAAAGAACTGTGTTTCTCTGTCCTGTTCTCACATTTCCTCTCTGAGCTTCAGTTTCCACAGTGTTCTCTGTAACTTTCATGAATGGACAGTAACCAGTTGATAATGATAATAAAATAATAGGATATATCCTAAACTGTTTTTGTGTGATGGTTATTTTTGTCCCCCTGACTAGGCCATGGTAGTGTTTTATGTTGCTGCCCTAGGTCCCGAACTTGCTGGTCTCCACAGTCTCATGAGCTAGTTCCTTAAAATCATTCATTCTTCCCCACAGTCTGGGGTTAAATTCCACAGTCTTTCATTAGTCACTCCCTGCCACACTTCTGGCTGCTCCCATTTAAATAATTGTATCTCCTCCACACCTCAGAAGCTGAATGTGGTTAGAGAGAAACACACAACCACTCTGACTGATCTCACTTAGAAGTTGTGACCACATATCCCACGAGGGCCCTTCATGCTATCTGGCAGTGCTTCCTCCTTCCTCTGGTCAATTGACTTTTCCAGTCTCCAAGACAGCTACAGTATTTCATACCCTCTTTCCTACTCCTTATTCTCAGCTCACTTTCCAGGATGACCTCACAGTTTATGTCACTGAAGGGTGAATTAAAAAAAAAATGGAAATGTTTTCTCTTTCCACTACCACTGGCCTATTATTACCCTCTTTCTTTCCATTGCATGGAGTAACGGACTGCCCATGCTGGGGCTGGAACATGACCCCTCTTTCAGTTACATCTTCACCAACTTTCTGCTTTTGATGGCTGCCTTCACTGCCTAAGCTTGGCTGTCCTTGAGCTTGCTCTGTAGATTATGCTGGCCTCAAACTCAGAGATCTGCCAGCCAATGCCTTGAGTGCTGGGATTAAAGGTGTACCCCACCACATGTGGGTAGGGTCTTTATTCCATTTCTTAATCCATTATCTCCTTGAACATAGAATTTAGCTCTGTTCCACTTCTGGTGTTTGTTTTCTCCTCCAAATTTACATGAGGTAATTTACCCTGCTTAGCTTGCTCCTTTTCATTATAAAGCTTCATTAGAGTTACCACTAAAACCTAGACTTTTGAGATTTCCTGTGCCAATGGAATTAATCCTAATGTTTCATGTTAGCCTCAGGTAGACTTTTTGGACAGGGGCAAAAATATAGCCATATTCTTTACTAGAATCTCACTAGACCAGTCTCTAGACCACATACTAACATTCTTCTTTGAAACCTCTTTATTCGGCCTTCCCCTCCCTGCCACAGTTTAAATCACATTCAGCACCACTGTCTTCCATGCCCCTGTTCATAAGGCCTATTAAGCAGCACTTAAAGCATTCCACTGCTTTCCTAACCCACAGCACCAAGGTCCATATACTTTCCAACAAAAGCATGGTCAAGGCCTAACACACCAATGCCCCAGTCCCTGGTACTACTGTCTTTTTAGAGTTTTTATTGCTGTGAAGAGACACCATGACCATGACAGCCAGGACAGGCTCTAAAGATACAGAGAAACCCTGTCTCGAAAAAACCCAAAAAAATAAAGGGAACATTTAAACAGTTCAGAGGTTCAGTCCATTATAATCATGGTGGGACATGGTGATGGAGAGAAAGCTCAAAGTACACATGTGACAGGAAGAGGTCTGAGACACTGGGTGTGACTTGACCATATATAAGACCTCAAAGCTAACCCTACAGTGAAACGCTTCCTCCAGCAAGGCCACACCTCCTAATAGTGCCTCTCCCTATGAGTTTATGGGAGCCAGTTACATTGATGGACTTCCACAGGCAGTGAACTTGAGGGCAGAGGCCAGATCTTAGCTGATCTTTTTCTTCCTTAAAAAGGTTTGTTGGAGGCAGATATGGTGTGCACTTATGAGGCAGAGGCAGGTGGATCTCTGTGACTTACAGGCCAGTCATCCAGCCAATGCCATACTGTGAGACACTATATTAAAAGGAGTGGGGGCTGTTGGGCTTTCTCCTGAAGCTTACAAAAGAGTAAAGCAGGCATGCTGATGGAGACAGGCGATGGTGCTGTTGTTCTACCGTCTCAGCTATCTGTTGTTTTGATGGGTCTTCCCAGTCTGTCAGATGGGAAACTGAAAGCCGTCAACCATCTTTATTGATTTGGTCTAGGAGGCAGAACTGAGAAGGGAGCAACAGGTGGCTATAGTTGATCTCCTTCTTAGTCAAGCTTGCTGCCTGGTATCTGTTATCAGGAGTAGTATAATACAGATCTTTGTAATTAGCCTAGAATCGGGCAACATGGTTCATATCCTTAGGTTTTATGGTTTTGTGGCCTCAGGAAAGTCAACTTCTGTGTCTGTTCCTCTCTAAAACAGGAATCACAGCAGTGTCCACATCATGAAGTTATTACAAGGATCATGAGTCAACTAAAATGCTTAGGATGATAGCTGGCACCTAATAAGCACTAGAAAGTGCTAGCTGTTGTTAGTAGTCTTATCATTTGCAGGTCTATGTAAGCTAAGTAAGCCACCATTTATCTGCTTCAGCAGTTACTTAGTAACTGCAGTTTAGCTGTAGCTCAGTGATAAAGCATTTGCCTAGAACGTGAGGCCCTATATTCAATCTCCAGTGCTACCTGGGAAAAAAATCTTTAAAGTGCAGCTTAACTGCACTTTATTTAAGGAAATGTTACACTATAGAGAAATAACAGTGCTAACCAAATTGAAGTACTAAAGGTATGATTGTTATTTTAGAAGCTACCTTCAAAGTCTCCATAATACATGTGCAAAATTAGGGTTAATTAGGCATTATAATGTTCTCAATGAATAAAATAGTTCAGCGAGTGTGGTGGTTTGAAAGAAAATGGCCCTCATAGGCTCCTAAGGAGTGGCACTATTAAGATGCATGACCTTGTTGGAGTAGCTTGGCTTTTTGTTGGAAGAAGTTCATCACTAATCACTAGCAGGTGGGTTTTTAGGTCTACGTGCTCAAGCTAAGTCTAGTGTGATGTTCACTTCTGTTGCCTGCCAATTGGATGTAGAACTCTGAGCTGCCTCTCCACCACCATGTCTGCCTGCATGCTGCCATGCTTCTTACCATGATGATAATGAACTCTCTGAAACTGTTAGCAAGCCCCAATTAAATGTTTTTTATTGCTGGGGCACAAGGGATGACTCAGTGATTAAGATCACTAGCTGTTCTTCCACAGGACCTGGGTTCAATTCCCTGCACCCACATGGCAGCTCACAACTGTCTGTGACTCCAGTTCAAGGGAACTGACACCACCACAAAGACATACATGCAACAAACACCAGTGCACATAAAATAGTTATAGGTAAATGGTTTTTAAAAAAAGTTGCCATGGTCATGGTGTCTCCTAATAGAAAGTGCTTGCTATGCACTTGAGTGTGCTATGCACATGTCAACCTAAGTTCAGTATCCAGAACCCATAGAGGAAAAAGAGAACTGACTTCCAAAAATTGTCCTCTGACCTCCGCATACACCATTTTACATGTACACTCTTGCACATCATACACATAATATTTTTTAAAGGAAGAGGAACTTAGCCTGAGAAAAGCTCATAATACTATAAGGTAATTATGATTTCTAGTTTATTGTCCAACAGTGTGAAAAAGAACTATCGAGAAGAATCTAACATGTTTATTGTCTCTAGCAGGTCTTAGTGTGGCTGAATTATGTGAAAGTTGTGTGGCTCACATACATTTGAAATTCTAATTTCCAAAAAGATGTCTTCTTGGTTTTGCCTGCTTTTCAAATTGGAATTTAAGTACAGTACTAATAATGGTGTTTCTCCGTTACTGAGTTAGTGGCACATTGTGTGATATTCAAGCGGTAGAAGCAGTAGCTGTTTCTTTTTTTGTGGTAGTACCTGAAGGTGCACCATAATTTCATGTTTTAGGAGGAGTGATAAATTAACCTCCTAATTCTGAAGTTGTTGAACACATTTCAAGATCATATAGAAACATGGGGGCCAGTGAGGATAGTTACTAGGACGTAGAGTTGTGTGACAGAGGATAACAACTGTGGTCTGTATTGACAGCCACTCATTTCCCTAACATGGTCTACATTTCTTTTCTCTTTTTTTCTTTGCTCCCCCCCCACACACACCTTTTGGTTGGTTGGTTGGTTGTTTGAGATGGGGATATCTGCATATCAAGCTCCAAGTCAGCAAGGCTTGGATTACACAGGATTTCTCTGGGTATCTCTGGCTGACAAAACTGCATCAAACTCAGAGACCCACCTACCTGCCTCTGCCTCCTGAGAACTGGGATTAAAGGCTTGTACCTCTTCACCTGCCTTACAGTTTACCTATTTCACATAGAATAAGTGAATGTATACTTTAGAAAGGCCTCTCAAAAAATTGTCCTGTGTTTCTATTAACACCAAATTGTAACTGATGTACACTCTTTTCTTTGTTTTTTTGTTTTGTTTTGTTTTTTTAAGAAGACGTTTATTTGTGTAGCATTGGATGACCTGGACCTTGCTTTGGCGGCTCACACCTGGAGTCCCAGTACTTGAGAGGCTCTGGCTCACCCGTGAATTCGAAGCCAACCCTCACTACATTCTGAGTTCTCCAGCTCGTGGTACTACACAGAATATTAGAAATGGGTTAGATCAATATGTAAGAGCTAGCCAATAAGAGGTTAAAACTAATGGGCCAGGCAGTGTTCAAAAGAATACAGTTTCTGTGTAATTATTTCGGGTATAGAGCTAGCCGTGTGGGCGGCCGGGTGCCAGGAACGTAGCCCGCCGCTCTTATTACAACACTGGGCTACAGCTGGGCGGTGGTGACACACGCCTTTAATCCTAGCACTCGGGAGGCAGAGGCAGGTGGATCTCTGTGAGTTCGAGGCCAGCCTGGTCTACAAGAGCTAGTTCCGGGACAGGCACCAAAGCTACAGAGAAACCCTGCCTCGAAAAACCAAAAAAAAAAAAAAAAACCCAAAAAACTGGACTACAGAGTTGAGAACCTATCTCAAAACAATATAAACAATGTAAAATAATGTTTAAAGTGAGGTACAATTTAGAAGCCTCTTCTTGAACAGTGTTTCTCAAATTTATCCAGAATCAACTAAGAAATACATTTTATATAATAAACACTGTGCCCACATGTAATTAAGACCATATGTAGATAGATAGATAGATAGATAGATAGATAGATAGATAGATAGATAGATAGAACCTTATCACATGTCTTCAATGAGTACTACTGTGTGGTGTTCATTTAAAATGCTGGTGTAACCCACTGAAACCAATTCAGGAATTCACAAGTGACTAGGAATCTTCAGTTTAAGATATAGTCTCAAAATCAGAAAAAAAAAACTATAAAAGTTTTTCAGAAGCTTAAAATACTACAAGAAGTTGCTAGCTAATCCTTTATAGGAATATAGTACTTTTAAACTTCAAGGCTTTTAAGTATTGACTGCTATATAAGTATAATGAAATGATTTTATGTAATGACTGTAAAATAACGCTTTGATCACCAAGAACAGCTTATAAGAGACAGTACTGTGTCGTTTCCGTTATTTGTGGTTTATTTGAGAATTTAAAACTTAGTAAATGATATACTTTCTATTTCCTGAGCACTCTTTTTTGGGGGGAGAAACAAGTCAAGCATTCCACTCAACATGTTACATAAACACTTGCTGTAAATTTGGAGGAAAACAGGCATGCTTTACACTTACTCACTTGTTTGACACTGTTGTGTGCAGAAGTTGGTGGCTGTATTAAGTATTTAGGTTCCAGACTAGGGAAATGGCACTTATCATTGTTGATCTCAAACTGGAAGCATAAGGGTTTATTAAATTGATAAGACAAGTCATTGACTAAAGTGAAGTTTAATGAAAGGTCTCTGAGAAGGTGCCAATAACTCAATTTATTTGAGTATACAATAGTTTAAAATAATAAATAGTGTTTAGGCCAGTTTTTATATTGAAGCAAAATTGAGCCCTAAGTAATTATATATATATTGTCTTCCTACATAACTTTCCCATTGTTTCCTTTCCATTTGTTAATACTATGGGATGCTTTTTTAAAAGTTTTCTAGATGTGAATAAATAAATAAGATAAATATCAGAGGAGGTAATATGTATATCAGTGGCCCTAGTCTGTGTGTTTACCATTTCCTTGGACATTAGGAAGTAAAGATCTTGTGCCAAAATGAGATTTGGGTTTCTAGGCCTCTCGTGGCCCTCACAAATACAAACATCCTATAAAATACAGCCCTCCTTCAAGAGGCCTTGCACTCATCCCTGTGCTTCTCCAGAATATAAATAAACCTTGTAGGAGTCTGAAAGTAGAGTTACATTAACGCTAGCATTGTTTTCTCTTCAATTTATTAGTGAGTCATCACCCTGGTAATTTGACTTCAGCTCTGAAAGAATCATGAAAATTGTTAAGAATTCACAGATTGGCAGATAACCAGAACTGATCTACTTGTTTACATATGCACTTTCTTGTCTGCTGAAAAATTATAGTCCATTTTCTTTAGTAGATAAATATTTAATATAGAAAAAAATACTATCCTTTTTTTTTCTTAATCCTCCTCCTCCCCCTTGTTTGTGACTGGCTTTGTAGCCTCAACAACCTTAAACTCTTCCTGTGTATTGATAGTACAGGTTTGAGCCAAGTTCTCTATTTCTGACACTAATGTTTTCTAGGGCTCATGCACTCTTCTGAACACACATGGTGTTAATTCATTTAACCCTCACAGCAGTCTAAGATGGATTCTGTTTATTACCTCATCATATACACATGGACATCAAGGATCAGAGAACTTAGATACCCCCCAAATTGAATCAGTGAATAATTAAGCCAATATTTACATCAAAGCTTCAGAATTTTGAATTAGCATCACATACATTAGCTTTCTTTCCTTTTCTTTTTCTTTCTTTCTTTCTTTTTTTTTTTTTTTTTAGACAGATTGAATACCTTAAAAAGTTACCACTAACAAATGAAGGCCAAACAGCTTAATGAATCTTCACGGAATCCAGAGTCTTCTATGCTATTTCTGTTAGTGGTAATATTTGGATACATTTTCTAACTTGATCAATTCAAATACAGTAGAAGAAAGTCCCCTATGCTCCAAACTAGAAGATTGTCTAGGGAAATTGTAAGTTTCAAATTAAAATGTTCGCCATCCTCCCCCCACCCCACCCCCACCCCAATATAATTCCTGGGCAATCATGTTGTGAAGCCAACACTGCATAAACTTGAATCTGGAGCCTCCTTAGTCGATCTGCCCAGAGTCCTGGTTCATCCCTCCCTTGTATACAGCACCACCTCTCTGCTGGGTTTTGTCTGCAGGACTGACCCCGGTGTCACATGTAACTCATCATCCCACTTTTGGCAGTTGTCTCGGAGCAGGTGTTCTTAGTCCACTCAACTCTGGTGGGCTCACACCCTGGGAATAGACGTGGCCTTCCCTGGTTCAAGTAAAAAGCCAACTTCTAAGACTTTGTTTGAATAAAATATCCTGGATAATCCATTTTTTTCTTGTGTATGTTATGTTTAAACTTTTGGCATCTGTTAATATTTAGACAACAAAATCAATAAAGACACATTCAACACAAATTAACAGAAATCTTGCTAACATTCAGTCATAATCTAGTTCAGCAGCTTGTTTTGTTTTTCATAGATGCTTTTTCTTGGCTGTGATTTCATTTTGCATATTTATAATATTTTCTGTTAGAAAAAATGTTTCCATTTATGAAATGGAATTAAACAGATACATTATACTTGCTGTTCTACAAAAGCAGGAATTTTGCAAGTTTAAGAAACTCTGTGAAAGTGCCGGGCGGTGGTGGCGCACGCCTTTAATCCCAGCACTCGGGAGGCAGAGGCAGGCGGATCTCTGGGAGTTCGAGACCAGCCTGGTCTACAGAGCTAGTTCCAGGACAGGCTTCAAAGCCACAGAGAAACCCTGTCTCGAAAAACCAAAAAAAAAAAAAAAGGAAGGAAGAAGAAGCTCTGTGAACTTTGTAGGGAGATTTTGCTTTAGATGCTATATAAAATAAGTTTTGGAGGTAGCAAAGTAATTTTTTAAAAATAATGGTTAAAAAAAACAAAACTGTGAAGCCAGGCAGTGGTGGTGCACATCTTTAATCCCCGCACTCAGCAGACAGAGCCAGGCCAATCTCTTTAAGTTCCAGACTAACCAGGGCTACATACACATACACAAGGAAACCTTGTTTTAAAAAGGGAAGGGGCGGGGGGAGAACTGCTTGCAATGGAAGCCCAAAGACCTGACTTTATATCTCCAGCACCCATGTAAAAAAGCCAGGCATGCATGTGTAGTTGGCTCAGAGACAGGCAGGTCCCTGCTGCTTTGTCAGCTCGGCACATTTGTGAATTCCAGATTCAATTCAGTTCCTATCTTAACACACAGCCTCTGATCTCTTCATATACCATGCACCCACACACATGCCATAAAAGAAAAAAACAACACTGCACACAGAGACACATGCATATATGAAATAATAGGAGTAATAAAAGTAGCTGAGCAGGGGTGGCATAACCTTTATTCCCATCCATTAGGAGGCAGAGGCAGGTGGATCTGTGAGTTTGAGGCCAGCCTGATCTAGAGTTAGTTCCAGGACAGCCAGAGCCACACATAGACCCTGTCTAAAATAATAATAATAGTAATAATAGTAATTAAAAGAACTGGGCCTGGTGGTACATACGATGCTAACACTCCAGAGGCTCCCTGGGCTACCTAGTGCATCCAAGGAGTGAGGCTTGCCTGGAGTCCATAACAAGACTGTGACTCCATAAAAAACCAAGAATAGTGACAACAAGGAATAAGCACCACGTTAGGGAAGCATTGGAAATCACTACTGCTGGTTTTACAAATCTTGCCTGTGAAGGGGTGTTAGTTACTTCAGCATGAATAGTTAGTGATGAGAATTTCACAACTGATCATTCAGTAAAAGGCTCAGTTCTCCTAGCTTGTTTACAGTTATCTCAGGAAATTTCAAAACAGGGCCTTATCCGTGCTGTCTGCACAGCAGAGGCAGGGCTTAATAAAGCATGCTGACCTTGAATTAAATTCCTGTCTTCCCAGGCAGCCTCCCTTGTATGTAAAGAGTGAGCTCTCCAGGCCTGTCTGTTCTCTAATAATAGATCAAGGAAGCCTGAACAGGGGCAGAATATTTGGAGGACATCACGCTCTGACCAAACCTCCAAGGAAGGGCTTGCCCTTCTGTAATGAATGTATTCAGGGAAATGCTCACACAAAGAAAAAGCATCTGTTTACTCTGACTCGTTTTGTGATGAAAACTAAGTTTCTTCAGAAATGTGCTGCTGTTGTGTATGAAGAGGTGGTGACCAGACTACATACTGAGTTCTTTCCTGCTGCTGTTGAAGTAAAAAAGTGCTACTTTTTTACATCCTGTTTTCCTTGTAACCGACAGCACACAAACCTAGAAGACGGCTTACAGTTAGATATGCACACTGTGATTTAAGAAGTAATCTATTTGAAGTTTGGTTAGGAATAGGAAATTCAGGAACTAACTGTATTTCCTTTAGTGTAAGATGAATTCTAATTGGTATTAATTTTATCCCAGAGTCAGATACAGGGGTTAATGCTGAAAGATCAGAGAAGCAGAGCAACCAGTCACTATAGAGTTCTTACCTCTACCAATGCTCAGACCAAGGGGCAATTCTGTCTCTATTTATCCTCAGACTGCATCTAAATCCTGTCTCCTCCTGTCTTATATTCTTCTCTCCTCCCAACCATATCACTCCTGTCTCCACCTCCCTAGTGCTGGGATTAAAGACGTGGAATGCCAAGTGCTAGGATCACCTTTGTGTGAGTTGTTTTTCTTTTGACAGATTCACTCTTATGTGGCCCAGGGTGGCCTTGAACTGACAGAAGATCTGTCTGCCTTTGTCTCCTGCGTGCTGTGGTTAAAGGTGTGTGCCACACTACCTGGCTTCTGTGGCTAACTAGTGTCTTAGCTCTGTACTCTGATCTTAAGGCAAACTTTATATGTTAGATCACAAACAAAATATCACTACACTTTAGTGTTGCCCGAAAAATTTTTAGGGTATCTAAATGTATTTTGCATTTTTTGTTTGTTTTCATTGAGAGTCATATCCATAATCTATATAAAGAAAAGCATCAATTAAGGTAGGACATAAATCAATTACCAATTTGTTATCAGTTAATTTTTTTTGTACATACTTCATAGAATGTAGTTATACAAACCTACACGGTATCGTCCAGTCACCTCACGATGGCCTGGTGCTGTGGTTGAATCCCAGTGCACAGTGCATGTGATCTATGAATACAGTAAAAGGTGAGATAAACATGAGGTGCTAAAAAACTCCTGCCCTCATAACACAGCATCTGGCTTTACAGGGAGCTTTTCCTCCCTTTTCTTTAATAAGTATGAGAAGTACATTGTAAAATAACAGCAAAAACCAGCAACGTTTATTATTATCAAGTCCTTTGTACTATAATTATATGTACTATACTTATATAAACTGTTATAACTTACTATACTTGTAAGTTTGTTTATACATACCAGCATCACCACAAACATAAATAATGTGCTGCACCATTGTCTTAATTATGTGTCATTAAGCAATAGGAACTTTTCAGCTGTTATAATCCTATGGGATCGTCATATATGAGAACTGTCACTGACTAAGAATCATTGTGGCATGTGAGTTCTACATGATAGGATGTTCCTCTCAAAGTATATCATCACAAAATAAGGAACAGAAACTTACTTCCTCATTAATTTCTTTGTTCTCAGTTTGCTAACAAGGAAGAAATTGGCATTGCCAATTAAAAGAATAAAACCTGTTTTATACTTGGAAGAATTGCTGCTGAGGGATTCATGGCATATATAAAATAGTTTTTGTTTAGTCAAAACAGATAACTATAATTTATATCTATGAAACAATATACGCGCCGGGCAGTGGTAGTGCACGCCTTGAGTCCCAGCACTCAGGAGGCAAAGGCAGGCAGATCTCTGAGTTCGAAGGCCACCCTGGTCTACAGAACAAACAAGTGCCAGGACAGACTCCAAAGCTATACAGAGGAACCCTGTCTCATAAAACCAAAAACCAAACAAAACAAACCATACTCAGGCAAGTACAGTATTAAAATACATCTGTAACCTCCCTACTCAATAGGCTAAGTGAGGAAGATTCTAAGTTCCAATTAGGCTGGGTAACGTAGTAAGACCCTTGTCTCAAAATGTGCTTGCAAATGCATTCTTGTGCCATTTGGTAGAAATTAGTGGAGAATTTTGGTAGAAATAATTACTATATTGAGAACATTACAAAATTTCAATTATTATAAGCAGAAAACACATACCCGTCAGCAGTGACTCCTCACACTGCCGGTCCCATAGTCATAAGCAGTGTGTGACCTGCTTTCTGTCTGTGTAGATTTGCCTGTTATAGGCTGTTCATATGAGTCGTGGAATGTGTTATGTGGTTACTGCAAGCAGTGTTTAAGCAACAATATTAGTTATTGTGCCTTACACAGTATTAAAAGCCTTCAAAGAAAAAGATGTTAGGAATGAGAATTGTACTTGTTATTTAATTCTGTCCAAAGGAATATTTTTGCTTTAAAAAAAAAATATTCCTAGCAACTTGAGACTTTCTAGAACCTTGAGCAAAAGCAATCGGATTGTCTAATTTTCCATTTGAAAGAAGCTACCACTTGCACAGAAAGCTACTGGTATTGGTTTATCACTGTGCTGCCTCAGCAGTTCTTCAGGTGCTTTATATAGGCCACATTCATTATTGTGAATTCCAAAGTTCTCATCAGATTTTGAAGTGATACATGATTCTTCTTTTTAAGATTCTCTCATTTTATGGAAAAATGTGTCAAAGCACAGCCATTTACTTTTAGTATATAAAGACTTGAATTTTAGACCGAAGTAATGAATCCACAAGTACATATTAGTTCTAAGCTTTGAATCCTTAAGTATGGAAGGAATCATTTTCATTTGTGAAAAGAGAGAGTTCAGGGACCTCATTCTGCCAAGTGCCTTCCAGCCTTACTCTCTTGTCAGCAGTCATCATTTAAGTATAATCTTTTTCATAAAATTGTTTCTCTTTTAAATAAAACGCTTAGATTCCCCATTCTAGAAATGTGTTTCAAAGCACTTTTGGAAGACTATTTACTGTCTACCTAAAAGAAAAGTTATAATTAATAGTGAACATTAGATAGAAATATCCCACTTAGTACTTGTTTAAAATCTTTCAGAGTGATACAAACAAATCAGCAGGCAACAGAAAGAGAAAGACACTGGGCCTGACTTGGTCTTTTAAACCTCAAAACCCTCCCCAGTGACACTTCCTCCAACAAAGCCACACCAGTTCCAACAAGGTAACACCTCCTAATCTTTTTCAAGTAGTACCACTCCTTGATTAACTAACCATTCAATTACACGATCAGTTGGGGCCATTCTTATTTAAACCACCTCAACTCCATGGTTCACCATTAAAGAGTTTCTGATGGTCAAGTTCAGAAGTAATGGTGCTTGCCTTTAATCCCAGCCCTCTGGAGGCAGATCTCTGAGTTCAAGGCCAGCCTGGTCTACTGAGTAAGTTCCAGAACAGCTAGCATGGCATAGTAAAACCCTGTCTCAATTTAAAAAAAAAGTTTCTGATGTTCAGATTTTCCTACAGTTGCAAAATAGAAGCCATCTGTGGTCAATTTCTGTATCATTTTTATGTGGTTCCATCAGACAGTGCCCCAATAAAGCTGCTTCATCAGTGAGTTTTTGAGTTCACAGTGGTCAGTGGTGCAAAAGCAATGTACAATTAGTAGAAACTAGACTTGAAATTTTGAATTTTCAACAATTGTAGTAGGCCAAAACTCCAACCATTCAAATGAACCTGTGACTGTGGCTAAGCTATTATGTTCTGGAAGATAGGATTATTTAGAATATTAATAAATTATCAGAAATTGAGCATTTGTAGTATTCGACTGTTAAATACCTAATTTAGATTTAAATACCTAATTTAGATTCTAAAGTTTAGAACCTTTTTCAAAAAATCTCCTCCTTTCCAAAACAGGGTTTCCCTGTGTAGCAATAACAGCCCTGGCTGTCCTGGAATACTCTTTGTAGACTAGGCTAGCCTTGAACTCAGAGACCCACCTGCTTCTGCCTCTGAAGTGCTGGGATTAAAGGCATGCGCCACTATGCCTGGCCCTTTTTCCAATTGTTAAAGTAATGCATATAACACCTATATAAAAAGTCCTGATATAATTAAAAGTGAAAAGAGATTCCTCTAAATATCATTTCTACCCTAATCTTGTCTGTGTTCATCACTGAACTGCTAACAATTGGATATATTTCAAATCTTATTTATTTTTGAGACAGGGTCTCACAAAGCCCTGGATAGCCTCAAATTTACTATGTAACCAAAGATGACCGTGAATTTATGGTTCTTGTGCCTCCGCTGGGACTTCATCCATATGCCACCGTGCCCAGTGATGCTTGGGATTAAACACGGGGCTTGTGCACATGCCAGACTCTACCAACTGAGCTACATCCTCAGTCCATGGCCCTTTCTTTTGGTAGAGCTTGTTAGTCGAGCCACAAATATTTATAACTTGCTTTTTTTTTTTTTACTTTATATTAGTTTTTAAATTTTAATACAGAGTATTGGGACAAAGCTCCCAGACAGCCATGCAAATGAGCAGCAGCCAATCTGTAACTATATATACTCTATAAAGCATTACCTCTTTCCTTTTTAGTAATTGTTTAATTCATAATACAGATTTTTTTTCTAGTTTCTTTAACCATTTGTCTTAATTAGATTTCTATTGTTTGGATAAAACAACCATGAGGAAAGGTTTTTTTTTTTACTCTTCCATCACTGTCCATCATTGAGGGATGTCAGAGCAGGAATTCAAGGAAGGAACCTAGAGGCAGAAACTGAAGCAGAGACTACTGAGGATGCTGCTTGCTGGCTTGCTTCCCATAGCTTTCTCTGCCTATTTTCTTACACAACAGCGAACTACCAGCCCAGGTGTGACATCATCTGTAATAAGCTGGACCCTCCCACATCAGTCATTAGTCAAAAATTGCCCTGCATACTAGTTTTATGGAAGCATTTTCTCAGTTGAGAGTCCCTCTTCTCAGATGACTCTAGCTTGTATCAAGTTGACAAAAAATTAAACACACCATTCCTCTCCTGATACTTGTTATATCAAGTTTTGGGGGGCATTATGGACAATAATAAGATTTTATAACATTCTTTTGTATATGTATTGGTATTTCTATAGAGTAGATTTCTATGAGTAGAAGAGTTAACTACCTAAATTGATTCATAAATGTGCAATCTTCCTCATCATTTTCCTAACAAAGTTTTGACAGTCTTAGGCAAAAAAAGGATAAATTATAATGAGTATTTTCCAGTTTACTAGGGAGATTATTCATGTTGGTTGACTACAGATTGTTTCTGTGGTTGCTTACACATCTTTGGGGATTATTTTTTTTTTTTTTTTGTAATGGAACTTTTGTTTATTAGTATACCTGGCTGTCCTGAGCTTTCGTTTGCTTGGACTATAAGGATGGATATATTTGGGTAAATGTTTTGTGGATCTCATGAGTTTGAGGCCAGCCAGGGCTACACATAGAAAATCTATCTTGAAAAAGAAGGGGGATGGGGTGAGGGTGTTCTTTGCTTTTTGGTGTTGTTGTTGTTGTTATTGTTGTTAGATTAGCATGTAAAATAATGAGTTTCATCTGGTATCTTCATATGTTCTTGCTTCTCGCTCATTACCTTCCTCGCTGCCCTCACCTCTGTCTCGTACCCACCCCTAGCTGGGCACATTCTTTCCCTCCTTTTTGCTTTCTGGAGAGGGTTTTGCTGTGTTACAATTCTGGTTTTATATTCACCACCGTCTGCCTCAACCTCCCAAATGTTGGTATTACTGGCAGTCACCACTAAACTTAGTTTAATAATTTATCCACTGTTAATAATTGGTTTTAAATACTACCTTTGTCAAACAGCAACTATTTGCATATATAAACATGTGTTTCAGGATATTCTTGCTATATATATATCCTGTATTGTCGTGATTAATTTTTCAGTGTTAGGAACCCAGCACAGGACCTGGTACATGATCTGGGGTTCTACAATTCTGCTACCTCCTCAGCTATAGTGAATATTTGCAGCATAAACAATGTAACACATCTTTACATAGTTAAAATAATATTCCACACTACTACATGGCCCACAGACATAAAATAGTTAAAAATTAAAGACAAATTATCAGTCATCTAACCCAGGAGAAGTCCAATAGGTTTATAACACTTGGAATTACTGCCTACGTATTTGTTTAACGCATTATTAACTCATTTACCTCTTTCTAAGTGTAAGCTTCTCCAGCCTACCCTTTAACCCCTTTCACAGTCATTCCCTGTAGTTTCATACCATACTTCTGATATACATCTCCTTTCCCCTTCCACGGTCTTAGACTTTTCATTTTCTCTTCCCTGCCCAGTCCAAACTTGGTATCTGAGAAAATCTTATTTGTGCCTATAGACCCATTTCGTATACTAACTACCTCCTCTAGAAAGTTTGTCTTCATGGCGCCTGTAGGAGGGTTGTTCTTACCCTCAGTGTTCCTATGTGCTTCATACTACTTATTCCTAGTTTCAAACTTCAGGCTGAATTGGGGTAGTTAGTAAACAAGCCATAAATGTTAATAAGGAATAAAGTATCCCTACTTGCAGAGAACTCACTAGAGTATGAAAGAAAAAGTTTAGAAGAAAAATAGATAGGAACTAAATATGCATGTCTATATGTGGTGCTTTATGTTTGGGTTTTGTTGTTGTTGTTTTGGTTTGGTTTGGTTTTTTGGCGGGGGAGGGGAGATGACGACAGTTTCTTACTATGTAGGTTTCGCTAGCATGGAACTCACTCTAATGACCATACTAGCTTTGAACTCATAGGTACCCATCTGCCTCTGCCTCCCAAGTGCTGGGGATAAAGGCATGTGCCACCATGACTTGTCAGAGGTCATAAGAGTTATATATAACAGGTGACAACTAGTGTTTAGATATCAACCCACCAGAGGATCTGATGGAGGTCAATCCTGTACAGATGAGTTTGCTGGCCCATTGACTGAAACTGTTGCTCACTTTTGGTAAGGCACTTGGTGTCACCCCAATGTCTGCACTGTAATGTGTAATCTCATGTGATGTGTGTATTTAATCTCATGATTGCATCTCAGTCTAATGGGTACATATGTCTGTGGAAAAAGACTTCATTTAGCTATACAGCCTTGATATATAGAATATATACTGGGACATGCTTCATAATTGGATCTATTTGTACTACAAGGACTATGAAAACTTTAAAAAGCTGCCTTGTTCTTTTGCTTATTGGGTGACTTTCCTCCAATATGTGGGACCCCAATGAGAAAATTTGGTCACACAGTCAAAAACCTTGGTTCCCACAGTCAAATCTCTGCTTCATTCCCTGAGATAAAATTTATACGCCAGCTGGGCGGTGGTGGCACATGCCTCTAATCCCAGCACTCAGAAGGTAGAGGCAGGCAGATCTCTGTGAGTTTGAGGCCAGCCTGAACTACAAGAGCTAGTTCCAGGACAGGATCCAAAGCTACAGAGAAACCCTTTCTTTAAAAAAACAAAACAAAACAAAAAAGCCAAGTCTTTTAAATAGATCGCATTTGGGACCTTCAAAGATATGAGTATGGCATGTCCAAGCTTGTTTGATTCTTAGTCTTTCCTGATAAGGAGATTAGGTGTCCCAAATTCTCCTACAGCTGACTTGGGAAAGTGCTAACCTCAGTTGACCCCCAGCTCTAACCCTACAAAAGCTATTAAACTCCCTACACTTACTCTTACTTCGACTTACCAATACAGGATTTTAGTATAGAAATGTAGTATTGCACGTGAACTCCCCTTCTCCCTTCCTAGAATTTAAAGTCTCCTAAATCACCTTTTTTGCCTCTTAGTGCTGCCCAGGCATCTCTCTAGCCACACCTGCCTGGAGCCATAAAGAAGCCAACTGTCACTTGAGACAGCTCTTATCTGTTTTATGACTTTGAGAAATTCTGGTTCTGTCACTTGGTGATTACCAGAGAATTGCCTTTGTGTGTGTGTGTATAAACTGGAAACTTTGCAGCGGGACAGAACAATAAACTGGCATGAAGAAGTACAGAATGGGAGAGTTTGTTCATTCACCTTCAGATAGCCAGAGGAAAAAGAGTCCTTTTCACTTTTTTTTTTTAAGATTTATTTATTATATATACAACATTCTGCCTCCATGTATGCCCGCACGCCAGAAGAGGGCACCAGATCTCACTATAGATGATTGTGAGCCATCATGTGGTTGCCGGGAATTGAACTAAGGTCCTCTGGAAGAGCAGCCAGTGCTCTTAACCGCTGAGCCATCTCTCCAGCCCTCCTTTTCACTTCTTGTAGATTCTAATCTGAACCCTGAGAGGGCGTTGAGGTTGGCTCCCCAATAGCCCTTGTTAATGGCCAGCTATGTGTGTGCTATTTTAATCACTAATGGTACTTTTATGTCAATTTTTGTTACCAGCCTGATCCAAATTTAGATTTCACTCATTTAAATTTTATTTATTATATGCTGAACCTTAAATAGTGTGCTGGACTTAAGTTGAATATTTGTCTAGACACAGGAATGCCTTCCAGATCAGATGTGTGAGAGCCGACTAGGCTACTCTAAGTAGTGTTTCATCATTGTAAGGCAAAATAGCAAGAATTGGGTTTCTACTCTACCTGTCCTATAGAGTTGGACTGTAAATGAATGGATATTCAAAAATTGTTTTTTTTTTCTCTCCTTAGTACTGGATGAATGAATACACATCATCTATTGGAATTGGAGTTTTTCATTCTGGAATTGAAGTGTATGGCAGAGGTATGTGTGCACATAGTTTAAATATGCTTTCTGGGGTTTCTTCCAGTTTAAAAAAATACAGAATCAGTTGGGTGTTATTGGCGCACGCCTTTAATCCCAGCACTTGGCAGGCAGAGGCAGGCGGATCTCTGTGAGTTTGACGCCAACTTGGTCTACAGAGTTCCAGAACAGCTAAGACTGTTACACAGAGAAACCCTATTTTGAAGAAAAAAAAGAAAATACTGTTAGATCTTTTTCTTTGTCCCCTTTCTTTGAAGTGACTTACATATGTTATTGCAAAAAGTAGAATAAAACGCATTTGTTTATACTGTGCTTTGAAAAAAAATGTCTGTGTTAGAATATAAGAGAGTACATTCATTATATTTTTTTCTAATTATTGTGTCTTTTAAAACATTTTTTAGCCAGGCTTGGTGGCAAACACTTTTTGCCCGGTACTCAGGAGACAGGCAGGCAGATTTCTCTGAGTTCGAGGCCAGCCTGGTCTACAGAGTTCCAAGACAGCCAGAGCTACAAGTGAGACCTGTCTCAAAACCAAAGCCTGCCCAGACAGTGGTGGCAGACACCTTTAATCCCAGTACTCAAAAGGCAGAGGCAGGTGGATCTTTGTGAGTTCAAAGCCAACCTGGTTTACAGCTACACAGAGAATTCCTGTCTTGAAGAAGAAGAAGAAGAAAAAAAACCAAACGCCTTCTTTCTGAAGTTGTTAAATCATGATTGTTTTTCTCTAACATGTATAAGAGTTCCTAAGAAACTTTTGCACTTTGAAAACTGCATAACAGGGGCTGGAGAGATGGCTCAGTGGTTAAGAGCATTGCCTGCTCTTCCAAAGGTCCTGAGTTCAATTCCCAGCAACCACATGGTGGCTCACAACCATCTGTAATGAGGTCTGGTGCCCTCTTCTGGACTTCAGGCATACAGGCAGAAAGAATATTGTATACATAATAAATAAATATTTAAAAAAAAAAAAAGAAAACTGCATAACAAAAATAATCATTTTGATTAGTGGTAGAAAGTGTCAAATTTGAAATACCAATTCCTTAGGGAATTTCAGTAAACATTGGATTTTGAAGGTCTGTGAGTATCAATAGTCTATGCTAAGCACTCTTGCCTTTAGTGACATCTACCATTTTGCTCAATTATCGTGATATATCACCATGAATTATACGCTTGTCTTTATTGAATTTCCTATATTTGCATAAGATAGGCAGTCTTTGTAACTTCCTAGAATACATTATTTAATTCACCCAGGATAAACTATGTACCTTCTTGTTCACTAATTCTTTTTTTTGGGGGGGGGGGTGTTTCGAGACAGGGTTTCTCTGTGGTTTTGGAGCCTGTCCTGGAACTAGCTCTTGTAGACCAGGCTGGTCTCGAACTCACAGAGATCTGCCTGCCTCTGCCTCCCGAGTGCTGGGATTAAAGGCCAGCGCCACCACCGCCCGGCTTTGTTCACTAATTTTAAGTAAACTCCATTTACTTAAATATTTCAATACGGTGTTTCTGCTGTCTTTGTATCTGGGTAGAGAAGTGCTGATAATTAAATCCATAGCCTCATACTTGCTAAGCAGGTGCTGCACCTCTGGACTGTGTCCCTAATCCCTATCTTTTTTTTTTTATGTATATATAATGGTTGCTTCTAGCTGCAGTTTAGCTTATTTGGTCTTGGCTATAAAGACTTGTCATTTAAGCTTTACTTGAAATGAGTGCACTTGCTAACCCCAAGAAACAGTGAGGGGCTTCAGCTGAAATCTTCAATGATTAAAGTATTGCAGATTGATGAGATTATAGCCTGTGGGTTTCCTATCTGACCTTTGGCCTAAGTTGTATAACTTTTTTTTAGTTAAATTTGAATAGTGTGTTATGGTTTCCTTAGTGCTATGAACTTTGAGACCATATGATCATGCTATAAAGTAAGAGAATATAGCATTTTTTAATAAAAAGAAATTAAGGCTCTAACTTGTCACCATTCACACTACTAGTAACTATCAGAAGTGAATTTGAGCCCAGATATTCTTATATGCTATTCCAGTGCTCTATTAACCTGCACAATTTTTACTCCCCTTCATAAAATAATTTAAAAACAAAAACATGATTCAAAACATGTTCATGGAAACTCAGAGAAATTTAATTGTTTCTTGTACAAAAAAATAAAAACTAAAAGGACCTTTGTCTTCCCTTACTCTACTTAAGATTAAAATCCATGTGGGGCTGGAGAGATGGCTCAGCATTTAAGAGCACTGACTGCTCTTCCAGAAGTCCTGAGTTCAATTCCCAGCAACCACATGGTGGCTCACAGCCATCTACAGTAGGACATGATGCCCTTTTTGGCATGCAGGTATACATGCAGAGCACTCATACATAACATATAAACGAATAAAAAAAAATTAAATCCATTTGAGGCCAGCCTGGTCTACAAGAGCTAGTTCCAGGACAGGCACCAAAAACTTCAGAGAAACCCTGTCTCGAAAATAAAAAAAAAAAAAAAAAAAAAAAAATTAAATCCAAATAGGAAGCCAGGTGGTGGTGGCAGCACATGCCTTTAATCCCAGCAGTCAGAAGGCAGAGGCAGGTAGATTTCTGAGTTCAAAGCCAGCCTGGTCTACAGAGCAAGTTCCAGGACAGCCAGGATTACACAGAGAAACCCTGCCCCCAAAAAACAAAAACAAAAAACAATGATTTTACCAAATCCAATCTGATTATATACAACATTTTAATAAAAATTATATAGAACTATTTATTGAATCTTTTGGGGTTTTTGTTTGTTTGTTTGTTGCTTGTTGCTTGTTTTTGGATTTTCAAGACAGGGTTTCTCTGTAGTTTTTGGTGCCTGTCCTAGAACGAGCTCTTGTAGACCATACTGTCATCGAACTCACAGAGATCCGCCTGCCTCTGCCTCCCGAGTGCTGGGATTAAAGACGTGCACCACCCCGCCTGGCTTTTTATTGAATCTTAAAGAGGAGCAGGGCATGGTGGTATATGGTTGTATCCCGGTACTTAGGAAGCTAAAGTAAGAGGATTGTGGGTTTGAGGCCAGAATGAGACCCTACCTCAAGACCAGATAGACAAACAAAATTTAGGACAGTCATAGAAGTGGACCACTCATAATCTCACCAATTAGGGAGCAGAGACTGGAGCATTATGAGTTAAAAGTTAACCTGGGCTGCATTGCATAGTTAATCAGGTCAGTTTAGGGGTAACCAAATCGTTTCTTTAAAAAAAAAAAAGTTTGTTTCTACAGAATCTATCTGAAGAGATACCCTTGGAGCTCAGTGGTTAAGAGTACTTGTTGCTGTTCCAGAGGACTAGAGTTCAGCTCTGTTGGCTGTGGATGGAGGGAGACTAGAGTTAATAACCGTGACTCTAGCTCCAGGGGATCCATTGTCTTCTTCTGACCTCTGCGGGAACCAGCACTACTTGGTAGCATATACACCCAGATACACACATCACCAAATAAAATATAAATGAGAAAAACTAAACCTCATCTACCTCATTCTTTGCTGTGCTTTGTCTCAAAACTTAAGAGTGTGTATTTAACAAATACGTTCATTTATTTAAGTATTTTGACTCAGGCTTGCTATATAGCATGGCTGATCTGGAACTCACAGTGTAGACCAAGCTGTCCTCAAGCTTATAATGATCCTCCTGCCTCCACCTCTCTAGCACTGAGATTATAGGCACGTACCACCATGCCTAGTTATTGAGTAAATCTTAAGTGATAGGACTAACTTACTTAAACATTTGGAATTGCTTATATCTACTAAGACTTTACAGAAGGAAGGAGGGAGGGAGGGAGGGAGGGAGGGAGGGAGGGAGGGAGGGAGGGAGGGAGGGAGGGAGGGAAGACTTTACCACTTAATATGAGATGCCAGAATTGAAGCCAGAAGTTCTGGTTCTTTCCTGTCCTGAAGCTATCTGCATTTTTGTTGTAGATAAGAGCATATAGCTGGAAATACATGTCTTAGGAGAACATACAAATAGTGCCCTCCTAACTACAAGACTTGCTGTAAAGAATATGAAGATGGTTGTGTATTTAATGTTGGTATTTTACTGTGCTTCAGCTTTGATGTATTTTCTCAGATAGGGTCTCTATATATAGTTCAGACCTGCCTGGAATTCACTAGGAATAGCCCAGTCTAGCCTAGAACTCATGATCCATCTGCCTCCTGCGTGCTAATATTACAGACATATACCCCTATGTGTGGTGCAGTGGTGTTTTCACTCCTAATCCAGTAAATGAAGAGTCTTCAGGTATGAGTGGATGCATGCAGCATGATGACAAAGTACACCAAAACAGGACGGCTTTCCTCAGGAACTGTGAAGACTTCATTCTCACTAGACAGTTTCTCCAGTGACATGCAAGCTTTAAAAGTGGCCAAGTCCTGAGCTGCTGGCCTCATGGTGTGATGGTGCCACAGAGACTGAGCACTTTTAAAAACTGGTCACTCTCCTCCTGGAGTACATGTAGAGCAGTCTATAGAGCAGTCACAGGCATTTTGGAGTGTCTGTAACTGTTACCATTTCAGAGCTTTTAAAGACAAGTATTCTCACCACCGGGCAGTGGTGGCAAACTCCTTTAATCCCAGCACTCGGGAGGCAGAGACGGATCTCTGGATCTCTGAAAGTTCAAGGCCAACCTGGTCTACAAGAGCTAGTTCCAGGATAGTCTCTACAGCTACAGAGAAACCATGTCTCAAAAAACCAAAAATAAAAAATAAAAAGACAGGTATTCTGTACTGGTAATACCCAAACAGGACCTTGCAAAGGGCACTTTAGAAAAATATTCAGATAACATTATCTTTGTAGTATTTTAAAGCTGATTCAGCATTCTGATTACATTTTATTATATACTAAAAATTTTTACTTTTATCTTTTCAGAATTTGCTTATGGTGGCCATCCTTACCCTTTTTCTGGAATATTTGAAATTTCCCCAGGAAATGCTTCTGAACTAGGAGAAACATTTAAATTTAAGTAAGTAGGAGAGTAATTTCTATCACACTGTTGTGGGTGTCAGAGCTTGTTTTGTGGGCATAAAGAATTTTTAGATTAAAAAATTCTAAAAAGTTAAAATTTTAAAATTGAATTAAGTTGTTATATAAGGATGGAAAATCAAATGATGTGTGAAATAACCTGTTTATGCTTTTTGTTCAGGATCTCTGTAACTTGCACGGCTCCTAACTCAGCACTGATGCCCCTTGGTCTCCGTTTGTGCTTGATAAAATGATTTTCTAATAATTTGTAGCTGTCTTTTACAACTAGCTTATATCTAAAATTTTACCTTTTATTGAATAATATCTGTTACATTTTCCAGGAAATATATTGAAGTGTTTTTATTTGATGTTTTAAATAATATATTTTAAAATTTAGTCAAGTTTCATGGCTTGTCTCAGTGCAAACACAAGGGTGGTTAATACCAAGAATTTTTTCTTTAGTGAAAATATGGCCAGCTCTTTGCTATGAATACTTAGCAAGGTTATTTTTACCTTAAATCTGGTTCTCTAATAACAAACATGTTTCATAAAGCAAAATGGAAACTAAAATCATTGAAATTACTAAGTATCTCATTTACCTGAGTCTGAATATATTATCCCTGATTTATTTATTGTAATATACCTGGAAATAAGCAAGTATTTAATAATGCTTATTATAAATAACCTGATTGAAACTTTTGTTTATTTTGTTTTTTGTTTTTTAAGAGAAGCTGTTGTTTTAGGGAGTACGGACTTTCTAGAAGACGATATAGAAAAGATTGTAGAAGAACTGGGGAAAGAGTATAAAGGCAATGCCTACCATTTGATGCACAAAAACTGCAATCACTTTTCTTCAGCTTTATCAGAGGTAAATTCAATTTCATCCTAAAGTTCTGCAGATAACACTTTCCTGGTGTATTTTCTGTGCCACTATATTCAATCTTGGTGTTTTTTCCCTGATTCTTCCTGTCCTGGAACTAGCTCTTGTAGACTAGACTGACCTCAAACTCCCAGAGATCCACCTGCCTCTGTCTCCTGAGTGCTGGGATTAAAGATGTGCACCACCACTGCCCAGCGGAGTCAGCAAAGTTTTAAGTAGTGATTCTGCTCATTCTTTTGTAGTGGGTAGAATGACTACAGATAATTGCCTCTTAATCACTTGGTTTGTATCCTTATGTTAGCATTTTATAACTGTGACAAATACATAGAAAAAGACATATTTTCCAATCAGAGTGGATTACCATTAGTTGGAGCCTATGCACAGTGTGTCTTGGTGGGAACTACACAGAAGAGCCAAGCAGCTTACCATCTGTCACCGAGAGAAACGGGAAAGAGCTGGTGCCTGGTATTCTTTCATGTGCATTCTTACTACTCCAGCCACGCTTCCTTTCACTAAACTGCCCCTTCAGAGTTCTGTACTTTTCCATTGTGCCCTGACCTAGCAACCACACTTAGTACATGAACCTTGGGAGAATGTTTAAGATTTAAACCATAACACACTGGAATTCTTAACTTTAAAAAAAAATAAAGATTAAGAAACTGTTAGCACTGGACAGTGATGGCACACACCTTTAATCCCAGCACTAGGGAGACAAAGACAGGTGGATCTCTGTGAGTTCGAGACCAGCCTGGTCTACAAGAGCTAGTTCCAGGACAGGCTCCAAAACCACAGAAAACCCTGTCTCGAAAAACCAAAATAAATAAATAAAATGGAAATTTAGAAAAAAGTCAATCAACCCAAGAATTGCTAAACATTTTATGAAAGAGTCAGCTAATGGATGTTTTAGGCTTGCGAACTATTCATGACCTTATTTAGCTCTGCGTCTTCTCGTAACCAAGAGCCATAGGCGTTTATCTATGAACACAGGTGGCTGGATATAGCAGACTGTTTTAGGTTGATCAGTCCTCAACCCCAAGAGCTGAGTGAAGTCAGCTTCCCTGAAACACAAAGGTATGTCAAAGAGAACAGATTGCTGAATGGAATCCAAATTTGAGAAGGAGAATATGAAATGGGCAGCAAGAGGCTGTCATATTCACCTAATTTTTCTTAACTACTTCATACGCGGTTAATCTCTATGCAGATACTCCTAGGTCTATCTCAAATATAAGACACAATGTTGCTAGTGCATTCAGGAGTAAACAGATAGGAACGGTATCAAGTAAGTTCATTGCTCAGCCTTCTCCCACATTTTACCCAAGTAAATATTATTTAAACATATTTAAGTACCCATCTGCCTCACTCTGTGCTCTTAGGCACTGTGATAGATGCTGGGTAATCAAAAATAGTCAGAACACACTACCTGTCCATAAATGAAGTCATCTCATTTTCCTTTTAGCCAAGCTAGAGAACGGATTGCGGGATGTCGCTGTAGCTAGAGAATGGATTGCGGAATGTCGCTGTAGCTAGAGAACGGATTGCGGGGTGTCGCTGTAGCTAGAGAACGGATTGCGGAATGTCGCTGTAGCTAGAGAACGGATTGCGGGATGTCGCTGTGTCCTTAGGGAAAGTGTCGCACAGCTGCCAGCTTTCTAAACGCTCACTGCCTCTTTGCTGTAAGACACTTTGAAGCCTTATTCCAAAGTCATTAACCTAATGTTTGCAGATATTTTAAGATACTAGTTTCAGATCACATGATCATAATCTCTAGCATGACTAGAGGCAAACCTTCGAAGTGGCAGTGGAACATGGATTCAGTTGAGCCCAGTTTTTACGGGAGTCAAGATGATACAGGGTAAAGTCAGCATTGTTTTGAGCTGCTTCTCACTATCTAAAATAGGGAGAGGAAGACTCCCAGTCCTAAGGACTCTAAAAGAATGAGAAGTGGGCAAAGAAATGTAGCAGGATTCCAGCTGACACCCACTTCTACCCCATTTAGTCCCCTAACCAGGCCTCCATGCTTTATTCTGACCATAGTCCCTCTGCCAGGGTATCGTGGAGCTGGTCTTCATGTGGGCACACTTCTTTCTGGACCATCTGAACATCCTTGAAACAAGTGAAAAATACATAGATTGCAGCCCAGGAATAAGTGGGATGGTAGAAACTGGAAGAGAGTAGAAAAGAACCTGGGAAAAAATTTGACAAGAATACCCAAGACTGACTCTGCTAACAGCCTGGGGCTTCTCTTACTCTAATAACATCTTGTGCTAACAAGCCTTTTTCTTCTGTGTACTGTTCAAAGTAATTTTACATGTTTCAAAGTAGCTCAAGGATCCAAGACAGAAGCCAAGCAGAATTAGCTTGACTTGACAACTGTTTAAAAAAAAAAAAAAAATACACAGCTGAAAGAAAGGAAGGGGTTACGGAAGGGTCCTGGCTCTTGAGTTAAGGCACTGCTTGTCAGCAGCCTGGAATAGCAGCACCACAGGCTAGTCTGCAATATATTTTCTCACCCTTTAGCAGGACAGCCAGCATTATTCTCTTCTCCCTAACACAGAGCTGTCTCCTCCTTAGATTCTTTGTGGCAAAGAGATTCCTCGCTGGATCAACCGACTGGCCTACTTCAGCTCCTGTATACCCTTTCTACAGAGTTGCCTCCCAAAGGAGTGGCTCACTCCTGCTGCACTGCAGTCTAGTGTCAGCCAAGAGCTCCAGGATGAACTGGAAGAAGCAGAGGATGCAGCCGCATCCGCTGCCATGGCAAGTGCTGCAGCTGGTGCCAGAACTGGGCGTCACACTAAACTATGAGCATCTCCAAAGTCACACCTTCAGAACTGTCTCTGGCAGTTGAATATCACTAGAGAAAAGAAAATAGAGTAAATGTCCTTTGGATATTTTGTATGCAAAGATGGCTCTCCCCCAAATCCCGGTTTTTCAGCTCAGGATTATATTTGTAGTCAAAAACAAAAAAAAAAAAAAAAAAAAAAAAAAAGAAGAAGAAGAAGAAAAATCACTTGGCGCAGGAGGGAAAACTTTATATGAAGCTGCCCTCTTTTTTTTTTTTTAATCCACTTGTAAATTTGGATTCACTTCCTCTGTTTTATATGAGCTCTGTTAAATTATGTTTACAGTATTTTGTATCACTGTTTACAAATCTTGCATGGACTTCTGCCACCATGAAAGAAGAAAACCTTCATCTTCAGAAATTAGGCAGGTCATCTTTGTACACATCCTGAAAATCGCCAGAACTACAGCATAAAAAGTAGGCACTTCAAGAGGTACTTACATGGTTACAGTTCCCATCACCTGCTTAAGAGCTGTATGTTAGATTTGTATTTGTTTTGTTACCAATTTTGGTGCCCAGCTACAGGGATCCAAACTGGCCTGACATGAAGGAGCACACACACAGCCCTCGGGCTTGGAGCCCTGGGTCAGTTCCACTCCACCCTTTCCCGGTCTGAGTAGCACATTTCCCAGGGTGCCCATGGAGCAGCTGGTTTCATCCCAAATACGCCCACCTCAGCAGGGTGGTATTCTTGTATCTGCCTGGCTTGATGCCTTGATTCTATAATGAAGATGTTTTCATGGAAGATACTCTTACAACTGACAAGTGTTTTTGCACATGTGTTGGGGAGGGGCTTCATTTTTATTTTAATACATACTACTCCCTGCCCAGGATGTTTTGGGTGGGGCGGGAGTATCCTAACCTAGCTTCCTGAGCAGCAGTATGAACTGACATTAAACTGCTTTTTAACTATCCAGTCTACCTTTTATACTAGACGTTGAAAACTAGAGTCTAAAGAAACACCCCCCCCAAAGGTAATTCTTTAATATTTAATACTTTGTGTACACCATACCAGAAATGGCTTGTTGGAGTTTATTAGTTCATGATGAGAGTAGTTTCGCCTCATAATAGAAATTCTATTTTCATTGATCTCTTGTTGAAAAATCATATTTTTGTGTGTCTTAAATTCATCTTTTTATGTTCTCTCAAATGTGTGTCTCTTACATAACATAATCGTAGGAATGAAGTTGTCGCTATAGCTAAATCTTCTTTAGTAAAGAAGTTGTCTGCTAGAGTCTACCCCCAGTTGACCCTTGGATGTAAGAACCAATCATTACATGTCACAATCAATGTTCTGCCTTAAGAGAGAGTGTCCTGTGTAAAGTAGTGGATGCAGTATAGAGACATCCAAGGTACTGACTGCAGCTTTAGATACTTCATTAGTGTGAAAGTCACATTTCTGAGTAAATTACATCTTTAACTTTGCCATGAGCTGATTTTGATTGATACTTAAAGTAAGCACACCCTCTTTAGGGAAAGTAAACCTTGGGTTATAAACACTGGCCTGAGGAAAATGAAGCCACTTTGTGCTGTTTGACTGTTCTGTTTCCTGAGAGGAAAGCCGGTGCAAGTTGCTCTGCTCCGTGGGGGCAGAGCCTGTGTTTCAGGAACCGTGCAGCAGGACAGAATATGCGGTCTTTATGAAGAGTTGACTTAGTTCAGGTCTGAAAATGAGACTTAGGACAAAACACTAATGCTCTCCAGGAGGTTGTTCACTAAAAGAAGAGACCTAGCCCTCAAGCCCAGGTTAGTAGGTAATGCTTGATGTGGTTCACTTGGAGTTTTTTTATTAATAATATGGATCATGATGTTTTCTAACCCATTGAGATATGTTTTGAATCTGCTGTTGACCCAAGGGGATGGCCCCTCAGACATTTCTGGGTAAATAACCAGGAACAGCTCTTCTTTGTTCACTCATATTTCAGCAGCTCAACATACTAGTGACTTGCTGATCTCTGTAGCATTTGAAGTGATATAAAGGTCTTCTGGGAAATAAACAATGCCTGTACCAGTTACCTGAAAGTGAGCAGGTCAGATTCTGGACATGAGGTTTCTTGCAGTCTAGTGTACTTGATTGAGGTTGAAAGAGAAAGAATCTCATTTAGTGAGGACCTTCTCTACAGTGCAAATTAAGAATGGGTTTTATTAATTTTTCTTCTCTTGCCCTTGGATGAAAGCAATCTTGTTCTCAACCAGAACTCATAAGAAAAAAATCCCAGATCAAAACTGCAGTCATGAATTTATATGTGATCCATGGAGTCCAGTATAGCTTCTATAGTTGTAACCAAGTGAAACCGTTTCTCCTGGAGGGTTGAACAGTAATAGCTGTAAAAGATAATACAGCTGGTTTCTGGTACTTGTTTTAAATATGCTTGGGTTTTTTAACCCACACTGGGGGCATCAGCTTTAGAAGTGTAACATGGGACGGTAGCAGGTGGTGATTGTCCTTGAGCACCTCCAGGCCTGAGCTCCAGCCAACTATTGCTCTGACTCACAGCAATAGCATCTTACCCATCACCAGCATCTTACAGAGCAGGGAATTCCAGGTATAGTCCATTGATAGCATTGTGTGTAGAGATCAGCCACCACGGACAGCTGCAGAACTCTTTCCATGGCTTCTTCTGTCACAAGACGGGTAGAAACACATTCACTGCTTCAGGACTCTAACCCATATGTCGTCTTATGACTCCATTATATATTTCCTATAGCTTTGGTATATGCTATGTTTGCTTTAAATGACTGATTTTAAAAGTTAGTTTTTGTCAGCATTTGGCCGTCCTGCCATTACACCTCATTCTTGTCAGTATGGGTTTGAGAGTGTAGCTCGATTGTTAGACTTTCATTATCTGCTCATTCTATACACACACATCTCCACTGTCAACAGTTGGGACAGCTGTCAATGAATCTTCATGGACCTGAAGAGAATTTCTTGTGAAGTTGAATGCAAGTGTACTGTCATTCAGTGTTTATAAAACACCAGGAACCTTCACTTTTGCTACCTTGATACAGCATTGGGTTATCATGTTACAACATTGAAATACATCGATTTATTAAAAACTACTTTTATAAGAAATGTTTTATAGTTCTTTCTGACCTCTAAGAGACAAGGCTGTTCTGTATTTGTGCTGGGAAGGGTTATTTGTACAATCCAGGAATCCCGTCTGCTCTACAGGAACGCAGCCAGCCCTTCTGTATCATGGCGTTCTTGTATTCCCAGCTTCCCTCACTCAGTGATAATTACTCTTGTGCACAAGCAGCAGGTAGCAGTTCAGATGTCTCAAAAATGGAGGCAGACTGGACCGACTGGAAGACTTCCCAACCCCCTTTCAGGAATTAAGTAGGAGCCTGTGTGTTTCTGCTCCTTATTCTCCATTAGCCTCTTCTACTTGGTACCTCCAGCCTGAACCTTCACCTTCACGTCCGTCAGCCTTTTTGTACCTAGCGCAATGTTTTCTCCCCTAATTTAAACTCTTCCCTCGAATTAAGTTTTGTCAAGTAAATTAATAGTTTTTATGATCTATCAAGATTTGTCCAGTCTGCCAAATAAGAGTGATCTACTATAACTAGGCTGTTCTCACCTCAGGGACACTCCGTGGAACTCTTACCATAATTTCATAATAGATTAGATCTGCTAAAAACAACTTACAGGTCCTCCATCTAAGAAGAATGCCAGTAATACTAGGGAACGGTAATCTTTTTTTTTTAATTGTCCCTAAGTTTACCCGTGTATTGGCCTTGTTCCAACTTTTTGGAAGTCTGTGCTGAGGAAGGTTAATGACTTCCTGTACTTTCTAAACAGTAAATGAGAAGCAAACAGCTACCGATGTTACTGGTAGGAAACAGAACTGGTGTCTTCCATGTCAGTGTCTGCGCTTTAAACTACTAAGCAGCCCTGCTGCTCAGGCCATAGCCTAGGGGACTTCTGTGGCTCTGCTGCTGCTGCCAAAGCTCAGTCTCTCTCATTCTAATAAAACTTGAGATTCAAAGGCTAGGGTGAAAACCTGCCAGCTCAGAGAATAGCAACTGGCTAACGTTCTCTCTCTGCTGGCATCCAGGAGCCTCTCTCCACACCGTTCCAACTAAAAACCCATGCCCCCCTCCTTGCTATTTCCTGTCAACTAGGTGCCAGTCCCGCCTCTCTGAGCCCAGGGTTTTTTGAGACAGGGCTTCTCTGTGTAGCTTTGGAGCCTGTCCTGGTACTCGTTCTATAAAACAGGCTGGCCTCAAACTCACAGAGATCCACCTGCCTCTGTCTCCTGAGTGCTGGGATTAAAGGCCACCACTGCTCAGCCAGATTTTTTAATGCAAATATAACACATCTTTACATAGTTAAACAAATGCAGCATAAACAAATTAACACCTTTGCCTAGTTAAATGTTCTACAACAGAACTGCTAAGCATTCTCAAAGCTAAGTCCTGTCAACACACCTTGACTTGAACTGCAAACTTGAACTATTTCCTTCCTGTCCAAACCAAGGGACACTAAAGAAATGTTAGAGCCGCCTCTCCACTGACTGAAAGACCAGATGAGCCTCCGTGTGCTTTGCGACCCTGCTGTGACTGAAAAGAATTCAGTCTCAGTTGAGAGTGACCCGCTCCCATGCTGTTGAGGGCTGCCATTTCAAAGCCTTTTCCTGGCCCCTCACGCTGGGTAGCACTTACTTGAAATGGGCCTCCAGGTGGAGGAATGCCTTGTCTTCTGTCGTATCCGAAACTCTCTGGCAAGCAGTGGATCTCATGTCAGGACAGTCATCTGCTTCTGTGAAGCCCTCACAGTATCTCGGGCTACCCTTCGAACCTCTGAGTTGGAGGACTTGGGTAGTTACCCAGGCTGCTAAGCCAGACTCCTCAAAGCAGCTTGAATGTGGCTTGCTTGACTGTTCAAATACACGTGTGACGTGTTTACGAAATTAAGACAGTTTCGTAAGTGGAGTGGTGGCTCAGCAGTTAGGAGCACTGGCTACTATTCCAGAGGACCTAGGTTCCTGTAATCGCGGTCCCAGGGGATCCGAAGTCCTCTTCCGCCTTTTTAGTCTCACGTGATACACAGATATATGTGCAGGCAAAACACTCGTCTAAAAGAATATTTTAAGGTAGTTTGGTCCACCTTGGGTGGGGGCCTCAGTGCAGGTGGCCTGTCCTTATCCCCTCAAATATGATGTGGAACTTTCCAGTGGCAAAGCTAGAGTATGGCCTGAGGGAGCAGGCTGTCAGACTTGGCCACAAGCAAGTGCAGAAAACGTATACCTTCCTCTTCCTCTTCCGTGCGCCATCGGTGAACAGACGCCACAGGAGTACCCTAGCATTGCCCTCCACAAATATCAAAAAATTTCTACCTTAGACTGAAGACAAAAAGCAAAATCCGTTTGTTCTACCTCTCACATGTTTGGGGCTGTACTAGATCACTTAAATACACTTCATCACAACATCCTGTGTGCCTCAAAGACAGTGGAGAGGTCAGTCACCTAAAATCACATAGAATTCCTGGATAAAGTGACTGGCAGCCTGGACAGGTGAACCATTGGAAGCCTTAGTCACTGGTTCCCCTACAAAATTCAGTAGAAGTGGAGGCAGGATTTCCCAAGGTTTTGGTGGGTTTGAGTCAACCTATACAAATTATTCAAAAGGTCACCACAAAATAAAACATGAACCAGAGCACCTTAGAATTGTCTAGAACCCTGTAGTCCATGGGCTAAGGCTGGGCTGTTTTATCTGAGGACCACCTTGCCATGAGAGGACCACCTCCATCAGTTAGCCATCAGTGTTTATGTCAGTCATCACTAAAGACCCAAACTGCTCAGACCTTCATCCCCAGGGGCCCTGCACAGAGCCTCATCTGCCAACTGCTCATTTTTACTGTTTCCTCTTGACACTTGAAGTGTGGCAGGCAAAACTGCTCTAGGTGACTCTTGGGGTATTCCAAGAAGCATCTCTCAGCCACACCCTGTCCCTTGAGAAGCCCTCTAGACCTTTGTGTTCTCCATTTCTGCTTCTTTCATTTCTCTACTACAGAGCCTGCGCTGTCCAGTTCTGCCAGATGCTACCTGCTGCTTCACACGCTTCTGCTCTTAATGTCTTCCTCTGCAGCCTTCCTCATTCCCAGTGACTACATCTACACAGGTGACCCATGCCATTTGCCTCTGTCATCTTGGCACCCTTCCCCCCAGTTGCCAGCCCCCTCCTCAGTCACCGTGCTTATCATTCTTCTACCCCAAGTCTCACCATCCTTCCCTGGCTAATAACCACTGTCACTGTCCCAGTCTCCCTGTCTCTTCAGCCCTGAACTGAAACTTTAGCCCTATCACTGGGAATGTTCTAAACCATTTCTGGAATCTTCTGTTTCAAGACAGTTTTCTCTGTGTAGTCCTGGCTATCCTGAAACTCACTTTGTAGACCAGGCTGGCCTCGAACTTAGAGATTGACCCTGCCTCCTGAGTGCTGGGATTAAAGGCATGAGCCATGCCTGGTCACTTCTGGAATCTTTGTTCCAAGCATTTCTGACCATTAACTTTAGATTTACCCTGGTCCACTGCACTACAAGAAGTCTTTGGCCTTTGCAAGATCCCAAAGCCATTATCCCTAGCACTAACATCTCCTCCCTAAACCCACCTATTTCTCCTCTCACCCAAACTAAATCCCATGGCCAGCAACTAAGTCCTTTGCTCCTTAGGTCCCTCTGCTACTTCAGTGCTCCTTTATTATCTGGCTGGCTAGCCCGACTGGGATCTAGATTCCCAGTGTCTAACTACCACTGTGTGGCTTGGCAGCGGGCACTCATCACTGCACCATGACCTACTTTCAGTTCCTTGGCAGTTAGCTTCCCCTTGTAGGCCCTCACGCCTCCTCCCTCCTTGTGGCCCCGACGTGTTCCACATTTATCTCTGTTGAGACCCTCACTTGATGCCTCAGTAAAAAGATGTCAGGTCAATTGGCCTCTCATCTCCCAATCTACAGACTCACTAAATTTGTCTCCAGAGACACTGTGCTAATATGGGAGGTGCTTCCTACTTTCATCAAATGCCCCCCGCCACCTCTCCAGACTTTGTCTCTAACAGTTACTTCCCACACCCCTCTTTCCTATCAGTAGGTGACACGGGATCTCTA
Organism: Chionomys nivalis; assembly: GCF_950005125.1. Classification (NCBI taxonomy): domain Eukaryota; kingdom Metazoa; phylum Chordata; class Mammalia; order Rodentia; family Cricetidae; genus Chionomys; species Chionomys nivalis. Next base: position 16,795,647 of record NC_080090.1, on the reverse strand, counting down.
CAATGTCCCCTTGAGTCCTGCTATGACTAAGTGGAACCTCGCCCATCTCCACAACCAAAATTTGCCAGCTCCATGTTCCAGGCACTGTTTTGAAAATCACCTTGATTTTGAATGATGTATACAATAGAATTTAGGGCTGAGCATGTAGCTCCCAGTGTAGCAAGTGGTACAGCACTTACCTAGTATTAGCAAAGCCTGGAGTTCGTCCCAGCACTGTGTGAAAAATGGAGGGTGGGGTGTATATAATTGTATGTACAGTTTAAAGGATAATAAAATGAATAATGCTCTGTACCTACCACTCGACTTAAATAACAGACCTGGAAAACATGTCTAGGTCCTTCTCCCATCACTACCTCTTCCTTCCACCAGAAAGGGAACCACCATCTTGAAGTTTGTATACATTATCCCTTCAGGTTTTTCTTTATGGTTGTTATCACCTGCATACGCCTATTTTTGAGCTTTGTATAAATGAAATCATATATATCCCATGGTTTTAAAATTCTCTATTTTTATAACTCATGCATATTAATATGTATAGATCTAACTTGTTTCCACCACTGTATTGTAGCCTACTGTACTGTACACGCGCACCATGAATCTGTTTACACGTTCTCCCTTGGATGGATGTTTGAACTGTTTCAGATTTCTCACTCTGATGAGCAATACTTTGTGAACGCTGTAAGGCATGTCTGCGGTTGTGAGGATCTCTCTAGGAACTGCTAGGAATGTATGTGTTAAAACTTACTGATGTAGAAAAACAATATACTCTTATTACACTTTTATTAAATAAAATCCTGTTCAGTCCTCTCTCCATCTGCTAATCAAACAGAACTCCATGATCCAGTTTTTCTCTTCTAATATCACATAATGAAATTTCTCAGAGCTTTGCCTTAAAATATTTTTCATAACTAAAGGAATCAGAGAGATGAAAGTCATACTAACCTCTTGCACAGCCAATGGGAAAGATAACACTCAACATTGAAAAAGTAGTTTAAAAAGAGAAAATCTAGTAGAATGACACTTGTGAATATTATGATTCAAAACTGTGAGCAGCAGAACCTAGTGAAACTTTCAAAGTTTTAAGGAATAAATTAAAAATTAAAGTGTGAGATGGCTCAGCAGGTACAGGAGCTTGCTGCCAAGCCTGACAAACCAAGTTTGATCCCCTGAACCCTCATGATGGAAAGTACTGACAAGTTGTCCTCTGATGCGCACTGTGGCACATCCATCTCTCACACAGGTACAAACCAATGTTTCCAAAAGTCTGTTAACTCCGGAGAAGCCTGTGACCTCGTGTGTCCTCTGTGATGATAACATGCAGGCTCAGCTGGCGTGTTGGACAATGACACCAAATAGTCCTAAACTTGGCACAAATTGGAAAGTTTCTCTCACAGTTGAGGACTGGCTATTTTTCTTCCCCAAACAGGCCAGAAAGATCAAAGCACTTCACGTCCTGCAGGATACACGATTTATTCTAACACCAGAGTCCATACTTTATCCGTGCCACCTGAGGTAGTGAATGTTTTGCCGTGTGGATTTGACATTCCCACTGGGGTTTAGTTCTTGTTACTCACATCTTTGTCAGGTGGCACTGCCCATGTCTGCTGCGTGTAGACAGACCTCTCTCACTTTTGATGTATACCTTCTGATTATTGAATGTGTTAGTTTTCTTATAGACAAGATATACTCCAGCAACTATTACTTCTGACAGCTAGGCTCTGCCTGCACATTGTCAAAACCTCCCTAAACATTGCCACCAGCTGTGGGCCCAGGAAGCAATTGCGAGTCACTGGGAGGCACTTCATACCTATGATGCTTGCTGTTGATTGTCTATTTCATGAGTTTGGGAATCACCCAGAAGACACGATTGCGGGTGTCTGTGTAGATGTTTTCAGAGAAAAGAAACAGATGAAGGCCTGCCCCCACAGCGGGCCATAGCTTCCAAGGGGCAGCCAGATACAAGGGAAGGCAGTTTGTCCTGGCCCTCAGACTCCAGCTCTTAACCTTCTACTGTGGACTGTATCTGCAGCTCTCCAGGGAGCTCCACGCCCTGGCATAGGACTGGGACTAGAGGCATCCAGCTCCATGGGCTGTGACCTACCAGGTTACCTTCTTCTCCAGTGTGTAGGGCTACACAGCCCTTTAGTGCAAACTAATCTGGTAAATCTTATAGCTACATTATGCTAGTTTTGCTCCTCTGAAGAACCCTTCCTATTGTAGATTTGGAGCTGGGTGGTGGTAGTGCATGCCTTTAATCCCAGCACTTGGGAGGCAGAGGCAGGTGGACCTCTGAGTTTGAGGTCAGTCTAGTCTACAGAGTGAGTTCCAGGACAGCCAGGGCTTTTTCACTGAGAAACCCAATTTAAAAAAAAAAATGTACTGGTAGTAGGCAGGAGGTTAGCTCTGAGAACTGGTCATTGGTATCCCAAAATAGGAACCAAAAATAGGACATTAAAAAACAGGAATAAAATAATAAACCTCAAAAGAAGAATAGCTTGTAGTGGGGATACTCCAGATGGCAAGTTCAGGGCCCCAAAACAGCATGGTGAGTCTAGGTCAGATCAAATCAACTTCAGGACTTCCTCACCAGGGAGCATGGAGAACTCTGTTACCTTCTTTCCCTAGCAAGTTTTTTTTTTTTTTCAATTTTAGGATAACTTAAACCCTTCTGCCCTTCTATTCTTGCATCCTATGCATTTACTTTAGAATTCTGGATAAAATGAGCTTCCAAGGAGCGCACACCTCTTTCCTTGAAATGTCTACCCTGGAGTAGGCATGGGGGACGGTTTTGCAGAGAGGAGAAATAGAAGCCCCCATGCCTACCTGGACCAGGCCACTCTTTACTAGAGTGGGTGCTTGCTTCCTTGTTTACTATCATTAAATAAGCTTGGGAAGGTTGGTGTGTGTGTGTGTACGCACTCGCATGCACACGCCATGGCACACATTCAAAGAGGTCAAAAGACATCTATCAAGTCTATTCTTTCCCACCACCTTTAGGGATCCAGGAATTGAACTCAGATTGCCAGGCCTACACACAACTACCTTTTCCTAGTGAGCCATCATGCCAGCCTGCCCCAGTTAAACTCTTGACTGACGGTGTGAATTCTTCCCTTGCAAGAACATAAGAAAAAAGATGCGTTAGAGTCCGACCAGAGGAAACTGGAGGCCTCTGACTTGTGAGAAGTCCTTCTCTGGGGAGGTGTAAACATCAACCCTCTCCTTACATGGTCCCAAGTGTGAAGTACAACTCCACATTCTGCCTGGGGAATCAATGAGCTCACTGGGCTTGCTCGCGTAAACATGGCCGAACAGCTGCTTACAGGAGCCTGGGGAGCCCAAAGCAGCTCCACTGAGAAGCCTTCAGTATTTATGATGGCTTCCCTGTAACTAAAAAGATTCAGTCCTTTCTCAGTCAACTTTCCTCAACCTTGATACCAACACCTCCCAGACTCCATGCAAATGCAATCAGGGTTTGCACAGTCAGAATAGCAGCTCTTCCCCCTGGTCTTCGAAGAGGTAAGCCCCTCTCTCTCTTCTCTTCTTTACCCTTCTTTCAATAAACTCCACACTCAAAAAAAGAAAATCAGAATTGCATACAAATGTCTGGGAGTTGCTGACATCTGAGAGCGAGCTCTAATGGCCCCGCCCCTTCCTTCTCTGGAGGACCATCAACAGCAGGCCCGGTGGTAGTGACCTCCTGCAAGCAGGCATGGCTGACCTGACGAAGACGTGGCTCTGTTACTCTGGAAATAGCACTTCACAACATCTCTGCATCACCATGGTCTAGGAAGAGCTGTAAGGGTGGCTTTCTCTAAAGGGTTGGTGGGTTCTCTAATTATGCTACAACCAACATTTCCTAAGTCTTCCTCGTAGTCTAGAGTTAATGGGTTATGCACAGTCTTAAAAGAATCACACAGAGAAAAATGCATTCTCGACTCCTGATTCACCATTTGTGAGAGGCAAGGAATTTAACAACTCCACATCATCTGTGGAACACTCTGGGGAAACTAAGGATACAATTGCTGATTGCTGAAAGAATAAAGAAACAAAGGAAGGAAATAAGCTTAGAGAGGCAAGTTTCCCAGCTCCAGGTCTTGTGGCAGTGTCAAAAGGTTGGCCATACCTCCAAGGCTTCAAAGTGTATCTTACAGAGAACCTCTCCTGCAGCCCGGAGCTGAAAGCTGCTGACAAGCAATCAGGTGCCCTACCTTCATCATGCAGCCGACTGATCTGCTCAAAGTAGCCACATAAAGTGAAGATATTGGAAGACTGGGGTCCTGTAACTGGGGGAGGCTGTGGCCATCGAACACTCGATGGCTGATGAGTTTACCAGAAGTGACGTCCATCCCCACCCTCAGAAGCAGATCCGTCTCAGTTCCACGCCCATCTGGTGCAGAGTCACCCTCTGCCAGTGTGTGGGGTGATACTACTCATTATATGTGGACACAGCAATGACCTTCCTGCCCATCTTTCTTTGCCTCGGCCCTGAGATGTCTATTCTTGGTTGTCAACTTGACTATATCTGGAATGAACTACAATCCAGAAATGGAGGGCACCCTTGTGATCTGGACCTTCAGGCAGGGAGACAGCATGCCTTTGATTCAGATCTTGAGGCTGGAAGGCACAGACTTTTGATACAAATCTTGAGGTGGGATGACACATGCCTTTAATCCAGATCTTGAGGCTGGAAGGCACACATTTAATCTGGGCCACAGCTTCTGCCAGAAGCCTATGTAAGGACAGTGGAATAAGGAAATATTCTTTCTTCACCTGCTTGCCCTCGCCTTGTCTGCACATCTGTTCCCTCACTGGCATTGAAGCCTGCTTCTTCAGGGTTCCAGAATATGCAGAAGATCAGCTGAGACGCCCAGCCTCATGGGACTGAGCAGCTACTAGATTCTTGGACTTTACATTCATAGCTAGCCATTGTTTGACTGAAGCCTGCAAGTCATTCCAATAAATTTATATATGTGTGTGTGTGTATGTGTGTGTTTGTGTATAGTATATGTATATATACATAGAGAGAGATTTATTCCATAAGTTCTGTGATTCTAGAGAATCCTGACTAATCCAGGCCCCTAGAAGTTAGGTACAATGTGACCCCCTATACAGGAGGACTACACTACAAAAGAATTTTTGAGCTCTGGGAAATATGCCTAGGAATGATTTTTAGGGGTATGGTGTGTTGCCTGCACCACGGGACAGTTCTGAAAGTTGGGCAACGGCTGGAGATTGAAACACACACACACACACACACACACACACAGACAGAGAGACACGGGTCATCCTTGAAACAAGAATGCCAATTTTATTGTGTTCCAGGGCAGCTTATACAGGGCTCTCCTTGACTAATGGCTACACTCTAGCTCTCGGGATTTTTCAGCTGCAAGCCCACCAGAAACCACTCCCCTGCCATCAGGAACTCATGAGGGTCTTGTGCCCAGAGCAGCTGCAAGCAAAGGAAAACAAGCTGTTTACTCCGGCAGGCAAGGGGTCACAGAAAATTCAGAATCTGAGAGTCTGCAGTCCCCAACAGTATGGGATAAAGGAGGAAGAAACATAAAATTGAATTAAGCTAGATTTATCATCATTGCTTCATTGAGCAGTCTGAGTTTAGCGTTAAAGTCTCTCAGTTTAAAACAAAACAAAAACAAAACAAACCAAAAAAAAAAAAAAAAAAAAGGTGCCCCCGGAAGTATGGTGCATGCCTTTAATGCCAGTGCTTGGGAGGTAGATGTGGGGCAGATCTCTGTGAGTTCAAGGCTAGCCTGATCTACCTAGTGAATGCCAGGGCAGGCAGGGCCATGTGGAGAGAGACTGTCTCCAAACAAAAAGCAAAGTGCCAATAATCTCAATGTGATGGCTCAGCTATATTTGAAGTCGAGATCCAAACACCAACTATGAGCGAGCTGGAAATGCTGGTGCCATAGGTTTAACCATGGGGGGAGGCAAAGACCAGAGAACTTGAATGCTGGAATGCATTTTCTGGGGAAAACACACTACCCCAGGAGGGAAGACATACAAGCAGGCGCCAACACACCTGAACTCTGCCATTGCTCTTCCCTGTATGCCAGGCCTTTCCGTGGGAACTGTGTAGCCAGATAATGTAAGTGAAATGGAGTCCAGAGTGGCCAGGGCAGCATAAGACGAGCGGACTTCCTACTGTACCGGCAACAGAGGCCACTCGGTGATCGCAGTGGTCTGACTCATGTAGACCTATGGCGCTAGCTGGTTGATCACGGTGTCCCCAAAATGACACAGATAGAAGCCTAGAGAAAAACTCCAAAGCAAATGAACCAACGCGACCATACATCACAGCAATGGAGCATCATGGCCCCACAACCAATTTCCACACTCGAGCCTTTTTTTTTTTTTTTTTTTTTTTTTTTTTGCAGGGAGGGAGTGGTAGAGTTTCACTGGGTAGCCCGGGCTCTGACTCTCTTGGAACTCACTGTAGACCAGGCTGACCTTAAACTCAGAGATGTGTACCAGGCTTTTTGGGGGGACCACCAACCAGCTCCCCAAATCATGACAGAGACTTCCTATTAGTTTTGAATGCTCGGCCTAGCTCAGGCTTGTTTCTGGCCAGCTCTTTTATCTTAAATTAACCTATTTCTCTTAATGTACCTTTCGCCCCTGGGCTTTTTCTCTTCTGTATATCTTACTTCTCTATGTCTGTCTGCTGCCTGGCTTCTGGCCCAGGATTTATCTGTCCCTCATTCTCTCCTCCTTCTTCTCTTGTTCTTCTTGAGCCTTGATTTCTCCTCCTATTTATTCTCTCTGCCCACCAGTCCCACCTATCCTTTCTCTGCCTAGCTATTGACCATTCAGTTCTTTATTAGACCGATCAGGTGTCTTAGGCAGACAAGGTGAAACAGATGCAACACATCTTTACATAATTAAACACACATCCTTACATCGTTAAACAAATGCAGCATAAACAAATGTAACACACCTTTACAGAGTTAAAGTCATATTCTGCAGCATAAACAAATGTAACACATCTTTACCTAGTTAAAATAACAACAGAGATGCTCCTGTCTCTGCTTCCCAAGCACTGGGATTAAAACCTTGTGCCACCACCGTCTGAGCAGATGTCTTAGCATGTTCATTGCTGTGAAGAGACACCATGACCATGGTAATTGTTATAAAGGAAAACATTTAGTTGAGGCTGGCTTAGAGTTTCAGAGGTTTAGTCCATTATCCTCATAGTAGCATGTAAGCTAACCCTAACCCTAACCAAGAATTCTACGTCTTGATCTGTAGGCAGCAGAAGCACCTGTCACATTGGCCAGACCTCAAAGCCCACCTCCCCAGTGACACACTTCTTCCAACAAAGCCATGCCTATCCCAACAAGGTCATACCTCCTAATAGTGCCATTCCCTATGTGCCAAGCATTCAAACACGTGAGTCTATGGGGCCACACCTATTCAACCCACCAAGCAGACTTAAGTCCTTTATGGACCAGAAATCCACTGAGTAAGGGGAAGTCAAGTTCCTCTGAGAAAGGATTTTGCTACACTACCAAAAAGAAGAACCTACTCCCTTCTACCAAGATAACGAGTGTTAGCGGAAAGAAAATGATCAGACTTTTGGGAGCCTACTAAACTCTGGCTCTGAATTGATGTTGATTCCAGGGGACCCCCAAAAGTATCATGACCTTCTAATCAAGGTGGAGCTTATGGAAGTTAAGAGATGAACTTAAGTTTCAACCAAATCCAACTCATGGTGGATACTGTGTATAAGGGAGTGCGGGTCCCCTGAGAGGTGGAGCAGGACACAGCCAGACACCAAATTCTCAGCCCAAAGGAGACCTTATCGCCCTGGAGGGGCAGCAGGGGTGCTGCTAAGGCAGAGAGCAAGCAGCAGTGGCAAGCAATCAGGTGGTTTTTGCAAGGGCAGGTTTTAAGAAGAAAGGGGCAACTTTGTGCTAGGGTGAGTTGGTAAATCCTGATTGGATATTGTCTTCGGGTTTCTATTGCTACAATGAAACATCATAGCCAAAAAGCAAGTTGGGGAGGAAAGGGTTTATTTGGCTGACACTTCAGTATTGCTGTTCATCACTGAAGGAAGTAGGACAGGAACTCAAACAGGGCAGGATTCCAGAGACAGGAGCTGATGCGGAGGCCATGAGGGTGTTGCCTCTTACTGACTTGTTTCCCATGACTTGCTCAACTCACCTTCTTATAGATCCCAGGACCAGCAGCCCAGGGATGGCACCACCCACCATGGGCTAGGCCCTCCCCCATTGATCACTAAACAACACTGTACAGCTGGATCTTAAGGAAGCATTTCCTCAGCTGCAGCTCCTTCCTCTCTGATGACTCTAGTTTGTGTCAAGTCGACACACAAAATCACCCAGTATAGACGTGTTAGTCAAATAATGAATTTGGATTGTTGGACCTTGGTGTTTTGTCTCAGGAATGAGTCAGTGGCCAAATAAGGGAGTGGACCCTGGGGACTAGCTGTAGGAATGCAGTCTAATGGTTTTTAGCAAGGGGAAAGGTGAAAGGCAAAGCCTGTTGGTGCCATGTTTGCCATGCCCGGGCCTGCCTAGAACCATCGTTCCCACCTTTTTGAGTTTTGCTGTTGGATCACTGGGTGTTAGTTAAGTGGGCATCGTTTTCTCTGGCGTCTTCCTGCTGATACTGGGGTGTGGTTGTTAGGGACTCGGAGAGCTGGATTCTTGGTCAAGGAAGAGCAGGCTGTGTCAGTTGATGTCTATATTTTGGGGGACCATCTGGGGCTACGGAAGCAGTTAGTGAAGCTGGACTGTCTTGAGCTAGCCACTACAGGGCTGTCGGGAACGCACATTCAGAGGGAACATCTGGGGCTGGCAAGTTGTTCCAGATTTCTTTCTTTCCCTCTAGGCTACTGTCGGGATTTCCAAACTTTTACAATGGCCTGAGCATGGCAAACATGGTACCAACAGGCTTTGCCTTTCACCCTTCTCCTTGCTAAAGACCATTAAACTGCATTCCTAAAGCTAGCCACCAAGGTCCACTCCCTTGTATGGCCACTGACTTGTTCCTGACACAAAACACCAAGGCCCAACAATCAAAATTCATTATTTGGCTACTATGTCCAATCAGGACTTAGCAACTCACCCTAGCACAAACTTTTTTTAAGGACTTTTTGTCCTTAAAACCACACTCCTGCTTGTTTGCTTGCTTGCTGCTGTCTGCCGCTGCTGTCTGCCTTTACAGCACCCCACACACACACACACACACACACAACTCTACCCCACCCTGCTTGCCCTCCTGGGGTAATAAATCTCCTTTGTTCTGAGACTTTGGTGTCTGAGTGTGTCCTGTACTGATTCTGCAGGGCCACCCTTCCTTACACCGTGGGTCCCTGAGTTCATCCTGAGATGGTTGCTTCCTCAGTCCTGAAATGCATAATAGGGACACATTGGTTCCCCTATCTGTGGAGGGAGTGGAGACTCTTATTATTGAAAGGCCAAAAGGAATCCATCAAAGCTGCTCTGTCCTGGAAAACAGTGAAGTCAGTATGGAATCCCTGCAGGGACAGAAGAGACCAGCACCAAGAGACTTGGAAGATGAAGGCTTGGGGGTTGCCTCCAAATCTCTACCTAATTCTGTCTCCTATTTGGCCTGTGCAGAAGATGGATGGATCTGGAGAAAGACAATTAGCCAATTATCCTAAGTTTAATCAAGTGGCAATTCCAGTGCAGCTGCTGCCCCAGATGTGGGGCTGTGCACTGCCCCAGCTCCTGGCCTCTGGTATTTGTCGACTGATACTGCTCATGCTTTTTCTCCATCGTTGTCGATAACGCCTACCAGAAGCAATTTGCTCTCAGCTGGCTGGTCCAGCAGTACACCTTTGCTGTCCTTCCTCAAGGGTATGTTAATTTTCCAGCCCTGTGTTGCAACTCAGTTCAAAGAGAACTTGACCGCTTGTCTCCTCCACAGTGTACAGCACAGATCCATTTCGTCATTGACAATTGTGTTTGTTAGAACATGAATCGGCCCCTTTAAGAAGTCAGTCACTCTTAGGAGGCTAGATCTTCCAGCCTGAGGAAATCAGGCCACACCCCCTTCAGCTCTCACCCTGGGCCAGAGAATTAAGGTATTCTGGGAGCTGGAGAAATGGCTCTACTGTAAAGAGTGGTACTGACTGCTTTTGCGTAGGACTTGAGTTCAATTCCTAATGCCCACAGTGGACAGTGTCTGCCTGTAGCTCCAGGGACACAGCACCCTCTTCTGGACTTGGCAGACACCTGCACTCGTGTGCATGTATGGACATCCCTCATGTTTGTGTGTGCACACACATGTGAAGCATTACGGATCCTTTTCTTACAGTTTTTCAAGACGGTTTCTCCAAGTAGCTCACACTGTCCTGGAATTCACTCACTCCGTAGATCGGGCTGACCTCAAACTCACAGAGATCCACCTGTCTTTTCCTCAGGATCAAAAGTGTGCACAACCATCACCCAGCAATCTTTTTTCAAAGCTGTTCTGTACTATGGGATTTATTCCTGGCTTCTCTATGCGGTTTGTCAGGCATACTATCCCAGACTAAATTGCATGATGTAAAACTTCCCGCCAGAACCTGAAGTAGGAGGAGGAGCGGGCTGCATTCCGGCTGCCCGGCTACTTAGCCCCAGAAATAGCCACACAAAAATTGTATTAAATTTCCATGTGGTTATTTCGGGGGCTAAGCTAGCTGGGCGGCGGGACGTAGCCAGCTGCTTCTCCATACTACAGTAAGCACCCCAAAACTTATGAGTGTCAGCCATTTCCTCTGTTCAGAGGATTCTCCCCCAAGGCTCCTCTGAGCCCTCCCTGGCTCTCTCAGTCTTACTCTTTGTAAAGTATCTGTCCGTGTCTTCAAGTGAAGCTGTTCCTTCCCTTCATGCTGGTTTTGATATATTTCTACAGGATTTTTCTGTTTAGCCCTGACTGTCCTGGACGCACTTTGTAGACCAGGCTGGCCTCAAACTCATAGAGATCCACTTGCCTCTGCCTTCCGAGTGCTGGGATTAAAGGCGTGCACCACCACCGCCCTGGCTCCTTGTTCTTTTCTGATGTCCCAGCTCAAGACCTGACCCTGGCCTTAAGGCCTTTAATAAATGAGCCTCATTCCCGAAGGGCAAGGCAAGCTGTGGACATAGAGTGGAGCTGCCCCTTCAGAGGGACTGTGGGTGCTGGAGGCGTCAGAACTGGAGGGGCAGGCTGCCCAAGGCTGCTTGCTAGAGCCCAGTTGACGCCACCACAGGACCCAGACCCAGGACCCAGAGTCGCAGACTTTGGTGTTTGTTCTGCTATGCTTTGGTTAAGCTCTTTTGTGTCATTCTCTTTCTGATTGGAAGTATTTACTCCATGCCTCTGCATGTTGCAAGTATATCATTTTTCTTTGCTTTTTTCATTTTTAGGGGCTCATAACTAAGGGGTTACCTTGAGTATTAGAAGAGACATCCAGCTTTGTCGAAGACTGCCACCGATGTAATGGCCATGGTGTAAGTCCCTCGAGAGACCATGCCCTCCAGGTCAGGACAGGGCAAGTTAACTGCAGTGAGACCCGGAGACAGGTATACCATCCTGCCTGTCTACCACGGGATGGTTCGCAAGCTGGGAAAGGGGCTAGAGATTGAAACACACACACAGACATGGATCATCCTTGAAACAAGAATGCCCCTTTTATTGTGTTCCAGGGCGGCTTATATAGGGCCTCCTTGACTAATGGCAACGCCCTAGCTCTCAAGAGTTTTCAGCTGCAAGCCCACCAGAAACCACTCCTCTGCCATCAGGAACTCATGAGGGTCTTATGCTCACAGCAGCTGCAAGCACAGGAAAACAAGCTGTTTACTTTAGCAGGCAAGGGGTCATAGAAAATTTGGAGTCTGAGGGTCCGCAGTCCCCAACAGGCAGATTACAGAGAGATGCTCAGGAAAAGTACAGAGAGGAGCTAGCCTCACTTCAGAGGCCTTCTAGCTCCTGCCTTACAGCTAACATTTCTGCAGCAGTTACCTGGGGGAACCTGACGCTTACACGGTACCCCTCAAAGATGAAAGTAGCCAGCACCATAGCCCAAGGCTCTCCCTCTATGATTGCGAAGCTGGGGCATAAGGACCCCAAGTCTGGTGAGGCACAGTGCAATGACTGGTTTTATGTCAACTTGGCACATGTTAGCGTCATTTCTAAAAGAGGAAGCCTCAACTGAGAAAATGCCCCACCAGACTGACCCGTGGGCAATCCTCTGGTGCATTTTCTTGTTTGATCAGGGAGGGCCCAGGTCACTCTGGCAGGGCCCTCTGTGGGCTGGCGATCCTGGGTGCTGTAAGGAAACAGGCTGAGCAAGCCATGAGGCGCATCAGTTTCTGCCTCCAATTCCTGCCCTATTGAGTTCCTGTCCTGACTTCCCTCGGTGATGGACTGTGATGTGGAACTGTAGCCTTAAACAAACCCTTTCCTCCCCAAGTTGCTTTTGGTCATGGTGTGTTATCGTCATAGTAGAAAGTCTAACTAAGACATAATAATCACAAGATGTCATAATAGACAGCCTGGCTCTAAGTTAAAAGAGCCATGGCTATAACTCTGTGGCAGAGCACTAGCTTGGAACAAATAGGTCTTGGGCTCAATTCCCAGTACCCATAGTAAACAATAAATCTTTGCCAACACAAACCCTAAGATGGCTTACCTCCTCAGGCCTTGAGATGTGTTTCTGAACTATTTAAGACAACAGAATAATGCCTGAACAGTGAGGGGTTGCATTTAATATTCCTGGTTTTCCATTAGGAAGAAGATGGCATTAAGGAAACAAGGCCTGTGTGGTGCTATTTTATGCCCAGAAGGTCATGGGTAAAAGTTGCCATTACAGAATATGGGAAGTTCCTGGCCTTGAGGTAGTCAAGAGGGGGAGAAAACACCCCCAGGTCCTTATTCCTGAATTTTACCTGAGAGCACCCAGCGTGAGCATTGCAGCTGAGCTAGGGGTCTAGAAGAAGACACCTGGCAGTTAACATGCAAACATACATAATAAAAGTCCTCCCTTCTGAGGGGGGGGTAGCCAAGAAGAGTCAGCTGCAGGCTCGGTAGCAACACCAAACCTGCCAGGCTGGGTGTGGCGCCTGAGTCAAAAAGGAAGGCTGAAGATGTTCGTTAAATCACTGCAACTGTTCAAATAAGCTAAGCACTGCTTCAAGCTGTGTGCTTAGACAAAGAACTGTAGAAGGGGGCGGGGAGCTAGGAGGAAAGAGGAAGAGAGAGCATGCACCATACAGACCAAACCTGAGTCTTGGCTAACTTCAGTCTACTGAGGGGTAAAGACAAGTCCTCAGAATGGTCAAAACACAAAGGCACAGCTACATTCAAATTAAGGGTTAGGAAATGAACTGGAGTTTCACTTGGCTCTTTAAAAAAGAAATAAATTCAGGGAGCTCTTAGCAGTTGACATTTCTGGAGGGTCATTCAGCAACACTTCCATTCTGGTGCTTAAGGGCTTAGAAATTTGGTATTCTAGTGGTCTGTGCAGTCTCTCCACACAGAGGATCCTACTGGGCTTACAGAACAGCCTTTAAATTTGGGAATCAATGGAATTGAGGCCCAATCAGTTCAGCACAAGAGCCAGAAAAACTGGTTTTCTTTTCAGAATAAAGTTTCATGGCTTTTCTGGTTTGAAAAAAAAAAAAAGTCTCCCCTGTCACAGATTTATAGACTCTATAAGCTAGCTGGGAAATGACAGGATAAAGAAACTCACAAAAAAATGCCAAGTGCACAGCAATGTTCAAGGCTAAAAGCCCAGAACTGCAGAGGAGCTGGGCTGTAAGCCTTTGTTCCTGGTCCGAACATTCTGACCCGTGTCTTCCTTTTCCTGCTTTTCTGAGTCTCCCAGTTTCTTGGCCAGGATTCCATCCATCATCCCTCATGTTAAAGAAAAATCACAGACGACCATTGTTTGAGACTCGGCACTAGGGCCAATAGATCAAAATGGAACCACCTATACCGCATTCAATGACATCAAAAAATTATTAAAGTTACAGAGAAATTGGAAGGCGTGGAACAGTCAAATTGCTGGGGGGAGTTGCCATTCTCCTCCCCCACCTCCTTCTCACGTCTTCAGGAGAGTCAACTTAACTGAGGGAGAATCTCCAAGGCCATGTTATTGACAGCCCCAGTTGGATTAACATTTAAGAAGGGAACAGGCAATAATGTTCTAATCTTTAAGACATTAAAATCCATGGCCCCACTCTGGTCACAGATAAAACTCAGAATCCAATTTTTTTGTTGCTTTGTTTTGCTTTTTTGAGACAGGATTTCTCTGTGTAGCCCTGGCTGTCCTGGAACTCAGAGATCCACCTGCCTCTGTCTCCCAAGTGCTGGGATTAAAGGTGTGCGCCACCATGCCTGGCTCCAGATTCCAACCTTTTAATCAAAAGAAAGTAGTTTTCCTTTAAGGGGCCTAAACAAAACTCTGGTGCCCCGCCTTTGCCTCGCAGTATTTCCACATTTGAAGGACAATTGCGAAGCTTCACTTTTTAAAAACTGGTGTACCCAGGGAAATGGGAGGTGGGGTCCCAAACTGAGCACGAGGGGGGGGCATCCCCCATGACCTGCAGGCCTCTCTGGCCAGCTCACTACATGTCCCCAACAGACCAGTCTTTTGACTCACTGTGCCGTCTTCCCTGTTTCAATCCTTACAACAGAAAACAACCGTATTGCCCAGGGTAGAAAAGCAGCTTTGAAATGGGTAGTCTGGTGTGTTGTGTTCTTTTCCACCTGCGAGCCAACCTCTGCTCCGCTCATAGACCACCACTCTGCTCCGTACAACAGTGTTGCCTGATTATCTAGAACCTCGGAGACAATTAAGTTCTTTATATGGGCTGTAATTGTGCTTTTTGACACTCCCTGCCCACCACTGCCCCTGTCCCTGGACCGTGTGGAATTACCTCATCATTTCCAGACGTGTCTCCCCCCCCCCCCCGCCCCATTTGCCCTCCACTCCACTCCAACCCCTAGTGGGTTCTCTAGGTCTTTAGCAGAGCAAACTCCAAAGTCTACCGAGTCGGACACACCAGGGCACATCATCTTCAGCTTGCTAGAAAGGTCCGCTCCTGTCTGCGGAGTAAGGAAAACTGAGGATGAGGGTGGGACAGGGGAGCAGCCCGAGGAAAGACCCTTCCAGTCGCTTATTAACCTCCAAGTCCTTGAGAGCGCTTCGATCATTTTCCCTGGCGACATTTCACTTTCATCCTGACAGGGGTGTTAGGCCAGAGTATCATTAGAAAGGTTTTTATTGAGGAGGAAGAGGGACCAAGGGTCACCCCACACCCCACCCCACCCCCAGGAAATCTGGTGGCGGTTCCCTTACTTTTTATCTCTAGCGGCAATTCTCGGACTCAAGCACCCACACCCACACCCAACCCCAAGTCTTGCTTCTAATGTTGGCTTATGGGCTCATAAGAACCTGTAAAGACGAAAGTACTATAAGTCTTTTTTTTTTCCTGTAAGAATCTTAAGGGAAAGGATCCCGGACAGCAAGAGGGAGAATGAGGACATAGGGTAGGGATATGTTCAAATCAGAGGTAAATATACACACGTATATGTATGTGTGTGTGCATGTATATGAAATTGTGAACGATGAAAGAGTGATGATTTTTACCTAGTATTACTATTGTGCATGTGGTGGTCAGAGGACAACTCTTTGGAGTCGCCTCGCCACCTTTACATGGGTTCAGGGACTCGAACTCGAGTCCCAAGGTTTACCCACAGAGCCATCTCTAAGGTCCTAAATAATACATTTTTAAAAGCAGCATAGGTTCAACATCTGCATTATAAACAAATGAAATCAAGGATGGCGATGCAATTCCACACCACCCAGGCGGTTGTGGTAAGAAGGCAATATTACACCCGCTGCCCAGCGTGGGGACGGGAACCGGCCAGGAGGCTCCTAAAGACATCACCGATGCGCTCAAAAAGCTGATGCCTCCCTCCTGCACCTGGGATGAGAGAGTCACCCCCAAATCCACGTTCTTTCATCTATACAGTGAGGGGTTTATTTTCACTTCTTGCCTTCGTTTATAAAACCTAACCGACCGGAGGCCGGTGAGTGTGCGGGCAAGGCCGGCACGGACGTCTCTAGTCCGTGCGGTCCAGCACGAGCAGCGGGATCTCCTCCAGGCCCTCGGGCCGCTCCCCTCGCCGCAGGTAGCGGCGCCGCCACTTCGCCAGCCTCTGCAGCAGCCTCTGCAGGCCGAGAGGTCCCCACACGCCGCGCTCCGGGGCGGCCGCGCCAGGCCGTGGGAACTTGCTCTTCCTCCGGCGCGCCCCCCGGGCGCCACGCGCGAACAGCCGCTGCCAGCACCAGAAGCCCAAGCCTGAGCCGCTGTCGCCCGCCGCTCTGCGCGCCGCCACCTCGGGCTCCACGCCCCGCCGCAGGCGCGCCACCTTCTCCAGCAGCTCGTGCTTCACGCCACCGCGCCGCAGCCCCCGCGCCTCCGCCATGGGCTGGACCGGAGCCGACGATTCGGAAAGTCACTGGCCGCTCAGCTCTGCGGTGGCCCCCAGGACACCTAAAGGACCTGCGTCCCTCTGCGGCCTTCAGGGGCTGTGTGCCCCCAGTCGCCCCCTCCGGTTAGGTTGCCAAGGAAACGTGGAAGGTGACTCCACAATGGATGCTAGGGTTTTCTCCAGGGCCAGGCACAGTGGCATCGTGTGTAATCCTAGCACTCAGGGGTTCGAGGTCGACCTGGTATGTCATGAGCCCCTGTCTCAACCAAAAGAAGTAGGAGGGGTGCAGGAACTGAGCCCTTTCCTTACGGAGTGACTTCAGACATAATGAGAAAGGACCCTGAGGTCCTGCTTTGCCCTACTATTAAGCAACATTAGACAGGGCCCTGGGTCTCTTGGCTGCAGTGGTCTGGAGATTTAGGCCTTATGGATTTGTCAATATATTGTAGAATATATCTATAATTTAGCATATGCTTGGCAAAGGCAAATGTACTGTAAATACATTACTACATAATCCTGACAAGAAGTGATTCCCGGGTGAAGTAAGAGTTGTTTTTCCTGGTTGATTAAATGAAAATGAGAGGAAAAACCCTCCTTTCGGGAAGATATCACATGTAGGTGATGAAGAACCGAAGTTCCTTCATTTTGTCCTCTGCCTCCATTTTGTGCCTTGTGTAAGTTATTTTCCGCAAAACACTCCCATCCTCAGAAATGGCTAGGGGCAAAAGTAACAGGGTAGCCGGCTAGAAAGTACGGGTGTCGGCAGAATGTCCCCACATGAAGGTCAGCCGATAAGAAAACTTGATAAGCAACAGGTGAGGTTCGAAAATAAAATTTCTGAAAAGTCCCTAGATACACGCAATCAGGATTGAACCCGTCACCCCACACTCTGCTAATGTAACTTTTCTGGGTCTTGCCTTTAAATAATGCCCTCTAGAAGGGCGGCTACCTCCTCTTGCTGCTGCTGCGCTGACAAGATCCCTGCCGGCTTGTAATGTGCACACAATAAACTTTTGCATTTGGGTGAGTCGGTCTCCCTGGTGGTCTTTTGGGGTCCTCATGGACTGGGCATAACAGGTGAAGAGGTTCAGAATGCGTCATTCCCAAATATGCCCCTTGGGCAAGTTGAACGTTTAGAACTAAAAGAAGCAGCTACTTGGGAAAGCCTCTAACTTTGCCTCAGTTGCCCAAGGTGAAGAACGAGCCTCTTACTCTGTGGCGGAAGGTACTATTTAGGCCACTTTCTCTACGGAAGGTAAAGCCTCCTAGAGACTCGCTCCCCACCACACCCCACTGTAATTACCAAAACGAACACCACCTAGATCAGAGTGCAAACTGAAGGCAATTTAAGGTTGTAAAAGTGAAAGAGGGGTTGTGTATGGTGATTCGCATCTCTAATCCCCACACTGCGGAAGCTAAGGCAGGAGAATCATAAGTCCATAAACACCCAGGGCTACACAGCAAGACCCTGCCCAAAAAAGAAGAAAACATGAGAACACAGACAGTAACTACATCCACCTTCTGAATGGAGACGTGTGGTAAACATGCCATCCACAACCAAGAGCCCCTGCTCCCTACGCCTTCCCGAGTCTTCTAGTGTACCTGTTTCCCCTAGATGCTCACAGCACACCATGCTGGAAGCCATCTCATGCTCCAAAAGCAAACTAAGACAATAGGAAGAAGCTGTATTCTTCATCCTTTTCAAAGGCAAGCCCAGCATCTCCCACCAGGCCCCACCACCTCCCAATACTACCATTGAGGGTGGGGCGCCTCCACCCATAGGTGTAACTAGTCTTTCTCTGCACCAACAGCCAGCTCCCAAATAACAACACAGAAACTTTTAATGATGAAAGCTCAGCCTTAGCTTAGGCTTGTCCCAGTAGCTCTTATAACTTAAATTAGCCTGCTTTTATTCATCTATGTTTTACCATGCGGCTTTTTACCTTTCTTGTATTCTGTATGTCCGAATCCCTCTATGTCTCATTGAGTCTCCTCTGTGCCTACACCTCGATTATCTCCTCCTACTTCCTCTCTCTGCCCAGAAGTCCCACCTATACTTCCTGCCTAGCTATTGGCCAGTTCTTTATTAAACCAATCGCAGCAATGAACCAATCCATACAGGGGGTACAAATATCAACAATAGGAGTCCTGCACACTTCCTTTAGGAAAGCAGTATATATCCTCTCTATGTATCTCTCTCCTCTCTCTTTCTCTCTCTCACTGATTTTATTGTTGTTGTTTTGGAGGACAGGATTCCTCTGTGTAGCCCTGGATGTCCTGGAACTTGCTCTTTAGACCAGACTAGCCTCAGATTCATAGAGATCCATCTACCTCTACACCTTGTGAGTACTGGGATTAAAAGCATGTGCCACCACTGCCCAGCTACAGTGTGTATATTCTTGTTTCCAGAGCTTCTCCTGTGCTGGATTTTCTAAAATAAACGGTTCAAGCTAATCCTTGTGTAAAAGAGTCATATTTAGGGGTGGCATGTTTCACCTGTGGTCATTTGAGCAGCACCATTTCAGTTCCAGCCTCCTCTGAGCACATGCTGGCTGTCCTTGTTTATCCCTCACCTTGGTGTGACTTCACCTGTCTCTGCCTCCCCAGGCTCCGCCATGCCTCACCTTCACCACCACAATGCTACAGCATGGGCTCTTCCTGGCTTTGGAGGCTCTCATCTCTGGTGCCCCATTAGGTTTCTTGCAGAGCTGCATTTATTTTCTACGGTGCCTCTCAATCCCACCAAGTCAATATCAAAAAAAAGATCGCCACAAGTGCTACTGTTGAGTTGCAACAAGTTAGGATGAGAACAGGTTTAAGGAAGGAGGGTGTTCATCTTCTTTGGGTTCCTACTACATTGATATTGGTTATTAAGAAAAGAAGAAAGAGATGGAGAGGAAAGGGCTGGGTAGTGGAGGATATGAAATCTGATTGGTTTGTAGTGGACTGAATGAGACTGGACCCCATAGGTCCATATGTTTGAGTGCTTGGTCCCCAGTTTGTGGAACTGTCTGGGAAGGATTAAGAGGTGTGGCCTTGTTGGAGGTGTGATGTGGGATTCCCCTCTGTATGCTGTGAATACCATTGGTTAATAAAGAAACTGGCTTGGCCTGATGGGGTAGAACAGAGCTAGGCGAGGAAAACTAAACTGAATGCTGGGAGAAAGGAGGTAGAATCAGGGAGAAGCCATGGAGCCGCTGCCAAAGACAGACATGCCAGAACCTTGCCAGTAGGCCATGAGCCTTGTGGTAAAATATAAAATAATGGAAATGGGTTAAATTAAGATGTAAAAACTAGCCAATAAGAAGTTAGAGCTAATAAGCCAAGCAGTGATTTAATTAATACAGTTTCTGTGTGGTTATTTAGGGTGTCTGGGCAGCCAGGAAATGAACAAGCGGCCTCCTACTACAAACTGGTACCCAACACGATTGACTAAATCCATGTAAAACCTGAGAAAACTTAAAAAGTAATTCTAGACACACAAAAAAGAAAAAACAAAAACAGAGTTAGGCATGGCTTAATGCCATGGCTCCTTTAAGAGAGGTGGGGTGGGAATAGGTTATTTAATGTGACCCACACCAAAGAAATGAGACAGAAAAGGTCTTTCTTCCAGAAACTGGGAATTGGGCCAGAGATTCTAGTTAGGTAGGTGGTGGCACAGGATCTGCGAGGTCAGGTTGGTTCAGAGATGGAGCACCATGTAAGTTCTGTGATCCCCAAGTTTAGCAGATGTGGGCATTTAGAAGACAGTAGAAACATATCCATATTTATATAAATATGTAAGTGATCTCCTCTGGACAACAGGAACAAGCTACCCAGCATAGACAGACAGACAGAAATACGGACAGACAGACGTGTGTGCGCACAGACACACACACACACACTGCAATAGCATCTCTTCATCATGTCTGATCCTTTTAGGCAAGAACATACATCCTTTTTGGTGAAACAGATGATGTAACAGTTTGTGAGGGTTATACAACGATGAACAAGGAAATTTAACAGGTTCAAATCCATCAGAATCAAAGTCAGCTTATAGCTTATGCCTATGAATGAGAGAAAAACACTCTCTTTCTCTTTGGTGTGTTACATAGACAGTCAACTTTTTGTTTGTTTGTTGTTTTTCAAGACAGTGCTTCTCTGTGTATTTTTGGTGGTCCTAGAACTCACTCTGTTGACAAGGTTGGCCTTAAACTCACAGAGATTTGCCTGTACTATAGAGATTTGTATTGGTATGGATCTTGCTTTATGGATACAAATTTAAAGCCAATTTTGTTATATGTATATTTCTGCTCTTGATTAAGATATTGTGTTTGTGCAGCTCATTAAAAATGTAATGTATAATTGAGAAATATAGGTTACTAGATAATCATTTATAACAGTCAAGCTTCTAGTCATGTTAGATTTTCTAAATATACAGAGATGTATTTCAGATGAATAGGCATTCTTCAAACCTTTCAAAGGTCTATGAAATACGGCATTTAAATGTTTTAAGAAGTTAGGACTTTTCATGACAATGAGACACATCTGCTCCTGGCAGCACCAATTACTTCAAGAGGAAGATGGGCATTGAAGAATTATGGAGTTGGTTAGTCATTTGGGCAAGAAACTGCTCTTGCCTAGACTGCTTGATGAAATAGACATGCAGAACCTGCAAAGAAATGACTACTGAACTTGCCTAAAGGTGAGACTGTCCTTCGGGACTCCTGCTTCATGAAAGAGACTGTCAGACATTCTGCAGGACACAGAAGAAAGTGACTGACAAACTGCTGATATAGGCAGATCTGTCTTTGAAATTTCCTGCTTCATGGAAATGTCTGCTGGATACTATGGACCTGTAGGCTGAAGATGGGTGCCCGCAATGTTACAGAAGAACTTTGGGTGCCGGGCAGTGGTAGCGCACGCCTTTAATCCCAGCACTTGGGAGGCAGAGGCAGGCAGATCTCTGTGAGTTCGAGGCCAGCCTGGCCTAGAAGAGCTAGTTCCAGGAACTTTGGGTGACTGTCTAGGCAATGAGATATCTATGTCATTCTAGAGTTGCTTACAATGCACTGCCTGTTAAGTTAGGTAATATTAAATCCTTCTGGAGTCTTTGATGGAGTTGAAGAATAGTTAGCTATTATTATAGTTTTCCTTACTTATAATAAAAGATAAAGTAGATATAAATATTGTAACTGTAATTCTTTCTTGATACCTGTTTTGTTAAACATAATTTTACTATGTTAAAGTTAAAACCTTCCTTTTTATTTAAACAGAAAAATGGAGGTGATGTGGGATTTCCCTCTGTATGCTGTGAATACCATTGGTTAATAAAGAAACCATCTTGATCCTGCACAGGGAATAGAGGTAGGCAGAGAAAATTAACTGAATGCTAGGAGAAAGAGGGAGGAGTTAGGGAGGAGCCAGGGCATCTCCACCAGAGACAGACATGCTGAAACTTTGCTGTGGTGGGCCATGACCTCATGGTGATGCACAGGTTAATGGAGATGGGTTAAATTAAGATGTAAGAGTTAGCCAATAAGAAGCTAGAACTAATGACCAAGCGGTGTTTTAAACAATATAGTTTCTGTGTGATTAACTGAGCAGCCATGAAGGAAACAAGTGGCCTTCCTCTAACAACATGCCTGCCTCTGCCTCCTGAGTCTGGGATTAAAGGTGTGTGCCACTATGCCTGGCAACAATCAACTCTTTATGGTGTCCTTGCTATGGAGTCAACCAACTATAGACTGAAAAATGTGTGTGTGTGTGTGTGTGTGTGTATTTGTTGTCTATGCTAAATATGCACAACTTTAAAAAAAATTCTTCCATAAACAAATCATTATAATGACTTGGATGGCAAAGACTTTACTGGTATCATAAGTAACCCAAAGATGGTTTAAAGTACATGGGAGAATTGAATGTATTGGATTGTAGGCAAATAAGATCATTTTCTATGTAACTTTAGAATTCACAGACTCTGACTCACATGAAGAGGGGTCCTGGAACCAATTCCCCCATGGATACTGAGGGACAACTGTGTCTAGTGTCAATCACCAAGACCATGAGATGGCACTAAGTGACAAACATCCACGCACCAGAAAGATCTAGCGGGTCAGCAGACAGTCGCCCTTCCTAGAACTCACAGTACCCAACCAACCTTCTAAATTACCATATTTTACCTGATGAATGTTATTTCCGTCTCTATTTTTAGCATTACAGTCCTTCAAGCATTTGCAAGAACAGAAAAACACAGTCTTGGAATCTATTAAGCATGACCTGACGTGTTAGAGACAAAACAGTATAATTTCTCAGATTGCTCCTTTTTACATATAGAACTTCTGGGAAGCAATCAATCTAAATGGATTTTTAAATTATTTACTCACTTATTTTGAGATTGGGGTCTCCTGTAGCCAGCCCCAAACTGACCTTGAACAAGACTTTGAATTTACACAATCCTCCTGCCTCCACCTCCTGAATGCTGGGATTATAGGAGTGCACCACCATGTCTGGTCTACAAGGTGTTGGATATTAAACCCAGGGCTACCTGTGTGCCAGGCCAGCACTCTGTGTGTTTAGACACATTCCTGCCCTAGGCTTCACGTCTTTATAGAAGTCCTAATACTTTGTAACTGGAGCATTCCAGTATGTGAATTAACTTATTAGCACTTAGTCTTTTTTCAAGCATGAAGTTATTGAGATGCTGAAAAAATAGGATTTGGTTTTCCTAGACATCCAAATTTAAAAAGCATGGGAGGATCAAGTTCGCAACAAAGTATCAAGTTGGCAGCTCGACTTTCTGCAGGGAAAACACCCCATTTACATTCTAACTTCCATGTAAGTGATAGGCTCCATTTTAAAAAGAAACAGGTCACCTGTGAGTCCTCTTACACTCAACACGGCCCAAGCTCCCCTCTGGCAATATCAGCACCAGACATTCCATCTACAAAAGTCAGTCAGTGAGGTGTCAAGATTTAGGAAAATGAACACCCCACTTAGAAGGTTCAATGCGAAGCAAAAGGAATTGAGGGAGTGAGTTAAGTCAGCTTCTTATACTGTAACAAAATACAAGAAAAATCAACTTACAAACAGGAAAGGTCGCCAGGCGGTGGTGGCCCATGCCTTTAATCCCAGCACTTGGGAGGCAGAGGCAGGTGGATCTCTGTGAGTTCGAGGCCAGCCTGGTCTACAAGAGCTAGTTCCAGGACAGGCTTCAAAAAGCCACAGAAAAACCCTGTCTCAAAAAAACAAACAACAACAACAAAAAAAAACCCAAACCAAACCAAAACAAAACAAAACAAAAAACCAGGAAAGGTCCATTTTGACTCATAGTTTTGGGGATCCCAAATAAATAATATTTATTTAAAAATTGAGATGATTACATTACCTACAATCAATTGGTCCTGTTTCTTTGGGCCTGTGGTGGGGCATAAGGAGTAAACTGGCCTTGTGGCCAGGAAGAAAAAGAACGAGAACCCTAGTCCAGGACAGGCTCCAAAACCCTAGTCCAGGACAGAGAAACCCCGTCTTGATACCCTCCCCCAAAAAAAGATACCAGGTCCATAATTCCCTTCAAAGACACGCCTTCCAGTGACCTAAGACTTGTCACTAACCCCACCTCCTAACAGTTCCTCCATCTCCCTGTGGGTCCACCAAGATTTTAATGCACAGGTCTCTGGAGGACATTCAGATTCAAACAACAGCACTCATATGCCATGTTTTCTCCTGACAGGAAGCAGAAATGTGTGCCTTCCACTGTAAGGCACCTTTCTGGAGACTAGGGCTGCCTCCCCAGACCCCGAGGTGTCAGTGGCCACTGGTCTAGGACAGAAACTTCAAAGGACATGCCAAGTTTTCTTCCTGCAGAGGTTAAGATGTAGGCCATTTTCAGAAAAGCATGGGAGAACTCCTCATTAGTGTCCCCGGAGCCCCAGATGGTGACTGCTACTATCACTTCTGTCTCTGGGCCACTCAGGGGAACTGGGGCCAGGGCGAGAAGGCCACAGGCGATCTCCAGCTCCTGACCACTCCATCAGGTCTCCTGACCGCTCCGTCAGGTCTCCTGACCGCTCCATCAGGTCTCCTGACCGCTCCGTCAGGTCTCCTGACTACTTCAGCAGGTCTGCCGCTGGTCACAGGGGCACAGGTGAGAGGATCAGCAGGAGGAACCCTCCCTCCTCCAGAGCGCCACACAGGTTCACAGAAATAGAGGTAGTGTCTTCAAGCCCTCGTGCACTGTGAATTATAAGTTACTGTGACCCATGAGCCAAGGGCAAGATTCCTCCCTTTCTGAGCCTCCAGACTCTTTGGTTATAAAACTGGGATTGTTATAACATCAGTTTCAAACTTAGATTAAATGGGAAGTAGGAAAGAGCTTGGTAGGTACCATGAAATGTGAGATGGTAGTGAATTTGTGAGGAGCCCTACATGTGCTGGCTGGTAATAGTGGTGGTCATGGGGGTGGTGGTGATGGTGGTGGAGGTAGTGGAGGTGGTGATCATGGGGGTTGTGATGGTGATGGTGATGGTGGAGGTGGTGGTGGTAGTAGTGGTGGTCATGGGTTGTGGTGGTGATGATGGTGGTATTATGTGTAGGTGATTGCAGGTGCCCATGGAGTCATGAGGGTGCCAGATTCCCTGGAGCTGGAGTTACAGCAGGTTGTGAATCATTGGGAACTGAACTCTAGTCCTCTGCAAGGGCAGTATGTGCTCTAAATGCTGAGCCTTCTCTCTAGTTCTAGATCTTTTTAAGGTATTGATTAGAGCAAGTAAACCATCTCCAACCTTCTTCCCTTGTTTTAAAAGAAGTAACCGTGACATTGGGCTTCGTTTCCCAGCAACCATGCTCCACTGAGTCTCCAGTGTTTTGACAATCCTTTGATGTGTGAGTCATATTAACGGCGTACTGTAAAAACTTCCTGCAAAGAAACGCAGCTTTGGAACAAATCGACGGTATCTTAGTGCCTTGCTTAACGTTCCTTGGCAGACGGGTGATGTCTTCGGATCTATTTGTTTTCGAACAGGATCGCCTGATGCTGCTAGGCTCCTGGGCTCAAGCGATCCTCCTGCTCCAGCCTCTAAATAGCTCGCTGGGCTACGACCTTGCATCACCACGCCTGCTCTGCACTTCTGCTAGGAGAGTGCTTTGGTGTGTTTGGTTGTGAGCCTAGTGTGAGCCATCTCTCCGGGCCAGAACAATGCTTTTGTATGCTTCTCAATAATAAAATAAGCCGGGCGGTGGTGGCACACACCTTTAATCTCAGCACCTGGGAGGCAGAGGCAGGTAGATCTCTGTGAGTTAGAGGCCAGCCTGGTATACAAGAGCTAGTTTCCAGGACAGGCTCCAAAGCTACAGAGAAACCCTGTCTCGAAAAACCAACATAAATAAATAAATAGAATGCAGGCCTCTCGAAGCAGCTCAGTGGGAGGGCACGGGAAACTCTAGTTCAGGCCCAGTACTGAGAAGAAAATACTTAAAATCATAAAAGAAACAAGTCACACCAAATGTTGTGAATATTTTGTTCTACTTTATTATTTTTGAAGATTTATTTTAAACTGGGCATAGTGGCCCATGTCTTTAATCCCAGCACTCAGGAGGCAAGAGGCAGGCAGATCTCTGTAAGTTAAGGCTAGCCTGGTCTACAGAGTGAATTCCAGGACAGCCAGAGCTACATAATGAAACCATGTCTTGAAAACAAACAAAACAAATTTATTTAAAATCATGTGTATATGTGTAGCTCTGTGTGGGGATGTACAGGCGTGTGTAGGTGCCCACGGACAGAGGCATCAGAACCCCTGATGAAGCTGAAGTTACAAGTGAACCACTGGACCTGGGAGCTGGGGACCAACTCAGGTTGTCTGCAAGAGCAGTGCCAGCTGCTAACCTCGTCATCTCTCTAGATTATGCTTTTGAAATTATGTATATGTGCCAGACATGGTGGTGCACTCCTTTAACCCAGCACTTAGGAGGCAGCCAAGCAGATCTCTGAGTTCAAGGTCAGCCTGGTCTCCAGAGTGTGTTCCAGAACAGCCAGGGCTACACAGAGAAGTCCTGTCTCAAAAAGAAAAAAAAAAAAAAGAGTAGGCAGTATCATCCCACAGCCTAGGATAAATAAATGAAAAGGCAGGTAAGCTGAGCACCTGAGCTCCTGCCTAGAGATGGAGTGTGCCCAGCTGCAGCCCTGCCACTGTGGTGGACTGTGCCCTTACACTCCCCCGGGAGTCAACCCTCTCTTCCTAATTTGTTTTCTCGGGTGTTTTGTACAGTGATGAACAAAATAACCAGCTCGGTATAAAGGAGTGTTAGCTCCCGGGAGGCTACCTAGCCTCTCTCGGGTTTGGGGTCACTGGTCCGTAGATTACAAGATGTTTACGAAGGTGCTTTGTAAACTGTAAAGCTCTACAGCATGGTCCTGCTTTAACGTTGCAGAGATAGCAGAGGCCCAGCAAGGAGAGAATGAATTGTGTCCTGAACGGGAGACGAAATAATCCCTGCCGTTCTTCAAGCAGGCAGCCTTCCTGGAGCAGACGCCCATAAAAACCGAGCTGAGACGAGAGAGATAAGGAAATAACGTTCAAGTTCACCGCTGGAAAACCGTGTGTTTTGTATTGTGCTGGGGGGGCGGGGCTTGCACGGGCTCACACACTCCTCTGACTGTAACTCAGCCGCCCCCATCCGAGCCTTTGGACGTGCTGCGAGGATTCCTGAGCTGTGACGCACATTTACGACCCTGACCTACGCCTCGCTAATAGTAATTCTTTTAAGAAGAGATGAAGTGAGGCTGAGAAGTGACAAGAGTTCTCTTCAGCTTAGACTGCCAGGAGCGGGGAACGCGGTCTTGCTGTGTTGCCCTGGTTGGCCTTGACTTCATGGACTGAAGTCATTCCTCTCAGCATCCTGAGTGCTGGACCGCAACTGAGGATGGGATTCTAAAGCTAGAGGAAGTGCAGGCCGGTCGCGGGTTTCGATGTGGAATTTACAAATGTCCAAACTAAACCTGAACATCTCCCCGCTGTGAGGCCAGGCCACACCCCACAGTGGCAAAGTCACCAACAGATGCCTATCCACTCTTTGCATATGTACAAGAGTGTGGGTAGCCTTTTTTTTTTTTTTTTTTTTTGAGCCAGCAAGCCCCAAAGAACACTTTGCTCTGTCTCCTCGGCTTTATGGTTCCAAACACGCGCCCCCATGGCTGGTTTTTTAAGACACGGTTTCTGGGTCTTGAACTCGAGTCCTCATGGTTGCAAAGCAGCTCACTGAGCCTCCCCACCCCAGTGCTTCCGTATGGCATGGTGGCTGCTTCAACTGTGTCTGCCTTGGGCTGTCCGTAGTCGCATTATTATACACACGGTCTAGTCTTGTTATGCAATGGGAATCAATCATGTATCTGAAAATATGATGATATAATATACATGCTACATAGATGTTGCTGCGGTGGAGAGCACATGCTGCTCTTGCAGAGGACCTGAGTTCGGTTCCCAGCATGCACATCGGCAGCTCACAGCCACCTGTAACTCCAGCTGTAGGCATCCAATGCCTTCTTCTGGCCTTCAAGAACGGTTGCGTTCATGTGCACACAGACACATATGCATATACATAATTTGGGAGGGGTTGAGACAGGGTTTCTCTGTGTAGCCTTGGCTGTCCTGGAACTCACTCTGGAGACCAGGCTGGCCATGAACTCAGAGATCCGCCTATCTCTGCCTCCTAAATCCTGAGTTTAAAGGTCTGTGCCATCATGCCCAGTTGATACTGCCCACTCTGTAGAGTGGGTCTTCCCTCTTCAGTTCAACCCTGCTGGAAATGCTCTCACGGGCATGCCCAGAGGTGGGTCTTCCTGGTATCTAAACCCTGTCAGGTTAGTAACCAAACTCAACCACCACACAGGTCAAGAGCAGCAAATCCCACGAGGGCTTGTTGGGCACTGGCCTGCAGGGGTGTCACACTGGAAAGTGGGGTGAGAGGTGAAAACGTGGTAACAGACACAGAGACAGCACGGAGGACTTCTTTTATGGCAAAGAACACAGAAACTTGCCAATATTCGCATCATGCAGGGTGATAGCTCAGCTAACACCCAGGCAGTTGAGAGCTAGCTTTGTGAGGTGAGCAGGTCTCCAGGGAGGGACACCCTTGGAGAGCAAATTAAGGATTCCAGTGGACATAGAACCCATTCTCAGATGGAGTTAGCATCGCTGACCCTTCATAATACGCACGCGCGCACATCTTCCTACCTCTCCTGCCCGCCTCACTCCTCCCACCCGCATGCTGTAGTACTAAACAAATTCCCACAAAACCATTGACCAAGTCTGGTCACCAGGCAGAGTCCTTCTGCAATCCCACGGTCAGTACAGCTGTGGATTCAAGATTGCACGTTTGCATCCTGGGACTCATCCAGCCTCTCAAGTCATCCACCTGTTGCTGATGCCTACCCCGTGGGAGACACAGGCAAGCAGCTAAAAGACCACAAGTCACGTGCTCACGCCCGGGTCTTTGCTGCATGTCCTCCATGCTCCCGTGGGCCACTCCACAGAAAAGCTGCTGGGCCTGTACCCAATTATCATGATGCTCACTGGAGGCCCCCTGGAAATGAAGGGTTCTGCCAAAGCTGTCACTGGCTTGGCCGCAGCTTGGCTTCTGTAGGTAGGGGACCCCAGGAATGCTCCTTAAGCTCCTGAAGCTCAACATCCATCCCAGAGCCCAGAGCACAGCATTCATAGCCTGAAAACTCATTTGACCTGTGACCCTAAAATGCCCTGTAGACCTGTTCACACAAGGGTTTTGTTGTTTTGTTTTTTGTTTGTTTGTTTGTTTGTTTCAATCTACACAGAAGACTAGCAGAACCTGTCTGTACCCTCTCTCAGGACTCTCTTCCAAATTAAACACACGCACTTTAGTAATCCACAGGCATTGTCTAACAGGTCTTAACTTTGTTTTTTGAGACGGTGTTGCATTGTGTAGTCCTGGCTGGCTTGGAACTCAAGGCAGTAGATCAGGCAGACCTTGACTGAGAGCACAGCGATCCTCCTGCCTCTTCCTCCTTAGTGTTGGGATTAAAGTCGTGTGCCATTACACTTAGTCTTAAAATTTCAAACCGATAACATTTGAAAATCAGAATGGAGCCTCTGGCAGAAGGGTCGTGGCAAAGAAAACTACACATCTCCCTGACACATTTAAGGAGCCACCCAAGGCAGCAGAGAATCTCCTCCCTGGGGTTCCTGTTTCAGGGGTTTTCTTGGGCCTCCCTCTGCACCTGGTTAATGCTTTTATTTATTTTCTTTTAATCTTCATTATAGTCTCTGGGATATTTTGGGTGTATGACACAACTAAATACCAAGTTTTTTATTTGTTTTGAAGCAACTGAACTTACAGCATTTAGAGAATCAGGAACTCGCCAAAGGAAGAAGCATGGGCAAGTGTGCTGTGGCGACACCTGGTGGCGAAACAGACAAAACCGAGGAGCCTCCCGTAACAGAAGTGACTGCTATTACTATATTTTTTTCCTGGAATAAAATTAAATAATATAAAAAGTAGAAGAGGGAGCGGAGTGAGTAAATAAAACCTAAGGGTGGATGAAAAGTCCCTACGCACCTGGGAGGCAGAGGCAGGCAGATTTCTGGGAGTGTGAGGCCACCCAGGGTTACAGAGTGAAGCCTATACCAAAACAGGAATAAAATAAGACAATAGCAACCAGCTCCAAGGGAAAGCCCTATGGAATCCTACTTCTTTGTAAAATAATTTAAATATATAACTTTAAAAATATTTAAATTAAATAATTAAAAATATTAAAATTTGGTGTGGGTGGTGGCTAACACCTTTAATCCCAGCACTCTTCAGAAGCAGAAAGATCTGAGAGTTTAAGACCAGCATGGTCTACACAGCAAGTTCCTGGATATCCAGGACTACATAGAGAGCCCTTGTTTAAAAAAAAAAAAAAAGAGCCTGAAACACAAATACCCTGCATGTGTGGACAATGACACCCCCATTGCCACCACACCACCCCAGGATAAGATATGGGTTGTTAAATGGAATCTCAGTATCAGGCGTGGGATCCCTCCCTGTGAGTGACCAGTGAGGCCTCAGGAGGCCTCTGTAGCTACACAGGTGCTGTTCTTGGTTACCCACCATACCCAGGAGATAAGACCCCATTGCTGAAGATACAACATATTTTGGATGCAGGACATGAAGAAATCAATTAAATGAAACGGACCTGTAAGCATCCTCCCTGCTGACTAGTTTTTATGATACCAGAGGGCGCTGTGCAGGCCGCTGGGGGAATAAAATACATCAGTGGTAACCCTGCGACCAGTACTGACCCACCAAGGAAGAGGCGCCTACTGGGGCAATATGGCATGGAGGTTATGGGGGTAACGAATGACATTTGGACTTGAGGGCTGTTCTACAGGAAGGAATTCAGGCCCGGTGTTGTAAACCTGATCAAAGCCCATGGCTTGGACTGGAGACACGGCTCAGCCAGAGGTACACTTGCAGAGGACCCGAGTTCAGGTCCCAGCACCATGTCAGGTAGCTCACAACTTCCTATAACTCCAGCTCCTTTGGTTTCCTTGGACCCTGCACACATATTCACAAATTCAGTCAGACACACATGCATTCACATAATTAAAAATAGTAATCTTTTTCTGTCTTAATCCCAAGGCTAGAGAGGCCCTGGGAGGAATCTCCTCCTCCTCCTGTTTTACTAAATGCCATGTTGCCAAATTGCCTTATATAGACTAAGCCAGTGGTCAGGAGTTACTGCGAGACTCATAAGTGGTCAAAGTTAAGAAAGTCTATTGAGCGCTCATCCCTATCTATATCAAAACACACGCCCTCTCCACCCCCAGACCTAGAAACGTCTCTGAAAAGGGGACAGAAGTCTAAGAGCCGGAGAAAGGGTAGGAGTACTGATGTGGGAATGATTTCTTTCTAATCTGTTGCTTTCCTTGGTTAATTAATAAAGAAACTGCCTAGGCCCATTTGATAGGCCAACCCTTAGGTGGGTGGAGTAGACAGAACAGAAGGCTGGGAGAAAGAAGCCGAGTCAGTGAGTCACCATGATTCTCCCACTCCAGACAGACGCAGGTTAAGATCTTTCCTGGTAAGCCAGCTCGTGGTGCTACACAAAATATTAAAAATGGGTTAGATCAATATGTAAGAGCTAGCCAATAAGAGGCTGGAACTAATGGGCCAGGCAGTGTTTAAAAGAATACAGTTTCCGTGTAATTATTTCGGGTGTAGAGCTAGCCGTGCAGGCTGCCAGGTGCCAGGAACGTAGCCCGCCGCTCCTATTACTGCAGAGTGCTTGCTTCCAGACATGGCGTAGCTATTGCACTTACCGACTTACTCATCCACACAGAACAAGGTGAAAGGAGCATTTGACATTCCAACTGCCTGCACTAACTGGACTCAGTGGGCTATTATTTTTAAAAAGTTTAAAAAGAGAGGACAAGAAGGGGGAAGGAGCTATCGGGGGTATTTGGGAGACATGGATGAGGTGAGGGTCCTAGGCAGGGTTGGGAGGAGGGACATAATTGAAATGCATCTTTTGCATGTATGAAATTATCAAAAAATAAATAAGAGCTTTGCTATTAAAAATATTAAGTATTAAATAACACATCTGTGGAGGTCAGAGGACAACTTTCTGGGTTCTCCTTTTCCACCCTGTGGGTCCTGGGGACCAAACTCAGTCATCGAGCTTGGCAGTGAGGCCCTCACCTGCTGAGCCATCTCACCAGCCAACATGAAAAATTTTTTTTTTTTTTTTGGTTTTTCGAGACAGGGTTTCTCTGTAGCTACGGAGCCTGTCCTGGAACTAGCTCTTGTAGACCAGGCTGGCCTCGAACTCACAGAGATCCGCCTGTCTCTGCCTCCCAAGTGCTGGGATTAAAGGCGTGCGTCACCACCACCCGGCCAACATGAAAATTTTTGATTATTTAAAAAAAAAAAGTTAACAGAAGCTGGACAGTGGTGGCACACATCTTTAATCCCAGCACTCAGGAGGAAGAGGCAGGTGGATCTCTGTGAGTTTGAGGCCAGCCTGGTCTACAAGAGCTAGTTCCAGGACAAGCTCCAAAGCTACAGAGAAACCCTGCCTCGAAAAACCAAAATAAAAGAAAACATAATTGAGTTACTTTTTGCTGCTGTAATAGACACTATGGCCAAGGCAGCCTATAGGAGGAAGGGCTGATTTGGCCTTGTGCTTCCAGAGGAACCAGAGCTGCTCACCATCACGGTGGGAGGAGGCAGACGTGCTGGAGCACACTGAGTCTCCGGCAGAAGACCGGGAAAGCAAATGAAGAGCAGAGAGAGGCCACCTCCAGGGACACGTGTCCTCCAAAGAGGTGACACAAGCCTCAGCCTCCCCGAACAACTGGGGACCAAGCATTCAAATTACACTGAGCCCATGGGAGTCATTCTCGTTCAAACCACAGCAAGAGAAATGGTGGGTGTGCACTTTTTAAATTGATTTTTAATAGGAAATCACTGACTTAAGCCTAGTGTGCGCAGTTTTTTGCTGTTGGTGTTGTTTGTTGCTCTGTTTTGTTTTCCACATGCATGTCTGTTGAGGGTGTCAGGTCCTCCAGAACTGGAGTTACAGACAGGTGTGAGCAGCCTTGTGGGTGCTGGGAATTGAACTTGGGTCCTCTTGAAGAGCAGCCCATGCTCTTAACCTCTGAGCCATCTCTCTAACCCAGTGTGTGCAATTTTTAAGAAAAGTGATCGTTCTCTATGTACCATTTTTTGGTGGTTTTGTTTTATTTTTAAAAATAACTCATGTTACCAAAAGAAATCCCTGGGGAGCTGGCTCAGCAGTTAAGACAACTGGCTACTTTTGTAGAGGACCCAGGTTTGATTCCCAACACCTATGGCAGCTCACAACCACCTGTACCTCCAGTTCCAGAGAATCTGATGCCCTCTTCTGACCTCTGTGGACACACACATGGACACAGACACACACACACACACACTAGAAAAGCACAACTAAACTTCCTTGCCTCATGCAGGATTCTGAGACCTAAATCTTAAAAGGTGGCTTCAGATAAACCCAGTTTAGAAAACAGCATCTTGAACCTTCAAATCCTATACCAATTCTGTACCTCTGATGTATGCCCCCCTTCCCCTTCCTTTATCCTTCTCCCACCTCTGGGATTAAAGGCATATGCCACCACCCCTGGCTTAAATCTTATTTTGAAATTATAGGCTCACCTAAAATTTCCCAAGACCTAAAACTTGGGGCTCTTAAGAACACAACACTGACAGGAACGGTTATATTTTTTTAGGAAGGAATATCCAGGGGCCGGGGAGATGGCTCAGGTAGAAGGGTGCTTGCCTGAATGATGAAGGATGAAGATCTCGGTTCCGCCCTCAAATGGGGCAGCAGCACTAAGCCTGTGATACAGTCCTGGGGAGGCAGACAATAAGATGCAGGCTTGAGGGCCAGCTAGCCTAGTCGATTTGGTGAGCTCCAGGTTCAGTGAGAAGCTCTCTCTCAAAAACCAAGATGGAAAGGAATCAAGAAAAACACCCAGCTGGGCGATGGTGGTGCATGCCTTTAATCCCAGCACTCGGGAGGCAGAGGCAGGCGGATCTCTGTGAGTTCGAGACCAGCCTGGTCTACAGAGCTAGTTCCAGGACAGGCTCCAAAGCCACAGAGAAACCCTGTCTCGAAAAACCAAAAAAAAAAAAAAGAAAGAAAAAAGAAAAAGAAAAACACCCAGTGTCAGACTGTGGTACACACACACACACACACACACACGCGCAAATGTATGACACACACATGCAAATGTATGACACACACATGCAAATGTATGACACACACATGCACAGTTTTCCCCCTCAGATGGTTCCCTAGTAACCTACAAGATGAAGGCTAAGAGAAAGCCAGTAATAAAAGTAGCCAAGTGCTTTCTTAGTTGTAACCCTTCCTATGTTTGCTCCAGAGGAAGAGGAAGCCACACCTAGTGTGGCTTCCTAGATAACAGGCTTTTGCACAATCTGCACTTAATACCCACAAAGCTCCTTGTTCTTCTTTGGTGCCAAAGCTGGCCTGGGCATGGATGGCTTAACAGGAGCAGTGGGGCATCTGGTATGATCGGCACCAAAATCGGTAACCTTCTCAGTGTGTAAATTTCTCTAAATTCAAGCTGAGAGTTTGGGTATTGTGTTAATAGCATTTGTTGAATGCTGAGTGTTGCAGGTAGTTGGGCTTGGGTAATTCCTGAAGCAGTCTGTATTGGTTACCATTCTGTTGCTATAACACCATGACCAACTTAGAGAAAAGTTTATTTTGCTGTACAGTTCTGTGTTGGGACCATTTGGAGTCCTGGCCTCCAGCTGCTCTTCCCCGCTAGAGATCTTTACTTTCCTTCTGATTTGAGTTACTGAAAGCTGTGTCAAAGTTGTTTACCAGCTCTGCTTCACGAGCACGTGTAGCCTTAGCCTTGAGGATCAGATAAGGTTTTCACCTGTTGGCCCACCTGACTGTGTTGGGTATATTGAATAAGGGGCGTCTTACAAGTGACTAGAGGTCCGTGTCTCTGTCTGTGTGTCTCTGTATGTTTCACTCTCCAGCCCCTTGCCCGAAGCTTGCAAACTGTACGGTAGCACATAGAGTGCAGACAGGCATTGTGCACTGCAGTTCCGGAATGGGGTTAGACCCATAATGGTGGGGACAGCAGGACAGCAAGCATCTGGATCAGGAAGCTGAGAGATGACATCTTGAGCCTCAAGCAGGAAGCAGAGAGTGTGAACTGGAAGTGGGACAAGGCCATGAACTCTGAAAGCCTGCCACAAATGATGCACTTCCTCCAGCAGCAAGACTGTACCGCCTCCCCAAATGTTGCTTCGGACCCGGGCAAACCATCACACAGTCAGCCTCCTTAGCACGACTTTATCATTTAAGCTGAGGTGGACAAAGTTGGGGCATCCTCTAAGGAAAGCCGAGGCATCTGAATTCTGGCTATGCTTTCGGTGGCCACTGAGATCCAGCTGTGAGATGTTCTCTGTGCTCTGCGATAGCACTGTAGCACCAGGTGAGGGTCAGCCTGTCCCGTCTGAAGCAGCAGCTTATCGAGGCCTTCAAGGCAAATCAGAAAACACAGAACACTCAGGTTTAGCAGCACAACATTGCCATTCTGCGCTGGATTACTGACAATGGAATCCGAAAGCTGCAGGTCCCCCAGGCTTAGAAGCGCCTGCAACTTGGAAAACTTCAGTAATGTGGTGAAGGGTTGGCACATTTACAAGCCAGTTCTTTCTGTACACGGAAAGAGCTGAAACTGTTTAGCCAAGGCAAACAGTCTTATCTGGGTGAGATCTAAGGTCCGACAGACACTCACCAAACTCAAGGCATTCCCTCCAAACCTCCCAGACTCTCAGAAGCCTGGGAGGGAATGGGCAGGAGAAATACTCCTGACAAACAGCTCTTCCCAGAGTCTCAGACAACATTCACAACGTTCTCCCCATGGAGCTAGGCCTGCGGGTGATCACAGGGTCTGTTGCTCCCCTTCTCTCTAGCTATGCCCTTGGTGAGGTTTGGCAGCAGTTCCTAGGGGGGTGTTCCCACTGCCCTCCTCCTCTTCCACACCCCAGCCCCAGCCCCTGTGCCTGCTAGAGTCCCACCATCACAAAGTGGTTGGGGACATCTAGTCCTGAGTCCCCAGGGGGTGCTCTCAGTGTGCAGCGTCCACGCTCAAGAACATTCATTAGCTGCACGGCCGCCTACCTGTGCTTGGATGGGACTCATGTCCTCTGAGACTGAGGCTGGCGAACTGCATTTCTGGGCCCAGGTGCTAATTACAAGGATGTTTTCGTAATTAGCTATACGTTTGAGCTATACATTTGGTTTTGTGCAATTTTCTGCACCTGTGTTTTATTTAAAAAAAAACAAACCTTAAAAAACATACTCGACAAAAATTTACAGTATCTAAGTAGGTAGAGAAACTGGCTGCCGAGCCTGACAACCTGAGTTCTATTCTTGGGACCCACAAGGAGGGAGAGAATTGTCTCAGATTGTTCTGACCTCCACCTTAGCGCCCTAGCAGTATACACACACACACACGCACGCGCACACGCACATTTACTTGTAGACTCTTTTGGTAACAAACTCAGTGGAGCTTTTGTAACTAGTTTTTCATTTCTTTCTCATTACAATGTAACTGTAATAAAAACATTGGCCACTAGGCTGCGCAATTTACTGCCCATTGTGTCAGCGCTCACAAGTAAGGGGGATTTTCGTTGCTTGCTTGCGGATCCCGCTTACCTATCAGGAAAAGGCAAGGTCAAGGTTATGCATGACCCTTTGATAATCTAAAGAATCGGTGGCAATGCTGGCAAACGGAACGAAAATTCTGTAGCTTTCTCCTCCTTCAAGCTAGGAGTCTGGATGTAGCTGAGAGTGTACGTGATCAGCCTGGATTTGAGTCTCTGCCCCGAAAGACACAGGATAAAACAGACTGGTATTTGTTTTTTAGAAAGGGTGTCATGTAGCCCAGGCTGGCCTCAAACTCGCTGTGCAGCTGAGGAGGATGACCTTGGATTTCCGAATCTCTCACCTCCGCTCTCAAGTGCTGGGATTTCAGGCAGGCACCAGCATGCCCTGCATTGGTGCTGGAGATGAAACCACGGCCTCTTGCATGCTATGCAAGCCTCTACCTACCAAGTGAGTTCCACCTCCAGCCTGGGTTGCAGATCATTTAATAAGTTACTACAATAAAACCTCCTAAGCCTTCCCAACCAAACCTCAGGACTGAACAAGTGGAGACTGGGAGGAAAAAGGCTTAGGGAATAAACAAATAAATGCAATTTTTTAAGAAAAGCAAAATAAGGGCTGAGGGAACAGCTCTTGCACGGCATGCGCATGCATTCATGTTGCGATAACCTTGCTCCGTCACCCCAAAGCCTCACTACTTGCTAGCTTCATAGTAACCCCAGTCCTCCATTACGACTCCAGTTAATAAATCTGGGAGGAATGGAGGAAGCTACAAATGAAGTCACAGTTTAAGCTGAAGGTATCAACAACTGCTAGGCATACCAGGACTGAGAGGGTCATGCTGACTCCAGGGGTCTTCAAAGGCTACAGCCCCACCCCGCCCCCCATCTTTGAAAGTGAAAGACAAGAAGCCCAAGGCACCATTCTGGAGCAGTCTCACCAACACAGTTAAACCTGAACCCAGAGAAGCTGCCAACGCTGCAGCCTCACAGGAATAAGGGAGATGAAGGAACAACTTGGAACCAGTCAGCTAGCCCCAACAGAGAGAAAATGATAGGGAAAAATTGTCCGCTTTCCTCTTCGAATAAATGGCTAGTGGGAAATGGCAGGCAAGAGGGGTGGCAAAAATATCCTGAAAGAGTGAAGCCAAGCTGGGCCATGATTTGAACAAACAATTCTTTGCTCGGAGGTCAAGTAAGGGCAAATGCAAACTGGTCCAGCTATAGTATTGGCAATTTATTAGTTGGAATAATCCATTGAAGCTGTCTATGTATTTGTAACGCTTCTACCATCTAGCAAGAATGGAGCATGATGGCCACATCTACAGCCCTAGTACTTAGAAGGCGGAGCCAGGAGGAGGTCAGTCTAAGCGAGGTAATGAGTTCCAAGCCAGCCTAAACTGCTGAGAAGACCCTGTCTCAGTAACAAGAAAACGGAAAGGAAAATATTTAACAAAAATTAAATGGGGAACTCAGCTGGTTCCGCAGTTAAAGCCCTTCCTGCACAGACATCAGGTCTGGAGTTTGGGCACCCACATAACCCACAGAAATGCCAGGTGGACATGTGGCTGATCCACCTGTAATTCCAGCATTCAGAGGTAGAGATGGGATTCCCAAGGCAAGTTGGCTGGACAAACCAGCTATCAGCAAGCTGTGTGGTGTGACGCCATTCCGGGAGAGATGCGAACTGTCCCTTCATCCAGATAGGGAACTGTCGACAGACCAAAGTAATGATCTCACAAGCCCAGCCTGGGAAACCAACGAGTTTACTGGGGTTGTTACAGGGACAGGGATGGCTGCATGGCTGAAAGCCCACCCCAACATGGTGACAACTCATGACAATTGGAAGCCTGGAGTTCTGTGTGATGGACAGGCAGACGGACAGGTGGCGAACCCCCTCTGCTCACAGCTCCTTACCGCTTATGTCACCTTAGGAAGGGAAGAGTCTTGCGGTTCAGGTTAGTTTAGGGGACTTCCAGATCCTTCTGAGTCAGTTATTTCCCAGGTCTTCAGCCGGTCCTTCCAGAATGGAATGTTTCAGTTCGGAGACAATTGCTACACAACTGCTCAGGGAGTAAGGTGGGGAGCAATCAATGAAGACTCCCCATTCAAACCCAGGCCTCCATATGCGCATGCACACATGTAGGAAGCACTGAGGTCTTTGTGTTCACATATAAGCACTGGGGAAGCCTGGAATATTTTTTTTTTCTTTTTTGGTTTTTTGAGACAGGGTTTCTCTGTGGCTTTGGAGCCTGTCCTGGAACTAGCTCTGTAGACCAGGCTGGTCTCGAACTCACAGAGATCCACCTGCCTCTGCCTCCCAAGTGCTAGGATTAAAGGTATGTGCCACCACTGCCCGGCGTGTGTTCAGATCCTAAGTAACACTGCTTTCATTGTCCATCACAGCTAGTGCTCTGTAGGCCCAATAGTTAACAACAGGTACCAAGGTACCATATTTTATCTATTCAGACACTGGCTTACCTTGCCATCTCAGGGAACCACATGCAGGTCCCACCCACCATGACATTAAAGATATAGGAAAGGAAAACAACCCCTCATCACAGAAACAGTTTAAGTTGTGCCTACAGAGAGCCAAGTTTATACATAGCTAACAAAATTGCTATGAAGATGACTTGACATTTTCTTAGCATGTTTTTCCTTTTTCGATTTTTTTTTTCACGACAGGGTTTCTCTGTGTAACAGCCCTGGCTGTCCTGAAACTTGCTTTGCAGTGTGGCCTCGAACTCACATAGATCCGCCTGCCTTTGTCTCCCTCCTGAGAGCTGGGATTAAAAGCATATGCCACCACACCCAGCTAAACCATTCCTTTCTGAGAGAGATTTCAAATAAGAATATTAATGAGCAATGCTTAAGGTGTAGAGTGTGACCTTCTGCCTTTCTCATCTGGGAGTGGTTTCCTGAGAATCTCACAAGCAAGATTAGAAACCATGTTTCCAGCAAGATATGTGCCTGGCCTCCTCGTGACCCTGTGTCTTTCTCTGAAATGATCTGATCTTGCCAGCCTGTAAATCTGTACAGTGCACTTCATAAACTATTCTATGGTTTCATTTACTAAAGAAAAGTTTCTGAGGTGAATGAAAACTTACTAAAACATTTTCCTCAGTCTTTTAAGTAATATGGACAATATAACTTCAAGTTACCAAAACCATGTATAGCTATCGATCAAATTCTTATGCTGCATGCTCATGTCCATTCTCTCTGCTTAAACCTACTTTTCCCAATAACCATGTCCCTCGTAACTTCTGTACTTAAACCTTTTGTTTTCTTTTTTTCTTCTTTTGAAGACAGACTCTCTGTAGAGCCCAGATGGGCCTAAACCTCATTCTGTAACCCAGACTTGCCTCAATCTCAATAATCCTCCTGCCTCAATGTGTTGGTATTATGGACTATCCAACCCTGTCTGAGCTACACAAACATATGCTAACACAGAATAAATAATAAACAGACAAAAAAAATAGAATAAAGGACCAGAAAGAAACCCACACAGCTACAGTCAGTTTTCAAGTTTACCTTTATTTTTATTTATGTGTTTGTGGAGGCCAGAAGGGGCTGTCAAACCCCCAGAACACCAAGTGTTCCTAACGGCTAGGTCATTTCTCCAGTCAGTCACCTTATGTTTACACTAGAGGTAAGACGGCCTCTTCAACAAAAGGTACTAGAACACTAGACTGAAATAGATGTCTGTGGTGGTACACAACTTTAAATCCATGCATCTCTAATGAGCTTAAGGCCAGTTTAGTCTACCCCGTCTACCAAAACTACATAGTGAGACCCTGTCTCCAAAAAACAGTAAGTTGACCTGAATAAACAGTAAACACAGTGGAAAGCATAAGCCATAGATTCAGCCAAGCAGAATAATATCAGGGGCTGAAGAACAATGTTGATAAAATACTGCATGAAATATCAACACGGAAAAATAGTGAGCATGACCACAAGGTTCAAGCATTCCAGTCTATGACCATGAGATCTAAAAGCTGGGAAGTGGTGGCGCACACTTTAATCTCAGCACTCAGGAGGCGGAGGCAGTAGGATCTCTGAGTTCGAAGCCAGCCTAGTCTACAAAGAATTCCAGGATGGCCAGGGCTTCACAGAGAGACATCTCAAAAAACAAAAAAACAAAAACAAAACAAACAAAAAAACCAAAACAAAACAAAAAAAGATATCAAATCTAAAACTATGCAGCTGGGAGCTCATGCATGTACACTAAAGGCACAGAGAATTTATTCAAGGACATTGTAACAAAATTTCTTGTGTGAGAACGTCTATTTATTTCTCTAGAAGTAGACATTCACACACAATAACCCTTAGGACCCTAAATAAACATAACCAGAGTAGAACTCTCCACAACACTTTACCATCAAGACATCAAGAATACAAGGCAAAGAAGTTAGGCGGTGGTGGCAATTGCCTTTAATCCAAGCATTTGGGAGACAGAGATTGGCAGATCTCTGCGAGTTTGAGGCCAGCCTGGTCTACAAGAACTAATTCCAGGACAGTTAGTGCTGTTACACAGAGAAACCCTATCTCAAAAAAACCAAAAAAAACAAAACAAAAGGATACAGAGAAACAATATGAGGAAATGGGGCAGGGGGAGGGATATATTAAATCAGCTAAAAATATAGTAACATCAAATCCAAGAGAAGACAGAAGATATATTTCAAGCCCTCTAAATAAATAACTGAGGTTCCACAGTGCTACATCTAGCAACACTATTTATATTATAACTATGCAAGGGGTGGGGGTGGGGAGCAGATTGCTCAGCGGGTAAGGGAGCTTGCTGCCAAGCCTGATATTCTGGGTTCAATTCCCTGAGAACTGACTCCCACAAGCTGTCCTCTGACTTCCTCATGCACACCATAGTGCGTGCACTAACACACACAAAGCACACATGCCTGCAAGTAAATAAATAGTTCTTAAAAAGTCTATAAAAGAATGCATTGAAAAGTTAAATATCTGAAAACTGAAAAATTCCATAAACAAGATTAACAAAGCAACTGAACTAGAAGAAACTAGCCGTACAGGGTTTGGCTAGAGCAGCTGTGAACTAAGACCATCACAACTGGTTCGTAGGACACTGCAGATAGAGCCCAACACTTCCCTCATGGTAAGCGCATGCTCTACCGCTGAGCTACAGCCAACTTTATGTAAAGTGCACAAAAGCTATGGAAAGTTGATCTTATGAAAGAGGAAGCAGGGGTTGGCAAGACAGCGCAGCAGCTTGCGGCCTAGCCTGAAGACCTGAGTTCGGTCCCTACGACCCATATGGCATCAGTGTAGCAGACCAGTA
The DNA here is from genome assembly GCF_950005125.1 of Chionomys nivalis. Lineage (NCBI taxonomy): Eukaryota > Metazoa > Chordata > Mammalia > Rodentia > Cricetidae > Chionomys > Chionomys nivalis. The sequence goes on along the minus strand of NC_080090.1, from coordinate 16,753,688 downwards.
CTGAACTATAGTTAGACCATCCCATCAAAAAAATCCCAAGAGGGGGCTGGAGAGATGGCTCAGTGGTTAAGAGCATTGCCTGCTCTTCCAAAGGTCCTGAGTTCAATTCCCAGCAACTACATGGTGGCTCACAACCATCTGTAATGAGGTCTGGTGCCCTCTTCTGGCCTGCAGAGATACACATAGACAGAACATTGTATACATAATAAATAAATAAATAAATAAATAAATAAATATTTAAAAAAAAAAATCCCAAGAGTAGGGCAGTGTGGTGCACACCTTTAATTCCAGCACTCGAGAGGCAGATTTCTGTGAGTTCGAGGCCAACCTGGTCTACAAGAGTTAGTTCCAGGACAGGCTCCGAAGCTACAAAGAAACCCTTAAAAAAAAATCCTAAGAATACTGTAAGTGCTGTCTTGGGTAAACTGATCTCTGGAACAGCCATATAAATTCCTAAGGTGAACTGGTCTCTAAACCTGCCCCAAATTCCTGAACAATGTGACCCTGAGCTAAATAAAGGCTCACTGCCTGACCATTTAACTGTTACCTCTCCACTTCTGTAAACAATTGCTTTCGGCAAAGATCACAACTGCATTCATTTCATAAAAATTCTCAAGAATGACCAAAGATAGAAAAGAAAGTGCAGCTGACAGGGCAGGCCCACTACAGTCATACAGAGATGGCGTAAAAAGATGCATGCAATAGATTGGAGACTTACCTTTTACCACATGGATTCTGGCAGGTTATGGTGGGTTTTAAAATTTGTGTGTGTCCTTCTGCATTGCCGGTGGGAATGCAAGCTGGTACAAGCCCTTTGAATGTCAGTGTGGCGATGTCTTAGAAAATTAGGAAACAGCCAGGCGGTGGTGGCACACGCCTTTAATCCCAGCACTTGGGAGGCAGAGGCAGGCAGATCTCTATGAGTTCGAGACCAGCCTGGTCTACAAGAGCTAGTTCCAGGACAGGCTCCAAAACCACAGAGAAACCCTGTCTCGAAAAACCAAAAAAAAAAATTAGGAAACAACCTTCCTCAAGACCCAATAATACCACTTTTGAGTATATATCCAAAGGATGCCCAATTGTGCCACAAGGACATATGCTCAACTATGTTCATAGCAGCTTTGTTTGTCATAGCCAGAACATGGAAACAACCTAAATGCCCCTCGATCAAAGAATGGATAAGAAAAATGTGGTACATTTACACAATGGAGTACTACACAGCAGAAAAAAATGACAGCTTGAATTTTGCAGGAAAATGGATGGAGCTAGAAAACATTATTTTGAGTGAGGTAACTCAGACACAGAAAGACAATTATCACATGTACTCACTCATAGGTGGTTTTTAAACATAAAGCAAAGAAAGCCAGCCACAATCCCAGAGATTTAGACAACAATGCAGACACTAAGAGAGACTTACATAGATCTAATCTACATGGGAAGCAGAAAAAGAAAAGATCTCCTGAGTAAATTGGGAGCATGGGGAAGGCTGAAGGGGGGAGGGAAGAGGCAGGGAGGGGAACAGAGAAAAAACGTAGAGCTCAATAAATATCAATAAAAAAATCTCTTTAAAAAAGTGTGTGTGTGTGTGTGTGTGTGTATGTATTAACCATCCTGGGTATCAAACTTGAAACAAGTCCTTGGGTGTGCTCAGCAAATACTCTCCCACTGAACTACACCTTTCAGTCCTCCAGTGAGTTATCAACTTGTGCAAGACACAGGCTCACTCTGTGTCTGGCCTTGAAATCACAATTCTCTCAACCTGAGTGATGGGATTCCAGGTGATAGTCAATACACCTGCATTCAGTGTTATTTTAAAGGACTGAAAATTTATGTATTTGTGTAGTAACTTAATTAAGGAAAGGAAACAGTTTGGAAAAACGTAACTGCCCTTTTGCTTTGTGAACTGTAGTTCCCAAGGAAAAAAGCCACACTTGCACCGCACCTCGCTCCCAGGTTAAAACTTCTACAAGGTCAGTTGATTCCACTGTGACAGTAGAGGCCTGGAGCCAAGTTATCTGAGGCTGTCCTTAGCCTCCTCAACAGCCATCCACCTCCCACTTCTATGTTTAGCCTACCATCTCTCCTTGTACCTATCCGTTCAGAATGTACAAACAGAACACTGGTTTGCCCAATCCCAAAGACCGTCATCATATAAAATCTACAGCCAGAGGTCTCCCGTACCTGATGTTTCCATCAGTGTGTTTTTAAAATGTTTTACCACTTTTGTTACCATATAAACTTCATAAAACTATGTTGAATGTGGTTTGGGGACAGGCTGAGTCCATGTTCTTGGGCCATGGTCACTCATTCATATTTGGCTCCAGAATAAATGCTGTCCTTTGGGGAGAAACTGATTGTTATCATCCACACCTTCAGGGAGGAGGGATGACAGCTGAGAGTTACTTCTCACTACCCATTTTTAACAACAAAGAAACTGAAGCTCATGCCATTTTGTAAAATTAAGAACTTTTAATATAACGAATCCAAAGAACAGTTTTTAAAGACAAGTGAAATAGACTCCAACTCAAGTCACAAATAAAATGACAACGTTATTTATTTCCTTGGTACTTGCCCAGTAAAGTCCTTCATACCGCAATCAGGAATTCAAAAGAATTCCTCCATCTTTTATGGAATATTATACTAAATATTTAAATAAATACTACCTTAAATATTAATACCTTCTAGACAAGAATTCAAAAGCTGGCTAGCCAAGAATTTCAGCAGACCAGAGCACCCCGAACTATCAATATAGTAGTTCCATTTTCTATTCCCTAGTAATATTACAGTCTTTTACACTCTCCAGCGGTTCAGGTTTTTAAATTTAAAAAAAAAAAGCTTAAAAATACCAAATCTAGCACGCATAAACACAGAAATATAAATCACTTTTCCATCCTGGAATTGTAGGAAAGCAATTAATGAGCATGAGAGACAGAATGGAGCCGGGATGGTGGTTAGGAACGCTGTCGGGCACTGTGCACCACGCTAGAGACAGAATGACTCTGCACAATGGCCAGGCTTGAACGTTTTCCGGGGAGGACCGTTTGGAACGGAAGAGCCCAAATCGGGAAATAGAGAGGTAAACAAAGAGAGGCCCAAGGCTGGATCCAAGGCATCAACGCGGAAACCGAGCCGCTACCGCCTGCGGAACGGGCTGTCACTCAGCCCAACGACACACACGTTCGGGGCTCATCCCCGCTATGTCGCCGTGGCATCCCCCACGGCCTCCCTCCCGGCGGAAGACACGCGCGCCTGGCGCACGTCCCCAGCTAGCCGCTGCCTCCATCTTGTCCCGGGTCTCCTCCACGCCAGCGGCGCGCTGTTATTTTTAACCTTCTAAACCTGGGGAGGGAAGGGAGAGGGGAGGGGCGCGGGTACGCCGGAAGGCAGCTGCAAGGGACAGAGGCTGGCAGGGGACGCGGGCGGCCGCCAAGGTCACCGAAGCCGGGACAAAGGACGCGTAGGGGACGGGGCCTACGAGAACAGGGCTAGGCGACTTCCGGCAGCGCGGGCCGTCCACCCCCGACTCCCGCCCTCTCCGAGGACAAAGCGGAGCGCGACGCGCGGCCCCGGCCCCGCCCTCGGCGCGCGCCCGGATGCCCGGCACGGGAACGCGCACAACGGTAGGAAATGGCGGTTAAGGCGGAGGAGGGGCTAGGGGAAGCGAACTTTCTCGGCGCTCCCTGGCTCGGGTCACCCCGCCGGCGAGACAGGAGCCGGTGGCGCTTCTCCAGGCTGCCTCCTCTCTCGTTCCATTCTTGATAACCGCTTTCGGGACTGGAAAAACTGTGTCGTGGGCCGTGGAACAAAGGAGGGGGCCACGGCAGGCGTGGGCGCAGCCACAGGAACGCTCCCTAAGATGGCCGCCGCCGCCGCGCGGGAGGGTGGGCAGGGCCCTCAGCTTCCGTCGCGGGCCGGAAGTGACGACTGGCACCCATGGCTGCCGCGCGAGAGCCCCAGGAGCCGGAGAGGAAGGTAAAGCATGCCGAGGGGCACGCAGGGGTGGGTGCGCAGGAGGGCGCCCCGGTTTCCTAGCCCGGTCCCCATGACCGCGAGCGATTCCGGCAGTTTAGTCCTCACATCCCGATGTGAGTACCAAATTGCCAGCTGATGCAAACACAAAGAGCAGACCCGCAGGATCTAACCTAGCAATGCATTGTACTTGGGTAGCAAGGGTTAGTAAGAGGGTCCATGAAAATTTCTCCGAGAGCTGGGCGAGGTGACACGTGTCAGTAATCTCAGCACTTAGGAGGCTGAGGCACGGACAGCCTGGGCTAGCTTGTACCATACTAGCCCTCGTGCACACAGGTAAATTCGCTAATGCATTGAGTACTGCGTGTATTGGGCTGTAATCAAAAAGGAGTCTCCGCTCTTTATGAAGCCTACAACCTACTGTGTAAACGATCGAATTTCAATTAAGCCAGACCGGAGATAACCGCCCTGTTAGGCAGTGAACAGCTAGCACAGAATGGTTGGTGTGTCCGGCGTGGAGAATGTATGCAAAGCTCCTCTCAGAGCTTAGGGGGCCTTAGTAGCAATGGTTAGGAGTGCATTCTAAGTCCAACCAAAAGCCACGATGAAGCCTAAAGTACTACTGATTGAATAACTTGGTAGTACAAAGGGTAAATGTGACTTGACATATTTTGAAAACTTATGAGTGAATAAGACAACTAAGTACAATTAAGTTCCACTAACATGAAAGCGTATAAATAGGATTTGACAGGAAAACTTGGAGCCACAAGGGTGAATCCAGGCCAGTGGAATAACTGGCCTTGACTGATTATTTATACCCATTCAGGGGTTGTTGCTCGAAATAAAGGAGAATGGGAGTATTAGGTGGAAGGTATCTATGTAATGTTAGTGATGCCAGAAAAGTGGTAGCTTGATTGGGGCTGGGGCTAGTGATCTGGTCAGCTCAATCCCTAGAGCCCTTGCAAGCAGGTCTGCCATAAGATATTGTCCTTGCCCCAATAAGCACCCATCCAAATAGCATCAGTATTCAAAAGAAAAAAAAGCAAAACGCTTGGGAACACTGGTGGAGGACCTGCCCATCAATCAAAAAGTTTAACGTTAAGGCCAAGTATGATCCTGTGGAATTGAGTTATTCTGATCAAAAGGATGTTTCACCTGTGCTGGTATGCCTGGTGCACAGCATGCCCAGTGCGGTGCCCGTGTCCCTTGGGAAACCACAGATGCTAGGGATAATAGAGAATCTAACCAAGCTGGCTTGGATTAGGGCGTAGCTGCATACCTTATCTTGACTAGGTTCCCATTTTGTAGCATTGTATCCACTCCATGTCATGGATGGAAACCTAAGCTAAATGGACCCACTACCCCATCTGATTCCTCAGGGTGAGGGTGTTCAGGCTCTAAAGTTTAGGAATGCCATGACCTATTTTATGTGAGCTGATTTATGTGAGTCCAGCCCATAAAGGTTACAACTACCAAGGTCTGCTACATTGATGAAGACACTTATAAGTTGGGTGTGTGTGATACAAGCAAAAAACAAGCCAGAGACAATTATCTGAGAAAGCATAATTTTACTTTAATGAGAATCAAAATCACATTTTATCTTCAAGCAGATCCTTGAGCCAACAGTAAGACATAGGCAAGGTTCAGCTCTGCCTCCATCTTTAAAGGACCTGACTTGCTCTCTCCTTTCCCCCACCCATTCACTTCCATTGTAGGTGCCATCTCTTACGCAATCCTCTAGTTGCATTAAATGGCACCGTAGAAGACATTCAGTTATCCAGACCTGTTTTTCCTTCCAGTGCTGGAATCCCAACACAGGTGGCTTCTTTCACACATACTACATTACCAAGTTGCAATCTTGCTTCTTGAGACTTTTACTCCTAGAGCTCAGACCAATCTCTATTCGTAGCAACCTTTTTGCTACAAGTTTCTGTATTGCTAGGATTGCAATCACAAGTTACCAGTGTCTAAGAATGTCAAGTCTGTTTCCATTCCATTCCCCATGTGAGCAACAGATGTCCTTGGACAAAGTATAAAGCTATTTGTTCAAATACAAAAATGACCATATGAAGTATTTCCTCCTGCAATTACTATGTTCACCCAGTGAATTTTAAGTGGCACTATATTCAAACTGATTTGCCAAAGTGGCAAATTAGATAGGACACACTTATTGTAACTAGTAAGTGGTAATGTTTATGGTAGTACTTTAACTCTATTTTCTTGTTCAGTCTAGGATTTTTTTCATTTTATCCTAGCCCTTTAAGCTCCTAGGAATTTTAGATGTTGAGAACATTCCATGTGCACGAGAATCTATTCTATATGGCTCACTAGGATCAGTTGTGGCTGGACTTGGACATTTCTTGGTGACCAGTGAGTATTTCTCCTAAGCATTAAACATTTCTGGGGTAAAACGTTTTTTACAAACATAATTATATTTACTTCACTTGTTTTTGACAGGTAGGATTAGGAGATCTTGTGATGTTGGAGTAGGAGGATTTATCCTGGTGACTTTAGGATGCTGGTATGTTTGCTAGATATTCCAGAAAATTCAGATTTCTTGTGTCCTGGCACCAAGCTGGTCTTGAACTCTGCCCCCAAGTGCTAGGTTTAAAGGTGTGTGCATGCCGCCACCACCACCACCTTCACAAACCATCGTGGGAGGGGTTTTTGTCCTGGCTGACCCCCACTGTAGCAGTACTAGGCTGACCCCTGTGGCCTCCTCTCCTGAGTGCTACTGAGATTAAAGCCACAACACTCAGATAAGGATTTTTTTTTAAATCAAAATCTGTCCTAAGACTATGGCAATGCATTCATTGTATATTTGAACAGATGAACGGCAGAGAATTCCATTAAAATATGAAAATGATTTAAATAGTGAGCCAAACGGAACCCAAGGGATTCCTACAGTATACACATTCTACAACAGATACAATCATTTTAACACCTTAAATATATTGGGGAGTAGTCATTTTGAAAATCTGTGTGAAATTAAAAGCCCTTGGGTCATATAGAAACTAATATTTTTTTAATATTTTCTCTAAGGTTGCATTGTAGGTATAATTTTGCTAAGCAGAGAATCCAGGAGAGAATCGCCAGAGAAGGAATTAAAAATAAGATTTTATATGAAAGCACCCACCTTGATCCTGAAAGAAAACTCAAGAGCAGTAGCAACAGCTGAGCAACCATGAGCATAAAGAACCCAAAGTGAACTACTTACTCCTCTGGAACACCACAAATGTATATACTGTGTACAATAAAAATGCTCATTGTGTGTGAATTGTATGTATTGTGTCACTTACATGAAAACCTTTCTGGTCTTGGAAGCCAGTACAGTATGCTTGTTATACACTGCACAATTCTCATTCAAAAAACACAGGAGTATGAAACCTTCCTATGTGTTGAATGCACTAAACCAGACTGAAGGAAAAACTACACTTCAACAAGGATATCCATTACTGGTCCTATTGCTGTCAGGATGACCCAAAGGACAATCTGAAATTATTCTGTTCTCTATCCTTCAACAAAACTGTTTTCCTTTTGATCACCATAAAGGGTGGGGTACAGACTTGCATAACTACCCAGTCAATGATGGTTTTTACACACACATATATTTACTAAGTTTCCAGCCGGTAACCACCTCAGGACTTAGCCACTGATAAAAGAGAATTTGCAGTATTTGTCAATGGTGAAATGGCCAACCTATTATTCTAACAAGCTGTGCAGTGAGTGTTCTTAGGCTCTCAGATTGAACCTAACAGGGTTGTTGATTTAAGTTCTAGCTTTATCATACTGCAATTATTATCTTACCGTGAAAGAGAAACCTTTCTTGGCCAGTAACATTTCCAGTATCTTCTTCACTACTTACAAAGTTCAGTTTCATAGCAGCACAACTGAATAAAAAGAGCCACAAAGCATTTAAGTTTTCTTGGCTTCCCTGGAATGCTTTCTATTATTTCTGCAAACACTAATGTTTTTAGTCTTGTACTCCTCTCACTGCAAGCACCCCAATGCTGGTATTACAGGTATAATTATTACAGACCAGCTGAATTCAACCTACTGTCATCCCAACCCAATTGACACTGAACCTCCTGCACACCAGAATCTCCAAGCTTGCCAGAAACCTTTGCTAACCTTCCATTTCCCTCAGAAACTGGATGTGCCTTTAGTAGGTGATTTTGCATCGAGCCACACCACATGTAGGTTCCCAAAAGGTCAGGCCTAATTTTGAGTTACAGTGCTATGTATTTACTAGGTAGGGTCTAAGATATCATGTCCACCCTAACCCAAAATTATATTGCAGATTTTAAGCTCAACCTACCTTCAACGCCTTCTTGTGCACATTGCTTCCTTCATGGTTCCGATAATCCCGAATTTCATACTAGGTGATAAGGCAGTAGGTACCAGCTAAAATAGCTGATTAAAATAGAATTGTAGTGTTAGTGGTGTTGGAAGTTTCTTTTGGTAGTTTTATCTAACATCCTAGGCTGTATTCCTTTCCCTCCTCCCTTAAACCCTCCCTCTTTAATTCCTTGCTTCTCCATCTCAGTAAAAGGACCTCAGGGAAATTCAATAGAACAGCTTTTTCTGGACTTGTGGACTGAATTTGCAACAATAAATCTCAACTATGCTAAAACCAGTATTTGATTTGCAAGCATCTTTTTAGTCTACGTACCTCTAACTCCATCGATGGTTTCCCTTTGCTTCGATTATATAATGCGGAGGTCTATATAATAAATTCAGGATTCCTGTTTATGCACTTTTCAGCAAAGAGCTAAGGATCAAATAGGGTTTGAATCCTTCTATTCCTAGATAAAAATCTGTGACAGGTGTCAAAGCACCCCTTTAAAAGTCATGTTAATATACACTATTCTTTGGGTACGCAGACCTTAGTAAGTAGGAAAATTAAACAATTTCTATAATTCTGACTTATAACGGTCCTCTATAATCAATTTTGAAGCAGCTTAATGGTCTAGTAATTATCAGGTTTATATAATAGCCAGTATCCATTACTACCACCCAAATACTGGTATTTTTATACATCTTATAAGTCCAACTTTAAATATTTTCAACTTTTTGAGAAAGCAAAGCTGATGTAACAAGAAAAAATTAGAGAAACTTTTCAATGTGTTACAGTTTACAGTTAAGTGTAAGCACTACTAGATTCAAAGTTATATATATAATCCTGTCTTGGCTGCCCAACTACTGGATAAGCACATGTGGCTGAAATTGAGTTTCAACTGTATTTACTACACCCAGTTTCAAATGAAGATATTGACAAAGATGTTAAGACTAACACCTGGTTAGACAAATATTTCAATGTTCACTTTTAGTGTAGAACAAGGGAACTCAAGTACTTGAATCTCTAAACCACTTGTTTATGGACAGCACTGGGAGATCAATCTGCATGCACTATAAAGATGTTTGCGTAAAGCTTCTATACCATGATGTGAAAATCTGCATTGCCAGACAAACTTAAAGCCTACTTAAGTTTTTCTGTACCTTTTCCCCCTAACAGTATTCACTGAAAGTTGTTGAGTTGCCTTTTAAGGGTACAGCTATTATTTTCACTATACAAACCCACAGCAGCGCTGAAATGTCTAGGTGACACTGTGTCTTATGTTTATTATAGTAAATGCCCCAGGGATGGCGCAGAGTCCACACCACACTTTCCCATTAACTTTTAGCATCTTCTAAGTTTCAGCTTATTTCTCATCTTAGACTTCAATGTATCACCTCATTACTCCAAAAAGCCCACACAGCCTATTTCCCAAATTTTCTAAGGCTGTTATTAGTGTCAGAGCAGAAAAAAAAATTGGTAATCTAGGTCAGAAAATAACCTAAAGGTCGCTGTTTGGCAATAAATAGGCCTGAGGGTAATGTCTTAAAACTTGGGTCGAGTCTTTTTAAAGACGTATTCCTGCAAACCTATGAAATAGTTGTCAATTGCCAAACACTTCACTTCTGAAAAAAAGGCAAAATTAGGAAAGCTTAGAAATTGTCCCATCCTTGGTTGCAATAGCTTTGTGTAAGGTGATCCTGAAAACCTAGCATAACTGGTTAATATACAAGCAGCAATTAATTTGAATACCTATTAGAATCACTGGAACACATTTAGTTGGGCCCCTTTTACTCTTCAACACAGCACAGTCACATGGACAGACTAAGAAAAAGGAGATGAAATTTAAATCAACACATTGCTTTTATTACTAAGCTACAAGAAAATGAAGTATGCTGGAACTCTATTCTTGTCACTTGTCCATGATTCTTCCCCATCTCAACTGGCTAGATACTTTGTTGACAAACTATCTATTTTTATCTATGTATGCTTTTAATAATTAGAATTCACACCAATTTTTGGTCAGTAACTTTTAGGTGTCCTCCATGTGTAAGATTTCCTTCTAGTGGGTAAACTATTTTCTAGTTTCACCCAATGGGATGGTTTAAGGAAAGCAGGTGAACAATTCAGTGTTGTTAGCTCACTCAAACCCAAGCAAACTCCAGAAATTAACTTACACAAGTTGAACGTGGCATTATGTCACTGCCACACAAGGTGTTCAATTGTCCCAGAGAAATGCTTGCAACCTTTCTAGAGGATGGCTGTTCAGAATAAACAGTATCCTAAACTGACATTAATGACTCAGAATACAGTAATCTCCCTATATGGAGGGCTCAGTTGTGTTCAAATAAACCTTCCCCCATCGACTTCCTTCTCTTGCTAATTTTGGCATACAGACATTTCAAGATTGTACTGATAGATGACTACAGTTACCGGCCCATCACTTTTCTTCAACACCCATTAGTCCACTGGCATAGGGTTTGTAATTATAAATTTAAGATAGTTCATTTTCTAAATACTTTTACTCAAAGGGGAAAGAGATTATTCCTAGCCAAGTTCTTACTTTGAACCCAGTTTGGCATGAGACTGACTCTTGTGTTTAACAATGAAACTAGCATACATACTTGGAAGAACTCTGGTTTTAACCACTATTCTACACCAATACTCAAAGGGTGCATACGCCTTCAATCAGCACTATAAAAATCACTTCCAAGGGCTTGGAGGGAAAAAGGTTAATGATAAGGATATTAATGAACGAGAGACAAAGGCCAGTCCAAATGAGTTAGCCAAACTTCTTTGAATACTTGCCTCTTACAAGCATGTACCCATACCAAATAAAAACAAAAATAAAATCTAGGGACTAAAAACTCTAAAGCACTAACTGGCTGTGCTCTCCAGGGAGAGCTAGTAAGTGTTTTAGGCAACAAGCCATGAAGGTAATTATTCCAAGATTTGTGGTTTATTCTAAGTCCTTTCAAGTAACCTTGGCCTAACTATGCCCTCAATGGATAGGTATCAATAACTACATCTTGGCTCAACTATTTTAAGTTACAATTTAGCAGTTTTCAAATGTTACTTCTGATACCCAAGTCCAAAAATGTTTAATAAAGAAAAAAACTTAAATCTCATGAATTTTACCAATTAACATTGTTCTTATCTTTCTGGGGGAAACTGAATGAATACTGGAGTGCAATCTGCTATAAATTCTGTTCGTTTTAATAAAAAATATTACATTCATATAAAAAATTAGGACTTTAAAGCTTATTCTACATTAAAAAAATATTCACTGATGTACATACAACTAGGCTTTTACACCAACTGTATACTACCTAAGAAGGTATTAGTATTTTTGGGCAGGATAGTCTATTAGACTTGTAGTTACATTAATGAGCAAGCGTCTAAAAAAGTCTATTTCCATTAACAGGAAATCATTAAATACCAAACATGATCTAACCAAATTTAAAAAATAGTGGCTTTTTTCTATAATAAATCTAAAAATTGTTTTTACGCTAAAGAGGTATAAGCCTTCTTAGTCAAGGCCCTCAATATGTACTGCAGTCCTTCTGAGACTACGCCAGTTTGTTCTTATATACTTTTACACTTCGTTATTAATCTACATGATTTTCCTAAGTACCAGTTGACAAATTCCATTAAAGGCAATAAGTATTGCTAAGCAAATTCTCTGCCACTGATCTACAAAGGCCGTTTCCCCAGCTTTTACTCAGCAGGCATTGGATTTAATTGTTTCTTCAAAGAGTACTTGTTACTGGGGGAAGGGAAGAACATTAAAGGGTCCTCACTACGAAATATGTAGCCCATGCTTGTAGTTCTTCTGCCCCTCTGTAGATGAGTCTGTGATACCATGCTCAGCTTGATCGAAAGCATGTCTTGAACAACAAAAAAAAAACCTGTTTTCTTCTAATCAACAACTTATTTCAAACTAGTATTTCAATTTTGCTCACCACTGGGCTTAAGTCAATTTTTTCCTTCAGATCTGCTTTTGAATGCATTTGCTTTTATTAAATCAAAGAGAATTTAAGCATAGATGCAATTATTAGTGTAGCTCACTCCCTTTGAAAGCATTTTAATTTTTCCCTATTTTTTGTGCCATATACACACATCATGCCCTACTTCATCAGTTGACCTTTGTTCTCCTGTTCCTGGAGTCTGTAGGTCTACACAAGACTTGAATGGTACAAACTAAAATACTGGGATCATTACTGATTGAATTAAAGTTTGAATTGTTCCCCAGGTTAGGAGTATAGTCCTAAAAATTTATCTATACAGCAGTTACTCACATAAGGGATTACTTTACTAGCAGTAAGTTAATTTACTGCTGAAACCAAATGCCAAACAAGACCTTTTAGTGTCAATTATTTCTATGGCCACCTGTTTCATCTAACTAGCTTGCAGCAACTTCCAGGAGCAAAGTATAACAAAACGCACATTAAAAAAAAAAACCAAACATGATTTAAAATACCTAAACAAAATTCCATAGCAACCAATACAGGAAACCTGAACTTACCAGAAGCAGGCTAAAAACACTGGCATGCTAGACTAAAATTCTAATTTTAGTTCTACAGTTTGACTCCTGATTCCTCACTTCATAGTGAGGCTCCTTTAGAAGATTTAAGTGTTCTGTGCAAACCCAATAAAATTACAATTTGGGGATCTAATGTTATCATATAGCTAGTTAAGTTAGCAGCATTGTGTAGTAGTGAAATCAAATGACTGGCTTGCATGATGGCTTCTAAAAGCATCTGTTCCCAACGTTTCATGTATCATATATGTATATAATCAGGTGAGGACAGCCATTTGCATTTTGTAAACATGATCAACTGAGCATTAACTTCTCCCAGCCAGTACCTTTGCCCCTCATAAATGTTATAAGTCGTCTTGCAGGGAGGGGAAGAAATCAGCTTTATATTTGTAAATTGTCAGTGTACATTTAAGTTTTTAAAACCTAAATGTTCCAAAGTACAAAGTAAAAGAATAAGCTGTCCAGAGAGCACACACTTAATTTCTCCTCTTGGGAGCTGTAGTATAAGGGATTTTGAACCTTGATGGCGAGAATCCCAAACAAGAGTAAAATGAATTCTTTTATTGCAAACAAACGTCTAAATTAATTTCTCCACCCACTTTCTTTAGAAAGAAAAAGAAATCAGCAGGCTAAGGAGATACCCATTCGAGAACTGACATGATTAAAAGATATAAATGGGTGACTCACAATTTCATTAGCTTACAAAGATGGTGGAGTTAACTACTACAAGCACACTAGTTATACAGTATTTTGTGGGAGAAGGGCATACAGACATAGCTAACTTCATATAGATCCCATTAGACAACTGGATTTACAACAAGTTTTTTTTTAATAAGAAATGGGCAAAGCCAGCTTTCTTTTCAGAATCAAAATGCAGAACAAATGGAAAAATTTATGGTATTTAACCTTCACAAGTTTGAGCCTCCACATATAATGCAACCAAGTTTACATTTTTAAAAGCCCTTCTACATACACTCCATCTTCTCAAATCTTGGTTCCAAATTTTATCTTCATTCCCAATTGTTCCAAATTCCGTTGTTGAATAGAAAAAAAGAATAGCCTTCCCGGTTTGTCAGAAATCTCTTTCACTATTACCCACCAGTTCACAGAGAGGATGGAGTGTATCATGAGCAGTACAGAATCTTGTGCAATTCATGAGGACACTTAGTCCTTCCATGAATCTGGTTGCTAACATTGCTATTTTATTGTGACAATGACTCCCGACTGTTATTCTCTGTGAGAAATGGGGGAGTAAATGCTTAATAAAAGACACCAGGTACAAAGCAACATTTTACTTTTGTTGTGATAAAAAAAAGTCACATTTTACAGATAAAATGTAGAACCCTGAAATACTGACACATTCTCTTATCGTGCACAATGCTGAGGTTCTCTTACGAATCACTTTAAAACTGCAATTAAAAATGTACAAAAAAGAAAAGAAAAAAAAATCAACCCACAAAGCTTCTAAAAAAGGAACCCGCAGGCACTTCCTCTTGTGGAATGTTTAAAAAGTTAGCCTACTAAAGAAAACAGTCGACTTCTTGTGAAGGTTTTGGAGAAATATGTATCAGTTCGTTTTATTTGGGTATTCAATAATATCCTTGGTGATAATGCTGACTCCATGGCTTCTGACCCCAGAATTGCTGTAAGAGAAAATTTTGTTTTTAAAGAAAAAAACATCAATAAGCCACTCAAATTGCTTTTAGGAAATGACAATGATCTAATTCAGAGTAATTGCTGAAAACAAATTTATACTTGTCACACTTAATTTCTACATAAGACCAGAGACTTAAGTTTTAATTTACCAATTACCCATATTATTTACCAATACACATTATAAAAAGAAACACAAGACTTGGGTTAGTTTATGTAATTAAAACTATTTTAAAAAGCCAAATAATAAAACCATATGTAATAAATATTACTTTATCTAAAAAAACTGTTAAACTCCAGCCTAACCATGGTTATAATTTATAACACGGTAACAATAGACAACTTGTCCTACTAATGTATATAGAACACTTCCACCTGATTCTTGTAAACATAAAAACACTATAATTTATTAATCACTTAAGAAACTACTTACACCCTGCTGCCACTGGTTATAGCCCTGAGATTGGTTTTTGTAGCCACGATTGTTTCCTCGTCCTCTGAAGTTCTATGAAAGAAAGAAAAAATCTGTAAACAAAGAACTCTGAAACAAAAGTTAGACAATTTTAAGGGGCATTTAGAAACCCCATATAAGGCCCCACCCATGCTCATTGTTGTTACTGTTAGTATATCTGAAATTCAAAAATCAATAAATTGTTTTGCAATTATTTCAACGCCACCATTGAAATTATGTCAATGTTCTACACCAAATTATAGATGTCAGCACCTCTTGGAGCCATTACCTGGTTATAGTTCCCTCTGTTGGGCATTCCACCTCTGTTGTAATTCCCTCTGTTTGAGTAACCACCTCGGCCAGGAAAAACAGGGCCACGGGGGTATGGATAGCCAATTCCACCACTTCCACCACCACCACCTCTCTGTGGCATATTGCCTCTCCTATTATATCCGCCACGATTCCCAGGAGCTAAACACAAACAGAGTTCAGTTTAGTTATGCTGTAAACAAAGTACAATTCCTACTGTCAAGTTATAGCATTAGGGAAAAACAAGCAACAACACATTTTACACCTGTATACCTATACCTAGTGTAAATTTTAAATTACATACTAGTTAAACATGGTAGCACAGAATTAGCTAAGAAACTTTCTTCTTGGCTACTTCACAAACTTAAACTGTAAAGTCCTCAGTCATTTCTAAATTTCAATTAAGCAAACACTAAGATTCACTTGCCTCCACCTCTGAAATTGCCACCTCGCATATTGAATCCTCCACGTCCTCTATGGCCACCACCTCTGTTGAACTGGTTCTTGCCACTCTTATTTTTATTGCTCTTCTTTGAGCCAGTGTTTTGCTTCTTTTCTGGTGGGAGCGCCTTTTTGCTTTCTTCTTTATATTGCTCCAAAAGCTTTTGGGCTTCCTCCTTCTGAAGTTCAACATAGGTTATTTCATCAAAGCATTCAGCCACCTCTGGCAGGGTGAAGTTTCCTACAGAGAATAAAGTCAGATTAAGTTAAATTTGCAAAACTACTGTAAATCCTACAACTTTTAATTACCTCTGAATATCTTTAATTCTTTCAACCTATTACAGTATCTGGTCATGGCTTACCCTTTGAAGAGTAAGCCAAACACTATTCTATATACTAAAATTAGTATAATCTTTAAATTTACTTGTGGTAAGAGTATTTCAGGCATAAACCACAAAGACATTAACAATTTAAAAAAAAATTCCATGCCTTTCATTTTAAGGACAGCATGTTCTGGGAGGTCTTTCCCCTCTACTTCTGCTTTCTTCTGTGTCCTCTGCTTATAGTCTTCATCTTTTGGGCAAACGACAACAGCTTTCCGCTGGAAGCCTGCAAACAGGCACATTTTCCTCCGCTGGGCAGCAGCAGACACATTTGTCTTAAAGGATATAAAAAGAGTTAGACAATCCTTCACCTCATCAATTATCATTTTCTTAAAAGTTACACAGCTACTACTTACCTGATCCAGAATAAAATTCCGCTTTTTGCGGGCAGCAATCTCAATAAACTTTCCAAGACACTGTGGGGCTCTCTGCAACAGCGTGTTCAGTTTCCCAGTATCTGCCATTTGCTTCTTAAAACCTGCCACCTATCAAGAAAATTTTAATTTGCATACTTCAAGTTATATTTTTAATAAAAGCTTTCAAATACATACAGGACACCGGTACCATTTAAAACATAATTCAATTGCATCCTTTCATTACTACAAAAAAATGTAGCTTTGGGCTGAGCGCTGATGGCGCACGCATTTAATCCCAGCACTCAGGAGGCAGAGGCAGGTGAGTTCGAGGCCAACCTGGCCTACAAGTCCCAGGACAGGCTCCAATACTACAGAGAAACCCTGTCTTGAAAAACCAAAATAAAGAGCTTTTATGACTTTAAATTGCCCTTTAAATTGCTTTTAAGGATTAATTTCTGGAGGAAGCAGTCACTGAACATATTTTATTTAAGATAGATTAGCTAGGTATATCATTTTTAACCAAAATTCTGTCTTAAATATTAATAATGGAAACAAGCCAGTTAAGTTGTCCTCCCTTAGAATTATCCACCACTCTGCTAGACATTTTAATTTAAATTTTACTTACCATCATTTTATCCATAATGGTATTTGTTCCAAGAATGTTGTATTTCCCAGGGTTCTCAGCTGCATGCTTAGTAACCCAGGTAGTTTTTCCAGCTCCTGGGAGGCCAATCATCATTACAACCTACAGTAGGGGTGGAGAGACAGCAACACTCTTTTACAACTTCATCATTCATTAATAAGTATTAACCTCCCCAGCATTTATCCTTGCTTGATGTATCATGTCTTGCTCAATATTGTAAACATTTTGCAGATAGCACATTAACAACTCACTTCACAATCCTTCTTCTCTTCGGGTCCCTTTGGTCCTCTAACTCGGTCCTCTAAGGGGACATTTTGGATAAAAGTAGAGTCTTCAGGTATTGGAAAGTATGGCTTTTCCTTCTGACCAAAATTAAATTCAACTGCACAGTTATGGCAGAGAACATGTGGGAACAGTGGCCGGTCAGCAAGAACTTCCTTGCTGATCTTGAAGGCAACACCAAGATCTTGTCCGTTCTTTGCATAGGAGAGTTCAACTTCATCAGTTTCGAAATTCTGTTGAACAGAATTTTTATAATCAGGTTGAATCTATTTTTGAGCTTTCTAAACTTGTCAAGGTACACAGAAGTATATTCCCCACAGTTAACATGCTTAAGCTAAATGTAAACTAATGTTCATAAACACAAGACATGATCCACGACTTTTCAGACCATTCCTGTTTTTATGTCAAATTGTGTTAGTGATCCCTGAAATGTTTCTTCCTCCAATTCAACTGCTTTTCGTGGCCAGGGCTCCGTCAGGGCTATTCCTGTTGCTAAACCCAGAGCTGAAGGCTTCAGCTCTACTGGCTGTTTCTCCTCGGTCCCCACCCAAACTCAGATACTGCTGTGCAAGGTATCCAAACTCAGGTACTTGTTTACCCACTGAGCCTCTTTTTCCTAGGCCCCCCGTCTTTAACCTAGATCTAGCATATAATCACACTGATAGAATTTCTTTAATTTATACACACAGCTACTGGCATTTACAGAGAATTTAACTTACAGCAAAACATGTAATCACATCGTTTTCATCAAACTTCTCTCCATAATCTTCTGTCTCGCAGTTGCATGTTTTTATTCCTTTCAGAGAATATCCGTAAGAAAATTCTTCCTCGCCTAAAAGGAAAAAAACCCCAAAAACTTAAAATTAGGGCCTAGGCAGTTCAGACCCACCTAACCTATTTAAAATGAATGCTAAAAAAGCATTAGTGAGCACATGACAATCTGACAGCTGTCTACCAAATGCTTAATTGACTTAACAGTCTGCTATGATATAAACAGTAAACTGCTAATTTACGTGTCAAAGGTAGTCTGTTTTAACCATCTTTAAAACTACAGAAGGACAAGAGGAAAAAAGTTTAAGTATCCTTGCTTGTACTTTCTAACTGTAAAATAGTAACACTGAATGGGTAAAATCAGATCACTAAACATTCCCGCTTCCACAGTACTCAAATATAAACTTTACCAAGCAACATTCCACTTGTAGTTAGGGACCAGCCAATGCGGACTTCATGTATGTCAATATCTTTTGTGTATAAATGCCTGACTGGAATCTTCTCCGTTACCTGAAAAAAAAATCAAATAGCTACATGATTAAGCTGAAAACCCAAAGGCAATTCCTCGAACTCTTAAGTTTATTTCATTTGGGCTATGGGCCAACTTCTTCCCTTGCTATTAAAACAAAGAGAAAGAACTCAATCTTTTAGCTAATCACATTCCCCTCTCAGAACTAATAAGCTGATATACGGAACAAAGGTCTGAATTAATGTAAACTTACAGAAATACCTTAACTAGCTCTGTATACTCTTGATATTAAAAAATGTAATGGAAAACAGTCTCCTAAGACCTGCTTACTTCACAGGAAACGTTAAGAGGTCCCTCTGACCAGTTCCATCAACCAATACAAAGTTGCTGGGAAGTCACAAAATTAGATTTACCTTCATCTCAAAACAGACTTTGCCCTTTGACACACCATAAGATGCTCTTCCTCCAGCCCAAAGAAAAGCAAAACTCTCCATTGTAAGGGAAGAAGCACTGAGGCGGTCTCTTGATATTTTAAAATGCAGATCACAGTTATCTGAAATTATATCAAATGCCAAATTATTTTTGACATCCAGTGTATCTCAGCTATGTAGAAAAAATTCAGATGTTTTTCATTTATCACTGAACTGTTTTTATATCATGCTCTTGTTCCTACTCTCATTGAGCCCCACTCCCACCAAGGCAGACTTAATCATACACTAAAAAGTCAACTGCCAATCATGTTTCAAGTGCTCTAAGCATGTAAAATGATTGAGAATGCAACAATACATACCTGCTCTGCTCTTTACCTTGATTTAGAGGCAAGCAGTAGAGGACAGCAGGAAATCAAAGTGAAGTATGCCAGAACCAGGTAGAATTTACCAGTGACAATAAAAACTGAAGGGAAGCCACCAACTATTTTAAGAGAGCTCTTCATTCTGTACTTGGTAGACTGACACCAGGGTTCTAAAACCAACTCACTCCTGAAAACTTGTAAGCCAGTTCAACCAAGAATCTTGGAGGTCTAAAGTGTAGCCTTTTAGGTCTGCTTTACTCTTCCTGGTAAGGTATCACAATTAGGTATTAACTGCTGCCTGGATTATACAAATCCAGTCTTGAACCTATTTGTCTCTGGGTCACTAGAGCTCAGCATGCAGCTTTCTTAAAATTCACCTTTGACAACTAATGTTATATTAGAAAGCTGCTGGTTGTTATTGAATTCATCTGCAGTTTGAAATTCAAGCTTTGTTCATAAAATTCCTGATTGCTGACAATTATTTGTGTTTAAAACAAATAATCCTGGCTGACTGGATCTAAAACTCTTCTTCCTAAGTAGCAATGTTCTCTTCAATCACGGTTTAAGCACCCTGTTAATTCTTTTACAGTTCAGTAAACAAAACTTCCAAATCAGTTTTTTCCCCTCCTTTCAAGACTTCACTGACTGTAAAAGGTATGTAGTTAGAAACCAGCCCAAGCCTGGCACTGAATTAACTCTCAGGACTCTGAACACAATTTGTATAAAGGAAAATGAGAACCCAAGTTTTACCCCCTTCCACCATGTGAAACCTTTTAACTCTTCACTGAGGCACTGATTTTTTTTTTTGTTCTGCTCACACCAAAAGGTTTCTACATCCTTTTCAAATACTAAACTAATGAACTTTTTAAAAGATCAAAATACAAATCTGACAGCTAAAGCCCATTTCATGGTTTGCAATACTTCTTCATACTCAATTGCAACCCAACTGGGTAAAGTAGCATATTTACAGCGCTGCCATTGATACCATTCGCTGCTGAAGAAAGCTAGTGGCTCAGATAGCCCACTGCTGCTGCCCCAGGTCTTTGGAAGAAATCAACTTATGTTAAAGCAGCAGCTACTGAACTGGAATTGAGAACAAAAGAGCAGTTATTGAAAAGGTAATATTACAATCCGTAGAATAGGGAATATACTTGTGTGCTAATGGGAAAATCATTAGTAAGTATTCAACTAGCCCAAATAGCTCACTTAATATAGCTCCACAAAAATAAAAATACATCCTATTACCTAAGGTCAAGTTACAGGCAGGTTTTTAAAAAACAAGTTTCTGAAAGCTGAACAAAATTAGTTTTAAATCTTTAAGTACTGGAAATTCCAAATCATAAAAATATTACCAATTAATAGTTTTAAAATTACCAATACGAAGCGAAATGGTTCTAAATAATAAACTACTGTATCCTGAACATGACTGTTACCTTCCTGCTTTAAATCTCTAACGGGTTTCTCCACTTTGAGATCACCACCTTTCCTAACACTTAAAAATCGAAACACTGCACTTAAAGCTGACAAAAGAGCGGGAAAGTCCGCTTCACTTACAAGTATCGAGACAAACCACTGTGTCATCGAAGTGCTCGTCTTCTTCTTCAACAGGTGGCTGAGGAGACTTGGCTCTGAAAGACACAATTGCCTCCTGATAAAGCTGTTCCCACCGTGCTGAACGAATGGGGTTCAAACGGAAACTAGGTTAGGATCCTCTACCTGCTGTACTTGTTTTCTTCAATGTACTCAAAATATCCTCGGCCATGATCTTCTCGAGGTCTTTTAACACCTCTCTTTTTATCTCCTTTCTGTTCTGTTTTGCCGTCTCCTACAACGACACAGATCACCGCCTTAAGAATCAGGCCGCAGACTAACGGAGAAATGTACTTCTTTCTGTTTCGACCCTCAAAAGCTGTTTTTTTTTCTCCACACTGGAACTATGACTTTAAACCTCGAAACGAAAGCGAATAAAAAAAAAAAAAGAAAAAGAAAACCTATCGCCCCGAAATTGGCCTGTAGACAGTGACGCAGTTCAAAGACGCTAATTTTTGCGAGCCTAAGGTAACCTTCCAGAAGCGGGCGACGCTGCTGTCCGGCCCCACGTGCGCCGCGCCGCGCGCAAGCGGGGGAGGGGTAGCGTGGGCTCCCCCTCCCCTCCCCCATCACGAGCCCGCGTGCCCCGCCGCCGCATTGTACTGAACTTCCGCCCCGCTCTCCGCGCCCGGCGCCTCCCGCCGGAAGTGACGTCACACCGAGCCCCTGCGCTCCTTGCACAATACCGCGGTGCTCAGCCGCCAAAGCCCGCCCGCCCCGGGACCTTCCCCCTCCCCCCACCCAGACATGTGCCCGAACCGCGCGCACGCAGCGCTCCAGCGGCCGGCGCTCCCGCCCGCCTCCACTCCCCCCCCCACCACGGCAGCTGCAGCTCCCCCCCTCCCTGGCGCCCGACATACATAATGGAGGCGCCGCCGGCATGGCGAGCAGATCCTCTCGGCGGCCCCGGGCTTCCCCCCCCCCTCCCGCGGCGGCCGCCCCTGGGGGCTTCGGCAGGCCTGGGGCACGGTCCCCACGCGGGCCTCCCGCCGCGCGCACCTACAACGCAACACTCACCCGCCGCCTTCCGCCTTCTTACCTCCCGCCTGTTGTTGGCCCTGCCTCGCCCCGGGCGGCGCCACCGTCACCGCGAAGAGCGAGGTGGGGCCGCTGCTCTTGCCCGCGGCCTCCTTGCCCGCCCCGCGCTGCTGGGGGGTCTGCTGCGCCGCCGCCGGCGGTTGGGACTGCTGCTCCCCATGGCCGTTCTCGTCGCCCGCGCCCTCCTCCTCGTCGCCGAGCTCGTCCTCCCCCTCCTGGAAGCCCTGGTCGTCGCCGTTCTCGTCTTCCGACGCCGCCTCCTCCTCTTCCATCGCTCCCGCGTCAGCCGCCCCCGCCGCCCCGTTCTCCTCGCCCAGCTCCATCTGGTCGCCGTCCAGAGCGGCGATGCCCTCCTCCTCTTCGTCGTCTTCGGCGCCGGTCGCGGCCTCCTGCTCGAGGCCTGTTTCCGAGCGCCCGGCCGCATCGCCACCCAGGTCGAGGCTGCCGTTCCCGGGCTCCATGGCGGGGCGGCCGCCGGCTTCGTTATCCAGCGCGGCCTGGAGTCGATCCATGAGATCGGCCTTGAGGCCCTTGTCGGAGAGGCGCCGCTTCTTGAGCTCCTCCTTCAGCTCCGACACCTTCAGCTTCTTGACATTAACCGGAGATGAACTCATGGTGAGGGCCCCGGTTCACCGCTGACTGCTGGCTCCCTCGGCCTGTGGCGGCGGCTGCTGGTCGGCCCGGGCGGCGGCTGCGGCTGGAGATGGCTGAGTGCTGCAGAGCGGACCCGCCTGGTGTCGAACGGCGCCAATTCCTTTCACCGAGTTCGCGAGGCAAGACGCGGAGACTCGCCTGGCGCGAGCGAGCACGCAACGTCCTCTCGTAGGGGCGGCGCCGCGCACGTAATATAGGCGCCCCGCCCCCTGCCGAGACGAGGCACGCCAACGCGCCTGCGCGCGCACGCCCCGCCCCGCCCCCACGAGCCGACCTCCGCGCTGGGCCCCGCCGCGTAAATGGAGGCTCAGGAAGTCACCTTTCGGTTTAACCGACCGGCCGCAGTGGCCACCGGCCTTTCCGGCTTTAAGGTGGCCGCTCTCCACTGCCCCGGTCGTCCGGAGAAGGCTCCCCTCCACCCGCGTTAGGCCCTTACTTGGCATTTCCCATTCGAGGACACCTCCTTTCTTCCCATATTAGTTTGGCTTTTTTTATTTTTTTTTTTGTCTGTTCCTCCGGCTCTTGGTTTAAAACTTCAAGTTAACGCTGCTGCTCTGTAAAGCACAAATAAGCGATTGTCATACAGAAGTGGATTCTTTGTTTTTCCTTCACTTGATTGCGTTTTAATTTTTACAAGTCCTGCCTTGCCAATCAGAATGTAAGTTCCTCAAGGGCGAGGCTAGAGCGTTTCTTTTGTCTCTTCCATACCCAGTGGTGCAAGGCCTGGGGAACAGGCATGCTGTACTGCTCCGTGCCACAAGGCACACGGAGTGGGGCCCTGTGCACCAGTCACCGCATTTACTAGTGACCCTGGAGTAACCCTTAGAATTGCATGGAAGTTTCCCTTAGACGACTGTAAAGACGGATCTGGTCCTCCAGTTTAGCAATCCCTTAGGAAAAGATGACAGGGACACCAGCTAGATTATGCACCTTGATGCTCTCCGTTTTTTCACACACTCTAAACTTAATCATGCTGAATTGCCTACAGACTTGTAAAAATAAAAGCCTGGGAGTTAGTAAAAAGAATACACTTACTCTAGTCCTATCAGTTAGCCAAGAGAAGCAGAACTATCAAGAGTTGAAAGCCAGCCGGGGCTACATAGTAAGGTCCAGGCCACCTCGAGCTACATAGCCAGAGAGACCCCATATCAAAAAGAGAGAGAGAGAAAAAAAACTGTTACTCTTTAACTCTGTAATTAAAAATATGTTCTTGGTTTTGGTTTTTTTTTTGTTGTTGTTGTTGTTTTGTTTTTTTATTTTGGTTTTTCGAGACAGGGTTTCTCTGTAGCTTTGGAGCCCGTCCTGGAACTAGCTCTTGTAGACCAGGCTGGTCTCGAACTCACAGAGATCCGCCTGCCTCTGCCTCCCAAGTGCTGGGATTAGAGGCGTGCGCCACCACTGCCCGGCTTGTTCTTGGTTCTTGAAACTTAAAGGTAAAAATAGAATTTAGTTTCTACACAGGGGCCATCCTGTGTAGATTGTGCCTGAGCTAGGCCCAGCGGTACATGTCTATAATCACAACACTTGGGAGATGCAGGCAAGATGATCGAGAATTCAACGTCATCAGGGTGGTGGTGGGGTCAAATGCCTTTAATCCCAGCACTAGGGAGGCTGAGACAAGCAGATCTCCAAGTTTCGGGTCAGCCTGGTCTATAGAGCTATTTCCAGGATAGCCAAGGCTAAACTAAGAAACCCTGTCTGGAAAAAAACAAACAAACAAACAAACAAAAAAACAGAAAAATCGGGGGAAAGTGTCACACTTGGCTACATAAGGAGTGGGAAGCCAGTCTGGGCCACCTGAGCCCCTTCTCTACAAAAACCAAGGACTGTGAAATGTTAGGCTATACCGGCTGTTCCATACTCTGTTAGTAAAGTTATGGTTGGCCCTGTCTTCTTCCTGTGCATCTGAAACTTGGAGGTACAGAAATTAAATCTAACCTATTTGGCTAATATAATTTAACTGATTAATAAAATGATTTATTTGGTTCGTTGGTTTTCTTGAAACAGGGTCTCCCTATGTAGCCCTGGCTGTCCTGGAGCTCAACATATAGACCAAGCGGAATGAGACCCTCCTACCTCTGCCTCCTGAATACTGGGACTAAAGACATGTGCCACCACACACACACACACACACATATAGTCATATATAAATAATATATTAACATTTATATATAAGAATATATGAAATATAAAAGACTATATTAATATATAAGTATATTCTTATATACAAATATATGAGTATAAGATTAGATATTGTCTATAAAAATATAGGTATATTTATATATAAGAATATATTAATATATAACCATATATATATTGTAACACCCGATTTTGTGTTACTCCTTCGGTACAGTTCGCACACCATTATACCATATGTGAGTCGGACAAGGGCCTGGAGATTGAAAGAACACACAAAGAGACCTGGGTCATTTGAAAGGAGCTGCCCTTTACTCAACCTTGGGGAAATCCTTATATACCTCGCTGCTGCACAAGGATTTCCACCCAGGCAGGTGGGAAATTACCATACCAAAGATGGAGTCAACAGTGCCCTATAGCTAATCACCAGGCAGGGCAGAAGGAGCACAGGAACAAACAATGTTTTAGCTGGCTGACCAGAAACTGTCCTCAAGATGCACCCCAGGAACAAGGGTAGACCCGGGCCCTACAATATATGTAGATTTTCAGATCCACTGTGTAATGGTGGTGGCTGCTCCGGAACTAACTATATAGCCCCGGTTGGCCCCAGACTCATATCGCCGTCTCTGGCTCCCAAGTGCTGAGTAAAGAACTTAGAAGGTTGGTCAGTAGAGATAGCTCAGCAGTTAAGAGCTATTGCTGCTCTTCCAAAAGGACCCAGGTTCAATTCCCAGTGCCCACGTTGGACAGCTCACAGCTGCTTATAACTGCAACTCTAGAGGATCTGAAATCCTCTTCTGTCCTTTACAGGCACACACATACATGGCGTACACTCACATATATGCACATACATAAAACAAGAAGGAGTATTCTTTCAGAAGGCGACAAGACTGCTAGAGACGTCTTCCAACTATAAACATCATCAGGAAGTGTTGTCATCTACCAAATAAATGATTGTATCGAAAAGCACAAGAGATGGCCAACATGAGAGAATATAGAACCGTCTATAATTTCAGCCCTTGGGAGGTAGAAGCAGGAGGACCAAATGTTCAAGGCAGCCTCAGATACATAGTGAGTTTAAGGCTAGCCTGGGCTACAAGAGATCTTCTCTCACCATTCCTCAAAGTAGCTACTGAAATCTAGATTAATAAAAACAAAATCCAAAATTCATTCTTCATCACTCTAAGCACTTTTTAGTACCCTTCGTAGCGGTAGCCTTGTACTGTATAATATAGAATAGACTATTTCCATCCCAGACTTCCTCGGGACAGCAGTTAAACCAAGCATCCAGCTATATATATCTAGCTGTGTCTCAACACTTGAGTTTAGCCAAAAGGACGAACAGCAATTAGATGTGACTCAATTGACAGGCTACATAAAAAATTGGCCTCAGGGATGGGAGAAATGTGTGTCAGATACATAGATAGATAAATATATATGTATTTGAAGACCAGCGTATGTCCCTGCAATTTCCAATTTATTTATGTAACAAATGTTTACTGAACATTTGCTGCATGTCCAATACTGTACAGTATGAAGCCAAAACAGACATGCACAACACAGTGCCGGCTTGTAGTTTGGAGAGAGCGACATGCTGTAACTACAATGCCGTAAGACCTGATGACGACAACCACACAGGAGCAGGTATCTTGACCAGGTGCATAGTTCCCATGGTGTAGGTCTGTACACATGCTCACCCCACGTGAACAGTCACACACTCAAAACCAAAGCCCAATCAAACCTCACACCCACCCTTCACGAAGCCACTTGCAAGCAGTAATTAGCAAAGATCATATCACATATTCATTATTTTAAATGTGAATTTCTGCTAGCTGGTCATTGTACGTAAGCTCTTCATCAAAAGCTGGGGGAGAGGGCCTAGTGGTGTTGCTCAGTGGTTGGGCATGCTGAGTTCAGTCACACAGAAAAGCTGCCTGGGGTACAGGGGTAAAATTGAACTCTGTTCTAACTGTCAAGACACGATATACACTCGGCTCTGCACCTCTGAAATGCCTTCCTTCTCCTACGCTGCATCCACTCAACAACCGCTCACACTCTATATAAATGATTTAAGTGCTCTGTCCTAGTTGGTTAATTTGTGATTATTACCTGGAATAATTAAGTACTTGCTGTGTACCAGCCACTGTGCCAGGCTTTTTATACAAAACAGCTCTGATTTTCATGGCAATCTTGCAAGATGGGAAATATTAGCCATATTCTACAGAAATGGAAACAGAATCAGAGTGTTTAAAATGCTGGCCCAAGGTTATTAAGTGATGAAGCTAAGATCACCTAACTCTCCTGCTCAAGTTCTAGTTCCTGTATCAAAAAGTTCAATTTGTGGGCTGGGGATGCAGCTCAAGTGGTTCAGCACTCAGCCTCAAATGCCTAAAGCCTTAAACTTAATCCCAACCCCTCCCCCACAAGAATCTGGGCCTGGTGGTAAACGCCTGTAATCCCAGCACTTGGGAGGTAGAGACAAAGGGGAGTAGAAGAAATTCAAGGTCATCCTTTGCTGCTTTTGAAACCAGCCTGGGATTTAAAAAAAGAAAAAAAGAAAAGTGCAGAATTGCCCTGTAGGAGAGCTCCCGGAAGGGAAAGACCAGCCCTAAATGTAGGCAGCACCGTCCAATGGTCTGGTGTCCTGGACGGAATAAAGCAGGAGAAAACTTCAGCCACCATGTGTGATCTAGGCTCCTCTGTTGTCATCTTCTCCAGCCTTTCAACTGGACTCATGAAAGAACCCCCAGGAACTTTGGGGTTCTCAGTATTTGACTGGGCTGGGTTATCAGTCTCCTTGCTTCAGGGTCCCAGATTTTTATTAAAATTATTCCATTTGTTTATGTGATAAATTATTACATTGTATTTATTTTGTGCTCACGTGTGTGAGAGCACTCATGTGTACCACAGCGTATATGTGGAAGGCAAAGGACTGCTTGAGAGAGTTGGCTTTCTCCGTCCATGCTTTGGGGTTGGGGGATCAAATTCAGGTTGTCAGGCTTGGTGGCAGTGCCTTTACCAGCTAAGCCACCTTGCTGGCGCTGGTTCCAGCTCCTTGAACTGAGAAACTACTGGATTTTCTGCCTCTCCGGCATCACATAGCCATTCTAACCTAAAAAATCTGCTGTATAATTATGCACCGCTACAATATACATACATATATATAATATTTTTTATTGATTCTGTTCCTCTAGAAAACTGAAGCTATTTAACATGCGAGACATGAAGGCCACAGTGACAGGACAACAGATCCAGATCCATCAGTTTAATTTTTTTTTTTTTGGTTTTTCAAGACACGGTTTCTCTGTAGCTTTGAAGCCTATTCTGGAACTAGCTCTTGTAGACTAGGCTGGCCTCGAACTCACAGAGATCTGCCTGCTTCTGTCCCCCCAAATGCTGGGATTACAGGCGTGTGCCACCACTGCCCAGCGCATTCAATTTTCAACAAGACCCTTTCCCCTCCTTCACCTGCCAAATGCTAAGTTCAGATAAACAAATGCATGGACTAAGGATGGACAAAGGCATCCTTAGCAATCTGTCATTTCTGAGAATTTCCTTCTAATTCTCCCCCACACCTTTCTGCTTGCTTGGTTTTGTGTGTTTGCTTGCTTGCTTGCTTGCTTGCTTGCTTGCTTGCTTGTTTTCTTAGGTAGAATCTCTTGTAGCCAGGTCAGCCTCAGACTTGTGGCAGTTCTTCCAAGTGGCAGTATTACAGGTGTGAACCACTATGCTTTGCCCTACAATCTAACATTGTTGAAATCTGGCTCAGCTAAACAGCATCCGGATTCCCTGTAAGCAAGTCTGTAGAACATTTTCTCAGTTAATGAGTGACGTGGGCTGGCCCTCCCCACAGGAGGGTGGACAAGGAATGGGGATTGGCGGGTGGTCCAGGGTTCTACTAGAATGCAGGCTCAGCAAGGCATTTTGAGCAAGCCAGTAGCGGTGCTGCTCTTCTGCCTCTACTTTAATTCCTGCCTCCACGTTCCCACCGTGAATTCTTGCCCTGACCTCCCTTCATGGTGGACTGTAAATGTAAGATGAAATAAACCCTCTCCTCCCCAAGTTGCTTTTGGTTATGGTGATTTATCATAGCAAGAGAAACCCTAACAAAGACACTAGCTGTATTGCCTATTAAATTCTTAGCTAGTATAGATATGAATAGTATCCTATTATCTCAGCTTCTGAGCAGTTCTGAAGCTAGACCTCACAATGCTCTTATGGTTGATGCAATCCCTTCCTCCAGAAAGTTTCTCCCTGTGCCCACTTCCACTCCACACCCCAGTGCATCATGCAGGCCCTCCTCCCTAATAGCCTTGCTCCACAGTCTGTCCTCTCTGACTGTCCTTCTCACAGTGGGTAACCTGCTAGAGGGAAGGTTCAGGACCCCAGATTTGGGGAATGAATGAGCCCATAAGGGTCACATGATGGAGGTGGGTCTTGTATTAATCTGTTGCTTTCATTGGTTAATTAATAAAGAAACTGCCTAGGCCCACTTGATAGACTAACCCTTAGGTGGGTGGAGTAAACAGAACAGAATGCTGAGAGAAAGAAGCCGAGTCAGGGAGTCTCCATGATTCTCCCACTCCAGACAGACGCAGGTTAAGATCTTTCCTGGTAAGCCAGCTCATGGTGCTACACAGAATATTAGAAATGGGTTAGATCAATATGTAAGAGCTAGTCAATAAGAGGTTGGAGCTAATGGGCCAGGCAGTGATTAAAAGAATACAGTTTCCGTGTAATTATTTTGGGGCATAAGCTAGCCATGCAGGCGGCCGGGTGCCGGGGACGCAGCCCTGCCGCTCATATTACAACAGTCACAGGCTGTTTAGCCAGCACCTGAACTGCACAGTCAGGCAACCTCGGCAAACCTGCTTCCAGCGCCTCAGTTTTTATTCATTTGTTTTTAAATTCTTTTTTTTTTTTTTTTTTTGGTTTTTTGAGACCGGAACTAGCTCTTGTAGACCAGGCTGGCCTCTAACTCCCAGAGATCCACCTGCCTCTGCCTCCCGAGTGCTGGGATTAAAGGCGTGCGCCACCACCGCCCGGCCTTGTTTTTAAATTCTTTATTTGTTTTTTCTTTTTGGTTTATTTGAGACAGGGTTTCTCTGTGTAGCCCGGTCTTTCCTGGAACTCTCTCTACAGTCCAGGTTGGCCTTGAACTCAGAGAATCCACCTGCCTCTGCCTCCCGAGTGCCGGGATTAAATTCGTCTGCCACCACCGCCCAGCTGATTCTGTCTTTTAAATGAAGGCCTGTGAGATGTTAGCACAGTAAGGACACTTGCCACCACAAGTCCTCTAACCTGAGTTTGATCCCTGGAACCTATGTGGTGGGAGAAAAAAACGACTTAGGAAGAGTGCCCTCTAGTTCCACACTCCAGCGAGGCACTCGCATGCCTTGCCCCACTCCCTCTCCAATAACAACACCAAAGAAATGCATGCAAATAGATAAGTAAATTTTAATTGTGTATATTGTTATGTAAGGACATTACTAGTCATACACTGAGCCAACCTCCTCTAAGCTCCCTCCCTTTCCACTTCCCACTAATCCCCTCTGCCTTGTTTTTTCTTTTGGTTTTTTGAGACAGGGTTTCACTGTAGTTTTAGAGCCTGTCCTGGAACGGAACTAGCTCTTGTAGACCAGGCTGGTCTCGAACTCACAGAGAATCCTCCTGCCTCTGCCTCCCGAGTGCTGGGATTAAAGGCGTGCGCCACCACCGCCCAGCCCCCTCCATCTTTTAACCTATCAAATGACAACCTCTTTGGTCCTAACTTCTCCAGAGTGTTAAAAGTCACAAACAGGAAAATCCTAAATTGTAAAATGGTACTGAAATGAATGCCATTCATCCAATAATCATCTATTTGCCAAACCTAGACTTTGGGAGGGAAAGGAGATGGAAACGGCTTTTTTAACATATCTTAAGGTGAGTGGTAGCATAGTAGTTAATACAAAAGCTTTGCAACTTCATTTCGATAACTCTAGGAGGAAGATATCAGTATTTGCTGACTAGCAAATGACCCTTCTTTTGATTGAGAGGCAACACAAGCCCCATTCATCTCTGCTCTGAAGACTGTGTATCTGTGTAGCCCTGGCTGTCCTGGAACTTGCTCTGTATTCGAGGCTAGCCTTGAACCCAAAGATCTGCTTTCTGAGTGTTGGGGTCAAAGGCTTGTGCCTCTGAGCTCAGCTGGAAGTTCTTAACTCTTGGGTGTTTATCTATTGCATAGGAGTCAAGCGCTTTTTTTTTCTAAAGAAAACAGAGCGCTGTATTATTCATGTTACTTCTGCAGAAGCACTGTAATTATTGTAGAAAAAATTAAAACTAGGGCCAGCAAAATGTCTCAGTGGGTAAAGATGCTTGCCACCAAGCCTGGCAACCCAAGTTCAATCCCCAGGACATACTAGATGGAAGGAAAGAAGTAACTTCTGAAAACTGTTTTCTGGCTTCCACACATATGCAGTGGCCACATGCATTTCACCATGTACAGAAATATATACACCAAGACATGTAATAAATTTTATTTTTAAATATAAAGGAGGTTGCCAGGTATGGTGGCACACACCTTCAATTCCAGCACTTGGGAGGCGGAGAGCCAGGAAGACATGTGTAAGAGACCAGCCTGGTCTATCTAAAGAGTTTCAGGATAGCTAGGGCTATGTAGAGAGACCCTGTTTCAAAAATAAGTAAATAAGCCGAGCGGTGGTGGCGCACGCCTTTAATCCCAGCACTCGGGAGGCAGAGGCAGGTGGATCTCTGGGAGTTCGAGGCCAGCCTGGTCTACAAGAGCTAGCTCTGGGACAGGAACCAAAAAGCTACAGAGAAACTCTGCCTCGAAAAAACCAAAAAAAAAAAAAAAAAGTAAATAAAGTTGGGCGATGGTGGCACACTCCTTTAATCCCACCACTCAGGAGGCAGAGACAGAGTTCGAGACCAGCCTGGTCTACAAGAGCTAATTCCAGGACAGCCACACAGAGAAACCCTGTCTGGAAAAATCAAAATAATAATAATAAGTAAACAAGATTTTTTTAAAAGACTGATTTTCACTGAGCAGTGGTGGCCTTTAATCCCAGCACTTGGGAGGCATAGACAGGCAGATCTTTGTGAGTTCGAGACCAGCCTGGTCTACAAGAGCTAGTTCCAGGACAGGCTCCAAAGCTACAGAGAAACCCTGTCTCAAAAAACAAACAACAACAACAAAAAAACTGATTTTCTTTTCTTTTTTAAAATTTATTAATTATTAAATTTATTAAATTTAATTATTAAATTTATTAACTTTATTAAATTTTATTTTACATTCCAACCACAGTTTTTCCTCCCACTCCTCTTCCCTCCCCTCGCTCTTCTCACCCCTCCTTCCCAGCCCACCTCCTGATCTTGTTTTCAATTATGTGTGTACACGTAAATGGGAATGCCTGTGGAGAACAGAGGTGTCAAATTCCCCTGGAGCTGGAGTTAAAGGCAGTTGTGAACTGTCCAAGGTGGATGATGAGTCCTTTGGAAGAACAGTGTACTCTCCTAACCATTGAGCCGTCTCTCCTAGCGTTAGTATAATGTGTTAAAGTACGAAGATAACATCACTAGCTGTTCATCAAATAAGACAGTTTCTTTTTGGTAATGGGGATGAATCGGCATGACTGTCCACTCCAGCCTGGATGGTAAAATAACCCACAAAAAGGCAGCTCGTGTGGCAGGTATTAGGACATAGAATGCAATTTCACTTTGGAAGAGTTTAGTTGATCTAGTCTTTCCTACCAGAAACTGAATTCAGCCTGTATTGCATAATAAGGGTAGACCAGTAGTCCTACAGCGGATGAGTTTGAAGCTAATTCTCTCAAATTAAGATGAGTAATGTCACCAACTAATTAAGTACTTTGTAAACAGAATCTTCATTCCTGCCTGCCTGGGAGGAGCAGAGGGAATTTATCTTCTTGCCTCCAGGGAGGACAAGAAGTAACAAGTTGAGAGAGGGAGGCCAGTTAAGGTTTAAGCATTGAGTCTATCAGAGACCAGCTGTAACGTCTTCCTGTCCTGGGAGAGATCTGACAGGCTGGAAAGTGGGGCTCATTTCTCATTCTTTTTCCTTTGCTATGTCTTCAACATCTGGTGGGACTATTTTTTTTTAAAGAAACATGGGTGGGCATGGTGAGATGAGCCTATGACGCTAGCTAGCACTTGAGAGGCAGAAATATCAGGAATTCAAGATCATCCCTGGTATACAAAGTATTCAAGGGTCCCTTGAACTCTATATGTGACACAGTTTCAAAAACACAAGAGAGGGTGAGTGACAGAGACAGAGAGAAAGAAAGAAAGAAAGAAAGAAAGAAAGAAAGAAAGAAAGAAAGAAAGAAAGAAAGAAAGAAAGAAAGGAGAAGAAAAGGAGAAATAGGTAAGTTTGAATTCCTGGAACTGGAATTTCTGTTTGTTTGTCTGTCTGTTTGTTTGTTTATGAGACAGGGTTTCTCTATGTAGCCCTGGATGTCCAGGAAGTCGCTCTGTACACAAGACTGGCCTCAAACTTAAGAGATCTGCCTGCCTCTGCCTCCTGAGTGCTGGCATTAATGTGTCATGCGTGTGCCACCATGACTGGCCCAACATGAATTTCAAATATAAAAAAAGATTACAGGCCTGTATCACCACACCCTGCTCTTATTCAGAGAATCTAGCTGTGGTTTTGGTCATTGGTAGAACATTTGCTGTTTCTCTCTGTCTGCGTGTCTGTGTGTGTGTGTGCGCGCACGCGCTCGCACGTGCTGGGCTGTATGCACAGGAGTGCAGGTGCCCAAGGAGACCAGAAGGCTGTGTCAGATCCCTTGGAGCTGGAGTTAGTTATGATGTGTGTGTGTGCTGAGCGCCGTCTTGACTGCCAAGCCATCTCTCCAGCCCCAGAATCCTGGTTTCCAGTGCTAGGCAAGGAGGAAAGAGACAGAGGGGACAATCTCTGGACAAGAAGCGGGATGCCTTTGGCTTCCATGTGCTGAGGCCTTTGATTCTGCACAGAGGTCTCACTCAAGCCGTGGGTAAGAGCACTTACTTACTGGCTTTATAAGCTGAGGCAAGTTTCCCACCCTAAAAGAAGGAGGAGGAAGAGGAAGGGGAAGGGGAAGAAGAAGAAGAAGGAGGAGGAGGAGGAGGAGGAGGAGGAGGAGGAGGAGGAGGAGGAGGAGGAAGAAGAAGAAGAAGAAGAAGAAGAAGAAGAAGAAGAAGAAGAAGAAGAAGAAGAAGAAGAAGAAGAAGAAGAAGAAGAAGAAGAAAAGCTGGGCATGGTCATGCACTCTTGCAATCCCAACTCTCCAGAGGCTAAGGCAGGAGGATTGCTGTGAGTTATCTTATTATTCTTACCTAGATTAGCCTAGATTACATAATAAGACCCTGTCCCAAATAATGTCCCTTCACACAAATGTTTCCCTACCCCTCTCTACCTCAGTTTTCTCATCCTCAATACGGGAATAAGATATTCACACAGTTTTTATATTAAGTAAATCCTTGCAAAACAGTGTTCACAGCTGGGAAGGGTCATATCACTAATTGGCAAATACAACTGATTCTTGACATCATACAAGTGTACAAGTTATCTTTAGTGTTCATTTCTTCATCAGTTTCTCTCAGGTATTGAGTAAGTCCACTGTATTGACTTTTCCCCCAGCGCCATTAACTTTCTAAAATATTTCAAGATGTTAGCTTAGGGGAAAGGCCGGTCAGGGAGATTACTTATTTAGGCAACCTGAAGTCAAGGTTTTCTTTTCCTTTTTTCTTCTTCTGGGAATTGAACCTGGGGCTTCACACGTGCTAGCCTCATGTTCCACTGAGTGACAGCCCCAGCCCTTTGGTCAAGAAGGAAAATGAACAGTTCTTATCAGCTAAGCTTTCTTTGAGAGCAAGGGAATAACACCATTTTTAAAAACATTTGTTTATCTATTATGAATAGTGTTCTGCCTGCATGTGTCCCTGCAGGCCAGAAGAGGGCACCATATCTCATTACAGATGGTTGTGAGCCACCATGTGGTTGCTGGGAATTGAACTCAGGACCTCTGTAAGAGCAGGCAATGCTCTTAACCTCTGAACCACCTCTTCAGCCCAGATAACACTGTTCTAACTGTCGCTTCCATGACAAAACATGGTAGGGAGTTACTTGTCTCTTATAGATTTATTTTCATTTTATGTGTTGTTTTGGTTGTATGTATGTTTGTGCACATGCATGCCGTTCTTGAGAAGACCAGAAGAGGGGATCAGATTCCCTCCAACCAGAGTTACAAATTGCTGTAAGCCAACACATGAGTGCTGAGAATTGAACCCAGATTCTCTTGCAAGAGCAGCAGGTGCTCTTAACTGCTGAGCCATTTCCAGCCCTGCTTGTTATATGATTACTATGGCAATAAGTAGAATGCCAGCCATTCAAATAAATACAGCTTGTGTATGAATGCCCATAATATATAATATATGCTTGTTTCTCTTCTAAGGATGTTGGCCTATTAATGCCCTTTATGCAATTTTGGTTTCATACTTACTAAACTGACTGTAGCACTGTGACTTCTAGGGTAGTCCAGGAGGTGGGGCTATTGAGGAACTGAGGGTACACTCTGGACTGAGCCTCTCCCATCTCCTGACACTCTCACCCCAGGAGTTAGGAAGCAGTTTGTTTTCAGTTTTGCAGTAAACGATATTTCCTATTTTTAATAGGATCCTATGCATAAGTCATGGTTGTTGGGGCAGCTGGGTGAAACAGTACACCTTCCTTCATGGTTCTAGAACCTGCAGAAATGTCTTCCAGGTCTAAGAGGGGTAGCTAGACTGTGGGATTGGGTCCCAGCAGTATGTTTTTTTAACTGTCTGATTTTAGGCAAGACAGTCCATTGCTCTAGGTTTTAACATGCCGATAGTGACCTGGTGGGGCTGTTGGGAATGCTACATAGGCTGATTCATGGAAAGCAATTAGAACAGGCACGGATCACAGTGAACATACAGTAACTGCCAGCGCTGTGAGTTGGGTTGAGTGGCACAAGCCTCAGCCCCAGATACACCAGGAGCTGAGGCAAGAAGATCATAAGTTCAAGGCCTATCTGGGCAACTTAGTGAAATCCTGTCTGAAAACAAAAGGCCTGGAGTTGTAGCTATTGTATGATGGTTGCCTAGCCTGCACCAGGCCTTGGATTCAACCCACAGTACTGCAAAAATAAAGCTAGAAAAAGGAGAAAGAACTAAAAAGATAAAATGTTAGCATTATATTCTACTTTGCAGCACACACCCCATCATCCTCTCCTATAATCCTGTAAATTAGCAACTTTTATTTTTTAATATTTATTCATTGAGACAGATTCTCTCTCTCTATGTAACCCTGGCTGACCGGCCTGAAACTCTTTATGTAGAAATATGCCTGACTGCCTATCAAGTGCTGGGATTAAAGGTATGCGCTACCACGCCTGGCCCCTTCAAACTTGTGTTTTGTTTTGTTTTTTGAGACAAGGTTTCTCTGTTAATAGTCCTGGCTGTCCTGGAACTGACTTTGTAGTCCAGGCTGGCCTCAAACTCACTGCGCTCTGCCTGCCTCTACCTCCCAAGTGTGGGAATTAAAGGCGTGAGCCACCACCACCCGGTTAACCTTCAAACATTTTTGATCAGTAATACATTTTATATCACAGTCCAGGACACACATGCATGAAAAAGCAAATGTAGGGGCTGGAGAGATGGCTCAGTGGTTAAGAGCACTGGCTGCTCTTACAGAGGACCAGGTTCAATTCCTAGCACCTGCCTGGGAGCTCACAATTGCTTTTAACTCTAGCTCCAGGGTCTCTGAAGCCTTCTCCTTACAACATCAGCACCTACCCTCACATATACCAGACATATACACATAATTAAAAAGAATAAAACATAAATCTTCGAAAAGAAAAATTAGATTTTCCCAGCATCCACTCCTTTACTTTCCATTCCCTTTTAAAGAAAAGCACTGAAACCTGTTAAGATCATTTTTACAGCCCTGTTCTGAGATACTTTTGATAGACAGGAAGAAAGTTCCCTAAGACACCTATGCTCAGATTCCCCAGAACCTGTGGGTACTAACGTCTTTTGTAGCGGGACTTTGCTGGTGAAATGAATATTATTGTCCTTGAAATGTGACAGTTCTCTGTGAGTCTAATTCTGAGTACTTTAACATGGAGAACCATGGAGACATCTAAAAACTAACACTAGACCAAATCCCAAAGAGCAGGGAAACTTTCCTGTCTATGGTCAGAGGGTGACATGTGACTATGGAAGAAACCACAAGGGTGCAAAGTGAAAAAGGCTCAGTATGTCGCTGCTGCCTCGGAATGTGGAGAAGGGGGGCGGTGAGCCAAGGGATGTGGTCAGGTAAAAGCCAGAAAAGACAGGAAAGCAGATTATCCCATAGAGTTCATAGATTATCCCAGAAAGACCCAGTTCTGGGGCTGGAGATGTCACTCAGTAGCATGGTGACACTCTCTGGCATTGCAGAAAGGATAAACAAGAACTGCCTGCACACTGGGTGGTGGTGGTGCACACCTTCAATCCCAGAGCTAGGGAGGCAGAGGCAGGCAGATCTCTGTGAGTTCAAAGTCACCCTAGGTCTACAGAGTGAATTTCAGGACAACAGGGCTACACAGAGAAACTGTCTCAAAAAAAAAAAAAAAGCCAAAACCAAAACAAAATGTGATGGAGGAGTTACTTTCATTTAATAAAGAAACTGCCTTGGCCCATTTATAGGCCAGCCCTTAGGTGGGTGGAGTAAACAGACAGAATGCTGGGAGAAAAAAGCCGAGTGAGTGAGTCGCCATGATTCTCCCACTCCAGACAGACGCAGGTTAAGATCTTTCCTGGTAAGCCAGCTCGTGGTGCTACACAGAATATTAGAAATGGGTTAGATCAATATGTAAGAGCTAGCCAATAAGAGGCTGGAGCTAATGGGCCAGGCAGTGATTAAAAGAATACAGTTTCCGTGTAATTATTTCGGGGCATAAGCTAGCCATGTGGGCGGCCGGGTGCCGGGGACTCAGCCCTGCTGCTCATATTACAACAAAAATGACCACCAAAACAACAACAACAAAACAAAACAGAAACAAACTGCATACACAATACTCCATGGCTTGGATATAATCTAGGAGAGTGATACCAGATTTCTGACCCCTGGAGCTGTCAGTTATCAGATTTGTATCCAAATCCTACATTGTGGTCATGTGTTACAGCAACATTAGAAAGCCAGATTTTTCTATAATAAAAATGAGTAAGCCGCTATACTAGGAAGCTTGACTTTCCCTGTTCCCTCACTTCCATTGGCCACCTAGTTCTTCTGCTTCTAATTCTGAACAACTCTGAAAGATCCCTGCTTCCCCAGTGCCATAGCTCCTGTCCTCATTTAGAATGCTGACTGGTCAAAGCTTCCTGTGCCGCCAAAGATGACCTTGAATTTCTGATCCTCCTCCCCGTGTTGTCAGGTTGAGATTACAGGCGAGCAGCAGCGTTTCCAGATTAATGCAGTACCGTGCATTGCCCCAGGACTTCATGCGTGCTATGCTGTCCTCAGCTCCACCGGCCCACTTTCTATTTCTTATTCTTCTGAATTTCTTTCTCGTTTGCTCAATTTCCTGTGTCATTGTTGCTATTTATTTCCACAGTCTCCAGCTGAATTGAAGAACTCTCTGCAGGAGATTTTCTACATGGGCAAACACCAATACTACCTGGTTCTTCTGCTCCCTGCAGGAGTATCCTGGCCCCGTTTCTTTCTGAACTGGTGCCACCTAGTGAAGCCCTGACCTGTGGCGTCCACCCCACCCCCATCCCACCCTGCCTCCCTCCTGACTCTGTTCACCCCACTCTTTCTGGAATTAATCCCTCATCTGGGAAGAGCACGGTTCTTGATGAAGGTTTTGTACCATTTTAATATTCTTTTAAGTTTCTCTCTCTGTCTCCTGTGTGTGTTGTGTGTGTGTGTGTGTGTGTGTATGATAGAGAGAGATAAAGAGACAGAGAAATGAAGACAGAGAGGGAGGGAGAGAGAGAGGGAGAGGTAGAGAGAGAAAGCATAGTTGCAGAGGTCAGAATCCGGTGATGAGTCCCAAGGAGTTGGACTTGCCTGTGTTGTGAGCCCCCTTGTGTGGGTGCTGGGAACTCAAATCCTCTGCAAGAGCAGTATTTTTTTTTTCCACTGAGCCATCTCTCTGGCCCCTCTAAATGTTCTTGAGAACCATACCGGTCAGCGGATTCCAGAACCTTGTGTGCTTGGCCCTCTGAGACCTTGGGTTCATCTGCAGGTTCAACCAAGCATAGCTTGGAAAAAAATTTTTTTATGGCATGTGTTCTGAACTCATACAGACTTTATTTTGGTCATTATTCCCTAAGTAGTTGATAAAGCACATATTGTAAGAAATCTAGGCATAAAGTATAGGGAGAGGGTGGAGGCATTACACCACTTCATTTGATGGGAGGGATTTGACCTTATGGGTTTGGTTTCATCGGAGGTCCCAGAACCAACTCCCATTGCTACCAAAGGACGGCTGTGTACGCAGACCTTAGGCCCCCTTCAAAGAGCCTCTGACTATATTTCTCTTTACGTCTACTGTTCTGAACTGGTTTTGGAATATAATCAAATTAGCCAAATGTGTTTATGCATTTTCCTGCATAGGCCCCTCGAATCTGCAACTCTGGCCTCATATTCCAGGGACTTTCCCCTATTATTTCTTTGATACTTTTCTCCTCCTGGTGTTCTGCTTCTTAAATTCCTACTGATTGTCGATGAGACTGCCAGAATTAAGCCTTCATTTTTAAAACTCTTTCTGCTGTCCGTTTCTCTCTATTATGGAAATTTTGTCATGAAAATGTTTTTGCTGTTGTTTGATCTTCTTAAGGAGACTGTCCGATCTCACTCACTGCCGAAACATTCTGTCCATTTCATGCGATGTCTTTGGCATCTCCATTTTTCTCCTCACGTGCTAAGTTTCTGCCTTTCGAGTGGGAGGGCCTCCTTCCATGGCCATTCACACTGGACGGTGGTGACTCACAGCACCGCCGAAGAAAACATAGTAAGGCTTGGTAATGTCAGCTTCGAGCTAGGACGATAGGGCCACTGCGCCCCAGCCAGCTATTCAGAATTTTAATGGACCAATTCCCTCAAGGAAGGCTCATTCTTCTATTGACTGGACAGAGAGGACAATTTAATACTTAATGTCAGTACTTCGGGAGCACAGTCATGGGTCAAGATGCATTTTTTTCTTATTATTAGCCTTCCAGAATGTCACCTATGCCTGAGTCTTAGCATCATCATAATCATCACCATCATTATTGTGGGAGGGTAGGAGGGAGGGGGATGACGACACTGGGTGTCTTGCTTTCCACCCTTTTAAAACGTTATTTTATGTGTATGAGTGTTTGTCTGCATGTGTATCTGTGTACCACATGCATACCTGGTGCCTGAGGAAGCCAGAAGGGCACATCGAGCCAGTTCCCTTGTAACTGGACTTACAGATGTGAGTCACTATTGGGAGCTCAGAATCGAACCCATGGTCTCTAGAGCAACAGCTAATGTTCTTAATTGCTGGGACACCTGTCCAGCCCCTTCCACCTTATTTTTTGAGAGAAGGTCCCTCCCTGAACCCAGAGCTCAACAAGTCAGCTAGAATGATCAGCCAGCAAACTTCAGGGATCCTCCTGTCTCTGTATCCCTGGCACTGGGAGCACAAGCAGGTTCCACCTCACTCAGCTCTTTGTGAGTCCCAGCGACCGGAAGTCAGGTTTCTGTGCTTGCAGAGTATTTATTTATTTATTTATGTATGTATGTATGTATGTATGTATGTATGTATGTATGTATGTTGGTTTTTCGAGACAGGATTTCTCTGTAGCTTTGGAGCCTGTCCTGGAACTAGCTCTTGTAGACCAGGCTGGCCTCAAACTCACAGAGATCCTACTGTCTCTGCCTCCTGAGTGCTGGGATTAAAAGTGTGTGCCAGCCCCTCTTTCTTATTTCTCCTCCTCCTCCTCCTCTTACTCCTTCTCCTCCTCTTCCTCCTCCTCCTCCTCCTCCTCCTCCTCCTCCTCCTCTCTCTCTCTCTCTTTCTCTCTCTCTCCTCTCTCTCTCTCTCTTTCACTCTCTCTCTCTTGAGACAGGGTTTCTCAACGTAACTGGCTATCCTGAATCTCACTATGTAGACCAGGCTGGATTCCAATTTACAGTGATTTGCCTGCTTCTGCCCCTCAAGTGCTAGGATTAAAGGCCTCATGTTTCTCAAGCTGGTCTCAAACTTGTGAAGTAGCAGAGACTGGCCTTGAACTCCTGTTCTTATGCCTTTACTCCCCAAGTCACAGAACTACTTGTTCTCCAATCCCCTACACTGATACTGGAAATGAAACCTGCATTGCCTGTATGCTAAGCGAGCACTCTATTCCTGAGCTATACTTTCAGACCACTTGGTCACCTAAAAAAAGATTAAAAAAATTTATTGTGTATATGTACATGTGTGTATGTCAGGGCACATGTGTTGAGGACAGAGCACAACTTGCAGAGGTCCATTCTTTCCTGGAACCTGGGTGTGATGGGTATTTTGGCTGTTAACTTTACATTTAGAATTAACTAAAACCCCAAAATGGCTTAATTGCTTAAAGACACACTTCTAATCCAGATCTTTGGAGTGGAAAGACCCACCTCTAATCTGGACCATACCTTTTGCTGGCAGCCTATGTAAAAAACAAGAAAGGAGCTGGGCAGTGGTGGTGCACGCCTTTAATCCCATCGCTCAGGAGGCAGAGGCAGGCAGATCTCTGTGAGTTTGAGGCCAGCCTGGTCTACAGAGCTAGTTCTGGGACAGGCTCCAAAGCTACAGAGAAACCATGTCTTGAAAGCCCCCCTCCCCCGCTAACAAAAAGATAAGAAAGGAGGAAGCTTTTGCTCATTGCCTGCTTGGTCTTGCCTTCACTAGCAAGTCCATTCCTTCACTGGCATTAGAGCCTATTTCTTCAGGATTCTGGCATGTACTGAAGCCCAGATGAGACATCCAGTTTCATGGACTGAACAACTACTGAATTCTTAGATCTTCTGTTCATAGGCAGCCATTGTTGTACAAGTTGAACCACAGCCCCACGCGTACGTGCCGTGTGCATGCGTGCGTGCGTGTGTGTGTGTGTGTGTGTGTGTGTGTGTGTGTTCATCCTATAAATTTGGTTACCCTAGAGAACCTTGACTAATACATTGGGGATTAAACTCAGTTCACCAGGCTTGGTGGCAAGGACCTTTACCTACTGAGATATCACACAGGCTCCCCAATGTATTAGTCAGGGTTCTCTTGGACCATCTTCCTTCTTACTTTATGAAGCTAAAGTGCCCTGCTGACCCGGAAGGACTGGACAAGAACCACTTGTTTACTTGATTCCTGAGATTCCTGGGTAGAGTTCTCTGTTGTGACTTTACTCCTGTTCTCTCCTCCTCTTCTTTTCTTTTCTGTTTATTTATTTATTTATTTTTTTATTTTATATACATTGGTGTTTGGCCATAAGTGTCAGGTCCTCTGGGAACTGGAGTTATAGACAGCTGTATCGAACCTGGGTCCTCTGGAGGAGTAGTCAGTGCTCTTAACCACTGAACCATCTCTCTAGCCCCTCCTTTCCTCTTGTTTTATGATGATCTCAATACGTTGCCCAGATGGTTGAAAAGTCCTGGGCTCACACTAGTCTCCTGCCTCAGCCTCCCAAGTATCTGGGACCAGAGGCACGCGTCTGGCTGCCTGACTCTCTAGATATGAAGAAAACAAAGACCATGAAGTCTTTCTCCTCTGTAAAGTCCAAGAAGAAAACTGCATTTCTTTCTGGCAGATTCTTCATCTTCTCCTTTAGAAAAATTCTTTGGTCTGTGTGTTTCTGGGGTGCACAAGGAGGTCAGAAGACAACTTGCAGGAGTCAGCTTTCCTTCCACTGCGAGGGTTCTACGGCTCATACTCAGGTCCTCTGGCTTGGTAACAAGAGCCTTGATCTCCCTCACCATCTTGCCAGCCCCGAGAGTCTGTGGTGAGACTCTTTTCTCATGCGGTGAGAAAAGAACTAAAACACCAGCCCGGGCAGCACCAGACAGCCCAGACACAGTGCTAAATACAAAGGAGAGGATCCTGGCAGCGTGGATCCTGGCAGCACCAGTGTTCCGTGCACACCTGCTCTGTTGGCAGCCGGAAAAGAAAGACCCAGAATAGCACAGGCCCACCCACTCACAAAAACATAGGAACTCCCTTGCCTGGAAGGCAAGGACAGGAGAGTCAGGAGACAGGCTTAGGGAAGCTTGCTTAGAACATGTACCCAAGACCATGAAAAAGGTCTTGTGTTTGCTCTACAAAAAGAAGAGAATAAAAGCCAATTCTTCTCTTTGCAGAGAGAGCAAGATTTACGCAGAGCTTTGGAAATGGCTGTGCACACTTCCAGCCGTCTTATTCACGTGGAAGCGGACAAGTGACCACTCGAAGGGCAGAGGGAAGCATCCATGGCACCTGAGCACCTTACCACCAGTGACGGGCTTGCGAGGGACACTCTACAGCCAGTGTAGCTCTCGGGATTCCGGGCAAGCATGAAGATGGCAGCACGGAAGGTGGAAATGGCAGCACCATAAACAAGCGAGCAGGGAGCCTATGCATAAGGAAGCCAGGGACTGAGGTAAAACCCGGGCTGTGAAAACCACGTTATCAATGACCTTGAATGATTCTCCTGAGTGCTCTCCGAGAGTGCGTCCAAAATAGTCCCTCCAGCCCTGGTTGGCTGGGAACTTGCTTTGTAGACCGGGCTGACCTTAAAGCCAGAGAGACCTGTCTGCTTCTGCTTCCTGAGTGCCGCAACCAGTGTGTCCCTATGCCTGAGCTTCATGGAATGTTCTTAAGAAAAAACACCCATCAGCCTGGAGTGGTAGTGCACAGCCATAACCCCAGCACCTGGGAGGTACAGGCAGAAAGATCAGGAGTTCAAAGTCAGCCTCTGCTACAAAGTGAGTTTAAGATTACCTTAGGTTCCATCAAATCCTATCAAAACGAAGGAAGGGTGTTGGGGAATATTATTTTCAGGTGTGTGACTTTTGTTTACACTGTAGTCGTTTAACTGTGAAATTGTGTTACTGTGCCTGTCTAAATCGCCTGATGGTCCTAATAAAGAGCTGAATGGCCAGCCGGGCTGTGGTGGCGCACATCTTTAATCCCAGCACTCGGGAAGCAGAGGCAGGCGGATCTCTGTGAGTTCGAGGCTCAGCTTGGTCTACAAGAGCTAGTTCCAGGACAGGCACTAAAGCTACAGAGAAACTGTCTCTTAAAACCAAAGGAAAAAAAAAAAGAGCTGATTGGCCAATACTGAGGCAGGAGCAAGGATGGGCGGGGCCAGCAGGCAGAGATATAAAAGGAGGACCAAGGCTGAGAACAAGCAGTGGAGGACATCAGGGGCAGCCACCCAGCCAGTCACGGAGTAAGAAGGAAAGAGGTACACAGAAATAGAGGAAGATAAAAGCCCAGGAGGCAAAAGGTAGTCAGGATAATTTAAGAAAAGCTGGCAAGAAACAAGCTACGCTAAGGCTAGGCATTCCTAAGATTAAGTCTCTGTGTGTAATTTATTTTGGAGATGGG
Organism: Chionomys nivalis; assembly: GCF_950005125.1. NCBI lineage: Eukaryota > Metazoa > Chordata > Mammalia > Rodentia > Cricetidae > Chionomys > Chionomys nivalis. The sequence goes on along the minus strand of NC_080090.1, from coordinate 16,709,294 downwards.
TGGTGGCCCCCCATAAAGCCAAAAGGGTAAAACAATACACAACTGGGAGGGGGATGAATGGAGGAGAAAGAGAGGAAGAAGGGAGAGTAGGGGAGCAAGGAAGAAAGGAAAGAAGTTACTTATACCTATGGTCATAGAAGTTTGGGAATGTTAACTCCAGTTAACCCCCTCGGCAATGAATTTGAGCCTCTGGGTAACCCCATGGAGCTCTTAAGAAAGGAGAAATGAAAAAAAAATATAGTGATATTTTGATTATTTTTTTTAATAAATAAAGCTTGCCTGAAGATCAAGGGTAAAACTAAACCATTACAGGTGTGCACCATCACACCCAGCAGAGGTGAACTTTTTTTTAATGGTGCTAGAGATGGAGCCGGGGTTTTGGGCATACTAGGCAACTGCTTCCTAGCGTTCCTAGCCTCCACTCACTATGGAAACCGTTTCCTGAAGTGACCATCAAAAGTTGCTCAGAGCTACCAGGTGTCTGTTAAATACAAAAAGACTTGGCCTGAAAGGGGCTACCCAAACTTCAGAGAGTCTCAAAACTGCTTATGTGTAGTTATTTACTTCTGACAAGCATTTGCTTGCCTAAAATTTTAGTGAATTTATGTGAAAAATTCATAGTTAGGTATGGTGACACATGCTTGTAATTCTGGCACTTAGGAGGTGGAGGTAGGGGGATCAAGAGTTTAAGGCCATCTGGGTGGTGGCTCATATCTTTAATCCCAGAACTTGAGAAGCAGGGCCGGGTGGATCACTGAGTTTGAGGCCAACCTGGTCTAGTGAGTTCCTGTATAGTCAGGGCTACACAGAGAGACCCTGTCTCAAAACAAAACAAAACCCAAAAGAGTTTGAGGCCAGCCTAAGTCACAGGAGACCCTGAAAAAAACAAAAAACAAAAACCTCCCTAAAACCAGTCAAATATATAAACAAATAAGCAAGCAAACAATCAAAAGACACCTATACAAAAAACTATCTTTGGGCTGAGGATGTGGTTCAACCAGGACCACTTATCTAGATCCAATCTCAAAACGACAAAAAGATTCTCAATCATTAGTCAGGGAAATGCAAATCAAAAGCACCATGTGATACCCACTGCACACCCACTGGGATGGCTAGAAGTAAAGGGGATAGGGTAAAAATAAGAAGCATTGGCAAGGATGTGGGGTAATCAAAACTTGTGTGCTTCTGGGAACGCAAAACAATGCAGCTGCTGTGGAAACAGCTTGGCAGCTCTTCAGAAGCTGAACCTGAAGTTGCCATATGTTGCAGGCAGTCAACCGGAGGAGGTCTTGAGTCAAAAGCATACACAAAAACTCCTGCACAAATGTTCATAGCCTCCATAGTCAAAGAAAGCCTTGTTTGTTGCTTTTCTTGCCATGGTTGACAAACTACCTGACCGAAACCACTTAAGGGAGGAGGACTTTATTTTGGCTCACAGCTTCAACGTACTGCAGCAGGATAGGCATGGCATAGTTCATGGCAGTCAGAGCATTGTGGAACGTGCTCCCCACACCCTGTTGGATCAGGAACCAGAGAAGCCCATCCTGCCTCAGAAATGTATATAACCTCCAAGGCCCAGCCTCAGTGACCCACCTCTGCCAGGTAGATGTTCTGGTTTCACTTTGTGCTGTGACAAAATGCAACAGGGGGACAGTTACCACTCCAAGTTACAATCCATCATTTAAGGGCAGTCAAGAGCAAAGAGCGGATGAATGCATGAATCGTTGATCATTTTATCTTTACAACCAGCTAGCCTTCTCATACAGTCCAGGGTCCCGAACGAGGGAATGGTGCCACCCACAATGGGCAGTTACCATTTGCATCAACTAACGACCATGACAATGTAGTCAGAAGTTTTCGCCCTGCAAGGTGCTCCCAAATAACCACACAGAAGCTTAATATTAAGTGTTCAGCCAATAGCTCAGGCTTGTTACAAGCACTTACATTTAAATCAACCCATATTTCTTATCTATGCTTTGCCACGTGGCTAGGTACCTTTTCTCCTGCCCATCTTGCTTCTCTGTGTCTGCTCACAACTCCCCAGACTCTGCCCTTCTTCTTCCCAGCATTCTCAGTTTGGTTCTACTGCCTAACCTTAACCTGTTCAGCTATTGGCCAGTCAGCCTCTTTATTAAACCAATCACAGCAACATATATTCACACAGTGTAAAGGAATATTTCACATGACAACCTCCCACAGGTCAACCAGATCTAGATAATTCTTCCGCTGAGACTTCCTTCTCAGATATATTTTTTCAGATAATTTTTGACTATGGCAAGTTGATATTTAAAAATAACCAGCTCAGTAGGCCACATGTCCCAAAGGCTTCACCTCCCAAACAGCATCATAGCTGAGGACCAAGTGTTCAAAAACATGAACCAGCAGAAGACACTTCAAACAAAACCATAACACACCCAATCAACACAATACTAACACTATGCCTGAATCTGGAGCTGTCCATGGAGAATAAGATTGTCCACTCTTCCATCCTTCCAGGCACCCATCCGTATGAGAAAACACAACTGAGCTGCAATGACATAGGATACACACACAGCATCTTTCTGAAAATTGGGGAAATGCCTAGGCTGATGGTTGGTGTCTCAATTAGGGTTTCTGTTGCTGCAATAAAAGACCATGATCAAAAAGCAAATTGGGAAGAAAGGGTTTATTTGGCTTACACTTCTACATTGCTGTCCATCACTGAACAAAGTCCGGACAGGAACTCAAACAGGGCAGGATCCTGGAGGCAGGAGCTGATGCAGAGACTGTGCGGGGGAGCTGCTTACTGGCTTTCTCCCCATGGTTTGTTGTTGTGGAATATTTGTTTAACTATGTAAAGATGTGTTGTATTTGCGTTAATTAAATAAAATTAACCTGGGCTAGAGAGACAGGATTAGCAACTAGTTTGTGTCAAGTTGACACACAAAACCAGCCAGTATAGTTGGAATACATAGTATAGAAGAAGTATATAGTATAGAAATAGAGAAGAATCATGGCAGTAACATCTGTGTGAAATCAAAACCAGGCCCGGGTAGGAAGACTTTCAAAGTCAACTGGGTGTGCTGTGGGTATGGCTCAGTGGTAGAGCTACCTGCCCAGCATGTGTTGGCCTGGGTTTCATACCTAGCACATAAAAAAGCAGAGGGAAAGGAAGGAGCTGAATATGGGAGAAAGGAAGAGGGGGAGGGGGAGGGGGAGGAGTTGGCACCAGCCTCATAGCCTACTGGGTTCTCAGCTTCTTCAGTGTGAAGATGAACATTGATAGATTATGTAGGCTGTGTCTGTGATCTTATGTGATAAGCCCCCCTTTCATCTAGATTCATTCTATTGATTCTCTTCATTAGAGAATTCTGACTAATATAATAGGTGATCTCTGCCCACATAATGCAGAGATAAACATTTCAAACGGAGTACAATACCATGGGTAAGCAACACGTCCGAAGGAACTCCTACAACCTGCGACTTGCGGCTTTGAGCATGCACAGCAGTAACACACATGCCAAGAGAAAGGCGCATCCCTGCTCTGTCACTTAGCAATTGCTCCATTCCAGTTGTTCTGGTGGATTTGCTTGCTTGCATTGTAAGCAGGTTGATTTTGTCTCCCCATTCCTGCATTTGTAGTATGAGGATACCAATCGGACTGAGGACTGGAATTGTGGATGTTAATCGAAGTCACTGTTCGCAGAATACTAGGAGAGCAAGGCTGGTGCATGGGGAACAGTTGACAAGCCTTGTCTTCTGCTATTCTTATCATTAATGCACGTGCCAACTGACAATTGGAGTCTTTCAAGAACATTCAGTGCTTTCAGTAACATACTGTTTTAATGCCCACATACTCTTCTGGTGGGGATTGAACCCAGGGCCCCATGAGCACATACTAGGCAAACATCATACCACCGAGCCACATCCTACCTCCAGTTATTTTCAGAACTCTCGTGTGATGATAGATCATTGTTCCTGCTCACTGCCAAAGTCTTTGGGGGAGGAAGAGTACTTTGGATATTCCAAGGAGTTAGATTTTTTTTATACTCAGAGGGTGAGGCAAGAGTATTGTTGCAAGTTCGAGGACAACCTGGGATACATAATGTCTTGTTTGTTTTTCTGTTGTTGTGTGGTAGCTTGAATGTAATTGGCTCCCATAAGCCCATAATTTCATAGGGAGTGGTATTATAAGGAGGTGTGGCTTTGTTAGAGCAGGTATGGCCTTGTTAGAGGAAGTGTGTCACTATAGGGGCGGGTTTTGAGGTTTCATATACTCAGGATACCACCCAGTATGTCAATCAACTTCCTGTTGCCTGCAAGGTGTACAACACTTGGCTATTTCTCTAGCATCATGCCTGCCTGCATGCTGCCATGTTCCCTGCCAGATGGTAGAATTAATTAGTAATTACCAGAGGCTCTGCCCCCATCGAAGGAGGCCCAACGAATGAGGCCCGAGCGTCATGTTTGGGTACTCTGGATCTCTGTTCCTTCCTTAGGAAATGGAGGGTGTTGGAATTCGGGATTTCCTTGGGCTCCACCTCTAAAAACTGGCATTTTACATAAGAAAGAACCTAACGTGGACATGTGCGAGTGCACAGGGCAGTATCGCAGGCTCTCACTCAGAGTCATGAAAAATTGCTGGTTAATTATCAGCATAGAACAATGCTGTGGATTGGTATGCACTCAGGTTAATTTCTTCTGAGACTGATTCAGCATGGAAAGTATCTACATATGTGTAATTAAAAGTAAATAATAATAATAATAATAATAATAATAATAATAATAATAATAATAATCGTTACTATTTTTATTATTAGAGGTGGTCAAATTATGTAGCCCTAGCAGTCCTGAGACTTGCTCTGTAGACCAGGCTAGCTTCAAACTCAGGATCCACTTGCGTGCTGGGACTAAAGGCAGGCACCACCAACTTGCTTGATCCTCCTGCTGCAGTGTCCTTGGTGCTGGAATTATAGATGTGGACCAACATGCTCAGCAAAAACAAATTATATGAAGGGAAATAAAGCAAATCATTATAGATAGATTCTTTTCTTTCCTTCCTTTCTTTTTCCAGTGATTCCGGGCATGAAACCCATAACTTCAAACCTGCCAGGCAAGCACTCTACCACTGGGTTATATTATGTCCCCAACCCTGGTTATGCCTTTTCTTCTGAGACAAGATCCAAAGTGCGTAGCCTGGCCTTGTAACTTGCCATCCTGTGATCCTGTGGCTTCAATCTCCCAAGTAATTAAGATTATAGGCCTGTGCCTGGGCTTTTTTTTTTTTTTTTTTTTTTGAGACAGGGTGTGAGTCACTGAGGATGACCTTGACCTTCTGATCCTCCTGCCTCCTCCACTTCCTCCAGCTACGGCTTACAAACACACAAACACACCGGGCTGTAGTGGATTTGTTTTGGAACTTGAGTATGATAAGTCAACTCCCTGTGCTGGGGAGTACAGTTCATTGACAGAGTTTACCAACTGCGCACGAGGCACTGAGATCCACAGGGGTGTCGGGCTGGGATTGGGGAAAAGGAAAAAAGATGAAAGGTAACTGACTCATTGTGAATAAGGATGGCACACAGGCCAAATGAAGAGGTGTTTCCCCATCCTTGGCCTTAGTTCTTGGTTGTTTTGTAGACAAAGTCTTGTGTGTTTAAGCTGACTTAAAATTCTCTACGCAGGGGGGCTGGAGAGATGGCTCAGCGGTTAAGAGCATTGCCTGCTCTTCCGAAGGTCCTGAGTTCAATTCCCAGCAACCACATGGTGGCTCACAACCATCTGTAATGAGGTCTGGTGCCCTCTTCTGGCCTGCAGGCATACACACAGACAGAACATTGTATACATAATTAATAAATAAATATTAAAAAAAATAAAATAAAATTCTCTACACAGCTGAAGCTATCTTTGAACTGTTGCCCCTGCTGCTTCTCTGCCTCCCAAGTGCTGGGTTTACAGACTTATCTCCCATGCCTGTCTTACATTGTTTTTTAAGGGAAGCAGGGAAACTCTTCTATTTTCTAGTAGGCCTCTCCTCCAACCTCCACAACACAGCTGGGATCTTAACGTCGTTTTCATGGTGTTGCTCTGTAATTTCTCACCTTGCTGTCTGCATCTAACAAGAATGAACACAGTAGACTCATAAACCTTTCTCTGTTCAGCAAATAATCCCTGAGCACTTCTTGTAACTGTACCATTGGCATCAAAGAAGGAGAGGGTGGCTCTCAGCCTCCTCATTGCTCCAGAGAAAGTGAAGTGGGATTGTATCAGCACACTGTCACGATAGGCACAGTATTTAATGGACAGTTTGGATGCATTCATGTAAGATGTTTTATGTGCAGGATGGAGGGTATGTGTGGGCTTGCGCTCATCTGTATGTGTGCGTGTAGAGACTAGGCGTCTTCCTCTGGCTCTTCCATCTTTCTTTCTTTGAAATAGGTTCTCACTGTGTGGCTCTGGCTAGTTTGGAACTCACTATGTAGGCCAGCCTGGTCTTGAACCCAGAGATCTACTGCCCCTGCCTTCTGAGTGCTGGGATTAAAAATGAACAAAGCCACAGCTAGTTCCATCTTATTTTTTGCAATGGGACTCTAGCTAAAGCCGGAGTGCACTGTTAGGCTGGCTCCAAGGAGCCCACTCCCCAGCATGGTTACAGACATGCCTGGCTTTAACATGGGTGCTGGAGATCTGAACCCAGTCCTCAAGCTTGGACAGCTGGCCATCTCTCCAGCCCCAAAATTAAATAAAAATTTCTGTATGGGGGAAACATCTTAGCAACAGTTGTTTATAAACTAAAACTTGAAATTTCGAGAATCGTATTAGTTTGAAGCAGAGCCTGAGTAATACCCCACTGTGGTCGTCAAAACAAGGTTTGCTGTTTGTTTTTTTTGGAGACAGGGTTCCTCTGAATAGCCTTGGCTGTCCTGAAACTCACTCTGTAGACCAGGCTGGTCTTGAACTCACAGAGATCCAGCTGCCTCTGTCTCCCAAGTGTGCAACCATCATCTGCTGTCAAAACAGGTTTTGAAAAACAAGATAATGGGCCTTTTGAAGTAATTAGTATCTTGGCTATAAGTACCACTAACAGAGCAGCACACACAGGCTATCTTATAAAAGAGAGCTGCAGGGGCGCGACAGGGGCTCAGGGACACATAGAGAAATAATTACGGATGCAGCGCGACAAAAGGAATTCCGTCTTTTCACTTCATCCTGTCCGTTCTTTGCTTAGAGACTGCAACATAGAAACCATTCCCAGGAGGTTAGATTCCACAGGGCTGGGTAAAGTAGTGTGTGTAAGGACAATTGTTCACAGCTAGCCTCTTGTATTTGGATGTCCCACGCCCCCATGAGCTCATACCTACTGGATACACATGGTTCTCTTTGCTTTGCTGGTCCAGTAGTCTGTGCACCCCCCCCCCCAGCACGCCTGTGTTCAAAAGATTTATTGAACATAGGGATCATTTATTTACCCACACTTCCCAGCTCTACCCCTCACTTGGGACTTAAATTAGATGACATTGTTTGTACTTTGTTGGGGAAGCTTTTGGTGGCAGTATCAGTGACCCTGGTTGGTATTAAATGTCAGGTCTCGAATAATTATTCTCCTCTGAGTTGAAGGTAAACCAGGAGACTGATCTGTCACCTTTCATCCAGCAGAACCAAGTGCCCCTTTGGATTTACCTCATAAAGCTGAGAAATCGGAGATAGTTCCCAGTGTCTCCCACACCACCTCCCTAAAAGAGAAAACAGAAAGGAGCCAATCCTGGGGACTCCAGAATTTTGTGGTCATCCCACCACTCAGAGGGAGCAGTGTTTTCCGTATTTCCATGAGAATGGCAAAGGCCAGGATACCAGGCGGATCCATCTTTTTCTAACAATTTGTCAGGTTGTGTTAGAAATCCGAAGAGCAGAAAACGATGTGAATTCTATTCTTTGGAAACAAATGATGTTCTTCTCCCTAAAATTATGTTTAAAGCACATTTTGGTTACTCCTTTTATGCGCTGAAAAACAAAACAAGAAAATGAAAGAACCTACCATATTTTGTGGCCAAACCTGAGTTCAATCCCTAGGAGATTGAAGAAGGAAAGAAGGGACTCAAAAGTTTTCTCTGACCTCCATACTGCTGCTGTGGCTTGCACTCTTTTTCCCCAATATGCTCGCGCCCACGCGAGTGTGTGTGTGTGTGCCTGTAAGTGTGTGTGTGCGCTTGCTTGCTTGCACTAGTATTCTTAAGTAGTGCATCAATACTGAGCGACTCCAAAATGTTCAGAATGTTAGGCCCTGTGTACCGGGTGTGTAATCTCTGAGATGGGCATTTAGGAGTGCATGTAATTATCCGTTAAAGTGCTATGTGAATCTGTGTGGCCTTTTATGGGCACACGGAACTGTATCCTGTAGGGAAGACAGGAGCAAGCCTAGGAGGCCTAGGTGTTCAGGGATAAGACTATAAATATCCCCGAGCCCCAGGGAATCGTGAAGCAGGCTGGTGCGCACTTTGCACTTCCTGGGAACCGCGAGCCCATGGCGGCAGGCGGGGCCAGGCACCAGCCCACTTGACAACTGTGTCGGGCCCAGCGTGCGGCTGCTCCGGGCGGGCGCGCGTCCACACTGCATCACGTGCGCGCGGGGGCCTGGCACAGCCACCTCCTCCCTTCTTGCCTCACGGGAGGGACTCGTGACGCCTGCTTCCGGGACAGATGCTTGCCGCCTTGGAAAGCCTGGTCATGCGCGGAAGACAGGTTCACCTTCCAGATGAGGACAGAAAAAGAGCTACACCCATCCAGGGCTGAGGGTATATAGCTAGCTCAGAGATCCCCCGCAGCACAGTGGATGGATGAATGAAGGAAAAGAAAAATAAATGTCAGGAACTGTGAGTGAAACAAAAGACCAATTAATACAGGACTTGGGGAGCCGGTGGTGGTGATGCACACCTTTAATCCCAGCACTTGGGAGGGAGAGGTAGGCGGATCTCTGTGAGTTCGAAGCCAGCCTGGTCTACAAGAGCTAGTTCCAGGACAGGCTCCAAAGCCACAGAGAAACCCTGTCTCGAAAGACGAGAGAGAGAGAGAGAGAGAGAGAGAGAGAGGAGAGAGAGAGAGAGAGAGAGAGAGAGAGAGAGAGGAGAGAGAGAGAGAGAGAGAGAGAGAGAGAGAGCAGTACAGGGCTGGGGGTATGTAGCTCACCGATAGAGAGCTTGCCTAAGCAGGTTACGCTATGCCTGGCGCTCAGTGCCCTGCATCCTGAAGGACAGGGTGGACGGTCTGGAAGGGGGATAAACCCTGTCACGTCCCAAGATTCACAGCCCACTCTGCACTGCACTGAAGACTTTTCGCCCCTCCTCCTCGATTTAACAAAGTGAGGGTAAAAGCTTGGGTTTACTTAGTGGGATCGTGTGCCATACCCACCATTAAGAAGTGACTGGTTTGAGAAATGCCTGGTTTTCTTTTTTTCTTTTCTTTTCTTTTCTTTTCTTTTCTTTTCTTTTCTTTCTTTTTTTTTTTTTGTTTTTGTTTTTCAAGACAGGGTTTTAGGGTTTCTCTGTAGCTTTGGAGCCTGTCCTGGCACTCACTCTGTAGACCAGACTGGCCTCAAATTCACAGAGATCTGCCTGCCTCTGCCTCCCAAGTGCTGAAATTAAAGATGTGTGCCACCACTACCCTATTGGTTTTTAATGGCCTTTTTTTTAAAAAAAATTCAATCATTTGAGAGAGCAGTACAAACTACTTTGAAGCCGGTACTTCTACATGGAAGCTTAGATCCTGAGTTTAAGTTTAAAGTTTTTGTTCCGTTTTCTTATGAGGTCATCCGTCAGCTGTATGGTTCTCTATGAGGTCATCCGTCAGCTGTATGGTTCTCTATGAGGTCATCTGTCAGCTGTATGGTTCTCTATGAGGTCATCCGTCAGCTGTATGTTCTCTATGAGGTCATCTGTCAGCTTCTTACCCATGGATATAGCAGTCATTGACAGTCATTGCTTAGGGATTTTATTTCATTCGATGTTGAATGGCAAAACTGTAGGTTTATCCTTTCTTCTTTAATGAGCAGGATCTTTCCCTGTCAGTTTTTGGTAACTGTGAGTTACAGAGCATCCAGGACACATCGAAGAGATGCTCCCCTCTTTATTTTTGGAATAAAGAGTTGCACCCCTAGCATTCTCTAGGTGACCAAGGGACTTATTTCCAAAGGCGTATGAGCATCATCATGCTTGATGTGTCTCAGTAGGCTGCAGTTGGTATTTTGTTCATTTATTGGAGGCTCGGGATGCTCCCCCACACATACACACACATGCGCACATGTATACACACATATACACTAATTAAATAAGTAAAATGTAATAAAAAGGTAACGTGAAAAATCAAGGAAATTTGTGACAACTTTGTCAATGATAGTAAACAACCACAATCTTATTCTATAGATGTTAATATGATGTGATAATATTTTTAAAAATATTCCTGGAGCTGAGAGATGGCTCAGCTGTTTAGAGCACTGGCTGCTCTTCCAAAGAACCCAGTTTCAGCACCCACATGGCAGCTCACAACCATCTGTCACTCTAGTTCTAGGGGATCCAACACCCTCCTCTGATCCCTGAGGGCACCAGACACAAATGTGGTGCACATCATACAGTCAGGACAATCATTCGCAAAATAAAGACATCAGAAAAATAATCAGACGGTAGTGGCGCACGCCTTTAATCCCAACACTCGGGAGGCAGAGGCAGGCGGATCTCTGTGAGTTCGAGGCCAGCCTGGTCTACAAGAGCTAGTTCCAGGACAGCAACCAAAAGCTGTGGAGAAACCCTGTCTCGAAAATAAAATAAAAAAAAAAAAAAAAAAAAAGAGGTTAGGGTGCACAGTTCAGTAGTAGGGGCCTATCATGCTGCATTGGACATGAAGACTATAACATTTATTTTAAAGTGCAGAACGCCTTAGAAGGAAGCCAGAGAGGAACTGACTGTGGCAGAACTACACCGAGTCCATAAATATCGTCTTGCCTGATTCAGAAGTGTGTTAGCCACCTGCCAGCTGCAGCAGCAGAGCGAGAGGAAGAGCCCCGTGACTGAGCAAACGGCACAGTCTGATTTCATATTGTCGGGCTCATCAGAGCCTGTGCTGGGGCTTTGCGCCCATCAGCACACTTTATCCTTTCAGTAGCCTGTGGAATTGGGGCTGTCGTTAGGACACCCGCTTTACAAACGGGAGACCTGAGGCCTCATTTGATAAACAGCAGAATATGGCTCTGGAGTCCATATGCTTTTTTTCCTTGCTCAATTTGTGTGTGTGTGTGTGTGCGCGCGCGCACAGCGCGCACGTGTATGTGCATGTGTACGTGAGGGCTTGGGCACATGTGTGTGCATGCATACACGCATGCTCAAGTATACTGAGGCTCAAACCCAAGACCTCCCAGAAACTAGACAAGTATTCTACTGTTGAGATCCAGCCCCACCCACAGAATTTCTAATTTATTATTATTATTATTATTATTGGTTTTTCAAGACAGGATTTCTCTGTATAACAGCCCTAGCTGTCCTGGAACTAGCTCTGTAGACCAGGCTGGCCTTGAACTCACAGAGATCTGCCTGCCTTTGCCTGGAATTAAAGGCATGTGCCACCGCTGCCTGGTCCAGAATTTCTGTTCTTGATAACAGCAACATAAACATTTCTTAATAGATGACAGAATTGTCGGCCGTTCACTTAATGTTTATCACAGGTATCCTGTGAGGAAGATACTTCCATGAGTCCCATCTCACAGATGAGAACATTGAGATATGAAATGACTTCACAATGATACAGTCAGAACATTGCAAAGTCAGACTTCAAAGGGCAGGGCATGGTGGGGGGGGCAACCGGAGGCATGGAGAGATGACTCAGCCGTTTAGGGTACTTGCTGTTCTTGCAGAGAACTAGGGTTTGGTTTTTTTGTGCCACATTAAGAAGTTCATAATTGCCTGTAATTCCAGTTCCAGGGGATCTAATGCCCTTGTTTAGCCTCCCAGGGCACTTACACACGTTTGTGCATACATACATAGAATTAAAAAAAAATGTTTTTTCAAAGAGGGAAGTTGGCTTGGACTCCATTCTATTGGCCACTCAGCCACACTGACAACTGTCTACTTGGCTCCATCCTTGTGTGTGTGTATGTGCGTGTGTGTGTGTGTGTGTGTGTGTGTGTTTGATTGGTACTGGGGATGGACCCAGAGTCTTATGCGTGCTAAGCAGGTGCTCAAACCCCGAGCCTCACCCTGGCTCTGCTGAGTTTGTATTGAGCATCTGAAAGAGACAGTATCTGTTGATGTCTGGGGTGTGGTAATGATGGAGACTGTTTTGTCCTTTTGGTAACTTAAAGGCAAATCTCCAAGGATCTGTCAGGAGATGGCAGAGTTAAACTCAGGCTCAGCTTACCTCATTGTTAAACCTCAGTCAGAAAGAACTAGGACTAGCACCCCACAAAGGCTCTACTGAACCCTGAGCCCTCAGCTCCGCCTTGGCTGTGGATCATACCACTCTGCAACACGAACATCATCAAAATGCTCATCCCTGCTCTAGAGTCTTCTCTCTCCTATTGGAGTCATTTAACTTTACAGCTCTGTCTCCACTCCTAGAACCCCTTCTCTGGAATCTATTTATTAAATTTTTTAATGCATATGAGGATTTTTTTTTTTTTTTGCCTACATGTATGTCTGTGCATCTCATTTGTTTCAGGTACCCAAAGAGCCAGGAAGATGACATCAGACCCACTGGGTCTGTAATTACAGATGGTTGTGAACTGTCATGTGGATGATGAGAATTGAACCTGGGTCCTTCCGGAAGAGTAGCCAGTGCTCTTAACCACTAAACCACTTTCCCAGCTCCCTTCGTTGGAATCTAAATCACTTTTTTTTGAGTTGAATGAATTTACTTAGTGCTTAAGTATCTATACTGCTCAGTTATTTAACAATCTTAGTGTGTGTGTACATTATGTATATTCCACACATGTAATATTATTAATTTTATCTTATTTTTTCAAGACAAGGTTTCTCCATATAGCCCTGGCTATCCTGGAACTCACGCTGTAGACCAGGTTGGTCTTGAACTCACAGATCTGCCTGAGTGCTGAGATTAAGGGTGTGCACTACCATAACCTGGCATGAAATTTGACAATTTTACGTTAATGTCTCTTATATCCTAGGCTTGCCTTAAACTCAGTGTTACCTAATTCTGGAATAGTTTACTTGCAGTTAATTGATTATTGCTGTATGTATAACATGTGTGTGTGGGTGCATCCATGCCATGGTTTGTGTGGAGGCTGGAGGACAATTTTTGAGGTGTTACTTCTCTCCTTCCATCCTTGCATGCGTCACAGGGATTGAACTCGGGTCATCCGGCTCATGTACAGCTTCACTCCCTGAGCCATCTTGCTGGCCCTGAGTTTTAAAAGATTATTTCTCTCTATCTGTCTGTCTGTCTCTCTCTGTCTGTCTCTGTCTCTCTCTGTGTTTGCATGCTTGCATATGTTCATGTGCCAATATATGTCAAAGGGCAACTTGTGGGAGTTGGTTCTTGTAACACCCGATTCTGTGTTACCCCCTCGGTACAGTTTGCGCGCCACTGTACTGTACGCGAGTAGGGCAAGGGCCTGGAGATTGAAAGAACACACAAGAGACCTGGGTCATTCGAATGCCGTTTAATTCAACCTTGGGGAAATCCTTACTTACCTCAACACTGCACAAGGATTTCTGCCCAGGCAGGTGGGAAATTACCACACCAAAGATGGAGTCAACAATGCCCTACAGCTAATCACCAGGTGGGGCAGAGGGAGCACAGGAACAAAACAGAATGTTTTAGTTAGCTGACCAGAAACTGTCCTCAAGATGAACCCCAGGAACAAGGGTAGACCCGGGCCCTACAGGTTCTCTCTTTCCACCATGGAGGGTTCTGAGCTCAAACTCAGCATGTCAAGTATAGTGTTAGCCTCCTTTACCTGCTCGGCCATCTTGCTGATCCTGGTTCCAGAATGCTTTAATCATCCCCAGACAAATTTGATATCCATGAGCTGTCAATTCCCATTCACTCCTCCCTCAAACCCCTAGCAGCTACTAGTCTACTTTCTGTCTCTACGGTTTTGCCTCCTGTACGCATTTCATAATAATGGGTCATCTGCCATCTATTAACTCTTCCTGCCTGGCTTATCAAGCCTTCAGTTCAGCAATGACCGCTTTCATCACTTGTGCTTCTCAACATGTCCTCAGAGGACAGCCTTCACTAAGTGCCTTTTAGTACCATCCCACAGTGGGCTTTTGTTAGGGAAGATGAAGGGAATGGTTCCTCACATTTATCCTGGGAGTGTTTTGTTCGTATGACTGTGCACCACACATCTGCAGTACCCAAGGAGGCCAGAAGAGGGCATTGAATCCCCGGGGACTGAAGTTACAGATGGTGTGAGCCATCATGTAGGTAGGTGCTAGGGATCAAACTCCAGTCCTCTGAAAAGGTAGCCAGTGCTCTTAACCACTGGGCTACCTCTCCAGCCCTGAAATAGTTCTTAACTAGGACCAAGAGTACAGATAGAAACAATTCAAAGATTACATGGACAGGTTGGACATGTATTTTACATTTGTGATCCCAGCAAACAGGAGATTGGTGTGAGTTCGTAGCCAGCCTGGAGTATGTATCAAGCACCAGACCAGGCAGAACTTCATAGCAAAGATCTTTTCTAAAGAAAGAAAGAAGCCAGGCCGTGGTGATGAATGCCTTCAATCCTAGCAAATTCCAGGACAGCCAGGATTGTTACACAGAGAAATCCTATCTCGAAAGAAAGAAAGAAAGAAAGAAAGAAAGAAAGAAAGAAAGAAAGAAAGAAAGAAAGAAAGGAAGGAAGGAAGGAAGGAAGGAAGGAAGGAAGGAAGGAAGGAGAAAGAAAGGAGAGAGAGGGAAGGAGGGAGGGAAGAAGGAAGAAAGAAAGAAGAAAAGGAAAGAAAGAAAGAAAGAAAGAAAGAAAGAAAGGAAAAAAAGGAAAGAAGAGAGCACGAATGTCACTCAGCATCTGTCAAGGGTTTGCCTGGCATATGCGCCAGCGCCCTAGGTTTATCCCCAGCGCTGTGACAGGAGGAACAAGTAATTTGATGGGAAGGATGGAGGAAGGCTGTGGGGAACTGTATGGTCACCTGAAGAATTGTACTTGGCACTGGAAAAGTCAAGAAGTGGTTTACATAAGTTATGCTAATAGCTGGGCGGTGGTGGCGCATGCCTTTAATCCCAGCATTCGGGAGGCAGAGGCAGGTGGATCTCTGTGAGTTCGAGACCAGCCTGGTCTACAAGAGCTAGTTCCAGGACAGGCTCCAAAACCACAGAGAAACCCTGTCTCGAAAAACCAAAAAAAAAAAAAAAAAAAAAAAGTTATGCTAATATAAAATGGTTTTATTTTAGGGTGTAGCCGTCAGAGGACTCCTGTGTGGTCTTCCTCCTTTGCTGTCACTTGGTGCTGGGGTGTCCCTGCAGGAATAACAGCCGGCAGGAAACAAACCATAACAAGGCGAAAATGAAAACTCCGTCCAGCCAGACTTGGTCCGTCAGACTGGATCAAAAACTACGAGATCTGATCCTATGGTTTAGTTTTCTTACACATTTAAACACAGTAAAACTGTCATATCTCTACACAACAGTTTTCATAACAAAGCTTCAGGGATGGCTACAGCAAAATTCCCTTGCAAAATACCCACTATAGAAAAGTACCTAAGACCTTTATCATAATAACGAGTTCTATTAACTGGCAAACAATGCTTAGGCCAATGACTTAGAGAGGGAGAATTGGTAATAAGCGTAAGATTGATTCTGTTGATGGAGGATGCAAAGTACATGGGGCTTCTTTCATAAGGATGAAATGTTTGTTGTTGTTGTTGTTTGGTTTTTGAGACAAGGTTTCTCTGTGTAGCCCTGGCTGTCCTGGAACTCACTCTGTAGACCAGGCTGGCCTCGAACTCACAGAGATCCACCGACCTCTGCCTCCCAAGTGCCAGCATTAAAGGCGTGTGCCACCACCTCCAGGCACAAGGATGAGCTTTACTCACTGAGACACAAAGGGCCTAAACAGTTCCCAGGATTTGGGGGAAATTCAGGTGGAGGCTGGCTCCTGACAGAAGAGCAGAGGATCCCCAGGTTGTTTGATGAGTCACTCCAGCATTCTGTGTGACCTGGCATCGTTCTTGCTTCCCTTGAAGAGAGCACGTTTGCATGCTTGACGGTTCTGGTTTCTCCAGTGCTTACTCTAGGCCGTGCTTCCTACAACTGTGATATTTTTAAGTTGTTAAAAAATATTTTTTTTTTTTATCAAAGTCTATTTTGTGTGTGTGGGTGTGTGCTTGCCGTGCGACATAGGTGGAGATCAGAGGGCAGCTTGCAGGACTCAGTTCCCGCCTACAGTGGGTTCTGAATTCAGGGACCTTTGCTTGCGGAGCCATTTCGCTGTTCCCACACTGTCTTAGTTAGGGTTGCTTTTGTTTTGATGAAACACCATGACCGAAAACAACCTAGAGGGGAAAAGATTTATTTAGCTTACACTTCCATGGCATCACTGAAGGCAATCAGAACAGGAACTGAAGTATGGCAGCAACCTGGAGGCAGGAGCTGCTGCAAATGTCATGGAAGGGTGCTGCTTACTGGCTTGTTCATCGTGTCTGCTCTTTATAGAATCCAGGACCACCAGTGGGCTGGCCCCTCCCACAGTGAGCTGGTCCCATCCACAGTGGGCTGGCCTCTTCCCCATCAATTACTAACTAAGCAAATGCCTTACTGGCTTGTCTGTTTACAGCCCCTTCTTCTGAAGGCATTTTCTCAATTGAGAGTCCCTCCTCTCAGATAACTATAGGTTGTGTCAAGTTGACATAAAAAATAGCCAGCACACCACCTTGGTTTTTGAGGCAAAACTTCTCATTGAGATTTAGGGTCCACCAATTTGACTAGTAAGCAATCCTGAAGGGTTTACCTGGCTCTACCTCCTGGCACTGGGGTTATAAGCATGTAGAGTAAGTACTTTATAAAGTGGGCTATCTCCCCATCCCTGCTACATTAATTATCTCACTCTGACAGGTTTCAAACCTGCCTTGAAATTGCCATGTAGCCAAGCATGACCTTGAAATCCTGATTCTCCTGCTTCTTTAAACCCTGAGATTAGGATTGGGTAACGCCAGACCAATTGACCTGTTATGTCTTTAAAAGTTTTGCTCTTTGTCTGAATTCCATTTTCACTCCAAATTTACAAGTCCCGCCAGACACAGTCCCTCCTGGGAGCAAAGTTCAAGGACAGTGTCTAATGATGGCTCCAGACATAAACTGATGCAAGCTTAGCTTTGATATCAGTGCTCAGTGCTGCACTGAGTAAATGCAACCAAAATTAACATGTGTGTCCTTTACTGTTGCCTTTCAGGAGGACAGATAACAGCAGGTAGCAATTCTTTTATTTTTTAAGATTTATTTTATTTATGTGTATCAATGTTTTACCCGTGTGCATATAAGTTGTCAGTGCCCCACATGTGTGTCTGATGCTGGAGGAGGCAGAAGTGAGCATGGATGGAACTGTAGTCATGGATGGCAGTGAGCCAACAAGTCGGTGCTGGGAACCGAACCCAGGTCCTCTACAAGAACAAGTACCCTTAACAACTGAGCCCACTCTCCAGCCCCATATAACCATTCTTGAATGACAACCAAGAGGACGTCCCTAATCATATGAGGGTGACTCACCTGAGTCAGTGTGTTTCAGCTCACTCTTCTCTGTTTGTTCACTAGCCACGAGGTTAGGGATCTTGTGTGTCCTGCTCCCCCCTCCCCTGCGATGTGCTGCCAAGACCCACAAGCAATGACGCCAACAGATCGTGGCTGTGATCTTCTAGACCTGTGAGCAATAATAATTCTTCTCCCACCCTATCTGAAAGAAAGAATCTCTGCATAGCCCAGGCCAGTTTGAACTCTGTCCCCGCTTGCATCTGCTGAGTGCCGGGATCACAGGTGTGTGCCATCATGCCTGACAGCCTTTTGCCTTCAGGAGGGATAATTTCAGTGGTTTATTATAGTAATTGAAAGCTGACCCAGCAGCTCTTCATCATTTACTCTGGGCTTTTCTGTTGTGTGTGATTCTTACCCTAGACTACCTAATGGACCTATCTTTTATAGCTCTCTTTTCCTCCTTCCTCTTTTTTTTTTTTTTGAGACAGGGCTTCTTTGTAGCTTTGGAGCCTGTCCTGGAACTCACTCTGTAGACCAGGCTGTCCTTGAACTCAAAGAGATCTGCCTGTCTCTGCCTCCTAAGAGCTGGGATTAAACGTATGTGCCACCATCACCCGACTATAGCTTACTTCTAGGGCAAGCTGGTTTGTTCTACAGACACCCCTCTCCCCCGAGTTTTCTCCATGCCTGTTTAAGATCAACACAGTAGATTCTAGAAGCAGTTTTTCCATATTATTTGAGATTTTAAAATATTTATGTTTATTTTATTTATGTGTATGTATATGTATGTCTGCTTGAGTGTATGCCATTTGTGTGTGGATGGCATTGGAGGCCGGAGGAGGGCATCAGGTCCCCCAGAGCTGGAGTTACAGGTTGTGAGCCTCATGATGTGGGTTCTAGGAACTGAGCTCTGGTCTTCTGGTGTGTGTGTGTGTATGAGAGAAAGAGAGAGAGACAGACAGACAGACAGACAGACAGACAGACACACACACACACACACAGAGACATGGAGTGTCTTCTTGAGTTGTTCTTCTCTTTGTTTTTTGCAATCTCTCAGTTGACCTGTGTCTCACTGATTAGGCAAGGCTGACTGGCCGGTGAGTTCCCGGGATCTGCCTGTCCCCATTTTTCCAATAGGAGCCCAGCTTTTTATGTGAGTGCTGGGGCTCTCAAGTGCTCAGCAAGCACTTTACGGACTGAGCCTCTCCCCAGGCCTAATGATGCCTCTTACAATCAATTAAATACACCGAAGGTCAGCGAAAGTCATGCAAGGATGAGGTAGAGAGGGACTTCCTCTCGCCGTTTAAAATGGCGTTAAGGTTGATGCTAGAGCCTAGTATATACTAAGCAAGGCTCTACCACCGAGCTATACCCCAGCCTTGACTTCTTATTTTGAAACAGCATCTCAGTAAATCATCCAGACTGAACTCACTCTGTAGCCTAGGCTGGCTTTGAATTTACATCTCCCTGCCTGGGCCTCTCAAGTAGCAAGGATAACAGGTCTGCACACCCAGTCCAGCTGGGAGGAGGTGATTGACTTGAGTCCCTCTGGAGAATATGAATAGCAGTTTGGCAGTGGAATAACAATGTCTTATGGTGGAAGGCATTACCTTAAGACTTCAGAGTCAAGATCTAAGTTCTAACTTCAGACCCTCGGGGCTGTTTGTTGCTTACCCGTGGGCATGTCCCCCAAACAACAGCTGACAGAAATAAACTTTGTGTGAAATAACACACAGTCTGTGTCTGACAATAATCTAAAAGCTGTAAATCTCAAAAATATAACCCTGGGAAATAAGTTGCTGCCATTACCCTCATTTTAAAGATAAGGATCCTGTAGGAGAGGTTAAATTAATTGTCCACGGTGCCATAGCAAATTAGTGGCAAACCAGAACCCAGGAGCCTGGCTACAAGTGCCTGTTTACAAGGAAGCCTTTCTCTCTGAATTGCTCTGCCTGCCACAAATGGCAGGGACAATCTGATACACAGAAGAGGGTGTGGGGCTGAGGGGACAGTCTGAGAAAAAGCATTCAGGATTTCCTCTTTGCTAGTCTTAGGAGAGGAAAGGCTGAGGCAGGACAGAAATGTCACTGGGCAGGAAGCTGGAAAAGTTGTCTCTATACCAGGTTTTAAAAATGTATGAGCGGCTAGTGGGATGGCTCAGCAGATAAAGAGGCTTGCTGCCAAGCCTGATGACCCGAGTTCCATCCCTGGTCCCATGTGGTGGAAAGCGAGAAGAGATTCTCTGAATATGAACTCTGTGGCAAGTGTGCGTAGCCACTAGCTCCCACCTCCTAAAATAGGTACGTTGAAAAAAATAAAGTCAAAGAAGAGAATGTGTGGGGCTGGTTGATTCTGACATGTTTGATTTTGCGTTGTTTTAGTTTAGGTGCTGGGAATCATTATGTTAACCAGAGTCACAGATATCCACCTCCTGAGTGCTGGGGCTAAAGGCACGCGCCACCATGCCTGGACAACCCTCTTCCAGAGCAAATAAATGTGTTTGATCTGATCTGATGTCTTTATGAATCCCATTTGCTATTACGGCATAAACTTTAATGGGTAAAAATATTTTTATTTTTATTTATTTATTTATTTTTGGTTTTTCGAGACAAGGTTTCTCTGTGGTTTTGGAGCCTGTCCTGGAACTAGCTCTTTTAGCCCAGGCTGGTCTCGAACTCACAGAGATCCGCCTGCCTCTGCCTCCCGAGTGCTGGGATTAAAGGCGTGCGCCACCACCGCCCGGCTGTAAAAATATTTTTTAAATCTTAGAAAACAAATATGCTAAAGGTAGATACTGTATATGCAAGTAACTAATAATACCAGGGTGGGTGGTCCTGAAGAGGTGGCTCAAGAGCTAAGATTCAGTTCTTAGCTCTTGCGGAGGATCTGAGTTCAGTTCCCAGCACCCACATCTGGTGATTCACAACTGCCTAAAACTACAATTACAGGAGATCTGACTCATTCTTCCAGCTTCTGAGGGCACCTGAACACACACACACCAATAAAATAAAATAAATCTTAAGAAAAAAACCACGCAAGGGAATATAAAATAGTTGACTATGAGAAAATAACAAAACAAAGAGTTGACAAAAATGTACAAATAAAGAAGTTCTGTTTTTTTCTTTACTTCTTTTTATTTTATTTTTAAGTTTAACTTTTTGTTTTGTTTGTTTGATTTTGAGACAAGGTCTTACTGTATAGCCTTGGCTGGTTTTGAACTCAAGAGATCTGTCTGCCTCTGCCTTCTGAGTGTTTCTCTGGGACTGTAAGTCAAAACCAAAAAACAAAACAAAAGCCAGCATTCTTTCTTCTATACATCATGTTGAGTCATTGGGTTTTATCACAGCAACAGAAAAGTGACTTGATACACAAGATAGCCAAGCTTTTAGACTCTAGGACAGCGGTAGCACATGCCTTTAATTCCAGCACTCGGAAGGCAGAGGCTGGCAGATCTCTGTGAGTTCAAGGCCAGCCTGGTCTACAGAATGAGTTCCAGGATAGCTAGATTTATATAAAGAAACCCTGTGTTGAAAAAACAAAAAACTACCGTGGAATAATCCTTCTGTTCACTGTGTGAATATATGTCACTATGATTGGTTTACTAAACATACCGACTGGCCAATAGCTGAACAGGGTAAAGTTAGGGGGGAAAGCCAAACTGAGAATGATGGGATGAGGAAGGGTGGAGTCAGAGGAGTCATCAGCCAGACAGAGAATGAGTCAGACACACAAAATGGGATAGAAGTAAAGGCTACAAGCCTCAGAGCAGCACATAGATTAATAGTAATAGGTTAAGTTGTAAGAGCTAGTAGTAATAAGCCTGAACTATTGGCTGAACATTTTTGTAATTTATATTAAGTTTCTGAGTCAATTATTTGTTGAAGCACGATTCATAAAAACTCAGCAGAGACAGATATTGGGGTTCAACCTGAAGATACGAAAAGCAAAGCAGTCAGTCACTGGCTTTTACCTCTACTTCCATCTGAAATAGTGATCCTGCCTCTAAGAATCTCAAAACTGAGACTGTGACTGAGAGCTGTCTCCTCCTGTTTTGTTTTTTGAGACAGGGTTTCTCTGTGTAATAGCCCTAACTGTCCTGGAACTCACTTTGTAGACCAGGCTGGTCTCGAACTCACAGAGTCTGTCTGCGTCTGCCTCCTGAGTTCTGGGATTAAAGATGTGCACCACCACCACCCGGCATCTCCTCCTGTTTTATAATCCTCTCTAGGCTGGGATTAAAGGCATGCACTGGCCAGTTTATATGGCAACTAGTGTGGCTACCGGGATTAAAGGTGTGTGTTATCCCTGCCTGGTCTATAAGGCTGACCAGTGGGGCCTCTGATCTTCAGGCAAACTTTATTTATTAAAATACAAATGAAATGCCACTACAGTTTGGGAAGTGGCTGCCTGGCATTTGGGAATAGGTGTTTGGGAATGGAAAACTCTGCCTACAAAAAACAAACACAAACAGACAACAGCAACAAAAGATTTTAGACTCTCACTGGAACTCATTATGTAGACCAGGCTGGCCTCCCACTCACTGAGATCTGACTGCCTCTGCACCCAAGTGCTGGGATTAAAGGCATGCACCATTGCCCAGCTCCTTCCTTCCTTCTTTCCTTCCTTCCTTCCTTCCTTCCTTCCTTCCTTCCTTCCTTCCTTCCTTCCTTTCCTTTCCTTTCCTTTCCTTTCCCTTTCTTTTTTGTTTTTTTTTTGGGTTTTTTTTTTGTTTTTGTTTTTTTTTTGTTTTTAGAAACAGGGTTTCTCTGTAGCTTTGGAGCCTGTCCTGGAACTCTCAATGTAGACCAGGCTGGCCTTGAACTCAAAGAGATCATCTTGCCTCTGCCTTCTGAGTGCTGGGATTAAAGTTGTGCGCCACCACTACCTGGCCTGAACATTTCTTAGATCACTTAGTTTATGCCTCAAATCAAAAGTTCTCCAGTGCCGGGCGGTGGTGGCGCACGCCTTTAATCCCAGCTCTCGGGAGGCAGAGGCAGGCGGATCTCTGTGAGTTCGAGACCAGCCTGGTCTACAGAGCTAGTTCCAGGACAGGCTCCAAAGCCACAGAAAAACCCTGCCTCGAAAAGAAAAGAAAAAAAAATTCTCCAGTTTGTAAAATTTCATACAAATAGTTATTTGGGGGAGCAGTTCCAGTTTTGACATGCTAAACAACTTTGCTGTGATTGCTGTTGCCCCAGCAACCGCTCTGACACACTCACTGAGACAGAGACTGTGTGAGTTGGTTTCTAAAATGCCAGAGGATGAAAGCCTAACCTGGGTTAGCTCAATGCTAGAGCATTTGCCTGGCATGTAAGAGGTCCTGGTTCCGTCTCCTGCACCAGAAGTGAAAACTGAAAGCCCAAATCCTTGCTTTGAGGAGTGAATAAATAATGAACAATATGGTAACTGCTTGAGAAAGCCCGTTGGACCAGAGAGCAAAAGGACCAGAAACCTGAACACCATTCTGCAAACATTCCTTGCTGAGTAGATCGTAACGTAAAGGCATGGACTATGTCAGCACCTGATGGAAGCGGACTCATACATAATTCAGGGTGTTTGGATAACCAAAAGAAAATTACTTATTTAATTGTCATATAAAATTATTTGTTTTATGGTTTTTGTGTGGGGGTGGCGGTACGTGCACCCCAGCAAACACATGTCTGCCTCCATCCCTCAATGCCTTCTTTCTTTTAAGACGTAATCTCTTCCTGAAGCTCACCTGAGGTTAGGGGCTGTGCGGTCAGCAAGTTCTCAGGATCCACCTGACACCGCCCCAATTTCAGTGTTGCAGGCAAGTGCAGCCATGCCTCGCATTCAATTAGCTTTTAGACCACATGCATTATTTTCTGGGAAACAAACCCAGTAGGAAGGGAAGACACTTCTGGCTCTCCCTTGGGAAGTTTCTGAGATAAAGTAGTTCTCAGTGGGTATAAGACTTTCTGCCTCCTTCCTCACCTCTTTGTACACTGTGAAGATGTGTCTTTGCCAAGGTGCCTTCGGATTGATTTAATAAAAGGCTGACTGGCCAATAGCCAGGTAGGAAGAGGTTAGGCAGGAGATCCAAACTGAGAGGACACTGGGAAGAAGGGAGGAAATAGGGGGTCATCAGGGAAACACAGAAGAAGCAAGAGATGAATATGTCATGTTGAACAAAGGTATCACCAAGTGGGAGAGCATAGATAAGAAATATGGGTAGCCAGGAGGTGGTGGCATACGTCTTTAATCCCATCACTTGGGTAGAGGCAGGTGAATTTCAGTGAATTCAAGGGCATCCTGGTCCATAGGGCAAGTTCCAGGACAGCCAGGGCTGTTACACAGAAAAACCGTGTCTTAAAAAACAAAACAAAAAACCCACAAAAAAACAACAAACAAAATCAAATAAAGGAAACAAAACCAAAAAAAAAAGAAAAGAAAGAAAATATGAGTTAATTTAAGATGTAATTGCTAGTTAGTAACAAGCCTAAGCTATTGACCAATCATTTATAATATTTATAATTATTAGTAAGTCTCAGTTACTTGGTTGTTTGGGAGCCAGCTGGTGGGACAGAGCTGAATGGTGGGATGGTGGGACAGAAAAACTGTATACAGACCTAAATCAACTTCTAGAAGCCTTGAAATGGAAAAAAAAAAAAAACCCTATCAACATCCAATATGGATATCCAATAGCAAACAGGAGAAGTTTACAAGTAGGGGGATGATTGAGCACAAGGTCGACGGAATCTGTTTCCTCTGTGGGTATTCAAGGATAAACTTGGGAGTCTCCAAGGAAAGCTTCAGACTGGCCCGTCAGAGCTCTGGGCTTTAGATGCAGAAAGCAGCTGCAAGTCTCTCCGGGAGAGTAGCAGGCTGGATGCTAGCCCTCGTGGGTTAACCAGACACAGACAGATGGAGCCAGGAGACATTTCCTCACAGGTCGGCTCGGAGTCGCTGCTTCATAAACTGTATCCAGGCCAGCAGGAGAAGCCACACCTGTTCTGTGAAGTGACTGTCAGGGTTCACTCATGACACTCTGGCAGCTGTCTCAGGTCCCTCTGGGGCAAACGGGACCCACTAGAAGACCTGACAATTGTTCAAATGCCAGCCTGGGTTACTGGAGCAATCTCCTGCCACACGAATTGAAATTACTCAGGTTGGAGCTCAAGGAGCTACAAAGTGATCCTTGATCTAGCATTTGGAAATTTTTTTCCAGGATGTAAAAAAAACAATAATCATCAATAAAACCCCAGCATTTTCTTCTCTCTCTTTGTTTAGAGACAGGGTCTGAACTTGTCTGGCACTCTATCTTCAGACCAGGTGGGTCTCAAACTCGCAGAGGTCTGCCTGCTGCTGCCTCTGAAGGCTGGGATTAAAGATGTGCCCCACCACACCCTGTTGCCCCAACAGAGGCCCGAAGAGGGCATCAAAACCTCTGGAACTGGAGTTACAGATAGTTGTGAGCCAGCACGTGGGTGCTGGGAACTGAATCCAGGACCACTACATGAGCACCAAGTGCTCTTTACCACTGAGCCATCTTGCCAGCCCCAGAAATTACAAAAAAAAAAAAAAAAAAAAAAAAATTATATCTATTGGATGTGGTGGGAAACTTAGAATGACCTTACCTCAGAAATACCTAAATTGGGCCCTGCCCCTTTCCTGGGCAGCAGAGTAGAGCTGAACCTTTTGGCGGAGATGGGGGAGCCAGCCCCCAGTGTGGGAGAGTGGGAGAGCTGGCCACACCCCGCCTCAGCCGCAGTGTGGTGGTGAGGGCAAGAGAAAGATGCCCTCCTCACTTCCCCCCTGACACCTGTGGTAGGCAAGGGAGCTGACCCTCTCCCTTACCAGCTATAGCACTCTAGAAAACGGTCCCGCACCTCACCAGGGCAGCACAATAGAGCAGACCCCCATTGACTGGAGTATGGGTGAGGCAGACCTAGAACGTGAGCACGGGAGACCTTCCTCACTCCTCATCCGTTGTATGGGGGAGTGGGCCTGGGAGAGATGCCCTCCCCCACCCTAGCTCCTGTGGCAGGTGGGCGAGCTGACCCTGAGGTCGTCAGAGCAGCAGAGCTGTCCTGCCCCTCACCAGCTTCAGCGGTCAGGAGAGTGGACCCTGTACCCCGCCTGGGCACCACAGAAAGAGTAGCCTTACTAGTGTGGGTGTGGGAAAACTGACCTGAGGGCCTGAAAGCAGGAGAACCAGGCCCACCGTGCTCATTGCTGTAAGGGTGAACTACTTGGGGCAATGCTGGAGAGTTCGCCATGGTGGTGAGGACAGGAGAGCTGATGGACTGTCCAGCTCTGCAACTACCCAGGTTCAGAACCAGGATTATGAACATCCTTCCCAAACATCCACCATGTTCCATCTCTGATCCGCTGGAGCACATGAAGGTGCCCGTCCTGCAGACCCAAAGATGAGGGTCTCCATGACACAGGGAGACAACAGGATATCCAAGAGGAGACCCAGTGAGGGCCCAGCCTCGATAGTATAGCATAAACCAGAGGCCTCTCACCAGAGCAATGACTCTTTGCAATGAACACTTGCTAGTTAAGACAAATGCATCAAAGAGTTTACTGTGTGACTCACTGTCATACTACGCTTCCATGCCAAGATTTTTTTTCCTTTTTTCTCTTAATTATTTGTTTGGTAGGGGGAGAGGTTGGGGCAGAGGGCAGACACAAAGGGACGGGGAGATGAATGGGATCGAGACACATGATGTGACAGACACAAAGAATAAATAAAAAGGAAGTTAAAATAATATCTGGGTAAGACTTGGTGGAACACACCTTTAGTTCCTGCACTGAGGAGACCGAGGCAGGTGGATCTTTATGAGTTTGAGGCCAGCCTATTCCACAGAGTTAAGTTCTAAGCCAGATGAAGGCTGCATAATGGGGCTTTGTCTCAAAAACAAAAACAAAACATACATCCATTTATGTATTGATTTGCTCGTTCGTTCACTTATTTGTTTATTCATTTATTTCTTTGTTTATGGGGCACATATGTGGAGGTCAGAGGACTTTCAGCAGTCATTTCTTTCCATTCCCCTGTGGTTGCAGGGACTGGCCCTGAACTCAGGTCATCAGGCTTGGCTCCTGAGCTTTTTTATATGCTGAGTCATCTCCCACAGCAACTACTTTTTTATCTGCTGAGTCATCTCCCACAGCAACTACTTTTTTATATGCTGAGTCATCTCCCACAGCAACTACTTTTTTATCTGCTGAGTCATCTCCCACAGCAACTACTTTCACTGAGTAACTGCTTGCCCCAGGCCCTGTGGAAGGGCTTGGTTTACTGTGCACCCAGGGAACATCCCCGCCTACAAGAAGCACCGCCCACACTTTAAGAGTTGAAAAAGCTGAGTGAGACTCGGAGGGCTCAAGTGGTTTGCCCAAGTTTACCTAGCCAACAAGTGGCAAGGATAGGATTTGAACTCAGGGCTGACTGTCATGCATGCCCTCTGAGCTGTAATTTGTTATTTGCGGGGTTTTAGTGTGTATATGAGGCAAGAAGAATTATTTGTGAGGATTAGCTGAGAAAACATACACAAGTACATAGTCTAGGCATACAGCGGGGTTCAGCAAATATTCTTTATTTTGAGATGATCTCACTATGATGTTCTATCTGGCGTGAAACTCAGGCTTGCCCACAGCTCATAGAGTCTCACTTACCTCTGTCTCCTTACTGCTGGGGTTAAAGGCATGAACCATCGTGCCTGCCTAGTGCTTATTTTTTTTTATAATTATTAGTTTATAATGTGTGTAGTAAATCCCTAGCTTGGAGCAGGGTGGAGGTGTGAGGGTCAGAAGAAGTTCAAGCTGTCTTTAGCTACAGAGTAAGTTCCAGGACAGCTGAGAATACAGGAGACCCTATCTCAAAAACAAACAAACAAGCAGTTTACACCATGGGTTGCGTGCAGGAGAGTTGGACAACGCTTTCCTGTTAGTGGGTTTCAGGGACAATTATTGTTTATCTAAAAATAGCAGCACTCACACGGCTCCCTGGTAAGTCAGTTGGCCAAGTTAAAAATAGATGCTAAACACAGCTAGAAGAGAAATTCAATCTTCGCTGTCAAGCCATGGGGAGTGGTGACGGTGGCTGCCACTGAAAGAGAAGCCGAGTGAACTGGCTGTGCGTTTGCACGAAATTAACCCATCTCTGATTCAGTTTCATCTGTCCCTTTCCCGCAGCAGAGAGAGCATGCATAGGCATACATATGCAAATTAGCAGACTAAGATAATAAATTCTTATTATCGTCAATAATATGTAGCAATTTCTTAATGTTGAAGGTTGATACTGACATAAATACAGTATTCAGGTCCTTGGAAAATCTTTAAGTGGAGGAGAAAGGATTTATTTCCTTATGTAATTAGAAAAGAAAACAGGGCTAAGTCTCACCATTTGGCCTAGAACTTGATATGTACACCAGTCTGACTTCAAATTCACGACAACGCTCCTGCCTCAGCCTTCCAAGTGCTAGGATTACAGATGTGTGCCGACACAGTCAGCAACAGGAATAATGAATGTTTCAAGTGTTTGAGGTACAGATGCCCACATGGCTAGTTGGTAAGTAGCTAAAAGAGGAGGGTGACCGTTCCCTCTGCGCTCCGTCAGTTCGCAGTGGCGGACTAGAGAGCTGGGTTAGCACTGTTGCTCTGTCATCTGAAACCCTGGGTTGAGAGTTGGCATGGCAGACAACTCTGTTCACTGTGCCAGGCACTCACTCCCCACAACCTTGGCTGGCTCTCAAAAACTGCTGGTGGGGCATGCCTTTAATCCCAGCTCTCAGGAGGCATAGGAAGATGAATCTCTGTGAGTTCAAAGCCAGCCTGGTCTACAGAGTGAGTTCCAGGACCTTGTCTCAAAAAAAAAAAAAAAAAAAAAAAAAAAAGAAAGGAAGGAAGGAAGGAAGAAAAAAAGAAAAGTTTGTTTGGAGTGCTTGGTTCCTTTTTCTCAGTTTTTAGGGTACCTCAGCTGTGGACACGATTATCAAATAATTACCCTTAAATCACATTATCATATTCTATGGCCATCAAAAGGACAATGGCAATGTCCGATATGGTGGCACATGCCTATAATCCCATCACTTGGAAAGTTGAGGGAGAATTGCTGTACACCCAGGGCCAGCTTGGTCTACAGAGTGAGAGTCTATCCTAAAACAACTCCCTCCCCACAAGAATATGACAGATGGGTGTGTATTATAACTTAAAGTAATAGCAATTAAGAAAAATTGCTCTGAGCCAAGCATGGTGGCAGGTAGATCTCTATGAATTGGAGGCCAGCCCGATCTACACAATGAGTTCCAGAACAGCCAGGGATGCACAGTGAGACCCTGTATGAAAAAAAAAGTTATTCCATAAAAATACAGATAAAAGCAGGTACATTTAAAGAATAATTTGTTGGGTGCCATAAAAAAATAAGAAAAAAATGATAGAGTGCTCTCTTTGATAGCACATACTCTAGAGTTAGAACAATATAGAGAAGATTAGCCTGGCCCTGCGCAAGGCTGACAAGCAAATTCATGACGTATTCCATATTTTATTTTTTTATTTTTTTTAATTTTTATTTTTATTCTTTTTTAATTAAAATTTCCACCTGCTCCCCGTTTCCCATTTCCCTCCCCTCCTCCCAAATATTGCCCCCTCCCCCCACTCCCCTCCCCCTATTCCCACTCCTCTTCTCCTCCCCCCACACCATTCCCCCTCCCTCTCGATACTGAAGAGCAGTCCAAATTCCCTGCCCTGCGGGAAGACGAAGGTCTTCTATCTACGTCCAGGAAGGTGAGCATCTAAACAGGCTAAGCTCCCACAAAGCCAATTCATGTATTAGGATCGAAACCTAGTGCCATTGTCCGTGGCTTCTCATCAGCCTTCCTTGTCCGCCATGTTCAGAGAGTCCAGTTTCAACCCATGCTTATTCAGTCCCAGACCAGCTGGCCTTGGTGGGCTCCCAATAAATCAGTTCCACTGTCACAGTGGGTGGGTGCACCCCTCGTGGTCCTGATTTCCTTGCTCATGTTCTCCCTCCTTCTGCTCCTCATTTGGACCTTAAGAGCTCAGACCGTTGCTCCAAATTGAGTCTCTGTCTCTACCTCGATCCATCGCCAGATGAAGGTTCTAAGGTGATATGTAAGATATTCATCAGTATAGGATAGGGTCATTTCAGGTTCCCTCTCCTCAGTTGCCCAAGGTACCAGCTGGGGACATCTCCCTGGACACCTGCGAACCCCTCTAGAGTCAAGTCTCTTGCCAACCCTAAGATGGCTCCCTTAGTTAGGATATATACTTCGCTGCTCCCGTATCCACCCTTCCCCCAAGCTCCTCCCATCCTCCCATTCTCACGTTTCTCACCCCATTTCCCCTTTGCCCCATGCCACCTCACCCGCAAGTTCCCAGTTTTTGCCCTGCAATCTTGTCTACTTCCCCTATCCAGGCGGCTGACTATACGATTTTCTTTGGGTTCACTTTCTTATTTAGCTTCTCTAGGATCACAAATTATATGCTCAATGTCCTTTATTTATGGCTAGAAACCGATTATGAGTGAGTACATCCCATGTTCCTCTTTTTGGGTCTGGGATACCTCACTCAGGATACTGGAGAGGTTGTGGAGAAAGGGGCACACTCATCCATTGCTGGTGGGAATGCAAACTTGTGCAACCACTTTGGAAATCAGTGTGGCGATTTCTCAGGAAATTTGGGATCAACCTACCCCAAGATCCAGTAATACCACTCTTGGGAATATACCCAAGAGATGCCCTATCATATGACAAAAGTATCTGTTCAACTATGTTCATAGCAGCATTGTTTGTAATAGCCAGAACCTGGAAACAACCTAGATGCCCTTCAATGGAGGAATGGATGAAGAAAGTGTGGAATATATACATATTAGAGTACTACTCAGCGGTAAAAAACAATGACTTCTCGAATTTTGCGTGCAAATGGATGGAAATAGAAAACACTATCCTGAGTATTCCATATTTTAAAAGAAAAGAAAATCCTACAAAAGGACTATTTACAAATTTATGAGTGTTATTTTCTCCTAAAAGGAATGTGGAAGAGGCTTACACTTACAAAATGCTGTGGCAGTTAGGAAAACTGGGGATATAAACACAGGAGAGGGGAGTGGCTACTAGTGTCAAATCTGCAGTCCAGTAGCCTGCGTTTGGTCAATACAAACTGGTCTTTGGAGGAGCGACCTCAATTCTGGGCACAATTTTCTAGAATGGTGAGTGGCGGGGGAGTAGGGGACTAACCAGAGTAGTTGCGAATTTTCCTGTATGTTATATATAAACTGAACACACTGGACTCTTATATTAGATCTTATGATCTTCCGAAAATAATAGAGACTGTAAGTATTATTGGATACTTGAGATAGAGAGGAGAGAGGAGGTAGCCAAAGGTGAGTTTTCCTTCTCTGCCTCCCGGCACACAGTGACGTGGACTGCTCTCTCTGCTCTACTGTGCTGTCCCCATCAGAACCGACTGAACCCTCTGAAACCATGAACCCCAAATCTTTGCTCCTTAAAGTGTTTCTGTTGGATGTTCTGTTACAGAGACAAGGATAGTAACTAATGTGGGGTATGGACTTGAAGGGAAGAATGGGTACCAAACAGGAAGCTCTCAGCCAGTCACACGGGAGCGTTGGCAGTGTCTTGGATGTCAGCATTGAACGCCACAGAAACAGTTGCTTAACTGGGATGCCTTTGGTTCCCTCCCTGCGAGAGTTGAGCGGATAGGACATTGGGTGTCTTGCTTTTCAGATATGTTTTTAAAATTTTTCTTTTATGTTTATGGGTGTTGTTTCTGCGTGCATGTCTGTATACTGTGTGTGTGGGGGGGAGGGTGGCAGAGGCCAGAGAGGGTATCAGATCCCCTGGAGTTGGAGTTACAACCAGTTGTGAGCTGCTATTGTAGGTGTCGTGAACTGAACACAGGTCCTCTGGAAGAGCACCCAGTGATCTTAAAGGCGGAGCTCCATGGTTAGTTTTGTCAACTTGGCACAACCTAGGGGGAAGAGAGTCTCACTGCGGGTAAGTCTAGGCCTGTGGGCATGTCTGTGGGGGTTTTACTTGATTGCTTACTAGAGCTGGAAGACCACCCACTGAGGGAGGCATCATTCCCTAGATTTGGGTCCTGGGTAAGTAGAGGAGGATCTGAGCAGGCATGCATTTATTCTTTCTACTCTTGACTTTGGCTGTGACGGGCTGCCTCTGGTTCCCTTCCCCTGGACTTGCCCTCAGGGTTAGACTGCATCCATTGTAAGCGGAGTAAACCTTTTCTTCCTTAGAATTCCTTAGGCTGGGATTTTATCACAGCGACAGAAACGAGAGTAAAACTCGCAGTGCACGCTCGTGAATTCAAACTCAGGAGGCTGAGGCAGGCCGACTGCTGCAAGTTTGAGGCCACCCTCAGCTGTACAGCACATGCTGAGACAGTTAGAGGTACATGGCAAAGCTTTGTCTCAGGAAAACAAAAGAGCTGTCTTAAGAGTGTCTTAGCTGGACAGTGGTGGCAGCTGGGAGGTAGTAGTGTACACCTTTAGTCCCAGCACCTGAGAGGGAGGCAAGCCGATCTCACTGAGTTCAAGATCAGCCTGGTCTACAAAGTTAGTTCCAGGGCAGCCAAGACTATTACACAGAGAAATCCTGTCTCAAAAAACAAACGAACAAACAAAAGTGTCTTGAACAGCATGATACAGACACATTCATACAGAGATCATTCATTTAAAATTAAGGAACACGGGCTCGAGAGATGACTCAGTGGTTAAGAGCAGTTGCCGTTCTTGCAGAGGACCTAAGTTTGGTTCCCAGCACTCACATGGCAACTAATAACCATCTGTAACTCCAGTTCAAGGAGATATGAGCCTTTTTCTTGGTCTCTGTGGGCACTGTACACACATGTACATACAGGCTAAACATTGCTATACGTTACATTTATTTTTTGTTTTTTTGGTTTGTCTTTTTGAGACAGGCTTTCTCTGTGACTTTTGAGGCTGTCCTGGAACTCTTTCTGTAGACCAGGCTGTTTTTAAACTCACAGAGATCCTCCTGTCTCTACCTCCTGAGTGCTGGGATTAAAAGCATGTACCACCACCGTCCCATTTCTATACATTAAATTAAAAAAATATTTCTTTACAAATAAGGAGCACAAAGAAAGACAGGGTCATAATCTTTTTCAAGTGGAAAAAAAAAGCATTTAAAAGAAGCTATTTATGCCGGCGGTGGTGGCCATGTCTTTAACACCAGCACTTGGGAGGCAGAGGCAGACAGATCTCTGTGAGCTGGAGGCCAGCCTAGTCTATAGAGAGCCAGGACAGGCTCCAAGCTACACAGAGAAACTCTGTGTTTAAAAAAAAAAAAAAAAGCTATTTATGACCATTATTTCTAAGTAGGCATTTGAAATCATGTAGGAAAGACTTTCTATTGATGGAGAAGTTAGCTTCTAAACCATGGGATGTCAGCTTCAACTGATCCCTGTTTGCTAACTGGTCATGATGACAGGCTGGGCTCACACAGGCAGGGTAAAGTACAGCATTCGGTACTTTTATTGGCTCAGGTTTAAATCAAAAAATGATACCAGGTTGTCTCTGTAACAAATTAACAAATCACTTTGTTGCATGCGAGAGAGTCTCAGTCTGTAATCCAGGCTGCCCTCAAAAGTATGATTCTGCCCAGGTGAACCCTGACGGTACAGGTAGACTGATCTCTGATTGGTCAACATAGCAGGTTCCAGGTCAGTCTGGGCTACATAGTAAGACAGTCTTAACAGACACACAAACAATTTATGATCTTCCTGCCCTTTATACCCACCTTGCCACCCTGCCCCTCACCCACCACCTGGGATTACAGGTAAGTACCAAGATGTCTGGCAGAAATTCCCTTTTTAGTACCTGACTGTTTATTATACTTAGAGAATAAACAATTCAGTATATGTGGGATGGAATACTCCTGTCATCCCAGCACCTGGGGTGTGGAGGCAGGCAGATTTTTGGCTACATATCAAATTGAAGGCCAGTGTATAGGTGACTGCAGAAGCCAGAAGAGGGTATTTCATTACTTGGAGCTGGAGTTAGAGGCGGTTGTAAGCTTCCTGCTGTGGCTGTCTGGGATCACACTCAGGTCCTCTGGAAGAGCCATAAGGGCACTGAACTGCTGAGTCATCTCTCCAGCCCAGAGGTCTTATTCCTCCTCTTCTTCCTTTTTTACTTTCTTCTTTTCCTCCTTTTGTTCATCCTCTTCTTCCTATTATCCTCTTTTTTTCCATGCTGAGGATTAAACCCAGAACATCACAAACACTAGGCAAGTGCTTTACTACTGAGTCACACTCCTGGACTTATTGTTACTATTTAAAAGAGTTATATTTTTTATTGTGTATGTGGGGTGATGTGTGTGCATGTGTGCCATGGTTTACTCCTGAAATGTCAGAGAACAGCTTGCAGCCATTGTTTCTCTCCTTCCCCTAGCTGAGCTATAGGGAATGAATGCAGTTCACCAGACGTGGGAGTGTGTGCCTCTGCCTTCGGATCCATCTTTCATCCCCACTGTTACTGCTGTATAGTGTCCTGGTGTTTTTATTGAAGGAGGTGGGAAGCCACGGTGAGTTTGTGAAACATTACTCTAATTATTCTTTTCTTTTTTTTTGATTTTCGAGACAGGGTTTCTCTGTAGCTTTTCGGTTCCTGTCCTGGAACTAGCTCTTCTAGACCAGGCTGGCCTCGAACTCACAGAGATCCGCCTGCCTCTGCCTCCCGAGTGCTGGGATTAAAGGCGTGTGCCACCACCACCCGGCCTACTCTAATTATTCTTTGTCAATGAAAATGTAGGAGCCAAATATTGGGGTAAGAGCCTGAAGGATCAGAGAAACGGAGGAGCCACCGGTCCTTCCTATCTGCTCTGTTCCTTCCTCCAAACGGCACGACATGACAGATCCCTCTTCGCCCCACTTACTACTTCCTCTCCTATCTGTCCTCTGTCTTCCAAAACCTCTGTGGTTAATTGTAGTCAGCTAGTGGCTAACTCCTCCCTCTAACTCCAGGCAAGTTTTATTTGTCAGAACATGATTAAAATATCACACAAGTTTGGGGGAGAAAAGGACCAACAGAGTCCCATGGAAGCTGAGCTCCTTGGGAGCATCCACCTCCATCCAGGTCTCTGAGCTTCATCTGCGTGAGCTGTGCAAGCAGAACAGCGGTTCTCTTAGATCAGAGGGTCTCATTGTCAGTGCATGAAGGACAGAGACTTAGCTCAGAGTCCTTGGAAGGGGTTGCTTAGGGACTAGAGCTGTGTAAGCAATGAATTAAACAGTCATTTTCTATGTCATCGTGTGTTTTTAAGAGAAGCAGAAAGAGCCTCACCTTGGGAGAAAGGCTAGGGATGGTAGCTGCTCCTGTACACTGAGGTTCCTTCAAGGCTTGCTTTGGAACTGCCCACAGCCTGGCTTCCTGGGTCCAACGTCTCTGAACACTGAAACTACCTCTGGCTCTGAAAATGATCTTGTCCAAGGCTACAACTTTCAATCATGACAGAGGCCTGAAATCTCAGTCTGTAGCAATGTGGGAAAGAGACGAGCCATCGTCTGGCCAGGCCTTTAGTTTAAATCATCATCTGTCTAGGCAGGACAAGGAGCACACCCCGTCTGCTTCCTTTAGTGTCTCGGAGAGATTCTACCAGATGTTTTGCTTCATGTTTTGAAGCACATTTTAAAAAAAAAAAAAAAAGAAAAGAAAGAAAGAAAAGAAGAAAAGCCACAAGAAGAGGTGACTAATTCTGTGGAGAATTTTTCTCTAAGTGTTCTGGTCACTAAGTAGGGTTTCCCCATGACACAGTCATGAAAGAGAAATAGAGCCCAGATGTGCTGTAATCTATACTAGACACTTAACTACGTACAATATCGTAAAGCATATCATTTATATAAAGATATCTTTCACCTGTAAAACAGGAGTGTGAACAACCTCATAAAGATTAAAAGGCATACTGTAATCAAAGTATTTCACATAGCTTAATTGAGAATCTTGACAGGAGCTGGGTGGTGGTGGTGCCCACCTTTAATCCCAGCATGTGGGAGGCAGAGGCAGGTGGATCTCTGTGAGTTTGAGGTCAGCCTGGTCTACAGGTTGTTCCAGAACAGCAAGAGAAACCCTGTCTCGAAAGACAATCAAACAAAAAAGCCCAAAAAGACAAAAACAAAAACTGTTGACAGAGTCTCTTATAGCCGTGGCTGACCTTGAATTTCAAGGATGATCTTGGACTCCCGCCTCCCCCAACCCCCCCCCCCCGCCTCCCCCACCCCACCCCCCCCGCCTCCCCCACCCCCCCCCGCCTCCCCCACCCCCCCCCCCCGCCTCTACTTTCCTAGTGCTCATATACTACCACCCCTGCTTTATAGGATGTTAGTGAATTCAGAGCTTTGCCCATGCTAGGTAGGCATTGTATCAACTTGGGTACATCTCCAGCTGGAAAAGAACTATTTTTAACTTACAGCTCTGTCACGAATCCAATCCCTAATGTGTTGACTTGAGTATATGGTTCTGGGTGCACAGCCAGTGTTTCTGCATGTTCACCATTTGATACACTCCTGAGTGATACTCCTAGCCCTCTTTGACGTCTGATAAAACTTTTCTTTTGAGATTATAGGGTCGGACTACTGACCTATTGATAGAGTGACGTGGGCATTCTTGATATTCATCATCCAGGGAGCATATGCGCCCACAATTCGGAAGCTGGAATCAGACCAGAGTAGTAGGTGCTCCTATCTCCCCGCCCTGTGTTTGGAGCTCCAGCAATGTGTGAAGGTCACATCTGCTTAGTAAGGTTTAGGTGGGAACCAAGAAGGGCCAGCTGAAAGACGGTCAACTACATCAAATACTACGTGTCATATGGGCAGCAGGTTGTGGCAGTGATGAGCACCGTGGGGTCAGCCCATCCCTCGTGTGCCTGTGAAACACTCAGAAAGCAGACTCTCCAGGTAGAAGTAGAATCTCAGGGCACAGATCGGGTTTGTCTTCCCATGTTTCTTCTTATATGAAATCCATACCTTTGTCTACATTCTACTGTGAAGAGACACCATGACAACTCTTATAAAGGAAGACGTTTATCTGGGGCTGACTTAAAGTTTTGGAGGTTTAGTCCATTATGGTCGTGGCAGGAATCATTGTGACACACAGGCAGACATGGTACTGGAGAAGCAGCTGAGAGTTCTATGTCTGGATTGGCAGGCAGTAAGAAGAGACACTGGGCTTGGCTTGAGCATTTGAAACCCCAAACCTACCCCCAGTGACACAGTTCCTTCAACAAGGCTACACCTACTCCCAAAAGGCCATAACTCCTCTTTTTTTGTTTTGTTTTGTTTTTTTGTTTTTCAAGACAGGGTTTCTCTGTGTAGCTTTGGAGCCTGTCCTGGAGTTCGCTCTGTAGACCATGCTGGCCTCGAACTCACAGAGATCCACCTGCCTCTGCCTCTGCCTCCTAAGTCCTGGGATTAAAGGCATGCACCTCCATTGCCCAGCTACAGCTCCTATCTTAGGGTTTCTACTGCTGTGAAGAGACACCATGACCACCACTACTCTTATAATGGAAAACATTTAATTAGGGCTGGCTTATAGTTTCAGAGGATTAGTCCATTATCATCATGGCTGTATGCAGGCAGATATGTTGCTGAAGAGGTAGCTGAGAGTTCTCCATTTTGATCCGCAGCAACAGGAAGTTAATTGTCACATTGAGTATATATGCGATCTCAAAGCTCACCCTCGCCGTGACATGTTTCTCCAATAAGGCCACATCTACTCCAACAAGGCCATGACTCCTAATATTGGCATTTCCTATGGGCCAAGCATTCAAACACATGAGTCTATGAGGGCCATACCTATTCAAACCACCACAGTTATCCAAGATCTATGACTTCACTAGCTCTGTGTAGTTGGCTAGGATTCCAGTACCAAGCATGATTTCCCTCTTGTTGAGCTGGTCTTAAGTCCAGTTAGAGAACAGTTAGTTACCGCCGAGGTATGCATGCCGGTACTTTACTCTTAGGGTTATCATGTCATGCTGGTCCTTGCTGTGGTTCATAGGCATCACAGCTGGGTAGGCCGGTTGGCTGCTCCCCTCCTTAGGAAGCACATATGGCTCCTTCTGGTACCATGAAAGCTGGTCCTCAGGGAATAAACCCATATTTTATTAGGAAAACAGTCTTCACCTGCGGGAAGTTTTCCAGAATAATTTGACATTATGTCAAACCTATAATTAGCCAGTTGGAAAATTGTATTAAGCACCTAAAATGTGCTCTAATGAGGCTAGGTATTGTGGCTATGAGTAAGATCTGTCTCTTGTCTTTAAACTCAGAGGGGGAGTGTTAGCTAACATAACATACTTTTTTTTTTAATTTTAAATTTGCCTTTTTGATCTAGTGAAGCACAAATAATAAAAACCCAGAGACAGATATTGGGGTTCAAGCTGAAGATCAGAAAAGCAAAGCAGCCAAGCCACTAGAGAGATCTGACCTCTACTAAGGCTCAGACAGAGGGGCGATCCTGCAAAGAACTCCACCAACCTCAGACTCCACACTCCACTGAGTTCCTGTCTCCTCCCCCTTTATGTTCCTCTCTCCACACAGCCATATCACTCCTGTCTCCACCTCCCTAGTGCTGGGATTAAAGGTGTGGGATTTTAGTGCTGGGATATGTTTCTCTTTTAGACAAATTCAATCTTTAGCCCAGGGCGGCCTTGAACTCAGAGAGATTCAACTGCCTCTGTCTCCTGAGTCCTGGGAGTAAAGGTGTGTGCCACTACTCCCTGGCCTGTATGGCTAACTAGTATGGCTGCTTTGCCCTCTGATCTGTAAGCAAGCTTTATTTATTAAAATACAAATAATATACCACTATAATCTCGGGGCTTAGTATGTGGCCCAGGTTGACCTTAAGTTTGCAGGAATCATCTTGTCCCAGCTTCCCAAGCGCTCTGACTATTGGTGTCAATTGCCAAACCTAGCTTAATAGTTTATTAGTTAACTATTTAAGGGTTTTTGAGACAGGGTCTTATGTAGCCCATTCAATCCTTTTTTTTGTTGTTGTTGTGGTCTCTACTGGTGCTAGGCTTTATAAATGGCAAGCACATGCTGACCTTGAACTCACTGCCAGAGGAGGGGGAGGAGGAGGAGGAGGAGGACCTTGAACTCCTGAGCCCTCTGTTTCTGTCTCCTGGCACTACAAGTGCAATCTTCCACAGCTGATTCGACGATGGTACTTTAAATATTTGAGGGGAATTCAAAGAAGTATAGATATGATTTCGAATAACTGAGACAAAATACTTTATTGAATAGTTTAATGGACTGTACAAAATATTGGGAGGGGGGGGTTAAAGAAATCTGTTCAGCTTTTAAAAAATGTTAACTGGGTATAGGTACAAATGCTCATAGAAGGATCCCAGTTTATTTATCATGGACTGCTAATACTTTTCCTGACGCAAACATATGCAAAAGGAAAGTCTGTCTTACAGGAAGCTGACCGACGTGACCCTCTAGGGAAAGTCATGGAGAACGATAACTTGTCTTCATTTTTAAGACCTGTATTACTTCAAATTGGATGTGGGCACGTGCAGCTGGGGTGCTAAATTTATTCATCAAGGCTGAAACAGGAGTATCAGTGGATCCCAGGAATTCAAGATCAGCCTGGGCACCCAGAGAGAATACTAAAGACACAAACTACACACACACACACACACACACACACACACACACACACAATTTCCGGTCAGAATGTCCCAGTGTATAGCACAACTTTACTGGTTGGAAATTTCTGTGACATAAACAAGTAAGTAAAAGCACTATAAACCACTTTGAGAAGCTCTGGGACTATGGGACCACTGAGGAAGAGATACTTAGGGAGCAGGAGACATTTAGGATCCTCTGCAGTCAGCAATGGTCAGGTTGCTTCCTCCCCACACTTGCTTATCCCCAAGGAGAGAAAGGGGAACACATGAAATGTAAATATTAGTATAAATGAGTACTGATTACTCTTCCATATTTGGGGTATCAAGTTTACTGTGCATACTTTAGTTTATCCCACGAGTATTTTCGAATATGCACCATTTGGGGACTATTCAAGTTTGTAATTATTTTCGGTGTAATGCCAGACAGTGCATCAAATAATTATTTTAAAGGAAAAAAAATTTTAATGAAGACTATAGTTGGCCTGTTTTGAGGGTTCACTCATTGCAATGACATAAGTTCAGTTAAGAAAAAACAGTAATAAAAAATGAAATACTAATACCTTGCATTTTAAGGGCCTCAACATTTAGTTACTTTTATAATTTTTTAAACGAGTACACACATGCCCCGGAATGTCATTAAGGATTAAAACGAGATATTCATTTGAGCCACATTGTTAGGCATTTTAAAACTTTTTTTTTTTTTTTTAAAAAAACCGTGCAAGTATATTGAGCTTATCCATAAAATAACAAAACGTTATAGCCGAGCTTCTCAGGAACATAGGATTCAAAATTCTCATTGGCAGGTCACGCCAAGTTACTCCATCAACATATCAATGTGTGTAATGCTGAGATCAGACCGGCAATTTATTTGTTGCCATGAGAACACTATTTTGTATCAGAAATTGCAACCTTGACGACACAGTGTTTTGCGCCTATTTTGCACATTTTTTTTTTTTTTTTCCTACAGCGAGTCCTCTCCCGCGATCCCGGAGAGAGGCCTGGCTTCCTCCCGCAGCCGGCCCACGTCCATTTTCGCTCCAGTTCCCTGGGCTGCGCAATGGCTCCGCTTAGAGGGGACGCGGGGGACGCAGGGGACACAGGGCCTGGCGGGCGGGCGCGCGGCCTTTCGGCTGTGAATGAGCTCTGCGGAAAAAAAAACCAAAAAAACCCCCAAAAAACCCTCAATAAAACCTTAAAAAGCAAATTAATAAACAAGCCGGCAAGCCAGTGAGGCACGGCCTCCGAGGGGGAGCATGGTGTGCGTTAGCTCTCAGGACCGTCACCGAGAGGCTAAGGCGGGCTCCGGAATAAATGACGCCCCTCGGCCTAAAGAACGCGGGCCTCGGTTCCCGGGGTGGGGGTGGGGGAGAAGCCGAGCGGGCCGCGGGCGGAAGAGGGAGGACCCCCGCGCGCCAAGGGGCCCCCCGCTCGCGCGCCCCGCGGGGTTGTCATGGGCATCTCCTAGGCGACGGGCTCCGCACCAAGATGGCGGAGGAAAAGGACCGGGAAGGAACAGGTAGGAAGGCTGACGGGGTGCCACCGAGGCGGGCCTCCATCTTGCGCCCCTCGGCGCGCAGACGGTGAGCCGAGGAACCGCGCCAACCCGCGTCCCCGCCGTCGGCTCCGCCCTCGGCCGCCCCGCCCTCCCGCCCTTTCCCGGCTGAGGTCTGCGCGGGCTGCGGCTGCCGCCCCCACAGGGGACGTTCATAATGGCGTCCTTGTTCCCGGGCCCTCCACGCCCTGTGAGGGCGCCGGCCGCGGCCTGTGCTGTGCGGACCCGGAGGGAGGGAGGGAGGGCGGCCCTGCCGGGGAACGCGAGCTGGCGCTGGAACCCGGCGGATCCTCCGCGCTCGCGCCGTCACCCCCGCCCCGCCCCAGGCGCCGACCGCCTCCATCTTGCCTCCTCCGCCAGGCGGCGGAGCAGGGCCTCGAGGTCACCCTGCGCGGTGCCCGCTCGGGTCTTGCTTAAAGGAGGACATACCCCAATCACCAGTTTAATCAGGACGGAAAGAAAACCCAGCCGGGACCCATCGGGGCCTCCCAGATTGGCCGGGTTCACCGATGGTGCCGGGAACTGAGACTGCAGTGACCCGCGAGCCCTCAGGGGACCCGAAAAACGGATCATCTGCCTTGAACTGCCAAGACCTTTTTGAGTTGTTTGTAACACAGCAGAATGGCTTAAACTCGGACCCGTGGTTAGCATCTAGTGACCAAACAGCAATTACATGATAATCGTCGAAATCTCCGCTAAATAAACAAACAAACAAATAAGCAAGCCCTAAAATAGAAAAGGGCAAACATAGAAGTGAAAGTAACGCTCCATCTTTGTTCGGTTTTTGAGTTTTCACTACACACCCTGTCGACCCTAGCCCCTCCCGTCTCAGTCTGGAACAAAGTGGTTAACTAATATTTACATGAGCTGTTTAGTCCATCGTCATGGTGATCACAGAAAATCGGCAGGGAAACAGGAGACTGTGCCAAAGATCTGTTTATTGATAACTAGGAATTGAGATTTATACATGAGAAAATCTCAGAAGCCGGGACTTTTTTAAACCTCTACTTAAAGGTATTAAGATTTTGTGCTTTAGATGTGAAAGATACATTCTAAGGAAAGTATCCACATTTTTTTTTTTTAAATGAAAGAAAGACCATGAAGTTGGTGAGTAGGGAGGTGGGGAGGATCAGAGAGGCTTTGGGGGGAGGGGAGAGAATATTATCAAAATAATATTGTGTGGCTGGGGCAGTGGTTGGTGGCACAGGCTTTTAATCCCAGCACTCAGAAGGCAGAGGCAGCCTAGTCGAGTTCCAGGACAGGCTACAAAGCTACAGAGAAACCCTGCCTCGAAAAAAGAAAAAAAGAAAATTCAGATAAAGAAACTTCCCCAGAAAGTTTGTTTTAAATTAGATTCTTGTTTATTTACCCTCGTCCACCAAAAAGAAAAAAAGAGTAAAGAAAAAGAAAGTAAAAGGGAAAAAAAGCCATTAAGGAGATGTTTAGGGTAGTACTGGAGTATACTGCTGGTTTTTGCAATTAATACATTTGTTTATTTAGAGACAGGGTCTCACCTTGTAGCACTGATTGGTCCAGGAACGCAACAGAGATTCACGTGACTCTGCATTTGAGTGTTGTGATTAAAGAAGTATACCTCCATGCCCAGCCTGATTTTTACAATTTTTATCCCTACAGGGGGAGAGAGAGAGAGAGAGAGAGAGAGAGAGAGAGAGAGAGAGAGAGAGAGAGAGAGAGAGTGTTCCTGATTCTTTATTTAACAAAACATAGTTTTCTGTTAAAATGAGTTTAGAGGAAGAACTGTCTAAGTAGTGGCTGTTGAGAGCTGGATTTCATATTTCATATATTCAAGTTCTTGTATATTTAATGTTTGTTTGATGGAAAGTAATCTGGTGAGCATTAAACCTAAGAATTGTGGGAAGAAAGCCCTAATCCACGATTGTCCACTGACCAGGAAGGTGAGCACTAACCAGGTTCGTATCCAGGGTTCCCAGAGTAATGGCACTGAATGACTTCAGTCCGGTGCTCTGGAAGGGCAGACCCACAGCCACTGGGGGCCAAGCACACATCCTGACAATCTTCCTGCCTACAGGATCTCCAGCCTCGGACTGATGGAGCACATCCTGGGGCAAACACCCTTGTTTATTGAAGTGAAAACATGTGACTTGTCACAACATTCCAGGAAGTTTGCTGTCTTTGGACAAGTGGGGCTTATAGGTTAACTGTAGCCCTTAGGTGAAGTCAGAAGTTAGTGAACAGGAAGATGAGGAAGGGATTGCCCCCCCCCCCAAAGGTGATGTCAGTAAGGGAGATAAACACAAGTGGAAAACAAGAAGTAAAGTGGAGCAATAAAAAGTAGCCAGGGCCAACACAAGACCCCCAAGGAACACCCCCAGCGTCCTCCTTTCCCCATGAGCCCTCACCTTTTTCAGTTCTGTTCAAATTTTTTAATCTATCAATGGATTAAAGTAGATTAGGTTAGTACCCTCAAGATCCAGTTGTCCCTGGGAAAAGTCCTACAGCATCTGCAGAGGTGTGCTGTATCTCTGTCCAGCCTAGTGGATCAAGTGGGAGTCTCACTTTCTATGTGGTGTATATATATATTGGTATGCTTCTCTATTGCTTATTTTGTGTTTGAACAGTGTAATTTACTTTTTCCTAGATTACATTTTTTTCTCTAGCTAAAAAGCAAATGATTTTAAAATTTTAAAACCAAGTTAATTTGTGTGTAGGTGGAGATTGTCCGTTAGTTTCCCAGCCACTCAGACCTGAATAATCACACAGAAACTATATTAATTACAACACTGCGGGGCCAATAGCTTAGACATATTTCTGGCTAACTCTTATATCTTAAATTAACCCATTTCTATTATTCTGTGTATCACCATGAGGCTATGGCTTACTGGGTAAGGGTCTCTGGTGTCTGTCTCCTTTGGCAGCTACATGGAGACTCTCTGACTCCTCCTATTCTTTATCTATATCTCTGTTCATATTTTCCTGGCTTTACTCTGCTAAGCCATTGGCCTAAACAGATTTATTCATCAACCAATAAAAGCAACACATATACAGGAGGACTTCCCACATCATCTCCCCTTTTCTGTCTAATTAAAAAGGAAGGTTTTAACTTTATCATAGTAAAATTACCTATAAAAAACAATTATCAAGCAAGAATTATAGTTACAATATGTAGTCCATTTACACTTGGCAAATTAAGGAAAACACTCTATCATTTATCCCATCTCTGTGAATCTAAAGTTTTATATCTAATTTATCTTTTATCATAACTAAGGAAAACTATAATTATAATTATCTGTCTTCAACTCTTTAAAGACTCCCGAAGGATATAATATTACCTAAGTAAACAGGAAGTGCATTGTAAGCAACTTCCAAAGTTCTAGAATTGACAGAGACATCTTGCTGCCTGGACAGTCACTCACCATGGCGACTTGTCAGTTTCCCACCTGGCTTTACTCTGCTAATCCATTGGCCAAACAGATTTATTCATCAGCCAATAAAAGCAACACATATACAGAAGAACTTCCATGTCAATTTTAAGTCCTTTATTGTTTTTTTTTTTGTACTGAAAAAAATGTTTAAAATGTGATGAAAAAATTCCCTTTGAAGTTTTATCATTTCTTTGAAGTTTCCTCAGCATTTTTGTTTGAATTTTCCCCTTCCGGTTAGTTTTGTTTGTTTAAATGGGCAATTGATGCAGTTGTCAACTTATTGGATATTTTAATCCCATTGTTCATGTCTCCTGGAGATTTTACACAGTACTAGGAGAATCTTCTGTTTACAATTAGAACCATGTCCAGGAAAGCAACTGCTTAGGTGTAGAAT
Organism: Chionomys nivalis; assembly: GCF_950005125.1. NCBI lineage: Eukaryota > Metazoa > Chordata > Mammalia > Rodentia > Cricetidae > Chionomys > Chionomys nivalis. Next base: position 16,664,597 of record NC_080090.1, on the reverse strand, counting down.
TCTGTTGGCAGACCAGGGATCTTTAGGAGTATCAATTTTTCTAATAAATTCCCTTTCATATTTATTATTTTTGTCTGTACTAAATTATACTTGATATTTTGCACCCTCCGAAAACATAAGTCAGCAGTTACTCTAATTCAATTATGAAGGGGAGGAGGTTTTACATATTTTGTGTGTGTGTTTTTTTAAATTTTTATGGTAGCACTCTGAAACCAAAACATTTATAGATCTGAGTTGAGATGCTGGAGAGATAGCTGTATGAATAAGAGTTCTTGCTGCACAAGCAGGGGGACCTGGGTTTGCATTCCAGGGCCCATGTGAAAAGCCAGCCATTGCTGCAGGTGCATGTAAAACTGGGGGGCAGGGTAAGGAGGATTCCTGGGGCTTGCTGGCTACCTGCCTAGTCCCAGGTTCAGTGAGAGACCCTGACCTGTCTGTAAAGGTTAAGGCAGGATAATTCAGAACACCAGTTTCCTTGTCTGGTCTCCACACACGCACATAGTTACATAGATACAATACACATACACACGCATACAAGCACCATGCACACACGCACACAGACACACCCTGAAAAGAAGAAATCTAGATTGAAGTAGAGGAAATGGAGAAATTGAAAGTGAACTTATATTTTTTTTATTAGTAACTGTTGATTATATGCTAAAGGCTTTGAACAGTGCAGTTAACCTAGATGAGGCTTGGAGGGAGACCTGGATTTGTATGTTGTCTTTCCCAACCCAGGGGCTAAACCTAAGGAGCCTCAGATTCCTCAAATATAAAGAGAATTTTATGTTGTGATGAGGATGATGACTCCGCCTCCTTCTTCTTTTTGAAACTGGGTCTCCCTGTGTAGTCCTGCCTGTCCTAGAGCTCACTCTATAGACCAGGCTAGCCGTGATTACTTTACAGAGCTCTGCCTGCCTGCCTCTGCCTCCCCAGTGCGGGGATTAAAGGTATGCACCATCACGCCATGTGGATGGTATCTTCTCATTCCTCATTATGTCCCTAGCACCCACAGTGCCTGGCACGAGAATACTGTGGAAAGCACCTTGCATTTTAGGGCCTAATGATTACTAGTATGTGCTTTGACATGAAACCTGAGGGTAAGAAAAACAAACCTAAGTCCTGTTGTTGATCAAAACAGTTGATTATATTTAAAGCATTTATGCACATTTCAGAGGCCATTTAATAACTGTTCTTCCTGTTTTAGGTCACTAAACAAAGAAGAATAATTTTTTAATATTTATTTATTTATTTTACCCTTCCATACTCTTTAAATCTCTTTATTTAAAGATAGGACTTGAAGATTGCTGGCATAGCTGATGATGGGGGATGGGGTTCCATAGGATGGTTATTATCTTTCACACAGTAGACGGCACATTTATGCCTTTAATTTTGTCAATTGTCAATAATGCCTGTTACTGCGTTTCTTCCAGTATAGGTTTCAGCCAAGAATCCCACATTGGATATAGTTGACTGACCTCTTTGGTTTCATTTGATCTGAATAGTACCTTTGGGTTTCTTTGTTATATTGTCAATATTGATATTGATTGATTCAGAAAGGGTTCCCATCATTAGAGATTTATAGTTTCCTTATACCTCTTACTGTTCTCTCCTTGGAGTCAGTTTTTTGGTTTTTTTTGAGACAGATCTGCCTACCTCTGCCTCCTGAGTGTTGGGATTAAAGCGTGAGCTACCACCGCCCGGCTTATTTGTTAGTCTTATCAGCACGTATTATGTTTTTCATCCTACACTTAGTAAATAGTACTTGTTAGTAGCTCAGAACATAGACTCTGTAGTAAAATTTCTGATTTGCCCCAGCATTCTGATTTCTTCATATGCTGAATGAGTGTAGCGGAACTCTACCATTCAGTGAGGGAGCATGTAGCAAGCAGTTCATGTGTAGTAAATAATGTCTGTAAATGTGCTTGCTGTGTTAACAGTCTGCTCATGAGGAATAGGAAGATGTGGGCCTTGTCATCTTTGAGATTACTTACTGTTGAGAGAACCATTACAGAATTATGTAATTATTTAATTACATATGCAATAAATTGTTCAAAACCTTCAAGGCCGCAGCAGAGGAACAAGGGGCTTTTTTTCTTACTTCGGGGGCTTTCAGTGTGACATTTTCCTCTTCTGGAAAGCAGTTGGCTAAAATTCAAAAGCTTGAAGCAAAACAAAAAACAAAACTCATAAAAGCCCTAAGCAGAAAGGAAACTGGCTTTTTAGAGGAACTAAGCAGGGGAGTGTGGCTGGGCTGGGAAGGTGCGGGTCAGAGGGTGTGAAAGGAGGGGTACAGCAGGGGCAGAGGCCGCTCCCCTTGAAATCAGACCACGGGAGGTGGCGTCTGTTTCCATCAAGAGGAAGCCATTGGAGCATTTAGAACGGGGGCAGTGCAGGCAGCTCTTGCCTTAGAGGTCAGTTGTGTCTGTCTCCTGGTCCATTTATTGCAGTGACTTTAAGCTCCTTCCTCTCAGCTGTTTGGAATATTCAGTCCATGCCGTAGTCACTGTGCCGTGTGGTGGCACACAAAAGCTCGTGCTTTTGTAATGGTAGCTTAGTGTCCACTGGTCATTCCTTCTCATAGCTTTCCTATTATCTCTGAGAAAATGTGATTATTTCACACAGTAAAATTTAAATGTGGATTTGATGAGATACACAAAGTATGGGATGAGTTTTGGGTGTCCAGGGTTCAAATGTTATTAGTAAATAATCCATCTATGTGCAGCATGCAAATTATCTTGACCCTTGAATTTTTTATTATAAATTTTTAGAGAAGATCAAGGTCTTTTCTGTATACCTTTAAGTATGTTATAGCTGTCAAGTTTTTATATTACCTTGACGCAGGCTAGCATCATTTAGGAAGAGGGAACTTAATTGAGAAAATGGCCCCACCAGACTGGCCTGTGGTTCATTTTCTTCTTTGATGTGGGAGGACCCAGCTCACTGTGGGTAGTGCACTGAGCAAACCCCGAGGAGCAAGCCAGTAAGCAGTGTCCTCTGTGGCTTCTGCTTCATTCAGTTCCTGCCTCTGCAGTCCTTCCCTGCCTTGGCTTCTCTTAATGAACCGTGACCCCAGATATGTAATCCAAATAAACCCTTCCCTCTCCAAGTTCCTTTTGGTCATCATCTTTATCACAGCAACAGAAACCACACTAGGACAGGTGGTAACAGAATCGACAGAAGATTTAGTCTAGTAAGTCTAGATTTCTTGGGATTGGATTTGACTACTTGGAGGAGAGCTGGGGCTAACACCTCTCTAGTATTGAGTCAGACTGAGTTTCTAGGGCCTATCCTCAGGGCTGAGGTGAAGGCTGCTGGTATTTCTACAGAATCATTTGTTCCCTGCTGAGTTTTAGCATTGGTCTGTTATGATTTATTGTAGCCGATGTGTTTTCCTTTACAATTAGGTTGGCTCTACAATAAGTGGATGATTAATCCTTTGTGTATGTGTGCGAGCGCTAAGGATTGAACTCAGGGCCTCAAGCATGCTAGGCTAGTGCTCTTCAACTGAACCATAGCCAACCCTCAGTAAACATCTCCTATAAAAACACAATGTATAAAGCTAGATGATGATTGACTTATGATAGTTTTGGCTGGGTGTTTGGTGATATGTTCTCTTTGGATGAAATTATTCATAAAATATGAATCACTGAGAACTTCTGCCTCCACACAGACAAGAATCCGTTCCTTGGCTGTTTTTAAACAGTGTCTGGAATAGATGCTGGCATTACTTGAGTCAGGCAGGACAGTAACACACATTCCAGTTAACTAACCTTGAGGGCATTCCTTTACCTTCTGTTGTGTACTTAAACAGTTCTCATGGCAAATGCTTCTCTTGGGACTTATCTTGTCTTCATTTTTGCAGGTTAAGGTTTTGAGCACCCAGTTAAGTGTGTGAATATGTACACAGATACCTCAGTATCAGAAAAATCTCAGCTGCATTCTTATTTCAAAATTTTCTCTACCCTTTGGTGTTTGAACTCTATTTGGTTATGACTGGTCTCTGTGTAGACTGTCATTAATTTCTTTCTTTGAAGTTAAGCTTAACACTTCCCCCCTCTGGTTGGATTTTAACCTGTTATCACGCATACTTTAATCTTGTTAGCATTTCGGTCTGTTCCCCCCCCCCCCCAATTTCTATTCCCAGCACTTTTGAGGCAAAGTGTGGGTGGGTTTTCTTTATCAAACAGCCTTCTAGTTCTTTGTGGACACTAGTGGTTGTTTATGACACACTCAATTCTGACACTACTGGAAAGAGTGCTGACTGTATCAGTTAAGTCCCCACAAAGCTGTTCCATGAAAACATGCCAGGTGTAGATAGTGGCGGCCTGTACCTCTCACTGACTTGGCTACAAGCTGGCCATTCCTACCACCCCCTTCTTAGTCTGATATTTGCTGTAACCAGTCTCAGAACTGATGGGAGCATGGATAGAGTTTACTAGACTGTTATAAAAGGTGTCAAAGGACACAAAGGAAGAGGAGGCCTCCAAAACTCTTACTCAGGATCCGCAGTCCCTGTAGGATTGTGGTGCATCATCTTCTGTCTAGAAGTTCTCCAGACCCTTCTATTAGCATTTTTATGGTGACTCCATTGATTCCATTTTATGGTGGTTGATTATATTATTGCTTATTTGTGATTGGCCCTCTTCCCCAGTCCTTCATCTCTCATTGGAGATCATGGAATGGAGCTGATTTTTCTTTTTAGCAGGTTTTTGTTTGGGTATTAGTCTTTCTGATCATTACTTTGGTTATATTCACCAAGGACTTGTTTACTATGAGCAAATTTTATGTTAATTAGTTCATGTACTTAATTTATTTAATCTTTATACAGCCGTATGAGATGCTATTTTATTGTACAAGTGGTCTATTTAAAGGACTTGGTTGTTTAATATATAGTTAGTACTGGGGGAGTAGTTCAGTGGCAGAGTACTAGTCTCTCAAGGCATGGTAGTTCAAATTTGTGTTCCCAGTACTTGGAAAACTAAGGCAGGGGGACCCTAAGTTTGAGGCAAGCCTGAACTACACAGAGAATTCTAGGTGGGCCAGATCTACATAGCAAGACTTTGTTTCAATGAACAATATATATGTGTGTGTGTTAAGTATTAGTTAATTAGAAAAGGGCTTGTTTGGCAGCATTTTACTATTTCCTGTTTATTTAGTTCTATCTTTATTGTTTGGGACACAAGTTCTCCCTAAATAGGTTGGGCTGGACTGGAATTTAAGGGCTGGGTTGCTCTCAGACTCATGAGTGTCCCGTTTCAGTCTCCCAAGTGCTGACAGGCATGTGTGTGCCACTGTGCCTGAGTTTGTTTGCTCTTTCAAATTTCTATATTATCGATACAGAAATTTTGGAAACCCATCAAGATCTTGACATTTATTCAGTCTGTAAACAAATATCCATAATGAAACCATGCTTTTCTTCTTCCTTCCTTCCTTCCTTCCTTCCTTCCTTCCTTCCTTCCTTCCTTCCTTCCTTCCTTCCTTCCTTCCTTTCTTCCTTTATAGATTTATTTATTTCGGTTTTTTGAGACAGGGTTTCTCTGTGTAGCCCTGTATGTCATGGAACTCACTATATGGACCAGGCTGTCCTCGAACTCACAGAGATCCACCTGCCTCTGCCTCCCAAGTGCTGAGATGAAAGGTTTATGCCACCACTGTCCGGCTGTATGCCTTTTCTTGACATTCAGTACCTTTCAAATTAGCGTCACATAGTTTTAGCCTTTAAAGGAAGGCATTGCTGTATTTCATAGAACAGAATGTAAAGAGAGCTGTTAGCTGACTTTCTGAAGAGATCAGTTGTACACCTTTAACATGTCGCGACTGTTTTTACACCATACTAAAAGATTTCCCATGGAAATAGCTGCCAGCGAGCTGAAAACTGCAACAAGCTTTCTTCTGAAGCACAAGATACAGTTGACAGACATCTTTTTATAGACATGTCTGTGGCTGCGTACTGTTTTTAAACTTGATAAATTTTTTCAGAAATGGAAATTCTCCTTTCAAATTGATGAAAGCTGTTTACAGTAGAGCAGCACACACGACGAGAGGGGAGCCAGCCCTGTTTATCCCGGGCTCGTCTGGACCGCGGCTCTTAAGGTGGGGACAACAGCAACAGTAGAACGCAGTGTGTTTTCAGCGAGGACAGCCTTTTTAAGACTACCTGCAAATGACTTTTCAAACTTCAAATTATTTATAAAATTAACAACATGAAAAATTCAGATGAAAATGGTAATGGGAAGGAAAACTAATCAAACTTAATAAGAATTTAAGTAGCGAATATCAGAAGCAAATAAATTAGACAGTCCTTGTCCTAGTTACCTGGTAATGTGCATCTAGTTACCCACATGAACGGGCTCCAGTGTACAAACACTTTCCTCACACAGCTTCTAGACACGGTTTGCTAAGTGTTTCTGGAATAACTCTGGAGTTCACTGTATGGCTACTGGCAGGAGGCCTTAGGCCTCCCCCTTATCTTTCTTTCTTCTCTTTTCCTTTGTAGGAGATAGACACAGATGAAAGCAGAGATGGCAGGCTTTCATTGTTATCTGGTGACCCAATGAGGTGTCAGCGCTGCATAAACACAGCTTCCCAGTACCTGTTTCATGGCCTGTAGTCCCTTGAGCATCTGCTCAAAAGTCAAGACTGTCATATCCAAATCAAGTCAGGTGTGAGATTTCTGCAGTGGTTACTTCCCAGCTCCTTGAGAACAGCTGCTCTCAAGTCTGCAGTCCTCCAATGTTAAGACACCAGTTATTCATTCCTTCCCACCCGGTGTTTGTTGGCAAAGATTAACACCCATGGAGACATCACATCAACTCAAGAGGGGGAAGGGAAGAGACACCAAGAGGCAGCAGTAGTTCATAAAAGTGAGCTGGGCAAATGTTGGGGATGTTTAAAGATCTAGGATTCAAAGGGAAAGAGTAAGATGCTTAACTCCCATTTTATTCTTGGCTGTCCCTGGTCCACTGTCTTTCATTCTCTCCCATTCTCTGCATGGCTGGCATTCATCACTGTTTTCGTACCCACCCTGAACACTTGCCATGAAATTTTTGGCCCCTCAGAGTGTTTTCTAACACCAATAAACTTCTTTACAAATACTTGTTTTATAAAAAGTCCATCTCATTTCTTCTTTATTTATTTTTTTAATTTTATGCTCATTGGTGATTCATCTGCATGTATGTCTGTGTGAGGGTGTTGGATCCCCTGGAACTGTTACAGACAGTTGTGAGCTGCCATGTGGGTTGCTGGGAATTGAACCCTGGTCTTCTGGAAGAGCAGCCAGTGAGTGCTCTTAACTGCGGACCCTACCTCTTCAGCCCCTCATTTCTGTATTTTGACTCTAGTATTCGCTTCTGGGGACCACTGTTGGGCATCTTGAAGAAAGGTGTTCATCCTCCTCTGTCTCCTTTAATTCAAGAACACAAGTTAGTCATTTTACTTTCAATAAAAACATTTTAAATATTGTTTTTGAGCCAGGCTTTAACTCTGTAATATAGGCTAATGTGGAACTTGTAATCCTGCCTCAGCCTCCCAGTTCTGGGATTACATTTATGTAGTACAATTCATAGACAATTCGATTCAAAATTATTGCTCGTCATTGTCATAGAAAATCTTTCTTTTGTACTTTCATTTTAAAATTTTAATTTTAAAATTTCAGATAGTTACAAATCATGGGTTTCCTTGTGTTTACCTTTTTCTATGTATACCTTTGATTTTTGCTCATATTTGCTCTTCTATTTTCTTGTCATTTACCTTACCCTAATAGTCCCCTTTCTGTTTTCCTATTACACATGTATGTATATATGTAAATGTGTGTTTAAGTCTAGAGTCTGCATATGATAGAAAACGTTGATATTTATACCACCTCAGTGCCTTCTGTCACTCCTTGTCCCCTTTTCACTGTCTCTCTCTAGCTTATTCCTCTGCACAAAGACTTTGTTATTTCTTTGTTAATTTTTCTGTTCACTCTAAATCCCTTCATCCCTTTGGTTGACTTCAGTAGTCATTTCAGTGGCCATGTAAGCTTTGCCCAGCAAGCTCATGTCATAGACTCTTTAACTTGTGACTTTCACTTCCCCTCTCCTCCCTTTCAGCATTTCTGTTTTCTTTTTGAGATAGGGTCTCTCTAGGTGGATCAGGCCATCCTAGAACTCTCTAAGTTGACCAGGATGGGCTCAAACTCACAGATATCCTCCTGCATCTGCCTCCTGATTGCTGAGATTAAAGGTGTGCACAAACATGCCTGACTTCCATTTCAGCATTTTGTAGAAACTTTTTATGTTTTTGTGTTTCCTGGGAGGTAGGGCAAGAGCAAAGAAATGATCTGAGTTTTTGTTCATCCTTATGGTGGGCTGAAAGAAAATGTCTCCCCCAGGGAGCGGCACTATTAGGAGGTGTGGCTTTTTTGGAGTAGGTATGGCCTTGTTGGAGGAAGTGTATCATTGTACAGGTGGGCTTTCAGGTCTCCTATGTTCAGTCTATGCCCAGTGACACAGTTTACTTCCTGTTGCCTATGGATCAAAATGTAGAACTCTCAGTTCCTTCTCTAGCATCATGTCTGCCTGCATGCTGCCATGTCCTACCATAATGACAATGGACTAAATCTCTCAACTGTAAGCCAGTCAGTGAAATGTTTCCTTGGTAAGAGGTGCCATGGTCATGGTGTCTCTTCACAGCAGTAGGAATCCTGACTAAGATAACCCTTTTTCAGTATTTTACCTTCATGTTAAACTCTGCGAGCCACTTTGAAATCTTGATTCCCTCATTGTATTGACCAACCCAGTCTCCAGATTCCCAGTGGTGCTCTGCTCCCCTACACTTCAGTCTGTGTTGGCTCTATCAAGAGTTCTAGCTTCCTTGAGCCCACAGTTGATCAGTCAGACAAGAGTGATTCTGGTTAATGTGGAAGGAAAGGAGTTTATGGAAAGGTAGCAAAGAGCTCACAGGACCAGCAGCCACACAGAACCAGCTTGGATGAGAACAGAGGAGGCCTGGCTGATGGTATGCTGCCGGGACAGAACCTCTTCCCTGGACCACTGCCGGAAGTCATCCCCACAAATAATCTCCTCTCTACATTTTAAAATTCTCTCTTTCTTTCTCTCTCTGTTTCTTTGAGACAAGGTCTCAATTTGTAGCCCTGGCTGGCCTGGAACTCATTTTGTAGACAAACAAGATTGGTACTGAACTCAGAGATCCTTCTGCCTCTGCCCTCCAAGTGCTGGGATTAAAGATCTGGGCCACCACACCTGGCTAGAATTATCTTATTAAGACTCAGAACCCTGCACAAAACATCTAAGCTCCCAGCCTACATCACATGCCTACTCTGTTTCCACCTGAACCCTGGGAGAAGGCATGCCTACCTTATCTGTTTTATCTGGTAAGAGGCAGTCACCACTTGCAGACAGAGTTTTACACAATGGGGTTCCTTCCAAATTGGAGTAGTGTTTGGATCCTGGATGTCCAAAAAGAATGAAGAAGAAAGAAAAAGGAGGGGGAAGAGAAAAAGAAGCAGGGGCAGGAGGCGTCCATGGCCCTGGAAGGTGTCCATGCTAGCCCTCTTTTGTTTTGGGAATGGGAGAAAAGTCTGCCTTTGAGCCTTCTGCTCCAGCTTCAGTGTCGAAGACTCCAGGGCTGGTGTTGCTTTGTGGTAGCTGTTAGGCTTGGATGAGCCTTTGTTGCCTTGAGACCTACCTTATGACTGTTTTTCTTTCCTGTGTCCCTTAAAGTAGGAAGTCCCTTTATTTTTGTTTTTGTAGTCATAGGGATGGAGCCCGGAATCTTGACTGTGCTAGGCCAGCACTGTAGCACAGAGCCATACCTCTACCCCTGTCCTTCCATAGCCATCTTGGTAGAAGATCAGTTCCTTCTGTTCACAGCTAACTTCCCCATTCATATTTAGGATCTCATCCACCTAGTCTTCTCCAGGACTTCCTTCATTAAATAAGCATCTTTCTTAGATGATTTATTAATTCTTCCTCTTATGTCAGATACCACTAAATACAGATGAACTACTAAATACACTAAAGATGAACTTTTAATGGCATTGAAGGACTTAATGTATAGTGGAGGTAAAACACTTGGTTGCAGTGTAAGGATTTGATCACATTCAATTTTTTTTTTTTTTTGGTTTTTCGAGACAGGGTTTCTCTGTGGTTTTGGAGCCTGTCCTGGAACTAGCTCTTGTAGACCAGGCTGGTCTCGAACTCACAGAGATCCGCCTGCCTCTGCCTCCCGAGTGCTGGGATTAAAGGCGTGCGCCACCACCGCCCGGCACACATTCAATTTTTTATGTCATTTGTTTAGTGTCTTTTTTTTCCTGGTAGAATGGCAACACAAGTCTTTCTACTTTATTCTCCACTATCTTTAGTGTTTAGTGCCTAATAAGTACTCACTTGAGTTAAGGAACTCCAGAGGACAGGTAGTTAGCCTGGCCTTGAGAATGAGGGAAGGCAGAAGGGGAGTGTGGAGTAAGTGGAGGCTTGCTGAAGACACTCTGTTGTGTTAGGAGCCAGCAGGTGGGGAAAATGAAAGGAAATGAATGCAGAATTCTCTGAATACAGAATTATTTCCATTTAGGAGAATTTTAGGATGAGCATGAAGGTTAGTGGTAGAGCATTCACCTAGCACGCACAAGGCCCTGACTCTGACATCTACCATGGGGGAGAAGGCAAAATGTCTGCAGTCCTTAGGGGAAATAACTTCTCTAGTCGCCTTGGTCTATGTTAGCTCACTGACTGACTGTGGGGTCCTTCTGCTTGCAGTCTAACATTCTTCGTAAATGCAATGTTATATTAATGGAATGGTTCCCCAAACTAGACCACTCATCAGAATCCCCCCAAAGAAGCTTCTGGAGAGAGATTCCTGGATCTCCCTCACACCCACAGAACCAGAACTCTGTCCCAGGAGCAGAGCTGCTAGATAGCTGAAATTAGCTCCTGGGTTGCTCACATGACTGGCCTTGAGAATTGTTGCAGGTGGTGACCAGGCAAGGAGCCTCTTTAAGACTAGCTTTCACACAATAAATATTTCTTTTTAGAAGTTATTTGCAAGCAGAGTTCTTTCTCAGATTTTGATTTAAGATGAAGAAACCTGGGGTCTCTTAGTTATTCAACACTTAACCATTCATACCCTAAACTTCATGGAGCTCTAAGTAGCCACCCTGTCCCTTTATGCTGGGACCGGGGAGACAGCTTAGATGAGCTGGTGAGGCTTTAACTGACCTTGCCGTCTAATGGGAGCAGGGGTGGGAGACAGGCTCACAGTTCCTGTGTATCCCGGGGATACAGGGCGCAGTAGGGGTGCATTCATCCCTCTCCCTTCACATCCTCAGCCTTGCCCCTTCCAGTTGAGTTACTTCAGAGCAGCAGCGGTTATCTTGAGCAGTTAGGTGCTCTAGAAATAGTTCGTTTTGTGTTTTTGTTCTTTGTTTTTTGCTTGTTTTCTGAGACAAGGTTCCTTTTCTGAGACAGTGTAACCTTGACTGTCCTGGAACTCGCTCTGTAGACCAGGCTGGCCTGGGACTCACAGAGATCCACCTGCCTCTGCCTTCCGAGTGCTGGGTTAAAGGTGTGTGCCACCACCACCAAGCAAAATATTGTTTTTTAATTTAATTTTATGTGCATTTGTGTTTTTTTTTTTTAAACTTTAATGATGTAAACAAAAATATACCTAAAAGCGAAGCTTCTGGAAAAACCATTTGTTCTTCCCTGTCTTGTATCGTTCCTCAAATTTGACCTTGGCTTCCCGCCTTGCCTGTCTTTTCAGGGCTGGGTCCCTAAAGACATCCTTGTTGACAACAGTTTTGTCCAGGGGGATGTCCACAGAGTACCTTGTGGGCATCAGGTGGTTGTAGTTATAAACCTTCACAAAGGACTTGATCTTGGATCTCTTGGCGACTTTTTTCTTGCCCATGGCAGCCGTCACTTTTCGGGGATAGCGGTCAATTCCAGCCACCAGGGCATGACTGTAAGGGCGGTCTGAGGTGCCATCATCAATGTTTTTCACGATGACGGCTTTGCGTCCCGAGTAGCGTCCAGCCAGGACGAGCACCACTTTCCCGGGTTTCATGAACTTGCCCATTTCGACAGCGAGCAGCCGGTTCCCAGCAGAAAGGAAAGGAGGTCGTGCATTTGTGTTTTGCCTGCATGTATGTCTGTGTGAGGGTGTTGGATCCCCTGGAACTGGAGTTACAGACTATTGTGAGCTGCCATGTTGGTGCCGGGAATTGAACCTGGGTCCTTTGGAAGAGCAGTCAGTGCTCTTACTGTTGAGCCATTTTTCCAGCCCCAGCTCAATAATTGTTTTTTATATTATATGTATATTGGACTGGAGAGATGGCTCAGTCATTAAAAGTGCATACTGCTCTTGCAGCGGACAGGAGTTCAGTTCCCAGCACCAATGTTGGGCAACTCACAACTGTTTGTAACTCCAGCTCCAGGGAGCTCCAACTCCCCTGGCTCCCACAGACACACATATACACACATAAATAAAGATAATGAAACAAAATTTTAAATACACATGCTAGGCCTGTTGGCACACATCTTTAATCCGCGTACTTGGGAGGCAGAGGCAGGCAGATCTCTGTGAGTTCAAGTCCAGCTTGGTCTACATAGTGAATTCTGGCCAGCCAGAGCTACATAATAAGACTGTCTCAAAAAGCAAGCAAGCAAGCAAACAAACAAAAAGCCCCAAACAATATGTATATGCACATTAAAACTGATGATGATTGTGTATGCGTGCACGAATGCTACACATGTGCAGGTGGCCATGGTGACCAGAAGAGCGTGTCAGTCCCTTGGAGCTGCAGTCGCAGGCAGTTGAGCACTACTTGTTGTGGGAGTTGGGAACTGAACTTGGGTCCTGTGGTCTTAGCTGCTGAGCCATCATCTCTCCAGCCCCTCAGTGAGTCTCTGTACTTTAATGTCCACATATGAGATCCACAGGTACTCGTTTATAAACTCTTCAGTTGTCTTGTTGCTCTTAGATAAACTCCAGCCTCCTTTACTGTGGCTAGCTAAAAGTTCAAGCTCGTCTGATGTTGCTGGAATTCTCTCTTCTAGCTATATCTCATTCAAGGGACATTAAGGAGCAAAACACAGAACTGTTCCTCGTGCTTTTTGGTTCTTTTCTGAGATTGTATTATGTTCTTTTCAATTCTTCTGCTGCGGTTTCATTCCTTTTCTCTCCCCCTTCCTGTTTTCTTTCTTAGTGGTTCTGGGGAACAAATCCAAAGCCTTGCTCTACTAGACAAGTATTTTACCACTGAGCCACCTCCCTTGGCTAGCATCCTTAAAAAAATACTTTGAGAAGAGAATAAAAATGTTTAAGTTAATACAAAGGAGAATCATTCTAAAATGCACATGTAAGAATTAGTAGATGACCACAGAGAAACCCTGTCTCGAAAAACAAAACAAAACAAAACAAAACAAAAAAAAAAAAAAAAAAGAATTAGTAGATGATAAATACCCAGAAGAATGCATGGGGAATGGAGGGTAGCAGGAACTGAACAGTGTTCCTGTCTGTTAACATTTAAAAAAATACTAAGATTCTTATTTTACCAAAATAGATAAGCCTTCTGGCAGTAAACAGTATACTAAGATGCATAAAACAGTCGGAAATGAACTGTACTACGCTGCAGTGGTTGTGTTTGTTAATTGGTGGTTCTGGTATTAGCTTCTGATCATCATATGTTCACATGTGGTTCAGCTCTCTGTTTTTATTTTGGAAATGGGCATTGTATATAAAGTAACATTTACTAAAACATTTGTTGAACATGCCGTTTGTCCAAAGAATAAATACATAATTCTTAATACTGTCCTTCAAGCTCAGCAGAACTGCATAGAATTTATTGAAAACTCAAGCACTACAGTTTTACTATTTAATTTTATATAACTTATTTAATATTTCTGGCATTAAATTAGATATAATAGTAATTAAATAGGTGTACTTCCATTATCAACCAATCATGTTTTTATATATGGTAAAGTTATACTTTAAACATTTTCTGTAGCAAGAAGTTGGTTATTTCTAGAGCAAATGTATGAATTATGGCATTGTTTATTGACATGACTAATGAATCAAGTTAAAATAAGACTTTGTGGGCTGGGGAGATAGCTGTCAGTAAAATGCTTGAAGGGCCAGAGTGTGGTTCCCAGGAACCACATTTAAAAAAAAGCTGTGCATCTTGGCACAGGCTTGTCATCCTAGCCCTGTGGGGGAGGCAAGGAGAGGCGGATCCCTGGGGCTCACTGGCCAGCCAGCCTAGCCTGCTTCTTGAATCCCAGGACAGTTAGAGACTGTTCTAGAAAAAACGGATTGTGCTTAAGGAATGACAGCTGAGATTGCCCTCTGGGCTCCATGTGTGTGGCGCGCGTGCGCGCGCGCACATACACACACACACACACACACACACACACAGAGAGAGAGAGAGAGAGAGAGAGAGAGAGAGAGAGAGAGAGAGAGAGAGAGAGAGAGAAACAATAACAGACTGCCTTGTGAAGGGGTCTTAAATATAGGTCTTCTCTTAGGGTCTTGCACTGAACTTGGAGCCAGCAAGCCCAGTGATCCTCCACTCTCGGTCCTTCACAGTGCTGGGGTTACAGTTGTGAGCATAGCCATCCTGGACTTCTAATGTAGGTGTTGAGATTTGAATTTAGGTATTCAAGCTTTTTGATACAAGTGTTTTGTTTTGTTTTTCCCACCGAGGCATCCTCTTATCCCGAAAAGAACTGTTTGACTGTTGTGTGTGTGTGTGTGTGTGTGTGTGTGTGATCTGTGTGTTTCCCCCTTCTCTGTGGTACTGGGGACCAAATCCAGAGTCTGGTACACATGAGGCAAACATTTAACATTTAACTAATGATCTGCTTCCTAGCCAAAGAGAAGCATGATGATTATCCATTTTTGTAAATTGGTGATGACATATGGAGTTATATTCTTTCATATGACTTGTTACATTTTCTTTGTGTACCTTTGACTGTGTTAGAACTCAGTTCGTAAACCAGGATGTTCTCGAACTCACAAAGATCCTCCTGCCTCTGCCTCCTGAGTGCTGAGATTAAAGGCATGCACCCCCACTGCCTGGCTTACAATTCTTACTCCTAAATCTTTTTCAGAACATCACTAAATAAGTATATAGAAAAAAAGCTAGCAAATTATAAAACAAAAAGAATATCAGCAAGAGGAGAGAAGCCTAGAATATTAGTAATAGGTTTGCTATAAAAGCATTGTGCTGTCACTTGCCTGTGAGACTCAGCTACTCAGTTCACTGAGCTGGGGGCTACTTGATGGGCAGCCTGCTCAATATACTGAGAAAATAAAACAGAAAGTAAAAAGATATTCTGACCTCAGGCTGTTTCTTCAGTATTCCCCAATCTGTTTATTTTTGGCTTCTGTGCTGTAAACTTGGATCAGAGTAACCTTAGAAAGAAACTTATAAACTTGTGTGCCAGGTTGACACTCAGTAGATAGTTCTGTCCATACTAATTCTGGGGAATGTGGAATACTTTGACTGGAAAGTCTGATTTTAGGGTTTTCATAAGGCTTCTATTGTGCTCGAGAACACTAAAATACACCTAGTTTTCTTTCTAAATCATAAAAAGATGTTGAATATTGTCAGGTAGTTTTTAACGTAATTGAGATGATCATGTGTTTTTTCCTGTTTTTCTTCTTTATTATTATTATTTTAATAATTTTAAGGAGCTGGAGAGATTGGCTCAGCAGTTAGAAAACCTGGCTCCTCTTCCAGAGTTCTGGGTTCAATTCCCAACACCCACATGGCAGCTCACAACTGTCTGTAACTCCAGTTCCAGGGGATCTGGCACTCTGACACAAATATGCATGCAAGTAAAACACCAGTGCACATAAAATAATTAATTAATTAATGTGAATGGATATTTTACCTGCTTGTATGTCTGTGTGCCATGTGTGTGTCTGATGTCTGTAGAGGCCAGAGAGGGAGATAGATCCCCTGGAATTGGAGTTTCAAATGGTTGTGAGCCACTGCATTGGTTCTAGGAACCGAACCTAGTTCTTCTGCAAGAGCAACTGCTCTTAATTACTGAGCCACTGTTCCAGGCCCTTGTTAGTGGTTTTGAAGGATTTTGTTACTTGAAAAAATACTGGTCTGTAGCTTTCCTTTTTCTGTTTTTTGCTTGTTTTTGTGTGTGTGTCTTTTATCATGTTTAGGCTGTGGTTATGTGGCTTGAATGCTCATACTTGGAGAATGGGATAGGAGCATCACTTGAGCCTAGGTGTTTGTGACCAACGTGGACCAGATGGAGTATTCACACTTAAGAAAAGAGAAAGAATGAAAAAGAAAAATGCTTATATCAAGTTTATTTTAACACTCAGAGAGAGTGGGAGGAGTTTCCTTCGGTTCAGATTTTGGAAGAGTTTGTGAAGGTGTGGTGTTCACTCTTCTTCACTCCATTCCCTTTTATTATTGCGTTACGTATGTTTGCATGCCCCCCCCCCCCACACACACATTGGGTCTTGCCATGTTGCCTAGGCTAGCTTCTAACATATGGACCTAAGCAATTCTTCTGTCTCCAGCTGGGATAGCATGTATGCACCATTATACGTAGATGTGTTTGTATCTTAAGTAAAGGTCTTGGGTATATGACAAAAGGATATTCACGTGGTAAGCACACAATAAGTAGACAGTGGGGACATAACTACAGTGCAGTGTGTGTCTCGCCTCCGTGTTAGAAAGATCTGCTTTTTTCCATCTACTGCTTAGTTATGGAGTAGATATGAACTCGCTCTTAGGCTGTTGCATTATTTACTTACTGACTTATTTTTAAGTGATTTATTTTTATTTATGTATATATGTCTTCTCAAGCATATGCCACACTTGTATGAGTGCTTTTGGAAGCCAACTGGAGTTACAGGAAGTTGTTAGTTACCTGACATGGGTGCTGAGAACTGAACTCAGGTCCTTTGGTAGAACAGCAAGTGTTCTTAACCCTTGGTTCTCTCTCTCTCTCTCTTTGTTTTTTTAAGATTTATTTATTTATTTATTATGTATACAGTGTTCTGTCTGCATGTGCATCTGCAGGCCAGAAGAGGGCACCAGATCTCATTACAGATGGTTGTGAGCCACCATGTGGTTGCTGGGAATTGAACTCAGGCCCTCTGGAAGAACAGCCAGTGCTCTTAACCGCTGAGCCATCTCTCCAGACCCCTTGGTTGTCTCTTCAGCCCCTACTTTCTTATTTTTAATTAATTAATGTGTGAGTGTGTGTGTGCGTGTGTGTATGCGTGTGTGCATGAGTGTGCGCGTGTGTGCATGTATGTGTGTGTGGTATGAGTGAAAGTGCCAGAGAAGCTGAAGTTATAGGTGGTTGTGAGCCATCTGATGTGGGTACTAGGAATTGAACTCAGTCTGCTGTAAAAGCCGTACGTTTCCTCAACCACTGAACCTCTCTCCAGCCCCCTTGTTAGGCTGTTCTATAGAAGATTTTTTACCCATAGTTAATATTCTTAGCTTCATGGAAATTGCTAACAGATAGAAGGGCATGAGATAACGGCAGCATGTTTAGGCTAGTAATTAGAATACTTAACTCTATCCTATACTAATGCGTTTTGCATTTATTTACTTATTTATTTTTATTTTATTTTATTTTATTTTTTTTTGGTTTTTCGAGACAGGGTTTCTCTGTGGTTTTGGAGCCTGTCCTGGAACTAGCTCTCGTAGACCAGGCTGGTCTCGAACTCACAGAGATCCGCCTGCCTCTGCCTCACGAGTGCTGGGATTAAAGGCGTGCGCCACCACCGCCCGGCTTTATTTTATTTTTAATTAATTAATTAATTTATTAAAGATTTCTGCCTCCTCCCCGCCACCACCTCCCATTTCCCTCCCCCTCCCCCAATCAAGTCCCCTTCCCTCGTCAGCCTGAAGAGCAATCAGGGTTCCCTGCCCTGTGGGAAGTCCGAGGACCACCCACCTCCATCCCGGTCTAGTAAGGTGAGCATCCAAATTGCCTAGACTCCCACAAAGCCAGTAGGTGCAGTAGGATAAAAACCCATTGCCATTGTTCTTGAGTTCTCAGTAGTCCTCATTGTCCGCTATGTTCAGCGAATCCGGTTTTAGCCCATGCTTTTTCAGACCCAGGCCAGCTGGCCTTGGTGAGTTCCCGATAGAACATTCCCATTGTCTCAGTGTGTGGGTGCACCCCTCGCGGTCCTGAATTTCTTGCTCGTGCTCTCTCCTTCTGCTCCTGATTTGGACCTTGAGATTTCTGTCCGGTGCTCCAATGTGGGTCTCTGTCTCTGTCTCCTTTCATCGCCTGATGAAGTTTAATATTCAGGAGGATGCCTATATGTTTTTCTTTGGGTTCACCTTCTTATTTAGCTTCTCTAGGATCACGAATTATAGGCTCAATGTCCTTTATTTATGGCTAGAAACCAAATATGAGTGAGTACATCCCATGTTCCTCTTTTTGGGTCTGGCTTTCCTCACTCAGGATAGTGTTTTCTATTTCCGTCCACTTGCATGCAAAATTCAAGAAGTCATTGTTTTTTACTGCTGAGTAGTACTCTAATATGTATATATTCCATACTTTCTTCATCCATTCTTCCATTGAAGGGCATCTAGGTTGTTTCCAGGTTCTGGCTATTACAAACAATGCTGCTATGAACATAGTTGAGCATATACTTTTGTTGTATGATAAGGCATCTCTTGGGTATATTCCCAAGAGTGGTATTTCTGGGTCCAGAGGTAGGTTGATCCCGAATTTCCTGAGAAACCGCCACACTGATTTCCAAAGTGGTTGCACAAGTTTGAATTCCCACCAGCAATGGATGAGTGTACCCCTTTCTCCACAAACTCTCCAGCAAAGGCTATCATTGGTGATTTTTATTTTAGCCATTCTGACAGGTGTAAGATGGTATCTTAAAGTTGTCTTGATTTGCATTTCCCTGATCACTAAGGAAGTTGAGCATGACCTTAAGTGTCTTTTGGCTATTTGAACTTCTTCTGTTGAGAATTCTCTGTTCATCTCAGTGCCCCATTTTATAATTGGGTTGATTAGCCTTTTACGGTCTAGTTTCTTGAGTTCTTTATATATTTTGGAGATCAGACCTTTGTCAGTTGCGGGGTTGGTGAAGATCTTCTCCCAGTCGGTGGGTTCCCTTTTTGTCTTAGTGACAGTGTCCTTTGCTTTACAGAAGCTTCTCAGTCTCAGGAGGTCCCACTTGTTCAATGATGCCCTTAGTGTCTGTGCTGCTGGGGTTATACGTAGGAAGTGTTCTCCTGTGCCCATGTGTTGTAGAGTACTTCCCACTTTCTCTTCTATCAGGTTCAGTGTGTTCGGACTGATATTGAGGTCTTTAATCCATTTGGACTTGAGTTTTGTGCATGGTGATAGATATGGATCTATTTTCATTCTTCTACAGATTGACATCCAGGTTTGCCAGCACAATTTGTTGAAGATGCTCTCTTTTTTCCATTGTATACTTTTAGCTCCTTTATCGAAAATCAGGTGTTCATAGGTTTGTGGGTTAAAGTCCGGGTCTTCTATTCGATTCCATTGGTCGACTTCTCTGTTTTTATGCCAATACCAAGCTGTTTTCAATACTGTACCTCTGTATTATTTATTTATTTATTTATTTAGGGAGCGGGGCACATAGAGGTTAAAGGACAACTTGCTGGAGTTACTTCTTTTTTCAAATAATTGATTTCATTTTATTTTATGTACTTCAGTATGAATGTGTCAGATCCCCTGAAACTGGAGTTACAGACAGTTGTAAGCTGTCATGTGGGTGCTGGGAATTGAACCCAGGCCCTTTGGAAGAGCAGCCAGTGTTCTTAACCTCTGAGTCATCTCTCAAGCCCCTAGAGTTGGTTCTTTTATGAAGGTTTTGTGAACAGGTTGTCAAACTTGGCCAGAAGTATCTTTACCTGATGAACTATATTAATGTTTCTGAAAATGAATTCTACCATTAAATTAGTCATGCACACAGACCTTCTGATCAATCATTAAATTACTATGGAGAAAGGAACTTATCCTAGAGTTGGGAAGCTTTGGGCTAGTACTGATTTTTTAAAGTAAACATTATTTCACTTCAGAATTTTAAGCAAACAAGTTTATATTGGAATCATTTGGAGAGGAAATAAATGTCTGAAAATTTACCCTTGAACTGTTATAATGTTGCCAAAGAAAATGCTTTTTTCAAGGATACATGAATTCAATGCTTGCCAGTATGTATATTGCCACAATAAAATGGATTGCTTTAATTTAAATGCGAATGTATTGCTGGGATTTTTCTAGAAGAAAATTTGCATTAAGTACTTAGCATTTCTATTCTTAATCATTAAGTTTTTTGTCTGTATAAAGCATACTCTAGTTATTAGAATAATAGAAATGCTTTCTTACATATTTGTATTCTCTGTGAATCAAAGAATTATGAGGTATCTTCCCATCTCCTTTAAATAACACTTTTACTAAGGTGTAGTCTATCTTTTATTCAGTTCACCTCTTGAAGTCTTAATTCAGATTTTTTTTTTTGTATATTCACAAGTATATACAACCGTAGGACCTTTAGAAAACCACAATGGTTAATTCTTTTAAGCCTTTATTTAAATTAGGTCCTTTTCAAGCTGCCTCACCCACTCCTCAGTGTTCAGTTCAGTGGTTTTAAATGCATTCATAATGCGTCATCCCTCACTGTCCATTCCAGAACCATTTCCTCATCCCACACTGAATCCCCATTTCTTCCTTTTCCAGCTCCTGGCAATTCCTGTTATGCCTTCTGTCTTCAGCAGGCTGACAGACCTCATACAAGTCAAGTCATACAGTATTGTCCTTTTGTGTCTAACTTATCATTAAGTGTAAAAGACTTTAAGGTTCAAAGTTCCCTTCTTTTTTTTTTTATTTTTATTTTTTTGGTTTTTTTTTTTCGAGACAGGGTTTCTCTGTGGTTTTGGAGCCTGTCCTGGAACTAGCTCTTGTAGACCAGACTGGTCTCGAACTCACAGAGATCCGCCTGCCTCTGCCTCCTAAGTGCTGGGATTAAAGGCGTGCGTCACCACCGCCCGGCAGTTCCCTTCTTTTTAACACTAAGTAATATTTTATTGTATATGTATACCACATTTTGCTATCCATTTGACTATGAGTACTTAGATTGCTGCTGTCTAATTTTGAGTCAGAATTGTTGGAGCAATAGAAATGAAATGTTTAAATTTTTGAGGAGTTGCCATATTGTTTTTTTAAAATAGCATCTGTGCCATTTTATAGTCCCAGAGGCAATTCACAAGGTTTCTTCATTCTCCGCGTTGTTTGTCTGTGCTCCTATAACAAATATTGATGACACTGTAGAGAACTGGAGTTTATTTCCTGAAAGTTCTAGGGATTGGGAAGTTTAAGATCAAATCACCAGCACACGACAAGAACCTTCTTGCTGTGCAGTCCATGATGGACAGCCAGAGGGAAGGAGGAGGAAGAGAGAAGCTAAGAGAAGGAGGCTGTCTTAGGGTCACTACTGCTGTGATTAAAGATCATGATCAAAAGCAACTTGGGGAGGAAAGGTTTTTTTTGGTTTTTTGAGACAGGGGTTTCTCTGTAGTTTTGGTGCCCGTCCCGGAACTAGCTCTTGTAGACCAGGCTGGCCTCAAACTTCCAGAGATCCACCTGCCTCTGCCTCCCGAGTGCTGGGATTAAAAGCGTGCGCCACCACTGCCCGGCGGGAGGAAAGATTTTATTTCACCTTACATATCCCAGTCACAGTCCATCACGAAGGGAAATCAGGGCAGGAACTCAAACAGGCCAGGAACCTGGAGGCAGGAGATGATGCAGAGGCCATGGAGGGGTGCAACTTACAGGTTTGCTCACCATGGCTTGCTCAGCCTGCTTTCTTATAGACTCTAGGACCACCAGCCCAATGCCCCACAAGCCTGCCCACAGATTAGTATGGTGGGGGGCATTTTCTCAGTTGAAGTTCCTGCTTCACAAATAACTCAGTTTGTGTCAAGTTGACATAAAACTAGCCAACACAATTGACCCTTTCGTCACTTGACAAAAAAAAAATCCACCCCCTTTCAATATTTCCATATTTCCCTTCCCATTTGTCTTTAAGATGGCATGTTAATATTAACATGCAAAAGCCTCTCCACTGTGATTGATTGGGATTCCACCTTACCAGTGGCACCTTCTTCATGTTTTTTTTTGAGACAAGGTTTCTATACATAGCCCTGGTGGTCCTGGTTCTCGCTCTATAGACCAGAACTCAGAGATCAACCTGCCTCTGCCTCCCAAAGACTGGGATTAAAAGCGTGAGCCACCACTCTTGACAACTTCATGCATTTAAAAACTAGAAACCATTTGAAAGACTCTTACACATTGATAAGTTTGGCTACCAACAAAGGTAGAGCCTTGACCTACCTGCTCTGGACCACAGCATCTGTGTGCTGGCCCTGTAGAAAGACTTCCCAGACTTTGTTTCAGATGATGGTTTCCTTGTACCACTGCTAATTTCTAAGCCCCAGCTAACCAGTATCAATTGTCCTAGAAAAGCAAAGATTTCACTTTAGTGGTTCTTAATTCAAAATATAAAATGACCCAAACATGGATTTTGTTTTGTTTTTCAAGACAGAGTTCTCTGTAAACCAGGCTGGCCTCAAACTCACAGAGATCTGCCTGTCTCTGCCTTCCGAGTGCTGGGATTATAGGTGTGCACGATCATTGCTGTCCCCCCTGCCAAAAAAAAAAAAAAAAACCAAATCATTTTTAAGGGACTCTTAAAACTTCCCTCTGAATTGAGCGTGTGGTGGCACATGGCTTTAATCCCAGCACTAGGAGGCAGAGGCTGACCTGGTCTACAGAGCCATCTAGGACAGTGAGGCCTACACAGAAACCCTGTTTCAAAAAACAAACAAAACAAACTAAAAAACAACAGAAACTAAGCAAACAACAACAGAACCTCCCTCTGGAGCTTCTCAAACACGGGCATCCACTATTGTCACTGCTCTCAGCATTGTCTCCTAAATTCTTACAGATCAGCCTACTGAATTCTGAGGACTCAATGGCTTTCAAGCACAAAGTCCAAATGCCACCCCAGTCCTCCCCAGAACACCATGGGGTCAGGCCTGTCGCAGCAATACGGCCTGACTGTACCCCTGGTACTAATTCTGTCTTAGGATTTCTAGTGCTGTGATACAGCACCATCACCAAAAGCAGCTTGGGGAGGAAAGGGTTTATTTCAGCTGACATGACTCTATCACATCCATCATGAGGGAAAGTCAGGGAAGGAACTCAAGGCAGAAGCCAGAGGGCAACTCCGTTTGTTCCTCATGGCTCCTGAGCTTGCTTCCTTACAGCGTCTAGGACCACCAGCCCAGATGTGGCACTGCCCACCTGTCAGTCTGGTGGGGGCATTTTCTCAACTGAAGTTTCCTCTTCTCAAATGGCTCTTTGTGTCAGGTGACATAAAACAAGCCACTCTGGAGGCTGACTCCACTCAGTTTCTGAAGTCAGTACATTAAATCAATTGAGAGAGCTCAGGCCAGGTGGCTTGGTCACCTCGTAAAGATCCTGACTCTTAGAACTGTTCCAGTAGCAGTTAAATCCCAGCCCGAGTTTTAGAGGAGACAGACACTCAGACATAGTGACCTGGTATTTCCATTTTTTTTTTTTGACAATAGGCATCCTAATGCACATGAGGTACCATCTCATTATGCCTCTGATTAGCATTTCCCTCATGACTAACAGTTAGAGCAGCCACTCATGTTCTGATTAGTTATTTGTATTTTTTTAAAGACATATCTAATTAAGTCCATTCCCCATTTTAAAATCAGAATGTTTTCATGTTGAATTGTAAGAGCTTAAAACATATATTTGGAAATGTAGGCATGGTGGCACATACGTGTATTCCCAGCATGTGGGGAACTGAAACAGGAGGCTATCCTGGGTTGCAT
Organism: Chionomys nivalis; assembly: GCF_950005125.1. Taxonomy (NCBI): domain Eukaryota; kingdom Metazoa; phylum Chordata; class Mammalia; order Rodentia; family Cricetidae; genus Chionomys; species Chionomys nivalis. The sequence continues at coordinate 16,640,689 of NC_080090.1, read as the reverse complement.
AATGACTCTGAGGGCAGCCTGGGCTTCACAGAGATTCTGTCTCAAATAAAAATAAAAATAAAAATAAAAATAAACATATTTGCTGGAGACAGGCTGGGGCCTAGTTCATAAAGGCCTTCATGTGTCCAGTTAAGAAGGCTTGCGGTTACTTGGAGTGGCCTGTGGGGACCACTGAAGGCTTGGAGAGCTCAAAGTCACAGAATTAAACTTCCGTTTCAGAAAGATCATCCTAGCCTTGGGCTGTAGCTCAGTGGTAGAATGCTTACTTATCTTGCTTAAGGTCCAGATTCTAGTTCCCTTACCACATAAACAAATAAAGAAAAAAATTAATAGAAAAGAAAAAAAAAACACCCAAGCAAAATGTGAGTATTGTTTGAGGATTGGAATAGGAAAGGAGATGTTCAGAGGTGGTAAACCTAGATGGGGGTAGCACAGATGGGCGGGCAGGGGACCAATTCAAAGACGTGTAGTAAATAGATTAAGAATCCGCTCACTGTGAAATAGAACTCTGCACATTCCCTGTAAACTGATGAGTCTGAATGTTGAATTTGGAGGGGAGAGGAGGAGGAGCGAGAGAAAGAGATCACTCGATCAGGAATCTGACCACAAAGAGACTTGGTAGGTGGCATTCCCTGAAGGCATGGACTTTCATGGGTCAGTAATTGAAAGGGAAGCTATCAGTCAAGTCCAGATTATAGGGGACTTTTACATAAACTAGTGTATAGCACAGTCTCGCCAAGAAGCTCATTTTATAGGTGTGGCGGGGAGTAGTGAACAATAGGGACTGTTGAAAATAATACACACACGTTAAATGGAGTACATAAACTTTATACAATTTTAGCTTGAAGAAAGCAGCAAAGACATTTGGGACAGATGGAGATGTTTGAATATGAAATAGACACCAGATGATTTTAGTGAATTTGGTTATTTTTTAAGGATATTAAAATAGTGTTGAGATTATATAGGAGATTGTCCTTATTTTTAGGAGATGCATGTTGAAGTTTTGGGGGGTAAAGTATCACTGTGCCTGCAATTACTTAGAGACGGAGGGAGGACAGGAAAGAATGGCAGTCTTAACAATATTTCAATCTAGGTGGTGGGCATAGGGCAACTACTAAGCTTTCAACTTTTCTGTATGTTTGAAAGTTTCTTGATTAAAAAAATTGGAAAAGACAAGCTATGAGTAGGAGGCTACGAGGAGCATTGGGGAGCGGAATATAGCTAGTGATTATTTGAGTAGGATGGGAAGGCAAAAGGCAGGAGGTGAGTCTTGAGTCCCTGAGATAGCTGAGCCATAGGAGAATGAAAATGTTTAAGGTGATGGATGACCTTTGGGCCATGAATGGTTTGTCATTCAAAGCTAAGCATGGAAAATAATATTGTGTAATATGCTAGAATAATAACTAGAAGAGCTTTTGGACATTAATAATCAGCATGATACCCTTCTTTTGTTGTGAGTGCTGGAGATAGTCTTTTGTTTATCACCTTGCATATGGTAGGCAAGCCTGTTTCTTCTGAGCTACATCCCCTTGTTTTTAGTTCATTATCATCCTCATCCTCCTTGTGGGAGGTGTGTGTGGTGTATGTGGAGAGGCCAGAGGACAACTCCAGGGAGGCAGTTCTCTCCTTCCACCGTTCACGTGGGTCCCAGGGACTGAACTCGGGTTGTCAGACTTGCGTCTTTACTCACGTGCCAACCTTCCTTGGTTTTTGAAACAGGGTCTCACAGTGTAGTTGAGACTGGCCTTGAATTCAAAATTCTCCCTACCTGCTACAATATCTAAAATATTAAAAAGAATTTTACTCTTTTTTTTTCCAATTTACTTTCTGGTCTGGAAAGATCGCTCAGTAATAAAGAGCATTTGTTGCTCTTTCAGAGAACCCACTTTGATTCTCAGCATCCACCTTAGATAGTTCATAGTACCTGTAAATATAGCTCCAGGGGATTAGAGACCCTTTTCTGTACCTGTGGTCACTTGTACTCAGAAGTGCACATGCCCACACACTTAATAAAAAGAAACTTATTATTACTGTTTTTGGGGAGAGGTTTTTCGATACAGGGTTTCTCTGTAACTTTGGAGCCTCTCCTGGAACTTTCCCTGTAAACCAGGCTGGCCTTGAACTCACAGAGATCCATCTGCCTGCCTCTGCTTCGCGAGTGCTGGGATTATAGACATGAGCTGCCACTGCCAGCTATGCGTGTTTGTTCTGGTCTTGTAGAGCCACCAGCCCCCAGTTCCCACTGGTTGCATATTAAAATGAACGCCAGCTTTGGGCTTCTGAAAAGTCAATCCATTTCCCAGGAGTTCCCTGAATTCCTTCCCAGAGTGGGTAACTGTGGGCTCTCTGATTTCTGATGGTTCTGACTAATAAGAGCTTCCCTGGGGTTAGGGATGTAGGTCAGTTGGTACTTTACTAGCTTTTGTGAAGTGGTGACTTAGATCCTTGATACCTATACTGCAGAAACCAGGCGTGGTGGCACTTGAATGTACTCCCTGTACTCAGGAGGTGGTGGAAAGAGAACCAGAAGTTCAAGGTCACCTACTGCTGTATAGTCAGTTTGAGGTCAGCCTCGGATATGTTGAGACTTTGTTTCAATAACAACAACACCTTTCTTATATTCTGTATAACTTCAACCATATTCTTTCTGTGCATGTGCACGCACATTTGTGGTATGTGTATACTCATATATGTGTGTGAATGCATGAGTGTGTGTGTGTTTGTGTGTAGAAGACAACATCAGATGTCTTCCTCAATTGCTGTCCATTTTATACTTTTGAGCTTGGCGTTTACTGATTCGGCTAGACTGCAGGTGAGCAAGCCCTACTCTTGAGATTACAAGCATTGCTGTCACGCTGAGTTTTTATGTGGGTGTTGGGGATTGAACTCAGGTCCTCATGCTCTTCAGTGAGCACTTGACTACTGAGCCACCTTCCCAGTCTCCTCTACCATTGAATTGCAATGAGATGGATGACATTGCACAAAAATGAACTGGATAAGATTGTTCACTGATGAAATAATCAAAATGTCCACAATTGCAGAGCTGGTTGAATTAATTTTGGCAAAGATCTCTAATTAGATACCAAGCAGTCACAAAGATGCAAAGTGCAATATCTTTTGAGAAGGAAGAATATTTACATGTTATCTTTGAGTGAAAGGTCACGGGACAATATCAAGTAACTGATTCTGGGTGGAGAAGGTAAAGATTTTTAGGTGATTCTAGCTAATTTAAGCTCTCCCGTATCCTTTGCCTTGCTGTGAGTATTGGATGGTTTTGATGGCCAGCAAGAGCTTCTGCTCTCATTTTACAAAACCAAGTTAAAGAAGTGACCTTGAAAATTGTTGGCAGTGCTCTTGGCAGGCACTAAGTCTTTGCTTTCCAAGGAGTTCACACGAATGGTTAAGTGATAGTAGAAGACCCTGGTAGGGTTGGGTAGAGAACAGGAGCTGACGAGTCGTAACTGAAAACAGGTGGCAAACAAACACATGCACTATTACTGAGATTCACATGTAATCAGAGAAGTGTAGATCTAAGTAATGAAGCTTTTCATTGCCATGCTATAGTAAAATTTAATGATGTCAATAAATTCTGTTGTGTTCCTGTGGTGCTGCTGAGGATGGAGATTATGCTGCACTCTGGAAAAGAACGTTTAAAGGAAGGAACTGCAGGTTATAGTTCTTATGTTGTGATTACTAATAGTCAGATGGAGAGAGATTTAGTGAAGAACAGGATTCAGTGGGGCAGATCTGGGTTTCTTCCGACTCTACCTCTTAATAAACTCTTGGGCGAGTTGCTGAGCCTCAGTGAACCTTGGTTTCTTCAGGTCTACGAACAAGGTATTTGGCTCCATGGCTCTCAGTAGGTACTTCATGAGTGAATGAATGGCAGTGCTGAGATGGCCTGTATAAAGGATACATATAAAAGAAGGTTGGAGGGAAATATAGAAAATGATTAGTGACTGTATTAGAATAGACAATGAGTGATAAAATTTCCCCTGTTTTTCTTTTGACTTTTAAATTATTATTTCTTCCTGTGGCCTCTACCTAAGGTGGGGGCAGGTGTGAAGTCTCTTTCTGTATTTGGTGGTTTTATATTTGTGGTGAACTATGCTCATACTTTATCTTTCTCTTCCTTTCTGGGAATCTTCTTGTACATATTACTTCACAAACTTCGAGACTTGATTACATGTATCAGTGTAAAAATTTGAGACTCGATAATGACCCCCTTTTATGGCGAGACTGGTAGCCTCTCATTTGTACTCCATCACTAAGCTGTATCTCTAGTTACCCCTTCTTTTACTCATTTAAGCACTTTGAAGTCAGTCTTGCCCCCCCACCCCCAAATCTGTCAGCACATCTTAGTGATCGTAACCAAAATCCTATCATTTCTTTTTATGTCTGTGTTTCCCTTATGGTCTCAGCCACTGTGGTGGTTTGAATGGGCGTGGCCCCCATTGACTCGTGTATTTGAAGGCTTGCCCTATAAGGAGCGGCACTACTAGGAGGTGTGGATTTGTTGGAGGAAATGTGTCACTGTGGGGGCGGACTTTGAGGTCTTACATGCTCAAGGTAGGCCTAGTATGACCAACTCCTTCTGCTTCCTGTGGATCAGATGTAGGACTCTCAGCTCCTTCTCCAGCACCATGTCTGCCTGCATGCTGCCGTGCTTCTCGCCATGATGACAATGGATGGAACCTCTGAAACTATAAGCCGGCCCCATATAAATGGTTTCCTTTGTAAGAGTCACCGCTGTCCTGGTGTCTCCTCACAGCAGTCGAACCCCGACTAAGACAACTATATCTGAAGAGATCCTGAATCAGCGTCTGCCCTGGTCTCTGTGACTTTTCCAGTGTTTTCTCAACGCAGTGACAAAGGTGTAAAGAGGATCGATCAGGTCACCATAGTGTCTAGAACCTTCCAGTGATTTCTCGTTGCATTCAGAGGAAAGTTCAAAATCCTTAATGGATTCAGCTTCCCACACAACAGCTCACACTGTCTGATTTTCAGGCTGCTGTTCTGCACTTTCTGTTTCCTCTGTGTGACATCTTTCTGGAGATGTTTACAGATGGGCTCTTCCTACCTGACAGTTGTGTCCCTGCCACCTTTTCCCTAAGGTGGGACTCTTTACATCTCTTACTCTTTTTTTTTTCTCTGTTCAAGGTCATGCAACCTACGTGTCAGCAAATATGTAGGCATTTATATATCTTCCCAATAAAAGTAGCTGTGAGGCAGAACTTTTGTCTGTGTGGATTCTTGTTCTGACCTTGGAAGTGTCTGGAATGTAACACATTGTCAGTAATACTTGTTGACTACTTCACTGTTTCATGTAAGTGAGCTTCAATCCCACACTTGTTTAAAGGGCTTTGAAGGATACACAGGTGGGTTTATATGCCTCTCACCCACCTTCAACCTTTTTCAAGAACAGAACAAAGATGATGAGCAGACCTAACAAGTAGATGGTGTTTGTTGTCTTGAGTGTTGAACTAGGATGGCACCCAAACTACGTTAGATAAAGGGTAGGCTGGAAGGTCTCCCGTTGAGATCTGGGTGGTGCCTTTTAGGAGTATATACTCTGTGCATCTAAGAGAAAAAAATTATGGCCTGCAGAGATTGCTCAATAGGGACATGGCTCAGTCACTGAATTGACAAGAGATGGTACAAACAAGAGCACATGGATTTGAATCACCAGCAAACACATAAAGCCAGGGGAAGCAGGGCACATCTATAACTCCAGAAGTGGGGCGGGGGAGTAGAGACAGGCAGGTTCTGGGGTATGGCTAGCTAATCTATCTGAAACAATAAACTCTACATCTGGCGTGGGCATGTGCACACACGTGCGCATGCATGTGCACATACATACGCACATGCACACACACACCATACCACACACATACACACACAAGATGAAAATTGAAGTAATTTTACTATTATACCCTAGAAAAAAGTTTGGTGCCATGAGTTACCCAACATGAGGCAATGCACCGGAATAACCCCTTCCTTCTTTAACTTGCTTTTGTCAGAACTATTCTATGGCATTTCCAGAGGGAGTTAATATGACATATAATTTATAGAGGAGACCAAGAATGACTTTTCAGGTTCTTCCTTATTTAGCTTTCTACTTTAGCCAGGCATGATAGCACATACCTGAAGTCTCAGCATTGAGGAAGTTGAAAGACAGCTTGGTCCACGTATTGCGATAGTGAGACCTTGTCTAAAAACAGACAGATGGATGGTCAGACAAAACAAACAAAGAAAAACCACAAAAAAATTCTAGTTAGGTTACTGAGATTTTGTTTTGAATTAATAATTAAGGAAATTTTGTTTACTTTTTATTTTGCAGAGGCAATAGTGGCAGAATTTCATAAGAAGATCAAAGACGCCTTTGAAGTGTTTGACCATGAAACAAATAATACAGTAGACGTGAGGTTTGGAAATATTTATTGTTCTTATAATTCTAAATTATGGACACAATTCATAGAAAAATAGAGACTGTTTTCTCTCCCCCTCTCTTTTTTATACTATACTTTGCATTTATTATACTATTAAAGTATTTATTTTCTTGTGCTCTGCGTTTCTGTTAAATACAACTTCAAGGTAAATTGTTTCCTATTTTTTGTAGTCTAGTTGGTGGACTATATTATCATTGCCTATTCCAACCTACAGACTGTGAGCCAAGAAAGATGAACTTCATTATAGCTTTAGTGATGACGCATGTTTGGTACTCAGTAAATCTCTGTTTAGTGAACGAATAGAATTTGCATTTTGGAATATACAAATATGGGATGGAGAGATGGCTCAATCAGTGCAAGCATGAGAACCCAAGTTTGGACCCATAGTGCTGATGTAAAAGCTAGGTGTGACCACACATACCCTAGCATTGGAGGGCAGAGACAAGCAGATCCCAGGAGTTCAGTGGTCAGTCTAGCTGAACAGCAGGCTTCAGGATCAGGGAGAGACTCTGTCTCAGGGAATAAAGAAATCAATAGAAGAAAACACCTGATGTCCTCTCCCCCCATATGCATTCTACACATACAATAGTAGTAGTTCTCAACCTTGCTTACGCGTAACACTTTAATATAGCTCCTCAAGTTGTGATGACCCCAACCATAAAATTCTTTTTGTTGCTATTTCATAACCTTAATTTTAGTACTGTTATGAGTCATAATGTAAATATCTGTGTTTTTGATAATCTTCAGCAACCCCTGTGAAGGATCATTTGACGCCAAAGGGGTCAGGACCCACAGGTTGAGAAACTGTTGTACTATATTATATGTAATAATATAGTATATATGTATATATATACTGAACTGTACTATATATAGTATATATAATTTAAAAAATATTATAAAACATACATAGATATGTATTATCCAGCTACCATTACAAAGAATGTTTAGAGAATGATATACTCCTCATGTAAAATAATAAATGGGCTAAACAGAGCATGAAAAAATTGAAAGACATGAATATAGGTAGCTAGAGCAGAATACAGGTGTGGTGGTCCATTCCTGTAATTGCAGCGTTTAGGAGCTAGGTCAGGAGGATTATGAATTTGAAGCCAGCCTTGGCTAGGTAGGGAGACTCTATGTTAGGGGTGAAAGTGAAGGAAATCACAAAGGATTCTAATAGAAATTGTAGGATTTGTACCACATACAGCAAGGGAAAGTCATGAATCCATTCTTCCAGGGGGTCAGGCAAAGTGAGGATTATCTGATGAGTTCACAATCTAAGAGCTTCTAGTACCAAGGCCAGCAAAGCAGTGGGGAGCCATCTATGGTGGTGCACAAGGGAACTGCTTATACACCAGGGCCACCCATCTCTTCCTATTCTAGCCAGGCCCAGTGTTAAGGAGATCGTTCCAGTATCCTTCACAGACATGCCCAGAAGCTGACCTAATCTTATCCCACAGGCATGCTCAAAGGCTTGTCTCTTAGTTGAGTCTAAGTCCTGTCAAAATGACAATCTAGGTTAACCATCATGGGCAGTGTGAGTCTGGTTCAGCTATTACAGTGGAAATGTGATGGGAACTTAAGGTTAGTATGACAGGACTGTGCAGCTCCCAGAAGCTCTGGTCACATCTTACTCTATGGGAACAGCTCTTCAAAGAGTGCTGAGTCTGTGTGTCCTTGCAGGAAAACAGCAGGAAGGGATGGTGTTGGTTGCAGGGTTTTCTGGTAACATGGAGCATGCAGCAGTATCTTGCAACTAGATGGACGAGATAGATGATGGACAAGTTCTTGTCCTCTAACCTCTCCTTGAACCTGAATGGCTCTCCTCCTGGGCCAGGGGAGAAGTACTGTTGGGAACATACAGCTTTAGACGTATCTGTTTGGTTGGTATCTCTGGGGATGGCGACAAGGCCTTGTACGTGCCAGGCAAGCATTCTTCTGCTGTGCTACGTATTTCCAGCCCTGCCCCAGCTTTGTGAGAGAGAGAGAGGAAAGGAGAAAGGTGTCCACAGTCTAGCTGTCCTGTCGTTGACATCTAGGAGCTTTGAGTCCATCACCTTGTTGTAATGTTTTTATTTGTGTGAGAGGGGTAGCACCTCCGGTTTTGGAGACAAATGACCGTATATACTTTGCTCAGTGTCACCCCAGGGCTTTTCCAGTTCTAAGTGTCGGACTGTGCCTGCCCTCATCCTCCCAGCCCAGCCCTTCACGGATTCCTGGGCTTGTTTCTTGCCTTTAGTTTTCTTGACAGTAGCAGTGAAAGGGAAATTTCACATATCTCATAGGGCGGGGATGCCAGCCAGGACTTTTTTGGTAAAAGGGCCAATTCAGGAAAAAAGATGTGTTTATGGGCTTCAACTTTTCCCTATTCCTAAATAAAGCAATTTTGCCGAGGCCCCAAGGGATAGTGTATGTGCTTATAACTTAGTCTACTTTATTAAATAGATGGTTACTAAGAGAGTTGGCATTGTTCTTAGCACTAAAAGATTAATATTTGAAGAGTGGTAACGTGGATGACTGCAGCTTTCTAATCTGGATTACTTTTGTTATTTTTTCTTTGTTGCTTTCTTTTCCTTTTGAGACAGAGTCTTACTCTGTAGTGTAGGCTGCCCTCAAACTCGTGGCAGTCCTCTTGCCTCAGCCTCCAAGTGCTGGACTTCCACAGTATATGCCGCTGTGCTGGACTCCTTAGACTTCCGATTTAAACGGAACTTCGTTCTCATGTTTTTGGTGTCACCAAACCACGAATCGCCCTTTATAAACTGGATGTGAAGGACAGAGACACAAACACACTTGCCCACGGTTGCACAATAGTGAGCAGCGGAGTGGGAAGTCGAGTTAGTTTTCTTTTGTTCAGCAGCGTTTTCCAAGTTGGCTGTACCCCAGTCCCAAGGGAGGCCCTGGGACTGCTGTGGTGAGCAGGGTCAACTCTCTCCATTTATAAAGCAGTTGCTCTGTTTGGAATTTATTATGACTTATGACTAAAAGTGAAAGTCTAAATAGATGTTTATTTTTAACTTACTAAGCAGTTTATATTTGCTGTTTGAATTGTTAGGCCTACTATGTAACATGCTACCTTTTGTACAATTGGATCCAGTTTCAACTGGCTTCTTATCTATTGTGTTATCATCAATAAGTTCAACAGTCCAGTAAGAGCTATCAATTTATAAAATGCTTTAACATCTGATAAAGAGTTTATTACTCTTCAGACACTGTGGGTTGGAGGCAGTATTCTGTGTAGACTGATTGGTGCAGAGGACTGTCTTTGAGTCAGATATATTGGATCTTGCGCATAATCCCAGCACTTGGGAGGCTGAAGCAGGGGGATAACCACAAGTTCAAAGCCAGCCTGAACAACAAAATAAGAATTTTTTTAAATGCCCCTCAAAACTCAGAAGAATGTTTTTGTATGTAGCAAGAGTGCCAAGGGATATACAGTGGCCTGCATTGGGCAGGAAGAGCTGTTCTGTGAGAGGAGAGCAGGACATTGGCCTCGGGGAGTTGTGGAATTGCTTCCCTTGATGTAGACCTAGGCTGCCTTGAATATTTTATTGGTGGCTTCTTTCCTTTCCCCTTCTCTCTGCTGTGCATAAATGGAAAGATTTTTATTTGAATTTTTATTATAATAGATAGAAAAGAGGCCTGGTATTGGGAATGCCAAGCGAGCTGTAGGTTTCTTGCTACTATATGAAACATTATGAAGTGTCTCCTCTGCTTCTTCAGACCTGGGAATAAACACACTTTCTGGGTCCCAACCCAATTTCTTGATGGTAAGGAACTTGTGTTTTCTGTGGCCCTCCTTTCACTTTTGCCACACAGGACTGGAAGGACAGGAAATTTTCTAGGTGGTTAAGAGACATCCTGTACATCTTCAGTGTACCGCATGTGACTGAGAAGTTAAAACTATTCGCATTAATAAGACAGAGGATGTATTAGGTATACTTTTAGAGATTTATTTTGTTTAGTGTGTATGTTTATCCACAGTTATGCACCACGTATATACAAATGTGTGTAGGTCCCTGTAGAGACTAGCAGAAGGTGCCATGTTCCCTGCAAGTCAGAAGCAACTGTGAGCCTGTTCCCCTTGAGGGTGCTTTGAAACTGAACCCAAGACCTCTGTAAGAGCAGCCAATGCTCTTAACCACTGGGCTATCTTTCCAGCCTCTGTAAGAGCAGCCAATGCTCTTAACCACTGGGCTATCTTTCCAGCCTCCAGTATTAAATAATTTCACTCTTAGTTTTATCATGAGAATTTTAAAGGATACATGATGTGTAACATTATTTTCCACAATATTTTATTTATATAAATGTACAATAGATTCATTTCTAAATGAATTAATAGAGCTAGTGAGATGGCTCAGTGGGTAAAAGTACTTACCTGATGATCCGTGTTTGATTCCTGGGATTCACAGAATGGAAAGAGAGCCAACTTCCAAAAGTTGTCCCTTGACCGGCTCATGCACATATGCAGACACACAAACTCACACACTGGTCACTGGTGAACATTTTTATAGCTCTTAGAAAATTATTAACCAGAAACAATTAACTCCAAATAATATTATCTATTATTGCTGTTGTTCCACTTTATATTCTTTAAGTAAATAATTTATAAACTTTTTCTTCTATTTAATATGGTATAAGCAATGTTGTGGTATATGTAATAATATCGTAAATGAAAATTTAATTTATTTCTGTGTTGTTTTATGCTTTGAGTTATAAAGCATTTAATTTTCCTTTGCATTTTTAAATTAGGTTTTGAAACCTAGCTCCTTGAAAAATACTGGACAGGTTTTTAAGATCATTAGCTAGAGGCATTTTGATTTTGCTTAATATAAAACAGATCATAATATATTTTCATTATTACTTATATGTAGTTTCTTAGTTTGTGTTTAGAAATTAATAAGATTAAAAGTTAAATATTTGAATAGATGAAATATGTATATGGAGAAAAATACTAAAGGTACAGAGACTGTTTCATAAGTGAGTCTCTTTATCTCTAGCTCCTGAGTGTACAAGCGTCTCTGATTCCCCTAGAGAGTGTATGTATGTGTATGAAGGTGCGGGTGTGTATGTACACCACATGTGCATGTGGAGGGCAGAGGCAGCTTTTGGGAGTTGGCTCTTCCTCCTCATTCCTTGGAGGGGTCCCTTGCTGTGCCCGCAGTGCTGCATCCTCCATGCTAGCTGGCCCGCGAGCTTTCTGTGATGCTCTTGTCTCCATTCCCATCACAGTGTAGGGCCAATAGATTGCAGATGAACATCAGCTCATCTGGCCTCTTAGCTGGACTCCAGGGATTGAACCTAGCTTGGTCAGGCTTTAGTAGCAAGCAGCTTCACCTGCTGAGCTATGTCACTGGCTTTCTTTCCCTGCTGTCACATGAAGTAGTTCGGTGAACTTTGGTAGACCTGCACCTTATTTTGTCACTGGGACATAGGATGAGTAGTGGGCTATAGATACATGATCATAATTGCATGGTTTTTAAAAATAAAAAGAATTTGCTTGAGCATGATATGGTGGCTCACAACTGTCATCATAGCACTTGGAAGCTAAAGACAGAAGGGACAAGAATTCAAAGTTATCTTCAGCTTGTAACTTCTAGGCTAGCCTGACTGCATAAGACTCTGTTCAAAATTATTGAATTAACAAAAGAAAAAAATAAATTTGCATTGGAGTCTCAAGTGGTGTCATATAAGACATCATTTAAGTTCAGAAAAGATTTTAGGAGATTTCAAATGTAGAAAGTACCATTTAGCTTTTTGCTCTAAAAAAACCAATACTTTAAAATTTTATTTTATTCTGAGATGGATGGTGGTGGCACACACCTTTAATACCAGCCCTTGGGAGGCAGAGGCAGGCGGATCTCTGTGAATTCAAGGCCAGCCTGATCTACAGAGTGAATTCCAGGACAGTCAGGACTGTTTCATGCAGAAAGCAAACAAACAAACAAAAAATTAAAAAATTCCTTGTATTTCTCCAAGTTATCTTATGAATTATTTTTACTTACAAGATAACCTATTCTCTTTCTCTTTCTTTCTCTCTCTCTCTCTCTCTCTCTCTCTCTCTCTCTCTCTCTCTCTCTCTCTCTCACACACACACACACATACACACACACACACACACACACACACACACAGAAGAAAGAAAAAGAGAAAGCCACTGCAGTGGATTGAGCTGCCCAGGTTCTGGGTTTGTGTTTGTTGACGTTGAGAGGCTTCAGGGGCTCTCTCTCTATTTCGTGTCACTGTGGTGGCTGCACATCAAATCTGCTCAGCTAACGTGCTGGTGACCGTTCTCCCAGGTCCTTCCCGTGTCTACTTACTCACTCAGGACTTCTGCAGTCTTAGGGTATTGCTTACCGCCTTCTCTGCTGCTCCCCTCCTAGGTGTACTGCTCTGTATGTCTCACCTCAAAACTTCTGGGGAGAACAGGGAAGGTATGCTTTGATCACTTATTAATAGTTGGCAAAGGGCACCCTTCTTGGGCAGAGCTCATGCTAGACTTCAGGGGCCTCTGTTGAAGACCGTTAGAGAGATGTGACTTTGGGGTTAAGTAGCCACCTCTGGTTCAAGCAGTTGTACCTGGGGAGACATATCAAACAGCACAAAAGATAGCAAATATGTTCAGGAAGAAACCCTTATCCCAGTGAGGTAGTTAAGCCTAATAGGAATTCTGACCCAATCTCTAGACTGGCAGTTGGAACTCTGTGGTAAACTCACTGGTTTCTTACCCATGCTCTGATGGTTGTGCTAGCGATTAATGTCCTAGTGGGCACTGTGGTAGGGCGTGGGGATCTTATGTTTCCCTTCTGAGCTGTAGCCCCGCTCTAACTTCCAGGGGACTTGGGATTGTGGTCTAGGAGTCCATGTAGTTGAGTCAGTGTCATGGAATGTGGGGCACATATCAAGATGGGTAGAGTAATTAGCAAATCTTTCTTTTCCTCTTCATTCCCTCCCCTTCATTTTTTTTCTCTCTCCCTATTCCTCCTTCCCACTTCTCCTGCATCTCTTTCTTAGGCTAGGAATTTGATGAAGGACCTTGTGAACAGTAGGTAGACTCTGTACTGTTGAGTTATAGCCTCAGTCCCCACCACCCTTTCCCCCAAGCTGACAAATTGTTTCTGAAATTTATATTTCAGAATATTTCTGAAGAGAACAAGGGGGCATATGGAGGGTTTGGAGGGAGGAAACAGAAGAAATTATGTAACTATATTATAATCTCAAAAAAGTATTAAAAATCAACTAGTCGGACAGTGGTGGTACACCCCTTTTGTCCCAGCATTCGGGAGTCAGAGACAGGTGATTCTCTGAGTTCGAGGACTGCCAGGGCTGTGCAGAGAAACCCGGTCTTGAAAAATAAAATTTAAGTAGTAGCAACAAAATCTAGTAGCGAACTATGTTTTTTTCTAGGAATGTAAAAGTATCGCTATATTAGACATTTATTAATATAGTGCATTGTGTAAATATACCTGAGAAGAAAAGTCACGGATCATCCCCGTAGGTAGTTCAGAGGCCTTGGCAGAACTTAGCGCATGGTCCTAAGTTTAAAGCCTCAATAAAGTAGGCGTTAGGGAGTGCTTCTTTAGCCCCAAACTGAGGCTCTTACTCCATGAGGAGGTGTGTGCAGTGTTTCCGTTAAAATTAGGAACAAGATAAGGATATCTACGTTTGCTGTTGTAAATTGATATTAATACAAGGCATGAACCAACACAATCGGGCAAGTGATAACATTGATATAGATACTGGATGTGAAATAGTAGGAGGGAGAAAAACTATGTGCAGATGTATGGCCAAATGTCTAGGAAATCTAGGAGAGTAAGTAAAGAAACTATTGCAAAGAAAAAACGTTGTGAAGTGGTAAGAAGGAAGTGTAATCCTCAGAAAGCTGGTGACAGGGTTCGCAGGGAGAGGCACTATGTGCACCCTGACAGCCTGAGAGAAATCTCTGGCTCCCACCGAGTGGCAGGGGAGCCCAGCCTCGCGAGAGTTGACCTCTGACCTCCACCTTCTCTCGGTGGCATGGATGTTACTGTACTCGCCACCACACCCATTACAAGGGGAAATGAATAAATATTTCGAAATAAAATAATATATAGACATCAGGAGCCTTACGATTCTATAAAGAGAGCCCAGGTATATGATACAGTGGAGGGTAAGACCATTTATAATAGCAAAAATATAGTTTAGAGAGAACTGCAACAGAAATACATAAACTATACCACAGGAAAACCCACGTGATATAAAAATAGAACACATGGAAGGAAACCATGTTTGAGGGATAGAAAATTTGAAACAAAGGTGTCTGTCAAAACATCCTAAATTGACATAAGTTCAGCACAAAAGGGAATGAAAATTTTCTGTAACTCAACAAGAGAATTTTAATGGATATGTGAAAAAGTAAGCTAGAACAGCCAAGGCAACTGACAGAAAAGAGCAAGGAGGCCGGTGCAGCTTTATTTGCTAGCAGAGCATACTGCAGGAGCTGGAGGGATGCTCAGTGGTTAAGAGCACTTGCTGTTTTCACAGAGGCTCCCGAGGCCACTCATGCATGTGTACATTCACGAGAGAGAGAGAGAGAGAGAGAGAGAGAGAGAGAGAGAGAGAGAGAGAGAGAGAGAGGAGGGAAAGAGGAAAGGAAGAGAAGACTAGAAATAGTTATATTTAGAATTAGTGGGAAGCAAATACAAAGGTCCCGTGAAGGGACACAGCCTTAGCATGTTCTGGAAAGGCAGAGGAGGGAGTAGTGGGCTTGTGTTTCAGAGTGCAGTACAGATAGAGTCGAGAAGGCTGATAGGCCCCCAGCGAGGAGTGCCCCAATGCTGGTGGACGCCGTGGAGGGTGTTGAGTAAGAGGTGATACAATGGCTTGTAAGTTTGCTGTGCTGCTGTAAGGACAGTGGAGAGGGTGACGGGGACAGCAGAAGCAGAGCGCGACATGCAGGCTAGTGGAGTGGCCCGGACAGGAGGGGGTAAAAACCATGTTATTGCCTTCCTCAAAATTCATGTTTTGAAATGTTTTTCTTTTAAATTGACACATGATAATTTGTATATTTATGAGGCACACATGATATAATTGCAAACATGTACACAATGATCAACTTGGGTAATTAACATTTCAGTCTTACACGTTTATCTTTGGGTTTTTAAAATTCCTTTCTTCCAGATCTTCATACAGTATATAAAGGTCTTGTAAGCCCTGGTCACTGTTCTATGCTGTAGGATAGAACTCACTCCTGGCTTCTGTATGCTAAGATTTCCAGGCCTCCTGCCATCACCACCACCACCATCACCACCACCACCAACAACAAAAATCATCGCCTATACCTGTCTTAAGTGTTTCTCATTTGTGTTTTGAAATCTTAATCTGATAGCTCAAAATGCGAGCTTATGTGTAGATAAGATGTTTTTCAGAGGTGATCAGATTTAAAACGATGCTATAAAAGAGGCCTAGTCAGACTCACTGCCGGGAATATGGCTTGCTACTGGCTTACACCGGGCAGACACCAGGGAGTCTGTGTTTAGAGGGATACCCCATGAGAACACAGCTTACACTGGCTTACACCGGGCAGACACCAGAGGGTCTGTTTAGAGGGATACCCATGAGAACACAGCCAGTCAAGCAGGAAGGCCTTAAGTGAAGCCACAGTCCAGACCTCCCCGTCAGAGAGGTGAGGAAAGAAGTTGCTGACATTGTGTGCGCCCCACCCCTCCCCCCACATTGTGTGACACTTTATCACCGGAGCTTCAGCAAACTGACAGGAACAGAAACAATGTTGGTGCTATTTCTTCACAGTGCTTATCACTGACTAAAATTAGCTCTACTTACTTACGTTTATGCTCTGTCCCTCCTAGTTGCAAGCTCCAAGGCTAGAGCCGGGATTCGCCTTTCTCGTTCCCCACGGTAGTCACAGCCCTGAGCCAAAGTCGCTGTGTCATTAAGTTACTGATTCTGTCTGTTATGTCTGCTGTTTTACAGAGCCCAGAGTTCTTTTGAGGCCATGACCTCCAGCACAGTGACTAAGAAGAAATAACTTTGTAGAAATTAAGAACCAGATTTTTGTTCTGTTCTTTTAAAGGCTCTTCAGTTGATTAGAAAGAACCTAGAGGCCACCTTTTGGGAACAGGATAGTTCTTTCTTGGCCCTAGAGATTTTGCCCTTGTTTTAGCTTTATTTTATTATTTAGCATCAAAATAGTGTGGATGTATGAAAAGTACTCTCCTCGGGGAAGAAGGCCCAGCCCTTGTTTTGTCCTCTCTCCCGTGACTAGTTCCCAGCGTAGCGATCTTCAGCAAATGTTTGTTGAATAAATGGAACCCATTTTCCAAAATTCTGCTTTGTTGCTAGACATCTCCAAAGTGTGTTACGGTTACTGAAACTGAGTGCGCACCAACCACTGTTGTGGGCAGCTGTATCGTAGAGGGCGAATGGTTTGCCGCCTTTGCCCCCTTTAATTGCGTCAGATGCCCTCAGTCTGTCTTCACTGGGGTGGTTTTTGACCTTGACTGCCTTAATGGACGACTCACAGGGTAGCTCAATAGCACTGGTGCCACCGTGTGTCCACAACACGATACTACACCCATCGAATGTCTGCATGTCAAGAACCAACCCGATGCCTTGTTTGACTGTATAAACAAATTCGTCTATTTAGAAGGCTTTGGAGCTGATTTGTATGTATTGATATAAGACATCTCTGTACTTTAATAGGATAAAGTTTCCATATTTTAGAACATTTATATCAAAATGTTTCATTTTGTCAGTTTATTGGAAATTCCATAAAACAGATTTATAAAGAATAAAATAATATTTCAAAAGAAAATTTTAAAAAATGAAGCAACTGTTTTGCTGATTTCTGCGTTCTGTGCAGATAGATTACTGTGTGAGTTGGTCCTAATAACGACCATGGAGGAGCTGCTGGACTTTGCACGGACAGCCCGTGTCAGCTCTCTGAAGTGACGGTGCTCCTCGGCATCAGAGACTTATGTGCAGAAGCCAGCAGAGGAGCTGTCAGGTTTTCAAGCGTTCTGAAGCCACTGTTAAAGACTAGTTGATATTAAAAAGCACTTAAACTCAGTTTAATTGCTGTAGAGATGGCTCATCAGGTAAGAGCACTTTTGTGGAGGACCTGGGTTTGGTTCCCATGTTGGGCAGCTCACAACCACCTGGAACTCCAGCTCCATAGGCTCTGATTCCCTCTTCTGGCCTTTTATGTACCCAGATGCATGTGGTACACATAAAGACACATAGTCACACATGGCTATACACAAAAACAAGCAAATAAATGTGATGAGATTTAAATAAAAAAACAAAATAATTTTCAGTCAGTTCACTTGATCTAAAAATCTCACTTGCTAGAAGTTGGTTAACTAAGTTTAACATTTTATATCATTCTAGCTGCTGCTTTCTTCTTACAATTGCCATTTATCGTTTACCATATATTTTATCATATTATTTACCATTCCCCAACCCCTCCCAGCTTTTTCTCTGCTCTCTACCCACCCATCTTTGTGTTATCTCTCTTAAAAATAAGAGAAAAAAGTAATAAAACCATAGAGTATTATTGTGTTAGCCATCCACTCTTGAGCATGGGGCCTGCCCTGGATTGTGGTTGATACACCCAGTATCACTCCATCGAAGAAAACTGACTTGCCTTGCCCAGAAGCTATTAATTTTGAGTAGCTTTTTTGCTAGAACGGGGATCCTGTGCCCGCTCCCCCTCTTTTGTGTTGAGATTTTTGCCAGCCTTGAGCCTGTGCAAGTCTTGGACCTGCTGCCACCATCTCTGTGAGTTCATACACGCTCTTTCCCCTGCGTCTGAAAAATGCTATTTCATAAAATTGTCCACCTCTGGCTATTTGAATTTTTCTTTCCCCCTTTCCACATAGATCCCTGAACCTTTCTGGAGGGGTGTGACAAAGACATCCCATTTAGGGCTGAGCATCTCCCTCTCTGCATGTTGTCCAGCTGTTCGTCTCTGTGCTCATTACTGCCTACTGCAAGAAGCTTCCCTGCTGAAGGTTGAGCAGAGTACTGATCTATGGTGTGGTGCTTTCAATGAAAATGCCCCCCTCATGGGCTCACCAGGAGTGGCACTATTAGGAGGAAGTGTGGCCTTGGAGGAAGTGTGTCGCTGGAAGTGGGCCTTCGGAAGCTCAAGCCAGGCACTCTCTTTTCCTGCTGCCTGCTGATCTGGATGTAGCGCTCTCAGCTCCTCTCCAGCACCATGTCTGCCTGTGTGCTGCCACGCTTCCCGCCATGCTGATAATGAGCCAGATCTCTGAACTGTAGCCAGGCCCAATTAAATGTTTTCCTTTATAAGAGTTGCTATGGTCACTGTGTCTCTTCACAGCAATAAAACCCTAAGATATATGGGTATAGCAATATGTCATTAGGAATAATTTTAGTTCTATGATCATTTAGCAAAATAATAGTAGTAGGTTTTTCCCAGGGCCCATGACCTATTCAGTCTTAGGTGTAGGTTCCATCTCAGGTAGTGGGCCTTAAACCTCATTTTTAAAAAAGGTTGCCCACTTCCCTAACATTCATGCCTCTATTATATTGGTGAGCATATATTGCAGGTAGGTCATTACTAAATCTCACAGGGTTTGTAGCTGGATGAGATTTAATGATTACTTTTCTTTTCAGGTACTATGTATAGAATCTTCTAGCAGTATGAACACTAGCTAGTGGGGTGAATCTGAGTACCACTTAGATTTCTTCATGTTCTATGCCATAAGTATGTAGTATTTTCAGTAATAGGGTCTTTTTTTTGTTTGTTTGCTTGTTTGTTTTTCGAGACAGAATTTCTCTGTGTAGCAGTCCTGGCTGTCCCGGACTCCCTTTGTAGACTAGACTGGCTTCGAACTCACAGAGATCTGCCTGCCTCTGCCTCTCAGTGCTGGGATTAAAGGCGTGTGCCACCACCACCCAGCAGCGGTAGGGTCTTATCATCAAGTTGGCAATAACTTACAGTGTTTTGGGGAGCTATGGAACACTCCTTTGGCCAATGACTCAAAAAGATATAGCCCATTCTTGTTACTAGGGGTTTAGTTTGGCAGCGTCTGCTGTCTGTTTGGGGTATTCTCTCCCCATTGTATAGTGACTCCATTTAAGTTCCTTTACACATGTATATACTTTAGGATGCTACAGCAGTAGGTTTTCACGAGGCTCTTCAAAGGCCTTTAGTGGTAGTCGTGCCCATATCCCCTCTTCTACTCTGTCCTTCCTTCCCCCACCCCACGTAATCCTTGTAAGTTCCTCTTTATACTTTATAGCACTACATTCTGTTTCTCCTTCCTTGGAAGACCCTCCCACTATGGTTTTCTTATTTTATATTTTTGTTTCATTTCTAATTCTCGACTTACATTTTTTATCACTTGTTTTTTCCTTTGTTGTTGGAATTTCTGTTTTGTATTTCCTGAAATTATATTTTTATCATTTTTGTTTTTGTTTTTGAGAGAGTCTCATGTAGCCTAGGCTGGCTTTGAACTTGCTATTGAGGAGAGGGTTTGAGCTCCTGATTCTCTTGCCTCTATTTCCCAAATGCTGGGATCACGAATGTGTACCACCATGTTTGACATTTTTCATCTCTTCTGGTGCTTTCCTACGTTTCTCTTTCAAGTTTTCTCCCTTCCTAAGCCCCCCTCTCTTTCATCACAAAGGCCCAGTCTTTTTCTTGCCTGTGTTCTTTTTTCTCTGTCTCCCACCCCTGGGAGCATCACTGTTCCTAAGGCTGCAGCATCAGCAGCCCAGTTTTCTCACCACGGCCAGCATAGCATCCCAGCTCATCTAGAAGCCATCTGTAGCTCTGCAGTGCCCACCTGGCCCTTCTGCTGTGTTCCCATGTTCCTGGCACCAGTGCCGTGTGAGAATAGCTTAGAGGATCGCTTAGTCTTCTGTGTCTTCAGCCTTGGCTTTTATTCAGGCCACGGGAAACAGGGGAAGCTCTGAGTCATCCAGGTGTCTGCTGTGATTGCCCTTTCCTCCCACCTCACAGACTTGGGGGACTTTCCATCCCTGCTGGTGTTTAGGATTGAACCCAGGGCCTCACACATGGAGACCTACTGGAATCGCTTCATCTCACTTCATTGCCATCTAAAGAACTATTTAAAAGTAGTGGCATTTAAATGCCACCTTCCTATCCCTTCCTCATTTCCCCTTCTATTATCTCCTCATCTGTACTCTGCATTGCCTTCCCTGGATTGCCACTGAAGGTAATTCCTCATGAGCTGTTTTCTCTGGCCATATGTCCATCTGCCATTTAGCAGGGAAGTGCTACTCAATCGTCAGAGAACCAGACACGCCTGCTTCTCGTGACACACGCCCAGTCTCAACCAGGTGTCAGACCACGCCAGCAGATCATAACCTTCCCATCTCTTTCTTATAATAAAAAGGTGAGAAATTAGGCACAACAGGTTAAAGGAATTGGGATGGAGGATTCTCAAGACTGCTTCCTGCTTATTTGTGGGTGTTGTCTTGCGGGGGGGGGGTTCTGAGAAAGCTGGGCACTGGCCACATCCTGGAGTAGCTGGTCACTTTACTCCTGTCCAGGGTTTGTGGTATGGAAATGTCTGGTGTCTCTTGGACCTGGCAAGGTTTGGCAGAATAGAGGACAAAGTTACGTTTAGGAAGAGGAAAAAAAATTCAGGACCAGGGAATTGAGAAGGGTGTATCTGACCTATTTAAGGTGGATTCTTCAATTCAGCTCTCTGGAACTCACAACAATTCTTTGGGTTTGTGAAAACCTAAGTTTTAGACATATACATTGTATAAGCAATAGCATATTTATGTCAGAATGACTGTGACAGATATTTTTGCACAATGAAAAGTGTTTTTAAGAATATGAAAGGCAGCACGAGAGAAAAGTTTGATAGTGTGCACTTGTCCTCACACCTTTATAACTTGCAGGTACACACCTTAATAACTTGGATTTGTATTTTACTGAAATTTGTTTGGTGAAGTTGTTATTTTAAGCTGACAAAACCTCTCAGCTGTAAAACGGCATCAGAGATCTTTGAGAAGGATAAAATTTTACTTGAGGAGTTATTGATTAAAAAAACGACAAGAGAACTTACTTAGTTTCTACCCAGAGCCCCTCCTCAGGGTCCTCCATGGTCGTTGAGGGTCATATTTGCCTTTTGCTGTTTCGCACAGGGCCTGCCAGGTTTTAGGAGATCCTGTGGGCTAAGAAATCTGTAGGAAGATCAACCTACCTTGTCCTGAGCAGCTAGACTGTTAATTCTAGTGACTCTGTCCATTGTGTGGACATCTTCAGTTTAGATTTTTGCCCAGTGGTCAGTGCTTGGCAGTTGAAACGAATTGCAGATGGACGTTGTTGTGTCCCCATCTGTCCCCTGTCTTCTTTGGAGGAAATAGAGTGCTGCTGCTAGGAGCCAACCTGTCTCTTTTTGTTATGAAAAGTTTTAAATAATTAAGCATTTAAATGCCATCTTCCCCAGATCTCTGAGCAGCTGAGGGCTGTTTACTGGATATAGATGAGTTATAACTACAGTATAGAATCTGTCTGGAGAGCTGGGCCCAAGCTTGACTGTACTGGCTCTCAACAGGTAAAGCAGGGTTGGATTAAGAGACTTAAAAGTACATACCAATTTAAAACATCAGAGTTACTGTTTTTATAGTCTGAAATGAGATACAATGAACAGACAGTCATAACATTTAACAGTAAACATAGGTGCATTTAAGTTACATGTATGCACACACACAGTGAACAGGAATTGGGTAAGTGGATGCTCTTGGGGGGCCCTACCAATGGCATGCCACTGCGCACAACACACATGCAACGGAGTCAACACTGGGGGACCAGACAGGGAATACCTCAGTAGAGATGGTGGGTCAAGGTCACCTGACCTGGCTCTCAGTTAAGATGGCAGTGAAGTCACCTGACCTCAGTTAAGATTGCTATAAGGTCACCTGACCTCAGTCAAAATGGCAGCAGTCACATATTATATGGAGAAGCCATGTTTTTTGAGCCACAGGAGTTTTAAACATAATAAGAGAGACCTAGAGGCATGATACTCCCTGTTGCTGAGTCACCATACCACAAGCTGTGGCGGGGAGCAAAGGCTGGAATTCTGGAATTGAAAATAGCTGCCTCGTGGATTTGACTGATCTTGTCGGTTTCCACGGGACCAGCAGTAGCAGTGGCATGGAAAAGCGGAGCCCACAGGACACTGGCAGAGCAGTCACGGGTGGGTGGCTGATAGTTTGAGGGTTTATACCATAGCTGAAAATGTGAAAACCCACACAAACGCTGCAGGGTCAATAGGAGGATGTCTCCGCTCTACAGGCGGGGTGTGGATGAAACAGCGACACCGCAAAGCCTATAGGAAATGTCTCTTCTCTCCAGATGGGGCGTTGAAGCTTGACTGACTCAAGTTCTGGCAACTCAGGAGCCAGAGAGGCCGCGCCAAGCCGTCTCTCACGACAGGGACCATTTATGAGTGGTCCAAAAGAAAAGAAAAAGAAAGAAAAATCTGAGGGACTCCGGGCCCCAAATTGAATGCACCACACAGCATTTGTAGTGCTAGCGTGGGAAGACTAACCCCTTTAGTTTGGTCATGTTTTTAGCTATGGGAAGCAACCAGAAATGAATGTTAGCAAAGGGCTCAATTGTAGCCATGAAGGCTGTGGTTGGGAACTGGAAGGGGAGCACTCACCACCGAAGCTGTTGGTACGCATGGAGGTCGGTGTTGAGGTAGATAGAACACAGAGCTATTGTAAAGAAACCTGGTTCCCGAGCCCAGGGTTTCATGTGTCCTCAGCCGGCCTGCCTGAAGGCAGGAGGGAACGTGGAGAGAGCCTGGCCGAGTCATGAGCAGCAAATGTTATGGTGAAAATAAAACACCGCAGATCCCCGAGTGGTGGCAGTGGGCAGCAGGCATAAGACCACAGCTGGCCACGCAGGCAGCTGATCCCAGGCAGGGAGCCGCAGGGTTGGTGAGAGACAGAAATGTGCCATGCAGAGAAAGTGGGTGTATATTTAGTGGAGAGAGAGAGAGAGAGAGAGAGAGAGAGAGAGAGAGAGAGAGAGAGAGAACCAGAGACAGGGAGAAGGGGAGAAGGGAGAGAAACAGAAAAGAGAGAGAGCCCAGGATGGAGGAGGCAGGATATCTGCTTCCTGTGGCAGAAGGGGAGGGATGGGAGAGGGAGGGGCATGTCTCTTAAAGGGACAGGGTACCCAGGTGATGGACCAGGCCAGCAGATGATAACACAGGGTCTTCATATATACTGGATCTGCAGTTATAGGTGATTGTGAGCTGCCTGCTATGGGTTCTGGGAACTGAACTTGAGTCCTCTGGAAGAACAGCAAATGCTCTTAACCATTGCTCCATCTTTTGAGCTCCTGGTGTGCTCTTCTTAGAGGAGCTCTTAGGCCCCTGGGGCTCCCATACCTGATGTGCATCTCCAGCTCAGATCTCCTGTAACTCAATGCTTGTAAAGTTCCATCTCTGGTTGTTTCTCCTCAGTTGTGAACTCAGAGGTTAGCCTGTTCTTGTTTCATGGATAATGACGTGAGATTCCTTGGTCAGTAACAAAAGCCTTCCTTCCGTCACAGTCAGCATGAGCGATGACTTTGCCCTCCAGGTTCTATAGCAGCAATCTAGATGACTGCCTCCACTAGTAGGGCCATCGCAGAAAAGCGGCATTGGCATGGGGAGTGTTCTGCTCTCGTGACCAACAGTGGAAAAGCAGGGATCACCTCATCCCCTGAGATGGCCCACCATGAATGCATCTCTAAAAAATGACCAGAATCTTGCATTGCTGACATAACTAGCAGGAATATTCATGCTGGAAATTCAATATGAACTCTTTGTTTCCATGTATCCTAAACTCGTTTCTTCTTTATTTCCTTCTTTCCTTCCCCTTCCTCCCTCCTTCCTTTCTTCCTTCCCTCCTCCTCCTTATTTTTTCTTTGAGACAGGGTCTTAGAAATCTGATACCAGCCTGAGCAATACTTTCATGAGACTTGTCTCAAAAATAAAAATCAAAACAGTTTTTAAAATGCACACATGTACTCATTTGTGGAATCCAGTGTGGTATTAATACATAAATACAGTGTGTAATTGGCCACATTGAAGTAATTAAAACCAACTTTAAAGATTTGCTATATATAATGTGTATATTCGCATGTCTTTGTGTGTAGGTAGTTGTATAGACCCTGTGTTAGATACCTGAAGCTGAAGTTACAGTCATTTGTGGTTCACCCAAAGTGGGTCTCCTGGGAAGTGAACTCAGGTCTATAAGAGCAGTATGAACCCTTGAGCCATGTCTCCATCCCCCTAAAATTAATTTTAGTAATGTACTACATATGTATATCTAAAATGTTTCAATATTTAACATATCTTAAATTTATGGTCAATATTAAATAAAAGTGAGATATTTAATATTCTATTTATACTGCTTTGAAATCTATGTGTATTTTTTCTATGTGTATTTATTCTGCCACATTTCAAATAGTTAAGAGCCAGATATAGTGACTATGGTATTGGACAATAGGCGCTTCTAATTTCTTCAAATTCCCTATGCAAGAGCTGTCAGGTTTTTGTCTTTGTATTATCCTTGCTTTATGAAACATTTGTTCTCATGTGTTCAGTAAGTAGCTAATGTGTTGTTTCAATAGCATGTTTATTATAGTATATGTAGTAGGATGGCTGTTTATTTGTTCCTGGCTGCCCAGACCCAAAATAATCACACAGAAACTATATTATTTACAACACCTGGTGGTTTGTGCTTTCTCTGGTGGATTCATGGCTTCTCCCTGACTCTGCCTACTCTCTCTACATATCTCTTCCAGCCTGGCTATATTCTGTTACGTCATTGGCTGAAAGCAGCTTCTTTATTCATTAACCAATAAAAACAACACGTATACAGAAGGACTTCCCACACCACTTGGCGTTACCCAGTTTTATGTTGCTGCTAGAGGCTACATAAGAGAAAGTATAATCTTATAAAATATTTCTAGTGGCCATCATGTTCGGATCTGCCTAGATAAACTCTATGGTTAAAAAAAAAATAGTACAGAGGGTTGAAATGAGAGGGAACAAGGGAAGGGTCAAAGGAAACCACAGGAGGGCCGTGTATTAGTTTGACTTCTGTTGATGTGAGAGACACTGTGTCCAAAGGGAGGAAGGGTTTATTTGGTTTACACTTCGGTGTCGCAGTCCATCATGGAGGGAAGCCAGGGCTGGAACTCAAGCAGGAATCTGGAGCCTGCATAAACATGATAC
Organism: Chionomys nivalis; assembly: GCF_950005125.1. Taxonomy (NCBI): domain Eukaryota; kingdom Metazoa; phylum Chordata; class Mammalia; order Rodentia; family Cricetidae; genus Chionomys; species Chionomys nivalis. Next base: position 16,614,999 of record NC_080090.1, on the reverse strand, counting down.
CCCAAACAAGAGTATAATAAAAATTAACTTTAAATTTGTATCACTATACACAAATCCATACCAATGTAAAATGTTTAAGACTAGTAGTTGCTTTTTTAGTTTAAAAGTAGATTCCATAATCTACCCTTTTGTCCTATCATTTCTATGTAGTGATATTTCATTTGTATTTTAAAAAATAAAGCTAACCTGTAGGTCAGAAAAGCAAAACAGCCAGCCACTGGCTCTTACCTCTACCTCAGTCTGAAATGGTGATCCTGCCTCCAGGAATCTCAGAATGAGACTGTGTGTGAGAGCTGTCTCCTCCTGTCTTATATTCCTCTCTAATGCTGGGATTAAAGGCATGCACCACTACTGCCCAGTTTCTATGGCAAACTAGTGTGGCTACTGGGATTAAAGGTTTGTGTCACCACTGCCTGGTCTGTAAGGCTGATCAGTGTGGCTGTTTTACTCTCTGAATTTCAGGCAAGCTTTATTTATTAAAATACAAATGAAATAAATATCACTACATATCTGTATCCCCCTTTTGCGTTTTAGAATGAGATCCCTGAATCTAATCTCCTTTGTTCAGCTTTATATTGATAATGCCAGGAATATCACACAACACAAAGACTCTGAAGGAGGCAGGTCTCCAGTTGAGGTTCCCTCTTTCTAGATGACTCCAGTTTGTGTCGGGTTGACAGAACCAAGCAGTACACCTTGCATGGTGTGGTGGTGGTGATGAATTGTCATGAGGATGTGTGTCTCCCCGCTGCTGCTCTGCCTCTCGTGTCAGCTCACACCACAGCCGCTAAGCTAAGAATTTAATAATTCTCACAGAAAGTATTTGTTTTTTCTTGCTAAAATACACAACAAATAAAATTCTTCTAAAATTATCCAAAATGGTAAGGAAATTAAAGTGTTGGCTGAACATATGTGAAATTTTATTCACATTCAAATATGACTTTAGTTTGAATGGAAATGTATAATAATCGACTACAAATCCCATCATTATTTGCAGAGAATTTGAGTTGGATACTTTTTTTAAGGTTATTTGGTGGATTGAATTTCATTGTTATGGGGAAGGATGGAGAAAGTGGCTACATTGTCCTCAGCTGAGCTTTCTATTATACTAGTACTTGACTCTCCCTGTGTCTCCAGATCCATTTGTGTGCTTAGAGGAAGGTACTGGCTGTTTTGCCTTTAGGAAGGGAACTCGTCCAGTCTAGCCAGTTGTGGCATCATCGTTTGATCCTATGTAGTTTGGTTCTGGAGACCATGATTTAAGTTCTTTGTTACTAATGGAGCCTCTATGGAAAATATCTGGGATAGACAACAGCATCCTCATTCTACAGATGTGGAATCTGAGGCTCTAGTGTTATGGAAATCCATCTTTCAAACCAAGCAGCACCCAGAGAGCTGTACAGCAAAGCTTTATTTAAGTCCACTAGGCATGGACCAAAGCGAGTGTTTTGCAAAGTCTGGTCCCATCCTGCAGTTTCTTACAACTTATATAGATTGAGCAACAGTATGAAATTCCTATCTGCATGGACCATATGAGGGTGGTCTCTGGATCTCATGACCACTGAAGGGATGTTTCACATTACAGTTTAAGTGTGTTTGCCAAAGCAGATGCTGTGGTGGCCATTGGGTCTTTCTTACTTTAGCAAATATGGCCAACTATTTCTACAGATAGCTTTGTAAGCATTTGCCTTTTCAAGATAAGAGGACAAGATTCAACTGAAATAAGCAGGAGTACAGTGAGCAGAGAGAAGTAAAATTGAACCCAGCCTGTCTCTCCTTAGTCCTATAGCTAGAACTTATGAGGCTCCCACAGTATAAGGCTAGTGTTAGATTTGCTAGGTGCATATTAGCATACTAAATGTTTAACATATATTCTCTTTCCTTCTCCATTAGAGATAAGCAACGGTTGAAATCAGACATCAGGTGGCTGCCATTCTTTCTTCCTCCTGTCATCCCGTCCTGATCCCTTCTCTGGAGCTTTGAGATTTTGAACTAGTCAGGGTTTGCATTTGCCAGTCAGTGAAAGCGTTGGTCTGTCCTGGTTCACTTGTGTGCCTTTTACTTTTCCCAGAAAGTTTCTTGTACAGCTGTGAGCCAATAGTTGAGTGAGGTGATTTGCAATATTACTGGTGATCTGAGATAATTTAGATAATTATTTGATAATTTATACTTGCTTTCCCAGAATTTATATTCTGAAACTGTTTACAACTGTTTTTTTCCTAGAGAGATTGGGACAATTATCAGGTCACTGGGATGCTGCCCTACTGAAGGAGAGCTACATGATTTCATTGCAGAGGTAGGTAGGTGGCGAGGAAGTGTCACTCGGCGAGTCTAGAACTCCTTGTAATTAAAAAAAAATCTTACAAAAAACTAAAAACTCCCTACACTACGCAGCATGCTGTTTGAGAGTGTTAGGGTAGCTATGCACGTAAGTCAACAATGGGACCTGAAAGCATTTTGATCAAGTCTTGAAGAAAAGACTACTATTGATATATAGTTTTTAAATTAGTTCAAGATAGACCAATGAAGACAAGGAAGTCTGACCACATAGGGAAAGACCAATAATAGATATATTTAGTAATAATGTATGCAGAGAAACTGCAATTTTTATTTATTTAAGGAAATAAAACTAAGTTTCAGGGCACATGTAATAATAAATCGACTAAAATAGAGAACACTAACCAGTCTAAAAATCTAAAAAAATTATTATTCATAATAACAAAAAGTTAACCACTACTAGTTAAAAGATCTTGATTGGCTTTCTTCTGTGGTTATAGATTCCTTGAAATGGTCAACATTACTGACCAGAGGAGACTGGTGTTTATGTTTTCCTCAGCCTCTAGGGAACAAAGGACAAAGATCTGATTGGCTGCTTTGGAGTTACTTTCCTTATAAGGCAGGGAGACAGAGCAATAGGAGAATCACTGACAAGTTAACATCAAGTTACTCCAGGCAACTTTTTTGCCAAAGATTAAAACAGAAGGAATTTATTGTCATGCCCATTGAAGCTGGCTTTCCTGGGAAATTTATGTTTGGCAGTGTTTGACTTTATCATGGGTGACTCCATTTTGATTTTAAGTCTATTCTTGGGACCTAGTATAAGAGTTGAATCCAAAACAAAAGTCACTAGTAATCGTTGCTGGCAGCGTAAGCCGAGGCTGGGAGAAAGAAAGCAGTGGACGAGCAGTCCGTGCCCAGGGAGCTTCATACTCCGTCTGGCTTTCAGAAAGATCTCTGATTGAATGTTAAGTGAAGGTTTTAGTTTAACAAAGGGACACCTGAAGGGGGAAAAGCTACATGGGCCACAGAGTTGTTTTTCTTTGCCAGGTGGGTTTGGTTGGAGGATTAACAAGGGATGAGAGAGAAAAGCTAAGAGGTGGAATTTGACCTATCCCCTTACTCCCTGTACTGGTAGAGCTCTTGTCTATTCTATTACCAACAGATTTTTCTTTGGGCTGCCAGCTCACAAAAAACAACATGGAGACTTATTATTAATTATGAAAGATTGACCTATAGCGTTGGCTTGTCCCACTAGCTTTTGTAGCTTAAATTAACATGTTTATATTTGCATGTTCTTTTTTTTTTTTTTTTTTGGTTTTTCGAGATAGGGTTTCTCTGTGGCTTTGGAGCCTGTCCTGGAACTAGCTCTTGTAGACCAGGCTGGTCTCGAACTCACAGAGATCCGCCTACCTCTGCCTCCCTAGTGCTGGGATTAAAGGCGTGCGCCACCACCGCCCGGCTAAATTAACATGTTTATATTAATCTATGTTTTGCCTTGTGACTTTTTACCTCTTCCGTCTTGTACCCCATTTCCTCTCCATGTCCTCTTGTGTCACTCTAATGCCTTCATCCATTTCCTCTCCCCTCCCCCTCTCTCTGCCCAGAAGTCCCACCTATCCTCTTTCTGCCTAGTTATTGGTCATTCAGCTCTTTTGGCTCTTTAGTAAACCAATCAGAAGGCACCTTAACTGTTGTCTGAGGTTTTTGTCCTTCCCAGTTCCCACAGTCGTTAACTCCCAAAGAAATCACACAGAGTCTACGTTAATTATAAACTGATTGGCCTATTAGCTCAGGCTTCTTATTAACTTTTATAACTTATATTAGCCCATAATTCCTGTCTGTGTTAGCCACATGGCTTGGTATCTTTTTTGATGAGGCAGTCACATCTTGTTTGCTCTGTGTCTGGCTTCCTTTGTGTCTAGGTGATGACTGCAGACTGAATCTTTCCTTTTCCCAGGATTCTTGTTGCCCCGCCTCTGCTTCCTGCCTGGTTGCCACTGCTCTGCCTATATTTCCTGCCTGGCTACTGGTCAATCAGCATTTTATTAAAAATAAATACAAGTGACAGGATGAAAGACCATTGTCCCACAGCACTTGCCAGAGGACACATTTTCACAGTGTACAAACATTATTCCACACCATTCTATGATGTAAGAAGGTTAAGAAGAAGAAATTCTGGATTTTAGGCTGCTGGAGGAGAAACCTGAAGTAGTAAAGTTGATGCTACAAAGGATTTACTAGTTGCCGTAATTAGAACGTATTATGGAGTGCTGCCCCAATGTGACTGGGAGATAAGTACTGTACTCACCAGACCTGTCAGAAACGCTAGGAATGAAAGTTTGTACCACAATTGAAGTCTGAAGTTTAGGGATGCTAGGAGAGTTTCTGCCAATGTTTATTTAGTAACACTGACCTCCAATTAGGCTCCATTTCCATAGCAAAAGGAGAGAACTGACTTACAAGCAGCCATTAGATTCATCCCATACCAAAGAACAGGCCTCCAAGGGCCAGTTCAAGGGTTATAACCACCCTGCCATTACGTCTCTGTGCTCTTATCAGGAAAAGCACAGCACTGCCAGGTGGACAAGATGGCCCTGGGTAGCCACTATTCAAAAAGAACAGCACTGGGGTACTTAAGAAATGCTTCTGGCAATATCTTTGTTGTGTAACCCTCACATCTGTCCGTCTGTCCATCTGTCCAAAAGGCTAGACTTGCAGTCTTCTGTCTCTGTTTAAATTGTTCAAAGGGAACCTGGAGCTGAGAACTGAAGGAGGCGCGAGGGTGACAGCATCTGTGAGACGCACACGCCTATGGTGTGTATAAGTTAGAAAACCTGCTCAAGGCCGGCCCCTCTGAGCATTAGCCAGAGCTGGGTGCTGCTGCACTGGAGAGTTTTTATGAGTTTCTAAGTGTGTGGAGTGATTTCTCACTAGGAAGGCATATCCATTCTAGAACAGGGCAAGCCAGTTGATTTCTGTTGAGTATCAGTTTCTCCAGAATAATGCCAACTTCAAAGTTTGCCTCAAAGACACATTCAGTAATGTATTACAAGCCAGTTTTAAATGGAAAAACACTGGAAAGTGAGGCAGTTTACAGTCAGATGGACACTGTTGCTCAGCTATTAGCACCGTGGCAGCTCTTAGCTGTTTTCATGTTCCAATGACCACAGTCCCTGTCGAAGACAGCTTGAGGGAGCCAAGACTTGCTTTGGAGCATGGTTCTAGAGCAGCGACTCTCACCTTCATAGTGCTGCGTGCGACCCTTTCACACAGCTCCTCGTGTTGTGCTGACCTCCAGCCGTTAGAATTATTTTCGTTGCTATTTCATAACTAATCTTGCTACTGTTATGAACCACAATGTAAATATTTTTGGAGATGTTGCCAAAGGAGTTATGACCCACAGGTTGAGAACCACTGTTTAGAGGGTTTTGGTCCATTGTGACTGGGAAGGCATGGCGGAGCCTGCCAGTTGCTGGTGTACCAGGGAAGCTGGAAGTGGATGGGTATAACCTTCAAAGACCCACCCCAGCTACCTACTTTTAGTAGACTTCACTCTAAAGGTTCCATGGCCTCCCCAGTAGTGCCACCAGCTAGGGAACAAGTGTTGAAAACAAGAGCCTGTGGGTATTTCAGGTACAGACCAGAGCAGCAGCAGCATTTCCTCATTACTATTTGAATATTTAGTAAGATATTCTAAGTTGTAAGAATATATTGTTTTTCTACTTTGGAATCTCAAAAATTATTTGAATGAAGATTAGGAAAAAGGCTTGTTTTTCCTGTGAACCCATCTAATCCCCTTAAGGTGTTCTAGATGCCTGCTTCAAAACATTTATACACAAAGCTGGAACTGTGCACGGAGAGGCAAAGAGGCGCCATGAGGAAGGTAGGAACTGGGAAATGAATTCATGATGAAATAAGAATCAGTGTGTGGCAGGCATGGTGGCGCACGCCTTTAATCCCAGCACTCGTCAGACAGAGGCAGCTGAATCTCTGAGGTTGAGGCCAGCCTGATCTACAGAGTAAGTTCCAGGACAGGCAGGGCTACACAGAGAAACCCCATCTCTAGAAAAACAAAAATAACAACAAACAAAAGAGAATTAGTGTGTGTTCAGTAAACAGAACAAGACTAAGAACTGAAGACCAGGGAAGAAGAATGGCTTGTGCGTGTGTGTTTTAGTATATACTAGGAATCTGAGAAAAAACAAAACAAAACAAAACAAAACAAAAAAAAACCTGCCTACACCATCCAAATACCACAAACCCCGTTTATGTAAATATTATCTGTAGTTTGTTTTCTTTTTATTTTTTGGAGATAGACTCACTATGTAGCCCTGGATGGCCTTGAACTCATAGAAATAAGTTTACCTCTGCTTCCTGAGTGCTGGCTGGCATATTAAAGGCATGCACCACCAGCCCAGTGACCCCAATCAGACCATAACTATTATAAATATAAGTAACTGAAAAAAGTTTTGAAGATTGGGAGAAATACTTGTTTTTCCTGAAAATTACATACATAATAGTTGTGGTTCAACTGGGTTGCCAGCCTATATAAGTTCTGTAAAAGTTTACTGGTGTGCCAACACAATTTATTCCAGTTAATTCTAGCAATAGAGTTACAACAGCTTTGACCACCCTTCTTGAATTTTACCAGATAAATGAGAAGAGTACACACATATTTGTACATTTAGGACATTGAAAATCCACAACAGTAAATATCTAAAGGTGAATATCATATTGCTAAATGTTCTATAATGACTTCAGAGAGCAAACAATCTAAATGTATTTATATGTATGCTTTAAAATTATTCTGGGACTGGCAGATGGCTGAGCAGGAAAGGGACCTTGCTGCTATGCCTGGCAACCTGAGTTTCATTCCTGGAACTCACGTAATGGAAGAAGCAAACTGATTCCCACAGCTGTTCTCCAACCTCTAAACACACACACACACACACACACACACACACACACACACACTTATTTGATTATTATATATACAGTACATATATAATATATATTTAATAATTCTGTTAAAATTTTGAAGTTTTTATCTGGAAATTGAATTCTATAGCTATCATGTTCTTAAATTTTAGGACAGAGACATCTCTAACATAACTTTTTAAATTCTCAGCTCTTTGCTTCCTGAAGATCAGAAATCTCTTAAAATAGATCAGTTTTTAAATTCCTCAACATTGATTCATCTGTTTAGTATTCTAAAAGTAGCAACTTGCTCCAAGTTACCCCTTTCTGCATAGGATGTTATAAAAGCCTGCAGGTATGAGAAGGAAGGCTAGTGCAAATCTTAACTGCACGCAGGTTACCCAGCAGCCCTGCCTCTGATATTAAGACAGAGATATCTAGGATCTTCAGAGCGTGGGAGCTGGGAGGAGAGAAATACTATTTAAAGGTCTATGTCCTTTGAAATTCAAACTTACATAGAATTAAAGAGAATTGTATTATAGAGGAAAGCTAAAAGATGTCTCAAAAAAAAAAAAGACCCGTGTTGATAGGATTATTGATCTAGGCTTCAGAACTAAATTCTGATTGTGCCTTTTATTGGGGAGACATCTTCAGCCACCTGCTCCTCCACACTTGCCTGTTGTGGGTAGCAAGCAGTGTCCCTGTTGGCCCCTCTGTTTTGCTACTAATGTGCTGTGTTCCCTAGAAGGTATCTTGGGATCTCCTTGTGTATTAGTCAGGATTCTCTAGAGTAACAGAATTTACAGAATGAATCACTCTGTAGATAGAAAGGGGATTTATTAGAATGACATAGAGTTCTAGCTAATCCAACAGTGGCTGCCTATGAACGGAAGGTTCAAGAATCCACTAGTTGTCAGTCCATGAGTCTGGGTATCTCAGCTGGTCTTCAGTATATACCAGCATCCCAAAGAAGTGGGTTCTAATGCCAGTGAAGGAATGGACTTGCTCAAGCAGGCAAAGAGAGAGCTTCCTTCTTCCTTATCCCTTATATAGGCGGCTAGTAGCCCCTGTGGTCCGGATTAAAGGTGGATCTTCCCACCTCGAAAGATCTGGATTAGAGTGTTATCTCCCCACTGCAAAGATCAGATTAGAAGTGTGTTTCCACTTCAGATAATTAAGGAAAAGCCCCTCACCCGTGTGCCCAGTCCTCTGGGCTCCGCTCGTTCCAGCTGTAGCCGCCTTGATGGCCAGAGTTGCTGGCACACCTTGGTTCTCTATTTGTCCTTAGCAGTCAGTGCTGTGAGGCCTCAAGCTTCTGTGGTCAAACAACTTCACATTGCCATGGCCTAGAGGGAACTGGCTGGCAGATTACCCACAGATGCTAACCAGCCCAGGTTTGTGTATATGGGGTCTAGTGCATCCTACAGGGGCTAGTGAACCCAGGCATGACAAGGCAACTCTCTGAGGCGACCATCTTGGGCCCGAGTGCTGCTTAGGCTGCTTTCGCCAGCGTGTCCCGATGCCCTCAGTGAGCAGGGCACTGTTCCTTTCACCATCTTCATGGAACATAATCTCCGGTGGTTTTCTGACTCATGAATGCTGTATCTGTCCCAGTCAGTCCGTGCGGAGGAGAAAACTGGCCTTTCTGTTTCACTTGCTGGTTAGTTGTCTCTTAGTTATCCCAGGCCCCTAAGAGCCTTCCTGGCAATAAGTCTTCCTTACCAGAGGAAGGGGTCTTGCCAGAGGGGTGGCCCTGTGTCCTGGGAAGTAGCTGACAGTTTTTGTTTCCCTGTCTTGTGTTTTAGACCTCTCATCAGCAAGGCTTGCCTCCTGTTCACCCTAGCTAGTTTCATTCCTTCCTTCAGTATGCATTTTCCTTCCTCCCCTGTTAGGCCAGTGCCTCCCCAGCTAGCTTATCCTGCCATTTAACTCAAATTGCCAGTCTACCTTATAGGAGAGACATGGCAGTTCCTGAAGGGTGCCTGTTACCTGAGGTGAGAGTCTTCTGCGACACAACACTGCCACCTCCTGTTAGAAAGTGGTAGATGCAAGCCTAGTGCCTCCATGGGATTTGCCTAGTCAGTGTCTGTTGAGGGACCTGCCCTTTGATTTCTCCATCCCACACATCAGCGTGCCAGGCCTTGTAGCCAGCACTCTGGCCTTAAGTATCTGCTTCGCCTGAGCATGTCAACACCTTTGGGTGTCTTTACTGCATTTTCTATTTCAGGATGTCACACTAGAGTGTACGTGCCTCCTCGCAGCCTATTGTTTGAAGCCCGATCTAAGGATGGTATATACATTACTTTTCTTATTGTTGTGACAAAGTCCCTACAGAAACAACCCCAGGAGGGGCAGAGACGTGTGATTTGGCACATAGTTTGAGTCCGTCATGGTAGGGAATGGATGGAGGCAGGAGCACAGGACAGTTGGTCACACTGCACCTGCCGTTAGTAGGCAGAGATGGATGCTGGTGCTCAGCTTCCCTTCTCCATAGGATTCAGCCCAGGACCCCAACCATGGAGCGATGCTGCCCACACTGAAGGTCTCCCTTCTTCGACTGACCCTTTCTGGAAACATTCCGACAGACGCACGCACAGGTGACTTTCCAAAGTGACTCTTGATATTTGGTTATGAGCCGTCATCAGCTGAGTGTCTCCGCAGTCTTCCAAGGTGATCTTAACAGACTCAGATCCACAGTGAAGACTGAGCATCAGTGACGGTTTAACAACTTTTTAAATATCATAAAAGTAAAGAAAAATCTACACAAAAATCTTGTCTATCCAGCAATCCCTAAAACATTTATTACCCTCTCTTTCATGGAGTCGCAGCACTCGTGTTTGATTGATGTGTGACCGAGTCTGCCTTTCCCTGTAGGAGACAAGGCTCTTTGACAGCTAGCAACCGCTTAACAAAGCCCTCGGTGCTCATTTCCTCCCAGGCCTCAGTACAGCGTACAGCTATTGCTCTGCTTTACGGGCACTGTTCTCTCTTGCTGTTGCCATGCTTGCGCTGGTTAGGTTCCCGTAAGGACGAGCATCTCTTACGTGTTCTCAGTTTCCTTCATAAAATCTTTATCACTAGGCTTCCACAGCGCTCTGTCAGCGTTTCGGCCTACAAAGTGAAGAGCCAGCCTGACTTAGAAGTCCCTCTCACTGCCTGTGTTCTTTGTATCACTTCTGGTGACACATGTCGTCCTGTGGACACTCTAAGAAGCTGAACCCGAGCCATAGACTGGAGAGACTTAGTAGGGACTGTCAGAGCTTGAGGAGGTGAAGGAGTGTCAGAATACAGTGCAAGCTTGACATGTGGGTAGGAGGGACAGAAGAAAGGAACGTAATGAAGGAAGACTTAGCCATCTGGTGGATAACAAGTCCTCAGTCCTAACTTGCTCATGGGAGCTTGTTTTGTTCTCGAATGTTCCTTTGCAAACAGCATTCATGTTCTTCTTCCCTACCTTCCGAAGCTCTGTTTGAATGGTCCTTTTCCTTCATGTTGATCTCTGCGTCTGTTTTGGCTGCTCATTTTGTAAGGAGGTTTCCTTGAATGTTAATGAACTAATGAGCCTATAGCTCATGCACAGAGCTAGTGAATTTTTAAAATTGAAAATAGATTCTTTTCATAATATATATTCTGATTATGGTTTCCCCTCTGCCAACTCCTCCAGATCCCTCTCCAACTTCCCTCCCATCCCAAATCCACACCCTTTTTCTCCTTAGAAAACAGGCACTGAAAAAAAGTAAATCAAATAAGATAAAAACAAGCAAACCAGGAAAGGATAAAACAAACAAACAAGAAAACAGAAGAAAAAGAGCCAAAGAAACAACACAAGAAGTACCTATAGGCCGGGTGATGGTGGCGCACGCCTTTAATCCCAGCACTCGGGAGGCAGAGGCAGGCGGATCTCTGTGAGTTCGAGACCAGCCTGGTCTACAAGAGCTAGTTCCAGGACAGGCTCCAAAGCCACAGAGAAACCTTGTCTCGAAAAACCAAAAAAAAAAAAAAAAAAAAAAAAAAAAAAAGTACCTATAGTAGAGACACACATACTTGCACACACAGGAGTCCCATTAAACACAAAACTGATAGCCATAATATATACACAAAGAATCTAGGGGTCTGGAGAGATGGCTCAGAGGTTAAGAGCACTGGCTGCTCTTCCAGAGGTCCTGAGTTCAATTCCCAGCAACCACATGGTGGCTCACAACCATCTGTAATGAGGTCTGGTGCCCTCTTCTGGCCTGCAGGCAGAACACTGTATACATAATAAATTAAAAATAAAATCTTAAAAAAAAAAAAAGAATCTATAAGGCTAAAAAAGGAAGCTGGGCAGTGGTGGTACACACCTTAGTCCCAGCACGGGGTGGGGGTGGGGGGCATCCTGATCTACAGAGTGAGTTCCAGGATAGCCAGGTATACACATAGAAACTTTGTCTCTAAAAATCTCTTAAAACAAAAACAAAAAAGAAAGAAAAGGCCCTAACAGAGAATTATGAGATCAAGAATGTCCAAAGATAACACTGAATGTGTTTTGTGTTTTCCTGCTGGGGATGGGGCCTGACCTTAAGAGTGGTTTGTTTCCCTAGACTCCATTGGAGAAAACTAGTTTTTCATCTGTGAGTGGTTATTAATTGGAGATAGTGTCTGGATTAGGGATTTGGGCTTTTGTCCATTCCCCCTTCCCCCAACCAGCACTGGGCCTCATCTGGCCCAGACCCATGTAGGCTCTGTGCATGCTCCGCAGTCTCTGTGAGTTCTTTTTTAAAAAATCTTTATTTATTACATATACAGTGTTCTGCTTGTATGTATACTTGCAGGCCAGAAGAGGGCACTAGATCTCATTACAGATGGTTGTGAGCCACCTTATGGTTGCTGGGAATTGAACTCAGGACCTCTAGAAGAGCAGCCAGTGCTCTTAACTTCTGAGCCGTTTCTCCAGCCCCTCTCTGTGAGCTCTTATGTGCACTGGTCCTGCTGTGTTTAGAGGCCCTGTCTCCTTGATGTCCTCCATCCCTTGCAGCTCTTACAATCTTTCTGTTTCCTTTTCAGCAGAGGTCCCTGAGCCCTGCAGGGAAGGACTGATGGAGAGATCTTATTTAGAACGGAGTGTTCAAGGGTCTCTCAACCTCTACACAATGTCCAGTTGTGGGTCTCCGTGTTTGTTCCCATTTACCGCAGGAGAAAGCCTCCTTAATGATGGCTGAGCCAGGCACTGGTCTATGAGTATAACAGCATGTTGATAGGGGTTATTTTATTGCTATGTTCCCTTAGCAGAACTTTAGTATATGCTTTTCCTCTAGGTCCCTGGGCTGTCTAGTCTTCGGTTCTTGGCCACCTAAGCATGTTGGGGATGGGCTCCATCTCATGGAGTGAGCCTTAAATCCAGTCAGATATTGATTGGTACCCCCAAGCTTCGTGCTGCCATTGCACTGCAGAGCTTGTCAGTTTCAAATCTCACCTTAGGTGATGTGGGAGTCCCAATCACCGACGTCTGTAAGAATTTTCTCTTTTGCATTTTTGATTCACTAGGATAGTCCTCTGGTCCTTCTGCCAAAGAGATAAAAGCACCCAGCTGCCAGTTAAATATAAAACAACCCCACACCAGGGCGAGGGGCAGTTACCCCTCGGTGGGAGGAGCCAAGGAGGATGGACGTTTAGAGCAGTTGCAGCACTTGAACCTCCCTAAGGAGGGCAGGTGGAGAAACTGGCGGCTGCTCAGGCTCTTGTTCAACGCTTGCTCCATGACTTCAAATCGTGGACATCTGGAGTTAGAAGGATCCTTGGTCACTGACATGATTTAGCTACCGCTTATTTAAGAAGTCAACAGTTAGTCAACAAAAGAGTAGCTCAGTCTATTTTTTAAATTCTTTCAGTAATAGAAAAAGAACTTATGGCCTAGAATAAATAAAAATGTAAAATTATTACATTTTGTGTGTGTGTGTGTGCACGTGCGCACACACGTGCATGGCATGGCTCATATATGGAGGTCGGAGGACAACTTGCAGGAGCTGGTTCTGTCTTTCATTTCCCAGGGATTGTCTCAGGTTGAGGCTTGGTGACAATCACCATTACTCACAGAGCCATTTTCCCACTCAGAGTTAATACTTTTTTTGAAGGCAGTAGCTTAAAGCTTTTCCATTTATGGGATAGGGATAGTGGAGCACTTATATGCGGGCATGGCATTTGATAAATAAATAAGTAAACATTTAAAAATCATTTGCAAAGGGAACACTTCTGGAAAATATTGGTCAATTTAAAAATATTTTATTCAATCCAATGTTAAAATATTTTCTATGTTTATGTTGTTTTGAAGAATGGTCTGTCTAAAAATGTATGTGTTGGATGGTATTTAGAGTCTAACTTGAAATATCTCACTTTTTTTTTTGCGGCAAAAAGTTTTTAAAATCCATTATGTATTTCTTGCTTGCTGATCCGAAGCAGTGCTTTATAAGCCATTTTAGCTACTGATATTATCCTGTGTTTTTGTGAAGCATGAAATAGTTCATTTTATTGACTCATTGTTACACTGCTAGGTGGAGAATTTTCACTTTGTATTTTGTTGCTCTAGTTCAGAGAGATTGGCCTTAAAATAAATAATGCTGCAGTGGGAAGATAGGAACTTACGATTTCACATGCAGCTGTTAGTGAAAAAGCCTAGATGTGTTCCCAACAAACACCTGACAGACTGAGGCCCTCTGTTAGACTCAATCTCCCAATGCCTGTGTCTCCTCAGATGCAACATAGGTCAAGAAAACAGACTTATCACTAAAGTAAAATGAAAAAATGATGTTTTCTGCATGCATTGAGTTTTAAACATTGACATTTGAGAAGATACTATAGTGTTTCTATATTTGTTGAGTCAGCTCCATGTTACAGGGCCCCTGGAGCATCTGAGGACCCCATGGCAGCCGTAGAGAGGGGACCTCTGGCGGCAGGAAGGTTTCTTCTTCCACTGGAGGATGAGCAGACAGGCTCATCAGCCAGCATGCTATTGTGATAAATGGTTCTTTATAGTGGACTTGGGACTTTGCAAATGGATTTTGTGACTTTTGCTGTGAGTGCTGCTTGGGTTACTCTGCACCGTGTGGATCCTCCTTATAGACCAACTGGATTATCCTTGTATCATTCTCTACTACAGCCATTGGACAGCTGCGTTTCGTTTCTTAATTTATTTGTTTTGTTGTTGTTTTGCTTTGGATTCAGGGTCTCATATATTATTCCTGATTGACCTCAAAGTTCTGAGGATGACCTTGTGACTGAGGATGACCTTGTGACTGAGGATGACCTTGTGACTGAGGATGACCTTGCCTCCTGTTCTCATACCTTCCAGTGCAGGATTAGAGACGTGAGCCATCATGTCTGTTCTATGTTGTGTGGGAGATCTAACCCAGGGTTTCTTTCATTGCAGGCAAATGCTGACAGCTGAGCTGTGTCTGCCCACTCCTAGCCTTGACTTTTGAATAGTAGGGCCATACAGTGTGGATATGTGCTAGCCTGTGTCTTCGCAGTCCAAAGACATTATGGGAATTAATGTATATGTGAGTGTGTGGATGTCAGGTCACTGCAGTACATATACCTTGTCCTCTAGGGCAAGGGACAACGTAGTCAATATACCTAGCTTTTTTCCCCCTGCGATAGACTTTCTCTGTAATAGTCCTGGCTGTTCTGGAATTAATTCCCTTTGTGGACCAGGCTGGTCTTGGACGCATGGAGATCTGCCTGCCTTTGCCTCCCGATTACTGGAATTAAAGGCGTGTGCCACCACTGCCTGGCTTATACATAGCATCTTAGTGCCTTATATTTTTAGTTGCTGCATTCCACATGGCATTTTATAGACATAAGTCAGGGTGCTGAATATATAGCCCGGTCATAGAGTGCCTGCCTAGCATTTGTGAGGCCATGGGTTCAATGTCCAGCACCATGAAAACAAAACAAAACAACAACCAACAGATAAGAGACAATGCCAAACTTCTGAAGAAACAGGACCATATGGTTAGTGAGGTGTGCATAGCTATGCCTAGAGTTTCTGCATAGTCTTTTAAGAAACAGTATCATTGTACCACATAGAAGCAGAAGGGTTTACACTATGGGTAATGTCATTATCATCAACTCTTGGGGTTCATAAAGTGGTCATATCCTACCTCATAAAACTGTCACACAGCTCCATCAGGTAGACATTATTGTTCTCCTTGTGTCATAAATGACACACAGGATCTAGAAGGGTTTTGTTTATTTTGCAGTGCTAGAGGCTGGACCATTGCCACATGCTAGGCAAGCACTCTGCTGCTGGACTACAGCCTTTGATTAGAGGATGGATTTTGTTTTGCATTTTTTTTTTGAGACAGTGTTTTTTTTTTTTTTTTGTGTGTGTGTGTGTGTGTGTGTGTGTGGCTCTGGCTGTCCTAGAACTCACTTTGTAGACCAGGCTGACCTTGAACTCAGAGCTCCTCCTGCCTCTGCCTTCTGAGTGCTGGAATTAAAGGAGTGTATCACCACACCCTACTTTGAGGATGAAGTTTTAATAAGACTATGCTCATCTTTGCTCAAACATAGTAAATAAATTATTTATTTATTTGGTGCTAAAAGTTGAACCCAGAGCCCATGCTAAACAAGTACTCTACCACTGAGCTACAACTATAGCCCTGATTATGATTTGATGAAAAAGGCAGTGTCCATTTTATAAAAGACCCTAACCAATACAAGAAGAAGCCAGTGGGCATTCCCAATACGAGGCTCTTGAACTGATTTCACTCTATCTTGGTAACAGTTGGGCTTTTTCATGGAAAGTATAATACATCTCCGCTGTCATGTTTGTTTTAAAGAAGTTGCATACAGTCAGGAAGTTAATGAGGTGACAGATATGTTAATTGCCTTAGTTGTTATAATAATTTCACTATATATGTATATCAAAGCATCTTGCTGTATCCTTTAAATATATACAATTTTAATTTGTCCACTCTTTCTTCAATAAAACACCTAAAGAATTTAAAACAACAGAAGTATGAGAATTCTTCTATTATCTTTGCAACTTCTGTTAAAACTATCCTGAAAGGAAACTAATTATTTGAATATAAAACCATTTATAATAAAATAGAGTTTGTCACCCATTAAACGTTCCATGAATGCCATTTAGAGTAGTCATTTTTAAATGCCTTTGCTTATGCATGTATAGAGAACATACTAGATATGGCCTCTAGAGGGCAGTGTTAGGTCATGGAAAGAATTTTACAATTTCAAAATGGACTTCTAAAAACCATTCAAAATGGATTTCAACAATTGTGTGTGTGTGTGCACATGTATGTGTATGTATGGTGTGTGTGGCCACACACACGCATGCCCCAGCGGATATGTGAAGGTCAGAGAACAACTTTGTGGAATCTCTTCTCTCTCTCTACCTTCCCTTGGGTCCTGGGACTGAATACAGTCATCAGGCTGGTGCAGCAAGTGCTTTTGCTCTTGGGACCATCTTGCCATCTGTTTTCCTAATTTTAAACCACAAGAGTCTGTTTATATTCTTTATCCTTTCTCTCTCTTTTTTTTTAAAAAAAAAAACTGAAGAAAATGTATGCTAGGCATGATGACAAATACTTATAATCCTAACACTGGAGATGCTGGGGCACAAAGGCTAAGAGTTTTAAGGCCAATCTAGGTAACATAGCAAGACCCTGTCTCAAAGGGAAATAAAGGAAGAAAGAAAAGAAAAAGAAAACTTTATACAGTTTTTGCTATTCTGATTCGTTGGAGGTCTTCTTTAACATATATTAATGTGGTTGTTTGAATAGGAATAGTCCACATAGGCTCATATATATGAATGCTTAGTCACTGGGGAGTGGAACTCTTTGATGTTAACAGAGGTTTCTGTCCCACCAGGTCCTACAGCCGTTTAGTTTCAAATAAATCACACAGAGATCTACATCAATTATAAACTGATTGGCCAAATATCTCAGGCTCTTCTTATTAACTCTTTCTTACGTCGTACATTAACCCATTATTCTAGTCTGAGCTAGCCATGTGGCTTGGTACCTTATTCAGTGAGGCAGTCACATCTTGCTTCCTCTGTGTCTGGGTCATGACTGCAGACTGCAGAATCCTCTTCCCAGAATTCTCCTGTTCTCATTGCTCCACCTCTACTTCCTACCTGGTTACCCCATCTATACTTCCTGCCTGGCTACTGGCCAATCAGCATTTTATTAAAAATAATACATGTGACAGGATAAAAGACCATTGTCCCACAACAGTTTCAAAGGATTAGGAGATTTGGTCTTGTTAGAGGAAATGTGTCACAGGGGGTGGACTTTGAAATTTCAAAAGTTCATTCCAAGGCCAGAGTTCCTCTTTCTCTGCCTGGGGTTCTCAGCTACTGCTGCAGCAGCTGCCTGCATGCCACCATGCTCCCGACCATGATGATAATGGGCTAACCTCCTAAACTGTAAGCAAGTCCACAATTAAATGCTTTCTTTCAAAAGATTTGCCATTGTCATGGTCTCTTCACAGCAATAGAACACTAATTAAGACAAGTATAAAACTTTTTTTTTTAACCTCAAATTTATCTGTGAATCAAAAACCATCTGTAGAGGTTCAACGCTACTCTTCTCATTACTGAGGCCTTGTGAGGATGAGGGATCTGGGGAGGAAGCATAAGGCACATACTATGTGTCATTTGTTAGTTCTCACATGATTGAAGTGGAGTTAGAGAGCTGAACTTTGTAATACTAAAATCAATAGGTTGAAGATCTTTATAGGATAGAAGAGACTGGCTTTGTAAAGGTAGATATTGCCTGCTCTATAGCTGTTTAGGGAACAAACAAGTTAAGGGATGTGAAGGATGGTTGTCCTACTCTGGACCTAGGAGGAGAACCTGCGGTTGGAATGTAATATATGAGAGAAAAATAAATTAAAAAATCTGTTTTCAGTTATATATATAGTATGCACATACATGCATACATACATATACAGTTATATATATAGTATGCACATACATGCATACATACATATACAGGTAACTAAGAATTGCTGAGAACTGGAGACGTAGTGTTCCCTAGAGCAACACCCAGTACCAAATGGTCAGCCCTGAAATATCCGTACAAGTAACATTATATGTACTGGTCAGGTTGTGTTTATATATTTAGGAATATATATATGTGTGTGTGTGTGTGTGTATGTGTGTGTGTGTGTAACAAAGAGGTCATAAACTTAAAAGAGAACAAGGTGTTGGGTACACGGGGGGGGGAGGGTTATATTCTAAACTCTAAAGAGAGAAAAGGGAAGGGAAAATGATGTAATTCTATTATAATCTCAACAAATAAAAAAGAATCAATGTTATGAGATAATTCATAGAGCAGTAATATTTTTGGGTTGATTGATTGATTAATATGTGTGTCAGCATGGGTTACGTGAGCCACTGTAGATGTGTGGGGGTCAGAGGACAGTTTGCAGGAGTCAGTTCTCGTCTTCCGCCGTGTGGGTTCCTTTGATAGAACTCAGCTTGACAGTGGGCACCTTTACCACTGAGCCATCTCACTTCCCCACAGTGAAAATATTAAGATTAAAAGATTGGACTTCCATCCTTACTCCTTCATAAATGCCAGTCATGTTTGATTCTGTCCTAGGTCTCTGGGCTATCCAGTCTCTGGCTCCTGACCTTCCAGCCAGTGTCAGGCATGGGCTCCCTCTCATGGTGTGCGTCTCAAGTTGGACCAGTCATTGGTTGGCCACTCCCACAAGATCTGTGCCAGCTTTACCCCAAGACGTCTTGCAGGCAGGACAAACTGTAGGCTGAAGGTTTTGTGATTGGGTTGGTGCTCCAATCCCTCCACTGGAAGTCTTGCCTGGTTACAGAAGATGGCTGGTTCAGCTCTGTATCTCCTAGGGTCACCCTTGTAGGATTCCAGGGAGTTTTCATTGCACTTGGTTTCTACCTCACCCCTAAAAAGTCCCCCAATTCCCGTTGCCTTTCCCAGTACTCTTCCCCCACCTGATGCCTCCTGTTCTCATTGCCACCTGCCCCCAGTCCACCCACAAAATTTATGCTGTATCCCTTCCCAGGGAGATTCATGCCCCTCTCCCAAGCCCTCCTTATTACTTAGCCTCTCTGTGCATCTATGGACTATAGCACAACTATCCTTCAATTTACAGCTAATATCCACTTGTGAGTGAGTACATACCATGTTTGTCTTCTGGGTCTGAGTTACCTCACTCAGGATGTTTTTTTTCTAGTTCCATCCATTTGCCTGCGAATTTTATGATGTCATTTTTTAAACAACTAAGTAATATTCCGTTGTGTAAATGTACTGCATTTTCTTTATCCATTCTTAAGTTTAGGAACATCTAGGTTGTTTCCAATTTCTGGCTATTATGAATAATGCTGCTATGAGCATAGTTGAGCAAGTGTTCTTGAAGAATGGAGTGTCCTTTGGGTATATGCCCAGGAGTGGCATAGCTGGGTCTTGAGGTAGATCAATTCCAATTTTCTGAGAAACTATAATATTGATTTCCAAAGTGACTGTACAATTTGCCCTTCCACCAGCAATGGAAGAGTGTTCCCATTGTTCCACATCCTTGCCAGCACGAATTGTCAATTGTGTTTTTAATTTTAGCCATTCTGACAGGTGTAAGATGGAATCTCAAAGTCATTTTGATTTGCGTTTCCCTGATGGCTAACTATGTTGAACATTTCTTTAAGGGTTTCTCAGCCATTTGAGATTCCTCTGTTGAGAATTCTGTTAGATCTGTATCCCATTTTTTAATTAGATTATTTGGTTTGTTGATGTCTAGTTTCTTGAGTTCTTTATATATTTTGGGGCTTACCACTCTGTCACATTTGGAGTTGGTGAAAATCTTTTCCATTTGGTAGGCTACCATTTTGTCATATTAATGGTGTCCTTTGCCTTACAGAAGTTTTTGTCAGTCTTAGTGCCTGCACTATTGATATTCTATTCAGGAAGTTGTCTGAGTTTCTCTCCATTTAATTTGATGTTGGCTATAGACTTGCTATAAATTGTCTTTATTATGTTTAGGTATGTCCTTTGTATTTCTGATCTCTCTAAGATCTTTATCATGAAGGGATGTTGGTGTTGGATTTTTTAAAAAGACTTTTTCAGCATCTAATGAGATGATTATGAGGTATTTTTCTTTCAGTTTGTTTTATATGGTAGATTACATTTACAGATTTTCTTATGATGAACCATCCCTGATCAAATAGATCATAATCTTTTTGATGTGTCCTTGGATTCAATTTTTGCATCAATGTTCAGGAGGGAAATTGGTCTGTAATTCTTTCTTTTTTGAATCTTTGTATGGTTTGGGTATTAGGGTGCCTGTGGCCTCATAAAATGATGCACTGTTCCTTCTGTTTCTGTTTTGTGAATGATTTGAGGAGTATTGGCGTTGGTTCTTCTGTGAAAGTCTGTTTTTGTGTGTGTGTGGGAGGAGACTTTTAATGACAGTGTCTATTTCCTTAGTGGTTATAGGTCTGTTTCAATTATTTATCTGGTCTTGATTTAACTTTGGTAAGAGGTATCTATCAAGAAAATTGTCCATTTCTTTAATGGAAATTTTATGGAGAACAGGTTTTTGAAGTATGACCCAGTGATTCTTTGGCTTTCTTTACTGTCTATCGTTATGCCCCCCTTTTTATTTCTGATTTTATTCATTTGAATATTCTCTCTGTCTTTTAGTTAGTTTGGGTAAGGATTTCTCTATCCTGTTGATTTTTCTCAACCAACTCTTTGTTTCATTGATTCTTTGTATTGTTCTCTTTGTTTCTATTTTATTGATTTCAGTTCTCAGTATGATTAATTCCTGCTTTCTACTCCTCTTGGGTATTTGCTTCTTTCTGTCCTAGAGCTTTCAAGTGTGGTGTTAAATTATTAGTATGAGAACTTCACTTTTTTTTTTTATGAAGTCACTGAGTGCCTTGAACTTTCCTCTTAGCACCACTTTCATTGTGTCCCATAGGTTTGAGTATGTTGTGTATTCATTTCATTGAGTCCTAGGAAGTCTTTAATTTCTCTCTTTATTTTTGCTTTAACCCAGTAGTCATTCAATAGGCAGTTGTTCATTTTTCACAAGTTTGTAGGTTTTCTGCTGTTTCTGTTGTTGTTGAAATGCAGTTTTAATCCAGGGGTGGTCTGATAGGATTCAGGCAGTTACTTCAGCTTTCTTGTATTTCTTGAGACTTGCTTTGTGACCTAGTATGTGGTCAATTTTGGAGAATGTTCCATTAGGTGCTGAGAAGGTCTATTCTTTTGTGTTTGGGTGACATGTTCTGTAGATACCTGTTAGGTCCATTTGGTTTATAACGTGTTAGCTCCATTATTTCTCTGTTTAGTTTTTGTCTAGATAACCTGTCCATTGGTGAGAATGGTGCATTGAAGTCTCCTGCTATTAATGTGTAAGGTTCGATGAGTGATTTAAGCTTTAGTAATATTTCTTTTACAAATGCCCTTGCATTTGGGACATAAATGTTAAGAATTGAGAGTGTGAGGGTTCCAGGGGCAGGTGTGCCTCTTACCTGTTCTTTTGTTTGCTGTGGCCTGCACCTGAGCAGCGGATATCCCTAGACTTTCTTCTTACAATATATTTTGATTATGGTTTCCCCTTCTCCACCTCCTCCCAGATCCTCCACACCTCCTCTCTCACCTAAATTCACATTTTCCTTTTTCTCCTTAGAAAACAAATGGGCATCTAAAGTAATAATAATGAAAACACAAAATTAGAAACCATAATATATATGCAAAAGACCTGTAAGGTAAAAAAAAAAAGACCCTCCAAAAGTGCCCTTGATTTTGTCTTGTGTTGGCTGTCTACTGCTGGGCATGGTGCCTGCCCTTAAGAGTGGTTTGTATCTCCAGTGAGACTATCGGACAAAGCTAATTGTTCATTTGTGAGTGGTTGTCAATCGGAGATAGTGTGTGGGTTAGGGATAGGGGCTTGTGTTCACTTCCCTCTCAACACAAGACCCCCTCTGGCCCAGACCCATGCAGGCCTGTGCATGCTGCCACAGTCTTTGTGGGTGCTTGCGTGTGTCAGACCTGCTGCAGTTAGAGCCCTTGTTTTCTTGGTGTCATCTATGCTTGCGGCTCTTAAAATCTTTCTGTCTCCTCTCCAGCAGGGTTCCCTGAGCCCTGGGGGAGGGATTTGGTGGAGACATCCCATTTAGAACTGTGTATTCCAAGGTCTCTCTCTCTGCACGTCGTCCAGTTGTGGTTTTCCGAGTTCATTCCCATCTGCTGCAGGAGGGAGCTTCTCTGATGATGGCTGAGCAAGGCACTGGTCTATGAGTAGAGCAGAAGGTTGTTAGGTGCCTGTAGTTCTTTGTCAAGGGTTGAGGCTGCCTGAGATTTGCCATTCCATGTTAGCATGTGTATTGGTGTTGTCCGTATTCAGGTCATGTTTAGGCAGCCATGTTGGCGGACTTCATGGGCATAGATTCTCTGAAGTTTTCAGGAGATATTGAGATTGACTTTTAAGAAGTCCGCCCTGAGGTTTAAACCCCAGAGTCCATAAACACTCTACCATGAGCTGCACCTGCATCCAGATAGTTAACTTTTAAGTCTCTGTGTTCTGGGAGTTTCAGACTACTGCCCAAGTACAACAGAGCTATATTAACATGATGTCAAAATGCTCAACTCAGACAGAAGAAGCTGCAGAAATTGTTCACATACCAATGGGTACAGAAATTCTGAAACATGATGTCCCTAGATGGGTTTGATTTTCTCTGATAATAGAGTCTGAAGACTCTACTCACACTAGGTATGAATCTCATATGAACATTAAAAATAGTTGTCATTTGAATGACAGCACATTCTACTTAATAGTCACCTATAGATTTATTTTTTGTTGAAACAATAAATCTCTTAAAAACTCATCTGTTGAATTGGGATCTATGAGCCTTTTAATAGGATTTTTGAAAGAGAGTGCAGAATTTATAGCTCCATATACATTGCCTGACATGGAAGTTAAGGTCAGTAGAGAGCTCTGTTCAGTCAGTCTATGGCTAGCTGAACTATGACTAGTTGAAACCAGAGGCAAAAAGACCTGTTTCGTTCTTATCTTGTAGTGCTAGGCACCAAAAGTTCTTATTTTGAGAATAGTATTTTCTTAACTCAGGGTAGCAGAACAGAGTTCTTGTTACTCAGGAAGTATTTCATAAGTCCAAGGCTGATTTAAGATGTAGGTCGATGCTTGAGATGTTGACTGGCCGTAGCCTGAACTCATTCAGTATTCTTCGTTTCAAGGGAAGACAATGAATTTGTGCAAGTCAGAATCTGGGAGTCATCTCAGATGCCCGCTCTTGGTTGTCTGTAATGGGTAAGCGCACTCACCTGCCAAGTCTTCATAAGGTGTCCTGTCACCCCCTCTTCATGGCCACCGCCCCAGTTGGCACCATCATCCTTTGTCTGAAGAAGCCACCTCACCCACAGACACACGCACCTACGAGACCAATTTGGTTTCACACTCTTCTCAGGATAACAGATACCATCCTGTGGATGGTAAGGTCTCTCTTCAGCCTCACCTTGAAGCACTGCCTTTTGACAGAGGTTTTCTGTCCCACCAGGTCTCACATCTGTTTAGTCCCAAATAAACACACAGAGGCCCACATTAATTATAAACTGATTGGCCTATTAGCCTAGGCTTCTTATTACAACTCTTATAACTTATATTAGCCCATAATTCTTATCTGTGTTAGCCATGTGGTTTGGTACCTTTTTCGGTGAGGCAGTCACATCTTGCTTCCTCTGTGTCTGGATGATGACTGCAGACTGAATCTTTACTCTTCCCAGGATTCTCCTGTTCTCCTTGCCCTGCCTCTACTTCCTGCCTGGTTGCCTCACCTATACTTCCTGCCTGGCTACTGGCCAATCAGTGTTTATTTAAAATAGTGATGGGGTACAGACCATTGTCCCTCAGCAACTGCCCTTGTTGGGATCTGTGTTCCAGCCTCACAGCTGCTTCTTACCCTTGAGAAACCAGCCCAAACACCACTGTTTGCCAGTGACTTCCCTGATGCCCTGATCAGAGACATTTCCTGTGCTCTCTGCTCCTCTAGACCCGCACTCCTTTACTTATGGTGTTCGCATAGGTCTAGAGCTAGACATTCAAGTCAGGCATGGTGGTTCATGTCAGACATACCACCATATGGGAGGCTGAGGCAGGAGGATCATTGCAAGTTTGAGGTTACCCTATATAGTAAAAACAAGTTGGATATGTGGTATTGTGGTGTGTGTGTGTGTGTATATGCCAGAGGTTAACTTTGAGTGACAATCTACTGTGATTCAACTACACACGTAGCTTTTGATGTGAGGGCTAGGAGTTGAGTTTAGGACCTCATGATTTCCTGGCAAGCACTGTTTTGACAGCTGTCTCCACAACTACCAGCGTTGCGGTATTTTGAATTATATGTGTCTCTCCTACAGAAAACAAGTGCCCCAAGCTGCATTTATGCCCATATTCTCATCATCAAGTTCCAATACTGGGTTCAGTGTTTGAAAAAAGAATTAGTTGTTCAATATATTTGTTGAATGAATAAATGACTGTTTTTAATTGTTTAGGTAGAGGAAGAGGAACCAACTGGATACATTCGATTTGAAAAATTTCTTCCAGTGATGACCAGAGTACTTCTGGAAAGAAAGTAAGGAAACAAATCCTTTTTTTTTATTATTATTATTTTAAGGCACGATAACTAGAATTACTTCAATTTCAAAACATTTGACTTTCCCAGCTGTGATGCTTTATGCCTGTAATTCCAGCACTTGAGGCTGAGGCAGGAGAATTGCCACCGATTTGAGGCTAGCCTTAGTTGCATAGTTCCAGGCCATCCTGAGCTACAGAGTTTTGCCTCAAAACAAAACCAAACCACTCGACTTTTTACCCAGTCTATATCTTAGGCTGGTTCCCTCTAGCCTTCCAGTGTGCTTCAGGCTGTGCTTACAAATACCAGCCAGGCTAGTATTTATTAATCTAAGCAAGGTGCAATGAAAAGGCAAAGGAGCTACAGAAAAGAACAACATTGTAGTTATATTTAATTGTGAATTATCATGTTAATAATTTTAAAATAAAAATTAACACTAGTTACTTTTTTAGTATAAGTACAGCATTAACATACCACAGTTGATTGATTATAGATGTTTTGGTCCTAGATAAATTTATTTTCATATCAATGAGAAATGCTAATAGGTAATACCAAACATTCCTGTGGGGTAGGTACTATTGACATTCATATTCAGAAACCCAAAGAAATTTCATCCAGGGAAGTACCATTAGCCTTGTATATTAGTGGCTTTTATGTTGTTTAATGCAGTCATTTATCATGTAGAGGCTGAGATAAATATGCTGGCATTAAGTCACTTTATTGTAAAAATTACAGATACAGACCAATTGCTGAAGATGTCCTTCTTAGAGCTTTTGAGGTGGGTAACTTCCAGATTATTCATGTACATGTGAAAAATTAATTCATCATATAGAATTTATTCAACAAAGAAAATCTACCTTCTTTCCTCAGGTTTTGGATCCAGCTAAACGAGGAATTCTGACTAAGGAAGAACTGGTCAAGTACATGACCGAGGAAGGTCAGAGGGCTTTGTTTCTTATAAGAGTAATTTGTGCAAAGATTTAGGCTTAAAGATGTTTATTTTATTTTAAAAAGTGTGTGTGTGTGTGTGTGTGTGTGTGTGTGTCTGTGTGTGTGAGTGTAAGACCCATAGAGGTCAGAAACATCGTGTCCCCTGGAGTTGGAGTTACGGGGGCTTGCCCACCTGACACGGGTACCAGGAACTGAACTCAGATTCTCTGCAAGAACAGTACATGGTCTTAACTGCTAAGCCATCGCTCCAGTGCCAATTAATAAGTTTTAAACAATTATGCAAAAGTTATAAGAGATGATACTTTAAAAGCAATTGTTTGGTTAGGTATTTATTTATTATTCCTATTATTTTGGTTTGGTTTGGTATTTGATTTTGTGTAATAGAAGTGTAATGATTACTTATATAAGTTGTGTTTACTTTAGTCACTTAAAATATTTCCTGAATAAAAGACTTACCACTTAAAGAACATGAACTGTCAATCATAAGCCAGTGCCTTTTTTGACAGAAGATTTGGATTATAGTATATAAAAATTTCTTTTAAAAGACCTTCTTAGGGGGTAAAGTTGCAAACAATATAGCCAAAATTGAATGTGAATTCTCACAAAACTATATTTTTTATGATAATGGGACCTCCTCCTATACCTATATATTTCCTTCAAATGTTCTCTTTTTATGTCAGTATATACATGTGTTTTCCCTGAAAGCAGCTTGGTGGACAAGTCATTAACGCTGTTGTCACACACACACACACACACACACACACACACACACACACACACACACACTGTACTAGGAGAGGTGTTCTGCCTCCTCTGCTCAGCTCCCGGATGCGCAGGCCAAGTCCTGAGTGATGCAGCAGTCCATACATCAGTTGAGGCCATGGGCATGGGTATCATTTTGAGCAAGGAGAACAGTGTTGAAGGCTCTATGCACACCTGGTTTGGCCATTTTGACTCAGTTCACCATCGGGAAACAGGAAGTGAGAGAAGGAATATGTGGAAGTCATAGCTGCCACCCAGGACCACTTACCATGTTAAAATCATCTGAGTGGTTAACTTTAATAATTAACCAAGGATGAAAGGAAGTAAACCCTAAAGTACATTAGGCCACATGAAATTAATAAAAACTGCCAAAGAGCTTCAGCAACTCCTACTGTGTGTCCAATGTTTGTTTATTGATAAAACACAGTGGGTGGATACTGGAATCTGATCCCTTTCTTGAGCATAATATAGTCTTACTGGGGAAGCAAAGCTAACTTGTGAACGAGATCAATGAGAGACATTAGAAACATAACTATCAGAGGATCAATGCAAGCTGAAACTAGCCTGGAAAGCCGGGCCTGGGAAGGAGGACAGAGAAAATAACTTCCTTGAGAAGGTAGATTTATTTGTTTGCTTTTGTTTTGAGACGGGATTGTGCTCTGTAACCCAGGTGAATCTGGTGTTTACTATGTATCCCAGGCTGGCATTAAATTCAAGGCAATTCTCCTGCTTCAGCCTCCCAGATGGGATTACAGATGGGAGCCAGCTTACTTTGCTTTGAAGATAGTGTGAGCCATTGATGGCAGATATAGTAAGATTGAATGAAGACAGATGAAGGTGGCTTGTGGGAAATGGATAATGCAATAGGAATGAAATCTGGAAGATAGGCAGCCAGGCACACGGAAGAAGGTGAGCTCAGCCAGCCTGCAAGTCTTGTTGACGAGCAACAGGGAAGTAATGGAGGGCATTGGTGTTACTGTGGAGGCCTGCTCTCAAGTTCAGGTCATCCCCTGGGCGGTGGAGAGTTGGACTAAGTCACCCAGTGCAGCAGTACCGTCTGAAAGTGATTCTGGTGCTGATTGGTTTGTAGGCGAGTAAGAAAGGTTCAGCCAGCAAGATAAGCTGTGGGGCTCCTTCAGCATCCCCAGGGTTCCCTAACACAGGCCTGGCCTGGCACAGGGACTAGAGAAAGAGGATAATGCAGTAGGACTCTATCATGGGACCCTGGGCCATAGTGACCAACAAGAGGGCAGGGGACAAAAATGCTATCAGCTGAAACAGTGAAGTCAGGCACTGGCTGTGTTGTGTGTAGGGACAACATAGCCATATGGGTCACAGGAGTCTGGTTTAAGAGAATTTCCAGGAAGGCATACTTACAGAATTCTTAGACTTCCTGGGCAACTGTTGGATATCCTAATAGACAGAGCCTGCACCAGTTCTTTTCAGAAAAGAATAGAAATAGAAATATTCAATTTCTTCCATGCTGTATGAACCATTCTGTTTGATCTCTACATATAAGATGAACCATGTTATCTTAATGTATCATTAGTATTGGATGTAATGTGCCCTTCCTCTAGATGCAGCTGCCTAATTCAGTAAAATGGTTGCTTAAGAAGTGATTTTTTTTTTTTTTAAGAGACAAGGTTTCTCTGTGTATCACTCACTGTTTGTCCTGGAACTCACTCTGCATCTGCAGACCGGGCTGGCCTTGAACTCAGAGATCTACCTGCGTCTGCCTTCTGAGTGCTGGGATTAAAGGTGTGCGCCACCAGGGATGGCTAATAAGTGATATTTTGATTCTCAAAATTCCAAATTGTTTTTAAGCATATTCAAGCTTTGGGACTATAAAGGTATTTCCACAATCTTTTCATAGTATCCACAGAGCAGCCAACACATTTTTAAGTTTGAGAATGTACATCCTAAATGCCCAGGAGATTGTTAGATAGACACGGCAAACCGTGTGTGTTCAGGGTATACATTGCATCAGATGGTGTTTAGCATCAGGGAAGATCTCAAATCTTTTAAAAACAAATACATGTTGCTATGTGTCAGATGTTTGTGGAAGTGCTATTTGAATAATAACACATTTGATCCTTATGCCAAGCCCATGATAATATCATCTGTATTGTGTAGACTGGGAAGAGAGGTTAAGCAACCTGCCCAAGATCATAAAGCTAGTAAGAGGACCAGAACTTGAATCTGTGAGGCTTGTCCTTTAAGCAGTGCAGTGGAGTGCTTTGACCAAGGTTGGTAATCTGGCCTTCACACTCAGTCCCCACTCACTGGCAGGGCAGGCTGCATTGCTTATGTGCTGTAAATGTAACTGGTTGTTTATAGTGGTATATTATTTGTGTTTTTTCTTTTTTTTCTGGGTAGCTTTTATTTATTTTTTTAATTTAATTAATTAATTAAAGATTTCTGCCTCCTTCCCGCCACCGCCTCCCATTTCCCTCCCCGTTCCCCTCCCCCAGTCAAGTCCCCCTCTCTCATCAGCCAGAAGAGCAGTCAGGGTTCCCTGCCCTGTGGGAAGTCCAAGGACCTCCCACCTCCTTCCAGGTCTAGTAAGGTGAGCATCCAAACTACCTAGGCTCCCACAAAGCCAGTATGTGCAGTAGGGTCAAAACCCAGTGCCATTGTTCTTGACTTCTCAGCAGTCCTCATTGTCCATTATGTTCAGCGAGTCCGGTTTTATCCCATGTTTATTCAGACCCAGTCCAGCTGGCCTTGGTGAGTTCCCGATAGATCATCCCCATTGTCTCAGTGTGTGTGTGCACCCCTCACGGTCCTGAGTTCCTTGCTCGTGCTCTCTCTCCTTCTGCTCCTGATTTGGACCTTAGAATTTCAGTCCAGTGCTCCAGTGTGGGTCTCTGTTTTTGTCTCCTTTCGTTGCCTGATGAAGGTTATAAAGCCTACAGGCCAGGGTGTGGTGGCACACACCTTTGATCCCAGGACTCAGGAGACAGAGGCTGACAGATTTCTGTGAGTTCAAGGTCACCCTGGGCTACACAAGATTGAGTCTGTTTAAATGAGAAAGAGAGCTCACACAAAGGTTACAAGAAAGGTAATGTAAAATGAAAGGTTTTCCAGATCACACCTTTGATCCCAGCACTAGGGAGATGGAGACAGGAGTGATATGGCTGGATGGAGAGAGGGATATAAGGTGATATAAAGTGAGAGGAGACAGCAACTTAGTGGAGTGTGAAATCTGAGGATTCATGGTCTGAAGATTTGGTAGAGGTAAAAGATCTCTCTAGTGGCTTGACTGCTTTTCTGTTCTTTAGGTTGAACCCCAATATCTGTCTCTGGGTTTTTACTGTTCGTGCTCCAGTAGCTCTCCCCTCTTATGAGGTGTTGGTTAACTTAGTACATGTGAGACACTTGAATCAGTGCCGGTCTCACAGCGGTGGTCAGTGAGCAAGGAAAGATACAAAATGTACAATGTGAAGAGAAGGAGCACTAGGAAGTAGGATGGAGTTTAATTTCTGTGTTCAAGGAGATAAGCAGATTAAGAAATGGAATAAAGGTAACCTCAGGTAAGAATGGTAACCTCAGGGGAAGATCCCACTCTGCTAAATTTCCAATTTATGAAAAGCAATTAAAGAAAAGGTTAAAACTGGGTGTGGTGGTACATGCCTTTAATCCCAGCACTGGGAAGGCAGAGACTGGTGGATCACTGAGTTTGAGGCCAGCCTGATCTAAAATCAAGTTCCAGGAGAGCCAAACTTAATCAGTGAAGGAAACCATGGAAAACAGAAAGTTGGTAAAGATGTAATTGAACAAGGAGCCATGTTCCAGCTGCAGAAAGCAGCAGAACTTGGCAGCTTTGGCCATCTGGTTCTGGAATTAAAGAGAGAAGAAAGGGGCTATGGACTTTGCCTCTGCAACTAAGGGAAGCCACCGAGGCCAGGCCTGTGTCAGTGGGGCCTTAATGGGGCCTAGAGAGGCCACTGAGTGAAGCTATGAGGTTGAAACCTGAATTACCTTGGAGACCCCAAGATGTTGGAGATGCCAGAGCCATGGGACACCTGCCAAGAAGAGCTGCTAACAGGGAGTAGAACCAGCCCAAGAGAGAGAAGTGTGTTGTAGTCAACAAAGATGAGAGGAGTTAGAGGGCTGAAGAAAAATGTAACATCAAACACGGAGATGCAGAGTTTGGAGTGTGCCCAGCTGGTTTTTGGTCTTGCTTTGGTCCAGCATTTTCTCACTATGCTCCTTTCCCTATGTTTTGGAACAGTATTGTATATCCTGTGCCTTATGTCTTGGAACTATGTGGTCTGTTTTTTTTTTTTTTTACTTTGATTTTATAGAGTATTACAATTAAGAGATTGCATGAATCTCAGAAGAGACTTTGAACTTTAAAACATTGTTGAGACTATGATAGACTATGGGGATTTTTGAAGTTGGACTAAATGCATTTTGATATCATTACAAACTTATGGGGGTCAGGGAGTGGAATGTGGAAGTTTGAATGTAATTGGCGCTCATAAGCACATAGGAAGTGGCACTATCAGGAAGTGTGGCTTGTTGGAGTAGATATGACCATGTTGGAGAGAGTTTGTCACTGTGGGGATGGGCTTTGAGGTCTCATATATGCTCAAGCCTTACCCAGTCTCAGTTCTCAGTTCACTTTCCGTTGCCTGTGGATCAAAGATGTAGAATTCTCGGCTCCCTCTCAGCATCATGTCTGCCTGCATGCTGCCATGTCCCATCATGATGCTAATGGACTTAACCTTTGAACTGTAAGTCAACCCCAGTTTAACGTTTTCCTTTATAAGAGTTGCCATGGTCATGGTGTCTCTGCACAGCAGTAGAAACCTTAACTAAGACAGTAACCCTCAAACCTTGGTTTGCATAAGATTTTTCCCTTAAAGGCCTAGCATGATGACTTGGATGTCCTGTATTTTTCTTAGCATTGGGATATAGTTCTGTATTAAATAGTCAGCTTTTTCTACATTCTTCTGGAGTTTGTGTCCTACCCTGGTGAAGCCAGTTTCCAAGATGGCTCTCAGTTGTTACCTGAGTCCAACTAAAGCTCACAGATTTTCTCTCCAACTTTTGATTTCATCTGACATCAATACTAGCCCAGACTCAAACAAGGGGGAGTTTTAGGATGATTGATGCGTGGTATTGATTAAGCCAGTGTGAGTGAGACAGACCTGATGTAGTAGCCTCTTCAGCAATAGCTACCATCTAGTCATCTCTCCACACTTTCACTAGACATAATAATTAGATTCTCTTATAAGACTTTAACTTCAAGCAAATACTTTTGCAGTTTCAATAATTTTAATTTAAGTGAATAAACAACTTTGTTCATGGTGTTCTGACTGAAATATGTATTCTATAGGTCCCAGCAGGATAGTAAGTCTACAGTCTTGCAGGGTGTATGGCAGCATGCCTTTTGAACCTCTAGGTTCTCATATGCTGGCTGCACAGCTCCAGTGGAGAAAGGACACAGCTGGGGGCCCGTGGGCTCCATGGCAAGGAAGCTGACTAGTGGGAAGAGAAAAACTCCTGACCATAAATGATGATCTTTCTTGTCTCTCCAGGTGAGCCTTTTTCTCAAGAGGAAATGGAAGAAATGTTATCTGCTGCAATTGATCCTGAATCAAATTCCATCAATTACAGGGACTACATAACAATGATGGTGATAGATGAAAATTAAATGTTCCAAAGACTTAATTTCTTTTCTCTTCTTTTAAGATAACTGTAAACTAATTGAAAGATAGTTTGAAAAATTGCTTGTTCTGATTAATTTCACATTTTGGCTTGTAATTTTTATATTTAGTGCCTTGTACCATAATTGTTTCAAGGTATTCTAGAGATGACCAATTTAAAACATAAATTTGTTTAATATGACCAGATTCATGGAATGACAAGTTGATTATTTAAAAGAAATTATAAAATATTTTAGCATTAAATGTATTATTGCTTATTTTCCACAACTAGGCCAATGTTACCTTGAAATTAATTAAACAAAAAATGAAGATTGATCCTAGCACCCTAAGACTGGCATAGAAGGAAAGCTCTTGTGGGGCAGAATGGGCCCGGCCTGGACATGGACGGCACTGTGGTGCTGGCTGCTTTTTAGAGCCGCGTAAACACTTGAGCAGGCTGAGTGTGAAGGGAGAGCGACTGGAGTAACCACTAATAATTGATTTCTTGTGAATGCCAATTACAAATCTCATTTGGGAGTCTAATAACTTTGTGTAAAATTGAAATTTGCTCATCCAGCATGTTGCCATTTATGGAATAGCTAAAGGAGGTGAGATAATTGAGTCCAGAGAAAGGAAGACTGAATGAGAACTGATAATGGCAATTCCTCTTTAGAATCCTCAGCTATTCAGAATATCTGTCATGGGAATATTGTCCTGAGGCCTGAGTGTATTGAGCCTGTTGTTATCAGAATGTAGTACCTGAAATGGACTGACTCCATAAGAAAGAGGTTCATTTAGCTCACATTATAGATGGTCAAGGTCCAGGCAGCATTGTGTACCCTGAGCTAGGGCCACTCTTGCATGCATCTCGCCAAAGTGCAGCTAGCCAGACAGGAGCACATGGTTGAGCAAGCAGGAGAGAGAGGCTGGGAGGGAGTCAGCTTTGCTCGTTTACAATGGTCCTCTCACAAGAATTACTCTCTAGGCTGTGGAGATGGCTCAGTGGGTAAAAGCATTTGCTGAGTATCATTAGATAGCATGCTGGAAGCTGGAGGTGGATGATGGAGAAATTCTAATTAATCAAGGTCACATTTTAGGGAGGGAGATTTGCAAGTCAATCAGCAATCACATCAGGGGACTGAATATTGGACAAGAGAAGCAGGTGGCTAAGCCTGGTGGGCTGAGGGTGCTTTCTAGAGGACAGACTAAGACAAGTAGCACATGACTTACAAACTTAATAGTTCTTAAGTTTGGAAAAACAGTCATACTCTGAGTAGTTACTTCAGGGCACAGAGCACATCAGCAGGACAGCGGATCAAAACCCCAGAGGTGTCATGAAACACAAGAATCTGGGAATTGAAAGTCTGGTTTATAGATATTTGGGACCTGATGAGAGATGACAGGGTTGGAGCAGGGAACTATGTCCTAAGAGATAATGGGCTAATTGGGGTTCAGGTTTCAGTGTTTGAGTGTGGATTTTATTCTGCATATGCAGAGAAAGGAGTTGGAGTGGCAGATAGCCTGAGAAACAACTTGAATGCGGCAAGGAGACCAGCTGGCAGGCTGTTTGGTTGGCACGACTGATGGACCAGGGAAAGTCAAGCACAAAGCTGGGTTTCTGGCTTGAGCACTTGGTAAATAATGATACCAGGCATTCAGATCAGACACCCACGGAGCAGGCTGATGAGCCTGACTGTGGTCATCTCCGGCTTAAGGCGCTTGTAGGACATAGAAAATCAATAGATAAATAAAGGAACATCTGCTAGAGACATGGGCTTTGGAGTTGTCAGCACATGGTGTCTGGAAGGAAAATACAATGATCAAGAGCAAAACTGGGGGAGAGAGTAAGTTTGTGGGGTTCAGAAGAGGAGCCTGCAGAGCATGGGAAGAAGCCTGGCAGGAGGGAAAGCCAGAGGGAAGCCATGGGAGGAGAGACTCTTGGGGAGGCAGGAACCAAGCCAGATGTGGGGAGATGTGAAGTAATTGATGATGGAGAAACATCCTTCAGTTTCAGCACCAACACATTCACTGGGAACCTCCCTTGGGGCAGACTTTCCAAGTGGCAGGTAGTAGAGTCTGGAGGCTTCAGGAGTAAATAGATGTGAGAAAGAACCTGGAGGACAGGCTACTGGGCAGTATAGAGAGGAGAGAGGTGGAGGGAGGGAGTTTGGAAGATAGGAACTGTATAAGTGTGCTCTGTGTTTGTATTTAAAGGGTTGAGACATGGCAGAGAACACGGGCCACTCACAGGGGCCAGGATCCAGGGCTACAAAGGTCTTGACCTTGGTTATGGATGTGAACTAATGTCCTAGTCTCTTATAGTGGCCTCTAGCTTTACTGTCTTTTGTTAGATAGGGTCTTGCAGCCAGGTGATAATGGCACACGCCTTTAATCCCAACACTCGGGAGGCAGAGGCCAGTGGATCTCTGTGAGTTCAAGACCAGCCTGGTCTACAGAGTGAGTTCCAGGGCTATACAGAGAAAACCTGTCTCTGAGGGACAAGGGTCTTGCTTACAACTTGTGACCTCGCTGCTTCTCCCCAGTGCTAGGAATCCAGCCCGAGCCTCTACGTCTGGCTGTGCTGTCTCTGTGAAGGAGAAGGAGGATGGTAGGGTGTAAGGCTAGAGGAGATGGTGCAGTATATTGTGGGGAATGAGAGAGCTGGGGAGTAGTCTACTAAAGAGTTTTCAAGAGACCCTGGAGGATTTGTTCTAATAACTCAGGCCCAGCAGCAAACTGTGGAAAGTGTTGAGTCACGGTGGGAAACAGAAGGACGGAAGGTCAAGATTGGTGAGGAGTCAGAGAGAAGAGTGACAGCGATGGTCTGTAGGCTCAGGTGGGAGGGGACGCCGGCTAGGAGCAGGCTTGCACGGAGGATTGTAAGACTCCAAAGGGCACACACTGCTATGTGTGCTCAGATGGCTTGCC
The DNA here is from genome assembly GCF_950005125.1 of Chionomys nivalis. NCBI lineage: Eukaryota > Metazoa > Chordata > Mammalia > Rodentia > Cricetidae > Chionomys > Chionomys nivalis. Next base: position 16,579,881 of record NC_080090.1, on the reverse strand, counting down.
GTTCCTGGAAACGATGTGCTCTGCTTGCTGTTTGCCTTCATTCTATTGCTACAGGGCATGTCTTTATTCTATGCTATTACTAATTAATAATAGTCGACAGTGCTTATTCATCTCTCACTGTGTGCCAGGACTAGCTAAGTGCTTTCCTTAAATATACTCATTTAACCCTCTTGATGACCCAATCAAATAGGTACCTTTATTCCAAGGGAGTAACAAAGAGGTTGCATAGCTATAGGGGACTGTATTGATCAGTCTTCATGGGTTATGCTGTGACGTCAAACCTTCACAACACAAGTCATTTTTTGTTCAGTTTGGTGCCAGCTGGGACTCTGCTCCTTGTGGCTTGTCTTCCTTCACTTCTCTCATAAGTGGAATGACTTTATGTCTCCATTTGCCCTGGGTGGACCCAGCCTGCATGTGCTTCATGAAAATGATGATGAAGATTACTCCCGGGGGCTGGGCAGATAGCTCAGTGGTAAGGGTGCTTGATGAACAAGCATGAGGACCTGGCTTCAGGCCCCAGCACCCACATGAAAGGCTGGGCACTTCTGGGTCCTCTGGCTTCCTGCATGGCCCTGCCTGCCTGTGGAGAGCTAGCTATGTTCTCACACTTCTCAGCAGGCAAAGCTGCATGAGTCTGCGAGTCTGGGGACCATACTCTGATCCCACTGCGCCTGTGACTCACTTGGAGCTCTGCACCACACCCTGGAAGTCAGAGAGCCCAGGATGGGCCTTGTCGTCTGTAGGCACCAATGTTCACATGCCAGGTGCCTAGGAGAGACAAAAGGATTGTCTGGGAAGGCAGACTAACTGGGAATATGACCCATTGTCAAGGACAGGCCTATTTCCTGTGGACCAGAATATGTTTGGCTCCTTCTCTCCTTTCTGTCTTTCTCCTTTCCTTTCTTTTCCTAACTTCCACAGGAGAAATCACCACTTATGCAGACATTTCCTTGGAGGTCGTCGTCACGCTACAGTGTTGCTAAAACAGCCTCCGGGTTACACACTTACACTCTGCGGTCTCTAGTGTTTCTAAAAGCACTGCTGCCAGTCACTTGCTTCAGAAGCCCCCTGGGGGATGGGTGGTTTTTAGAAAGTAACTGTGTAGCCAAGAATGATCATATAGCTCCTCAGGAGAATCTCTGGAGGTGTAGCCCCCAAATCTTCCTCTGTAATGGATGTTGGATTTGCGGGAGAGGCTTAGGCACACTTAAATGCCCACCGAACCTCTGCCCTGGGAAATATCACATGGTGCGGAGACGGGATTTGGGGTTGGACGTTGCCCTTATAGAGTGTGTAACTGGCACTGGTACTACTGAGCTTCTGCATCTTCGCGTGGGAAGTGGAAAGAATTGCTGTGTAGGGCTGGTGTGATGACGGATAGCATAAAGCTATAGTGGATGGAGGCAGATGTTATTTATAGAAAACCAGCTAGGCAGGCAGGCGGGGGTGGGGTGGAGATGGAGACCTGCCGCCTGGATACGGACAGCCAGAGTGTGGGAAAGTAGGGAGCTGAAAAAAACTTCATTTGTTAGGTGAGGGTGGTGCTGATAGAGAGATACCAAAAGGTTGGCTGTCACTGCACCGTGAATGGTCAGCTGTGATGTTTATGTTAAGGACTTGAAAGTGGGGCATTTAGGAGGCCCTCCCTCCCTCCCTCCCTCTCTCCCTCCCTCCCTCCCTCCCTCCCTCCCTCCCTCCCTCCCTCCCTCCCTCCCTCCTTCCTGTCTCTCCTTCCCTCCATTTTAGAATTGCTATCAATCACAGCACATTTATAGCAAATGAGTCATTCACCTGATCTAGTGAGAACAGACATGCATTTGGGACTGTGGTTGAAGTGGAGCACAGTTGTCTGAGTGCTTTCCTAGCATATAAAGTCCTGCACTCCACCGTCCCTGGCACTGCATAAATCAGGCATGGAGGAACGTGCTTCCAATCCCAGTTCTTGGGGTCAGGGATGCTTGAAAGTCAGAAGTTCATGGACATCTTGGGCTATGTAGTGAGTTCTAGGCCAGCCTGAACCTAGCCTGATTCATGAGACCCTCCTAACTCAAGAGAAAAAAAAGCACATAAAATCAGGACGTTAAATGATTTGTCCAAATATCAAATCTATCATGTTGCTTGTTAGGTTTTCAACCAATCAGTAAGAAATCTTGAACTGATTTATTGCTATTTGGGAAATTTAAGTATGTGTTAAATATCATGTCACTATCATGTGATGTGGGTTGTCCTTCTCTATATGTATTGCTTTATTGGTTGATGAATAAAGCTGCTTTGGCTTATGGCAGGGCAGAATAAAGCCAAATGAGAAATCGAACAGAGATATAGAGAGAGAGTAGGTGGAGTCAGGGAGACGCCATGTAGCTGCCAAAGGAGAAGGACACGCCAGAACCTTAGGAACCTTACTGGAACCTTACCGGAACCACAACCTCATGGTGATATACAGGTTAATAGAAATGGGTTAATTTAAGATGTAAGCTAGCTAGAAATATGCTAGAATCATTGGCCAAACAGTGTTGTAATTAATATAGTTTCTATGTGATTATTCAGGTCTGGGTGGCTGGGAAACAACAAGCAGACTCTGTCTACAATCATGGAGCTTTACAGCATGCTGAAGTTTGTTTTTGTGTTCCGAGTGCTTAGAGTTTAAATGTCTTGCTAGTTGTCATAAGTGCATTCCAGCTCTGGTTACCTGCTCAGGGCATGACCCTCACTGAAGCAAATCTGTCTCTGAGAGTCTTCTTGATCCACGACCTTTTCATTTCTCTAGCTCCTTATCAAATCTGACTATACCGTTGCTGTTTAACCTCATGTCATAGTTGGCAAAGAGCTCGCAGGAATAAATTCCTTTTTTTTCTATTTTTTTAAAAGATTTATGTATTTATTATGTATACAATTATGCCTACAAGTCAGAAGAGGGCACCAGATCTCATTACAGGTGGCTGTGAGCCACCATGTGGTTGCTGGGAATTGAACTCAGGACCTCTGGAAGAGCAGCCAGTGCTCTTAACCTCTGAGCCATGTCTTCAGCCCAGGAGTAGATTTCTTAGCTTTGACCTGCACCCCTGGGCCACATTCCCAGCACACAGCTTTCTTGAAGCTACTTGTGCTTACTTACCATAGCGGTTTTGCCTGCCATTCAGAGAAAATGTCCATGAGAACTGATTCTGACGTGTGCGGTATATAAATGGAGTCCAGTGTTTTCTCTTGTGTCCCCTGCAGGTTGGCTCATGTCACTAGAAAGTCTAAACTAAGACTTTCTGGGGGAATGGGTCTCTGGAGAAACAATGTGAAGTTTCAACTGCTCTGTAAATTAACACTTGGCTTTATCTCTTCTGAAATTTTCTCCCAAATGTGTGTATGTCTCTAATGTCCTCAGAATATCACTGTGGAGTGGACAGGGTTTTTCTTAGACTTGCAGAAAGCAAGGTGGCCTTGTAGAAGCAAAGAGGGACCTGATACAGGGACAGAGAAAGGACTGTGCACCGAGCTCCAAACTTGCAGTGGACTAGGTGGGGCGGGCTGGGGCAGACTGGAGTCACTAGGCTTTGGAGGACAAAGCAACAGGGAGCAAGAGCATATCAGTCATCCTCTGGGTGGAGCTGCCTGTGCAGACTGCTGCTGCTGGCCCGTGCACCTGCTAAGAACAACTTTGCTCCTCAGCATCCATCACAGATGATGGATCTCACCTGAGGATCTCACCGCCAACAACCGCACTCAGGGAAGAATACTCTGGTAAGAAATCAGAGTCTTTGTGGAGAAGAGAAATAATAAACACAACGTGCTTACTGCAATCTCAAACCACAATGTTATGTAATCTGCTAGTAATTATTACACTGTGTCTTTCCATGTTAATGTATACACACCTAGAATGTGCTGTTTTTTTCTTCTTTGAGACAGGGTCTCCCTGTATAACCCAGACTAGCCTGGGACTTACAATTCTCCTGCCTCAGCCTTCCGAGAGCGCAGATAATAAGTGTGCACACCATACCTAGTTGCCTCATCCTCCCCACTGCCTTCAGCACTTAACCCTACCATTACTGGAGCTTTTTAAAGGCCCGTGGCATTATACTAAAGCATCAAGTTGAATTGCTCCAGGAGGCACCAAACTTGCACCTCACTGGCTCTTTCCTCAGACAAGGACCTCTCTGATCACTGGGAAATAGGATCCCATGAGGCATGATATTTTCAGCAGATTCTGAATTCATCGAGAGAGACATTTTCTTTCAGAACAGTTACTACCAGAAGGAATGCAGATGAGCCCCTGTGGCACAGAAATGTTGCAAAAGCTCATGCAAGGAAATAGGAAGTGCAGAAATGTGCATGCAGATATGCAGCGAAGAAGGGTCCTGAAAGGTTGACAGAGCAGGAGGCCAGCTGGCCATCTGCTCCATAAGCAGCACGCTGCATGGAAGTCTCCTCATGGAATCCATTTGCTCACTCACTGAACATTTGCTGAATTCCCACTGCACGGCAGATGCTGTGTTAGGCTCTAGAGACAGACAAGCCTCGTCTTTGAGAGACTGAAGACTTAGGGAGAGGCAGCAGGACAAAGACACCAAGCAGCAGTTAGTTGTTCAGCAACATTAACAAAGGGCTTTGGGGTTGGAGCAGCCGGCAGCCAGCTTTGCCTATGGCACAAAGGGCCTCACAAGGGAAGCGAGAGATGGGCCTCAAGTGTTTCCTGTGCTCATGTTGGCAGTCCTGATGCCAGTGCTGGGGGCGGGGGGTGGTGGAGGAAACGTTCCAGAATGAGAAGGCTTGAGGCTAAAGCTAAAAGAGCTGTCGTGTGGCTTAGGGTAAGGAACCCAGCTGCCTTTGAGTCCCAGCTGTTCCAGATGTAGGGGATATGCCTGGGGAGTCACTCTGCACACTAAAGCTGTCTTCACATGGGACTCAGTAAGAGGCGTCAGTCCTCGCAGGTTGCTCAGTACAAATCTGCTAAAGAAATGCAAACATTTTCTACGCTTGGTGTGGTTATCTCTCAGTTGTATGAGGTTGGCTAAAGGGATAGTATTTCTAGGAATGAATGAATTGTTTTCCTAGAATTCATAAACTTGAAACTTCATGAAAAAGCCATCTTTGTCATTTTTCACTTTGTTGATTCATTAATTCACAGTATTTCTTTAATAATACTTTGTGCTAACAACTGTTCTGGTAAACAATGTCATTGCCCTTATGGAACTTAAATTCTGGTCAGGAGTCAGATAAAATGTAAATCAATATATGCCATATGAGGAGAAATAATATGGAAAAAATAAAGCAAGATGAGAGGTAAGAAGTGAAAAGGTATTTTATAGCTATGATGAGATCAGAAATCCTATCTAAGGAGTTGAGCAATGACCTTAAGGGAGTGAAGGTGCATTTGGAAAAAGCCTTCCCCGTGGAGATGACATCAAGAGCCTGAAGGAACAGCACAGAGGCCACCTTGGCCACTAGAGTAGAGGAAGGAATGAAAGGTTAAGATGGGAGATGGGCTCCAAAGCTGCAAAGAAACCCTGTCTCGAAAAACAAACAAACAAACAAACAAAAAACAAAAACAAAAACAAAAAACCAAAGATGGGAGATTGGCAGAGCCCAGAGCACAAAGGGTCAGGTAGCCAGGGAAAGAACTTTGTATGTGCGATACAGGAAGGGAAACCACTGGATGGTACTCAGCCAGCTCTTGAGTCAACACAACAGGATGGAGTCGTAATATTGGTGGGTGTGATGAGAACTGATAGGATTTGGAGTTCATTTGGAAGGTGAAGTGAAAGGGATTTCCTAGTGTGGGGGACCTTGAGGAAGGAAGGGTACCACAGTATTTGGCAGAACAACTAAGGTTTGGGGAGAAATCATGAGTGTGGTTTGGGTGAGTTAATGTGGAGAGGCTAACTGAGTACCCAGGCTCATTGGTTGAGATACAGGCCATCATGACTGGGAAGGCATGGCTCCAGGAAGCTCTGTGGCCGTGAGAATGTGAGGTATCTTGCTTGCATCTCAGTAGAGCAGCAAGCAGACAGATTGAGGCAGGCACGGGGCAGTCTCTAATACATAAGCCCTACTATCCAGCAACCTACTTCCTCCAGTGAGGTACCTTTCCTGAAGGTTTCACAGCCTCCCAAAACAATGCCACCAGCAGGGAACCAGGTGATCATATACGTTAGGCTGTGGAGAACATTTCACAGTCAAGCCATAGTGCCCGCAATATTGTGATCACTCTTAATAATTGTTTAATGTTACCAGCTATCCTGCTAGTGTCGAAACAATCATTTCCCCACTAATGCAGAGAATATATATGTATATGAATATAACATAACATATATGTGTATGCAACAGACACTATTATGTTTGGTTAACATGGTTTTTAAGCCTTTAAAGCATAGTTTTAATTTCCAATTCCTTTTTCTCCTTTGGAATTTTTTGAAGAACCCAAGATGTTTGTCTTGTCTATTTTCTCCCACGTGGCTTTTGCTGGTGGCGTCTGCATGGCGTGGTGAATGCATTCCTCTGTTCTGTCCAGCAGTAAATCGGCAGTTGGCTGAGGGCTTGATCTAAATAAAGGCTCACTTTTCGTGGGTGCAGTCATCACTCCCATTGGTAGAGGTGGGGACTATAAATTTGTTTTAAAACTCTACTTGTTGGTCACACAAAAAACACAAAACTATGAAGTAAGCCAAGTACGGACTTAAAAAAAATAGCACGGTGTGACTTTTTCTGGGGAGACCTGAGCAAACCCAGACAGGACACTGATGACAGATCGCAGTGAGGATTCTACCCAAGTCTAACTTGGTGAACCAGTGAACTCACTGGGTTATTAGGGGAGCATGGAAGGCTCGAGGGCAGTGACTTCACTGGATAGTCTACCACAGCCTGGGTGAGAACTCATGACGGCGCATGCCTGTATCTCCCTGCAGGAGTCTCGGGCAGTTTCTGTCAGGTAGGGGAGTCTGAGTCGCAATTGTTTATGGCTTCTGTAACACTGTGGAGGGAGCTATATGAATCCTGTAAGTTTCAGTTTTTTCATGTTGTGAGGCTTTCAATTTCCTGGTCTTATAAACCTTCCTCTGCCCTCCAGGAGGGAACGTTCCAGTTCCAGGAAACAGCTACACAGGAAGTAAGCAAAGTAAACATGACCCATGGCTGACCAACCAGGTTAGTCTCCCATAAGGGAAGCAGCAGGCTAGCGGTAGACAGCAAGGCTTGTTGGCTTTAAGTCTCCTGTGCTACGGAGAGGATCATAAGCGCTCTGCAGTTAGGAGCCAGGGTGAGGAGTCTGAATCCGCTGGACTTGAAATTGCTGGGTGCGGGAGTGGACCCTCTGAGGAGAGGGCAAGGTGTGTCTGCCAAGAAGCTGTTCAGAAAGTATGTTAGCTTCCATCACAATGATTAACATTTGAAACAAATCAGCTTCTAATGAAAAAATAATGACTTTGGCTTATAGATCTGGAGGGTCCAGACCATGACTGCCTGGTGCCCTTGCTCTGGAACCTGTGGTGTGTCAGTCATGGTAGGAGCATGCACAGATCATGACTGATGAAAAGCCGAAGAGGAGGCTGGGTGCATCCCATAATCCCATTCAAAGGCAAGACTCCAATGCCTTAAAGTCGTCGCATTGGCTTCTGCTTCACGAGGGCTCCATTGCCCCTCAGCAGTGCCGAGCTAGGAACCGCGCTTTTAATAGCCCACAACTCCCTAGGGGATACTTAAGCTTCAAGTTAAAACAAGATACTTGTAGAAGAAGGCAAATTCTTGCTCCAAATTCTGTAAGTGTGGGCCCTTGGAGGGATGGCGCACCCAGCGCAGAGTGAAAAGGGTAAAGGGAGTCTGCAGACTGAACACACACCAGACAGTGACCAATTGAGTCAAAGTTCCTTCTTTGGACAAATGGATGCTTCTCTGATGGGTAAGGTGGGGGTCGCAGGTAGCTATGGACAGAGCACAAACACACTTAAGTTACGAGGGAAATTACCGTTGTAGGGCAGTGAGCACCAGTTTAGGTGATGAAAACCAGGCTTTTTGCTAAGCTTCAATCCAGAAAGGATAATAGGACCCAAATGCCTCCACCAGCTGTTAATCCGTGGCTAAGTGCCCTTCATCTTGTCTCTCTTCACCTTCAGCCTCACCTTGCAGGTTATTTTGAAACAAATTCTAGACATTACATCATTTTGTCTATAAGAACTTCGATATGTCTTGGCTATGTAAGGAGCTCCTTCCCCTTTCCCTAGTAGACTAGAAGCTGTCAGACCCAAGAGAAATCTCCAGTGTCCCAATACACATCGTTCCAGGACCTACCACCGTCTTCCCAGGGTGCCTTTTCTGTTGCTTTAGTCCAGTTAGATCCAAACACGGTCTGCCATTGCGTTTGTATGTCTTCACTCCAGGACAGTCCTCTCCTGTATCCAACTGTTTTTCTCCTAGCCTTTGATCCAGAAGAACTTTGCATTTTGGGGATTATTTGGTTGTATTTTTGTGGTATTAAGATAGCTACTTCCTACATATATATTGACCAACTTCTATATCTTGGGGTTTGATCAACTCAAAGTCAGTTTTATTTTTGTTCTAGTCTTTTCTTTACTAAATCAACTCCTTTGATTAATTTCAATTGTTTTCCTCCTGGAGGCTCGGTGTGTCTGGACCATTTCTTTGTCGGTATTCAGCCCCAGGGGTGGCAAGCTTGATTTAATGGACGCAACATCTCCATTGGCTGCCACCAATGCTTTCCGTGTCACAGGTGTCCAACCTTTTGACATCAAGACACGATGTTGTGATCTACAAATGCGTTTGTAGCTAGCAAACCATGGATTGGGCATGCCAGTTGGCACAGAAGACATTTTATTAGGAGCTTCATTGATAATTTTAAGAAGAGCTTATCACACCCAATGAAACTCAAGTAAAAATAATCTCCCGGTCTCAACAATTAGATTTTGTTTGTTTGAGACAAGACCTCACTATGCACCTCTGAATAGCCGGGAACTCTCTGTGTAGACAGGCTGGCTTGTGAGCTACCACACCCAATTTTTAATTTAAAATAAAAAGCAAATGTTTCTTGATTTCTTTTAAAATATGCATTTTTGCTTGACAGTTGTATGGTGATGTCGTCTCTGGACACTGACATTGACAGTATCAATGTCCCTTATAGATTCCCATTTGGTCATATGCCACCAAAGCCACTCTTGGTAACCTCCTTACTCACTGTGTTGTGAATCGCAGTGTTTGAATTAACAGTTACATGGCTATTTTTGTCACAGCACCTCTGTATTCTTAATGTGTGGAAACCAAGTGTTTGCATTTGATTTAATGAAATGCTTGAAATTTATAAAACAGGTTTCAAACCCCAGGAAATAAGAAAACAAAGATTTAGGATAACCTGGCAAGACCCAGTACACCAAGAGTTTATAATTCAGAATGATTCTTCCCTAAGCAAGTTTTAAATAATCAACCAATAAATATATATTCTGATATTGCATGTATTTTAATTATATGTAATGTACCTATACTGCACAATATTTTGATATTATATATTTTACTTGCATGTTAGAATGTGTATTTAAAAATAAAACTGATCAGCTGGGTGGTAGTGACAAATGCCTTTAGTTCCAGCACTCAGAAGGCAGAGGCAGGTGGATCTCTGTGAGTTCACGGCCAGCCTGGTCTACAAAGTGAGTTCCAGGACTGCCTGGAAAAACCAAAAAAGCCAAAACCCCAAAACCAACCAAGCAAACAAAACACTGCTCAGCTGGGCATGATGGTGCTTGCCTTTAATACCGGCACTCATGAAACAGAAGCAGGTAAATTTGAGTTTCCGGTCAGTCTGGTCTACAGAATGAGTACCAGGAGAGCCAGGGCTACACAGAGAAACCCTGTCTCCAATACCAAAAACCAAAACTGAACATAAACAAACAAACAAACAAATATATGAAACGAATCAAGTGTCCACACAAATGAGATGTGCTAATCTGTAATTTCTGTGTCCTTCTACAATATGTTAAAAACTTGCCATTGGTTAACGCTGAATTTGGACTTGTAAACCAGACAGAAACCTGAGTTTGATTCCTGAATAACCAGAGCAAGTCAGGAGATTTCTTTTTGGTCTTGGTCCTCATTACTTTTCTGCTTCTGTGTTAGAACACCCTGACCAAGGCAGCTTATAAAAAAGCATTTCCTCTGCCTTATGGGGGGTTAGACATTTATAGCTGAGAGCACACCGTCTGGTCCACAGCATGAGGCAGAAAGAGACCAATGGAAATAGCATGAGCCTTTTGAAACCTCAATACCTTCCCCCAAGTTACAGGTCCTCCAACAAAGCCACATCCCCTAATCCTACCCACTAACTCGGGAACAAGTACTCAAATGTATGAGCCTGTGGGAGCCTTTCTCATTCAAACAACTATAGTCTTTTTATTTGTTTCCTTATTTTGAGACAATTTTAGTAGATCAGCCTCCCCGAGGGTTAGGACTGCAATTGTGTATCATTGGCTAGCAGTATAATTAATCTGATATATGGAGTAGAAGTATTTTCAAACAGTTGCAATTGAATGCCCAAGAAAGGCGTGTGATCAGTGTCTAGGCCTCCTCGTCCTGCATGTCCAGGCAGTGGTGGGTCAAGGGTGAGCACCTAAGACACCTGAAACACTAAGGGTTTTATTGCTGTGAAGAGACACTATGACCAAGCAACTCCTGTAAAGAACACATTTGACTGGGGTGTCTCACAAAGTTTCAGAAGTTCAGTCAATTAGCATCATGGGGGGAAGCATGGTAGCATTCAGGTAGACATGCTGGAGTAATGTGATGTAACCCTTATACTAGCACGTGAGTTGACTTACATGGTTGTCTCTACACAGGTCAGACACTGAGACTCTGAGAGGTGAGCTGAAAGTTAAGTCTAGGAGGGGCACAAAGTTAGCTAGTGGCAAGGCCACGTCTTGATGCTCAGGTTTGGCTCCATAGCCTATGGTCCCTCATATTATTAATTCATCTCAACACCTCAGCATCGGCCTGTTCTCCCTGCTTCTGAATCCAGTAGGCATCTCCCCTTTGTCTTACATAGAAGGTATTCTATTTTTAAGTAATTTTTTAATTCTTTGGGACTTTCACATCTCGTACCCCAGTTACACTCATTTCCCAGCCCTTTCGTGTCTACCCTCTGCCCTTGTAGCCTAACCCCCAACCCAAGAAGAAAAAAAGAGGAAAACATTTCACTCCTCTGTCTTTCCTGCCTCTCCTTCATATGTTCTTTTGGTGCAGTGGCCTTGGGAGCTGTGGGGTACCACAGAGCAGACCCTTTTGTCCAAACAACATACTTGCAAATGTTCATTGCAATGAGTTGTTTGGCTCAATGCCTCTGACTTCTGGTACACCATCAATGCTGGACTCTCCCGGAAACTTCTCTCAGATACCCTGCTGTTGCCCAGAGTCATGGAGATCCTACCACTATGCTTCTACAGGACCAGTTTCTTCACACACTCTGGCAGGTCATAGATAGGGTAGATGTTGGGGTGGGCCAACTGGGTGTAGCTGAGTTGGTTCGTTCTGGCCTCCTCTGGGAGTGCACCCCTCAGGAGAGGATCAGGGCTGTTTATCTCATACCTCACCATTGGGGCCAGCTCTCTGCACACATGGTGAGGGGTGGGGCCAGCTCGCTGTTATAGTGGCCATCTATTCGGGAGACCAGCTCTCCTGTGGCCACACCACTTGGGCCAGTCTTTTGGGGGGAGCAACTGAGGTGGCCGGAGAGGGGCGGGGCCAGTTCTCCAGAGTTCTCCTGTGGCCCCCGGCGGTAATACTGGGTCACAGACATCAACACAGACCCCAGCTATGGTAGGACCATGAACCCAGACAGCGCCTCTGTCACAGCTTGGGCACGGACATCCCTGTGGCCCTGAGTGACTGTGCAGACCACTCAGATGGGTATGGCCCCGGTGACAGTGTGGTCGTTTGATATCAACATGGCCGCAGGTGATGGCACAGACTGTGGGCATTCACACGGGGTGGCATTCCTTTTTATACCTATGCCTTTTGTTTTGGTTTGTTTTTCGAGACAAAGATTCTTTGTGGAATAGCCCTGGCTATCCTGGAATTTGGCTTTGTAGAGCAGGATGGCTTCAAACTCACAGAGATCCACTTGCCTCTGCCTGCTAAGCGCTGGGGATGGAAGGTGTGTGCCACCATGTCCAGATGCCTGTGCCTGTTTACGGCTGGTATATCTGGCAGCATGGCCACTTGCTTCATGGAGTGTTCCTTTGAAAGTGAGCCCCCTTTCTCTCACGGCCTGGCCCATTGTCTAACTTGGAGTAAAACCTCCATGAACTTCTACAATTAGAATTCAGTTGAATGAATATAAAAATCTGACTTTGTTTTCACATGATGCACACACACAGTGGAGGATCAAACTTCTTAAGAAAGGCACTTCCAGTGTTTTGATATTCCCAGGGGTATTGGACCAGGTGAGAAAGATGCAGGAGACGTTACTCAGCACTGTGGGAAAGGAGAACACTGAAGAAGTCCTTGCTGCCTGAGAACACAGCAGCAGGAGGAGGATCATGTCAGTCCAGCATTGAGAGTTGTCTGCAGAAAATGGAGATTAGTGCATTCAGACAGGAAAATAGTTTTCCAGGAAACACTGGAAATGGTGTGATAGTAATAACATCTAACCGTCATCAAGCATTCGTTATGTGCCAAGCAGTGTACCGGGGCTTCTCACTCATGTTATCTCGTTCAATCCTCACAAATCCTTATAATTCGTCACTGTTATGATCCCCAGCTTTACTGCTGAAAACTGACACCCACAAGGCTAAGGGATGGGACCAGGTGGTGATGAAATGCAGATCCCAACTCAGATAGTTCTACCTGACGCCAGGGTCCAAGTGTGTTGTTTGTCACTGTTGCCAGGGCAACCATAGGCAGTCCATGAAATCACTCAGGGTGTTTTACCATCATCCCAGAAGTGAGGTGAGTTCTGCATGGTTGACATTTAGTTTTCATTGAGAGCGGAGAGGGGGCTGTGTGCAAACGGAGCACGCTTTCTCACCACCATGTAGTCTCTGCCCCGCGTCCCTCACGCTTCTGTGCATGGGAGTTCTGTTGTAAGGCTATCTTCCTGGGTTGTCCCTGAGCCTTTCCCACATGACCGCCCTGTGGAAATCATTGCCTATAGCTGAGTGGTTGACCAGCTGTCTCTTTCTGCCATTATTCACATCAGATATGGGGATGTCTCCCTCATGAATGTTGGTGTTTTGAAAGGTCCCTGTCTGCTTGTCCTGTGAAAGGAGCTGTTTTTATTTCTTCGAACTGGCGAAAGAGAGATATGATCTATCACCTTGATTCCAAAGGTTCATGCGAGCAATGGTGGAGGAAGTGTCTCCGAGTCTTCCAGAATAGCTGACCACTTGGGAAGACACCCGAGGGTGTGTACAAGCTATGGAGTGCAGCTGGGGCCTTTGCTAACTGCGACCGACCGACCGGTGCGCCTCCTCCAATCTTTCAGTAACCTCGTGCATTTATTTGCCCCCTGGTAGACCCCTTCCCTGAACATGGTGCACCAAACTGTGGAGTGGATCAGGGGCTAATCCACCGTGCTTCCCTCCCTCTCCAGGCCTGCTGTCTGCTGAGGGATAGAGAAGTCCCAATGTGCTAGCACCACAGCTGTGACCATTATCAGGGTGAGAGACAGCAAAGTCCTGTGGGGCAGCATGCTAGTTATTCCCCGCATTGCCGGGATAAATGCCTGACAGAAACAAGGGAGGAAGGCCTGTTTGGGCTCCTGTTCAGAACATCCCGTCCATCATGGTGAAAAGGCAGGACAGAGCTGATCAGGGCAGCTGAAGTGCATGCTAATGCCCTACATGTATCGGCTGGGGGCCAGACACCTCTCTATCAGGGATGCCACGTAAAGATCCCACAGCCCCCCAAAGCAGTACCATTAGCTGGGAACCAGCTCGTGTGAAACAAGGACTTCAGGCAGAGGTGGTGGCCTTCTGTGTTCAGACCAGAACAGGCTCCTAAGCCCAGGGAACTGGCACATGAGCTGGGCTATAAGGACCAGTGGAACTTTCGCGAAGAACTGTCCTGCGTAGTATTCTGTGGCATGGTTGTAGCATATTTTATTTGCCCAGTCCCTTGTAAGGAACATCGAGGTTTTCGGTCTTCCAGGAGTTCTGAATTAAGGAGCAGTGGTGGGGCTGTTTCAGTAGAGTCAGCAGCTGTGGGGAGCAGCGCCTTAGGAAGCTGGCCGAGGCTTCCTCAGCCAGATGGAGAGTTCAAAGTCATAAATCCTCTCCGGCCAGGGGAAAGTGCCCGTGTTTCTTGTTTCTATTTTGTACCATAAATTTAAAAACTTTTATTTATATTTTCCTGAGGCTTTCAGTCACCTTGAGTATCTGGCTAAAATCTTTGTCTTGAGCTATGTACATGGAGATCGATGCCGTGGAAGCGCCAGAAGAGCTGGGCTTGTAGGAATGTTTATCAGCTAAATGCCTGGGAAGAGCCGTGTAATGAAACCCCGGCTCTTCGGCTGTTGGTGGTCTGCCAAGGTGGCTTTTCCCCCTACCTCTCTTCTTGAGGCTAATACGTACAAAGCCAACAAAGATTTTCTCTGACATTCAGAAATAGCAGCAGAAAAGTCTTTAAGCCCTGTAAAGAATTTTTTTTTTCCTCAAGACAGTCAGGGATGGGCAGTTCTTGCAAAGACCACCACTGTGTCTGGATTATAAGGTAGGTGATAGAGACACTAAAGTACAACCATATGGCTGGTTTGCCCTCTGCGTTGGTGACAGAATCCAGTGCTCCATGAATGCGAGGTGTGTGCTAGACCAGTGAGCGACACCCAATCCCTCTCTTAGTTTTAGATCTGCCCTAAGTGGAGAATGAGCATCACCAGGCTGGGCACAACTACTCAAATCAAAGTCACAGTCCTGGTCCCTGAGAAATACCAAAGCTTAAATAAGTTTAGCTATGAAAGGGACCTGCCCTGACTGTTCTGTCTTCTCCATACTGCCATTACACTGACATCTGGAAGACCCCAAAGCCAGGAAAGAAAAAGAAGAAGGGAGTTTGGGATGGGCCACGTCACTAATAAGCATGTTTGAGATGGAAACTGCAGGGCAGCTTCTTCCAGGAGGACGCCAGTAATACTGTTTGTTGTTGTTTTTGTCTCTTGAGACGGGGTTAGCATCTGTGTAGCCCCTGCTGTTCTGGAACTTGCTCTGTAGACCAGGCTGTCCTCAAACGCACAGAGATCTGTCTGCCCCTGCCAACTGAGTACTGAGATTAAAGGTGTGTGCCACCACCCTGACTCTCAGTAATGCTTGTTTTGAGAACTGTTAGGGATTAAACCCGGGACTTCCTGTGTGGGAAGCATGTGCTCTACCCTAGCTGCACCCCTTTGTGAATGGTAGATGTAGAAGGAGGGAGAGGGAGAGAGGGGCTAAGAACTGTCTACGTGAGGTGGTAAGGATACCTGAATGTCTATGAAGTTCACCCCTGCACTGCCTTCTGGAGAGCGGTGAGAACCCAGACACAACCATCTCAGCCTTTAACAACCAATGAGAACTCTGGAAGATGCCTCAGGTACCTGCAGCCCAGGGCAAAGAGGTGTAGGCAGAGACCAACTCATGCCTCTGGCTATTACTGGGGGTTCAAGAATTCCAGATTGCAAGAATGACTGGCAACAGGAAAAGAAATCATAGGTAGCTTTGAAATTTATCATAATAGATATTTATTATTAATAAACAGAAAAAAGTGTGAACCTTTTGCCAAGGCATAGCCATATTTCAGGAAAATAGTGCCTTGCTTCTGATGGTTGTAATGATAGCAAATACAAATTTGAGTGTAACCCTTAAGGGTAGCTGACCCCAGATTTCTTTTCCAGAAAGTAATAACAAGAAATTGGGAAGAGCTAGTTCCAGGACAGGCTCCAAAGCCACAGAGAAACCCTGTCTCAAAAAAAAAAAAAAAAAGAAATTGGGGAGCTTATTTCCTCCTCCTCCTCCTCCTCCTCCTCCTCCTCCTCCTCTTCCTCCTCCTCCTTCTCCTCCTCCTCCTTCTTCTTCTTTTTGAGACAGGATTTCTCTGTGTGACAGCCCTGACTGTCCTGGAACTCACTTTGTAGATTGGGCTGGCCTTGAACTCACAGAGATCCACCTTCCTCTCAAGTGCTGGGATTAAAAGCACATGTCACCATCGTCCAGCTGGGGAGCTTCGTTTGCCACAGTAAAAATGTCCAGGCAACAGATTCTATATATTCAGCCCACAAATATACAAGTGTCTCAACCATGCCAGTATCTGCATAGCTTTTTGTGTATGCTTGTTTTTGCCATGCTGAAGGCGGTATTTGGGGTCTCCCATGTCTAGACCAGTGATCTATCACCGAGCTGCACCCCAGCCTTGCATATCCCTTGTGCCATAGTTCATTCTACCACTCACTTTAAAAGGAGTTCTGCTGTTAGGTTCAATATTTCATAAGGTCTGAATTAAATTACATGGGGACATTTGGCCCAGACCTAACCAGAACTCAGTGTTTTCCTTACTTTCTTTTGCCTGGTACATTTTTGCTTGTTTTTGTTTCATTGTGTCTGTGTCTAAAGTATCTGGCTTTGGGTGCCTCTAGGAGACCCAAGATGAAATGCGCATGCCTAGCTACCACTGTCATCTCCACAACACACATGAAAACATCTGCCTCCTTGTGAGGTGAGGAGCCTTTTGAGCTAACTTCCTAACTGGGATGGAGTCTGATGACCAGAGCCCGAGTGGTATGGGCTGAAGGAGATTGCCCCAAGAGCAGGGTTAGGCCCCACCCACCCCACCTGTCATTCAACTAGACCCCTCTCCACCCAAACACTGCCTGTCTTAAAAACCACAGAGAGGGGGGTGTTGGTAGGAATGATGTTAATCCTGGTCACACATGAGTTTGTCAAGCACAGACTTCTGCTTCCAAAATATTTAGAGAAGATAGAATTCAGAACTAATCTTTCCATTACAACATTTTTCTTTTTTGGCTTTTTGAGACAGGGTTTCTCTGTAGCTTTGGAGCCTGTCCTGGAACTAGCTCTTGTAAGCCAGGCTGGCCTCAAACTCACAGAGATCCACCTGCCTCTGCCTCCCGAGCACTGGGATTAAAGACATGTGCTACCATCGCCCGGCATCAATTGCATTTTTCTTAAAGATGTATTTATTTATTGTATGCAAAGGTATGTTGTTTATGTGTGTACTACCTGTATCCAGTGCCAGAAAAGGGTGTTGGAGCCTGTGAAGCTGGAGTGTCAGGTGGCTGTGAGTCACCTGAACAAACTCACGTCCCCTGGAAGAGCAACAAGTGCTCTCAACCATAGAGCCATCTCTCTAGCACCTACATTTTTCTTTAGTTTTGAAAAGCTGCATATTTTATTGATGAAGACATATTTTTAGCATATTTTCAGAAAGTCTCATGCATTTTTATGACATGCAGAATTTTGCAGTCTTTGTACTTTCGGGCTTTATGAACTACAAGTGTAATCATTGTTACTGTAAGTCAGAGGCATAGGAAGAGGCTCATCCTGAGAATGGGTTTCTGACTGAACAGCTGACACTGTTTCCACGCAGCAGTCTGAGCCAGGGTTGGAGGGCATCACCATCCAGCTCTTGCTCTGTTACTTTGGATTGCCCAAGTTCTTCCCTCACGTTATCCGCAGTGGAAGAATGCTTGCCTAGCATACGTGAGCCTTGGGCTTTACCCCGAGCATTTACTCTAGTGTACATACCTGTCATCCTAGAACTTGGTGGCAGAAGTTAGAGATCACTCGAGGTCATGCATGTTGCAACACACCTAGAATCCTAGCTGCTTGGAAGACTGAGGAGTTGGAGACTAGCCTGGGCCACTCCCCCCACCCCCCCGTGAGAAAAGAGTGAAGTGCCTTATGTTTGAGAAAGCTTTGGTTGGCCTCTGACTGGGACCTGAGTTTCATGAGAAGAGCGATGGAGCCATAGATCCACCTACGGATGCTGTGGTAGCGGGTGCTGGGAAATGCTCAGACGGAGGGATTGGTCTGGGAGTAGAACCAGTGGGTTTCTAGATGCTGTGAAGGAAAGAAAAAGGAACCAGAAATGACCCTTGACATCAGAACTGTAAGTGGACGGGCAGAAGTTCCATGGGGGGGGGTGTGCTACAAAGACTGCAGGGATGGCTTTCAGGGTTTCACATCAAGAGCTGGGTGGGAGGTGAGGTGAGCTGAAGACAACTGTTTAGCAGCCGGGTACAGATAGCAGGTAGAAAGTTGGTCATGGTGGGGGGTACTAAGGGGCAGAGATAGGACCTGGGGGCCACCCACAGATACTTGAAACCGTGAGATAGGGAAAGCCACCAAGAGGTGGAGGACAGAAGGACACATGGCTGACAGATCAGTGTCCTACCTGTCACAGGCAGGAAGAGGGGCAGGCAGCAATAAAGGTTGCAAAAAAAAGTGATGGGGGGGCAGGAGAGGTTAGAGGAGGTGTCCTAGGAGTTCAGGGAGGAACAAGCGTCAAGGATAGAAGGATGGCTAACCACGTCAGAGAGTGCCAACATCTGGTACCTTCAACAGCCCAGTAAACACGCGCCCATTCTTATTTTTATAAACGTCACCCCCACGAGGAGGGAGGAAGGCGCTAAGCCTTCATGCTTCATCACACGGAGTAAAGAGCTGATTCTCCAACGGTAAATCACTGAACTGCTGGCTAAGCACATCCAGCTCAGGAAAGAATCTCCCGAAGCGCCAAGCAGTGGCCCGGAGGAGAGGTGCACAGCGAGGACAGGGGATTTCAGAAACGAGCCTTGGCTATTATTTTGAGTTTTAAACTATCATGGAGGTTGTTCTTTTGTAAAGAAAATGACACTGCAAGGGCTTGTGTGCTTGGGCACACACCACAGTGACAGGGTGACGGGGTGTTGCAGAGCCCTGCGTGGTTGTGGGGCTGACAAGCACGCTGCTGGTCTCCTGTGCAAGGGCTCCTGCTCTAGTGCAGGTAGTCGTAGGCTGCTGTTTTTGCTGCTGCTTGCCATGCTGAGGAATAAAGCCATGGGCCTTACACACGGTCGGCAAGCATCTTTTCTTTTCTTTTCTTTTCTTTCTTTCTTTCTTTCTTTCTTTCTTTCTTTCTTTCTTTCTTTCTTTCTTTCTTTTTTTTTTAACTGAGCTACAGCCCTTCCCCCACTTCTTTTTACTTTTTGATTTTGAGACAGGGAGTCTCTAGGGTGCCCTGGCTGTCCTTGAACTTGTACGTATCCTGCCTGAGCCCAGGGCATCTCGTTCTTACTCGCTAGGCTCTTTGCTGGCTCAGTGACAGGAGCCCTGACCTGGGAAGACTAGGAACGACCCAGGCTGTGCGGGAAGAAAGAGGTTGTAGAGAAAGGAAGTAATTAGATCGCTTCTTCCAGGCTGTTTCTTCCGCTTTCCCCTGCTGCTGGAATTGGGTAGCAAATGAGCTGCCATAGTCCTACGCAGCCCCACCACCCCATCATCTCCAAGTACAAGGTCCTTTGTGCCACCAGGCTCAGAAAAGCCCAAGTGACCTTCCTGCATTAGAAAATGAGAATTCCCAGGAGACGAACAGAAATGCGGGTGGAAAATGACTGAAATTACTGGGTATCAGGGGAGATGATGACCTGGGCGAGAAAGAAGATGTGGGGGGAGGACTGGGTAAAAGTGTCTGCGACTCAGTAATGACATGATGCGGAGATGTTTACTTATTTTTTTTTCCTGGCTTTTACTCCAAATGAGCAGTTCTGGCTGTCACACAGTGCAGGGCAAAGTATAAATCCAGCATTCATAATGGAGGCCCCCAGGGTGATGGTGGCAAGGGGTGCAGAGAGTCCCTGGTGTGATGAAGAGAGACTGGTTAGGAAAGCTGAAAGGGCGAGGACAGAGGTGGGTGAGAGGAGAGAGGAGAGCCAAACAGTCACCCACAACTGAAGCGACAGAAGGGGACAGGGCATAATAGGTGTGTGGGGGAGAAGCTGGCCAAGCCAGGTTTGGCTTTATTCTGTGAGGTGGTATAATGGGCCAATAAGTCGGCATCCCACAGCTTCCAGAAGAGATGCTCATGAGCTTGAAACCTTAAGAGTAAAAAAAAAAAATTCCTGTCTCACAGTCTGTAGCCAGAAAATCAAGCCTCAGGTGTCCGCAGGAACCATGATGTTTCTGGAGTCAGGGAGGATCTCTCCTACCCTCTGCATAGGAATGGCTCCAGGTATTCCTTGGTGTGTGCTGCAGGGCACAGGACAACTCCTGTGTTCTCTCACAGCTTTGCCCTCTGGATGCTTTCTGTTTCCCTTCCTCTGGAGGAAGGAGGGTGAGAACCCAGATCCCCTTTCCTTTTGGGCAATGGAGATACCTGAGCCTCAGTGAGGGCCAAAGATTCCCAGCCCTTTAAGTGCTGGGAAGCGGTGGGGCTGTCAGAGGGCATGGAAAAACCGTACTGGAAGTGGGGCATCACATGGACTGATATCCATAGGACTGTCAACTGTCTGGCTCAGGCCCTGGGTTTTGGGGAAATCTTCACTTGTAGGGATTTCTCTCTCACTCTCATTCCTCATCTGGCCTCCCAAATCCTACCCACAAATGACCAGCCACCCTGGTTGAACCAGGAAGACTGTGTTATGTGTGATAAGACACCACAGAATGACAGATGCTTCCTGATTCCGCTTCCCCGAAGTGACCGTAGTAAAGCCTGCCTGGGGTCTGTGGAGCGAGTAGAAAGGTAGGCAGAGAGAAGATGGTTTTGTGATCTGGAATTTGAGTCTGACTTAGGTACTCTTCTGTTGCTGTGATAATAATACTCTGCCCAGAAGGAATGGCTTGTTTTGGTTGACAGCTCGAGATGCCTCCCATCATGGCAGGGAGGTAAAGCCAGTGGGAGCTTGAAGCAGCTGGTCAAATTATACCCACAGTCAGGAAGAAGAGCAATGAGCGCATGCGCAGCTGACTTCTCCAATTACACAGTCTCCCGCCCACAGTGGGCGGGTCTTCTTACTCCAACTAGTGCACTCAAGAAAATCTCCCACAGAAATCTCTTCTCCCAGACGAGTCTAAATTATGTCAACTTGACATTTAGCACTAACCACCCCAGAACACCTTGTTTTCTTTGTGATGTTGGGCACATCATTTAACCTTATTGTTTTTGGGGATCTCTCATAGCTAAAAGTGAAACAACTATGCGAGGAGAAAGTAGAGGTGGGGACACTGCAGTCGCTTAGCATGCCCCCCCATTTGTGTGGCGGTCAGAGGACTGCTGTGGGGTGATGCTCTTGTACACTGTAAAGATTTGTCACTCATATTGGTTTCATAAAATGCTGACTGACCAGTAGTCAGGTAGGAAGCATAGGTGGGGCAACCAGACTAGGAGAATTCTGGGAAGTGGAAAGGCAGAGACACAGTCACCAGTCAAACACAGAGGAAGCAAGAGGAGAATGCCTCACTGAGAAAAGGTACCAAGTCACATGGCTAAACACAGACAAGAACTATGGGTTAATTTAAGTTGTAAGAGCTAGTTAGTAATAAGCCTGAGCTAATAGGACAAACAATTTATAATTAACATAAGCCTCTGTGTGTTTCTTTGGGAGTGAACTGCTGCAGGACTGGGTGGGACAGAAACTTCTCTCTACTAAAGACAACTTGTAATAGTTGGTTCTCTCTTACCTTATGGGCCCTGGGATCAAATTCATGCCTTTACCTAAACATGGACTCTAAATAGTCATGTCAGTGGTCTAACCCCATTACTTCTTGTTTCTCTTTTGGGAGAACCACTTTCTAAATGTCTGCTCAAAGACAGGGAGTTCAGAGCCAGCTCTTTGATGTGGGAGGTGTGGCACCCTGGCCAGCCTTCCTGCTTTTGGCTTTCTCATCCTTTGGCATTCTTTGTTTTCACACTGAAATTCACATTGAGAGGGTGGTAGGCTTCTCAGATTGCTTGTCTCTGCTTCTCCCCCACTGTGATTATTTCTTCTTAAAGATTATTTAGGAAGATGGCAACTAAAACTAGGCTCTGGGACACACCTGTGATCCCAGCTGCTTAGAAGGCTGAGGCAGGAGAATTGCTTGAGCCAAGGATTTCAACACAATGAGGACCCCCCCACACCTACCCATCACAAAAAGAAAAAGAAAAAAAGGGAGAATAAAATTGCCAACTAAGCCCAGAGCCAGTGCTGGCTGCAGGCTTCATTCTGCCACAGGCCTGCATTAGAACCATGGCTTAGATGCTCTGGTCGTGCTTTGAATCTGTGCACCTGCATTCATCTTAGCTGAGATTCCCTAATATTCACTACAAAGCCTTACCAAAATAACTATTGCTAGCATCCAGTGAAGTCTTGTGGCTGCCTAAAAGAGAGACTACGGTGAGGTACCCGGGACGCCAGGCCTGGCTGCTTTGCTGCGGGACCCAGTATTTATTGCTCCTCCTCCTTCTGGACACTAGGGGACGCTGTCCTCTTCTCCTCCATCCTCCTCATCTCCCTGCCTCCTCCTCCCTCTTCTGCATCCTTCTCTTCTTCTGTTTCTTCTCTTCTCAGTATACGGCCATTGTTCTGTGTAGCTGGTGAGCTTGGCCATGAGAGAACACGGCTGAGTGGGACCACAGTATTTCTTCCAGGCCCTCTTCAGCTGTCCTTGGGCAGTAGCAGGACCTGGGAGGCGTTTAGCAGTGACTGTGACATCTCACCCTGCTGCAGTGTTTTCCTGGAGACTTGGCTGTCTGGAAAGCACACAGTAGGACCATGGTTCTCCTGGGACTAGGTTTCTTCATCCTCAATGTAGGAATGAGAGTATCTCCTCCCTTACAGGTGGCTGCAAGGAATTATAAATCAATAAAGTGATTGCTTAGCATATGGTTGAATGTCAAGGGTAATATAAATGCTTAATTTCATTTATTTTAGTAGTAGTTCAGTGGCTGTATGATGTTGCTGTGGAAACCATAACTCCTGAATTTCTTGACACTTACCAATGTTATTGTTTTAAAATGAAATTTTACATTTAAACCTGTGAAATTTTTTCCCCTTGAAACAGGATCTAACTACATAGTCTTAGGTGGCCTGGAGCTGGTTATGTAGACCAGGTTGGCTTTGAGTCTGAAGATATCTGTCTGTCTGTGCCTCCCAAGTGCTAGGATTAAAGGTAGGTCCTACCATGCCTGGATAATTTTGACCTTTTAATGTTGGAAAAGTAATAACAAGAACTAGAACTTGATCCACCTCTGGTATGGAAAGTCCTTCTGTATATGTGTTGCTTTTATTGGTTAATGAATAAAGTTGCTTTGGCCTACAGCAGAGCAGAACAGGGCTAGGTGGGAAACCAAACAGTGCTGGAGAAAGTAGGTGGAGTCAGGGAGAGCCATGTAGCTGCCGAAGGAGGAAGACCAGTAAACCACAAGCCTCGTGGTAAAATACAAAATAATAGGAAAGGCGTTAATTTAAGATATAAGAGCTAGCTAGCAATATGCTTAAATGATTGACCAAGCAGTGTTGTAATTAATACAGTTTCTGTGTGATTCTTTCAGGTCTGGGCAGCCAGGAACAAACAAGCAGCCTTAGCTGACACACCTCAGCCTTCTTGGCCTTCTCAAAGAAACTGTGCTTTGCTCATTGCACATGTGCACACTCACCTCCATGTACACACATACACATTCACACACACTCATGAACACTCACACACATATAACACACCCTTACGAACACTCTCTCACACACATAACACACACACAAATACTCTCACACACATTCCCCCCTCCCACGCACAGTCCAAGTAAATAAATAAGTGTAAAAAGGAAGGAAGAAACTTGTAAGAATTGCCAGTGTTCCCCCACCCAGGAGCATCCAGTTATTCTCTCTCTCTCTCTCTCTCTCTCTCTCTCTCTCCTGGATGTCTCTCATCCATCCATGAACACATATAGCAATCACTGACTTTTTCTGTTCTCCCCTCCCTCCTTTGCTCTACCCATTCATCCACCCACTCACCCACCCCTACACACACAGTTTTAACTCACCGGTTGAGTGGGGCACATGAGAGTTGATCATGGGCAGAGTCTGAGTAGAGAAGACTTGGTGGTGGAGGAGATGTCACAGCAGACTGAGATGTGACGGCAGATGTGTGTGGCTCTGAGATAGGTGGGGTGTGATCATAGGTGTGCTTGCTGTGGTGAGAGTACCACAGGCCCCTTCTGCTGGTTCCTGGCTCACGGAGCACACAATAAAGGGGGTGAGCAACAACAGCATTATTTAGAAGCACTGACCTTGGTCCTAAGCCCTACTTGGAGCAATTCCTAGGCTCTGCTACTCCCTGCACGTCCCTCTAGGTCCCTAGCAGGTCCTCAGGTGACTCCCTCCTCCTTCCTTGTGGTCCTGGAAGCTATCTACTGCCTGTTTACACATCCTCCTTTCTCATGTCCTTGGGCGACATTTCCTGCCTGCTTGCCTGTGTTTCTGTCCAGTTCCCTATGGCTGGCTCTCCTGGTTCTCATTTGCACAGCCTGATCTCCCACTCTTACATCTGCTGAGACTCACATGGCCAAGCTGTAGACAGCTGCACCCCTCCCCTCGGCCACCTGACCACAAGGAGCTTATTCTGCAATTCCTTATAGAAATCACAACTTTTAATTAATCACACATTCTCAGTTTTTTTTTCCAAAAGGACTCTTCTATTCTTAACAGAAGCCAGCCAGTGTCTTGACACCTTTCCCAGAACTGAGGTTTAGACTCCAAAGATCCCAATAAAGATAACATCCTTGGGACTGGGGCTGGACACTCTGAAGTTCCTGGCCACACAGGTCAACTCTGACACTCTTGCTTCAGAGGAACAAGCAACTGGATTGTTATCTTTCCTGAATGAGACACACCACCTCCCTCATCTTTCTTACTTATTATTTTAAGAATCTGGAAATCATTCAGGCCCCTCTGTTCATCCCTTTCGTGTGATGGAGTGTAGGGAGCTCTTAAACTGTTCCTTCTTCCTAGTTCTTTCTTCCTTTCCCACCTCACTAAAAACAGCATCACAACAAAACTAGAAAAGCCAGCTTTCTTAGGCTATGTTTGCATGTGAAGTTCATTCTCTTTCATGTGCCCCCTGCAACATTTTCTTTGGTTAATGTACTGAGTGATGCTGCCATTGTGACAAATAGGTCCTGGAACCCCTCCATTGTCCCGGTTTGACATCTCATGCCTACTTTACAGTCGGTCTCCATTCCCATCCCAAGTCCCAAGCAACACCATGCTACTCTGACTTTGTAAGTTAGCCCTCTCTGAACGTTTTAGCCAATGGAGTCATACAGCATGTGACCTCTTCTTCGTGGTTGCATTCACTAGACTCCACAATCTTATGGTTCACCAGTGTTATAGCATCTACGATTCTTCATTCATTTTAATTGCCAGATTGATATTCCATTGTGTGGCTGTGTCACGGTCTGTTCATCAGGTGAGGGCATTGCAGGTGTTTCCATCTTTGGTTACTCATGCACAATACTGCCCAGAACTTCTGTGGACAAATACCTAAAGACCAACTTTTGGTGGGCAGGTACTGGAGTGGATACTTAGTGGAACTGATGGACATCTAATAATTTTGCATCTAGCTTCTTGAAAAATGGTCAAGCTGTTTTCCAAAGTGGTCTCACTATTTAATCCCCACCAGACAGCCCAAGTGTTCTCGTCGGTCCACAGTCTCGCCCATGCTGCTCCTAACTGTCTCTTGGATAATGGTTGCTTTAATGTGAAGCCCAGCTCATGGTGGCTTTGGTGTCTCATTTTCTGAGTGGCAACAATGCTGAGGTCTCCACATGCTTAGGAGCCCGTCTTTGGGTTAGGTTGTTTTCTATCACCAAATTGGAACCTCCCCACTTTCATTCCCTATTATTTCCCAATCCAAAGTGCCTTTTAAAACACTACCAGCTCAAAGGGACGCTGTGTCCTCAGCATAGACTCTCACTTACTCAAGCCCCCTTAGTTTTCCATTGCCTAAAGTTAAAACTGCTGAACTCAATGTTTGAAATATGGGCTCCATCTTGTCCCTCTATACTCCCATGGGTATATGGGAAAATGGCTTGGCTGGGGTCTCCCTTTTATTTCCTTCTGGGTGTTGGTTTCTTGCCTGAAGTCTTCACTGTGGATTTCTTAATCCCCGAGCTTACAAGGCTCAGCTGAAAGCCACCATCCCCATCCATTTTCAAGACCCCCTTCACTGAGAATGCACTTCCTCTGATATCCTCTATCTTAAATGAGATTTGTTTGTTCTACAGGAGGATGTTCTGGTCTGTCAGCCGCATAGTGAGTTCATTTTATTCTGTATCTTGAACTTCTGCAGACTTTTCTGTTTCTTTCCCTCCTTCCTTCCTTCCTCCCTCCCTCCTTCCCTCCCTCCTTCTCTATCTTCCTCCCTTTTGCACTTCTGCTTTCTTCTTACATGGCCTCAGGTTCATTATGTAGCCAAGGATGACCCTGAACCCCTGGTCCTCCTGCCATCGCCTTCCAAGTGCAGCTGTTGCAAGCACACCCCACACTGACGTCAGGGCGGGCCTCTTCTTCCTTACTGTAAACAGCGACACATGGGATGCTGTGGTACTTTCTCAAAGCAGGTGACTTCCTGTGCTCCTCAGTGGCACAGCCCGAGGTTGCCAGATTCCAGCACCCGAGGTTGGCAGGCTGAGCCCTCACTGCCCCACCTCTCTTTACTCTTTTAGACAGCCATACGGCATTTGCTCATAGACCTTCTTCCTCTCCTGAATCTGAATTTGGGGCTGAAGTCAAGGCTTGGAATTGGGCTGGGAGTATACCTCAGGGGTAGGACACTTGCTTAGCTCAGGAAAACCTAGGTTCCATCCCAAGCACTGGAGGAAATGAAAAGATTTGGAATTTAGCACAAAAGAAACTTCTAAGAATAAAATGATTAATTATTGAAACAATATTCTAATAGTGGAAAGCCTTCTTAGGCTCACAAGATAGCAATTCTTCTCTTCCACTACAGTAGTGACCAAACACACAAATTAAAATCAGCTTGGCAGCCCACACATGATCATGTGGTCCCAGAACACCAGTCGATCATATGCAAATATTGTCCGCATATTCATCAAGATGCCACACGGACAGTGGAAGCTGCTTTAATTATCTTTCAAGGAGAAACCCAGCCGCCTCTGGCACACGCACTCTGCTGGCTCTGCTGGCATCTTGCTGCCTGAACTGATATGGAAATTAGTTCAAAGGAAGATATTAAAAAGGAGTGGAATCTGTTATAGTCTGTGTGCTGTGTAGCAATTAGGAGTTGCAGGGCTGATTTGGGGTTTTTATTTCTGACTTGTACTTTTAGACTCTCAAAAATGCAATAGCATCATATATTTTGGCTATAAATTTTATGAGCCATTCATCTTTGAGATATAAACAAAGGAGAAGCTAAATTGGATGCTCTGAAATATAAAAGCCCATGAAGCATTCCCAAAGAAGTTATGTGCATATGATAATTAAACGGGAAGGAAGGTGGATTACGAACTTCATTCTCATTCAGAGAGTGGACTTGAATTCTTGTATTTGTATTTTGTGGTCACAGAGGGACCAGAGACACTGCTTCTCACCCAAAGGTAGCAATGGAATCAATTAATAATTATTCATAGAAGTTTGGGGCTGATATAAGCCAATATGTGATTTTATCCCTAAAATAAGGGTGTTTAAAAACAAGTCAAGTCCTGAAGAAATACTACCAACGTCCTTGACTGTGAAGAAGTGAGAAACATCCCATCCACTTCAACTCTTCTCCTTTGCAAAGGTTTATTTGTGTTCATTGGGATTCTTTAATTTAATAGAAAATAAAATTATAGCTAATCTCCACAGGCTGCACATCATAGAGAAACCCCTTGAAACTATATAACAGTCTTGGCTGGTGTGTGGCTCAGTGATAGAGCCCTTGTCGGGTGTGTGTGAGGCCTCGGTTTCACTTCCAGCACAGGGGATGGGGGAGCATGGAAACGGGGAACAGAGCCAGTCACGGGGAGGCCGCCTCGGGGAGCCAGCCACAGGGAGTCAGCCACGGGGGGGGGGGGGGGAGCCAGCCACGGGGAGGATGCCTCGGGGAGCCAGCCATGGGGAGATCCCCTCGGGGAGCCAGCTGCGGGGAGTCAGCCACGGGGAGGCCGCCTCGGGGAGCCAGCCACGGGGAGGCCCCCTTGGGGAGCCAGCCATGGGAGGCTCCCTCGGAGACTGCATTAAGTTTCCTTATGATCTTTAACTGGGTTAAAGCATCCTTGAACCCTGAGACAGAGAAGGTCTCCAAGAGGTCTAGAAAAAGTGACATGCAGATGGTGACAGAGCTGGGCAGAGGTTTTACCTGCTACAGGGAAGTTGAGCTCAGGGTCAAGTTCAAGACGCTTGGAAAGCTTGTAGGGCTTTCTGAGGAAACCCCAGAAGGATCACATTTTAGGGACGAAGAACAAGCAGCGGTACAAAGAGCTGTTTTCATTAGGTGTAAGAGAAACAATGAAATAGAACTACCCTAACGAAGGAGGGGTAGAATGGAATTATTCTGTTACAGTATTTAAACAAAACACACAAATTTAAATGACTATGCATGCATGCATACATACATACATACATACATACATACGCACACGCACGAATGCACATGAACGCACACGCACGCATGCGCATGAACACGCACAGAGGACATGTCCACCAGAGTTGCTGAACAGTGGAAGCAAGAGCTAATGAACTTAATGAGAGAACAACTGAGACAATGTGATCTAAAGTTAGCTAAGGAGCATAACAACAACACACACACTATTGGAGTCCAAGAAGAACAGAAAGATACAGAATGGGGCAGTAAAAGGATTTGAATAAAAAGTGGCTGAAATTGAAATGTCCCAAATTGGGTGGAAATTTTTGTAGATCAACTTTGTGACCAGTTGAATGAAAAATGTCCCCCAAAGGCTCATGTATTTGAGTACTTGATCCCCAGTTGGTGGCACCCTTTGGGAAGGTTACAGAGCCTTTAGGAGGTGAACCTTGCTGGAGACAGGATTTCACTGGGGTGGGCTTTGAGAGCTTATAGCCGGCTAGACTATTTTCTCTCTTTCTCTGCTTCCTGTGTGTGAATGAAATGTGGGTTGTCAGTATCATGCCACCTGTCTCCCCTGCCTGTCGCCAGCCTTCCCCCTGAGGATGTACTGTAAGCCTCTGGAACAATGAGCCGACATGATTCCCCTTCTTCCTAAAGTCGCCTTTGTGGGATATTCTATCACAGCAGCAGAAAAGTGACTAATACTGACTGTCAGGTTCCAGAAATCCAGCAGACCCCGAGCAGGAGGAACACAGATCATATCCAGGGTGTCCTGAGACAGGAAGATAGAAAGAAAAAGCAACTGATGCCACTCATGACAGTGGCAGCTCACCTCTAACCAGAAAGAAGACAGAGGACCATTCTAAAGGGCCAAAAGAAAAGCCCCGGAGAGAATTCTATATCCAGTTAATCAAGTCCTTAAACAGAGAGGTAAGGCAGATAAGTAGACCTGGAGACAATTTGTTGCCACAAGTTCTTTGCTACAAGAATTGCTAGAGGAGGGGCTGGAGAGATGGGTTGCTGGCTGCTCTTGCAGAGGTCCTTGGTCTAGTTCCCAGCACCCACAGGGCAATTCACAATCCGCAGCTGCAGTTCTGGTAACTGTGGTCTCAGCAGGTACCAGCTGTGCACGCCACACACACACACACGCCACCCACCTACCTTCTCATCCCGTCCCCATCCTAGCCACACCCCTCCACACACAAACACACACACACACTGGCCCACATGCACACATACACACGCACACACATACACACACACTGGCCCACATGTGCATGCACACACACGCATCCTGGCCACACCCACACTGCCCCCACCCCTCTACTGGCACAACCACTTCTACACAGAAGATGAAAACAAGTAAATTTTAAAAAAAGAAAGAAAGAAATGCTAAGGGAAGTTCGTTCTCCAGGCTAAAAGAAAGGAATTCAATTGGAATTTTAGTTTGTGGGGTGGGGAGAATCCAGACATACAAAAACTAGGTAAATACATTAAAAAACCCCATATTTTCCTTAGTTTCATGGAAAGACATTTGTCAAAACATAATATAAGCGATCATATTGTGGATTTTACAATGTGTACATTTAAATCATTAGCTCAAAGGACAGAGGAAAAATGGAAATGGGCTGAAGTGTACATTTTAGTGAATTCTGCAATGTTACCCCCGAACAGCCCGTGCTAAGTCAGGAATTCATATGAGAGTCATTAGAGCTAGAAACCCAGTCGAGGGATGAGAGAAAATGAAGACATTATTCAATTAACAAGAAAGGCAAGCGGAAGGGAGGAATGTAAGACAGCAAAATAGGAAACAAATCCATTCGAACAGTAACAGGAAACCCAAAACCCATGTTAAGCCAAACACAAAAGACATACATATTCTGTAGACAAAAAATTCAAGATCAATCAAAACTGATCTGTGGTGATGGGAAATCGGTACAGCGATTGCTAATGGTTAACGGGGGTGGGGGACTGCCTGGGAAGGGGTGAATTTTTTTCATTGAGAAGAATTTACATCTTAATTGGGTACTCATGAAATTTTACACTAAAAATTTACGCATTTCACTGTATGTAGATTTTATATCAACTCTCTTGAGGGGACCGCCAGCTTTAAAATTTCACCAACAGAGGGCGCTCCGAGCCCATCAAACACGTGGTGGGCCGCAGATACTTTGGGACACACATCAGATCTACACTGGGCTCATCATTCTTCAGGGCGAACCGCGCTGCTCCGCGATGGCTCTCACCCCCCGCCCCCGTCGATACCCCACCTTTCCCACTCGGGGCTTCACGGGCTCGTCCATTTCACCTGGCCACATGCTGCTTTGGGGCTGATAAGCCGCGCGTAGCTAATGGCGACGATATTTTCCGCGGCACCCAGGCAGAATACAGATGTGGGTTCAGCCGGCATGTGCTGCCTGGAGGCTACCTGTCCCCCTAAGGTTCTCTGCAGATATGATCGCGTTGAAATTGGAAGTAGGAACGTAATGGAAACTTCCACAGTGTTCTCAACATCTTCATTTTGACCTTTTCGCCTTGCTTTGAAGGCTGTGAAATATCCCGGGCGCACTGGCTGCAGAGGGTGAGGGGCGGGGGTGGCTGCACCGTGGAGGCACCGAAGATTCCAGTAGGAAGATAAGATGGGGGCGTTGCCCCAAAGTCCCAGCACCCCAATTGCTGTCTTCTGTCCCCCTTTCCTTGCTTATCCATGTTTCAGAAGGAAGACAGACTAGGAAAGCCCGAAATGTCCCCCTGCCCCCACCTAGCCCAAGGCCAGGTCTTTCCGGGGTGCCGGGATGCCATTACACCACACGTGATCTCCGCGCCCGGCTGGTCCTGCAGGAGGCGTCTCGCGGGGTGTTAATTAAAGGTCACAACAAAATAGACCTGCCGGCTCACCAGAAGAAATGTCCTCCCGGGAAATGAAAAATGACACCCCGGAGCAGCCACGTGTGGAGCCCGGCGTACACCGGCTTCCTGAGCTCCGGGGCGCTACACGGGGTGGGGGGCGGGAATCAGGCCGAGGGCGACAGCTGGGTGCTCTGGAAATCTTACAGGTCCCGATGCTCGCAGGCTAACGCGCAAGGGGACGAGGGGGACAGATCCCAACCCGGAGGCCCGGGCAGTTCGTGCCACACCCCCTCTCCAGGCCGGCACAGTCCTCCCGCGCGTGTGCGGCGCCGCCAATCCCTCAGTTTCCCTAGCCCGGCAGCTGCGCGCTGGGTCCCTGGTTCACCTGTGCGGGTCTCGGGAGGTTTCCCCCATCACTAACAGGGGTTTGGGCCGGAGGGCGGGCGGGGGCTGAAGGCTCCCGGTGCCCAGGCCGGGGTCCGGGGGAAGAAGGAACCCCTGGCCGGCTGGGGCTGAGAGGGCGATTCAAGGAAAGGTTTGCCAAGCAGGTCTGGGAGAACAAAGGGCGGGGGGTTGGCCCCGGCCTGTTTGAGGACTTGTTTGTGACTCAATCCGTTTGCACGGCGTTTCAAAGGCAGACCTGCACGCCTTGCTAGGAGAGACCAGCCCCCGGGGGGGCGGGGAGGCGGGGAGGCTCCCGCGCCGCATTTCCGCGCAGCTCGACCGGCTTGGAGCTGCAGGCTCGCACGGCGGGTAGCACCGGAGCCCCCGGCCGCGGGCCCCTCGCCAGCAACTTCCCCGCCCGGAGCCAGATTTATGACCCCACCCCCGCCCCGGCTGCGCCTGGCGATGCCAGGCCCGAGCGCCTCGCCGTAAATGGATCGCGGCGGGCGCGGCGGCGGCGGTCGGGCGGGCTCCGAGGCGGCAGGGTCGCGGTCCCCTAGGCTCCGCGCTGAGCCCGGGTGCACACACGCGTCCTGATCGCGGGCTGCTCGTCGGCCGCGCACAGCCGCCCTCTCCCTGCCCTGCGCGCAACTGTCAGGAGAAAACGGGCCGGCGCATATTGGCTCGGCGACACGCCGAGGCTCCTCCCCGAGTCTGGATCCTTATATTTTGGGAGAATTTCTTTGAACTCAGTTAGCGAGCTCGGGGAAGGAGGCAAGTTCCCACCGCCTGCTCGGCTCGGCGAGGGCTCGCCCACCTTCCCTGCAGCAGCCTTGAGCCCCCGCCGTCGTCCTCCCTCTCGGCCCCGCTGGAGGAGAACGCGCTGGCCGGGCGGAGGAAAATGCCAGCGATCTGGATGTGGCGGTGAAGAGAGGACGCGTGGCTAGAGGAGGCAGAGAGATGAGGAAACCCATTATTTGAGAACCACCAGGCGCTCCAACCCTTCCTGCAAATTGGTGCTATCACTTCTGGGGTCCATTTGCTTTTTCTCTTCCCAACCCCCCATTAAGAAATCTTGACTTGAGGACCAACCACGAGGGGGGACGCTTTCTGGGTTGGCAAACCTTTTGGATGTAGCCTTGTGGGAACATTTAGACCCTTTCCTCTGGAAGAGCCACCATGAATTCGGTAGCTGGAAATAAAGAGAGGCTTGCGGTCTCCACCAGGGGCAAGAAATACGGGGTAAGTTGTGGCGGCGTCCACGCGGAGATGCGTTCCCAGGGACCCATTGGGGCGGGTGTCCTCCGCTGCCCGAGAACCGGCGGCGGGCTCACGGTTCCCAGCTCTCGGGTGGCACTGGCGTCTCCACCGGTGGGGCCGTGCATGCGTGGAGGTGGGTCAGCAGTTCGCCTGGCTCTGGGAATTTCTTTGGTGCCGGTTCCTCCCTTTCCCTGCACCGGTAACTTTTGTAGTATTGGAAGCAGAGTTAAACCGAAGGGAAGCGTTTCCCAGGAATCCCTCTGCGGTTCCCTGGGCTCGCTGCCCGGGAGCGGGGAGCCCTTTTTATTTACCTGCAGGACCCGGAGGGCTATTCTCCGAATGAGTAAATACCTAGAAGTCACAGTCACCCACCCCTTGGATATGGTGTTTCAGGACCGTGCATCTAGGACTTGCTGGGGGCGGGTACCGGATTTGAAAGAGCGGGGCTTTGGATTTCTGGGTGTTCTCGCAGAAACCGAAGGACACCTAAACACCCCAAGCCCTTCTAATGACCCCAGGAGGAATGGAGGGGAACCTGCGCGCGGTCACCCTGTGGAGGGTGCGTGGGGCAGGACTCGCCTAAGGACAGGTCACTTGAGGGATGGAGCTAGATGGAGGGCAGGTTCACAGCAGTGCAGCCAGGACGGCTGCCCCCAGCCCTACAGGCTCAACTCGGGGACCGGTGACCCTGCAGGGTCTGACGCTGCCTGTCTCTCCGGCAGGTGAATGAAGTGTGCTCGCCCACCAAGCCCGCCGCGCCCTTCTCCCCCGAGAGCTGGTACCGCAAGGCATATGAGGAGTCTCGCGCAGGGAGCCGGCCCACCCCCGAGGGCGCGGGTTCTGCGCTCGGCTCATCCGGTACCCCGTCCCCGGGCTCGGGCACCTCGTCCCCGAGCTCCTTCACTGGCTCCCCGGGCCCCGCATCTCCGGGCATCGGTACCAGCTCGCCGGGCTCCCTGGGCGGCTCACCGGGCTTCGGCACTGGATCTCCAGGCTCGGGCAGCGGCGGCGGCTCCTCCCCCGGCTCCGACCGCGGCGTCTGGTGCGAGAACTGCAACGCCCGCTTGGTGGAGCTGAAGAGGCAGGCTCTCAAGCTGCTGCTGCCGGGACCCCTCCCGGGCAAGGTGAGCCACTGAGGGGTGCTTTGCGGGGAGCTGCGCCCCACTCTAGGATGCTGCCTCGGGGTGTCCGGGTGTAAGGCTCCGCACCTGGCCTGGTGGCGCAGGGGGATGCCCCCAGCGGGTTTGCCCTGCTGTTCTCCCTACCCTCCTCTGCCATCCTGCAGCAGCTTGTCAAAGAGGGCGGTAAGAGCCAACTGCGAGAGTTGAGGGTTCCCGTGGTGGCCTGTTTGTGGTGGCTCTACTTTCTAAGCACCACAGAAACACTTTTTCCAAAGCCGGCATTTCTCCCTTAACACTCCATGTGTCTACGTGAGGAGGATTAAGAAGTGGCTCGCTGTAAGAGCCAAGATGTATCCTGACCGCTCCTGGGCTCATTTAATAAGCACATTGGTTCTTCCATAGCAACCCTGTCTGCGTGGTGTGACGGGCCCGGAGCCCCCAGAGTGGAACACAATGCAGTTGTATTTGCACAGTTGGGTCCAAGTACTATCACTGATAATATTTACTCTTCCACTTCAAAGGGTTTTATCAGTGGTTAGAGAGACACATCAAGAAAACAGTGGATTGCTGTGGAGGCTGCCAACACTGCTTAATGGCATTTTCAGTTTTTTTTTCCTGTGACTTTCTGAAATGAAATATTGTGTGATTTCGAATAGCGGAGTTTAGGAGTAACCGCATCTGCTTGCTTCATCTGCTTATCCAGATACACACATGGATGTTTTCTACACCAGGGTTCAATTACACAGACACCCACAGACTGTTGTAAAATTTAAAATGTGAAAAATCACCACCGGGAGAATTGGTTTTCTGAATCTAGAAATTATCTCAAGAATAATTAACTCTGGGTTATTTGGCATTTTTGTAGTTCCGCCGTTAATCTTCCAGGACACCCCAAGAGTAAATCTCAGGATGAGGTGCCTTTCTCAGTCTTGCATGCCACACTGCCCCGATTTAATGCCTTTCCCCATCCACAGACTTATTTGCTATTTCATCAATATTCCTTGATTTCCTGCTCACTTCAAAGTTGAAGACAGCAGGTCCACGCGGAGGCCATCATCCTCTGACGGACTCTCAGCCCACCGTCTGTTCACATCTGTGCTGAGCGTTGTGAAGAACGGGGTGTAGAACAGGGTGGGAGAGACTCTGGTGCTTGAGGTGACGGTGTCTGATATTTGTAATCCTAGTAAGTCACAGGCCACCAAAATTATCTGAGCATTCTTGAGGGTGCATGCTCACAAGGGGCTCTTTGTGCTGTTCGAAAGCTCCTCTTGGGCAAAGCAAAGAAGCACCAGCTCTTGTCCTGAAAAGGGAAAGGGTGAAGGGGCACAGACAGGAAGAAACAAAGATTGAAGCGTAACTGCATGCTTGGTGATTTATGGGGTTGTGTGATAGACTTGGCCTCTGGTTTTACTGAAGCCTCCTGAAAAAGTCACTTAACACTGCTTAGGAGGGAGTGCAATTTTAAGCGCTGATTTTATTTATTGGTTGAAATAAAAGTGATGTTGAGAAACCGGTCATAGCAGAGGGAGGTGATGCTCCAGATGCAGTCTTGGGCATGCCAAACCTCGGTGTTCTGACCCGGGGGTATTGAGAGGAGCCTGAACATCACACACGATTGCCTGAGTTGCATCAAGACACAGATAGCAGGAGGTCCAAGAGAGCTTGCAGGATTTAGCCAGGGATAGGATTCTTTGGGGTTAGCTCGCTGCTAGTAAGTGAGATATGGACTCTTAATATTGAGTGCCCATGGATTGTGTTTGAGAAGGATAGCTTTAGGGGTGACATATGTTAGGCATTGTCTCCCTCTAATTAGGTGCAAAGTCTTTAATGTCTTTGCAGCATGTTCGTCAAACAAATGCCGTGTTCTCTGGGGCCCTCTGCATGGTGGGTCCTGTTCGTTGGAGACAAGGCATTTCTTCTTCTCAGTGCAAGGTTCCTGAGCAAACTGTGGACCTCTACCTAGAGGTACTGAAGGGGTTAAGTTTCAGTAGAACAAGGGATGTCAGTGTGACCCCCACCCCAACGTAATTCCCCCTAGAGAACAAGAGTCTGGGAAGATAAAGACTTATTTTTGAGGGGTAATTAGTAAAACTCATATTCATAATTCACGTGAGATTCTCAACTGTATTTGGGAGATATTTTCACAGAGTATTGAACTGTGTTGGGTGGTGAAAATCTTTATACATAACCATTCAGAAGTCGGAGGCAGAAGAGCCTGCCTGGGATCTGCTACTTCAGGATGGATTTGGCCTGGGTTTTTTTTTGCACCTCTAGTTTTATTTTGCAGTATTAGTGAATCAGTTTTCTCATTTTAAAAATATAATGTTTTCATAATTCTTTAGGATGTCATCTTATTTTTAGCTTTCCCATTGACACAGCAATGAAAAACAGTGATTCAGATTGTTGGATGTCACAAGGCAAGGTTTGAAAAGTGCACCCATTCTTCAGAGAAAGATACAAGGTTGACATTCACCTAAGTGACCCTATCCTTGAGATTTATGGTTTATACAACTTGAGGTTTTGGTTCAAAGGTGTTGCCCATGTTCAGGTTCTAATTTGATGAGTTCACTTCTTAAACACTGTGCTGTCACGTGACTTCCCTCCCTGTGTTCATTTCCAGGTAATAAGCTCTATTGAGTCTCTCTCAGTTTATTTTGGTGACATCTGGGTGAGGAGAAGTGATGAAGCATTAGATAGTCTCTGCAGGAGCATATAGTTGTCCCCCATATTGAAGACTGGCTTTGGTGCTTCAAGAGTTCCTGCCTGAGTCTGAGCATTCTTGAGAGTTGTGTGGCCGCTGGAGGACTGGGCTTCAGGGTAGACCAGTTGTATGACCACTGGAGGATGGGGCTTCAGGGTAGACCAGTTTAGGTGGCCACTGAAGGACTGGGTTTCATGGTAGACCATTAAGTGACTGGCATGTAACTGGGTAACCGGGTAAGTGGTGGCAATGTTGACAGAGGTGAGAAGTGTGGAGAGAAAGAATGTGGTGGGTGATGGTCTGAGCTTTCTAGAGAGGAGATCAAGAGCAGCGGCAGATTGTTGCTGGTTATTTCAAGACCCTGGGAGTGAAAACTGTGCTCTGAATTCATCTTCTCTACAGCAACTTACCTGGGCAAGGTCGTAAAGCCTTCTGATTGACTTTTATTACCGCAGGAGGAAAGTGCTTGCCGGTTTAGCAGTTTAGCGTTCTTAAGTGGAAGTGCTCAGATAAAACAAGAGTGAGGTTGTGGAAAGGAGTTGGGACTTTAAGTGAGGATGGTCCCTTCCCCCACTGCCATGTTTCACTGTGTAAATATAAAACATTTCCTCAGTCGTGGTGAGAGTACCTTTCCTGTTTTATAGACAGTCAAGGCACTGAGCCAGGCAGAGGGGCCAAGGAATGAATCTCTCCCTTTTTTGAGCTAACCTAGATCATTCTGATAGCGGTGACAGAACTTTTGAATCTACTGTGGAGAGCCCACGAAACATCAGCCTGAAGAAATTCCCTGGAGTAAGCGCGAATGCTCCAGGTTGGGCGAAGGTTATCGGGTATCTGCTCATTTCCATACCAATAAAAGAAAATCTCCTCCTAGGTAAAGGGAAGGTCCGGAGCTGTGGTCCTACCTGACTGTTTTCCTCAGTCGCATGTTCTGAGTCCATCTATGCCCTAGAAATATCAGCAAGATTAGCCAGACGCCCTGAGGAGAGTGATCAGGAATCACAGAGATGAAAGAAAAGAATGTGTGTCAGGGGTTACAAACACCAACCGTGGGCTCTAAATAGCCAGAGCCCGTGGAAGTCTAGACTTGAGGAGACATAAATAAATATTTCTGTATTTTGCCAGTTCCAAAAGAGGAAGGAGGAGTATGAAAAAAATAACTCTATTCCAAAGTCCCCCCCCAAAGCCATTGTAGTATACTGTATAGATAAAATAGACTTTACATTTAAAATATTTACTAAATTTTGAAGGAATTATGGGCAACATTCCCTTACTCTAAGAACACATCTTTAAAAAGCATCTTTAGAATACTGTTCATTTTGAAAGTATTTTAAAAATGTTCCCGGCCGGGCGGTGGTGGCGCACGCCTTTAATCCCAGCACTCGGGAGGCAGAGGCAGGCGGATCTCTGTGAGTTCGAGACCAGCCTGGTCTACAAGAGCTAGTTCCAGGACAGGCTCCAAAACCACAGAGAAACCCTGTCTCGAAAAACCAAAAAAAAAAAAAAAAAAAAAAAAAGTTCCCGTATTGGGGGCTGGAAAGATGACCCAGTGTTTAAGAGCACCGGCTGCCCTTCCACAGGATGGGGCTTCAGTTCTCAGGACCCTCATGATGACTCACCACTGTCTGTAACGCCAGTTCCAGGGTCCCCAGCCTCTTCCGACCCCTGTAGGCACAAGGCATGCAAGTGGTGCACAGACATACGTGCAAACATTTTTCTTGTTTTCAAGAATTTCATATATGTGTACTGTATAATACGACCTTACTTACCTCCCATTACCCTCCAACTCTCTGCCTCCCCCAACGTAATCCCATCCCAAATTCATGTCCTCTTTAGTTTTCTGACCACCACTAAGTTCAGTCAGCACTACCCTTATGTGTGTAGTGGGGGTGGCCCTCCACCAGAGCCTCGGGAACCTACCAGCTGCCACATTCTTGAAAGAAAGCGAAGAATGGTTCTCCCTCTCCCAGCAGCTACCCGCTGCCGACAGATGCTCAGTGTGTGGTGGAGCCTCCAGAGTGTCTATCCCAGCTGATACCTGGGTGTCAAGTGTCTTGGTCTTGTGCAAGTGACCACAGCTGTGAGTTCATGATTGGGACAGCACGCCATCTCTGGAAGACAGCATTTCACAGTGCCCTTCCTCATCTTCAGACTCTTTGAAATAAAACAACAGCTGATATATAACAGCGGTAATGAACAAAAATCCTACAGCGTTTATCATTTAAAAACTGAGCTATCTCCAGAGTTTATAAAAGCATTCCCAGTGGAGACAGATGAGCGACAATTTCTTCCTCAACTGCATTTTGTTTTGCTGGACTTTTAAGTATGGAACTAACTGGCCAGTTTTTGTAGGGATTTAATTTGTCTGAAAAACTCCCTGACCAGTAATCATTTCTTCCCTACTCTTCATAGACAAGACGATTGCATTAGAAATGAGTGATTTTTAAATGGCGAAGGCTGGCCGTTTGGCAGTTTTTGGAATGATTAGGGCAATCAAAGTTTAGGTCGTATCCATTGCTCTCGGGTGAATACCCAGTGAGGGTTTGCTGTTTGAGCACGTTCAAGTTTCCTGGGTTTTCAGATGGCAGCTTTAATCCTTGGGGATCAGGAAGCTGGAAATAAACGTTGTCACAATCCCGAGGAACTATTTGAGCTGTGGCCTAATGGGCGTAGGGGAGTGATGTTGGAGCACTTGGGGAGGCCATGGCCGCTCGTCTACCTTCGCCTTGCTGATCTGCTGAGGCTCCATCCTCCAAGGGAAGGAGCCTATAGCTGGACGCTCGGCCACAGATGTGGAGCACTAGCTTTCTCTGCCTGATCCTCAGAGATGCAAGCCAGCTAGCCAGGTAGGGCCTCCTTTCCCCTTTCGGTGTCATTTACCCTTGTCTGGTCGTAGGCACCCTTTCTTCCCGTCTACCCTGTTGAGTGGCCCCATTGGGTAGAGGAGTACTCTCTATAAGAGTGCCCAGTTGCTCTTTCTCTCTTCTGGGCACCCATTTGAAGGAGCCCATCTTTATGTACGCTGGTGGAGGTGCTGAAGGGTGGGATACATCTGTGTTCCTGAGTTACATTTGGGTATTTATCAGAATACCGTGTCAGCCTGCACCTGGCTATTGTCTTTGGACTTTCTCCAGAACCTCTCTGGAGAAAAATGGCCTTTAAATCCTGAGTAGAAAGGTATCTGTCATGAGGGAATTTGCTTTACTTCCTTAATTAATTTTTATTCTTTTTGTTTTTTAAAAAGTGCTTCATTTAGCCCAGGTTGGTCTTGAACTCACTATATAGCTAAGGGATATCCCTACCAAACAGTAAGACGTGGCAAAGCTTTTCCTTTTTTTAATGCTTAAAATGGTGTAAAATTGGTGCACAGGAAACAGAAAAATAAGCAATAGAAAGTCCAGGAATGAATCTCAGTGCAACTGAAAATTTGGTTTATAGGAAGATGGGTGTTTTGATAAAAGTCTGGGAACAACTCAATAGATAAATATTTGGGCAAACATAAAATTGAACTATGCTGTTCATTATATACCCAGAAGATCACGCAATGGGCCAGAGAACTAAACGCTAAATACCGTATAACTGTACATAGACCTATTGTCTCAGCGCTCTACAAACAAACGTCCTTCGGTAGTGTCCGTTTTGTCTTGTGTTGTGTCCATGTGTGGGCGTGGTTGAGGGCCAGAGGTCGTGTTGGGTGTCTTCCTTAGCTTCCATTCTACTTCATTTCCGAGTCAGGGTCTCTCAATCCAAATCTTATAAGTTCTCGGCTGACACTGGCCAGCAAACCCCAAGGACCCTTCTGACTCTGCCTCTCCAGGCCTGGGATAACAGGACATGCCACTGGGCCTGCATGTTTTATAGGGGTGCTGGGATCAAACTCGGCTCTGGGTGCTGTATGACAGCATTCTCCTGACTGAGCCATCTCCTAGCTCCACCACATTGTTTTTTAAAACTAAGGAACAGGTATCATAATCTACCAAGTGCTTTTAATGCAAATTATCATCATTGATTGCTTGGTGATGAGCTCTCCTTGAATTCCTGTTATAACGTCTGATCGTAGTACACTAAAAAATGCCAGTGGATTCAACTTGGTAATTTATTATTTATTGTTTTTTCTTTGATGTGCATGTACCAATAATAATTTCTGATTCTTATTCATGTACCAGTATAGGATTAGAACATATTATAAATA
The DNA here is from genome assembly GCF_950005125.1 of Chionomys nivalis. Classification (NCBI taxonomy): domain Eukaryota; kingdom Metazoa; phylum Chordata; class Mammalia; order Rodentia; family Cricetidae; genus Chionomys; species Chionomys nivalis. The sequence continues at coordinate 16,538,865 of NC_080090.1, read as the reverse complement.
AAATATGAAAAATATTAAAATTCCAGCCTGGGGCAATACACAGTTTGTGGTAGAGACAGACACTGCGAGAGTCACACTGCAGCACATCAAGAGCGGAACTTGAGTTGTGCAGGGAGCTTAGGGGATGAGGTGGAGATGGCTGTAGAGAAATGAGTTGACTATGGGCATACTGAAGCAGAGATGTTCCAGGTAGAAAGAAGGGCGTGAGGGGGCTATGCATGCCGAGAACACTGGAGGATTTAAGTGGTGCATTGTTAACTATCACTATATGTGTGTGAGCATGTATGTGTGTGTGTGCATGTGTGTGAGCATGTATGTGTGTGCATGCGCGCGTGTGTGTATATGTGTGTGTGCGTGTGTGTGCATGCAGGCGTGTGTGTGTGCCTGTGTGTGTGAACAGGTTGGGGAAGTGTTAGACAGGGAATGGGGGCCTGTGTGAAAAAGAGCCAGGACTTTCTCGGTAGGCAGTGGCACTCATTGGAAGGTGACAGGAGGGGACTGAACCATCATTTGTGTGTTGTGAGAAAGGGTGGATTAAGACAGTATCCTGGAGTCCCATTAGGGAGTCCCTCACAGTGGCGTGAGTGACATCATGTGGACTGAATTGAAGTGGTAGCAAAATGAATGAAATGTTAGGAAAGACAATGTAGATCCTATGTAGAAATCCATGATGGATGGGCGCTAATGTAATGGACAGGAAATACTCATTCTCCATTCATCAGATGGATTAGATGGGCATAGGGATCATGTTAATGGGGGTGGGAGTGACTATGTGCAACAAAATTATTTGAGTTCTTTAGAGCCTGAGATTCAGTGGTCCAGTGGACCTAGCTAGGGTCTCTGGCAGGGGTTTGGAGGTGGAGACATGGATTTGAGAGCTGGCACCATGAAAAAGGCAATGGAATGCACAGATGGTGTGACTCCATGACTGACAGATGGGGTGACTCCATGACTGACAGATGGGGTGACTCCATGACAGATGGGGTGACTCCATGACAGATGGGGTGACTCCATGACAGATGGTGTGACTCCATGACTGACAGATGGGGTGACTCCATGACTGACAGATGGGATGACTCCATGTAAGAGTTAAGAAAAATGAAGGACATATGGCACCATGGAAACCGAACAGTAGGAGTTTGGGGGACCAGGATGATGGTGAGCCCAGAACTTTGAAGGAATCTCGGAGGCAAAGACTGAAGTGTCCATGAAGTTGGCCATCAGGAGGTTACTGGAAATTTTGGCTTGAAGAGTTTCTGGCCTCTTGGAAAAAGGTCGTCAGTGTCAGCGTGTTCAACAGTGGGGATATCTGAGGCAACTCCCCTGGAGGTTTTGTGGGGTTTTCTTGATGTTCTTATACATTAAAATGACATCCTGGGATCAATAGGCTTGGCACAAAGCCAGACTCCTTGGTTGTGACCGGGGGCGAGCTGTTTGGTGTTTTGAACTTGGTAGTTCTCTGTCAGGGCGGTAGTGTGGGTCAAGTGACTGAGGTTGTTCCAGTGACTTTCAAGGAAGAGTTGAATTCAATAAGAACCAATTTCCTTCCACCATCCATCCCTCCTTCCCTTCTGTTCCTAATGGTCTGATACCAAAATGGAGAAAAGAGAAACAGCCTTGGAGAAAATGGAGCCATTCATCTCCTTTTGCGTTTCTTCATCTCCGAGTCAATAAAATAACTCATATGTATTCATCATTCCGTAGGTGTCCTTCTCTCCAAAACATTTCAGGTTGATGAAGGTGGCTACTCCTTTTAGCCCCGTTCCCATGAATATGTATGGATTGGGAATCATTGTCACAGATGGAAATCCCTTCCATGAGAGCTCCCTGCTCTGAGCCCCCCCAGGGAGCAGAGCAAGAGTGGCTTCTGGCATTTCAGATCCAGGTGAATGAAGGAGGGCAGATTTTCCTTCGGTGACCGTGCATGCTGCGAGCAGATCTATGCAGCACCCAGAATTCGGCTTCTCTGCTTTCCAATCCAGTTTTATCTTTCTCAGACAGTTTTCTCTGCAGTTCTACCGTGCTGATGTCACATCGATTCCAGCCAGACTCTGTGAAGACGGCTGGAAATAGAGACGATACCCTCCCCCCAGTTGGCAGCATTTTCTGCACCGGTGGCAGCTGGGAGTCGGAGTGGACGTGGAGGGCAGGGCGCTCACAAACCCTACTATAAAGGGAAGGCATGCTCCAAATGTCACCAACTGGAGGGTTCTGGGCAGAGCAAGAGGCGGCTGGAACTGTGTCTCAGGGTGTCTAGCACGTCCCGGGCTAGGTTGAAGCCCCGCTATTTTCATTCATTGTTCCTGATTGCTGCTCAGTACTGTTGCTGACCACCAAGGTTCTGGAAGCTGTTTTAACTCCCCACATAGCATGCTCCTCAGATCTTTGACGGCGCACACACACAGATTTCTGTCTGCAGATGGTTTTGTGTGAAACCATGAACTGCGAATAGCAAAGCCGAAACCTGCTCTTCAAAATATAGATTTCAGGTTAATGATTCTTTCATCTCATTTGAGTGATGTCTGGGATTTGTAATTGCATAATGGAAGAATGTTTTTTTCTAGGCTAACACAGTAGCATAGGGTATTGAGGTGCATGTGCGTGCGTGCGTGCGTGCGTGCGTGCGTGCGTGTGTGTGTGTGTGTGTGTGTGATTCTGTCTTTTAATCAGCAGCGATGAGCCGCTATGCACTCCTTAGAAGTACCGTGCATTTATTTCTAGTGGCTGCTTTTGAGGGATATTCAGTGTCGTTCCCCTCTCCCCCGACTCCATGCAACAGAATGACCCTATGCAGCAATGGGAGACCTCTTCACTAAGTAACAAGAAGTCAAACATGAGAAGAGCTGTGGCCAAGAGCTGTTGGGTTATTGCTCTAACCTGTTATTCAGAGTATAAACTGTGGAACTTGGGAGACCCACTACCAATCACCACTGTTCAAGAAAAATAATTTGCTGGTTCAGTTGTGTGCTGGGAGTGAGTGGGATAAGTTCCTGAGGTTGGTGCCATCCCAGATAGTTGGGTGAATGGGACTGTCTGGTGACTAAGGTACAGTGTGGCCTCCAGCATAGTCAGCATCTGGGTCTTAGGACAGTCCAATGTCTCTCTGTCTCTCTCTCGGTCTCACATACTCTTTCCATGCCTCTCTTTTCTTTGCTTTCTTTCTCCTTTTTCTTCTCCTCCTCTCTCTTTTGGTGTTGGGCATCAAATCCAGGACCTCCAAATGTTGGGCAGATTTCTCCTGTAGACTGAGGATGGGAGTCAGCAGTATTTGCTCCTAAGTTCCTCCCAAGTCCACGAGTCTCTTTAAACCTAGATAGAGACCATCAGACTTTAGGAAGTCCATGCTGGCCCTCAAATTCCAGACGATAGGCTTGACACAATCTTAGATGGGTGTTAGCTGAGCCAAGAGCCTAAAACTGCTTGGTAGGCTGCCGTGCTGTGGGACTCGGGTCCAGTAGTTACTGTCGGTGAAGGTGATAGAGTTCTCCTGTTTCTTTCGGTGCTGCGCTTAGAACCCAGGGCTCACATGTGCTGAGTACCATTGAACTTGTCCCCAGGCTGCCTCACCTGCGCCACTCACCCTACCCTGACCCCCACCCCAGGGTCTCGCTATGTAGCCCTGACTGGCCCAGAACTTGCTATGTAGACCAGGCCTGGTGATTCTCCTGCCACCGCCTTGGATTACAGACGTGAACTGTCCTATTTGGTCCTCCTGTGTTTTAATAAAGCTGTTGGCTGTGTCCTCTGTGTTTGTAAACAAAATCAACTTAGACAAACAAAAAGATAGTTGACTTTAAGAGATCAATTTGGTAAGGGTTGTCAGAGGGAAAGTACAGCCTTCGTGGCTGTGAAAGGGCCACTTTATCATTTATGTTAAGAATATTTGCCCTAACCCGGGCAGTGGTGGCACACGCCTTTAATCCCAGCACTCGGGAGGCAGAGGCAGGCGGATCTCTGTGAGTTCGAGGCCAGCCTGGTCTACAAGAGCTAGTTCCAGGACAGGAACCAAAAGCTACGGAGAAACCCTGTCTCGAAAATCAAAAAAAAAAAAAAAAAAAAATTTGCCCTATAAATTAGGATGTAGGAATCATTTGGGGCAAGTTTTTTTTTTTTTTTCTTTTCCTTGGTAATTCAGGAATGAACTCTAAATGTTAAAATTATCATTAAATTAAAAGTGTTTTTGCCCAGGACCTTCCCACCCTTTGATCCCTTTTTTTCTTTGCATCTTCAAACGTCTAGACACCCCAGCACAGTTCAGGCCAATGTGTGCACCCTGCACCCAGGTCCTGCCTCTAAGACTCCTGTCACATTTGACCCTGCCTTCTAGGGAAAGAACAGTTCAGTCAGCTGCCTGCTGGGTCAACACGGTCCATTCAGTTACTATTGATCTGGTCTTTCTCCTTTATTACTAGCCCAGGATGTCTCTTTAAGCAACCTGCTTCCTGAGGACTGTTTTCCTAACTTTTTATTTCAAATACAACATTCTGCATTTTCATCCAGACACAACAGAGGGGGCGTGATATTAAGAGCAGAGCTGGGAGCATTCTGGGAAGACACCCCTTGTCACTCATCTTTCCTGGTGTTCTCTGCACATCCAGGCACAGACCCTCACTCAGTGCTTTGGCCTACGTGCTGCTGACCCCGCACCTTTGTTGATTCTGCCCTTAGCTGCCGTACTCTGAGTTACTCCCTTCTCCTTTGACCCTAAATTTATTGGTGTGGTCAGGTCTGCAGGTGCTTTGTGACAGGCTGTATGTGGGGCGTGTGCTTGGGTGTGGTGTGTGTGTGTGTGTGTGCCTGTGCATGTGTATTTGGTATGTGCGTGTCATGTATGTGTTGTGTATGTGTACAGGTCATGTATGTGAGATGTGTGCATGTCATATGTAATAGGAGATGTTTGTGTGGCATATGTGGTATGTCTTTGAGGTGTCTGTAATGTATGTGGTATGGATGTGAGATAAGCATATGTGTGTTTGTGCGGTGGTGGTGGTGCATATGGTGTGGATGTGAGGTGTGTGTGGTGTATGTGGTATGGATGTGATGTGTATGAGATATGTGTGTAGATGTGTGTGTGTAGATGGGTATGTGGTGTATGTGGTGTGAGATGTGTGTGGGTGTAGATGTGTGTGCAGTATATGTGGTGTGAATGTGAGCTGTGTGTGTGTAGATGTGTGTAGTGTATGTGGTATGGATATGAGATATGTGTGTATAATATGTGTATGTGTGTATAATATTTGTGGTATGGGTATGAGATGTGTGTGTATATGTGTGTGTGTGTGTATAGATGTGTGTGTGTGGTATATGTGGTGTGGTATGGATGTGAGTTGTGTCCATATAGATATGTGTATAGATGTGTGTGGCGTATGTGGTATTGATATGAGATGTGTGTGTGTGTGTGATATGGGTGTGGATGTGTGTAGTGTGTGCGGATGTGTGTGTGCTTTGAGAGCCCTGAAGGGAGCATAGGAGCTGATGACTCAGTGGACATCCTGGCTCAGGTTTCAGATATTGTAAGGCTGAAGCTGTTATTGGAGGTCAAGGCAGCTAATAAAGTGAGCCGTGCAGTTAAAGGAGCATTCACCTGAGGACGGCTGTCACACAGGCTGAAGGGGAAGCCAGTGGCAGCTGCAGGTTGGCCAGTGATGACTTTATGAGCATTTTTTCTTTGTGTGTGTGTGTGTGTGTGTGTGTGTGTGTGTGCAGCCTCAATTCAAAGGACTGGTTTTAATATGCGTGATTGGGCCTTCTGCTTCCTGTATGGTGCACACACTGGGGGAAAGAAACAGAGGTTGTGGGATTTGTATGGGGAGTTTAGGTTCATTTATTGTTTTATAGGATGCTTGTAGTTTCTAGCGACTCCAGTCATGCCCTTTATGGCTGTCGGGAAGCGTCTGGTAGCCTGATGGAAGCCTAGGAGGCTCACATGGCCATGTGGAGGCCCACAGGCTTCTGAGTCCCCACGGTAGTTTCCACAGAATGTGTTTCTGCTGACTTTCTGCCCATGTGGGTCTGTCTCCTGACCTGCACCCATGCATGTCACTAGCGACCTTCCAGCTCCTTGCTTTGCTTGGCGTTCTCAGCATGTGGTAGATGGTAATTCTTCTGTGGATATTTGAATTCTCAAAAGATTCTTGATAAAGAAAAGGCAAAACAAAACAAATAATTCCTTCCCACTGCTGGGTCATGAAGCCATTGCTGGGTGAGGGCAAGTGACTGGCTGGTTATCTAGGGAGTGGATATCTGGGGCAGTAGTGCTGACCTGTTGACATGACGTCCTGGTGTGCAAAGAGAAGGCTGCAGCTTCAGGAGGTCCCTTTCTCCATGGCAGAGTCAGGTATCTGTGAGCTGGTTCTCTGGAGGTCCTTCACGAGTTGTTGGTCGACGTGTTCTTGGTTTGGCTCAGGCATCTGCTTTCATCATCATTGTGCCACTTGCAGAGGAAAGGGATGCAAGGATGCAGGGATGCTTGCTGGGGGCTTTCAGAAATGGCTCCTAAGTATTCCAAAGAGCAAAGTTGTCATCACTAGCCAGAAGTAGGTGGTGATGGGTGTGTGTGGGGGGTGGGGGCAGGACAATTATCTCAGGTTACAGTGGAACCTGTGAGCTGGGTGGCTGACAGTGAGCAGGACCACCCATTTCCTTCAGTTCTCAGTTCACTTGAGGTCCAGACCCTGGTGGAACCTTGCCTGCTCAGGGCTGCTCTTTACTTCAGTCTTTTTTATTTTGCCTTCTCCCTTGTCTTTTGCTATGGTGGAAAGAACCAGTTTGCTGTTTTGCCTTTTGTGAGGGCCTGAATTCCCTCTGTGAGCGTGCTGTGGTTTGAGTAGGAATGGCCACCGTAGGCTCATACACTTGAATGCTCACTCATCAGGAGAGGCACTACTTGAGAAGGACGAGGAGGTATGGTCTTGTTGGAATAGACCCGGTCATGCTGGAGGAAGTGTGTCAGTGGGAGTGGGCTTTGAGTTTTCAAAGTCCCAAGCCAGCCCACTGTCACTTTATCTTCCTGCATCTTTCTGATCAAGATGCAGCTCTCAGCTGCTTCTCCAGCACCGTGTCTGTGTCCTCTACATGGTGACATCTCTGAAACTGTAAGCAAGTCTCCAGTGAAATGCTTTCTTCTGTGTGTTGTCTTGATCCTGGTGTCTCCTCATAGCAGTAGAACACTGGCTAAGACAGTTTCACCATCCTCTTGACCCAATCTTTTTGCTTTTATAGCGTCATTTGAGAGATGGGGAGGGTTGGTTTCCATATATGACTTTTGGGAGAGCATGAACACCCAGCCCACGGCATCCAGCAGGAATCACCTGCATAGACACAGACTGCATGGACACAGACCCCACCTGCCATGCTCGTCACTGCTGTCATTTTCCCACCAATGTCTATGTCTTGTGGCGATATGGCAACACAATTGCATCCTAGATGGTGGTGAGGATTCTGGAAGAGCAAGGAGCCCTCTCTTCCACTCCCTTGGAGTCTGGAGGGCAGAGGAGAATACCACACCACAGCTGGCTTTGTGTTTTTCAGTGCTGATATGAAGCAGGCAGGACAATTGACCCACAGGCATTAAAGGAAGAGAATGGTACCCTGGGCTCTGCTCAGAAACACATGTTGGCATGTTCTCAGCAGACCATGGACTTCTTAAGCCTCTTTTATCTTTTTTCACGCAGGCAGAGTCATTGTGTCATGTTAATTTGAATGAACACTTTTAAGTTTTTGGCGTTTCATACCATCAGACTCGGGATTTTCAGCCGCTGATTTCTCATTTACCTTCTAGAAAGTGCTAGACACTTCCTTCCTCTGCCTGGGACCCCAGCTTCCCTGGCCCTCGGGGGCTTATGCCTTGTGTTTCATGTGTGCCTATAACACTGGGAAGGGTTTCACTCAGGCAGCCGCCATCACTGAGTAAACACGAGAACTGGTAAATAAATCTGTGTGAGCATCGCACATTAAATGGCTCCCTGAATAACAGTCACTAATACATTGCTATAATTACATTGCACATTTTGCTGTAAACTCCAAAAAATGATTTATTAAACTCTTGGGTCCTTGACAGCAATATGTTCAATGGCAGGACAACTTTTTCAAATTTGCCAGCACATTTTGTGCATATGACTTTTTTGGAGTTCAACCAAATAGGCCTTTTAAAAGCTCCGATTAGTTAAAACCACCTTGTATTTATGCAGCTGGTGTCTAGGTTACCCCACAGGGAGGTGGCCACTCCCCCATTTTGTTTCTCCCAGTACCCCTTTAAGGATTATCAAGGCTGGATATGGAGTGGTTTTATATATATCTTAGAAGAAAGAAAGGGAACAGGAGCCAAGAAACACTTCCCCCATCAAACACTGCTAACACGGCATCACCTTTGGTGCGGTAGCTCACTATTCCGGGCTCTGCACACTTGATCAGCGTCACCAGTGAGCCAGGTTAGAGCCAAGGCTCCCACCTGCCCTCTGGATTCACTCCTGCCTGCCTTTTCCTAGAGAAGAAACTTTCTGCGCTGGTGGAGTTTCCCGGGGTATTGAAACACCCATCTTTCACTGTTGTCTGACACTTCCCAAGTGTGTTAGCTGTGTTTGTGTGGCTGTGGACTCAACGCTGGAGAGAAACAGCTTGAGGGAGGAAACATTTGTTTTGGCTCGTGGTTTCAGTCCATCACAGGAGGAAGACACAGAACATTTAACGAGGTCAGAGCTTGTAGGAGAGACTTGATGAGGTGACCGACTAGGATGAGAGGGAGATAGGCTAGCGCCAGGGAGATTGCCTTCAACGTTCGCTTCTAGTGACCTGTTTCTGTCAGCTAGGTTCTGCCTCCTAAAGGCTTCATACCCTTCAAAATAGTGCCACAAGCTGGGGACTGAGTGTTCACAACACGAGCCCATGGCGGGGGGGGGGGGCGTATTTTCAATTCAAACCAAAGAGATAGGAGCTTTGCCATCATGTGACGTGGCCAAAGCTCTGCCTGCAGCTGAAGCGACATTGTCATCAAACTGTCCAACTCCCATGTTTTCCTTGCAAAAGCAGGCTCCCTCAGACTGTTTGCCTGGACGGTGTGGCTAACTGAGAGTTTCCTCGAGGGCTCCTTGCCCATTCCTGGCTGAGACTCCCCACCAGTGTGAAAAGCTAGAACAGTGGCTTTTGTCTTAATCAGGGCATTAGATGGCAAAGCAGCTGCTTTCACAGGCTGCCAAGGTAACCCAAATGCATAGCTGTGATCGGGGTGAAAGCCTTCATACTCCTTTACGACTGCGGCCTCCAGTCTCCAGCGCATCACAGCAGAGAAAGGAGCAAAGATGGCGCCACACAGGAGAGGCAGCAGCCAGAAGTAGCCATGGGAAAATCCAAGGGTGGTGCTTCGGTTCCCAGGGATGCTTTTGTGAAATGCATCATCTCTGTGGACCTTGGTGATGGCATCAATATTGTTGTCACGTGTTCCTAGGGTAGGACTAGACTCTGTTCTATACAGAGACACACTGTGGAGTTGCCTTTGGGTAGCATGGTGCTAAGTGCACACCCGTGTTTTTTTTTTTCTTTGTTAAAAGATGAAAAAAAATCTTTCTTGCATGCCTTAGCTCCTTCAAACACAAGCTCAAGTCAGTGACAGGATTCTTAGTTAAAACTCACCTCCTTCCCAGAGCGTGAGGTCGGGTGTTCAGCCTTGACCATTCTGGGGGGGACAGTTGGGAACCCCTGCACTGTGAGCATGGTTATGGTGGGTTGCTCAGGTGAGATGGCGCCATGGACATAGAGGGTCAGAATAGGGAATGCGGAAGATGGAAGGAAAGTGGAACCAGGGCTGCCTGTGTATATGGATTCGGCAGGTGACTTTCCCTATAGCTGCCCGCCAAGAGACGGAGATCCTTGAGAGTCTATCAAGGTTGAGAAATAAGACAGCTGTGTGTTATGACTTGCAAGAGGGCACTTTCCTGGAATGTACAAAGTCATGGGTCTTATCTCAGCACAAGGAAAGAAGGAAGGAAGGAGTAGAAACAAGTACAAAACAATTAGATAGAACTTTTGGGGAGATGTATCTGAAAGCGGCCGTGATTAAGACGAAACGAAGAGGCTGTGATGCAAGCTCCACCATCTCCTTTATTGTATAAACATTTATGGAAATGCTCTTTGCCCAGTTTTCTCCGTGTAGAGTCAGGGGAGGGAAGCCAGGGCTAGGGAGGACGACTCTGTTGAGCTCTTACATTTTACTCTGAGATCTTGTTCCTCGGGGATCTCCCCTGTGAGCTGTTGGCATTCTTTGTCAAAGCCTCGTCACTGGAGGAGGAATCACCAGTGTCAGTACTGTGGCGATTACACTAGAACTTGGAAGTAGACTATCATAGTCATGGAAGGGAACCACAGATGTCCTAGGAAGATGTGGCCCTGCAGCCTGTTGTAGGATTTCTGCCTAGTGACATTGTGCCCTTGGCAGTGAGCCTGGACTTGAAAGATTAGGAAGCTTCGTGTGTTCCAAGAGCTGTGGTATGTTACCTCATGTCTTGCCCCCCCCACAAGTTATCAGATAGGCGTCAGAGTCCATCATGATAAAGACTTCGAGGACATGGGGGCAGGGCAGTGTTTTCTGTGGTCTGGGACTTCAGCTTTAGGAGGAAGGATGTGGCTGACCTGGTGGGCTGGCAGGACGGGGGCCTCTGGCTTTCATGTAATGATTTTAGGGATGGTTTACTTCTGAAGATAACCTGCCATACAGCACTTAACATCTGGTACTTCAGTGAGTGGGACTTGCCATCAGCTCCTTACCCCCAGACACCGAGGGGGGCTGTTCCCTCAATTTTTTTAAAAAAAGACAACTATCTTTATTGACCCCCCAATTCCTTTTAGGATAACACTTATCTGTTGGTGAACATTGCCAAGGAGTCTTCGTTGTTAGTCTCTTCATAGGAATGGGTTGCATAGTGCCAGACTTCAGAAGGACACAGGTTTGGGTGGGAGACTTTCATGTGACAGTCACACAGGGTACACACTGATGAAGAGCCCAGCCACGCTCGCTCACAGAGCAGATCTCAGGAGTGAAGTGACTTCCCAGCAGCCTCGAGTCTGCGTGTGAAGTCTCAATGGAGTCATTATTTACCCCTCTTCTCATGAAACGAAGGGGTGGGATCTAAGGCCTTTTGGTTTTGATTTTCTGGTTCTTGGGGTGCACGTTTCCCGTGGCCCCTGGTGATGGATAATGGAGTTGGCAGTATAGGTCTGTTTCTCATTAGCAAAATGACCCTTAAATGAGAGTAGGAGGAAATACCCTCTTGAGCCTCTGGGGCCCTGGCTTTTCCCATAGAAGTTTATTGGGCCCGGGTCCTGTGATTTCAGCAGAGAAAATGAAAGGCTCATATGGGCAGGAGGTTGCTGCTTTTTGTTTGTGTTTGGAGGGAGGTATAGGAATTGCACTAGATTTGTTTGGAGACGTCCAGGGAGCCCACAATGGGCCAGACTCTGGGCTAGAAGGACAGAGTTTCCAGTAGAGAAGCACAGAGTCCTCATGGCTTTGGGGCCGAGTCTTCAAACACGAGTGTTCTCAGTCTGAGTTACTACAGAGCCTTCCTTTTGGTCTTGTCTGTGAGCAGGCTCTTGGTTTGCAAGTTTCAGCATTTGTCTGCTGGGGCCTTTATGCTAATTCTCTGTGTTGTGTGCATGTGTGTGTGTGTGTATTTATGTAGACCAGAGGTCAACCGTGAATGTTCCTCTGGTGACATCTCCTTTGTTTTGGTCACTCACTGGCCTGAATCTCACATTAGCCTAGGCTAGCCAGTCAGTAAGCACTCCCTTCTACTTCCCACCAGAACTGAGATTACAGGCAGGTAACTTATTATTGTTTTTAAATATGGTTGAACCCAGGTCCTCATGCATGCAAGGCAAGTGCTTTACTGACTGAGCCATTCCCTAGCTTAGGTTTTGTCCTTTTTAGCTGTGGTAGCCTACAGCTCTGTGGCCCAACCCTTCGTGTGACCTTAAACATGGTCACATCCTGTGACTGTCATCTCTAGGATGCTGTCACCTTCCCCAAACTCTGCTCCTGTTACATGGTTATTCTGAACCCTCTCCCTGCTCCCAGCCTGTTGAGTGTGCTAAAGAGAGAGCCCTGAGTGACCCCATGGAGTCATCTGTCTCCACACTAGTGCGTGAGCCCCTGGTACATCTGTGTGTTAACTCACTGCAGATATGAAACCAGATGAAGTACAGACTTTGGTCTGAAGAGTAGCAAGGGCGATAGCTGTGCAAATGAAAGTCCCCATCTGTGTGACAATAGGTTGCAGCAAGGTGTGGGCACGTAAAAGGAGAGTGCTTAAGGTAGCCCCAGAAAATCAAAGTGACCCTGCACTGGAGCGGCAGAGGACAAATGGGTGTCTGTCCGACAACAGAGGATTACAAGAGATGGAGGCAGTGAGCCGTGGGCACCTGGAAAGTTGCATGGGTAGGCCAAGGTGTCTGGGCCAGAGACAGTGCAGGTGACATTTGGGCTTGTGGGCCTGGCCCAGAGATAGAGAGGGAGGGAGAGGGAGGGAGGGAGGGAGGGAGAGAAGAGGAGGATAAAGCACAGCCCAGAGCTGTGGGAACTGGAAGAAGGGAACACCTCTGCTGGAGGTAGAAAGGACTGTGGCAGCCCTTTTAAAGGACTGTGCTTGGGTCCTTGGAACCACAAGCTGTTTTGAGGTCAGATCCTCCCAGGCCTGTGTTGGAAAGTCAGCACTTCATCACTGATAAAATGCCTGGGGACGTCAGCTTCAGTGCTGGTTTCAGTGTTGATTTCTGCCTCAGGTCCCAGGAGTTGCAGGTGATGCATGGCTGGTCCTATGGCCATTGCTTTGGAGACTGTGGTGAGGTGGCACATGGTGGTGGAAATGTGTGGTGGTGTGACATTGCTGTGCTCTTGGTGACTGTGAAGGGAGGGAGAGAGAGAGGGGGAGAGAGAGAGAGGGAAGCGGGGAGGGGAGGGTATCTTGAGTTTTCAATATTCTCTCCTAGGGCATGTCATCAGTGACCTAATGTCTTCCCTCTAGGCTATACCTCCTGAAGGCTCTACTACATCCTAATAGCGAGAGACTAGTTCTTCAACACATTGGCCTTCAGGAGCCATTCAAGAGCCAAAACTATCACTCCAACTGTGGGAGAAACTCAAATTTCTCTCTCACTGGATGTATATTGAGTGAGCAACTCAGAGATGGGTGTTGGTGTCCAGGCCATTCATCTCATCCTGGCCCCCTTCCGGTTACCTGTGTGAAGGCATAAGTCACAAACCATCCCACACTGGTTCGGAATTATGATTAATAGAATGCTTATTTATTTAAAGGGGAAAAAACTTACAGATCACCGTCCCAGACAACAGCTCTCTGAGCAATCAGGAAAGGAGCCTACTGACCGGAAGCTGAGCCTGGAAGCAAGAGAGAGCGTGGGGAGGGCAGGCGCTGCTTTTTTAAAGAGAGACCACGCCCCAATGGGCTGGTATCTCAGCGGCTATTGGCTGAAGGAGCGGAAGGAGCTTCTGCAACACCTGAGGGAGCTCCTTCCTCATGCTGTCCTTGCTTCAGCTTCCACCTCTGTAGAGCAGGCAAAGTGAGCCAGGCAGTCTCCCCTATAAGACTCAGCTGGAGTTCGTGTTCTGTGTGTGGTGGCAATCACTGAGATCTGTAGTTCCTAAACTGTGTCCTTTGCCAAATGTGACCTAGGACTTGAGGAGGGTATTTGCAACCACTTTTTAAACTGCTCACATCTGTTCATGCAGTCCACACAGCGGGGTTAATTCTTACCCCTGCAGTAGGTATGTGTTCATGAGCCTGTGGAAATGATAGGAGAAAATTCTGGAAGATGCCAAACCTCAAGAGCAGTCACACACTTGCCTCTGGACAGAGTGGGGGCTACCCTGGGGGTCAGAGGGGTGAGGGCCAGCCCACTTCATCTTCCCCCACTCCAGCCTTTGAAAGACCCTGTTGGCCGCAGAGAGGCCTGAGAGCTGTGAGGAGTGTCCCAAGGAAATCTCTCCGAGCGCTCAGCCATTTTTCCGTATTAAATTTTCTTCCCTTTACCCCTTTCGCATACAAATCTAAGCTGCCTTTCTCCCCTTTACGTCACTTTCGTGCTGTTTAACCTCTTTACCCTGCTCCCTGCAACCCCTTCTGCAGCTTTTCGTGGTAGTTTCCAGCTAATGGGTCACCAGGATAAGATTGCCCCTGGCTCCTCAAGAGCACCAATTAGTGTTCACCCCAGAAGGCGATTGCTCCGTTGCTTGGCAGCCCCGGGGCAGAGAGCAGGGATTGGCCAGACTCTTTTCATTTGAAAGTAGGTTATTGATTAGCGGGGCTGCCAGTTTACTAGGTGGGACTCTTGACAGCCCCTCTTGTTCACATTACGGTGTAAATTTTCCAGATTGTATTACATTAGCTCAGAAGAGTTCAGGAGTGAAAAATGTAACCGAGTGCATAAGAAAACGGGTTATTGCTCCCGTTCTGTTATTTCCCAGGTGAAAAGGAATGTGTCCCAAGCAGTGTTTTCTGGAGTAATGCCTCTCTTCCTGTCTCCGTCAGGCGTGGTCTCTCTGAACTGGTTTCATATGCAGGAGAGGAGAGCAAGCAACACCTGACTATGGGTGTGTTTGCTACCGCAGGGTTCTCCTAGTGTGTTTTGTGAAAAGAAGAGAAAGAAGGGGCCCCGGGTGGTGAGGAGATGTTGGCCACTGTGGGCTGGCCGAGGCTCATTTGTGGGGCCAGATGTGTGTGCAGGCCTGACCCTGAGTAAGAATTAGAGGTCACCTTTCTTTTTCTGCTATCTTTACTGAGATTCAGTTGAGATGTTATAAGATCCAGCCCCTTAAGTGGGTAATCCAGTGGGTTTTAGTAGATTTCCATACATTTGTGGTCACTACTGACAATGCTATCAGTGAGCTGCTTCCTGTCTCTTCGGCTCTCCCTGTTCTCAGGGGTTCCCGATCGATGGACGCATGCGCTGTGTGGTCTCTTGGGTCTGGTTTCCTTCACTCACCGCAGTGTTCTTAAGGCTCGGTGTGTTGTGGTTTCTGTCAGTATTTCACTTCTGTTTACCACCTGATCACACTGGACTTGGTTTCTATCCACTCATCAATGTTAGGAATAATGCACCCTGTGTAGCAGCTATAAGCATCCTGCATGCAAATCTTGGCGAGTCCGGTGGGCTCTTTTGCCTCCGGTGGGGTGGGTGGGTGCCTATGAGTGGAACGGCGAGCTGATGTGATCATTCATGTTCAGCCTTCTGAGAGACTTCTGAACTGTTTGCCAAAGTGGCCGCACCATTTAACATCTGCTCGTCCTTCCTCTTGGCCCGGCAGACTGCCCTTCTACTCGAGTGGTTGAGTAGGGACATCATCAGAGTGTGGTATTTTGGTTTTTGTTTCTCTAATAGCCATGAGCCTTGAGCATCTTTTCATGTGCTTAGACCATTCATGATTTCTCTGGAAGATAAAATAAGGCTTCAGAGTTCCCATCCTATTTAAGACTGGCTTGTTTGGCAGTCGCTGTTGCTGTTGTAGAATTTTGTGAATGAAAAGCTCTTTATCAAGTACCACTGTCTCATGGTTCATGAGTCATCTTATTGCTTTCTAGGTGATATTTTTGAAGCACAGAACTTTTATTTTTGATGAAGTCCAATTTATTCATTTTTCTTTTATCACCCGATTTTGGTGTCATGTTTAAATAAATCATTGTCTGATTGGAATGAGGCTAAGAGTCCTCGCAAGTGGCCAGCTGTACTTTCTTGAATCCCAACACTGTCTCATTAGAAGTCAACCCAGAATTAAAAAAAAAAAAGATATCATTGTCTAACCCAAGGTCATGAGAGCTTATTTATGTAAGAATTTTGTAGGCTTGGCTTCAATTTGTGTGTGTGTTGTGAGTATAGGTGGAGGCCAGAAGGCAACCTCCACTATCATTCCTATGTGTCTACCTTCTCTCTCTGTCTCTTTCCCTTCTTCTCTGTACCCTTTCCTCCCCTTCCTTTAGAGAAGGTCCCTCACTGTCCTGTCCTGGAACTTGCCGCATTGATTAGGCTGTTTGGCGGGTGAGCCTTGGGACCACCCTTTTCCCTACCTCAGAGCCACCACTGTAAGTGCAAGACACGTGACCAACTTGATTTTATGTGGGTTCTAGGGATTGGGTTCAGGTCCTCATATTTTCAAGGCACGCATTCTCCTGACTGAGCCATCACCTTAGCCACTTGCCTTCAACTTCTAGGTTCAAGATCCATTCAGAGTTAAGATCATCCTTCCTTCCTTCCTCTTAAAGAAAAACAACAGACAAACAAATAAAAAAACCAACTAAGGGTCAAGATCTACCCAGCTGACAGGGTGGGCCCCTGAGCATGGTGGCAGGAATGTCACAGAGGTGGTCTTTGAGACCCTGAGCAGGGTGGCAGGAATGTCATAGAGGTGGTCTTTGAGACCCTGAGCAGGGTGGCAGGAATGTCTCAGAGGTGGTCTTTGAGACCCTGACTCTCGTCTGGAGAGGGCTTGGCCTTTTCACCAGCATCAGATAGGACCCAGCAAGTGAGTCATCAGGGAGACCTGGCAGAATTAAGTCATGATGGGCAGGGCAGGCTGCCAAGTGAACTGTCAGAGGGGCAGACAGAGTGATCACATTTTTGCTGGTGGCTGTCTTGTAGTTATTTGATAAAGCCGTCTCTTTGTTTTAAATCCACTCTTTGTTTTAGCAGATTTTATTTTACATGCCACATTCAATTTCCTGTGATAGGTATATAAGTTTCTTAGGTCCATCTCTTAAGGTCTGCCCCCCACAAAACAGAACTGCCCCCCCCAATAGATATAATTCATGGGAGGAGGTGAGGTACCAGGCTTAGTTTTATCAAAACTAATCTAGCTGGTGCAAGACAACAATCACTGGATGGCATGGCATTATAGGATGTCCCCATACCACTCTCTCTTGAGGCATTAGTCACCAAAGGAAATTAAATAAGTGGTAGTCTGTCAGAGGAACCCTTAGTACTTTGTAAGCTGAGCATCCAGCCTGGGCCCAGAACATTTTAGGCACATTGGCAGAGACAGGTCAGCTCTAGAGTGAACTGACTGACAGAGTACAGTGGGGACATGGGTCTTGGGTCTTGGTGTTGGTACCCGGACATGCATGCCATCGTTCGTACACACATACATGTGCCTGCTAGTCTCTCCAGGGAAGCTGCTTCATGTTAACTGCCAGCTGCTATTTGATTCTAAAACCTTGAGATAAAAATATTTTTCATCTCTTCTGGGTAAAAATAAGAGTCGGTGTATTTAAAAATTTGAATCCATGTAGTAACTTAAACATGGAGTGTCTGTTATTACAAAATTTAGGTTGAGTATCCCTTATCGTAAATGCTGCAACTAAGTTTGTCTTAGATTTTAGGTTTTGTTTTTAGACTTTGAAATATTTGTGTGCCACACACACACACACACACACACACACACTCACAAATGATATGAATGGAAATGGGGCCCGTGTTTGCTTTCTGTTACTGACACAATAATTGACATAACCAACTTTTAGAGAAGAAAGGTTTATTTTATCTTGTGTCTTCCAAGGTCTCGGCTCAGGATTGAGAAGTCCTGTCAATCTGGGCCCATGCTGGGACAGCGTGCCATGGCAGGTTCTCATAGGAAGACTGTTCGCCTTGTGGTTGGGATACTAAAGAGAGAGAGCAAGAGGTCCCACAGTCCCCTTTGAGGAAACACTTCCAGTGACATGAGACCCACGAGGTCCCACTTCTTAGGATCCGTCACCCCTCAGAACTCCATAGGCCAGGGATTCAGTCTTTAGCATTCAGGACGCTGGGCGAGAGTCCAGATGTGTACTAAGACATTCCACTCTTGGTTCCCAAAGACTTGTGTTCATTTCACAAATGTAAAATATTATTTAGTCTACATCCGAGACCAAGGGCTCACCTATTCCAGCATTGTTCAAAAGCCCAAATCCAAGGCACAGTCAACTGAGTTCTTGTGGAAGCAAACACCTTGAAAACAAACAAACAAAAACAATAACATGCTTCTTGGTTCTAATACACGACGACATGTTTCCCATTTAAAAAGAGAGGAACAGGAAAACGACAAGGGGTGGAGAGAGACCAAAGAAGACTGAAACTCACCTGGTGACTGCTACGTTTCATAGCTCTGTGTCCAGGACACAGGTCACACAGCAGTGTGATGTGAAGTCCCAAGGGCTTGGGCAGCCCCAGCTCTGTGACCCTGCCAGCTGCAGTCCACATAACCTTGATCTTGGGTTTGCTCTGCTCTCTGATGTGCCTTCCCTGGGCAGACTTTTAACATTCCTGGCATCTCTCACTTCCCAGGGTCTCCACTGTGGCTTCTACTTCATTCTAATTCTTTGATATCACCTCCCAGGGGCTACCTGTTGAGGTCCTGACCCATCTACGCATGGCTTTGCTTTGAAATCTCAGAGGAAGCCTCCGTGACCCCGTGACTTACATTCTTCATCCCTGAAAGGCCTGTATCACACAAAGATGCCAGGATGTCCTGCTGGTACAAGCTGTATATGATTTAGCTTGAACCGTGGTTGTGGCAGTCTTGGAGGGCTTGGGCAGAGGAACACAGCAAAGGATTCTTTGCAGGCTTTTGCAGCGACTATCCTCTCAATTCAAGTCTTTGAAATGAAGCTTGTTATCTGTAGCCGGTTACTGTTGTTCTAGTGCAAAGGACTGGCCCTTTGTTTTTGTTTTGAAAAGGTCTCATGTAACCTAGGCTGGTCCCCAACTCTCTGTGTAGCCCAGGTTGGCCTTGAACTCCTGATCCCGAGTGTGGAATCCCACAAGCATGTGCTACCACAGTTGGCTTTAGTTGGCTTCTTTATAGCAGAGCTGGAACCTGCGGTCCTTGATGACATCTGTTTGTGGTTGCTTTTCTAATCGAATTTCAGGTTTCCCACAATTTCCCACTGCTCTCGTGACACCCCTGCCACTGATTGAGTTCTGTTCTACCTTGAAATTTTCAGTGAGACAGGCCATTGTGCCATATTGAAGCTCAGCCACCTTCGGAGTCTTAGGGAGTGGACAACATGCATGCAAATTCTTTGCCACGGTGTCACATGAGCAGCTAACCGGATAACGGTTCCCACCTTGAGTTCTCTTTTTCTCTTGAAGTCTCTTGTCCTGACCTTGTTCTCCACACTTCCTTCTACATTCTGTTCTTTTGAGCCCACGCCGGAGTTTTCCATTACATTCTACTTACAATATTCTCAGGTCTGTCTCCGTCTTGCCTGTTTCTCTAAATTCCTCATGAAAACCCCTTCCCAAGGCTTTCCCACGTCATCTCTAGCACACAGTAAAGAAAAGGACTCCACTTTTCTTGGCAGTGCTTTGTCTTAGCTTCATGTTACTGTGGTTGTGGAGATATGGCAAGGGTGCATGGTGACCTTTTCCCTCACAGGTGGGACGTGAAAGGAGATGAAGGCACTCTTTTAACATCATGGGGGTCCCATCGTCCCCTTCAGGCCCATGACGCCAGTGGCTGAAGGCCTCCTACCAGGTTTTGTATCTTTATGGTCCATAACCTGCCTGTAGTGCCGTAGGCTGGGGACTAATCCTTGAGCATATAAGCCTTTGGGGACATTCCATACTATAGCAAGACTCAAGTCTGAACACCAACTTAATCCAGATTTCATGCACATATTGTACACACAGCCTGAGGGGATTTGTATGCATCTTCTTGCATTCTGCCTTGCATCCTGTTACACGAGTGAAGTCAGGCGTGGACGTTGCCGTGTGTCGCATCATAGCATAGTGTTCAGAAGGTTTTGGATTTTGGAGTATTTTGGATTTCAGATTTTCAGGTTACAGAGTCTTAGCCTCTGATTTACGAGTTGTTTACCTTTTGTGGTGCATTAAGTGGCCATAGCTCTCCTGGGCTCAGCTATTTGAGTGCTTGGACCTCAGCTAGGAAGGATGGGGGTGTGGCCTTGTTGGAGGAGGAGTGTCACCAGGCATGGTCTTTGAACTTTTAAAAGCCCACATCATTCTCAGTTAGCTTTGTCTCCCTCTGCCACGCCCTTGTGGATCAGATGTAAGCTCTCAGGCACTTCCACAGCACCACGCCTGCCTGTCCACCCCCATGTTCCCTGCCATGATGGTCATGATCTCACTCTCTTGCCCCCCAATGAATACTTTCTTTTATAAGGTGTCTTGGTTATGGTGCTTCTTCCCAGAAGAAGGACAGTAAGACACACTTTGAGATGAATCTCTCAGGAATTCCTTATCAGGTATTTGCTCTCCCTGAGGCACAGACTGTGTGATTGGCACCAGGACTGTTCCCAGCTACTGTGACTGATGGTGGGTCTCCCCATCGAAGATGGTTGGTACAAAGTTGTTGTCACTGCCGCTCATAGGGCTGTGTTTTATTTGCACCAATAGGCCTCACGAATCCCTCATTTCCCTGCCTCTCTGGGCGTTCAGTCCTCCGTGGTAGGAAACCAAGAGATTTCAGTTTGGAATCCAAGTTGTTCAGACCTATAGTTTTCCAGAGCTGAACTTTTTATTGCTTTTCTAAGATTGCATTAATTATTCAACTCAAAATGTATTCAACCCACGCTATTGAGACTCTGTTGCGTGTGTAGGTGGTGCAGATACTGAGTCAGATATGGCTCCATAGCCCGAGACTGTCAACTAAGGAAAGAGGGTGGACAGAATGCAAAGATCCTCGTGTTGTTACTAAGTGAAGCTAGGCGGGGATGTGAGCTGTGTGATCACCTTGTTTGCAGGCAGCAGGTGCTGTGGTCTCTCCTGTCTCTTCCCTGCAGTGGGGTTGAAAATGCCCTGCAAATCCGTCTCAATGCTGAGGAGTCATCTGGCAACTTAATGACCATTGTATAGAATTGTGTTTGTCACCAGTTTGCTCACTTGTTTCTAATCTTTATAAGTGGTCCGCTCTCCCACATGTGTTAAGTAACAGCAGCAAGCACAGGATTCCTGCATCAATGGCCACAGACACATCGGAGGTGTTAGCTAGCCACATCCCTGAGCGTGGCAGCTACTCCGGCAAAGAATGGGCCTGGCTTCCTCTGCCTCCTGTTGAATGTCATCCCACCAGCAGCTCCCTGACTTTTTCATCATTTTCTGGGGCTGTCATTTGATTTTCCCCACAGCAAAGCAAACTCCCTGTCTGGGATGCAAAGGAATATAAGAAACTAATGTCAGCAGGACTTGTTTGGGGAGAGTAAACTTGAAAGCCACTGTGAGCCAGCCGCTAAAAGCCATGAGGGAGTCAGTGCGCCTGAGGTTCTAGCCTTAACTTCCTTCACCAAGTTAGATTCCACTTGGTCTCTTTGGAAGCAGGAATCCTAACACCACTCCTTTCTACCTCTAGACAAGTGATGGCAGGGCCGTGCGTCCATGAAGTGAAACCCTGAACCCAGGAGCCCACAATAGCCTTTTTCCTTACTAACTTCATTGTTTCAGGGATGTTGCCATAGCAATGGAAAGTTGACCAGCACCAAGAGTTATTAGGAAATTTGTCAGACCCATCACCTGGTAGGTTGAATAAGGCCTTAAAAGAGGCAAAGGATGTGGAATTACTCATGGTTTTCAGCCCTAGCTTTGATGACCACAGCTGTGGCTGCAGACTATTCCTTTGGTCTAGGGGATGGTGCAGGATGAGCACTAATGAGCACCATAAGGGCTGGGGTAGGAGCCATGGGAGGATGGAAGGCACCGTGAGGGAGGTGTGGCTGGGAAGCAAGGTGAGGGGATGGGGAGTGGGGCCACCGCAGGAACAAGCAAAATCTCCCCTCTGTCTCTCCTCCCCTCTCCCCCTCTCCCCTCTCTGTCTCTCCTCCCCTCTCCCCTCTCTGTCTCTCCTCCCCCTCCCCTCTCTGTCTCTCCTCCCCTCTCCCCTCTCTGTCTCTCCTCCCCTCTCCCTCTCTCCCCTCTCTGTCTCTCCTCCCCTCTCCCCTCTCTGTCTCTCCTCCCCTCTCCTCTCTCTGTATCTCCTCCCCTCTCCCCGCCCCCCGTATCTCCTCCCCTCTCCCCCTCTGTATCTCCTCCCCTCTCCCCCTCTGTATCTCCTCCCCTCTCCCCCTCTCCCATCTCTGTCTCTCCTCCCCCTCCCCTCTCTGTCTCTCCTCCCCTCTCCCTCTCTCCCCTCTCTGTCTCTCCTCCCCCTCCCCTCTCTGTCTCTCCTCCCCTCTCCCTCTCTCCCCTCTCTGTCTCTCCTCCCCTCTTCCCTCTCTCCCCTCTCTGTTTCTCCTCCCCTCTCACCTCTCTGTATCTCCTCCCCTCTCCCCTCTCTGTCTCTCCTCCCCTCTCTGTATCTCCTCCCCTCTCTCCCCTCTCTGTCTCTCCTCCCCCTCCCCTCTCTGTCTCTCCTCCCCTCTCCCCTCTCTGTATCTCCTCCCCTCTCCCTCTCTCCCCTCTCTGTCTTTCCTCCCCTCTCCCCTCTCTGTATCTCCTCCCCTCTCCCCGCCCCCTCTCTGTCTCTCCTCCCCTCTCCCCTCTCTGTATCTCCTCCCCTCTCCCCTCTCTGTATCTCCTCCCCTCTCCCCCTCTCCCATCTCTGTCTCTCCTCCCCCTCCCCTCTGTCTCTCCTCCCTTCTCCCCCCTCTGTCTTTTCTCCCCTCTCTGTCTCTCCTCTCCTCCCCTCCACTTCCCTCCACTCCCTTCCCCTTTCCCTCCCCCCTCCTCTCCTCCCCTCTCTTCTCTCCTCTTCTTCATCTCCCCCTCTCCTTTCTTCTCCCTACCATGAAGTCCTAACGTCCCCATTTTATCCTTGCATGTTTGGGTTTTGTTTAGTTGCTTGGTTTAGAAAATACATAAAAAGATTTGGTTTTTTATGGATATGAGTGCTTGCCTGTATATATACCTGTGTATTACATGCTTCAATAGCTGCAGAGGCCAGAGAAGGGCATCAAATCCCTTGGAACTGGAGTTATAGAAGGTTGTGGGCCACCATGTGGGTGCTGGAAGCCGAGCTCAGGTCCTCTGCAGGAGCAACAAGTGCTCTTAACCTCTGAGCCATGTCTCCAGCCTGGGAAAGGTAGGATGGGACTTTAGTCTATTTCTCTTTCTCCATCCACTCGTCTGGCTTGAACTTCTTCAGGTTTTGTGCTTGTTGTCACTGTCTCTGTGAGTTCATACTGTATCAGTCATGTGTCTGGAAGATGCTGTGTCCTTGGAGACATCACCACCTTTGTCTCTTAGATTCCCTACACCATAGGGAGCAGTTTGATTAGATAAACCACGTAGTACTGGGTGCCCCACAGCCTCCCACTCCCTTCATGTTGTCCAGTTGTGGGTCTGTGTATTAATTATTATCTACTGCAGGAAGAGGCTTCTCTGATGATGAGTGAGTGACGCCTTCATCTCTGAGTGTACAGTACGTCATCAGGAGTCATTGTTAGCATCCGTTAGCAGGATCATGGTAGTAATAATGGCAGCAGGTTTTCCACTTTTTTTATGTAGGTCCTTTTTGTTTCTTAGAACTGACTTCATTATGCCCTAGAGGCTTACGTATCCAATGTTTTCATTTTTGTTCAATTCTAAAAGTTTAAAAATCCTTCTTGATTTCTGTCTTGGTCTATTTTTTTTTATTTGGTTTCCATGACTTTGTATACTTTGAAGAATTCATTCTAAGTGAAGAACCCAGGCACAAAAGGACAAGTGTGTGTGATTCTGCTTTAGTGAGATGCAGTAAGTCCTGAGACTCAGAAAGTGCCGTGGAGGGAAGGTGAGAGCTGTGTAAGGGCACAGTGCCTGCTGCAGGGGTATGTCTCAGGAGCGGATTATGGCTACGGCTGCACAGGGATGTGGATGTTCTCTATGCTGCTGAATTGCACACTGAAAAATGGTCATGGTCAAGATGGCCAATGCCATGTATATTTTACCATAATAAAAATTATGGACTTTTACCTTGAGCAAATATATGTGTTGCATAGGGTATTTGATTATCTCCTTACATAGCCATGGTTCAGGATTTTTGAGATAGAATTTGTGTAGCCCTGGCTGTCTTGAAACTCACTCTCGTAGACCAGGTTGACCTCAAACTCACTGAGACCCATCTGCCTCTGAGTGCTGGGTTTAAAGGCATGCATCACCACCACCCAGCTACTATGGTTTTCCTTCAAGAAAACATTCTAGTCACGTTTCCTTGGCCAAATACACCTTGTTAACATTTCCACAACCAAACAGTAGGCTGGGATCTAAAGTTTCTGTGTTGTTAGGCACAGGGGAGCTGTGTCTACAAAAGGTCTTATGCCGACAGACTCCTTTCCATTGTACCTGGGCTCACCCAGGGCCGTGACCCTTTTCCTGTGAAGGTGGTGGTGACAGCCACCAAATTGTCTTTCTTAAGTAGCCCCTGAGTGAGGCACCCCTCTGCCTGTGTCAAAGCTGGGAAATAAAAACTGTGCTCCTTCTGTGGCAGGGTGAGGACTGTCCTCTGTGCAGGACATCCTCCTGTGGCCGTTGATGGAGGGTTGAAGGCAGCCTGGGGACTCTTCCATTGAAGGGGCAGCCTGCTGGGTGCTTGACCACACAGACTTGTTTGTCCAAGCCCTTCCTCCTTTGGTGCCAGATATCATCAAAGCCAGGCCTTTTGGTTTGCAATCTTCCATGAAGACTGGAGTGTCACCAGGATCCTCTGTGTTCTGGATTGGAGGATGCAGGGCTGTAGCTTCAGGAGCACAACCTGTAATTATTGCAGGCCCTGTGGTTACATAGGAGACAACTTGAGGTTCCTGTTTGAGTGACGGGGGGAGAATGTCAACCCCTGCCCCCATATACCCATTTTCCTTTCATGAAGATGATGTCTTTTGTCCTAGCTCTCCGTAAGTGATGGTCTGACATTTATTCATAAAACCATTGAAATCTCAGCATCTTCATTAGGCTTTCTTTGATTTGAAGAAAGTGTTTTATGCCTTAGTCTCATAATGCCTCAGTCTCACAGTAAACACAAATATTTATGTTTGTAGATATGCACATATGTATGTGTATCATTTGTTTATTTATCGTTATTTGATGTGTGCATGTGTGAGTGTGAAGACGGCCTTGGTTTGTTTGTATGTATATTTGGGCTGTAGGGGACACTGGGTGTCTTTGCCGCCCTCCTTCTTCCCTTTTGAGGCAGGGTCTCTCTCTGCTCCTGTTGATCATCAATTTGACTAGACTGACTGGCCAAGAAGCCCTAGGATCTGCCTGTGTCCGTCTCCTAGCACTAGGGTTTCAGATGTTTGCTGTCGGACCAGACGTGGGTGCTGGGGATCTGAACCCAGGGCTTCACCCTTGCACACTGTGTATTTTTCTCACTGATAGTCCTGGAGAGGGCTGTCTCCAGCCCTCATTTGTTTATTTGCGATTTGACTTTTTATGTGATCAGGTACCACCAAGATTCAGAAGTAGAGAAGACTTTATCTTTCAACACGGATGAGGATAAAAATCAAGAAATCCTGTGATCAAACCCTTCCTCGGAAGCGAGTCCGAGTCAGGCGATACTCACTGGAAGACTACTGTCAGAGGGAGGATTTAGAATCAACTCAATTGTATTGGGAGATGGTCACGAACTGACTGATGCTGGTATGGCTGGCTGAGGGAAAGAAGAACTTTAGCATTTGTCAGGGTCTTAAAATTCTGGCAGGGGGGCATCTCTATGAGCTGGAAATGGCACTGTGTGCTTGCTTAGTTTCATCACCACGTCATTGGGAAATGTGTCCATGGTGACGGACAGTCTTGTTCCCAGCTGGCCTTATGGAGTGTGCCCAGTGGGTTAGTCTTGGAACTACGTGTTATACCAATTTCTTTCTGAAAATGGTTCATATCAGGTTGAGTTTAGGATTGTAGCATTCTTTTAGGATTCTAGGGAGGGCCATCTTGTTTGTACTTCCTGAATCTGGCTTTGATCCTCCTTAAGCCTGAGCGGGTCTTCTTGTCCCACTGGGTTACTCTTCGGTGTGGGGGAGGAGGAAGGACTGTGTAGTCTGGGGAAATGTCATTGCTGTCGTGGTAGTCTGTGGGAAGGAGAAGGATATGAGTCCTTGCCTGGGGTTCTGCTGTGCCTTCCAGGTCTTTCATGGTGTCGACCCGTGATCAGAGAACTGCAGAACTCCTTGTTTCTGCCGCCTTTCATCTGACTTTAGGGTTTTATGTCCTAGGTACAAAGAGATGATAGGATATTCTCCCCATAGGATGCTTCTGTCTAATGAAATGGTCATTGTCTCTTCAGCAAGATTTAAAATTTAGGCCTCTAGTTGGCCTCCCTGGTCGCTCCAAGTCCTCTGTCTCCCCATCTGAGGTGAAGCTAACCTGCCTTTCCCAACGCACCTCCTGCATGTGGGAGGGGCTTTGACAATTTTTAGACTCTAACTCTCTCTGGAATCTCATGGGAAACAGATTGCTACCCTCAGAGCAGTTCTGGGGTAGACCTGAGACCTGCATTCTTGACAGGTTCCCCAGTACCTGAGCACTGCCATGGCCAGATCAGACACTTCTGCCCTTCGAGACACCAGTCTCTCCCTTCTTTTTCCATTTTCCTTTGTGGCAAGGCGATGGAGGACGCCTCCCTAGCCTCCTACTGCCAATCAACCCTCTCTCATTGAGCCACGCTCATGCCAGTGCATCTTGCTTTGCTCTGACCCTCTCCAGGCCTTACTTTCTCCATTATTAGAGATCCTCCCCTTCCCCAGCCACCCACCTTCTTAAGGTGTGACTGTCATTCCTGCTCAGTGGTTCTGCATACCCCTACCCCGACTGGCCAAAGCCCTGCCTTTCTTTCATCGAAGTCCATCTTATTATTTCTTCTCTTTAAGAAAAGCAACCTAGGGGGCTGGGAATACATCTCAGCTGATAAAGTGTTCGCTGTGCACACAAGAAGCCCTGGGTTCCAGCCCCAGCCCTGTGTGGTTCAGGTGTGCTAGAGTGTGCTTATAATCCCAGCATTTGGGAGGGAAAGGCAGGAGGATTTGAAATTCAAGATCATATTCAGCTGTGTAGAGAGTTTTGAGGCCAGCCTGGCCTATATGAGACTTTGTCTACAAAAATAGTACTGGCCAGAAGGCAACCCTGGGTGTCTTTCCTTGGGATCTGTCCCCCTGTATTTTGAGAGAGGGGTTCCTGGCCTGAAACTCACCAAGTAGGCGAGGCTCCCTACTTAGTGATCCACCTTTCTTCCTCTCCCACCACTGTCCACATCCTCTCTTCCCCCATGCCCCACTATGCTTTTTCTCCTTCTCTTTTTCATATCTACATGCACGTAAAATGTATGCATATTGTATGTGTGCATGCATGTGTGCGCATGTATGTGTGTGAGTGTGTGTATGTGTGCATGCATGTGTGTGTGTTGTGTGTATGTGCGTGTGTGTGCTTGCGCGTGTGTTTGTGTATATAGCCCCAAGGTGATAATGGGAATTATAGACAGGTCACCATGCCCACCTGGAATGGCTCATAGGGGATCTGAACTCTGGTCCTCCTGCTGTGTGGCAAGAGTTTTAATCACTGAGACATCTCCCAGTCCCCCACGGGTTCTTGTGTTTATATGGTAACCACTTTACCAATTGGCCAGATCCAAGGCGTCTTGTCTTGAGCATTTATTTTCAGTACCCAATTTAGAGATGTATAAAGATGGGAATGGGGCTCGGTGGCAAAGCGCTGGCTTGGCAGGCGCAGCTCCCTGAGTCTGAGTTGAGCACAGAGAAGAGAAGGAACTGTGTACCTGTGTGTGAATGAGCAATACCCGCTCAGTGTAAACAAGGTGAGCTGGAGCCCAAAGCGAACGTACCGCTGGGCAGTGTATTTATATAAGCTAAAGTGATATGTAGAAATATTTAGACATTTTAATCCCCCTGGGTAAAGTAAAGGCACGATGTGGGAGGTGACCGGTGCTCAGGGTACTCAGCGATGGATTTCTGAGGACCCCGGAGCTCTCAGCACACCCACGTGGTCCCAAATTTCACACGGATGACTCAACTCAGTATGTGTTCATTTCCCCGTGGTTTCCAGCCCACCCCTGCACCTTCCTAATTGGATGGCTTTAATCAACCTACGGGGCAGAAACGGCCATGGGATGAGGTTGGAGGGGGCGGCTTAGGAGTAGAGTGTTTTCCCAGCATGCACAAGACCCTGGGGGCCAAGGCAGTACCAATACAGAATCGAACAGAACAAAGAAAACATCCAAAAGCTATGGGATTTCCACTCTCCGTTCCCTCTTCCCTGCACTAGATGCTGTGGCTCCGTGCAGGCTGCCTTACTCAGCACCAGGGCTGTGCAGTGGTGATCAGAGCAGACTCATACCTGGCTTCTGGGTGGGTCAAATCCTGATGCTGTAGTCAATGTGATCTATGGAGCCAGGTCAGTACTCACTAAGGTGTGTACCCTGTGTCTCAGAGGCCCAATTTTCTCCCTATGAAGTGAGAATGAGAGTCTTTATTCCAGTGGCTAGTGTAGGATTTAAAGTAAATAATTCACGCAGGATGATTAAAGCAAGCCGAATGCTTAGTAAGTACACATTAATATTAGTCATTTATAACCAGGGTGGGGACAGGCATTAAAGAAATCACAAATAAACATGGGAACAGATGTTAAATAAATCACAGACCAGCATGAAGTATGCCCTGCGGTGAGTTGTGCAGTGAACAGAGAGGAGGCGCTGTGGGCAGGTATAATAGGGGTCCTGAGGTAGACCGGGAGGCCACGTGAGCAGCGGGTGGTGGAAGGGGACCTGCAGCAGTCTGGGGGTGAGATGGGAAGTCATGAGCCCCACTGAGGCTGGAGTCCCAAGCAGGCTTCAGGCCGAGCAGAACCCAAGAGTGTGAAGCATATCGATTTATTTCAGACGGGGCCTCAAGTCCAGAAAGATTTCATCCACGTGACAAGGCTGTTGGGGAGGCTGGTACCCAAGCTATGGCAAGAAGGTCTCTATTGTTAATGGACCAGCAGGAATCTTTAACCCTCAACCTTCTCCTCTCCTTCCCTCTCCCCTCTCTCCCTTCTTTTTCTTTAGGTTCTAGGTAGGTTCTGATTATGCAGTCCAGGCTGGCCTTCAACTTGTAACCCTCCTGCTCCTGACTTCTCTAATACTGACATCACAGTGTACACTGCTGTGCCTGTATTGTAATCTCTAATTCTGACATCACAGTGTACACTGCTGTGCCTGTATTGTAATCTCTAATACTGACATCACAGTGTACACTTCTGTGCCTGTGTTGTAATCTCTAATACTGACATCACAGTGTACACTGCCATGTTTGTATTATAATCTCTAATACTGACATCACAGTGTACACTGCTGTGTCTGTATTGTAATCTCTAATACTGACATCACAGTGTACACTGCTGTGATCTCTAATACTGACATCACAGTGTACACTGCTGTGCCTGTATTGTAATCTCTAATACTGACATCACAGTGTACACTGCTGTGATCTCTAATACCGACATCACAGTGTACACTGCTGTGTCTGTGTTGTAATCTCTAATACTGACATCACAGTGTACACTGCCCTGCCTGTATTATAATCTCTAATACTGACATCACAGTGTACACTGCCCTGCCTGTATTTTAACCCCAGACTTTCGTCAGTTTTAGTTTCCCCTGAATGTAGTTTACCTGTCCTTTCACTTACACATGAAGGTAGAGCCGAGAGGACACAGTGCCAGTGCACAGACTGCGCCCGCATCACATGCATGCATAGGGATGCTCCCTCCGTTAGGGCGGGGAGGACTCAGAGGTATATATTGGGTGATAGGAGTGGCTGGAGAGGGGAGAATTCATGCTGCCTTTTGTCTATCAATTAAGATAATTGAAACTATGTGTTTTTCTTTTTTGTTTTTTGTTTTTCGAGATAGGGTTTCTCTGTAGCTTTGGAACCTGTCCTGTAACTAGCTCTTGTAGATCAGGCTGGCCTCAATCTTACAGAAATCTACCTGCCTCTGCCTCCCGAGTGCTGGGATTAAAGGCATGTGCCACCTCTGTCCTGCTGAAACCGTGTGTTTCTTAATCCGTTTGTCCCCACGCATCGTGTGTTCACACACCCATCGACTTACCCAGTCATTCACCTACCCAGCCATCAACCTGTCCATTCACACAACCATCGATCCATCCATCCCCCATCCGCTTCCCCACTCCCCCATCTATTAACTCATCCACCCCCATCCATTCATCTCCCCATTTTATCCATCCATCTATTCATCCTTCCACTCATCCATCCCACGCAATCACTTAAACATTCATTCATTTATGCAATCTAAAAGTGTTTATCAAGAATTACAATGAGTCGAAGCTGGGTGGTGGTGGCGCACGCCTTTAATCCCAGCACTCGGGAGGCAGAGGCAGGCGGATCTCTGTGAGTTCGAGGCCAGCCTGGTCTACAAGAGCTAGTTCTGAAATGGGCACCAAAGCTACAGAGAAACCCTGTCTCGAAAAACCAAAAAAAAAAAAAAAAAAAAAAAGGATTACAATGAGTCGAGCATTTTTGCCAGGTCTTCCTTAGAGTCAGTCAGTCAAATAAACTCAGCCTGGGCTTTCGTGTATGTTGTGGTCTGATGGTCTGTCAGCGATAAATCAATAGGAATCTATGTGTCCGCGCTTGATATATGATGTTAATGTGTTATGGGATTAGGAGAAAGCCCACAAGGAATGCATAGTGACGCTGGTCCCCGAAGACTGTTTCTTCACTAGCTTATTTATTTTTAATTTCCAAAATGGGGCCTGTGATATTCCCACATCTCATTTCTCTCCTAAGTCTCATTCTCACAGATGCTCAGTGAAGGAGAGGGAGACTATGGCTGCCAAACCTTGTGTGCAGCGAGGAACTGGTTTTAAAAACCGTTTCTTATTTCCTCCTTGGTCTCTTGAGTCTGGTTGATCTTGTCTAGAGCCCTGATAATCTCCTAGACAAAATATTTAAATCTTCTGCAGCTCGAGCGGCTTTGAGGCAGAATATTGTGGCTGAAATCCTAAATATTTTTGAATATCATTAATGGGAGGGTTGCCCAGCAGATGCGCAGCCTCCATCCCCAGAGAATGTGTCGGTGTTTCTGTTTTTGGAAAGGTCCGTGAATACTCATCAGTTTCTCCAGCTTCTTCACTCCGTATTCTTTCTCCTTTGAGCCTAGCTCCCCTTCTCCTCCATCTTCCTCTGGCCATTCTCTCGCTCTCTCTTTTTCTCTTAGAAAAGGGTAAAAAATGAGGGACAGAGGCTAGGATTGTTACAGTTATATTTTCTGGGCAGAGAAGGATTGCCTTTTTCTGGAGACCAAAGCTTTATGCCTAAAACACCACTCTCATAACCGCTGAATTTCAGATGTAGGCTGACTTGGGATTAACAGTTTCCCCAAACATTCTCCACGCCCCATCATGATGTGGGGGAACAGGTACAGCTCTAGCTGTGTGGTAAGCTTCAGTGTTCGGTGCTTTCCAGAAGGGACAAAGGCCCCTGTGTGACCTGTTGATGTTTCTCTTTCCTTGTCTTGTGTAAAAGGCAGCAAGATTTTTTTCTTCTACAGAACTGTGTGCAGGGCATCATTAGCAATCCTGAAAGGGAGGTCCTGTCTCTTTCATCTTACACGTCAGCCGTGTATGACAGCAGACCATGGACTTTCTCCTGGCCTCACAGCCCGGAGCTGGAGTTGGTGTGAGATCTGGCTCTTGGCTCTAGCTCTCCTGTGGGGGTAAGGAACTAGTTCAGTATTCACACTGCCCTCACCTCCTGCTTCTGAACTGCTGCAATACAACACACTGGCCAAGTTGGTTCCTTTTCGAATTTAGTTCAAATTTATTATCGTGTATGTGTGTGTGTGTGTATGAAGAGTACATGTGAGTGCACATGCATGTCAAACATGTAGAGGTCAGGGGACAACTTTGTGGAATCAGTTTTGTCCTTTTACCTTTACTTAGGTTCTGGGGAATCTTCTGTTTTTTGTTTGTTTTGTTTCTGTACTTTCTCTGTTGTTTACTCAGGTGGACGGACTCCTTCAGCAAGTACATTTACCTGCCGAGCCATGTTCTATTCTGCAGTTATGCAACAGTTGTGGTATCCATGTGTGGGACTAAGGTGTGGTAAGGTGTGTGTGTGTGCGTGTGTGTGTGCGCTTGCTCACGCCATCCCAGCAGTGGAGTGAACAGGGTTGCGCCCAGGGTTTAGATACAGTGGAAACCGTACCTGGGGTTCTTTCACTCCCAGGAAGGTGTCGCTGGGGAGTCTGGTCTCTGCGTTTCCATGTCCACCACCTTTGCTCCCCACCCCACAGTCCTGCACAACAATGCCTAGGACCTCTGGATTCTGCACTCGGAAAGGCCAGCGGCCACTCAGCTAACTGCTCCTTACTACCCTGAAGACAGCCAGGCAGAGGACACAAGAGACTGTAGCTCTAGGCTTGAGATCTCTGCTGTAACATAAAGTCAGCTCGCTGCTTCCTCCTGCCCACAACCCAGGGAAATCAAAGCTGTTAGCAGAAGCCTTTTTCCACCACTCACACCCCGCCCTCAGATGGAAACAAGCTTCCCTTTTAGGGGCTGGTGGGGCAAGGAAGCCATTTCTAATTTTGCCATGCTTCTTAGGAATTTTTTTTAATGGGGGTAACTTTTCAACCCCAGCTATTCTGCACCACAGGAGTCTGATTGTATCTGAGGGGGCGGCCCTAACTTCATGCTTTCCGGGAGAGGCCTTTTATTTCCTGTTGGGGTTTTAAAGTTGCCCTTGTTTCGGTTGTCTCCGTTTTTATAAGTCGGCCTGGATGTTGGAGGAGAGGCTTGTTAGTCCATGTTATGGCTTTGGGGCATAAGAATTACAGGGCAGCTTTCTTTGGAGTTGCCGGGCAGACATGTGTCCTCAATTATCCCATTTGGAGCGACTGGGCCCTTTGTCCCACCCCTCCCCCGTCCTGCCGTGAGGGCCTCCTGCTGTCATTCAGAAAGACCCAGGGATGTGAAGGGAGGAAAGCTGAAATGTACGTGCACTTTATAACACTGGCCTCTGTCCTCCTTCTGTCTTGGGCGCCCTCAGTATTAACTCTGCTGTTCCCAGGGTAGGAAAAGACCACAAAATTTGTCTACACTGGAGGACACAGGCCAAGGGTTAGTGGAGAGACTGTGGACATCAGACAAGGACAGACATAAGGTCCTATCCAGGTCTAGTTGTCTCAATTCAGGACACCTAATTAGCCCCCACATCAGTAATCTTGGGGGTGGTACCCACAATTTAATTCATGCCTGGCAAGTACTCAACTAAGACCTTTCTAATTCTATTTGTTTGTTTGTTTAGTTATTTATTTATTTTTGAGACAGGGTCTCATGTAAGCCAGGCTGGCCCCAAACTTGTTACACAGCCGAGGTTGACTTGAACTGTTGATCTTCCTGTCTCTGTCTCTCAAGTCCTGAAGTGACAGGCCTGGCTTTTCATTCTGTTTCTGGACAAAGTCGCACGAAGCTGCTCAGGCTGTCCCATGAATCGTGATATTTCTTCCTCAGCCTCTGGAGAACATCTGGCTAACTGATTACATGTTCTCAATCTCAATCTCTCCATATGACAATGAATCGAAGCTGTAAGGAAACTGATTTTGGCTTCGTAAGAAACTGGACAATGGGTAGTTTCTGTGTGTGTGTGGGCACCCTGAGGATGGTTTCTGAGTCTCGGGGATTCAGGATGGTGCGCATTTCCCCCTCTGCCTCTTTCTCTATGGATTTTCACTCAGCAAACTTGCTAGTCATCCCAGGTATTTCAGGATAAGCAGATTGATCCCTCCCTCTTTCGGCAAAGGCCCTAACCTTGTAGCTTTCCACCTAGGCAGACAGATGGGGTCGATGCTAGAGCTTGTGTGTCAGCGACATTGCAGAGTCCCCGGAGTTAACATGGAGTCGGCATTTGTCCCCTCTTAGCTTTTATGTTGTGCTAAGAAGTGAACCGTTTTATTTTCTCATCGTGGGGGTTTGTGATATTGCTCAGGCTGGCTCCGGGCCCCTGGTTCACACTGCCTCTCCATCTCAGCCTCCCCAGCGGTTTATTTTGGTTCATGGTTCCATCCTAACTTGCCTGGCCCTGTCGCTTTGGGCCTGTCATGAGGGAGCATATCAAGGAAGAGTGAGGGAAGAGGACCAGAGTTCAGGAAGCAGGAAGACGAGGGAGGGCATGCCTTGCTCAAGCCCATTTCCTCCTGAGGGTTTCACCGTTCTCCACAGGCTGGGCACAAGCCCCTGGAGCTTCGGGGCAGCCCAGGTCCAAACTATTAGCATTGTCCTCCCAGCTCACAAAGGCACATCTCCACTGCACAGAGCAAAATGCACGCAGCTGATTGCAAGCATTCCTTACGTCTTCACTGGTTCAGAATTTCTGTAAAGCTCCTGCCCAAATTCTCCGAAGGTTTGAGACAGATTCAGATATGAGCCCTGGGAAGAAGTCAAAAGAGTAAAGTTCATGTTTTAAAATACAGAGGCAAGGGGCATACATGCTTCTTGGACTCCCCTGTACCCTGGAACTTGAAACTGTAGTGAAATATACCTATGTTTTAAGGTCCTGGAAAATTCCTCTATAGCTCGGTATCTACCTCAGAACAAATAACCCTCTTCAAAGACTCAAGGGTTAGCCTTTTCCCTCCTGCAGCCTGTGGTCCTTTGTTTCTTAACTGCTTGTTTACCAACCCTGATTGGGGCTATAAAGGAACATCTGTGTGTTTCCAGCATCCTTCCAGCAAGGCCTCCTTCAGCGCTGGAGTTTGTGCACACCAGGGTACCAGGTTCTATTAAAAGGACCATTAGTATGCTTGATTGTTGTTTGTAGGTGCAGTTTCTTCCGAGCATTTGCTGGAACAGTTTCTGGGATTCACCGCAGCGCCTTCGTTTAGGCCTGTGGAAGGCAAACAAGTCCCCATTCTGCAGGAAAAAGCCATTAGGGTGGAGAAATGATGTCCGTATTGGACCTTCTCATAGGAATCCAGGAGAGCTGCTCGAAATGCATAGTGACAATCAAAACTGGTAGCACTGACAGCCGTCAGAATACTGTGGGGATGACATTTGCATGGTAATGGCATAGCTACTCCATTGCCCGGAGAAAGCAAAACAGCCTCGTGGCCTTGCTGGGGTGCCGCCATGTCTCTCTGAGACTCCCCTTCTGCCATGGGTGCTGGGCTGGTGACAGAAAATCCTTCCCCGGGAAGCCTTCTGCCTGGGGAGCTTGCTGAACCCATGTGAGACGCCCTGACTTTTCTCTGTGAATTCGTGCTTAGGCTCTCGCACGTAAGCTCAGAGGCAGTGACCATTTTTTAAATGGCCTCCAAGTTCCCATAAAGGCTGGAAGTGTAACTCAGGCAAAAGTCTTTCACTCCTGCGGGAAGTAATTGGACAGCTGGGTACGGAAATCCGGAGTGGGATGGGATGCCTGGAGTCCTTCCGGTACCTGCCCCCAGAATGGTGCTCCCTTCTTCCAGTGTTTGCATCTCCCCTGGCCCGTTATCTTTCCTCAGAGGAGGATGTGTTTGTGTGAGGTGTCCTGGGTCTGGAAAGGAAGTGGGAATCGTAGACAGTTGCCGAAATCAAGTTAGGTGTTTGCTACACGCCATAGTTAGTGAGCGCTTGGCTTTGAGAGCACAAGGGCAAGCTGCAGAGTAGCCCCGGGCACGTTTGCTCAAAGCTACATGGGTGGTTTTTGATCTGGAACACCGACCTCAATGACTGCTTTGAGGGGCACCTTGCGACGCTGCTGGAGGAGACCACTACCTACACGGTAGCCGGATGTGGTCCTCATGCCACTGTGAGCTACGGATGTGTAGTACCTCTTCGGAGGGTCAGGCGACGGACTCCCATGATGCCTCTGACCTTGGGCTACTTCTGCTTCTTTTGGCTTTTCCCTTTAAGAAAATCTAATATGTATTTAAATACAGACTTTTGAAGACTAAAGAACTGAGGCACCTCCTTTGCAGTTTCGCCCCCTGAATTACTTTGCAGCCACTGCCCCCCCCCCTTAGATTACTCTCAGTCTCTTTGGTGTGACTAACTCCCGCCCCTGCGAGTTTCTTAGAAACCGGTTTCAAAACACTGAAGCCAGCTGACAGATTAAGCAGCTGCTACCCCAGCAGAAAAGTAGAGCGGAGTGAAGTTTAACTGTTTCCTAAGTCACATACGGATTGTCTGTAGAGAAAAATTTCTAGATATTAGCTACCATTAGATATGCCTCATCTCCCTCCAAATTGCGAACCCCTGAAACTAGTGTGTAACAGGTTAAACTTCAGTAAGAAACAAAGACTTTTCTCTTTGTTTTGAGTGATGTTATCTGCTATGAATGTTGACTGACCTACTGAATGGGTGACACGAGTGTAGGTTTCCTGGGGCTGAGGTAGGACTTTCCTGAGGGAAGGTGATGGGATGAGTTCTCCCGTTCCTTACTAGACTATTGAAGATATTAATAGGGTTCTTGAAGTGTGTGCAGTGAGTGGGGGCCACAGCAGGATAGAGTATCAGAGGAGAGGGCAGCCCTCCCGTTTGCCGTCTTGCTGCAAGATCAATGAGGAAGCCCATGTGGAAGCGGTCTGTGCAGCCATATCTCCCCGTGGAAGGTCACTCATTGGTTTCTTTCTTCCTTTCTTTTTTCTTCTTTTTTGGCAGGCTCCTTTTCCCAGGGGATTATTCTCTATTAGCTAATCAAGGGCTTCTGGTCTCTAAGCCTCAGCCTCCTCTTCTATTCTCCCATATGTACCAGGGAATTTTTCTTGGCATTTGAAACTAAAGCTATGGATTGGCTGTGGGAATTCTACTTGACTGGGGGTGAAATAACCAATGATTGCACATAATTGCAGAAAACAATTTTGAATTTTATTAACGAGGTGGTCTAAACAGCATCTTTTGGCCCTTTGTCTCACTTAGCAGCTAATTCCCCAAGGTTCGGTGTGCTGGGGTTCACACCCCTCTTCCCACGACAGCACCAGGCCCTCGGGCTTCAACACGGCTGGTCATTTTCAGGGGTGTTTTCCCAAGCTTTTAAAATAAGCAGGCTTGCTGGAGAGACACATGCCCTTAGCCTCATCCAGCCAACCATGGGCTACCTCGGTGTGGGGGTTTTACTTTTCTTCCCCAGGTGTGGGGAGTCCTGAGGTTAGAGATGCCAAGCCCAGGTCCCTGTTGTCTGGGAATGTTTCCTTTGCCTTTTGTTACCTTCTTGCTACCCTGGCTCCATCATCTCTACAATGGGCCCAGTTGTAGGGTGCACAGCAGTGCTTCCGAGGAGGAGTGGATGCAAGCCTGGGAGTTAAGATTGATGGAATGGCTGCAGGATGCTGCCCTCAGTGTAGTCTGAGAACAGGGCAAGTGTAACCAGGGGGACCTCAGCTAGCCCACTTTCTGTTTCCCAGAATGCCTGCCGCTACCCTGTGTGGTTGCCTGCCTAGTGTTGATTTTCTGTCTGTCCCACTGTCTGCTCTGTAGGGCACTTGGGAGGGAGAAAGCACTTAACTCCCTGTGGGCATTTACTGGATGCCACTATATACCTGGCAGAGTGTAAGCCCCTTGGGGGTCAAGGACCTTATTGTCCCTGCTCAGTCCTTGTACCCTGTGTACAGCCTAGAATATACCAGATACTTAAGAAATGTTAAGGAACAGATGATAGAGATGGTTATTGTGAAAAGACACTTGAGACTGTCAACATTAGGAAAGAAACGTTTTGCTTTGGCCCATAGTTTTGGAAGTTTCAGTCTATGTATCTTGATGTGTTGCCTTGGACCCCTGGGGAGAAACTGCAAAGAGAAGGGGAAGGATTCATACTAACCCTGCTTGTCTACAGTGAGCTAACTTCTTTCTCTAGGCCCCGCCTCTCTTTTCTTCAGTCTCCTTACAAACACACCTTTTCGAAACAGTGTCTCATGGGTCCTAACTTTTCCTCATGCAGGCTGAGGGAGAAAGACAGTATACACTCTTTCAGCTGATAACTGTGGCTGAGGACTGGGCTTGGAACACATGGGCCTTTGCAGAACACACAACCAAAACGCAGCTGTGGGAAAAGCACAGAGGTGTGTATGGGGAGGGACGAGAGAAACAGGAGAGCCCTGTTGGGCCCCAGGAAGAGCTGGGAGACTCAAGCCGAGCAGGTGACCCCTTCATCCTGCAGGAGCCAGGAGGCCTTCAGGGAAGGACGCTGAGAGAGGTTCTGACAGGTTGAGCCCTCCAGCAGGGCGCTTAGACTGTACTCTCACGGGGGTCACTGCGCGAACCCTGTGGCTTTGAGTGGAGAATGCGGAGCAGGGCGATGGCTGGAGGAGGGAGCACAGGCTGAAGGCGGACATGGGGTCCAGCATGGGCTTTGTTGCCTGGCAGCGAAAAGTCGTTAAAGGTTGGTGAGTGCCAGGCAATGTGACCGTTCCATGGTGATGCTGGCTGGACTTCAGTGAAAATGGGCTGGAATTGGTCGTGCACTGGTACTAGCTCTTGTGGGGTCTTAGGGCACAGAAAAGATGAAGGGGAGAGGAGAAGCATTTCTGTTCCTCATGGCCTCTGGGCAGTGTGTAAGGCAGCCTGGATGACCCAGGAGGGAGGACCATCCTTTCGAATGGTAGGAGAGTCACATCCGAAGGGAAATTCACGTTTCTCTGGGGAATTTCATTCTCTCTCTCAGCAGAGTTCCCTGTGATCTCATCGCAGTGGGGAGGGTAGCCATTCTTGCAGAACCAAAATGGAAGCACAGAGGTGAAATGAGTTTTCAGAGCCAGGTGTAGTGGCCACACTACAGTCTCAGATTTGGGAAGAAGGATGAGTTCAAGGTCATTTTGGCCCTCAGTCAATCTGAGCTTCAGGAGACACTGTCTCTAGTAGCCAAGGGGGTGAGGGATTGCTCCCGGGTGAGAGACTAGTGCTTGGATCCTGCAGCCCAGGAGTTCCTCGATAGAAGAGCTCAACTGTTGGCAGCACAGGGGAGGAGGGTGTTCCCAGGCCCTTCCTTCCCCACCTTCCTTCCTGTGGAGCATCCAGGGACCTGTGGTTTGAGTATGGACCCCTCAAAGCTCACATGTTAGAAATTGAAACCCCAAATTCCTGCTGTTAGACTGTAGGGACTTGGGAGTTAATTAGGATCAGATGAGTTCCTGAGGGTGGGGTCCCCCATGATGACTTCAGGAACTTCACAAGAGATCTGGCCTGGCATGCCTGCTCTGTCTCACTGTGTGATACTTTCCCCTTGTTATGAGGCGCCTACCAGATGCCAGCACTGTCCTTGAGCTTCCCCGCTTCTAGAAACCTTCTGTTCTTTATAAACTGCATGGCTTCAGGTATTCAGTAATAGCCACAGAAAACGGACGATAGCCCAGGCCTCTCCATTTTTTCTTTCTTCCTCCGGGGAAGTTCCAGGCATAGGAAATCATTCGCGGATACATCGTGTGCCCCTCTGTTCTTTCCACCGGGAGTGTTCTTTTCTTCTTGGGACACCACAGTCACGTTACTTTTTCCAGTCCAAAAATATATCCCGAGGAAGCAGGCAGCTTTTACACTCACACCAAGGGAATGTCTGTGCTGGCTTTGTGTCTGCCAGCGTGGGTCCCAGCGCTGAGGAGTCTGAAGAGAAAGCCTTATCAGCTGTTGCTGAATGTAGTATTCCCGTGTGCCTAAGCACGTACAGTTACAGCCAAGCCAGGCTCTGCCTTGGCTGGGCGTGGACCTGAGCCTTTGCCACAGGATCGCCAGACATCTTCCCAAACTCCTATGCGGCTCTGAGGTGCTCCCAATTAGTAATGGCCGAAAGATGCTCTCTGTGAGTGACCCACCATCCAAAGAGCTGGAGTTGTCCTTGCCACCACCACAGTCATCTGCTTTCCTAGACATTTTTTTATATGTGTAGTATAGATGTGTTGTGTGTATATATGCATGTCTACATGTGGGTATACATGCAGGTGTGCATGTGCGTATATATGGAGGCAGAGGTCAATGCCAAAGGCCCTCCTCATCACTTACCGCAGTAGTTTTTGAGGTAGGATCTCTCGCTGAACCCGGAGCTCATTGATTTGGCTAGACTCATGTTAAAGGGACGCTGGAGACCTGGCTGTCTCCAGGTCCCCATTCCCTTGGTTCTCACGTGATGCTGGGAATCTAAATTCAGTTTCTTATGCTTGCAAGACCGACTCTGCAACTACCTGCCTCTTGACAGACCCCAGCGGTCTGGCTCTAGCTTTGAAAACTCAAGGCAGCTGAAGATGGTGGACACAGCAAGCAGGAGAGCTGAGTGAAGATGGTGGTCACAGCAGGCTGGGGAGCCTAGTGAAGATGTGTGGCCACAGCAGGTTGGTGAACTGAGTGAAGAAGCCTGGTCATGGCAGGCTGGTGAACCGAGATGCCTTCAGATCCAGGATCATCCCAAGTTAGGGCCTTGCCTGGGTCTCTTCCTGGTGCAATCACCCATGTGTGCTGCCCAGAGCCTTGCTCCCTGACAGAAACTCCAGATGTGGTGCCACTGCGTGAAGTTCCTTCCCATTTCCCAAATACCTCAGAATTATTTAATTTTATAAAGAGATGAAATCCTCTCTGGCCCTTGCCTTCTCTAACTGCAACCACCCAAGGGAAGACTTCCTGTCGGGGCCATTCAGCCCCTCTGGGGACATTCATGTCACCTCTCCGTTGCTTGGAAAATGAAGCTAGCTTTGTTGGCACCACACTTGGTCAAGCGCTTAGTTGTGTACCCACAGAAGTGGGCAGGTAGGGTGGGGTGCTGAGGGGCTGGAAAAGAAGCTCTTGTCTCCAACACAGTGCTTGGGGTCCACAGAAGAGCCCCTTAGCCATACCTACTGTGGTGTTTAATAGTGACTGTCAGTTTCACAGGTTCTAGAATCCCTTAGTAAACAAGCCTGGGTGAGGTATGCTTCTAGCTTAGGCTGGTTGAGGTGGAAAGCCCCCCCCCCCAATAAATGTGGGCAGCACCTTTCCCTGTGCTGAGGTCTCAGCCGAGTACCAGCATTTGTTTCTCTCTGCTTCTTGACTGTGGGTGCGTGCAGCTACCTCCCACTCTCGCTGCTATGATGACCCTGCTGTGACGGACTGAGTATACCCTTGAGCTGTGAGCCTGTGTAAGCCCTTCCGTCCTTAAGTTCTCTTTTATGACCATGTGCGGGCAGGCAGGTGTGTGTGTGTGTGTGTGTGTGTGTGTGTGCGCACACGCGCGAGTGCAGATGCCCTTGAAAATTAGAGGAGGGAATCTAATTCCCTAGATCTACAGTTACAGGTGGTCGTGAGCCTCTTGAAATGGGTGCTTGGGTCCTCTTAAGAGCGGTGTGTGCTAATAGCCGCTGAGCCATCTCTCCAGCCTCCCTTTGTTTCTGATTTGGTTTTTTCTTTTCTTTTTTTGCTTTGTCAAGCATTTTTATCACAACAAGAAGAAAAGAAAGCAACATTCCCAGGACAACTCGTCCATGATGCTCTGAGTGGGTGGGGACAGGGCTGACTGGGCCACACTGCCGCCCCTGTTCACACCCACTGTCAGCTTTAGTAGCTGGAGGTCTAGATGTTCGCTGGTGGCCAATTAGAAGCCATGGAAGTTGGGGTCAGATGTTCCTTCCCTTGCAGGATACTTACTACCTCCCAACCTAGCCGTCACTTGGGATGGGTGCGGACCCTCAGGCGGCCCCAGTGCATCGTCTGCTCTTTCTCAACACCCTCCACACTGCTACACAATGGCAGTTCCACGGCTCAGCTCACGCGAACCCCACCACTTTCCCCCTCGACTCTAAGCCAGAGCATGAGCGCCGGTGCGTCTCTGTGGCATGGCCTAGAGAGGGTGGTGATGCGGGAGTCTGTCGTGTGCCCGCCTTCCTCCGCCCTGCTGCCGCCCATCACAGACCACTCTTTAGCACGGCTACCGTCCACTTAATGAGCATTTAACACCAGTGGGTCGAATGAAATTGTTCTGTGGCTGACGTTTGCCATGACTGTAATTACCAGAAGATTCTAGCTGTTGCTTGTGGGTGTCCTCCCCGGAGCTAGCGCTGAATGAGAAGCTGACCTACTTCCTCTAAAGCTCAAGTTAATAAACAGCCTTAACCCATTTTTAGGGCTATTGACTGATGCCCTTTGGTTCAGCGTGGCTTCCACGGTGGGGGTAGAACTCCAATGAGGCTGGGCCCCTACCCCCAGGTTAAGCTCGTTCATTTTTGATTCCGAACAATTTAGGTCATCTCCAGCTTTTAAAGAATGAACTTCTGTAGAAAGAGGACATTAACCAGGACTTTAGGGGGTCTGGTTGCTATACTTAGCCCCCAGAGACTGACCCTCAGGCTGATGAAGCTGGGACAGGACCTCATGACCACTTGAGGCCACCACCTCACGTGCAGACCCTCACGGCCTTTTCTGCTTCCTGACTAGTTAGGTGGCTGCCGATAATTGGGGATGTGCTCCTGTGTGTGAGAGCCCCTGACTGGCACGTGGGAAACCCTGGACACTGCATGTTCCTGTTCCTCCCGCTCTTCCTGTGTTACCTTCTACAGCTCACCCGCAGAACAGGCTATGTTCTCTTCCTGGGACGAGGGCCAGCAAACTTTAACCCTCCACAGAACACAGATGTAGGACATAACTGAAGCTGGGATGGAGGATTGTAGATGGGGAAACTCGGGTCAAAGACGGGGTCCGGGGCTGACGGTTTGGTCAGGCTATGCTCTTCCTTATCATCCAGTGGACCCCTGAATGTAAGGGACACAAACGGTTCCTGAGTCACAGACCTTTCTATCACCATGAGGAGCCTTCCTGAAGTGTGGAAAGGCATTGTGCTCTGACCAGGCAGCCTCATGTTCCCCCGGGCAGGCATCAGTCTCCGTGAATCGCATCATGCCTTCCCTTTCCTGATGGACTGTCACCTCTCGTCCTGTGAGCCAAAATAAACCCCTCTCCCTATGTTGTTTTGGTCACATGTTCTATGACATCAAAAACAAAAGCAACTATTCCACCGCCCCGTTCAAGATGCTTCATTTCTGGAGGGAACTGAGAGTTGGTTGATCGGGAAAGCTGTTCCTTGCGGAAGATGGACACATATCTAGAAACTAAATATCCAAGGTTGTGATTTAGTGGAAAGTTGACACGTGGGGCTAGTTGAGTTCAGAGGGCACTTCAAGGCTCTCTTCTCCAGTCTCTGAGGCCAAATGTGGTCAAGCCCTTTGATACTGGTGTGTGGAGAATT
Source organism: Chionomys nivalis (assembly GCF_950005125.1). Classification (NCBI taxonomy): domain Eukaryota; kingdom Metazoa; phylum Chordata; class Mammalia; order Rodentia; family Cricetidae; genus Chionomys; species Chionomys nivalis. The sequence goes on along the minus strand of NC_080090.1, from coordinate 16,495,786 downwards.
GACTGTAATATGTTTTTACATGAAAATGATTTTAATTTGTTTGGCCTTTGTCGTGTACATTTCTTTGGGTCTGTCTTACCTCAACGTTCTATTTATTTAGGTCACTCTATCTTTTATTCTTTTCTTTTAAGTTTGTGACTTAGAGCTTTAACTCAGTTTTCCAGAACTTTCCAGACTCCTTAGCCATTTGCAATAGACTTTAATGTCGTTTTCGGGCTGGAAGTTGACTCAAGTCAGCAACCATTTTTTAAATGCCAATCATATTCTTTCACTGGACGAGGACTCCCTCAGATGTGAGATGAGCAAGTGTAGTGATATGTACCCTTCCCTGGGAAGGGCAAGTCTGCTGGGAGGGTGGGGAGTAGAGCAAGGCTTATAGAAGTCTACTAGAAGGCAGGACTGGTGGAGGGGGCAAGAGCAAGTGCTGAGCAACAAAATGAGAATGGGGGGAGTTTGGAATGAGGGACGAATCTGCAGAGTGTGGTGGCACATGTGAGTGACCCCAGCACTTGGGAGGCAGAGGCAGGAGGATCCAGAGTTCATTGCCAGCCAACTCACTCAAAATGGCTGTGAGTGTGGCCACTGAGATCTAGTCACTGCCTCCTTCTGGCTTAAATCTTTATATGCATGTGTACATATGTGTAGGTACATGTAGAGGTCAATGTGTGTGTGTTGTATATGTTTGTGTGCAGGTACATGTAGAGGTCAATGTGTGTGTGTGTTGTATATGTTTGTGTGCAGGTACATGTGGAGGTCAATGTGTGTGTACATGTGTGTGCACATGTGTGTGTAGGTACATGTGGAGGCCAGTGTGTGTGTACATATGTGCAGATACGTGAGAAGGCCAATGCGTGTGTACATGTACATGCAGGTACATGTGGAGGTCAATATGTGTGTGTATATGTGTATATAGGTACATGTGGATGTCAGTGTGTGTGTACATGTGTGCAGGTACATGTGGAGGCCAATGGTGAGTATCCTCCTCTGTTCTTCTTAGTGTTCTTTTGTTCAAGTAGGTACTCACTGAATCTGAACCTCACCAATCTGATTAGATTGGCTGACTGGCCAATAAGCTCCAGGAATCCCCACCTCTGCCTCCCCATCACTCAGATTAAAGGCACAGATAATAGATGCCCACCCGAGGGCCCAACTTTCTATGTAGGTGCTGGAGTCTCGAACTCAGGTCTTCATGCTTGAATCTTGAATAGCACAAACTTTACTGATCAAACCATCTCCCATGTTGCCTAAATATTTTCCTTATTGCCATTCTCTTAGGCTTCTCTTCCTTCCCAGACCCATGTTCTCCCCTTCATCATAAGAACACAAAGAACACACACATATGAGCAAACATATTATATACCTAAGGTTTGAGATTGTTTATGTATGATATCCAGTTTTTCTCTTACCGTAACAGTGCCTGAATAAATCAACTTAATAAGAAGACAGGTTAACTTGGGCACTCTGTTGGAGGTTTCAAACCGTGATTGACTGGCTTTGCTGGCACATATCAAGGCATAGGCCGTAGATGTGTGGAGCGGGGAAGACGCAGCCATCTCCTGGCAGTTGGGAAGCAAAGAGAAGCTGAGAAACAGGGCCCCAGCAGCTCCTCCAAGGGCACACTTCAGTGACTTAACTTCCTCCCACTGGGCCTCAACTCCGAAAGCTGCCACCACCTCCCAATAGCATGGTGGGTAGCAGGGTACATCAAAGGCTCTCACGGGAACCTTAGGGTTGTGATATCGGGGATCCGGTGGAGTCTTGTTCGGTGTTTCTCAAGGAGATAGCTTTTTGTAACTTGAAAACGTGCCCTGTCCTTCCCTTTAGAAAGACAGAATTTTGGCACGAGCTAATCTTCTGAGATTTCTTATGAAAGGGGGTCCAGCCTCATCATGATGTCACCCATTATTTCCTCAAGACGAACTCCGGCTGGCGTGCTTCCCCTTCTTTGAGTGCCATGGACGGAACTCAGCATCTTCCTCATACTAGGTGAGCGCCCTCTCTGTAACTCACACCCCATCCCCGGAACTGCATTTCCATTGGAATGACTGACCTAAGAAAACAAAAAGAAAAAAATGACGAATCACCCCATGCGGTGTTGACATTTCCTGAAGACAAATGGCCGCGTCTTTCAATGCAGCCCCTATAGAGCAGATGTAGGCATGCTGGAGAGGAGGAGGCTCACTCCTGCCTGTGTTCCTGAACAAGGCTCCCACCCTACCCCCCACTATATCCCAGTGGTCCCCAGGAACAAAAGACAGTTCAGATCATAGATTATTACTTCTCTCGCCATAGCACCAAACTATTAAAAATAAAACCGTCCCTCGAAGGCAAACCATTTCATTTATTTTCCTTTGAATGACTAACTTGTTTATTAAGACTAACTGAGTGGCTACATTTAGAGGGGGCACAGGCAAGAAAAATTGATTTCTCGTAGCCTTTTGGAAAGCAGGCTTTGTGTTCTCTGGAATTAATATCTCGATTTGAAATAAGAAGCGCTGTCCTCCCCCCACCCCTGGAAATGGCTGGGCTCTGCCTTGGGTGGCCATGCCTTGAGTGGTATCCGGATTGATCTTGTATCTCTGTCAGATTGTCTCCCTGAGCTGTAGCCAGAAGTCCAAGGAGGCAGACTACCTTCCTTCCTCCGCTGCAGTTTTTACTGTTTAATAGGAAGTGCTCCCCTGTTATCTAACCTCATGTTTGAGACACTGTCCGACTGCATTTGTTAAGATGGGGCTGGCAGCTCTTTCCTCTGGAGACGCAGGCTGATCTAAGCCCTGTTTGCTCTAACATGGTAGAGCTTGGAAGAAGAAAGAGATATAAACAACTGAAACACCAATAAACTCCACCCACTCCAACACCCCCTCCAATAAACCACACCCACTTCAATATAAACCACGCCCACTTCGATAAACCCCACCCACTCCAGTAAATTCCACCTCCCCCTCCTCAAATGACACGGGAAGCCTTGTAGTTTCCTTTTAGAATCTAGATACCAGATGACACCTACCTTCCTTCAGGTGGTGAGTTCTGTTTGGCATCCCACACACATTATTTCTGGTTTTGGGTGGTTGTCTGTTAACAACAATTAACCCTATTTTTCAGATGAGGAAATTAAAGCTTGCTCAAGGACATGGCTTGAGCAGTAATGACAGCCAATGCTATCAGTCGGTTGCACACTCTGTTGATTGGTCATTACCTCCTTGCTAGCTTGGTTTTAACATCCTTCTCATCTTACAAAGTGAGCTCAGGGTGGAGGGAGTTGCCTGACAGCAGTCCATAGGCCGAACATCATCTTTTCTTCTAGAGAGAGTCTCGTACTGCCCAGGCTGGATAGTGCTAGGCTCGTAGCAGGCACCCCCATACCTGGTGTGTGGTGCTGGGGACTGAGCTTTGCACATGCTGGGTAAGCAATCTACCAGCTGAGCTACAGCCCCGGCTCTAAGGCTCCATCACTCATAACAAGTCCTCAGATGGTGAGGCAACACATGTCTGTTTATCTTTGTCCTTTACACGTGGTGACCCTGAAGGGGGCTCGCCCCCAGGCCTGATCATGAAGACCCTTTGTAGCAGGTAGAGGGCAGAGGTAGAAAACCTAGATGCTGGAGGTTGGGAGTCCCAGTGGTGATCATCTGGCTTTCTGTCTATTGGCTTGTGTCTTATGAACAGTGAGATCCAGATCCCTAGGGACAGATCATGCCTGTGACTTCTCATTGGGGCAACTTAGGGTTCCCTCAACAGAGGGGTTCCATCCCCTGAGTCAGATTTGCACAGGGTGAGCAGGAATAGCATTAGCAGCTATCTCCCTGAAGGAAGTGGGTGGAACTCAGGTGAGGACCCAAGGGACTCCCTCTGTCCCTCCTCCTTGTTCCCCTCTCCCCATCTAAGGCACGGAAAGAGAACAGGAACATGAAGGAACATGAAGGAACATGTTGGAGGCATTGGTGATGGACCTAATGATGGTGTTTTGCTCCTTCCTTTGGGAGATCTGACCGTTCTCCACCTTGGGCAGAACGCACCCTTCCTGGATGCTCCAAGTCAGCATAGTGACTCAGGGGCTCTGCAGGAGCAATAACTGTAACACGGCATTAAATCTCCGAACGGATTGCTTAGGACAAGGGAGCCTTCCCTCTGATTTCCATCTGTGCATTCTGGCTCAGAATTTTATTCTTTTGTTTGTTTCCTTGCTGCGATGGGGATGGAACCCCGGGGTGGCGTCTGTGTTAGGGCAAGGGCTCTGATACCAAACCACATCTCCAGCCCTCCAGGCAAGAATTTCAGTGGACAAGTATGTACACTGTCTCTGCCATGGGTGTGCTTTATAATTCCAAACCTGTGAATTAATAAACCGGGCAAGTCTCTTTGAAAGAGGAATTTGGGGACAGAGTGAGCCACCGACAGTGCTTGGCTCGTAAGTCCTGCTCCCTGTATGTGATGTCTGAAAGACTACTGAGCTCCCACCAGTGTCTCTGATGGGCCGTTCTGGCTGGTGTGGATGGTTCTGATACCAATGGTGGGGGGCATCTGCTCATGCTGCCCTTGGAGCAGATCTCTCTGTCCTGGGAATTTGAATCTGCATCTGTCTGGGAGGAACCAACAAAGGCTAGCATGTCACGTGGGTCCTCATTAAGCTTTACCTGGGTTGGTGCTTTTGGGTAGAGGTGTCTGTGGCGGGGGAGACCAGCAGTCTGTTTCCAGGTTGCTGGCCTTGCCCCATGGAAGTCTCTGAGGCTTTCAGGGTTGCTGGAAGACTCTACCTTGTCTGACTCCTAGGACTGGTACTGTTTCTTGTGGGAGGATTGCTAGAAGGCTGGAGGGGGGTGCCCAGACACAAAAGCCACTGCCCATTTCTCCTGGGAGAGTTGGTGGCATCTCCAAGGAGCATATTGCCAATATAGCATTGAAGACTGATAGGCGGGGCTAGGGGTGCTGCTCAGTTGGTAGTGTGTTGTGTTATATTTTTTTCTTTTGGCTTTTTCAGGGGCCCACCACCCAGCTCCCAAATAAATCATACAGAGGCTTATTATTACTTATGAATGAATGCCTAGACATAGCTTGGCTTTAAAAAAATGATATATATACTATATACTATATATATCTATAGTATATAGTATATATATCTTTTATCCCAACTACCAGACTATTTTTTGCCTCTGGGCTTTTATCTTTCTCTATTTCTGTATACCTTTCTTTCTTTCTTTCTTTCTTTCTTTCTTTCTTTCTTTCTTTCTTTCTTTCTTTCTTTCTTTCTCTGTGGCTTGCTGTGTAGCTGGGTGGCTGCTCCCTGCCGATCTTCTCTCCTCATTCTCTTGCTGCTCCTTGTTTCTTCTATTTATCCTCTCTGCCTGCCAGCCCCACCTTATCCTTGCTCCTGCCTTGCTATGGGCTGTTCAGCTCTTTATTAAGACCATCAGGTGTTTTAGATAGGCACAATCACAGATGCAGCATCAACAAAAGTCACACACCTGAAAATAGTATTCCCCAACAGTAGTGTGCAGACCTAACATGCGGGAGGATCTGGGTTCAACCTCTGACACTGCATGAACTGGGCAGGGGAGTGCCTGTTTCTAATCCCAGAATTTGGGAGGTATTTGTGGGAGGATCATAAGTTCAAGGTCACTTTTAGCTATATAGAAAGTTCATAGGCCAACTCAGGTTACATGAGACCCTGTCTCCATCAATCAACCAACCAACCAGTCAATGAATCAGTCAAAATACCGTGAGCAGTGAGCAAGCAGGAGGCTTGGGAATAGGAAACAGAAGAGCAGGCTATTACTCACCCGTCTGAGAATTAGACATCTCCACCTTATTCAGAGGAACAATGATGAGAGCCAGAAGCATTGACTGGCGTTCTGAGATCATCGGTGCACACTCAACTATTATTCTTGTAGAGACCCTGAAGGGTGTGTGTGTGAGTGTGTGTGCACGTGTGTGTGTGTGTCATAAGTCAAAGTTCCATTTGCTGTCAAGAGGCACCATGCCCACAGCAGCTCGTATAAAGTAAAGATTTAATTGGGGCTGGTTTACAGTTCAAAGGCTTAGTCCATTATCATCATGGTGGGAAGCATGGTGGCACACAGGCAGATGCGGTGCTGGGGAGGTAGCTGAGAGTTCTACATCTGTATCACCAGGCAGCAGGAAGAGAGTGACACAGGGCCTGGCTTGAGCATTTGAAACTCAAAGCTCACCCTCAGTGACACACTTTCTCCAACAAGGCCACACCTACTCCATCAAGGCCACATCTCCTAATCCCTTTTAAGTAGCGACGCCCCCCTAATGACCAAGTATTCAAATATCTGAGACTATGGAGGGCATTCACGTGTGCAGGTGGGTGTGCAGAGCCCCACAGTTGACTTCTGATGGCTTCCTCTATCCCTCTCCATCTTACTTATCCCTTTTGAGACAGAGTCCTTTAGTGAACCCGAATCTCACCATTCATCTAGACTGACAGGCCAGCGAGCTCTGAAGATCCACCTGTCCTCTTGTGCCCTAGCACCAGGGTTACAGATTCATGCCACTCTGCCCAGCTTGTCTATGGTGCTGGGCATCCGAACTCAAGTCCTCACGCTTGTGCAGAAAACACTCTGCCCCCAGAGTCATGTCCACATTCCTGCTGCGGGATTCTTAAGGTGCAAATTAGTTCTGACTCCATTTTTCTCTGAGGCTCAGAGGGGCCAAGTGACCCAAGGTCTGTTGCCACCCTAGTCCCTATGCCTTCATTGAGTGCTTCAGTTTGGCAAGCCACACTTCTCCAGTAGCACAGGAGGGAGTGGTGGGTAGTAAGAGATGAGGTGGGAGGTGCAGAGTTTCAGAACCTTGGTCATCTGTAGTGGTGGCAGGGAGTCAAGATACAGAGGGATGGCCTGAATGGCTGACGGACCCCGCGGGGTGTGTGTGTGTGTGTGTGTGTGCAGGGGGTGGTAGCCGAGGCTGAGAAGTGCTCTTCGAGGCATGAAATTCCACCTCTTTCGAAGAGAGGCTGAGTTCATCTGCAGCTGGTTTTCTTTAACACCAGCATTGTTCTAGAAAAACCGCAGAATTCAAAACAGAATAGAAATTACATGAGTCGGGGGTGTGCACCCGGGGGGCCTGGGTGGGGGTGGAGGCCTCCAGCCTTACCACCCTCGGGAAGGGTTTTCATACTGCTCCACTGCCCTCAGTCTGTCTGCAGGAGGCTCCAGTTTAAGCCTGGGAAAATGGAGATTGGGGTACAACAGGCCTCAGGGGACTATGGTGGCCATAAAAGCCAAACACCAGCCCGAGACAGCCCCATTTGGTGTGACCTCTGATGGCTGGCCGTCTGTCAGCTGGTGTCAGAAAGCACATGGTGGTGGTTAAGTCCCAAAGTGACTTTGAGAGAATTATGTTAATGAGAAATTGATTTTTTCCCTCCAGTCTTAAGAAATGCAGCCTCTCTCCAAATATTTCTGAAATAGCAGCCACAGCCATTCAAGGGCTGCTGACATTACAAAGAAGATGGGTGGAGTCAGGTCAGGGCTGCTGACTTTACTATAAAGATGGGTGGAGTCAAGTCGAAGAGAGAGGAGTCAGAGGCAAAGAAAAATGGCCTCTGTACTTCCTCAGATGCTGCAGACAGCGTTTGGACGAGGCCAGGGAGTGGGGTCAGAGGTGGCCAGACTTTCCTCTGAGGCCGAGGGAAATGGAGAGGGAGAGAATGTGTATGTGTGTGAGCATGCCCAAGGAAGCCCTGGGCATGGAAGACTCAAGTCCTCTGGGAGAGCAGTCCAGGTTCTTACCTGCCTAGCCATCTCCGCAGCCCCACAGTAGAACTACAAATAATCCTTACACTGTATTATCCAGGGAATGACAGCAAAGAAATCTCTACGTGTTCAATACACTCGTTTTCCTTTTACTTAGGACTTTTTCCAAAGGCTCCAGCAGGGTTTGTTGAATCTGTAGACATGGAACCCGCAGGCTGAAGAACAGGATGTCATCTCTTTCCGTGAAGCTGCTAATGAACACAGCCAGGCAGTCCTCCCAGGGTGCTCTGCGTGACTCTGGGCATCTTCAGAGACTGCAAAAGGAGTCTCCAGTGTAGCAGTTGCTTTCCTAATAATACAGATTGTCTTTTTGCCCATTACCCTGTGCTGACATTGGCGTTGAAGGTGTGAAGGCGATTGCTGGTCAAAGTGCCACTGCCTGGAATGAAGAGCCCCTGACACCCCGCTGTGTGTTTGCTGTTATTTGCTTCACTAACATTCACTGTGGGAAGATGATCAGGGTCAGTGGAGTATCCATGTTAAATCTCAGGCCCCAGCCCAAGTCTCCTGACATTCTGTGTGCTGGAGACACCAGGAAGGAGATGTCAAGCCTGTGGCTACTTTGGGTGTGTGGTGGCTGGCCCTGGCTGGCCCTGGCTGGCCCCAGGAAAAACACCTGCAGGACTCTTTAAATTAGCAAACAATGAGGGGGGGGGGAGGAACCAGCTGACCTACCTACTACAGGTATTTAGACTTTAGTGTAGCAGAGTGGATCTAGTGCTTCAGAGAAACTAACTAGAAACATTGTTACTCTTGATAGAACTTCACCGGCAAGCAAACATTAGAATATTGTAAAATTAGTATTTGTTACTAGAGCTTGATGGTTTCCTTTTTGCTAAAAGAGTAGTAATGGTATTAACAGATGTGATTTTAGAAGTTTTATACAAGGCGTGCCTGCACAAACATTCCTAAGATCTGCTTAACTCGGGTGACCACTGGTGACTTATGCATGGTTGTATTCTAAGCTCCATTCCCACCATAACACAGTTACGAGTTTCTATGGAACAGAGCACAAATGGTTATTGATATGGTTTCTAGTTTTACATTGCAACTAACCTTTAGGGAACCCCCATTTGTGGACTTTTGGTTTGTATCAAAAGCGAACAGCCATCATTATCTCGAAGGCTACTAACACAGCCCGTGATTTTCCAATTATACATTTCTGTGGTGCTGCTTATTGTACACACATTGCCCACAAGAATTTGCTACAGCGGAGTGTGTGCAGGGGAAATATGAGATCAGTCAAAAGATTTGCAAAAATCTTTGAAAAGAGGCATCATTTTCCTTGTTCATTGTTTTTTTTTTTAACTTGGTGAAATAGTTAATTTTCTCAAATATGTTAATTTGTAGTGAGTAAATGAATACATATTTTGAAATTTTCCACTTTACCTTCTATTATAAAATACAGCTCATCAGTAAGTATTGGGGGTTATCAATATTTTAGAATGTAAAGAGGTACCAAGTCCCCCAAATTTTAGATTGCTGACTTCCATATTCCACTGTAGGCATTTCCATGTTATTTTGGATGTCAGAAGTTTGTTCTTTTTAATTGTGGGTTGTGTTCCATCATGCATGTTTATCATGGTTGTTTATTCTTCCCTTGATAGACATCTGGGCTGCTTCCAGATTTGGGTTACTATGAATAAAATTATGTCCAGTCTTGTATAAATGTTTGTTGAACAAGCTTTTCTTCCTGAAGGGTAAATACTGAAGAGGAAAATTGGATTAGTCAGATTGCAAGTGTTCAGATTTATTGTGTAAGAAATTTCTAGGTGTTTTACCATCTACCAAAGCTGTTTGCCATTTTACATGTCCCTACAGTGTATGAGGATTTAATAGCAATTTTAATGAAATTAAAACAGAAGCATACACACATACGCACGCATGCAACCATGCTCTCATGCGTGTGGTTCCAGAATTTGTAGGGTTGAGGTACCACTGTGTAAGAATGGAGACTGCAGATGTAGCTCAATTTAGCCTTAGGGGTGCCAGGCTCTGGGTTCTGCCCTCAGAACTACAAACAAAGCAAAGCAAAGCAAAGGAAATCACAAAGGAAGCAAGGGTATGGCAGGCGCAGGGTTAGTGCTGGCGGTGACCTTGGACTGGGGAAGGTTGCTAAGCTCCTTGTTCTGTCTTCTGAAGGTCAACAAAGGCACTGTGCCAAGGGGAGGGACTCTGGCGGTTTGTCTTCTCTGCAGAAAATGCTCAGTGTCCATACCTGTGACTCCCCAGGTGGCAACAGGTGCCTGCTCCCTGTGGAGAGCCTCCTGACCCTCCAGCCTCCACAGGAGGGCTGATAGCAGCCTGCTTTGGGGGTTTATGCTGGCGGCATCTGAGCCCAGGGTGAACCCATTGCTCCTACAGCTTGGTAGTTCCCCTTGGGAATCAGCAGCTGCTTTTCGGTCTGGTTACTCTTACCCACCTGATTTATGGCTCTCTTGCTAGGGATTCAGTCCGCCAGATTCCAGGTCTGTGCAGGTGGCGGAGGCAATAGTCCTTCTCTAGTTCTTGGGTGGGTTTTAAGCCCAAGTTTATTTACCCCTAACAAACACAACAAACTCTACTCTTCTTATTTTAGGAAATTGGATAAGAAGACTCATAAAAAGGAGGACATAAAACAGCTTTTAATGACAAACATTATGCTGATTTATCTGTGAGTGGGAGCAGAACCATATGGTCTAGATTCTCTTAAAACACACAAGGGGTTCAGGATTAAGGCAACAGGCACTTGGCAAATTCATTTTGTATTTCAGGAAATACAACGAGGGTGCTTGGTAGTCCCATGATTGCTGAGTGTTTGTCGTGTGCAAGAAACTGTGTCTAGTGATTCACACCCATGACTTCACCTAATCCTGTTGGCATCCCAATAGTCGGCTGGGGAGGGGCGCAGAAACAGCATGGGGGCCGAGCCCTGAGGAACACAGGAATCTGGGAAACGTGGGGGGGACGAGCTGGAATCTAGGCTTTGTCCCACAGTGATAGTTGTTGAAACAAGATGGGACATGAACTTGAGGCCTGCAGATCTGCTGACCAGCTCAGGTGGCTGAGTACCAGTGGCACCTTCTCTTCTTGGCTGGAGCCATGTCTGCTGATCATCACAGGGTCAGGGCATCTCCATGTTTGCTTGGGACCCTCAGCAGGGCAATCCTACAGAGCCACGTTCTGCCAATGACTTTGCTTTGACATAATTTCACTCATGGATCTAAGCTTCTAAAACATCCCGAAGAAGCTCTGTAGGCCGTGAATGTGGCCCAAGGAAACCCCGTGTGCTTCTGCTTTCCCTGAGCTCCGTCACAGACATCCATGACCCTGTCACCTCCATACCAAATGATGCTTGTTCAGAAAGGACATCGGGAACACTGGCAGGCTGGGTGCCCAGTCCCACCCTTGGCACAAACCAGTCAGATCCGTGTCATAAGGGAGCATGCTCTAAGAAAACTGCCTCTTTAGTACCTGGCAACATTACTTTTAAGATCCCATTGGTGAAATCCTTGTACTTCTGGTTGAACTGTGTCATGGACCAGTCAGAAAGACAGGAAAGGTGTCCTGGTGGTGGACAAATTGCCATTCGTTCACCTATACATAAACGAAAAGAGGGGGGCTGGAGAGATGGCTCAGAGGTTAAGACCTCTGACTGCTCTTCTAGAGGTCCTGAGTTCAATTCCCAGCAACCACATGGTGGCTCACAACCATCTGTAATGAGATCTGGTGCCCTCTTCTGGTGTACAAGTGTACACCCAGGTAAAACACTGTATACGTAATAAATAAATTAAAAAAATAAACGAAAAGAGAAACCTTAGGCTGGGGAGATGACTGGTTGTGTGAGTCTGGGGCTGGAGTTTGGATCCCAGAACCCATGTAAAAGCTGGGTGGATGTGGTGGCCTGTCCAAAATCCCAGCACCTGGACAGAGACAGGGAAGTCCTGATACAAGCTGACCAGCTGGACAAGCCAAATTGTCAAAATAACATAACTCGAACAAACCAGGGTGCAAAGCTATTTTGAAAGAAGCTGTTATGTCTTTGAGATTAATTGGACACCTTCATCCATAGGATTCTTGCTAAGAAAGGGTTAATAGCGACACAGTCAAGCCAGGTTTCAGTGTTCTCACCAAATTCACATGATATTGGTAGCACTAAAGACAGGGAGGGAACCACAGAAGCAGGGAGTAGAGTGTTAAAAAGCCTTGCCTCACTGGAGTCGGAAAGTGGGGGGGGAGAGAGAGAGAGAGAGAGAGAGAGAGAGAGAGAGAGAGAGAGAGAGAGAGAGAGAGAGAACGAGAACTGTGCATGTGTGTGTGAGCATGTTCGTGTGTGCACACGTGGCTCTGGGATCAAACCCAGATGCTTGGACATTCTAAACAAAAGCTCTGCCACTGAGCCACACCCTGCAGGCCAATCATGGGACTTTCTAAGGAAAAAAATATTGTATTTGGTAAATTTTAATGAGTAACTCCCAAATGTATTCAAGTTTATAGATCTTACAAATACAAGATTGGTCTTAACGGTATTAAAGACTCACAGTCCTTGTAATTTAATTTCATTGGGGGACGTGGATGGACACTCTTCTCTCCTTTGGCTTTTGATGCTTGGGGAGGATCCTAGCCTAGAGACGGTTGCCAGAAATTGGCATGGACGCCCCTCACTTTTCTCTCTGAAGTTCTGCTGGATATCTGCAATTGATCTTGGCAATTTTTCTTTTTCACTGAGCCCCATAAATAAACCTCAGGATTATGCTCAACATAGCACACTGAGGAAACTATCATCTGTCCGTCTGCATTTGTTGCTAAGTGGAAACATGTTTGCTATCCTTACTCTGACTGCTCAGGTCTGTGGCCTTATTATGTGTTATTGTCATCTCATTTGTAGAAAGTAATAACATCTCAACAAGGACTGTGAGTCCTGTACTAATTGACAAACCCCATGTGAGGCGCCGGGTGCAGTAAATTGGTCAAGACACATTCCCTTCCCCTAGAGGTGCACAGATCCCAGAAGACCCTATAGAGGAGTACCCCGGCATGGCCAGTGGATCTCTAAGGCTGTAGTATCTCTTGGGCTCTGGGGAACAGATCCAGATCTGCATTGGTGACAGGCAGGTGCTTTGACCTCTTGGCTAGGGGAGCCTGAGTCTCCAAGAAGGAAGACATTTTTCTTGGGTTCTTGTAAAGGTGTGACAGACAGGATAGGGCTCTGGTGTATTCAGCTGTCAATCGCTTAGATTGATGAGGAGGCTTTTGCAGTGTGAGCTCAGTTGGGGAGGTCCTTTTACAGTCCTTGCGAAGGGGCCTGCCATGAACTACTTCTAAGAGAATGAGGGCTTCCTGTGTCAAAACACAGTGCCTCCTTCGGCAGCCCTGGGTTCCTGAACCAGTCTGCTGGATATTGGGTGGGTGGCCCAGAAGCCAGCTCTGTAGGAGGCCCTGGCCTGCTGAGCTGCTTCCCACACTCCTGTGTTGAAATAAGAGCGGCAGGGCTGCGTCTCTGGCACCCGGCCGCCCGCATGGCTAGCTTATGCCCTGAAATAATTATACGGAAACTGTATTTTTTTAAACACTGCTTAGCCCATTAGCTCCAGCCTCTTATTGGCTAGCTCTCATATCTATATTAACCCATTTCTAATATTCTGTGTAGCACCATGATCTGGTGGCTTACCAGGGAGATCTTAACCTGCGTCTGTGTCTGGTGGGCGAATCATGGCGACTCCTGACTCGGCTTCTTTCTCCCAGCATTCTGTTCTGTCTACTCCGCCTACCTAATTTTCTGTCCTATTAAAGGGGCCAAGGCAGTTTCTTTATTACTTAACCAATGAAACAACAAATAGAAAGATGACCCACCTCCATTTTCATTCACGCCGCCACACTCCTGCTGGGTAACACAGCCTCCTGGTGCCAGTGGACACTGCTCCTGGAGTCCCCCACTTCTTACTCTTTTGGGTCAGGTGCCTGTGAAAGGGCACCCCTGGCCTTTCTTTAGAGCAGTTGATGTCTTCAGAAACATACCGGTAGATGTTTGGTTTAAAGGGATTAATTAGATCATACTTCAAGATTACACCTCCTAAGGCCACAGTTAAGCATACGCGTCCTTCGCCAAGTGAAACTGTAGGATAGTTCAACAGGATGTGCCTTTTAGTGTCTGTTAGAACAAGTTCAAAACGCAGTCAGGAGGAGTCCACAGAATACTGAACGGCTCCGTGCTGGCAAGCTTATTAGAGGCAACTGGACTACAGTTTCAAAGACCTTCAAGCAGGGACCATTGGGACCGTTTGCATGACCTTTGTTTTCTTATATATTTGATTTTAAGATGGAGGAACAAGATGGTCTGTCATCTGGGTAAGTTCCGAGTAGGTGGATGAGCAGCACCCAGACTGCTGTGTCACTCAGGTTTTGGTGAACGAGGTCTGTATGGGAACAGAAGCCGATGGCGCTAAGTACTAAGTTTCTGTCGCTCTCCGCTGAGGGCTCCATCCAGTCTTAGCAGTATAGTCTTTGGCATGCACATTTTCACTGGTGAAATGGAAATGAACTGTCTTGCACACCACAGACTTGTGCAAATGAAAGGATATTGCATTGAAACCTGTGTGCCACCAACACAGCTGCTACTCCATCGATATCATAATCATCATGTTAATATAACCGTCACATGTTGTGACTATGGGGATTTCCGAGGGGTTATGCTTGGGCTCAAACCCAGGGCTTCGCACAGGGACAGCATGCCCTCTCCTTCTGAGCTGCACCCACAGCCCCCAACCACACAATGTTTTCATCCTCGGAAAGAATCTTGAAATGCAGTCCTTTCTAAACGTGGAACGTTAGCAATCCACTCTGAGTCAAATTTGACTCACAGAGTAGAAGTTGGTGCGGTCAGGTTTCTTACAGAATTCTGACTTCCTTCTGCACTAACACTCGAGTTCCCTTTTTCTCTCTCACTTTCCATGAGAAAGCCTGTTCTAGCTTCCAGGTCACAGTCTACCATTGAGGAATGGGCCAGAACTCAAGACGGGAACCGTGTAGGAAGGCTGCTCACTAGCTTGCTCTCTGATGGACTCTGCTGCTTTCTTCTGTAGCCCAGACCTACTTGCCTAAGGGCGGCGCTGCCCACAATGAACTGGGCCCTGCCACATCAGTCATCAATCACGACAATCTCTCACAGACATGGCAGGAGGCCAGGGTGATTCAGGTAACTCTTTAGTTGAGCTTCCCTTTCTGGTGACTACTCTGCGTTGGGTTAACAGTATAAACTGACTAGCACAAAACAGGGAGGGATCCTGGGCCCTTATAGTGCACACTCTCGGGCCTTGATAACAGTGGGTCCACAGCTCCCTTATGTTGTAGTTTGATGGCCCAAGGCAATAGTGTCCTGTCCTGTGTCCACGAGGTAACACCGGGGACTGATGCCATGTGTGGAATGAATGGAGCAGCAACTGGGGGCATCGGGCAGGTCACACCCTCGTGAGCAGGTGACACCAGCAGCCGAGGAGAATGAGCAGTGCCTCCTCGGTGGCGCTTGGTTTGGGGACTAGGCCTTGGTGGCTCAACTTTGTCTGTGGCATATACTCAGACCACATTCCTTGGCTCACTTTGGAGACTCATCCCTGACCTAGCCAGTCACTCCAGATGGCAGGAGTGAGTTTCCTGTGTGTCCTAGAATCTCTGTGCCTTTCTTCCTGGCACTCCCTGGGTCCTACATGCCTTTCTTTGTTCAGGAAGCAAGCAAAAATTGCCACACTGCTGGGTTTGAAATAACATCATTAATCTTATAGTTATTTGTGTGTGTGTGTGTGTGTGTGTGGTATATGCACGTGAACATGTTTTCTGTGTATGCACATGTGTGTGGGTATTCAGACACGTATGTGCACACATATACGAAGGTCAGAGGTCAACCTCACTCACCTTCCACCTCACATTTCGAGGCAATGTTTCTCACTGAGCTCAGAGTTTACTGATTGGCTGACCAGCAAGCTCTAGGGATTCTCCTGTTCTCTACCTCCCCAGTGCTAGGGTTGCAAGATTGCACTGCCATGCCCTGCTTAAACCCGGGTTAGGGTCTTATCCTTGGCAAGCATCTTACTCACTGAGCCACCTCCCAGCCCTATTCTTATTTTGACTATTTGTCATTTTGTATATGTCCCAAGGGTTAAAATCTAGGGCCTTATGCTTATTAATCACACGCTCCCCCAGTGGGCGGTGCTCCTATTTTAGATTTATGACCACACATATGCTAGGTTGAGCCATTAAAAAGTTGAATGCAAATGTTGCAGTACACACATCACTCTGGAGTTAGTATCTTTCTCCAGCATATGCTAGCGGAGTGTATTCAAGTTGCTATAGACATATGTGCATATACCCACATGCAGACTCACAACACACATATACATGCACATAATTTAAAGTAACAAGAATAAATCTTGAAAACAAAAGCTAAAATACCTTTATTAATGTTTAAAATTTGTGTCTCATTGTGTATGTCTGTGCCTTCTGTACTTGTGTTGGCTGACATTGAGGATGGCCTTTGTTACTTAGGATGCTTTTGTTTGCCTTCTTTGGCATCCATGGCGGTTCCCTGTGAAATACTAGCAGGGTGTGTAGTACCAGGTCATAGACTGCACATGTTTTCAACTTTTCCCTTTATTGCCAAATCGCTCTCTAAAGTGTTTGTGTGAGTGGCTGCTCATCCCGTTTCCGCTGTGCCAGAACTTGCTCTCACCAAACTTGAACCAATCAAAGGGGAGTGTCCAGGAAGCTCACTGTGTGGATCGCATTTCCTTGATCCCTTCTGAGATGGGTGTCAGTTGCAGAGATGTCCAGGGCTCTCCCTTCTGTGAGGTGCCTGTTTACATAACTTTGCATATTCTGTCTGGCAGGTGCTTGTTTTATGCTTGTTAATCTAGAGGGCCTTCCACACTACACAGTACTGTTTGTGTTGGCACCATCTTTTTGGCCTTGTTTAAAGAGTCCCCTGTTGTAAAAATGCTTTAATCTTCAATAAAGGTATTTATTTTTGTTTTATTCTTTTTAAGATTTATTTTTACTACTTTTAACTATGTGTATGTGTGTGTGTGTGTCGTGTGTCTGCATATGTGAGTACCAGTGCCCTTGGAGACCAGAGACATTGGATTTCCCTGAAGATGGACTTACAGACAGACAGTTGTAATCTGCTGGATGGACATACGCGCTGGGAACCTAACTTGGGTCTTTTGGAAGAACACCAAGTGTTCTTAACTGCTGAGCCATCTTATCAGCCCCCTTAATTCTAATTTTCCTATTGATTTTTCTTGCCATACTCTTCTAGCTAGTATCTCTTATAGCATGTTGATTGGAATTGTGATGGTTTAGGATAATCCTAAGTTTTTAAAGAGAAACCTCTGTTATTTTTATTAAATATGATGTTTGGTTTGCAGTTATACTATGTTAATTTTTGTGAGAGTATAAAACTTTTAGTTTAAGCTCACTAGTATTTCAATTTTTTTTTTTTTCAAGACAGGATTTCTCTGTAGCTTTGAAGCCTGTGCTGGAACTAGTAACTATTGTAAACCAGGCTGGCCTCGAACTCACAGAAATCTGCCTGCCTCTGCCTCCCAAGTGCTGGGATTAAACGCATGCACCACCACTGCTCGACTGTATTTCAAAATTTTTATGAATGGAAGTTGAAATGTTTTCTCTATAGCCATCAAGGAGATAATTTTTGTCCTTAATAGTAATCACTATAAGCAAACTTCTTAATGTTTACACTGTTCTTTTGCTGTTTGCACTGAAGAAACTCTGGGGCTGATCGTGGTAACACGCACCTGGGGTTCAAGCTGGGAGCCTGAGGCAGAAGGTTTCTGAGATGAGGGTCAACCTGTAGCAAGTCTGTATGTCAAGAAAAAAAAATGTTAAGTTTTATTTAGAAGTGTTGTAGTTTGCTTCCTACTAGTGTGATAAAGACCATGACCACAAGCAACTTGGGGAGAGATGAGTTTATTTTAGCTTACAGGTCACAATCCATCATTGAGAGAAGTCAAGGCAGGGACTCGAGGCAGGAACTGAAGCAGAGGCCGTGGAGGAATGCCGCTTACTTGCTTGCTCCCCATGACTTGCTCAGACTGCTTTCTTATACAACACAGGGCTACTATCTTCAGCATGGCACTGCCCACAGTGGGTTGGGCCCCCCATATCAATCATCAAAAAAATGCCCCATAGGCTTGCCTACAGGCTAATCTGATGGAGACAATCCCCTCAGTTGATGACTCCAGCTTGTGTGGAGTGAAGGAAAAGCTTCCCAGCTTAAGAGTCTCACGTCTGTTTTTGTGAGTGAATGTGGCCTGTGCTCTTTGTAGTCTCCTTGTCCTTGCTTGGTTTGATTTTAGAATTATCCTAATATCATCAAACGAGTTTGGGAATGTTTCCTCCTCCTCTTCTGCTCTCTTAGGAAGCTTACCACAACTTGTATTGATGAAGTTTGTCAGATTTTTTATCTGTAAAACCATTTGGATATGGAGAATTAATTACTTAATTAATCTTCAAGACAGGGCCTCACTGTGGATCTCAACCTGGCTTCAAATTCATGACCCTCTTTTCTCTACCTCTTGAGCGCTGGGACCGTAGCTTGTACCGCCACATTCAGTAGTCGGGAGAATTGTGTGTGTCAGTTTTAGGCCACTAATTTAAATTTTTAAAACGACTAGAGAATTGTTCACTTTTTCTACTTAAATTAACATTTTTTATTTTATTATTTTATCTCTATGAGTATTTGCCTGTGTGCCTGTGTGTACATGTACCATGTATGTGCATGGTCCCCAAGGAGGTCGGAAGAGGGTGTTGGATTCCATGGAACTGGAGTTATAGATAGTTGTGAGCACATGTAAGTGCTGGGAATTGAACCTGTATTCTCTGAAAGATCAACCAGTGCTCTTAACTGCCAAGTCACCTCCCCAGCACCTTTCCTACTTATTTTTAAGTCATATATAGAGTAAGCATTTTTATTATGCATGTAGAATTTTTGGTCATGCCTTTTCTCTTTAGTGTTATGGGTATTCTTGACATCATTTATGCAGTTTTTGTTGTGTTTTGTTTTGTTTTTTGAGGCAAGGCTCTCTACATAGCCTTGGCCTTTTCTGGAACTCCCTGGACCAGGCTGGCCTCGAACCACTGAGATCCACCTGCTTCTGTCTCCTGCATACCAGGATTAAAGGCGTGTGTCACCACACCTGGCTCAAGAAGACAGCTCTTCAGAGAGCTTGCTTTGTGTGTTTGCTTATTTTCATAGCTATCATTTAAACTGAGGAAACTGGCAATAGTAAGGGCTTCCACTTGCAGCTAACTTCACTTCTCCGATTGCGGAAGGTAACGTGTGTAATGTACGTAGCACAATTAGCACCAGGGGGTCAGAGTAGATACACAATGATTTCTGCTGACATCGTGTTCAAATCTGACCAGGCACTGTCATTTCCCAGAAAACTGGAATTTCCTCATGCTTGACAGGTCGAGGGTAAAGGCCGCCGTGAAAATGAACAAAGCAGAGGCTTTCATTTTTGCTAACGGAAGAATAACACTTTTTTTTTGAATGCTGGCTTATTCTGAAGCACATCCTGCCTGAATGGATGAGCTCAGAGTTTTGGGCCAGAGTGATTTCTGTTGAGAGATGTTTGTACAGATTTCTGAAGGCACACAAAGATGGAAGTCCATCCTGCCCCTCGTGGGGCTCAGGTCCCATATCTCAGGGTATAACGTTTTGTGGACCTGGGTTTTTGTTGTTGTTGTTGTTTGTTTGTTTGTTTGTTTTGGTTGTTTGAGACAGGGTTTCTCTCCAACAGCTCTGGTTATCCTGCAGTCCTGAATCTTGCTCTCTGTACCAGGCTGGCCTCAAGCTCAGAGATCTGCCTGCCTCTGGCTCCTGAGTGCTGGGATTAAAGGCATGCGCCACCACCCAGCTGTGGACCTGTTCTTGATGTCCGTAGAGGTCAGGCTCCTGATTGCCCTTGTGTTCTTGGTGCTGTGTAGGGGAAGCATGGAGGGCTGTCCCTTGTCAGTTTGTCACATGAGCTCCAGGCTTTGAATTCTGGACTCTCCAAGAGATTGGCAAACACACACACACACACACACACACACACACACACACACCCCAATGTATATTTTCAACAACAGCATCAGTATCTCCTCTCTCCCTCCTCTGGATTCCCTCCTCTCCCCTTCTCTCCTTCTCCTCTTCTTCCTTCTTCTGCTCTTCCTTCTCCCCTTCAGTACTGGGGAATGGACCCAGACATCCTTGCATGCTCTTCCACTGGGCTACACTCCACTCCCATTTATACATTATATAAATGGTCCAAACATTCCCTCTGTCTCTTCCCGCCTGCCTGAATTCATTGTGCCCAGCTTTTCTGTAACCAGTGTCCTTTGGAGAAGTGTCTAGAATCTCCCATTGAGTTTTCTGATTGGAGCAGTGTGAAACTCTCTTACACTTCAGACATGTGGTGAGGCTTGTGAGCTGTCACCTTAAAAGGTGGTCCCCAGGCTCAAGGATGTGGCTCAGGGGTAGAGCATGTTTTGGTATGTACAAGGCTCTGAGCTCAGTCCCCAGTGATGGTGATGATGACAGCAGTAATGACTCTCCATGATCTCTGCCTACTGCTTCTCAGAAGCACATTGAGCCCCCACATATCACACATGTGTTTTCAGCTCAGTCTGACTATGTGGTCTGTTACCAGCCCCTGCCCATACCTACTGACAGACCCTATGATTCTGGACCTAGAAACAGCACTGCCTCTCTTAGGAACAACAATTTGTCTTCTGTTGAGATATCTCTATTCCAACAGTTGAAACAAGAGAAGCCCTTGAAGGCAGCTCTCACAGAGCTCATCTCTAAAGCTTTATGTAGCAAATGATTTCTTTAAAAATAATTCTTTCCCCTAGCAAAATGCTACCACTGTTTACTTTTTCCTTCTCTTCTTTCCCCTCCTCCCCTTCCTCCTCCTCCTCTTCTTCCTCCCCCTCTTCCCTCTCCTCCCCTTTCCTCCTCCTCCTCTTCTACCTTGCAGACAGTAATTTTGAAATTGTTAGCCATATAACCTGCTAGCAAAAGGAAAATCAATCTTCTCCAGTGGAGTGTCAGTGGGTAATCAACCACACTGCGGGGCAGGCCCCATGCCAAGAAGTAGCTGACCAATACAAAATGGACTCCATTTATGCGTGTGTGCGGAGGAGGCTTTTTGTACCATTTGTTTTGTTTTGATGTTTTTTGTTTTATTGGATTTTTGTCTGTTTGACTTTTGGTTTTGTGTGTGTGTGTGTGTGTGTGTGTGAGAGAGAGAGAGAGAGAGAGAGAGAGAGAGAGAGAGAGAATGTAAAGTTGGATGGATAGGGTAGGGCTGTGGGATGGTAGTTTTGGAAAGAGTTGGGGGAGGGGAAACCCATGGTCAAAATAAATTGTATGAAAAAAAAATTTAATTGAAGTAAAGAAATTGTTAGGCACACATGTTCGTTCATGCAACTCTGAACTGGCGAATGGTTGCCGTACTTGAAGTACAGGAAGAGGAGATTGTCCTTCCTGCTCCATTGATCTAGAAAGCCTGCAGGACTGGGAATGGCCCCTCCCATAGCAAGCTTGAAACTGACACATACATCATCTCAGGACACTCGGAGGCAGACACTGGATGCGACGATCTGAAGGGAACTTCATCTCCCACGGGTCCAGGAGCCTCGGCGTCCAGCCATTGCATCGTCACGGGCTGGGGTGCCTCTCTCACTTTCAGCACCTTTGGGAAGCTGGTTGACTTTGAACAGTACCAGTGTGGGATTGGCATTGCATCCGTCGTCTCCAGTGTGTAGACGGGGAGCCTCTGAACTATTTCGGGGTGCGTTTCAGAGAGTGGGGAGAGCCTGCAGAGTTTTCCTTAGAATTCTTGTTCTGTCTGAGTTTCTCCCTGGGAATGTGTGAGAAATGGACTGCCTGGCATCTGAAAGCGTCTCAGAGAGCAGGGGTCAGTGTCTCTGGAGGTAAGTCAAGTCATCTTCTCCCCTTGACCTAGTGGTCCCAGGGAGATTGACAGGGCACAATGTTCTAGCTTATTTCGTGTCTGCCACCCTTCTTCCTCTGGCTATTTTCTCACCATGATCATGATCCGTGGTGTTTATAGAACACCCACACACAAGTCCCAGCTCCAAGAGCTGTAACACAGCCCGACACCCAGGGACTACTTGTCCCGCCACCCTCAGAAGCGTGACCACCATAAGAGAAATCAGATACCCATTGTGGCAAGGAATAGCTTCCAAGATCAACGTTCAGAGGAGAGGCGTCTGGGCATTTGGGGAACTGAAGCCTGGGCCCCATCCTAACCTGAACTGCTCACCCGGCTTCCTGCGCTCAGCCCCATGGGCAAACCATGGTATTGGTTTTGGATCAGGATCAAAGCTTTCTTCACTAGCCCACAGAAAAGGGCCAGCAAACAAACGGGAACCGTAAAATAGAGAGGAGCTACAATGAAAGTTTGTCTGATGCGATTAGCAGCTGGCCACTTGCCCGATTCCACCTGCTCTTTTGGCACCGTGGTGTCTCTCTCATTCCAAGTGTCTTCTCATGGCATCTGACCTGGGGCCTTGGGTAACAATACGCTGTTATGGGCCAAGGATAACAGTCGCTGCTCAGCGGCCCCAGTGGCAGGCCATTAGGGAGAGCATGAGATCACAGCAAGCAGAGCCTGTTGGTAGGGGTGATGACAAGCGGCCACGCTGCACAGGCCAGGGGTGCCGGCTGCTGACTCACCCCGAGTCTGGGAGGTTACCTAACCTGTCTGTGCTCCTGTTTCCCTGTGTGTGAACCCGCTTTTTCCCACTTGGCACCCTGCTTAGCCAATTGGCACAGAAGCCAAGCCAAGCCACCTGGGACTCGCAGGTGCCCTTTGCCTTATGCAACACGTAAGCTCCCATCACGTTGCTGTGACAGTCCCTGGGTACATAACCGGCTCAGCCTGGGGACGAAGGCAGCCCATGAAGTTACAGAATCTGTAAGGGATCATGAGACCTCAGGCTGTGCCAGGCACACTGACATTACACAGTTGCCCCGAACCACATTCTGTTTGCCTGCCTGCCTCTGAAAGATTTGTTGAAAAAGATAATTTCTTAAGATCGTTACCTTTAAAAAAAAAATTATGTTTTTAAACTGGGACTTGTACATGCTGGCGAGTACGCTGCTGTTGAACCGTAGCCCCCAGTCCTTCAGCTCATGTCTGCTTTTGTTGCTGCCTGCCTGGATGGTATAAACCTCACTCTCTATGGCCTCACTCTCTATGCCGCCATCATTTCCGCCAGACAGTGAGCGCCAGTGCTCCATCACCAGGACACACGGGTGTTCTTCACCGGCAGGGTTGTTGGGGGTCTGTTCTTTGAATATCAATACCCTCATCAGGTCAGCTGTCATGAAGTCAAAGAAAGTGAGTATGTTTGAGCTATAAGAATGGGGGAGGGGTCTGGTTGTGATTGGTCAGTAACAGTGGTGGTGGGGGTGGGAGATAGCTCTCCATCTCTTATCCCTGGGAACCTGGTAATAAACCTCTCTATCCGCTGAGAAACATTTGCTCGTTCTAGTTATAGCTGAAAACCAGCCCTTTAAGAGAGGCTTCTCTGCTGAGTGTCCTTAGAGGGTAGCAGAGCTGTGGTCTGGTCTGGTCTGGTCTGGTCTGGTCTGGTCTGGTCTGGTGGGGTAGGGGGTTGAAGATCCAGAGGTCGGTTAGGTGAGAAGTGGGGTACATTCTTGCTGAGCTGCCTGTGAGACAGGAGACCCCCTCACTGGACCCTTCCTGCCGCCCCTTTAATGCTTCCCATGGGAGGCCATAGCCGGTCAGGATCCAGACCATTCGTCTCCGTAGGCAGTCAGTAAATGTGCAGGACTCTTGCTCCCTTCTGTTGCTGAGGAGCGGGATGGGATCTGGGCCAGCGCGATGCTGAGGTGATGACTTCCAGGGCAGATGCTGGGGTTTTATGAGCTCTAGTCCTTACTTCCTGTGTGCAGGACGTAAGTCTCTTCGCCTGTCCTCTCTGGGGACCTGGAAGAAGTACCCCATGGAGCTGTGATTCTTTACAGGCAGTAGTGTGTTTTAAAAAATAATTTCTAATTTTTTTGAGATTATATCATTTTCCCCTTCTTTTGCCTCCCCCCACTTCCTCCCGTTCCTCACCTTTGCTGTCATTCAAAAATTTGATCTCTTTTTCTTTGTGATACACACACACACACACACACACACACACACACACACACACACACATATCCGGGTGGTAGGAAGAGAGAAGCTCTTCACACACTGACTTTCTTTTGCCAAATGTAAATGTCTTGCTGGTGTCTGTGTCTTAATCATCTCAATTCCCCTTGTCTTGGGCCTGTGTGGGGCAAGTGTATCCCCCTTGCCACAGTAGCTTGGCTTGTGTTCCTTTGCTCTCTGAGAAGTGCCATCAACATTTTTGAAATATCCTATCTGCACTGGGGCATGAACTCCTCCAGGTGGGTCCAGCATTAGCTCGGACTCCCATGCTGACAGGCAGATTGGGCATGCTTGTGCCTTGTTTTCCTCACTGGTAAAACACATGCCCATGTTGCTGTTGGAAAGAGCAGAGGGGCAGCTACCTATCAAAGCAGGTGTTCTACTGACTGAAGAAAAAAAACAGATACTGCTGAGGCCAATGGCTTGAAACAGAGTTTGGTACACAGTTTGATTTCCCTTGTGGCAGCTGCTTGTTTAACGTCTAGCTGGCTCTGAGAGACAAAGAATGGCATAGGGAGGTCTTCCAGACATCTGCCTGTGATTTTCTTTTAATTTCTTTTCTAGGTAGAGTCTACAGTGATGGGGTGACTTCCAGGGGGGATCTCCCAGGAGTCTGTCTCTGGTAGTAGAACACAATGTTTAGAAGGATGAGAGGCATTTCACAGGAGAATCACACAGACACACACAGACACACACAGACACACACACATGCATGTACAATACCTCAGCTAGTGTTCAGGGTTTGCTTACTCGTTCTCTGTATGTATTTGGCCCTCCTTGTCTGTGAGTTGCCCACACGTGAGTTCAGGTGATCACCAGAGAAAAATATTTGGAAAAGTAATTACATATGTAGTGAACACATGCAGGCCCGTGGTCCCTGGACAGCTATCCATGGAATTTATATTGTATTAGGTATTACAAGTAATCCAGAGAGGGTTTAAAGCATATGAGCACATGTGTGTAGGTCACGTAAAGCATTTTGTAGAAGGAACTTGAGAATCTACAAGACTTTGGTATCCATGGGATCCTGGGGTCAATTGCGATTCTCTCTCTTTTATTATTTTGGCTTTACCTAGATTGCCTGGAAATAGATCTTACAAATCACATGTTTCCCAAAGGGAAAAGGAAGTCTAAGAGTCTGTGAATTCCTGGGCCAGTTAACTCTCAATTCTCTGAGGGCACCACTGCAAATGACACGGTGGGGTGTCACCTGCCTTTTACCTTCCCAGCCCCACTCAGAGGCAGACTGTGAAGGAACGTGTGCACGCGCATGTGTGTATGCATGTGGTGTATATCTGTGCGCGTGTGCATGCTTAGAACCATATATAGTGCATAGTAAAAATTCTTAAGTGTTCATTGTTATTGTTACTATTATTTTGGGGTGTTCTTTAATTTTTTCCCCATTTTATTACATGTATGGATGTTTTGACTGCATTAGGTCTGTGTACCATATGCGTATAGTGCTTGGGGAGACCAGAGGAGGATGTTGTAACCACTGGAACTGTAGACACAGATGGTTAGGTGCTGGAAGTTGAACCCAGATCCTCAATAAGAGCAGCCGGTGCCCTTATTGCTGAGCCATCTCTCTAGTCCCCTTTTGGGTGTTCCAGTTCTCACTGCCACTGTATTATTTGTGCTCAGTGGCTTGTGGCAGCCTACAGGCAGGGATGATCGTGACAACGGTTTCAGGCTTGCAGGTCATGGATTTTAGGACTTCAGATGGCAGGAGATGTGTTCGTGAGGAGACGGGATCCCCATTAGTGCAGATGTGTGGACTGCTGATGCATCCCGCATCTGCCGCATCTTCCGGCCTGCTTGCCCCTTGCTGGGGAGAAGGCAGAGCCTGGTACCCAAAGCCACGCTGCATCACGAGAGCTGTATCTACGCCTGGGTTTTGCATTTTAGCACACTCCCTTCTCTCCACAGCCACAACATTAGTGCGGTGGATGAGCTGACAGGTGCAGTGAGATGTACATACCTGGATATACGTCCCGAACTCTGATATGTATCAACAATCCAGATATACGTCACTCAGGAATATACCCAAACTCTTCAAGGAGAAGTGCAGAGTCATCTCTCAATCATTGATTGAATGCTTTGAAGGCTGATCTTGGTTGTGAGCTTGACCTACCTGGGGAGAGGGAAAAGAACCTCCGTTGAAACACTGGTTTTGTTAAAGTGACCCGTTGGCATGTCTGTCGAGCATTTTCTTGGTTGCTGATCAGTGTGGGAGGGGTCAGCCCACTGTGAGTGGTGCCATGCCAGGTCAGATGGGACTGGGTTATATTAGAAACGCAGCTGAACAAGCCGTGGAGCAAGTCAGGAAGTAGCATTCTTCTAGGGTCTCCCCTTTAGTTCCTGCCTCGACTTCCCTTGGCGACGGACAAGACTATAGCCTGACAAACCCTCTTCTGCAACTTGCTTTGTTTGTCGCAGCAACAGAAAGCAAAGATATAGCACATTGGAGGCCGTAAAAGGCAGTTCCCACTTTGGTGTCTCTTGTATCCTGCTCTTGGGTTAATTGGTCCAGACACTCAAAGACCCTTAGAATCCTCAGACCTCTTGGGAGACATGTGACCCACTTTTTAAAACAGAAGACTAATTCTCATAGGTTATTCTCTGAGAATTAAGAGTCAACCATCCAGTCCTGATGCATTCTCCCCAAATCATCTGGGGACAAAAGAAAAAGAAAAATTACTCAATAGATATCAACATACTGAGAGCTGGTAGGGCCGAATGAATGAGCTCACTAGCTCTGTCATCGTGGCCAGTCTACGTCTGGCTGGCGGAGTTTCTGACATCTGTGCTTGCCCACTCTGGGTTCTTGTCAGTGCCCCCACCCATTCTGCAGCATTAGACTCACAGATGGTGGGTCTCTGTTTTTATGCCAACTGATTAAAGAATTGGTAAGGCAGATTTAGTTCCTATAAAAACAAACACATGCACAATGAAGATTTGGAGCCAAACTTTTTGAGACACAATTGAGTATTATTTCTTTATTGAAAATGTATTCCAGGATTGACTTGTGTTATAAAACAGTTAGTGCCCAACCTTTATATTGTGATATCTTTCTCTGAAGAATTCTAAACTGCTGATCACATTTTAATAATAATACTTATTCTTGAATGTCAGCCTGGTCCAGGACAGCCAAGACTACACACTGTCTCAAAAACTCAATAATAATACAACAACAATAATACTACTTAGTTTTCCTTTCTCCCGCCGTGGCTGGCATTGTTTGAATGACCGTTGGAAATGCACCACATTGTACAGAAATGTGTGTGGTAATGACTATTTTTTTTTTAAAACCATAACTGTGATTTGCAGCTAAACAGTGATGGTCCTTGTCACCACTTTGTTTCCTTGAGGGAAGCGGAGAGCTGAAGTTCACTGGTCCCCATTATTGTTGACACTGCAAATGTTACTCAGAGAAGATGGAAACCAGTGGTTTTGGTTTCATACCAGTTGGTTCCAGATTTTGTGTGCATGTACACACACACATACACACAAGCACACTATAATTTTTACATATTATAAACAACAGTTTAAAAATGGAATGGTTCCCAGGAATGAATACAACCAAAAATAAGTAAAACACCTATGGAGAAAATTATAAAAATTTTAAAAGACGTGAGAAATTTTTTTAAGAAAAAATTGAGAAAACAATCTAGAGATTCAGCCCAATTCTGATCATAATTACAATGTATTGTTTATTAGATTATATGAGAGTAGAGGTGACATAGGCTCTAAACAGTTTCCAACACTGTGATATTGTCACAGGGATAAACAAGTATTCCGGGGGACAGACTAGCTGGAGTCAGACCCCAGAGAGGAGGGTTGACTTACTACAGATGGCATTGGGGACACCAGAGAGAAGGAAAGCATCCTTGATAACAGTGCAGAGACAGCAGGAGGCTATACTGAAGGACAGCGATGAGCCAGCCGCCGCCTAAAATAAACACAAACAACTAATTGAAATTAGACCGAACACGTAAGTGTGAAAAGGGGATTATAAACAGTTTAGGCAAAGATGTGGGAAGATATTTTTATGACCATATTTAGAAGACATTGAACCCATAAACAAAAACCCCACAAACGCAAAGAAAGTTAATCCAAACATATATAAGTACAAGAATATATATTTTTGTTTGTAGCATTTATGATCTCAAAATAATTTTCTCTTATTCTTACGTTGTATCTTTTTCACAAAAGGGGTATTGAATTCAGTCAAAGATGTGTCTGTGTGTGTTGACCGTGTGATTTTATCTGTCTGCTAAGGTGGAATATTGCATTGATTGTTTTAGCATATTGAGCCGTCCTTGCATCAAAGGCTAAATCCTACTTGATCATGGTGTGTGATCTTTCCAATATGCTGTCAAATTCCATTTTTTGCTATTTTATTGAGTAATACTTGCACATATGTTTATTAGGGATATTGGCTTGTATTTTTTTTTCTTTCTTTGTGTTATCTTTGTCTGGCTTTGTTATCAGGGTAGTGCTGGACTCAAAAGAGTCAGGAAGTGTTCCACTCTCTTAATCATTTGGGGGAAAGTGTGGGAAGGATTGAATCTATTCTTTTATCAAATTTTTGCTAGGAGTCTCCACTGAAGCCATCTGGTCCTCGACTTTTCTTTGTTGAAAGGTTCTTATTCACTATAACTACCTTCTAACATCTCTATGCAAGAATTACAAGTGCCACCTGCAGCACCATTGACGTGTGGCTGTTCTGATTGCTCATACGCTGGCCTCCCTCTGAGCTAGCGGTAAGGAACTGCTTTTGCTTGTCTGGGAGGTCTTTCCTATTCTTGCTTGGCAGTTTTCTTTTTCCAGCCCTTTCATCAGAAGCTACCATCTTCCTCCCTTCTGCCACACAAAGTGTCTGCTGAAAGTCCCCTGGCAGCCTTCTCTTGGCTCTCTTGGATACCGCATGTTGCCTTTCTCTTCCCCTTGCCTTTTGACAACTTGTTCAGACTGTACCTTGGTGTGAACGTCTTTGAGTTTACCCTTCTTCAGTCTGGATGTCCATTTTCTGTCTCGTATTTGTGGCATTCCCTGACACTATTTCTTCCAAGAAATTTCTGCCTATTTCTCTCTGTCTACAGGCTTGTTCAAACTTTTAAAATCATAAGGCATTATTGTTTACAACGTTTTACTCAAGGACTGTGCAATTGAACTACAAGAATAATCTTAAGACAATTCAAAAAGTTTTAAAGTAAGATTACAGTTTTCTGTTGGGCTGTGTTCATAGCCTTTTGAGCTTCCCTGGCTCCTTTGGGGCTCTTGGAATGTGTGTTGCTTCACTTGACAACGTCTCACGGTTCCTTCGACTTTGTTCATTTCCTTTGTGTTTCTCTGATTGGATAATATTCAGTGTTCTGTCCTTGAGTGGGTTGGTTCTTGCTTCTGCTTGCTCTTGGTACTGTTGAATCCATGCAGTCAATATTTAAGTTTACTTGTATTCTTAACCCCAGAGTTTCTATTTGATTATTTTCAAAATACTCACCTTCATTGATAATTTTACTTGGTTCATGTATCATGTTTTTCAAGCATGTTGGTATCGTTGTGATGGTTGTCTTTGAATCTATTGTCAGGTAATTAATACATCCGCATTTCTTTAGAGCTAGTTTCCAGAGATGTAATTCGATCATTTGATAGGGCTGTGTTTCCTTATGTGGGAATTTGCTTTCTTGCAGAATTACCTCAGCGGAAGGTCTCCATAAGGTTTAAGTGAGCTAATGTTCTTGACAGAACCCTGTCCTAGCTTAGGGTGGACCCCGTGATGAGTGTCCTCACAAGAGACATAAAAGCTGAAGACGAGACACAGAGAAGGCTGTGTGAAGTGGAAGTGACGTGTCTCTAAATCAAGGAACTGCCAGGATTATTGGTGACATCCAGAGGCTAGACAGTTGGCATGGGATAGATTCCCAGAGCCTCCAGAAGTAATCATCTTTCTTATGACTTTGATTTCATATTTCAGGCCTCTAGCAATGAGACAGGGCGCAGTTGTGTTGAGTAACTAAACAGGCTTGCAGTAATTTGCAATAGCAACCCTGAAAAACCAACATGGCAGGGAAGTATAGAGAATTTCACTGTTAACGGTTGGGAGAAGAGTTTGAATCTTGGCTTAGTTGCCAGTCTACCTGTCTTTCTTCTCAGGAGCCTGCCTGTGTCTGGGTCTGAAATCTATGCAGTGCTTTTGGTTGACATTTCTATTTGGTGGCACCAAGCTGCATTCCTCAGTGTCCTGGCGCTAACTGGAGGTGGGGAGTGTGTCAGGTGAAGGCTGAGCCGTGGACTTCAGCTCCCTGGCCCGCCTACCTAACATAACTCTGTTTCAGATGAGTTATTTTTAGGGTGGTAATAAGGAAATAAAAACAAAGAAACAAAAACAACGCATGGCCAGGGGCCGGTGAGATGGCTCAGAGGGTAAAGGCCCTTGCTGTCAAACCGGTCAAAGTTCAGTCTCACCAAGGTTCCATCACTTAACAAAGGAAAAAGAAACCCTCTGAGTCTGTGTCAGTGTCTGCTCTCGCCATTCTTTCTTTTTTATGCTATTCCCTGCCTCCATAGTGTTTCCTGGTCAATCCTGTTTGAGGTGCAGAGGCTTCTGGCCACAGTGACTCCTGACAGTGTCTGGGAAAGGGGGAAGCGGCTTGGTTCAGGACCGTGGTGAGATGGGAACCTAAAGACTATCCCCCAGCTTTTCATATAAACAGCCCAGGAAAGTGTGAATACCCTCATCTCTGCCCACGAATCTCCATCACAGATCTTAGGCCCCTCTGAAGAGCAGAATCCAACCAGTCCTTCTGTCCGAGGCTGGCATCTCACCTTGACCAATGGCTCTTGGCAAAACACGGAAGGAAAGGGAAGTTGGGAGGAGCGTGTGTGTGTGTGTGAAATTATTAAATACCAGGGAAGGGAATAGTGGACCGGCAGGCAAATGATTCTGAAAGGGTTAGAGGAGGAAGCGGCGCGGTTACCAAAGGAAACGTCGTACCTGTGTACGTGCGTTAGAGCGCTGTGATTTCCCCACAGTCATCGCTGCAGAGAGCGCACTTCACTCTCCCCGCCATGCATAAATTTGAGAACAATTTCGCTGCATTGTTCTCTCTGTGCCATCAGTGTCCTCCTCGCGTTAGTCAGCGAGACTCATTTCAGACACTATTATCTGTGCCGTTGAGTGTTTGTTGCCGTGCACTGATTTTGCTGCCAAAATGTCCTCTTTTCAAGCCACGGACATCATTAAGTCCACTTTTTATTTCCCGTCACTTATCACTTCCCGAGCTGCTTTATTTCATGACTTTGCATTCGGAATTTCAGGCCGAAATCAATAGCCTTGACTTGACACAAAGGAAGCCCCTACGCTCTCTGTTTGGCACTGATGGTTCCTTTCTCAAGTCAGGGTTCTTCTCTCTCTCTCCAGAAGTCCAGTGTGGGGAATAGCTAGTATGCATATGAGAACTTAATTTGCTAGAGAGAAAGATGAATATAAAAAGTGGGGGTGGGGCCAAGCATGTTGGCAATATGTCTACAATCTTCATATGTGGCAGGGGCAGGAGGAACATGCATTTGAGTTCAGTCTGGGTTACATAGGGAGATCCTGTCTTAAAAGAAAACAAGTGTGTGTGTGCACATGCGCGCGCATGGACTCCCTATGGGACTTGCGGGGAGGGGGTGGCTCTGTTGGTAGAGCACTTGCTTTACAGGTGCAAGGGCCTGCATCTGATCTCCAGAGCCCACATGAAAATGCAGGCTTGCTGGCATGCACATCTGACGCCAGTGCTGGGGAGGTGGAGATGACAGGATCCCTGGGGCTCACTGGCCAGCCTGTCTAACCTAACTGGGAGCTGCAGGCCAGTCAGAGACCCTGCCTCAAAGAAAGTGCTTGGCTTTCCTGAGAATGACATCCTAAGTGATTCATCATCCTCTCCATACATATGCATACATGTGCACACACATGTACACACATGCATACGAATAACAAATAACCCTTTACCTAGGAAGCTCTCTCTCCCACCTCTGTCTTTCACACTCAGTAGCCAATGCCTTTTTCATTCTGTTTTACTTCTCTAAAGAGGGGAACCTGTTTCTGGGTCCAGGGTGCCCTGAAAACGAATCCAGCTACAACTCTGCCATCGTCTTGCTGGGCAACGCTTAGACACGGAGCTTTTTTTTCTTTTTTCACCCCTGTAAGATTGAGACTCACTGTTCTCTTTGAGAATACTTTGCTAGACGACAGACTGTGATCATCATGGGACACAGCTGGGGCAGGGAGAGGGAAGGAGTGGATCTCAGAGCAACTGGGCACACACCCAGGCTCCTCTGGCTCAGTTCCAGGAGAGGACTGTGCCTTCCAGAGAAGGTCGGAGATGGGAAAGAACCAGCATGTCTCCGCTGGCCACACGGGTGGAACTCTGCTGGGGAAATAAGACATCTCAGGTAGACTTGCCGTAACCTGGGAGGGAAGGACTCTTCCTCCTGCTGGCTTGCTTCAGGCTCCGTCGTCAGAGAGCAGAGCGCATTCTTATCCTCTGGTACAGTCTGATCGCTTGAGCTAGCGCTGTGTACTTCAGTCCGTCCATAGGAATGGATGGATGGATGGCAGCACGGGTCCTCACTGAGAGCAGCCTCATGTCTGTCCAGTCCTCAGACCACATCTGCGTTCTTGCTGGGGTAACTCTTTTCCAACTACAGCTGACCAGTCTTTCTGCCATCGAACGCCTCTCCTCTGAACTCCCTGGGGTCCCGACTGTCTGGTAGCCTGCCTGGCATGCTGGACTCTGTGATGTCCTGCTGCTGACAATGTGATACCTGTGTAGTCTCTTTCTCTTTCTCTCCCTCTCCACTTCTTTTCCTTCCTCTTTGCCTGTATCTCTTCTTCCACCCCATTTTTATCCCCTATCCTGTCTGCGAGCTCTGGATTCAGTTGAAACACCCTGTCTCAGTGCATAAAGTATTTGAGGAAGACTGCAGGTGTCAGCAAACACACACGCACACACACACGCACACACACACACACGCACACACACGCACACACACACACGCACACACACATGTCCACACATATATATATGCACATGCCCTTCCAAGTATGCAAGCATGCATATGCACACCAAACACACATGCACGTGCCAAACATAGATTCCTCGTTTGTACCAGGAGCTGCAGAAGGCGTGGATACGTTGTCATAAGCCTTTCTACTGCGTAGTTAAAAATTTAAAAACTTTTCAGAATCTGTCACCTATAACCAGAAAAATGCTTGTGGCTCTAGAACAATTTTATTTCCATGATGGTTGCTATTTAGCTCTTTCAGTTTTGTTTTTGAAACCTGAGAACTGTATGTGTTTGATTTTGTATACTTGCTCCTTTCTTCTACTTGTTGAATTTTCATAGGAAGCAGAATTTCAGTGCTGTAAAATTTGTGTGCATTTGGATAGTCATTTGGTTATAGTCAGTGTTTTGCAATCTACATGAATATATTCCTTCTTTCTCCCAAATTATTGGGACTTGCTAAATTTTCAAGACTGATTAAAAGGTCACATGACCTGCTCTATGGGGGACTGATGCTATGCTCAAGGGTAATATAATTTTTTTTTTAGTTTTTAGAATTCATTTATTTCTCTCTCTCTCTGTGTCTCATGACATGCACATGGTGGTTCAGGGACAACTTGTGGGAGCTTGTCCTTTCCTTCTATCATGTGATTTGCAGGGATCAAATTCAGGTTGTGGGCTCGCCTGCATGTACCTTTCTTTACCCACTGAGCCAATTTACGGATTCTGGTGTCACCGTTAAGGACTTGTGTGTGTGTGTGGGTTCACACAAATGCACATGTGCCCGTGTGTGCGGGAAGGAGGTGGGATGGGGAGGGGGAGGCTGGCAACCTCTGGTGACATTCCTTAGGCTTTGAGACAACGTCTCCCACTGGCCTCCTGAGATTATAACCCCAAGCCGCCATGGCTGACGTTTTTATGTGGGTTCAGAGGATCAACGTAGTTCCCCTTGCTTGTCTTGCTTTCATGACAAGCTCTTTACCGACTGGTCCATCTCCCTAGACCCTCTAAGGGCCTTCACCCAAGGGTGTCTGAGGCTCTTTTCTATGCCAACATATGCCCCAGAGAGGAGGAAATTCCCAGCTTTGGTGGCAACTAGGGACTTTGCTGTGATGCGCTGCTTTTTAAATCTCCTTATCCTTGTTTTCTCCTTGCTTCCTAGGTTTTGGTAATTATTCTAATCGTATTACTACAGGTTTCAAAAAATAACGAGTGAACAAAGAGGGATGTGGCTAAAACAATCCATTGACAGAGTCAGCTTTCGTGTCCCAGACTGATTCCTTTTATCGTGTCTTCCCTTCATCGCTGGAGACTTGGTAGTGAACGTTCCTCCCGAGAGGGACTTGTGTATTTTCTGTAGATTCATCTGTTCTCACTACTTATCTTCCCACCTGAAGCCATAATATTCTATTCCAAGTGTCATAATCATTTTCACAGCAACTAAATGTGATTTCACACACAGCATAATATGACTTCCGCACGGAGTGAGCAGTGTGAAATGATTAACCCCTTAGGACAGGGACCCAGCTTTTTTCTAATCTCCTTAGCAGCCAGCAGGAGATGGGAAAATGGACAGTCTGCACGAGCTGAGGATAATCTAGCATCCCAGTAATGATCTGTTCTCAGTGCCTCTAGAACGCACCTCTAATCGGAAATCATAGCTGACACTGGAGAGCACTGAGCCCCTTTGGTTGGAAAAGGGAGTGCCCGCGAATAAGGCGCTGGATTGTGTGTTGTAGACAGTCTTCTTTCCTTTCCGTGTGTATGTATGTGGGGGAAGTCTTTGGGCCGGTAGGACTATCACATGATAGATGGCAACATTCTGAACACATGCATTCTAAATGTACGATTTCTACTTTCTGCATGGTTCAGAGGAAAACCTGTCAAAACAGAGACTGAGTTACACTTACAGCCTCCCTAAAACCGGCAGCCGCAGAGGCTAGGGAGCTGGCCCAGCCCTTAAAAACACTTGCTGCCCTTCTAGAGGATCTGGATTCCGTTCCCAGAGCACATATCGTGGCTCACAAATGTCTGTAACTCTAGTCTCAAAGCATTCAATGCCTTTCTTTCCTTTGTACACCTGTGGTGCACACACATACATGCAGACAAAACACTCATACCTTTTTTTTTTTTTTTAAATTGGCAGCAGAAAGAATAGTTTAAAGGTCTAGGATCCTTTCCAAAAGACTCACACTGCCATGCAAGCTGAATAGTCAAGTTTGGGTTTTCTGTTATCAAAGAAGGGAGGATTTTTTTAAAAAAAAAATTATTTATTTATTTATTATGGATACAATATTCTATTTGCATATATGCCTGCTAGAAGAGGACACCAGACCTCATTACAGATGGTTGTGAGCCACCATGTGGTTGCTGGGAATCGAACTTGGGTCCTTTGGAAGAGCACGCAATGCTCTTAACTGCTGAGCCATCTCTCTAGCCCGAGGATTTTTTTTTGTTGTTGTTGCAAATTTATAGTGTTTTTATTTTATTAAGTAGAAAGAATACAGTTTAATATAGTGATCAAGTACACATTATAGTACGTTCATTAACTAGCAAGGTGATCATGTATGGCTGTTTGTGGGGACTCTAATGCATGCACTATATATATTTTTCATAACCTGCCATCATGCTCGATTTGTTCCGCCAGGATAAAAATGAACATGTAATTCATTGTTCCATGACATCACAACTAAAACCACACTACCTAAAAGAAAATTTTTAACTCCATTAAAGCCTCATGTGACTAACATGGTATACATAGTATCCAATGACCAGTGATTTTTTTGAGACACATGAATATAGATACAACCTGGAAATCGCAGTGTTTTGTTATTTAATAATGAGATATTATACATGGCAATATGTATTAAGTGAGACTTCTTTTTGTATTTTTAGTTACAAGTTCTGAAAACAGATAAAACATGTCACATTGATTATACATTGATTATATATAATACATAAAATACACATGAAATATATATAAAATATTTTTCCTTTGAAATTTGAAGATGTATCATAGATATTTCTTCAAAATTACAAAATTAAATTATTTTAATTTAGAAAAATAAATTAAGTACAAAGGCAGACTATTTATTTGAATTCTCCAATATTTTAATATTAATTGAGGTAAATTTTTGTTATATTTTCCTTTTTATTTTATACATTACTTATCTATTTTTATACTATACATTTTTCTCTGCTCCCCTCCCTGTTTCTCCCCTCTCCTTCATCCCTCTCCCATGGTCCCCATGCTCCCAATTTATTCAGGAGATCGTGTCTTTTTCTACTTTCCATGTAGATTAGAGCCATGCATGTCTCTCTTAGGGTCCTCATTGTTGTCTAGGTTCTCTGGGGTTGTGATTTGTAGGCTGGTTTTCTTTGCTTTGTGTTTAAAAACCACTTATGAGTGAGTACACATGATAAATGTCTTTCTGGGTCTGGGTTACCTCACTCAATATGATGTTTTCTAGGTCCATCCATTTGCCTGCAAATTTCAAGATGTCATTATTTTTTTCTGCTGTGTAGTACTCCATTGTGTGAATGTACCACATTTTCCTTATCCATTCTTCAATCGAGGGACATTTGGGTTGTTTCCAGGTTCTGGCTATGACAAACAATGCTGCTATGAACATAGAACATGTCCTTGTGGTACGATTGAGCATCCTTTGGCTATATACCGCAAACTGGTATTGCTTGCTCCGTCTTGAGGAAGGTTGTTTCCTAATTTTCTAAGAAATTGCTACACTGACATCCATAGGGGTTGTACCAGCTTGCATTCCCACCAGCAATGGATGAGTATTCCCTTTTCCCCGCACAGCCTCTCCAGCATAAGTTGTCATCAGTGTTTTTCATCTTGGCCATTTTTTTTTTTTTTTTTTTGGTTTTTCGAGACAGGGTTTCTCTGTGGTTTTGGAGCCTGTCCTGGAACTAGCTCTTATAGACCAGGCTGGTCTTGAACTCACAGAGATCCGCCTGCCTCTGCCTCCCAAGTGCTGGGACATCTGGGCCATTCTTACAGGTGTAAGATGGAATCTCAGAGTTGTTTTGATTTGCATTTCTCTGATGACTAAGGATGTTGAGCATTTCCTTAAGTGTCTTTCAGCCATTTTAGATTCCTCTGTTGAGAGTTCTCTGTTTAGGTCTGTACTCCATTTTTTTTTTCTATTGGATCTTTTGATCTTTTGATAACCAATTTCTTGAGTTCTTTGTATATCTTGAAGATCAGCCCTCTGTCCGAAGTGGACTTGGTGAAGATCTTTTCCCATTCTGTAGGCTGCTGTTTTGTCTTGTTGACTGTGTCCTTTGCTTTACAGAAGCTTTAGGAGGTCAGAAGGGAGTTTTTATTGGGGAGAAAAAAATTTAATCCAAATGTTTCAACAAGTATTTTTCGTACCTCCCATGTGTATCACACAGGAAACCGACATAACGGTCTCTGACTGTGTTTGCTTCCTGTTGAGATGTGTGCCACTGTGTGACTTGAGGTTGGAATTTGAAATGCTCCCCATAGGTTCATATACAGAATGCTTAACTTCAGCTAGTTCATTCTCGTGGAAGGATCTGGAACTTTTAGAAGGTGGAGTCGAGCTGACTGGAACAGACTACTAGGGGACTTTGGAGGATTTAACCCCAGGTCCCTGGTTTCTGCTTTTCTGTTGCCTCTGCTGCTTACTCCTGTTGCTGCTGCTGCGAACTGAGCCCCTCCACCTGCTCTCCCCCCCCATGGCGATGGACTGATTCTCTGAAACAAGAGCCAAAATAAATCTTTCTTATCTGAAGTAGTTTCTGTCGGTTGTTTTCCTCCTAGTGACATGACAGTGACTAATGCAGTGACTTACAGGCGGAGGGACTGGTGTCCTTTTCTTCTAAGCCACTGCCTACTGGTTGATCAAGTCAGCCTGCCCATAGGGTCTAAGGAGATGGGATATTTTCGCTTGAGTCTTAGATGCAGTTGGAGGATGGGCTTAGAGCACAGCTTCTGTCCCTGGAGTGGAAGACTATCATTGAAGAAATTCCTGGCAAGTTGTAGGAATAAAAAAAGAAAGCATTATAGAGCCCTTCTATTACCCCAGTCAGTGATTATTATTATTATTATTATTATTGTGATTTTCTACTTAGCAAGTGTTCGGGCTTGAAAAAAAATGATCCAATAAACATTTGTTAGTAGCCACTCTTCCTGATAGCAGAAAATTAGAAGGGGCCAGATGCATCCACTTTAATTAATTGGCATAATCAGGAGTGGTATGCAACATCAGGGGTGAAAATTGCTAACTTATATTGTGACTTCGTGGCTCAGATGAGGTTCTGTAGTCTTGAAGTCTTTGTTCCCCTTGAATAACTACATAGTGAGAGCTTCCGTGCTTCTCTTTCCCATCTATGGGATTTTCTTCTCCTCTCTGTCTCTCTCTCTCTGTCTCTGTCTCTGTCTCTGTCTCTCTCTCTCTCTCTCGTTGTTGTTTTAAGGAGGACAAGATTCAATTAAAATTTTCTATGGCATGATAGGCTCCAAATTGGTAGTTATTCTGTAGGAGAGTTGGGGGTTATTCCCTGGGTTTTTCTTTGTTTATTTGAAAGACCTTCAAAGAAAGGAGGATCATCAAGAGATGGCATGGGAACCATGAGTGTTGGTCTCCTGTGGACAGCAAGCAGCGTAGATGCAAGTGTCGGTCACAACCCTCTGCCTAGACAAATGCCTCCTGGTTTTTCTAAGTGCCTCACCCTTTCTCTGAGAAGCCTTCCCACACTGCCTCACCCACCCCACTTCCTCTGACTCCCTTAGGCTGCCTTCCTCGTCTTAGTCCCTCAGACACTCTATGTTAGCATCTCCTGTGTATTGTCTACATTCTCCTTTACCTGGAATCAGGGACTGTGTCTTGTATTTCTAGATTTCCAGCATCTAATAGAGAGCCCAGCATTCAGCTGAGCTTAGTGAAACCCTGAGTGAGGGACTGGGTGAATGAATGCAAGTCTTGTTAACCGGCGGGCTTCTGCACACCTTAGTCGCTTCTGCGCTCCTCTGCTTGCCTGGTGTATTAGTCACCCATTGCTGTGTAACAAAAACTCTAGCACTATCTTCAAGTATCAGCGACGGGTCTTGTTTCTGCAGACTGGGCTAGCAGTTATAGCTTACTCAGCCACATATTTCTGATTTCAACCTCATCAGCTTCTAGGGCAGAGGAGGGATAAGTGAACTTGGCCTCAACTGAGTGATCTCCTTTATATTCCATGTGATACACACACACACACACACACACACACACACACACAACATATATGTCTTCTAGAAGGCTAACCTGGACTTCAGGGCAGGATTTTCAAAATCCAAGCAGAAGTATGCATGATCTCTTGTGACCCAAGCTCACACTAGCCCTGTGTCACTTCTGCTGCATTTTAGCAGCTAAAGAAGTCACAAGGACAGGTCTAGATT
This sequence comes from Chionomys nivalis, assembly GCF_950005125.1. Lineage (NCBI taxonomy): Eukaryota > Metazoa > Chordata > Mammalia > Rodentia > Cricetidae > Chionomys > Chionomys nivalis. Next base: position 16,456,307 of record NC_080090.1, on the reverse strand, counting down.
TAAAGGGAGGGAACTAGACTCTGTTTCTGGAGGGGAGGTGCTCCAACCACCCTGCAGAGGGTACAGATCTCCAAAACATGATCTTCAGCAGATTGCAAGTGCGTTAGAACGCTTGAGCTGTTTGAAAACAAAAAAATATCAGAGTTAGTCAGAAACCCAAAAACCTTTCAAAGAAGGTAAACTCAGTGCCTTCCAGATCAGGGTGGGCCCAAGTCTCTCTCCTCAGAGATAAACAAAGGCCTGTGAAAGGGGTTTTTAAACCAAGAGGAGATGTGACCCAATTTCCTTTAAGAATCTTTCTGGCTTGTGTAAAGAATAGATTTGGAGGTAGGTGAGACTAGACGTGAAATCCCTTTCAGGCTCTGCCACTAAGACCCCACCCTCCTAGGAAGTGTGAGGGAGAATGTAATACAGCCCAGAAGAGTCACACTAAAGCCTTCAGTGCTGGCTTGGTGACATCTGTTCAGAGAGACCTGTTCAGAGTGCTGGTTCTTCTGAACCTGTGTTCCACGGGGCTTCTCAGCCTGAGAGCGCATTGAACATGGGGAACCCAGGGTGCCCACGACGAAGATGAGGAGAGAGGCCATCATTGCCAGCTGCCTGGGGACGCTTCACCTTCTGACCTAGGCTGTCCTGCTAAGGAAGGGTCCTGTGCTCTGTGTTGTTGCGTAAATCCCAGACAGGCCTTGGAAGTGGTTCCCTTGGGTGGAGAGAAGCTGGCTCCTTCTGGGGTCAGGCACAGACAGCTCACTCACTACAGCCTCTGCCTCGCCCGCCCCACTCCTCAGCAATGGGTTCTGCTTTCAAAAGTGTAACTTGTTGAAACCTTTTACTTCGGGTGCAGCAGAGAGACCCTATTTAGCTTCAGCTTCTGGAAGCGTCTTTAAGGGCCACTTCTCGAGCTCTGCTTGGGAATGACTGGTAGATCAGGTGTGTGGAGCCAGCCAGGTTCGTATCTGCAGAGCTGTCTTCCTTCCCATGGCCGCCCTCAATCCTCAGAGGCCCACGAAGTCAGTGTGGTCCCTGACCAGCTTCTTCCTAATGTGGTGTTCACATCTCTTTCTGGCCAACAGTTCGTTAACCCAGTGGGTCAAGCATACCCAGACACTGGCGGGCTCCTGAATTTCAACATCCGGGGTTCCTTGAAAGCCTGGACCTGCTTATCAATCGAGTTCAATATTAGGTTACTGGCAGAATGGAGTCATTATCTTCAATGTTTAATAACTGTGCCACCAACATAATATAATCAAATCTGAGAAATGTAATTTAGAGGGCTTTAGACTCAAGGCTTTTATGAGAGTGCTTTTTAAATCTTTTATGATCTTGTCCCTAAGGCTGAGAAAAATCTTGTTTTCTCTCTGTCTTCTACTTGATTTGTCTCCTTTATTTTTGTTGTTGATTTTCTTGTCTAGCTCCTGATTGACCTGTTTCATTGGTACCAGAATGTGGGGAGCTGGCAGGGCTGGGATACTGAGCTGAGGCTATATTGCAGGAGTGAGGAGTCCGGGACCAGCGGTTTGGGGCAAATAGGCTTGGAGTCTGGCATAGTAAACACTTCTAGTAAGGAGAACAAATGACTACTGTGAGCTCTTTGTTCTTGACTTAAATAAACAAAGTCTCCAGGACCAACGTCCAACCCTGGCAGCATCCATATTTGTCCAGATGGAAGTCAGCCTCCAGCAGATAACTTCTTTGTAAGGGAAGGGAATACAGGGAGACCTTGGCAGTAAAGAAACACCACCCCCCTACACACACACACACACACACACACACACACACACACACACACACACATTTCCCTGCTTAGGAACTTGCATGGAGTGTAGTTCATTCCTTCTGGCTTGTCTTCTTAGAAACAGCCTGATGAATAAGTCTTTGACTTTTCATGATCGAACTCCGATTTCCCTTGGGCAGAGTCCCTTGGAGAAATAAGGCAGTTAGAATGTTTTGAGTTCTTCCCTTCAGGAGCGTAGACCATAATGGCGGCCCTGTTTTGTATCCTGAGGGGCTGTGGACAGGAAGTCTATGGCAAGGTTCATAAAACACTTGAAGTTTTCTCGGAGAAAGGAGCCATAGAAATGGAAGCCGTTCGTCTCCAGGCTCTCATTTCAACCCAGGTCATAAAGGGAAAAGATCTGCTCCGGCTCCCCCCCCCCCAAAGAACTGAGTGTCAGAGCCTGCACCTGAAACTCCTTTCTGAGCCGCTTCCACGCCGCTGCGCTTGTGCTCTCTGAAGGCACGGGGCAGCTTCCTTCCCCCTCGGAATTCTGCGGTGACCCCCTCCTTGTGTTTAATGGCTCTCTGATGTGCCCACCCACATCTGGAGTGGGGAGCAGAGCCTTACTTGGAGAGGTGAAGTCATGAAGGGCTGAGGCCAGCTTTTGAAAGAAACGTTGGTAATGAGGCTGGGTGTAGGTTCCTGGGAGGTGTGAGTTTTCGAAGATAGGGATATTTTTGTAAGCGTGTTCTTATTTCCTTCAACTCGTGAAGAAAGATTGAAGAGAGTGGGAGCCCAAAGTAGAATGTAAATATTGAAGTGTAGCCATGTTAGAAACCGTGCTTTAGAATGGAAATTATCCCTTTCCAAGTATCAACCACGGTGTCATACATTCTAGGGAGATGTAGGGAGATGTTTCTACACACCATTGGTTTAACATTTTAACTCTGAATTAATTAGACACTTAAAACAAATCGTTGAATCGGCCAGCTTCTTAATTGAGTTTTAACAAAACCAAACCAACAACTGCTTGAATCAACTGGCCATTTGTGTGCTAAAGGCCCAGGCTGGGGCAATGAAGTCAAACGGCTCAGTGATAAACACTTCTGGTCAGGCTTAAGGAAGATGTGAGAACTCTACCCATAGCTCCATGGCTCCCCAAAGAGCAAAACGGAATCACTGGCTTCATCTCTCATGGTCTCATCTCTCACTTTCAATGATATTTTCCATCCATGTTGAAAAGCACACGACAGATGTTGCATTTGGACTCCAGAGTGACCCTGTAGCAGGGGTTAGTAAGTGAGCCCCAGAGACAACGTGGACATTACACATGATCCTATTTTGTGATTTTTTTTTTTTTTTTGGTTTTTCGAGACAGGGTTTCTCTGTGGTTTTTTTGGAGCCTGTCCTGGAACTAGCTCTTATAGACCAGGCTGGTCTTGAACTCACAAAGATCCGCCTGCCTCTGCCTCCCGAGTGCTGGGATTAAAGGCGTGAGCCACCACCGCCCGGCCCTATTTTGTGTTTTTTAATGGTTTGTGGAAACACTGTTTTTCTGTGACTTTAAGTCATAAAAGAATATATTCATTAAACGTCTTTGTTTGTTTGTTTAGTGTGTGGAGTGTGCAGGGGGCAGCTCGCAGGTGTCTGTTTTCTTCTTCCCACCCTGTGGGTCTCAGGGACCAAACTCAAGCCATCACACTTGGTGGAAAGCCTCTTCACCTGCAGAGCCACTGGGCCAGCCCCCTCTAAGTACAGGCAGGAAAACAGTTCCATCTAGTTTTGTCTGAGACTCTGACTTTAATTTCACCACAAAAGTACATTGACTGGCTTGATGGCCTCAAAGAACATGGAACTGTCTTGAAGGTTTAGATCTGCCTGGAATAGCTTTGCCCAAGACGAAATGTGTGCAAAGACTGTTTTTCTGTGACTCATCTTTGTACCCTGTGTCTGGAATGATTTTCACCCCCATGCAGATATTCAAATGTTCAGAGTTTGGTTTTTACTGGCCTAAGACACATGCACTGAGTCCTTGGGTTGGGCTTTGTTTGCAGGTGGGACCTTTCTATGGCTTTGGGGAAGAAGCTGTTGGGTCCTGACTGTTTAACAGTGGCATCCCCTCCCTACTACTCTCTGCCCTGGGCTGGGAAATGCAGCTGAAGTTCAGAGGACCAGGGGTCTGCGGCGGTTTGTATGTTATCTACAGGATGTTTCCGGCAGCCAGGGGCACACATTCACAGATGTTCTCTCCTCAGAAATCCCGTGTTAAAGGATTGCTTTCGCAGTGAGCACATTTTATGTGTTTAACGGGTATGATTACATATGTAGAGCATGTATGTGGAGGTCAGAAGTCAGGATCAGGTGTCCTCCTCAGTCACTCTGAGACAGGGTCTCTCGCTAGATCAGAGCACAGATTAAGGGAGGTCAGCCAGTCAGTGAGTCTGAGGAGCCACCGGAGCTGGGATTATAGGTGTTCTCCACTGCTGTGTTTGCCTTTTCTCCAAACTCAGGTCCTGTGCTTACTCAGTGTGCCCTCTACCGTGAGGGATCTCTCTCCTGCCTCTGAAGTTGACAAGCTTTAGTAACAGCTCCCAAGCTCTCTCACAACATGACAACTCTGTGTACATCATCCGCTACAGAACCGCTCAGGGGCATGCTTAGAGTCTGAGCCAGGGTCACAAGAACTCGTAGCCAGAAGTGTCTTTGTGGCTCTGTACTGCGTGGGTCCCAGGGACTTCTGACTGGAGGGCCTTCCTGGGAATACTTCACCATGGGAACCTGTGCTTTCAGTCTTGAATGTCGTTCCTTCAGGGACAAAGCGCTTGTTTGGCACGGGCAGCCTTGCCTTTCCTGGTCCAGCCTCTGACTTTCACTTTGTCTTCTTTAGAAACTTGCCGAGTGTTGTGTAGAATTCCATCCCTTGTACCTATGACTTTCCCGAGGAGCTCAATAGACTCAGCAAATATTATTTGTATGGACTGCATGCCATGTGACTTTCTAGTCGCTCTGCACATGCCTTGTGAGTGCTGTGTAGTGAATTCACACTTGCTTTGTCTTCCAGGAACTTCAGAGTAACGTGTACTCTGTTTATATGTATACAAGGGAGCAGACAACTGGCTTACACAGACTAAATTGTGTGAACGCCACTGTATGCACTGTCAGTTCTGGAACTTTCCATTCTTAACAAAAATGAAGTAAATTCAGAAAGGATGCATGATGTAATTTAAAAGTCACAAACCAGGTATGAAGCAGGGACAGGGTCTGAGTTCTTGTCTTCTGACTCCATGTGCATTCTTTTGCTTTGTGTGTGTGTGTGTCTGAGTGTGTGTGTGTGTTTTAAGATAGGTCTCATGTTGCCTAGGCTGGCCTCAAATTCACTATGTAGCCAAGACAAGCCTTGAATTTATTCTCTTGCCTTTCCTTCCCATGCACTGGGGTGACAAGTGTGTGCCTTCCTACCACTATACACTGTCTCTTCGGCTGGCTGATTAAATAGATGTTGGTTTCAAAAATAAGACTCAAAATGAAGATAACAGTAGTAACAGTAGTAATAGAAATAGTGGTAGCCGTAGTAATAATAATAGGAACAATAACAGTAAATCTTCAAAATGACACCCTCTGAGCAGCTGTACAATACTTTGACTTAGAAGAACTCTACTCCCAAGTTGCTCCTTTATTAAACATTATGAATCCCTGGCCTGTTATGGCATCGTGCCCCCCAAGGAAAATGGTACAGGGTTAACAGAAGCCATGGTTCCTGCTCTTCCTGAACTCATAACCCATGCGGCTGGAAGGTGGGATAGACACTGTGGCAGACTTCTGGTGTGCTGGGGAATTTGCTAAAAGGTCCGGTGGACTGGCCCATCTTGCCTTCATCTAGTCTCGCTAGTCCACTAGCGGATGAGTGGGCACACAGCATGCAATTGGGCCATACAAAGGAATGCCATTTGTTTTTGTAAGAGGAGGAAATTCTGACACCTATGGCATTAATGAACTTTGAAGACCTTGGTAAGACAAGCCAGACACAAAAGACTAAGCCCCGTGTGATTCTACTTAGATGACAGGCTTCTTTGTAGAGACGGAAGATAGAACAGAGGTTATCAGATCTGAGGGGCTAGGATTTAGTGGGTGGAGTTTCAAGTTGGGAAGACAAGCGTGTCTGTTGTGTGTGTCATGGTGGTAGTTAAAGATATTAACTGCATTAGTGCTACTGGACCGTGTGCTGCAGTATGGTTATGTTGGCAGATTCTATGGCATGTATCTCTTTAATCTCACACACTCACATTAGTTTATAGAATAGAACATTGTCAGCTGTACATATAAAAACCTCAGAAGCGAGAGGGGATGGAAGTGCTCAGAGAGCAGCAGAGGCCCCCATGGTACTGGCTGGAGTCACAGCCAGAGGCATCCAGGACTACGCAGGTGTCTTGTGTTCTTCTGGTTGCCTCTCCGGTGCTGAGAACGGTCCTGGCAAGGGCAAACACTGGACCGGGATGGGGCGACTCTTTCAAGCCAGTCAGGTAGGGAGAAGCACTGTTCTCGTGGAGAAATGAGAACATGCGTATTGGAAGGCTGCTTCTGCTTAATGTTCCAGTCCATCCAGGAGGCCAGATGGCATTTTATGTGGTTTTCACTACTGTGAGTTTGGATTGATTATAAGACCTGTTTGTATTCCTCCTGAGCTCCCTGTCTCGCCTGCCTTTGAGCTTAACTTTCATGCCTGTGGCACTGTGTGGATAGCCACTGTGTCCCCCCTTCCTTTCCTCTTTATTTCTGCAGCAGAGCCAGCTCCACCTCCAGCCCTTAATGCCTGCTCAGACACTGGCATAGGAAAACCCATATTTTTGTTTTTGCAGCAGGGCCGATCCTGTGGATGGCATTCCTTCTGCGTTTATATTCAGTTCTGATTTCCCCCCTGAGTTAGGATCACCCACTTGATGCCTTTCGATAGGATGAGTTTTGCTGCTACCCTGGCTTTTCCTTCCCCACCTGGCATCCCAGCATCTGATGAAATGTCATAAGGAATCAAATTAATTTTATGTGGAATTCAAAAAAAACTTCACTAGGAAGGCCGTCATGGAAAGAAATATAGACTGACTTTTAAAAGGACTTTTAAAATACTCTTTATATATAAAAAAGTTTTCTTTTGGGACCTGGAGAGATGCTTAGTAAAGTGATAGCCGGGAGAGCATGAAGATGCCAGTTCAATTCCCAGCATGCATGGAGGCGGCAGAGGAGCTGGATTGCGCCGCACGTGCCTGCAGTCCCAATCCTGGAGAGACAGGCAGATCCTTGAGGCTCATTGACCACCCAGCCCGGTCATATTGGTGAGCTGCAAGTTCAGCGAGGTCTTGTCTCAAAAGATAGGGTGCATAACGATTGAGAAAGAGTCCCAATATTGATCTCTGCACATACATGGATCTTAACAAATACATGCACACGCATGTGCACACATACCATCAGGAAAAAATACTTGAGAGGATCTTGAACATCCCAGACTGACCTTGAACTTCCCAAGTTGCTGAGAATCACCTTGCTTCTGATCTTCTGCTTCTGCTGCCTGAGAGCTAGGAGAGCAGAATGTGCCAGCACACCTGGTTTGTGCGCCGCTGGGGACCAAACCCCCAGGGCTTCCTCCATGCTGGGAGTGTGCTACAGCAACTGGGCCACATCCTAGTCCTCTCTCCGTCCTCACAGCAGTCCTGGGGAGGAGCTGAGCAGCTGCGTCACAGGGGAAGCAGAGGCACACAGAGAGAAGTGAAGCTACCAGCACCAGACTGCCCAGCAGACATTGGATAAAGCCAGATCTGAGACTGGATCTTCTGGATCCATATTCAGAATACTTATTATCACCCCAATATGCCTTCTGTAACAAGAACAATTCAATCTAGTGTGAACAGTTTTAGCCTTACCCATCACTTTGAGCATCACATAGGGCCATTGTCCTTCCCTAGATATGTCATAGTGACCATTTAGGCTTTAAAAGAACCCCCTTTACATTTTGTGTTTTGGTAACAAGAGTTTATAGGTGGTCCTGTGTGCGTGCGTGCATGTATATGAATATATGAGCATATGTATGACTGTACATATGGAAGCCAGAGATCAATGCTAGGCATCTTTTTTCAGATACCATCATCTGCCTCATTTTTTTTAGATTTATTTATTATTTTTATGTGTATGGGTGTTTGTTCTACCTGTAGGTATGTTCGTCACATGCAAGCCTGGTGTGGAGAAGGTAAGAAGCTGGTGTCAGATCCCCTGGAACTTGCGTAACAGATGGTTGTGAGCCTTCTTATGGGCGATGGGCACAGAATCTGGGTCCTCTGGAAGAGCGGCTAGTGCTCTTATCTGCTGAGTTATTTCTCTAGTCCCACCTTGTTTGGTTTTGTTTGGGTCTCTCAATTACCTGGTAGAATAGTCTGGCCAGCAGGGCTGGACTTGGGTCCTCGAGTGTGCACAGTCAGTGCTTTACTAACTGCTCTCTCGTGACTGCACGTGGCGCATTTTAATGAACTGGCAAAGTGAGAGAGAGGCTACAAGGAGAGACTGAGATTTGATCCCCAAATGCTCGTATGCCTGCTGTGACCTTAGAACTGCAGTCGTCACTGTCACGGGGACGGCAGATGTCACAATGCCCATTTCTGTGAAGTCCCCCAGAGACTTCCAGAAGAAGATATTGTCCCCCAGTGCTAGAATTCTGGTCTGACCCGTGAGTGGGTGTTCACCACTTACCGTTCTCTTCTGTGGCCTTGTCCGTTGTCTAACATCACAGGAACTTGGCAACTGCTACTGGAGGACCTTATAGTGTCAGTGCAAGTTCACTTGGTGAAGATTTTAGGCCCAACTTGTCCACCCTTGCTTTTATATTTTCTTTGTTTTTAATTTTGGGGGTTTATGCCTGCAAGTGTGATGCATTTGTGTGAATATGGGCATGGGCTCATCTGTGCTAGTGAACACCAGAGGAGGAAGCGAATGCCCTGCTCCATGCTCTGATTTTCCCTTCAGGCAGCTTCTCTCACTGAGCGCATTGAATTGCTAGGCTGGTAACCAGCAAGCCTCAGTGAACCTTCTGTCTTTGACCCCCAACCCCTCAGTGCTGGGGTTACAGGGCTCTAACCAGCATTCTGTGGGTACCGACATCCAAATGCGGGTTCTCATCCTCAGGCTTGCCCAGCAAGCTCTCCTAGCATTGAGACAGCTCTCTCTTCAGCCCAGACCTTCCTGTCAAGGAGAGTTTTCCTGTCTTTCATCTATGGTCCTCTGCCAGGCACCTGCCAGCCTTCCACTGGTAGAATTGCACATGAACTTAAATCGCATTGATGTGTCCACAGGGATGGCTGAGCTGTGCCCCCACTTCACGTTCCTCTGGGCTGCTCCCCATTGCCCATCGTACCATGTAGCAGAGCAGAGCTCCCCAGCCCAGCTGCTCTCTCCTGGAGCTGAGCTCCAGCACGGATCATTCTCTTTCCTGTTGGAATCAATCTTCTGTCTAGCTTTCTTTGCCTATTGTGTGTTCCTCTGGGGTCAGCAGGGCTTTGCCAGACAAAAGTGGGGCTTTCTCGCTGGGAGATGTTCCTGGCTTCTCTTCAGCTGTGTATTTGTCTAAGCAGCAGTCAGGCATACAGTGCATGACCACCCAGCCGCTCTGGCTATCCTGCCTGGTTGCGCTCCAGGTTTTGATACAGCAGAGTCTTTGGACGTGGGCTAGAGTCCCAGGTTACGGTCCCTTGCCCTGCATCCTAACTCGTAGGCACTTTTCATGTGTTATTTGGCCTCTCTTCCCCCCAGACAGCACTGTGCTCTGCAGCAGAGGTGAAATATTACATCACCGACATTGTCTCTGTTGTTTACCATTCAAATGAATGTGGTTGAAGATTCAAGAGCCTGTGGGTGAACCACAAAACCGAATCAGATCGCAGAGAAATAAATCCCTATCTGTTCTCTGCCTTCCTGTGTCCGATTTTTTACCTGTAAGTGTTAAGATTCTGACCAACACACCTTTCTACAATGCTGAGCTGCTGTGAACGCAGAGTTTCCATCCTCATGTGCCAAGGAGAATCATCCCAGCATTGCATCCCTGTTCTTAAGGTCAACATAGGTAAACATGGGATTTCCCAGCATAGCAGGAAACTTTCCTGTTTTTGTTTCCCCCTAGAACATGGAGGACAATGTGGCAGTCGAGACAGGACATGGTCATTACAGGATATGGTAGTTTGACTGTAAGTTGGCCCCCATAATCTCATAGAGAGTGGCACTGTCAGGAGGTGTGGCTTTGTTGGAGTGGGTGTGGCCTTGTTAGAGGAAGTGTGTCACTGCAGGGATGGATGGGCTTTGAGGTTCCCTATACTCAGGATATCAGCCAGGGTTTCATTGACTTCCTGTTGTCTGCAAGGTGTAGGACTCTCAGCTCCTTCTCTAGCACTGTTTGCCGTGTTCCCCACCATGATGATGATGATGGACTGCACCTCTGAAACTATAAGTGAGCCTCAATTAAATGTTTTCCTTTATAAGAGTTGCCGTGGTCATGGTGCCTCTTCACAGCAGTAGAAACCCTAAGACACTGGATGAATGAGAAGATGGGATAAACTAGGGCATTCTGTGTCCTAGGCTCATTTCTTCTAACACACTGAATGACCTTGAGCCAGCTTTACTTTGATAGAACTGAATTCCCTCATCTGGAGAGACAAAAGGTCCGGACATTGAATTTGGTTTATCAACTTATATTTACTTTGCGGTCTTAGCAGAATTTATTTGGGTTTGTTGATTGTTTGCATCTGGATGATTCTTGCTTGCTTACCCAAAGCACTGTGAAGAGAGCAGGGCACCTGCTAAAACTGACGCCAGAAGAAACTTCTTTCGTAGAGAAAGCACTAATAAAACAGATCCACTGCCACTTGAGCTACGCCGCATCTCTGCCCCCTTCTCCAGGTCACTGGGCATTTAAAATTGTCACATGCTCCTTCCTCCATCACGACACCACAGGAAGTATGACACTTGCAGCAGGTAAAGTCCCCTCCCTAGCAAATGTGGCACTTTTCTGGTCAATGACTACTAGAAAGTTCTCCAACTCTGCTGCTTCCCACTTCAAATGAGGAGCCTGGGGGTGGGGAAGCTAGCCGAGCAGCAAGGTCACCTCGCAGGGAGTGCAAATAAGGAGTGCTTCATTGCCAGTGATAAAGAAGCCACACGCAGGGGGTCGCATGTTTCGCTGCTGCTGTAGTTTCACCTCTGGTGCTGTGATAAAATATCCTAATTAAAAGCAGTTTAGGGGAGGAAGGGGTTCCAGCTTCACATTACAGTTCATCACTGAGGGAAAGTTGAGGCAGGAACTCAAGCAGCTGGTCACATCACCTCTAGGGTCAAGAGCAGAGAGGAACAGTGCACCCCGCTCTCCACTTGCTCCTTATACTCGGCTCTCATTCATTCTTATCCAGCTCAGGTGCAGCCCAGGAAACAGTGCTATCCGCAATCAGGGGTGGCGGGGTGGTTACCCATCTCCAACAACAACAGAGACGGTCTCTCAAAGATATTCCTACAGGCCAACCTGATCTGGATAATTTCTCAGTTGGCACTCTTTTCCAGGTGACTCTGGGTTGTGTCAAGGTGAGAGTTAAAACGAATCAGCACAACTGCCTTTTGAAGTGAAGCAAAACATAATAACTAACAGGTGATTCCAGTCTCATTCGTTCATAAGGGCAGAGAGTAAAGCGTTGACACATTCCCACTGGAGGCTTTAGCCACAGAGGCCCCCAAACACCCAAGGGCACCCTTCTCTCTGGTCAGTCCAGCTGCTCAGCAAGACTAGAGAAAGGCTTGATGGCCGTTGGCAGAAATTACTGTGAGTTCCCTTTCATTGGGGACTGGAGGTAGATGTTATAATTCAGGAAGATACTTCTCACTCAACGGTACAAGATGGAATTGGTGTCATTGGTTCAACCCTGTCTCTGATGAATTTGAATGGCCATTCTTGTCCTTGGTACTGGGCACTCCTCACCTCCCTGCTTTTTCTAAGGAGTTTGCTTGGCCTGGCAGGAGCTCACAGACAAGCAAAATGTGAATAAAACCTTGGCGTTCCTTGGTCGTCTTGCAAGTTACTCATTGTGGTCCTAGATCTCCATCCATTGCTCCCCCTCCTTTTTTTTTCCAGATTTTCTTTTCATGTGCATGTGTGTGGTACGGTGTGTATGCGTGTGTGTGTGTGTGTGTGATGTGTGTGTGTGAGTGCATGCTCACACAAGTACACATGCATGTGAGGATGTGTGTAAATCTGAGGTTGATATCTGGAGTCTTGCTCAATTAGTCTCTGCCTTATTTATTGACACATGCTCTCTCCATTGAACCCAGAGTTTTGGGACATGATTAGTCTCTCTAGCTTGCTCGCTCCAGGGATCCCCTGTCTCAGCCTCACAAGTGTCAGGATTAGTGGGAGGCTACCACACCCACCCAGCATTGCTGTGGGTTCTGAGGATCAGAACTCTGGTTCCCAAGCTTGCTGCTTGCACAGCAAATGTTCTAATGACTGAGCCATCTTCCTACGTCAATGTCTAACATTTTGAAAGTGAGATCACTACTTTGCCACACCCAATTCCTTATTCTTGCCATCTGCAGTTGGTTGAGACCTCCCTGTCCAAATGTGGCCAACAACTTGCTGTTACCAAGCCAACTACTAATTAAAAGACTCTTTTGTGAGCCTTCATGAGCTTAAAAGAGATCATCTTGGTACCGCGGGCTCTGTTTCCACTCTGTGAAAAGCTTCCTTTGGCTATCCTTCATAGTTATATGGTGAGCCTCCGATGAAATGGGACAGTCACATGTGCACTTCGAACCCCTCACATGGAAACCCTATGCATTATGAATGCTAACTGCTGTTGCCTTTTGAAGCATGGCGCTTTCTTGTGTTTATGCTCCCTGCCTTCTTCTTTCATGTTGGCTTTATCCCCTCCTTCAACACAGACATCTCTCATGTCCCTCTTTCTCAGCTCTCTTTTCTCTTAGATTGTGCCCGCTATGGCTTAGCTATTGAGTAGACTTGCAGGTGCAGCTTCCGAGTCTCTTGCCAGCACTGGCCGCTGCCAAGGTATGCAGGACATCTGCTTTAGGTTCCAGAGGTCACAGAAGTCCTCTAAGTTTCGAAAGAGAGCTGTAGAGTTGCCCTTGGTTTTACATCCTGCCTCTCTTCCCTCATCCTTCCCCGCCGGTCAGGTGGCTTTGGGGAATTATGAGCATTTTTGATTTCTTACTAAGCAGACGTTCTAGATTGGGGGCATTTAGTTTCCTTTCACGGACTGTGCGCATGTGGATCTCAGCTGTTTCTGTGGCTTAAATGATCGCTCAGTCCCTGTGTAGAAATGGGCTCCTCCTGACTATGGGCTGAGCCAGCGCCTCCAGAAAGGTGGCATCACGCTACACTACAGACACGTCCTGTGACGTCCCCAGTGGAAGTCTAACCCGAAAGTCTATCTGCTGAACAAAATGTGGCACACAGTGGAATATTATTTGGCAATAAGAAGAAATTACATGTGAGTTCATCTACAGAGCATGTTTGGTAAGTGAGGGAAGCCAGGCACAAAGGGCTGGACATAAGATTCTGGTTGCATAGAGTTTAGAAGAGTCCAGTCTATAGCCATGGAGTAGATTAGTGGTTGTTGGGCAGATTTGGGAACAGCTGACACATAAATCTGGAGTTTCTTACAGGGAAAATGAAAATATTCTAAAGCTGATGATGGTTACGCAGCTCTATAAACATGCTAAAAATGTCGAATTGCGCATTTTAGGTGGGTGACTTGTACAGATGTGAATTACATGTCAATAAAGTTTTTACAGTGTGGAATATAGTATGTCTTAACTCTAACGTCTGCTCATTGCCTTTGAAATACAACACTAAGAGACCCAACTTCCCTTGGTCTTCTCCGATGGTCATTTGTTTGTATAGGACTTCCTTCTACATCAGCCTGTACATCACTCAATGTCACATCCTGGCCCCCGCCTTCTGGGTTCATCTTCTCCCTCCAGACAGGAGCTCCCTCCTCCGTCTCTTCCAGCCCTTTTCATGAGCAGCACTATGCTGTCTTTATCGTTGTGTTTATTGTTTTATTTATCTGTGTGGGACTGAGGGCTCCTCAAGGCCAGGAAGCTTGCTTGGCTGTGTTAGCATCCTACACAGCACCTGGCCTACCCTAACTGATGAGAACACAATAAGTTTCTGTCACCTGACAGAGTGACTGGATGGGATTTGATTAGGGATGATCCCAGGCGTGACACTGCCTTTCCTTGCCTCCTTCACAGAGGCCATTAGAAAGCAATTAAGGAGAAAATGTATAAAGACTTTTTTGGGGAAAAAAAAACTATCAAAACCACACAAGGTATTATCATCTGTAACCGTGGTAACTATTCAAATTAGTGTCAATTGACTTCTGGAGGCACCCTTCAGGTTCCTTATCTTTGACATTAGTTTGTCAGGATGAGGTAATGTGCTTTTGCTAGGTACAGTTGTCTTTGAAGAGATTGGCAGTGTTTCTTGGTTGTAAACAAAGCTGTCATACACGGGACCATGACAAAGAAGGATGAGGAGGCCAGAAGTCTGTGCAAACACTTGAATCCCTTTCAGCCCCGAGGAACTGTGATCTGGAGGGTAAATTAGCTTCCCACTCTGCTCCCTGCAGCTCTGCCAATGAATGGAGCCAGAGAAGCTTCTTCATGCAGACTGGTCCCTGCAATCCAGGCTGGTTCAGGTCAAAGTTCATCTTCAGTAGGAATCTTTGATTTAAGCTGACATTTTTAATTAAAAGTTTTTTAAAATGAGAATTTCATGTATGAATACTGTATTTACATTATTCCCCTGCCATCCCCCCAATTACTCCTGTACCCCCACCCCAGTTCAAATTATCATTAATTATCATTGTGATAGAAGTATGCATATAAATTTCTACATTCAACCTGCTGAGAGCATTTAGTGTGTCTCATATGTGTTTAGGGATGACCTATTAGGATTGGCTAATCATCTGTCAAGGAACGCATCCCTAGAGCATCCTGCATAGTCTGGTTCCCCTTTCTCCACAATCCTTAATTACCTGTAGCACTTCTTCTAGGAGCGAAGCCTTGTGAGAATTCCCCCGTTCACTTCGGCATGCCAGTCGGTGGTGTCATTTTTTAGGTTTTGTTTTGGCAAGCATATCGTTGAGATTTCCCGAGTGCAGCTTCTAAGTCATATATAAAAGACACTATCTTGCAGCTGCTGTCCCATCAAATGCCCTCTTGCTCTTACAATCTTTCTGCCTGCTTCCTGGATGTTCCCTGAGCTTCTGGTGTAGGGTTTATGCTATAGATGTCTCAGTTGGGGCTGGGCACTCCCACAGTGTGTTCTCTGCATTTTGATCAGTTGTGACTTTCTATATTGGTCTCTGTCCTATGCTGCTGCTACTGAAAAAAATGAATAAATTAAAGCCACACCTACCTTTGGGAATAAGGATAAGAATTTATCATGTGGTTAGAAATTATATGGTTTAGTGAAGTGGCAGTGGTGGATTCTCTTAAATTCTTTAAGTAAGCATATTGGTACGATTAAAAATATTTCAATGTATAGAAATGTATGGGCTGATGTTAGCACCACACCTACTTCCTACATCAAACAAATACTGTCTTTTCCCCATCTGTTTTGAATCTTCCTTCCTTCCTTCCAAACATCCCAAAGGCAGTGTACTGAACCATCTCCTTCCTCCAGACCCACCCCCTGTCCCACCCCGGCTCCCAAAAGTTAAAAGTTAACTTCTTTCAGGAACTCAGCCTTGAGGCAGGGGCTAACTCCCGAGTCTGTGCTGCACTTTGGGACCACCCGTCCGACCTGCCTGTGTTGTGCAGTCCACCCTGAAGGCCACAGCACAGACATCTCCACCTAGTCTACTTATGTCAGCTCTGGGACGGGGGAGCCATGTGGACCAGGAGGATAGGCAGTTTGTCCCCACATTCCTGTCATTCTGAGGAGGAGAGCTGGAGGGCTGTGTGGTCTCCTTTAAATAGACACATTTGGTGACACTCCAAGGGCAATTCTGACATGGTGAGTGGTGTGCAGATAACAGACCCTTAAAATGCCGATCAATCCAGTGGCAGTTTGGACGGGAATGACAGGGAACTGAGGGATGGATGGAAGATAAGATCATGAGACCCAGGCAGGTACTCTGGTTGGCTCTGGAAACTTCCTAGAGGCTCAGACTCGACCTTTGTGATACTGGAGGGAGGTGAACCCTTTAACAGATGGGGCCTAGACAGGTTGTCTTGGCCTACTATGGGGATACTCTGAAAGGGCTTTGGGCGACAGTGGTCTCCGGGTTCTTCTTGGCTGCTATGAGGGGAGCTTGTTTTACTGCGTTTCCATTGTGACGTGTAGCTTCACTACGTGCCTCAAAGCCACAGGAGCGTTCATGAGCTGAGACTTCTGAATGGTGAGCCAATATAGATTTTAAGTTGGCTATGCTTCAAGGTATTTGGTTACAGTAATGGAAACTTGACCAAATGTTTTATTTACAAATAAACCTGCCTTATTAAAATATAAACTTGAGCTGTCCTGTGTGTGTGTGTGTGTGTGTGTGTGTGGTGTGTGTGCCTGAGTGTGTGTGCGCACACATGCATGCAAATACATGCGTGCAATTATCCAAAAAGGCCAGGTGAGGGTTTTGGATTCTTCAGAGCTAGATCATAGGAGGTCGTAAGCTGTCCTTTGGTGTTAGGAAATGAATTCCAGTCCTCTGAAAGACAGTATACGCTCCTGACGGCTAAGCCATCTCTCGTGTAGTCCATTCTATTAGTTTGGATTTTTAGGAGAACTCTAACATAAATATTCTATATGCACGAAGGTGTGAGTCTTAGACACTACTAATAAAACTAGTTTGTCTTTCCAGAGGCAAATATTGGGTTCAAAGATGTTCTAATTGCTGCGTTGAGGGGTGGGAGGCTCCTGTAGGGCTCTTAACCCGTTAGCCTTAAGTAATCATAACACATCAATGGTAATAAGCACGTTGCACACAGAAGTTCACTTAAGCGTCATAACAACATGCTAAGGGAACGGGGTAAAGAAGTCAGCAAACCAGCCTTGTTTAAGGTCACATCATTTTTGTTTTCAAGACTCAGATCTGAATAAATAAAACAGATCATCCGTTGATATTTGTGGTGAAGAAATAGGGCAGGGTCTCATCTTGGGAGGTAATTCAGACAGCTTTACTTTGTATGGAAGGCTTCTGTCCTTGATGTATGTGTGTCTGTGTGTCTGTGTGTGTGTGCATGTGCGTGTGCGTGTGTGTATGGACGGGTGACAGGTCTGTGTGGGGTGGAGGCTGTTTATGCTGTAGGCAGGTTGTGGCTGACCTAAAGGGATAGGGAGCAAGCTCACAGGAAGCAGAATATCTGCAGGAGCCTTTAAGATGTGTGGGAATCCATGCCAGGGAAGCTGCCTGCAGTGTGGCTGCAAGCAAACCTCTCATTTTCCCACAGCCTGTTGCAATTTACAAAAAGCACTCTCCTGGCGTCTTGCATAGCTTGCAAGTATCAGAGCAGGGGCAGAAGCCTCAGTCCTTTGACTCCCCACTCTGGCTTCCCTCGTCGCCCCTCCCTTTCTCTCCAGTTCCATATGCACCCCAGGAATTTCTACCGAGCGGTTGTCTAAACACCAGCATGCAACCAGAGAGGGAGATGAGAACTGGGGTCCTGGGGCAGGCAGGTGTCCTTTGAGAGCAAAGGGAAGCAGAGAACTGGACTGGCTTTGCAGCAGCTTCGAATCATCCTTGCCCACCCCTCTCCTGTGGGCACCCCACTTCTCTCAGTCCAGCCCCTGCTAAGCAAATGCTCATGTGACATGGAGTGACCCTCAGTGGGTCTGGAGTTTCTCATGATGACAGCGCAATGGTATGTGCTTAATAAAGCTGTGAGTGCCACTCAGCCTGGCGACCCCTGTGGCATCCTCACAGGCAGCTCTGTGGCTGTTAGCGTCGCCTGCCGTGTTGGAGAATCATCCTAAGGCAGAATCAACCACGCTGGATCGACATAAGGTTACAGATACATTGCATTTGGATTAGAGGTCTCTTAGGGAGAGGGTGCTTGATAATTTGGTCCATCTGCATAGAGCCTAGACTACACAGAGCAGGCCTGCCTGAGGGTGAGAGGTGGCGATCTTGGAAGGGGTGGGAGCTGGAACTTTGGAATTCCATTCATCCACTTCTGGAACTGTTGCTTCCTGCCAGGTAAATCTTGCTTAGGTGCCCATCTTAAGACTGAAGTGACAAGATGGAACTTGTTCCAAGGAAGCAACTGATGGCCCGTGTCAGGTGCTCAGAGTTAAAAAATATATTTTAATTTATTTAGCTCTCTGGGGAAATTATCTGAGCCTGTGTGTGCTAATCAACTTTCACAGGAGCTTTCAAGGAACCCGAAATGAGTCGAGCAACAAAATGAGATTTTTAATCTGCATAAATACAGAAATCTTTTGCCCCCCACCTCCTCCCACCTTTGAGAAGGAGATTAAAAAATTCTAATTCCTTCCTCCCTCCTGTCCCCAGGACTCTGCCATTAGCAGCTACTGGAAAACGTTCGTGTGAATAGCATTCAGATCTTTCATGCTTCCCTCTTTTTGTGTGGGTAATTTTATATCAGAAGGCCCGGAGCTGTGGCAAGTATTATAGACACCGCCACTGCCACCCCCATAGGAGAAACCAGGTCTTGCAGGGTCAGTGGGATTTGTTCACGTGGCTGAGGGGTCACAGCCGTGAGTAGGACCCATTCTTGCAGGAACTGGTTCAACACTGACTGCCTCAGTGTTAGCTCTGGCATCGCACGGGTTCCCTGCTTCACTGCGGCGTCCTTTGCAGCCTGGGACTCGTCTCACTCTGTCAGCATTGATTCTGATCCAGGTGGCAGGGGCCAGGCAGATGGTCCCATCCCCTGAAATTACCCAACCTTGTCCTCATCTGAGTCACCACGGAGATTGTAGCTGTCGTTAGAATACAAGCCTCTCCCTTGCCATGTTGGTGGCCCTTCACCTCCTCTGTTTGAATGGTGTTTTCTGCCTGGGTTAAGTCTCCTGCTTTGTGCCAGTCAGAGTTGTTTACTCTTGTCAACTACTGGGGTTTTGTCCCAGAAGGCGTGATTGTGTAGCCCATTCCTAACCACATAGTTAGGTCACATAACCACATAGTTAGGGTCACATAACCCTCTCTTTTGGGGTAAGAAGAATCAACGGCTTCTCTTACCTGTAAAATCTTACCCCCAATACAGGGCCTGGTTAGTTCCAGGGAACACCGAGTAAGGTTTGTTTAGTTGATAAATGTTATGGACAAATGGGCAAATGGGGCTGAGAAAACTTCGTGCTGGACCAGTGTGAGACGAAAAGTCTCTCTTATGCCCTGGCTGGACTGTGAGCTCAGGATAAGACGCTGGTTTCTGAGTTTAGATGACAATCCCCTGCTCCTCGGTGTCAGGGCTGAGCTGGGTGGTGGCCTCATAGGTTTCTTAGAAGTGGGAGAAATGTCTTACACATTAAGTCGTTTTCCATTTCTCTCTTAGGGTTTGAATTTACTGGCTGATACATAGTTCATGCTGGAATGCCGGGAGGTTCCCGGGTTCTGTGTCTGCCACCCCCATTAGCTGTCATCTGAGGGATGCTGGTGTTCCAGTGTGAGATGAGTGTTCCGTCATCGGATGGTGAGGATGTCTGCACAGCACGGAAATGAACTCAGCACCACTGAAATGTATACTTAAAAGCAGTCAAAATGGCCAATTTTCTGCTATATTACCATAATAAAAGTAGATTTTCACTAAAAAAAGTATATTATTAACTCCAAAAATGTAAACAGAATACTGGCTGAACCAAGCTCTCAAACTATGCCAATGAGCTACACAGCACAGTGTCACCTCACTGGGCCCAGCCTACTGTACGCCACCAGACTAGGATGGCTGCTGAGACCCAGGAGCATTTTGGTGTCCCGGACGCTGCTTATTGAAATGGGAAACAAGACTAGTATTGGCTCCTTCAATGACTTAGTGATTCTCAGCTCTGTTCTTTGAACTGGCTTCGGCCCCTTTTGCTACCTTTTTCTCTTACAGGATTTGCTTTAAAACGTAATTTCAAGATAGTTTTTTTTGTTTGTTTGTTTTGTCCCTGCATTTATAAAGCAAAGCTCAACTCTTCCCCCTTTATTCTACCCCAAGCTTCAAAATAGCTAGACTTGTATTGGTTGTCTAGGGCGGCTGTTTCTTCACGGTGACACACCACCATCGCTGCTTTGGGTGTAATACTTAAGTATGACCCAAGCAAAGCATGATTGGAAGGGGTGTTAGCAAACCAAAAGCCACTTGATTGCCCATACCACCGTCGAGGAAGCCGAGAGGTCTGAGTTCTCCCCGTTCCCTTGTGTGTTTCCTTTAAGAGCCCTGGCTGGGGCTCCAGCGGCCAGTGATGGATGCCCCCAGTCAGGAGCACATATTGGAGCTGTTGTCGGAGATCTATGATTCCTACATTTCAGGGCTGATTTGGATTTTCTGTCCTCCCTATCCAGAATTTTGTGGCTCTGTTGTTTGTGCCTTGCTATTCAACAAGAGAAAAATGAATCTAGAAACATGCCCAGAAACGGACATACTGGGCTCAATTCTACATTATTAAAAGCCCTGAAGAGCTAGGCCTTAATTTTCTTGTCTGTAATAAGGAGAGTTGAGCTGAGGATCCTGCCTGCTGTACAGATTCTCAGATTCTATCTAACAAATAGCAGTATTAACGGGACCTAAAATCCCTCACATTTTTTCCTGCCTGACAAGCCCAGAGGGCTCATTGTCTGTGGGTTTTCACTAGGCTGCTGCTTTCTCCCAGGGTTGATTGATCTGTTTATTCTTAGCTTGAGGCCAGAGCTGGAAGGGAGGCCGCTTGTTTTGGGCACAACTGAGGAAAACAGACTAATCACCTATCTGGGGAGTGAGGTAGATCTGGAGGAAACGGAAGGAGCCTGTGCTTTTTAGGGGAGTGTGGCAGAAGTAGGACCTGGAAGTGGCGCGGAGAAGCATGGAAAGGTGCGTGGTGCAGTCAGCCACCGCGTGACAGCTCGGCCACCGTAGGAATTTGGTTTCTTCCCTTGTCTAGAGCAAGACCTCATCCTGACTGTTCTCTGCGCAGCCCCAGCCTCTGGTGCAGATTGGGGGTCTGTTCAGGGCAGCTGGGCTGGGCAGGGCCTTATGACACAGAAGCCTCAGATCTTAGCTTTCTTGGTAACAAGTTGAAGACTTTCAGATGAATCGGACTCAGGGCCTAACCGAAAAAGACTTTGATGAAGCCGAAGGGTTGCTGGGTTTCCTTGGAACTTGTGCACACGCGGATGACTCAGAGGGGTCATCGCCACTGATCTCCAGGCTGGCCCTCGTCGGACCACTCTCTCGAGGTGTCTTTACCTACAAGTGCAACGGGACAAATTCTGTTTCTGCCAGCTCAGATTGTCTCTGTCTCCAGGATTAAGAACGCAGAGAGATCCCTGGGTATTAAGATTTAACTCTGGGCCAGATCAGCAAATATTTATTAAGGGCACACAGAAGACAGGACATGAATCATTAATCGCCACCAGTGCTTGTCATTGCCTGGGGAAAAGGCAATCTAATGAATGACTGGCAAATACAGGTGTGAATTCCACTCAGCTGGTGTCCGGTTCCCTCTCCCCTCCCCCACCGAGGCAGGGAACGGGAATGTTCTGGAATGGTAGGGTTTAATCAGCACCAATGGGAGCATCCCTCAGGGAGCTTGACCAATCACTTTGTGGTGTCTCTAGGGGTTCTGCATCATAGTGAACAGCCTAGTAGACTTCTGAGGCTTTCTTGCTCCCCAGCCTCTGCAGGTGGTACACCAGGGCAGCAATTATCCCAGAGCTGAGGGCTGTGATTTCCCAGCTCTGGTTCTATGTGGAGGCAGCAGCGGGGGTTCCTGTGACTCCTGGGGATCATAAGGCCAAGGCAGAAAAGCAGCAAGGATGAGTTCGGGAGCGCCTGGCATATTCATTAGAGCCCTCGGGTGAAAACTGTGTAAACGATACACGACTTAATTCCCCTGCCTGTTGTGTGTCTGTCATCCCTGAGATTTCCCGGGGCCAGAAGAGGTCAACATGAGCTTGTGCGATGAGACCTGACCAAGCAAGGTAAAGAATTTCTCAGTAAGGAGGGATTAGCCTGGACCAAGGCTGATGAGAAAAACAATGGATTGTATTTTATTCCGCGAAGGAGGGAGAGGCTTTTGGAAGCGGAGAGAATGAAAGACTGTCTTGGCCATGGCTCTCTTGGGACTGTGTAGGAACTGTTATCTTTCTTCCCTCTTCGTTAGCAGCTTTGGCTTAGGGGGAAATATAAGATTCCCAAAGCATCACACAATGGGGGAAAGAGTTGGGGGCTTGACAGGCAGGGGAGAGATGTGCTATAAGATCTAAGCCACAGGGCTGGAGAGATAACTCAGGGATTAAGAGCACTGACTGCTCTTCCAGAGGACCTGAGTTCAATTCCCAGCACCCAGATGGCAGCTCACAGCTGTCTGTGATTCCAGTTCCAGGGCATCTGGCATCCTCACACAGATATGCAGGCAAAACGTCAGTGCACATCCAATAAATAAAAAGATGCAAGTCACTGTGACCATTGAAGAGGGAGAACAAATTCTGATGCCCGGGGAGGATTGGGGAAGGAATGAAGCTTTGCCTTTGCAGAGTCGGAAGACAGCAGAGGCCCGCTCTCTTCCTGAGGGAAAAGTGATGTGCAAAAATCCAGAGAGAAAATGTCGCTTGGCAGGAAGCTGCAGCTATGGTGTTGACTCTCTAGAGTGAAAGGGCACACAGGCCAGGTTTCATGACCCTTCACCTTTGTGACCGAGGAGGCAGGTGGAGCTGGAACTCAGTACAACCATAAACAATCCTCTTCCTTTTTGTTTTCTCCCAGTACGAGGGATCTAATCCAGCGAGGTCACCACGACCATTTGTTTCCCTTAAGTTAGGACCCCTGTGTAGTTGACGAAAGCACAACACTGACCAAGCATCACCAAAGCTTTACGATAATATCCACTTACTGACTTGGCCTCCCGGGACCCGAGTCCTCGTGCGTTCATCTGCCGGACTCTCCAACCCCGGGGCTTTCCACAGCTGTCATCGTTCAGTGTAAATAACAGCATGCAGAAGAGCGGGTGAGCGTATGGCGTTCTGCTGCATCTCCCTCAGCGTGGCCCATGCAGTCTCCTGCCACTGGCCACACGCCAGGCCTGACAAACAACCGTGAAAGTGACTTGTCACAAAGTCATTTTTTAAAAGTTACTGTTGCGGTCACTCCATGACTGCATCTTTTATGCTTGGCAAAATAATTATCCCCGTAAATAATGGTTCTTCTTCCTTCTTCTTCTTCTTCTTCTTCTTCTTCTTCTTCTTCTTCTTCTTCTTCTTCTTCTTCTTCTTCTTCTTCTTCTTCTTCTTCTTCTTCCTCCTCCTCCTCCTCCTCCTCCTCCTCCTCCTCCTTCTTCTATTCTTCTCAAAAGAGAATATTGGTGGAATATTTTTCTTGTCCCTGGATCATACAGACTGTCTGGTGCTGCCTGAGCTCTGTCTCATGCATCTTTATCTTACAGAATTTCTGTCCTTCCTGGGGGAAAAAAAAAAGCTGTATCTACAAATCATGGGAAATGAACCTCATTGAGAACGGCAGGTCATTTTCCAAATAGAAGCTCATGTTTATATGAGTGCTGTGTCTCATCACTTACAGATAAAGGGCTGGCCTGTTTCTATAGTGCGCTGGAGAAGAAAAGCATGTACCTGAAAGCGTGGCCCTGTGGCCTCCAGAATCTATTTATGGAAGTGTTTTGAGGGTTCAACTCGTGATGATCCCGTGGAGCTTTCCTGTGGCAGCATAGATGTGGGCTCCTCAAAAGGCAACTGTTTTAGCGCCTGGAGGGGCCAGCTCGATGCTATCACACCGCCTGCTGTTTACGGTTCCCGTAGAGCGTGTGCTTGCTCCTACCCAAACATTTCATAACAGCTGGGCAGAAGACACTGTGTTTTTAGAAATAAGTGTAAGCTGAGCATGTTTAGGGCAGGACACTGTTGTTTACAGAGCACTTATGGTCATGGCTGTACTAGACAGGCAGCCCTGTGAGGTCAACTAACTGCACTATTCTTCTTGGCTCCAGATGACGGCCAGGAGATTCGGAGCAGCTGTGATGTGGTGTGTACTGTGCCCTAGTCTGTGTCAGTGGCCTGGGCAGGCTAGCTAAAGGCCAGGACCCCAGAGTCCTGGTCCAGGTCTACTTCTCCAGAACCTCTCTGCCATGTTTATTCCATAGACATTTGGGTTCATACAAAAAATCTGAGCAAGAACCAAAAAGATTCTCTACATTTCTTCATTTCTCCCCACTCTCTCCTTTATCAACATCTTGTATTTGTGCAGTACATTTGTAAGCCAAGATCAATACATTAATATTAGCTAAAGGTCATAACTGACATTAGTCCTCATGCCTCAGACCTCATGTGAAGTCTGTGGGTTGGACATGTATATTATATACATATACTATACATTGTATATTATATAGACAGTGCCATGTATCATGCCGAGCCGGTATCGAGTGCTGATCCCTACCATATTCTGTCACTGGGCATATGTAGGTGTCACACAATGGAGTGCCATTGTTCTAAATATCCCGTCCACTCCCTTTCAACTTCAATCCAGCTCTGGGGTGTCTGACACCCACCTCTGGCCTCTATATGTGTATATACATGTACATACTTTCACACACACACACACACACACACATGCTCATAAATAATACAATAGATCTTTAAAAATATCTTTTCAGTTCTAGTGTAGTTACACATGATATAGATTACATCCCTTGTAATCTATGGCTATCAGAAGAGACGCCAACCCACTGTGATGGAGGAAAGAGCTTGCCCAAGCTAAGAACAGAAAATAACAGTGAAGGTTTCCTTGATCCCGTTGGTGAGTCCCCCAACTCTTACCACGACGATGGCCAGTCTTCCAAAAGACACAGCATGGTAACATCCGAACCATTCAACCCAGCAGCCCTGGCCACCGAAGCCATGGCCGTGGGCTCCAGCCCCATGCACATCAGCATTATCTGGGAATTCACTGTAACCAGTGGGAGTTGTCAGTATTCTACGTTACAAGGGGAACCGAGAAAGCAAGGTAAGACCTCATTTTCTCACTTCGAATCCAGGACAAGAACATCTCAAACGCATACCACCTGTGGAAGGCAGATCGGCACACCAGTTCCGCGTGTGTGTTTGAAGGAGCCAAGACTAGGGTCAGTGGATGCAAGAAGCTGTACTCTGCAGAGAGCACCTGGATGGTCAGGGAACCAAGAATGCATGTAGCAACTGATGTGTAACACTGAGGCCCACTTTCTCGTTGTATTTAGTTATTGTATTTTCTGTTGTTAGGCTGGCAGCCGCTTATAATCATCGGGAACTCCTAAGGTGACAAAAATGATCTAAACATTTTAAACTTTTGTATTTTTTTAAACTAGAGCAAAGAACGATGTTCAAAAATATACCCAAGGAACAGAGAACCAAGAATTTACCAACAGCTGATGCTTCTTCTTGCTCGTGTTATCCAATTGAGAATCATTTCATCTGTGTCTCTGATTACAGCAACATGAGCTTTAGATCAGCACCGGGACTGTTTGCACAACTCCCCGTGTGTCAGGCAGGCAGGGCGTGTGTGCACCATACAGGTGGTTGGTGGAGGTTTGTGACCTAGCATTGCTGTCTTAGAACACTGGAGCCCAGGGCCCCTGCTGCATTTCCCTTGCTTCTCTTAGTTAACCAGAGACAAAAGAAAGATTTAAAGTTATATAGCAACGTTGGAAGCAGGATTTCATGCTGAGCTGGCCTGGAGCACAGACCACCTTTCCCCTCTCGGAAGCCTCAACAGTTTCAATAAAAATGACAGAGGCCGGCCAAGATCTACAGAGTGTGATTTCCCTAGGAGGGAGGCGTGCACATTTAGCTGGCTTGCAGTAAATCTGACTGATGTTTTCCAAAGGTAACCCAAATGCCACCAAGCAGTAGAGTTTTATCTCTCAACTTCGTTTTTATTGCCACAAGTGTGTTATGTTTAGAAAGCAAACAGGCCGTTAGAATATTCCAGCAGAAATGCCACTAAAATGATTTAGTAGGTGGGCAATTCAGTGTTCATTAGCAAAGACGCAGCATTGGTGGACAGTGGGGAATTTGTTTCGCTTCTCTCAGATCCACTGAAATGGCCTTTATTTCTTCCCACCCAGGGAGTTACCCCTGCCTCAGCCCAGAGACTCACATGCCAACGGCTGTCAGGTTTATTCCAGAGCCATCAAACACAGGTTCTGGGCCATTTTCTTTTCTGTTCAAGGGACCCTGGAGTGCTTGAAAATGTTGACTTTCAGGGAGAGGCCAAGGGAGGCCTGAATGTGCAGCTGTGGGCTTGGCACTGAGAGGGTCAGCCAGTGGGGGCGGGGACCATCGGCTTCCAGGGCATGCACTCCTCACAGAGATGATTTGGGACGGCCTTTGGGTTTCCATGGATTTAGTAGGCCTTACTCCATCTTCACAATGACATTCAGGATCTGACAAATCGATACGTTGGTCTGAGGTCACAAAGTATCCTAGAACCGGAAGGTGACTTTGAAATCATCTTTGACCAATTTCAGTCCAGTCTCTCTTCGCAGATTAAGAACAGGCCCCAAGAGGCCTGGCAATTTGCAGGGCCCTCTCGGCCTTGCTAGTCACCCTTCTGTCGGCATTTTTTCTTTTAGCTCTCTCCTTTCTCTCCTCACTAGCTGCAGTCTGTCTGAAGGGAAAACACAGTGGTGTTGGGACCAGCAACAGAAGCACATTTTGTGGCCTCTGAAGCCTTATACAGTAGGGGCGGGTGGGGTGGGTGCCTGTGATCCTGTGCCCATATTGCTGGGTTCAGCTTTCTAGGCCTTGGAATGACCCAGGCAGACTAGGGGTCTGTAGCACAGGCTTCCTCTCCCCATTCATGCCCTACACTGTATTAAACACATTTGAGGATTTGAACCTGAACCCTTCTTGAAGAAGCCTTGATTATTTCATCACATCACTTGTCTTACTTGTGTCTCTTCTCACATTTTCCTGTCTTGGGTTTTGGTCTGTCCTCTCCTCCTGACTATTAGCTATGAGCCATTCTAGAAATCGCCGCTTGGCCAAGGACACAGTAAGGAATCCTGACTCCTAATACGTGTGTGTTGAGAAAAGGTCTTGTTTCCATTATGGTGACAACCCCCATGCGTTGAAAAGCTCCTAGATGCCAGGCATTGTGTGGCTCTGCCTTGTAAGGATCTCCGAGGACCCTGGATCCAGGAGAATCAAGAGTCCTTGTCTTGCGCAGTGACCATGAGGGAATTCAGTCACTGACATCTTCCACAACAACTACAGAACATCAGCAGACTTTAAGCCATCTTTTTCTATTAAATGTGTTTTCTTGTACCTTATGACTTTAGAACAGTGCAAAAAATGATCACACACTTTTTCAAGGGCAATATCTTCAGTGGTAACATGGGTCTTATCAGACCTCAAGAGCTTGTGACTTTTAGCAAACAGTAATGGTCTATCCTGGGACCGAAGGGAGGGATATCTTTATCTTAGACATGCCGAGGGACACTTGCAGGGAGAGTGACAGTGAGGAGTCTGGACCCTGTCAGGGCCTGGAGAGTGACAGGTGAGAGCTGCAGGGGTCCTGTGAGAAACTGATGACAGAGCTACATTTAGCCGAGAAGCCCCAAGGGGAGGGATCTTGCTTGGGCGCAGGGGACCTTAGCTATTTACTCTTTTGTCACTTGGTACATGTCATAATGGGAAAGTCAGTTACTCATTTAGGATGATTCTCAGGCTCAACAAATGAAAAAGAAAATAAGTGATTATGTCAGGACTTAGGGGTCCCTTGTAGAATTCAGTCTGTTTATTGATTTTTTGTTGTTATTGTATGTTTGTTTTCAGGGCTGTGGATCAAGCTTGGGAGTTCAGACTTGCTAGGCAAGTGCTCTGCCACTGAGCCCCCATTTCTTGTGTTTGTATTGTGTACACGTGTGAGTGTACATGCCTGTATGTGGAAGCCAGAGGAGGACGTGGGGTGTGCATCCCTGCTATTCCCCTCTTTATTCTTCTGAGATAGGCTCTCTCACTGACCCTGAAGCTCACTGTTTTTCATCTAGGCTGGCTGGCCCACAAACTCAGCAATTCTCCTGTCTCTACCCCTTGCCCCTCAGAGCTGAGGTCATAGTTGCCAGCAGCCACATTCAGTTTTTGTGGGTTCTGGAGATCCCAACCGAGGTCCTCGTGACTATGCGCAGTAAGCACCGATACTACCTACTGAGCATTCCTTTGATCTCTTCTTCCTACTTGCTTTTCTTTCTGAACATACACCTCTAGCAGATCGTCAGAGATGGTAGTTGTATTTTTAATGGGTGAGACCTTCTTTGTTAGTTACCTGGATACCTGTGTGAGAGATGGATCAAACTCCCGTGTCTGCTGTCAGCATTGTCTGCCTGAATGCACGCTCTGTCTGTGGTGTGACTTGCACATTAACTCCCCCGCCAACAGTTCTGGGAAGACTCCGCTGGGCAGGCGAGCGGGCGAGAGACCCACAGCAGGCGGCCACATGGCACTGAAGAGGAGCAGCAGGGAGAACTGCTGGGTGGGGTGGGGAGCATGTCTGTGTGGGATGAGGTTTGATTTACTCACTGGTCCTCTTAATGGCTTCAAAGTGGGTGATCCCAAAAGATGCTCGCCAAGGAGTCTGGGGGAACTCCAGAAAAGGCAGAGAGGACAGAGAAGAAGGGGATGTTGGGATTCTAGGGAAGTGGGTAACCCTGGCCTTGATGTAGTGATATTCAGCAGGATGCCTTAGAGAAGGAGTGCAGATGTGACTCCAAGGTGGTGTGAGTCTGCCATGTGCTAATGCAGTGGAAAGGCCAAGGCCTTTAGGGTGACCGAGTAGAGAGTAGAACCTATCGCTCTGAAGGCCAAGCTTTTCTTCCTGGTGTGGGTGATCAAGAGCCTGGTATGTGTTTGCATGGTGAAGCGGTGAGCATAGATAGACCTGGTGTCCGGCTTCAGAAGGATACACATACGTATGTGTGACGCCCACCGTGTCCCATCATGGAACACCCCAAAAGATGAGTGCACCCCAAAGATGAGTGACGTGAGAAGGGTCTTGCAAGCCAGCTTTGAGGGTGAGCAGAAACAATTAGAGAAGTACAGCAGCCCCCTCTCTTTTCTAATGTTGAAACAGAAAGACCAAAACATCGAGGAGAGCTCAGGAAAACCCTCCCTGAATGAAGACCCTAAGAAAACACAGACACGTTAGCTTTCTGTTACGGTGATGGAACCTAAGGCAAACAATGTAAAGGTTTGTTATCGCTCCTGGTCTCTGGTTTCAGTCCACGGCCACCTGGTCCCATTGCTTTGGGCTTGTGGTTGTAGGAAACATATATCTGAATGCTCTTTGAACCATCACCATCCTTTCTGAAAGATGACTAGAAGTGGCGTAGCTGAGGGCAGTGAGATAGCTTGGCAGATGCAAGCCTGATGATGTGAATTTGATCCCTAGGAGACACATGGTGGAAAGAGAGAACCAACCCATGACAGTTGTTCTCTGACTGCTGCTCATGTGCCATAGCATGTACCATACCAGTCAATCAATGAAAATGTAATTAAAACTTTTAGAGTTACCACGCCCATCTCTCGAGGTTCAGATGAGCAGTGGTTGGAATGGGAGTTCTCTCTGTTCGTGACTGTTCACTCCTCAATGAAGGCAGAAATTGAAATATTAATAAATTTTTTGTTTAGTCCCTGGAAGTCAGAGGTAAGATCTTTCTTTTTATTTTACCCAAACAAATCCTGCAATGAAGGAGCCTCTGTCTGCTCTAATTGTCCTTCACCTGGTCGACTTCCATCCATCAGTATTTCTCTTCCTGGTTCTCTCAGCACACCTCCTCTGGCCCCCACTGCTAGTATGCCTTCCTTGTCTTTGGCAGTCTCAGCCTGTCTAGAGTCACACTGGTGACCAGGTAGCTCCCTAGTGAGAGCTCCTTATCAAACACAGAGGAGGGGAGCTGCCGATTTGCCGGCTCCCCACTGGAACTTGCTTTTGTTCCTGGTTCATCATTTTCTTATTCTTTGGGAAGAGTCTGTGGCTTTTGTTTTTAACATATCAAGGCTTCTGTGCACAGGGAGGGTCTGCCTTTGTTGGCCCATGGCCAGAGTGGAGGTAAGGCTGTAGGGGAGTGTTCTGGTCCGTGGACTCTCCCGGTGACTCTGTGCATCCAGTGTGTGTGCCTATCCAAACCAAATCCAACAGAATGAGGGCAAAACGTAGGGCAAGGTGCCAACAGGAAACTTCACGGGAGCTGAAAGGTGGGTTGGGTAGCAATAATCAGACAGTTGGCGAGAATTAGAAAGACAGCCTGCAAGCGAAAGCGAGAAGCGACAGGACGGCTGGATTGATGGAATACAGGGGCTCCCAGTGAACACTGGTGAGCCCATGTGCCCGTCAGCATTGTCGCAGGCAAAACGGAAACAACCAAGTGTCCATCAAAGGGTTCACCCAAGGAGGGATGGAACCTTACATGCTACGACACAGATGAACCTCAAAGCCATTGACCTTGGTATAATAACTCAAACACAGAATGAACGAACACAATGCTTTTTGTGACAGGAGAGACTTGGAGTAGGCGGATCTGTACAGACAGAATGGAGGAAGGTGGGTTTCATGAGTTAGGGGAAGAGAAGGGTGGAGAGCCATTGTTTAATGAATTCAGGGCTCTGGTTTGCGAGGATAGAAAAATCCCAGGGGTGGATGGAGATGACGAATATGCAGTAATGTGAATATACAGTCTAACACCACTGGACCATGGTTGGAAATGACCGAGATATAAAATTTTGTGTTATTTATGTTTTAACAACTCAGACAACGGGGACTCCCTATATTTTGCCACAGATTCTTAACATCTAACTTTCCAGATCTTTAACTATTGCCCCAATAAATTCATATGAAGTGGGGGATTCGTTTGGGATTTAATAGAGAGTAGAAAAGTGCAGAGATTCTTTGTTACCCACATAGTGAAGCACTGGAAACAGTGTGTGTGTCTCTCTTTGTGTTTGTCTGTCTGTGTGTGTATGTCTGTGTGTGTATGTCTGTGTGTCTGTGATGGCTGGTTTGTTTTTCCTGTGCTGAGGAAAATCCTCTGAGCATCTGGTCATTCTCCAAAGCAGCATTCACATCCCCAGATGTGTTTGCAGCCATCTTGGCTGCCCACTGACCCAGTTTGTGGTTTGCTCACTCCTGATACCCAGGAAGGCTGTTAAACTGTTCTTTCCTGGTCCTAACTAGGGCCGTTCAGTCCTTGTAGCCTGGCTGATTGACGGCGGGGCAATTGCCCTTCATTTCTTTGTCTTCCAAACATTGCCACCTGGGTCTTTACTGCCCTTGAAGCCAGATGTCCTGTGGAAGAGTGAAATTCCTCAGTTAGTCCCTTCTCTGGCAGCACAGAGGTGAGAAGCCCCAGGGTGCCCAGTAAGGGTGGCAGGGGGTCCAGCCTTTCAGGTGCTTGGTGAATAGTGACTTCCTTCTGGGGTTAGGCCTGGGCTCCCTGAAGAAACAGCAGAGAACAAGGACCATTTGCCAGAAAGGAACGTTCATGCCAGGCAGGCAAGCGACCCGAAAATAGGAAGAAGTGCGTACGAATTTGCAAAAGAAAGTAACTAACCCTTCTCCCACACAAAAGCCCGTGGCTCACACTCCTAATGAGACTGGTGGACAATAGAAAAACACAACTTGTTTATTGAACTTCAGTTGTACTTGAACTGGAGTTGAGGCTGAAGATCCCAGGCCCCAGGCCAAACCCCAGTCTGTGCTTAGAATCTACCAAACGTTGGCAGCTGGGTAGAAGATGGCTTGATGCACAGGACATGAGCTAATATTCCAGACCGAGGAGGCAAGCAGAATCTGCTGGGTCATTCTGGTGAAGCGTTTCTTTTTCGTCACACATGTGGGGCAGGAGGCCTCTGGAATGAGGGGATTAGAACCTACAATAAAATAAAATAGGCCAGAGGGCTTTAGGTACACAGAAAGGCAAGATAGGAGTGTGTGTGGAGGGGATTAATAGTGGTATTTTTAGGTTTATGGCTGGCTTAGTGGAAAGGGGCTCAGCTTTCTAAGACCCACACGGGGAAGAGGAATTCTAGTTTCTATAGTGCAGTTTGGGGCATACCGAGACTGAGAGATGGGAGGAAGCTCAGAGAGAAGCTGCTTGAGAGGCCTTAAGGTTTTCTGAGCCTCAGAACCAGTTTTAGTTACGTGAAAGGTGATGTTTTCCGAGCCTGTGCTGTGAGGCTGCCTCTGCCAAGCAGGCCCAGGGGGATGGCGTTGCAGATGAGGAAGGCACAGGGGAGTCTAGGTCACTAGACCCCATTCATGTGAGATGATCTAATGAAGCTGGGATTGTACGAGGAAAGAGTTGGAGCGAATCTGAACTTCCAGAATATTCCACTAGTCCTACAACTTTAATGACCTTTAGAAAGTAGGGAACAGTTAAACACCCTTGGGCCCAGAACTGGTATGAGATCCCTGCCTGCCTTTTGCCCAGCGGGCTTACTTGTCGACCTCGTTTGTGTCTTGATACTTGCTAGCAATCATTGGCTTTGTGACTTAGCATCAGAAGTGGTGAGTTTCCGCGATAATACTCTGCAGTCAATCCATATCTTAGATTTCTACTTCCTCTGTGTCCGCAACCCTTCCCTCCTTCCCCCGTTGAACAGGTGGAACCAAGAAGCTGGTATTATCCCGAGGAATTGCCATCTGTAGGATCCTGGGATGAACCATTAGAATCCCAAGGAATTGGATTCTGAGGAAGGAGGCTGGAGAAGGGAATCAGAGTGGAGCTCCCTATCCACCGTTCCTAGATGTGGTGGGCAAGAACATTCTCCACTGGGAGAGCTGTCCCATCAGCCTCTTGGGCTTTGTTCTATACATATCTTCCCTGGAGGAAGCGTATTTACTGTTTCCAAAAACAGAAGGAAGAGAGACAGGGATGCCTAGGAACCAAAGACATTTGTGAGTATCTAAGGACACTGGGCAGATGCCGAGTCCCGGCTGTTAGTGTGCACTGCCATCCTGAAGGTCACCTGGTGAAGGCCGCTGTGCCATTCATTTGCTCTGGGAGGGCTGTGGTATTGCCTGCTCTCAAATGGGCATTGGATGGAAAATGTTGTCTTTGTCACCATGGTCTCCTTTCTGTAGCTCCTACAGTGGCAGCCTTATGGGGTCCACTTCTTGGGAGTCCCTGGGCTTCTCTGGATTTTTTTCTGTCCTCCTCACCACCTTCCAGTTCTCCATACTTTGGTTCTTTTCTCTCTGGAACACTGCTGATAGCCCATGAGTCCTTACTGTCTTCTCCCCAAGAACTCAGGGACTGCCAATCCAACTTCACTGACTGGGAAGGCAGCATTTTGTTAATGAGTCCATTTTAAGTGAAACTGGAACCCAGGCTAGGATTTTTGCTTCGCCTCCCAGACCACAGGGTTTATAGCTTCATTAACAGTTGAATAGGCAGTTTTAAAGCTTGGAGGCCCAAGCTGACCACTTGGAACCCAGCAGCCTGCTAGGCCCCCTGCCTGCTGACTGGTCTCTCTCTTACCTCTGTTTCCCTGGGGGTCATCCTGGGGAAGAAAGGCAGGAAATGAGAAACAAAGAGAAAACTGGCGTGAGTGGGCATCCTGATTTATTAAGTAGAACTTTTTATTGGAGGAGAGGGGAAGTGCAGGGGAGACGGCAGCTTTAGAGGTTTTGTAACCTATCATTTAACCTGGTGACCTGGAAGTACTTAGGGAGGTGTGTGTGTGTGTGTGTGTGTGTGTGCGCGTGTATGTGTGTACACATGTGAGTGCACGCGTATTAGCTTTGTTAAGAGCTGTGTTTACTAATTTAGGTCCATTTCTCCTTCAGGGCAAAAATGATTAGGCTTGCTCAACTGTGCATTTGTGATGACGTCAGCTCTGTGTTGGCTGCTTTGTTTGTTTGTTTGTGGTTTTCTCTCTAATCCTGTGTTTACTGATGTGTTGCAAGTACCTGTAGCAGTGACTGATATTTAAGGACTCAATATTTACTGAAGGAGAAAATGACTGTGTGTGCAGGTGCACGCATGCCCATACAGTGGTCTCTTAAACGTAAATAACTTTTAAAAACTTTAGTGTGTGTGTGTGTGTGTGCCCACACGTGTGCACGGGTGTGCTGGGGCATGCACCAGTTTGTGCTCATGTGGAGCCCAGAAGAGGATGTTGAATGTCTTTCTTTATTGGTCTTCACTTTATTTTTTGAGGCAGAATTTCTGACTAAACCTGAATTCTCTGTTTTGGGCAGGCTAGCTAGACAGTGAGCCTCTGAAATCCTCCTGTCTTCTCCCTGAAATGATAGGGTTACAGGCATGCATGGGCGATGCCCCCCCCCGTCTTTTCATGCATTCTGGGGATTTGAACTTAGGTCCTCTTGCTTTCATAGCCAGCAGCTATCTCCCCAGTCATTAGTCATTGATGGATTGACCTTAACTAGGTAAAGTAAGTGAGGAATTAGAACATGAAGTCTACAAAACAGCTCAATAAAAGTGATAAGTCTCACATTGGTGTTTCTTGTCATCATTTGCGGTCTGGTCACTTTAGATGCTGTTCTTGTCCCAGAGCAGGTCAGAAATGGCATATAAAGATAGAGATGATCAACCAGACAAACTAACAAAGTGACCTTTATTAGCTTCACAGGAAGAGAAAAAAAAAAATAGCAGACGTGACCCCTCGGAGGATAGCCATCTGGAACCACTTGGTTCAGGAAAAACAGTCTTTGGTGCTTTACTGTGTCTTGGAAACCATGTCATGTGACATGGTAGACACTGAATCATACAGCTTAAGTTCTCTTCTATAATTTATCAGATGAGGCCTCCTCTAATGCTTCAGGAAGGTTCTGCAGACTCTTAAGACATGCTTTGAGTAATTACTTCTTGAAGAACATAGACTTACTTTATATACAGCAGGATGCAGAGAATTATGGCCATGGTCCTGGAGGCCAAACCTAGCCCACTTCTTGTTTTTATAAATACAGTTTTATTATATATTTATTTATTTATTACATATATATATATATATATATATGTAACTATACTCATTGATTTATATATTTACCCATGGCAGCTTTCTCTTTCCTGCCAACAGAGTCCAGTAACTGTAACAAAGCAAAGTGTTTGTTGTCTGGTCTTACATGGCTAAAGATAGACAGTCTGAAGTTGATGTAGATGCTGGGTGTTCCTTGGATGTTGGCTTTTACATACATGTGCCTTTGATCCATCTGCATGTATTACCCAATGCTCCTTGTCCACATGTTCATCCACAGTTCTGTCATACAGCAAGCACAGTTAAATGCTGGGTCTTGCGTTCTCTTATTTCTGAAGCATAGCTCTGGGGAGCCTGGGTAAAATTAGTTATCATTCTTCTTGTGCCACTCCGCTGATGACAGGGGCAGCTTGATATAACCTCTGAAAAAGACGTTCTGGAGGGACTCCGGCTCCTCTGAGACATCAGTGCACAGGTGCCATCCCGCAGTCGCATCTTAAGGGTGTCCATATCGATTGTATTCAAAGCTTGCGTTTGCACAAGATGGATGGCCTTGCATCGTGAATCAATGCAAAGGCTTCGGTGAGCACGTAGCCCAGGCTACACAGGGTCCGGTGGGAATTTTAAATAGCGCTGGAAGTTGACTGCCAAGGTGAAAAGTACTACTTGCTTCATCGGGTAGAATTTTGTTTTCGGGTTGTTCTTGTGGGCTTCTTCATTAGTGGAGAAAGTGTCCTCAGCCATGGCCGCTGTGCTGTCTTATTCTATACTAATGTGGCCAGTGCCACTTCGTGTCAGGTTATAATAGCCCTGGCTTCAGTAGACTCCTTGCTCAGCCAGTATCATCCTTCACTGTAGCCTCTGAATTTTCAAGGAATGGGAGCTAGCATTTGTGATGGAAAGTAGACTTTGGAGACTACTATAATGCGGACAAGTGTCTGCTATCATCAATGTAAGCATGAAGACAAGACTTGGATTGAGGGTGGGGAAGGACATACCTTTCTATTTTTGATCTTATTTTTTAAGTTTTAAGTGTTAGAGTATTTTGCCTGCTGGAGTGTCTGTGTTCTGTGTGTGTATAGTGTCTGTGGGAGACAGAAGAAGGCATCAGATCCCTTGGAACTGGTGTTCTGTTTGGTTGTGAATCTGTATATGGATGTTGGGAATCAAACCCAGGTCCTCTGGAAGAGTGCCAGGGCTGAGCCACCTCTCCAGCCCCACCCCTTTACTTTTGGGATGTAGTTCATATGCCACAAAATTGACTTTACAACTCAGCAGTTGTTGGTAAGGTTACAAAGTCATACAGTAACTTTTTTAATATGAGAAGATTGGTTCATTTCGAGGAATTTTATCTTGACATTTGTTAGTTGGTACTAGTTGTGTGCCAGACTTACTGAGGATGGATTGTGGCAGTCCCAGGCCCTTGAGTTTATCTGATATGTGGAATTGTTCTGGTCAGTGGGCAGGGTCCAGAACACTGAGACCCAATGCCCAGACCTCTATCCTGACCACAGACTCCAGGGGTGACCAGCTTCTCCACCTTCTGCGATTCTTTTCCCTCTAACTGGCTGTAGGCTAAGAGGAGTCTTCCCTTCTTTGATGCTGTTCTTGTCAGGGAACTGGGGGGTGACAAAAACATGTCAGCAGAGTGTGCACTTGAATGTCAACACACCTTCTAGCCTTTCTCTAGCCTTCATCCATCTCTGCCTCTTTATCCTGAATGGTTCCATCCAAATGAGCCTTCCTTGGCTCTCTCATCGGCTCCCAAGAGTCATTACAATTCCACTACATTAAGGTAAGATAGAACGATTCTGTGTCCTGTAGGGCTCTTCCCTAGGTCCTGAGAGCGTAAGGAAGTGAGAAAGGGAAGGTCCTGCCCCCACAGAGTTCATATCCAATGAATAGAAGACATTTAGCAGCCGATCCCGCAATCAATCATATGGACGCCACTGTGTTGTGAACAACAAAAGATGTATTCAGCATTATTGCTGGAAATGTGAGGCATGGGGCTGTTCTGGTCTGAAGGTGGGAAATTCCAGCAGAGAACGGAAAGAACCACTGGGAAGGCGTGAGTGTGCAAAGGCAGGCATCTGCTCAGTGATGGAAGAACGGTGTCGGGGAGGCGAGGGGACTGGCTATGGCTACGCCACAGAGAATGTGCTAGCAGAAGGCTTCGAAGCTAAGCAGTGGAAACCTCGGCATTCTCAAGCTCCACTCTGACCGCACACATTTAATAGTTAGAAGAAAGCTGGAGTGCAGAGACGTGTGTGGTTACCCAGGGGACCGGAGGCGGTGGCTTCAGCCTAGAGTAGTGACAGCAATGGGTCCACAACGTGGGTTTGAGAAACACTCAGGAAGTGGGAGGGGCAAGGCTCACTTCCTCTCACTGATTTATTTATTTTGTTCGGGTCTTATTTGTCAGTTTTCTGTTGTTGTGACAAATAACCTGGAATAATCAACTAATAAAACAGAAAGGTTTCGCATGCCTTTAATCCCAGCACTCGGGAGGCAGAGGCAGGCGGATCTCTGTGAGTTCGAGACCAGCCTGGTCTACAAGAGCGAGTTCCAGGACAGGCTCCAAAACCACAGAGAAACCCTGTCTCGAAAAACAAAACAAAACAAAACAAACCAGAAAGGTTTGTTACGGCTCACAGACTTGGAGGTGGCAGGATGTGGCCCTGTTGCTTTGGGGCCTGGTGTGAAGCAACTCCATTGTGGGGTTCTATGCCCGCAGAGGCTGCTCGTGCCTGATGGCTGTGCAGCAATGACAGCAGCAGGACCCAGACCCCTACATTTCACCCCAACACCACAGCCCCAGTGTTCTAAGTCTCCCCAACAAGGCCCCATTTCCTAAAAGATTCTCCATCCCCCAGTGGGGCCCTGGGTTGGGGACCAAGCTTTTAACACATGGGCCTTTAGAACTCTAGATTTATTCTATATGTGTGTCTGTCTTTCCTTTCTTAGACGTTCTTGTTTTCCTGTTTGGCTAATCTATAACCCAAACCACGATGCTCCCAGAGTTGAGTGGGGCTCTGTTTTTTGGGGTCCTTCAGACTCTCGGAGGGAAGCTTTTTCCAGGACATTTGTATGGTTTTGCTGTCGTCTTGCCTCAAATTAGTCACCGGGAAGAGGGAACTTCAACTGAGGAGTTGCTTCTATTAGATTGAGCGGGGGGCAAATCTGTAGGGCATTTCCTGTGATTGATGGTGGCAAGCCCAACCCATTGTGGGTGATACCACCCTTGTGCAGGTAATCCTGCGTTAGCAAGCCACAATGGCAAGGCAGCAGAGCTCTGCCATGGACTCTGTCTGCTTCAGTTCCTGCTTCCAGGTTCCTGCCTTGGCTTCCCTGAAAGGCAGACTGTAACCTGTAAGCCAAATAAACCACTGCCTGCCCAAGTCGGTTTTCGTCAGGGTCTTATCACAGCAACAGAAAACAAATTAGGATAAGCAATTAATGTATAATTCCTGTGAACTTTAAGCTGCAAAGCTGAGGGCTTAACAACGGCAACAAAATGGCTTCCAGAGAAGGTAAACAGAATCACTGGGGCAAAAAGACTTGTTAACAAACATGTTTCAACACAGGAGACTACCGTTGCCGTGTTGAGAGGGCTCTCCATTTTTGCATCTTATTTTTATTTTATCTTATTTTTATTGACATTTTATTATCTGTAGGAATGGAGTTTAGTATAATTCCACACATGCATATATTATATACTGATCCAATCTAAGGGAATCACTTACTAAATGATAAGGGAATCACTTACTAAGTGGATGGATGTGTAGAGTGGCCCAGGAGTTAGGGCAGAGAAAGAAGGGGGCACATGGTCCCTTGTTGTTAAGTTTTCCGGTTACTCTGTACTTGGAGCCCCACCTCATGCCATTACAGGCCACAGATGTTTTACCACGGGATGCTGAGGTTTTTTATTTTTTATGTTGGTTCTGGATTTTCAAGTTCTCCGATTACAGATTGAGTTGAAAGTCAGCCTTTGTTTTCAGCTGAATGGCGAATAAGAATCTGTGC
This sequence comes from Chionomys nivalis, assembly GCF_950005125.1. Classification (NCBI taxonomy): domain Eukaryota; kingdom Metazoa; phylum Chordata; class Mammalia; order Rodentia; family Cricetidae; genus Chionomys; species Chionomys nivalis. The sequence continues at coordinate 16,417,415 of NC_080090.1, read as the reverse complement.
TGGGGAGACACACCAGGTGGCCAGGGAGGAAAGGGGCCTTTGCTGTTTGTTATCATGTAGTTCTGAGCCCCGGGGGGCCGGGGGGGGGCAGTGAGACTAAATATGACCTTTGTGTATGTGTGAGCAAAGAACACACCTCTGCCTCTGATGATGTAAGACTTTTCACAGGGTTAACCCAAGTAAATGGCTTCCTGCCTCTGCCTCTTGTGGGTTTTTCTTCAAGGCCATCAGCCATCACTCCAAGATGACAAAATTCAAGACTTCATGGCATCAGAGTCAGTTAGCTGACTTCCTAAATCCAGCCCCCCCCCCACCACAAAAAGCAGACAGGTCTTTGGATGTTTTGCTATTGTAAAACTTGTGTTGAGTAAGTGCGGTCAATGTAGTTCTGTGTAGACTTTCTTGCATGGCGTATCCAAGGCCCTGTGTTCCACCCTCAGAGCCCAAACAAACAAACATGCTGTTTGATTCAAAGTATTTATGCTGTCTTTGAAAACAGAATGAGTAATATGGATGGGGAAGAAATGGGGTTCTCCCGAAGATGAGCCCTTAGTCTATGATTTTTTTTTAAGTTTTTTGCTTCCAATATTTTTTTCCTCTGAAATCACTCAAAACAATACTTCCTTCTTCCACAATTATTTTTTTCTCCAAGGACTCAAGGCTGGAGGCAGGTGAAGTGACTGATCCCGTTTCTCAGCTACCCATCCCAGTCTGTCAAAATTAGCACTCGGCACCATGGGCTTGATGGGTGGGGAGGAGAGGGTGGGCAAGCAAGCAGCTAGGTAGCTGAGGGGGGTGAGAAGGAGAGGGGACGTGAGGGAGGAGCTAACCTGAAGGACTTGGAAAGAGCGATCAGAGATGAGGCATTTTGATTAATGTCCCTCTGGGAAAGAAACAACCAAAAATGCATGTGCCAGTCATCTGTCTCTGTTCTAAGCCTGTTTATGCTGGAATGTGAAATCAGCTTCCTTGGGGGCTCTTGAAGGTCTTAGTCACTTGGTGTGATGTTCTGCAGAGGACAGTAACAACGGAGGGGATCTGAGGCATAAGACTGCAGCTGGTTAATATCTTTCATACATAAGAACTGTTTAAAATATTTGAGACTTCCCCTCTGCTCTGTCTCTCCCATGGGAAGTGACTCTGAGTGGCGTTTGAACTGAGAGTGTGAGAAGATTCCCTAAAATGTTTCAGGTCTGTGTCCGAATCAGTGAAGTGAAAATTGGTGTGAAGTGAGTAGAGAATTTTCGGGAATCTTTCTCTCTCTGTGTATGTACACATGTTTGTGTAGACATGTGTACTTGCATGCCAGAGGCTAGAGGTTGACGTTAGGCATCTTTCTCTACCTCTTTCCTTTCTCTTTTCTGAGAGAAGGTCCCACTGAACCTGGAGCTCATCAACCAGGCTAGAGTGACGGGCCACTGAGCTCCAGGGACCTGTCTTGTTTGCACCTCCCCAGGTCTGGGATACAGATGTGTGCTGCTGAGGCTGCCCTTTAAGTGGGTGCTGGGGATCTGAACCCAGGTCCTCATGTTTGAGTGTCAAGTGCTTTATCGACTGAACTATCCCTCTGGGCTTCTCCTTTGTCCTTAAACTTTATATTCCCCCTCCCCACCTGTTGTGGGAGCTCCTCTCTTTAAAACCAGCCCATTAAGGATCAAGTGTAGGCCTGCGGATGGTGTACTGATTGGCAGTGCATACAAATCTGTCAGTTTCGGGACAGGCTGCATATGGTAGTCTGAGGTTTGCTGCGGTCGCAATGTGCTGGACACATCTTACAACCTTCATGTCTGTCTGTGTTACTCCATATAAGAAGAAGCAGGGTTTTCTACCTCCTTCCTACACATCCTCACCTCCATCCCATGTACTGCTGGCTAATTCTGGAAGAGATGCTCCACCACACTGCATCTTCAAACGTGGAGATGGTTGCGCACGTGCGTTTGCATGTATGTGTTTGTGTGTGTTTTTATGTGTGTGTGTGGTATGTGTGTGTGCGTGTGTGTATGTATGTGTGTGTATGTGTGTGTGTTTATGTGTTTGTGTGGTGTATATGTGTGTGTGTTTATGTGTTTGTGTGGTATGTGTGTGTATGTGTGTGTGTTTCTCTAATAGCTACAGTAAGTTTTATGCTCTCTTGGGCTTTTTGGTGCAGTATGCTAGTTAGCTTTTATTGTTAACCTGATGTAACCTAAAGTCATCAGGGAAGGGGGAACCTTAACTGAGGAACTGTCTAGATCAACTTGGTCTCTGGGCATGTTGGTGGCATTGTTTTGATTATAAATTGATGGAGGATATTCCCACCCACTTTTCAGTCCTGTCCCTAGGTAGACAGTCCTGCACTATATAAGAAAGCTAGGTGAAAGCCGGGCGGTAGTGGCGCATGCCTTTAATCCCAGTACTCGGAAGGCAGAGGCAGGCGGATCTTTGTGAGTTCAAGGCCAACCTGGCCTATAAGAGCTAGTTCCAGGACAGATTCCAAAGCTACAGAGAAATCCTGTCTTGAAAAACAAACAAACAAATAAATAAATAAATGGATAGATAAATGAATAAACAAATAAAATGAAAATAAAAAAGAAAGCTAGGTGAACTAGCCAGAGAGTATTCCTCCGTGGCTTCTGTTTGAGTTCTTGACCTGACTTCCACTAGTGATGGATTGAGTGACCTGGAAATGTAAGACAAAAAACCCTTCCCCCCTCTGAGGTGTTTCTAGTCTACATGTTTTATCACAGGAAGAGGAAAAGCAAACTAGGACCCTCAGTCTTTGACCCTTGACATCTATCTGAATGTCACTTGTTGACGGTTGACTCAAGGGAAAAGAGGTGCAAGGTGATTACCATGGTTTTGTTTTTACATTAAAGATGGGGCTAGTAGTCTGGGACCCCCACTCTGTCTCCACCCATCTCCAGCATGTGTGAAGATGGAGTCCAGAGCTCATTCCTGCTGGGGACCCCTCTCCTCCCTCCCGCCACCTCTTAGCCTCCCCTGACAGTTGTCTGGGAAATGTCAGAACTCAGAACAGCAAGCCTTTTATCCCTGTTTGTGCCTCTTGTCACAGGAAGCTGGGGATGGGGTCATTCCTCGTCTGCTCTCTACACCCTAGCTGTTCACTGTGACTTAGTGTGGAGTGCAGGTTCCACTGTCTGAGAAAGTCTCCATGCCTTTGGCCTCTTTTCTGCAAGGGCCTTTGATCTTCACTCTCTTGCTGCTCGGGTCACATCTGCTCCCCCCATGCCCTTGGCCACTAAATGTGCTGTCTGCTTTTCCGCCATTGTCCTGTCCATTGAGAGGAACAGAGAGCACGACTCTTGATAAAAATGAAATGTATTTGGGAGCAAGCAGATCAGCACCTGTCTTTCCATTGCAATGGAAAAGTGATGTCGTTAACTCCCAGCTTCAACATGAAAAGCTCTCTTTTAAAAAACGCATTTCACTATCGCTGTGTGTGTATCCTAAGCCAGTAGTGGAGGTCTTGCTCTTCAACTTTTTTCTCTACACTTACTCTATGTGACTCCGCCCTGTTCCATAATTTTAATACTTCTTACTATTGATTTTGTTCCTGAAGTTGACGTAATACCCTGCTGGTCTGTCTGTGCTGCTTTAATGTAACACCACAGCCCTGGTGACTTGTAAACAGACAGAAGTTTATTTTCATAGATCTGCAGACTGGGAAGTTGAAGATCAAGGTACAAGCAGATTTTGTCCTCTTCTTATTGTGTTCTGCCATGATGGAAGAGCACAGGAGCTCGCCAGGGCCTCTTTTGTAAAGGTTAGTCTTAATGCTGCTCTTGGCTTCTTAGTGCTCCTGGGTCCTGACCACTTTGCAAACAAAGTCCAAGGTTATAATGCCGTCACCTACATGTCAACTTAAAGGATTTGAGGGACAGTTGTTCTACTACAGCACTCTCAGGGACCCCCCTTTCCACCATTTCCCTCTTTCTTCTCCCCACTGTAGCCCAGCTGACTCCTCACTGGTCTTCATCACAGTGACTTTCTCAGAGACCTTGGAATGTACCACTGCCCTGCCCGAGTGATCTTCAAGGTGACTGCTGTAGGTCACACTCACTTCCTTCAGGTCTCCCCCTTCCCCCCCACCCAAAGCACCCCTCAGCCGAGAGGCCATCTGTGCCCCATTGTGAGAAAGTCCTCACTCCAGATTCCCAAAGCCCCCTTTCTTCGGCCCTGCCTTATTGTTTCCCGTATGTCGCATGGGCTGGGTCATTCCTGCTCATTTACTCCGTGGTAGCATGTTTGCTTTTGTTTATTGACCCAGCATTGTTTTTGGGGGCTCGATAAATTCATTTGCATATTGTTGCATAAATTTGTTCCCACAGGAATGTGTAGTCATAGCTTCCAAAACTCCATGCACTTAGTTAGGTCTTTTTTTTCTTTGTGAATTCATTCTCACTTAGAGACTGAATAAAATAATATGTAAGTCGTATTTCCTCCCTTCTTAAATTTTCAGACACATATAAATGCACGTAAACATAATCAAAGATTCCAGAAGATTTTGCAACATGTTTTCAGCTGATGGTTGTAAATAGAAATGGTTTAAATAACATTAACAAGTTATGGTCTGGCTACAGGACCAACGTATTTTGAGGAGGAAAACATCAATAATCCCATTTTACTACTTCCCCAAGCCTTTGAAATACACAGAGCTCATTAATGTTGAGTCATTTAATAGAAATAAAAGAAAACAGCAAAAAATTCACTGTGATAGTAACTGCCAAGAGTTTAAAGGTTTTTAATAATGCCTCAATAATATTGGATTAATGAATTAGCTCTTCAGAAAAATGGCCTGGCTCAGTTAATAAGTCAGGTTACACTGTTTGCAGAGGCAGCATCTAGAATTCTGCTTGTAAATAGTAATGGGGGAAAGATCTGGAATGAGTTAAGTCGCTGTCACAGCTGGGCTGTATTTTCAGTTCTCAAACACAGTAGAATTAATATTGAATATAACTGTATTTGAAGTTTAACGAATACAAAATGAAGTCCTTTGAGAATAAGCTTTTGTGAAAATTCAGTAGGGAACTACATGAGTCAGACTCCCAAAGGCTTTGTCTGGGAACAGTTTTAAAGTCTTGTGGGGCACCTCTTGGCCCTGCCATTGTGGGTAGACAGTCCTGAGTGCAGTATGGATAGAATTGCCACAATCTTTCCTTAATGGATAGGGGATTCAGGCAGTGACCAACCATGGAGTCAGCTGCTGCTGGGTCAGTGGGCACACTAAATCCTAGTCAGGTGCCAACTCAGTCTGTCCGGAGGTAGGTATTGTGTGCCGGGAACATTCTAAGCACTGTAGAGTTGTTGACTGTAAGATCTTGCCACAGTGAGAGTCTTTTTCTTTTTGAAGAGGTTTCTAAAGATTCCCAGCCATCTCTGGCTAAACAAGGCCAGCATGCATTGAGAAATATACCCTTAGGTGGTTCCACGGCATCCAGGAGACACTGGTAAAGATGCATTCACTCTGAAGTCTGTCTTGTCTCAGACCATAGACACTGCGAGTAGCCTACAAGAATATGAGAATATGACATTGTCATCCTAATCTGTAGTGTTTATCCAGTCTGTGGGCTGGCATTTCTACAGAAAGAATGGCTGCTGCTTTCTTGACTGTTGGCCATGGTTAGACCCACAACAACCCACAAGCAAGTCCTGAAACCATCAGACCAGTCAAGCCTTCCTCTGAGCTTTCTTCCAGATGTGAACATGCAGTGCTCTAGAGATGGGCCAGAGGGCACTCAGGCCTGACTCTTGGAACCCAGGTCTGGGCTCTGAGAAAAACTGCTGGTTAGGCAGGCCTCTGTTTAGTGGGAACATCTCTTCTAGTCTGCAGCTTTTGGCCTAGTCCAAGATTCCAGAGCATCTGCGAGTGAGTCCTTCCTAGCTGCAAAGAGTCTCTCAACAACCATCTCTAAGCCATTTGTTCTCTTGGCTTGACTCTTAAGTGGACTTATTGTAGACATTTGGATGGCAGGAGACTATTGGTTTGTTTTTCTGGAAAGTTCCATTCGTCTGTCTGGCCACCACAGCAGTGAGAAGCAACGGCAAGGAAGTGACTTTTCGCACAGCCTGATGACGGGGGAACTAATGAAGACCAGGCAGAACACGCATCATGGTGATCTTTGTTTGGACCCACCTGTTGTGGTACTCAGCAGAAGGTTTGCTCTGTCTGGACGAGGGTCAGCAAATGGAGAGGGACATTGGGTTGGACTTGGCATTTTCCTCTTGGCCCCTCGAACTTACCTGGATATTCCTCTTTATTCTTCTCTACTGTCAGCTCCTTCCAGTCTTAGGCCTTGACCCCCTAGCTCTGAACTGAGATGCACACTGACAGGGCCCGACTTACGTCCCAGCTATGCTTTTTCACATATTAAGCACAGGAAAAAAACTTGATATTCATTAAGAATTGCACGCTGTGTTTTCAGGGCCTGTCATAAAGTGCTTTGGTCTGTCTGTGATTCTCTTATATCCTCATGTAAATACCCAGGGAGAAATAGTCTACTTGCCTGTTTGATAAGGAAATTTAGCCTCAAGAGACTGAGTGGTGTTGGGGCAGGGAGATAATTCAGTAGTTTAAGTGCTTGCTGTCCAAGTCTGAGGGCTAGGACTCAGATCCCGGGAACTCACGTAAATGTTAGGGAGCTGTGGTGGCCTAAATATAATCCCGTTCTCAGAAGGGGAACAGGATCCCCAGGACAAACTGGCTCACGAGACTAGCCATGTTGTTGAACTCTAGATTTGAGTGAGAGACTGCTTCAACTAAAAGGGTTTAAGAGCATTTGGGGAAGACTCTTACAGCAACCACTGACTTCCACACATGTACACATGCATGCCTCCACACATGTCACAAATACACATTACATACACACACTTGAAAAATGGAAAAGAAAAAAAAAAGATCGAGTGATTTTCCATGGTGGTAAAATTAGAAAAGAGCAAAGCTTATGGCTTTAAACTAAAACCCGAGTATTAGGAATGCAGTCCAGAGCGGTTCACCAAGTCCCCACAGGAAGAGAACAGACTGTTTCGCACTTGAATCTTTAATTGTGGTATGTTTTACACTATCTTTAAAGGTCAGGGCCACATTATCTGTCTAACATATACTGAAGGAATTCACAAGTCTATAATAAATTAACAAGGAATGAATGACGTTGTTGGCTGAAGAGATAAATGGGCGAATAAACTGGATAGCCACTAGATCCCCGTCACAAAGCTCCACCCACGTTTGTATCGGAACACTCTGCATTGTAAAAAGCTGTGGTACTGTTTAGGACCTTGGCCACGTGTAGGGTGTCACCGCTAAGCTTTTCCTTTCTTCTGATTGATGGTTAACATGGACAGGTCAAATCAGACTCACTCCAAGATTCTCAGATGGTATTGATAAATCCATAATCAAAAGTCAAAAGCAAAACCTAATGAAGAATGTCTTCTCCAGTATTATTTTCCTACTCTTATCCCCCCCCCCCTTACAGCTCCCTAGAAAATACTCAGGGCTGAGCTTTTATGATCTAGATTTTTCACTAGACCACACAAATCACTTTATAAACATTTTACAGCCCTTCTTTTCAAGATCACACCAGAAGTGTGATAGAGGCAGGTATGGGAGAGCAACAGATTTTCTTCCTATGTTTGAAAATCTTAACTTACAGCCAAACCTGTTTTCTGAAGATCATTATGGAAAAAAAGGAAGGAAGAAAGGTCACTAAATCCATTGTGGCTCGGTTTTGCAAACTTGACTGGCCTAATACAGGCATGAAGAAATGGCAGCTGCCAGACACTCAGAAAAGCTGGTATCAGGTGGGCCCCACTTGCTTTGATGGGAGCAACCCAGAAACTCACTGCATTCCTTACATACAGCCCGGAGGAGGGGTCAGCTAGTCTGAATGGGACCTCTCTGTGGGGAGGGGCAGTCTCAGGTCGCAGCCATCCAGGAGGAGGAAGCAGGGATTGTTAGTTTTTGCATCCACTACCCAGTTGTTCATTAACACAGCACTTGGATCAGAGAGAGTCTGTGCCATTTCCATGGTCTGAGACACTGGAGTCCCTGACATGGCTGTGTCCGTGCCAGCAAAACACATTCACTCAGGACATCATCCCCTCCCCACAGAGGGTAAGGGATGGGAGGTTCCCAGGATTATGTATTTCTTCCTTCCCAAATAAGTAAGCAAGCGTTGGTGATGAAGGGCTAAATTGGAGCATCATACGTAGGTCTAGAAGTTGTTGGTTTGAGTATAGACATCCTGAGCCAGATTTCGATTGGTGGTCGGATCTCTACTCCAGGGTGTGCTGAACCACTTCTAGTGTGTCCAGGATTGAAATAAGAAGGTGCAATCAGGGAAGGGGAGATGGAACAGTGGGTAAGGTGCTTGCCATGCAAGCATCTGGACCTGATTTCCACGCAATAGCACAATCTATAATTGCTGTCCCTGGGAGGCAGAGACGGGCAGATCTCTGGAGCTCACTGGCCAAAGAGATGAGCATTAGGTTCAGTGAGACACTTTCTCAAAAACACAAGTTAGAAAGTGCTTTGAGAAAGATGCCGCGGGTCCCCACATGCCTGGGACACTTGAACACATAAACATAAACTGTGTATCACTCATGCACGTGTGCACACACCCACACAAACACACGAATATATAGCTTTGCCCTGACCTCTGAAGGTCTCTTCCAGCCTTGGACATTTAGGTCAAAGTCTTTGTAACTTCCCTCACCAAACAAACCAAAGCCAGTGCAGGCCTGGTAAATGGTCTGAGCTACGTAAATGTGGTTTTTTGAAAGAACAAAGAAACCCTTGGTCTCTTCTGTAATTGCACCAAATTACATCTTCAGATGACTTTGTCTTCTCGTGGCGCTGGTTTTCTTTCTCCAGAAGGGAAACTGCACAGTTACCATGATGTGAAGTCTGCCCAGAGATTTGACATGATTTTATAGACAAAGCCACCTCAGCTGTCCCCATTTGCAACCCCAGATGTAAATGACAGCCTCCAGAAAGCGGTCCTTGAAGCCACTCACCAAATCCACATTTTCAAGTGACCAAGAACCTGGGCCACAAGTCCTTTCCATTGCATGCTTGCTTAGAAACAGCTGGTGACTCTCTGAGCCATGCCACTGTCGCCAGGAAGGGTGATGTTTACAATGCTAGTTACGGGGAAGGATGGAGACTGGGACGAGTGGTCCAGGATGGGACCTCTGCCAGCACAGGCTGTTTTAAAGTCGCGTGAGGGATGTCACACATCCTCCAAGCTCAGTTCCACTGTCAGCTCCAGCCGGAGTAGAGCATTAAGGGGACAGCCGTTTAGAGTTTCTTGTTGATGACCAAGAAAAACCAAGGAAGGGAAGAGCTGGCTGTTTGGGTGTAAAATATCAGCCTCCTTCACCATGCAAGGGGCCTTTCTCCATTGAGAGTCATGAGGAGGGATCCCGTGAGAGGGCAAAGGTTAGTGTTTCTACCGTGGCATAGAGTTATTTGGGGTTCATAACTATTTATTAAAGGGCAGGGAGAGGGTGCAACCTCTGCTATGGAAGATGCTTAACAGCGTCTTTGCCTCTAGCCATTAGCTGTCACTACTCCCTCCAAGTTGTAACAGAAAACAAAACACACCAACTGAATGGTTTTTTAAAATGTATCCTAGGGGGTTGAATTGGCAGTGTCTGAGCACCATTGGCAGCCAGAGGGAACTGAGTGAGGGAGCCTTGTATCTCGTAGCTCTATCTTAGCTTTTGGACTGTAGCTCAAGGGGCACTCATCACAGCTGGAACATTCATGGTAAAGAGAGGCCACCTAGCACTAAGTTTCTCACAGGAGACACAGTCACTGAGTAGGATGAGGGTTTCTCATCTGCTTACTTTGTTCAGGCCACAGCTAAGGTCACACACACGAAGCAACGTGGCAGGAATCCCTTCTCTTCTCATTTCTGTCTTCCCTTTCCTCTGTGACCTCCTGGAGGGCTCATTACCTCATGGATTCCAGAGCCCCCTCTTCCGAGATTCCACCACATGCCCATGAGCATCTAAGGGACGGCAGACCGGCTGCTTAGGGGTTTCTCACAGGGGGCATGGTAAAGTGGCATCTTGACAGAGGGGGCTAAAAAGCTGTGGGGGCAGACAAGCCCTCCTGTCCTGTCAGGACACTGAAATGTCTTGACCTGGTCACCATCTTGAGAACAGACTCCGGGAGGCAAGAATGAAGGTTATCCTCTAGATGAAACATCACGACACGCTTTCTGCCTCCTGGGAATTTGCAGTGATTCTGACGATAGAACACGCACCTCCCTCATAAGGAAGTGTTTGCTGAGTCCCATGACTTGGAATAGACTGACGCTGAGCCCTAGCATGAGTGAGCAAGATGTGTGTGTGTGTGTGTGTGTGTGTGTGTGTGGCTTTGCTTGATGGATATGTAAGTGGCACACATTTTAAATGTACATTTTGGTACATTCGGACAGAAGGGCACAAACCCACCAAGCCATCCCCAGTGACAATAATAGCAAACTCTTTACCCTCCCAAAGTGTCCCATGGTCTCCAGAGCAGGTAAGAACTGTTACCAGAGCAGGCACCCCAGTAGAGACAGAGAGACAGGGTGTGGGGGAAGAGGGTTACAAGGACTTCTGTGGGACAGAGGGGAGCCCATGCTGGCCCTGCAAGGAGATCCCTGAGCAACCAGGGCAGGTTCTGACAGCCAGCCTGAGCAGTTAGGTGAGGCCTGGAGCACTGGGCCACAAGCATCTGATCTTGGGAAACTTTTGAACCAGTAAGATTTGCTCCGGGAGATGTTCAGAACAGAACTTTTCAGCCTCTTAGTCTTTAAAAGTCCCATAACTAAAAAATTTAAGGCTTTCACATTTTGTAATAAATCTAGGAAAATGCAGGTGAGTACAGTGACTCAGTGTTCCATACATATAAAAGCAATTAAAGGGCATTTCATAGATAGTTAATAGATTCTAAACAGCCCTCTCCAGCTAGAGCTCCTCCCAGAATGAGTATGCTCCGTTCCTGCACTTGGTTGTGGCCTGCAGCCTGCACAGGGGCATGCTTGTGTTTGTGGATGTCAGTAATTGGAAAGCAATCTTAGCATGCCATGTTAGAAACCTGATTATTCCTGTCTTTGCAAAGTTCAGTGTTCAGGTTTGTGCCGTGACTGTGAACTTGTAGGTACGGGAGCTATTTGGTAATGTGGCATAAGTACGCTTTCTCCTCTGGAGTTCCAAACCTAGCTGGGATTCGAAGATGTTTTCCCAGGGAAATGTGTAAACTGGGAAGCAAGAGTCTCTGGTGTGAAAAAGACGTGCTCAGTTCTTCTGGATAAAGCAAGCTGTAAGGTGATTGCCACCATTATCGCCACCCCTGCCGCTGCCACCGCCCCCATCTGAAGTGTGAAGCCCACCCCAGGTTCAGCGTTCCATAAGGAGAGTAACTACCATGGAAAGACTGCTGCGGCTGACCTAACACTAGTAATACCGACTGTCACTTATTAGCAAGTCAAGGACTGTGCTAAAATGTTACGTACACATCACATTGTATCCTTGCCAAATAGAATAGGTATGATCATAAGTTCCCGTTCCTATATTGAGGGGATTAAAGTATGGTTAGGCTTTAAAAAAGCAATGGTTCCTGGTTATGGATACTGAGTGGTAGAGCCAGGGCCTGAACCTCCAGACTCCACCATGAGTTTTGGAAAGAACCTGTGGAACTGTCCACGGTGGCTGGCTGAAAGGCTGTGACTTTGACAGATCCCTTGTGGTCGATCCTGATGAGAAATACCACACCTAGCTTTTGACTAATTCATGAACTTTTACAACCATATTTGAGGACTTAGGAGATTCAGCAGCTTGCTGCACAAGCATGAGGACTGGAGTTTGTTTCCACAGCAGCTACGTGAATGATGGCAGATGGGGTACCCTGCCTGTATCCCAAGGCTTGGGAGGCAGAGATCAGTAGAGTAAGCTGGCTATAGACAGATGAACTGGGGTGTTCCAGGGTCTGTGGGAGACCCTGCTCTGCCTCAGTATATACTATAAAGGTGAACAGGAAGATAACCATCATCCACCTCTGCTTACGTGTACACATATGTACATGAGCACTCTCCACCTGTGCCCATGCATGTGTGACCACACACAGACTTATACCACAAACATACATGCTGTAATGATAACAAGAAAGCAAAAATAAAATTCTCCCTTTTCTTTTAAGTAGGAAGGTTTTTTGTTATTATTACTGAAGTTTAGATACGATTTATTCAATCTCTTACATGTCACGCTTGTGAATTATTTTTGGTCCATATAAGTCTATAATCTGGGTGGTATTTCCCACTTAACTGTTGACAGAATGAAGGCTCAAGGCAGCTTTTCCTGTGTCATCTGGCTTCCCGGATTCAGGACAGAGCATCCTCACATCCTGCATCTTCATCTTCTGCACTCTGCTGGTTACCTCATATTTCGACAGAACTGCTCTGTTTGCTTATTTGACTTTGTCAGTGTGTGTTCCTCACCCCTGTCTCTGGGTGCACTTTGGGATATCCAAGAGCATGGTGCTGGCATTGGCTCCGTTCTAGTAACATGAGAGGCACGTGATGTTCCATAGTGAGAGGCAGAGGATGCGTGTGTCTGTCTGTCTGAGCAGAGAGCTTTTTTTTTTTTAAATATTTATTTATTTATTATGTATACAATATTCTGTCTATGTGTATGCCTGCAGGCCCAAAGAGGGCACCAGACCCCATTACAGATGGTTGTGAGCCACCATGTGGTTGCTGGGAATTGAACTCAGGTCCTTTGGAAGAGCAAGCAATGCTCTTAACCTCTGAGCCATCTCTCCAGCCCCTGAGCAGAGAGCTTTTATGTACAGCACCTTTTCATGTCCCATTAGCTCCTTGCCACCCGCCCCTGGTGCTGCTGCGCTCAGAAGCCGAGAACACTTGCTTAAGCTTCTCTGCATGGTCCAGAGTGGAATCGCACAGGCTGGGCACAATCATGACATCTCCACCTAATTTGGTTTCTTATGTAAAACAACTCTGGTCTGACATTTAACATCTCTCCCCGCGGTGGGTTTTCTCCCCCTTTGTCTCTCTGAGCTCATTACCTGGCTTGCCTTTATGCTTTTACTTTCCTTTTTTTTTTCCTTTCTCTCTCTCACACCAGGATTCACATTCATGTGCACACCAACGTGTGATCTTCATTACTAAGGAGGTGCTACTGGCTCCCAGGACAGACTTATAGTGCTGACAAACCCTGGTCCAGGAGAGGCAGCCAGACGTTTCTATAGATGTTGTGCGCTAATGAAGTAGAGCTGCGAGCAGACTCTCTCACACAGGCGTACGTGTCCCCTGCCAACCAGAGGGACCCGCTCAGGGACTAACTCCAGTTCACACATTGCTTCAGTAAGGATGGCAGAGCCCTTGAGGCTCATCCCCTTGCTGCAAAGAACAGCAGCGCATCATGATTTTGTCCAACACTCTAATTTGTTTCCTGGCTCCTCTCCAGAGGTAGGCACGGCTGTTGTCTGTGGTCTGGGAATTCCACGAGCAGCCAGAATAAAGGATACTAACTTCAACTTCCCCGTTAGTTCTTGCTCAGTAGATCCACCATGCTAGAGGGGTGAAGGAGACCCTGGGAGATGTCCTCTTTAGATCTCATGAGGCCGCTGCTTTCAAATGTCCACCATCAAACCCCTGAGGAAAATGACATGGAAACTCACGAAGCAGAAAAGATCATAAAAACCAGAATCTTCTTGGGGAAGAAGTGCTTGGTGGGGGGGGGGTGGGGAGTCCCCCACCAGTGTTTAAAATGTTCTTGCTTGTAAGGCTGAGCAAGCAATGGCCACACTCTTGAAGTTGAAACCTCACCTCTCTGAGAGGCTGCAATGGGATTAAGCAGTGATTGCTGGGTACTCTACCTAAAGTTTGCTAACTATTGATTTTATAAGCTTGATTTTTGCAATTTGCCTTCAGAAGATTCATTAATAAGGACACCTGCTTTAGGGAGCTGAGTGGCTGTAAAGAACTCCCAGGGAGAAAGGACACTCAGCAGGAAAGATGACAGGGTGGGAATGCAAACCCCAGGCCAGGGGGGAGTCTCCAGAGTGTGAAGGTAAATCCCCTTGATCTGGGATGCTGCCTGCTGTGCAAAATAAAACATTTTATTCTCAGGGCCCCATCTTCCAGCCCAGGTCTCAGGGGAAGTTGTTTATGGAGGGAGAAACTTTAGGAACAAAGTGGAAAGAAAGGGCCTTTGAAGAACAGTTTAAATCTTGTGCAGCCCATGTCGCCAGAGACCTCTAGAATAATAAACCTGGAGCAAACATCACCAGGAATTTGTACAACACATGCTGGATGCTGACTCCAGCTGTTTCCTTCACCACGGACCCAGAGGCTTTGGAGGAACACAGGCGAAGCACTCTTCTGGCTAAAATAGTGCACAAAACCATCCTGTGCGAAGCAGTGGAATTAGTGTTGATTGCTAAGCAACCCACCCCTCGGAGGCTGAAACACGGAGCAGAAAGCAACCAGGAGCATCCTAAGCAGAACCGTTTGCCTGGCCAGTGTTTTCTTGCCTGAGCCCTGCAGATTCCCCAGCCCTCATTACCAGTCTCCCTCCGCATTCATTGAGAGTCTGCCACCACCTGCTTGCTAGGGGGGCATCCTCAGTGAACCACGAATGGAATCGTACCCTAGAATTTCTCAGCTGTACAGATGATTAGGGAATAATGGTTTTAGTTCATCCTATGTAATTGTTATTGTCTTAGAAATGTAGGGAAAAGATGAAAACATTGGTTGTGTATGACTGGGAAGCTGTCTCAGCCTGAGATTCCCCTTCTGTTCAGTGCCCCTTCAGCCAGCTGGCTCTCACCTGACAGGGCAAACACCTGAGATGACCAACTTAAAAGAAGGAAAATGCTGTTTGGTCTCATGATCACAGATTTCAGTCCATAGTCAGGTGGACAACTGCTTTGAGCTGGCTGGTGAGGGTATCCGATGGCAATGGGGGGGAGCCCCTGTCAGGGTAAAACTGATCACTTTCCCACCAGGAAGTCAAAGAGGTGGGAAGGGGCCTGCAGTTCCTTTCAAAGGCCTGCTCAAGTTTCCCAAAGACCTCTCATTAGGTGCCCAACTTTTAAAGGTATAGCAGCACCCTTAGTTCATGAGGCTTTGGGGGAACACTTAAGATGCATATTGGCAGAGATTCATTTATAAAAAAGCAAATGAGCGATGGGCATAGAATGCATCTGTTCCTTAATCTTTATCATTCATTCATTCATTCATTCACTCATTCATTCATTCATTTCATGAGGACTTCTTGTGAGAGTCCTGTGTAATAGGCATTGTGCTAAACATTTAAGGACTTAAAAGAATATTTTTCTCTTACACAGCGGAGAGTCTGGTGGAGAAATAACTAACAAATAACAATAATATAGAGCCCAGAATTGAAGTTTGAAAAAGAAGGGACGGTGCCATCATATATTTTATTACAGCCATTACAGGTGTAGAAGGAGGTCAAGGCTGGGGTGAGGAGAGCGTGCGAAGTGGGGGGTGCTAAATTCATTGGCTGTGGGCATCAGAGGGTAGGTTAACCTGGCCCTGGTCATGGAGGCAGCAGCAGGAAGAGGAAGGGTAGGTTTGAGGCCTTCTAGGAATCTCCGTTTAGCGAGCTTGGTGATTGGATATGAATGTAAAGCAGAGAAGGTGATTCTAGATTTCCAGCCTGGGCCCCTCGACAACTAATTATATTATCTGCTTAGGTAGTGATTACTGGAATGGAGGAAGGTTTTGGAGCAAATGAATTTAGTTGGGCGCTGTCAGTTTGAAGGGTGGTTTTGAAGGGGTAGGATTTAGGAGAATGGTCAGGTAGGGACAGAAAGAGGGACTTCCTAGGCACCGCGATAAACAGTGCAGGTGGACACTGGAGTCTCTCAGATGTGTGACCCAGTCTAAGGGAACTAGACTGAGAGAGAGCCCTGTGGGTTGTGGCAGGAGACCCGCTTTTTCGAAATACTCTTAGGACAAGTGCCAAAGCAATGATGGCACCAGAAAGCCACATTGTGGGGTTTTCTTTGTCATTTTGTAGCCGTTACTAATTGTGACAGTTTAGCACCCCCTTCCTTCTGAGGGCCGCTACCAGGCACTCAGACATCTTCTCAAGTTCCCCTTCATGTGAGAGAGAAGACAGAACTAATTTTGGGTGTGGTTTATGCTGCGCCAATTTGTCTGTTTCCTGAGGTCACAGGGTGGATCAGAAGCAGACAAGGCAAGTATTTCAAGGCAGATGCCAGGCTGGGTGCCTGCGTCTCTTTCTCTGGGTCTGCTGGTGCAGGAGTTCCTCCTACGCGCATCTTCTGGGCCCTGCAGTCCTCTCTGTGCCCATATCAGGGATGCCCAGCCTGTGCTGTCTGCTGTCTCCAAACGCTTCCACTCTCCATGGGTACTGAATCCCCTCTGTCTTAGCACACACAGAAAACTGTGTCTGTTGACCATTCCTCTTGGTAGTCAACAATCAAACTAAAATACTTATAATGTGTAGAAAAGCTCTAGAAAGACATCTTGGTCCCCATGGATGTCTTTCTTTACTTGTTGGAACCTCAGGGTGGTATGAGCTACTATAGGGCATTTGCATCAAGAGCTGCTTAAGGGCCGGGCGATGGTGGCACACGCCTTTAATCCCAGCACTCAAGAGGCAGAGGCAGGCGGATCTCTGTGAGTTCGAGACCAGCCTGGTCTACAGAGCTAGTTCCAGGACAAGCTCCAAAGCCACAGAGAAACCCTGTCTCGAAAAACCAAAAGAAAAAAAAAAAAAAGAGCTGCTTAAGTGAAGAAACATCTCCTGCCTATCATCCGGAAATCCATTCCTCAATTGTCTTAGCCTTGCTCTGCTGGAGATAACGGACAACTTCTAGGTTGTGTGTGGGAAGGAGTGGTGAGGAGCTAGAGCCTGCAAAGATGGCTAGCCGACCAAAGAGCCTCAGAGCTCCACGGTGAGTCTGTGTTGATGGATCCTGGAGTCGTTTCAGATCAGACTAAAAGGGCAGCAAGGCATTTGACAATCTAGGAGCCAAGAAGACCTTCTGGATATGAACTCACATAGGACAGGAGCTATCCCCAGCTCCCCAACGTGGTGTGAAGCTAACATATTAATTTGTTAAATGTTGGAAATTGAGCTATGACAACAACAGGCTGAATAAAGAAGGGACTATTTTGGGGATGGGGATAAAAATATAAGAGAAGGGTGAAAGGTTCTCAGAACCAGGGGTAGCTCATGAGCTCTGTAGAGCAGGTGTGTCTCTATGTAAATCGAATCCAGAAACTAAGCCACGCACTCCAAATCCAAAATATCAGGAAGTGTGTACACACTTTCTCCTGTAGCCACTATCTATGGTCTTTCTTCCTGACATTTGAGATAACAAAAGGTAATATTTTAGACAGGGTCTTATGTAACCCAGCATGGCCTGGAGCTCACTCTATAGCTGAGCATGACCTTGAACTTTTGATCTTCCTGCACCTATATTTCTTGAGCTCTGGAACAGAAAGCTTGCACAATCACATCAAGTTTATATGGTGCCCTGGATCAAACCCAGGCTTTGGGCATGATAGCCAAGCTCTCTACCAATTGAGTTATGGTCCCATCTCTGCAAACACATTTTAAATACAATTAAATCAAGACATCTTGAAACCCAAGACATTAGTGGTGGCTTGAAGGCATCTGTGGTTGGCTATGGATGCTCTTTGACTCTTGAAAAATCACGGACAAGTAAGTGGTCAAGATGTCTGTGGGAACTCCAAAGTTTTCATCCTTTTGGATCTGCTTGTTTGGTAAACTGAGGCAGCCGTCTGCTCTAGAATGCCCCTCCCCCCTCAGCAGTTCATTCAGGTCTCACATGCTCTTGAGCTTTGATTGACTGTCTGGACAAAGCAGCTGCCTCTCAGGAGGATGCCACAAGTGACCCTCATCTGGTTTGTAGGGCTTCTCCAGGTGGAACCTGATCATCCCGACCTCCTATTGCTTTAGCCACTTTATAGGCCGCCTTGGGTTTCTGCCTCTAGTGCCTTCCTTGCTGCTGCTCTGTGAAGAGGCCTCTTGATTTATTAATCAATTAATCAGTGTATGCTGAGGAGCTGCTCAGGGTAGTTAAACAGGGAAAACAAAATGCTGGGGCCCATCACCCAGATAGGTTGTGGTTAGGAACCAGCCTCCCACTGACGGTCTTCCTGCCCACACTGGCTGCCCTGCGCTACCATCCCTGCATGCTGCTCAGTCCAGATGGATCTCTTCTCCATAAAAGCTGACAGCGCTTTTCTGAAGGGCATTTTTTTTTGTGTGTGTGTCCTAGAGGAAAACGTCTCCTGAGATGAGCTTCATCTGTTACTCACAATAACTGTTGAATTTTGCAAATTCTGCTAGGCCCAAAATACACCTAGGTGGTTCTGCTCATACGTGCATGGACATGTATCCAATCCTGCTTTCCCACAAATAAAGTCATGGATCTGGAAGGACATTAAGCAAGGACAGGGCACAGTGAGGAGAGGTTCAGTGCAATGAGTAAGGTGTCTAAGGTCATGCAGAACTCCAGGGACACAAGGAAGAGAAGTGGGAAACGTTTGGGCACCCAGTCACATGCCCGGAGCTATTTCTGTGGAAGCTAAAGCAAAGTGAATGAGAGCTAGCATCTTCAGTACCCCCACTTATCTTTTAGATATGACCTTGGGGCATAAGCTATGGGAGTGGGGATTGAGAAACAGGTCTTACTACGTAGCCCAGGCTAGCCTGGAAGTTCTAGCAACCCTTCTCAGCTCCCCTAGTGGTGGCAGGAGGCAGGTGCAGGTGTGAACCGCTATACCTGGGTGGAGATTTTTTGTAGTGGTTTTAGGTAAAGCCTGTGGAGGAAATGGGGAAGCAGGTATAGAGGACAGCTCCTCACGAGGCCAGTGATGGATCCCAGGTGCCTGCAGAGGAGTGCTGGCTGCTGGAACGGGCCGGATCCTCCATCGAGAATCTATTTGATTGGTTTTCTTCACGATGGCACTGACTTAGCACACATGTTGCTGAAGCCGAAGTTTAACAGTATCCTATCTATCGACGCTCCGTTCCCAGTCACAAGTGGCACCTCCGTCCCTTGCCAGCTCTCTGCCACCCAGAATGGGACACTCACTCCCACCATGCTGGGCTAGGGAAAGGAGCAGTTTGTCCATAATTCTTCGGTGAACATAGGAGAGTCTCAAATGTCCTCCTTTGACTGAGCACCGGGGGGAACTTAGAGGTTGTGTTTTGTTTAGTATCTTTTAAGTTTTCAGCACTCATGCACGTGTCCACATTCAGGGCTCCTCCTGGTCAGGCTTCTTCCTGGTGGATGCTGCTCAAACAGTCGAACCCTTGGGCTGTAGACAGCTAAACTGGACTCACCAGCATTGAGTGATGCCCTGTTCCTTTCTTCTGTTTGTGTGTCCTCTAGGACCCTGCGTTCGCTGCTGTGGTCCACGACAAACTCCAGGTCCCTAACACCATCAGGAAGTCATGGAACGACCGAGACAACCGCTGTGACATTTGTGCCACACACCTGAACCAGCTAAAGCAGGAAGCCATCCAAATGGTGCTCGCCTTGGAGCAGGCAGCCGGCAGTGAGCACTATGATGCCTCTCCGGGCTCACCACCTTCGATCTCCAGCATTCCCGCACTGGTGGGGTCCCGGCACATGGGTGGGCTCCAGCAACCCAGGGAGTGGGCCTTTGTGCCCGCCCCCTATGCCACCTCTACCTACACAGGCCTCGTCAACAAGCACAGCGGTAAACCCAGCAGCCTTGGGGTCAGCAACGGCGCAGAAAAGAAGAGTGGATCCCCAACTCACCAGGCCAAAGTCAGCCTCCAGATGGCCACCAGCCCCAACAATGGGAACATCCTTAACTCGGTGGCCATTCAGGCTCACCAGTATCTGGATGGCACCTGGTCCCTTTCAAGAACCAATGGGGTTACTCTGTACCCCTACCAGGTAAGCACCTCTGCAAGCAGAGAAATGCAGGTGTTTTCTCCTCAGTGAAATGAGCACACACTCCGGCTCTCTGTCTAGAAGTTAAGAATCAAGGCAGCAGATAGGCTGATTCTTCTTTCTCCTTCTGGGAGCTTCCATATAATCCCACAGAGTTCTCTCCAAGGAGCTCCACTCAGTCCATCATGCTTTGAGGGAGAACCTGTCAGCTCCCAATGCCTAACCTCTTCTTGCTTAGCTGATATCTGTGCCCCCACCCCTGCAGGATCTTATTGGCTTGGGCAGTGCCAAGGACTTCGTAGCCCCCAGCTTTACTATGTGGTATAGTGATTAAAATATAGAAAAGGCCCAGAAATGCTCAGACTGGCCCAATACCCTGACCTGTACCCATGCTAGTAAAACAACTTAGCACAAAGGGATTGCCCTATCCCAAGCTCTCCATTTGGAGTCGATAGAACGGTAGTAAGGATTAAATACAGACATTTATTAGATATAAAGATATATATCACTAAAAATTTAGATTAAGGTTTTTGTTGGCCTCCTGTTCCCATTGTCTGCACCTTCTGAAAGGAGTGGAGAACTCTTGTACCTTGGCAGATCTTCACTTTTTTCTGTCTGAGACGCATCTTTATGTTGGACCTGATCACAGAAGCTTTCCTCCCATGGTTTCCTCCTTTCTTCTTTTCCCTCTTTGGGTACCGAAATGAGCACTACCCTCAGGTCTCTTTATCTGAAAGTAAGAGAGCAGGTTTCTAATCTGAAAAAAAAAATGTTGTGTTCCAGACATGGTAGCACGTCCCAGCACTAGGAAGACAGAAGCATCTAGAGTTTCAGGCCAGCCTGGACTACAGAGACAGTTCAGAGCCAGTCTGAGGTACATAGTGAAGCTCGTCTCAAAAACAACATCCCCCCCAAATAACCACAAACCAAACCAACCAAACCAAAATATAGAAAAAATAATTTGTCTTGATTTTTCCTAGGGGAGCTTTCTATCAGATGAAAGTCAGAGTCTATACATGTCCTCTGTCCTCTGTGTCTGCTGTGTAGGGACCAGCACAGACTCTTGACTGTCACTGATGTGGAGGGGTGACCATAGTCATGGGGTGTTAGGAAGGTAACTGGTGTATCAGATAATCCTGAACACCCCAGGTCACTTCTCCTCTGTGCTGTGTCATATAGGGTGAGCGGCCTTCCCTTATCATCTAGGGACTCAGACTTCCTTCATCTGGTGGATACCCATCTTTCAGGGGCCTTAAGAGTCATCTACCAGACCTTCTGTAACCAACCAAGAAGTGAGGGGTAGGTGCGGAGGCTCCCACAGTGGGTTTGAGGCTTATCCTGGGTCATACAGTGTTTCCATTCATATTCTACTGTCAAGAATCCAGGGCTCCAGCCCCACTTCCCTGCAGGAGAAACTGGGGAAGCCAACATGCTCAGAAGAAAAACAAACCAAGTGAGGGTGCACAGACCAGTATTGTGACATGAAGGAAAACATACAGGGAACCATGAAATGAACTCAGCGTGGCCGATAAAATCTGAGTACCTTACAGTTCCCCCAAATAATTTTATTTAACCCTGCAATGGGCCCGTAAGGCAAGAAGGAAATGGCTGGATCTTTGTAGAGTCAAGGAGCATGATGCTTAGGAAAAATGAATCACTTATGACCACACAGCCAGTGAAGGACCAAGACTAGTTTTCCTGGGCCCTGAGCAATTCCCTGGCCTTTCCCACACGTGGCTTCCTGTGAGACCTAGAACAGCAAAGAAAACAATTCTAATTTTGACCTGAAGGAGCTGAGCAATCATTTGACTTTTAGATGAAGTTCTGTGTGGTTTAACTACATATACCACATTATATCGTATAACTCCATATTTATATACTGTATAAATAGGATAAGGAACCAATAAGGAAGCCGTTAAGGAGACTGCATAGCCTAGTCTTGAAAGTCACTGCCTAGGCCTCTGAGTGAGCTTTCTTTCTTTCTTTCTTTCTTTCTTTCTTTCTTTCTTTCTTTCTTTCTTTCCTTTCTTTCTTTCTTTCCTTCTTTCCTTTTTAAATTTTGTGTTTATGAATTTCTTGGCTGCATATATGTCTGTGTACCAAGATGTGCCTAGTGCCAGCCAAAACCAGAAAAGGATGCCAGATCCCCTAGAACTAGAGCAACAGACTGATGTGAGCCGCCATGGAAATGTTGGGAAGGAACCTGGGGCCTCTGCAAGAGCAACAAGTGCCCTTAACCACTGAGCCGCCTTCCTGGCCTCTGTGATAGCTTTCTCTCTCCCCCTATAACAGGGATAAGAAGTGGTGACACTGTGGAGGAGAAAGCTTATTGCGCTTACAGCTTTTGGTCAGCCGGCCTCTGTGATAGCTGCGTTCCTTACCTCTCTGACAGAACACCTGACTGAAAGCTTTAAGGGAGGAAGTTTTATTTTAGCCCCATTAGGGCAAGGAAAGTATGGAGGCGAGCCCCCATGATGGCATGCGGCTGAGACCCCTTCCCTCCTCGCACCTCCACAGAGCAGAAGCAGAGAGGGGACTCCTGGGGCTCATCTGTCTTTCTCTATTATGTAACCATGTGCAAGGTTGAACTTGGCTCCTCAGTTCATCTCTCCTGAAAGCAAGCCCACAAATATGCCCAGAGACATGCTTCTCATGGGTTCCTAAACCCAGCTGTGTTGACAATGGAGACTGACCATCAGAACCTCATAGCTTTTGGGCCTGGGCAAGACAAACTATGGATAGCCTCATTGCTAGGAAGTAAGGGAGGAGCCCAAAGCCTGCTCAGGAGCATGGCCCCAAAGACGGAAAGAGTTTGCATTAGGTCCTGACTTGTAAGGGCCCTACCATCTCCCAGTGCTGCTGTTCTGGGCCAAGTCTTTATCATATGGGTCCCTGGGCAGCAATCAACACCCAACTAGAGCTGTCAGGAGCAGAAAATGTCTTTATTATGGAGTGGTATGCTTTTAAAAGATGGTTTATCATTTAAAAACATACAGTACATTTAAAATATTTTTTTACATTATAAGAAGTAAAACATATTTTTTTAAAAATAAAATGAAGACTATATAAAGTTTAACTGTGATTTTCCAAAGCCTACATCACATAGAAATAAGTTATTTAGTCATATTTTCTCCAAGAAATGCACTCACAATGTGTAACATTGTGATAAAATCCGGGGCTTTGACTTTCTCTGGTAGACTGGGCATATTTTCTATGCTGTTAAATGTTTTTTTCTTAAATATGTTCTTTGGGTCTAACAGAGTAGCTCACTGAAAGAACGCTGGCTTGGCACCTACAAGGACTCCTTTTTAATACTTAGCACCGCAGAAAGAAGTAAGATCTGATGTCTGGTGTGAACGTGATATTCTGTAATGGTGAATATTTACTCTACGAAGGCATTCTAATGGATGTAGCGTTAGAGTTTAGCTTCTGTGAATATGGATCACGTGCCCAGTTGAGCAGTATTTTTACCATGTCTCCGATAGTGCTAACTGTACACTCATGTTACACAGACAAGTCCCGTTTCATCTTCCACACTAGAAGCCGGCAGAGCCAGTATCTGAGGGATACAATGGTCTCACCTGCGCATCAGAACTGATGACACAAGGACAAAGAGTTAGGACCACAGCTTTAATGTAAAGAGAGTTCCTTGTACAAGAACAGCTGTTTTTTTTTTTTTTTTCAAAAGCCCTTTGTCAAGGAGTAGGCACTGTGCTAGGTGTTGGGTGGGGCTGCCTCCTTGGGAAACCCAGGTTACTGTCCTGTGGTCTTCACAGTGAGGGAGGGGCCAGGCAGCAAGGGAGGCTGGCAGGTGAGTACAAAGGTGGAGTGATCCTTGGTCTTTCTGAGGCTGCGAGGAAGAACTCAAATCCAGATCTTGCTGCGGCTTAAAATCAGATTCAAAGAGGATGCGTACTAATTCCCATCTTGGAATTATCCTGGATCCATTTTATTGGCAACGCTGGAGCTGACCAACTCATGTATTTTTCCCTGAGTAATGATTAAAGGGACCAGAGGAAATCTCTCCGGGATAAAGAGATTTGGGGTCTGGCTATGAATCAGTATCCCTCCCATTGTGACTATGTCACCCTGATGCCCTGGGGCATGGGCTCCCAGTCTGGCAGACTGAGTGTCTCCTGTTAGGAACATCTCCCTGCAGTAAATATTCCGTAGTTCACGGTCTAGGCAGCAAGTCAGAGATGGTTCACTGCTCTGAAAGCCAGCTCCACTTTCCCTGCTCACCCAGGCTCCCACTTCCCTCTGCAGAGCAGATTGCCTCTGGCTTAAGCCACACGTGTTCCTTGATCAGGGAAGTATCTAGAGTTTAATGAGTGTCCGGGGTAGCCCTCCACTCCCAGGAACCTGAGCCTGTGGGGGTGTTATTGAAGGGGAGGCTGTCCTTCTGCACCTCAGATGCAGCAGGGATGACAAATGAGGGCAGTCTTCCAGCAGGGAGCCTGCCTTCTTTGTGAAGCTCCTGCCTCACTAGAGGGAAGGAAAAGGGTAATTTAGGAGGCACGGAGATTACCTGAGGAAAGAGAAACAAACTACACATGCAATTCCTCGTGCAATATCTTTGAGAATTGATGTCGTAAGAGAAGATGAGGGGACCCCTTGCAAAGCCTGACTTCCTTCTGTTGACTTCAGACACTCTGTAATGGAAATATGTACAAGTCAGGACTTGCTCACCAACCATCTTTTGGCCACGGGAGTTTGGACACTAAAAGGACATGCGTATACCAGTTCTCATACTCATCTATAGCTCATCTCCTTTTGAATGATAGCTCCTTTGGCCTGACTCACTCTCATGATGGTAAATGACCACAGGAAAGACTGTTAATCCCGGGTTGCTGGCATTAGAATCCACTTCTGTGGGTTGGCATCTGGCTCCTGTACCAAGGGGGGAGGGGGTCTGATCCAGAGTATCACAAGCAGTGCTGTCATGAAGGCCACAGTTTTTAGATGGGTGAAAGGCTGTGTTTATGGCCCCCACTCCCAAACTCTGAACAGAGCATGTGTTTGTGTATTTGGCTATGTACAACACATTTCTCAAGGATGTGATATTCAGGGTGAATGTCCAAAGGAATGGGTGCATCTTCTGAATGAGTGGTGGATAAGGTCGTGCTCTAAGGGAGCTCCGTAATTGCATCAGGAAGATTAAATAGTGCTTTAAATCTGGCCACGCATTTTGTGCATTAGGCTAAGGAAGTCCCTGGAAGGAGTTCAAGTCCAGGTCAGTCTGTGATTGGGGTTCCCCGTGTAGGACTTTGTGGATGTGATGAAGGAGTTTGAGATTGTCTGGGATTATCCAGCTGGATTTGATGGGGTCTCAAGTATCCTGACAATAGTGAGGCAGGAGGAGCAGAACCAGAGGGAGAGCAGGGATGATGCTACACCACTGGCCTTGGCCCTGGAGGAAGGGGCCACAGGTCAACGTCAGACCTCTGCAGAGGCTGGAAGAGGCGTGGAGGCAGAGTTTCTTCAGAGCCTCTGAAGGAACCAGTTCTTCAGGTCTCTTTAAACTTCTCCAGAACATTAAGATAATAGATTAGTGTGGGTTTGTCCCAGCGACCTTAAGGAAGCACCTGAAGGCGTTTGGTAGCTAACAGCCTTGATAAGGGCTAGTGAGGTGAGGTTTGCAGACCTGCGGGATGATTGAGTAAGTGGGCTTCTCATCCCACCCAGGAACTACCTTACCCAGTGGCTTGGCCAGCACGTTAGCAAGTGGAGCTATTCATTTGGCTGCCTCTACAGAATGAGAGGCTGCTCATACTGCCCCCGCCCCCACCCAGCTCCCATTGCTTTTCAGTTGTCTCAAGTTTCCCTATTGTTACAGAGGCATAATGACAACAAGCCGCAGCCACTCTCCGCTGGCAGGGATGACCATTGTGTGAGCCTTTCAGAGTGTTGAAACTACAGAAACCACTGCAGACTGGGGGAGGGGAGCCTTGATGGAATGCGTAGAAGGATGCTTCCCTTTTCTGACAGGCCTTTGGAACCACAAGTGCAGGATCTCATGGGAATTCCCCAGAAAGTAATTCTTGCCTTTTCTGGTATCTCAAGAATCAAATGTATTTGAAAGTCCTCTGGGGATTGTAGACCTGAACATAGGGTTGGCTCACATCGGTTGTTATTTAGTAAGCTGAAGACAGGTAATGGAGATCTGAAGCAGAGGAATGGACAGTTTGCTTCTTTAAAACTGGGGTTTGCAAATTTTGGCTACACACTAGAATTTCTTGAGAGATTTATTTATTTATTTTTAAGATTTTTATTTATTATGTATATAGGTTTCTTCCTTCATGTATCCTGCAGTACAGAAGAGGACACCAGATCTTATTACAGATGGTTGTGAGCCACCATGTGGTTGCTGGGAATTGAACTCAGGACCTCTGGAAGAGCAGCCAGTGCTCTATTCCTCTGAGCCATCTCTCCAGCCACCTCTTGAGAGATTTAAAAGAAATTCTAAAAGTCCAGTTCACAACACAGTTCGATAATATGAGACTATCTGAGGCTGAGACCCAGGCTGTACCTTGAATTGTTGAGGCCAAGAACCCAGCCTTGAGGCATGATTCATTTACCACGGGTCCAATAACGCCACAGAAGGTACCAGTGAATTTATGTAGGCGAGTAGTTCCCTATGGCAGAATGCCTGAGCCCAGCAACTTAGAAGGAAGAGGGGCTAGCAGATGTCTCACCTGGCCATACAAACACGAGGACTTGAGGTCTCCAGGACACAGGCAAAGTTGGATGCGGTTGTGTATTGGTCTGCAAGCCTGTTACGGTGGCATGGGCAACAGAGACAGGAGATCCCTGGGCATATGCAGACCAGCTAGCCCGGTGCTTATGGTGGCAAATAACCCCGTCTCAAATAAGGTGGAAAATGAGGCCTCACACCCAAGACTGCCCTCTGACTTTCACATGTATGCCACATGGAGAGAGAGAGAGAGAGAGAGAGAGAGAGAGAGAGAGAGAGAGAGAGAAGATTATCAGAGAAGTTAATTTTGGTTTTATGGCTTCAGAGTTTTCAGCCCCTGGTTGCTCAACCTTGTGGCCTTCCTGCCCTGGGCAATGGAAGGAGTTTGTGGTAGAGGAAGCTGCTCACTTCCTGCTGGCCAGGAAGCAAAGAACTGAAGAATAATATGAGGTCCCAAGGTCATCCTCAAGGGCACGTCCTCAGTGACTTAGCTTCTTCTCACAAAGCTCCACCTCTTAAAGGTTCTGCCACCTCCCCATAGTGCTAAGATGAGGTCCAAGCCTTTAGCGAATGACTTTGGGGAGAACGTTCTAGACCCTAAATGCATTGGAAATTGAAAAATGGAGGGAGTAGTCTATTAGCTTCTTAGGGTTTTCATAACAAATCGTCATCAACTAGGCTGCTTAGAACATGCAGTGTTTTATCTCTTGAGTCTGATTTTAATATTGTTGCTTTCTCAGTCATTCATAATTTTTATAAAATCTATATTTTTTTACAGTATTCTATGATTTAGAGTTTTCAATAAATTGGAGAACATAGAGCTTCCTCTCCACCTAGCCCACCCTGGGCATCCAGCTAATTAATATCAAATTGCGATGGCACGCGCTAATAGGCTTTAGCATGACAAATTAGCCTGCCTCTGTCTTAGAAAGCTATTTGTTAGGATCCACTAATGAGTCATGTATTTCATATGCCTAAGTCACTCCCAGGGAGTAATTTGGGTGTTTAGGAAGTATGTTAGGCACCATTTTGGGGGTTGGGGAGACTATCCAGTGTCTTAACTATAGCACCCTTGGTCTCAAAGAGTTAACCCATCCCCTGCATAGCTTAGGTGAGAGGCTGGACTGGTGGAGGCACTCTGGGGTAGGGGAAACCTTAGGAAAAGCAGCCAGAACTGCAGCAATGGCTGTGGCATCATGAGAGCTTGTCTCATGACAAACCTGTCTGGGCCAACTTGATAACTGCCATCATCATCCCAGTGCTGGCTCCCACTGTGGTCCAGCAGAGAAGAGCAGGATGAAATGGAAGAACAGGCCCATTTGTGGGTTTATAACCTCGCTTTGGTTACAGCAAATCTCAGGAGACAGACATCTCAGGAAGCAGACAGGCCCTTGTCAGTTACAATTGCAGGACCCATCCCCAGGTGTGTCAAGTGACCTGCCCACGGTGGCCTACCTAGGACTTGGACATGGCAGAGGTGGGCTCAGATGCAGGTTGCCTATCATCTGTTTGCTCTTCTGCCACTGTCCTGGAAGGGGGCCACTTCCCTGGGCTGACCACACGGCTGACCCAAGCACACCCTGCTGTGGGATTTCTCTGGGGTGATTCTGTGCGCCTAGAATTTCCGAGGTTTTCCTTCTGTCACCCTGCACAGTGGTGTGGAAATCAATGCTCTGTGCTGCTTCTCCTCACTGCAAGGTGGGGAGGCTGGAAGGGATAAAGGGGGAGTCAGAGATGGACCCCAGAAATGAGAGGCCTTGTAAGCAATGCTGCCACCTAGTGAGACAAATGTCAGCTTTCCTGAAAGGTGGGCTTGGTAGACTTAATAGAATCATGTCCAAATGTTTCAGCTTCCTAAGAAGAGTGAGAGGGAGCAGGATCCTTCTCTCACCGGTAAGGAGATCGAGGTTTGTCAGGGTTTGTTTAAATTGGCTTTCCCAACACATGTCTTTGGGAAAAGACATTGCTGGAACCTTCCGGAGACAGCTCTGTTTAACCACAGTGGGAGAGGCAGCTGGATCGGTATGTATGCTTCGGTTCGCTCATCTATGATCTGAACAATATCGATTGTGCTACTTTTTCCCTAACATGTGTGTGTGTGTATACACTATATTTGCATGTATAAAGATATATATATATCACATATAATACACATATATCCCACAATTTAGCATTATAACTATTATGAAGAACACAATATAACCTCACACCCTTCTCCCCAATCCTCAGCTGCTGTCATTCTGCCTTGTCTCTCTGAATTTGCCTATCCTATGCTTATGCTAATAAATGGACTCACACGGTATTGGTTCCCTTGTGAATAGCTTATTTCACTCAGCATTTCCCCAGGGTTTGTTTGTGTTGAGTCAGATATTAGAATTGCCTTCTTAAACTCTTTTAAAGGGTTGTTACTATTTTTTTCACATGGATGAGTGTTTTTGATCTGCACGTATGTCTATATACCATGTGTGGGTCTGGTGCTCACAGAAGGGGGCACTGGATCCCCTGAAACTAGAATTACAGGTTGTGAGCCACTATGTGGATGCTGGGACTAGAATCTGGAACCTGGGAGAGTAAGCAGCAGGTACTCTTAACCACGGAGCCATTTCTCCAGCCCCAGCAGTTCCTTCCTTTCAAAGGCTATGTGATGTTCTGAATATATACCACTTCTCGCTAATCCCTTCATCCATCAGCGGACACTGGGCTAGAATAGCTTCCGGTTCTATGACCAATGCTGCTGTGAATACGAATGTACAGTTTTCCCACAGACTCGCTTCCTATTCTATTGGGTATAGATGGAGAATTACTGTCTCCTATGATAATCCCGTTTTTAATTTGTTGGGGGAGCTGCCACCACCGCCATGCCCCATAGTGTCCTCACCATCTTACATTCTTGTCAATGATATGTACTGGTTCCAGTGTCACCTACATCTCTCTAATACCTTTTCTTTTTAACTATTATTCATGTGTGTGTGTGTGTGTGCACTTGTGCATGACTGTAGCTATGTGTGCGTGTGTATGGAGGATAAAAATTGATGTCTTCCCCAAGACAATGTCTCACCCTGAACCCAAACCTTAAAGTTCGGACAGAGTGCCTGGTAGCAAACCTAGGGATCCTCCTGTTTCTGTCTTCCCGAAGCTGGGATTTCAGGGGTAGGCCACTGTACCCAGCTTTCATAAGCTTTTTTCCTGACTGAGATATCTTCTCAGTCCCCCCCTTTATCTTTTCTAATGGTGTCCATCCCAACAGGTTCAAGGTAGGAACTCCCTCCCAGTGACCAGTGCTCCTGAACCTCTTTTCACAGGCCTCTTGGCCATCTGTAGGATTTGGAGACTCTATTGACTCAAGTCTCAGTTTCCTTGCCTATAGAGTGAGGTTAATAATATCACTCTCCTAAGATTGTTGAGAAAATTTCAAATGAAAATGAGAAAATCTACCTAGCTCTAGCTGCAGCTAGAGTCTCTCTATCCCTATGTTGTAGCTATAGAAAGAAAGAAAGATGGCGGCCCTACATTGAGGGCGTCTACGGAGTGGAGTCAGCCATACAGACTGCTCACTGAGCACGGCTTTCCGCTCTCCTTCAGTGGCATACTTAGGGGCCAGGAGGACTTATGGGAAGCCACCAGCGCACCCCTGAAGAGCAGCAGCAGAGACGATGAGCTTAGAAAACTCAAGCGTTGCTCACCTGAGCAGGCCCAAGCTATTCTTCAGCAGTGGCCTTGTGGTTAGTCCCTGGGATGCAGGCTCTCTGCAGAGCTGCTCCAAGGCTTGGGAAATCCGTCGCTGCCCACTTCAGAGGCAACTGCGGCTGTCTCAGACCTTTTGTGGAAGACAAGGGTTCTCCTCCGAAGACAGCCTGTGCTCTCTCATTCGAGCAGCATTGTGATGGGATTGGGTACCTTAAGCATTAATTACTACTGTTGGAATAGGGGGCCCCCTCTGTCCAGGCACTAATAAACAACAAAATAAAGCAATGCTCCTTCATGGTTAGTGACAAACTGGCAATTTGGAGGTGGCAGCTTCTTAATTGAGCCCAAAAATGGCTCAAACTTTCCAAATGTTTCAGCTCAGCCTTCCCTCTGAGAAAACCCTGGTGACAATAAGGAGAGAGCAAAGCTTTGAAGTCTTAATGCTGTTGTCCTTTCTGCTGCCGATGTCACAACCCGGGACAGCTTGCTCAGCTGCTGAGAGGTGAAGACCTGTTCTGCTCCTGGCTCCGTCAGCCCATGCAGGCATCTCTGACCATCCAGCACTTGGCACTCCCAACACCTAGGTTCAGTTTTGTTCGCCATCTCTCAACTTGGCAGCCACCTTTAAATATCATTAATTTAGCACCATAGTAATGAAGGGTTAGAATAAGAATTATAGCCGACACACACGTGCTCATTCTATGTAGCAGACACACTGTTCCGTAAGCTGCATGCCTCGTGTGCATGACTTCCAGAGGCTTCCCAGCCGTCCTAAGAGAGGGGAGAGTGAAAATACGAGCAATGAGCTAACACAAGGAAATGCCACCTGCGCAGGGGAGACACATTTCTGGAATCCCCAAACTTGTCAGCAAATGAGACACTGTCTCAAACTAGGAAGGGGAAAAAAAGGAGCCGGCATTGTGGACTCATGGCAGAGGGACTCTGGGTTCTGTCCCCATCACCACGCAGAGAGGGTGGGAAGGGGAAAGGGGGCACATTTCCGCACTAACAATAATGTAGGTTTCATGTTAGTTATCAGCTTGGTCCAGTTTTTTTTTTCTGGCTGAAAGTGCTAAGGAAGTTCTGTGCAGAATTATTCCTATTTAGCTGCCCAGCCCTTGGCCTTCATTCTCCTCGCTTCCTTCCTTTCTTTGCATTGAAGCATACAACCATGACAGCTGCAAAGACTACTGGTGTAGGCTTGTAATAAAGAGTCCAAACTCTCCCTCAACTCACCCCTATTGCTTGAATTCTCTGGATAGTTTATTTCTATCTCTGAAGATGAGTCAATAATACGTAAAAGAATTCTTGTTGAAAATCAGTTAATTCTCTTATTTATTAGGAACTTATATGAAAGATTTGGCCAAAAAGAAAATGGGAAATAAAGCAAGGTACTTATTTAAACACTGCAAACCCCTTTCCTCTCCAAAGCGGTTGTAAAGTAAATGGAAAATGAGTCAGTGCAGCAATTGAGGACCAACTGGTCTATGGTCAATAAATATTTCCCAAGGTAGGTAAGTTTCTAGTATAATCTCCTTGTAAACATTATAGACAAATTGTACTTGGCCCCAGACTAGGAAGCAAACCTGGGGCAAGGGTTCAAGGAGATGGAGATAAGAGCAGATCTGTAAACACGGGGAGCCATCATGAGAATGGGGTGTTGGGAGCTGGGGAAGATGCAGAGGAGAAGGCAGAGTAGCAAGTCCCCGACATTCCCCCTTAGTATTGTGTGCAAGGCTCCTGGTGGCTAGGCAGTGTGAAGTAGCAGGTAGCTGTGCCTCGGGTGGGTTCAGGGGAGCATGTCGCTTGAGCAGACAGAGCCAGGGAAGAACTGACTGTGGATTTGGAAGGATGATAGTCGCACAGGCTTATGGGTACCACGGATATTTAAGAAGAGGCTGGAGACCTTGAGCACTGATGGTGTGAGGGATACGGATAGGAGAGCTGAGGACAATGCTACTTGCCTGGTGTCTGCTGGTTGTGGAAAAAGCACTTGGCCATTCATAAATGCAGGGAAGACAGGCAGCCCAGAGTGGTGAGCATGAGCTGCTGGTCAGACGTGTGAGAACATGTGAGCTCTTGCTTACTCTGGAACCCTCTGGTTCGGAAACAGATGTCCCTGAGGGTCTAGTTAGGAATGAAGCTTCCTTGAGTGCTGAAGAAGGGCACAGGTGAGCCTAGGCAAGCAAGAGAAAGCTGTAAAGATGGTTCTGGAATTCAGGTCTTCCTAGGTGGATAAGGAAGGCCCGGAAGAGCTCCGGAAGCTGTGTCCTGGATCTGGTTGTTATGCACATCATATTGTCAGTCACCTCACACCAGAACCAACACCTACATAATGCTGGTCTTCTCTGACTGTACCGCATAAGCTTGCACATCCATCCATCCCTCAGCAAGCATTTGTTGAGCCAGTTACAGCGGGAACACAAAAGACTGTCTTCAGACACTTGAAGTGAGCAAACACCACCTCAAGTGCGTTTGGCTGTGGGAAATCAGTGAGGGAAAAGGGAAATTCTTCATTTCTTCCGTGGTGTGTGTGTGGTATGGTGTGGTGTATATGTTTGCACTCATGTGATATTTTAAGGATGGCAGGGTGATTTGTTGCTCTCAATAGCGCACAGAGACCGTAACCTAGATGCTGCTGACCAATGGGGGACATGGCAGCTTGTGTGACCAGGAGTCAGGAATCCCTGCTGCCCAGCTGAGTTGTTTCTGCGGAGAACTCTGATCCCTGATTGTGTGGTTCATGCTGCCCTCCCTGGCCCCACGCTTGCGGTGTGTCATCAGTAAACACAGCAAAGGCCATAGTGTCCTACTGACCTGGCTTCAAAATCCCACCTGCATTGTCTTCCTGGAAACGACCTCATTCTTAGGGCCATCTATTGACAGGCTAGGCAATGAACAACCCGGCCAGCTAACTGTGGTAAGCTCGCTGCTTACTTTGTCAATCTCTGATCCTGGGAGAGGAAATGGGTCTTCTGAAGATGGCATTCAGCAGGTTCTTTCCTTCAGTATTTCACACCCACAAGATACCAGGTGTTCAGATCCGGGGACACCAAGACGCGTCAGGCCGAGACCCTGTCTCCAGGAGTCTTAGCTCTGGGATGTGGGCTCAGTGTCAGTGGACAAAGCACGGCTATTTTGTAGAGCTGTGTGTGAATCCCACCTTCAAATCCGGAAAATGTACTTCTAACAGCAGTTATCTGCAAGCCGTGTCTTGGGGGACTTTCTGACTAGGAGCAGTAATCTCGAAAGAACTCATCGCTGTCATCTTGAGGCCATGGCGACCAGTCAGGGCTGCACTCTTACCATGAAAGCTCTGCTCTGCCTCCCTTAGATGTGTGCTAGTGTGACTGGATGGCCCTGGAAGCTGTGGGGTTGGTGGGATAGCGGAACATCAAGGGGAAGCTTTATGTCCCCTCTAATGCCCCTCTCCCATCTCTGGCCATCCAGCCAGCACATGCTGGGAGTACCCACCAACCCTTATCTAATGCGGTTTTGGGTTGGAGGGCCAGTCTGTAACTCAAAGGTCCCAGGATTCCATGCCCTCCCCTTAAGTCATCACAAAGTTGAGGTATTAAGTTTCTTCCAGTGTTTGTTTTTACTTATTTGTTTGTTTATTTTGTGTGTGTGCTCGCCTGAGTCCACTTCTGACTTGGGGTCTTGGCTGTAGTTGTTTGGTGAGAGCTGGTCTCCTGGAGAGAGGCTCGCAGAGATCACAGCAGTGGTTTCCAAGCAGAAGACTTACATAATCATTTTTTTTAAAAGCTTGTATCAAGAATGTTTTTGAATGAATAGCAGTTGGATAAATAGTTCACACTGAAAATACGTTCGTCTGATGAAGAACGAGACTGAAGGGGGGTGATGCACTTTTAATTGCTGAAGAAACAGCTGACCACTTTAAATGCAGTCACATTGATGTCACAATCCTAATTTGCCCAGAGTTGCTCTTTTTCTCCCTTCGGCTTGTACAGATGATGCTGTTAGCATTTATCACCATGTTCGAAAAGTGCCAAGATAATGACGACGCTAATTAATCTGGCCTCATAGCTTTCCCCCACAAACGGGAGCCAAACTATGTAGCTCTTTCCTTCCACATCTGCTTCCAGCTGTCCCCAGAGGGAAGGGAAGCTGAGTCACAGTGGCAAAAACGATGCCTGTGGGGAAGTGGTGCTGGCTACCCATCTATCCTGTGAGGGAGCTGATCTTGCAATGCAATTCTCCCAGGACTGAATTCCAACTAGGACTGGCACTCTGAGTCTGTGTGTGTTGTGTGAGTAAAGATATCCAACCAACAGATTGCTTTTGAGCCTTGAACACGCCCAAGACATATTTTGAGGAGTCACTGTGATTCAACAGAATGTCCGAGCCTCTGTCCCTACGCCTGTCCCCCATGATTGACTGTGGAACCATGAATATTGGTTTTTTTTAAAAAAAAGACTGGGAGTGTCCCCTTGAAAGCCAGCGTTGCAGCCAGTAAGTCACTTTCCTCCTCAGAGTGCCATTCTTTCTCTCTCTGCTGCTTAATAACCTGTGGGTGTGTACCGGGCCCACTCACAGAAAAGCCCATTTTCACACACACTTTCACATGTGCACACTAGCACACGGGCCCCCAGCAGAGCAGGAGTGAGTCACAAAGTCAGTCGCCTTCGTCTCCAGACTCGGCTGGCAGACAGCTGGAGCTTACAAGACGTCAGCCTAAAAATGACCTTAGATGGAAGCTCGTCTCGGATCTCCTGCGCAGCTGTGCTACCCTTCACACAGCTGAGGTGGTGAACTGCATCTTAGGAGAATCGTTATTACTTATGAAATTTGCCCTTGAAATATGTTTCTACTAGTGTTTAAAATTAAAGTTGTATGTGTTCATAATTTAAAGTGACATCATTTGAGAGTCTTGAGGTGTAAGACACCCCCACCACCACTGGAAATACAGTGGGCGTTTCCTGCTTTCTCAAGTTACCTCAATATTCATCTTCCTGGCTTCTTGTTCTAGGGTTGACTCTCTTTGATTTGCTTAGATTTTGTTTTGTCAAGAGGTTTATGATATGAAAGCTGTTG
Organism: Chionomys nivalis; assembly: GCF_950005125.1. Lineage (NCBI taxonomy): Eukaryota > Metazoa > Chordata > Mammalia > Rodentia > Cricetidae > Chionomys > Chionomys nivalis. The sequence goes on along the minus strand of NC_080090.1, from coordinate 16,382,022 downwards.
CCATGGACTTGGGGATGTGGCTCAGTGGTGGAGTCCTTGCCTAGCATATACAAGGCCTCATGTTACAGCCTCAGCAATACAAAACAAGCAACAGTAACAACAAGACTCCAGCACAGCCCTCTGCTTCCCCAGCATGTTTAGCCAGTGTTTGCCCCTTCGCTGTGTGGACATTTGTTCTGACACTGCAGAGGAGACAGAGGGTAAAGTTGCTGGCTTTTTTTTTTGTCTAATTGTGAATCAAAGCAGTAATTATGCCAGTCAGGATATTATTCATCACACGTTTAGAATATGCTCTTCAACATTTGCTTATTTATTCTCTCTCTGTGTGTGTGTATCTGTGTCCTACTGCTCCGCATGTGTACATGCACACATATGACCCATAATGTGCCTGTCAAGGTCAGAGGACAAATTGCAGAAATGGGTCTTCTCATTCCATTCCATTGGTCCTGAGGAGGGGATTCATGTATTTAGGCTTGGCTTCAAGTGTCTTTACCCACTAAGTCATCTTGCTAGTTCTAGAATTATCTTTTAAAAGCATGATTCCACTTAGTAATGTCCTTGATGAACGAATTGAGAGGATTAATTTTGTCCAACCTGGAAATACCCACCGACATGCAGCATTTGGGCCAGCATGGGATGGGTGTCATAAGGAAAAGCACACATAGTTGTGATCTTTGCTAGATTCTTGTTCTTTTCTTCCTGGAATACATTTTTGCCTGCAAGAATACTAGACAGACAAACTCTAATTGCTCAGAATTGGGGATTTTGAAGACATTGTCTTCAATGGGATGAAAGGAATGAGTTGTATTGTAGAATATTTAAAGGAAAACAATGAACAGGCCAATTGTAAAACTAGAACTTGCAGTTGAAAGATCCAAGTTCAGAAACTTGATCCCACCACCTGGAGCCCTCAGATGCTTCCCAACCTTAAAAGACTTCTCTGTGAAAATTTGAGGTGACAGCAACACACGTGACTTGCTGGTGCCACATATCAAAGTGCCAACCTTGGAAGCTGTCTACAACCCAGCAAGCCAGTAGCGTACATGTGGCTTGTGGGTTATATTACAGATCTTGTAATATAAGATTGTTTGAAGTGCATGAGAATCTAATGGCTTTCAGTGCAGTAGAGTACCTAAAGTTTTTTTTAAATCATTTATTTTTATTTGTGTGTGTGTGTGGGTGCCTGCTTACCTTTGTGTGTACCATGCATGCACAGCTCCTTCAAAGGCTAGACGAGGGCATAGGAACTCAAGTTACAGGCGGTTGTGTGATGCTTGATTGTGTGCTGGGAGCTGAAGCTGGGTCCTTTCCAAGAGCAGCCAGTCCTCTTCACTGTTGAGCCGTCTCTTCCAACCCCAAGTATGCAGTTTCTGGATATAAGTTCAGATTGTTCATTTCGGTAAGTCTTTAAGAAACAGCCGCTTGTTGAAACTTAGTGTAACATCAAAGAGTGTCAGCAATGATATTAAAGGCTATGAAGCTAGTTCCTCATTTTCCAACAGGTTTGCTGGGTTTTCTTCATGTATTTCAAATGAAATAACGCATCTAAGTCACACAGCCAACGCACCATAAGCAGTACATCAAAGAAATGCATGCAGTTGTGGGCTAGGGAGGTGGATCAGTCGGTGAAGAGCTTGACATGGGCATGACAACCTGGCTTTGATCCCCAGAATGCTGAAGTGGTGGTGTACATTTGTACCCTCATCGCAGGGGGCAGAGACAGGGAGATCCCTGGGGAGTGCTGACCACCTAGTCTAGCCTACTTGGCAGTAGAGTCCCTGTGTTGAAAACAAGGTACATGTGTCCTGTGGAACCAGGGCTCTAAAGATTGACCTCTGCTCTCCAAGCGCCTGTGCACACACGATGCACATGCAGATGAAAATGCATCCACACCCACATATACCGAAAGAAAGCTCTGCAATTGTAATAATAAGAAAAACTTCTCCAAACTCTACTAGTTCTTCAAGAAAACCTTTTTCTCTTTTATTTACCGATAGCTACAAAAGTACAGACTGCAAAGGTTAGCAGTTCGATCCTCAGTGTCAACCCTGAGCGCTGGTAATACAACCTTATTATATTCAGAGTTAAGCAGATCTGGGGGTGTGTTTACGTTGAAAATAAGGTCATTGCTGGAGTGTTGTAAAGAGGCTCTGATTTTCCAGGATGATTTTGGGACAGCTTGGTGCTTGGTTCTATCCTGGGATCTTGATTCACTTGAGTTGGTTCGTGGATAATATGGTCTCTTCTCTTTGGGAATGGCTCCACAGTGAATTGAATATAAATGACAAATTAAGACATGCCAGAGGAGATGCAGTATGAGGCCACTGAGGGCACGCCACTGCTTTCAGGTGTAAACTGGGTGCCAAGCAGACTCCCCGCAGTCCTTCCCATGTTAGTCAGCTTTGCCTTTCTGTAACAACACACCTGACGTGGCCAGCATACAGAGGGAAGGTTTTAGTCCATGGTCATGAAGACCCGCTGTCAAATCTGGCCTCAGTGATAAGGCAGCTCATCATAGCCAGGAGTCATGGTGGGGCAGGCTGCTTACATCAGGATGGCTTGAGAGTTGTGTAGAGAGACAGAGGGGGCTAGGGTCCCCCCACCCATTTCCAGCAACCAAACTTTCTCCCATCACACTCCACCCTGAATCGCCTCTCAGCAGCAGCTCCGGCTTGGGAACCAAGCCTGTAACATATGGGGACAGTCAAAGCCCAGGCTTTATAGTGTTGGAGGCAGTCACCTACGCTGGGTGCTGTGCAAGACCCACACAAAAGCCGTGTGAAATGCTTATACCTTACACAGCCTGATGGATCCCCGTGCTCCATTAGTGTGCCAACGTGGCATTGTCCAACTGCATTTAAGGGAGGCAGGTTGTGAAACGAGCAAAGAGCATGCTTGCTGCCGGACAGTCTGGAATTTAGATCCCTCCTTGGGCATGTCCAGATCTGTGCCCTTCAGCGAAGTTCTCTGGGCCTCAGCTTTTTACTCTTTAGAATGGGAGTCACTTTCCACCCAGAAATGATTCTGTAAATGTTAATAAGGATGACAGTTGGTCCTCCCCAAACTGCATCTCTCAGGGTTTATGGGTGGGGACTATTCAGTCCCCTTTCTGTTTGATAGCAGGACCATGAGACCTTTATTTTTCCACATTTTTACAGTAAAATGCTAATTTCATGCTTTTTAAAAATCTGGTCTCTAAAATTTATGAAACTAATGAAGAATATAGGACCACAGACCTCACACTAATAAGAGTATAATCTTACTCATTTCTCTCAAATACCAAATTAAGGAACAGTCACTGAAATAGTTACTAAAAATTTGTGTGACTAATCTAAGGTGGCCTACACATAGAGTTAGAGTGTTGAAGGAAATGCTTATACTTTGGTTCAAATCAACTTAACTTTCTTCCTTTTTGGAGACAAAGCAATTGACAGAAACTCCAGGGTCTCCTATGGAAATGAGGGCAGAAGACAGGGCACTGGCTGCTCCCAAGCCCCAAGGTCTCACTGTATTTTTGAGGCTTGCCTAGAACTCTCTTTAGATAGGCTGGCCTAGAACTCACTTCGATCATCTGTTCTCAGCCTCCCAAGGTGCTGGGGTTCCAATTGTATGTTGTCATCCTCAGTCTAACTGAGCGTTCTTCGTAATCACTCTGAATTTTCTTCCTATCCACTCTCTCTCAGCCTCCACAATGAATAAGAAACAATAGAATTTGCTTCAGCGTGCGCTGTGAACTTGAGTCAGACACTTGCTGTCTGTCTGTCATGTGACCCAGTGCTCGTACCTTACAGCCCTCCCCAGGGAGGTCCAGGGACTGTTTTGTCCCTCCTGAGGAGGTGGTCGGTCTCATCTTTAGGGTAGGGAGTGGGGAACTCCTCACATTTGCCTCTTCACTTCCACGCTGGGACCCTTAGAGTCAAGTGTACAAGTCAATCTTAGCAACAGCGTGGAATTCTCTTCTGTGCTCAGTTTCTCCTCTCATGCTCTTGTCCACTGTGCTTGTTTCATTGTATGTGCCCCTCCTGTAAAACTTCAAATTCCACCAGGAAAGAAATCCATAAACAGATGAAGAAATGAACGGTTCCAAATGATTGAAGGTAGACCAATCACATAACTAACCAGGGTTTAAAAATTCTGTAATATGAGACATGGTTTGAGGACTGGGGACTTTTAACTAGATAAGAGGAGACAGGAGATCCTCAGTGTTCAAGGCGGTGTCTGTTATTTTGAAGACACTGTAAAGAAGGTTCTATTGGAGACAAGTTCCCTGCTTTCAAATCCTGTCCCCTTCTAGTTTAAGAAGCAGTTTTGGGCTAACAGGCAGAGGCTGTTCTAGCAGAGCTCTCCAAAGTGGGCACTTTCCATCTCTGGAGGATCATAACGTAGCCGTGCCCGAGACTCCTGTATTGTGAGAGAAGGTGGTTCTGTTGACCTTTGAGGTGCGAGTCTGCTGTTTTTCCATGATTTTCTTTACATGGAAGTTTCAATGTTAAACTGAAGAACTTGGTTGCTCCAAAGTAAGCGGGATTTCTGGGCATTCGAAGGAGGAAGGCAGTAAAAATGCTTTCTTGAACTAGTCCCCTTTCTGTGTGAGCCGGCTGGTTCCACTAGGTGCCTTGATCTTCTGTAAAGCAAAGCTAACTGTGGGTCGCCAAAGGGTAGGCAACAGGAGGTCACGGCACCTGAGGTCATTTCCTCTCAGAGGGTGCTATCAGCATTTCGGTTATGGTAAGGGTTGTTTTAACCATTGCCAGAGACTCCTGGGTCTCCTTATGGAAATAAGAGCAGAAGGCAGAACCCTGGGCTGCCCCTGGGTCCTATACCCTCACCTCTCTTCCCATGGAGTATCGGATGGAAGAACACAAGCTCTCCAGGGAGCGGTGAGTTAGTGAGATGTGAGGCCTTGCCACAGCTGAACAAAGCAATACTTCACCTTTTATGTTAGAGCCCAGATCTTGCAATAGAAATTAGGCAGAGAGAACAGGATTATCTCGTGAGATCTTTAAGTGTGATTGGGAAGAATTTTTTCCATTATTTTGTCCTCTCCTAAGAGAAGTAAAAGTACATACATGTATGTACATCTACATAAATGTACATACATAATTGTACCTCCTGGGAAAAACTTCTAACTTACTTAAAAGTTACAAGGCCAGAAATGGCACACAGGCTACCCTTATTCCCTGTAGTTCCTTAACTATCAGCTTTTTTTTCTCACTTTCTTTCCTGTGTAAGAGGTAGACACCATGACCCTTTATACCTAAATCCATCAATGTGTACTTCTGGAGAATGATATTTTGTCGCATGTAGCCAGAATGCAGTCATTGCCTTTGGTAAAATTAGTACCGAGGCTTACATTTATGTAATGATCATTCAGTCATGACTAGCCTTCTGTGTGATCAGCTGCGGTCAGTGTCTGCTGGTAGATCACCCACATTCCAGCTGTCTTCCGGCATCCTCTGTGACATTGCTTCCCTCCTCCATACAGCCCGCGTGTTAGGACCAGACTGCACTTAATTGCCCTGTGTTGTTTTGTTTAGAAGATCGTTCAGCGGTAGCATTATCATAGCTATTGGCCATTTGAACAGCATACTCTGAATTTTTAGGAGCATTTTTGATCATAGGACACATCTCGTTCACAGCCTGCCTCTGCCTCTCAGTTCCTTGAAAGATGAGGTTCTGTTTCCTGGAGCCCTAAGATCACCCCTGTTCTGTGGGAAGTATTCTGTTACTGTTTTGTTGGCAGTGCTTGGATTTGAACCCACAGCCTTGCTTGTGCTCAGACAAGCACTGTGCCATCGAACCATGCCCCAGCATTTTTTTTTTTTTTTTGGAGAGAGGGTTTCATTCAGTAGCCTGGGTTGTCCTAGGACTTGGGATCCTCCTGCCTCCGCTTCCTGAGTGCTGGGATTTACAGACGTGCATCGTCAAGCCCAGATCTGTTTGTATGATTTTTTTTTTAATGTGTGAGGAGTTCGGGCTTGCACGTTTCTTCCACGCGAGTGTTTATTTGATCCAAACCACAGAAGCATTAGCTCCTGTGAAATCTTTGTAACTCGTCTATTGCAAAACTGTCAGGACTTTCCTGAGTCCAGAAGAAGGAAACAGATTATTCTGAAAATCTTTGTTTTATATAGAGACAATACGTTCTCAAGGATCTAGCCACAAATAGAAAATACTTTGTGTTTATTCAAGGCTCCGATCTCAGCATTTTTCTGCTTCTGATGAGTCAAAGGCAGCATCTTGTATGATAATTGAGCATTTCTATGCAGGCAGTGCTTTAGCAGGCTCAATAAAAGGGTCACTCAGCAGTTCTGGTCCCTGTCGTCCACAGCAGCCTGCTTAATGCACATCAATATGCATTATTAAATATAGTAGCGCATAAATAAAAACACTTGCAAAACACGATGCACGGTAGAATTATTGAGATGATTTTTCAGACGAACAGTGACGTTCAGGTACAAGAAGCTGATTAGATTGCCAGAAGCTACTTAATAAAAGCCAAAGCCATTGAGCCAACTGTCCCTAACTCTCACACCGCAGCCCCTCACTTTCAAACTGCCCTGACTGAATGGCTTCCTTAGTCTAAGGTGCAGAGTGGCGGTGGGAAAATGACACAAGATGACATTTTTCTGAAAAGGTTACAGAAATCCGTGGTGTATGTTCTTTGAAGAGGGAGTTAAATGTAAGAAAAAATAGGCCCTCATTCTGCAAGTGAACTGTTTCTGTAGAAGGGACTTCCGGGTGGGCTGCATTTGTAAGCCTCCAGGGGCCTGGGGTGCTGCTGGTCCAGGGTCGGAATGGTGACCCTTTGTAATCTCTTTTCATTCTTTCGTGGCTCGCTTTACCTTTGCTTACTCAGTCCTGGTGAGAGAAGACGGTAAACAAAGGGAGACTTTTAGAAAGACCTGTAATTTTAGTGATTTCTGGCTCCATAGTATTCTAAACCCACAGTTTTAACATAACGAGTTATGCTCATAGAGTATAAAGTTATCAAATAGGGCCTGTGGCGAGGAACAGCTCAGTGGTAAAGGACTTGCCTAACGGTCTTACGAACTGTGAATAATAAAGTCTTTAAGAACGTCTTCATTTTTATATGTATGAGTGTTTTACCTGCATGTGTGAATATTTGTAGCTACAAATAGTCTCCATTCTGCGGATCCCCTGGACCGGTTTCTCTCCATTCACTGGATCCTGCTCACTAGCTCCTGCAGCCGCTTAGAAAATAAATAACCATTGTAAAGCTAATTATTAATTACACACTCTTTGACCTATTAGCTCAGGCTTCTTATTAACTAACTCTTGTATCTTAAATTAACCCATTTCTATTATTTTATATTTTACCATGAGGCTTGTGGTTTGTTATCTCTTGCTTCTTGGGCAGCTACATGGCATCTCCCTGATCCCACCTTCTTTCCTCCTCTATCTCTGCTTGGATTTCCTGCCTTGTTGTATTTTGCCTTGCCATAGGCCAAAGCAGCTTCTTTATTAACGATGGTAATAAAACATATTCACAGCATACAGATAGGAATCCCACATCATATATGTACCATGTGTGTTCCTGGTGCCCACAGAGGTCAGAAGAGGGTATCAGATCCCTTGAAGCTGAAGTTATGATGGCTGTGAACCACCATTTGGGTGCTGAGGAACAAACTCGGGTCTTCTGTGAGTAGAGCAAAAGCCCCCAGCTTCTGAGCCATCTTTCCTATTCCATAAAGTCTTTTTTATTTAATGAACTTTCCTTTGACTAGTTTAGGATTGCTTTAGGGCTCTGCTGTCCAATATGGTAGCCAACAGCTATAGACGTTATTGACATTTGACGTGTGGCCAGCTAGTCAAAACTGCTTTGCGCTCTAAGTGATAACTGCTTGTCAGAGTTCAAAGACATAGTCCCTGGAAAAGAATGCAGTAAGTTTTTTGTCTGTTTGCTTGTTTTGTTTTTACATAATAATTATATATCAAATGTATGTTGTATCCCTTGGGTGAGAGATAATGACATTGAAATTGATCTCATTTCTTTTTTGGTGCTTTTTAAATCTGGTTACTGTCCAAAGCAACAGATGGGGCATGTGTTTGTGGTACCTCTGTCTTTATGTTGGAAAGTTCCACTCTAGGAGGAAAGAATATTTAGTGCAAAAGAAGAAGTTTGTACTGCACACTTTTGATTAAAGGATGAATAGGACAGCCACTCACCCGTTTGAATGGTTGCTGGATTTGGGTTCTACTAAGGCTTCTTTAATCAAATTTATGTCAGTCTGCCCTAATGTTCTGGTTGGAAGGAGCATTGAATCTTTTTGTCTGCTTAAATAATTTTCAAGACAACCTTATCTTCATTTCAAAAGTGACTTAACTTTTAAAAAGCTTTTGTGAAAAATGTTGCATTTATATGGATGGGAGGTCTGAGTCACAGAGTTCTCAGAAGGCTAACGAATTGTGCCAATTATCCAGAAACTTCTGAAAGAACCTGTCTGGTCCCACAGAGAGGCATGCAGGGGGACTTAAGGGCTCTTAAAAGTCTCAGGCCAGCCATCTGCCTCTGTGCTCACACCTTCTTCCAATAAATGAAACCATTGGGGAAGGTAAAATATTTATTCCTAAGTGTCTATAACTGAATTTATGGATATATCTTGCTGGATATTATTGCCTGTGTAAACCCATGTAACTGTGCACGTAAAACATGTTTTTATTAGTTCCTACATAAAATTTTTATGATAATGGTGAACAAAGGAGCAATTTAGTTTAGCAGAGTTTGCTCTTATTGCTCCAGCTTCCCATAGACGAGCTACAGTGTAAACAGCAGCAGTCTGCAGGGGAGAGGGACGGGGCTCACCGGGTCCATGCTCCTGGCAGTGGGCTAGGAAGGTGGGGAGGCTCCCAGAAGCCCCTTGGGTCTCCAAAAGGCGAGGCTGAAGAGGGTAGTCATTCATCACAGGTTGTTGTTGGGTAGCTCCACTCCTCCTTGGGAACTGGGCAGCATTCAGATTTGGTCTCTGAAAAGGTTTCATAACTGCTGTTGAAAGAACTCCCACATACTGTATTTCAGCCGGAGAACTGCAGAGAGAAAGGGGTTCAAGTGGCTTTTTGTGGGTCCTCTCCCACTCTGGGATTTAAACAAAGCCCGCACAGAACAAAGTTCCTTTAACCCGGTGCCTTCATCTCACTCCCTGTCTGCAGGGTTTGGCAGGCTCTCTGGATGGAGAGCCCACGCCTCTCATTCCCACTGCTGCCTTTTCATGTTTGACCCTTGAATGTGGCAAAGGATCCCCGTGGTGACCTGGATCACAGGGAAATTCCTCTAGAACTTGAAAATAAAGCATCTTTCATAAACACAGCCCGTTCCTTCCTAATGACTAGTTGAAAATTGCTAGTCCGTAATTGCAAGCAAACACAATTCCTGCACCAGCATTTAAGGACAGGATTCGACATGTGGAAATGGACTTGGTAATAGCAAGATGTATTTTAAGTTGCTTTAACTTGGAAAGGAAAGACAAAGGATTATTGTAGGCTTGTAACACTGAAGGCTATCCTAGAAATCGGCTGGGAAACTGGGCCAGCATGATACACGCTGAGTTCATTCTGGGCTGAGGTCTTTCAGAACTATTAATTGAAGGACAACCCAATCGTTAGGGACCTGTGGTGGTCTAGATTCTAGAAGTTCTTCAACCTTGGAAGACTCATGGTTGAAGTCTGAACATGTAGTAGAGTGCTTGTCTAGAATATAGAAACTGTGTGCTCAGTCTCCAACATCACATGACATAGGTACGGTTGCACACATCACATAACACAGGTATGGTGGCACACGTCGCATAACACAGGTATGGTGGCACACATCACATGACATAGGTACGGTGGCACACATCACATAATACAGGTACGGCGGCACACATCACATAACACAGGTACGGTGGCATACATCACATAACACTGGTACGGTGGCACACGTCACATGACATAGGTATGGTGGCATACATCACATAACATAGGTACGGCGGCACACATCACATAACACAGGTACGGTGGCACAAATCACATAACATAGGTACGGTGGCACACATGTGTAATTCAAGCATATGGGAGGTAGAAGCCAAATGACCAGAGATTCAGGGTCATCCTTGGTTACATAGTGAGTTCAAGGCTGGTCTGAGATAGACATGTGTGATATAGACAGAGAGAGAGACAGAGAGAGAGAGAGACAGAGACAAAGAGACAGACAGAGAGAGAGAGAGAGAGAGAGAGAGAGAGAGCACATTAGTTTAACCAGTAAAGTACATGCCTTCTTTATAAGCTTGTGCACCTGAGTTTGATCCCTAGAACCCACATAAAAATGTCCTAGGAGGTATACATTTGAAATCCCAGTGCTGGGCAGGCAGAGATAAGCACATCCCGGGGACTTGCCTGCCTGTCAGTCTCACATGGCAAGCTCCAGGCCATCAGAGACCCTTATCTCAAACAAACAAGCAAAAGCAAAGTGGATGACTCGTGAGGAATGACAGCTAAGATTGTCCTCTGATTCCACATGTGGGTGCCTAACCCTCGTGTACACAAACACGCATGTGTGCACACATGTGCACACATACACAAAATACCAACACTGTCAACTCGTGGTTGAGACAGCAACTGGTCTGTCTTCCCATTCTGGTTGTTGTACAGTAGAATCATTCCAGACAGAAGGACACTTGTCTTGTTCTTAGGAGTGTATGGGGGATATTATACATCACCCGCACCCTCGTTGCATGGCTAGGTCCCTTGAAGGACTAATCTGTGAGGTCCTTTATTCTCTGTGTTTCCACAGTATACCTGTTAGCTGACTCTCACGTAGGTCTTTGTGTATTTTGAAGATGTTTCTTAATGTCCTCCCCACCGAGGAGTGTAGTTTCTGTTCTTTCTCAGAGGTATTGCTAGGGCTTCCTCCCTGTACCAAGAACGTCTGAGGTGTGCACGTGTGTGAATTGTGGGTGAGTATCTCTTTGCTTTGGCCCAAACTCATTAAATAATGAGCTCTAAAATGTGTGCATTTCATTCTTACCCAATTTCTGTGATTCTGTTAGTGACGTCCCCTCTAGAGACTTAAGTAGCTCCATTTTCAACACTTCTGCCAAGAAGCCTATATAGGGTAATGAAGTTTATTCCACAGGGTTCACGGCCGTGACCTTCCAAAGTGAAGACGTCACTGCCCACTGCAGAAAGGTTATTACAAGTGGGACAACCTTTGTGGCGAAAACCACAGCTTTTGGCACAGGGTTCTTTCTGAGATGGCCTGGTTGATTCTCTCCTTGGGTGTGAGAAGCGAGGCCTGTACGTATGCTTGCTCCACATGCATGGAAGCAATACAGATCCTAAAGTTGCTCTCTGTTGAGGATGGAGCCAACTTTGTGGGGTGGAGGGAGGGGAAAATAGAGGGTAGACTTAGTTGAGATAGTGTTGCCTTCTTGGAGACGATTGTTAAGGCAATAGCTCTGTGTTGGAAGACCCGTGGCAAGACAGAGTTTCACATGAAGCGTAGAGTCTTTTAACTGAGCAGCGAATGAATAGCTTTTCAAGTGCGTATGAAAGGCAAGAATCCCTAAAGATCAGCTGTTTTAAACAGCTTACCCCAGGGACCCACGGTTTATAACAAAAGGAGAGATATAGCAGAGATGAACCCCAGGTCCAACGCTGAGGATAGAATGTGCTGGCCGGGCTCCCTGAGGTGTTGGGGAATGCCAATCTTGTTGGCTCTGGTTTGTTAGCTAGGGGAGTCTAGGTAGATATGCTCACAATGCTAGTTGGTGTTGACTCTGACCCATATACAAGTGGAAAGCACAGCCGAGCTTGGGAAAAACCATAGGGTACACAATGGGACAGAAAAAGCTACGTCTTCAATGAACAGGGAAGAAATTTGAGCAGAACTCTAGCGACGAAACCAGGACACAGGATGGAATATGACAGCCACAGTGGAAAAATGGAAAAGAGACAAAGAGCAGAATATTTAAAGACACAGTGAGATTATACAAAGTTTTACTTCTGACTCACACAGAAAAGCTCCTTGATAATTGTATGCAGACAGGAGGATCTGAGATATTGGACATATTCGAATACATTGGAAAAAGCCCCAAAATATTAACTTTGGAATTTTATTTTACAAGTCATGAGGTCCAGGATTTTAAAAAAATGTTAAAAAAATGTTTAAAAATAGAAAAATGTTTTGGATATGAGGATTCAGAATTAAGAGAGTAGAGAGACTATTCAAACATGACTGCGCTTGTAAGAAGTCCTCAGTGTTAGTTTTCTCAGTGATGGATGAAGCCATGACACACACAAGTATATTTAGTTAATGATTTAGGCCTCATGGGTGGGACCAATTTAGAAAGCATCGGAGGCAAAAGGTCCATGGTACAGTGACAAGATTAGGATCTGTCCCAATTAGGACGGGAGACCTAGAGCTCCAGAGCAAACAACCCTGACTATAGAAATGGTGTCAGCGTTTAAGGCCCCAAGGCTTTATACAGCAGGCGATCCTAAATTCAGGAAGGAAGAAACAGAAGAACAACTCCCAAACTCTCAGAGGATTGTGTGAGCTCAGCTTGCCAGCCTGCCTGTTTGTGTGCAGGTTTGTGGGAAAAGGTTTAGCATAGTGGTTTTGAGTTTTAAGCCATCTTTTGAGAATAAAGATATCTGAGGGTCCTTTTGGCTAACATTCCTTCTGGCATGTCTCTGATTTGGGCGGTTAGGGTCCGGAGAGGTTAATTGACTTTGCTGAGGTCCACAGTTGGTTCTTTGTGTAGACCTGAGCCCTGGCTTTAATGTTCACCCATAGACACCATTCGTCTCCTTTGTATTTCTGAGATTTTCAATTATTTTAGAGTTCTGCTCTTTTAGGGTAGATTTTTTTTGACAGGTGTCCGTAGACACATAAATGTTGGCCTAGTATGTATCTAAGTGATTTCCCAACTTTATTGCTTTTTGTTTTTGGCATAGAGTTTGCCATTTCTGCAGTTGGTAAACAGAAAAATATGAGATGAAGTCAGAACTAGAACCACGTAAGACAGGGAATCATGGGACAGTCAGCTGACTGGATGTCAGTTGGTCCTGGTTCACCTCGACGGTTTCAGTGCTCGTGGGTGATGTTATTGCTGTTGTCTTCATAGACATGTTCGTAAGGTTTCGCACAAAGGCCACTGAAATGCTGAATATGAACAAACTTAAGGATGTCATTATATTTCTAAACGTTCTTGCTTTGTGTTTCATTATGGCTTAAACCACAGGGCACATTCAGCCACATTATGTCATTTCATTCCAGATGTACTAGCTTGTCACTTGGGAAATTTGGGACCAAGACTGAGGAAGTGACTTATTCAAAGCTTCCTATTTTGTTCCAACTGAACCTGCCTGACAATTAGTTCTTCTTAGCCAATACAACATTTATTGAGGGTCCTGGGCCTGCCACCCCTTTCCCACATACTAGGATGGCAATACCTATTCAGTTTGGTCCATTCCATCTCTGGCTTGTTTCTAGCTATTGTGTGGACTGATCTGGGCAAAACAGGGTAAATTATGCAATCTAAAGCCAGCTCCAGTGCGGTCAGTTTCCTTGAAGGACCCCCAATCAGGAAAAGCGCATTTCTAGACTGGTTTGATTTCTAAAGACTAAAGTTGTCATGGTTCCTGTCATGGCTCCATCTACTGCAGACCTCACTCCTGTGCCTTCTATGGACTCTCCTTTCTACCATCTGCCACTCGTAGCATTCTGAGGAGTGCGCATGTGTGCATATACCTGAAGGCTACATGCATGCCTGACATTGTTTCCTTGCTTGTGTAGAGAATGCAAGGTTGTTTTTGCTTTGAGCTTACTGACCCTTCTTCACTTACAACTGAGTATTTGTCTCCTTTCATAAAAAGCTGATAGTTCTCTCTCTCTCTCTCTCTCTCTCTCTCTCTCTCTCTTTCTCTCTCTCTCTCTGTACTGAAGTTCATAGGATGTTTTCCAATTCTAGGGTATGATCTCTTGCATCGACCCAGATTTAGATGAAAAACAGTGACAGACTGTGGGGCGGGTGAGATGCATCCTCATGACCTCTAGAGACAAGAAAACATGGCCGATTAAACAAAAATGGAAAAGGCCATGATCTGTATTAGAATTAAATGCCACCGCAGTTCCAGCTAATCTAATGCACAATCTCTTAATGTTGTTATGGTTACCCTTGGCAGCATAACTAACAAACTGTGCTATTTTGCAAGAGTTACATAGGACCAGCATCCCAGCATCTAGACATGGCAAGCCTTTGTCTTTCAAGGTTAGGACTACTTTTTTAACGGGAGGAGAATGGCTCAATTTGTGAAATGGGTCTCTGGCTTGCTGTGTTTGTGCATCGTCTAGCACTTCAGGGCTCTGAGTTCAGCTGAAATGTTCATCGGGTAGAGGGAAAAGTGGGGCAGGGTGGTGAGATCTGCCTCTGGGCTGATTGCTTCTCTCCTAGGTTCTGAGTTCCTGTGGTCCTTGATCCCGTTTTCTGAGACTTCCTGCTTCTAGCTGTGGCTGCGACGTGCCAACATCAAGCTGATGGGGAGGGACGCTCACCTTCTCCCCTCTCTGTTTTCATCCCTTTATGAAGATTTACTTTTGTTTGTCTCTTAACTTTCTCTTGTTTCTGCTTTGCTCCCCTGCATCCCTTGCTCTCCGTTCTTCCTCTAGTCCAGTCTCTTAGCACTACACTGAATTAAGATCATGCCCATATACCTTCTTTTTATGGAACTATTCTATACCTTACTCACAATTGCTTAAAAATAGGCAGAAACCTTTTATCGATGAAAAACAAACAAAACCCCAGCAACCCCAAACCTATTAGAAGAAACTTACTTTTACTTGTATGGATTTATTAATGTACTCACTACTGTATGTGTTATATGGATTCCGTATGCAGACAGAACTCCGTGATGCTGAGAATATACTGAGAATAGTCGTAGTGATAGCCCTCAAAGGGTTGCCTGCTTCTTAAGGAGAGAGAGACCTGGAAACATGAAGCTGCAGAGTGAATTGAAAGATGTGTGTTGGCTGCTCGTTGGTGGAGTGTGTGCTGGGACTATGTGAGACCTGAGCCATTGCCATGACAAACATCAATGACAAGAAGGTTAGAGAGATTATCTGAGGACAAGTGTGGTGACTATGTGGCAGCACTAGTCCTGGTCATTTGGTGCAGGAGTGTGGCCTGTGAATGCCCCATATGGTGAATGTGTGGGAGGACCGGCCTTGGTCATTCGGTGCAGGGGTGTGGCCTGCCTCTGCGCGATTAGGAAAGGAGTCTAGGAGCCAGCCGGAAGCAAGAGAGTGAGCAGTCGCTGCTTTTTTAAAGAAAGAGAGAGACCACGCCCCAATGGGCTGGTATCTCAGCAGTTATTGGCTAAAGGAGCTGAAGGAGCTCCCGTAGCATCTGTGAATGCCCCATTTGGTGAATGTATGGGAGGACCGGCCCTGGCCATTTGGTGCAGGGGTGTGGCGGTCTCCGAGTGCTTTCTGGGGCACTGGGTCTCAGCTGTGCATCTAAGAGTAGACAGCAGTGGTGATGAATGGAAGAGCCGCTTGGGTTGCTGAGGGCCATGAGGACAGGGATGCCTGGTCACAGGCCTTAGGAGCTGATGGAGGAATAGACAGTCTGTGGTTCAACCGTGATGGGAGGCTGGTGATTCAGGTTGGAATTGCAGTCTGACTTCAGTGTGAGTTTGCTTGGCTGTAAATTGAGAGTGAAACCAATTACGTCAAACCTCATATATTTGACTTCATCTTCATTTGACTATTTTTAAAAAGTGACACAGTGCTGGATAGAAAACTTAGGGTATCTGGAGGCACCTGCCCAAAGGCCTCCTTTCTCTTTTCTTTGTTGAGCCTTTGCTGGCCAGCTGTCACCTACAAAGGTGGGCGTGGCTAAGTGTACATTCTTTGGTGATGGTGGACGCGATATCCACGATAGAATCAAAGGGTGGAGGGCTGGAGAGATGGCTCAGAGATTAAGAGCACTGACTGCCCTTCCAGAGATCCTGAGTTCAATTCCCAGCAACCACATGGTGGCTTACAGCCATCTATAATGAGACCTGGCGCCCCCTTCTGGCTTGCAGGCACATGTGGAAGGAATGCTGTACACATAATATAATAAATAAATCAATATTAAAAAAAAAGAAGAATCAAAGGATGGAGAGTGATCAAGGACAGCGGCATTCCTTGCTCCAGGGTTTCCCCATGTGGTACACTCGGTACCCTTATTTTGATAACGGTGGTGCTGACAGGATAAACATGGCGCTCTCAGGCTGGAGCCATAGCTCAGCGGTTAAGAGCACTGGCTACTTTTCCAGAGGACCTAGGTTCGATTCCTAGCACCCACGTGATTGTTCATTATCGACTGTAACTCTTCTGGACTCCACAGGCACCAGGCACACATCTAGTGCACAGACATACATGTAGGCAGAACACCCACACACATAAAATGAAGTGAAAACACAAAGCAGGAAACCCCACTCTTTTGTTAATGAATCGTGGTCATGAAAACAGTACTCTATTACTGACGCTCAACAATGACCATGTGTGACCGTGCTCTTTAACGATGCCTGATGCCCCTTTCCCACGTCTACTAGACTCACACTCATCTTAAATGAGATCAGGATGTCACTGGAGTCACCTTGAGACACATGGCTGAAGGTTAGACACTAAAGCGTTGTTACTCAACATGCCTGCAAGACTGACATATATACATATGAAATAGCTCCATCTTGATGGGAAGGTTTTATCCTTCTCCCTAAGAATCCTTTGAAAAATGCGCTTGAACTACCACGCCTTAGGCTGCACATGTTGGAAGTATAAAATTTAAGATACAAATCCAAGCTAGTAACCCAGCTGGGCCTGTGCTTTATCGAGCTCCCAGGGTCTTTCACAAAGCAGGCAGGTGGCCCTGCCCCTTTACCTTCTGGAAACACAGAGAATAAAAGCAAACAGTCCCCAGGTGCTGAGGGGCCAGATGTAAGCCATGATAATGGCTATCATGATGTCACCTCCGTTTGCCGAGTCTCATCACACAGGGAAGACAGTGAAGGAAGTAAGGCTGTAAATTAAAGGGGAAGAAAAAGCTGCCCTCGCAGGCCTCGTGTGTCTCAGTTGTGGAATTCTCTTCTGCAAGAGGTCACTGAGTCAAATGCTGTGGATGGATAATTTTATGGCCACTAATAAAATTTATAGCCAAAGCAAGCTAAGATAATAAGGGTAATCAAAATGTCCAGCCTCGGGATGGGAGATTGCCATCTTGGCCTGCTTAGGGTAGCTGGAGGCTGGACAGCACAAGGAGGAACTTATCTGTGGGACTCAAGGCCACCGGAATCCCAGAGGTGATTTGTGTGATTTGGAACCTTGGGGACGGGGCCAGTCCTGGGGCAAGTTTCAAATGAGGTAGCGAGCAGTTCTGTGGACAGCATACCAAAAACACTAAGACAATGAATCACTATATTTGAATGCCTGAAACGAGCCCTAAGCCTAAGAAGTCATCTGACCCATGCTGATTTTAGCATCCTACATCCTGAGAGCAGTGTTAGGTGAGCACTCAGCAGTGTTGGTGAGGGATGAGGGTCCGGGAAGGAGGGGTGAGGGACGGGAAGGAGGGTGGCATTTTTCTTACATAAAGGTAGAGAGTCTGACAATTTTATTAGATTTTTTTTTTTTTTTTTGTTTTTCGAGACAGGGTTTCTCTGTGGTTTTGGAGCTTGTTCTGGAACTAGCTCTTGTAGACCAGGCTGGTCTCGAACTCACAGAGATCCGCCTGCCTCTGCCTCCCGAGTGCTGGGATTAAAGGCGTGCGCCACCACCGCCCGACAGCTGGGTTGAAGGGCTTTCTCCATCCCTTGCCCCAAGCCTGTGGCCTCTGATTCCCTTCTCTCCCAGTTCCCTCCACTGAGAGCGCAGACTGGTCTAGATGGGGGTCTTGTTACTCTGTTACTAGGACCATCCTATAAAACATGGGACATGTTCTGTGCAGAGACACATCAAATCACCGGAGGGCAGAACCCCAACATTATTGGCTATCTTCTTGGACTCTGGTCAGCAAATGCTATTCCACAGGATCATCTTCTCTAAATGAGAGAGCAGGGCATGGTCCCCGGGGGAGGTTGAAAGGCATAGACTCTTCGGTGTTTGGGAATGTTTTTCATGGTGATAAAATAGATATAATCCAAAATCCAAAAGGTTGCATCTGAATTACTTTTCATTCTATGTTAAGTGTACGGTCAGCATTGTACGGCTGCACTGACGTTTCTCTGCGATGCTCTTCATCCAAAACAGGCGTTGGAGATCCAGTCTTCCCACCGTGGTCCCCATAACCTCCATTCTACTGTCTATTACTATAGTGGACTGTTGTTGATAACTAGAAAAGAGTACAGAAATGTTTTTCAGTCTCTGGTAGGAACACAGACTGTGGAAGGCTTATGTGACCATACCTCCACCTTACCACTCCTGGGGCAGATGCCTTTGCGTGCCCTCTGCTCCACTGTCCACTGCCCAAATGTTTACCCCGGAGCCTGCACACATCTGCTCAGTGTTGCTCATCTTTGGGCTAAGGCTGCTGTTTGCTCTGCCCTATGGCAAGTTCATTCCCCTAGTTTATACTTCTCGATAACTAGTTTAATCCCAGTTAATTCTAGAGGTTGAAAACTGGAGCACTGACTGTATAGAAACTTCTGGACTATTCCAGGATTACAAAAGAACTGTTACGCATCTTCATCCAGATGAATGTGAACTGATTTGTGCTAATCCTGATCAAAAGTGTTTGGATAAGGAGTTGACAACTGTTGGCAGCTACTGTTGGCAACTGTAAGTAACAAATAACAACAAAAGACATTGTCCCAAGACAGCCAGGTACCGATTAAGAGAAAGTGTTATTAGATGCTATTTTCTGGGACTTGGGAGAGTGTTACGGCATCATTAAATGTAGTTAATTGAAGACTGAATAGGAAACAATTAATGTCTGCAGCTATCTCCAGATAGGGAATAGATGCTGTTTGGAGCTCCCTGCTGTCTTGACAGAGTCAAAGGGAGGTAGCTTTCTGGGTCAAGCTTGCCATCTAAGATAAACCCCATGCTGACACCCACTGATAGCTCCGAGTCATTCTTTCAGTGGGAAAAGTTAAGACTGGTGGCCTACAGATCGCAGCTTACAGTGTGGAAGAAAGGTGACAAGTGCCAGACACTTTTTGTTCCAATTCTGTGCTCAAGAGCATAAGAAAATGTAAGAGTCTCAGTGTCTTTGGGGAGATGACATCTTTGCTGAAATGTCAGTATGAAAATCCCATTATGATTCACAGACACGTGCCTACCTTGCAGTTCACATAGAAGGGGGCAATGTTTGTGTGTAGCATATGCAAAACAACCTACACCACAATCATGGCACATGTATTCTTACCTTCAGGGAGGAACCCCCCCACACACACACACAGTGTGCACACGTGCACCCTCACACCCACAGGCACATTCTTTTCACTGTTACTGTGTGTCACACTTCCTCCATCCTCTCCTCCCCATAGAAAATGGTGATGTTTGGGAAGCAGACAGACACTTTTAAGCGGTGACATGGTCCCATGTAACTGAGCTGGAGGGCTAAGTGTGGGTTTTCATCAGAACCAATCCAAACACGACCCTGTGGTGGAGAACTAGTCCTCCTGAGTGTGTGATTAGAAGTGGTCCCGAGCTTTGGGTTTACAGGAGGAACAATGGTGCAGACAGCAAAGCCTTTCTACTAGATTGTAGGTTTCAGTGAGAAACTAATATCCCGTGGCTTTGGATCTGAGTTTTCTCAGGAATAATCGGGTGTTTTCCACAGTATGGTGAGAGAAGAAAAAATAAGTGTGAAACAGCCTGCACGAGCAAGGTAAATGGAGTCCTTCAGAATTGAGCTCCTGGTTCAGAACTGGGAGGTGATGCTAATGCATCAGGAAGTTCCTGATGGATGAAGCAGTATGGAGGGGCCAGAGCTGGGGTTGGGGATCAGAACTAGAGGCAGCTGGGGGTTCAGAGCTGAAGGGGGGTAAGTTAGACCAAGGGTGGACTGCATAAGAGATCACTGTGGGGGTCACAGCAGTGTGGTACCAGTCTGGGTTTCTTCACTTCCTACCTGTTTTCTCCCAGGGAGTTATAAGCTCTCTGAACTTTCCTTTTCTTCTTAGTGATGTGGGCATGCTGTCTTAGGATTCAGTCTCTCCAGGACCACCCTCAAGACTGTAGGGAGGGCTTGTAGTCACCCACTGCTGCTCATTCCTGTGCCCCCTGCCTCCTCCCACCTGCATCTGACCTAAAAGCCAGAGGGAGGAGTGTTGGACAGAGGTAAGGGAGGGACAGGTCTCAGGGTCTCAGGGCCACAGCAGCTAAGATTCTATTGAGGACACAAAAAACAGAGCCCTGATTATAGCTAGCAGGAAAAGGGGCCCTTCTTACAGGCCCTCCCTACTAGCTGAGAGGAATGGCCACCACCCTGACAGAAACTCAGGAGCCAGGAGCAGGATGGCTACCTACAAAACGGAACAGCATGGGAAACCTGTTTCAAGTGACTCTGTAGAGAGACAGAAGAAGCAGGGAGTCCCCACTAATGGGTGATGTGTAAGGGGACGGAAGCCGGGGTACCAGGGGGTCCTTTCCTTCCTTCAGAAACATGCTGGAAATGACCTAACCTCTTCTTGGGGTCTCCACATCCCAGCCTGGTGCTGCATTGCTCTGCCCTACAGCAGGGAAACAGGAGATCCCCCTTCTCCTTCCTGCCTGCCAGACCCTTCCTTTCACTTAGAAGTTTGTCTGAAAGCACATCTGGAAGTCTCTAAAGTCTCTATTAGCCTGTTATAGATAGTGAGATAGCTTATACACACAAATATGCAACATATAAGTGCATATATGTGGGTGGCTTTATTCTGAGACAGGGTATGTTCTAGGCTCACTAGACATTTCTAGTCTATGTCTAGTTTTCTGGTTTGATTCTTTCCCCGCAAACCTCATGATTCCCCCAAATCTCATAGGGTGAGGCACTTATCATGGTTTAGGTTTACTTTCTAAAATCCGCCAAATCTACTCGCTCTTTAGCTTGTTCAAATACTTGGGTAACTGTGAAAGGAAACTGCTTGCTCCTTTCCCAACTGTGCAGACCCATCACACAGAAACTATATTAATTACCATACTGTTTGGCCAATAGTGTAAATGTATTTCTAGCTAGCTCTGACATCTTAAATGAACCCATTTCTATTCAGCTATGTATCACCACAAGGCTATGGCCAACTGGTAAGGTTCCAGTGGGCATATCCTTATCCTTTGGAAGCTCCATGGCATCTCTTTGACTCTGCCTACTTTCTCTCTGTATCTTTGTTGGAATTTTCCACCTGGCTTTGCTCTGCCAAGTCATTGGTCAAAAAAGCTTTGTTCATTATCCAATAAAAAACAACACATATGCAAAAGGACATCCCACATCATCTCCCTTTTCTGTCTAAATGGAAAGGAAGGTTTTAGCTTTAACATGGTTAAATTACATACACAACTACATATACAAAACAGTTACCAAGCAAGAATTGCAGTTACAATATTTAGTCTACTTACATTTGGCAAATTAAGGAAAATACTCTATCATCTAGCCTATTTTTGTGAGTCTAAAGTTTTATACTTATTTTATCTTTTATCATAACTAAGGAAATCTATAACTATATGTCTTTAACTTTTCAAAGACCCCAGAAGGATATAATATTACCTAAGTAAACAGGAAGTGCCTTGTAAGGAAATTCTGAAGTTTTAGAATTGGTAGAGACATCTCACTGCCTGGACAGTCACCCAACATTTGTCTGTACCATCTTCAGTCTACAGGCCCATAGTATCCAGCAGACTTTTCCATAAAGCAGAAAATTTGAAGGTCTGTTTAGCAGTCACTTTCTTTTGTATTCTGCAGAATGTCTGGCAGACTCTTTTATGAAGCAGGAACCCTGAAGGGACTGTCTCAATTTCTTTAGAAAAGTTGGCCAATCATTTTCTGTGGGTCCTACAAGTCCAGTTCACACAGCATACCATCAAGCAATCCAGGCAAGAGCAGTTTCTTGCCCAAATGACTAGCCTTGTCACATTGAAGGCAAGTTCCATTACAAGTTTCTTCAATGCCCATTAACTTCTCTGAAGTAATTGGTGCTGCCAGAAGCAGACATGTCTCACTGTCAAGAAAAATATAAGTTCTTAAAAAATTTTAAGTGTCATATTCCTTAGGTCTTTGGTGTTGACGATCTATCTAACTGAAATATATCTCTCTATATCTATAAAAATCTAACTAACATGACTATAAGTTTGACTATTATAAATGACTATCTATTAGTCTGTATTTCTTAACTATACATTACACTTTTAAATGAGCTGTACAAACACAATACCTTAAACAAGAGCAGAAATACATATACACAGTGTAACAAAATCAGCTTTAAATTTGTGTCAATAGACCAAGATCCATACCAATGCAAAGTATTCATCTCTATATATCATATCCCCCCTTACATGAAAACAAACATTTATAAGCAATTATTTTGGGAATTTGGGCATAGTTTTCTCCAAACTGCTTTCTGCTGTTTGTTGAGTGAAGTATTTAGGGTTTATAAAGACCTTTTGGAGAAGGGATCTTGTGTCATTAAACCACATTAGCCTGATAGAATCCACAGCTTCTCATCTTCTGTGTAAACAAAAGCAGAACCCTTTTTCCAAAGTAACATATTCTTAGACCCAAATTTTGAAGTCAAGATACCTTTATGTTAGTTTAACTTAGCAGCCTCCAGAAACAAATGTCTTTCTGCAGTCAAAAATTTGAAGAAAACTCAATAATATTCACAATCCAGAGTCTCTGTGTATTTTTATCTTTACGTGTCTTATTTTTTTACTCTATTACTTTTTAGTATTTATTTTATTATCTTTACTCCTTTAATCTTTGACTGTCTGTACCTTTTTTCTGTCTATACTCTTTTTCCTCTCCTAAGCCTACATACATTTTTTTTATACATACCTGTTCAGAGGTTTATTTTTGTCTGAATCTGTCTCTCTTGTGTATCTGTAATTATTTTCTGAACAAGAGTGATTCTTAAAATGCTAAGCGGCATGGCTAGACTAAGACTGCTTTGTCTTTTGGCCCTGCCCAGTCCAACATGGCGGAGGTGTGATCATTGCCATCTCTGCAAGCCATGCTCATTGCCCCAGCTCCAGGGATGCAGCAGGTCTATGTCACCATTAAGTAACTAGTAGCATGCTGTTTACAAACCCCATTTAAGTGTAGGACTTCCTGAAAGAGCCAGAGTTTCATGCTACCAGCATGAACCAGGAAGCAGACTCTTAAAGAAACCCTTCCTTTTTTGCTGTTAATGCTGAGTCAGGAAGCCTTCTCTTAAAGGATTCACACCTCTTCTTGTCTCTAGCAAACAGAGCACACCCTAGAAAATGCTGCTACCAAGAAGCCGTGCTTAACTCTGTTCTTTTGTGTCTAGAATTTCTTCCCAAGCTCTCTCAGGTTTTATGTGGATGTAGTTGCCCCACGTTGGGCACCATTTTGTAAAAGGAGACTGCTTGCTCATTTCCCAACAGCTCAGACCCAAGTAATCACACAGAAACTATGTTAGTTACAATACTATTTGGCCAATAGCTTAAGTGTATTTCTAGCTAGCTCTGACATCTTAAATGAACCCATTTCTATTAATCTGTGTATCACCATGAGGCTGTAGCCTATTGGTAGGGCTCTTGCCAGCATATCCTTCTCCTTCAGCAGCTACATGGCATCTCTTTGACTCCACCTACTTTCTCTCTTTATCTCTGTTGGGATTTTCCACCTGGCTTTGCTCTGCTAAGCCATTGGTCAAAACACCTTTATTTATTATCCAATAAAAACAACACATATATAGAAGGACCTCCCACATCAGATAACAGATGGGCTGAGGAAGGAAAACAGAATGGTATCAGGCAGGGCCTGCATTTCTATTGTGCTTTGTGACCTGGGTGAGTCATGTGTCTTTTTCGCAGCTTTCTCCTCATCTGTGAGTGGGGAGCAAGAGCCAAGCTGTCTAGATACCTTTTGTTGTCTGTCTCCCTTGGGTCTTGGAGAAGGGATAGGACCTGTCAGTCTTAGAGGGATAGCAGATATGTTGATGCTCTTGGTATCTTCAGCCTTTCTGCTTAATGTGTACAGCTCTGGGATGGGCTATCTTCAGTTGGAAGCCAGAGAAGGAATTTGTCTTAGACAGACCTTTCCTAACTCAATCTTATCCAGCAGGCAAGCATTTGTCTCTTTGACTCTGAGGTAATTCATCCATGACTGGCCATATTGTCTTGTGATAATTGTCAAGGCTGAAGGGAGTAAGTTCTTGAGGGTTAGTGACTTGGTGACATGCATGATAGCCCCTTTGTGAGACATTATCCACTGAGCCCCAGCACTCAGAAGCCTGCTTTCCAGTACAGTCAGTGAATGGTGGCTCATCTGATAAGCAAGCTCCTCTCTCAGAATCATCTGGAAACAACATGATTTTGATTGCTGTGTTTAAACAGACACAGCTACTTCTAAGAGGGTGCCTGGCTCCTCTGACTTTCAGTGATAAAGATGTATCTGGACAGGGCCCAGAAGCTGGATGCAGCCAGCTATCCTGTCTACTGTCAGCCAGGGACTCAAGTACAGATTGCAAAGAAGGTAAATATTGAAGTAAATACTGAAGACATCCGAGTCGTGAAGTCGTGTTTGCAAATATGCCTACCGAAGTGCCTGGTACAGCTAAGCACCAAGACCAAATGAACTGAAAAGGAAGGACTGGAAAGTACTTGGTGGTAGAGTGCCTGCCCAGCACGAATGAGGGCATGCCCCGCAAGATAATGAAACCTGGAAAAGAAATACATTTGATTATTTAAAGGACTGTAGGAAAGAAGATTTGATCAGGCAGATGGGAGCAGTAGAAAATAAAATCATCTTTTATTTTAATGCACTTTTGTTATCTCTGCATGCTGCTATGTTGACCTTGGTTTCCAGTGGACAAGCCAGTCCTGGTCCATTATCATGTGACGTGCAACTTGCAGAGAATGACCTAAAGTGTAGAAGGGAAAATGGAAGCACTCCTTAAATATAAAAAAGCACCCAGAATACATTGAAAAAGAAATAAGCTATTGGGAAAGGAAACATCCACAGAGAATCGGGTGAGACTTGGTCCGTGACCTCACCAGGCTGTGCAAGGTGTCCCCAATGCTGCACTCACCTGCTGACTTTCCTCAGATGTCATGGTGAGTGAGAACCAGATGTGTGCTTTAGATAGGAACAAGGTGCCGTGGATTTGTGAGTTTGGTTTTGTTCCTGGATGCTGTCCCGAAGAATATCATGCACCACCTGTGGCTTTATCATTGCCAATCGATAGGGACAACAGTGTATGTGGCAGTGTCTTCATTGTCCCCTCTGGGATGTGGCAGGTTTGGCAGCATAGGAAGCTCCTAGAGGTGACCTGTGCCTATGGAGAGTTAGTAGCCCTGTGGGATACAGGGACACCATCCTTTGGGCCTTCTCTGTGCTGCCATCTCTCCAGCTGCTCTGATTGGGGTCACATTTCTTTCTGGTGTGTAGAAATGAGAGTTAAGAAAGTGCAGTCTAGCAGAATTTCCACCGAATAATGCCAAACTCCCCAAGTTAGAGCAGGAATTTAAACAGAGCTAAATTTCCAGTCAGTAGGAAGCAGACAAATGGCTGTCATGCTAATACTGAGATATATTGTATGTCCCTGGCTCCATCATGGCCAGCCACCCTGCTCAGTGACCAAGGGAAAAGGTCCCTGCCCTGGGCTTTATGGCACCTGTATTTTATAAGTGATGGGAATATTTTCCCCTCAGCATTAAGGGTTGTGGCAGGCTGAAGACATTTTTGTTTGGCTAAAGTTGCCTGTATAGTAGGAGGCCACTTGTTTGTTCTTGGCTGCTCAGCCCCGAAATAATCACACAGAAACCATATTATTTGCAATACGGTTTGGTCAATAGTTTAAGCATATTTCTGGCTAACTCTTATATCCTAAACTAGCCCATCTCCATTAATCTGTGTATCACCACGTGGCTGTGGCTTACCAGGTAAAGTTCTGACCCGAGCGTCTATCTCCAGACATCGCACACTTTACTCCACAACCACCAACCACCATACTAATGTGAGATGAACAGGAATATGTTTCTATACCATATCCTCATTTTCCCTGGAAGTATGGGTCTTTTTAGCAGATTATGGGGGAGATAAACAGAATAGACTATCTATGTGAACTTCTGTTACAAAAGCAATCACTGATTAAAAAAAAATTGGAAACAGTCTCTGCTACATAGGAAGTTCAAGGGCAGTCTACGCTGCAAGAGACCTACTCTCAAACAAACAAAGAAACAAACAAAAACCAGGATACGCTCTAGTCTTATTTCTGTTGCTGTGATAAAATGCCCTGGCAGAGAGTAAGTCAAGCCAGGAATGATTTATTTTGCTGCACTATTCCAGGTTACAGTCCGTCATGGCAGGGAAATCAAAGGATCCCGGGCCTGAGACAGCTAGCTAGTGATGTCACTTGGTCAGCTGGGAACAGTACAATGGATCTCTGCATGTTTGCTTGATCTGTACATTTTTCACTTTTATACAGTTCAGAGCCCAGCCTATGAAATACCACCCAGATTCTTCCAACCTGATCTAGGCCACAGATGGTATCAAGCTGACCAAACCAGCCATAACACCTTACTAATACTGGGGAGGTACATTCCTGCAATCCCAATACTTGAGAGGTAGAAACGGGATGTTGAAGAGTTCAAGGCTAGTCCTAGCTACATATCTAGTTCTAGGCCAGTCTAGGCTCTAAGAAACCCTGTCTCAAATGCAAAAACAAGAAGAAACAAAGCAGAAATCTTTCATGGTCCTGTTAATGGATCCAGAGGAAAATGAAGTCCAAAATTTCTACATACTCCATGAAGATGTGGTAGCTGTGTCTGCTTTTGTCCACCTCTGTAATCTACCTGCCTTCTCACAGCTGAGCTCAAGCACTGCTCCTGAGAACCCTTTACCTGAATCCCTGTATTCTTCACTAGCAGAATTGCTCATGCCTTCATCAACCGAACCTCTGCCTGTTCCTCGGTTTGTGAGCACTTGGGGCCTTCCTGGTGCGAAGCTAGCTAGCATCAGGTCATGTCACAGTTCTGGTCCTGGTCTGTGAAGAGCATGTGGGACACTTTCCCCTCCCCAGGAAGGGAAGAAGTGGGTGTAATGCAACCTACAATGTTGGGGGTTCTTTTGCTCCATTATTTTAGATGGGAACAAGGAAGTGACCTAGCTAACGTGCTGACAAATGGTCAGAGAAACCCTGCGCTCCCCAGGTTACTGAGTGTGGGTGGAATTAAACCCACCGGTTCTCCAGACAGCAAGCTGCTGGCAATGGGCAGAAATCCTGTGAGCCCCAGGTAATGAGCTTCATGTCGTTTTCTTTGTCAGATCTCCCAGCTGATGACAGAGACCGGCCGAGAGGGAC
Organism: Chionomys nivalis; assembly: GCF_950005125.1. Classification (NCBI taxonomy): domain Eukaryota; kingdom Metazoa; phylum Chordata; class Mammalia; order Rodentia; family Cricetidae; genus Chionomys; species Chionomys nivalis. The sequence continues at coordinate 16,354,518 of NC_080090.1, read as the reverse complement.
TGACGGAATCGGCGCTGAACCGCTACAATGCAGACAAGCCTACAGCCAACAGTGTCCCTGCCTCCCAGGGCTCCTGTGTGGCCAGTGAGACTTCCACAGGTACCTCAGTGGCGGCTTCCTTCTTCGCACGGTAAGAGATGCTCAGATCTTTGGTTCTTTTGGATACACCCGGCTGGTGAACCTCCTGTGTGGATTGGATCAGCTGGAAGCAGTAGAGGGCATTTTAGGACTGTTGACATTGTGAGTCAGACAGTTCTGTGCTGAGAGAACTATCCTGTGCATTATAATGTGCTCCGAGGCATCATCAGCCTCTGTCTGCTACAAGCAGTGTGCCTGTCTCCTTCCTATGTTCTGGAATAGTTGGATGTGACCTGGGTTGAGAACCACTGTTGTCAGAATGTATGGCTCTAAAGATGGTCTTCCTTGGGGTATGGATGCCATAGGTACAGACCTGTGGCTAGTGACCCCAGACTTAATTGCTCATGAACCTGCCAAAAAGAGACTATAAAAGATGGCGAGTGTCTTCCTTCTTGACACACTAGCTGCATATATAACTAATCAAACACTGGGTATATAGCTGATCTTAGGGAGTTTAAAGCCATGAGAACCAAAATTGAAAGGTATTTCAACTATGTTGTCTGCCTAATTTTAGCAGCAAGGCCAAGACGGGACTGGAGACGAAGGACAGCTGAGCGGGGCGGCAGGGTTGTCTAATTCAATCTCATGGTTTTATGACGGAGGAAACTGAGGATCAGGAAGATTCGTCTGAGTTAATTCAGAGCAGAGACAGAAATAGCAGATGGTTGCTACCTCTTCCCCGCTCTTCACAACTCATTCTTTACTTGATACTTGGAGCTAGACCTTAGAAAATTTCTGTCTAGGATTCTCAGACTCCGGAGTAAGTAGGATCTAGAATAAGTAGCATTGGGTATGAAGTCTGAGGGCTTGCGTGGCTCAGTTTCCACATCTATAAAACGAGGGTAATGTCTAGTTTGAAGGTTAAATTATTAAGAATATCACAAGAGTTTAATTCATGTGGGCCTGGCCAGTATACCACGGGGCTTTTCTTACCCATAGGCACAGTGGCATGCAGAGAGGAGTTCGAGAAGGCCGGCGTCCTGGATAAGATACCATTCATACTAGGTGTCAGGGAGGGCTTGTTGGGGGCCAGCTTTGAGGGCCCCTTTGTATCAAAGTGCCCTGTTTATTCTCCTCTGAACATTTGGACTGGCTTGGATATGGGGAACATGACAGAACATACATGTATGCTGGTCATGTTAGCTCAGTCTGTATGTGAATCTCAATGATGTCTGGACCACTAGCAGAGAACTCAAGCTCACTGGGGTGTTACATTCTGCCATGCAGAGCAGGAATGAAGAGATGTAAGAGTTTAGGAGGACATGTCACAAGCCCAAATGATCCTGAGACCTGAGAAACTTATCAAAGTATAGCCACAGGCAGGTGAACGTTGGCTAAGGAGTGAGAAGTCACTGCAGGCAGAAATCTTTGGGTCACCGTGTAAAAGGCCATTTTGATGGCTCTGTGAAGTACCCACATGTGTGAGTAAAAATTGAGTGAAACCTAAGAATGGGAGGGAGCCATCTCCTGGCTCTCTGGAGTTGAAGGAGAACTTGCTGACCATCCATATCCCTTAGAAAGTGAGGTCCCTGTCCGAGGTGTGGGGTGAAATTGTACTGAGTGGCTAACTGGTCCCCATGCTGGACAGAGCACGCCTTCCTTCAGTGTTCTGTGGGGTTGACCTCTCACCTTCTAACAGGGTACTCTTTGAGAATGAAAATTCAGTGTTTCAGAGGATTTCACACAAAACTGCCAGACCCACAAAATAACACCGAAGGAAGTTTTGACTTGGGAAGACATTAGGGGCTGGAGCTCCTGGTGGACTCTGTTTAGGGAGAACAGGTCCCGGGCACCTAAGATGGATGGGGGTGGTGATAACAGAAGGAGGCTCTGCAGGTGATGCCAGCAGTGAGCAAGGATGCCAAAAGCTGTCTCTTCAGAATGCAGGGATTTCAGGGCTGAGCTTTCATAGCGGTGAGAAAGATCCAAGGGGGTTGCCTCTCCCTGAGTACCTATTCTTCACTTTATTTATTATGATGTATGTATTATGTATTATGTATTATGTATGAATGTGTGTGTCTACCTGTCTTTCTGTCTGCCTGTCTGTGTCTGTGTGCATGCATTGCCTGCATGCCTATCTATCTATCTATCTATCTATCTATCTATCTATCTAGTCTCTATCTATCTTTGTGTGTGCATGCACATGCATGTACATATAGATCATAGGATAACTTGTGGGAGTTGGTTCATTTCTTTCACCATACTGATTCAGGGATTGAACTTAGGACATCAGGCTTGGTGGCAAGCACCTTAAGTGCCAAGTCCTCCTTCTGGCCCCTTTGTATCTTCTTGGCCGCGAGAAATGATAGGACCTGGAGATGGTGTGAGCTTGTCTTTGAAGTGTACAGCAGGGCAAAGTGCTACACAAAACCACATGCACACACTTTTCCCTCATCGCTTACCCATTGCTTTGGTTTGTCACTGGGCCTTCTGTAAATTAGGTGGCAACCTGCCTGTCATTATCAGGTACCTACAGCAAATAGAGAAGACCCATCCAGGATCTGCAGTACCAAGAAACAGAACCAGGGCTCCATCACTTCTTTGGATCCCCAGAGATCCATGAAGAAGGATTCATACATTTCTGTATCAAGTTCACAGTAACTCAAGGCCCATTGTCTTAGTCTGCTCTTGTTCCTGTAATACAATGTTCAAGATGGTGTGATTTGAGATTATCTCTTTTTGTTCTAGAGACCGGGGAGTCCATGACCAGGGTACCAGTACCTGTGTAAGGGCTACTCTATGTTTCCAGCATGGCATCTTGCTGCTCTGCCCTTGTGAGGTGGAAGATAGAAGGGCAAGAGAGACAAAATTTCTTCTGAGCTGCCATGGTTTAGTGGCCTTCTGAAGGCCTAACCTCTTAAGACGAGGGCAGTAGTGATACAGTTCCAAAATAAGCTTTAGAGGGGACACATTCAAATCACTAAGAATAAAAAATTCTCCTTCTTTAGATCATAAACATCTTGGATAAACATCTTGGGAGTTGTCTGTACTTCGTAATTTCAGTCCACAGTTCTTAGGAGAAAAGAAACTTTAAAAATAACAACAGCCCAGGCTATGAGTGTAGCTTGGTGGAGAGGGTGTTTGGCTGGACTGTCAATCCTGCATAGATTAGACATGGGGGTACACGCCTGTAATCTCAGCACTTAGGAGACAGGAAGTTTGAAAGTTTAAGGTCATCCTTGGATACATAGTGAGTTAGAGGAGGCCAGCCACTCTGTCTCAAAGAAGAAGGACTAAAAGTGATGATGGTAGATCTAAAGAAGAAGTTGGCACATCTATCCTCAAATTGATCAGTCATGTGTTGGTATTGAGCCCGAAGGCCGTTTCAAATGTGTGAATCCGATAACATCCATTTTACATCACTGAGAAGAAATGATGAGAGAGGAGGAATGGTTAGAGTTCCCCATGTGTTGACTGCTCACATATTATGTCCTTTGCTTTCTATCATTTAAAGTACACAGAACCCAATGGAGGGGAACCCTGTCATTGGGGGTTGAGAAAATGGAAATTTCACTGTCATTCGAAAAACAATGAGTAGATCCTGTATCATGTATGGAATTGCCTCAAACCTTGGAAAAGAAAATGAATCCTTCAGATGACCTCATATCTTCACACAGTTTTCATTCCCAAATAACCTGAAAAACCATAAACAACTGTGGTCTCTGTCTGTCTCCTTCCTTCTGTGTCTTATACTTAATGGCTTACCATTTGGAGATGTGGTCACACTACTTTTTTTTCTGTTGATTAAACATATAGCTGTCCTGGGTTTAAATATTCTGGATAAACTCTAGTGTTCAATGCCCACTGTGATGGCTAAGACTGAGCAGTAAATAGGAGATCAGTAAAATCCACCTCTGGATATGTCTGGGAAGAATTCCCAGAGACAAGAGGACCATGAAGGTTCTGCTATCATGGATGGATCCATCAAACCCTCAGTGTATTCATAAATAATATGATGTTGTCATGTGGGGAAGGGTAGGAGTTGAGACTTAGTTGAAAGAAGTTGACACTGTGAACATGTCCTTGCAGGTTGCATGGTGCCTGGACTCCTTCCTGTATTTCCCCCTCTCTTTGCTTCCTATCTCTTAGTAATTGAAGATCAGCCACACACTGCCACTGCCATGTTCTATCAAGAGTATAGGGCCAAGTCTCCATGGATAGAGCCCTCTGAAATGTGAGCTAAGATAAATCTTGTCTCCTTTGAATTGTTTATGGCAAGGATTTTGGTCACAATGATGACAAGTGACCAACACGTCTTATGTTCATTTTGTAGGATCCAAGTGCTCTGCCTTCTCGCCTGCCATACTGTCCTGTCCTCTCATAAAGTCACTGTCATGCCATGGTAGTCCTCTCACCAGCCTCCCCCAGGGACAGATCTTAGTGCATGTACACACACACACACACACCACTTCTCTCACCTTTTGTCTTTGGTCCAAACTTGTTCTTTTCTTAGGGATGTTGCTATGCTGGCATCTGTCAAATCCTCCCTGCCGTTCCTTCCATCTTTGTCTTTAAGTGGCTCCTCTACCGCCTGACAGTTTTCTCCAAGTTTCTCGAACATGTCCCTGACTATTATATGACTGATTTGAACAGTAGCTCCTGAGGCTGGAGATTGCCATTGTACTAAAACTAGGTCAAGGGTAAGCTGATTGTAGGGGCTGACTTTTGATGCCTAACACTGCTGTGAGGACCATGTTTCCTCTCTGGTCAGCCCCCAGTGGACCAGTCTTAGGACCACATATGCACACGTGGCTGAAGTTAGGACTATCCCTATTCTTATTGTTATTCCATCTACTGATAGCCAAATAAAAATAGTCCCTGGTTTGCACTGACTACAGCAAAGGCTTTGCATGTGTAATCTTAGATAGAGGAGGTTTCCTTTCATCCCTGGCTACTGTACACTTAATAGTGGTACTTGATCGTGTGCTCTGAACTTATTAAGTCCAAGAGGGATGAGGAGGATCATGGGACTGCCCAGAGTTGATGCTCTTGTCCTCTATCAAATACAGTTCCCTGCAGGGACGCTTGCAAAACACATCAACAACCATTACTGGGAAAAGCCACCTGAACACCACGATTGGTCTCGGGAGATGCAGGAGAAGAAAAATGGAGCCAAGATTCGTCTCTTGATGACTTAGGGAGTAGAGCCAGGGCTTCATTTCTGCCTCTGACTTTACTGACTGGAGCAGCTAAATTCATTATTAGAATTACACCTCAACAGATTTTTAAAAAAACATCAAGAACCCCAGAACACACAAACAAGAGCTGTGTCAAAACTTTTAAGATATTATATTGGATTCTCTGTAATTATTCTTTCCAGTTTCTCGTGTTCCCATAGAAGCACATGGTATTAACCCTGCTTCCTTGTTCTTGAAGGTCTCACTCAGATGGACTTTCCTCCACTCCTTGTCCGCCACATTGCTTGTCTTTCCTCCATTCTAACCCTGCCTAGTCCACAGCTTCCTAGGGAAGCAGGGCCACTGTGGCCCTTCCTATGGGGCACTGGTGAGGGCCAACGTGCAATCATGTCACTTGTCCTGGCCCAGGACACCCAGTTGTGAACAGACCTTAAGTGTGAGGCCAAAGCACCATCTGCTGGTGGGGAGGCTCCCTCAGAGCTCCAGTGGGGGCGTCTTTTCCCTAACCACCTGCAGGAGTGGCCTTGGTTCCAGATGCTCCAACCTTTCCTGTCCCTTCGCAGCTAAGCCGAGCTAGGCAAGAATCTAGGAAGACCAAACTATCAGCCTCAGGATCTCCAGCTTATGTATTCCTGGCAGGCTTAGCTTTAGTCTTCTTAGAAAGGGTTCTGAGCACTTCTTGGAAAAGAAAGAACTGCGCTCATGCATATGGATGATGTGAACTTTTAGGAGCTTTAGTTGTAGAAGTGGAGTTTCTCTTAGACTCACCTCAGTGGCAGTGTGAGCGGAAGACAATAAGAAGGAGCCGAGTGAGTAGCTGGTGCCTTTGGATTTCCGAGGCCCCAGGAAAGAGTATCAGGTGTAGGTTGCATGAAGAAATAACTCATGATTGCCCGAGACATGGCAAAAGCAATTCAAACAAGTGGCTGCATTTAGTCCCTACACTGTGAAGCCCTGTGTTAAAAGGAATCTGAAGGGCTGGGAGTTTGGATCAGCGATTAAGAGCACTCGTGGCTCTATTAGAGAACCTGGCTTTGAGTCTCAGCACCTGGATAATGACTCACAGTTGTCTGTGACTCCAGGCTCAGGGGATCTAATGCCCTAATGTGTCGTCCTAAGCATCCATCTAGACAGTTTGTATTGACTTGGGCAGAGCAGAGCAGAAGTGTTACCTGTTTGATACATACCAGTGTGAGACCCTGCACCCTTGAGCGCCTCCCTAACCAGCTCCTGCTATGGAGAGCACACACCATGTGCATTTCCACCTACACAGCAATTATGTTTAACTGCCATCTTGTCGAGGTATTGGCTATCATCTCGCAACATCTACAGAGCATTTGAAACAAACCCCGGGCATGCAGTGGTATGAATGTTTGAGGAAAAAGCATCAGTGAACCTGTAGCATCCCAGGAATCCCTGTTAGTTGCCTTCTGCATCTGAGTCTCTAGTTTTGATTGTCTTCTTACTGGTGTTGGTGATAGACTGGGAAGGACACTGAAGAATGCAAATGGGAAGATGGTCCAGCTCAAGGCTTAACCTCAAGCCCTATACTAGACAGATAACTTGACCTCTCCGATCTTTGATTTTCTATTTTTCCTGGATATCATCTGTCTGCTTCACAGTGTCATGGTGAAGATAACATGTGATCATCTGAGTCTTTGAGATGATATTAACACAGAACCTGCCACAGCAGGATAGATCCCTGTCCTGGGTGGAAAACTCAGTGAACCCTCCCTGTAAACACCCACATGACCCTTGCCTTTGTCTGATCTTTGTAATCCTGCCTGATAGCTACCCAAGTCTCTAGAGCCATTGCAAAGATCTAGCTTCAGGCCTTAGAAAGGAAGCCACCTATACAGGGAGTACAGACTAACAGCTCTTAAAACCCATAAGGAGTCAGAGCCCTTTGGTAATGAGATCTCCAAAGACTGGTGGAGAAAAGCCCACCCTGAGACCATGTTCTTGTGGGTTCAGTTAGTCTACTTCATAATTCTAAATTTTTGAAGGTTTGTTTGTTTGATCTGTTGACTGAGTCAGGGTCTTCCTTTGTAGATCAGTGTTGTAATAGGAGCGGCAGGCCGCTTCCCACCGCTCAGCTCCCGCACGGCTAGCTTTACCCGAAATAACAACACACAAATTGTATTCTTTTAATCACTGCCTGGCCCATTAGTTCCAGCCTCTTATTGGCTAGCTCTTACATATTGATCTAACCCATTTCTAATATTTTGTGTAGCACCACGAGCTGGCTTACCAGGAAAGATCTTAACCTGCATCTGTCTGGAGTGGGAGAATCATGGCGACTCACTGATTCGGCTTCTTTCTCCCAGCATTCTGTTCTGTCTACTCCGCCTACCTAATTTTCTGTCCTATCAGGGCCAAGCAGTTTTCTTTATTGATTAACCAATGAAAGCAACAGATAAATACAAGACCCACCTCCATCAGATCAGGTTGACTTTGAACTTACTGTGCAGTTCAGGCTGGTGTTGAACTTAGGATCCTCCCACCTCTACTTCCCAAGTGAAGCAAGCATCCATCACCATGCCTGGCTTTGAAGGTATTTCACTTCTTTATGTGCCTCTTTCCCACTTTCCCAGCACTGGGATTATGACTGAGTACCACTGTTCCTGGGTTTTACTTGTGGGTTCTGAGTGATAGAAACTAGATCCCCATCTTGCATGCAAGGCCAGTACTTTACTGACTGAACCTTGGCCCCAGTCCCCAGCTCTTGATTTTATAGTCCAGACAAGTTGAGCTCTAATACAGGCAAGTAGAAAGAAAGGAAGAACAACAGAGAATTCTGTCACCAGGTAGAAATAGGAGGAGAGGATCAAAAGTTCAAGGCCAACCTTAGCTACATTTCAAGTTTAAGGCCAGACTGGGCTGCGTGACTGTGGAAAAAAAGAATTCTGTTAGCCTAGAGCTCAGTGTGAGTCATGCCACAAATGCCGCAAGTCAAAACTCTCATGACATTGACCTTGTAAACCAACCAAAGTGTTAAATTAAATCAAAGTGAAAGATGGAAGATGCTCTTTTGCTTAGGATTTGAATTTAGGGGTGACGTACAGTATGCTGAAAAGGAGTGGAAGCAACGGTCAAGTAGAGAGGAGCGGAAGGAGGGGGGGATGAGGAGGAGGATGCACCTCTGCTACCACCCTGCTGCAGTATGCTTGCAGCTGGTTCCCTCTCGTCAGTGTTTACCCGTGTGGAAATCATGACGGCTTGCCTGGTCCTCGGCATTCCCAAGTTCCATGCACCATCCTCATCGCCACATATTTAGCTCCCAAAGTGCCCCTGAGTTGGCTCTGCTAGTGTGCCATCACAGACGTGAAAATGAAAGCACAGAACGATGAGGTAAATAGTCCAAGGTCACACAGCTGATGTGTAGGGTCTAGATTCAGAGCTGGTGAACCAGAATGTCAACTCCAAAAGTTGTCTCTGTTCATGGCAGAAGCCCTGTGGTAAAATGAGCTCCCAAGAAATGATTGATGAATGAATCTTTGACTGCTCTCTGCCTCCATGATGTTCTGCCTCCAAAGACAAAGATGGGTGGGCAATCCAATGTAAAAATGGCATCACCAACATAAAGAACAATGCCAGAGCTGGGCCAGGGCTCCCTTTGTAAAGCACTTGCTGTGCAAACAAAAGGAACTGAGTTCGAATCCCTGGGGCCTAAAAGCTGGGCACGGTGGTGTGTACTTAACCCAGTGTTAGAAGGAATGGCAGGGAGATTCCAGGGTTCTGCTGGCCAGTGTGTCTAGCTTCATTCACAAGTTCCAGGTTTTAGAGAGGCCTTGTCTCTAAAATAAGGTGAAGATGAGATCTTGATGTCAGTCTCTGGCTTCTGTACAACACACATACACACAAATACACACACAGAGAGAGAGAGAGAGAGAGAGAGAGAGAGAGAGAGATACACAAATATACAGAAGCATACACATATACATGTATACACAATAATAATAAATAATAATAATAACAATAGTAAATACCAAGCTCACTTCAGAATCTGAGTGTGTGTACATGTGTGTGTATGTGTGTGTATGCACTTGCTCACACACACACATGCATGCAGGGGGATATATGGTCTTGTGATCAATAGATTTTGTTCTTTTATTAGTTAGTAAAATAATATTTTTTTATTGTTTTTTTCTAGACAGATTTTGGTTTTGTAAATCAGGCTGACCTTGAACTTGCTGGGATCCGCCTGTCTCTGCCTCCTGAGTGCTGGGATTAAAGACATGTGCCACCAGTGCTTGGTGTAAAATAATACTTCCTATGCCACAGAGCAAAAGCTAGAGATTTTTGGAGGCCTTACATAGTCTCTCTGTATTCTCTGTCCCATTCTCCTCCCTATGTTCCCTCTTGCTTGTACATCCCTTGCGGACTAACCTGGCTCCCCTCCCGGGTACAGTACCCAAGGGACCCTCCTCCTAAGCTTTGCTCTTTCATTTCTGGCTGTCCTTTCCCTATGTCTGCTTGGTGCAGCTCTCCCAGCCTTGAATCTCTATGCAAATACCGCTTTCTGACAAAGCCTTCCCAGGCCTTCCAGTTTACGATGACTAAAGCCCCACCCTACATCAGCACTCCCACACAAAGCCTCTAGGAAAGGATTTGATAATAAAAAATCATTTGAATCTTGGGAGTCTCCAGATTGTCCTCTGCTGAAGTGCTTAGAAGTTCCCTACATAGGTCAAACTGTGTGTTTAAGAAGTGACTATTCCTTTTGCTCTATGGCGCTTTGGGGGAACTGCATCCTCCCCCAGTATGAAAAAGTCATTGTCAGGAACCTGAAAACCTTATGCAGCTCAGTTACCTAACTGTGTTTCCAAGAGGAGGCATTTAAAGGACCAGAGAGGGGCTGCAGCCTGGACAATAAACCTGAGGAAGGGTGTTACAGTGGAGGAGGACTTCAGTCACCCAAGGAGCACAGCTGATCAGGGCTCTCCGTCTTCTTCTTTCAGCAAGCCTCCCTGCTTTCTCTTCCTCGCTCTGATTGATTATTTTAATTCTAAAGCTGTCGTTGTGAGGTATGTAAAGCATTTGGGGATAAAATCATAGGGAAGACGTTAGAGAAACTAAAGATGTATTATACCACGCAGGGCAGGGTGGAGGCTGAGCGGGCTGATGAATGGCATTGCTGAGGGAAACAGATCCATCCAGGGCAATCTCTGTGCCTTACCCAGGAAGTAGGAAAGGGTGTTTAAGGGACATCGGCATGATGGTTTGGTTCGAAATAGGTCACACGGAGTCAGAGAGAGAGAGAGGGGGGGGGGCTGCTTGGTATCTCTGCTTCCTCTTCTGGGAAGGCATTTGTATTTTCTGGCTTCCGATTCTTCCAGCTCATGACTCTGGCAAACATTTCCACTACTTCTACCGGAGCTCATGAGAACAGGAGAGTGGGAGCCTGGCTTCCACACCCCCAGGACTGTGCTCCCATGGTGACAGACACTCAGAGAACAAATGTCAAAAGAATGAATCACGTGGGCTTGAAAACATAGGTCTCTCTTGCTTCTCAGAAGAATAGAATATGTAAAAGAAACGGTGGGGTGGTGCTTGTAAGATAATTTATCATGGGGCTGGAAGATTAGTGCTATTGATAGAGGTGATTCAGATGGGTAGGCACGTGGGAAAATTCTCATTGTTGCTTTCCATGTGGTTCGGCTCAGCATTGGCTACTTCTGATAATTGCCCATCATTTTCTCTAACTGATGGGAGTGGATGGGATGTCATATTGGACCTAGATGCTTTTGTCCCCTGATACCTGACTTGTTTGTTCACGAAGCACATTAAAATTTGGGGAAGAAGGTTTTGTGAGCCTGGAAATAATGGCCTGTCTCATTTTCTTGGCATCTTCCAGAACCAAAGTCTTCCTGGGCTATGGTTTATCATTTTAAAGCCCAGTGAAGGAAAGAAAAGGCCTTGGCAGGGACACGAAAGGACTTGTCCCCGGGGCCTGTGGTGAAAAAAGGGAAAATCAACACAAGGCGAGCTCTTGTGGATAAAGAGAAAATGATGGGATATCAACCATCGCTCAGGATCCTGTCTCCAGTCTTCTAGATACTTCAGAAAAATAAATGTTGTTCATTTTTCTCAAATAACTTTCCATGCTTTATTATAGCTGTCTCTCTGGTGCCAAGCTGAAGTGCCGAGGCAGCATTTGTGGGGGAAACAGACTGATTTGAAACCTGGTTATACAGACTTTGAGTTATTGTCTCGGGTTGAAAGAAAACTTCAGCTACTCTACCCATACTCTGAACACCCAGTGTTTAAAGCCATCGTTTCTACGAATCAGGCCGGCCACTGGGAAAGGTCTAGACAGAGTCAAGAATTTCCTTATGCCTGAAAACCTGAACAGGCCGTGTCCAGGCTGGCTGCAGGGTCCTCCTTCCCTCCCTGCTGCTTGGCCCTGCCTCAAGCCTCTTTCTCCAAGGTCTTTTAGGAGCTCCTGAGAACACCCTTCAACTCCCCTACACATACGCAAAGGCTTTTTTCTGCTCATTCTTTTTCATAAAACCTCAGATTTCTCATGGGCTAACACCTGTAACAATGCCTGAAGATTTTCACTGACTGCTAGAGCCCTCCCATTTAGTATAATCTAGTTTGTGAAGCCAGAGAGTCACAGGGTGGGGAACAACTGAGCAGCTTTCAGACAAGATTGGCAGGGGCCAGTCTGCATAGCCCTACTCCCTTGTTCCAGCCCTGGAATAACTCTGACACAAGGTCTTCCTGTCTTTTAGGTTTTCTAAATAGACTGGCACTCCAATTGTCAATCCAAAAGATGCTTCTGAGGGAACCCTGTATAGGATCCTGGGAACAGTTATCTATCCACCCATCCACCCATTCATCCATCCACCCACCCATCAACCCATTCATTCATCCATCCATCCATCCATCCATCCATCCATCCATCCATCCACTCACCCAACAATCCACCCACTCATCCATCCATCCATCCATCCACCCACCCATCCATCCATCCACTCATCCATCCATCCATCCATCCATCCACCATCCATCCATCCATCCATTCATCCATCCACCTACCCATCCATCCATCCATTCATCATCCATCCACCACCTACCCATCCATCCATCCATCCATCCATCCATCCATCCATCCATCCACCTACTCATCCATCATCCATCATCCATCCTTTACCCATCTATCCGTCATCTACCAACTGGTAGTCCACATTATACTGCACTAGCCACTTAAGATACTACAATAGAAATAGGACAGCCAATCCCATTATGAAGATCTCAGTCCAACAAGGACAGTTAGAAACAATACATGTGCAGGACAGAGTTCACCAAATCATCTGGTATTGCCGTATTGGTGACTTCGGGTGTTTAGAAGTGAAAGGTGTATTCCCAGCACTCCCTATTGTCAGAAATTCTCTTCCTTTATTTGCTTACTATCCCTTTCCTCTCTGTGGAGAGAGGTGAATGTCCAGTTCATTCCATCTTTACACAGTCCAGCTTTCGTGAGAAGCCTGAGCTCCTGGCTGCCACAGACAGCATCTGGGGACTGCATCTCAGGACAGCTGTGGTGGATGCCACAGAGACTGGCAGCTTCCTCCCCTACTTGCTGGAGAGGTTTGTCGTTCACTTCAGAAGCAGTGTCTCTTTGGGCACTGTGGAGTGCATCTGTCTCCTGTCTCCACCGTGGCTGCTGTACCCAAGCCTGCAGACCTCCCTTCTAGACCCAGATTCTTTGAAACACACTCCTTTTGCTCATCTGTGTACTTACGGTGGGTTCCTTTCTTTGTTTTCTTTGTCCACTAAAGACTACCCTCTCACCCGGAAGTTGGGCCACTTCCCTCTTGAGCCTGCAAGGTGATCAGTGCTGGTTCCTTCAAATAACAACATGGTTCCGGTCCCTTTGATTGACAACAGTGTCACTAGGAAGACCCATCTCACCTGGGAACATAGATGTCTGAGAGCAGGCTCAGAGAGGTGCCTGGCCACTGCTGCCTTTCCTTTGTGGAATTATGGCGGACTTGTGCAGTTGCACGATCTGACACCGCATGCTGCAGGACTGGGTGGTGGTAGAGAGCTTGTCTACCCTGTGCAAAGCCCTGGGTTCCATCCCCAGCACAGCAAAAAACTACTGCTTATTAGTAACGTTGGGCTGTGGCTCTGTGGTCCTGGTCTGCCTATATAAAGCCTTGTATGTCTACCACCACAAAATAATGACAAGACAATAAAATCCGCAGGGCTGGGCATTTGAGTGACAGCAGAGGCTCTACCCAGTTGCTACAGAATACTAACTGTATTATGACTCGGTTTCAAGTTTCCGATGAAAACGCCCAGCATTCGGTGTGGTTCATCACTCCCCTAATGAGGCCTGCAGAGGTCACTCCTGGCTGTTGAGGTGACACCTGCTGGCCCTCAGGTGAAGTTCGTCCCATACCCACTCTGCTTAGCTGGTCTTCCATACCCCATTCCTCACAGCCTGGCCTTGACACAGCCCAGCCCTCAGGCATTTTGAGTAAGTTGGACCACACATTCCTTAAGGTGCCACACATTTGGTTTGAACTTTTATAGTAAAGACAGAGAACATAAGACCAGATTCTATGAATCTTCCTGTCTTTCTATGGCACTGACGGCCAACCGCAGCCCCGGATACCTGTTGTGGATTTACTACTTTGCATGTTCTCTGTTTCCGTTCAACACAGGCATGTGAGGGGTGCTGATTTATGCAGTCCCGCTCTTGAGGGTGGGAGCAGGGAAGCAAAGGGCTCCTCCAGCTGCAGTAAATTTAAGCATCGCTGGTATTTCTTTACACATCTGGAGGGGATCCTGATGCGTGTATTGCTACAGGAGCTCGTAAATTAAAAATAACAAGAGTATTTCCTTTACACCTGGTGCTTCAAAATTACCAGTCGTTAATTCTGTGATGCCCCCACCCCCTTCACAAAAGAGGCTTTGAGGGTGACAATCTAAACATGGTCTCTGCCCACAGCCCTGAAATCCAAGCAACTCCAGGTCTTTTGACCTTTGCTTTAAAAAAAAATTACTGCAAGATAAGGAAAGTTTTTACAGGAAGCAAAGACTCCAATAATTTAATCTGTCTCTCTCTCCTTTCCTCCCTCTCTCCCTCATTCCTCTTTTATGACTCTTCTGTCCCTCTCCAGTGTTTTTGGAGTTTGGTATAACATTTAAGAGCAGTCTAAGAGCAGCAGAAACAGAACATGGGGAACATCTTCACGCTCCGTGCTATCCTGACCTGGGTTTGCATCCTCCATGTTTGCAGATGCTATGCTCCAGGTGGGCTGGTGGTGGGACTTTGGTTGGCTTCTTTTTCAGCATCTCTGTACCAGGGCTGAGTCTGGGGAACCTCTGTTTCCTCCCCTGCCTAAGGGATTCTCTATCACCTGGATCACTGTGCTCTATTCAGCCTTAGTAGATAAGACTGAGATGGTCCAAAGGGGACAGACACAGCTTCACCTGTACTTTTCCATCTTGTCCTTTCAGAACTATATTGACTTTTTTTTTGCAGGGAAAGACACATAAAGGGGAGAATATGGTTTGGATTTCCATCAAGTCTTTTAAACTTGTTATGATAAAAGGAATGTGACTGAGTTTTTCTACCATGCCACTGGTTGGCATTAACTGAGACACACGAGGGTGCATGTTCACATTAAGACTTGCACATGGATGTTGATAGCGGAATAGGTCACAGAAGCCAAAACCTAGAAGATGCATAAATGTTCACCAATAGATAAGTGAGTAAGTGAAATGTGAGATGTTTTACACAACAGAAGAATTCCCCGCAAATACTCACTGCTGCAAACGAGAATAGGCGTGGGTCTCAGAATAATTACAGTGAGTGAAGAAAGCCAGACTCCACGCCAAAACCAGAAGACTTTGCAATACATGATTTTATTTGTTATAAAATTATAAGCAATATAAACTAATTTAGTGACACAAAGCACTTCAGCATATGTAGCCCCATTCTGTAACCTCAGTTCTGGGGAGAAGCTATAGTTAGGTGGCAGGTACTCCCAGCCAGTCTAGCCAAAACAGCAAGCTCTGGGTTCAGTGAGAGCCTGTCTCAAAAAAATAAGGTGATGGGCCAATGCTGGCGCCCACTGCTGGCCTCCACATGTCCCATCATGGGCAAATACACACACGTGTAGATAGACACACACATACAAACTAGACAAGTATTTGAGAAGGTGGGGAAATTGTCTTAGCATGAACAAAGTTTTGGGATAAATGGTCAATTCCTTAGAAAGGAGAGTGTGAATAGTAAGATCCCAAGGATCAGATTTAAGCTCTCAGATACTACTCCTGCTCCAGCGCCATGCCTGTTTGTCTGCTGGTTGCCATGTTCTCCACTATGATGCTCCTGGACTCATCCTTTGAAACTGTGTTAGTATTCAGCTATCTGTACTGACTTGCCCTTGGGGTTCTGATAGGCTCTGTCCTCAGCCGTAGCCGCTAAGGGCACCTTCTGTGCACGTTCACTATGTTCCCTTTAAAAGGGCACTGTCCATCTCCCAGCTCGCTCTCTCTCTCTCTCTCTCTCTCTCTCTCTCTCTCTCTCTCTCGTTGCTGCTCATGCCCCCAGAGGCTGTTCTCCCCCTCCCCTTCGCTCTTTTTACGTTCCTTTTCCCTTATAAAATCCTCTCCATGTGAGCTCTGTAGCAGGGCGTCTTTCTCTTGTGCTGCTTTTTCTAAATTACAACAGTAAGCCCCAAAGAAGCTCTTTATTCTATAAGTTGCCATGGTCATGGTGTTTTGTTATAGCAATTGAAAAGTAGCCGAGACAAAGAAAGATCTTAGTTATTATCAGAAAGGTCATCTTAAAATATAAATTGTTGTGGGCTCTGAATGCAGCTTAGTAGTTGAGCATGTGCCTAGCATGCCTGAGGCCCTCGGTTCAGTCACCGACACTGGAAAATCACTAAAATAACAAAGGAAAAAAGAAACCATTAAGGAGTGTGAATGGAAAGAACAAAGACCCCTGCTAAAGGTTCTACAAGAGATATTTGTGACTGATTAGAACTTGGTGATTGTACAGACTTGGGATGTTATGGATGGAGAACCGTGTTGTATTACGCTATCTTTAGTCCCCTTAACTGCCATTTTCCTCTTCCCCTGTGTCTGACATCCTTTCAAAGTAAGCAGGCAAAACAAAACAGTAACAATGAACCCCACAGAAGGTGCTGACCTTGTGGGCTGCTAGCTTCCACTTCCACCAATCCCGAAGCTGAGAACAGCATCTGAGACCTTTGCCAGAGATTTCCCTGCTTTGCTGTTAACTGCTGATCTGAGATTCCCAACAATGTGTTTGGGAAAATCCTTGACTTTTGACTCTTTGTTCTGTAACTTTAAAATCTCATGAGCCAGCGGTGGTGGTACACACCTTTAATCCCAACACTCGGGAAGCAGAGGCAGGTGGATCTCTGTGATTTCCAGCCTGGTCTACAGAGAGAGTTCCAGGACAGCCAGGACTGTTACACAGAGAAAACTTGTCTCAAAAACAAACAAACAAACAACTTCCTGAAACCATCTTCATATCAGAGCTTGTTATTTGGGCTGTGTTCTTGGGCTATGGTCCCTCGTATTTGGGTTAGGAAAAGACCATCTTGTTCCCTTAGAGGTTAGAGCTATGTTTTTTTTTGTCCACATTGGGTAGAGGAGTCGGGCGGGGAACAGGCAGTTAAACTAACTCCTCAGTCTGGATGACAGAATCTAGGAGGGAGCCGAGCAGCTCATTTGACAGTTGGATAGATTATCCAGTAAATCTTGGGTTTATCTCTTAAGCCCCGGAGAAGCAGCACTAGGGAAAAACAAAAAGCAAACAATATTCCGCACCTTAAGATGTAGTATCAACTGTGAATATAAATGTGTAGGCCCAGCTGAATTTACAGACAACAGCTAATAGGCTGCTACTGGACAAAGAGAGGAGGCATTTGGGAGCAAGTTCCCAGCTGAGTGTATGCACCGTCACAGAGTGACTTGGTGACTTAGTAAAAGAGTGACTTTTCAGCTAAGTGTGCTAGGACTCCGGTCCAGTATGATGGCAATCCTTGCCTGGTCCCAACATCTTCTATAGTGTCCACAAAATGACTCCATTATCCTGGGCATTTTTCACAAGTGATAAATCTCTTGAGGTAAATGCTTGAAGTTGGCTAGAAACAGACAAGGATTGAGAAAGCCCTTGGGCTTGTCATACTCATGCTGAATCCTCTCAGGAGACAGAGCGGTGGGCAGGTTGGTGGAGAATAAACTCTGACATGCCAGGATTCAGGGATGACTGTCAGTGTGGCATATGTCTGTAAGCCCCCACAGCACCTGCCATGATTCATGCCCCAAAGGAGGCGAGACAAGGAGGTGACAATAAAAATCAATGTAGTCACTCCAAAGAAGACAGGTAAAGTCTGGCATTTGCTCACTGGCTTCCTGTAGAATCCCAAAATGCTGTTCTTGGATGACACACACAATGTCTGTGTTGGAAAAGGAATAGAAGAATGTAGTTGAGAAAAACAAACAAAACAACAAAAACCAATACTTTCCCCAGATGTCTGTGTACCTCAGCCATAACTAAACAAGCCTCTTTGTCTATTGCTGGCATCTGGTTTGGTGTGATCCTGCCTTTTCTGATGCTCTGTGAGCATCCAGACATCCTTCTCCTTTTTTGTCCCTCATCCCCTGCACCCCCACCCCCACCCCCGCGTCATCTACCAACTTCCTGGGACCAAAGGTTCCAGTCCACTCAGCTAACAAGTGTGTGATTCCAACAGTAACGAGCAACAGAGGGACCCCAGAGAGGAACAGGAATAGGACATTCCTATATTTTTATGTGTAGATTGATAAGCAAGGCTAACCATCCCGGCAGAAGGTGAGCAACACATTAAACAGAGGGGAAAGGATAATAAAATATCGCCCGCTGCTTAACAATCGCTGGGTGGAAACATTCCCTGGAACTATGCAGCTGTTACACTTGATGGCTCATAAAGCCCCAGTAACGTCCGTCAAGGGCCTTTTTTCTTGGTGAGGGATCATTTTTCCCCCATGCAGTTATGATAGCATCTGGTTCCTGTCCCTACCAGTACAAGGAATCTACAGGCTTGCTGCTGGGGACAGAGCTGGACTGCAGAGGCATCTGGCTCCTTTGATGGGTTTGGGGTCGCTTCTGACAGAAAGGGCATTATCATAAAAACGCAGATTAAGATTCAGCGGGCGGTCACTGTCACCTGCTGTGTGCTCATGTGTCCTCTCGACTGTGCAGTTGCCATTCTCACCTTCTGGGGAGAACAGAGCCCTAGGCTGGCTGAAGGACTCTGATGGGCCACACTGTTGACTGTGGCGGGTTAGAGTCCCAAATGTGATGGCCTTTCTCATCTGTAATCTTGTTGCAAAGATGGAGGGTATGTGGTAAATAATCCTGCGTTTGCTTATCTGACCTGGGTATCTCTGCACAGTTGTGTTGAGATAATATTTTTCCTGAGTACTGGACACAGCATTGGGAGTCCTAGGCATGTGCTGATTTTCACTGGGTTCCCCAGACATACATTAAGAAATGGAGGTTCCTGTATAATAAGATATGTCCCCAGGGAATGAGTGAGAGCAGAAAGGAGGAGGAAAAAAGAAAAAGACAGGAAGAAAGAAAGGAAGAAAGGAAGAAAAAGAAAGAAAGAAAGAAAGAAAGAAAGAAAGAAAGGAAGAAAAGAAAGAAGAAAGCCAAAGATTGAAACAGTTTAGGCAAGCCTCCCAGTAAAGGTCCTGGGCATCTTTCCCCTTAGGCAGCTACATGGTGTCTCCTTGACTCCATGTAGTTATTTTACATCCCATGGTATTATAGGACAAAGCTGACTTCCATTTCTTAAGATTCAAAGGAAATTGTCTCTAGGTGAACTCCCATGTTCTGTTATAAAGTGGAAAATCGAACGGGAAAATGAAAGGTGAGGGTTTGCCCAGGACAGGGAGCCTTGCAATACGAACCCAAGCTGTGTGGGGAAGTACTGCGGATTCCAGACTCCATATGCATCTTCCTTCAAAGCGAGCAGTGGCATGCCGCAGAATTCTATACTATGTGAACCCATAGAAACATTTTAAGTGAAAACAGATCTTGCCTTTTTTTTCTTTTTAATGTCAACTTTATATGGGTCCAAGCACCATGTCCCAATGTAATTTTCAGCAGGATGTGGCCTGTTCTTTGCTTATTGCACATCGTCTCGTCCATCAACATGCAGGACTCTAGAAAGAAGCATGTGATCGGTCTTCATGTTGTGGCTTACCAGAGACAAGAATGGATATTTATCTGCTTTGAGCTGATGGACAGAGAGTGGGTGTCTTCCAGCATCCTCAGCCTGAATGATACAACGGAAGCCTGCATAACAAATTAAAGAGGTGTATCATATTAAGATGTTTCTTGATAATAAGAGAATTAAGAGTCTTTTAAAAATACTTTTGTCCTTTAAGGTTAGGTACGAAAGTTCTGAGAGATTTAACACCATGATAATGGGAATTGCTTTGCAATAACAGCAGTAGAAGTGGAGGGAACTCGGAATCAGACTTATCATGGACACGTGACTGCTGAAGCTGGAGACACCTGCACAGACACTTCAATTTCTGTGTATATTTAAAAATTTCCATAAAAATAAGATAGATCATCAGTCTAGTTTGTTTTGAAAGATCCCTTCAGAAGACTGTCTGGAAGCCTTGCCCACTGGTCCCTGCCTGCCCAATGTTTTCTCTGTTGTCTGTGATGTTTCCGCCACAGAGCTTGGCTCTTAGTGCTGCTATAGTAAATACCCCAGAGCAGTTTACAAAGAACAGACTTATTTCTTATAGATCTGGGTCAATAAGTCTCAGGTCCAGGGACCTACATCTCGTGAAGACCTCACGCATTTCTGCATCATAGCACACCAACAGCATCACAGCATGTCAAGAGCATCACTGGGTCTAGGACTGGGAACAGGCAGAAGGGGGCAAGAGGCTCCTGATATCAGGAGCCCACGCTTCTAGCAGCTAGCTCACAACTCACTCCTGCAATGACAGTGCTCGCCTCTTTACTATGGCAGAGCACTGATGACTCCTTAAAGGTTCTGAATACTCTAGCCTTGGAATGAGTCTCCAATTCATGGACTTGGGAGCACAGTCAAATCATAACAGATGACATCCAGCCTGTGGCCCCCACCTCCGCTGCTACTCCACTATTTTCCCAGAACCCCACTCTTCCAGTCCTAGAGCCTCCCACCTTCCAAACACAGAGCATTGCAATCCCATCAGGGTTTTTCTCCGTTTCTTCTTGCAAAACTCTCTGTGATCCGAGTTTGAGGGACTGAGTTCGTTTGAGCGGACAGCGTTTGTTTCTGTTGCCCTGACCTCATCACATTGCCTCGCACAGTGTGCGTACACACTGACTTTGCTTGTTTTCTCAGAAGGTGCCTGGGTTTTATAGTGCTACTCAGAAAAAGTAAATAGAAGGGAGCAAAGGCTAAGAGGTGAGGATTTAGTATCACGTGTGACCTTGGAAGCGGAGTGGCCATGTGGGTGACTAGCTAAAGAATGGGCTCAGAAAAGCATTAGGCTTGTGGTGGTCCCAGATTCCTAACTCCCAAGGGACATTTTTATCCATGAATGTCTCCTCCTTTGTTAAATATGGAGGCTCTGGAGGTTCAATAAGAAGAGTCCAGATTGTAGTGCTACACTTGAGATTAACCTAAAAAATACTAAAAACAAACAAATGGAAAAAAAAAAACAACCATAAACCTATGACCTAGAAACTCGCATGAACGGCTTGTCTCCTGGCAGAAATCTCCCTGGAGAGGTGTCTGATGTAATTGGAGGTTCTGCCTTCTTCCAGTCTGTGGAGAATCCCACAGCTCCAGCCCCCTAGTTTCATACAGACAAATGGCTACTGCTGTCACTGTGGAGTTCCCACAAACACTGCAGTGGAAATGGAAAAGAAAGTTCTGGTACTCAGGGAAGAAAATACCAGTTTCCCTCACATTTGGAGACCGTGTTCCACAAAGTCTATAGACTCTGGGGATAGAGTTAGACCGGTTGGCTGGTTGATGGGTACTCTGCTTTGTCGACGTCACTCTGCTTCAGCATTGCCTGTTTGCTTGTCACTGTGAGGAGGATGCGTCTTGACAATGTCCTTCCTGGCATACTTACTGACGGGGCTACTGTTGTGTGGCCTGTCCAGTTAGACACTCTTACGTTGTTCTTTGCTCTCTGCAAAAGATACTGAAGACCAGCAGTGCTGAGAATCCTATGGGGAATAGTCTAGTTTTAACCATTCAGGTAAAATCAAGTGGGGGTTTTTGTTTGTCTTATGTCGGACACAACCCCAAAAGCTATAGTGCCCAAACACGAGGCCTTTAGGAGGCGAGTAGACTTGGAGGACACTACCTACAGCAGTAGGACTGGGCCCTTATAAAAGAGCCCTGAGGGACGGCTCCCTTGAGTCTACCACGTGGGGAAGTACGGAAGGTGCCACCAATGCATTGGCTTTGGGCTTGCTGGTGTCTTAGTCTCTGACTTTCCGATCTCTAGAAAGGTGAGCAAAGATTTCAGTTCTTCATAAATAACTTACCTAAAGTATTTTGCTATAGCATCAAGAGTAGAATAAGAAAGACAGATCATGTTAGGAAGGCATTAAGGTAGGTCTTGAGATGGCCGGTGCTCAAAAGAGTGGAGGAGATTGGGAGTTTTCTTGGTGTAGATCTCATAAAAACACTCCACGTTCTTCTTAGTTTGGTCTGGAATTTAATAGCTGTAGTTTAGTTGTAGACTTGGAGTCACAACCTAAAGTATTGACTTTTATATTATATACATAGAGTTACATTGAATTTTAATAATCATGCTATCTAGTTATTAAAAATATTATTATCATACCTTTAGAGCCCAAATATGTATGACAGTCTTTAGATAGACTTGGGAACCTTGTGAGATTTGTTTTGTTTTTACATTTGTTTTCTTGTAGCCCAGGCTGATCTGAAATTCAGAGTACAGCCAAGGCTATTTTAAAACTTCAATTCTCTACTTTAACTCCTGATCCTCCTGCCTATAGTTCCCAAATATTGGGGTTATAGGCATGTACCAACACATCTGGCTAGCTTTGTGATGCTTAAAGCCTGTAGCATCCAATGGCAATTATACCTTTAGAGCAATACAGAGTACAACCTGAGCATTCCTGAAGTAGAGAACATGCAGGGGGCCCAGAATAGACGCCTGCTGAGAACATTAAAACCAAAGGATTGATTCTGCACTGATGTTTCGGGCTTGTCCAGAGTAGCAACATGTGGGTTCCGAAGCTGAATGAGCCTAGCAGCAGACCGTCTGCCATGCTCCCAGGAAGGGACTGGCATCCGCAGCTGCCGTCAGCATCAGGGATGGCACTCAGGATGAGGTCTACATCCCTGCGGATTGATGCGGGTGAGGTCTACATGCCTGCAGATTGATGTCAAACGGGAGTGATTTCCACAGGTTGAGGGCAGTGCGGTGGAAAAAAGAACTCAAAATCAAAAATGAAACAAAACAAAAAAATTCAACACAACAAGAACACAAAGCAAACCAAACTACATTTCTAAAAACCAAGGAGAGCTGTTTATAAGGCCCGAGACTAGCTGGATGCGCCTCAAAAGGAAATACATTTCCTCAATAATTTGGTTGCATGGGGCATTGGATGATTTTTGAATCATATTTGTTTATGGAGTCTCAGCAATGGCTTCTACCTTCAGGAGACCTTTTTTCCCCCCAGACCCTGTCCCCATGATCCATCTCTGCTCTGTTTGACACACATTTCTACTCTGTGCTGTGCACCGGAAGAATTACTAGAAACAGGGAAGTATATGCATCCAACACCTGACCAGTCTAAGCCCTTTCCTCCATTTGACATATGGGAGATGGAAATGATAAGAGTTTTCCATATCATATAGGATTATGGAATTTTGTTGTGAAGATTATGTTAAAACCTCTGGTTGATGAGCAAATGAAATAACCTTGCTGTGCATCTGCTGGAGGGCAAGATCTATAACGCAAGACAAAGCCATACATGTTCAGAGACAGTTTGCACCGAGGAAATTCACCTCCCATAAGGCACATTCCAGCGTCCGTCTGTTACCTCATGTGCCTGTTGCCAGTGCTTGCTGCTAGTAGGTTCACTGCAAGTGGGCTTACCATACATGGAACTTGTTTTTTATTCTCATACCTAGAAAGGATGTCTGTCCACGGTGGCTGTGTTATTACTGAGAGAGGAATGTATCAAGGTTATCTTTACGGGTCTGTGTTTTGCCTTGAGTGACACCAGTAGTACCGTTCAGAATATAGCCAGTGTGTGTCTGGGTAGAACACAACTGCTTTCTCTTTCTGCTGGATCACTCTGAGCCATCAGCTGCTTCCTGTGGTTGGTATTTCGGCTGGTCATTTTCTTTCATTGTTTTCTGTTGATTTCGTGGGTCCATCTGTGAGTTGCTCTCCCTGGCTAGCTTTGGAAGCAGTCACGCGCCTCCGTCCAGTTCCCGAGTTTCCAAGGCTGAGGCAGTGTGCTTGCTTCCTACACTGGGTGACTGAGGTTAAGGGGTTTCCTTCTTGCTTTTGGAGTTCCGAAGGGCAGAATCCATTGCTTTCAGTCTCTTAATACAGGAGGGAGAAAGGAGTTATGCTCATTACAAAACAAACAAACAAACAAAACAAAAACAACTCAGCTGGATCCTTTTCTATAAAACTGTTTACATAACATTTAGCACAGTGTCCAGAGGATACAGTGATGGGATGGGAGCCAAGGTGCTGAGCTGCCCCATTGCCACCACTGTTTGACTTTGGTGCCTTTCGTCGAGTTGATGTAATCTTCTCACTGGGAAAATAAGGAGTCCAGAGATACTGCCTTGCCAGCTGGGTGGGCTCTCTGCTAATACCGACATAGACTCCGAGAAACTTAGCCATGTGTCACATCTTCCCGGGGGACACAGAGGAGAACGATTATTAAAAATAATAAAACCCAAAGAAATATTATGTAGGATATTAAGTTTGAAAGACATTTTGAGATAGAGTATGGACTTCTGATCAATGTCTTGCTGGATTTGGCTGCTTGGGTGGGCTTTCCTTCCTATTTATTACCTTACTGCCTTATGTTTCCAGTCTGTTGTTTCTTTTCTGTACTTTCTTTTAGTTTCTATTGTTTTTTTACATAACATTTAGACTTAATGCATCCTTTAAATTGATGCAAATACATAGGTTATAAATTTTTGCTGTTGACCATATTAATTGTGTTTTATATTCTGATACATGGTGTTTTATTAATATTTTTTTTACTTAATATTAGCCGTATTTTAAAACTGAGAACAATTTGTATTTCCAGGGGAAGAGGCCCACTGTCCCCCAGTCCTAAGGATAGACTCTAGGGCCTCATTCACGTCAGGGCAGGTTCTCTTTAGTTAGTTATAAGTTTGTCTCAGAAGAGCCTTTCTGTTTGTTCCTTTGATTTAAATGTCTCTCCAGCATAATTGAATTGTGATCAGACAATACTGACTCCATTCATTTATTCACTACTTTGTGCGTGTGCACAATGCACGTGTTTATGTCTGTGCATAAGTTTGTGTGTGTGCATGTGCATGCCTGTGCATGCATGTGTATGTGTGTGTGCGTGCAAGCACACACACAGGTGCCGTAGTATCTGTGGGGAGATCAGAGGACATACCAGTCCTTGTGACATACCTTGTTTGAGACAAGCCCTCTTGGTGGGTCTCCCATTTTATTTGTTAGGCTATCTGGCCTGCGAGTTTCTAGAAGTTTGCTGGCTCTGTCTCCCATCTCTCTCTAGGAGCATGGGGTTACAGATATCCCTCTGTGTCCCCAGCTTTAATGTGTGTTCTGGGGGTTCAGGTTGAAGTTCACACACATCTGCAGTGAGAGCTTTTATTCCCAGAGCAATCTCCTTGGGCCCAGTTGTTTTATTTATTAGTTACTCAATTATCTTGCAGCAGTTTTCTCTGTGATTTAATGTATGGGAAGAGTTTATGAACTGCAGTGGAGAATACACGTGCTCCATCGTCTGATTGCAAAGTATGATGTGTATTTAGACCTCTTTATTTTAAAGGAACAAATTTATCATGCTCAGATACATAAAACAAAATTTATGATTTCAGCATTTGAAAGTGTGCAGCTCAGTGTCATTAATTCCATTCTCATTGCTGTACAGTGGTCACCGTTACCTGCCTCCAAACCCTTCATCACTCCAGAGAGATACTTTGTAACCAGAAGGAACAAGTCTTCATCCACACATTTCTCTTCATCCTTTTATCTATCTAATGTCCAGGATTGGCCAGTTCTGCGCTTGCCATGTAAGCAGAGTCAAACAGTATTTGCCCCTTTCATGTCTGGCTTCTTCTACTATGTTGACACAATGTTCTTAAGGTTTGCCACGCAGTGGTGTGCATTAATTAAATCCCTCTTTCCGCCTGAAGAACGCTCCCATGTGTGCATATAGCACATTTCCTTTATCTTTTCTTCTGGGCCTGGACGTTGGGGTTGGTTTCCCTTTGGCACCATTGCTGAAGCCACTATGAGCACTGCCAGGCAAGTATCTCTTTGGGTCTCTGGGATGATCTCTTTTGCATATACAGCTCTGAGTGGGACTGTTCAGCTCCATGGCAGGCAATGTCACGTGTCACTTTTTGAGGAACTGCACTGCTGTTTTCCACCACAGCTATGCAACTTTGCATCTCTCCCAGTCATGCAGGAGGGCAGGGTGGTTGTTTTTTCCCTTCCTCACCATTTGTTTTCCTTTAGAACAATTAGAATAATCCTAGTGGGTGTGAGAGTGTATATCATTGTGATTTTTATCTGCATTACCTAATAATTAATGATGTTGATCATCCTTTGTGTATTTGTTAGTTGATTATCTTCTTTGGAAAAGTGTCAATTCTGGTTTCTTTTCCTTTTTTTTTTTTTTGACAGGATTTCTCTGTGTAACAGTGCTGACTGTCCTGTCCTGGAACTTGCTTTGTAGACCAGCCTGGCCTTGAACTCACAGAGATCTTTCTGTCTCTGCAGCCCGAGTGCTGGGATTAAAAGTGTGCACCATCACCACCAGTTCCCTGTTTTCTAAACCGTCTTCTGCGCTCTACAGGAGCGCTGTAGAAATTCTGAATATTAAGCCTGGTTTTCAGATACTTTCCCCATTCCCTAGGCTGTCTCTTGTTTCCTTTCTAATAATCCCCTGAGTCGCAAACGCTGTGACTCTCAATGAAGCCCAGTGATCTGCCTTCTCAGTTGTTGTGCTTATACCTGGAATGTCCCACCTAAGAATCGATGCTGCATCCTACACTCAAGGACTCAATCCTGTTCTACACACAAGGACTCCATCCTGTCTGTCTCCTGAGAGTTTGCCAGACTCAGCTTGTCCACTTAGGTCTCTGTCATTCTACATGAATTTCTGTGCGTGGTGTGAGGGAGGGAGTCAACGGCAGGCTTCTTCATCTGCAACCACATCACAGCACCAGATCCCTTTTACTGATCTTGATATACTTGGGTCTCTTATGGCCATGCAAGGCTGCTTGAGATCCTGAGATGAAAGGAAAAAGCAGTAATGTTGATTGTGTCTTCACACAGGATTTCATACTAAATATCGCATCAGAGGATGTGTTTACTGAGCTTTTGACACTTCTTTAAGTTGTTTGTGAAGAAGGAAGCCTGGTCCTTTCATCCTAGCCCCAGCCCTGGGTCAGAGGCTGTGCCTACACTTCTCTCTATTTCTTTTCCCAGCCTCTATGGTTTTTCTTTTTCTTTCCCTTTACTTTTTTAATTGCCTACTGTATATGCCATTTAAAATGTGCTGCAGTTTTGTTATGAAATGTGATTTTCAGTGTTGTAATATATTTTGTTTGATGCTTTGGGGATTGGATTCTACTTTGCTGTAAGGATCACACAATATAGTTGAAAAACTGATCCTGTCAACTCTCTAGTTTACATTTGTTGAGTACAAAGCTCAAGAGCTTTGGCAACAGTCAAAATTATTGTGGTCCCAAAGTTAAAAAAATAGATTTTTGCATGTCTTAGTTCTGACTCCATAGTCACAGTCTTGGTATGCTTCAGTGCATGAGTGGTAAAACATTTTTAAATTGTAGAAATAACCTCAAGATGTTTAAGTAGGGAGAGAGGCCACAAACTTAACCAAGAGCTCAAATGATCAGGCCCAGGTGAGCTTCTGGGTAAATGACACTGCCTGCTAGGATGTAGGTGAAGCTTTTGACTGAAGACATCGCACGCAGCTTTTGAGTGAAGACATCGCACGCAGCTTTAGAAGCTGTGTGTTGGAGGAAAGACAGTTGGTTGGTAGAGGATTCAACGTCTCCTCGTAATTTGAATGTCTTTAATAAGATCCCAGGCTCCTTGTAACTGCTGTGAGTTTTATGAATGAAGGTGTCGTTTCCCTGCTCCGTGAAGAATAGAGTCTCTTCACAGTTTGTTCCTGTGATTCTCGCTACAATTCCATACAGTAATTCCCCCTTATCTGTTGGGTACACATTCCAGTTTTCACTGAAGATGCCTGAAACCCTGGATAGATCACATTATTTCTTATATGCACATAAACTATAACAGTTTAACTTAAACTGTTATAACTGGAACATAGTAAAATTAAACATAGTAAAGGTTTACTAATAGTTGATAATTATATAATTATTACAGTATACTATAATAAAACTTGCATGAATGTGGTCTCTTTCTCAAAGTATCTTACTGAGCTGTACTCGCCCTTCTTGGGGTGATGTGTGATAACCTAATGCCCACATAATGAAGAAGGGAAAGGAATGGTATAGGCCTTGTGGGTATCGTATGGAGAAAGAACATGCAGGACAGCAATAAAATTCATAGCCCAGGAAGGATGATGGGAAATGACATGGGGTTTCATAATGCTGCTCAGCACAGAATGCAATTTAAAACTTGCACGTTTGTGTTCTGGAATTTTCTGTTTCCTATTTAAGGGCTGCCATTGGTCACAGGGTGCTGCAGCTGGATAAAAGGGACCACTGTGTAAATCTGTCTCGGCACATTCACGCAGTCAGGCAGTATTTGAGGCTACCTTCTTAGCTTTCTCCTCCCCAGTACTCGGACGCGGCTCTGAGCATCTAGGGGTGTGAATCCGAAGAATGGTGGAAATCAAATCCGCCTGGGGTTTGGCCTCAGCCGCCCCTTCCCAATGCATTCCTGTTTCTCTCCGCACATCTAGTGAGGTGAATAGGAAAGAGAAAAGCACATTTTGGCCCAGTCCGTCTCCTTCCTTTGTCTCCTTCTGAGGTGCTCAAAGGCATCGATAATAGTGTGGGAAAGCCCTGGCTGACCAGAACTTCGCATTTCCCCCTGATACCTTCCACTGGGAGCCTCCACACAATGCTTTTGAAAGCACTGGTGTCAGCAAACTGCCGCTCCAGGTGAACATCGAGGAAAGCACTGAGGAGACCTCAGTGGGAAAGCCCTGCCCTGCCCCAGACATTGCCCTAGTTCTCAGCGGGCAGACTCCTCTGCAGGAGAGAAGCACCCTCTCAGGTCTGTCTGGTCTCTTCCCTTCTCTTTTCTACCACAGGGACTATGGGACCTCTCTGAATGCAAATAGCTCTCAGCTGGGCTTGGCTTTCTAACAAGGACCAAAGCCTAGGTAGCTCGCATTCTCTTGGTAAAGCCTGGGTTCCTAGATTATAAGTCATTTATTTGGAAACTTTGAGTTCAAGAAGAAACAGATGCTAGATATTTAGGCCTGTGTACTCGTTTCTGGTGTTTTTAGTTCAGGCTGGCCTCTGGCCTCAATCTTTTTTTTTTTTTTCTTTTTCTTTTTCTGCTTGCTTCTCAAGAGCTGGGATCAAAGGTGCAGCTCTTGTCAATCATCCTGCTGTTATGGAGACTTTGTCCCAGCTCACACTGCTTGCCCTAGGCTGGTTCTAGATCATATTTTGTGCTGATCTCCTACTTCCCAATAGCATATATTGGTTGGTTTTAGTTAACTAGAATTAGTCCTGAACCCTTGAAGTAAGAAGTTCAGACATCAGTGTCTTTGGTTGCAAGGGCAGGTAAGTGCCTGAAGGGGGATGGTGAGAGGAGACCTCTCCAGGTGCCTTCTCCCAGCCACTGAGAGAAGCCCAGTGGGATAAGAGAGAGGATGGATACTGTTTCCAGGACAGTGTTCTGCATCAGTTCACTAGGCCCTCAGGTACGAAGCAGCGAGAGAGGGAGGGTACCTTGCACCTGGAATGCTGGACCAGCAGATCTACAGGGTTGCAGGATCCACCCTGTAGCCACCCAGCGCTGGTGTGACCGTCACGTCACTTCTCCTCTATAAAAGTGTCCCATTTTCTGCAAGGGACTCGAGCACCTGTAGATCAGGAGAAGCCAGGGAGCCCTGGAACCCCATGGGTGTGGCGGGGTGACAGTGCGCTTCTTTTACGGCATCAGATCTCTCTGTGCATGCAGAATGGTCTCAGCTAATTTTTTTATGGAATGCTTGCCTGTGCCATTTTATAAGAACTGAAGAATAAATACATATGAACCTGCCAATTATTTCATCGCACGATTATATCTTGTTTAATGAATACCCGTTGTGTACCTAAGTGCTTTGCTATGATAAAGGCTGATTCTCTGAGTAGCCGTGTACAAAACTTTCTGTGCACACCCCTGCTTGCTGTCTTCATCCATAAGTCTAGCAGGAGAATCACTGCGGCAAAGGTTGTTGATATTGTTAAGGTGTTCGGTGCATACGGTCAGATTCTGCCCAGCTGCTATCTCAGTACCCAGTTTCCTGGCCTTTTACCAAGACTGAATGTTACCGTTACCTTTTGACAACTTAAAATTATATAACGTTTGAAAATTTCCCTGTTCTTATTCCTTTGGTTAAAAGTTTTCATGTGTTCATCAGTCATTAAATTCTTCTGTTCAAAAGTTTCTTTTCTTACACCCTCCTGTTAGAGTATTTGGGGTTTTCTAATTTTTTAAAGAACTCTAAAATTGTTATTTTTAAAGCATGAACTGAATTACCAAAGTATTTTAAATTTTAATGAAGCTGTGATGGCCACTCCTTTCACAATGTAACCGCATTATCATTTCCCGGCCCTGGCACGGAGCTGTGAATGCTCCAGGGGCTCCATAAATGCTTTTTAATGAGAGAATGATCCATTATCTAAAGACACCATTGAGGTACAGTGTTGCTTAGGAAAGGAACATGAGGATCTTTTTCTTGTCCATTAGGAGTTATAATAAGGGAAGCTTTTATAATGAATTGTTCTAGGAAGGGAAGCTACGAGATAAAGTAAGCAACCTGTCACGTCTGTTCATCTTATCACAGGGGACGGATGTTAGTGGTTATCAACCAAAGCCAAAAGCACACACTGAGTGTGCTGTACACACCTGACCCTCAGAACTCAGGAGGTTGGGGCAGGGAGGCTGTGGCTATGGACTGGGACGGCACCTCAAAACAGACCAAGAAACAATTTTCAAGTCAAGAAATATTTCATGCATGCAAAGTACAAGTTGACTAATGTAGGAAAGCTTCTAAGTTATAATATCCCCATCGGTCATCTCTTTAAGGAAGTAAGACATCAGTGTAGTTGAAGTCTCTGCAGACCCTTATTCGTCCCTCGACTTTTCCCTTCTGGAAGTGCGTGGTCTATACACCTGTGGCATGCATGTTTCTCTAAATTTGTGTGGGAGGTCCTTTTGTCTATGTGTTGCTTTTATTGGTTAATGAATAAAGAAACTGGTTTGTCCTGATGGGGTAGAACAGAGTTAGGCTGGGAGAACTAAACTGAATGCTGGCAGGAAGAAGGCGGAGTCAGAGAGACACCATGGAGCTGCTGGAGATAGACGTGTTGAGACTTTGCTGGAAGGCCATGACCTCGTGATGATATACAGATTAATAGAAATGGGTTAAATTAATATGAGTTAGCCAACAAGAAGCTAGAGCTAATGGGCCAAGCAGTAATTTAATTAATAGAGTATCTGTGTGGTTATTTCAGGGCTAAGTGGCTGGGAACCAACAAGCGACTGCCTCCTCACAACACTAAGTAATATGGAAAGTGGGTCACAGTTTTAGAGTTAGTATGAATATTTCCATCTATGTCTTTATTGCAACATTTCCTGTTCACTATTATGCTTCTGTGATTGATACATCTTAATAATTTGGGGGAGGAGTCAATCTATGGAAATATCACAACTTACTTATCCATTCTGCTCATCATCGTTCTAATGTCTTGTGCTTTGCACATGCCTTCATCACCTCCCCTGCATTCACGTGCTGGTTTTGGAAGGTAGTGATGAGGCTGCTCAGTCCTAGGGATGTGTGTCTGGCAGTGATGAGGCTGCTCGGTCCTAGGAATGTGTGCCCAATAGTGACGAGGCTGCTCGGTCCTAAGGATGTGTGCCTCCTCCTTTGCTAGAAGCTGTCAAATTGCTTTTCGTGTTTTAAGGTAGTAGGGACATCCTTGAGTTTTCTCTGAGGAAATTTTGCATAAATGAATTCGTGTTATTATTTTTGAGTTCTGGAGGGCCAGACTTGCTCTCAGGCTGCACTGACACCCCACCTGTAGGCGTATTAAAGGGCTCCACAATAGCCCGGAATGGAGTATAACAAAGGTTTGTTTATTTGGGGATAAAACTCACAGTAAGGGTAGAGATCTACAGTCCTCTGTGGGCGCTGGAAGCTGGGAACCAAATCCAGAAAAAAGGGGAGCCACACATTCTCTTTGTCTGCACTTAAAGTACCTCAGACCATGCCCCAAAAGAGACACTTACTCGTGTCTTTTCTGCGGTGGGAAGTATGAGATATAAACATGGAGGCTCTTGCCAAGGCTTAGTAGCAAACAGCAGAGACCCGTCCAACTGTCTTCAAGCCTATCCTTTCACATAATCCAAGCTTCAGGAGGGAGCAAGAAACCAGCCAGACCATGAGATGAAAACACCATCCAATGCCTCTGAAGAGGGGCAGAGCCTTGGTGGGTGGGGCAGTCCTGCTCTGTGGTTTGGAAGAACAAGCAGATGGTGACTGTATTCAACTGATGCGTCTATCAGAGTCCTTTCTGGGGTCTGTATATGTGCATGTTCAACCTAGTCTCTTCTACCTGTTTGATCATGGAGGCACATTGTATCTTCGTGCACTTTTTAATGTCTTTTAGGCTAGGATAGACAACTTGCCATAGAAAGGGCAAAGAAATTTTTTAGAAGCAGTAATGGATGTAATCTTGTACATGTGAATTTTAATTGCAACACTTTAATCCCCATTCTGAGTGCCAAACTTTCAGGATTAATTTGTTGTATGTGTTGGTAACACGGTACTCAGTCTTCTGAGCAGATTCTTTGCCCAAGGGGCCTCCTTTGCTAATGAGTAATCGCTGCAATTTTCAGAGAAAATGCTACTGGTACGATCATGTTTGAGCATTCATCAAATATGACGTGAGCCCCGTTAGGAGAAATGTTAGCGTCCTTAGCCTGCAAATAAAAGCAAAGCAAAGCTTCATCTCCCACATAGTAATTCCCCAAGGCCCATCACCTCCACCATTCAGAACAACGGGGAGCTGTTGGCACGAGCACACATCTATGGGTAAACCATGTTGGTAGGAGCAGATCTTACCACTAACAGTCTACAGCCTGATTGCCATTGCCTTCTGTCTGTTGCTCAGGCCCATTTTTGGAAGGAGAAGGCAGAGGTGGAAGAGGAAGCCACTTCAGCAGAAACGTATCTCTTTGTGTGCACACATCATAGATGGCACTGACATGCTAATTACAGCTTTAGACCAAGCATTTCCTCTTTCTGCATTTTGTTTGCAAACAGCCAATTATTTCCATCCTGCGGTCTAGAAAAATCGCAAATCCAAGCGAGTTAATCAGTAGTTTCTGTAAGTCCGGCTTCTTACCTGTTTCCTCTGTTGTGGCTTTTCGTCCTATCAGGTTGGATTTCTAAATCTTCTTGTTTCCCTATCTAGTTATTTGTTTAGCTTCATTTATTACTATCTTATGTGTGGGGATGTTTTTACCTGCATGTATGTATGCATACCACGTGCATGCAGTACCCACAAAGGCCAGGTGATGGTGCCAAATCTTCCAGACTTG
Source organism: Chionomys nivalis (assembly GCF_950005125.1). Classification (NCBI taxonomy): domain Eukaryota; kingdom Metazoa; phylum Chordata; class Mammalia; order Rodentia; family Cricetidae; genus Chionomys; species Chionomys nivalis. The sequence continues at coordinate 16,321,186 of NC_080090.1, read as the reverse complement.
AGTTGCAGTCTTGAGCGGCCATGTGGGTGCCAGGACCCAAACCTGGGCCTGCTGCAAGAGCACCCAGTGCTTTAACTGCTGAACCACCTCTCCAGGCCCTTGGTTTCTTTTTAATCTAGCTTGCCTGTGGGCCAACGGTTGAGATTCCATGGCTATACCCATCTTTCTGGAGTTCAGCCTTGCCTTTTGGGGGATATAGAACCAGTGCCTTGTGCCTGTGTAGACCGCACTGAACTGATGCCCCTGGGCACGTGGCATGTTTGTGCACAGGGCACTGTTGCTTACTCTGGGACCACTTGGACTAGCTGCAGTGCAGGACCTGGACGTAGAGAATCTTTGGATTGATGAGTCAATGAAGGACCGAGTGGGCACCTTGTGGTTATCTGAGATGGAAGAAGAACTGAGTTCTTTACCAAACCGAGCTATTTTCTGGAGAAGCAGAAATAGAAATTGTTTGAAGGGTGGAAGTAATTTGGTGAGACCCCACTTGTCTATTTTTGCTTTTGTTTCCTGAGATGGCAGGGTTTCATAAAGTTGTAAGGCTGAGGAAGGAGGATTTCTATGACGTTCAAGGTCAACCTGGGCCACATAGTAAGATTAGAGCCAGCCAGGGCTATAGAGCAAGATCATGTCTAAACATAAACAAAAACAAAACCAACAAAAAAGACCCCCCACAAAGACCCAAATTGAAAAGACAAAATATAATAAATTAATGAAACAAAAGATTTAAAGTCGCTACCCATACTGGTGTCTTCAGTGCGTCCCCTGTATTTTCTTCTATTAGTTCCAGAGTTCGGGGTCAGGTTTGTTCATTTGTGATTTCTCTTTTCTCTGGTTCTGGAGACTGAATCTAGAGGCTGACACAGGTGAGCGCTCAGCTCCTGAGTTCCGTCACAGTTCATCAGGTCTTAAATTTAGGCTTTTGGGTGGATATTTTCTTCCACAGTGAGCTCTATCTCCTTGCTGTGTCTCACAAATGCAGGTCCAGCTTTCCCAGCACCAGTTTGGGAACAGGCTGTCCCTCCTCCGTTGTGTGTTTTGGCGCCTTTGCTGAGGAACAGTTGGCAGTAGATGCTAGGTACCTGTCAGCAGATGAATGGAGAGAGAGCGCGTGCTCTCCCCACACAATGCAGCGTCACCCAACCATAAAGAAGAATACAATCCTGTCATTTTTGGCAAAACAGGTGGAGATGGAGGACATCGTGTTAAATAAAATAGGACAAACAAAACGACAAGTCTCCTTACCACCCATCTAGTACCCAGAATCGACTCGTGTTGACTTGAATGGGAAACAGAGGTGACTATGGCATAAGGAGAATGTGGGGGTGGGGTGGAGTAGCCGAAAGGAGGTCTGAGTTAGTCCGAGCGGGTGGTGGTATTTATGACGTGAAATACCACACTAGACCACCATAATATGTACATGTAACACATGTTAATAAAAAAGAACATACATTCAAACATAAAATGAGACAGAATGAGAGATCAGGAAATGGCTGCACTTGTTTTTCCCGTGGCACAAAAGGACAACACAAGGCTCGGGCACGTGGAGTACAGAATCCATGGCCAAGGTCCCTTCCTCTTCCCCTAGTATTTTTTTCCACTTGTAGCCGATGGAAGATTAAGGAAACCTAGAAAGGCTCTCAGTTATCTCAAGAATGTTATTAAAGCAAAATGGGTCTAGGTCAGGAGCTGGCGAAGTCTGAGCTGGGGACAACCTAATGTTCTGATTATGGCACAAGACCCTCACTAGAGATTCTCACTGTCCTGGCCATTTGTGTGTATTACTTTCCTGAGTACATGTGACGTTGGGGATTCTGGGAAGGGCTAGATACATAGGCTCAGGGAAGATGACGGAGGGGGAACTCCATCTTCATGACTATGGGGAAACCATTGTCCATGCTGGTGAAGACTTCCCGATGTGACTGTTTGGGGGTCACCCATGCTTCTCTAGGCACCCCCTCAATGCTCTGTAAATAAACCTCATTTGTTCCCTAGGGAGAACAGTGTGGAACTGTGTTTTGGTTTGTCACTGGGACTTTATGAGGAGGGGCAAGCATTGTTTAAGTTTTTCTAGGGGAGAAACTCTTTTTTAAAAAATGGTAAGAATTTTCTTTTTTTTTTTTTTGGATTCTTTTTTTAAATTTTTTTTATTTTTTTTTATTTTTATTCTTTTTTAATTAAAATTTCCACCTGCTCCCCGTTTCCCATTTCCCTCCCCTCCTCCCAAATATTGCCCCCTCCCCCAGTCCCCTCCCCCTATCCCCACTCCTCTTCTCCTCCCCCCACACCATTCCCCCTCCCTCTCGATACTGATCTAACACTCTAAAAGTCTTATTTCTGAACTTATCACAGAGACTGGGAGAGTTACTTTGAATTATGATAAAATGGGGGCAGCTATAGGACATACAGAAAGAATGCTTTTCAAAAATTAGTTTGTAAAGATTTTTTTTAAAGGAATTAAACATTTATTTTTATTTTATGCGTATGGGTGTTTTGCTTACATGTAGGCATGTGCACCTTATGCATGTAGTGCCTGCAGAAACCAGATGATGGCATCAGATCCCTGGGAACTGGAGCTACAGATGGTCATGAGCCACCCTGTGGGTGCTGAGAATTGAACCCATCTGGGTCCTCTGAAAGATCAGTGCTCTTAGCTGATGAACTGACTCTCTAGGCCCATCTACAACATTTTAAGGTCATTATTGTGCTAACTTTCTACAACATTGAGTCTAACATTTTGTACAACTGAATGTTTTTGAAAAAATTTTTAATTGTTTTTAATTGAGCTATATGTTTTTCTCCACTCCCCTCCCTTTCTCTCCTCTCTACTCCTACCTTCTCCCATGGTCCCCATGCTCCCAATTAACTCAGGAGATCTTGTCTTTTGTCTTTTTCTACTTCCCATGTACATTAGATCCATGTATGTCTCTCTTAGGGTCCTCTTTGTTGTCTAGGTTTTCTAGGATTGTGAATTGTAGGCTGGTTTTCTTTGATTTATGTCTAAAAGCCACTTATAAGTGAGTACATATGATATTTGTCTTTCTGGGTCTGAGTTATTTCACTTAATATGATGCGTTCTAGATCCAGCCATTTGCCAGAAAATCTCAAGATGTCATTATCCCCCCCCCACACACACACTATGTAGTACTCCATTATGTAAATGTACCACATTTTCCTTATCCATTCTTCGGTTGAGAAGCATTTACATTGTTTCCAGGTTCTGGCTATGACAAAAAACATTGCTATGAATGTAGTTGAGCACATGTCTTTATGGTATAATTGAGCATCCTTTGGGTATATACCTGAAAGTGGTATTGCTGGGTCTTGAGGAAGGTTGTTTCCTAATTTTCTGAGAAATCGCCATACTGATATCCAAAGGGACTGTACCAGCTTGCATTCCCATCAGCAATGCAGGAGTTTTCCCTTTACCCCACAACCTCTCCAACTTAAGCTTTCATCAGTGTTTCTGATCTTGGCCATTCTTTCAGATATAAGATGGAATCTCAGAGTTGTTTTGATTTGCATTTCTCTGATGGCTAAGGATGTTGAGCATTTCCTTAAGTGTCTTTCAGCCATTTTAGATTCCTCTGTTGAGAGTCTCTGTTTAGGTCTGTACCCCATTTTTTATTGGATTATTCGTTCCTTTGATGACCATTTTCTTGAGTTCTTTGTATATTTTGGAGATCAGCCCTCTGTCCGATGTGGGGTTGGTGAAGATCTTTTCCCATTCTGTAGGCTGCCATTTTGTCTTGTTGACCATGTCCTTTGCTTTACAGAAGCTTTTCAGTTTCAGGAGGTCCTATTTATTAATTGTTTCTCTCAGTGTCTGTGCTAATGGGGTTATATTTAGGAAGTGGTCTCTTGTGCCAATATGTTCAAGTGTATTTCCTACTTTCTCTTCTTTGAAGTTCAGTGTGATTGGCATTATGTTGAGATCTTTGATTCATTTGAACTTGAGTTTTGTGCATGGCAATAGATAAGGATCTATTTTCATTCTTCTACATGTTGATATCCAGTCCAAGCTAGAACTAGGCTATTAACTCTAAAGGAGTAAGTGGGAGAAAGTGACTGTCTTGGCCATGATCTTCTTTACTCACATCTTCACTGGATAACCATAGTATTCATGGTAAATACCAACATTAATCGGCATCCCTGGTCATAACAATTATAGACACCATCTTGTATCCACTCATAAGAGCCACATGAGAAAGCAGAGCACAGAAACTCCTTAAGCCATGCCCAGACCTTCTAAATTTCCAGAGACCTAGTTCTCTGCATGTGAGCTGCCAAAACCACTAGGCTTGGGGCTTTGAACTCCTGGTGTTCTGAGTTAAGAGGTCTTTCTTTTGTGCAGCCTTCTATAAAGATATCAATGGGAATGAACAAATGAATGAATGAATGAATGAATGAATGCATGACTCCTACTTACAAGCAGGCTCTGGAAGACACAGGGAGACATTGCCTGCCTAGTGGTTTGTGCCCGATTGGAGACAAGGTGTGGTATAAGACACACACAAGTCCATCACAGTGGGTGGGTGGATGGCACACAAAAGGAGATGGATTGCTGAGATTCCTTCTGTCTTCCATCATGCTTTCCTAGGATCATCATAGGTAAAAACCCTACCTTTTCAAATACCTTAGAAGGCAGAGCAGCCACTATGTTTGTATGTTAGCCTGAGAAAATAAGAACGACACCAGATGCCCTTATGTTGTCTCATAGTCTTGACATCATTCCTAGTAGATATGTCATTCCTCTTATATAGGGGAAGAAACTGAAGCTCAGGAAAGTTAGGGAACTCGCCATGTCCCAGGACTCAGAAGTAAGAGTGAGGCCAGAATTTATGCAGTGGTAAAGCAGTTATCAAACCTGAGATCCCCACAGCATTGTGTGTCTCCAAGGGATCAATACTATGGTGGGTCTGCCTTTTTTTTTTCTTGACTGGAAAGGTCACCTAAGAGCCAGAATGCTCTGGAGCATGCATGATAGAAGGAAAGCTAGGGACATGAAGGGCCTCATAGACTTCAGGGGACCGTGAAGGCACTGGTTGGGGAGGTTTCTTGAGGCACCATTGTCCCAGTCTCTGTGTGTGCAGTGTTTCCCCTGCTCCTGGTACAGCTATTGTTAGTCTAACTCTGGGGCCACCACAGTTTGTGTGGATTGTGAGTCAAGGTGTGGAAGGAAGTAGCAGGTTATAAGATTGATCTGTGGTCTTTCCTTTTGACTCAATTTCAGGAAACTGTGGTGGGTAAGTGTGAAACTTCATTGTGTATTAATAGCTCAGGGACAAATCCACGTCTCCTATTTTGTAGCTGGGAATATTGTGTTGCAAGCTTCATTGTCTAAGATTTTCCATTAATGATTTTTTTCATGAGTCATTGTGAAATATATTTTATTACTGCTGTGCTGCAGAGATTGAAAAATAAATTACCCACTTACCCCCTCCTCTCTGTCTGGAAAATGGGTAGACTTCACCTACATCTACTCACGCCATTCCTACTCTTCCTAGTCTTTCCTTGGATCTCTATCTGTTCCTTTATGTACCAGTCAGCCTTCTGTTGCTGTGGCAATATTCCTGATGTAAAAAAGAAAGAAAGGCAGCTTTCTTGCTTTCAAGATGTGAACCACTGTGCTCCATCATCACTTACCAGCCTGACGGGTGACATCTTTGAAACCATGAGCCAAAATAGATTGCTCTTCACCCCTGGTTGTTTATGCCAGATCTTCTTTCACCACAAGAGAAAGGTCTCAATCATCTTCTTACATACTGTTTCTTTGCATGTCTGAGTTTTCCCTTTATCTTTGTCTTAGTCAGTGCTCTATTGCTATGAAGAGACACCATGACCAAGGCAACTCTTAGAAAAGAAAGCATTTAATTGAAGGCTTACAGTTTCAGAGGTTAGTCCATTGTCATCATGATGGGGAGCATGGCAGCATGCAGGTAGACATGCTTCTGGAGAAGAAGCTGAGAGTTCTACATACTGATGGGGAGAGAGAGAAAGAAAGAGAGAGAGAGAGAGAAACTAGGGCTGACAAGGGCTTTTAAAACATCAAAGCCCACCCCCAATGATACAGTTCCTCCACCAAGACCACAACTACTCCAATTAGGCCTTTTCTCCTAATCCTTCTCAAGTAGTGCCACTCCCTGATGACTAGGGATTCAGATATATGAGCCAGTGTGGCCATTTCTGTTCAAGCCACTACAGTCTCCTTAACTCAGATATGAACTGCATGAAAGACAGAACTTGTTGGCTCTGTTTTTTGCTAGATGCCTACACTTAAAACATAATAGGTGCACAAGACAGAATACTTTGATACCTCTTCCCCAATCCTGTGTGCTTATGCTGTATTCTCCTCTAGAGTTAATCCCAAGCCTCAGCTTTTACACAGCAGCTGTACCATCACTAAGACAATGACAACACTGTGCAGTAGGCTTTGCACCCAGGCTCACAGCAAACATTAACTGACACGGGCTAAGGCTGGAGCTTCCCAGAATAGGGAACCAGGGTTGATGGCAAGTCTCCAAGCCACAGCTTAGACCTTCCAGCTCCCTGCTGCCCCTGCATGTCACCTGCACAGAGGTACTCCAACATCAAGAGGCACACCAAAAGTTTTGGAGGCCACCTGTAAATCCCCGAGGCACAGGTACTGCCATCTTTCTCCCTCCCGGCCTCTCCCCCAACCTACTCAACATAAGCGCAGGTAGTTAGAGAGACTCCTCCCCCCCATGCTGATCCAGTTGTCATTGCCTGGACAATCTCTCTATTTGACCCCAAACTCAGATTGAGAGTCAATGGCAAAGACTGGGGCAACTGGGAACAGTGCCAAGAACGTGGATCACTGAGCAAGAAGAGGTGGGATGGAGAGGGAGGTGCTGACCACTTCTAGAGGACAGAAAGGCAGAACTCCGGCCCCTGGAGGGCAAGGACAGATGGGGTTCGCTGGGAAGGACTCATGTAGCTTGGCTCCCTGTGAGCTCCAGAGGATGTGGGGGTTGGGGAGCATCCTCGGACAACCAGTTGCTCTGGCAGGAGAAACACAGAATGCATCTTTCCCGTTCTGCGGGCTGGCTGAGCATAGACAGGTTGTTCTGAGTGGAGGGCACTTAGCACCAGAGCTTTCTCCTCAGCCGGCACCCTTCCTGACCTGGGGAGCTGTTCTCATAAACTCTTGGATCTGGAACATGTTTGCCCAGGGCCTCAGAAGGTCGATTTGTGCACACCACAGCTTATGTTCTTGAGATGAGGTTATTTATAGTTTTTTTTTAATTTTAATTTTTTTTGAACATATGGACTTTGTAAACTACAAAGTCCCTTTTGCAATTAGTATTGTCCATGTGTTTTGACCATTTGGTAAAACCATGAATTGCATTTTAAGTAAGGGTTTGTTCGTTTGTTTGTTTTGTTTTGTTTTTTAACCTTTATTGGAAGTGTTAAAATGTTTTTGTGAGTTTGTCATGGGCTGGCAGTGGACTGGCCGTTTGATGAACTGATCGAGAGTGTGGTCCCATGTGTTGGCAACGTTCCTCTATGGGAAAATGTAAGTTAGCTTTGTGTTTTCTGGGGATTGTTGACAATAAGAAATGACATGATAATTTTCAACTGTCTTTATACAGAAAATGAATTTACTTTAAATTGAATTTATGAAGAATTCTCTTTCAATATGCCTTTAACTTCCAGTTTTGTGGGGGTTTTGGCATATGAAATATGTATTGCGTTACTAGACAATGCATGTCAGTTTTGAAAAGTAGTGAAGGATTTTTTGTTTTGTTTTCCCGCCCGTGGTTCCACAGTTTTCAGTTCCTGTTCCTTTGGCCCAGTGGTTTGGCTTTTGGTGGAACAGTGTATCAAAGTGGACTTCCTGGGGGGCTCTAGGTCTGTTCCCATGGTGATGGCTAAGAGGCACCAAGAGGAAGAGACAGTAAGGATTGGGATTCCAGGCTCTCACTGAAGGGCACACTCCTAAAACCTAACATCCCTGGGCCTCACCTCCTTAAGGTCCCGTTCCCAAAAGTGCCACAGGGGGAGCCCTAACACAAAGGCCTTTGGGGAACATCCCCTATCCAAACTCAAAGATAAGAGGGATATAAGTCAAATACTAGGAAGCAAAGAGCTTAAGATGCTTATCGAACCTGTGTTAGTCATGACCTTCCTGCTCTAGGTTACTTTAATAGCAATGTGTGTGTGTGTGTGTGTGTGTGTGTGTGTGTGTGTGTGTGTGTAGATTCTCTAGGAAATGATGGGCCAGACAAAGTAAAATGTGTTTGACTCTCTTGACTTGATCACATGTGCCTGCTCACATGCTTGTGCCATGCAGAGGAATTCCTACTGGTCTGAAGTTCCATGCTGATGCCCAGAGCACAAACACTGATGTTATGTCCTAGAGAGGACACCAACTTCAAACCTAGTCCAAACCGAGCAAGAGGGAGCCAGAAGCCATGGCACAGAGCAACAGGACAGGGATTACACTAATCTGAGCCGTGCACCCACTGCTATAGATTCCCTGGACCCCCAGGCCTGTTGACCGCCTGTGTCACTGAATTTCTTCAACCCCTGGGTAAGTTGGGGAGATCTTGGCAGAAGTGGATGCACACTCTATAGAATGAATTAGTTTTGAAAAGAATTATTTAAAGCTGGTCGGTGGTGGCGCACACCTTTAATCCCAGTACTCGGGAGGCAGAGGCAGGTGGATCTCTGGGAGTTTGAGGCCAGCCTGGTCTACAAGAGCTAGTTCTGGGACAGGCACCAAAGCTACAGAGAAACCCTGTCTCGAAAAAAAAAAAAAAAAACCAAAAAAAAAAAAAAAGAATTATTTATAGAGCCGTGGCAGGGGTAGGTCCTTGAGCCTGGAAACATAATCTTTTGCCACTCACAGGCAGAAAAGAGACATGACTGCACCCCACAGGAGGGCCACCCCAGAAGGGCTGGGATCCGTAACTTCAGACAGTTTCGGCTTCTTCACAGCGTGGAAGTCCTGCCGTCTCCTATGTCCAAGCTCCTCCATAGCCAGTCAGGGCAGGAAATCTGTAATTTAAGCTAGCTCTTTTTACTGTAACAAATACCCAAGGCAGTCAGTTTGTGACGGGAAAAGGCTCAGTTGTCTTTTGTTGTTGTTTTGTTTTGTTTTTGCTCTTGTTGGTGTTGTTCCTAGTTATAGATGCCCCAAGTCCTTGATCAGTTTGGCCCCATTGTTTTAGGACCTGTTATGGGACAGCATGTCATGAGCAAGGGGTGTGTGGAGGACCAAGCCCAAGAGGACAAGACTGGAGTCTCATTATCCCCTCCAAGGGACAGTGACCTAAAGATCTCCCAGTAGCCCCATCTCTCAGTGGTCCACCACTTCCTAATAGTGCCACAGTGGGGACCAAGCCTTTAACAATGGGCCTTTGGGGAGACAATTAAGACCCAAACTTGGAGCATCTGCTGAGGTGACTTCAATGGAGCACCCCCCTCGTCCCATCCTCCTCATGGGAACAGTAGGTGTGCCCATCAGAATGATGCCCAAGCCTACTTTCAGGGCACTTGTCTACTCCTTTAGCCAATCTCTAGACTTCACTGTAGAGTCCTGATTTGGACTGGTGGGGACCTTTTATTTTTTTTCGTATGGACTCCTTGAAGTCTAGAACAGCTGAGAGTATAAACGGCTGCAGTCTGCCTGGGTCAGCGGCGTGGCCCGTCAGTGCAGTTTTTTTTTTCCTGTTCCAATACAACAAAGGATAACAAATAAGCTGGAAGGAGAAAGAATCAAGGCGTGGAGACTACAGTCCTACAGTGTTTTAGGGAACTATTTTAAGTGATGATTATCTAAAGGAAGATTTATGCCTAGAATTTACAAGGTTAACAAAATCACCCATGGGAGGGAAAGGGAAGATCTTTCAGCCCCTGACATCTCTTCCATTTGCTTAGGTAGAGGAGGGTGAGCTGTGGGGCAGACCTTGTGAGGATCTTGATGTAAACACGACTGCCTTTCCCCATAAACGCTTTGAAAGCTCTCTCCCTCTCTTTAAGATAATTGACACTCCGAGAGAAAGGAATTCACATCCCATGGCTTTAGTATAAATGTAATGAAAGCACCCAGGTTTTGGGCACAAACATGCACCGTCCTGCTGAAGATGATGACAATGGCCCTGTCTGCTCAGAAGCGGCAGGAATAAAGCCAGGAAGCCTCTAGCTTTGGACAGTATGACCTAACAATCCGGCAAGACCATTAGCATCTCCGAGCATCCTGTGGTTAAAATGTCTACTTACACGTTAGCTACTTGCATAGCTGTGTGATGACATCATAGAATCATAGGAGAGTAGAGGGGGTGGCCGAGGAAGGCGCAAGCTGCTTGTTTACTCTGGGTCTACGCTCTCATTTGAGTCTGGAGCAGGATGGGGCTTTGTGGAGTCTTTTGCAGCCTCCAATTCACTTGTTCTGCTTCATTTGTACAAATCCTGGTTTTGGTTGCCTTTGGGGTTTGGAAACCGGACCATGAGAAAAGAATGGTCTCTTATGAATGAAGCACACCCATGCTGGGTCCATGAGGGATGACTTCCAGAGCCCTCTGCTTCCCATTTCTGTATTGGCTGACGCCAAGATGGAACCTACTGGGTCTGAAGTACACCAGGTTCTCATCTTAGTTTGCCCTAAAACCCGGGGGATATGGTTTCTGCACTAGCCGCCCTCCCTGGAGTCTAAATGGTGCGTGGCTCCAGATTCCGCCAAATGCCATTGAGAACCAGATCCAACACACCTAAAGCAACTGCCCATTGACCTGTAGCCTATAGGTCCGTGTAGAGGCGCCTTTGAAACTCCCCAGGAAATGAGGCAGGAGTAGAGGAGAGTAGCACCAATGTAGAAGTTTGCTAACTCTTTCTGAATATTGGAATTCTAAAGAAACTCCTAAACAACTTCCTGTTCACCGTTCGCCTTTGCTCATCCTGCACCTGGACAGCATTGCCAGCCTTCCGCAGAGATGGCCCTTCCTCCAGAAGTTCAGGGATGGAAAACAGCCACCTCCCTTAGTCAGTGACAGAAAGCTACACTGAAGGGGCTCACTGGTTTTGAGCAGGACAAGGAAGGACAAGATCTGGGTCCCTGTTCCAGACACCACCTGTGGTTTGCTTCTCTTCACGCTGCTCAGGGAAGGCATGCTCACCCGACTTCTTACCTCCTTCCTCTGCAGGAGGCAGGAGCTAGACCCACGCTCTTCAGAGGACATCATGATTGGCTCCAGGACTGTCCCGTACCCTGCATGAGAACCCAAGGAGCTTAGGGAGGGGAGAATGGGAAAGGAAGAGGACCTGCCAACAAGTTTGTCAAAATTGGGAGTGGGCTCAGAGACTTCCTGTCTGAAATCCTTAGATATCAAAGGAGGAGGGAGTGCCAGGCTGTTGTAACTGAATTGACTGACATTTCTCTTTATTAAAACTTATGAAGCCTGGCAGAAAGGTACAAATAAAAGCTCAGGGTTTTTTTTTTTTAATTAGTTATTTACTTTCTGCAGTTTGTATCTAGACCATTGAAGGCTTACTATTTATTTATTTATTTATTTATTTATTTATTTATGGGCAGGAAAATACTCTTTATTTCTCCAGCAAATGAAACTACTTGCTAAAGTAGTTATTTAAATATAAATATACGCATAGATAAGATATTTACACTTCTTTTTAGAGGTATACAATGTGCACACACACACTGTATTGTGTAGACATGTGCTGTGTTTTGCTCATCCCTGGGATAGATGGAGGAAAGGTGATTAAGGATGCTTCTTCCTCACCCTACTGTGGGAGAAGGAGATATGACTGCAGCTGAAGTGACCTCCCTTTGCCCTCATCAGCCCTGCTGTTGCCTAGCACCCATGCCTTACCTCAGTGTAGGCACATTTCCTGACTCTCCTGTCCTCCCGTGTTGTGACCTACAGGGAATGTTACTCAGAGAGCGCCAGGCATGGCTGATCCGCCTGGACTTGAAACTGTCTTGCCTTTCATCTTATTAAAATTAAGCCATTAACTCCCTTTAATGTGGAGGTTTTGTGGCTTAATTTTCTTTGGTGGCATTCATTAAAAACAGGGGTGGGTAGCACAATTGATTGGCAGCATCTTCAGACATTTAGTATGTATTATTAATATCCACATGTATTATTAATATTCCCTACCTGCACGGAGAGCTGTCATGGTTCAGTCTTAGTTGTCCCCTGTGCCGTAGCAAAGTCATGTTGTTTTTTTTTTTTCCTGATTACCTGAAATCCAGGTGGAGCTGAAGCACGGCTCGGAGCATCTGGAAGTGTCTTAAAGTGACTTTTCATTTCCCAGACCTTTTAAAAGCTGCCACACAGACTTGTAAAAGCATAGACTGTGTTTATCTTGCTAACCTGGACTCATCATCACAATGCTTATTTTAATGATTTGAAAAAACCTAGAGTCACGTGATGACACACCCCAACCCCAGTTTATTTATACATCAGAGGGAACTTTCGCCACATGCCTAGAGTATGCACGGCTCTGTGCTGGGCCCTGAGTGAGGGGTGCAAGCCAGCCCCAGATGCCAAAAAGTAGTTTATGGATGTGGTAGGTGAGTGCCACTGGGGGAACTCTGTGGGCATGCAAATCAACTAGCTGGCCCAGTAGGTGACAGTGTCCGTGTCTCAGCGTGTGTGTGTGTGTGTGTGTGTGTGTGTGTGTGTATCACGGGAAAGGGTCTTTTCACAGAAAACATGGGCTAAGACTTAATGCTTTCAAGAACAGTAGAGTTTGGATGAGCTGAAGAAGTAAGAGAGTGTACCAGGCTACACCTTTTGTTTATTCAGACTTTGAGCTGCTCAGTTCAGGAGATCATGGTGGGCTTGATGTCCCTGGCATTGTCAACCAGGCATAGACCTGTGAGTATGAGGTGTTCCCAAAGGGCATTAAGTTTGGAGAGCCTTGTAGGGTTGATGTTTGGGTAAAGGAGAGATAAGCTAGGATGCTAGAATGACCGAGCTTGGCTCTGCTGAGCATCTGGGTCATGTGGACATGGGAAGAAAGGTCTGGATTTAAGATGCAAAGAATCGGGAGTTAGTACTTGTAAAAGCCACTGTGGTCTGCAACCTTGTCACTGTGGTTCGTTTTTCCTCTTTATCTCCCAAAGGACAAGATGACTATCTTGCTAGCTTGTATAATTTCCTGCCTATCTGTTCATACCTTGAAATCATCTCTATGTTGTTTTCAAATTCTAGTTTCCTGACAGCTTCTGTCTGCATCTCTTCTCTTAAATATATGATGTGATATAGATTATATATTCATACATGCATATATAATTATATACACAGACAGACAGACAGACAGACAGATAGATTTGAGAACTGGCTCAGGAATTTTTTTTTTGGAGACAGGGTTTCTCTGTGGTTTTGGAGCCTGTCCTGGAACTAGCTCTTGTAGACCAGGCTGGTCTCGAACTCACAGAGATCCGCCTGCCTCTGCCTCAGGAATTTTAAGCTGGACTTGTTCTTGCTTAACTGTAAGGATGGGAGGTGTTACTCAGTAGTCATGAGCTTGTTTACCATATGTGAGGTCCTCAGTTACATCTCCAGTCATGCAAAAGGAAAAAGAAAAAAGAAAGAAAGGAAGGGAGAGAGAGAGAGAGAGAGAGAGAGAGAGAGAGAGAGAGAGAGAAGAAAGAAAGGGCAGAGCCCTTATGTTGTTTTCTCAGGACATACAAAAATAATTAGTAAATTAAGACTATTCCACTTTCCATTGTTAGTTTTAAACTCATGTGTGTGTACACAAGTATTGCATGTTGTGTGTGGATGGGAGCACACATGTGTGTGGATATACAAGCATGTGTGTGCATGTGTGTATGGAGGCCAGAAGCAATCTCAGTGGCATATCCTTAGGTGCCGTGCAGCGTTTTATGTTTTTGAGACAGCGTCTGTCACTGGCCTGGACCTTGCCGAGTAGCCTTGTCTTGTTGGTTCGGGAGCCCTACAGATTCTCCCTGAGTTCCCTTCCTCAGTGCTGGGATTACAGGCACACACACCATACCCTGCGTTTCTATTGATTTTTATTTTTAGTTTGCCATGATGTAGAAGTCAGAGGACATCTTTGTGGAGCCCATTCCCTCCTCTGTCCTTTATGTGGATTCTAGGGGTCGGACTCAGATATGGAGACTTGCACAGCAAGTGCCCTTATCCTCTGAGTCATTGCGCCAGTCCTTATTCGCCATTCTAGACTCTTGGTTGGCAGTGGGCACCTAGGAAGGAATAGAAGTCAAATTAAAAGGGGCAGTTACGCTGACAAACATTACTACCATGTTTTTAATGTGTACTTTGTTAACATGAGTTTTATTTTCCTGTACTGAAATATGTTCTATCAAGGAATGAAAGCCTGTATTTATTAGTGACTTCCTGTCTTGGCAGCCCCCCTTTAGCCTCAGCAGTGTGGGGGCTTTTATCTCTGTATATGTGTAATATTCACATTGATTAATTAATTGATTAGACAAGTGTTTATTGAGCCTGTGCCTCTGTGTTTGGCAAGATTCCAGGTGCTGGAGAGTAGGGGAACACGAGCAGCAAGCCCCGTGCTCGCATAGATCTTGAGCTATGAAAGCAGGAGACAGACAGCAAACACACCAGAAAGCACCCGACATGTAGAAAGCTGTGCTGGAACCAACCACACAAAGATTTGCAGCGAGAGTGTTGCAGGCCCACCTCTAGTCCTGCAAGATGTCCTATGGTGATCAGCACTTTGCTGTGGCGGGGCTCATGGTGAACTCATTAAGTGAACTGATGGCCAGCTGGATGCCTATGCAGTCCTGCTGGTCAAGCCTTGGCCAGTAGACACTGGCCCTTCCAGCCTTATCACGCTATCAGTATTGATTATATATATGCAGCATTTTTCCTTCAAAGTGCTTGATAAATAAGCAAGTGGCTGCCTTGGGTGGCCTTTTTTTCTCTGATGCCCCTTGATCCTCCTGCCTCAGATAAGGCAGCGGCCAATTTCCCTTTCAAGGTGATAGTGCATCCAGGAGTGTCCCGTGGGTCCCTTTTGCAGGCCTTCCGTACTCTGCAGGTATTGTTGCTCAGTGTCTGTTTCTTTGTCTAAGTGAAGCCTCCTCCATGGAAAAACAGAAAGTTATAACGTCTCCATGATGTGGCCAAACATGGCACACGTAAGAAATATCTGCTGTGAAATGGAAGTCACCAGGCTGGCCATGTGTTCCTGTGCACGGATGGAAGCCGTGTGTTGTTCCCTTGGGCTCTTGTTGCCACCCTGATACAATTTACCCTTTGTTTAAGGAAAATGAGCAACTGTAGACAATAAGAGAACATTGACAAGCCTGTGTGTTCAAGACCTGGAGAAACACAGAGGGAATAAAGGTGGGGGAGTCCACTGAGGGCAAAGCTATGATCACGTGGTCTCCAGGGTACAAATGAGCACTTGCCTGTGGTCTTGTTGTTCTTGTTGATTGGGAGGAGAGGTTATTTTTTTTTATTTTTTGGCTTTTCGAGACAGGGTTTCTCTGTGGTTTTGGAGCCTGTCCTGGAACTAGCTCTTGTAGACCAGGCTGGCCTTGCACTCACAGAGATCCACTTGCCTCTGCCTCCTGAGTGCTAGGATTAAAGGCATGTGCCACCATCGCCCAGCCTCACATATCTTAAAACATTCAATGTCTAGAATTTAAAACTATAACTAACTCAACAACACAGCCCAATTACAAATGGGTAGAGGATTTTACTATTTTTCCAAAGATGTATAAGTGGCCAATAGCCACATAAAAATATGTTCAGCTTCATTTGTTATATAGGAAATGCAGATGTTGGGATGGCACTTTAACCCACAGGGATGGCTATAATATAAAGACAATGTTGGAGGCGTTTGAGGGTTGGCAAGGATGCGGAGAAACTGGAGCCTTTGTTTATGACTGATAGGAATGTAACGTGAAACAGTCCCTGTGAAAACAGAGCTGTGCTTCTTCAACAGTTTAAAACAGAGCCACCCAGTGACCTGGCAATGCCCTCTAGAATATGATCTCAAGAGCAATGACAGCATGTGCCCCCAGGAACCTGTACATGCATGCTCATGGTAGTGTTATTAACAGCCAGAGTGTAGAAGCAACACGACTCACTCGTGTTGTAGCATACATTGGTACCTTATTCCTTTTCCTACTGAAAACATTCCACTGCATGGACATAGAGTCTAATGACACATTTCTCAGATGGTAGACACACTCATGGGGTGGGATAGGAAGAGGGGGCTATGGACTGCACCCTCAAACACAATGAAGACACCAATTATGTGGTAGATTAATGGTGATAAATTAAATACTATGAATGAAAGAAAAATGCAAGTGGCAAGGCCTATATACAGCTTTGATTTCCCCAAAGACAGAGGTAGGGAGGGTTTTTGGACCTTTCTGAGGAGACCTAGAGGGGCGGTTAGTGAAAGAGTAACGAGGAAGCCATGGTAGCTGGAAAAGAGGCTGAAGGCACAGTGGAAGAGTCCCTCGGCCCCAGGAGACTTGGGCTAAGCAAGGCTAGGAGGCTACGAGAAAGGCCTTGGGGTTTGGGAGAAGCTCAGGAGTGAAGTGCTTCCCGCACAAGTGTGATGACCTGTGTTTGGTCCCGAGCACCTGTGTAAAAGGCAGGGCATGCTAGTGCCCACCTCTAATAATAGCACAGGGGAGGCAGAGACCTGAGAACTCCAGGGGCTCCCTGAGCTCAGTGTCATGGGTGAGCTATAGACCCTGTGAGGAATACTGTCTCAACAACAACAACAACAACAAAGTACAAAAAAACAATAAAACAAGATGGAGGTTTCCTAAGGAACAACACTGGAGGTCAAATTCTGTTCTCCACATATACATGCACGCACGCACACACACATGTGCACACAAAAACATGCACACACTCAGACATGTACACGTACACACACAGTAGCACATGCACCCACACACCCTTGAGCATGTACCTACACATGTACCTACACACAGGGACACACACACAGACACACTACACATCCACAAATATCACGAATCTTGTATCTACCCTTTAAGTTTAGACTTCAGTGACTTTAGGATGTTCAGGTTTGTATAAACATCATATTAATTTCAGAATATATTCATCACTCCCAAAAGAAGTGGCCTACCTTCTAATACGTCACTCCGTCCTCTCCCTCCTCCAACCCCCCAACCGGTCTCTTTTTTTCCTTGGGCTCACCCTCTTATTTAGCTTCTTTAGGATCACAAACTATAGACTCAGTGGCCCTCTTTATAATATTTCATCGCATGCACACACTGCACATTTCAGTGCTTCATCCCTTTGTATGTTCTTGTAATATTCTGTGTGCACACACAGTGCTTCATCCCTTTTATGTCTTTGTAATATTCTGTGTGCAAACACAGTGCTTCATCCCTTTTATGTCTTTGTAATATTCTGTGTGTGCACACTGCACATTGTTTATCTATTTACTTGTACTGAGCCTTAGGTGGTCACACTTTCTGCCCCTAAGAATGCAGCTGTGAAAGGCACTGTACACGTTTTTGTGTGAGTGCACATTTTCATTTACTTAGCATGTGTCTGGGAATGGGAGGATTTACCTCTTACCTCATGTGAAATAGGGCTCTGTAGCAGATTCCTGACGCGATCTGACCTTCACGTTGGGTGGTGCCTCCTCTGGCTGCCTGTTGAGTGAAATAGACGGTGGGTTGGTAATCATGGGTGTAAATGAGGTCAATGCGGAGCTAACTGCCATGGTTCAGGTGAGAGAGAATGGTGGCTCAGACCAGGGAAGAAGCAGCGAACACATGGACGGTGTCAGGTTTGGGACATATTTTAAGGACAGCCAGAATTTCTGCTTAGTGGAGTGAGTACAGACAGAAAACGGCCTTAGTTGTCCTTAACTTTGGCTCCGTCTGCTAGAAGAATGGGGCAACTGTGGAGTGGGGCGAGAGAGGCACACACGAGGGTCAGGAGCTCTGCTCACACAGACCAAGGTTAAGATGGTCACAGACATCCGTGGGGAGATGACAGGCAGGTGGATGAATGAGTCTGGAGTTCAGGAAGTTGTCTGGGCTGCCGATATAAATTTGGGGCTCTTTGGCATGTTGATGGTATTTAGAACCACAAGGTGGAACAGTCATTGACTTCCCATTTGTTTTAAGGGGACGGCACACTGCATGTGGCTAGAGTACGAACCTTTCTTCCACACCGAGTTCCAACAATGACCTCATGTTATAACTGAAAACACACATCGAAGATAAGCTTCCCTCTAGAGAATGTGGGTTTGAGCATGGTAAAATACTAGTCCTCCGGGCATAAATTAGAAGACTCATTCATTAATATCTCAGGGCTATTGGATTCAGTATCTCATGATGTTTTCTAACCATTCTCTGCTTCCACGTACACCTCAGCTTGTGATCGGGATACAAAGGAACAGGAATCATATTTGACTCTGATACCAATAAAAAGAGCAGTAACCTCGCCTACCGTTAGTAAGACATGGGATTTCCTAGTACCAGAAGCTGAGGGTAGAGAGGGAAAGAAAAAGATCTCTTGTGAATAGAGAAAAAATAAGAAACTAACAAATGAAGAAAAGTAATAATCAAAGACAAAAGAGAGTGTCCTGGGGCGATAGTGCAGTTGGTAAGGGGCGTTGAGGCCCTGCTTGGTCCCCAGCACTCACCTGTGAAGAGCTGAGTGCAGTGGTAACCCCATCTGTAACCCCAGCGCTGGTGGAGGAAGGGGAGAATGGAGACCGGCAGTCAGTCCAGCTGAACTGGTGAGCTCCAGGTTCAATGAGAGACCCTGTCTCAAAATATAAGCAGGTGAGTGACCAAGGCGGGCCTCCTACACTCTCACATGAACACGTACACACAACACATACCAAGACAAAAGGAGCCTGCCTGGCTCAGAAACTATGTCCAGTAGGAATAACCGAAGAGGTGAGAGGGCTTAGCCCAAGGAATACTGAAGACAAGAGATACAGGAATTTGATTCAGTTGTGTGATACTCTATCAGTGACTATGAACATGTCTCAACACCAAGTTGTAAATGTACTTAGAGCAGTATGACCTGGGGTGAGTTTAGTTACTGTTGCTTCTTTCAACTCAGTTACACAATTATTGAACATGAACCCCCACACAATCAAGAGCAGTAGTATGTTTTTCTAATCCCAGCCTGCCCGTGGTAAGGTCAGGGCAGAAATAGGCAGGTCGTGGGCCGGCTACCCTGGTGCACACAGTGGCAGACACTAGAGACCCTGTTAAAAAGGTGGAAGGTAAGAACCCATACCCAAGATTATCCTCTGTCTCCCCACATGCATTGTGGCATGTGCACACCTACACACACACACACAAGAATTGGGCCAGCAGAGGGGGTGCTGTATTCACATGGCCTTTCTCAGAGATCCTCAGCAAGATCTGCCCTGAGGACTTCGGCGGTAGACCGGGCCAGGCTCTGGCTCCGACAGTGTCTGCACACAGAGGGGATGGGCTTCTGGCAGACAGTCAGGGCTGTCTTGACCTCTGCAGTAAAGTGGGTTTTCTCCCCTGAAAGGCCACAGTCCAGTGTGCTGTTTAACCAGCATGGGTCCTGGTTACACCAGTGCTCTCCAGGAGTTGGAGCTGGGATAGCTGTTAGACACGCAGAGTCACTGCTGGCTTAGCAGAAAACAAGCAAACAACGCCCCCACCCCAAACACCAGAGTGGGTCTTTGAGTGGGTCTGGTTCTGCAGAAGATGTTAGAGTATTTATCTTATGTGTTCCAAGTCTTAGAGTAGTTTAATCCTAACACTTTTAGGAAGCTTGAGAAGAAAGACAGGAGGATTTAAAGTTTGGCTACAAACCCATGGGGCATTTAAACACGCTCAGTTGAAAGGGCCCAGACAATGACTGGTCCAATGTTGTCATTTTATAGAGAACGAGACTGATGACCCCGCTGGTGGCTCACTCAGGGCCAGTGGCATGCGGCGCACCTTCCCTTTGTGTTCTCGCCCCAGTGCTCTCCCATCCACAGCTTCACTGTGGTACCCAGTGGCTGCCAGCACAGGAGTCTTTCCCGTGCCCCAGGCACTGTGGAGCTCCACATGCTTTTCCTTATTTAAAATGTTGTGGTCACGTGTCTAGGATTTTATTTCCAGCGCTGCTCCTTGTTGTCCCTCTTTTGATTTGAATGAAGTTATTGAAAATCTCTGACCCTTGTTTCTCTTTCCTTAAAAAAATATCTGGGCAGTGTGGCACACACCTTTAATCCCAGCACTTTGGAGGCAGAGGCAGGTGGGTCTCTAGTTTGAGGTCAGCCTGGTCTACAAAGTGAGTTCAAATCAAGACTACACAGAGAAACCCTGTCTGGAAAATAAAGATAAGACATAATTAAAATAAAATAAAATAAAATAAAATAAAAAGGAATAAAGGGCACAGGCACAGCCTCTTAATTTTCTACAATTATCATTAGCCTTATAACAAGAAATGTGAAAATAATATTATCTTTGGATAATGTTCAAATGTATATTTTGATAATTTGAGCTGAGACAAGAATGTTATTAGGTTCCACATATCAAAATAAAGAGGTTGAGGGAAAACCTCAGGGAGTAAAGCACTTTCTTTGCAAGTATGAGGACCAGAGTTCAGATCCTATGTAAATCCAAGCATGGTCGTGGGCATCTATGATCCCAGCAGATGTATGTGGAGTGATTAGAGCTGAGACAGGAAGCTTGCGGGTCAGCCATGCAGCATCTGACCTTGTCTCAAAAGGTGGAAGGTCAGAACTCATACCCAGGATTGTCCTCTGACTGCTATATGCACATCGTGGCATGTGTGCACCTGTGTTCACATACATGTAAACATACATACACCCATCTTATACACAAAATTATTAAAACTAAAACAAAGCAAAAAAAAAAAAACTCCTGAAAAATGAGACCTGAGGTGATCTTCTGACCTCCACACAGATTCTCTGGCATGCTTGCACTTGAACACAAAAACACTCACAGATGAACAAGTGCGCACACACACACACACACCTATAAAAGAGGTTAGCTAGGATGGCAGGCTGAAATGATCCCTGCCCCTGTTCAAAAACGTGGCTTTTTTGAATTATTCCCAAAGGAACCTAACTACCTCTCAGGACAAGAGAGGCTCATCTCCATCGTGCGATAGATAAGTCACCGTGATGCCAGTGCTCATCAGAGAACACTGGGAGTCATCGTTTCTACCCAGCAGTGGAAAATATGTAACAGTTTTTATTTCTTAAAACCACGAAATACAACCAAAGAGCACCTGTCTTTGGTATCTTTGGAACACTTCTCCCTTGAGAAGAAGCAGCTATTAGAGCCAGCACTCAACCACATGGTCTCTTGTGTTTCCTGCTCTACGGATCTCTCCATGAGCAGCGGCTGGCAGGGACCTCTCTGCCCACAGTACCAGCCTGACTGGCACAGGAATCGTTTCAGGTTATGTTCCCATGTTTCAGTCAATCTGTCTAGGGAACAGTGGTACTCCCAAAACACTCAAATGCTCACTTGTCACATAAAGGGATAAAATACAGTTTCAAGCTTCTATGTTTGGACTGTTTCCTCCACCCTCCTTCACACACCCCTCCCCCACCCTGGGAAAGCAGCACCACCACCTGGGCCCCTTCAGTGAAGTGGGAATCACAACAGATTCTCCAGAAAGGCTCCCGCATCTGTCCCCACACTGCAGAGACCTGTGTGCTGACCATTGCTTCCTGTCCCCAGACCTTTGATCTCCACATGAAACTAATGTGTCTCTTTCCCTGGTACATCAGACTGCCTGTCGACTCCCTATAGAGACAAGGACAAGATCTTGCAACAAGTGACTGCAGGTATGACCAAGTGCCAATTATTGTCTTAAGAGGTGAATACAATGTTATCATTACCCAGTTCTAAAATGTAGCCTTTCTGAATTCCCAAGGGACCCTGGACTGCAATCTGGCCTGCAGACCTTGACAAATGTCCCCTGCTATTAGAGCAGGCTCTGGTTTGTTGTGGTATCACGTGGCCCTCTTCCTGCTCCCCAATGCCACTGCAGCATCTGACCAAATAGAACTCTTTGGGGAACCATGTGTGTTTTTGCCATTCTTGCCAATAAAGCCCAGAGCCAAGAGTGAGGCAGAAGGGGAGTAGGTGGTGGGGAGAAGCAAATGGGCCAGCTCTGTCTGATTCCGTGAGTAACGGCAGAATGGGGTACTAAGCAGGCAATTTAGTGGGAAAATACTCAGTTTAAAGATAGAACTTTAAGAACTCATCCTTTGGACTATGAGAAGGCATGACTGGGAAGAGGGGGGCGCTGGATGGACACCCCAAAGGACCTGCTTCACTGGTTGCCTTGGAGGCCCAGTTCCTGTATTCCTCTCCTGCCTCCTGCCTGGCTGGATGTTCTCACTCACTGGAGGTGTGTGTGTGTGTGTGTGTGTGTGTGTCAGCAGAAGAAATGTATTATGATTCACAGTGGAGCTATGAGAACACACATGGCCTCTGTTGTTGGCACCGCTATATGGGAGCACAGGGAGGGGACTCATTGGGAACTAGATGGTTTCTAGGAACGTGACCCTTCATCAGTTCAAGCAAACTGACTATGTACCATTCAAGTACAACAGTCCCAGGGCAGAGGCTAGGCCTCTTGCTCTCACCCTCCTGTTGTAATTGCCTAGAAAGTGAAGGAGGTGCTGGTCAAAACTCAAGTCCACCTTTCCCTGCTACCCCATATCTATGTCCCAGGAGTTTCGGGGTGTTAGGTACCTACTGTTTGATGTCTAATCCACGCGGCTGGTAAAGAGACAGCATCTCAGAACAGAGCATGATGAAAGGAATAACTAATAACAAATAAATATAGAGTGTTTCATCCCAAGCTAAAGGTTAAGGCAACCATCTCCTTTGGTCCTCAAGCTCCTAATAGTACCCTCAAGTAAGGCACTGAAATGGAGCCTAGCATATTACGGGTGTTGTGGTTTGAGTGTGATGCATTCTCCATATAGGCTTATGTGTTTTGGTCACCAGCTGGTGTGTTGTTTGGGGAGATTGTGGAACTTTTAGGAGGTGGGGTCAGACTGGAGGAAATATATCTTATGGGTAATAGCCCAATTTAGCTTTCAGCATATTCTCTTTGCTTCCTGATCCCCCATGATATAAGCAAGCAGCTTCACGCTCCTGCCTCCATGAATCCAGCTACTTCAGCCACTCTTCCTTCCCTACCATGGCAAACTGGCACCCTCTCAGACCACAGGACAAAGTAAATCCACCCCCGTCTACATTGCTTATTGTCGGTCCAACATAGTTTCCCAGTATCATAGAGAACGCCCCAATCCAAAGCAGTTTCCCAGTACTGTAAGGAACACCTGAGATAATTAAATGTATAAGGATGAGAAGGTTTATTTTGGTCCACAGTTTTGGAGGATTTGGTCCACAGATGGTTGCCCTCACAGCTTTTAGACCTGTGATGAGGAGCATCAAGTAGGCAATGCGTAGTGTAAAAAACTGCTTACCTTCTGGCAGCCAATAAGCAAGGAAAGCGTTGGCCAGGGTCTCAACATCCCCTCCAAGGGCAAATCACTAATGACTTAAAGTCTTCCCATAAGTTCCCACCCTTTAAAGGTTCTGTTACTCCAATAATTCTGTGAGCTGGGCACCCACCCACAGCGCATGGGCCTCTGAAGAACAGTTACGATGTAAGCTGTAACCCTTAGAGACATCAAAAGACTCGTCCAGTGTCACCCAGCTCAAACTGCAATCCAAGTTGGCCGTTCCCAGAAGCCCCTTTCTGACACGGATTACTGTGTCTGTGAGCACCACAGTCTTGGGGACGCTGATTTTACCACCGCTGCCTATACTTGACTTGGAGGGAGCAGCTGTCGTGGGCTGAAGGAATAACAGGTTATTAACAAAAAAACTAATTTGGAAAGGGTGTGTGTGGTGCTTTGAATGAGAAATGGCCCTCTGGGCTTGGGTAGTGGGACACTTAGTCCCCAGCTGGTGATGCTTCAGGAGGTGTGGTCTTCCTAGAGGTATATCTCCTAGGGAGAGGCTTTGAGAGTTCATAACTTCATCCCACTCCCAGTTCTCTGTCTCTAGTTTGTGTTGATGGTTGTAGATGTTGTTGACTGAGGTTTCTGTCCCGCCCAGTCCTGCAGCCCTTAAGTTTCAAAGGATCACACAGAGGTCTACATTAGTTACAAACTGATTGGCCCATTAGCTCAGGCTTCTTATTAACTCTTATAACTTAGATTAGCCCATTATTCTTGTCTATTTTAGCCATGTGGCTTGGTACCTTATTCAGTGAGGCAGTCACCTCTTGCTTGCTCTGTGTCTGGGTCACGACTGCAGACTGCAGAATCCTCTTCCCAGAATTCTCCTGTTCTCATTGCCCCGCCTATACTTCCTGGCAGGCTACCAGCCAATCAGCATTTTATTAAACAAGTACAAGAAACAAATGTTTACAGCGTAAAACCATTGCCCCACAGCAAGATGTGGTCTCTCAGCTTCCTGCTTTTGCCTCCATGCCCGCTAATTGCAGCCATACCGAGGGCGTAGCTCAGTAGCTGATGTTGGCTTAGCATGCACGAGGCTTTGATCTTTCCTTTTTCTCCCAGATTTATTTCTGCTTTCACTGCACAGATTTTCTTTTCTCCTTCACATTTCTTTTCTCTCTGGTTTTATTTTTGATCCCTCTGCTTCCACTACCTTCCCAAGTGTTAATAATTCTTGGATGCGTTTTTTTCTTCATTCTGGGTCTAAATCTTATCTCACCAAAAGAAAGAGCTAATGAAATGGTCCTAATACACATCTGTGGTATCTTAGAAATGCAGATGAGGTCCAGAAGCAAGGGAGCTACACGAGGCTTTTCATATGAAGCTAGTGAAAGCATAGGCCACTCAAGTCCTGTGAAACATCTTAACCATTGTCAGACAGACATCAGAACCCTGTAAGCAGGCCCCGAGTAAGTCCCTGGGTGTATTCTAAGGTGACCAGAGACTCTGGTGCTCTCTGGAGTTCCTGCAATGGATTCCTCTTTGGAATACCAGACTCATAAATTATACTGATGGGAAAAATGTTATAGGAAAATGGAACCAATTTTGGAGCATTGTTCAGAGACTAAAATTTGGGATTTATTCCAAATAGTAGATTTGAAAATCATTCCAGCAATGTGGAGTCTCTTACATTTTTAAATACTGTGGGCCATTAACTTTAATTTTTTTTCTCTTGGGAGAATCTTTCAACAGAGTAAATTTGTGTGAGAGGCCCTGGGACTGGGGCCCTGGGAGTTATTTTCTTGTATACATTAAGTATAATGATAAAAAAAAAGTGGACATTTTGGAGTTTTTTGTCTATTTTTCCAATAGGAACTGAGGAATTGACATAGACCCGACTAAGCATTAATCAATAGATAAATGGAAACACAAAATGTGTTATGAGTAAATAATGAAAGGGGGGGATGGCCTTGCGTATGCTCGATGTGGCTGAGCAGGGGAGACATTCTGCTAAGTGATAAAGGTAGGTGCGTATGAGAGAGTAAATATAACTCTATTCTTATGAGGTGTCCAGAGCAAGCAAGTCATTGAGATCAGAATCAGAATGGTGATCTCCAAAGATTGGAGGTAGAGCCGGGCGGTGGTGGCGCACGCCTTTAATCCCAGCACTCGGGAGGCAGAGGCAGGCGGATCTCTGTGAGTTCGAGACTAGCCTGGTCTACAAGAGCTAGTTCCAGGACAGGCTCCAAAACCACAGAGAAACCCTGTCTTGAAAAACCAAAAAAAAAAAAAAAAAAAAAAAAAAAAAAAAAAGATTGGAGGTAGAGAGAATAGAGAGTTAGCCCTTTTTGCAGACAGAGTTTGAGGCTGGAACCGTGAGAAGGTTAGGGACTTCACAGTGGTGAAGGTTGAATTGTAAACAGAGACTGCTCACTTGTTTCCCAGCCACCCATACCTAAATAATCGCACAGAAACTATATTAATTACAACACTGTTTGGCCAATGGCTTAGGCATCTTTCTAGATAGCTCTTACATGTTAAGTTAACCCTTAACATTTTAAGTTTAAATCTATGTATTACCACGAGGCTATGGCCTATCAGTTAGGTTCCAGCAGCGTCTTTCTCCTTTGGCAGCTACATGGCATCTCCTGACTCCACCTTCTTTCTCCCTGCAATTGTTTTCCTGCCTAGCTCCATTCTGCCCTGCCATAGGCCGAAGCAGCTTCTTTTGGAGGGAGGGGGTTGAGACAGAGTTTCTCTGTAGCTTTGAAGCCTGTCCTAGAACTAGCTCTTGTAGACCAGGCTGGCCTTGAACTCACAGAGATCTGCGTGCCTCTGCCTCCCAAGTGCTAGGATTAAAGGCATGCATCACCACCACCTGGCTCAAAGCAGCTTCTTTATTAACCAATGGTAATAAAATATATTCATAGCATACAAGGGGGAATTCCACATCATTGAATAACATTGTGTCTGATTTTAATGCCATTGACTCATACACTTGGAATAGTTAGTGGAAAAAGGCATGATGAATATGTACTGATACATTTACATACACATCACAATGAAAATTAATTTTTAGAAGGCTCCATGTAGGTCTGGGGAGATGCCTCAGTTGGTAAGTGTCTTGCAAGCAAAGGGCCTGAATTCAGTTCCCAGAGCCCAGGTAAGAAATGGTTGGTATGGAGGCATCCTTGCAATCCCAGCACTGGGGAGGGGAGGCAGAGACACCTAAGTGGACCCTTGCCTGAAGCTGACTGGCCAAGCAACCTAGCCTGCTTGTCAAGTTTAAAATAAAAAGGTGGACACACCCTGAGAGTCTACACACTCTCTTACCACGTGAATTCTACATGTACAGGACTCGGAGGGAAGCACCGATGGGTGGGAGACCCTGTGTAGTCATATCCTGTCACCATAGATCCTCAGGGCAAGAAATCACAGTGGCGCCCTGTGTCTGTTCACGTGAGCACGGCTGACTTTTGCTCTGTTGCTTCAGTGAACAAATGAAGGAAGGATGCAGATGCCGTCTAGTGATGCTTTGCATTGTGATCAATAGTCAGTCTGTCTGGGTGGGGCATTCTGCATGATGGCCTCCTCTCCCTGCAGCCGCCATTCTTAAATATCTCGGCATTTATGACAGCCAGCCTCCTTTCAGACAAGACCTGACCTTTCCCAGTGGAACTCCAAGCCATCTATAGGCACTGGCTAAAAATAGAAAACGGTGCACTCTCTCAGGGCGAACATAAGTAAAGCTCAGAGACGGTGGTTCTCATTTAAGTCTGTCTGTTTGAAGGCTTCTTTTGCAATGCCTTCTTCCCATTTGTCTCTCCCATCCATTCAGGCTCAAACCATGTTGTTGTGCATTTTATAAAACCACTGAAAAACTCCACACAAGGGTTCTTGTTTTTAAAAGAGGCTCATATTTGGAGAAAAGAAAGGCATCTATCGATTTAATGAATCATTTCTAGAGAATAAGTTTTGGCAAAGTATTAGACAGAGTAGGTAAGTCAAAATGAGAGGGAGACGGGAGAATGTCATATATGGTAATGTAGAAATTATTTTCACATAGAACTTTTAATACACACAGTAATGTTATACACAGCATTTTATTGAATGCTCCCAACAGTGCAGCAAAGCGGCCACCCTTCCTTCAAGCTAAAAAGATTGGCTCATTTAACAGGAAGAAGCAGTTTTGAATTCTAGCTGAATTTGCTTTCTTGTACAAGTGTCATGTCCCAGAGTCCAAGGGTCTGGGCCTGGGCCTTGGCCTGGGCTTATTACTAGCAGCTAGCTGTGGATTGTTAGCCTTCATGGATTCTTGGGTCTATGGGTTAACTCTCTAATTGTGGAGAAATGATAGCAGGAGCATTCTGAGGCCCTCAGAGCAGGTCACCAGGTAGCTGACATTATGCTGCTGTTTGCATACTAGATAATATGTCACATTTTTCTGAAATGACTTGGTTTAAATGGACAGATATTGGTGGATTTAGCGATTCATACCCACCTTGAAAGGACCATCTATGCACTTTCCATGGTTTAGTTTAGAAATAAATGAAAATGGGGCCTTTGCTTGAAACTGGTCAGATAATAGGTTGATAGATGGCAGTTACATGGTAACTCTTTCTATTGCTGTGACAAAACACCATGGCCAAGGCCACTTATAAAAGAAAAAGTTTAATTGGGTTTAGAGTTTCAGCGGGTTAGAGTCCGTGGCAGTAGGAACCGGTAAGAACGCATGTCTTAAATCTGAATGTATGAAGCAGAGAGAGAGAGCACACACTGGGAATGGGGAGAGGTTTTTGAAACCTCAAAGCCTACGCCTAGGACACACCTCCTCCAACAGGGCCATACCCCTAATCCTTCCCAAACCGTTGGACAACTGGGGTTTAAGTATTCAAACCTGTGAGCCTATGGTTTTGAGACATTCTCAAACCACCACACCCACAGAGCCATATGGACAACCTCTCTACTTTTAATTGGGTGTTTCCTTGGCTTTTGCTTTTCAAAGCAAGAAAACTTCCTGCTGGTGCTTCCTACTTTTCCCTTCATCAGTTTTTGACTCTGTTTATTTTTCTAAGAATCCTCCAACTACATTGGGGGAAAAACATGAACAAACCATTTTGTATTCCCCTGGCATCTGTCCTACAACTTTGCCAACAGATGGCTACACAGATAGGGTCCCAGAAGCTGTGATCATCACCACAGATAGATCCCCTGAAGCTCCTCATGAGGGTCTAACCACATGAACATCCTATGTGCTCTGTGTGAGAGGTGAGGACAGAGGGGACACTGGCCAGGGTACTTGTTGCATTCAAGTCTAAGCAACACCACAGTCTGGCTCCTGAAGGATGACCTTGAGGATAAATCAGCGATGCATATGGGGAAAGGGGCGTCTCCCATTCTGGGCTCAACCCTCCATCCGATCTGCCCCACAGTGCTGTCCTTGCTCTGCCGTGGCCCATCTCCTCCTGCGTCTTGAATGGCCTGTGGTGAACTGAGCGGAGGTCTGGGCTTAGGTGGAGACTTACACAGCAACTCAGCTTTAAGGAGACTATTGTAATTATCCCAGGCTCTGAAGCGCTGCTGCATTTGCATTTCACACACTAAACTCAGAGGGAGACTGGAAGAGGTTAATTCTGGGAGAGAATAATAATGGAGGGACCAGGGAGAAGACCAGACTCCTTATGCCTCCAGCTGGGTCCGCAGCCTGCTGAAGCACAGTGTGCCAATGAGATAAAGCTACCCTGTCAGGCTGTTTGCAAGTGGCTCAGAGGGCTCGCTGAGCCAGCACCCCAAATCCCTTGAACTGGATTCTGTCAATTCAGAGGACAGGAAGGCAAACTCTCATCTTTTAAAAGCCGCTCACTGTGAGACATAACACTTCATGTTTGAGCAGCTAGCTGGGTCTCTGTACTGAGGATCAAGGCATAGACCACTTACTGATCCTTATAAACGTGTCTACTCTGATCGTTATAACCGCGTCTACTTTATTAGCTTTCTGTTACTGTTACAATTTGTAAAGAGAAAAGGTTGATTTGGGCTCACAGTTTCAGAGGTTTCAGTTTGTTATTTCAGTGCTTAGTTATTTTATTTTGCTTATGGCAAAGAGCACAAAACCATTCATCTCACAAGCAAGAACTAAAGAAGTGAGTGAAGAGATCAGAATCCCACAATCCCCTTCTAGGGTATAGCCACTGTGACCTGAAGACCTTACCTCCTAGTGACTCCATCCACTATGTCCCAATAGTGCCAAGCTGGGGACCAAGCCTTTAACAGGTGGGCACACCCTAGCATCCCTCATGTCTTGAGCAAATGTAATATAACACAGTCTGAGGAAGACCCAGACGTCTATGCATCCTTTTCTTTTGTGCATACGTGTGCACATTTGTATGTGTGAGTGCAGGTGTGTGCATGCCATGGCACAGGTTTGGAGGTCAGAGTACACTTTAGGTGTTGATCTCACCTTCCATGTTGCTTGAGATGGGTCTCATTGTTTTTCTGCCGCCTATGCCAGGCTGGCTAGCCATGAGCTGCCGAGGATTCTCCTGTCTCCACTTTCCACCTTCCCACAGGAGCGCTGGGACTGCAGACACTCATGGTAAGCCTCTGGCTTTTGTGTGGCTTTTTCTGAGGATTTGAACTTATGTCCTCACCCTTGCACAGCAAGCACTTTTTCCCAGTAAGCCTTCTAACCACTTGACCTGCATCCTTTTTAAACCTGGACTGCAGCGACATTGCTGAAATTGCAGTTGCACGGTAGTTAGAAATAAACGTGGGCTGGATGCATGAGGCAAATAAACAGGGGGGACTCGTGTTGTCATTTCAAAGCTGGAAGATCCTTGGTCAAGTTTTGGGGTAAAAACCTAAGAGTCCCAAATTATGCAGCTGGCTACCCTGACCCTGGGATAGCGAGAGTGAGCCTAGTCTTTCCTTCTTGAAGACGGTCAGAGAGAACTGGTACGGTTCAAACACAGCCCTGGCTTCCTCGGAGACTACAGGCTTTAGTGTTTCATAAAGTGCAAGGCTTTTTGTTTATTTGTTTGTTTTGTTTTGTATTTTAAAGCAAGAACATGAATCGAGTTTTTGTTTTGGGTTATTCATATGTGAAGTCTAAGGAGGTCAGCAGGAAAAGGCAGACTTGCTGGGCAGAAGGTGTCAAGATCTGAGTGTTCAACTACACCACAAGTCTGTGATGGTAAGGAGTGTGTGTAACATGCCCGGTACTTTCTGCTGAAAACTTCATCCTGATTGTCTTATAGAATTTTTTTACAGTCATATTTTAAGGTGGATGGTTAATCTGCACTTTTAGAGTTAAACACCATGCTCAGGGTGTGTAAGACTTAAGCAAATGCCTAGGCTGTGTAAGACTCTCTCTGCCTATCCTCTATCCACCAAACTGCCCCGTGCCTGTTTGTTTCACAGCCCGGAATGGTAACCCAGTGTCACTTCCTCGCCTGCTACACTCATATCTTGGCCTGTAATCTGAGTGATGGACTTCCTGGGAAACCATGGTGTGAATGAGTTGTGGTCCATGCAGTAAGCAATGCAGTATGGAGGAACAAAAGCATAGGACTCACCAGCGCTGTATCAGCTTATTCTCATTCTGCCCACGGGGCTCCCCACGGCCGAGGCTTCAGCAGAACCTGTTTTTATTACTGAGCCATATTTGTGTTTCCAGCCTGTCTGTGGGCTACTGGCTAATAAAAAGGAGAGCGCTTCATATTAGTGTCTTATCAAAAAGCAGCACCTGTCACCCATCAATCCGCCTTTCAGATGTTTCCTTCATCAATATTGAATCCTTAGAAGATGATTTATATGATGGGAAAGATTTGGGAATACATGAGAATTATTTCCCGCTGCATTTATTGCTGCAAGTCAACCTCTGTGTTAAGAATCTGCTGGGGCAGTGGAGATAGCTCAGTTGCAGAGAGCTTGCATGCATGAGGACTTGAGTTCAATCCTCAGAACCTGCATATAAAAACCCATAGGTGTAGCAGTGAGTGCTTCCCCGCCCTCCCTGGGACTCCATAGCCGGCCAGCCTCGCCTAATAGCGGAGTTTTAGACTAGTGAGGGACCTTGTTTCCAAAAACATGGCGAACGGGCGTTGAGGAATGATACCTGAGGTTATCCTATGGCCTCTACATCCATGCACACATTTGTGTACACACACGTATGTGTGAGCACACCCCCACCACGGATCCTGAGGTCTGCATGACTGACTACTGAATATTGTAGTTTTTTTTTTTTTTTTATCAGCCCAAACAGAGGAAGTAAGCATCGTCTGGAAATATCTATAATGTTTTCAAGTAGGTCAGAGCCTTCACATTCTTTGTGTTTTATAGAAACCTGAACACATTTCTAACTCCAGACTTAAGGTTTTATTTTATTTATTGCTTAGGTTGGACTTTATCCCATGAGAAATCACTGCACAGATTTAATTTCGTACATTCTTTCTTTTGAGACAGCATATTTATTGTCTGCCAAGATTATCCAAAAGAATGAAATGAGTTTCCATCAGAGATGGAGGGCCTACAACTTTTAGGTCAGAACTGACATATAGGTGCCTTTGTTTTGCTGGCATCAATATTTTCATATTTCTCAGCTAGAAAGAAAACAGCTCAGTATTGATATTTTAGAATTAAAGCCGCTCTACTTTATTGGTGGCTGTTATTTTCTGTTGTTCTGATATAAAAATGTTGTTTGCTTGAAACATCCTGCTCCCCTGTAAGATGGCTAGGTAGACACAGCCAACCCGTGTCCAGCCTCACGATCGTCATTACCCCCAACCTAACTTGGTCTAGGGCACGAGAGTAAACCTGAGGGTCTATAACAGATGGAGAGGGAGCCCCTGGCTTTGAGGGGATCCTAATGAAGGAGAGAAAACAAGGAGGCCGTGCTGGGTGGGTTAAACAGAAGGCTGTACCTCTTTGGTACCTTTCGCTATTACTTAAAAAATTTCTCACCGTCTCAGTTTCCTTCACCATAACGTCGGTATATAGACTTTGAAGATCTCCAAGCCTGAGAGTTTGGGGTCTATGTGAGACCTCACCAGGCCCTTCCTGATGTCACCTCCATGCAGGACCTTGTGGGCCTCTGGGAACTGTTCCTCCGAGTCTCCAAATTCAAGGGGTCAGCTCTTTTCTTAAATTCAGCTTCAACCCTTTCCAGTGGCCAGAAATGTCACAGCAGCAGTCTTTCTGGGTTCTCCATATGTTTCATTGAAGAAAAATTTGGATTCTCTACTATTAGTGTGTGTGTTAAGATGATATTAACATGCTTTGAAAGCTTCTCTCTCTCTCTCTCTCTCTCTCTCTCTGTGTGTGTGTGTGTGTGTGTGTGTGAGAGAGAGAGAGAGAGAGAGAGAGAGAGCAACTAGCAATTATTATCCTGAATAGAGTGTTTGTCAGTTGTCCACTTTGTCCACTTTGGTGGCGTGGGGGTGGGAGGTGTCTTCAGCAGCCTCAGTCCTTCTATGTGTGCTTGTAAGTTTATAAGGGGACCTGGATCAAGAACTGAACAAGCTATAACATTGTCTATGGTGTTCTTAGAAGAAAACCAAAGATGGAAAGTCAGAGAAAATGTGGTCAGGACATATTTACAATGACTTGGGAAGCAAAGAACAGTTTTCAAACTGACCTATCCCCGTGTGGTTAGCTGCAGTTATGCTGGGGAACTGGGACTGCCTTCGCAGTTTGAGGCTGGCAGGACTCTGGGTTCTCCTTATAAAATCTTCTTTGCAGACTGTAGAATGAAGTAAGAATTAAGGCACATTAAGTTAATCCATGCAAACTCATGTATTAACCCTCTCACAGAAAGTGATAGAGTTTACTTTGTAAAGCCAGTGAGAAACCATCCCCTGCCCTTCTAGGCTTTTCTACGGTGGTTTGCATTAAACGTTACACTACAGGGTCTATGAGGTGGCTTAGCAGATAAAGGCACTTGCTGACCAAAGACTTGAGTTTGGTTCCTAGACTTGTTATGTCAATCTTGGTTTGGGTTAAGTCAGTCAATCCCATGTAGGCTGCCCATCAATATCCTGTATTTTTTGTAATTTATTTTCAACAAAATTAGTAAGTATCCCAAGAAAGAATCCCAAGACAGAAAAATAAGCAACAGAAAAAGTTCTGTAAGTTACTCAGTTGAATGACATAAGTTACTCAGTTGAATGACATAAGTTACTCGGTTGAATGACATGTTACTCAGTTGAAGACATAAACTAACATAAAGTATCTGTGAATGACATGTTCAAGATAATAGATGGTACAATGGAGAATTTCTCTGGAAATATATTTTTAAGAGAAAATACAAATTGACAATTTTGGAACTTAAAAAGCCTGAAATATTGATTATTGGAACCTCACTAGATACATTCCATAGCATATTAAATTTAGTATAAGATAAAAATCATTGAAATGGAAGATGGACCAGTAGAATACATCCATGTGCATGCACCGAGCAAATGAATGAAAATTTAGCAAGACGCATAAGAGACACATGGGTTACACTCGTTCAAACATGTAACCAAAGTCTAAGAAAAAGGAGAGAACGACACAGAAACAATATTCTCTAACAATGGTAAAAAGCAAAACAAAACAAGAAAAACATCAGAACATGGATTCAGGAAGCTCCGCTTGTCCAAGCCAGGATCCACACACAGAATAGGCATGACTAGTAAGACTGCTGTAGACAGAAGCCAAAGGAAAAACAGTCATTATGAGGGCGAGGAAAACAGCAGCAACATTGTTTCAAAGAAACAGCAGTGCAACCAATTATTCACTTTTCAGTAGAAATGATGGCTGCTAGGAGACAATGGATGTCATATGCATGTGCTCAAAGAACTCCACTGACAACGGAAACAGAAATATGATGGAAGTCTTTGTCAACATTTGAAGTGGAATTAGGACATTTTAAACAAACAATTTCAAGAATCCATTAATCATAGAGCAACCCTAAATGAAGTATTAAAGGAATGTGCTCAGGAGAAAAAAGCTATCCCACACATTCAGAAGGAATCAAATGATAGAAAGGGTGAATGTTTGCCGGACTGAGGTACATTGGGAATAAAATGTGTGTTGATGGCCGTTTAGAGGGATGGATGGATAGACGGCAGAACTAACAGAAAACGCTCCTTGTATGTGGTCCCGTCACAGCTCCTCACCTATGACTCAGGGAACATCCCAGAAGATGGAGAAGAAAGACTGCAAGAATTGGACCACCAGGAAGTCTACAGTGAAGCCATCTCTTTTTGAAAGGGCTGTATAAACAAGACAGGAATAATGCCAATATCGATGGGCATATTAGCAGGAATGGGGAAAATTTGCAGAGTCCCACCCTTAGACAAAGAACTACAGGCAACTGATGACTGCCGGGGAAGGAGAATTAGTCTGGTTGTTCAATTCAGAGTGGTCAGCCCTGTCCAGCCCTAAAATCATATACATAGAAACAACAAAAGCGGACTCGGCACTTTGTGTTTATATATTTGTGCCTATGTATCTATGTAACAATAATGAACAATACAAGAGGCGATCTACTTAAGAGTGAGGGGACAGGAGGGGTTTGAGGGAAAGTAGCTCTGAGGGGCTGGAGAGATGAAGCAGAGAGAAGAGGAGTGATAGAATTCTATTTAAGTTTAAAATGTATCATAAGAAATTTAAATGAGATTTATGGGCATTCGCTGTTGAGTTTTTCTCAAATTACGGTTGTAAACTTATCAAATAAAATATTGAGAAAATATACTGGCCAGTAGAAATAAATTTTGATCACATAGAACAAAAATAGTATCTTGTAGAAGTCTGTACAGCATTAGCTGTAGGTAGGACCAAAGCCATATTAAAAAGAAGAGAATGGAATAGAACTAAAGAGTTATAAAGGCATAGCATCGCTTAAAGTTGTATTTCTGCTAGACTGCAGTAATTCTGGGGTACATAGCATAAACTTTAGAGTAATGAGAACATAATATATGTAGAAGGTGAAATAAAATAAAAAATACTTGATTAATCTAAAAGCTGCAAAGATGAGAAAAGAGAAAATAAAATAGGTAGACTAGCCAAAAGCAACTCTAGAATGGTAGGTATGTGCCCAAATACATTAGGGATTTAACTGAATGGAAAGCAACTAAATACTCCAATTAAAATATAATTTTCTGCTTATACTTTAAAGTAAAATCTGATTGCATACTCTCCATAAATGGTGCTGTTTAAAGTGTAGAACACAGAGAAGTTGAGAATAATAAAACCGAAAGAAGATTCACTCTGTAAACACCCAATAAGCTGTATAGTGCAATTAATGAAAATAAATCACTGCAAGGCAAGATCAGATCCATCATAAAGATCAAACAATAAAAGGGTCAGCTAACAAGGAATGTATAACTAGTTCACATTTATATGCATCTAGTAACATGGCTCAAGCCCCGAACACCATCTCAGTTCACTTTGTGCCAGCCATCAGAGACTGCTTGGGACTGGGTAATTTATACAGAGCAGAGATTTATTCCTTACTGGAAACTGGCTAGGTTCAGGTCAGGCGGCCCACATGCGATGGCTATTTTTGGTTGTCAACTTGACTACCCCTGGAACTAACTAAAACGCAAGAGGCTGGGCACACCTGTGAGGGACTTTTCTTAATTAGATCATTTGAAGTGGGAAGATCCACCCTAAATCCAGATCTTTTGAGGTGGGAAGGGCCACCTTTAATCTGGGCCACACCTTCTGCTAACACCTATATAAAGGACAAGGGAAAATGATGGATATATATGTATATTACACATAGACACACGCACACACACACACACACACACACACATATATATATACACACACACACGCACACACACACATTCATTCTGTCACTTTCGTTTCTCGAGAGAACTCTGACTGCTCTACCACAGAGGATCTTCTTGCCATAACATGGCAGAAGTCAGAAAAACAAGACAATGCCCTTGAGGCAGACAGACTCATCCTGTAAAGGCAAATGCCTCATGACCTACCCCGCTCTTTCAGGCTCCGCCTCTCTGTTGTTGCCTTAGGAACTATGTTTCTAGCTGTGAACTTCAGGGCACGTATTCAAACCTTAGCAAACACTATTATTCAATTTTTACTGGGATGATATTTAGACCACAGCTTCTTAAATTTAGTTCAACTGCATATGGGGCCCAACAATTAAATGTTGCAAAAACTTGGCAAATAAAAGATTTCCGAAAGTACAGTGACATTAAAATTAACTCAGAATCAAATTCAAGATGAATCTGAGGTGTTTCTGACTGCTCTTGACCACACTTCACCTGCACAGCTTCCCCGCACCTTGGTCTTCACACGGTGTTCACATTTCCTTCTGTGCACACCATCTGGCTTACGGTGCCAGAGCTCACTTCTGGAAATGGTGGGTGTGGTACATGCACTTGCAATCCCAGCATGAGGGGCCCTAGACGGGCAGATTTCTGGGCTTGCTGGCCAAACAGCCTAACCTAGTCAGTGAGTCCCAAGTCCCCTGCGGAAATTTGTCTCAGAGAACAAGGTGGAGGGTGCTTGGAGAAAGACACCCAGGGTGACGGCTGACTTCCACAGTATTAGCACATGCACGTGCACACACACACACACACACACACAATAAGAGTAATAATAATAGTAAATAAAATCTTCTGTTTGAGTTGCTGACTTGACAATCATTAAAATGAATGCTGGCCTGGATGAAATGAGGATGGAAGTTCCAGTAATTTCTGAAATGTCACTAAATATACTTCTGTCATTCTATATTACATGTTTATGTGAGGTAGTGTCCTTAGCGTTGACAACTCTAAACTCAAAATATTTATGAATGCCTAAAAGCATTGAGTATGCTCTACACTCTACAGTATCAAATAGTATCTTTAAATAAACAACCTCAGCAACCATCCTGTTAGTATGTAAATTTGCTTTTGTCTTAAATAAATGGTACGCTTAAGCCAGATAATTGCTTTAAGATAAATTTTGTTATGACTTATTGCCTGGAGATGTTTGGCTGTAGACCCGTCTTGCATGCTATGTACCTGGGCTTACATGGCAATCCCTTTGGTGAGAAGGGGCCAGGAGTGGGAAAGGCTAAGAGACCTGATGCCGGGCGCTCTTCTCAGTTATGATTAGTGTGGTTCTTTTCCAAGTTCACACTGCGACATTCACTGAAATGGACCACATGTTGGCGTTTCCAGTAAGTGTCAACAAATGTCAACGGGCTAACTGTATGTGAGAGGGTCCTCTCTGACCGCAAAGTTCCTGAGAAGTCAATGTTCCCTGGTTTAAAGAAAACATCCCAGTAGATCTCTGATAATATTTTGGAATTTGGTGAACCTGAAAGTTTTACACACGAGGGCTGACTAACCAATCTCCCTGTGTGTGTGTGCGTGCGTGCGCGCACTTGCTCAAGGCATCTGCATGTTAACTACTCTCTGGTGTGAATTAACAGCTAACCCGTGGGCGTACACTCTGTGTGTCTAAGGATTGCATTTTCAGTTGCCAGCTGTGGAACAAGAATGAGGGTAATTACAGTGGTGCATTGTTTCGGGAGTGGCTTTCAATTGCTGAATGAAATGCAGGACTTAGGTGAAGCTATTTTCAAAACGGTCATTTTGTCATATTATCCACATCTCAAAAAATAATGTGACTGCACATGTAATTTACGGAAACTTCAACATTTCCAAATCATCATTACCCACAAACCATATCTCTTCATTCCCAAGTAGATCTCTTCCTCTATGGAGGTCTTCCTGGGCACAAAGGGGCGGGGCTTGAGAGCCTGTCTGCTACACTCTATATTCTAATAAATGCTCTTTCGCTAAGTTTGTAGTTAAAACTGGTGGGGTTCAGTGTGATGTTTTCATACACACACATCATATACAATGTGTGTCTATATGTTGCACTTCGCTCGTATCTACCTCATCACTCCCGTCTCTCATCTCTCCTCCACCCTCACTAGTCCCTATTCTGGTTTTATGTCATGTTTTTGAATATATGTATATATACATATGTATATAAATTTAGATTCTCATAGAGAAAGCATATAATAGTTTGCCTTTTTACTCCTTTATTAATTATTGTTTCCCCTTCACCCCTTTTAGATACTTTCTTCCTCTCTGTGTATACCATATACATGTGATGTGAAAGTAGAACACACAGATACACATGTAATATACACATTATATGTTCTGCATATGAGAGAAAACCTTCAAGGTTTATTTTCTGAGTTTGGCTTCTTTGACTTTTGTAGCATGACGATTATATTCTAATATGTTCAAGCAAGTTTACTTCAGCGCCATTGGAGATCCTGGAAATGGAATCAGAGACCTCTTAGTAACCCCAATGATGGGGTAGGCCCTTGTTGTCAAGGTTATTAGCTCCCTGTGCTCAGCCAGAAGCTAGTGGAATGTTATCATTTAGTCTGCTAGTCGAAAGCTTCCCCGAAAGGCACAGGGTTAAGGAACAGTAAGTTGAAAATAGAGTTAGTGGACCACATCAAGCTGGAAAAAGCAAGAGGCAGGAGAAAGATACTGCCAGTGACAACCTAATTACTTTGTGTGTGTGCACATGTGCGTGCATGCATGTGCACACACATGGGGACAATTTCTTTGAGCTATCTGTGATGAGACTTGGCCCTCCTGTATATTGAGCTTTCTCTTTGCAAACATGGTTTAAATCTCCATGGACTTTCAGGTTTTCTTCCTTACAATAATACAGTCATTAATATTTCACTTTCTTTTAGCCTGGGATTTTCAATAATTTACTAGCTGCCTTTATAAGCTGCCTCTGAGAAAGGCTAGTCTCAACCCACCACCTCCTTGTTCCCCTTTTCCACGGTGCAAATCTGAAATGCTCTGGGGAGAGGAGAGCGAGGCTGCTCTTCCCTCCTTCCCCTCAGCTACCTGCCGATATTTCTTCCACCGACTCTGCCCCTCCTTTTGTGACTCGTAGCAAAGGGTGTGATGTGCTGATGAAGCTCGGGCGTGAAGTTGTACTTGCGTGGGTTGGAAGGGAAGCAGTTTGTCAGCAGACTTCCTTTAAGAAAACCAGACTTCATTACAGTCGCGAGGTTACAGGTTGCCCAAGAGAACTTTGAATGCATCTCGTACCAGCTGTAATTTCAAATCTCTTTTATTTTGATGTCAGCCAATGCTTTATGTTACTCTTGTTCAAGGAGGAAGATGTGTGGCGGCTCCAAGCTTGGGGACGATTTTCAGTGTCCTCAGCAGTGACCAATATTAATAAAAGTGCAAGAGCACTAGAGGAATAGTGTGTGCACACGTGTGCACGTGTGACGGGCTCCTCTTTGGAGAGAATCACACTGCACAAATGTCATCAGGCTTGATCCAAACCCTCTCGAGTATGAAGAGATTAACTATTGGCCCAGAAAAATCATACCATATGACTTAACTCACAACAGGTGAGCTAAAGTCAGGCCTCTCACACTTCTCTGATCATGACAGCTTGCCTAACACCTTTCTACACAGCCCTTAACTCATAGGTGTATAAAACAGGTACGCAAATCAAAGGTTTACTGCATAACAGTTCATAAACACATTTATTGTAAGATATTTGATGTACATTAGAAGTATTATTAACTAAATATGATAGCAAATTTACATACAAATGAGATGAATTTGCTTATTTGTTTTTGAATATAAGGTTAAATCTTGACTGAGTATTTGATGCTGCAAGGCACAGGGTTAATGCTTTTCAGCTTGCTTGATACTTTGGTTTTCTGGTCGTCAATCACTGCTGCGAACGATGCTTTATATAAATGCGTAGTACAGAATGGCAGAAGTGCGTTTAGGATGATTTCAGAAGTTGCTGGACTTTCAGTCCTAATTCCATGCCCAAATTCAACCATCATTTTTAAACCTTATATTCTAACACAGTCCAACTTGAAGATCCGCAACCCTGCTTTCACACATAGCTGAGGAGTCTAGGCATACAGGAAAGCACTCTTGGTTTTCTGTAACTAAACCGTTATGTTCCCATAAGAGCAGAGAACTCACCTGCCTAGGAAGGACACTGATGAAATTCCTCACGTGATGCCTCAAACCTGAGCGGAATTGCTCTAGGCAAGGCTTACTGGCACAGATGGCAGGACACACGCACCGTGAAGCAAGCATGTTATGAGCTCAGAACCATGGCTGCAGTGTAGCCACGTGACGTGATATGTTGAGCGTGACTAGACACCTCGGATTCATTACTCGTATGATATATCAAATTCATTTTAGTCATTTCATGTTCAGAAATGCTTTACTGTTGCCAAATTGTTGACAACCTCCACATTCAGCTTGCAATGCAGGGACGGCTCTATTTAAGTACCCCTACTTCAGATACAACTTTTGTTACCATAGTCTATGGGCAGAAAAGTATGCATTATTATCTGATTTTATTTTCCCTAGTCAAGTAAACTTGCTTAAATTCCTGGTGGGAAGATCTTTAATGCATAGATAAATAGATTTATTTGTATAGCAAAGTTTGAGAAGCCAAACGGTTTCCATTTACAGATTTTCTATTTTCACTCAGGAATAACACATAAGGGGGTCAGGACTCAAAGCAGCAATGCTACTTATGAAATTCCATTCTTATTGGATATAGCACGCAGGGCTTTCAGATTTGCCTTATCTGGGGGAAGGGGTTGTGATGCGCAACTGAACTCAGGTCTTGTTTGGTTTGCTGTGGTCTCTAGCTGGTGGATCTGGTGGCTAGCAGGTGCTAAAGTCTTGGAGATACAAAGTTACAAAGTAAATGAGCTAGAAGATACAAGGATTACTTTCCTAAGTGGAGAATGCTTCTTTCCGGGTTTGGCTTAGGCATGGCGGAGTCAGGGTCATCACTCCTCTGCATAGGCTTTTTTTTTTTCCTACCCTGTACACTTCAGGTGCACACCTTGGAGGCTGGTGACAAGGCTCAGTGGGTAAAGATGCCTACTGCCAAGCCAGATGAACTATGTTTGCTTCCCTGGATCTACAGAGTGGAAGGAAAGAACCAACTCTTGCAAGCTGTCCTCTAATGTCCATATACAGTCTTTAGTAAGCACACCCACAGGCACACCCCACCCCCCCACACACACATAAATGAAGCACATCTTGTCTGTGAGGCTGAGCAGTTCCTGCCATCAACTGAAATACAGATCCAACTCTTGCTAGGAACACCAGGAGTTTCCAGGGTCTTAGACATCCATCCCAGAGTATGTGGAGCAGGCAAAGGTATTCCTTCCAGTTTGACATTCTTAAGGGTGAAAGTTGCTGGCTTTCCTTTGGAGAACTGTACAAGAAGAGCTTCTTGCTAGGACATTGATCTCGTTCCTGTGTGCTTGGTTGACTGGACTGTGGGAAGGATGCCCATTCCGCTGTGCAGCTTTAGAGAGTTCTGCCTTGATTGGAAGCAGTCACATTGGTCATTTAGCCCATATTCCAATTCCAAGGTTCCTTTGCAGGCCTGAGCCCTTCACACATTCTAAGTTTTTGCAGTTAAAAAAATTATACAGCACCCTTGCAACGCACAAAACTCGGGACACTGTATAATCCAAATGATAGGATGAACTCTGGGTTTAAGGAACACATGAATAGCGCCTGGTGTAATGCGCGTTACCACGCTCAGTGCCTAGGGCAAACTGGCAAACACTGCTTCAACTCTTGCCAAAAACTTGTCAAACTCCAACACAGAGTTCCTTCCAAACTCTCAGAAGAAGGTCCAAGACACAGCACCTCATGTAGTCCGCAGACTCTACCGGGGCAAGGCCTGGATCCCAGCCAATGTAAAATATAACCTCCGGATTGGAAGAGGAATTCTGTAGTGCTGAGCAGGGGCCTCGGATGTCAAGATGCTGAATATGAACATGATGGATTGTGTGTTGTGCTGTACTTCAGAGTCAGAGTGAGGATAAAGGTGAAACTTCCTTCCTTCAGGAGGTCTGCTTCCTGTAAACGGGCAGTATGATGGAGTTATAGAAAGCGTTGTCCCATCCATGATAGCAAAGAGGCATCATTCAATCCAGTTTAGGATTCAGGAGTGCAAATGTCAGAGACCAGAAGGCAGGCAGCTCATGCAAAGCAATTTGCAGATCTTCTTAGAGGATGTGTAGATTAGTCCCATGGAGGCAGGATGCTGGGGAGGGAGAGATATAACACAGTCAAGACACACAAGACACCGTGATGCTTCAGGCACTACCAAATGCTCTTCTAGGCATCCTGACAACTTCATGAGATTGGTACCACCATTTTTCCATTTCAGAGACAAAGACAGATTCTGTGGTTTGTATCAGACAGTGTGGAGTGATGTACAGTCTGCTGCAATGTTTGGGACCCTGGGACTAAGTCTTGACTTTG
This sequence comes from Chionomys nivalis, assembly GCF_950005125.1. Classification (NCBI taxonomy): domain Eukaryota; kingdom Metazoa; phylum Chordata; class Mammalia; order Rodentia; family Cricetidae; genus Chionomys; species Chionomys nivalis. Next base: position 16,278,422 of record NC_080090.1, on the reverse strand, counting down.
CCACTTATGTGACCTGGAGGAAGGCTCCTAATATCTTTTCATCCCTGTTTGCTTGTCTTTACAATAAGGAAAATAATGGTATATATGTCATGAAGCTGGGATGCAGATGAAATAAGTGGGTATATACGCAGCCCCTGCAGCTGGGTCTAAGTTCCTAAGAACTATTTATTTTCTTGTGGTAGTTATTTGTTTTCAGCCAAGGAAGAGCTTTGAAGCTAGCTTAGCTTGATGGTAGGGAGAGAGCTCTTTGTCATTTTTTGTTGTATGTCTTCCCAGAAGCCACTGGGTTAAATTTCTTTACCTTCTTTGATTACGTGTAAAAGGAGACCAGAAGTCTGCTCTAGCAGGGTGTCATGAGAGCACAGGTATCGTGGAAATAGTTTGGAAGGCAGCTATGCTCACCACTATACCACCAACGCGATATGGAAATAGTTTGGATCCACAGAGCACCTTTTAAGTGGAGGAAGCTTGCTATTCAGGCTAGTCATGAGACTGTGTGACCCGCAGAACAAACAGTTGCATATTTGCCAAGACTAGCCTCGTCTTTAGAGGCATTCAGCAGTTAGCGGTAGCTCCAGTCCTTCTTCACCACACAGAGGATCGCTGAACCTTTTGCTAAATCTGGCTCCAAGATGCTTCTGTCTTTAGATCCAGGCAATCGCCTCATCATGCACCCGTGCTGCCTGCTATTTTGGTACCGAGCACAGTGCTGTGCATTCACAGCACGCCAGCTACACATCTATATCGTCCTCTAGGAACTTGGCCGTGGACCATATAAAGTTGTCATATAAACCAGCTAGGACAACCCGCACCGTAGAGGAAACAAACACCAGACCCAGCATCCAGGACACACGAGACTCTGCCTTTCTCATCAGAGAGGTCCCGCCTGCTGCTTTATGACTACATTCTAGGAATGGTCAGTTTAACAGGGTTTTTATCAAAGCTCCCAACTGGAGATTTAGATAGCTGTAGATAGATATTTGCCAGATATGAATATGTCTTACATAAAACAGGATAAAAAACATCAGATGAGTTCCAGCTCCCTCTTGTCTTGAGAGATTACCATGAAAAACTCTCCTTATTAATAGAAAAAATGTTTATGGATTCTATTTTTTTAAGAAATTGCATGAACAGTTTCCCATTTATCTTTTGAAAATTCTGTCTAGATGGCCATGCATCAGGTTTTCTCATGAACATATCTAACATGCAGGCTTTGTACATATTTGTCCATACAGACTAGGAATGAGGTGCTCATAGTTATCTGAAAGGCCAAAGACTGGCAATTCCTTGTGTGACATCAAGCCACCCTGCCTACTGAGGGAGTTTCTAAGATATTAACATGTCCCAAATTTAGCATTTATGCTCTTGAAAGCACTTCCTTGCCCCAAAAAGATCTAACTGAATATTAGAAATTTTGACCTTTTAGGTTTTTTATTTTTTATAGAAGAAGTGTTTGATGTTCTGATTATTTTCAATAAAAGAGGTCTGTTCTCAAATGTGATGTAGGGAGAGAATTCCTCAGGTCCTTTGAGAGAGATGAAAACCCTCTCTTAAGCCTGCCTGAGTGGAGATCAAGGGCATCCTCATCTGTCTCTGAAGGATGAACAGTGTCCATGAGATCAAGGGCATCCTTGCCTGTCTCTGAAGGATGACCAGTGTCCATGAGATCAAGGGCATCCTTGCCTGTCTCTGAAGGATGACCAGTGTCCATGAAAGGAGCCTGGGTGGTGGCGGGGATGCTCTAGAGCTTGGCATTTTATTCAGGTCTGTCTGCAGGGTGACCGTCTTGCCTTGGGACTGTTTGAATATGTGTCTCTTGTGAGGGTATACTGGCTCTTCCAAAGCCAACCAGGCTTTCTTGTGGGATTTGATAGTCATACGACCCATATTTCGGCCAGGCCTGTCCCTTTGTGTGACCCCAGATATCCCGGTAGGCTTGTCTTGAACTTTGTAGGTAGCATTACCCAAGGATGTCTGTAGAAGGTCGTGTTCCATGCCCAGAGATCAAGTTAGGAGCTTGCCAAAGAGAAGAGAGCCACTCTGCCCTGACCATATTCTCAGATCTCTAGAAGCTGCTTGATAAAACATCACCTCCCCAGTTCTCCAAATGGTTGCATCTTCTTAGCAAGTAGGTCAAGGGAGGGCAAGGACAGGAAGTCAGGGCTGCAGCCAGGGGAAAGCTAGGGCCTGGGACATATTTACATCCATGCTCTTTTGACCTCTAGGCACAGATGGTGTTATTCTGGGCCTTCTTCCCTCCTTTTCTTCCCTTTCCCTTTTCAGTTAAACTTGTTGTGGTGTTCAGGCCTAGTGCCATTTCATGGTAAGGTTTAGAAAATGGGGCACACAGTCTATAATAGAACCTGTCAAATTTAATATGAACAAACCCTTGATTTCCTTCTGAAAGATAAACTACACAATGAATGAACCTTGGAAAGATAATTATATCACAATAACACACAATGTTGTAGAAGAAAGAGAAGAAGGAAGGAAGGAAAAGCCTACAGTGAGACTATATAATGTCTGCTGACTGCATATAGTGACTAGGGTATACTTTCCTCATCAGCCGACTTTAAAACTGTATTAATGAACAACAGAAGTTTTGAAAATGTGAAGAATTACATATGTTATTATGTACAACTGCCAATATATCCTATAGTATACCATCATTCATTCAGTTAAAACCCCTGTTCTGAACAGCAAGGACTTAAAAACTGATCACTAAATATAATCACTAATAAATTATTTAGATCTGATAGGCTGGCATAGCCAGTAATACAAACTTCTTTTTATATATTTCTGATATCTTTACAGAATATACATGATTCATTTTAGTTGATATATTTAAAAGATCAAAGCTTTCTACACTCTCAGTGCTTGCCACAGGGAACTCATGTAGGTAATTTAGATATGGTTATTTTAGAGGCTTTTCATCACTTAGGACTATTTGGTAACCACGAGGCCCTCTTCCTTGTGTATGAATACATATTTTCCACATAGAATGTGCCCTAGAGTTTCAGTTTGTTCCTTTTAACCATCACTTAGAACAACCCCTTACCTGGAGGACTAAGGAAACCCTCCTCTCCGTCAGCATTAGTAGTCAACGGGCCTGCCTTCCTCACTCATCGCTGTCTACTGGGGACAAAGAGAACGGGAGACTAGAAAATTTCAGCGGAAGAATTTGATTAATTTGACTGAAAGCTGTGTCTTCTAAGGCGACCCATCTTAGATTCTCCGGATAGCCCTGTAAACTAATTGTTTGTCTGAACTCCTCCAGGAAATAGCTCTTATCAGCTTCACCATCATCTGTAGCTCCCTCTCTGTCCAATGAAGCAGAAGTTAGCCCAAAAGGCATCTCTTGTTTAATATACATTATGATTTTATCTTTATATATGAGTTGATCTATTTTCCAAAATTAGCATATAGTTACCTTTCTGGTGTCTTCTGAGGATCCCCAAAAGATGTCACAGGTGGGAGGCAGCCAAGAGCCATCAGAGCCAGTGCTTTAAAACAACAAAAACAATAGTTATAAATTCAAATAAAATCTTACGAGGTTTTCAACATACACATTAAATAAAAGAAAGGCTGCTTTTAACGAAAGGAAGCCCTATGGACAGAAGGAATGAATTCTGAAGGCCTCAGGATTCCATGGCCTCTTATTTCCACTAGATGAGAGAGGTATTTGGAGATGAAAAAAAAAAAACCCAGTGGCCCAACATTTTGATAAAGAAGGAAGAATCCATTTCCATGGCTTTGATTCTTTGATAGCACCAGAAGTTTGTGTATGGGAACCGGAAATTGCTGGTAATGAGTCTTGAACAGTGCAGGACACCTGGGATGTGGCAGGTTGAATTCTCAGGAAGCCAACACTCAAATGAAGTTGAACATGTGTGTATGTGTGTGTGTGTGTGTGTGTGTATCTGTGTGTGTGCGCACACGTGTACGTGTGCATGTGGTGGGTTGTGATTGTTGGAGATAAGCACCTGGGATGGAAGGGATGGAAGTTTGAACAGAGGGAGAGTCAAGCTGCCAAGAAGGCTCTACTAAAGCTTGTTCAACCCTCCAGGGACTCTCTGGAGCTTGCATGGCCCAGTGCAGCTTCTGTACTGGATTAGCTGGTGGCCACTGGTCACCGTGCAAAGACCACCCTGAGGATGCCAGTTTTCTACAGCTCTCTGTAGCTTTCTTCAGCTGAGGCAAATCTTGAAAGGGCTCAGAGAGGGAGGCTGACTGTCCAGTCAATAGGGTAACTTGTGACCAATAGGGTAACAAGTCCTCTCCCTTGAGGAAAGATCCGGAAGATACCCTGCTATGTCCCCTGCGTGTGGTTCCTTGGAGTTCCACTGCCCACAAAAAAGAGGAGAGTGCTGGTGGCATCTCATGGGCCACTCCACATTTCTGGAGCTGGAAGGTGGAGATTTCAAGTTTCAGGCTATGAAGGTGTTGCTTGCTCAACGTTTTGACAAGTAGAACAATGGACTTCCAGATCGAGTTCTATCAGCATCGTCCAGTTCCTTCCATTTCACCAAGCTTAACAGCTGTTTTCATATTTAAGGTCTAAATTTGGTACAGTAGACAATATGGCAGATTGTGTGAGGAAAGCTGGGCTCCAGATCCTGTCGCTTCCTGTAGGATCACGAACAAGCACTTTGACTCTTCTGGACCACAACCCATCCATGGTCCCCGGGAGATCTTGGTACCAAATGGAACACTTTAGAAACTGTAAAATGGCACTTGAAGTTTTCTCTTTTCACCACGGCATAGAGTCGTTCACTCAGTTATCATATTGGTGTGCATCCTAACTGTTAATGTGTGGGTCTGCCTGCCTCTTAAAACCAAGCAAATGGGAGATTTTGTTTTCTGCTAATTATTTTTGCAGACCTTCTCCAGAGACGTATTTCAAGTCTCCCTCAACTTCAAGCAGAGTTAGGTCATTGCTTTGTCATTGTAGGTTCTTGGGCTTCCATACACCAGTCCGTCAAAAACCATGTTGACAGTACTGTATTTCTCTGCTAAGTTCACCTCATTTTGGTATTTTTTTTATTTTATTAACCACCTGCATAGATGAACTTTTACACTTCATTTTCATAACCCTCTCAAACTCCGAACATTCTAATTTACTTGAAATGTTTTCTTTACTGTGGAAGGTTTCAGGCATGCAAAGAATGAAATATTGAAAGATACCCTGTTTAAAGACTCATAACAGAGCCAATATCCATGTGCCAATGGCTCAAGTTAATATTATCTTATGTCATACTGTACAAATTATTGTTCGGGGTCTACTTGTATCCAGAATTTGGGACCTATATTGATGATTGACAGAGCATCTGATCTACATAAATAGTTCACCATCATTGATTAGGAATGAAATTTATTATCCTGTAAGTAACTGCAGTGCAAAAAGTCATTTGCAGTGAGAAATGTAACATGAAGAGATTAAAACCGCTACCTCTGGGATGATTGAGAAGATTCTAGAGACTGTGACTTAAACAGGAGTGATTTGCTCGGGGAACAAGAGCATTCTAGGCAGTGTATTAGTTTTCCATTACTGTATCAAACGCCTGAAATCAATTAACTTAAAAAGAGGAAGTGTTTGAGTTAGCTCCTCGCTGTGGAGGTGGCAGGCTGTGATCAGGTGGCTCCATGGCCCATGGCATCAGATAGACCATGGTGGGACAGCATGGTGGAGGAGGTCTGTTCACCCCATGAGCCTCTTGAGGCTCCACCTTCACGATTAAAACCCACTAGACCCCACCTGAAGCTTCTGCTGCCTCCCAGTAGAACCAAGCTGAGAACCAAGCTCGGAATGTGTGGGCCTGTGAAGACACTCACAGTCCGTACCATGAACAGAAGGAGCATGCCGCCTCTGAGTGGCCCAGGTGCCAATCAGTGCTTCGGTCACTCCCTCTGCTCCAGGCTGCCCTTCTCCTGGCGCTCTCTCGCTGTCTATACCCCTCCTGCGCAGGTTTGGTGCCGACACCTTTCTCCATGTCTGGATTCCCACAGAAGTCTCATTACATGCCTGCCCTGTTCAACATTCCATTCATCCATTCTCTGAACAATAACTCTAGCCTGCCTGTGGATTAATCTCGGAGCTTGCGAAAGTACAGATTATAGTCTCTCAAAGCCATTCAGAATTTGGGGACGAGAGTCCAGGGACTCGGAGTTCTAACACATCGCCACCAGGGGCCCCTAAGGCGAGTACTATATGGAAACACGGGAACAGAATATTTTGTAATGCAAGAGAGAGTTGCAAAGATCCCTGAGAAATCAATCTGCTGCGATCCCTGTGCTGGACCATCAAGACACACCCTCTAACCTCCCACCTCCACCCCCTTGTCAGCCTCTCTCCCTCCTGTACTCCTGACTGAGGAGCCCCCCCACACACATCTCAAGTGTCTACTTAGGGCCAATCTCTCCTGTGGGCTCTGGGCACACACAGGGCCTTGCTAGTGTGTGTAGCATCCTGAGTAGCCACGCCCACTCAGTGAAGAGCTTGTGAAGTTGAGCGGCTCACTGTAACATTTGCTTGGCTTCAGTACTTTCTTTCTTCTGGAAACTGTTTCTGAGGAGTGCCCCCAAAACCCAGCTGGGCAAAGCAGAGTCCAAGTGTCTGAGGCAGGGGGCTGTTCTTCCTTGTATACATTTTGGTTACCAACAGCATCTGAACAGTTTTAAGACAGGTACAGTGTGAGCTTGGATACCTCTGCTCAGCTAAAGAAAGCTGTGCCTGGAGCCCTTCCTCCCCTAGGGACCGACATCTGTGTGTCTACAAATGCTCTCTCATGGAGTCTCACACACATGCACAGAACCTTGGTCCTGTAGGCTCTGTCTGCACATATATGACTCAACATGTGCTCGGTATGTAATTAAAGATTTCAAGCACTTGCTTTTGCTGGTCTCTGTTCCAGCTGCCATGTTCAGAAAATTCCTGAGCTACTGTGGGTTAATGAGAGTTGCAGCAAGTGTTTTTCTGCTGGTCTTTCTGTAAAGCTCCTCTCTCTCTCTCTCTCTCTCTCTCTCTCTCTCTCTCTCTCTCTCTCCCCTCCTCCCTCCCTGCTCCTCTCTCTTTCCCTCACTCCCCCTTCTCTCTCTCCCATCTCTCCTCCCCCCCCATTCTCCCTCCGCCCCTCCCTCCCTGCTTGCCCCTCCCTTGCTGGCTCTCTGAGATAGCAGCAGACAGAGAGGCTGGTGAAGCTCTGGGAAAAGAGTGAGCATGCTTGCAGGGACTGGCAGCATTTCAGCCAGCTCCCCTTTCATCCCATCCATGCGGTGTTCTGGGAGGGCAATGCGATGTTGAAGCAGGGACTGACCTGCACCAGGAGGGTGGCTAGGAGTACAGAGAGGCCAGGATCTTGGCTTAGCCAGAGGCTGGAATCACAGGAATGCTGCAGCAGGGGCTGCTGCGAAAGTTCCCAGACCCCCATGGATTTTAGAATTTCCCAGCCTCTTCTGCACCTCTGCACACCCTTCCTTCCTCCCGAGATGGCCCCAGATCTGCGGGAGACACTTGAGAGCAGCTATTTATTAGCAGATGTGGAGAGCTGGTTGCTGCGCTTGGTTCTTTAGCCATGCTTTCTCAGTGGTGATGGATTGGACAGCAGTGTGAGTAACAGTTATACACGTTCCTCTGGTTCCTTGCTCTGTCTGATGTGCTTTGTGTTTTTGCTTTTTTAATTTTAACTTTCTCAGTGAATTTCCTTTGAAGAGAGTGAAACCCAGATGTGTGGAGTGTGGCTAAGAAGTTAGGAGGTCCAGTTCGTGTGTGCTTTCTCCTTACGTAATTGGCATTCTCAATACACACAAACTGTTGGCACGGAATCTGCTAGTGTTCTCCCGAGGGCGAGAATAAAATGGGAAGGAAGTGTATCAGGATTTTGAACTGGTAGTCGTCGCTGTAAGGGGACTTACTCAGTGTTGTAAAAATATTTGGCATTGACCCTTTTTAGAATCAAAGGTGGGATTGAAATGTGTTCTTTTCACAGAATCATGGAAATGAAGTTAGCCTGTGGCTTTCAGAACAGATTCTTTCTAGCTACATAGACGGGAGATTGATTTCTTTTTAAACTGAGGCTCAGAGTTGACTGAATCCCCACGTTGTGCTCCAGCTTTGCCGGAGACAGATCCTTCCCTGTTCTTGCACACTGGGTCTGGGGGGCAGCACACTGGCGAGGTGAGAGCTGGCCATGTCGTGAGAGGTCCTCCATCTTTCTGTGTGGATGAGAATCTGACTCAATCACCTCAGTTACCAAGTAGCATGAAAACCCAAATCAGGTCGATGTCACAGAAGAAAAAAAGAAAGGCTATCTAAAAGATCAGGAACTGAAAGTTAAAAATACAATTTTCCTTTGCTTTCACGTGGGAAACAAGGTTCATTCTGTAGAGGAAGAGCCGTTTAAGCTTTCTAGATTAACAAATAGTCTTTTACTGGAGACTTTCACCGTCATAAATCCCCTAGGTATGGACACCTTTCACTAAGGATTTTTTGTTTTATTTTATGATTTGGTTTTACAGACAGTTGTAACTTCCCCTTTAAAGCCTTTCTGGTAGCACTCACCATTCCTGGCTGCCCGAAGCTGCTTTGATCTGGAAAAGGGTTTCTAACTGGTGCTGTCATAAGTTCTTTGCCTTTCTGGATCTCAACCCCAGGCCCCTCCCACCTGCCTGCCCTCCCTGACTTGTCTCCCACCCCCTTTCTTCCCTCCAAATCTTGAAAGATCACGAAGGCCCATTCTCTGGATGCGCTGTGAATACACCCAGCCCAGCCCTGGACGGAGGGAATACTATAAAGCAACACACAACCCTGACAGTGGGGACTGAACAAGCAAAGCAGATTCCCGAACATTAAGTCAGTTCTATGTGCAGCAGAATGAGATCAGACCTGATCCAAAGCGGTGCTAACTTTATTAACTGACACTTGACATTATCAAGAGTCTCCAAGGTCCTGAGGGGAATCAGCCTAAAGCCACATGGAATCCCCAGACTGCTCTGTGATTCTTGCCAGTCAGATGTACCTAGGACCACACCTTCTACAATATGTCCTTTGTTATCAAGGGGGATCTGTGACAGAAAACACATGTTGGCCGTGTCACATGGGAGCCTCGGCACACGAAGCGGTTGTATCGCAAGGGAGAAGGCTGTGAGCTCTGGAGCTGTTTTGTTTGGGTTTCTGGTTTATATGAACTCTGGCAGACTCACGCATCTGGAAGAGGTTTGGAGGGGAGGGGAAGAACCTGGAGCAATGCATGCAGGGAAAGGGAACATCATTAAACATTAAATAATCAGAGTCAGACTTGAAAGAATTTTCTTACCCACGCTCCCTGTCGCTGCGCTTGCTTTTGGTCCCCCATTATGGCAGGTGTCAATTGCCACCTCCCTGACCAGTGGAGAGGGATTGTTTCCTAACACTTAAGGATTCGGTTTCTCTAGAAATAATAGAAAAGACCAGGAGGAGCGACCTTCCATGTGCCTGCTAATTTTAACAGAGCACACATCCCTGTCTGCCTCTCCTTCCCCTGGCCCATGCCTCTTGGTGCCTTCAAAGTGTTCCTGGTACAAAGGCCTTAAGTCCCCCTGTACCCTCTCTGCCCTATGAAGGGAGAAAGATAAGGGGCCAAGGACAGGGTTTTAATGGAGGGTGGAGAGCAGCTTTAGTGGTGAATGAGGAGAAAGAAAATGGCCAGATTTGCTGATACCTACAAAAGGTCTTTGAGAGGCAGTGATTGGTGTCAGGAAAACTGCTGAGCAATAAAAAAACAGAAAAGTAAAGTAAAGTAAAATGAAAAACAATAAAAAAGCAGAATCAAGATGAGAGAAAAAGATCTGGGTGTTCCTGAGGCGCTTCAGGTAAAGTCCTGTGACAGTCGAGAAGGTCTACACGGGCCATGCCAGGTGGTTCGTTAGAAGCCTCACACTTCCCAGAACCTCATAGATGGGGCAAAGCTCGCTCTAGGGTCCAAAGTCCTGCAGGGAAAGCTTCGTTCAAGACGAACTGCCTGCTCTCTTACTTTGCTGTGTGAGTACATTTGTCTGCCCAGCCATCCTCCTTGGCCACGGCTTCCATTGTGAAGAAGTTCTCGCTAAGTGCGCCTGAGAGCTTTATCTCTGAAGATCAGGGTCACCATGGAGACCCCCTTGTTTCTCTTACCATACTTGCGATCTGGGTTGTCCCCTCTTTTGTTCCTACTGGTCCTCGTTTTTACAGCCTCCAGGTCTTCTCCCCATGACATCTGTTTCACCCTCATCCCACCTGCACTGCAGCAAACTCTGTGTTCCTGGTGTGTCTAGCTGCAGAGCCAATCTAGGCGGAGAATACATCTTTCCTCAACCTGACCTTTCAACCTAGTCCCTCAGAGAGATGGTAGGCAAGAAACATGTCTTTGATAGATTTGGAGGATCATCACATTTAAAATTGCTAACAGTAGATTTGAAGTGTGATCCCCTTAAAAAGATGTGAGAGATAATGGATATGTCAATCATCCCAATTTAGACAACCTTCACTGTGTACACATCTTGAATTATGCTATGTTACAGCAAATCTATACATTTGCATTTGTTATCTTAAAAATTCTTATCATTAGACTTGTAAGAAGAGAAAATTTGGGGCTGGAGAAATGACTTAGTGATTGACAACACTGGCCTTCCTTACAGAGGTCATAAAACCAGTTCCCAGCAGCCACATAGAGGCTCACAACCATCTGTGATGGGATCTGATGCCCTCTTCTGGCCTGCAGGCGTACATGCAGAGAGAGCACTTGTAAAATAAATCTTTCAAAGAAGATGAAGAACAAGAGGAAATTTGACTTATGGACAATGGCTGTGTAAGTTTCCCTGGTCAGAGGAAAAACTCATTTTCCCTAGAGCGTTTCTTCCTCAGAGACCTGCCCAGTCCTTTCCCATCACAGTAGACATTGTCATCTATTAGGGTCACAGTTAAGAAAGGTGCAACAAAGTGGCAGAAATAGATCGCAAAAACACAATGTTTTAAACAGGTTCGTAATTTGTGCTGGGCTGTGTTTGCAGCTGTCCTCAGCCACCTACAGCCTGAGGTTGCAGGCCGGACCTTCCCACTCTGAGTCAGTGGGAGAAGCTGCTCTTTGGTAGCAGCTAAACTGTGTAACCAGCACTTAGTGCCTCCCCTTGAGCTACTAATCTGTAAATCGCTGAGCATCTCTGAGCTCCTAATTTTCACATCCACGAAATGTCTGCGGAGCTCACTGCTGGGCTAGCTTTCCAGTGCCGTAAAACGTGCCCTACATGATCACGTTCTGAAGAGACAAGGTTTACTTTGGCCCACAGGTCTAGAGCTATTGGCCTCCTTACTTAGGGCTTAAAGTAAAGGGTCACATCATGTTGAAGAGTGTGTAGTAGACCTTCACCTCATGGTCTGAAAGTGAAGAAGAAAGACCAGAAAATCCAAGTTCCCGTCAAGATCATGACCTCATTGATCTAAAAACCTAGTAGCTTCTCTCAAAGCTTCCACCACTCTCAACTGTACCATGCTGGTGAGCGAGCCTAGGACACATGACTCTGAGGAGCATTCCAGATCCAAAGGACGGCATCTCATTAGGCTCTGGAAGAATTAAATGAAAGAATGTGTGGGGCTTAGCTCTGTGCCACATTGTGTCTTTCTGTCAGTGTTGCTGTGGTGATGGCCGACTGTCCGACTGTCCGACACTTTCAATAAAGGCCCAAGCTCTTAAGTGGCTGGAGGTCTGGGGAAGGCAATGAGAAGGGAAGAGTGCTGGGGTGGTGGTCAAGCCTGGGTGCTTAGTCTCAGCCGGGGCGATGATCAAGCCTGGGCGTTTAGTTTCAACTGGGGCAGTGGTCAAGCCTGGGCATTTAGTCTCAGCTGGGGTGGTGGTCAAGCCTGGGAGTTTAGTCTCAGTTGGGCTGTGGTCAAGCCTGGGCATTTAGTCTCAGCTGGGCTGTGGTCAAGCCTAGGCGTTTAGTCTCAGCTGGGGCAGTGGTCGAGTCTGTGCGTTTACTCTGAGTTCTGTTAATAATCACTGGTACGGTGATTAAACAAGCAACAACAGAAATCCCGTGGCTAGCTGCTGACATTCTGAGATGCTTCTTCCTAAGGTGTTCCTCTGCTGTCCCCCTGCACAGGGTTTTCTCTTTCCCCTGGCTGATTCCTTTCTGCCGTTTCTCCTGTAATTCTCCTTTAACCCCGTAGGGCCAGTTCATGATAGTCCATCTTCAGTGCTTGGCGCATGTGTCTCTCCAGCCCACACATTGCTATGTAGGGGTCGTCGTCATCCGCCCCTTTCGGTAGACTGTAATCTCTGGGAATGGTACTTTTCCTTGAACTTCGCATTCTGCGTCTAGACTAGAGCCCTCCTTGCTGCCTGGCTGTGTGGCGGAAAGGGGAGGTGGCTGAAGAGGTCTTGCTTTGCCTCAGTGGTAGGTCTTCAGTGAACAGAGAATGCAGCAATGTGTCCAAAAGCCTCAGATGAGCAAAAGGATCAGTAGCTGCCTTCCGGCGTGAAGTAGCATGATGATGATGTCTGTTTAGCACTAATATTTTGCTTCATATGCTCAGTACTAACATTAATCCATGTTATTGGACCAAACAACGTCCTTTTTATTACTGCTCTCGCGGTGTGTCTAGTTCTCTGTCATAGACGGAGGATAGATGCTGTGGGCCAGTAGTTTGATGTTTGTGTCCCTGGAAGCAATACAACTTCCATCTCAAAGGGACAGCTGAAACTGGGAGGAGCCTTCTGTCATCTAGTCTACCCAAGTATAGGAGAACAATTCTATATTCTGCCCTGAGAGGAGGGAGAATTGAAATTGGTTTCTAGAAAAAAAAGGGAGGGGGGATAAAGAGATGGCTCAACAGTTGAGAGCACTGGCTACTTTCCCAGAGGATCAGAGTTCGATTCCCAGCACCTATACAGAGGCTCACAAACATCTGTGGCTTCAGTTCCAAGGAATCCCATGCCCTTTTCCCACTTCTGCAAGTACACGGTACCCAGGCATAAATGCGGGTAAAACACCTATACAGACACATAAAATTAAATTAGAACAAAAAATCAAGGGAGGGGGCTCAGGGTATCAAAAGCTATTCCTTGCCTGCTTCACAGAATCCGCATCAGGGAGAAGTATAGCCAGTAGAGGAGCAAAGACTTTTGGGTCTGGATTCCAGTCTTGGTGGGTCATTGCTGAAGTTTGGGGTCTTTCTCACTTCTGCTGGTGTTTCTTTCTGTGTGGGACTGTCCACAGCTACTGAGAGTGACACCTGATTGTCCACTCTCTTTGAGCCCAGCCTTGGGAGCCACCATTTTTTCCTGTAGAATGGCTTATGACTTTCTGCAACACCATATGAGCTCAAGTTGGTGAGGAGGTGGCCTCCTTCCTCGCTGTAAGAATGTGTTTTCGGGTGGGAAATTTTCTCTCAAGACAAAGCGAAATTCAAACCATGTTTGACAGGAATGGATGGTTCCTGTGGCCAGTCCTGATAGAGAGCCACGAGATGGTCTGGGGATGCCGTGGAGCCCTGCACTGTGTACATGTGGGGGCCGTGGAGACCTGCACTGAGTACATGTGGGTGTCATGGAGCCCTGCACTGAGTACATGCATGTGCTTTGTTAGTGGGTCACTCACGGGCGTGCAGATGTTCATATCTGTCTACAGGCAGGCCCATGGCAGCTGCTTTTACCAGTAGGGCCAGTGCCCTGTGGATCAAGTTCAGACCAGCAGGCCCGAGAGGCTCATGTTTCACTTTCTTTTGACCCTGGATATTTCCACAAATGAGCCACCTGCCGTATCTGGGTGCCGGCGTGAAGGTGTGGAGTGCAGCGGCAAGGCTGCAAGGCCTTTCTCTGCTTTCTGGTGCACGAAAGGGACGTGGAGGAATCCCACAAAGCCACAAATCCAAGACGTCAGTTCATAAATATGTAAGGTCTCCGCTTAGGTAAAGAAGCCCGATCGCCCAAACTGTCATTTGCACATTCTCTTCAGTTGAACACAGATGTCCGTGCCAGATAGTTCCTGGATACTGAGAAAGGGAGCTGGAGAATGGGGGCTGGGGGAGGGCCAGGCTGATGGCCCAGACTGCTCTCTCTCTGCTTCATCCTACCCTGTGCGTTGTGTGGGCTCTTTCTCTCAGTATTGAATTAGTATGTGCAAAAAATTAACTGTGTGGCATTTGGAAAAGGGTTGGGGATGAGTCTGGACAGAAAGGCAGGGAAAAAATGTGGCCAGCATTTAGCTTTTGGCAGCAGCAACTCAATCTATAGATACTTCCGTTTTGGTTGCATCATGATTAAAGCTCTCAGAATCTTAATACAAATCCTGTCAATCACTTGATATTAAAATCTAGCCCTGTGGATCGGATGCAGGCTGGGAAGCAGATGTGGAGTGTAAGGGCACTAACTGAGCACCTAACACATTGTAGGCATTTTGTCCTGGGGTCAGAAAATGAATCTAGGAAAAGAATGGCCAAGACAGCAGCTGATTCTGCCACAACAGAAAGCCACAAAGTACCTCTTCCCATTAAGGTATATCTTAAGCAGAACACTCTCAGGTCCTACAGAAGGAGAGAATGAATTCTCTGTGGGTAGAGGTGAAGGATGAGGCAGAGGGTGTGGCTGGGAATTTAGAGTAGAATTACCTTGAGTTTCTGTTTACCCACACTAGCATGAAAGAAGATGGCGTTGTGCAAGTATATGCTTATCTCACGATCACCCATTTTTAATGACACGTATCATGGAAGCTAAGATATAAACCTTTATAAAATGCTTAGAGTCTAAAATTAAATAAGGTATTTGATAAAGAGTTTTAGAATGATGGTGGTGGCACACGGCTTTAATCCCAGCACTCGGGTGGCAGAGGCAGGCGGATCTCTGTGAGTTCAAGGCCAGACTGGTCTACAGAGCAAGTTCCAGGACAGGCTCCAAAGCTACAATGAGAATCCCTGTCTTGGAAAACCAAAATAAATTAAACAGAATATCATCATAATAAAAAATAACAATTTCATCATGGCAGCTGTCTGCCACTGTGAAAAGAAATCTCTTATTAAATATGCTTAAAGAAAGAGAGGTTTATTTTCACTTCTGGTTTCAGAGTCTCAATCCATAGACCTGTGACAAGACACAGTATCACCACAGGGAATACAACACAGAAAAAAATACACCCTCTTCATGGTGGCTACAAAACAAGGAGGGAGAGAAAGGGGCCGGGATCCCAAAATCTCCTTCAGAGCACACCCCAACTATCCTATTTCCTCCATCTAAAGCTCACATCACACATGTCTTTCACACATGACCTTTGGGAAACATAGAAGATCCAGATTATCACATACGAAAAATAGAACTCAAAATCACATCCCATTTTTACAGCTGATTGGAAACAGTAAATCATGGATCCATAAAGGGGGAGGCATAAGAACTGACTTGGCCTGTGGTTATAACCTCAGCTCTGTGACTGACAGAGGACATTTTCAATTACAAGAAGATTGATTATACTAATATATCTGAATATACTGATATAGCTGAAGATAGTATAGCCATTTCTAAAAGTCCTTTCTTGGAAAACAAGGTGTGGGGAAGAGAGCTGCATAGGAGAGAGACCAGAAAAACAAGTTCAGCCCACCTCTTCTTACTTGGAAAAGCCTGGAGTTGTATCCAGGAGACCGTAGGAAGAGTCCGGGATTTCACAGCAGTCTGTGGTCAACCTGTCTTTTCTCTGTGTTGTAAGCTCTCTCTGCCTCCGTTCTGTTAGCTGGTTATTAATCTGCACTTGAGAAACCCATGACAGGGAGGAAGATCCTGACGAGCCTTCTGAAGCTCCTGAAGTGTGGGATAATGACTTGGATACTTTTACAGTGAGCTGAGCATCCTGCTGACGGCAGAGGAGTGGCCTCTTAACCCTGGGAAACTCCTTAGAGTGCATGCATTTGGCTGATTTTTCAATTCTGAAGAGCAGAATTCTAGGGGAAGGGAACTATATAGTACATTCTTGAATCCCTTCATACATTCTCTCTCTCTCTCTCTCTCTCTCTCTCTCTCTCTCTCTCTCTCTCTCTCTCTCTCTCTCCCCCCTCTCTCTCTCCTCGTGTGTGTGTGTAGGTTCAGGTGTGTGCATATGTGGGTGGAAATCAGAGTATCATAGGACAACCTCAGGCACCTCCCATCTTTTGTTTAAGAAAGGGTTTAAGGGGTTCTCTGGCCTGCAATTGTCCAAATAAGCTAGACCAGCTGGCCAGCGAGCCTGTCTCCCGGTTCCATCTCACCTTTGCTGAGGTGACAAGGGTATGCAACCACACTCCGTTTTTTATATGGGCTCTTCTGGGATTTGAACTCAAATACTCATGCTTGTGTGGCGAGCACTTTATTGGCAGACCTCTCTCCAGGCCTCCTCATTCCCTCTTTCATTCAACAACAGTCGTTAAGCCCTTGTCACCCACAGGAAAACCCTTGGATAAAGATCTTGCTTTACTTTCCAGAAGCTTAAAAAGGAAGCGTGTACAGACAGTGTCTGTATGGAATAAGGACAGGCCTAACAATGTGATAAGAGCACGCACGCTTTTAGCCTTCAAACTACAGTTATTTCAAAGAAACGCTGGCAATGCCGGCTATGCTAGGGGATTTATTGTAGGAGCTTAGACCATTCATACTTGTTTTGTTTTCAAAGTTCTCAGCATTCGGTGGGAGAAAATGGTAAAAATTGGTATTTGGCTTACTCCTCATCTTCATTCTCAGCGAATGCCGAATAAGATTGGAACTAAATTGTTAAATTTTTGTCATTAATTGATTGTCTCATAAGAACACCTTCAAATGCAAGAGTATCATGGGTTTAATTTCTTTACGAATATAATTTTGAAAAACAGGCGTGGTGATGCATTCCTGTAACTCCTGCATAGTAATGAACACCTATAATTCTAGCACAGTCATGTACGTCTGTAATCCCAGAAGAATGGTGCTTGCCTGAAATCGCATCAAAGCAATGCAGGGCTGCAATCCCAGCATAGTGATGCATGCCTGTAATCCCAGTATAGTGATGCATGTCTGTAATCCCAGTATAGTGATGCATGCCTGTAATCCCAGTATAGTAATGCATGCCTGTAATCCCAGTATAGTGATGCATGCCTGTAATCCCAGTATAGTGATGCATGCCTGTAATCCCAGTATAGTGATGCATGCCTGTAATCCCAGTATAGTGATGCATGCCTGTAATCTCAGTATAGTGATGCATGTCTGTAATCCCAGTATAGTGATGCATGCCTGTAATCTCAGTATAGTAATGCATGTCTGTAATCCCAGTATAGTGATACATGTCTGTAATCCCAGCATAGTGATGCATGTCTGTAATCCCAGTATAGTGATGCATGTCTGTAACCCCAGTATAGTGATGCATGTCTGTAATCCCAGTATAGTGATGCATGCCTGTAATCTCAGTATAGTGATGCATGTCTGTAATCCCAGTATAGTGATGCATGTCTGTAATCTCAGTATAGTGGTACATGTCCGTAATCCCATAACTCAGGAGACAGGGGCTAGAGCATGGGGTGTACCAGGTGAAGCTTAATTTTGTAAAACTCTGTCTCAACAACATGTGCAGACAAAATATAATCTTGAGGGAAAAGTCTGTTTTTCCATGCAAATATGAGGGATTCCTCAGGGCAACACTTTGCTCTGAGAACTATCCCAGGAAGAAGCCAAGGAAACACGGACTTGGAGGTACCCTGGAGAAAAGAGAAACAGCCCTCTCAGCTTGCCTGGCAGCAAGTGATTTCCTTTCTAAAGGTCAGAAATGGAAAAAAAAAGCCAATCATCTAATCAAATTGACTTTGAGAATTAACTTTGCAAAGCACAAACCCACAGCCTCTGTTTCTCAGGGAGCCTAGCAGCGTTATTTGTGTCAACAGACAACTTAGAAAGAAAATCTCACTCCCAAAGGCCTGGCAAAATACATGTTGGACACAGATTAATAATGATGCAGAAAATTAATTATAATGAACACAACTGTTACATTCATTCTTCGAATGTAATAGCCTGGAAGATAACGTATTACAAAACGGTTTATGTATCACCATCGCCTAGAAGCTAGTAAATGTTAAAAACAAATGAAAAACACATTAGTTTACTTATTTTTTAAATGTTTGTTTAATGTCTACTAGGTACCAGGTACCATTCTTTAAAAAAAATTCATTAATCCTTTGAGAATTTCATACAATGTATTTTCATCATATTTACCACTGAATCTCCCCAGTTACTCTCTCACCTCTCCAGTTTTGTGGGGTTTTTTGGTTTTTGATAACCCATCAACTCCAACTGGAGTTGTCCATGTACACTTTTTATACATACTCCACTGTGATTGACCTACCAGGAACAACACCCTTAAAGAGTAGACTCCCCTTCTCCCAGAAGCCATCATTTGTCCGTAGCTCCTCAGCTATGGGTGGTGGCTCATGAATCCCTTCCCCTCTGCTCTAAAAGGCTGTCTGGCTTGAACTTGTGAAGCAGCCACAGCTGCTGTGAATTCACTAACTCAGCTTTCCTGCGATGTCCAGAAACATCCTCGGTTCCACCCTCTTCCTCACTGGCTCTGACAATCTCTCCACCCCCTCATCTTTGACTCCTGAGCCTTGGGGAGAGAGCATGATGTAGACGTCCGGTTTGGGGTTGAGTAACTCAGCTAACACTGATTCTCTGTGCTTTGAGGAGTTGTGAGTTTCCCTGGTAACCATCATCCGCTCACACATAAACTCCTCTGATGAGGTCTGAGGGATGGACTCTTCTATGGGAGGGAAATGAATTTCGAAGGTAGCTTTGAGGCTGTGTCCATTTAGCACAGTAACTGTAGTAGGTCCACACCGGTAGGTACCACAGCCAAAGTCCTTACCCTGGCAAAAGCTCCACTGGACCAGACTACACAGAACATGAGCACTGGCTACCTGCCTCTTCCTTTGGAGCGCCATGGCATCAGTGGGCATGTGGATAGGGAGATGGAAAAACAAAGATCCTGGATAACCCGAGAAGTCTCAGTTTTAAAGGACCACCTTAAAAACTAGGAAACAGAACCGTATCTCCCTGCCCAATACAAACAATCATTTCCCCCCACATACAGTGAAGATCCTATTAATGTATCCCGACAGGCTTGTTTTGAATCATGTACAAGAGCATCCCAAAGCAGCCCTGCAGGGCCTCTGCATTGGACCAATCCTTAGATAAAAATCATTCCACCTGGACCAGTGTTTCCAAACTCTGTCATGGATGAGGAGCATGGGGGGACTCTAAGGTTGACCCCGTCAAGAAGAATTGCAGCTAGATTCATGTCTTCTGTAATGTCAAGGTCTTGAGCCAACTCTGTTTATCCTCCCAGCAGTTCATGCATTCATCCACGCCCTCATCCATATATACATCTGTCTGTTTGTTCACATATGTGTAGTATGCATTGTGGGCTAGGCAAATTGGGGAACACAACTATGGACATGAGAGCTGGCTTGTGACCTTGTAGAGCTCTGGCCAATTGGAGGAAGTGGTATGAGCTCCCTCTTGTGTCCCCTTTCTTGTGGTGACTATGAGAGGCATGGTAGTCAGGGTTTACCACCTTCATGACCAGTACGGACAACGTAACCCCAGTGCAATATGGAAGCGATACTGGCCACACTCAACTTCAGCGTGGGGCAGCTCTGTCAGGTTACATAACACAGGCTTTTGTTTCTGTATCCATTGATCTCAAATCATTCTTTCTAAGTGCCCCCAGGACACAGCTTACATTAGTTAAAGCGGACAATCAGTTTTCTTTTCCCTGGTCATTCTTGTCTGAGGATTGCACTGTCAGAGAAGAAACTCGATCGAGTAAGTGATCTCCTCCAGTACCCAAGGCAAGGGACACAGCATTGATTTCGCGATCTGGTTTTCAGAGTGTAACAGTGGAGTAAGGAGAAATCTTCCTGACATCTGACTTAAGCTGTAGATGACCACAGTTTACCAGTTCAAACAAAAGAGTCTTCTTTTCTGACCAGCCCAGCCATCAGGTAACCAAACTCAGATTCAAGATGACCAGGAACCCAGATTGGCATGCATTAATGTCATAGTCTATTTGACTGCTGGTAAACTAAGAGCTTACTCGGAGAGAAAGGGATTGCGTTGGTTAATTTTATATCAGTTTGATACAGGTCATCTGAGAGGAGGGACTAGCCCAATTAAGAAAAGACCTCCAGGGGCTGGAGAGATGGCTCAGAGGTTAAGAGCATTGCCTGCTCTTCCAAAGGTCCTGAGTTCAATTCCCAGCAACCACATGGTGGCTCACAACCATCTGTAATGGGGTCTGGTGCCCTCTTCTGGCCTGCAGGCATACACACAGACGGAATATTGTAAACATAATAAACAAATAAATAAAAAAAAAAAAAAGAAAAGACCTCCATAAGATTGAGCTGTAGGCCTGTTAAGTGGTGGTTCTCAACCTGTGGGTCATGACCCTTTGGCAAACCTCTATCTCCAAAAATATTTATATTATAATCCATAACAGTAGTAAAATTATGGCTCTGAAGTAGCAATGAAAATAACTTTATGGTTGGGAATCACTACAACATGAGGGGGTCACAGCGTTAGGAAGGTTGAGAACCACTGCTGTAGAGCATTTTCTTAATCAGTGATTGATGGGGAAGGGCTCAGCCCATTGTGGTCCTGGGAAAGCCATAGGGAGCAAGCCAGTATGCAGCACCCCTCCTTGACCTCTACATCGGCTCCTGCCTCCAGGTTCCTGCCCTGCTTGACTTCCTTGAGCAATGGACTATGATGTGGAAGTGTAAGCCAAACAAACCCTTTCCTTCCTAACTTGCTTTGGTCATGGTATTCATTACAGCACTAGAAACCATGACTAGGGCAAGGATTAAAGCCAGGGCCTCTTTTGCGATGCTCTTATTACAACTCATGTATCCAGAAGTTTCTGTGGAGGAATCTCCTGAAACACATTCAGGCTATAGCTTTCGTATTAACCGTTTATTGTAAGAAGAGCAACTGCAAATGTTTGCTGGGTGTTTCTAATGCTAGAACCTGTCCAGAGATCACACACATGTGTCAACATCTGCCCTCTTTACGTCAGAACAGGCTTGTCCGACATGTTCTGTTTTTGACAGTTTGTTCCTAGATGTGCCATCAGGACATCAGTTTAATTTCCTCACAATGATATCAGGCCTGGTGATTCATTCTTAACTAAGCACTCGGTGTCAGAAAATTATAGGAATAATTAACATGGTAATAAAGTTAAAATACTACTCTAAAATCTATATGGATACTTAAAATAGCATAATTAGGGCTGGGGGATGGTTCAGTCGGTAAAGTTCTCACCATCCAAGCACGAGGAACTGAGTTTGACCCCCTCCCCCGAGGCTCTACATAAAAAGCTAGGTAGACGTGTGACCCCAGCTTTTGTGGAGTGGACAGAGACAAATAGAACCCTGAAGGTCTCTCACCTGCCAGTCTAGTCAGATGACCCTGTTTGAAAAGACAGAGGTGGAGAGAAATCTAGGGAGCGTGCCCAGTGTTGATCTTCACAGGCATGTGCGCGCATCCCTGCACACACACACACACACACACACACACACACACACACAAGCATGTACACATCACACAGATAAACATAAAAATAAAATAGTGTAATTGTGCTCCAATTCTGGAGCATACAAAGGAACTGTTCAACTTGGGAATCTAATATCTAAGAATGTTCCCAGAAGAGTAATTGACTTTGCGGTTTGTACACTTCACCCATCCACACATAGTATGTCTGCTAAGATAAAGGCCAAACAAGTACACAGATCAATGGAATCTGGGTCACTTGGTGGAGTTCACTAGGGAATTTTCATTTTTCTTTCTTTCTTTCTTTTCTTTTCTTTTTTTTTTTTGAGACAGGGTTTCTCTGGTTTTTGGAGCCTGTCCTAGAACTAGCTCTTGTAGACCAGGCTGGTCTCGAACTCACAGAGATCTGCCTGCCTCTGCCTCCCAAGTGCTGGGATTAAAGGCGTGTGCCACCACCGCCCGGTTCACTAGGGAATTTTCAATAAATCTTCCTTTTATTCTGATCGATTTCACTATTTCTCACTATTTGTTTCTGAATGGTTTTCTTTCTGTACAGCTTCTCTTAATCATTTGATAATTCTTCTCAAAAATACTAAGTAACTATTTTATATGACAAAGAAGTAATATGGAAGACCATGAAAAATTAGTTGTTCAATGAAATAATACATGAGCGGACTCCACTGCTTAATCTTGTTTTTAAATTCTTTATTTCTTGGCTTGCCCCCTCCCTCACTGCCCATCTCCCAAGTGCACATATGCAGGCTTGTGCCGTAGCATGACCCCAACAACGTGAGCAGGACCCCAACAATGCCAGATGCAGCGGTAGAGAGACTGACAGGAACAGTGGGAAGGGCCTGTGGTGAGTGCTCCCTCTGCTTCCTATTGATGGAGATGCTACCCAGACCTCACTTCCTCAGGCTACTTCATCACCTAACTGCCAGCCCCCGCTGAAACGATCAAATAAGCAAGTATGTGTTACAGAAAGCAAATTATAGGTCTTTGTAGCAGCGCTGACACAAACGTGCAGAAAACATTTTCCGTTGTCTTTCTGGTTGGGCCGTGATCACTGGAGACTCTTCTTGATTTCTACAGTAATCTAACCTGTGCCTCCTGCTCCATGGGGACTGTGTTAGCCCTTTGGTAAAACCAGACACGGCTGCTTCCTTGCCTTTGTCGCAGAGCACGGCACATAATCTGATGCATGCACGGCTGTGCACAATGCGTCCGCCGTAGGTTTTAACCATCAGTATGAACTCTGTCCCAACCTGCTTTAGAGTGGCTAGGCTGAGGGAGGCTGTGTGGTAGTTCTTGCTCTGTTGTGAACAAAATATACAAGAGAGTACTTTAAAGGAAGAAAGATTCATTGCGGTACCTAGTTTCATAGGGTTGGGTTTATGGTCACCTGGCCCTGTGTTTCTGGGAATAGAGTGAGGCAGAACTTCGTGGAGGTGTGTGTGTGTGTGTGTGTGTGTGTGTGTGTGTGTGTGAAGGAGGTCCAGAAACAAGGTACCCACAAGGACTAACCACCACAACACACCTACTTCCTCCAGCTATGTCCCACCTCCCAGTGTCTCTAAGATATCACCACCAGCTGAGGTCCAAGCCCCTAACACATGAGTTGGGGGGTATTTTATAACACAACCATAGCAAGAACAGTATATATTTCAACCTCTCAGACTCCAGCAGGGCTGCTGAAGCACCAGCAATCTGTAACAACTGTCAGGAATCTAGGGCAGTCCAGCCTTGCTGCGGAGACGGGTCTGAGTCTGACCCACCTCTTGTTCTGTTCATCTAGGGCAGTCCAGCCTTGCTGCGGAGACGGGGCTGAGTCTGACCCACCTCTTGTTCTGTTCATCTAAGGCAGTCCAGCCTTGCTGTGGAGACGGGGCTGAGTCTGACCCACCTCTTGTTCTATTCATACAGTTATCATGTGGAGACTCCATTCCGACTGTGTGCACTTGAAATACCTTCGGTAATTATTTCTTCAGATTTCAACTTACAGTAAATAATTTTGAAAATAAAAATACTGCAGGGAAGAAAATTGGCCTCCTTTAGCAAATGAAACTTATATTCAAATTTAATTAACCAAGAAACCCTCAAACCCAGTTAGCATGTCACCTCGCATTGACAATTAATTAGTTTTGCTCTGAAAAAAACTGCAGGTATTGAGCAAAGAGTTCTAGATTCGGCTTTTTTTTTCTCTGCCAACACTGCCTGTTTCTAGTTCTCACGCCTTGACGGCAGTTTGCAGCTTCAGAAAACATATTATCTCCAAAATGTGCAACCCCGTGTCAGCTTTAAATGTCACAAAATCAGCATACAGAGGGATGGGCATGACACACTATGGCTTCAACCGTGAAGACTGTAGGCGTGAGCAACATGACCACTTTCCAAGGGAATGGCTGCCCTAGGAGGTGGGTGGGTGGCCCAGTTCTGGCAGATTATGAAACATCTTCCTTTTAACTTTGCATTAGCGTACGGATAAGTGAGTTAGCCAATGTAATGAAAAGAGCATTAAACTCATCAGAACCCTGAAGCCAGGTTATATGGAATATGCTTATTCCTTGAAGGAATTTTAATTTTGGTTGGGCAGTCTTTAAGCTGATAAGACACACATACATCTTTTATGAACAACAACTTCTCAGCAGAAAAGTCAAGTACTCCATTCTCCAAGGAGCAGCTGTAAATTCACTTATGTCTGTCTTTCTCTGCCTGTAATTTATAAACAATCTAAATAGCAATCTCATAGAGATAGGGTGTCTTAGTCAGTGTTCTATTGCTGGGAAGAGGCGCCATGACCGTGACAGTTCTTATAAAAGGAGACATCTGATTGGGGCTTATAGTTTCAGAGGTTTGATCCGTTATTCTCAGCGTGGTGACACACAGGCAGATTGAAGTAGGTTAGAGTTCTCTATCTGGACCGGCAGGCAGCAGCAAGAGAGAGACACTGAGCCTGGCTTGAGCTTTTGAAACCCCAAGACCCACCACCCCTAGTGACATACTTTCTCCAACAAGGCCAACCTACTTCAACCAAGTCACACCTCCTAACCCCTTCCAAGGAGTGCCACTCCCTAATGTTCAAGCATTCAAATATATGAGCTTACGATGAAACCACCACACATGGTTTCACCAATTCCATTTAATATGGCCAGCCAATTTCCTATTACTCCTTTTCAGAGAAGTTAGCAGTAACGTTTATTAACTAGAACCATCTCTGTCTGGCACTGGGTGGGAACTATAACCTTCATTTCCAGTTACTTAGGTCTGGTGATCACCGCTCTCACTTGTGTGTCGAGCCAGGCTTACACGGATGTGCCACAGGAGGGGGTAGGAGAACGTCCAGTTTCCTTGGTACTAAGCATGTTTGGGTCTAGGTAGATAGAACAGAAAGATCTGCAGGCGTCGGGGTGGGCTTCTGACCAGAAAGGCTCTGTATTAGTTTCATTGCTGTTGCCACGATATCATATTCTGACAGAAGCGACTTAAGTGTTAGTCCCAGGCGTGACAACCACTGCTTCTGGGACCGGCAGTTAAATCAGGTAACTGCTAACACTTCTTCTTTATTTTATAACTCATAATTTTCAATGCAAATCCTTGCTCTGATTGACTCATGGCACCAGGTCAGACGGAGGTGGTGACGTAAGGACAATGCTATGGGAAACCATAAAACTTCCGCTTTCAGCACTACTTAGAACTCCAGGCTGCTTAACCTTGAGACTTTCGTGTGCTGCTGTAAGTCCAAAGGCTGGATTGATTAATAACAGTGTGGGGGCTGGAGAGGTGCCTCAGCGATTAAGAACACTAACTGCTCATCCTGAGAACTCGGTTCCCAGCACCAGTGTCGAATAGGTCACGAACACCTGTAACTCTACCTCCAGGGTTTCCGACACCCTCTTCTCCACTCTGTAGGTGCGCGCGCACACTGGAAAATCTAAAGAACTCCAGTGTGGCTCTATGCTATTCCTACAGCAGGATGCAAAGCTGTCAGACAGGTCTGGGGCCGCAGAGGAAGGTGAACACGTGGTGTCCGTCTTCAGTGAGTCCACAGTGCAGTGAGGGAGACGACATCAAAACAGACCACACTGCAAAGGAGCGTCTGGGTCAGTGCTGAACCCTGATCATCTTTTTAAGATGTGTTGCTTTAAAATATCACTTAAATAAGACTGTATAAGGCTACCGAGGTGGGTGGGGTCGATTCTTAAGAGAAGAACAAATGCACAACCATTCTCACCATGGGCTGCAAACGAGATTCACTCACAAAACCCATTTTCAAGTTGTAAAACATTCCCTGTAATATTTTAGGGTGATATTTTTGGATAGAAATGGTCAGCCATGTTTTGCCTCCTAGCAGTAAATGTTTTATCTGAAGCCATGACATGAATTATCATTTCTAATGAGATGGATCACTTGCATAGAAATCAGAACAACTCCAAGACAGACAGACAGACAGACAGATAGATGATAGATAGATAGATAGATAGATAGATAGATAGATAGATAGATAGATAGATAGATGATAGATAGATAGATAGATTGCAGTCTCTGGGTGACATAGAAAAGCCTTTCCTAACAACCAGTTAGGAAACGGGAAGTCGATGGGGTATGGGATGGGGTGGGCGCTTTTGTTCCTGACTGTGGGAATTCCAAAGTAATGATGTTGTATTTCACAGCGAGGCCAGAACGCTTTGAAATTTGTGTTATTTCGACATGAGGCATCGCTGGTGTTTGCTACACCTGGATGGCGTAACTCATAATTTTCAATGCCGTTTCCAGAGGGCCCGCCTCGAACCACGAGCTTTTGCCACCTCTTCTTGCTCTTTGTCATCTGTTTTATTGTCTTCTCTCCCTGTGTCATTGACTCCGTGGATTTCCTGGGAATGCTGGTGATCTGTCATGTCATTGCTCATTATCAGAGAGTCTTAATCCTCCGAGCCTTGACATATTCTATAAGGGCACAAGAGCCCTAATGGCGTCAGCCATTTTCACAGTAAATTGTAACTTGGGTTGTCCTTCACACACTGATGGAGGAGATTTGACGGCCACAGTCTCACTCCTAGGTCAGGACCCCGTCTGGGTAGCAGGTGTGGCTGTGTGAGGCTCTGTCATTTTTCAGCTGATCCCCCACCCATGCATTGTCTGAATTGGGCTGAGTAGACCTCGAGTGACCTCTTAATTTGTATAAACGCTTTCTTCACCTTTCTGAGCGTTCCACCCTTGAACGCCCCTCAGATAAGATGAGATATTCTCAGGGCATGCTTACACGTTCTGGGCAGAATCACAAAATGAATAAAGGTCCTTAAAAACGATCATCGTGTGAAAGGAGAGTATTATGGGAGGTTGTGGGAGGGAGATGTGGGGGAGAACCTTCTAAAACACACTTTGTTTGAAAAATGCCATAATAGTATCTAGTATCTGTATGCTACACTGAAAAATAAAAATTAATAAATAACAAAGAAAAGTTTCTAAATTAAAAAAAAACTGCACTGCCTGTTTTTTTTTTTCTGGCCAACGTTTAAGGAAAGTTCTACTGTTTTTGAATCTAGTAATTCTTCAAATATGACAGTCTATATTATAGCAATCATTGGACATCAAGTATGGTAGGCTCCAATTTAACTCTCTTGAGATACACTGAGGATTTCCATTTAATTGTTCTACACTTCTGAAAATCCAACATTGCCATCTATTAAATAGCCTATTGTACAAATGCAATAAACAGGAAATAAAGCCATCCGTAACTTTCCACTTTGATTGACAGCTGAGGCCTAAAATGACCTCCCTGTTTGAACCAGGTAAATCCACCCTATGAGTATTGATAACGTTTTTCAACTTTTAACTCAGTGGACCTGGCCATTGAGGATAGGAGACCATCGCATGATGGTCACATCGCTCACATCAGTTCTAAGCTGATTCCTGACCCCACACTGATGTGGGAGGAGAGCAAAGAGGTGGTGAGGAGGGAAGGAGAGCCCAGAGGGAAGAACTACATCCAGCGTGAGCGTCCACCATCTTTCCTCACAGCGACAGTGCCTAGCATGGAGCCACTTTCTAGGTACAGGTTCAGTAAATATTCATTTCATCCTGCTAGGGAGATGATCTTTTTCCTCGAAATAAGCACTGGGAAGTTCATGAGTTAATGGGTAGTTAAAGAGGTGCACTGAGGTGAATACCTTCAGGAAATATGTCACGCTGTCTTTCGTTGGAACAAGACAGGTAAATATGGCCTTTTAGGTTTATTTGCTATTTGAAAATTTGTTTAAAAACCAATTCACCTGTTTCCCCTGATATGGGGGAAAGGACTTGCAGGGCATGAATTTTGCAGAATGCACTTCTCTCCAGAATGTGAACCTTTTCGATTCTTTTGTGACTGCCTCTCCTTTTATGTCCCCGCATAATGCCATTATACATGAGTGATTTCTAAACTTTAACCTTCTCCTATCTGTGTGTCATTGAAGTGCTATATAAAAAGAGCTGAAGCAGCTGGTCTCCTCAGAATTGGAATCTAGAAGACAGATCAGAGAGCTGGTTATAATGATGTCAGAATTAAAGTGCCATTGAGGAATGTGTGGCTTGAAGGGATCAATTTTCCTAATATGAATTATACACACATTTTACAAATGAAAGAACTTAAAATTTGACTCAAAACAGTTCTTTTTAATCAAATCCAGTTTTTCTTAGTGGAAGCCAGTGGGGCTTTCCTAAGTGGACTGGCAATTCTAATTGTCTTTACATTCAGTCTCTGTACTGCAAGACACAGGAAATCGCCTGCCTCCTCCCTGCATGTTTTCCTCTCTGATATTCCTTTTAAGTGGTTTCCACCCACCACTTAGACACTTGCAGTGACAAAATAGGAGGCTGATTTATCAAGAATGGGTTCTCTCACTTTTAGGAAAATTCCCTTCTAATTATAAAGTCAACATGCCTTTATGTTTCACCTAGTGTTTTGCTCCGGTAGATTTTTGTCACACAAATCCAATCCCTATTTAAAGGTGATGAGGTTCAATGCCAGGGCCCTCCATCGAGACTCAGTCTTAGCTCCAGTACTTGTTATGCATCTCACTGAAGTAGCCTTCGTTGGTACACTAAGCCCTTTATGACATCTTTATTTAGTTTTCTAAAAGAGCCTATAAAAGCAGATAGTGTTTTTTTCTGGATCTTACTGGGGACAAACCAAATTGGTAACAGTCAATGTGATGATGATAATAATAATAAAAATGATAATGATTGCCAAGCACTATGTGAACACAATAGTCAGAATTTATGCAGTTTGCCTATTATTACCTACTTAGTATCTACGTTAGTCATTTTTCTCATTGCCGTGACAAAATACCATGACAAAGGTAATTTATGGAGGGTATGACACGTCCATCACGGTGGGGGATATGGAGGGTGTGGTGTGTCCATCACCGTGGGGGATACAGAGGGTATGGCATGTCAGTCACGGTGGAGGAGTCATGGTGCCAGAAGAGTGAGACAGCTGGTGACATTCCTACCGTCAGGAAGCAGATGAATGCTGGCCATCTGCACACTGTCTTTTTATTCAGCTCAGGACCCCGGTTTATGGTATGATGTCATCCACAGTTAAGATGGGTCTTCCCACCTCAATACACTAGATAATCCCTCACAGGCATCCTAGAGACTCGTCTCCAAAGTGAGTCTAGATCTCTATCTAGTTCTGGCCAAGCTATCAAGCGTATTAACCAGCACATTATCTGAAGAAGCTGTTTGTTCAAACTGAGGTTAAGGTCTGAAGGCCTCTGGAGCTGGCTTTGTTTTGTGCTAAGTGGAGTCTTCATCTAGGTAGGATTCAAAAGGTAGCCAGTGAACATAGTTAACACCCTTGCTTGATGGGCACGTTCTTCTGTTTGTCATTTATTTCTCCTTAGTATCTTTTAGAGATGGCCCTTCTGTTTCTACCATGCCCACTGCTCTTTTTGCAGGAAGCTAAATAATACAGCTCCTGGGTCAGCCATGCTCCTGCAGTGACACCTTGCATGGTGAAGGGTCACTCCTGGGAGCACAGTAAAGGGTCACTCGCGGGAGCATAGTGAAGGGTCACTCCTGGGAGCATGGTGAAGGATCACTCCTGGGAGCATAGTGAAGGGTCACTTCTGGGAGCATAGTGAAGGGTCACTCATAGGAGCACAGTGAAGGGTCACTCTTCGGAGCATGGTGAAGGGTCATTCGTGGGAACATAGTGTAGGATCACTCGTGGGAGCATAGTGAAGGATCACTCACGGGAGCATAGTGAAGGATCACTCACGGGAGCAGAGTGAAGGATCACTCACGGGAGCAGAGTGAAGGATCACTCACGGGAGCAGAGTGAAGGATCACTCACGGGAGCATAGTGAAGGGTCACTCACGGGAGCACAGTGGAGGTCACTCACAGGATCATAGTGGAGGGCCACTCATGGGAGCACAGTGAAGGTCACTCACGGGAACATGGTGCGACATTACTCACAGGAGCACTAGCAAGGTGTCACTAGAGAAGCATGACTGACGGGGAGCTGTATCGCTGCAAAGCCCGCCCAAGTGTGGGTGGTGACTCTGAAAGCTGCATCCCTGGGATGCATACGATTTGCAGTTAGCATTATGAAGTCTTCTCTCCCGGCAGCTGTGTACTGCCTAGATACCCCAGGAATGGGTCATATGAGTTCTCTGAGCTTTATGAGCCTCTCTCTCCCTACAAGAGGAAGGCTTCAGTCCTGAGGAAAGAGCCACACAGCAGAGACTGAGCAATTCCTTTCTGTGGCTGTTAGTAGGCATCACCCCTAACAGTGGCTCAAAGTGACAATGATCATTTATTAGCTTTTGTGGTTTTTGGGGGTTGGAAATTCAGACAAGAGGTGATGGGTGAGGTTTCTGTCTACGCCTTGATATCTGAGACCCTGGCAGAAAATGTGACAGGAATCATCTAAAGGACAATTTACTCATGAGTCTGTCCTCTGGAGTCCACACATGTGACCCAGGCTTCCATGTAGCCTTTTAAAAAAAAAACCCACATCACCTTTGGTAACTCAACCTTGAAAGTCACACAATAGTTCATTCATTACATCCTGCAGACCAAGGCAACTTCAAGTTTCCTCTCAGGATCCAGGAGGAGGAACACGGACCCCACCTCAACAGCGGAGGTTCCATGGTTTAAGAGCATATTGATAGAACCATCTTTAAGTCTTCTATAGTGGGCAGGGTGAATGTGTGGATAAAGTGACATTTCAACCAGGTGCTTCTGTCCCTGGGGGCAGGGCTAGGAATGGGAGGTGGTAATATACTGGGAGTGTTTGGAGACTAGTAGGGGTGGCCTAATCTTAATATTTACTGCCTAACAAATAGACATCAACAAATCAATAAACATTAACAAATCAAAGGGAGGAGTGTGTGGTGAGTGAGAGGGAGCACGGGAGTCTGAGGTGGTGAGAAGGTCTTGGGTTTAGTTTTAGTTACAGCAGATAAAGTTTGAGGGGAATTAGGTGTGCTGTGTGTGCCTAGAGAGGGGGCTGTTTTATTCCGAGACAGGGAGGGGTGAGTGCCTATAAGCTATGCAGAAGGTGATGAGCCCTGTAGTTTTAGGGATGGCAAGTTAGTGACGTTTATTACTCAAAACTCAAGTGGAAGTGCTGAAGAGATGTTTGGATAAATAAATAGCAACCTCTGGGGCTGAGCTGGGCAGAACGCTAGGAGAGCCACAGGCTGAAGATGTGATCTCCGAAATCAACATCAGTGATCAGTGGCTGCACACAGAAGTAGGGACCAAGCCCCATGTCCCCTGTGAAAAGGACACGGGAAGAGAATGGGGTGTCCTGGAAGCTTAGGGGGCAAGGATGCAAGCATCCTTGGCTCTGACAGGTCCAGGCGGGGGCTGAGGCCATGACAGCCATTATGCAGTTCTTGGTATCCGTCTGAGCAGTTTCAGAGGGCTAGGGACAGATGCCCAACTGAAAAAGGCTTGCGGAGAATGGAAGGAAGGGGGTAGGATGAGAGGTTGACAGGTGGCACTTGCTGGGATTTTGGCTCAGATGGGTGAGGACAGCACCACAGTGAGCTGCGGAAGTGTCACGTGAGCTTTAGTTTTCCAAAAGAGACAAAAACAGAGGGCTTGTGTGCTGGATGGACGGATCTGGCAGAGAGTGGAGGTGGGGCACGGAGGAGGGACACCCCTGCGCATCATCCTTGTGCATGCCTTAGTTACAAGGGAGCCTGTTTCTCTAACCTGTGGCTCGCATGAGATGGGCATACACAGCAGAGACACAGCCTCTTCTAAACTGTTCCTTGGTACCGGTCCTGCCCCAGGTGATGGTGGCCGGTGGGTGGCCACAATCGTTGCCAGACTTTTCCCCACTCTGCAAAGAATCCTTGATATAAGGAAATAAGTGCCACCTCAGTGACCCCAAAACACCCACCCACACATACACACACACACACATGAGTTTAAGGCCAGTCAGGGCTATATAATAAGACTGTCTCCTTCTCCTGCCCCCATAAAAGTCACATATATATCCATATACTTATATAGGAAGATATGGCTTGCTACACCAAGAATTAACTCAGAAATAGTCTAACAGCACGTGTGCGATGCCTTTGTCTCACACCACTGTTTGCCTTGCTTCTGTCTTTTCTATAGCAGGATTATCATATCTTACGCGTTGCACTGCACCTGAATGATGGAAGATGTGGTGTGACCACCCAGTGTTATTGATGATGCTGACAGCCATACTTGTCCCCATCTGTACCTTTCTGTGTCCCTTTGTTACCTTGACCCCCTCCTTCCTTATACTTGCCCATAGATAGCATTTTGTCCTTAACGCCTGCCCTGCACAAGAGTCCACTGTCCAGCTGAGGAGACGATAGTCTGTGCCCTGCGCCTCACTGTAGTGGATCTTCTGGTTCACTGTTTCTCGTGCCAGTTGTTTTACATCTCTCCAGTGCCCTGGGGGTTGGATCTTACTTCCACAGCCAGAGCATGCCCTGATTGATCACTACCAGGTTCTTCATCTGACTGGCTTTACAAGGTGTAAGAGTTTTTAAATGAGCCCATGTGGTTCTTCACAGTTGGGCTTATGCCAGAGGAATTGGGGTGGGGGTGATTAACGGAATAGGTGCTCCGTATCCTCCAAACGTGACCGGCTTCATTCATGTCTGAGTGATGTGGAGGACAAGCCAGTCCTTGTAGCGTGTGATCTTAGAGCCATGTGGTTGTATAGCTCCTTTCTCCTGTCTCAGTGATTACATAGTTTGTTAATTAAGTTCTCTGTGCAGCAGGGCACTAAGAATGAAGACAGAAGGGATCATTAAGGGAACCTTTAAGAGAAAGGAGGGAAGTAGCCAGTCCCCTTCTTCTGATTGTCGCATCATCTCCTCCTTATTGTCCCCATGCAGAGCTGCCCAGAAGTTAAACCTGTCGTCCAAGAAGAAGAAACACCGGCCCTCGACACCGTCTGCTGCGGAGGCTCCCCTCTTTGCTACCAGCTTCAGTGGGGTCCTGCAGACTTCGCCTCCCCCGGCCCCACCCTGTCTCCTGAGGGCTGTCAACAAGGTGAAGGACACTCCTGGCATGGGCAAGGTAGGTGCCAGTTGTTGCCTCTACCGTCGCTTCTGCGCATGGCACTCTGGGCAGGTTGGGAAAGAAGAGAACAGCTGTGAGCTCTCGTTTGCCAAAATGAGGAGGGGCCAGGAATGAAAATTGATACAATGAAGTTGGTTTGGGGGTCGCAGTGTTCACGCTTTCTGCCATTTTATTCGCTCAGGGTCAATCCAGGACTGAAAATAATCATAGAAAAGTTTAGAAATAAACATCAAAGAAGCTCATAATAACTTTTACTGCTGAGCATTGCTATAGTTAGAGCTCACTGCTGTTCCTCTCTTACTGTGTCTGATGTTTCAATGGAATTTTATGTGGGGACGTGACACAGATTTGTGAGGTGTGTCCGTTTCTGCCGTCATAGACTGTCTTGGCAACCAGAGACCGCCAAGTTTTCTTTGGCCGTACAAATTGCCTTGTACATTAAGTTGGGGATCTGATTTGATTTGGGTAGGGAGGGAAAATGACTTTGCATTGTTGAACAGGACCATAGCCTTTTCAAAAACAGAGAGACAAAAGCCAGAAGCAGAGCCACAGGGAAACAAGTTGAAGTTGAAACCACTCCTTAATTTCCCCGTGTCGTTTCCGAGTCTCTCTCCCCTTCAAAGAAGCGGTGACTCCGGCCTTTGAACCAGACCACCAGAGTGAGTTCTGGGAACTGTTTCAGCCTTGCCTTTCCAGCCAAGAAATGCACTTTGGAGTCGTCACAAGGACTTAGAAAGACGCAAGGGAAGTCTGTTACAAGATATTGCCAGGCTACATTGATGATAACTTTATTTCTAAATGTCAACTCTTAACTCTTTCTCTCCCAAGATAAACGTCTGGGTGAAGCAATTTACAGCTTAATCTTCAGTGAGGAAATAAACTGGGACTTATAAAAATATGCAGTTGAAGAGATATGGTGATCCTATTCATTATTTTCATCAGAGTACAGATGTATGGAGAACGTGGGACCTGACTTTGGCCTTGGGCTTTGTCTCAGAAAGTAGCCGGTCATTCTGAAGAAAGCAGAACCACACTCTGGAGATTGTGATTTTACTAATTCTTTTTCTTCTTGACACCAAAATTTGGTTGTACTCCAATTTATGGTCTCCAGGTGACTATAGTCCCTACAGAATGACCTTGTATCCTGTGTCCAGTCTCCTTCATTCTCTTCTTACTGTTTCTCCTCTTTTCAGTGGGCACCCCCAGTACCACCATCCCCCGGGGAAGCCTTTACTTTATGATGCTATTCCCCAAAGTGAATTGATTTTAGAATGAGGTTAGATAGAGCAACGGTCACTGTAGTAGAAAACACCCAGTTCTGGAATTTTCTATGGTGTTCCTCAGCAGACGAGTGTCAACTGAGAAATCTTTCAGTCCAGAGGTTAAGGCAGACCTTAGGCAACAGTCTGCAGGGACTTCTCCATGTGCACACCATGTGGAAGCCAGTGGAGGTAGCAGAATGGCCCAGAATGTCTCCTCCAGATTGGGCATATGGGGGTGGGAACCACTGAGAAAGGACCATAGTGGGGACATGGTGGCTATGAGATGAGCTATTAAGAGGTAGGTCTAAGTAACTGCAGGGCTTCTTTAATTGTGGTAGATGCACACAGTGCAAGGTTTAAGTGTGCGAGGACGTACGTGTTTAAGTGTGCGAGGACATTTATTTTGTTAACGTGTTGGGATTGAGTGTTGGAGATAAGTCATGGGGGCAAGGTGAAAGCCCGCTGTCACCTCCTCGCGCTCCTGTTTCTAACTAACAGTCCACTCTTCTTGACTACGAACATTTATATGGCATCTGACCGGTGTCAGATGCTTGGCTGTCCCCAGGTGGCCCTATCTAGGACATGCTCAGTAGAACCTGTCAGATACGCTGCCGTCATCCCTCACTTTGGCCTGACAGTCTCTGTGGGCGTTTCTTCAGGTGGGCTTAGGCCTAAGCCTCTGCCTAAGTTCCCCTGTGTCCTTTGCCCGCTTCCCTAAAGGACTCTGGGAATTCCAAGATCCAGGTGACAAGGCACGAAGGTCAGGGACCATAACAGTGGAGAGAGTTCTTGTAACCGGCAGTGACGGAGCACTGTATGGATGTTCAAGAGCATGGGGACAGTCTGGACTTTGCTAGATTTAGCATCTGTGTGTAAGGACATCCAATGCACACCCATACCTGGTAGTATACTTAGCAGATCATACGTTTATTTGAGAATAGAGGTGTTGTCCATCTCGCCCATTTGCAATGCAGAAATCAGCCAAAGACCCAAGTTTGCCATGGAAATGTCATAGGCATCAGCCTGTGAATCTCATGAGAAATGGTGTGACCTCTGTCGACCAGTGGCCACACGGCCGCTGAGACATCCCTCCTCTTGAGCCGACCCTTGGGGAACCTTGACGAGGCAGTGGGAGGAACTGTCCTCAGAGAGATAGTTGTAGGAATGTATTTGCTGTGTTAAAACCACAGCAAGGCCCCCTTCCCAGATACCCATTTACATTTTAATATCTCAAAGAAACATAGTTGAGTTTAATATAGAGCATAAATAATGATGCTACTTATACAGTTGAAGTAGATGGATTTGGTTGAATTGCCTAAAACCACTTCATGCTCTAAGCCTTACCTTGGGCCTCTGGGATGTCAGATTAAGATCATCAGCTCTCAGAACAGCTCCTGGCACATAACAAGTATTTCCTGTGCACCTACTGTGCACAGGGGCTGCATGGATGGGCAGAAATGGGTGCCCATCCTCATAGCACTTAACACTTTGTGCCTTCTTCCAGGCAATCAAAGAAATGGCGCTGATTCAAGCCAATATGAGGGACCCTGGCTCAAGGGAATTTAAATGACTGACTTAACATGAGTAAATGCCCAAAGAACTAACTGCCATTAGCTGGCTTTGTGAAGACATCCTTAATGGTCAGATACAAGTGATTAGCAGATCAAAGCAGCTCAGTCTCCATTTCTATTTCATTGATCTGGCTTATATGTAAATGATACTTGTAATCTGTTTGAAAACGGTTTCCTCTCTCGTAAGTCAGCAAATGCGCCCTGTGAAATCTGTTTGCACAATTAATTAGCAGGCATGTTTAAGGTTCATTTGTTAGTGTGTCATGGTGTAATGTCAGAGCTCTTCATTGGGGGTTTCCAGAGTCCAGAGAAAAGCCTGTTATCTGTGTAACTCTTGGGGTTTCTGGCTCCGTAGACACAGTTAAAGGCAAGGATGCAAAGGCTGCTGTCATTCTGGATCGATGACAGTCCACCTGGACTCTTCCTTTCCCAGGTGACTAACTGAATGGGAATGAGGCATGAGAGGAAGATGGGGTTTCTTTCCCCTTACAACCGCCAGAAACGTCTTAAAAAAGTGGCAGTCTTTGGTTAACCCAGCATGTCCCCACCCCCCAACACATTCCGCAAATGTTGAAAGCTGCCTGTAGTGAATTCCAGAAGCAAGGAAAGAAATGGTACATGGTCTGAAAGGATTCTGAAGAAACGGGATGAAGCACCCATGAGGGGGAATTGTGGGAAACAGCCCAGTTACAGATGACGGTTGATGGAGGCGGGGGCCTTACCTTGCTGGACTCACTTAGCAAGTGGCTACAGAGACTTCCTGTTTTCTTGGTTCC
Source organism: Chionomys nivalis (assembly GCF_950005125.1). Lineage (NCBI taxonomy): Eukaryota > Metazoa > Chordata > Mammalia > Rodentia > Cricetidae > Chionomys > Chionomys nivalis. The sequence goes on along the minus strand of NC_080090.1, from coordinate 16,241,723 downwards.
AAAGTAGGGCCACTGATGGAGGTACGGCAGGAGAAAGGAAAGTAATGGCCACCTCAGTGTAGGTACTGTGACAAGGAGGATTAGTGCACAGCTTCAGCCTCCATGTGTGTGTCCACCCCGGATACTATGTCCTCCTGTATCCATAGGCTGTACGGGGTTCATTAAGGGTGACTATTCATTGCCATAAAGGGCCACTTGGCTGTTAGGGCCTGCCTCACTGAGAGTCTTCCTCTCTGAGCAGTGCTACCCAACACTGGCAATTTGGTGGAGGTGTGGAACTATGAGATTCCTAGGGCAACAAAGGCAGGAGCCCATATTCTGTTCCCCACCATCCACACCCAATGAGGGCTCACTCTGCCCTCTAATCACACACACACACACACACACACACACACACACACACACACACACACGAGCAGCTTATGTCACCAGGTCCTGCGTTGTCTCTTGTTTATTCTCAACAGAGTTTTCAAAGTTTAAAGCTTTTTTTTTGTTGTTGGGTATAAACTAATAGCATGGTAAAGAACCACCATGAGTGTGTTTGCTAGAACTCTGGTCCTTTGTGTATTTGCTGACATCATCAGGGCAGAAGTCCTTCAATTACTAAATCTTTGTGGCACTCTATAGGAGAGACATTCCTGTCGGGTTGCCGCTCTGATTACAAAGAAAAGATAACAATAAGATTTATTTAAAGGAAGACTTTCTCAAAGGTACGAATGTAGTGAGTATTCATTTATTTAACAAGGAAAACTGGCAAGCGCAGTTTCGGGGAAGTGATTTCAGGTCTTATCAAGGAGAAAAATCTCCTGCCTTCCAGCCTGAGAAGGTTCAGGTCATATAAACACATGCAAATTATCCCATTCATTACCATGCCTGCCCTCCCCTCTTCCCCCCCTTTCTCCCCATCCTAAAGCTTTTATCAGGGAGAAGAGCGAAGATTCGAATCCGTCTTTAAAATTCATTTCAAGTATATATGAAATAAAAAATTCAGGTCGGCTGAAAAATTCTGGCTTCCAGCCGTCACTCACCGTCACTGCTCCATCTTAAGTATGAATGACAGGAGAAATGCATTGCTCCTTCCTGGAGTGCTGCTGAGGTAGACCTGGCTGCATAACTACAGGGCCGTTATCACTATGGCTCTCCTGATGGCTTTGTAAATTAAATTGTTAGCTCTTCCGGGAAATAAACCCATGTGACCTCCGCTCCCTAATTGCAATTACGCCTTTCCATGTGAAGTTGATTTGGGTTGCTTCAGCCGAGTACACAGAGTTATGACTCGTTGGGTAGGGACTTTTTTTTCCCCTCCTTCTCTCTGCCTCTGTGAGTTTTACCCTTTCTCAAACCCATCTCCGGAGGAAGCAGATGTGGAAAAGTTGTACTGACTCTTTAACCTTTGCAGGATTTTTTTTTCTCACATGGATTGGGGCTTCCAACCCAGTTCTCAGATGCACCAACCGCTGGGCTGCACAGGTGCGGTGTCGCTGAGCCCTGGTAGGAGTCCAGAGCCCAGGGACCCTCAGGGAACATGTCAGATCCAAATCATAGGATCTTTCCATAGACTAGCCATGCTCGCTTACATCCCGGCATTCTTCAGTCTTGCAAATGGGAGGCGACCCCTAAGGAGGATGCTCTCCATTAAAGGCCACTAGAGAGGAGAGGCATAATGTGTGAATAAGTGTGAAGGGACTCATATTCTTCCTCAGCAACTTCCTCAGTGCCGCCTTGAATCCTGCTGGTGGGCTTGTGTGGGTATCATCTTCTTTATCAGGGGGGCTACAAGGGGTAGGCAGCACCTTTCCACTGAATTCTGTTATGACAGACACAACTACCTACGAAGACCTTATTTTCTGCTCTAGGATATTTCGACAATGCAAACTGGGTAAGAAAAGCTCAAGACTTTGGAGCAGTAGTAGCTCAGTGCCCCAGCTCTCTTTCCATAGCTTTCCTGATACAAGAAGAGAAAGAACTCTCCAGCCAATTTCTTCATGGGAGACTGTACCTTTTCAGACTCCCTTAACTTTCTGTACCGCTTTTCAGGCGAGGGGCTGAGTCTTCTGAAAAGTCTCAGGGGTACAAAGACCTCCAGGCATTTCCTTCTTCCCAAGAAACGAGCATGGGAAGCCAGAGTTCAGATTCTGTGTTCCAGCAAAGGAAGACTGTTTTTCACAGCTTCCTTCAGTAGAGTGTAAGCTTCCTGGGAGAAAAACTGCATTGAAAGGCTCTACATAATTCCCTCTAGTGCTGTGAGTCCCGGGTGGGTGCTGAGCGCTGTGGGGGCCACCCTGGAGCAGAGCTGAGGGAGTGAGGTTGAGATGATGAGAACTTGGCAATGCATTCCTGGCCACGCCCACTTCCCTAGGTGTGAGTTGTCCTGGAGGAGTTGTGTCAGAAAGGTGGCAGTGCCCAAGGCTGGCACCCGATCAAATAACACACGCTGTTCACATCTGTCATCATCATAAAAACCTCTGGTGTGACCCTGTACATGTCTATAGCATGTATGGAACTAAGACATAGGAAGGGGAAGCAATCTGAGTACCTATCTGCCAAGAGAGGACAGGAGTTGAAGCTTCAGTATGAAAACTAAATCAGAGTTTTGAATTCAAGTGAGGACAGTCTTCATCTGTTTCCCCCATATTGTTACTTTTTTACCTCAAATCTACTAGCTCTCTCTCTCTCTCTCTCTCTCTCTCTCTGTGTGTGTGTGTGTAAAGAGGATTTTTATAAATGGGCTTCTAAAAAGCTAGCAACTTTTGCTGTTATCGGGGATGGTCTTGGAGCATCTTGGAATACCTGTAATTCCCAATTAGCACTGTGACTTGTGAAATGAAAACATGAGCTACGATGAGGAATTCTCGCTGGAATAAATGTCACTGTTTCAATTAACCAAAGGGCACAATAAGATGGATTATAAAGCCAGGACAGAATTTTTTATCAGACTTGGTCCAAAAGCCACCTTTTATCTGTCTGAGGACAATTAGACAGTCACCCATGTCAAGAGAATAGCAGCACTGTTTTAAGCTCGCATTTCCAGTGTCTTATTTTCCTTCGTCTTTCCCTCCCTGGTGGCTGAAGTTAATCGTGACTTGCTATAATGATCACATCTGAAAGTGATTGATAGCAAGGCTTTATAAAAGGAATGGGAAGTCCAACGCTGCCTGTGTCAGCAAGTTTGTCTTGGCGCCTAACCCGCTGGTGGCCGCTGTCCTTGCCTGTTGCTGATTTGCATCAAATGGAAAATATCTTCAGACCATCCTAATGCTTCAGTGAGCTGAAATGTATCATTAGGGATGTGAAATCATTGGGGTGCATTCTTAAAGGAAAGATGCATTTTCTTCAGGTTGTTAAATAGTTACTGAAATCAAAATTCCCTCTATGCTCAGAGCCACATTAGCCCTGTGTATCCTTCCCTGTGGCTTTGAGCCTTGTTCTGTAATGATGACGTCTAAACATGAGCAGTGGTTGAATTTGGCTGTCCAGATAAAGCATCCTAAAGTAGTGATATTCAGGAGAGTTTTGGAAGTGCTAAGCACAGATTTCCATCGATGTTGCTGTCCTGTTCCCTTGTTATCTGTGTTCCGTGCCACAACCAACAATCCAGAGAGCAATATTGCCAGGTGGAGCTCAGGGACATTCTCTTTACCAACAATGACTATTAATTGGACTGGAAACACTGGGCTAGCTATAGCTTAATCGGAAGGGTGTTTTTGCATTTTTTTGTGTGTCATTGCCGAAACCAGGAATGGTAAAAATCAATGTTAGTTTCTTAACTGAGAGCTGGTTGTGGCTTCAGCTCATTTTGTCCAGTGTGTGAAATGAGAGCATTGTGCTGTACAGTAAGAGCTCCTGCCCCGTGCATGTGGCAGGCTCCTAGGCCACCCTGGCTCGTCAACAGGGCCTCATGATGAACGTTCACCCCTCCCCGAGCAGTGCCACCCACACTATATTTTGGGCCCTCACCCTGCTTTGCAAATCCACACACAACTATTACAGCTAGTAGCAAAGACTGGTTGCAGATGAGGAGCAGGGGACTGAGACCAAGTAGTGTGTTTAGCTCAGCAGATAGAGGAGTGTGTACCCGGAGCAGAACAGGCACCAGCAGAGGAAGTGCCATTGGGGAAGTTGTACTGGTGAAGGGTCAGCGTTCAGTTCCATTGAGATTTCAGCGTTCAGTTCCATTGAGATTTCAGTGTTCAGTTCCATTGAGATTTCAGTGTCGAGAACACTCGGTCAGTGTTTAACTCGGATAGACAAGTTAAAATCTCAACATCCGTTTAAAGGTGCACGTTGTGAGTTGGATGAGCACCGTATATTTGTCACCTTCCTGTTGTCATGATAGGCTAGCCTGGAGAAACAGCTTAGAGGAGACAAGGGCTTCTATGGACCACAGGTCCTCGTGCCACAGAAGGCATAAGAGCAAGAGCAAGAGACAACTTGGTAGTCAGGAAGGAAAGAGAGGGAAAGACAGACAGACAGGAGGAATAGACAGATACACACATAGAGAAAAGGAATTGGAGCCAGGTTGTGAACCCTCAAAGCCTACTTCCTCAATCAAGTCTCTGCCTCCTAAAGGTGCTGTAGATTTCCCAAATAATGCCACTAACAGGGGACCAAGTATTCAAAATACATGAGCCTATGGAAGCCATTTCTGACTCAAACTAAAACACAGTCTATGGAAACACTTCTGGAAGGGAAGCATTTCTAGGTCACCATGCCTCAGTCTACCTGTGCTCAGCTACCCTCGCTCACATTTTTCCCTCTTGACTCAAAGGGCCCTTTGAGTCTCAACCCACCTGCTTCACCAGACAGGACCAGGTGTCCATTTTCCGCATCATCTCAACGATCTCTCCAATTGGCCACCCTTTTCTCTTTTGTTCTATGTACTGCCACCATGTATTTTTATTGTTGTTGTTATTTTTTGTTTGATTGATTGTTTGTTTGTCGTTTGCTGCATGGGTGTGGTTCATTTCCAGTGTCTTTTTAGGCCATATTGATACAAACAGCTCTCACCTCAAAAGAACAAAAGAGACAGTTTATTCTGGAGCCAATTAATAGTGACCCTGGTCAAAAAAAAAATACAATTTCAGGTTCCCTAGATACCACATTCTAACATGGCAACAATTCCATGAAGTTTTTATAGTAACAGAACAAAGAAAATCATGAATCGAGACACTTTTCCAGGGCATTGGTGAGTGTGTAAGGTAGCTGTGCCCCAGAGAAGCAGGGGAATCTTTTCCAGTGAACTCGTGAGTGTATAACGTAGGTGTGCCACAGAGACGCAGGGACATCTCAGCTATAGGCCTCACATGCTGTCTGATGGCCTCCCCAGCTTTCTGACTAGTGGAAGGTAGAATTCTGTTTAAATATTCCAATGAATTTACCAAAGGGTCACAGAGATGTCAGGTCACCTGCAGAGGAGGGCAATAAATGACTCCGAAGAAGACTGACGAGGCCCAAGAGAATCTGACTCTGGACTGGCAATGTTTCAGCGTCTCTGCCTCACTGAAGTTCTAACCTGTTAACCAGAATTCGTAGACACACCTTGACCGGGTTTCTTGTTCACAACCCCTCACGGTTTGGGATCTTGGTTGACTGATATTTCTTCCCTGTCTCTGAGAACAATGATCCGTATACTTAGCTGCACGTTAGCTATGCTTGGCAGCCCTATGCTCTGGCTGTAGTTTGCTTGCTAAAGATCACATGCTAGAAACTATGTCCACAGTCTTGACCGTGTTGAGAGCTAATGGACTGGCTAAGGGGTAGGGCTTAATGAAAGATAATGACGTCGTTGGGGCTGTCACTTCAGAGACGGATTAGTAGAGTCCTCTTGGAACCTCATTTAGTCCATGTTTTATTAAAATAGACGCGTGGACTTCAAGTCTATCTGGCGTCCTATTTGACTGTTTAATTTCTCCTTTTAGGCTCCCAGGATACATTTGCCATGTTGTGGTATAACCTGGAGTCCTAAGACACAAGGCACTGTTGGTGCCGCCATCCTAAACCTCTAAGCTTTGAGTTAAAGAAAATGTATTTTCTTTATAAAGTTCCCAGCCTCAGATATTTTATAGCAACAGAAAACAAACTAAACTAGGCAGCTAGAACTTCCAAAATTAAAATATACAAAATATAGAGCATAGCAGTCATATGTAATAATTCCTCTGCTTTGCCTACGTAAACCCATCCACCATCCATCCTCTTCTCATGCTCCAATCATCATCCATCCAACCCTCCCTCCCTCCATCCATCCATCTGTCCATCCATCATTCATTCACTCTCTCACGGTTTTGTATTCTTTGTTTTCTAAGTGTCAAATTACTTTAGGGGACACTCAAATAAATTAATTTTTCCACTTCTGTACAGAGCCCAGGCATTGCTATTCTAAAGAATTTTTTTTTTTAAATCATGCTTTAGGTAGACAACTCAAACTAGAACTATGTATTATTGTTCTCACCACTCTGCCTGATCGTAGCAGAAAAGACTGGAATTTATGCAGGATAATTGGCTTCCTTGTGCGTTTTCTCCCGTGTTCTTTTTTTTACTGAGGATAGCATAGTATTCCTGCAGCTGCTCATCATATCATGGTGACAGCCGGGCACGCGGCAGTCAGGGGAGGTGTGCATTCGTCCTGTCTTTAACACTTTCATGTGCCTCCTGCACTCAGTGTCCCGCAGTTAGTTGGTGGGAAGGAGCCACAGGGGCGCGCAAACGGTTTTGTTCCTCCAGGAGCTCTAAAGAGCACACAAGCATCCCTTGCTTAAGGCAAGACTCCTCTGGAATGATACCACAGGGAGTGGTCCTTTGCGGAGGGGGGATGCTGGGAGGGGCTTTATCTGAGGTCACATCATAGCCCTCTGTGGTCCTGGTCATGGCCTTTCATCTCTGCAGCGCCTGCACGTTCTGTTCTTCTTTGATGACTGAGGGGCAAACTGCATGCATTTTGAGATTCCAATGTTTCCTAGTCTTTTTGAGTTTGGTTTGTTAATAGAGGATGCCTCTAAGGGACAGCAAGACCTTAAAGTTGTCTCGAATAGTCAAGTCCTACGAGGTGCAGACATGAGTCGGTATGGGGGGAAGGAACAGCGTTAGTTAGAACTCTTCTTAGTTTTAAGCAACAGAAAACCTGTCTAGCCCTGTGAATGACTGGAGGGCCACGCTGACAGTGGCAAGGCCAGGAACACCTGAATTCAGGCTCTGTCTCTGTCCGTGTGTCTTTACACATGGTGACATCATTCCTCACTTCTGACCGCTGTCCCCTAGCAACCGCTGGCAGTTCTGAGATGTCCTAGCCCACAGCCCACCAGCAAGTTCCTGTCCTTTCTGGCACAGACCTTTGCAGTGAAGTCCCAAGCGAGGGCTCATCTCAGAGTGGGGGATGGAAAGCCAGCAGGGATGGGGAGTGAGTGTCGACCTGAAGGCGCCACCCTGGAGAAAGCTGGCTAGAGATGCACATGTCAGTCCAAGCAGGCAGTTAACAAGAAAGCATTAAAAAACATCAGGACTGGAAACCCTAAACAGGTGTGACGTCACTGTGCCTCGTACTCAGGTGAGACCCCTCCTAAACCCTGTGCCAATGTCAAGGGGAGTCATTTACACAACCACTGCTAACTAACATCTGTGTGCATGTGTGTGTGGAGGTCAGAGGTCAGCTTGTGCTTCCTCAGAAACTGTCCACCCTGGTTTATGAGACAAGGGTGCTCTCTGGCCTGAAGCTCACCCATTCCACAGGCTGGCTAGTCAGGGAGCCCCAGGTCCCTCTTGTCTCTGCCTCTCCAGTGTTAATATGACAAGCGTTTGCCTCCACAGCTAGCTTTTTCCACTGTAGCAGGGTATCAAACTCGCATCCTAGTTTGGGTGTCACCCCCTCCCTCTACCTAAAGGAGTTTCCCACAAATCTCTGTGGTCTCTTGCTGGCCCACGATACATGTCTTCTACTACCTTACGTTTTCCTCATTACCCTTGAGTCTTTGAATTCTGGGATTGTAACAGGCTGTGCTGTGTCCCTGGTCTCTCCCAACACATGGAAGGTGCTGAATAAACATTTGCTCACACAGACTTGGCTCCCGTGCTGGCAGTACACGGATCCACCATGTGATCGTTGTCCTGCCTTTCTTCTCTGAATGCTCCCTTGAAATCACCTCTGCATCCCTGTTTACTTGACGAGCTACGCAATACTAGAGAAAGACATTTACCTGTACCGCCATAAGGGAGACTCTGTACCAAGTGTCACTCACTCATCAGCCTCCCCACCCCAGGCTTGGAAAGCGATGATAAGGATAAAGGTTGATGAGTGTGTCTTTCTGGGCAATTTGACATTTGAGAGCAGAGACTCTCAAATCCTGGGTAGGAGGCAGAGTTTCCATGCTGACTCTTTCCTATAGGTGTGCTTGCAGGAAGCCTCCGTGTGCTTTCTCTGTGTCTGCTCGTAGTGCTGAACTCCAGTTTGAAGGAATTCTGTCCTTCCTGCCAAATTCTGGTTTTGTTACAATGGGGTCACAAGGGTTTTGATTTGCTCTTGCCCTTCGACTGGCATTTTCAACTTTTTAGTTCAGATAGGAAGTCTTAATTGTAATCGGACTTTCTTTTGAGCCACCAGCTCTAAATTATGACATGGAAACTTATTATTAATTATGAAAGTTTGGTCTGAGCTTAGGCTTGTCCCACTAGCTCTTATAACTTAAATTAACCCATATTTTTTTTTTATTAATCTATGTTCCACTATGTGACTTACCTCTCTCCCATTTTGTGTGTCTGACTTGTTCCACCTCTTCATGACATCTCTCTGGCATCGAGATCCCTTCTCCTCTTCCTCTCTCCCTAGAAACCTACCTATCTCTCCTGCCTAGCTATTGACTGTTTGGTTTTTTTATTTCACCAATCACAGCAATACATTTTCACAGTGCACAAATATCCCACAATACTTAATGCCACATCAGATACTATATACAGGCAGGCAGGCAGGCCCCTTTGTACCTCCCACCCTTAACAATCCTCTTCTGTCTTCCCAGTGTCTGTTGACCTTCAAAAAACTGCCTATGTCACAGGGACTAGCTCCCATGTCACCTGCCATTCCTCCTCTTTGTCCCACCTCTGAGTACTGTGCATGAGACTCCTGCCCCCACCCCAGCTCATGAGTTGTCTGTGAAAAAGGCCCTAAGTATTCACCAACTTTATTTATTCCTTGGAAAACACAGGTACTCATTCAACTCAGTGTATTGAGCACCTGCTATTTACAAGGGGATTTTTCCTCCCAGGATGGAGACCCACTTGCCCCCGGAAACACACACACACAGATATAGAGATAGAGATAGATAAATAGATAGATAGATAGATAGATAGATAGATAGATAGATAGATAGATAGATAGATAGATAGGTTCTGCTTTTAAAGACCATTAGGAGAGGAGAGACACTTGCTAAGCCATACATAGCCATTGCCCCCAACGATTTCTCCTGTGAGTAAAACCTTAGCTGTGATATTGCTTCATTTTAATTCTGCCATCCTGTTTGGGGGCTGTCTTAAAGTTTGTGAGATGCTAATTTTAGGGTTCCCTGCCCCTGAGTATGTTACAAAAGCAGAGAGGAAACTCAGACTTTGAGTGGAAACATCTCCTTCAACCTGAGAGGTTTCTCAGGGACCCTGAAAGTTTCTGGAGAAGTGTAAGTTTAGGGCTGTCGGGCCATCAGCCTCCACCCTCTGGGGCAATCTGACTGCAGCTGTATGACAGGTTGTCACACCTACTATCGACTGCACCCTCTTTCCTGAGGACAGCCTTCCCTCCAGTCCTGGCCGTCATCACCCATCAGTCCCTACCCCCTGCAGCATTTCCCTTAGACTCTGGTGCCCACCCCGCAGCAGCCAGTTGCCAGTGCCCTAGAGAATCCCCTGGACCTGGAGAAAAGAAGTTTGGACTCCGAGCTGCTTCCTAAGCCACAGGTCCTAAGGGCAGCTGTGTGGTGGCTGTGTGGTGGCTGTATCCTACTAGCCCGAGGGGACACCTGGCTGTCAGCGGCCAGTGTGAATTCTGCAAGTAGGTAGCTCCCACCCCTCTGGAAGAAGCAAATAAAAAAAAAAAAAAAAAAAAAAAGCGCCTTAGAACCAGGATGAGTGTGTCACCGGGTGTTCTGATGAGTGTCAGTTTTTGCAGTTTAGAGGTGGCCATTTGTCAAGATGGGCAGTAGGCAGACAGGAGGCTGTGCTGAAACCCAGCAGTTCAAGGCTGCTTCCAACCTGCTCTTGGCTTGTTCACAATGAAAACACGGTAGCGTGGGCAGAACTCAACAGTAAGTGGGTGGGCGGAAGCCGGGAGGAGGACATTTGGGGAACAGTCTGGGCAGCTGCAGATACAGAGGGAAGCCATGTGGTGTGTGTAGTCCTCCTGTCCCCAGTGAAGAGCCAGCCCGAAAGGGCCAAGGCACCTGCACAGGGTGTGAATGTTCTCACAGAGGGGTCAGGTTGGTTTGCTCAGTGAAGAGAGCCTCTGACTCAGCACTGGGATTTGAGTTCCTGTTGGTGAAGGTACAACCTATCTCTTGTGCAATAGAGACAATCAGTAGCTAATGCTACTCTAGTCCTAGAAGCTAAGCATACTTCAAAGTGTGTTACATACAACCATTTACATGCACAATACCTTTATATATACCTGCTCATTTACATGTATGGAACATTTATTTATCAGTTCATTTACAAATACAGTATAGTCATATACCAATTTGTTTACATACATGATACATTTGCATACATCAGCTCATTTACCTACACAATACATTTACATGTATCAGCTGACTTACATACATTTACACACTAATTCATTTCATTTTTATACATCAGTGAATTTACACACAGAGAACATTTACATGTCCCCAACTTATTTATATATATATATATATATTCTTTCCATGCCAACCATTTATATGCATAATACAGCTATACTAGCATCCCATTTACACACACAATACATTTACACACAACAACTCATTCTATATGGTAGATTTACATACATCAGTGAATTTACACATAAAAACATATCTACATATATCAACTTATTACATATGCATGTTTTTACACACCAATGGTTTACATACACATTTACAAATACAACTCGCTAATTTAGCATATAAGACATTACTATACAATCACTTATTGCTATACGCAGAGTACAGTTCTAGAGGCCAACTCATTTACATCCATAATACTTTTGCTCACCAACCCATTTCCATACATACTACATTTATATACACTGGATCATTTTGCATATCTTAACTTATTGGGATCACGTCTCTTAGAGATGAGAGTCCTAAGCCTGTTTGCTTTTCATGGTGCCTCTGTTGACTTGACTCAGGTCCCTTGTACACCTGTGACATCCTAACAGCCCCAGTGTGTGAAAGTCGATCTGGTTAACTAGTCATTTCACCAGGCAACCTGATGTCCACAGATTCCTGCCCAGCGGTAGGCATGCCCCGAGAGTCCCCCAACCCTGTGCAACTCACCCTCCTACTGTAGAAGCTTCTCAGAACTGTGTCTGTCTCCAGGCAACTGCACATCACTGTTTGGACATCACTGGATGGTGCAAGTCTACAACCGTTGGCCAGGATCTCACTGTCCCTCTGAATTAATTGGCTCTGGTCAGGTTTAAAGCACTTCTCCTCTGTACCAAGTGCCCGCTCCCAGTAGCAAATTCCAGGAGCTTCTTAAACAGCCTGCGGACGGTGTGCTAAGGACAGAGAGTAGCCAGGAAAGGGAGGAAGGGCAGAAATCGGTAGCTAGCACAAGGGCAGTGGTGTAATTTACTTGTAACTGTATTTACTGTGGAAAACAAACTCTTCAGAAAGCAAACCCTCATGACAAAAGGGTAAGTTTTTAGATTAGACCCTCTACCTAGTAGAAGCCTCACATCTCTTCGTGGAAGTCTCAGAGAGGATTTAGCAAAGATCTTATGGGTGACCCTGCTGTGTTATTTCATTTTCACTCCAGACTCTGGCCTTGGGTCCTGACTTTCTGTTCTGACTTTTATATACGACGTCGTCCCTGTGGTGTGTTGGCCCGTCACCTTTTGTATAAAAGTTTCTCAATAGACCTGCTTGCATGTGACCACCCTCTATTCTAGGGGAGCCTCTAAAGCAGTGCTTCTCAAGTCTCCTAATGCTGTGGTCCTTTGATACAGTTCCTCATGCTGTGGTGACGCCCCCCCCCAACCATAAAATTGTTTCATCGCTACTTCATGATAAATCATAATGTAAGTATTTAATATGCAGGCTATCTGATAGGTGGCCCCCAAAGAGGTCGCAACCCACAGGTTGAGAAGCACTGCATTGCGCCGTTACAGAGTGAATCACTCTCTTCTCCCCCTCAGACCGCCCTTTGCAGGCACTACTGTGTTGTCTTGCCATCGCTGGTCCAGCTCCTCCACAGCACAGAGAATTCCTCATGAGAATTTGACATTGAATCTTCGCATCCTGTCACTCTCTCGGTCCCACTACCTCAGCACAGGTCCTGGCTCTTAATAACATATTCATCCCAGGGACGGCTTTGACGTTATCAGTACATGATACTGCAATGCATAAAAGGCAGAAATGAGCAGCTGATGTCCCTTAGCTTCTCTTCTTGAAGACATCCTCAAGGTCCAGTCCTGAACCCGACCATGCTTCTCCCTCTGTCAGGTCCATAGCACTTTCATCCCTTCTCCCCCTTTGAGCTAGAGAGAGCAAGGCAAGTCCTGAGTGAGCATGTGCTGTTGACATGAGCCCAGCCATGTCAAGGAGCCACATGCCTCAGACCGATGGGAATGGCAAAGCCTTCCCCAGCGGAGGCTCAGGAGGACAGCAAAGCCTTCTTTGGATCCTAGTGTTAGTGTTGACAGTGTGTACAGAAAATGTCCAACCTAGCTTTTTCCCCATGTTTGTTTACAGTCTAAAGATTGGCCTCTTACAGAGACTGTTCTAAACCTTAGCTAAACCTACCTCTTTATTCACCTGTATTCAATAGCCCCACTTCCTGTTCTGCTATATGTAATAAACACACTGAGCTTCCAGGGTGTGGATGTGGCTTCTCCATCAGAGAGCCTAGGGATCTGCCTGTCACTGCCTCCCACCCCTGGGGTTCCAGACGTGTACAGTCGCATCCACATTTTTACATAGGTCCTGGGGGTCCTAACTCAGGTCCTTGAGTACTTTACCCATCATTCCATCTCTTCACTCTTACCCGTGACTTTACCACACACCCCACAACGCTTCTGTTGTGAATTGACAAGACGTCTGCCCAGTCGATAAAAGTTATTTGGCTCCTAGATAGAGGAGCAGAGGAGCCAGATTTCCAGACAGACCCAGCCCCTTGTCCCAGGACTACTGTTGCTTCCCAGGCGTAAGCTGTCTCACAGTTCCCTGCGGAGTGGCTTTTCTAGGCAGGTATCCATTGGCTTTGGCCTTGCTCTTCTTAGGCTAAGTGGCTGCTTCATTTATAGTCGGAACGACTGGCCCTTCTCTGGAGTTTAGAAAGCTACACAGTCGCTCGGAAGAGGAGTTGCCACACCAGCTCCCTGATACAGAGAAGTCTATTCCGAGACTCCTGTCTTTCACAGTCTGTGCTGCACAGAGGTCACCAGGCGTCTGCAGTGTATTGACACAGATTCTTCTGTGAGCCTGTAGTTCACACACTGTGAGGACACTCGCCCTTCTCTGCCCTTGAGAGGAACAGGAAAATGATTTCATGGTGAGAAGTCAGGCACTCGTAAGAAGAGCCAGACTTTCAAAGAGGCACGCACAACTGTCAGAGGGGCTAATCATCCAAACGACAGACACGCATGGCCGGCTTCCATCTTTACACCGCCTTGCTCGAGCCCCGATGAGCGCCTTGTCAGCCCTGCGATGGAGAATTCTGTTGGAACAACATCCACAGGGAATAGCTCTGTCCGCTAAGGATGACAAGTGAGGTCCATGCACACAATCCAGAATTGCGTAGATGTGCTTCTCAGGTGCTGCGAGGCCTAGGACTCTGCTCTGGGAGGCAGGGCAGACTCCTCCATTGCGCCTCCTGGTGTGGTGGCCACTGGGCAGGACTTAGTTACCTCCTGTCTTTTGACCTGGCTGCAGCGGTCACGAGCTCAGGAAGTGGAGGAGGCAAATGATGTCTTTACATTTCAGACCCTGGGTGAATCATTGTTTCACCCCGACTCTCCATGGGGATAGGTATGCCACCATATTGGGGTAGCTGCTTGGTGGAGTGTTCCTGCCAGCATTGTTCCTGGGCTGTTCTCGGGCACAGGCACCTATACTGCTGGCACTGCAGCCATCACCTCCCACTGGGCCACCCGACTCTGCCCTTGTGCCCTCTTGCTGCTGGTCCCAGAACATGTGGGAATGTTGCCATGGCATCTGTCTAGAAGCCATTTAAATGTTCATACTCAGCCATAACCATAGAGACAGAAAATAGATTAGGTTCTCAAGGCTTTAGGGGAGAGACATCATGAGTCGCTCTCAGAGGCATGGAGTTTCTTTGGGGGCTGATGGGAATATTGTGGAATCTCCATTGTATTGATGATTGTATATTTAAATATACTTAAGCGCACACACACACACACACACAAGATTTGAGGCTTGGGAGGTGGCTCAACTGAGAAAGTGCTCTCTGCACAAGCGTGAAGACCTGGCTCAGGTCACCAGAATGCATGTAAAAATGCTGGGCATGGTGGCATTTGCCTCTTTTCTCAGTGGCAGAGGCATGTAGGTCCCTGGGGATTGTTACCTAAGCTACTTGGATTGTTCCAGGCCTGTGAGAGACCACGGACTCAAAGCAAACAAACAAAACAAAAGGTAGATTGTACCTGAAGAAAGACACTCAAGATTGTCCTCCGTCCTCCACACACCCCAACACACACACACACACACACACACACACTTTGTTTAAAGTGGGAGATTTCATGTTGTATAAGCTTTGTCTCAAAAATATTAAAAAATAAAAGTAAACTAAAAATACAAACCTAACCACACAGTTCCTCTTTCCTGGGAGGAATTGATCCAGCATCTTTTCTCCTTGCTCTTTGTGTCTGTCACATGCTAATTCCCGAGTTCATCTCAAGATAGAAGGCTTGCCATATAGCATGTTGTTTCTTTCTGTTTAGTATGACCTATGAAACCCCCCATCTGGACGAAAGCTAACTGAGTCACCCCCATGCAGCTCAGATGCCCAGGTCTCTACGTCAGGAAGCGCCCTTGCTAGACAAGAAGCAGAAAGTGGATCGATCCCGTGGTTCCTGCCACCTGCTCAGAACGCTTCGGTTCGGTGGTGTGAATTTCTTTATAAATATACACGTCGGTAGAGTTCTTGACATTCTGCCCAGACCCGAAGAGGAAGAAAACCTTTCTCACCGAAATGGAACACACACAGAATAAGGAGCAGGAACAAGAAAGAAATTGCAAGGACTTTATGGGAAATGATGGAATCCATCCGACTAGGGCCCCTGATGGTGTGTGCAAAATGCTTAGGTGCAGATTTAATCTGAAGTAGAATAGTAGAATGCTGTTTTTATGCATTAAAGCCTAAAAGTTTGCATAAGCCACAATGTTTCTTAAGTAAATGGATGGAGATTAGTCTCCACCCGAAATTAGTTCCTTCTGCTCACCTCACTGCTCTGCTCTGCTTTGTGGGGTTTGGTCCTCTCTGTCCTGTGCTTTTGGCCATTGGCTGAGGGGGAAACACGGCACTCCTGTGTGTTCTTTGGGGAAATGAAGGCCGGCACATGTTACGTTGGCCAGTTTTAAATCAGACCTCATTCAACTCAAATAGGTACCCAAACAAGGAGGGCGAGGGCGTGCAAACGGCCCCAGAGCTGCCCTAGAGGAGCCCACCTTACCCCCATTTACACTAGGGTTGGCATCTCCCCTGGAAGGTTCTGGATTTCACTGGAGGTTGGTCACTCGTCCCTCTTGTTTGTGATGGGGTCATTGGGTGCTCTCATTTCTTCAGCCTCTGTTTGTAAAGGCCAAAGAGGTACCACCTTCTGGGACCAGCACAGGACGACAGGGAGCCAGGGTGGCTTCCCCTACATCCTTACATGTTGCCACCCATGTGGTGGCTCAGTGGGGATCTCTGCCCACACAATAGCTTCTGGTTGTCGTGTATCCTGGTGGGAACTGGTCACCTGCTGTCCACCTTGAAGTCTGCGCTCTGTGTATGGACAGACAAGAGGCTTCCCTGGGGTCTCCCAGGCTCCTTGTTTTCTGGACAGCCGAATCTTCTGGAGGGCTGGGGAAGGGCTCTTCCAGAAACCCATTTCCTCATGAATCACCATTGGCCATTTTCTTTTTGGCACATGGCTTAGACAAAGGGGATTTTGTATGTATCATGTCCCACCAGACTCTTTCAAGTGGAAGCCTGGGATTTGGAACCTGGGGTTGTTTTTCTGCCTGTTAACTGAACGCCTTGCTGGATACCTTGTTAACACGGTACTGTTCCTCGTGTCTTTATTACACAAGGGACTGCCTGAGCCATCGGGACATTCGCTTACTGTTAGCATGAGTGACTGTGATCCTGTTTATGTATTTCAGAAAATTAATTTTTGCTTCTCAGAATCATGTGTGGTATGTGATTCACATCATCCAGCTTAATGTAAAATTATATACTTTCCCAAATACTTCATCTATATTCCAGATCCTCGTCTTCGAAATGGTTTTTAATGACGTAATTTCAAAGTTTCATTTTAGTATATGAGAAAACAGAGGTCCCAAGCATGGCTTTTCAATAATGGCACTGTTAATGCTTTGAGCCAGGTAGTAACTGTGTGACGGGGTGGGGGTGGGAGTGGAGACGGGGGAGGGGTGCTTGGCGTCTTGGGAAATGCTCAGTAGCATGTCTAACATATGTCCCCCAGAAGCCAGTAGGACCCACCAAATTGGGATCAGAGGCATCCCCTGACATTGTCACATATCCCCTATACTTCTGGGGCAGAGGTCTAGATCACAGGACAGGTCACCACAAGGTCACATGGCCTCAACATCTATGGGTGATCTACATTATGATGTGCTTCGGAGTCTTGTGACACATGTGTTCAGGATGAGCAGATTGAGGAAGAGAATACCAGGGTCAGAGGAAGCTGACCATCTCGGTATCAGCTCCAGGGCAGAAGCTCCACCTGCCTCATAGTTATTAGCTCCCTGAACTCAATCCCCTCAGTCTTGATTCGAACTGAAGTCCCTAGTTTATGCAAAGGTCCTTCTGTATCTCCCCTGTCAGTGTCCAGTTTAGAGGTCATAGAAGTCCGCTGAGTGTGAGAAGCCAAGCAGTGCCTGGCCCGTTGTACTTTCTGATGGACCATGGAAAGCAGAGTTAGCAGGGGCCTCAGAGCAGAGACATCAAGAGTTGAAAGCTAAGCCAGACTCTGGCGCCAGGTGTGAACCCACGTCCCCTTTGGGTGATGGCAGAAAAAAATCTGGGGGCTCCAGGTGGAGCTGCTCTAACGTTTGTCTGCAGACCTGTCCGTGACTGGGTCACCACTGTCCTGGTCATATTTAACTCCGTGTCTTTTGTCCCATGGCACCAGCCCTACTGAAGCAAACTGAACTTTTATACCAAGTTACTTTGGGTAGGAAATAGAAGCTCTTAGACAAAAAAAAAAAAAAAAAAAAAAAACCATACTGAGAGAAAAAGAATTTCTGGTTGTGTTACCAGAAACTGGTTGTACTCTAATAAATCACTTCTTTCGAAAGAACTCACATAAACCTTTTCTACCCCGCTTCATTTTTATAATTCTTTGAATGAACAGTATTGTCTATGTTTCTGACTTTTATTTCTTTCCCAGGCACCAGGTCATAATCCACAGGGGAAAAACAAATTAGATTGATTCATTGCCATTGGCCCATGGATCATAATGCCCTATTTTCTACCTGATTAGAGAAGAACATTCTAGAACCTTTGCACAAAATAAATAAGCAGATGATTAATTAATTGAATAAATAAGCTGTGTTTACCTCTACAGTTGGAAAGTTGTAGGGGATAAGGAGAAAGCATCAAGTGGGGTCCAAGAGGAATCTTGATGTTCACTAAGAAGTCTGAGGTGATCTCCTCTGTGTGCCATTCCTGTCAGAGGATGGCCACAAATGAGGGAAGAACCTGAACCATTTGATGAAAAAACAGGGTTTCCACATCATCTGCTCCCATAGTAACAGAAGCTTCTCCCATCCTCACACATATGCCCCTCATTTCCTCCGCCATGTTTGTCCTAGTGGGGGGGGGGTCTGGGAATAAAAACAGTGTCAGACTTCAGTCACCCAGCCCACAGCGATGCTCTGAGCACAGCTACTAAGAGTAGGAAAAAGCTCTGACAGGCTGAACAGGGTCGCACACCTCCCACCCTCCGCTCCATAACCTGCATCCCATCACTTGCCAGTGGGCTAGACCACAGAGTCTTCCCTTTCCTCTCTCCCATCCAAGGGCGGTCACTGCTCGGATAACTACCCATCAACCCCCAGAAGCATAAAGCAGAGCATCCAGGATCAGGACAGGAAAGTGGTATCCCACCAAGATTAGTAAAGGGACGATTTATAAATGTATGGATAGGGTAGAGAACTAAATGGGCTAAGCTAGGACTCCAGGGCTGGCAATAGCAGAGCCCAGAATCCCTGCCTCCCCAGGTACCAAGGGGGATGGAAAGTAGAGAGTGAATCTGGGGGGCATAGAAGACATTGGCCACTGCAGACCAAGCCAGTTTCTTAGCACAGCCCTCCTCACTCCCTGGGACTCACGGATCTCCTTGTCGGAGCCTTGCCACACTCATCCTTTGGGGAGAAGCCTCACCATCATTTTCCACGCTGACCTCCTTCCTCGTTCTGCCATGCTGTAATAATGGGCAGAGCGGCTCGAGGCTATTTCAAATAATCTCTTTTGCCACTGACAACATGAGGTTTGTTCTGCCATTAGAGTGACATGGGCCCAGGAGGAGGAAATCCCTGGGTTCATTTTCTTCTATTTTCCTCAGTGCACACCATCTTTCTCCGTAGCCCCCATCTGACAGTTCTGGCTGTGTGGGACACAGTGACATAGTCATTACTGTGGCCCACTTGCCAGCTGGGTTTTAAATACGATTCCACATGAGAAGAGAAACAGCTATATACTTCTGAGTGTTAACCTTTTGGGATTTGGACTCACTATGCAGCCCTGTCTGGTATGGAACTTACTAAGTAGACCAGGCTGGCCTCGAACTCACAGAGGCGATGTGTTAAGGGGGTAGGTCTCTTGAGTAACATTCAGAACCTTGTTTCTTCAGACACATCATCAACCCCAGGAGACCTGCAAGAGTGAGGTCTGTCTGAAGAATATTCACCAGGCTCTTTACCCATCCTGGCCTGGCCACACCCAACTTCAAACCAGAAACTGTTGGTGGCTTTGCCTTTGATCAGAATAGCACTAGGTTTTGTTGAAGGATCATTATCAATCATCATAATGATGAAAATGGATAGAGGATTCTATGATCTCAATACTAGAAACTCTTGTTTTTGCTTGCTGCCTTCCAAAGGAAAACCGGAAGTCAGGAATCAGTAAAGAATAAGGCACTTGTTTGGAATTTGGGAACCAGGGAGAGGAAATGGTGCAGTTTCTCTCTGCTGTTCCGACTGCAGTGATAACTTATAGAAAAAATGAAGCAAAGGCCAGGGTCAGAGTGGATTTACTGTGAGGCGAGTTACCAGAATCGTGAGATGAACATTCACTGCCCAGAGACATGGGACTCACACCACCATGGGATTTCTAGAGAAATTAGAATCCTTTCAAGTGTGGTTTTAAGAGTTCCTGTTACACTGCTACATCAGCACCCAGTAGACGGAGGCAGGAGGATTGTGAATTTGAGGCAAATCTAGGATACCGGTGGGCACGGCTATACGCTGGTTCTACTAAGACTTGAACAAGGATTTTCATGACCTTCTGAAGTCAAATCTATCAGACACACGAAGAAGGGCAGCAAATTTCATGTCACCTAGTGCTAGCCTGCCTCAGTCTGCTGAGGTCTTGCTTGCAGAGAGCTCCACCAGTTGTGAGTTTATGGTGTGGCCACCAAGGGGGTCATTGTGTGCGTCAACCTGTCACTGAACTACACTGTGAAGATTTGAGTAACAGAGCATAGCAGTTTCAATGGAGTTGTTATAATCCATCAAGTCGATAATTTACAATTTTAGAAAAAAAAGTCCCCAAATACCAATTTACACAACTTTGAGTTGTTTTACACCCTATCAGATCATTAGTCTAAAATTAAAAGTCGTTTATACTTAATTAGAGCCTAGGCTTTTTTTTTTTAGGTTAAAATATGTTTCAGCGTGCTAAGCCACAAGGGCACGAGGGTAAAAAAATGACTCTAGAGCGTTCCATAAAACTTGCCAAGGCAGCCGTAAATATATTCATGGTGAGGTCTGTTTTGTGTACAATTTATATGCAATTGGCTGGCTTGAGAGAGAGGATTTATGCTCCTGTATTACTTCTTCTTTGCAAGTAGGCAGTATGGCAGAAGGGCAAATGCACAGATCATAGAGCTGCAGCTCGGCTTGAATCATCTTCCTTGAAATTTCAGGAAGCCATTTTGTTCTCCTTTCTAGCCTCTCTTCCATGAAAGGGCCTCCCTCTGTGAGCAAAGCGGAGATTAGCCATCTGTGGATATGGGTTGTGTCTGAACCGCAGGCATGAGCTGAGACCAAGTGTGAAAGTCCCCAGGAGCTTCAAGGCACCCCTGAGAGAGCCACAATGAGAAGTTGCTTCCCTTCATGTCTTGTATTTCGGGCTCCTTATCCCATGCTCACCCAGTGAAGATGCCCATCCTTCCCATGTCACCCACCTGTAGAGATCCAGGAATGGAAGTGCTACATCTGAACAGGCTGCTTTCACAACGCCCCCAGTCTTGGATCTAAGGTGTCGTTAGTGACAGAGCGCTCACCCCTCACACCTCTTTTCATCTCCAGAACCTTTCCAGGAAAGATCCATTTCTGACTCTTCCACCCATGCTTTCTCACCCCCAGCTTAAGAACATTCTGGAGCTGCAGGTCTGAATGCCTGCTGTGTGAAAGGCACCATCCGTGATAGTAGGCTGTAGAGATGTCCAAGTGGCAGGCTTCTGTACCCTCCCAAACCAACCTTTACTAATTTGGACATGGGTGCTTCCCTTGTAGCCCAACTGTCATATGTAATCATCAAATATGAATCCTAGCCACGGGGCTCAGCCCGCTGAATACGTTTCCAGCCTAAGCCACCTGCCTCTGGTCCCACCTACACACCTCCATTCTAACCCTGACCTTCATCATAGCCTGCGGTACTCCATTTTAAAAGACAAATGTTTCTTATCACGAATGAGAGTTTATTCAATCAGTTCCCTCTGAGTAGAGGTCGCCAGAAGCCCCTTCCGTGCTGCCTGGGGGTTCTTTGTTGTCTGGATCTTGTCATCGGTGGTTGCTATCATAATAAGATCCTTGATACCTGATTGGGCCTCAAGCTAGACCTGGGTTACATCGTCTTTATTTTCAGTGTTGACACACTGGCAGGTTGCCAGAGTTTATGTATCCAACACTGCATAATATTTTGTCTGCTTCAGCCTCATCCAGGGAAGCATATGTTTTTAGTGACAGGTTCCATCAAACTCACACACCAGTCTGGAGGAATTATGACCAAGTGAAATTATCCCAAGTCCCCTGCTTTTAAAATCTATATTCCACATGGACTAAGAATTGAATATCATATCAATCTAAAAAAAAAGAACTGATAGAATGAATATCTACATCTAAAGACAGACAGACAGACAGATATATTAGAAGGGATGTATTAGGTTGCCTTACAGGATGCAATCCATGTAGGCTGTCTCCCATGGGAGAGGTGGAGAAGCCAGTTGTATTGTTTTTTCTCTGCAATTCCAATGTGGCCCTGAAGGTCTAGAGGCTCCCCTGAGAGCCGTTGGTCTTCTGACCACTGTTGGAGGCCTGAAGAAGTAGACTCTGCTATCGGTGAAGGAAGGCGGTGCAGCAGGACAGCGGACTTGGCCAGCAGAAGGGAGAGCAAGCGGACACGAGCAGTTTCCTTCTGCCATGTCCTCTTACCCAGGCTGCAGCCAGAGAGTGCTACCCACATTTAGGGTGGGTCTTCCTGCTTCAAATGGTCTGACTGAGAAACTACCTCACAGGAGCGGCCCAGTGGCTTGTGGCTTAGTTAATGTCCGATGCAATCAAGTTGACAACCAAGATTAATCCTCACCCACTCCTACTCAACCAGGTATGCATATTTATTCCAAACATTGTCAGATAAAATCATTAAACAGTGTCTGAAACATACTCACTCTTCACACACACACATACATTCACTGTACATTTGTGTACATTTTATGCACATATGCACACACGCACACAGTCAAATTTGTGTCCTCATACACATATACTCTCTCTCACACACACATTATTTCAATGCCAAGAGGAAGGATAGTCTCAAACAGTTGTTAGTTTCTTTTAATATTGATTTCCTTTGTGAATTATTTTAGTAAGAACTTTAAATAACTATTTAAGGAAAGAGAAAAAGACAAGACTCTGTAGGAGAAATTGGTTTGGGTTCTATTGTAGGGCATTTATGCTTCATTAATAATAACAGCAGCAACAACAACACAAACAACAACGATAATAATAAAGGTGAAAGAATAAGTGTGTTGTAGGGGTTGCACCACCTTCACCAGAAAGCTTCTGAACCTGGCCATACCTTCAAGTGCTAACACTTGACCCCAGTTTCACACAGTCTCCCTCAAACAAAGCTAGGAGCAGAGAGAAGCCACTACAACTCTGCTGTTCTGCCACACTAGGGGAGCCCAGGGCCATCTGCGTGCTAGACAAGCTACCTACTTCTAAGGCCACCCACAGCCCTGACTAGGGAAGTTCTTTCCTTAGCTACTTGGATCCTAAACATTGGTAAGATTGTCCTTTCCAAGGATGTAACACTCGCAGACCTTGTGGTTTTGATTGACAGTGAAGTTTGAGGCACAGAGGCCTTCAGAATGAGGCTGGCCTGCCTCATGGACAGTGGTTCTCACAACAGTCTCTATGGCCACACAATTCACCTTGGGTGAAAACGGCCTGGAAATGCCCATTGTCGGGCTCCACCTAAGATCGCCTGGATCAGAAACTGTGAGAGGGGACCCAGTAATAGTTCAACTCAGAGGTGAAGCCTTAAACAGTCCTTCTTAAACAAGGGAGCTTGAATCCCCTTTGTGTATATCTACGAAAACAGTTCCCTGAAGCCTGTGCTTACTTAAACAAAAATGTCTCTCCAGGGAGTTCAGGGCCTGAGGCCGTTACCTTCCAAAGATGGACAAAGTCAAGAATATGCTTACTGCATATTCAGGATGCAAGTCCAGTGGATCAGAGTCCAAGTGGAAAAGCATCCTATTTGTGCCCCTTGATGGAGGAGCCAGGGCCACTGTCCCCTCCAGTGGAGAAAAAGATGTGCATCAGCCTGCATGTTAGCTATCAACATTTCTGTTGCCATGGTTAGGGCAGAGCCACCTACCATCCTGTGGGTTTGTTCACGAACGACAAGCATTCTCTTCTTGTGTGTCCTGAAGCAGATCTGTCTCGGGTTTCTTCCTCGAACTTAAATATTTTGTTATACTTAGCTTTCCTAGGTAAAGGAGAATGGCTAGCTCATCAGCATTTTCCAATTGTTTATCTGTCGGTTGATTGCTTTTTCACCCCATACCTTGTCACATGTGGCTGCTGCTAGCATCCAGACATGCATCTCCACAAGACTCAACCCCATGACTCTGTGCCAGCTCCACAGCCTTGCAGGCATCCACACATCACTCAGTCCACACACTCCAATCCTGGGCTTTAAAAGTGTAAGTTGCACACTTTCACGCTTACCTGCATAACTGCCCAAACTGGAAGGAAAGCCATGGCCTTGTAAGCGCTGCTTTACAGAGGAAGAAATCATGACACCTGAAGGTGTGGACTGGCACCCAGAGGAAGGGCCTGCCCTCTCCACCAGGTCACACTGCCTCACTGTTTCCCTGGCAGAAGGGGATGAACAAAGCCTCCATCCGCATCTACATCCTGCTGCGGAAGAAGCTGATTCTGTGTGGTGTAAGCAAACCTGCCAGAGAAGTTAGCACTCATGGTATGCCATCGTGGCTGCAGACCACCCATCCCCTCGGGGGACATTTGCGTCTGACATTTCCTTCAAAACCTGGGTCCTAGGAAGGCTATTGAATTCTCAAAGTACGAGGCAGCCTTCTGATGAGCTACCTTACATTTGTTCTAAGGTAGAACTCGATGGGCTCAGCCTCTCAGGTGTGGAGGATCCTCACTGTTGGAAGCAGGGTGGTAATTGAATTCGGTGTTGCTGCTGTTAGCTTCAATCCTTAGCAAACATGGAAGGGGAGAGGGAGCAGATCATGATGAGGCAAATGGCACCTTTTCCTAGGGACTTCCCTCCCTGGTCTCAAGCAGATCTTTCACAGGAATGGTTAAAGGAACATCAGGAAACACACTGCAAATTAGAACCTGCTGTCTCCTGCTTCCAGCAAGGGTCCCTCTGCCAAGGCAGAGGGCAATGAGGGAATTGCAGGGATCAGAAGTTGGCCCCCAGGGGAGGTGACAGGAGAGTCACACTGGAATATGCTCTTGTCTTCCAGTTGGGGTTTCACTCAGTTCTTCTTACCAGCATGTCCTCCCCCCACCCCATGTGATCCCTTCAGACAAGATGGCAGCAGTCTGTGTGGGGCTTGCTGGAGCTAAACTGAGAACTGGAGATGCCTTAGATCCAAGATGACACCTAGAAAGTCCCTAAACAGAAGCGGTAGTGTCCCCTTCCCTTTTGACCATGCCCCTCTCTCTTACAGCCCTGCCGTTGCTGCTGTGAGAACCATGTGTCCAGCCTGTGCTTTAGTGGATGGACCACGTGCCCTTCTCAATGTGAGGCCCTCTGTGAGGCACTGCAGGAGAAAGAATTAGGGTACTTATGACCCATGACTAGTTACTAGACTTTCTTACTCTTCCTTACTGCTGAAACTCCAGGACCTGTCAAGGAACAGGGATCTGGGACCAGGACATGCTGTACTTTCTTTCTTGCTCCTAGTTCTCCACCTCCTCTCTCTGTAGCTGTGTTGGAGATGTGAATGCAGACTTTGTTCAGTGGTCTACTGAGTGCATATCAGGTTTCAGTGGGAAGAAAATTTATCTGGAACCCAAAGCTCTCGCTAGATAATTCTAGGTTCTGCCCTTTGACCTCAGGCTCCTTCTGATGTCTTTCTTCCTGGGGTGGGTCCTGGTTCTTGTCTCCTCCCTCAGACTACAGCTGAGAGTCCCAGGCTCCAGAGACAGAGCCTCTGTGAGCACACGTACCCCTGGCCTTTTAAGGGAAGGTTCCCCAGCCCTTCTGGATCCCAGTCTCCCAGCAAGCCCCGAGAAAGAAGTCTATTCTCTGCCACCAGGCTGGAGATGGTGAATCAAGTGAATTTCATGCTAAATTAGCTGCCCTTTGTCCCCGGGCAGCCTTTAGAAGCCAGACTAATTTCCCCTTCCCACTGGTCTGACGCCAGATCCAGTGCTGCTATGGTTCATTCATGTCACTATCAGGAACAAGATTGTCTCCTGGAAGCTACCCATGTAAGAAAGCCTGGGAGTGAGTGAGTAGATTGTTCTAAGATGGATTCATAAGAGAAATGGACTAAAGATATGCCTGCAAGGAAGAGTTATACTGACTTATACATGGTCATGTGTGCTGACATTTTTATTTTAGGTAAATAAAGTTATTTATAATAGAATTTGTTTGTCTAGGTCAAAGGCCAGAAGCAATGAGACACTGAGATGCTTGGGATCCGGAAGAACCCAGCAGTGAGGTATTAGAGACAGCAAAGCAAGTGTCCTGTAGCAACTGAAGTTTCCCATTTCTATGGAGGGTTCTGAAAAGAAAAATGGCTTCCCATTGTCCTGCCTATTGTTGTCCAAGCCGAACAGCAGCTCTCTAGTGACAACCCAGGCCGTATTAGCAGACATAGTTCTTCTCAAGTCCTGTTTGTGCAACAACAGATTCGCCACTGACCTCTTCAGAGGTAACATCAGCATTGGTGGAAACAAGCCCTTTATTGATAGCAAATGCCCAAAACCCAAGCTGGGTACATCTGAAAGAATTCTGTCTTTAAGAAGTAGCGATTGTTGTCTCTCTCAAAAAATTTCTTCAGTGCTGTTTTGTGTACATGTGGTAAGGTGTGTGTGTGTGTACATGTGGTAAGGTGTGTGTGTGTACATGTGGTAAGGTGTGTGTGTACATGTGGTAAGTGTGTGTGTGCATGTGGTAAGGTGTATGTGTGTGTGTACATGTGGTAAGGTGTATGTGTACATGTGGTAAGTGTGTGTGTACATGTGGTGTGTATGTGTGTGTGTATACATGTGGCAAGGTGTGTGTGTGTACATGTGGTAAGTGTGCGTGTGTGTGTGTGCATGTGGTAAGGTGTGTGTATATGTATATGTGTGTGTTACATTGCTAGGGATTAAAACCAGTGTCTTTCACGTCTAGGTAAGCACTGTACAATGGAGCCACAACCCATGCCCCACTTTTTCCTTCTCATTTTGAGACAGAGTCTTCCTCACCAAGTTATGGAGAATGGCTGTGAGCTCACTCTGTAGCCTAATGAGACCTTGAATTTGCTGTCCTCCCTCTTCAACCTCCCAGGAGCTGAGATTACAAACTTACACCACAGGTATCTCTTATTTCTGGCAATGGTCTCTTTTCTACCTAATGTTCAGAATTTTTCCAATGATTACCAGCCATTTATTAAAAATCCGGTAAGGGACAGAGGAGGTGGAGCTGGAAGGTCTCTGTTCTATAAAAACTGGATGAGTTCATGAAATCGTAATAATATGGTTTCCTAAACAAGAGCTGTATAATGATCACAGCACACTGTGGATGGGGAATCTCACACGGCTCCTGATAAAGAGGTCCAGGAAACTAATGGTTACTTAGGGAGAGTCCGTCTTCTCCAGGGGTGACCCCCTGTAGGGTGTCCAATCCTAGTGGTCAGCCCTAATCTCATATACCATGAGCAACACTGCATGAACTCAGCAGGCTATATTACGTATATATGTATGTACACACACACACATATATACACACACATATATACACACACATATATACATATATATATACACATATATATATATATATAATACTAAAGAAGAGGCCATGAGGTTGAAGAGGGACACAGTGTAAGTTGGAGAAGAGGAAATAAGGGAGAAATGATGTAAATACAATACTCCTATGTGAAATTCTCAAAATTAATAAAAATAAACTTCTTAAAAACTGACTGAAAGCCGAAGAGGAAAGAAAGACAAACCACCTTTGAGAACAATGTACTTAAGCGTAAATATTGATCCATACACTATGTCATAGAACTCTTCAGTTTTCACTAAAATTCCGTATGCAAAACCAAAAATAGTAACCTTGGGCAAACAATTTAGTTGATAGTGACTTGGGCCTGCTGAACGCCTAGATAAGCTAGGGGAAGGGAGAAGAGATGGGTACCTGCAAGGTTCCTGAGGCAAGGGGCGGGCTCTTCCACCACATCATGGATGGAGTTCTACGGGATGGTGTCTACTTGGTGAGATCTTTGTTCCCAGGGTTTTGCACGGTGATTTGATTAACAATCATGAAAACTCGTATGAAGGTGACATGGAGCAAGGGCTCGCAGCCCAAAGTGTACAGAAGCCAATGGCTTCAGGACCAGGTTTTTGCAAAGAGTGATAATTTTGGTGTGTTGTCATCCAACAAGGAGTTTGAGATCTAACTCCCTATCTGCTGCTGACTCAGAGTTTCTGCAGACCAGAGAGGAAAGGGGCCTCCTGGGATTGGCTGTCGAGAAGCAGCTCAGGGGTCCTTGCTCCTCTTGCCTCCTCCCATTGGATGTTCCGGTACGGTTATCACATTCTGCACAGGGTATTTGAGTCCTTACTATCAAAACTCAAGGGTCTGGCTCCTTCTGCTTGTGCCCATTCTTGAAAATCCAGTTTTAAGGCATCCTTGAATAAATTATGGAAGAGTTTTTTATATATATATATATAACAATCTGAGAACTTGGCTATTTGGGACATTATGCCTAAATATGTTCAGCCATTAACTAGTTTCAAAATGGACTATTGTCTTCATTTAGAGATGGGGAGACTATTAAACAATATATTGGTAGACACATGGCTACTGAGAGCCAGAATCTGTCTGACTTCAAAGTTCATGGTTTTGTCAGTGGCCCAGTTACCTCAGAAATGATTAATGGTACCAAGTGTGTCCTCTGTAGCCATGGCTCCACAGTAGTCACAGAGCCCTGCTAGGCTAGCATCCTTATTGTGACCAGTTTAGATGCCAGGCACCAAAGAGGTTAAATCTCGTGTCCATAGGCACATATCAGCAAACAATCGCGATCTCAAACCCCGAGCTCCTTTCCAGCACCAGGCACCCAGCTCTGCACCACGTACATCACAGGGAGGAAACTGACAGTGAATGCCTTTGACATTGGAGCGAGTCTTCCAGGGAAAACTCGGCATCCCACGGCCGACCTCCACCGGGCATAAAGATGCCTGTCGCAGGGCGTCAGCACCGGCTCATGCATTTAAAATAAGTTTTCTGAACAGAATGAGCTAGGGGTTGGAGTGTCTTCTAAATAGACTACTGTCAGAGTTCCAGTCCTTTCTGACAGACTGGCCCCTGAGATGTGTCTGTCTCCATCCTCAGCTGCATGGCCTGCTTTCGCCCAAGTCTGCTAATTGGTGTGAGGGACTCTGTTCCCAAGGCTGCCAGCCATTAGCAGTGTTTCACAAGGAGGGGCTTTTCCTCCCCCTGCACCCCCCCCCCCCCCGTTTCGCAGTCTCTGGCTGGGCCTGCCTAGTGACAGATACCTGCTGATGGAGAGCTTTATGGAATCTTCTAGGCCCCCTCCACTCCCCGAAGCACTTTTTTATGGAGTACATGTCATTAGCAGACTCAATTCTCTGGTCTCTCACACTCTCCCTCACACTTAGCTTTATTGTGCCTCCACTTGTCACCTTCCCCAGCCTGGCTTTTAATAATGTAAATCTCCCCTCTGATGACATGGCGGCTTAATACTTGCTGTCTGCCGTCACACGAACTTACCTCTGAAAAGCCGATTCCCCAGAGAAGGAACTGGCCAGCTCCTCACCGTGTCCTCAAGGATGCTTCAGTTCTGCCTGCATCCCGGAAGAGAAGCAGATCAAGGGCACAGCCAGGCGGTTGGCTTTGGGCAGTCACTGGAGTACCCGGACAAGGAAGCTCATCACGGAGCTAAGGAGGATGGTAGTTATAAGGCCAGTGGTAACTCCTTTGGCAGAGCTGTTTGGGGAAAACACATGGAAGGTCACTAGACACTTGTGAAGAAGTCACAGCCAGGGTGACGGTACTGAGGTGCTCTTGTTAACACAGAACAGACCGTCCCACAGCAAGCCCGAGTTCACCTCAGCCGCCACCTTCCCAAGATGTTGCCCAGATCTGGACTTTCTCCCCGTGGATAAACAAAGCCCCCACTCTCTTGGCCATTTCATGAAGGATGATACTGCATTTTATGCAAAGAAATTAAATGCAACGGGTTCTGTAGCATGCGACTGAGCTGTGCTTCCTTCCAATCTCCGAGGTCTCTTCAGGTGTGGCTCTGTGATCCTGCAATGGTAGCCATGCTCCAGTGGAGCCCTTGTGAGATATTGCTTCAAAGCTCTGACTCCGGGGAGTACGGTTGTCTCAGTTCTCTTCCGCATTGCCTAGTGTTGGCGTTATCAGACACCTACAAGCACAACTAAGTCCAACAGGACTATCCTGGTCTCTTCCGTTCCAATCCTTTCAGCCTCAGGACACCATAGAGATCTGCTTCCAGGGAAAGCCATTTCGGGGTCCAAGAATGGTGGCCGCAGAAGCCTGGGCCCCTGAGTTCAGATCCCTGAAATCTGTAGAAAAGCTGGGCATGGCCACGCATGCCTGTAACCTAGGTGCTGAGGTGGGGGAAACAAGAGACAGAAGAATCTCTGGGGTCTCATGACTGCCACGCTAGCTGAAAAATGATCGCTGTGGGTCCAGTGAGAGACCTTGTCTCAAGAGAACAAGGTAGAGAGTTATTGAGGACATCTGACGTCCTCCCATGTTCCCTGTGGTCATGACTACAAACAGACAGACAGACACACACGCACACACACAGAACATAAAGAACAAATTTTATCTCCCTTTTAGAAATTTTATCAGGGAAGTATATAAACTTTCATCTTGTGTAAAACCTGACTTTGATTTGCTTTAATGTTATTGACTGTCATCTGTAAAGCTAAGGAGACATCTCGAATAAATAAGATGAAGAAAGAAACTCCTATTTGTGAAGAACGATAGCCCTTGTCAGGCTAGCAAGATAATCCCACATTATGATATTGAAAGAGAAGGGAGCTCTTTAAATGATGGCTGGAAAATTGCATCCTTAAACCCTCGCCGTGGGTTTTCAGAAATGGGCACTCCATCAAGGCCTCTGACCATGTGTTTATCAGATTGTCATAGTGTGGATGAGTGTGGAGGTTGCTAGGTTTCTAGCCGAGAAGAACACATTGGGAAGTGCACACTGTTTAGATCTTCCTTCTCTCGATTGTCACCAGAATGTGACAAAGGCGCTGTGATCAGATGGGGTGAGCACACCCATCCCTCTGCCTGATCAAGACAGAGAAGAAAGGGATAAAGTTTAAGAAATAACTCATTGAGCCTTTAGGTGCCCAGATCAAACTTTGTTTGCATAGTCACCTTAAAAAAATAATGTAAGTATACATAAGTAGTTTTGACAGGAGGAAGCAGAGACATCCTTTTTATTGTATCTATTTATGTGTGTGCTTTATTTCGCTTTATAATGTTTTAATGTGGTGGAGGGGTGTATCCATGGGGTTAGGTGTACAAGCACATAGAGGCTAAAAGTGGACTCAGGCTAGCCTGGCCAGTGAGCTCTGGAGTTCTCCAGATCTGGCACCCCACTCCACCCCCACCCCACGTGTGCTAACACTGGAGTTATAGAGGGACAAACCATCATGCCTGACTTTTTAAACAATGTGGCAGGGATTTGAACCCAGGTTCTCATACTTGAAAAAGTACTTTTATTCACTGAGCCGTTGCCCCAAACCCATCTGGGGCTAATTTGATATACACAGTCTATTTTACATCAGTAGATCTGAGGGGAAAAAACCTATTGCCTCCCTCCCCCCCCAAACCCCGAATTTCTACTTTCCTCTCTGAAGAGCATACAGTCATCCCTCAGTATCTCTGGGTGACTGAGCCTGGGAAGCCCTGCATATTCTATAGTGCATGGATGTTCAAGTCCCATAAATAAAATGGCACAATATTTACACATACCCTACCCAATCCTCCTGAACATTGGTTATAACATATGGCCTCTTGTACCCGCTGTGTAGACGGTTACTGTATAGCTGTGGTTCTGTAGCATTGGTTATAACATATGGCCTCTTGTACCAGCTGTGTAGATGGTTACTGTGTAACTGTGGTTCTTTGGCATTTGGGAATTGATTATATGCTAAGAAACCTTGGTGTTTAGGGCACACGTGGTGGTGTCCCTGGGTCTTCCCAGTCTGTGGTTAGTGAAGTGCAGGTGGACACTGCAGGTATGAGGAGCCAGCTGAACTATTTGGTGTCGTGAGCTGCTTTACACTCAGCTTTTATGTCTTTGATCTCCACATCTGTCTGTCAAGGGAGGTAGCACGGCAGATCTATCTCAGGGATAAGGACGCCAAGGCCCGCACAGCAGGTATCAATGGCGGTGCCCGAGTGAGAATCCAGGCCCACCCTTGCTTTGCTCTGTGCCCACAAAGCCTACACCTGTGAGGAATGCATGCGTCCATTAAAGACAGTGAGCTCCTCTGCGATGCCAAGTTTTTATCCACACATCAGGATCTTACCTAAAATAGGAGGTACCCAGGAAAGGCCTCCCGATCTATTCCAAGGACACCATCGTCCTGACTTTCACCCTCCACCTCCTTCCTTTAGGGAGGAGCTGGTCCCCTCAGCACAGCCTTCAACCCACAAGTGAGACTGGGGGTAGCACAATCAGTATTCCCGTCACCTAGCATCCCATCCCTGCCATTTGTTCCAGTGCAGAGGAAACTGGATCCTTGGTTGGCGTTAGCTACTGCTCAGCTCTGTAGTTTGGTCGTGTTGTCTAAATTGGTGACCTCTTAGTGTGTATATGAGTGTTTGCATGCAGGTGTGTGTGTTTCTGCATGCATATGCACATGCATACACGTACATGTGTGTTGTGACCCTTGTTTATGTTAGGCAAGCATTTAACTATTGAAATACCCAGTAACCTTTGCTTTTAGGTCCTCATATAGTGTTCTTCCCTCTTTTCATCACAGTTCTTCCTGTGGTGGCTTTTGAGCAGCTTATCTTCATTGAGACTGAGTCTCACTACACAGTCTTAGCCATACAATCTTAGTCAGACTGGCATCAGATTTCCAGCATTCTCCTGCCTCTTCCCCTGAGGACTAGAACCGCCAGCGTGTATCACCACACCTTAGTAATGAGTCTGTTCAGTTTGCCTCTGTTTCCTTTTTGGCAAGTTTTCACACATGACTCAGGACCTCACAGAGGTGATGTCTTAAGGAAAACCACAGTCCTGCTCAGAATGAGACCAAAATGACTTTAAACATCAATTTGAGTCGGTTGCTGCATCTACACCTTGACCGGTTTCTACTTAGCTGATTCTTAAACATCCGTGTTAAGGGAATTAGAATACGGAGGTAGGAAGGGTTGGAAAGATGCAGTGGTTCATCTAATGCTGTACGCCATGACTCTGAGTAGGAAAGCCACCTTCTTACCCAGCGTTGATGACAGCCAACTGGCTGAGCAGTCCCTGGTCTAGCACTTGTCCTTGAGGGGCGTTCACTGTGGGTGTTCACAGAAGGAGCTTCAGTGAGCTCCTACATGAGAGAAAACACAGAATTCTTTGCCCCTTATTGCCTTGTCTAGTCTTTCTGATTGGTGAGAGACCCTTTGATCTGTCAGCCTGCCCAAAGCCCTCCTGTGTGTATAGCTGAACCCAGTCCTCCAGGTCAACAGATTCTGGGGAGAGAAACAGACAACAAAGAGTCTTACTAGGTCTGTGCCGTGATAACTAGCGACCGACAACAGTGTCTGCTGAACATGACCATATGTGCCGGTGGCGGCAGCAAGCAATCACAGGGCCCACTCAGCCTTCTATACAATGGGTGGTAGCCGGCTGTCACCTCCTCGTTGATGTGTGTGCAGCTTGGGAGAGTGGCGCTAAGTCCTGCTCAATGTGTATCTCACAATCCCTTTCTCTCCGGCCTCAGGATGCCATTCACCTGAAGTGTTGAAAAGATTAATGAACAAACATAAAGACCACGGCTGCCCTGAGCAACAGCTGTCTCGCACCAGCCCCGGAGTAATTAGACAAATGAGGCAAAGTGGCTCCCAGGCAGAGAGGGCTTTGATTCCCACTGCCGGTCTCCCCTCTGGGCGTCTGCCCCTCCTTTCCACCACTCAGACTGTCCTTTTAGCTATCTGATCCCATTGTCCCAGGTCCACTCTTGGAAGTGACTGTGGTCTTGACCCTGAGAGCTGAGCTCATCTCTGAATGTGCATGGTGGCTCTTACTCTCCAGGAGGAGCAGGGCAGAGGGCAGGGTCGAAGATGTTGCCAAGAATCTAACAGTGTTTGCAACAAAAGCAAGGGCTCCTGGCAAGCCGTCCGAGGAACTTTCTTGATCATAAGTGGTGTCTCTTAAGCTCTTTAATTACAGAGGATTAAGCAGGAAGTGGAGTGCAGGACTAAAGGAATAATGACAAAAAGGAGGCCAAGCAGAAAAACCCAATTTCCTTCCTAGGAGGGGGAAAGCCCTCCATTTATTTAAATGAATTGCAGAGAAAAGAATGAAGTGTGGCGTTTTCCCC
This sequence comes from Chionomys nivalis, assembly GCF_950005125.1. Taxonomy (NCBI): domain Eukaryota; kingdom Metazoa; phylum Chordata; class Mammalia; order Rodentia; family Cricetidae; genus Chionomys; species Chionomys nivalis. The sequence continues at coordinate 16,207,785 of NC_080090.1, read as the reverse complement.
AGCTCTGAGTTCAATGGGATTTTAAGGAACTGTGTATCTCCTTAGCTAGACTTCAGGCTGGGACTTTAGCTCATCTGCAGAAAAAGGGCCGTGTGCTTCATTAAGATGCAGGCATATGCTTCCCGTTCAAACAGCTGACTGAGCCAGTGCCTGCCTGCCTGCCTTCTCCACGTGGGCTTCTGCCTAGCCCAGCTCACATTTCACATTCAGCACCTCTAGTTACCTAGGAATGACATGCAAAATTGCAAAATAGAAAAAGCAACGGGCCGTGGGGCTCCATCAGTTCTGCCTGGAGTTGCAGCATCCTTGACTTGTGTGGTTCATAGCTGGATGGGGAGAGACACTCGCAGGAAGCATGGGGGACCCAGTCACCTATCAGAAGCAGCTCTGTGGACACCTGCTTGGAGCATACTGTGGTATAACGGGGACAAACCTATTCATGAGTGGAGTTAAAATATCAGGTTATAGAGAGCGATGGGGAACAAGGACATGCCCCAATGGCAGATAGATAATCATCGTGGCTATTGGCCAGCACACAGTGGCTGTGGCACTTGAAGGTGATGACCTGGTAGGATCCTAGTCATATCTTGTGCTTAGTAACTATCCATATTTATAGTATCTGTCCTGGGATCCTCTTTGTGTGACATGGTACCCACAAACCAGGTCAAGGCATTGTGTAGCTCTATCATCAGCATCGTCATTGAAAACTAATAGTCTGTCAGGTCCAGAGGAAGGCAGGTAAAGGGAGTAAGTCATGGAGAGAACAGGAATCAAGTTCTCTGTGCTCTCTGCTCCACATTCAGTGCCTCACACAGCAACTTTTACAAGTCCCGCGGCAGTTTTGTTTGGCAGGCATTGTTAAACAGGTGGGGAAAGTGAGGCTCCCAGAAGTTTGACCGTGGGAGGTAGAAGCCAGCTGGAGAAAGCATGGGGCCCTAGATATAAGTCTGGTTCAGCCCTACCCTCTACAGCTACAGCAATATGGGCCAAGGTGTGTGGCCTTGTTAGTATGAACTGTCAACCTGATTCAGCCTAGAATAACCCAAATAAAGTGTCCTCAATTGAATATCTTTGTCAGGTTGGTCTGTGGGCATGTCTGTGAGGGCTTGTCTTATTTTCTGATGCAGAAGGGACCTAGCATTGTGGGTGGTACCATCCCTAGGCAGGTTGTCCTGGCCTATGTATGAAAGCTAGCTAAGAGTGAGCCAACACGTGATTCAGAAAGCAAGGCAGCAGTGTTGCTCCTAGGTTCTTGCTTCAATTTCCTGCCTTTCCTTCCCTCAATAATGGACGGCAACCAGGAAGTGTAAGCCAAATAAATCCTCTCCTCCCCCAGGTTGCTTTTAGGCAGAATGTTTTATCACAGCAACAGAATGTAGCTATAATACAGCGGTATGTGGTATCCATTTTCTCCACCGTAAAGTCTGGGTAAGTGTGCCAATGCTCTGCATCACCAGGAGGACTAAATAAGATCACGCAGATGATGGCACAGGCCGGGTGTATAACACAGACCCTCACCTCCAAATGGCAGTGAGTATTTTATGGTCTCACATAGGAGAAGCACAGTCTTAACGCTGGGAGGCCAACGGCACCCTTTCATCATGACCCCTGACCTCCATTCCACACTGGATATGGTGACTATAAAGAGAATCATAGATAGGGTATAGCACTAGACATCCGATGAGCCTGGTACCCTTGGAATTATTCCTGCTTGAACTCTGTACACTGAAGGTTAGTTCCCAGGTCTCAGCAAACGGGGCTGAGATGCGCAAGAGGACGACCTTACTCCAGTGCGCATGATGTGCACTATTCTCTGAACATTCCTGTATGTTTGAAATGTTTTATTAAAACATGGATGGCCAGGGGCTTTGGAGATGGCTGGAACAAACAGAGTTTGAATCCCCAGCATCCGGCTAAATTTTAGGTGGGCCGTGCAGGCCCGCCTGTAACCCAGCACATGGAAGGCAGAGATAGGGGATCCCTGGAGCAAGTAGCCTAGCTGCACCAGCCTGATTGCCAAGCTCTGCGGTCAAATGCTAGGCTCTTTACCAATATCTATGGTGGAGAGTGATCAAGGAAGACTTCTAAGACATCAACCTTTGGCCATGCACGCATGCACATGTGCAACCACATACATGTGTACTCACACACGGGAACCCATGTGTGTTTGCAATACACACACACACACACACACACCCGCACGCATGCACAAATTATAACCATGCCTTGCCCCCAAAGAATGATGGGAGTTACATCAGTTCAAACAGCTAACCAGACGCATCATCCTTGGGCATCCACTACTTGCCACATTAAATTACTAAAATCACCTGTCTCTGCAGCTGTCTGCCCCACACATCTGCATTATGTGCCTTTCACATGCTGGACTCAATAAACAACATAGCAAAAAAAAAAAATCGCAGAGAACAGAGCTAAATCAATCTCCCAGGACTGTAGCTTCCAGATCGCTGTTAGCCTTCTGTTTGATTTCTGCCCATCTTAGGACTACAAAGCAGTGGTCCATTTCTGTGACTGCCGCTGCCCTCATCCATGGGGCGGAGCTGAACTGGTCATAAGCACTAGAGATGCTTATGTTCCGTGACTCTGAAGGTGGGTGAGCGTGCACTGACTCCTGATTTCGACGGAGACACGCTATCATCCCCCCCAAATGAAGCTTCTCCTTGCTCATGTAATGGGATCCCAAATAACGTGTTGCAAACGAAATCTTTTATCACACTTGCCCCTTGGAATGCATTTCAAATGCTGGCCATTAAAAACAGGCCGTTTCATGGGGCTTTAATGATGACACTAATAACTGTGGATTTTTGTCTCCCAGAGCCCTGATGAGCTGAGCTGGGGAGTAAATTACGAAGCTAACTTTTATGTGCATGGTTTATTGATCTTTGAGCTTCAAGGGAACTGCACCAGCCCCTATAGCCTGACAGTCCAGATTAGCTTTTCATCTATGTAATTGGGCCACCAGGGCACAGTTAATTTTTAATATATATTAATAGGAAGACAAAAAACATAGTGTGCCTTCTCTGCATTAATGGACATATCAAAATATTCTACCCGGTAATTATAAATAAACCATCCTTCCCTTGACCCAGTGAGGATTAGGTGGATGATTCATTGTGTATTTCATCATAATGTATCATGAAAATGTTCACTACTACCATGAATAAGTATACCATCGCATGCAGAAGACCACTCCGCTGTTAAATAACCAGCTCTCTCATCCATGTTGTTGCCATGTTTGGTTTTTAACAGGTGAAAGTCATGCTCCGTATCTGTCCCACATCTGCTCGAGAGACCTCAGAATCCAGCTCTTTCCTGAAGGTGGATCCACGGAAGAAGCAGATCACCTTGTATGACCCCCTGACCTGTGGAGGCCAAAATGCCTTCCAGAAAAGAAGCAGCCAGGTTCCTCCGAAGATGTTTGCCTTTGATGCGGTTTTCCCACAAGATGCTTCTCAGGTGGGCAAAAGTCCCCTCTGGGCTACGTAGTGTTGGTTAATGGAGTGTGAACTGGGAGGGTGTTTCCTGGGATACTCTGATGGACAAGCTCTCCATCCATATCACCATGTTTGGAAGTCATTCTGAGCTTCCCAGAATACCCCAGATATTCTGAGTTACTGGCATGGTTAATCCTAGTGCAGGGGAGGTAAAGAAAGTGTCTCTGAAGCTCACCGATCAGTCTTACCAAATGGATGCGCTCCAAGGTCAGTGAGAGAAGAGAGAGAGAGGGAGAGGAAGAGGGGGAGAGAGAGGCAGACAGATAGACAGAGACAAAGAGAGGCAGAGACAGAGAGAGAACACCAATACCAACCTCTAACAAGCACACATACTCATTTACATAGACACACACACACACACACACACACACAAAACCTTGAAATTCATGCCTGGGGAGAAGAAACAAGGCAGCTAACAGGAAAAGTTGAATGTCATGGGGGAAACTGCAATAAAATTCTAGGGACTGATTCATTAGAGCTGTACTCCTGCCTGGCGTTGTAACAAGGGAAATGTTTCAGGAAACCGAATTAAAGGCAGGCAATGTCTTATACCCACGGGGAGTGGAAATCAGAACGATAGTCCCAGTAAGGATGTGGAGTGCTCAGTAGGGGAACTGGAGCTGGTGTGTATCCTGCAGCCAGGGTCAGCGGAGAAACACGGAATTGGAGAGCTTGGGATAGCAATCAGATATTGCTGCACACCCAGCCTTGGGTTTAGTCCTCAATACCAAAAATCAGTGAATAGGCCCATATGTGAATAAACCATGGTATAGACCAATGGGGGCCTCTTCATCTGCATAGGCATCATGGACCTGTACCTTTCTGAGAAACTTTTAGGCACTTCCCAAGATTTATGCAGCGCTCTTCACAGTACGCGAGTTAAGGCTGTAGCTGACCGAGGATCTTAGCTCCCGCCGTCCCATTTGCAGCCTGTTAGTCAGTGTTGTATGTGATTACAAGGCTACTGGTGTTTACATAACTCCCGCCTTCCACCAGCAGGCACTAGGGCACACAGGCGCCATCCATTGGGAAGCTGAAGACTGGTTCTCAGGTTTTCCCACAGGAAGATAAAGTCCTTGGTGATTCAGTTTTGCAGTTTCTCTGTTCATTTCACTTTTTATGTCGTACCACCCAATGGGTTGGGTAATTTAAACCTGACACCGGGGCTAATAAATGGCCTACAAATAATTTAATTAACAGGGGTAAAACTTTTGAAGAGCTATCTGGGGAAGTTGTAAGGATTCCAAAGCACACCCTAAATTAAACCTGAACTATTAACGAGTTTTAGATTTATTCCAGGAAAAAAAAAAGGAGCCATTTTTATTGCTAGTCTTTGTTTACATTTCTCGCTTGGTTCCCAGGCTCAGGATGCTCGTAGCTGCAATTTCAAAGACTTCAGAATGTTCTGCTTTCCACAGGAGTCTAACAGTATAGATTCTGCGCTTTCCAAGAACTTCCATGTGCACCAGGCCGTGGACTCTCCCTTGGATTCTTTTGGGTAGAAAGGGGCGTTTCTGACTCTTTTCACACTACAGACAAGGAAACTGAGACTCCACCAGTGACCCTTGTCACCTTAGTTCCTCCCTGGGTCCCTCCACCTCCTCGTTCACCCGTATTCATCTGCTCAGTACACCAGGTCTCTGACCTGTCAGCATGTGAGCCACCATTTTCTAGCAGTGTATCACTGGGCGAGCCGCTCAACTCACTGGGTCTCAGTGTCCTTATATGACAAATATATATGCCTCATTGGCTACTAGGACAGCGGGCGCTCAGTAGGTGTTGTCTGTCTTTATTAAGACGACACCATAATCATTAATCTGATACCACTAGTTATAGCCATTATAGCCAGCTCAGCCCCATAGGTTCGGCACCCGTAAGCCTCAAGGCACAAAATGAGTAAGTATGAGAAGTAGCTTTGTCTGGGTCACCTGTTCTTGTATCTGTATTGTCTTGCTCTGTCCAGCGGGCTAGCCTGGGTTTGAGGACATGGCAGTGTCCAGGGCCTAGCTGTGCTGACTTAGAGTGGAGGCACCATCATTAGCACTGTATTCCACTGGTCAAGAATCAAGGGCTACTCTCGGGTCCTTGCCTGTGCATCAGCTGTCGCTGTGGTGACCCCAGGCATCTATGAACTCTATTCTCCTCTTTCTAAGAACACCATCTCCTTGGCACTGAGTAACGATAAGTTTGGTCCTATTCCTTCTTGCCATTAGGAACCATCCTTGTTTCCCCCAAAACAGCCTTGGCAGCATGGTTACTCACGGTTGGTACAAACCTCGCTGGATCTGACTTAGGGTTAAGTGGGGAGGACTCAGACCTGTGGGTGAGTGAGCAGGGCCTTGGGCAGAGCTGTCTCTGTCATAGCTGTGTGCTCAGGAGGCCTTCTGCTTCTCTGGGTGTATGGGGAAGGACAGTAGGGAGTTTCTATAGGTCATTGTCATCCCTTAACCATCCAACATAAGCAAATCTCTCATCATTCTCTTCTCTGTGAACAGCGAGGCAGAAGCCCTACAGGGCAGTGTGCGGACATTCTGCTCCTTCAGCCCTCTATGAGACCATTCCTGTGTCTCCACTGTCCCTTGACCTCTGACCTGGTGACTCCAATGTCAGTTTGTTCTACACACAGTCCAGATTCTCCTAGGTGACTGAAGACTCTCATAGTTCATATTATGTGTGGCCCAGCAACTGACAGTCTCCCAACCCCTACCTCCTTTCATATTCAAAGGCAGGTTCCTGAGCAGTAGATTTTCCCTGCTCTTGTGGAGACAACCCTGGCCAATTCCTTCTACTGCTTCAGTCTCGGCTTTAATGCTGTCCTGGCTCTTGTTGCCTCAGTTCTGGGACTTGTATAAGATCTCATGGTCCTCACATAGCCCCATCCCTCCATCCCCTTGGCTGAGGGGGACCGCTGAAGAGCTGCTGAGGCGACCACCCCTGAACAATTGACAATTGTTGGGAGTGTGGTTTTTTTCAATTTCAGTTTGGGAGAGAAAATTGATTTCCAGATACTTAGATTCATTGCGCAGCTGCGCCACGGAGCTGAATAACTACATTCATGGCCCAGACTGTTGCTTTTCAGATTCCCACTGGGAGGCACATTGCTCTGATGGCTGCAGAGCCCCAGCGTTTGACGGCTCTCGGGGCCTCTGTGGGCTCTGACGCCAGCCCTGAGACAGAAGTGAAGGCGAGGCACCGAGACAGGGAAAATAATTCTGTCCTCCTGCTGCTGTGAAAGCCTCAGATGCTAACTGGGGATTTTCCGAATCTCTGAGGTGGTCCACGAACCTGGTCGGATGCCTCCAGTTTGCTGCATGCACTGTCATCTGGCTTTAAAGGAGAGAGAGGGGGCAAAGAAGGGATGGAGAACCTGGTCTCTGTGTAAAGAGCGTAATAAGCACCCTGAAGACGAGGCGCACTCAGCTAAAGAGTGCTTCAGATAACACACCGGTGTGGGCAATTGATGCTGTTTACAGTGAGTGTTTGGATAGGAAGAGAGGTTTTCAAACGTGGCACATGAGCAAAGAAAGGAGGGAGGGAGAGGAAGCAGATGTACGTCTGGAAATTCTCAAATCTGTTACAATTCAAATGTTCCTTGGGGTTTCCATCCTGAAATGACAGTCATGTTTTCCCCTCTAGTATGACTAGCTTGTCTCAGAGATGTGTGTGCATGCATGTGTGTGTGTGGGGTAAGATTCTAGTTGGCAGAGGGTTAGTAGAGAGTTGAGTGCCTTGCCCAGGAGGCTGGAATTCAGAGTGATAGGTGACAGAGGGGAATAGGATCCAGAACCATCTCATTCTCCCCCTGCAAGCCATACCTACTTTATCTAGCTATGGCTGGAGAGCACCGTCAGTTAGCGGAAGGGAGGCGTAGAGCCAATGTGCTTGACACGCAGGCTAGCAAAGAATGGAAGATCCCAAAGGTTTCCGAGTTCCCTCAGAATTCTGTGGCAGAGGCTGGACCATCTGGGAATATGGTGGCACTTAGACTCTAAGCCTCGGAAAGGTAGACTCACTTCTGTGTCATCACGGCGCCTCAGTGTGCTGCATGGCGCATTTACCACCTGTGCCTCCTCTTGTATCTTCCAGGCTGAAGTATGTGCTGGAACAGTGGCTGAGGTGATCCAGTCGGTGGTGAATGGGGCAGATGGCTGTGTGTTCTGTTTTGGCCACGCCAAGCTGGGTGAGTGAAAACTCCACTTCTTGTGCGGCGCGTTGTTTTCTGTCATCTCATCTGTGTTTCGGGGTTGGGTCTAGAGTCTTCGATGAAAGGAAAGGCTAAGTCCCCTTTTGGTGCCAAACAGAATGATAGCAAACAACCACGCCTGACTTGGGTGGGTCGGTCCTGAGTGGACACCTATCCATGTAGGACAGCTTCAAGTCCAAGAGGGGAAACAACGGGGTAGCAAAAGTGTTCCTGCTTGGTCTAGGTCACAGGCAGTCCCAGAAGGTGAGCAGGAAAGGTGTGCATGTCCTCAACAAGGGGTGTCTGGGGAGCAGGTTTTAGGTGGGCGGAGCTAATGGAGGCATCTCCAAGCAGAGCCTCAAGTGGGAGAAGCAAAGCTGTCCTTGCCTCCAGCATTCAGACTGCGAGGGGTCCTCCCTGTCTGTGCATGTGGAAGAGAGCCACCAGCTAGCCCGGCATAGGACTGACTTAAATCCCCTCCACACCCTCTTCCCTGTCCTCACCTATAGCCCTCTGTTTGCTTTCAGATCTTGTCTGACATGCAGAATGAGTTAGCAATTTGGGAAGCTCAAAAAAGTGGTCCCCGGTAGAAGGGATCATCCCAGAGGCCTTGCAGAGGGCACAGGGACCCATCCCCTGTGATCAGAGAGCCTATTACATGCCCCCCCCCCCTCTCTTTTCTTCACTTCTTGATCACAGATCAAAGCAGGGATCCTGATTTTAATGGAATTTGCTCACACTATAAAAAAAAAATACAGCATTTAACTTGAGAAAGGATATGAAGCCCGAGTGTGTGGATTTAATCTGTGGGGTGGCTATAAAAAGGATTGTAACGGTGATGGAAAGCCCTAGCTTCCTCCCTCGTGTGGAACAATGGAGAAAGCACATAGCCTGCCATGTCTGAGGTCCTCTGCGAGATACCATGGGATTTCATCTTGTCATTTGTTTGGGCTCTCACGTTTTCCTATAGCTGTTTCATCACCAGAACAAGGAAATGTTGGCTGTTTTTCTGGTCTTTTCACTCTTGCCTTCTTCCCAGTTCCCCACACGCTCCTCCTGCGTCCTTGGCATCTGTTTCTTGCAGCTATAGAGAGTGATGTCTGGCCTCTCCAATTGTGTCACTTTCTTCCCCGGCTCCCACAGGGAAATCCTACACCATGATTGGAAGGGACGACTCGATGCAGAACCTGGGCATCATTCCATGTGCTATTTCTTGGCTCTTCAAGCTCATTAATGAGCGCAAAGAAAAGACCGGGGCCCGATTCTCAGTCCGGATCTCGGCTGTTGAGGTGTGGGGCAAAGAGGAGAACCTTCGGGACCTGCTGTCCGAGGTGGCCACGGGGAGCCTCCAGGACGGACAGTCTCCGGGCGTGTACCTCTGTGAGGACCCCATCTGTGGCACACAGGTGACAACTTTGGAAACTTGGCTTAGGTGTGGGTGGTTCGTCTCCCCTTTGGAGGATGGGACATCTTAGCCCTGGAGTCACGTACCATGCAAACTGGGAAAGGCTTATGAGTGTTTACTTTTAAGTGGACTGGAACTTTATGGCCTGCAGCTGTGGGGCCATCTGCTCGCCCAACCTAAATATTTGTACCTTGAATCTAATTGACAATGAGCAGAAACTACAATTGTCATAGCATTTGGGGGAAATCGCCTCCACTTTCTTGACGCCTTTTGAGAAGGGGTGGGGGAAGTACAATCTTCCTTTTGTTTAACAACAAACTGAAATATTTACTGCTCTGCACACATAGCTGCAGCCATTCCTGGGGCTGTTTATGGCTCTATAAACCGTGTTTCTGGCACAGTTTTACAACCGGATTAGCAGTGCTGTGGGAAAACTAATAACTGATTTCTAATTAGAACCGTGATATAATTGCAAGAACCATGGAAGCCAAGAGAAGCTCTCGTTCGCCTTTTCAGGAAGCCAGGCCTGTAGTGAGCGCCTCTGTCTTTGGCTGTGTAACATGTGATGACTTCATGGCTCCTATGGTTCATATCCAGAAAGTCAATTCTGCCAGTCCCCTGCAGTAGGCATCCCAAGTGCTTCCTGTTTCAGAAATGTGTCTCTTTGATAAATACCCACTCCTCTCAGGTGGATCATTTCTGTGGGTGGGAATGCCCCAGAGCCAGTATTACACTCATCTCTTCAAGCCTGGCCCTGCTCAGCCCCTGTTAGAGGTACTCAGAACCTTCTAGGCTCCTTTGGAAACCCCTGCAGTATCACCAGAGTTGTCTAGAGAGTGTCTGATTCCATATGTGGTAAAGCTTATCGCCCCTCAATACGCATTTCTAGTGAATTCCCTATGATCCAGTGAGTTGTTACTCTGAAGCATAACATATGTATTGATGCTGATGCACAGCCTCCCTAATGGATGCAGGAGCACCCTGATGTTGATGCACAGCTCCATGATGAAGGCAGGAGCACCCAGATGTTGACGCACAGCCTCCATGGTCAAGGCAGGAGCACCCGGATGCTGATGCACAGCCCCCATGATGGAGGCAAGAGCACCCAGATGTTGGTGCACAGCCTCTGTGATGAAGGCAGGAGCACCCAGATGTTGATGCACAGCCCCATGATGGAGGCAGGAGCACCCTGGCTACTGCTCCTGCTGCAAGCATGACAGGGCAATCAAACACATTTTAATTTAGATTTATTTGTGAGTTCTCTTAAGTAAAGATCTGTTTAATAGAAGGTAAATAAGATGAAAGTAATGGTCTCTTGAAACTCTTCTTCAAAGTGTTTGTGATTTTTTTTAGTTTAGGTTGGATAGTAAGTTCAAAAGCACATACATCTGCTAAAAACCCCTTCGAAGTTCAAAGTTTTTAAAGATGGTCTTAGCTTGCAAATCCTGCCAGCACCAAATATGGCTTCTCACAGTTGGAAATTATAGGTGTGGTTGAAGTCGGAGTAGAAAATTGTCGTAATTTGTATCAATCCTAAGACATGTTGCAAATCAGTTCCTTGAAAATTTCAAGCTAAATCAGGCGTGCACCTGCCATGCTAGCATTTGACTTGCTATGGAGAGAAGATGGGGAGTGTGAGGGAGAACAAGAGCTTGTCTCAACTAAACCAAAAACTGGATTTCCTTTTCCACCACAAAGGGGAGTTCCGGGATTCAGACCCAGGGTTCTCACAAGATTTTGACACAGCGCCCACCACGTCTTTGATAATCACTTGTGAGTTTGCCCTGAGCATAAATTCAGGATCAGGAACTAAAACAAAGACAGATGTCTCTTAAATACAGATGAGACCTTCAAGTTACCTAAGTGTTTCTGCATGCCTTTTAGAGATTGTCCCGTTGCTATGATAAAATACCCTAACAAAAGCAACTTGACAGAGAAAGTCTTTATTATGACTCCCAGATGAAGGCCATCACCAGGGCAGCTGGTCACAGTCATACGGGCAGGTCTTCCCACCTCAGTTATGTGATGATTGAGATAGCCCTAAGAGTCATACCCAGAAACCCATCTCTTAAGTGATTCTACATTCTGTCAAGTTGACAATTAGGATTGTCATAATTGTCAAGAAACACATCAGAATGTACTTCTTGTTCAGGACTATGCTGGTAAATGTGACCTCAAGTTCGCTTTTGTTAAATAACCGAGAGGTCAGCAATGAACACCAAGCAAGTCTCTTCCCTGTCAGATATAAAAACATCTCGCAGCGCCTGTCTCCAATCTCCAAGGTCAAGACCTAGTTGCATCTCTTCTGTTAGTAGATGAACGACCTAGGATGGCAGTCCCTAAAGATGGGCATGTGCTGCCACTAATGCCCCGTATGGCCACTTGCCAGCTGTAAAATAACTAAAACCAGGTTACAGCCAATAAATGCGGTCAATATTCATTTTCAGAAGCAAATCAACTAAGCTGGGATGCCTTGGCCATTAAAGAGCTAGCAACAAAAGCGTGAGAATTAGCATTCGGATCCCCAGAACCCATGTAAACACTGGGTGCGCGTGGCAGCCTGCCTCTGATTCTAACCCGAAAGTGCTTCTCAACCATCCTAAGGCTGCAGACTTTTAATACAGTTCCTCATGTTGTTGTGACTTCAAACCGTAACATTATTTTGTTGCTACTTCATAACTACAATTTTCCTACTGTTATGAATCACAATGTAAAAATATCTGTGTTTTCCAATGGTCGTAGAACGACCTTGTGGAAGGGTCATTCGGCCCCAAGGGGTCAAGACCCACAGGTTAAGAACCACTTTTCTAAAGCGAGACAGAGCAGGCTAGCCAAGAGACTATTTGTATCTGGAATTCTGGAATTAGTTGAGATACCCTGCCACAGTAAACAATCAAGGATAATTCCCAGTGTTGACCTCAGGCTTCTACATGTACACAAGTGTGCCCACATATATGCAAACATGCATATGTACACGTGTATACCACATACACGAAAATGGAGAAAGAAAAAATGGCTATGCTGAGAATCGCCCATGTGTATAGAAAGTCTCAGCTCTTGCTTTCTGTCCTCCAGCTGCAGAACCAGAGTGAGCTGCGGGCCCCCACGGCAGAGAAGGCCGCCTTCTTCCTGGATGCTGCCATTGCCTCGCGACGGAGCAACCAACAGGACTGTGATGAGGATGACCACCGGAACTCCCACATGCTCTTCACCCTGCACATCTACCAGTACCGGATGGAGAAGAGTGGGAAGGGCGGAAGTAAGTCCCTCTTAGCTGACTCCATGCCTGGCTCTGGCCAGCCAGCACCCCTCACCTAAGGCAGCAACACTCTTCCCTAGCAGAGGGTATGGCACCCACTTGCAGAAGCTCAGTGGTCTGGAATTCAAGAGAATTGTAGATTCTAGGCTCAAGTTCACTTTTGAGTTGTATAGAGGCAAAAGGTTGGCTTTGGCAATAATAATTTACCAATGCCATTGCCTTGGATGTGTGCGAAAAGGAATTAAAAAAGAAAAACGTCTACTGGATCTTTCTGTTCACCAGTTGCAAAGGGGTCACAACCTGTATTAATCAGAGTTCTCTAGAATAACAGACCTTATAGAATGAATATATATGTATATGTGTGTGTATATATACATATAGCAAGAGAAAGAGAAAATGGGGACTTACAGGCTGTGGTCCAGCTAATCCCACAATGGCTGCCTCTGAAGGAAGGCCCAAGAGTCCGGTAGTTGCTCAGTCCGCAAGGCTAGATATCCCAGCTGCATTAAAGCTGGAACCCTGGAGAAGTAGGCTGCCATGCTAGTGAAGGAACAGACTGGTTAGCAACGTGAGAGCAAGCAGGCAAAGGGCAAAACTTTCTTCTTCCACGTCTTTGTATAGGCTTGCAGCGGAAGGTGTGGCTCGGATTAGATCTGGATTAAATATCTGCATTAAAGCTTTGTCTTCCTACCTCAAAGATCCAAGTTAGATCTTTAGATCTATTAAAAATAGATCTCCCTTCTTCAAAATAAGCAGAAATCCCTCACAGGTATGCCCTCTATTTTGGGGTTAAATCAAGAGGGACGTGTTGAATGGGAAGCCTTTAAAGGACACTAATTCTCAAAGGGGAGTTCGCACCATGTCAAGCACTGCCATTCAGAACAACATTCTTGAGGCCGGAAACAGGGATTAGGAGGTGGGAGACCCTGAGCTCAGAAGTCAGCAGCTGAACTGCATTTCTCCCAGCAGTCCTGGGAGCTGGCTATAAATCCTGCCCTTGCTGTTTGTTCTGGGTAATGTCTTAGCAGAGTTGATGTGAGAGTTGGAACACTTACTAGTTTAGCCATTTAAACAGCTGTCAATACTAAGAATCATCATAGCCTTCAGTGAGTTCTTAGATGGTCAGCAATGGGAACTCCCAACAGCTCTGGGTCCCGAGACCAGGGCTCCCAAAGGTACCAAGCAGAGGGACCCAGGGTGTGGAACAATGTCCTTCTAAGTTGTACACCAAGCTAGCAACTCTCTTGGTCTTTCAGTTTTTATTTCTTGGTCTTGTTTGCAACTTAGAGTCTGGAAGCTATAGCAAACAATGAACATGCAGAAAGATTTCCCTGAAGTACTTCAAATGTAAAAATTTGAATTTCTGACTCCACAATGATTTAAAAGAACATTTGCTAAAACTGAAGACTTGCTCCCAGATTGGTCCTACCAAATCCTAAGCACTTATTAAATATTTAGCATCCAATTCACCTTCTTATTTTTAAGCTGTGCACGAAAATTGCTTTTAAATAATAAATTCAGGCCAAAGGAAAAGGCAGATGCCACTAATGGCTTCCAAACCTCTCAGGGGCTTGTCCAGTGTTGCAGAAAACTAGGTGAGAGAAGGGGAGGATCTAGGTTGCAACGGGTCAAGAACAAACCCCTTCCACCTGCCAGGGCCCCATCATCTCAGAGGCAAAGGATCAGACCCTGCCTTCAGTCCCGGCAGGATTTCAGTGGATTTATGTGGCTAACCCATAATGAGAAGATTTGGAGTGTTGTTTAAAATGGAAATTTTGTTTACATATATATAAGTTATAATCCCTGTGGACTTGGCAGCCAGAACTCAATTAAGGGAAGGTTTATTAATTAGTCACCCTGCGGGGAAGCAGGAAGCAGGGTTGTTAACCAACTGGGACAGGCTTAGCCTGATGATGGATTCAGTGGCGATATCTGCTGCAAGAACTAAAAACATAGTGTGCGAATATGCTCAGCATCGTAGACCTATCTCTGCAGTGTATGTACACACACACACACACACACACACAGGTAGATGACTTGAACCGTCTGGTCAGGATAGAAAAGAGTATTCTTTGTCGATGTAAAGCTCTTTTGTAGATAGCATCAGGTTGAGCTTAAAATAGCTCTCGAGCTGCCAAGGCTTTTGGAATATTAGCAGAGCTAGTTCTCTCCACCGATAAGTCTTGACTGTTGAATCTATAAAGGCTTGTAGGCTCCATGCAAATTCAGCACTGGTGAGAGGCCCCAAATAAGCAAGTGCTACTCCTCATAACGGATACCGTGTTACTTCGGAGTGGTGAACTGTAGCAGGCTTTCTTTTGGACCACGAACCAGTTCCCAAACCATGACACAGAGACCTGTTATTAGTTATGAATGCTCAACCTTATCTTTTATTTATTTTATTTTATTTATTTTTTATTTTAATCTGTTTCTTTTTCTCTATGTTTTGCCTTGGGGTTTTTTACCTTTCCTTCTGTATATCTTACTTTCCTGCTGTCTCCATGACTGACTGGCTGGCAGCTGCCTGTCTTCTGACCCTGGTCAGGACTCTTCTCTTCCCCCCTTGCTATCTCTTCTGCCTAGATCTCTCCTCCTACCTATTCTCCCCACCTGCTAGCTCTGCCTATCCCTCTCCTGCCTAGCTATTGGCCGTTGGGCTTTTCATTAGACCAATCAGGTGCTTTAGGCAGGCAAGGTGAAACAAATGCAACACATCCTCACATAACTAAACAGATGCAGCACAAACAAATGTAACACTCCTTTACATCACCAGCAAAGGCAGCAGAAACAAATGTAACACACCTTTACATCACCAGCAAAGGCAGCAGAAACAAATGTAACACACCTTTACATCACCAGCAAAGGCAGCAGAAACAAATGTAACACACCTTTACATCACCAGCAAAGGCAGCAGAAACAAATGTAACACACCTTTACATCACCAGCAAAGGCAGCAGAAACAAATGTAACACACCTTTACATCACCAGCAAAGGCAGCAGAAACAAATGTAACACACCTTTACATCACCAGCAAAGGCAGCAGAAACAAATGTAACACACCTTCACAGAGTTAAATATTCAGCACCAGAAACAAATGTAACACATCTTTGCATAGTTAAATATTCCACAAGTGAGCCAGTGAAACCAGTCTTCCTTGTCTTCTTTGTAAGCGTGATCTTTAAAAGCATTCATGTATGGGCTGGTGGGATGGTTCAGCAGGTCAAAGTGCTTACCACATAAACATGACCTGCATTCCTGTCCCAGAAATGATGGTGGAAGGGAGAAATGATTCCACACATGCCACAGCCTGCACCTAACTGTTCTCATAACATGTACCATACATACACATAATAAAAATAGAATATTCCAAAGCATCTCTGTAATGACATTTTGACGAACAAGCTTGTAAACATCTAGTGTCCACTGACAGCTAACACTGGGCCTCTGATATATTCATTCTCATTGCTTCCTCCTGGGAAACCGCCTTGGGCAAGGCTGGCCACATGAAAATGGATGAATGTACTTACACAGGCACCTGCACCTGCACTCATCTGGACACCAGAATAATCAGACAGTTTCCATCATCTTGGCTTTCTGATAGGGGTCAAACACTGTCTTTACCAAGGTTATGATGACCTCAATCACCCATGCCCTACCCAGAGCTGTGTAGTTACACGGTTCTACAGATCCATCATCTGTCTTGTAAACATGCTTCTAATGGGGTGAGCCCCTGTCTTAGTCAGGGTTTCTATTGCTGTGAAGAGAAACCATGACCATGGCAACTCTTATAAGGAAAGCAATTGATTGAGGTGGCTCACTTACAGTTTCAGAGGTTCAGTTCATTATCATCACAGTGAGCAGCATGCAGGCAGACACGGTGCTGGCTACATCTTGATCAGAAGGCAACAGGAAGTGGTCTCATTGTCACACTGAGTGAAGCTTGGGTTAAAGACACCTCAAAGCCCAGAACATGAGTTCACAGAGATAGTCCGCTAAGGAGAGGGAATCATATCAAAAGATACATAAGAAATGTGTATTTATTCACGGATCTCAGGGGCAGGCAATGTGGACTTGCTTAGACATGAGTTTTTCACTTAAAGGTCTAACTTCATGAACCATGCTGATTTTAATCATTTTTTTTTACTTTAATTTCTTCAAAGAGATTCAAGAACTTAAAAGATCCATTGTTGCCAACTGGATCCTGCCTTTTTCTGGCTCCTTTTCATTTTTTCCCAACTCTAATTTCTTACGTACATCTAATTTAACTTGAATCTTTTCTTTAAAATGCCTTCCCAAAACATTAAACTTAATTTATATATAAATGTTCAAACTCCCTACAAAATAATATTTATTGGTTTCTGTATTATTTATATTTAATTATAATAAATGCAAGCATCAAAAATATCCAACCTTTTGACAGACAGTGTGTCCTTTAGAAACCAAAGTGCTTAACAAAGCAGCCGCACACATTTGTGCTGTGGTTGTCAGTCAGTGTCTCACTGGACGACGGAGAGGGTGACGAACTCAGCCAGGGGGAAGATGGTGGTCCCTTGACTTTGCAGCACATGACAGTTGTCTGGAGAACTTTGATGTGAGTCCCGGGTGCATCCAGTCCAGTGCTGCTCTGGAAGCCACTTGGACGCAAGATGAGTAAGGGGCTATGTATGCTTTAGAGTTCACTTTGGATTTCCCTCTGACTCAGGATTAATTTTCAATGAAATCATGGATGTTTTTTTTAGCATGTGTGTATCTCAATCTCAATTTTCTCATCTATAATTTCAGTGCAATTTATGCATAATGTCGGCATTGAGTGGTATAGGAGAATTACTCCCTATAGGGAAAATAAGGCGTGTGGGGAACTTGGTTTGGTCCAACTCTAGACTTAAACTATAAAGAATTTAGAGCTGAGGCTGTCGCTGAGTTGGAATAGTGTTTGCCTAGCATGCACGAAGCCTGAAGTTTGGTCCCCAGCAGCACATAAACTGTGTGCGGTGACACATGCCTGTGATCCCAGCACATAGGAGGCAAAGACAGAGGCTTCGGAAGTTCAGAATTATTCTCAGAAATATAGCGAGTCCAAGGCTAGCCTGGGATACATGAGACACTCTCTTTTTTAAAAAAAAAAAAATGAAGTTGCTCAAGACAGATTCAACTACGTTCCTTTAACTCCAGTGTCCTTGGTCTCAGAAATCTGAGAAGCGGATAAGGAACCTACTTCTTGCCTGTACTATCACCCCTTCTGCTTAGTCCTTGCGAAATTCCTGTCTCGCTGGCCACTTGCAGTGGTGGAGATGCTCAACGCTACCAAACAGCCCATGCCCACTGACTTCGCACCGGTTTAGATTAAGCACCATTTGTGCAAATCAGATTCTCTGACCACCCAAACACCAGTGGGTATAGGTCGGAGAGCAGCCTTCTCCGTTGTGTGAGGGTGCCTCTCGTCCTGACTCATGCAGGTAATTACAGGTGTTTTATAAAGCTCTCCAGCACCATCTAAGCCACCTTTTGTTCTCTGTGTTCTGTGTTACTACGTGTGCATTATACATTTTATTCCATTACATCAAATGGACTATTAAGTCTGGAAGTCCAAATTGGTCCCTGTCTCTGCCCTTTCATCTGAGATGCGTGAGGAATACCTAAGCTGCTCTTGTCTGTATAATAAGGCTGCAAAAAATACAGATGGTGTTTTGTTTAAAAATAACCATTCCCCTCGCACATCACTGCCATGAGCCAATCTTGCATGATCTGAAACAAGATAGGAGAGGTAATGCGGCCTTCCTTTTAAGGGGTTGCCCCTGGGGACAGTTGAAAATAAGCAAAAGGAACTTCCTTCGTGTCTAAAGTGTGGCACCGAGCTGGATACATTGAAGGGCTGTGCTGCCCTTCCTGGAATGTTCATCCCCAGCAGCAGGCATGCGAATGGAAGGCGCCAAGGTGATTTCATCCAGTTCTTATCCAACAGCAAATCCATATGCTACCCTCATGAGTGGTCTCTGAGTTCTTCCTGCAGGTGTTGAGGTACCCAGAAGTGTATACCCCGGTGCTACCTGAATACCCCTTGCATGAAGCCAGTATGTCGGGGTGGGTGTGGAGAGTATATGTATATTTTTATGTGTGCCAAAGGAACATGTCACCTCTGCCTCTGTTGCTCTTTGCCTTGCTCCTTTGAGATAGGGTCTTTCTCAGTGACCCTGAGCTCACTGTTAGTCTGGCTGATCAGAGAGCTTCTCCCCCTGCCCCGCACCCCACCACCCTACAGTGCATACAGGCTTTCATAGCCATGCCTGGTTTCTTATGTGACTGCCAAGGATTCAAATTCTGGCCCTCCTGTTTCCATGGCAAGTGTTCTTACCCAACGGGCCACCTTTCCAGCCCCACATCAAGGGGGAAAAAGTGTCATTTCTCCCCCCTTTGCTTAACCCAGATGTTGGCTGCTCATTTGACAATTTTTAGATTTGTGGGTTGATAGTTTCCATCATTTGGGGAAAGTTTGGACCGTTATTTATTCAAATATTGCATCTGTACCATGCTTTGGAAATCCAACCATGTCTATTTTAGACAGCTGAGCTTGTTCGGTAGCCCTTTTAATTTCCTACACATTGCTCTCTCTCTCTCTCTCTCTCTCTCTCTCTCTCTCTCTCTCTCTCGTTTATTTTTGTTGTGTGCTTTTATATTTTTCTCTATTTCATTTTGAAGATTTATATTGATATATTATCAAATTTATTAATCTTTCCTGTGTTAATGTGTAACCTGCCATAAACTCTCAGACACAATTTTACATTTGTTTTAATCTCTTAGAGATTATTATATACACTTTTATTTTAATGGAGACATCTTGTTATACAACCCAGGGTGGCCATGTCTGTATTTAAGCCTTTGAACATTGACACAGTAACTGTTTTCCATCACCGTCTTTGTGGATTCTAATAGCTATGCTTTGGAGTTTATTCCAAATACTTCTTCATGGTGGGGATTGTTTACCTGCTTCTTTTTATGCTTATTTGTCTTTGCACATGAACTTTCAGGTTTTCTGGGTATTGGGAGCAGGCACCCCAGCCTTTCGTTAGCTGTTTCTCGCATGTATCTGCTGCCGAGCACTCAGCTGAAACCAGAGACTGCAAATCCCTCAGGCCTTGCCTTTCTAGTTTTCTGTCCTGTGCATGGCTGCTGTCTTGGTTTCCCTAGAAGTTGGATTCTATCTCTCTTGAGCTCGGTGGCTCTATCAGGTTCAACCTGGGCTCTTTGTCCTGAGCCTGGGAACTCTCTCAGCACAGTTAGTGAGACCAGGAGTGTTCGCCTTGTTTGTTTCGTGCGTCTCGGGAGTCACTCTTCCCGTTTAGTGTCTGGTGTCTTAAAACCAACTATTTTATACATTCTGTTGATTTTTGGTTGCTTTGGATACAAGACCTAGCCTGGTCCCGGTTACTTCAACACAGCCAGAATTCATGAGGGAAATTCTTAACTCTTCTGAGCTTTAATTTTCTCATCTACAAGAAGAGGATGATAGTGTTGGATGACTTTGTGTAGGAACTGAATGAGATGGATTGTCTGTGCACCTGGCAGTTGGCAGGCACTCAGCAAATAGCTGGGTCTTTCCTGTCTCTGCACCTGGATCTTACATCTTCCAGATTTCTCCTGGGGTTACCAACCTGATTCCTGGCTGAGCCTTAGGTTGGCTACCTGACAATGACAAACTAGAGTAAATAATCACTCGTGAGCTGCTCAGATTTTAACTTGGTAAACAGTTTTCAGAACTGTTATTCGGAGGTCAGTGGGGTAAGGCCCTTACCCTCCTTCAGTGACCCATCCAGTCTACAGAACGCATTCCTTTATTGATCAAATAAGTAACAGTAGGTTTGTGCGATGTGGTATACAGAATTTAAGAGCACTGGTTCTGTTTGAAACCCCAGCTTGAATTGTTCCTGTCACCAAATGTTAATCCTTTCCCTTCTCCGAGATTCCCAAAGAGCTACACGAAGAAGAGAAAATGTGCAGACCTGAACTTACCCACTCTCTCTTTTCCCTCTTGCCTCCTCCCTCGTGCCAGTGTCTGGAGGTCGCAGCCGCCTGCATCTCATCGATCTGGGCAGCTGTGTGAAAGCATTCACCAAAAACCGAGAAGGAGGCTCGGGGCTGTGCCTCTCGCTGTCTGCCCTGGGCAACGTCATCCTGGCTCTTGTCAATGGCAGCAAACACATCCCGTACAAGTAAGTGGCTCTCTCATTGAGCAGCAAGGTGGTGGAAGCGGAGTGGGTCTCTGTGCAGGAGGGATACCCCGGGAGAGGGGCAGCTAAGGGGCAGCCTGGATGGAATTCTGAGTCCAGTGACAGAGACCTGCTTTAGCTAATGATGGCATCATGCGTCGTCTTCCAAATGGCAAAGCGTGGCGAATGATCAACTCCAGCACAGTCGTAGTACTCCAAAGGAGGCCTCCAGTTGTAATTACCCTTTCTGGGTTTCTGGAAACATCACATCAGTGTGTCTGTCCCATGGTGTTGCAAGCAATGACCAAAGAGGAATGGGTCAGCCAGGCTAAAGCCACACACAAGAATACAGCTTACTCATTAGATATGTATTTCAGGTAAACCACACCTTTTAGTTTAAGTATGAGCCTATTTATTATTGCATGGGTACTACAGGCTTCCTGTACATCATCCCATAGCCCTACTTAGGAAAGATTTAAAAGCCTGGGGGAGTTACCATACCTCATCTTGCGCAAATGTTCACTCCATATACACGATCCTTCCCTTTTCACCAGTACCGCTCCAGGAAGATAAGGTTAGAGCTTCTTCCATTTCTGGTATAGCCCTAAACATGCCATGTCATGACTTACTTACTTACCCCCACGACCATACATAGATATAGCTGTGTATCTTACTAGTCATAGGAACCTCTACTCATCTTAAAATGAGGGTTCTGCCTCTGTATTCTATATGCACCACAGGGCAATAAGACAAAGAAGAGGGGGAAAATCGAATCAACAAGGCTGTCCCCAGTGACCAATGGCGATCGGTCAATGGTTTAGCTCCATGTTATCAGAGTAAAGTGGAGACAGGATTCGTCTTACAGAGTTGCCATGAGTAAATATGTAGAAGATATCTTGTTTCAATCAATAAAAATTCTTTAAATGCAAATTACTGCTATGGGAGGAAGAGGAGAGTTGGGGTGTCCTCATAGTGCCTAAGGTTCAAGGAAAGTCCTTGCCTTCTCCATTCCTCTGCTCCAAGTTGATCACAGACCCCAGGCACCATTCCCCACCAGGAGGAGCATTCTGGATGTCTTCCGGGGTTTACCTGGTAGTTAGATCCTAGCTGTATTCCTTCTTGAGATTTGGTATCCCAGATAGATAAGCCCCAAAGTAACATTCTTCGCCCTTGAAAGGAACATTTCCTGTGAGAGAACTATGTCAAAGTAAGGGTTTATCAAGTTTCATTCTCTATATTTTCTGCTGTGAAATAGCACAGGAGGTTGAGGAGTTGGCAAAGCAAAAGGTTATTGTGGTTTAAACAATTGAGGCGGAAGATCCTCCAAAGACAAAAAGAATATAGGACTTGATTGGCTTCCATTAAATGAGAATCATGTCTTCGAACCTGATAATTTCCTAGGTCATCATGCAGATACAGTTCCAAATGCCACCTTGTTATGAGGTCACTGACAGGCTAGTAGATCACTCCTGTTTTAGTCCTGAAGAGTGGAATACCTTTATGATTTCAATAAATATTTATCCGTGCACACTGTTGAGCTGATGGTGGGAGGGCTGGATAAATGTAAGCGTATGAAATTTTTTTGATTAAGTAAAGTAACTTCTTTCAGTCTGCAGTTTGGTTCCACTGTAAACAACTAGGGAAGCAGAGCGAGTTGTTTTTATTACTAGCTCAAGGTCTCTTGTTAGATTAAACATATTGTTAGCGTCAGTTGGTCCTAATGGCCAACCACCTGCCCTCTTGGGAGAGTTGATAGGCTGTGATGGAATGTTACCAGCCTTTCCAGGCTTCCTCCTGCTTGCTTCCAGGAGTTCCTTCCCAACATTTCGGCCACACAGGTGATGAACAAAATGTTTCTGTAGTGTATGTAAACACAGACTTAACATAAATGTTGCGTCTACATGATAGCTTGTCATGGAGTTCTTCCCTGACCCTAACAGCCTAACACAAGCTTCCTTCAGTGACCCTGGTTCTGTCTCACAAATCACCAAGAGCTTGCTGGGCTGCCCACTGCTCCATGTCAGGAAGCATGGTGGCTTGGCCAGCCGTCTGTGGACTGGAGCATTTGTGCTGCCAACCTCTGGTCCATAATGACTGTCTCTGTGCATAAACTTTGCAAGACTTTTGCTCTGACATTTTCTTGGATTCTCAACCACAGCATAGATTTAGTGTTTGGTGTCTGTGAATCTCATCTGCACACTGATTAATCAACTAGCTACTATTCTCTCCCAGAACAAAGAAAGGTAAGATGAAGATTTACTCAAATCTGCCAGGCAACTGATGACGAGATCAAACTGTCTGGCTTTTCCTAGTTTGGGAGACCCTGGCAGTTGAGACCACAGGAATGGCCAGTGCCTGCTCTCACCCAGCTCTGCCTGACATCTATAGGCTGCCTGTGCACAGTGGCACATTCAGCCCAGCGGGACGGTCCACATTCCCTTCGTCAGACCACCACCCTCCTAAGTTGTGATTTGCCACGTTATGTAAACAGACTAACCTTTCTGGGCATCAATCCTTGTCTTTGCCTTGGCTTCCCAGACAACGGGATCTTTCTTGGCTACATGATTTCCTAGCATTCCGTTCACTTTCAGCAGGGGAAAAAATCCCAGAAAATCAAATTTCATATTCTTTGCCCTCCCCCATCTCTCCAAAAACACAAAACACCACTGGTCTTCATCTATCACCCTAGACAACTCTGCTCAAAAGTAGCATTACTTGTGCTGGCTTCTGGGAAATTAACTGGAATGTGCACGGAGGGGCTACAGCCTGTCTCCATTTCTCTTCATCATTGGACTGGACCATTTGTCATGTGAGCAAGCCAGAAAGTGAGCTGGGATTCATTACCCATCCTGGGTGCTCCCATAGGCACCCTAGATGTGCCCTGGGTGGTTCTGACTCTGCAGATGTTATTGCCTTTGCAGATGGCAAGGGCAGGTGTGGAGGCAGTGCCCCGCCTCAGCCACTACTCAGCACAGGCTGCCTGGCCAATCCCAGTGCCTGCCGTTCATTTATCAATCCTAAATTGTGTCACCTTTGAGAAAAGCATGTGGGGGCGGCAGGGAGATCAGCAGGGGCTCCAGCCCCCTAGTCAGCTTCTCAATGACAGAAAGAACAAATTCCTCTCTCCTAACTTCAGAGAGTCTCACACCCAGGGAAACCTGTTCGCGTGATGAGGTTTCTGACAGCACATTTGCAAATTTCCTTGCACGCTCATTCGTTATACTTGTTTGCTAATCCTCAGCACTTCCTGTGCAGCGAGCTGCTAGGAATCTCCACCACGGATGGAGGGGGGTGGGGAGCAGAGGTATCCGGCATAAATTCTCATGCCGCAACCCGGTGTCCTGTGTGTTCACTCTTGGATGTCCCAGCCCTTTGGAGGATCCCAGACTTTCTAGCAACTCAGAAACTCTAATCACAAGCCAGTTCCCTAGGAGGGAGCTTGGTCCCTTTTTGATGTTGTCTTGGGGTGGGTACCAGCCCCAAGTTAGCACATCCTTCACACAGTGGTCCTTCGAGTCCAGAAAGCCTGTTGACTCCTTTTGTGAGTAGTACTGCATTTGGAGAAACCATCTCTTTAATAAACCTCACAATCCGATACGAGCAAGGGCTTGTTATAGACCTTGCAGAAGCCAAACTTGTGCACTTGGGCTTCTTCAAAATGATGAAGCTTTTCATTGAGAAATGACTGGTAAAGAGACAAGAGATTTTTTTTCTCACAATTCCTTCATGACTTGGCAACTGGGAATATTTGTGAAGGGAAGGAGGACCAAGTGCTTGTTGATTGGATAGTGAGAAGGGGGTAGGATGTTGGCGAGAACTCCTGTGTGGGCCTAGACCACCTTACTGAGGCTGTGACCCTTACATACAATTCCTCGTGTTGTAGCGAACCCCAACCATAAAATTATTTTTGTTGCTACTCCATAACCGTAATGTTGCTACTATTATGAATTGCGATGAAAATATCTATGTTTTCTGATGATCTTGGTCGACTCTGTGAAAGGGTCGGTCAACCTTAAAGGGGTCGTGACCCACAGGTTGAAAACCACTAGAGGCCTAGAGGATCATTATGGATCCTCAGCAGTCTTGTCTCTGTCCTGAGAGAGTTACAGTCTGTGTGGGAGGTTCTGGAGTTCTGACCCTCTCAGGCTGTGCCTATTTCTGCTGCTCTTCTCTGGCACCTTGGGAAATGGTGCCACACAGCCACCTGTGGCGTAAGAGCCACCTGTGGCGTAAGCCCTGCTTACGTCCCCGTGCCCCCTCATTGCAGGTTTGTTTTGTGCTGCTGTGGGCCTGCGATCCCCATTTATTCATGGCAGTCACTAGTAAGCTCTGGGCTCCTGCAGCAGGCTTGCTCCTCTTCGCTCTTTAGGGTTGAAGGGCTCCACCAAGCTTGACTTGCGTCTGGGCCAGTCTCTAATCTCAAACATCAAATAAAGCAAACACCCCCCAGGCAGGATCTACTTCCAGAAGCCTCCGTCTTACTGATGTGCCAGAGCCTCCTTGCGCAGGCTGTGGGGAGAAGACTCGCCTCCTCAGGCTCTAGTAGGGTAAGGAATCAACATTATCTTGAGGACACGGGAGCACCTGAGCACAGCTCTGCACTCAGACCAGCAGGCAACACTAGAAACAAACTCTAGTCAGTGACTCAGGCAGTGGGGGAGCCAAGTTTTCCTAAAATGTTAATGTCTGCTCATTTGGAAGGCAGTGGGGGGCAGATACCTGGAGACTCCAGGTGCAGCTGCAGGTCTGCAGTTTGGGCCTCACAGAACCACCATGGCTGTGCACAGACGTTTCCCCACCTGGCCTTAAAATCCTCATCACTCATCCTCCCAGTGTCTGGGTAGATGTGGGCCTCTCCGCTTTCTCAGAACTGGAAGTGGTGTGGGAAACAGGGAGAAGTGTCCTGAACTGCTGTTAGCAGTGACATTCTGTTCCCCTGGTGTCACACAGTCCTGGTCCCGTGGATTTGAATGTAGATTACTTACAGGTACCATAAAATTAAATAGATATTTGCCAAGGAGAAAAAAATGCAAAAGAATGTCAGCTGGAAGATTGACTCGAGATAGCATGAAATTGGGGAGAAGCTCCGTGTAAGGATCTTTGTGTTGAGAGCAGCGCACATGTGCGTTTTTAACCTCCTCTAAGTGCACATTAATGCTGGATTATCTCCTCCTGATTTACGGGGAGAACGTCAATTTAGAACTATTTGCACAAACTCCGGATACCAGTTTATAGCATTCCCTGTTTAGAAATAAAATAACCAAAGTCTCAGGTTGCCAGGCAACCGCAGCAGTGATAATTCTTAGTATTGCTGCTTTAAAAACATTCATTTTTATACATTTTAATGACTGTTAGGAAGCAAGGAGAGTGAGTTCAGAGCATCTCTGGGACACAGAAAGAAGTTTGTTTTGTTTTTTTTTTATGAGATTTTTCAGCATGCCACTCTCTTTTATTCCTCCCTCCTTGCCTCTTCCCTGGCCGGCGGTATTTTCATAGTTCATTACAGAATTTACAGAGACGGTTATTATTTTCTTAACAGTCCAGGCAGCAATTGTCTGTTGATTAACTCCCCCAGCCGGTTGCGAGCAAGTCGTTAGGAGAGAAATGATGTGATGTGGGGCTGTACCAGACTGCAGCCTGGATTCCATCATCAGTTGTTATGGCCCAAGTTTGGCTCATCCTTCCTGTTCTGGAGAACTGCTCTCCTGAACTAGGAGCAGAGTGTTGGGCCCCCAGTGCGGCCAGAACCTCTGGGCAGCAAAGCCATCACCGGTGATCTTTTTCTCTGCTCACTGCCACTAGCTGCTCCTAGATGCGGAAGCATGATGGTTTGAGAACCAGATGGGAGCCAGGAGATGTCTTCATTTCCAACCTTATCTTCCCTTAGCTTAACTTCTGAAGTTGCCAGTGGAAGTCTCTTCCTTCCAGATTCTGAGTCAACTGGCAATAGATTCAAGAGTGGACTAGGAATTGAAACCCCATATCCTGTCAGTCCCAGCAGGACAGAGGGAACTCTCCCCCCCATTACAGAGCCCCCCCCCCCCCGGTACTCAGACTCAGGTCAGAAGCACTGGGTCCCATCTCCAGACAGCCACGGTAGTCCAGAGAGGAAGGTCTAAGGTAGAAGGAGACAGATAGATGGAGCTGAGCAGCTCATTCCTGAGTTCACACTTACTATCCCAATAGCCAGGCTCTCTCACTTCCGTGAGTAAAGAGGCAGAAACAAGAGTAGGATTTCCCCCTCTCCAACCTTTCCAAGGGAATAGAAACTAATTTATGAACTGCTGGATCAGAGGAAGGAGGAGAAAATTGTTTCCAATACTTATTTTCTGGCTTTTCAGCTACGTGGCAGGCAGTTAGCACGGCGAATAAATTGGCTCTCCGTGTTTCTAAATGGGAGCACAGTGATGATACCTCTTACTACGCTGCTAAGGCTATTACGAATGCTTCACGGGTGTCATTTTATGACTATGACTCAACCATCAATCTTACGGCAAAAGCTGGGAAACTGAGGCACAGTGAGATTGAGTTCCTTATCCAAGTTCGCACGGCTGGTAGGTAATACAGCCGTGTCACTGTCTCCCCGTGTGTCCCTGCTGCCTAATATGTGCCTGGAAGGTTATTGATACGCAGTGAATATTTGTCAACAGATATGAGATGTCCATGTGTTCATATAACCTGAGTTTAGAGGCTTATGAGTGAGCTGTGGTCTGGGGAGGGGCTAGAGAGTCCAGTGTGTGCATCCATATGGCTTCCTTGACCTCACCTGCTTCTATGATGGCCGAGCTGAGACTGGTGGCAAGGTGCCAGCGGTGAGGTAGAACACGAAATCCAGAAGAAAAAGGGAAAGAAGTCCTTCATTCCAGACCCACGCCATAAACCCAGGATCAATCCAATGTCCCATGACAGTGTTAAGAGATGAACCTAATAGTATAGGCCTGTAATCCCAGCTTTTCTAGAGGTAAAGGCGGGGGATTAGATGCTGTCTCAAAATAAAGAGTAAAAATGACAGAGGGGGAGGAATGCTAAGGTTTAGTGGCTCAGTGGTAGAGGGCTTGATTAGCACGAGCAGGTCTAACTCAACCCCTAGTGATGACGACAACAACAACACACACACACACACATACACACAAAGCCACATTCACTAAGATGCCCTTGACCTAGAGCTTGTGTGCAGGGAAACAGGCTCTGAAACTCTGCAGTGGAGCCCAGTGGCCTGAGTGTCCCACTTAGTACTGGCTATGAAGGAACTTAGCCAATTTCAGCCTTCTCTCATCCCCATCAGGAATAAAGCCGCATGACTCCATGGTACCTCTACCACACCGCCCTCCTGCCTTGCCTTGGGGTTCAGCAAGAAAAGAGGGTCCTCTTCTCAAACTGGAGAGCTGGGTGCTGCCCACAGCTGACAGACGGGACCACAACTGTGGGTTTCCTTCCCTGGGATGGCAGTGTCTCTGAGGATTCCTGAAAGGTTCCCAGGCCCTGGTCAGTAGGCGAGGTTATGATCCTCTGGATCCTGAAGTCTGGCTGCATGTTGGCTGTGTAACGAAGGAATAGGCAGGAGGTGTGTATGGTGCCAGGTTCGCCATGCCCACACTAACGAGCTTTCTCAAGCCTCCGACTGACAGGAGCAGCTCTGGGAACGGCTCCAGGTGCCAAATCAGACAGTCACTCTCACTACTGGAATTTGTCAACTTTCTTTACTCTGAGCTCCCAAAGAAATGGGGTAGAGGGGGCCAGCTGTGGTTTCCGAAAGAGACGATGCCACCTGGGCTGGCAGAGCCAGGGAACACAGATGCCAGCACCACTGCTGGTACTTAGGAACCGTTTCAATCCTCATCTTCCACCTTGAAATCAGGATTTCATGTTTTATTTAAAAAAAAAATGTTTTTTGAAACAGGTTCTCTGTGTACCTTTGGCTGCCCTGGAACTCACGCTGTAGATCAGGCTGGCCTTAAACTCTCAGAGATCCGCCTGCCTCTGCCTCCCTAGTACTGGGATCAAAGGTGTGTGTCACCAGCACCTAGCTAGGATTTCATTCTTGTGTTCTTCCCTTGTGGAACAAAATTAGATCCCATGGATAAGATGTCTAAGAGGCCCTTTGAGAATGTCTGTTTTATCGTTGGAAAGGCCACCCACTGTGTAAGCATATTCTGCAGTGATCCGGGTTCAGTTGGCCCCATTCTATCCACTCTAGCAGGTAAAGCAGGCCTTTCTTTTGGCCAACTAGATTATAAATTCCTTTCATTACATTGGAGCCCTCAGCCCCAGCCCATATGCCCTATGCCGAGAAATGTGGAGCCTAAGTACAAATTTTATTTTAACCCACTTACTCATTTCAATCACTTCTTCATTGAAAAGTATTCACCAGGCCTTGGAAACAGGAGGGGCACGGAGAACTCAGAAGTACAGGGGGGCCAGACATGAAACCCCCGAGTACGCTACAGGATAGTCGTGTGCACACCAGCCCCTAGCCTGCACAAAGGGAAAGAGGGAGGGAGGAGGGAAGAAGGAGCCATGGCAATCTGTAGCCTCAGATGTTGGTGGCTAAGCCGCCCTCTCTCTCCTTACCTACCTACTGCTGCTACTGGTGCTTACCGTGTTTTCCTGTCTTCCCACCACCCATCCGTCAGAGCCTGCACCCTCCACAGCTGTTCTGCCATGTGTTGTACTGATGGAGAGTTTGGCTGGTACCCATCGTGATAAACTGCTGAGCTAAATGAGACTCCAAACCCACAGCTTATTGTTCTCTTTAATGATAACGAATTGTCACACCACAAGTCCTGTTTGTTACAGAAGGCAAACAGCTGAAGGAGGATGGCTTGGGGTTAGTCCGGGCCAGTGCACAGAGGAGCCCCAAATGCCCTTAGGCACCCCGAGGGCTCTGTGGTTACTCAAGGATAGCTTGATTTAGGCACAATTAGGCATTGGAAGGGACAGAGCATACAAATGAGTCAGGCCTTAATTCATTAAGAAACTGTCTTGAACATTAATTGAGCTTCAATCAGAGTATCCAACCATAAATTCTCACCTGTTTCGCAACTGGTTCAGGCTCAATTGAGCATTAATAGATTTTTTTTGGTCCATGCAAATGAGGTGATAATTCATTCTGTTGTATAATTGAATAATCTTCAAATAGATTTATTCATGGGAACAGTTAAATAGTACTAAGTTGTCTAATGTAGCTCGTGGTGCTTTAACCAAAGCAAAGCCCAGTTTCCTTCTGGCACAATAGAGACCTCACGGGACAGAGATGGGTTCAGGGCACCCATTACAGGTTTGAGGAGCAGTGTACCTGAAGACACCTGATGATGTCCATTCAACCTTTTAGAGCTGTGGCCTCAGGTGTTATCACTTTTGTGTCTCTCTTATTGCTACTGACAAGCAGAGTCAATATAAATTTTCAGGAAGTGATTTCTCAGTTTGGTGGTCACCATTTGTAAACATACATCCTCCAGCTTAGTACCCCGACATGCCAGCCTTTTTGAGAGTTTAGTATATTCGCCTACTTGGTGAGTTCCAGGCCAATGAGAGACTGTGTTTTACACACACACACACACACACACACACACACAGAACGGGGGGTTGACAGCTCCTGAGGTGTGACAATAGAGGTTGTTCACTGGCCTCCACACACATGCCCTCAAACACATGCACATTTTTTTTTTTAATGTATATTCCTTCATGTTCCCCATGGCCTACCTGGGAACCATCTCCTCTACAAAGCCTTCTCAAAGATCATCTCTCCCAGTATGTTGTTCCAGAACAATCTGTCTACCTTGTCACAGCCATGTTGTCTCTGTAGGCACCTCACAGTCACTCGTGCTGTGTTTCACTTGTTTGTTGACATTGCTCAGTCCCCAAGCCTATGAACTCATCACGATAACGACA
This sequence comes from Chionomys nivalis, assembly GCF_950005125.1. Classification (NCBI taxonomy): domain Eukaryota; kingdom Metazoa; phylum Chordata; class Mammalia; order Rodentia; family Cricetidae; genus Chionomys; species Chionomys nivalis. Next base: position 16,177,331 of record NC_080090.1, on the reverse strand, counting down.
GCCTCTCCCTCGGGTTCCCAATTGGTTTGACCCATTTGGCCAAACTGTATCTTAAACTCTGTTTTTAGTAACAGATGTGAACCAACCAGACAGATGTGCCTCGTGATCAAAGCAACACCCTGTTAAGCCCTCTCTGTCTGATGCCCCGTGGATCAGCAGGTCTTCCCACTCTGCCTGCTTATACACATGTATCCGTGCCCAGTTGGCTCCTAGGAATGCCTGACTGTATGTCTTTCTGAGGCCTGGATGGCTTTTTCTTGTGTGTGAAGATCAGGGCTGAACCAAAAAGCTCCCCAGTAACATAGTGATTAGTGTCACTCCGTGCAACAAGCACACTCTCAGAAGCTTAGACACACTTGCCACTTTCCACATGGTCAGAATCTAGTGGGCAACAGCAAGTTCTCAGGCTGAACTGATTTCTTTGGCTTTTATTCACTTATACTACTGTTCTACCTGATTGACTGGTCATTGGCAATCATAGGTCCTCTTATTCCTGGCTTTATTATTGTGATGAACTTTTGGATCACAATGACTCTTCACACAATGGTGTACATGTGTGTGTTACAGAGTGGTGACAGAAGGGTAACAAAGAGGCCTTCCTGAAGATGAGAGCTGGGAGCTGATACAGACGTGAGGAGAGACATTGCGTGTAGTTAGCGAAGGCTTTAAGGACCCTGTCACAGACCTGGGTCCAGCAGAAGAGAAAGTCAAGGGCTGGATCAGGGGAGGTGATGCGTCCCGGAGATTGTTACGGATGCTCCATGGCCTGTGAACTGGGTGTTACAGTGATGGCTCGATGCTGCTGCTGTCTCAGTATGAGTTCTCTACTTTTAGATGTCGACACAAACGCCACGAGTCTCAACTCGGAGGATAAGAGGTAGTTTATTCTGAAGCCAGATATGAATGACCATGAACACAGATCTGTTTTCCAATGTGGATGCAGTCTCATGAAGTTTTTATAGTAACAGCTCAAAGAAAGTCATAAATCAAAACACTTTCTAAACACTTGGGTGGGAACATTTAATAGGCACTTAAAGAAAAGTTGAGAAATCTCAGCTGGAGGCCTCGGATGCTATCTGAAAACTCATGGCCTTTTGGATGGTGAAAACCAGGATTTTCTTTAGCTAGTGCATTCCAAAAGGTTTTGAATCTGTTAGCTGTGGGATGTTAGTTACAACACAGAAGTGGGTTAGGGATGGCTCTTTAGGGAGCTAAAGATAGCCGGAGATAAATTATAACCAGACCCTGGACCTGCAGCGTTCCACCAGCGTTAAGGATCTGGTCCGTCAACGAGCTTTTTAGGAGCTTCTGTAGGAAGGTGCAACCTTTCTGAGAACTTTTGTTCACATAGATGGTACCTGTTATTCAATTCCCATGCCCCCCTTTTTTTCTTATAGTTTGTCGGGCTGTCTAGTTATTTAAAGTTAAAGGCTAAACCCAGCTCTGCCCTTTTAAACATAGCCCAAAGTAGAAATTGGTCATTCCTGGTCAATTTGTTGTTGTTTATTTCTCTGAGCATCTTAATTGCCTTGAAGACGTTAATCAACCCTTCGTTGTTTACTTGAAATCCGTGTGTGCATCTCGGCTGCCATCTGCGTTTCCCGCTGCTTCTGTTTCATGGCGCCTCCAATCTTCGTGTGTTTATTTTTGTCTGGGGACTGCTCCATGGCATGGGCATTGTATTCGTGAGACCTGGATAAGGAGGGTGGACTTTACAGAGTGTTTGTATCTAGTTCTACGAGGTGCCAGTTAAGGGTAGTCTAAATTGTATTATCAGCTTGAAATAGTTTGGACCACCCAGAACCTGAGAGTCCAGATGAGCAGGCTGCCTATGATTCAGACCAAGGTTCCGAATTCTTAGGGCAATTTCTTGTCCCTAGTGCTGGGTTCTTCGTTTGTTTGTTGTTTCAAGAAAATCATGTTCTCAATATGTGAGAAGACCATTTGCTGAAGGTCTGGGGCTCCGTCTCCTGCTTCCCATACCAACCCCACCCACACCCCAGGCCACATAAACACCAAAGCCTATGAGAGCACCTGACTGGCAAGCAGCAGCCTGGTGATGGCCCCTGGTGCTACACTGCTTCCCCCGAGTCCCCAACCTCAATTGCGCCTTTGACTGAGCTTGCTTTACTCTTTTGCAAGCTCAACAATGCATTTAATATGGTTTTAACAGCTGTCTGCCTTGTGTGCCTGTGCTTGGAAAGGGCGCTGTAGGACCCAAGCAGCACATCCTTCTTTGTCTTTGTCACTTACACACTCTCTCTCTCTTCTGAATAAAGGGACCGTGTAATTGATTGTTATCAGAATGAAAAGGACGTTCCGTGCGACTTAACATTTTAAAGTATTTTCTCAAAAACTTAGGAACCCTGGTGAGCCACTGAAACAGTCCATCCTCTCGGGATTTACTCTCGCCACTCCTCTGTAATGATATTTCATTTGTATTTTAGTAAATAAAGCTTGCCTGAAGTTCAGAGAATAAAACAGTCCCACTGATCAGCCTTACAGACCAGTCAGTGGTGACACACACCTTTAATCCCAGTAACTACACTAGTTCGCCATAGAAACCGGGCACTAGTGATGCATGCCTTTAATCCCAGTCCTAGAGAGGAATATAAAATGGGAGGAAACAGCTCACACACAGTCTCATTCTGAGATTCCTGGAGGCAGGATCGCCAGTTCAGACTGAGGTCAAGGTAAGAGCCAGTGGCTGGCTGTTTTGCTTTTCTGACCTTCAGGTTGAACCCAAATTTCTGTCTCTGGATTTTTATTAATTGTGCTATACTTCTCAGCCTGGTGGCCAAAGTGAAGTGCAAAATTTACTCTCAAACATTCTTACAAAATGAAAAATATCTCTGCACACTAAAGAAAAACAGTTCAAACTTCTTGATTGCTTCGCTGAATGTTAAAGTAAATAAGAAGAATTATTCCAGCTATAGCTTTATGTACTTTGATCTGCCTTCATCTTATCTGGCTTGGATTTTGTGATGATTCTGATAACTCATGTCCCTGAAAGATCCATGTGTGGAAGGCTTGGCCCCAGGCCACAGTGCTAAGGTAGTGGGACCTTTCCCAGGTGGGCCTAATGGGAGGAAGTTAGGTCACTGGGGAGTGCCTTTGAAGGGGGTTTGGGGATTCTGTCCCCTGTCACTATCTGTTGCTTCCTGGCTCCCAAAGGGTGATGAACCTTGCTCACCCACACACCCTTTTCACCATATTTGACCTTACCAACATTAACGGACTATGGGCTGAAAGCTCTGAAACTGTGAGCTCAAATGAACCTTTCTGCTCTGAGATGATTACCGTACTTTTGCTTTTGTCCCTCAAAGGTAGCTAGTGCAAATCCGTGACAGTGGTATTATCCTGAACACCGAGTGTTTTCAACTCTTACCTTAAGACCTTAAAATATAGATTTTTAAAAAATGTGATAACATATAAAATTATCTGTGTAGTTTGATAACTGCAGCTTCCCTTTCTCTTGGTAGACTATCATAGTTTAGCTAAAAGTAATTAGGAATTTGTGTGCCCCATAATCTGTGATATGTTTGTTTCAATAGGATATGTTTTTCAAGTAGGAAAAAATATACATTAATTCCCAGAAAATAAAAACACACTACAGATTTTCTCACTTTGAATATTTTATGTAGCTTGAACACTCATCCTTCATAAGGTAGGGTCCTCTGTTCACAGGTTTTGTTTTTAATAATTGCAATTCATGACCAGCCTCAAAACCCGAGGTTTTCCTCTTTCAATTATTGAGCGCTTGATTGCAGATTACAATTCAGTTTGGACAAAATTCAATTCTAATTTAGATGACTTGTTTCCAAAACTTGAACACTCAAATTGAGCCATGAAGACTGCTTTGTTTGGTTGATGCTATCAACCAAAATAAAATAGCTATCAGCAATTTTATGCTATTCCGTTTTGTTCTTTAAAACCGCAAATACTTTTTCAAATCCAACCAATGACAGGAAACAAAAAAAGAACTGTGTGCTCCCTTGATAAAATGGGGACATCAAACTCCAACCAAGCTTCCTCATGGACATTTTACCATTCAGTTGTGTTCTGATGGAATCTAATAAATTGTCACAACTAAAACTCATAGTTCTCTGTGTAGAACTGCATCTCAGCACATTACTTGAGTGTATCAGTTAGGAAGACATTCACCAGAAGACGTTTCTTAGTTTAGCAGGACTGGTACTGTAAAGGGCGACCTCTTGTACAATATACACCTCTCACGTGTGTCTGCCAAGCTGAGAAGAGTGGGCCAGAAGGTCTGCCATACAGTCTGGTAATTATAATGGTTTATTTTATTTTTTCAAGTAAGAAATCTAGGATCCCATAAGCAAATGAAATACAGGATAATCATCACAAAACCAAGACTTCTGGCATATCAGGACACAGGAGCTGCCTAATGGAGTCCTGTCTGTCTCACATATGTTTGTCTTTCCAGGACAGATAGAGAGTCTACCGTATCTCCAGTTATCATTGCATGTTTGTTGAGCAAATGTCTCCAAAATTACCTATGTGTCTAAGCACGGCATTTTGTGTGCCAGTGCAAGGGACTAAGCTCCCTTTGGAGCTTTTTAACAAGGTATTCCAAAATCCCACCAGGGGCTGAAGAGATAGCTCAGCAGTTAAGAGTGCTTGCTTGCTGCTCTTCCAAAGGACCCAAGTTCAGTTCCCAGTACCCACATCAGGTGGCTTAAAACCTCCTGTAAATCCAGCTCCAGGAGTCCAGCGCCTTCATCTGGCCTCTGTGGATGCTGCACATGCATGGCATATACTCACACAGCCGCGTAAATTTTTTAAAAAACTTTTAAATCCCAAATCCCACCACACAGGTGGCCGTTCCCTTTGCTTATACTTCACTCAAAGCCAGGGTGATACTTGTCACCCTTTCTGGGACAAACACCTATTCTCTATGCCAAAGGTGTTAGACTATACCAACCAGCTTTTTTAGTGGTCATAGCATGATCATAACATAACCCCCTGACAATGGGCTTGGTGAGCTGACTGGAATCTTGCTATCGGATTGAAGCCACAACAGTGGTCTGTTGGTTTCTCTCTGAGGACACTGTTGCACACACCCCTCAAGAGGAGAGCCTTGGTGCAGATGTCTCTCCTGCCACATGCCATCAAGGACTGTGACGTGTGTGCACCCGAGCCAGCCAGCTTGCTCTGGAGGCGGGAAGAGCCACTCTGCCACTGCATGTGAGAGACTGAGCTTTGTGGGAGGCATTCCCTGGAGTCCCAGTTCGGGAATATCTTCTTTGGTTTTGTTGTGACGCTGGCTCCTGTGGGCAACAAGGGGAGAAAAGACATAAAGATATCTTATATCAGTGGTTCTCAGCCTTCCTAAGGCTGCGACCCTTTAATACCTCATGTTGTGGTGGCCCCCAACCATAAAATTTCACGCTACTTCACAACTGGAATTTTGCTAATGTTATGAATCATAATGTAACTATCTGAGATGCAACTCCTGTGGGGGTGGATACCCACGGACTGAGACCCACTGTCTTAGAAATTGTGGACTTAAGAAATTTCATGGGGCCGGGCGTTGGTGGTGTACGCCTTTAATCCCAGCACTCGGGAGGCAGAGGCAGGCGGATCTTTGTGAGTTTGAGGCCAGCCTGGTCTACAAGAGGTAGTTCCAGGCCAGGCTCCGTAGCTACAGAGAAACCCTGTCTCGAAAAGCCAAAAAAAAAAAGAAAAAAAGAAAAAAAAAAGAAAAAAAGAAAGAAATTTCATGGGGCAAAGGCCTCTTCTGATGGATAAGTTTAACCATTAGATACTTATTTGAATGTTTATAGGAAGAACTCTGTTAGACCCTATGCTGGGTCTGGTTGTGGCAAAAATAGACCTCTGCCCTCATTCTATCAGAATCTGGCATCCTCTATGGTATTTGGGACATCTGCCAGCCCATGGAGGGCCCTTCATGGCCTATGGGAAAGCACTGAGTTTGAACAGAAAAGCCAACCTCCCTTTGCAGTTCCCTCTCTCCAGCCCAACCCCTGTCCCCCAAAAGAAAGTGCCCAAGGAAGGAAGGGGTGGTTAACCCCTAACCTATGACTCCCCTGTCATCTGGCCCATTAAGGCTTTCTCATGGGGTCTGGGAGGGAAGAGTAGAGGCAGAGCCCTGGCTGTGCATGTGTATGGTCCTGGGTTCTATTCCTGCCTCTGGAAAGAAGAAAAGAGAGTGGCTGCCATCCTGAACTCAGATCGCATTTATTCTGTACTGTAAAAGCGAGTAACTTCTGGTTCTGTGCGTGAAACAGGGCCTCGTGTGTGCTAGGCAAGTTCTCTGCCGCTAAGATAGAGTCCCAGCCCAGAAACAATGACTACTTGTTCCCTGATTTTAGTAAAATGTAAAACTCACGCAACGACAGCCTACCTTATGTCCGAACAAAACTAGAACCCCAGGGAAATGTAATCTTACCATACAAGACATGTTTTAGATGTGTCATTCCTTTCTGTCACTCCGCATTGAAGATTCACAGGCTCTCCGCGAAGTTATTAAAGTGTGTGAATGGCCGTCTGTGGTCACCTTACCTCAGACTTGTACCTGTGGCAGAAACCAGTCTGCAGCCCAATTTCCTTTTTCCTACCAATTACTGAAGCCTGTTCTTCATGCCGGCGAAACTGGTCCATCTTGTGAGTACCGTGGGATCGTGTTTCTCTAAACCACACGTGATACCCAGAAGGCATCCTAGCAAGCGCTGTCCTCATTACCTCCCGAAATAAGTTCTATTTGATCTCAGAAGGGATGCAGCCAGGAAACCCCATGGCGCATGTGTGGAAAATGGCCTTTCACGTTCCCCGGCTAGAGTCTGGGAGTGGCTTACAAGTAACACAGACCATACTGGACAAGTGTCTTGAGCAAAATTAAACCACATATTGGAAGGATTTTGAGGCATAAATGCAAAAATTAAAATCTGAGTCTGGAAACATGTTACATAACAATGAAGAGTTGCTTACAGACCAGAAGATACTGCCAAGAGGTTGAAAACAATGGACAGAATGAGAAGAAAAATTTTTCCGGGAGGGCCAGGCATGGTGGTGCACACCTTTAATCCCAGCACTCAGGAGGCAGAACAGGTGATCTCTATGAGTTCAAGGCCAGCCTGGTCTGCATAACGGGTTTCAGGCCAGCCATGACTACATAGAGACGCCCTGTTAATATTCAGAACTTATAAAGCCATCCCAAAACACAACAACAAAAGCAACTAAACGATGGACAAAGAACTTTAATGGCAGCTTCTCCGTGGAAGATGCGCAAATGGCCAGTGAGTGCGTGAAAACATACCCCACAGCACTGGTCGCTAGGAACCTCAATAAGACCCCAGTCCACACTGCTTAGGGAAAAAAGTGAAAGCAGATGGTAGGTAAAAATGTGGAGAAAGTGGTGGGCTTTATGGCAGCAGGATGTCCCCTGTGACCACATCCCTAAACTAAATGCTTCAAAGGACATTGGTCAGGAACCAGGCTGGGGAAACAAGACAAGGCTCATTCCAACCCTGAATGTCATATGATCTCCTGAAAGCCTTCCAAGGCTGACTTCATAGAAAAGGCATTTGTGGGCCTTTGGGCCTTAGTTCAGTGGAGGATGCTTTGCTAGTACCTGTGTAGCGTGTGCTCCATCCCAGCACCACTCGGGCACTCGCCCTCCCCACACTAACACACTCACACACACTCATACATGCACACTCACACATACACACACATACACTCACACATACACACTCACACACTCACATACACTCATGCATACACACACTCACACACTCACATACATACACTCACACACACACTCACTCACACACTCTCACACACACTCACACACTCACTCTCTCTCACACACACACACACAATGCACACACAGTTTTGTATCACCCCTTCTTCAGGCTTGGCTGAGCCCTTCCTGACAAGACGTGTCACTGACCACTGGCCTCTCACCGTGAGTGACCATGTGCCAGGAGCCCAGGGATGTGCAGCCTGGTGGGGGCAGAGAGGAGAGGGCGTGGCTAGTGCAGGGAGGTCAGAACCAGGCCAAGCATTTGCAAATGAAGACAGCTGGGGATTCACATTCACGTGTTCTCTGCTAACCATACATAGGAAGCACAGAATGGGCTAAGTGGACTCTGAAGACTAAAGAGAGTCAGGGTCCTTCTCTAATGGAGCCCCCATGCCTTGCTGCTTATCCCAAATCAACCTCCTGTCAGCCTTTTATAAGGAACATGCCAGGAAAGGGACTGGCGTGAGTTCCTGGAACTCCAAAGTAAATCAGCCACCATTCATACAGAGCCTGGAATTCTCTGTCTCATGTTTGTTTGTTTGTTTTCCTCTGTGTGTGGGGGGGGGGGTTGAGGGCAGAGGTCAAAATTCGCTGTCTTCCTCACTCACTGGCCACCTTACTCTTGAGACGGTATCTCTCACTGAACCCAGAGCTCACTGATCAGTCTGGACTGGCCAGCCAGGGAGCTCAGGGATCCACTGCTTCTGCCTCTCCAAGACTGGGATTGCAGATGCATTACCACAGTGCCTGGCATTTTTATCCAGGAAGGTGGGGATGAGGGTCTGAACTCAGGTCCTTGTGTTTGTTCAGCAACAACTAGATCAAGTGTCATCTCCCCAGCCCCCCTACCAACTCCACATAGTCCTGATGTCAACCCTGAAAAGGAAGATCACAAGTGAAGTGCAAATGCACTTCCAACACACACTTCATATGCTTTTGCTACCTGAAACCCACACTGAAGCTCAAAGGAAAGTATAAGAATAAAAATACTCCAGATACATAAGTTTAGAACTAAGGAGACCTAGGAGATCATGAGGCAAGGTAGCAAGCAAAATGGTGAGGACACCTGGGAGAGGACCCTGGGTGGGATAGGATTTTGTTGCATTCAACCAAGGGCAAAGTCAGTGGTGAATAGAATCAGAAAAGTGCCTCTAGGTTACCATGACAACATGATTCTTGACACCCTCTCTATGCCTCGCCAATCCCTAAGTCCAGTTTGGGTACCATCAGAGGTCTCTGACATCAAGAGCGTGTACTTCTGACCTAAGGATGACGGGGAGGGGGAAGAAAGTACAGTTTCCATAGAGGACAGTGATGTCCTCTTTACTGTGAAGGCTACGACAGCCACACTGCAGCAGGAGTGACATGCCTCCTAGTCCTGCCCCTTGGTAGAGTTGCCGCTGACCACTGCAGAGGCTAGCCCACAGTGTCGGGACTATAAAAGTCTCTGCAGCCAGTCTTTGACCATTAGTGATAATAAGGCTTGGACTAAATAAGGTTTCTGAAGGGAGTGAAGAGCTGGTGTGGAAGCTGTATTTACACTTTAGCTGTGTGTGTGTGTGTGTGGGGGGTAACCTTTAATCTGGTCCTAAGGTGGGCTGATTGACAGTCTTTTCTCTACGTCAGAGCCGGTCGCATGCTCGATGCCTGCCGCGGGTCTTGTTGAATCACTAAGCACACCTTCGCGACAGTCCTTGCTTTGTTAATGGATGTAATTTCTGGTAGTCCGTTGACTCGAGAGATAGCTGTGCACCTCTTATCCTGTTTGTCTACAAATTTGCTGTATTGGTTATCTTTTTTATTCTTTGGGACCAATTTATTTAATGTGTTGACACTCCTAGTTCCTGGTTATGCTGAAGTGAATATTAATGAATTATTATAATCTTTTCCATTCTGCCCTGAAGCTGTTAAGTTATATGCATTGTCTGAGCGAATACAGGTCAAATGAAAGTCCAGCTCCTTCCCATCACGCAGGTGCTTAGAGTATTCTTATAAAATTCAGCAAAGGTCAGACAGAGCTCTAGGTTTGAGGGCACAGTCCCCAGGATGCGGCTCTGCCCAAGGTTTCTGGTTATTTGGGTTCGAGTACACAAGAGACAGGGAAGAGTCTGCACCTCACTTCTGGCACCAGCTGTGTGATTGGCATGCACCATGAGCCACCGACTTTCACGGGAAGAACTTCCCAGATTCAGTAAAAGTGCTCATAGTTCTCACTCACTTCATGGGAAGGCTGAAGTCTCTAATCAGCTCTCAGAGGAGACCTATGGGACGGTGTCTGAGAAGGTTCCAGATGTAAGCCTTCCAGCTCCCTCAGGATATGTCACTGTCCCAACACCTGATGTGCCAATATGCAATGAATATCACCACCAGTGATGCTGGCATAAACCATGATATCTACAACTGTTATTGTGGCTAGATAGAGCAATTTCCCACATGATAGACCCCAGTCCCAGAGTGATTGATACCTGTAACCCAAAGCCATGATTCTAAACCCTATAGTTGATTTTTAAGAATGGCAGGTACAGCTCATTCACCACTGAAATCAATGTGGACACCCTCCACCCTAAACAAACAACTGCCACAGAGTTTGTCTCCCAAAGCTTCCAGCAAAGGGACGCTCCTTTAGGGGCAAGGCTAAATTATTTGACTTAAGATTGAGCAGAGAAAAGGTGATAAACTGAGTGGCTGGGAGGCAGGGGAGTGTGGCTCAGTCAATAAAGTGCTTGCTGCAAAGGCATGAAGACTTGAGTTCAGATCCCCAGCACCCATGTACAGCACACATCTGGAACCACCGCCGCAAGCTAAGGGGAACAGAGACAAGCAGATCCCTGGATATCACTGGCTATCTAGTATAGATGAATCAGTAAGATTCAGGTTTAACAAGAGACTGTCTTAAGAATAAGATGGAGAATTGAGGAAAACACCATGAACCTCTGGCTTTTATACTCACTGCACATGTAAACACACACACACACACACGCATTTGGGTGATAGGGAGAGGATTTCTGTGAGCTCCAGTGACCAACTAAACATTTGAAAGAGCAATAGAAAGAAAACTGAATGTTCCTAAGCAACAGAACCCTTAGGGAAGGCATGATAAATACCTCTGAAAATGTGAAAAGCGAGCCCGTGTGAACAATGAGTTTGTTCTTATCCTGTACAATCCTAGAGGGCAGAGATAGTGACCCTCGGTTGATGCTGTAAAGATTGAAGTTTAATATAAGGATATAAGGAAGAGATTTTTAATAATTAAGGCTGTCTGAAAATCTCCAGACTGCCCTGGGAAGGCAGTAAGTCTTCCCAAGTTAAAAGACATCACCGCATGAAGCCTCTCACCCATCACCATGGCAATCCTTTCCTTAGGAAAGGCAACGGCTTCCCCTCCAAGAATCTTTTCAACTCTATCACTTTATTGTTCAATTAATATTTTTCAGTCTCGATGCAGGACTGTATCCTGGAGTTGGTAGGCTCTTTATGTACTGATTCTGAGTGTGTGGGTTCTCTTTCAAATTTCTGATGTGGCACCTGGGTGCTAGAGCTATGGAATGGATGGTTCCCTGAGCAGAATGGAGAGTTACGATATGTAGAGTAACTTAGGTTCTACGCCATTGCCGTCACTGAGCGGACTTTTCTTGCACCTGTGAGAAGGAATGGCCTTCTAGATAAACAGTGGAAGGTCTCTGTGCAATGTGTGCAATCTGTTGAGCAGCTCCACGCTGGATAAACACACTAGTTGATAGAAATCTTATTGAAAACCATCACTGTAGGGTACATTTTTAACTCGAAAGCTTCTGTTGGTTATACATTCGAGTTAGACTGTATTTGCTTCTTTGGTTGAGGCTGTTCGCTATCTATAGCTAGTCTTTTACAGTAAGAAGCTTGATTAGCATAAACTAATCGAGTAAGTCTAATAGCAGTGTCTAGGACCAAATGGATTCACATGGCCCAAATTTCACACAGGCTTTGTCTCCCTAACACACAGTGGTAAACTGCTGAAGTGTGGCTCAGATTTCATGGACTCGGACTTATACCTGCAATGTGAAATCATAGCTATATAAACTCTTTCCAGATAGGTGTTTTAGTAAACCCCTCAGGGAAGTCTTTAAGTTCTCACCACGTGCATAGTTATTGTCTACGCTAGCTTTTCGTCACTATCGCAAAATGCCTGAGATAACTAACGGAGAAAGAAAAAAGGCTTTATTTGGGCTAAGAGTCTCAGGATTTACAGCCCATGACTGAGCAGCCTAAAGGCTTTGGGTCAGTGTCTGGGAAGAACGTCCCAGTTTTAAGTCTTTATCCATTTTTAGTTTGTTTTTGCATATGGTGTGAGACCCCGTTTTGTCCTTTTAAATGTGGCAACCAAGTTTTCTCAGCTCCATGATTTATTGAAGACATCGTCTTTCCCCTCATTGACTCTTCTTCACACCTTTGACAAAACTCAGTTGACCATATATGCTTGGGTTTATTTCTACACTCAAGATTCGGTTCTGCTGGTGTCTGTGTGTTTTATGCCAGGGCCACACTGTTGTTGTTTATGCTTTTGCAATAGAATTTTAAATCAGGAAGTATGAGTTTTTCAACTTTATTTTTCTTTCTTGTAATTGCTTAGCTTCTTAGGGCTTGGGGATTTTTTTTTCTATTTCTGTAAAGATTCTGTTGAGATGTTGATAGGTATTTCATCAACCCTGTATAATATTTGGGGTAATATAGACATTTTAACAGTATTAATTATTTTTGCCCATGATTCTGGAGTATCTTTCCCATTCATTTGAATCCTCTTTCATTTCTTTCATAGATTATTAAAATTTCTGGTGTAAAAGTCTTTTATCTTCTTGGTGAAATTTATCCCTAAATTAGTTTTTATTTTCCTGTCATCTTAAAGTGGATTTACTTCTTTTAAAATACCTCATTATTTATGTATAGAAATGCCACCGGTTTCTGTTCACCAATTTTCTCATTTATGAATAAAGACAGTTTTATTTCTTCCTCCCTAGCCAGTCCACTTTTCTTTCTATTTTCTTTCTTTCTGCATTTTGTCTAAGGCTTCCTACATGGGTTAAAAAGCCGTAGTGGGAAGAGACACCTTTGCTTTCCCTCTGATGTCAAGGGGGATCTGTGTTGATCTCATCTCTCAACTCCCTGGACTCAGTGGTAGTTCCTTTGGCAGAGTTGTCTGGGCTTCCTACATACAGGACCACATCGACTCCAGATGGAGAGAATTTTACTTCTTCCATTCAGATTGGGATCATTTCTATTCATTTCTTTCTTTCATTTTTTATTCTTGAAAGTTGATGTTTGTACCTGTAGGACTGTGTTTAGTAGAAATGGCAAGACAGACACCCTTGTCTATCATGGAGTTTAGAGGAAACACTGTCTTTCCCCCCCCTGAGTATGTTAGCTGTGGATTTCCCACGGACGCTATAACTAAACTGTGGAGAGTTTTTATAATTAAAAATGCTGTTGAATTTTATGGAATGCTTCTTATTATTTAATTAGGATGATGGTGAGAATTTCCCCCTTTGGTCTATTAATAGAATGTCTTATTGATTGACTTGCAGAGGTTGAAACAGCCTTGCATGCGAGAGACAAATCTCTCTTGATCATAATTTATAAATTTTATGTGGAATTCAGTTTACTAATGTCTCCTTGAAGGTTCTTACATTATTATTGATCAGAGATGATAGCCTGTTGTTTTCTTCAATGTGTTTGTCTACCTTAAAGTGACAGAATCTGTAAAATATGTGTAAGGTGTTCCTTGTAGCTGAAACTCTTGCAGGAGCTAAAGACATGTGAGCATTGTGTTTCTTTGAAACCTTTGAATTCAGCTGTGAACCACCCAATGCTGGGGCTCCTTTGTTATGAGATTTTAATTACTATTTTAATCTCTCTTTCCCCTTCTCCTCTCACATAATATACTTGAGAATTTTAACAATTAATAATTATTAAAGCAATGTGTCTTTTTTTGCCCTGTAACTTTTATAGCCTTTTTCTAACTAATTTCTGTCCTGAAGTTGACTTTTTCCTTCTTTTTGCTAATTGTGGAGATTCCTCCTCCTCCCCCTCTCTTTTCTCCTCCCTTTCCTTTTCCACTTCCTCTTCCTCTCCCTCATCCTCCTCCCCTCTTCCTCCTCTTCATCCTTGAGGCACTGTGTCAGGCTGTTGCTGGGACAGGGATCTTTCTTCTGTTAAGTGTAGGCATCTATTGCTCTAAAATCTGTGCTTGGAACTGCTTTCAGTTTTGGTGGGAAGTTTTCCCACTGTTACCAGTTTTAAGATATTTTTCTATCATTCATTTTGTTTTCTTTGACCTGTTGGTTGTTTGGGCACATATTAATGTCCACCCTTTTGCTTTTGGAGTCTTTGTGCTGTTGTTTACCCTAAAATGAGGAGTTGCGGTATCAGGTCTGATACATCCTGCAAGTGGTTGCAATAGCTTGAGATTCCAGGCTAGGAGAGTTCAGAGGGGCTTAGAGCCATAGTTCTGTACTCCGGGTCCCACAGACCTGCGATAGTAACTGGGATTGGGCACAGCACACTCTCTAAGGCATAGTTTAATACATATTGGCTACAAAGCTGTTGATGGCACCGAGGCATCTCTTAGACCTAGAGCTGTGGGCTGTAGTCTGTGCCTCTGACTGGGCTGGGGGTGAGGTGCACAGCACACAACAGCCTGCTTCCAGCTCACGGGTGTAACTGGGGATCCAGAGTCAACAGGACACAGCGGTGATTCAGGCCCTGAGTTGAGGCCACGTGGTAGTCACTAGATCCTGGAGTGATGGTACACTGGCAATGCCCAGAAAGGACAGAGCAGTGGCTGGAAGCTCAGGGCCCAAGGAGCAGGACAATGTTTCCTCCATCATGCAGCACAACAGGCGGCTTCAACAGTTCACATTTCAGGGGTTCAGTTCCAAGGGAGCACAGCACTGCAGCTGCTTGGTCTGGAGGGCAGGTAGTGAGAGGTCACTGTTTCCTTAACTGAGCTGCACCATCAGCTCAACCCCAAGTGATATAGATGCTTGGCTCAGCCAGACACTGGTTCCCTGCGAGGCAGGGCACCAAGTCAGCTCAGGTGCTGGATGGGGTGCATAGTGCTGACTTCTCTGGAGTAGCTCAGCAGGGGACCCCACTTATGGCCTAGTGCCTGTAAGGACTGCAGGGGTCCTCTGTGGTGAGGACTTCATTTGACCCGGATGGTGAAGGTGTGAGCATAGCCCTCCTGACTACCGTCCCTGTGGGAAGGAGTGTGTCTAAGCTAATTTTGACTAGAGTTCTAGGCAGCGATGCTGGGGCCAGGTGAGCCCTTCCTCCCGCTATGTGTTTGCCCTGAATGTTTACGCTCTGGCACCATCATTTAGCTGTTTTTTTTTTTTAAATCAAAATATAGTTGTTTATTTGTGGCCTTGACTTCATTCAGGGTACAGTAGGGACATCTAGTCAGCCACCTTGCTGGTACCAGTTGTCGTTAGCCTTTATTGAATACTGTCATAACGAGGTTTTACATGTCTATTTGTCTGGTTGAATCATGGGTTCCTTAAGTACAGTCAATCTCGCTTACCTGAGTCAGTCGGGGCTCCACAAATGTTCCTTAAATGAGCAGCCACACTCCTAATGAGATGATTAGCTCACTGGACACGAAGAGCCAAGCAGTCCCTTAGAGAGCTCAGATCGCCTCTGCACGGAGCAGGAAGCGGTTTGAGCTGTGATGATGGCTGGGGCCTAGTGCTCCAGCGATTTCTAAAGCTAAGTAGAACTTTCTCTTTGTCCATTTCTGTGGAATTGACTTTAGCTATTCCTCCATGGAACATCTAGATAGATACAGGGGCAACACAGACTGCTATCTATCAAATACAGATTATAGAATATTATGGAACCCAAGGCACATTCAGTAGCTGATAATTCTGTCTAAGTAATGATGCTACCATGTGTCATTACTCCACAGTAGGAACAGACACATTCTTCTACAAAGCTGAGGTAAATACTTGTGAGCTTTGTATAGCACCCATGAACAACTAGATGATAACACTCTATGAGAGTTCCTTATGAGAACAGGAAGTGAACCCAGTTTGCCTTGCATAGCACTGGTTTGTTTGCACCTGTTCTAAAGTATGTGTTCTTGAAGAATTACTGACCAGGCGTGGAGGCGCGTGCCTTTAATTCAGACATCATGAGGCAGAGGCAAGTAGATCTCTGTGAGTTTGAAGACCGTCAGAGGTTCACAGTGAGATTCCAGCTCAAAAAGCTTATTCATAATTAAATATGTTCTTTGGCTTGGGGTTCATATTTCAATGATTGCCACATGTTCAGGGCCACGGGTTCCATCACCAGCAGTGGAAAACATCAATGTGTTAATTATTCCTCACTCTTCCTACCCTTTTATCTAATAAAAGGATTATCTTCTTTTGAAAACAAGACTGTTTTTCTTAGTCGTTTGAAAAGATATGCATGGCCAGGACAGGCAAGAGCTGGGACCTGTGTTCATAAAAGATAACTACGTGGAAAAGTGATCCAGTCCCTTCTCAGGTGTGTTCAGCTCTGCCTCATCACCGGCTCTTCCTGCTGCTACCCAATCAGTTCTCCAGGGCTTTGGGACCCCATACCGCTGCTCTGTCCAGGTAGCCTGACGCTGGAGCCGTGGCAGCAAGCTTCTCCAGGCTTCTTTTCTTGTCACTCCAGTCTTGACCTAGTGGTGACTGTCATCCTGAAAACTCTTCAGAGCCTTCTGAGTCCCCTCTAGAATGCTCTGCCTAGCCTGTAGCTGGTGATGGTTGGTACCTACTCCTTCTTCACCTGCCTTCTCAGTTGTCTTTGTTCCAAGTCAAGGCATCACTTTGAAGCTGAACAGACCACAGTTCCTAGCTGCCTGCTGCACTCCCCCGTGATTAGAGACCTGTGCCAGTCTGGCTAGCAGTTCTGCTGACTTTCCACAAGATTGCAAAGATATCGATTGCCAAGCAACACACACGTCATGGCTTCCTCCAGCCATGTGGACTCTTTTTTTAAAAAGCCACAGATATTTATCTACAGCTGTATCCCACATGTGGATGATGTGGAGCAGGGACAGTGGGGGTGGAATGCTGTATCATGCTATTTGATTTGGGATCTTTCCCTGACACAGAGTCTATGAAGAGCCGGGAGTGTGTGCATTTGGCCGTGTGCATTGATTAGCAAGACTTCCCACGAGGAACTTCATAGTTTAGTCATCTGGGGGGACATTTGTAGATTCCATAGTTGCACATTGCCTACTTGATAAAATTTCTT
Source organism: Chionomys nivalis (assembly GCF_950005125.1). Classification (NCBI taxonomy): domain Eukaryota; kingdom Metazoa; phylum Chordata; class Mammalia; order Rodentia; family Cricetidae; genus Chionomys; species Chionomys nivalis. The sequence continues at coordinate 16,160,281 of NC_080090.1, read as the reverse complement.
CGCAATCTCCAAGTCAATATTCCTGGTGTATTTCATGGTGACTTAAGAACTATGCACAGGGTGGGGGAAATTTTTGAGACACTGACGCATATGTTCCCCACTGAGATGTCACAGGGTGAATGCTGCCTTCTGTGCTTTTGAATGTTTTATGATTTCTGTTTATAATTTCACTTTTGTTTAAAAGACTTAGGTATTTATTATACATACAACACTCTGCCTCTGTGTGTGCCTGCGTGCCAGAAGAGGGTACCAGATCTCATTATAGATGGCTGTGAACCACCATGTGGTTGCTGGCAATTGAACTCAGAACCTCTGGAAGAGCAGTCAGTGCCCTTAACCACTGAGGCATCTCTCCAGCTAGATTTCACTGTTTCAAATAATTCCCTAGCTTGTCACTGAAGTGCTTTCTGATAGAACAGAGAACAAAAGGATGCACGGTGCCTCGTGGAGAAAATAAGGGATTTAGAGAAGCTTCGTTCAGGTATGAGTTAATATGCTTTTGGCTGCAAGTCCAATGTCAATGCATCAATAGTATGATGCAGCCAGAGAGAAGGAAGAACATGCTCACTGTATGTGAAGCCTCTCCTGAGATGGTGCAGGGCACATCTACAGGTCCTGATGAAGCTATGAAAAGGTGAAGAGGTAGAATCTGTAGACTCCTCAGCTGATGAACAGTTAAAGAGGAGAACAGTGGCAGTGCGCTGGGAGACTGACCATCAGACACCTACTGTCGTATCTCTCAGAGCCGAGGAATTATTGAACACTCCTGGTAGTATTTTATCATAAAGACATATTGTATAAACATCATTATTTATGAAAATTTAAATATTAAATAAGGTGCTTTTCAATAGAAACTTTGCTTAAAACAAGGTAACCTATTGACAGTTGACCACATTGTCATTCCCATAGAGGTTCCCAGGAATACAAACTGTATTTTCATCTACCAGCCATGGCTCAGTGTCCCGAAATTCACAGTTCATGGTATTTTATAGTGTGTCACTGCCATGAATTATCAGAGCTTATTGCATATGATCACAGCCTAGTCCAAATGGAATCCATCTTCCCCTTCCTGTGGTTCACTCAGGTACATCATCTCGGCTAAGTGTCTGTTAGGACTGGGCCTCAAACTTCCTCCTGCGACATCCCTGCATGGTATCCTTTGAAGGGAGTCAAATATGATCAGATACCCCCGATCCCTTCCTTTCACAGCTCCTATCCCTGTTCATTTTGCCCTGTTTTATTTATAAATTGTCTGGATCTGGAACATGGCAGCCCATCATTCCCAAATGAACAACTTAATTGGTCCCAGGTATGAAAAGAAACAATTGTGCCACCAACTCTCTTCCTGAAGCCAGACGTAAGTCCTATGGAAAAATAAATAAAATAAAATGTTTTGTGCTGACAGTGACCAGCTTCCCACACAGTCTGCTGAGCTGAATGGTCCCTCTCTAGGGGATTCTGCAGGGACATGCTCTTGAGGAGGACCCCGCCCATCTGAATAGGAAACACAGCATAGGAAACCCAGAGATCACCCTGGCCTTCCAGAGGGGATGCTCCAGGGATGAAATGGCATTTCACCTAGTCAGAGTTCATGCATGGGGAGGATTCAGGGAGCAGGGCAGGATCTCGCTGGAAAGTTCGGGAAGGGAAAAACACAAGCCATTTTTTTGGGTCAATTCTTAAAGAGCCTAGAAAGCCTCTGAAATGCCCTGGGCCTTGTTATCACTAACCAAGATAGTGATTCCACATAGCAACTGCCAAGTTCCCAGAGGAAACCTTTCTAGAAAGTTCTGCTGTTGCTAAGTGACTATTTGGACTGTGTCTGCATTTCTCTACTTATCGGGAATACCGATGTCTTTTCCTTCAGTGATCCTGGGTACAAATAGCAGAGTTGGGAGACAATGACTGTAGCATGCCACTATGCTATAAAGGGGATTTTGTACGTATTAGAAACACTTGGGACTTCAGTGCAAGTTCATAGTATCGTTTTCTATTATAGGGATTGCCAGTGTGCAGAAACTTGCTACAAAGGACTTTGTGTGCAGATAGCATGCCAGATCACTGGTCACAAAGCCATTTTCTCCTGATCCCCTCTCCTTGTTTCTATTCCCAGGCCTCATTATGTGCGCTGTCAGATACACACAAACAGACACACTAAAACAGCCCATCATGGCCAGGACAGAAGTGCCAAGGGAGGTGTTTGCATGAATCCCATCCTTGGAGTTAGAAGCACTTGCTCAGCTGCCAACTACAAATAGCCCCATGCTGCAAAGCAATGCTAATTAGTATGCCATTAAAAAAAAAAAAAGGAAGAAAACCACCACCCACAACCAAATAGCCACGCGCAAACCTGAAGTCCTGCCCTGACAGCCAGCATGAGGCATGGCCCTCTAATGCAGCCTTAATCCACTTTGCTTGGCAGGGAGAGCAAGCTCACCATGCTCCTGAGGGAGTCTCTGGGGAACGTGAACTGTCGCACCACCATGATAGCACATATCTCGGCCGCAGCCAGCAGCTACGCGGAGACCCTGTCCACCATCCAGATTGCATCAAGGGTCTTGAGGATGAAGAAGAAGAAGACTAAGGTAAGGGACCCTTCTGTGGGAGGGAGAATACGCTGGGGATAAGAAGAGAATCGCGAAAGCCCTTCGGCATCGCTGTTCTCTGAGCGCCAGGGACTGTGCAAGTGTGGTAGCTGCAGCCAGAGTCTCAGAAGAGAAAAGCCTTCTGACCAACACAGGAGACAGTTGAGTCTCCTTTTCATGGTTGATGCTGTCCTGAGTTATCTGCCCTGACGCCCGATAGGGACTATTTTAATAGATTGCCACTGCAAGAGGAAAACTGTTTTAGGGGTAGGAAGGAACCAGTCCTCTCTGTGGCCCTACAGGGGTGAGGGCTGCATTCAGTGAGCTGGCTCCGGAGAGGATGGTTAATGCCCACTCATGTGGTTCTGCCACCCTTGAATGTTCAGGAGCCTTCGGGCTGTGGGTTCTCACATTAATCTGTTGGATTCTGCATTGTGCTGAGTTGATAGATGTTGGTAGGTTCGCTTCCTTTGGCAGAAGCAAAGCTAGGACAGCTTAAAAAAAACATGTATGGGCCAACTAGTGATGCTTGGGACTTTATCCTTTCTTCTCCTTTGTGTATTCTTTTTATGTATATACAAGGCAAGTGAGTCTTCATGGTCAGTGGTCTGAGGCAGGGGAATAGCCTTGAGGAAGCTAGGTGGTGCTGGACAGGTCACCACCTTTCTCAAGCTAATTCACCGGTGTAAAATGGGAACACATGCCATGGCGTGGAACTGGACGTTGTCCTGGCACAGCCCAGTGAATACTGGCCCCTCCGCGGGCAGATCTTCAAGAGCCTAGGACCAGTTAGCAGCTTGCACCTGCCATATGACGCAGGCTGCCTAGGAGGGGGGGCTGTCTCGAGAGAACCCCCATTAATGATTCTCTTGCCCACACTGCAGTACACATCGAGTTCCTCCGGGGGAGAAAGCTCCTGTGAGGAAGGCAGAATGCGCAGGCCTACCCAGCTGAGACCCTTCCATGCCCGGGCTTCGGTGGATCCCGAATTCCCTCTCGCCCCACTGTCCAGTGACCCTGACTACTCCTCCAGCAGTGAGCAGTCCTGCGACACTGTCATCTACATCGGGCCCAACGGCACAGCCCTGTCTGACAAGGAGCTTACTGACAACGAGGGCCCCCCAGACTTTGTGCCTATCGTGCCGGCCCTACAGAAGACTAGGGGTGACAGCCGCCCTGTGGAGGCAACAGAAGCTGCAGCCAACAAGTCGGAAAGGGACTGTCTGAAGTGCAATACCTTTGCCGAGCTGCAAGAAAGACTAGATTGCATTGACGGCAGCGAAGAACCCAACAAGTTTCCTTTTGAAGAGCTGCCCATCCAGTTCGGGCCAGAGCAGGCAGGTAGATGTGTTTCCTTAAGCCAAGGCGCAGGGCCAGATACACTCTCTGAGTCTGATAAAGAAGATAACGGGTCAGACAATGGCCAGCTGACCACCGACAGGGAAAGCACGGAGCTTCCAGCCTCCAGGGTGCAGCAGAGACGGTCCCCTGTGCCTACTGTGACAAGGAGCGGAAGCCCTAGTCCCGCCTCACCTCGGAGCATCCCGGGCAGCAGTAGCCAGCACAGTACCTCCCAGCTCACACAGAGTCCCAGTCTCCAGAGCAGCCGGGAGAGTCTGAACTCATGTGGCTTTGTGGAGGGCAAGCCCAGACCCATGGGCTCCCCACGGCTAGGCGTTGCCAGCCTGTCCAAGACCTCAGAGTACAAACCCCCCAGCTCTCCCTCCCAGAGATGCAAAGTCTATACTCAGAAGGGGGTCCTGCCTTCCTCTGCCCCACCACCTTCCCTGAGCAAGGACTCTGGCATGGCCTCCAGCGAGTCCTTGCTTCAGCCTGACGTCCGTACTCCCCCGGTTGGAATGAGTCCCCAGGTTTTGAAGAAATCCATGTCTGCTGGGAGTGAAGGGTTTTCAGGAACCCTGGTTGAAGATGGGCACCAGGAAGGTGCTCCTGCAGACTCCAAGAAGGAGATTCTGAGCACCACGATGGTGACCGTGCAGCAGCCACTGGAACTGAACGGGGAGGATGAGCTGGTGTTTACACTGGTGGAGGAGCTGACCATCAGCGGGGTGCTTGACAGTGGCCGTCCCACCAGCATCATCAGCTTCAACAGCGACTGCTCCGTTCAGGCCCTGGCCTCAGGCTCCCGGCCCGTCAGCATCATCAGCAGCATCAGTGAAGACCTGGAATGTTACTCCAGCATGGCCCCCGTCTCAGAGGTGAGCATCACGCAGTTCCTGCCACTCCCCAAGCTGGGCCTGGATGAGAAGACGCGGGAAGCAGGCAGCCGGCGTTCTTCCATCAGTTCCTGGCTAAGTGAGATGAGCACGGGCAGCGATGGGGAGCAGTCCTGCCACAGCTTCATAGCGCAGACGTGCTTCGGGCATGGGGAAGCCATGGCAGAACCCCCAGCTGCAGAGTTCGTCAACACCATCCAGAACACCGCTGTGGTATGCAGAGAGAAGCCCGAGGTGGGCCCTGACAATCTACTCATCTTGTCTGAGACGGGGGAAGAATCTGTCAACAAAGCCACTCCCGTCAAAGGCTGCAAAATCTCCACACTAGGCAAGGCCATGGTCACCATCTCCAACACGGCCAACCTGAGTAGCTGTGAAGGCTACATCCCCATGAAGACCAACATCACAGTCTACCCCTGCATTGCCATGAGCCCCCGAAATGTGCAAGAGTCTGAGTCCTCCACTGCCACCCCAAAGGAAGCCCCCAAAACAGTCCAGTCCCAGGAAAGCAAGGAAGCCAATGCAAGAAGCGAGATGAAGTTTGAGGATCCCTGGCTAAAACGAGAAGAAGAGGTGAAAAAGGAGAGCGCTTACCCCGGTGAGGAAGGGGTGAGGGGCGAGGCAGTCACAAGCTCCCTGACGACTGAAGGTAAGTCAGAACAGGAGCCAAATGGCAGGCCCAGCTCCAGTGACAGGCTCAGCATCAGCAGCGGAGAGGCGTCTACCTTGCAGGTGACTGACAACATCAGGAGAGTTGTGGATGGCTGTGAGATGGCCCTGCCTGGCTTGGGGACCCAAAGTCCCATACATTCCAACAAAAACCTCAAGTCAAGCAGCCTCCCAAGGGCATTTCAGAAAGCTGACAGGCATGAGGCGTTGGACAGCTTCTACCATTGCCTGGCAGACAGCAATGGCTTCAGCGGGGCTCTGGGTATCCAGTCCTCGAAGACAACACTGGAGAGGAAGGTGGCATCACCCAAGCATTGTGTCTTGGCACGGCCCAAAGGAACACCGCCTCTGCCTCCTGTCCGCAAATCTAGCTTGGATCAGAAGAACAGGGCCAGCCCTCAACACAGTGGCAGCAGCAGCAGCAGCACCGGCAGCCCACTGAACCAGCCGGCTACCTTCTTGGCTTGCTTCCCTGATGAGTCCAACAGCAAGACCAAGGATGCCAGTAGCAGCAGTAAGCTCTTCAGCGCCAAGCTGGAGCAGCTGGCCAGCAGAACCAACTCTCTTGGCAGGACAACAGTCAGCCACTATGAATGCTTGTCCCTGGAAAGGGCGGAAAGTCTGTCATCCGTCAGCTCCCGCATGCATGCCGGCAAAGATAGCACCATGCCTCGCACTGGCAGGAGCCTGGGTCGCAGCACAGGGGCCTCACCACCCAGCTGTGGCATCACCCAGTCTGCAGGGGCCTCTCCCAAGGCCAGCCAGTCTAAGATCTCTGCAGTGAGCAAGCTCCTGCTGGCCAGTCCCAAATCTCGCAGCCTGTCCACCTCGACCACCAAAACCCTCAGCTTCTCTACCAAGTCCCTGCCACAGTCTGTGGGCCAGAGCTCCAACCTGCCACCCAGCGGAAAGCACATGTCCTGGTCCACACAGTCGCTCAGCAGAAGCCGGGGCTCTGGGCTGGCTTCCAAACTGCCCCTGAGAGCTGTCAATGGGCGCATTTCCGAGCTGCTGCAGGGCAGTGTGGGCCCCAGGAGCGCACAGCTGCGGGCAGAGGCAGAGGAGCGCAGTGGAGCTCCCACGGAGGACAAGCCTGCAGCCGCCCACCTTCTGCCCTCACCCTACAGCAAGATCACCCCTCCCCGGAAGCCTCACCGCTGCAGCAGCGGGCATGGCAGTGACAACAGCAGCGTCCTGAGTGGGGAGCTGCCGCCCGCCATGGGGAAGACAGCCTTGTTCTACCACAGCGGCGGCAGCAGTGGCTATGAGAGTATGATGAGGGACAGCGAGGCCACCGGCAGCGCATCCTCGGCCCAGGACTCCATGAGTGAGAACAGCAGCTCCGTAGGAGGGAGGTGCAGGAGCCTCAAGACCCCAAAGAAGCGGTCCAATTCAGGTAGGCACCAGACATGGGCTAGAAGGACAGAGGCATCAGGCTTCCGGGATGGAAGCAAGGTTCGTCTCCCTTGCTTTTGACCAGCCGTGGGAGTGTGTCCAGGTACTGGAACTGGAGTCTTTCCTCAGTATCCTGCTGCCTGGAACCTTGACTGAGGACACAATCCCCAGAGACTTTCCTGAAGGCCTGAGTACTGGGAAATGCAGGCTGTGGGGGGCCTGGGTATTGGGGGATGCTAGCTGTGGGGGTGTCAGGAGGGAGCTCATTCTTGCTTGTTCTGTTTTCCGTCACTTCTGCCTTCACGTGCACGTGTTTCTACTCAAAGGCTGAGACTACTGCAGTCTAGAACCTTCTGAGGGGTCAGAGCCCCTGCCCTTCTGACTATAGAAGCCCATATGTGAGTCTGGTGGCCTCCAAGACCCTACAGATCCCCCTCCTGGAGATATGGGGCACGTCAGTTCATCGAAAGTGGGGTGGGAGAGGGCTAGTCTCCACTTGCACCCAAAACACAGAACAACCACAGGTTTCCTGCAACACCCCTCCCTAAGTGATAGGCAGTAGGTGTCCATGCTGTCCTGCCCACCTGCTTGTAGTGTGACTCTCTGCCATATCCAGAGTATGCCGTCAGAAGGTACCTTACATCTGAGCTACTGATGGGTTCCTTGGAGTTTGGGGTGGACATGGGACAGCAAGTTATGTCGGACAAAAAAAGACCAAGGTCAGAGCTGGTGGCCCAGATGCCATGGAGTTCATGAACTCAGAGGACAGTCAGGAGGGAAATTCAGAGACAAAGGCAAAGGTACTGAGAATATAGATACCATGAGAGTTTTTCCTGAAACCATCCGTCTCTCACTGGATGCTAAAGAAATTGTCCTCAGTGCAGAAGCTTCTGATTTTTGTTCTTAACTAAATAAAATCATTTGCCCTGTGTATACTCCTGAACCTCTGCTGAGTGAGGACAGTGGAGTATAATGTCCTCGTGGCCTGTCTTGCCTGTTCACTGTCCTGTATGCCCTGCCAGGCTCTGCAATCAAGAGCTTTCTTGATCCTTTGCCCTGTGTGTCAGTGCCACCAGCCTGGCCGGGATTAAGAGACGGGATGACATGCATAAACGGAGCCTTCTCTCGATGGTAGCTGCTTCAGGAACAGCCCCTGGGCTTCCACGACCGGCCATGGGATTGGTTTTGCCTGTTTCCTGCCAGCTGTAACCCCCAGGCTCTACAAGGGACTGGTCCACATAAGGGCTGAGATCAATGCCCACCATAAACCATTTGTCTTCCTGGGATCACAGAATTCCATCTCAAGGGACAATGTAAGCTTATGGTTTCCCATTACCATATGCCGTGATCTAGAGAGGCCCATCTATCTGTCCAGCCATTGTAGATCATGTCACGAGGCAGCAGTGAGGGCCCTCCATTTCGGGCATGCTCAGGCGCTGTTGTGGCTGCTGCCGCTGTGGCTTCTGCATTTCCTGGCTGTGTGTTTCTGAGTCTGCTATGCTCACACTCAGCTCTTATTTCATCCCTGTCTCCAGCTTTGCAGACGACCCCCATGTAAGATGGGGTGACAAGTGACAAGCGCTTGGCGCAAACAAGGCAGCCACTGTGGCCTATCCCCGGGGTCAGGAACCCTGAAACGCACTGGTGTTAGTTGCTAAAAATAGCAAGATATTTAAAAACACCAGCCTTCATGGGAAATAAACATGCTAGCCTTCCTAGTACTTGATTGACAGGCATTGTTATTACTGCTTGCTCAGTGTTAGTCTTCAAAGCCTGCAGAACAGCGCAAGGCTCGCTTCAAGGTTCACCTGTGTTTTCCCGGTGGACTGTGTTTCTGTTTTCTAATTTAGTGCCTTGCAACCCAGTTACTTTATTCTTCCACTGCCTTAAACTTTCTAATCAAGGCTTCTTAGTACATTGGTTTGGCTGTGACACTGGACTGAAGCAGGGAAGCAAACGAACGAAAGGAAGCAAAGTGTACGTAACTGCTCAGAGCAAGGCGGTGGACGCTGCATCTCTCCTTGCCCAGAGCCAACTCCCTTCGTAGCCGCTGCCCTCCGAGGGACTCCTCTCAGAAGCTATTGAAGGAAAATGGGGTGACATAAAAATGCCAGGGAAGGGGCTGGAGATGGGATTTAATACGGAGTATCCCAAGCATTAGACCTTTGTGCTCAGCCACCGTGGACTGAGGGCTCGGTGATGGATACGGCTGGGAAGATGGGCTCATTTCAGGTTAGGTGACCTTGTCTGGCTTATTTATGATTATTATTAAGAGAGATGCTGGCTGTCAGACACGATCAACATAAATCACAAACAACTTCTTTAAGAGAAGCCATAAGATTCCTCAAAGGGTACTTCTAACTAGACGGCCAGTCCTAAGTCACGGGCGATGTCTGGGATTTAGAATTGCAAAGAAGGCAGTTATCTTTTATCTGGGATAGCCTTTGCATCCGGAGAACTGCGGTGATTTAGTTGTTTTCTTACTGGGAAAGAATTAGAATTGTGTTGCTGGGAAATAGCCACGAGCCCTCTGAATTCCATGTGATGTGTGTGTAGCAGTAGAGTTCATCCAGCATTGCCGTGTGTCACCACCATTCAAGCCCTTCCTAGAGACCCACGCTGACGAACAGCACGTGAGGTTGGGCTTACAGCACGGCGTATGGAAAAGATTAAACTTGGGGCCATAAGCTTAGTGACTTTTACTTTGCCTTTCTTGGGCCTCAATTTTCTTATGTACAAGAAAAATGGTGGGTTTGATAAATAATGCTGGGCATATTATTATTATAAAACTAAGAGCAATAGTCTGACATTCTTTCCATAGAAAAACCATATGTTAGTGAACTTCATTTTTAGTTATTGCATTAGACAGTTTTTTGTTACTACAAACTGATGTCTGAGATGATCGTCTTAGAAAGGAGAGAGGCTATTTCATGTTCTGGGTTCAGTCGTGATCCGTTGACCTTCTTGGTTTTGGGCCAGTGCTGAGGCAGCACATCCCAGAAGGAGTAGAGAGTGACGCAATGGTGGTTGGGAGTGAAAAGGGAGAAAGAAGCTGCATTCCCACAATTCCATTCAAAGTCATGTCCCCAGCTACCCAAGACCTCCTACTCTGCCCCATCTTCCAAATGCTCTATCTCTTCCTAACAGTGTCGCTCTGTAGAGCACACCTGTAAGACACCGGCCTCTGGAGCACCCGGGATCTGCCCTGCAGCAGTTGCCAGACACTGATCGCAGAGCTGGTGATGTGGGAGGATGGGCAGCCTCGTGGGGCGTAAGACAACTCTGAGAGGTGTGAAATATTCAGAGAGAGGAGTAAGCAAAATAGTAAAAGGGAGCAGCGAACAGAGACATACGGCCACGTGCTGGGCACATCCTGCCGACCAGCGGCGCAGGAAGCTTTCTGCCATAGGCAAGATCCTGCAAATCAAAGCAAGCGAAGACGGCTATGGGGGAAGGGCCTGTCCTTACACAGACAGATAGAGTGGATGGCTTTGGAGGCTGAGAAAATAAATCATGGGAGCCCCGGTTTGGAGCAGCAAGTGTATGGCCCACTTGCTGCAACATAGTGGGGTGCATTCAAGGGGCACATTCTCAGTGAGCATAGTGAGAGCCTGGAAAAGGTACAGCCAGGTGGCATCACCCCTTGAGCACGTGGGAACAGGTGCATTCTGTAGAGTTAGAACTGTACTAAAAGCACACAATAGAGCGTAGTCAGCAACGGAAAGTCGTTATAAACTCTCAAGAGGAACTTGTGTGAGTAGATTTCCATTGATTCTTCACAGTTCCTAGCTAGCCCTCTGCGGTAGGCAACACACCACTGTGTAGCCTCAAGCTCTGAATTAGAGTGAAGATAACCTGGCCTAGTGGGGAACAATGTCTGCCCAGCCCGTTCTGCACTTCTTAAACCAAACCTGACCCATTCATGATACAAATTTAGAAAGAGAGTTATCAACCCAAGTGTTGTGTTTATGCACCGAATGTCTACTTGTCTTGACCATGTGCTGGCTGATGAAGGGGCAGTATGCTTTAGGATATCTACTTAGCTGGCGGTTTCTACTTCTTGTGGTTTTCTGTTGCTGACACTTACCCCAGATCCCACCAGCAACCTGGCAATTTTTCTTTGCTTTGTTTTGTTTCGAGACAGGGTTTCTCTGTAGCTTTGGAACCTGTCCTGGAACTAGCTCTGTAGACCAGGCCGTCCTTGAACTCACAGAGATCCGCCTGCCTCTGCCTCCCGAGTGCTGGGATTAGAGGTGTGTACCACCATCACCCAGCTATTTATTAGCAATTTATAGTTTGTGTTTTGAGATATGTCAAAGGTACTTTCCCCAGTGACCTAAGTTTCTGCCACTAGGACCAACCTCTTCAAAGTGGTCTGTCACCTCTTGGAAATGGTTCTGTCACGCCACAACCCAGCAATCAATTAATGACTATTAATACATGCCCTTCATGTATCTGTGTGAAGGAATTCTGGGTCTAAGGAGGCAGCAGGCATAATAAAGTGCTTGCCACATAGGTATGAGGACCTGCATTCAGTCTTCAGAACCTACATTAAGGGATAAAAAAGGAAGGGAGGGAGGGTGGAAGGAATGGAGGAGAGGGAGAGAAAATAAAGAAAAAGTCAGATGTGTGTAATCTCAGTGCTGGGGTCACAGAGACAAGTGGATCGCTGAGGCTTGTTGGCTGGCCAGCCTAGTCTACTCTGCAAGATCCATGCCAATGTCTCAAAAACCAAGGTGGATGATGGCTGAAGAGTGACCTCTGGCCACCGCACACCTGTCCACATGCGTGTGAGCACCTGTGCTCACACATGAACCTTCACACACAAAGAGAAGACTCAGGAAGAGTGCCTGCCATCTTTGTACCTGTCTCATCTCATGCAGGGATCTGAGACACCAGATTAGGCTTCTCCACATGGAGGAGCTCCATGTGTGATGGCAGAGCTCTCTTCCGTTGTGTGTGAGGCCAGAGGTTCCCCCATCACCTCCCCCACGTAGAGAAGGACAACTGAGAGAGGGGTGCAGCTTGCAGTCTTCTCCACAGAGTAGAAGGCTTCTTGGGTAGTTTATGACATCATCACTTATAGCAGGCCTCCGGATACAGTACCAAACACTAGGACATTGTTCCCGTCGCCGGGACACCTATAACTTCATCAGAACACCCAGCCCTGCCAGGGTTGTGCCAGCCTGGCTCATGTCCTTCCCTGCATACCCTGGGGGATGCTGGGAGTGCCTGGTAGGAGGTGGCCCTAAAGGCCAAACAAGGATTTTGTTCACCTGGGGATGAAGCAAACGATGGGTTAAGAGGTCAAAGGGGTAGTGGGAGGCTGGAGGACTTCACACACGGCTCCAAAGCTGATGGAGGATGTTGTCCATTCTGAGTGTGGCTAATGAGGGATGTTCATCATGACCCTATGCTTTCCCTTCTGGTCAAGTTCACCGGCATCTCCTCTTCTTGCCTTAGGTTCTCAGAGGCGGAGGCTCATTCCGGCGTTGTCCCTCGACACCCCATCACCTGTGAGGAAAACTGCCAGCAGCACAGGGGTCCGCTGGGTGGATGGCCCCCTGAGGAGCACCCAGAGGGGGCTTGGGGAACCTTTTGAGATTAAAGTCTATGAAATTGATGATGTGGAGAGACTTCAGCGACGAAGAGGGGGCGCCAGCAAGGTGAGGCCACTTCCTTCCCAAGGGTCCCAGTTCCTGGCAGCTCCTGCCCTAAGGAGTAGAACTTCACGAGAGCCTTCTCAGGGAGGCTCAGTGTGGGCAGTGGGTGGCAGCAGGGGGTTGTGGGATAGGCGCTATATGCTCCTTCTCTGGAACACCTTAAGTGTTAGTGAGCTGTGGCCTGATGGGCTCAGGGACTTCTCTGGTTTCTTGTTTTGAGGTTTTACACCCTAGTGAACACCAACATTTTGAGGGGTCGTGTGCCTTCTAGGTGAGAACAGCCTTCGCTGGTCTCCCGGGAGTTGAGTGTCTTGTCTGTTGAGGCCACAAGGCTCCCTGCCATGCTTCTGGGAAGCTGGGCTTTTGTCATTGGTCTTCTCCCAGTCCTCCCTTCTGGAGGAGGCTGTGGAACAGAGTCAGAGAAGAGGGATGGCCTTCTGCTTCTCTCCCTCTCCAACCCCCACTTCCTCTGTGGGCAGGAGGTCATGTGCTTCAACGCCAAGCTGAAAATCCTGGAGCATCGGCAGCAGAGAATCGCTGAGGTCCGAGCCAAGTACGAGTGGCTGATGAAGGAGCTGGAAGCAACCAAACAGTACCTGATGCTGGACCCCAACAAGTGGCTTCGTGAATGTAAGTCTGAGGGACCGGCCCTGGAGTTGTGTCCGTTAAGCCAAAAGCCCAGGTGCTCTTAACCGCCTGGTAACTCTGCACAATGCTACTGTTCCTGTTGAGGGCTAGACTGGATTATCTCTAATTTACTTGTTCCTCGCCATTCCATTTACTGCAAAATAAGGCTTAACTTTGCCCTGGCTAGTACATTGATTTGGGACCAATCCTGGAAGACTTGTCCGTGGGTAAAATATGTCAGCAGCATTACAAACACTCTCTCCCCCACTTTCCTGCTCAGCTCTTCCCACCAACCCTCAGCTACCTGCACCCCTTATGGAACACTCTTCTCCTAAGGTCACCCCCTCCTGGTGCTCCCTCACAGGCAACTCACAGGTAGAGCCCAGCAGCTTAGGATTGGGTCCCAAAGAGCTGGTTTAAAACCAGAGTGGAAATGAGAGCGGTACAGAAGGGCCAGGTTCTACCAGTTCCTGATGGTACCCACTGAGAGCAATGACCCACTGTCACACTGCCTCTTTCTGGGTAGCCTATGGGACAGAGAGTCCTACTTTTTGTCATTGCATCTGTGGCTCTGCTCAAGGTCCCGTAGACCTGATTTGGATACTGGTTGGTTTTTTTTTGTTTGTTTTTGTTTTTTGCTTTATGCTGACTGTGTGACTTTGGGGAATGTTTGACTCTCTGGGTCTTGGTTTCCTTAGTGTAAAAAAGAAGAGTGGCCAAGCCTGTCTCACAAGGTGATTCTAAGCCGGAATGAGTGCTTAGGCTGCATGGCCTAGAGAGGGTATTTGGCATCTGGCGGGAAGAGCTGCAGTTATCTCAGAGTTCAGTCAGCTGGCGGCTCCTGGCCGTAGATGCTTCAATGCCTGCTTCCATGGTACATGGTTAATTCCTTGGTGGGGGATTTGGACGAAGACACAACCATCCCGACAACAGTGTCTTCATCTAAGGTAGAACGAGACCAGCATAGGAACAAGGACATGAGCTAAAATGTGACTGAGACATTAACACACACCCCATGCCTCTTTCCCCTTCTCTGCTCTCACTCACTTCTCCCATGGGTCCCCGGGTCCTTCCTAACCACAGGGGCTTCCCTTAGGCAGAACCCACATTTTCAACAGCTTCTTAGAATTTTGTTTTTCAAAAGCAGCTTATGCCCAAGGCACGCTTGAAAATGATCTTCATTTTCCAAACTTCCTCTTTTTTTCTGGGATGTGAATGAGTTTGCCTATCAGTACACGTGGGCCTCAGATGGTTGGAGGGGGCGATTGCTCTCTTCCTGCCTTGGTCCATGTCAAGAGTCAGTAATTTTTTTTTTTTTTTGATGTTGAGAAAAACAATGGATAGAAGCTTACATGAAAGGGGGAAATACAGATTTTTTTTTTAAAAAAAAGATAAATTTAAAACAGGAATTGGAAAAAAAATCAAGGAGACTGCGTGCTGATGCTCTCAGATGGGCTGCAGACCGTGCTAGAACGGCCATGTGTGGAGATCCACCTCCAGTTTTAGTTTTTCCTCCTGCTGCCTCTTCCCAGGGCCTGTGATGTCGCCTGATGTGTTTACGGAAGGGTGAGGTTCTGATTTCAGTACCCTGGGCTGAGATGCAGGGCCCTGGGTCCGTTTCTAGCTGCAGTCTGCACTGGCAATATAACCGTTAACAGGGACCCTTTCTGATTAGATGGAGGCTGCCCCTGTAGAGAGAACCCCACTCCACCACAGACCACACGTGTCTGTAGCAGGTTTGCACGTCATCTCATCTGTAGTGCCATTCTTGTCAGAAACTCAAGGAGGAGAGGGCAGGAATCCTGTCACTTGCTCCCCTTGCGTTCCTGTTTAAGAAATGATGCCAGCTGAGGTGATGTGGCCCATGCCAGGCCACCCACACTGTTGTCCATGCTTCATTCCCATGTGGACCTTTGACAGTACCCCTAGAACAAGGGACCAGGCCGTCTACCACTCCGCCAAGTCATAATGGGGCAAAGGGACCCCAGACCTCTGCCCTGAGGAAGGGAATGGACAAAGACCTTGGGTGCAAGGCACCATGGTTATATGACTCAACCTGACTTTTTGAGCTCAAGGGAATTTTAATTATTAATACATGTGTTTTAAACATCATATCCCCCCCTCCCCAGTGACCAGTGAGTAAGATCGTACAGGAATGGGAGCCTGCTCTCTCTAGGGAGGTGGGGTGTGCATGTCACTCAGGTAACACCACTCCTGAAAGGCAGACTCTTGCTGCCATAGCACCCTAGAGTTGCTTGCCTTGGTTAACAGATCTGTGCTGGAGGCAGCTGGGGCAAACATAGGAAGGTTCTAGACCACCTCCCTGTTCCTCAGAACCGTCTCTGAATATTAGGAGCTAGAAACCACGATAGGTGTGTGTGCCATTCCCCGACAGGTGCTGAGGAGCAGGAAGGAGGGAATATTCACGTTCTCACCTCAGGAGACCTTAGCCCGGGGGGAGGAGGGGGAGGTAGCCCTTCCTATGAGTAGCTGTCCCATCTCCAGGAGCTCCCTTCTCTTTCAGTTGACTTGGAGCAGGTCCTGCAGCTGGATTCCCTGGAGTACCTGGAGGCGCTGGAGGGCGTGACAGAGCGCCTGGAGAGCCGTGTCAACTTCTGCAAGGCCCATCTCATGATGATCACCTGCTTTGACATCACCTCCAGGCGCCGATAAGGACCAGCGGGCTCCAAGCCGTCAGGCCCTCGCTCCCTAGGACTTCAGCAGGACACCACCCTCCCAGGCCCTCTGTGCTGGCAACGCTCAAGATACTAGGATGCAGATGAAGGATGGTGGCAAGTCTGGAGTGAGCGAGGAGCGAAAGGTGATGTTTCCTTTGCTTTCTGTAGGGAAGAAAGGTAAAGACACCAACACGTGGAAGGAGGAAGTGATGGGAAAACCCGTGGGACTGAGAAAGCACTTTGAGGAACCTTGAAGAACTCTGTACATAAGGACTGCTAGTCAAGAAATTCTTACCTTGCAGTCGTGAGGAAGGGGAGGGTGACGCGGGATTGCCATTGAAAGCAGAACACCAACAAGACGACCCAGAATGATGGATTAAGTGCCTTGCAAATCTTTATGATTATCCAAACATTTGTGTTCGTTCTTTCTTGTGTCCAGATGGTGCTAGTCAAGAAGAAATCAACAAAACCCGAAAATTCAACCCAGTTTTTGAAATGCATTTGCAGCTTGTTTTCTCTTGGTCTGACTTGCTGTTTGTTCCCAAGAAGTTGTGTTTGTTGTGCTATTTCCTAATCAGTATTGCAGCTGAATAAATGTTAACTGTCTTTCATGGTTGTTCCGGTAAGGCCACTCAGAACATGGAGACTCCATTGGCATGAGCCAGTGTGTTTCCCAGGGAAGTTTAGGAGGGCAGGGGACAGAAGACGCCACCTTCCATGAACAGCAGGTCAGCTCCAGGGTCGGGCATGGAATGGGTGCGCATGAGCATTAGTGATGAAGAGGGATGTCTTTAAGGGGAAGGGTTCAGGGTGACCGGTTCTTTGTTTCATGTATCTGTGGCCCTCAAAACAAGTTCATGCTCCTTTCTAGTCCAAAGCCTGTGGATGGAAAGCTTGGAGAACTTGAGCAGAACCCTGTTTCTTTGTCTTCATGTAATATGGTATTATTACACAGGGTGGAGGTGGTCTGTGTTGAGACTCTCTTGGGCTTACACGGGTTCAGGGACTTGACGTCCATTTAGAAAAAGGAAGCTTGGGGTTGGGGTTGAATAGCTTTTTGTCACCCAAAATCCTGTCCATTAGCAAGAGGTCAGCTCTCACCTATCCTAAAGCCTCTGTAGCTTGTCCCTGCGGCCTTGGTGTCCTGAGGCACTGAGAGGAATCACATCTCTAAATTCTAGGACCCCAGATGTGCAGGTCAGAGCTGAATGAATGGGGAGACCTAGGTCTTGCTCCCCACTAAAACTGAGGACTTCATTCTCAAATTACTCCCCTGCCTTCAGGGTTGTTGGACCATGTTAGGGATGTAGGACTGAGGCATGGAACAGCCAGGCATTGGCTGCCAATAGGCTGCCGGAAAAACTGAGCATCCCAGGAGAACCAAGAATTCTCTCTCCAGAAGCCTACGCAGCCTGCCTGTGTATATACATGCTCAGGGGTTTTGGAAAGAGGACTTTGCATCCACGCCCTCCCGCTAACCAACTTCTCGAACCCAGATGCTCCCCAAAGAGAAAGAACTTTGTATTTCTGGACCAGCCCTTTCTCTGGACACATGTATCCCAGCGCAGCATGGTATGTGGTCAACAGAACACACCACATAGAAGCTGCGGTCACGTGAGTGCCATGGCACCTAATCCTCTACCCAGAACGTGGCTCAGATGAGACCACCAGCTTGACTGTTCTAGAGGTCAGCCCTGTGGATCGAAAGACAGCCCCACGGGTCACAGGTACCCCTTCACACATTCCTAAGAGCTGACTCTTATGAAGAGGGGTCCCAAGCTGCTGGCTGAATGGCCTGAGCTCTGGAATAGCACATTTCCCCCTCTGTGTCCTGGGGAAGCAGGGCCTCCCCAGATCTTCCACAGCTCCTCCCCAGTGCCATTCTCCAGGAGTCCTGAGCTCAGGGCCGAGCTTAGCTTCCTAACACATGGGTGCATGGGCCTGCTTAACAGCAATGTTCTTGGAAGCTTCTTGACTCATAGGGATGCCAATACTATGAACATCTGTTTTGATTGCTGGCTTCAAACATACTTCTGCGTTTTGTTTTTCATGAAAGGCCTTGGTTTGGGAAAGATTTTAAAAGTGAGCACGTCTGGATGTCTTTTCCCTTCTCCAGAGCAGGTTCGTTTGGTTAGTCATCTATGAGCTTGGCTTTAGTCCCTGCTGCTTTTTCCCTCAACCCTGAGGTCACCAGGCCTCGGGGAATCCTTTAGCCGGCCGCCAACAGAGCCCAGTGCCTTTGCTGGAGTGAGACCAGGCTGACTCATGCACAGAGAGCAGACTGGCAGTCAGCAGGTTCTCTTGGGGGAGAGGCCCTCAGCTGCCTCCATGAAGACCTGTTCGCATACATTCCAAGCAACTTCATGTTACAGCACCGGTGGGTTGGCGGTGTCCCTAGGCTTCTTTCACCGGGCCAGGTAAGCCTCCTAGGAGGCCACATCCACGTGGCAGGGCATCCCCCAGGACCCACCAGGGTGTGGTGCGGGGAGATATTGTGTGAAATAGTGTGTATCTCTTGTTTGTCCTCATATCCTGTCCCCCTCCAAAGTAAACTGTGAACATCTCAAATCTACCGCATGGCATTGCATTATCTTAACTGATAACTTGTGGAGAACCCCTGTCTCCCATGATACACCTGCTTCCCACCCTGCCTATGAGCTGCCTGTGGGAATGCAAATCTTTAGGCGCAAAGAAGTAGGCCTACCATCTGAAGCCAGTGCCACTGGGAGGCCAAAGGGAGGGGACAAGAGGGCAAAGAGGACGTCAAGAAACTCACTTCTGTTTCATCATCTGTCCATAGAAGGGCAGGAATTGTTCCTTTAAAATGAATATTTAGGCACATAGGCCTTACTTAAATTCTGTCCATCCGCGCCCCCCCCCCCAACTCTAGCCCTGCTTCAACGAATTTAATGTGAGATAGAAGCGTTTGCAGCCAGGTAAAACTGAAAGAAAAAAATAAAACGAAATAGCTGAGTAAAAATCTGAGACGGGGGCATCATTCTCCCAGGGGGAAACCACCACTTGGTTCATCTCATCTGGGGGTGGGGAGGAGTACTGCTGCTCCCAGGGAGCCTGCCTTGCTGCTTTGTTTTGGCTTTCAAGGCTCCCCTCAGAGCTGGAGGCTTTGATCTCCTCCTTGAACCCTCCCGGACACCCCAGGAAGCCGTCTCTCACTTTCATCTTGGCAGAGTTGAAACTGGCAGGTATGATGTTCTGAACACGGGGAGCAGACGAAGCAAATGCAGAGGTGGGTCCCCTGGTGCTGCAGCAATGACCCCGAGCCATGACCTCCAAGCAGGAGAAGGGCTCCTGAGCTAGAGCCTGGGGTAAAGACTGCCATACACAGCCCCAAGAAAGAGGCAGGGGGTGGGCAACAGAAATGTTCAACAGGCAGGAAGCAGGTCCCATTTGTCGGGACTCAGCCTGAAGCTTGGGGCCTTGTGTCCAGGAAGAAGCACTCAGACTGTGTAGGGAGCTGCTTCAAAAGGACCTACACACTCAGGGAGTGCTTGATTTCCATTCTAGCCAGAAAAGCATCTGGGCATGGACGCCAGGTCTAGGGAACAGCCACCTTCTCTGGTCTTCAGATTCTCATTAATTTGAGCTCATTCACACGCCTCCCTGGTAGATTTGTATTTTGAAGCTGCTGTCTGACCTTGACTTCCCCATAGCGAAGGTGAGGTTGGCAAGAGCCCACAATTTGCCCAGTGCAAACATGACCTTTGCTGATCTGTAACTGAGCCCTGAGCCCGAAGTGACTGCCTTTTGGGGCTCCTTATTCCATCAAGAATTCTGGTCTGTAAAAGAAATTACTAAAAACAAGTTCCTTCCAGAATTGAAAACAGATTTCCCAAATGTTGTTCTTTCCTTGGACATAATGCAAAAACATTTCCTCCCTTTTAGCGGAGTTTATCTTTGAAACCCAAAGCCGGGGCCCATTAGGAACAGGTTGAAAACCCTGTGTTCTAGGAGTTGAAGCTGACAAAGCCGTCCACTGCCATTGCCCCTGGAACATCCCTGCCACCACCCACCAGCTTGGCCCAGCTTTCCATGTTGAAAGAAATGTCCTCAGTGCTAACACAGGTGGGACAGCACCACAGTGGGAGAGGTTGGCCCAGCTCACTGGTCTCTATGCCAAGCTAAACTGTGGAGGGCGAGTTTCACAGACATGATTGGTGAATGGGTCTACTTTTTTTTTAAATGACAGAAACACAGTTCTTTTACATCCCACAGAATACCTCTCTCGTCTTCTGAACAATATCTGTAACCACTTTATGGCATTACAAAGCTGTTTGTAAAACAATGTATAAACTGTATCCTTTAGACATCTTCCTGGTGTGTCAGACAGAACATATTTCGAAATGACAAGTTCTGCATCATTTCCATAAGAATAAAAGCAGAATTCTAACCCAGGAAACTCTCTTAAATCCTACATATCCTCTCAAAAAAAAAAAAAAGCCTTTTGAAAATTCCTATGAGTTATTTATCCATCCCTAAACAAACACATTCTACTTGGGGTGGGGATGGGGGAACGTATGCAAAACCTGAGCTGACGTCACAGTGTTGGACACAGTGTGGCACTGTGGGTAGGGCCCAGGCCTAACATTCTCCACATACAGCAATTTCCGGTGTCACAGTTGTGGGAGCGAGCGTTCCGATCCCAGAGTCACGCATTCGTTTTAGGTACACTTAGAGTGGCCTTCCCCGGAGGAGTCGTCTTGTCTCTGCTCTCCACACTGCCAGCCTCCTGCACCGCCAGGCTTGATTTGCAGTGACATCATCCTTGGTTTGTCTCCTCAGAATTGTCCGTAGCACCGCTCGTGTTTCTGGATCTATGTATGCACCCCGGTCAAGAACGCCCTCCATGTTCTGAGTTGGAGCATGTGCTTGCTCAGTCTGTATTTGTCTTCTTCTGTTTTCTTTACTCCAGCAAAGTCTATTAGCAGAGACATGGGCCAGGGAAGGGCCAGGGGTGGGATCTCCTCCTCCAAGCGCAGAGCTTTGCTTGGCTGTCTCTCTAGTAGGCAGCCAAAGGGACTGAGACCGAGTTCTTCCTTTCAAGCTGGCGTGGTGACGAAGTTGGAAAGCAGGTTCCCTGGGCCTCGGTAGCAGAGGATGCAGGAGCCTCCTCCAACTGGGTCCCCACACAGCTCCTGAGGAAAGTGCTGACAGTATTGTTTCCCCAAGAGGTCCTCGCCTTGGATAGATGTTGTAACGATGTATTTGTTAAAGAAACCAAAGCACTTTAGTGAGTCTTACAACCCATAAAACGTATGGCATGTGTCCCCTCGCTGGATCTCTGAAAGGCAGAGAGGGGCTTGGGCCAGTGGTCTCATTTGAGAGGCAGCTAGAACTGGCAGGAAAAGCATGGAGCTAGGAAGCGGGGAGCCAGGGCCACAGCTGGTGCCATCACTAGCCATAAACCTTGGGTAGGCTGCTGCGTTCTGCTGGGCCTCAGGTCCCCCTGTATTAGGCACTGTGTGTAGGAGTCATAAAAGCTACCCTCCTGGGATAGTTGGGAAAGAAAGGGATGGTGTGGCTGGTGGCACATGGTTTGGAAGCTCTCCCCAGCGTGGGGAAGGACATATATAGATGAAGAAAATGACATCCACAGTCACTAACTGACCCGGGTCACAGAAGGGACTCACAGCAGACCTGGGACGTGAGCCCAGACGCCTGGACTCTCTCTGTTAGACCATCTTACACCCAGAGTGTGCACATGAACACACACTGCTCCTCTGTGCCAGTATGTGTAAATATGGGTGTGTTTGTGCAAAGCACATGTAACACAGATGAGGGGCCTCAGACAAACGCCCCGAGTCTAATTCCATTGTCAACAGTAGACTTACCTATGGCCTGGGACACACAAGCAACGCTTCCAGAACTCGGATTTTCTAAGTTGTAAAATGAGGACATTGTGGTACAGGATCTTTGCCGTTCTTCCAGCTCTGGCTGTGAGAGTCCACGTGAGTGATGTATGTATGTATATATCAATATGCTTATCTGTAGAAATGGGCCCATTGGGGAATTGGAGACAAGACCTGCCCAGGTGCATCGATTGTATCAGAATTGGTGACTTCGCAAGTCCATACGCCTTCATTTTAAGTCAGATGTTTCAGAGTCACTGTTTTAACTGGGTAGAGGATTGGTGCTGTTTTAAAAATTAAGTTCTTAGCTCTCGAGTGTTTGCTGTTAATTTTTCAAACACGGTCATTTGTTCAATAGTCAAAATTTTAACTCTTCTGCTTTGGGCAGGTCCCCAGCAATCTGTATGCAGGCTGGGATTTGTGTGTGGGCTTTTACATAACTATATAAAAGTTAGCTGTTGGCTTGATCATGGTAAATATGAACAGACTGTCTGGAGAACAGTCCAGAAAAGAATTGAATTCTATAGTCTCATCAGCTGGTGACACGAAACCATTAAGCTCTGTGCGATTTCCTGGTGTGAAGATGTTGTTTGCTGGCTACGGTCTCTGACTTTGTGGCATATGAGGTATAAAATGTTGTAAAAAAAAAAAAAATCTGGTGTTTAAAAGAATCAAACTATGGTGGCATTAAATGTTCACTTTTATTCTCCCCAGAATCATGCCTCCTTCTTTTTCCAGCAGGTTCTTTTGTGCACAAGGGTATTCCATTCAAGGACCAAGGTGGGTCACCTTAGCCCGTTTGGGGTGGGGCGAGGGTTCTCTGGGATTCCCCTGTCTAGTTCCACTGTGGGGCTGTCCTCCAATGAATCAGAGACTCAGGCAGGAATGGATGGAGGTGAGCCACCGAATCCCAGGAATGGTCCTCTGTCCCAGAGTCAACTGGCATGGTATAGAGTCCACCTCAGTTCAGCATCTCTGTTGTTACACAGAATCAGGGTGTACGCAGTGGTTGTGAACAACTTAAGCCGAGACACAGGCTTACTCGTTACACTGGAATTTGTGTCAACTATGTCTAAGCATATTCCAGGAGGAGAAAAAAGATCAGGACTGTACAGACATCTCCTAGAGCAGCCCCTGCCCTCCCAGGGCAGGCATCCGCACAGATAGCAATGGGCACCTCCAGTCATCGGATGCGCCAGTGCTTAGGGGACAGGCAGGGTGGCCACCAAGACAAACGCATGCTCTAGCTCCTGCCCAGGACGCCTGCTCTGACAACCTTGCCTGGAGTGTGGGTCCCTAAGACCCCTCATTTTTCTTCTCCTCAGATCCTAGACAAGACCTTCCTGGGCTCCCCCAAAGGTCACCAAAGAAACCACAAATAAAAACCAAATCAGGGGTCTTAGTAGTAGTGACACCTTCTCCGGACGCTCGAGGATTGCTGTGTACAGCTCAGTCCCTTGGGAGAACAGGGAACTCCTGGTATGGAGGGGCTTGCTTCCAGTCGTCCCACTCCTCCATGAAGACCCCCATCCCTCCGTTCTCCAGGGGTCTGACATGGCCTGTCAGCTCAGCCTGTCCTCAGTTCACACCGGCCCACTGATGAGCACTGGCCAGGACAACGAGTGTCATCATGAGAAACAGTTTTGTCTTTTGCACAGTCACAGTCTCTAGATTGTTATCCGTGTGTGTGTGTGTGTGTCTGTATGTATGTATGGGGCACACATGTGTGTGACCTAAGTGTGGGGGCAGAGGTCAACCTCAGATGCTGTTCTCTGGGCACCGTCCACCACATTTTTCGAGGCAGGATTTCTTACTGGCCTAGATCCTCCTTTCTCGGCCTCCTCAGTGCCGGCATTGCAACTACACACCATCACACCTGGCTTTTTAAAAGCATGGGTTGGTTCTGGGGATCAAAATGTGTGGCCAGCGCTTTGCTGAGTGGCCGTCTTTCTAGTCTCCTTCCGTGTGTTTCAGACATGTAACCACGTATCTGTCAGAAGCATCCTCAGATAAGAAAGATTCATTGTAGGTCATGACTTCATGGTATACAGGCCATCATGGTGGACCCACCAGGTAGGGTAGCTCATCCGCAGTGGTTCTGAGGCAGCCGCTGGTCCTACCGGGAAGTAGAAAGGAAGCCCTCCAGGCCCATTGGTGGCCTTGAGTACACAGGTTCTATGTTCTCAAGTCCACCTCCTTAAATCATGCCAGTAACTGGCAACCAAATATTCAAACACAAGAGCCTGTGGGGATGTTTCATGTCCAACCCATGACATCATTCTTTTCTATACCTTCATCTCAGGGAGGACATCGTCAACCTGCCTGTTACTATTCTGTCTACCACAGTACTGTGATGCCCATGGTCAGCTAGATGCCTTTAGGACTAAGGCATCATGAAAAGCCATGCCAGGGCCCTTCAGCTTGACTTGGCAGGTCAGATTATCCCTGTTACCAGGGAAACTTTGTGTTTTATATAGGGGCTGCCAGAGTATGAGTCTAAGCCTCACCCTGACCCTAATGCTGAAGAAGGCATTTCTTAAAAATCTTTATAAACATGTGGAACACTTGGAGTGTGGCCACAAAGACTTAGCTGGTTGCTGGGAGGCTGCTGCTTGAGGTTTTCCTAGTCCCTTCTCCTAGCCTCCAGAACCAGTCCCGTAGCTCACTGACACTCAGCCAACACCAGCTATGAATGAGTCAACCCACCATCTCAGGGAGACGATGCAGCAGGAGAGCCAGGAATAGGGGTGCAGACACTCCAGGCTCCTTTGAGGAAGGTGCCTGAGGCCTGAATTTGGAACCCCCTAGCTGACACAAAGTCCATAGTGCACAGAAGAGGGCAGCAGTGCTAGGTGCCAATGTCAAACCTAGGCCTGGGGCCTTTTATAGACAGCACAGCCGAGACCTTGCAACCACTGACCAGCCCTGGCTTCTGAATTCCTAACAATGCTCCCCAAGACATGAAAGCGCATAGTGTTTCTGAGTCTTGTGGCATCTCTATAGAAGCAAGCATCGAATAAACCTTTATGGATGCCCCCTCTGGTCACTGGGACAAAATAAATCCTGGGCTTCCAGAGTTCTGCCTGACTACACACAGTTACCCATGATGAACAAGAGAATATACACCATTATCTTAACAGCAAAGGCCTCTGCCTGTTTCTCCAGCATGGGCCCAGGGCCAAGTCTCAGCTGGGAAGTGTTCTGAAGCACAAGGAGGGAGGAGGAGAGAGACGATGGCACAGCGAGCATTGTCCACCTGCCTGGAGGAGGTGACTGCCATCCTGGGGGAGCGGCTGTGTAGGGCCAGTCTACCTGCAGGGCACACACTTCTCGTGGCTAAAATGCTTGAACTGCCCTGTTCCTTCTTCCATGGTGGGACCCAGGAGCTCGGTTTGCTTTTTATGTTTTCACTTTTTGTTTGGTTTGGTTTGAGATCAAGTCCCACTCGGTAGCCCAGACTGGTCTGGAACTTGCTAGATCGTGCAGGCTGGGTTTGAAGTCACAGCACCCTGCCCTCCTCAGCCTCCCAAGGGCTGGAATTACAGGTGTGCTACTACTAAGCACCTTTAATCTTTGATTTTTTACGACTGGACAAGCTAGAGCCAAGAGATAAAAATCACCTTTTAGTTCACACCGATGAGAAATGCTGCTGTTGCCATTAATTTGTTCTCTCTCTCTCTCTCTCTCTCTCTCTCTCTCTCTCTCTCTCTCTCTCTCTCTCTCGTGTGTGTGTGCGCGCGCATGCGTGTGCACCTGTTTCTCTCTTTGTGTCTGCCTCTTTCCAAATAACCTTGAATACGACCCTGTCAGGTCTGTTTCCTCCTCAGTCCCACCTTGTGCACTTCCTGAATCAGCACAGCGCATGCCCTAACAATAGAACTCTGGGCCAGCTGCAGAGCCTTTCATCTCTGGGCCGGGTCCCATCCACACGCCGGGTTCCCAGCCACAGACCTTGAGCTTGTGCTCACTTCCCACTGTCACAAACACTGAGTGTAAATCCCTTCTGTTACTCTCTGACACATCCCTGGGCATAAATTCCTAGTTGTGAACTAGCCATAACAAGAGGAATAAAACACTGTTACAAGGAGTTTTTCACACATCAAGCAGCCACACTTTCATCTGTCCACTTGAACAATGAATAAAAGATCCCCTGATGGCCCCAAAGAGAGTTGGCTTTTCCTCCTTCTACCTGTTTCCTGGATTCACTTGCCTCCTCATCCCACAAATGCTTGCCCGTTCATTCCACAAATGTACAAAAAGGAGTTTCCACATGGCTCAGCACTTCCCTTAGAAGATGAACCAGGTTCTTGGCCCATGCTTCTACGCATCTTAACAAAGGCCATGCACCCCCACCCTCTCTCTCCCTCTCTCCCTCTCTCTCTCTCTCCCTAGACTCTGGGCTGGGCTGAGGAGTCCTGAAGCCAGGTACTGATTTGAGAACCACGGCTTGTAGTGGAGGTTGCAGGGCATGTCTGGGTTCTCAGGTGTCAGAGCCAAGGCATGGTCTGTCCCATCTGGTTTCCCCTGGGGATTTTTCAGTGGTTAGAGGTAGGCAGTGGGCAGGGTGTGCTGTGATCTGGTCTTTGCTCAGCAGGCCTAAGACAACAGTGGTTTTTGTTCATTTTCTGACCTTTTGACAGAATATGAGTTGTTTATCAGCAAGAGAAACAATTTGGCTTATGGTTCAGGAGCCTGTATGTCCAAAATCACAGTGCCAAAGTCTTACACAGTCATTATATGGTGGAGGGGGGAGGGCAGGGGAACAGGAGCAGGACAGGTACCCTGAGAAAGGACACTGGGCCATCCTAATGACATGGAAACTTTCCCTTAGGTCTCACCTCTTAAAGGCCTCCCAAGAGTGCCAGGTTTGGGACAAACCCCTTACCACATAGACCTGGCAGGGAGCACTTAGTATCTAAACTTTAGCAGTAACAAAACTTGAAGGTTTTTCTGTAGGGACTTCTGGAGTATAGTTAGGGTTAGGTTAAGGGTAAGGGTTTGTGTGAGTGTTTAGGTTAGGATTAGGTTAGGCTTAAGGTTAGGTTTTGTGTTAGGGTTAGGATTTGGGTTAGCAGTAGGTTAAGGCTCAGGGTTAGGGTTAGAGTTTTAGTTAGGGATAGGGTTAGAGTTTGGGTTAGGGATTTGTTTAGGGTAGGGTTAGTGTTAGGGCTCATGTTGGGGATAATATTTGGGTTTGGGCTAGGTTTAGTGTTTGGTTGTGAGTCCCTGCTCAGAGACCTGCAGATTGAACCCACACTAACACTCAGGACTCCTGGATTCCAGCTCCTTTCCGCAGAGCCGTTCCTGCAGAACATCTCAAGATCAGTGTCCCTCATTCACACACACAAAGCATTGCTCACAAGGAGTTCTTAAAGGCTAGTCCCACCCACATTACAGAACTGTCTTCACTTTGAATAACCAGTTGGGGAGTCTTTACTTCATACTCTTTGAGAAACTGTGCCCCTTAGTTGCTGTGCTAATGCACATCTGCCTGTCTGTCTGGGGGATGGAAGGACAGACAGCTCTACTGTCAGTGAACAGATGGGTTCTTGCCCTGTAGACTGGAGCCTACCTCGGGGCTCCTGAGCTCACTTCTTGAGAGTTCCCAGGGAAGAAAAGAGAAGGAAGCTGTGCTCTGTCCCAGCTTGGGACCTCAGCTCTGGGTCTCCACCAAAAAAGAATGTTGTGGCATTGAGTGGACATAGCTGAGTCCAGCTACATATTGCTGAGGTCTGGCTCAGTGTCATCTAGAATGTCCCACCCATACACATGCAATTCCAAATCAACTCTAAGTGGGAGAAGCAAGAGGCATGAGCGCTCCTGGTCTGAGTATCTTGCATGGCTGGCTAAGGAAAGACAGTCCTTCGGGAAGCTGCTTCGGAGAAGGGAAGTTTTGACTCTAGCGGCAGCAGAGGAGTCCTGTCCAAGAGGCTCGGCCTGCCTTGATTCTTTACTTACATTCTCTGAAAAATTATGGATTTACCACCATCAAAGTTTTCCACCACTCCTGGGTTCCCGTGCCATGACTTTCCCTTTCTGACATCCTGAAATGCTAACTTAAGTAGCACTCCTCATTCTCAATTGACTCCCCCCTCCTTGGGCATGACCGTTAGTCAGGGCTAGAGAGGCCACACTCCCATCCTAACCACCTGCCCTTTGCCCACCTACCCACTCAAGTTTACAGGCTTGATGTGGGGAGCAGAGAAGCTGTATGAAAAGGAAATTTGTATGTCAGAGCCACAATGGCTAGAGAGGCCACAACTTCAGAAACCTCAGGGTTTTCCGTAACACAGAAGGGCCATGCATGACAGTCCTGACCCCAGACAACTCAGGGGGCCCTGGGAGAGGCAGGAACTTCCCTTTCCATGGTACTATGTTTGACGTTGTCAATGGTAGGATGCCCTTCTCCATAGCCTCCAGGGACATCTCTTTGAGGGTTGGTGACTGCCCCCCCCCCCGCCGTCATTTTATTTCTTTACTTTTTTGTGGTGCTGGAGATGCAGGCCTACACCTTGTCCATGGTCAGCATCTGTTTGACCACCGAGTGGCATCCCAGCCTCTGTGCCATGGTCTGCCGCTGATTCCTGGGCCAGTCTATTACTGAGTGCAGGGCCATGGTTTCCCTGCTCTGTACATACACATTCTATTGGTTCTGCTTCTCTGGGGAACCCTGAGTAATACAGGACTTCCCTTCGCTGACAGTGGATCTGCTCTTTCTCTAGTAAAAACCCCCTGTGGGAGAGCCCCGAAAAGAAGAGGGTGGAGGGGAAGCGAAGCCCTCATTAAGACCCTCCACCTGGATGGCCACTGCACGGGCCCTAATTACTGCACCTGAATTATTCTTCCACTTGCAAAGGAGGGCGTCTCTAAGGTCCTTATTAAAAACACACGGAGCTTCCTAAGAACGGCAAAACGAAAACACAGGAGTCTTGTTTGCACTGGCAAGAGCATAACTAGGTCCTGAGGGCAACTGGTCCCTGGTCACATCCCGCCTGGCCCGGCTTCAGCTGACCTGTGCCCGCTGAGAGTAGACCTCTGGGGTGGAGGCTCTGCCTGTCCCAGTCTGATCCTGAGGACTGGCAGGAGGGTTAGCTGGGAGCTTAGTGTAGGGAGATGCGGGGGAGAAAGAATAGCTGGAGAGGGCCATGGAAACTCCAGGACTTGCTTCTGCTACTCATGTGCTCACTGCTCAAGTGTTGGCGGTCCCTGCAACGTGCCACACATGGTTCTGGAAGCAAAGAACCAACAGCAGACGAGACAGACACTGTGCAAACCTCTGTGGAGCTACAACATGTTTTCAGTCCCTGCCCCTGGCCAAGGCACGGTGGTGATGCTTGGCTCCATGGATGGAAATCCATTTCGAAAGCTGCCCCTCCTGAGAACTCGGTTACACCCTCAGCCTCCCCTCCTGTTGTATGGACTGTGTGTCACCTGTCCCCTGCTGGCTTGAGGCCACCTCAGAGGCATTCCTCATCTGACCCGCAGAAAAGTGTATCCACTGACGACCCACTGTGAGCCCCTCAGTCAGTGCCTGCGGTGACAGAGAGGCAAGACCCAGGCTCCTTCCCCAGAGGCTTGGAGCCCATAGAGATAGAACAGTAATTTAAAAAGAACAGTAATTTAATGGGCTCAGCTTCCAGGGCATGGGGCAGATGTCCAGCAGCACAGAGGACGGCCTGGTGGACAGATCTGGGAGAATGGATGATGTGTCCCAGGCGTGTGGAGGAAGAGACAGGCCTGCAGGGACTAGATCTGGCCTGCAGCCTTGACACACCTGGAGGAGGCAACCAAGGGTAAGAGACAGAGCTATGTTGAAGAGGAAAGCCGGTAAACATGGAGCCTTCCATTAGACTGTAAAAGTTTTGTCCTCAGTCCTTAAAGCAGACAGGATGGAGTGTAGACGCTGGCCTAGCATCCACAAAACCCTGAGTTCCATCTCCAGCACCACATCAACCAGGTGTGGTGCCATACGCCTGAAACCCCGGAGCCCCCCTGGTGTAGGCAGGAAGAAGTTTGAGGTCATAGTAAGTTCAAGGTCATCTTCAGCTGCCTGAGACCTTGTCTCAAATAAATAAACAAATTGATAAAAACCCCTCAGACATAAAATCACAAGTGGTCCATTTGGGAGAAACCCAGTTTCACCAGACACGGAGGTGATATCTCCAAGGTTGCAAGTGTCTGGCAGAGACAAAGCAAGTTGTCCAAACTGCATATCACATCACCTCCTCTCCTCTCCTGTATCACCCCGCACCCTCACCTCCTCACCCCTCTTGTATCCCCCGCATCCCAACTCCTCATCCCTCCTGTATCCCCTCATACCCCACCTCCTCTCCCCTCCTGTATCCCCCGCACCCCCACCTCCTCACCCCTCCTGTGTCTCCTGTACTCTCCAGAGCCTGTACTTTCATTTCCTCCCAAAGAATTGCATCAATCCCCTGTTCCAAACCATTTGCCTCATATGGCGTCTGCGCCTGACCAGTAGGAAAGACTGAAGAACTTGTAGCAGCTCAGAAACATAATTCGAAACTTGCGGGGGAAAAAATGGTCTTTACTTTCAACTTTTCTATAATCCTGAAAAATTTAAAAAAAGTCAAACAGACATCGTGGTCTATAGTCAGAATTAGTTTGTACGTGGTTAAGTTTATTTTTCTTTTTTCAGTTTGACACAAGCCAGGGTCATCTGGGAAGAGGGACCTTTAATTGGGAAAATGCCTCCATTAGACTGGCCTGTGGGCTTGGGCTATTTTCTGGATTGATGACTGATGTGAGGGGCCCAGCTTGCTGTGGGCAGTGACACTCCTGGGACAGTGGTTCTGAGCTGTGTAATAAAAGACACGGAGCAAACCATGGTGAACGCAAGGCCAGCGAAACGCCGTCTTCCACGGTGTCTGCTTCTGTTCTGCCTCCAGGTTCCTGCCATGACTTTCCTTCAAGATGGACTATGAGAAACAAGTCAAGGAAGGAGCGGGAACTATGGAATAAAAATTAAAAAATTAAAAGGGAGAGGTCAAAATAAATCTTTTCCTCTCTA
The DNA here is from genome assembly GCF_950005125.1 of Chionomys nivalis. NCBI lineage: Eukaryota > Metazoa > Chordata > Mammalia > Rodentia > Cricetidae > Chionomys > Chionomys nivalis. The sequence goes on along the minus strand of NC_080090.1, from coordinate 16,129,529 downwards.
AGGTGGTTTGGTTTTTTTTTTTTCACAGCTACAGGGAAGTAAATAATATACTCTAATATAGTTTATTTAGGCTTCAAATTTAAAAAAGGAAGGAAGGAAGGAAGGCAGTGTAGAAATGGATTTCCCTACAGTGTGGGGGCTGGAAGCCCAAGATCAGGTGCTGGCTGGCTCAGGACCCTCTCAGGCTGCACTCATTGGCTGGCAGAGGCCACCTCCTCATTGTCTTGTCACCCTGTCCTTTCCCACAACATTCAGTGTCTGTGTCCTTCATTACGTAGAAGGACACCCGTCAGACTGGAGTGGGGCCCATGCTATTGGCCTGGTTTGCATTTAATTACAAATTAAAAGTCCCTTCTCCCAACAGAGTTAAGTCTGGAGGCGCCTACGGTTAGGGCTTCAACAGGTGAGTTGAGAAGGGGACAGAGTTCAACCCAGTCCTTCAGTTGTCCTTCACTTGCCTCTTGGTACCCTTTCCTTTTGTGGGGCCTTCAGTGAGGACTCTCTATAAGAAACAGTGGTGGCTTGAATGATAGCTGTCCTCTGGCTTTTGAATGCTTGGTCCTCACTTGGTGGCCCTGTTTGGGCAGTTTATGAGGTGTGGCCCTGCTGGAGGAAGTATGTCACTGCAGGCAGGCTTTGAGAGCTTAAGCTCGCGCCATTTTGAGTATTCTGTTTCCTGCTTGTGGTTGGGATGGGTGATGTGGGATTGGATGCTTTCAGCTGTTCCTGCTGAGGTGCTTGCTGCTGGCTGCCATGCTTTCCCACCGTGATGGTGGGGCTCTTATCCCTCTGGAACCATAAGCCCCAAATAAATCCTTCCTTCTGAGAGCTGCCTTAGTCATGGCGTTTTAGCTCAGCAATAGAAAAGCAACTAGCACAGCTGCAACTCAAGGCCCTGGAGGATGGGAAACACCCATCCATCATCCATTCATAGTGATGCTTTCTCATGCCAGGATGCGTATCTACAGATAGACCGGAAGCTCTCGTTGGGCGGACAATGTCTGCTTCCCTGGTTCCCAGCACCTAGGCTTGCATAGAACAGATTTTCGATGTAGTCTTTCAGTGGGTGTGGAATTCAGCTGCCAGGGGGCTGGGAAGATGGTTCAGTGGGGTGGCACTTGCTGCTAAGACTGACTATCTGAGTCGGATTGCCGGACCTATGAAGGGAAAGAACCGATTCCTGCAGGGCGGCCTCTGATACACACACACACACACACACACACACACACACGAGAGAGAGAGAGAGAGAGAGAGAGAGAGAGAGAGAGAGAGAGAGAGAATGTTTACAAGTAAAGCAAACCAGAAAATCAAAGAGCTAGATAATATTTAATCATTAATGTTAATTAAAAATTCATGTCCTGCATGGCGGAAGTCCACCCACAGCAAAGTCCCGAGACTGTGTGCATGCAATGCATTTTCCCCTTAGTTTTCTCTGCTTTTATGTTTCTTTCTTCCTTTCTTTTTTGTTTGTTTGCTTTGGGCAGTTTCTTGTTTATTTCTCTCCACTTTCTGCGAGTTTGCAATGTGCTGAGTCAGCACTCCTCGTATCACCCTAAGAATCTGGCTATCACATGGTAAAGCCTACACATGGAGCCCCCCAAACCCAGGCTCACGGTGAGTGGCGCATAATAGGACACCTTCCAGTTCTCTCATCCCAGCCATAGTTTTCCGGGATGGAATTCAGGTCGTCAGGCTGACGTGGCAAGCGACTCTACCCAGCGTGCGATCTCCTAGCCCAGACGCTAGCAGTGTCTTCTGATATGTCCTGCACAGGCCTACTCAGATCCTGACATCTCAGGGAAGTATCTGCTGGGCAGACTTGCTATAGTCACAGGTTTTACTTATGCACCAGCCAGCCAGGCACCCCCCCCCCCACACACACACACACATGTACTGGAGGCGCTGGCTCCTGTGTTGACAAAGTAAACTGCCCAGGAATGCCTAGAGGATAAACAAAGCAATCAGAGTGGTTGATCCTTAAGAAAAGTCATTCCAATTCACTGGTGCTGGGTCATGCTTCTTAACTCAGCCACAGGGAAATCTCAATTCAAGCAAAAAGAATTCTGTCTTCATTATTCTGTAATCCGGTGGTGTCTATGGTAATGTGAGCATCCCTTTTTGAAAGGAGAATACATTGCACACATCTTAATAACACATTCCTGTCTGTGTCTTCCTGAAATGCTACATTAGCAACCGCATCTCATTGCGCTGGAACCCAGCTCGGGCCCCCTGCTGATGCTCTTATGGGCCATTATTAATGCAGGCCCCTTGGGGGTTGTACTTTGGGACTCAATTTGCCATAGAAATTGTCCTAAGTGTCACCTTCATAATCGGAGATCATGTGACCCATGAAACACATTGAACTGAAAGATGGGAGCGAGTGTCAGACAGTTCCCCACTGTAAAAAGGCACTAGCCATTGTGTCTGATGTGGTCTCATTGCATCCTTAGAGATGTGAGGGATGAAGATTCCTCTGCTTGCATCCTTGAACAGCGCCTGCAGGGCCTCGTGGCACAAGAGCATGGCCTGCCCAGTGGATGCAAGAACACCCAGCACAGAGGCTCAGCACTGCACAGCACTGCACGGCACAGCGGCTCAGCTATTATCCCCTCTATTGGATTTTATTTTTTGATACTTAGTCTATGTTGTCCAGGCTGGCTTCAGAAGTCCTAGGTTCAAACAGATTAGTCTTCTAGCTCAGACTCCTGGTAGCATCTCTGGTGAATTTTGGTGAGTCTTACCTTTTAAAACAAAATTTCCTAAGTATCCTAGAAAAATATTTTATACTTATTCCAGATCTTTAAGAAGCAGTTTAGATGTCAAGTCTAGCTAATGATTATGGAAATCGAATTCACAATAAATTCCATTTCACATCCATTAGGGTGGCTACAACAGAATAAACAAAACAAGACCCCAGAAAACAATAAGCCCTGTGCCGTAGGTGGCATGTATCTACAATCTTAGCTGCCTGGGAAGTTGGGGCTACATAGTTAAGACTCCCACTTCAAACGAAACAAAGGAAGACAAGTGTTGGCAATAGTGTGGAGAAATGAGAATCCTTGTATATTGCAAGGACAGACCTCCAACAGTCTGACTGCTGTGCAAAGCAGCGTAGAGATTCGTCCGAAAATAAACCTGGCTTGACCACGTGACCCAGCAATTCTAGCTCTGAGCGTGCAACCAAAAGAACTTGGAGACTACTTGGAAGCACACAGGAAGCAGAAAGCTTCCTGGGATATTTACTCAGTAGACCTCACAGCAGGGCTCTTCACAACTGCCCAAAGTTGGGAGCAGCTCAAAAATCCACCGACAAGTGAATGGACCTGGGAAACATGACGTAGACATACACGTGACATTCAGCCTGAAAATGAAACTCTGCCATGTGATACAACATGGCTGACTCCACAGACATTGTGCTAAGTGAAAATCGGGCAAATCCAGAAAGATGAGCATCATCTGGGTCCGCTTTGTAAGAAAACAGAGTCCTCAGTGCACAGTAAAACAAAGAGGTTGCTTTGGTTCAGGGTGGTGGGCATTTGCTGTTTATAGGGCGTTTGCATCTTGGGAAGATGAAGCTGTTTGGGGGATGGCGGCAACATGGTTGGGAACAAAATAAATGATCATTAAAGAATACTTTTTACTTATCCTTTGAAAGTTTCACACACATATGCAATTTAATTTTATTTCCTAACTTTCTCCTCCAAAGTTTCTTAATACTTCCCCAGTGCATCTCCCTCCCAACTTTAGACCCCTATTATTATTATTATTATTATTATTATTATTATTATTATTATTATTAATTATCTCACTGAGTCCAGTTGATGCTGTCCATATGCACATTGGTATGGGATTATCCACTGGGGAATGTGCCACCTGCCAGCAGACACACCCAAAGGAAAGAGACTTCCCCTTTCCCTATCAGCTGGTAGCCCCTCAGCTGGGATGGGGTCCCCATTGCCCCTTCCCCATCCACACTGGAGTTTTTAAATCCCTATGTTAAAGTACATTCTGGATAACAGAAAGGGAACTGAACACTGGATGAGCAGAAAGACCAAGAAGTCAACCCAGAGCTGAAGAGATGGCTCAGTGGTTAAGAGCACGCTCTTGCGTAGGACCTGAGTTCAGTTCCCAGGAGCCACACCAGGGAGCTCAACACCACTATAACTCCAGCTCAAAGAATTCTGATGCCTTCTTCTTCTGGCCTGTGTGGCACTCACATGTGTGTGGTGCACAAACAGACAAGCACACACATACATACAAATAAAAACAAATAAGCTTTTAACAGGAAAATAATCCCAAATTTAGTAACAATAGAAAGCAGCTACCACTTCTAATGGTGAAAGAAGCATATGGAGAGGTCAGTGCCATTGCTAAGGTCAGGAGCCTCTGCATGGCTTGGAATGCCAGCTGTTGGTTGCTTTCTTTTCCACTTTCTCTTACCATACTGACCTTTTACTAGTGGTTCCTTTCCCATCCTATGATGGTGTGTGCTTTAGGGTGGGTGTGCACTGCCGTAGTGAGGATGAAACCAGGGCCTTCCCATGCTAGGGCAGCTCTCTACCACTGAGCTACACCCCCAGGCTTGGCACACATCCTTCAGGTTGTGGTCTGTGAGTAATAACTCCTCTTGAGGTGGTGCTTTAAAATGCTTCCATTCTACCGTCATTCCTGAAGGATAGTTTTGTTGGGTATCATAGTCCAGGAACCAGTTCTTCTCCTACATTATCTAAAAACACCATTCCTTCTGCATTGTAATACAGATAAAGTTAATATAAGAATCACCACCTGGCAACTGCTCGAAGGCAGACTGCCTTTGTTCCCTCTTAGAAATCTTTAAGATTTTCTTTTTTCTAGCTTTTATCTAAATCATAATGATATTTCTGTTGTTATATATTTTTTTATTTTTTGCTCATTGTGCTCTGGTGGAGTGCAACACCTGCTCTACACACTATGGTTTATGATCCAGGCAAGGGGCTGGAGATTGAAACACACACACACACACACACACACACACACAGAGAGAAAGAGAGAGAGAGAGAGAGAGAGAGAGAGAGAGAGAGAGAGATCATCCTTGAAACAAGAACGCCAAGAATGCCCCCTTGAATCAAGAATGCCACTGTATTGTGTTCCAGGGCAGCTTATATAGGGCCTCCTTGACTAATAACTCTCAGCTGCAAGCCCACCAAAAACCACTCCCGTCTTGTGCTCAGAGCAGCCGCAAACACAGGAAAACAAATTGTTTGCTCAGAGCAGCTACAAGCATAGGAAAACAAGTTTTTTATTTGTTTGTTTGTTTTTGTTTTTTTTTGTTTTTTTAAAGATTTATTTATTTATTATGTATACAACATTCTGCCTTGATGTATGCCCGCACGCCAGAGGAGGGAGCCAGATCTCAGTACAGATGGTTGTGAGCCACCATGTGGTTGCTGGGAATTGAACTCAGGACCTCTGGAAGAGCAACCAGTGCTCTTAACCTCTGAGCCATCTCTCCAGCCCCGGAAAACAAGTTTTTACAGGATATTCGAGATCTGGGGGTCCACAGTCCCCAACACTTGGGGTTCACCAGACCTCTGACCTCTGATTTGTGTGTCAATGCCTGTGTCACGCTGGAGGAATCTGTGACCTTGTGTGTTCAGGTTGCCTTCTGTATCCTCACCCTTCTCTGGTTCTTTGATCAAACTATAACTCTTGTTTAAATATCTCCCACATCTTTGTGTTTATTATGTTTTTTTTATGTGTTCCTCTCTCTGAACTCTGTCAGGGACACCTTCTAGCTGTCTTCCTGCTCACCCTGTTTTTTTTTTTTTTTCACTATGATCAGTCTTCTGACAAGGATATCCATTGCCACTTTGATTTCAGAAATATGTTTTCACCTCTGGACTCTGCATGACTCTTATTTAAATACAGACTGTCATTTTAAAGTTATTAATTCTTTGAGAATTCCAGGCATGCACATGGTGTATTTTGATCATATTCATAAGCCCCACTTCTCTGTGTAACTCCCCACAGATCTCCCTCTGCCCCTTCCCCACCTGGTCCCTATTTCAAGCCTCCTTCTCCTTCCCATTGGGTCCAATTTGTGTTGCCCAGATACTTGGCTGTGGCATGGTAGACCTAACAGGAACCACAAACTAGCTCTCTCCCCCTGCACAGCAGACATTAACTGTCAGTAGTTCCTCAAGTGTGGGAGGGTGCTCATGAGCCCCCCCTTCTCACTTTCATGATATAAAGTTATTCTCAAGTTCCCAGAATTCTAATTTACTTTATTCCCCTTATGTGAAATCTAAGTCTGTTTCTCCTGGCTCGAATTCAAGCTGCTTTGGATCTCAAGTTCCTGATTACCATGGTCAATGTCATTTGCTGACCTTGAATGATGATTTTTGGGATTCCTGAGGTCTGGGTGGTGGCAGGCTTGTGTGTGTGAGGCCGTCTATCCATTTCTCGTAGAGCCCTGGGAAGCCCACTGCTAGGAGACAACTTTGAATCGGTTTGAAATGTGATGTCTTTTGCTCAACCCAGCTTTGCCTGCCGAGACAGCAAGCTCACACAGCCTTGTCATTATGTGCTGGTGGCACAGGTGCTCTTTGCCACTCCTTTCTCACATGTCCCAGCATGGCTATTTCCCCTTACAGTAAATGTTGAGCCACGTGAGATCTCAGTGAGATAGGAACAGGCTCTCCTCTAGGTCTGACTGGCTCAGGGATGCCATAGAAACTGACTCCTTCCCAGGAAAGCTTCTGATGTCCGAGTCTGCGGCACTGACGAACACCTTTGGGGACAGTTTTGGCACTCTGACATCTATCTCTATATCAGCCCAGATTTTCCTCCACTGCCCTTAAATTTCTCCAGTGTTTCAAAATTCACGGTTCCCTTTCCACTGTTTTGATGGAAAGCCTTGCTGCAGGACACCCTGCTCTACAATAGGAAGCCATGAAGTGCAGAGCAGGTGTATGGGATCCTACCTTAAATTATGAACAGAGACATGGGAAAAGACAGATGTGGAAGCTGGAGCCTAGCACAAGAAAAAATAAGACAATCTGATAGAAAAATACATAGCAAGGAAAAATTAATTCTCTCCCATCTTTAATATTCCCAGAGAGGTAATACACTGAGATCAGAGACTAGGACAACACCTTTTAAAAACACTAAAAAAAAATCTGTGTTTCCCCTTTAGTTTTATCCTTTAGTGAACAAAAGGTAAGCAAGGATTCTTGTAAATTCACAGCAACAGCAGTGGAACCGAAAGAGTCCTGGAAAATGTTAAAATAAAGATGCTCTACCATAGAGTTAAGCAAAAATATAGACACAAGGAACACTAGAGAACTAAACGTTGGTTGATGTTTTATTCTTTTGGCTTTTGGGGGGGCCTTTATCCATCTCCCAAATAAACCACATACAGAGGCTTACTCTTGATTAGGAGTGCTCAGCTTTAGATTGGCTTGCTTCTTGCCAGCTTAATTTAAATTATCCCCGACTACCTTTGGCCTCTGGGCTTTTTCCTTCTCTTCCTTATGTCACCTCACTCTCACTCCACAGCTGGCTGGGAGACCCGCCCCGATGTGCCCTTGCCCTGCTCTCACCTCTTCCTTGTTTCTCCTTTTTATTCTCTCTGCCTGCCAGCCCCACCTATCCTTGCTCCTGCCTCGCTATTGGCCATTCAGCTCTTTATTGGGACCATCAGGTGTTTTAGACAGGCACAGAATCACAGCTTCACAGAGTTAAACAAATGTAGCATAAACAAAAGCAACACATCTTAAAATAATATTCTATAATAAATAAAGCCACATAATTGCCTAATCTGGGAGTATAAATAGGCATGAAAGTTGACTTACAGTTTTTAGTCTACATTTATTTTAAAAGGGAAAATAATTTAAAAAGCAATTTATTTTTATTTTATATGTGTAAGCATCTGCTTGTATGCACGTCTGTGCATCACCTTCAAGGTCAGAACAGGAAATATACCTTTTGGAATTGAAGTTGCAGATGGTTATGAGCTGCCATTATAAGTTCTGGGAATTGAACTTGGGTTTTCTGAAAGAGCAGCCCGTGTTCTTAACTTCTAAGCCATCTCTCCAGCCCCTATATTTACTGCTTAAAAGTTGCTTACAATCAGCATGCAAAGTAGCAGACTTCGTTGTGGCATTTTTATATTTAGGTTAATACATTTGTGGACGGGCCCATCTCTTCTACTTCTCTCCCCTTTTTACTCGTATGTCAAAAATATTCTATTACTCTCTCCTTACAATCCCTCAGATCTCCATGTCCCCCCTCCTTTCTAGTTTCAGATCCCACAGTGATGTTCTACAGTGCACGCGCGCACACACACACAAAGACTGGGGTCTGGGCCTGGGAGCTGGAGTGGAAGGCTACGTTCGCACAAGACTCCAGAAGGACAGAAAATTCTCTCTCAAGGACAGGAAGACTAGATCCAGGGCAGCAATGGTGGGCCTCTTTAGGAGCAGAGAATTTCAAGTGATGACCGGAGGCTCCTCTGAGAGGCGCCTCTGCAGCTCTGAGGGAGGAGGAAGGGGAGGATAACAGGGGAGAGGAACGAGGCATCTTTCCAGCAGCTAAGGGACGATGCTGGAGCCTGGGAAGTTTCTGGGAATGGATAAGAGATTTCAAAGGTAATTCAGGGGATGGATAGGATGTATTCCCTCGGTAGAGGAGAAGGGAGAGTCAGTAATTGAATGGAGGGAAGATGGAGTCCTGAGGTGGTGATGGAGGAGGAAGAGATGGAGGAGGAAGAGCCGTGTCTCCCTCTGCTTTGGATTAGTAGTGAACATGCTGTATGCATCATCAACTTGATGTTTACAAAGCCCGAAGAGCTGAGAAGGTGTCCTGATTTGGGGGCGTTGCTTGTTCCTCCATCAGCTTGATGGCTTCTGGACCTCAGAGGAAAGGAGGGTCATCGCCATCCAGAAGCTTTCTTCAGTGATTGACTGCTCGTCATGAGGATTTCACGGTGTTCCACAGACAAGGTCCAGAACCTTCTCCCTGCAGAATCCCAGTGGGCTCCCCTGTGGGAGCCTAACATCCACTCCTGACTGGACTAGAAGGAATTTTCAAGACATCTGGCTCCTGTATGGAATTTCCCGCCCTCCCTGCAGCTAGTCTAACTGGGGGCTGTGGTTTGCAGCTGTCCAGCTGCTGCTCAGAGGAAGTGAGGTCTGAGTAGCCACTGCGAGTGGGTTCCCAAGCAGCTTCCTCCCCACACTCTTGGCATTCATGTGGCACGGCTATAAATTATGCCCGGCGTGTTCATTTTCAGTTTGAATGTGTTCTCATCCCAGAGGAGCGACTAATGGCGTCAAGTTACTGATGTGAAAAAAGCCGGCCGCTACAATGACTATGGATTAATGAAACAGTCTCGCGGAGGCTGGGGCCGCAATCAATCCTCAGCCACTGGCGACACGGATTTTAAATTGTGTTCTTTGACCATTTCCCTCTTTGCCAAAATTATTTTGCTAGAATTTTATTGGGTAAATGTTTACCTCTGCTCAAATATTTGCTTTTTATTAAAACTGGATGCATGCAGGGCGCCTTCATCCTCACACATTACAAGCCGGCCGAGAGGGATTTCAAAGCCCATCAGACTTTCTCTAGGAGGCGTGAAGACAAATCTCTTAATCCAGGATCATCAGTGACTGACAAATTTCACTCAGAATGTTGGCAAGTACAGCAATCTATTCATGAACTCTGCCCATGGGTCACGTAAGCTATTCCCCTGACTTTCTCTTGGGGCCTTTGCATTTCCCCAGCGAATTTAAAGGGAATAAATAGTGCAACTCTCTCCTGGTTTTCTCTTTTCCAAAATGTAGGAAGTTTATTTTTTATTTGGTGAGAATGACAAAGAGTTCACTGACGGGCTCTGGGATGTTCTAAAAATCTGGATCCTAATAACAAATTATTCTGGTCTGTTTCTGAAAGGATAGAGCGTAGATTTCATCATATTCGTTAAATGTTCAGTAACATAAAGATGGTTTCAGGGTTGCTATGGTGAACGCCATAGATGGCTCTATTCCCCCCCCCCCCCCGATCCCTGTGCCTGTGCCCTGCAGTGGGACTGTAGCTGTTTCTGCAATGAAGGGAACATGATTTGAGGTTGGCCTTGAGGTTGGCATTGACCTCTGGGACTAAAGCCAATGTGACGGCAGCAGGCTTGAAAAGCCCTGGTCGACTGGGGGTCGACAGACTTACAGTTCTCGGAACTTTCCTGGCAGTGGGCACAGCTGGTTAGCCAACCTGAGGAGCTACATCACCTAGCCCCTCCGATTCTCCAAGCAACCTACCAATAACTATGTGGAGCCATGATTCCTGGGACAAATCAGAAATGTCCAGTTCAAAATGCTGACCTACAGCAGTATGAGCTAAACAAAATTAAGTTGAGCCTCTAAGTTTTGGGGTTGTTTGTTACACAGTAAATCTAACTGATACATGTTCTCCTAGACAGGGTTCATTTTGCGGTCATATGGGTTTTATTTGGCCTTTGTGTTAGCTTTTCCTGGAAAACATCAGAATCATTTAATACATATTTGTTGAACTGGGTAGAACTGGTCCTTCCAAAAAGGCTGAGGTCAAGGTCATCTCAGAGCTACTTAATAAATCTGGGGGGGTGGGGGTTCCAGTGCATCTGACTTGAGGCTTGTTTCCTCACTCGTGAAACCACCTTGCATGCTACTGTGGTTAGTAGAGACTGCATGTGCCTTATGGATGTGCTGAGTGCATAGAGGCTGGGGCATGAGCAGAAGCACCTGTAGAAAATGGCCTTGGAGCTCGTGGGTGAGCATAAGACATCCTGCACACTTCATTATTTCCACGGCCAGTGGTTGTTTGGCAGGTGGACCCTGGCTTCAAGCTGTCAGTTTTCTCTGTCATGAAAGTATGGTCTGTTCCTTCAGGCTCAGTAAGACAACCGTGTGTCGTTCTGACAGTGTTGGCCCGCCTCCCTCCCTCTGAGGGTCACCATTCTGGGTTCTGCATTCATCCCCTGCATCTGTATGTCTGTAACATAAGGTGTGGATGGAGGCCTGCTGTCTAAGGACCAGGTCATCTGCAACAACCCACCGGCCTGATTTACTACTAGACTCTCACTGAAACATGAAGGACCACACTTCCGGGACCAGGGAACCATACAAGGCTCAAACTTTTTTTGGGGGGGGGGGTGACAAGGAAAATACTTTTGTTATTCATCTAAAGCAGAAAGACAGAGACACAGGCCAAAGGGTTGGAAAATAGAAAAGACAACAATAACAGAGGAAGCCAGTCCATTTGAATAGTGGTGAGAACACAGTTTACTGGAGGGCAATAGAGCTTTCTGCTCTGCCCATTAACACACCGAACCACAGATTCAAGCAATTACAGAAAACAAAGTTCAAGAAAATAATAACATACATAAAGAATTATAAAATGCTCACAAGGTTTACACGAAGATCTGAGTTCCGTATCTTTTTCTTTTTGTGTGAGGCTTACATCCCTTTTCTGGTAACGTCTAAAATGACCTAGAACTGGGCTTTGAGATAAAGACTCAAAGGTATTCAGAAAGAAAGAAACGTGTGTAGTTATTTACCACAGAGGAGTAAATACAACACCTCAAACTTCTGCTTCTTCACTAAGGACTCAGAACAGATAAAAACCATCTTTGGCAAAAAGAACGAGGCCAGAGGCAACACGGGGCCTCCCTTCAGGATGTACTACAGAGCCGTGATGGCAGAAGCAGTGTGGTCATAGAGTAATAAGAGATACAAGGACCAGTGGGACAGAACAGGGAGCCCAGAAGTCGGCTCGCACACCTAGAATTGGTTTATTCTCGACAAAGATGCCCAAACTGTGCAGGCTGAGTGACTCGCCCCTTCAGCAAGGTATGCAGGGAAAGTGGGCACCACATGCAAGAGATGGAAACCGAACTCTCATCTGTCATTCTGGCCTAACACTCAGTTCATGATGGATCAGAGACCAAATGCAAGATCTGAACTGGAAACACGCATGGAAACATGTCAGTATGGGCAATGCTCAGATGCTGTAATAAGCAATGGGTTTTTTATATTATTATGAAAGTGAACAAAACAAAACCAAAGACAGACAAATGGTTATATGGAAGTTCTGTACAGCACACAAAACAACAGAGGAAAAGTCAATCTATAGACTGAGAGAACTGTTTGCCAACTATCCTCCCAATGAAGGGTTGGTTCATAGCTATGATACATAGTATATTTATAGTGTATAGGGAATTTAAAAAACAAGATTCTGACTACACAATGAGCAGCTGCTTTGAGCAGTCACAAGCACATGAGGCACAATAATATCATCAGTCATCGGGGAAACTGAAGCTACAGTGAAATATCAGGTGCGCAGTTAACAATGCCACTAGAGCCAACGACAAAGCAAGCATGACCCCCAGGTAACAAATGCTGGTGTGACCATGGAGAAAAGGAACACTGTTGGTGGGAACCGAAATCAGGATGACAGATGGCCCTATGAAAACAGGACCCCATGGGATCTAGCCATCCTACTTCCAGGTACATGTCGAAAGGAAATGAACTCTGTAACCCCCAAACATACTTGTCTGTCCACGTCTACTGTGAAGCTACTCATCATAGCCGAGGCTGTAATCACCATAGGCCGTCATCAACACGCACAAGGAAAAAGGAAGAACAGGTAAATAGCAGAATATTATTAATCTGTAAAGATGAGTGAGATCCTGTTATCTATAGCAGAATGAACAGAACGGGAGAAAATTGTACGAAGTGAAGTAAGCCGGGGACGGAGATGAGTGTGACCCTTTCTCCCTCGCGTGTGAAAGTCAGGGTGGGTGATGTGAGAATCGTGAACTGTAGAGGCAGGGGAAAGACAGGGAGGCCAGATTTGTCCTGGTAGGTGCACATTAGACACGTGTATTCAAGCACTGCAATATCACAGCGAATCACATTATTTAGTACAATTAATACATGTCAATAAAAACAAAAGAACAGTAATAAAACATCTGCTTCTTGACAAAATGGACATACACTGTGTTAGGAGTAGAGGTGAAATGATTACTTTAGTCCAACGGCCTCTATATTCATCCAAAGAGGAAGGTTTAGCTTATTCCATCCTATTTCTGTTTTCTTTTGTCTTTTGAGACAGGCTCTCTCTACATAGCTCTGGCTGTTCCTGAATTCACTCCGTAGACCAAACTGGCCTTGAACTCACAGAGATCCACCTGCCTCTGACTCTTGAATGCTGGGATTAAAGTTGTGCACCACCACCACCCAGCCTTTCATCCTATTTTTCGGTAAGTTCCTATTTCCAATGCTGAGATTTTAAACATCAAAGTCACCCATGAGTAGGCAAAGCCAAGCTGCCAGATGGCATTTTCAACTCTTTTCAACTTTTGTATTCATTGTAATGGTTCTGCTTGACCATGAATGGGTCTTCTCACAACACACCACAGAAACACAGTTACCCACACAAACACAGAATGGCATTTTCTACAGGAGGTTCACATAGCAAACATCACAAGAGTGTGTGACCTCAATAAGGCGTTCGACGAGGGTGCGCCACCTCCCCTGTCCCTCTGGCTCGCCTTAGGAGGCTCTTATGTTGGCATCACATTCTTCCAGGAGAAGAATTAAATCTTCAATCAGGCTGTGCTCTCGGCCATGGGTCACTTTCATAATGTCGAAGGCCTAAAGATAAAGGAAAAGGTGACAGGTTAATATCTCAAAACAAGCATGCCCCTGCCTGGGTGACAGGTTAATATCTCAAAAGAGACATGCCCCTGCTTCGGTGACAGATTAATATCTCAAAACAGACAAGCCCCTGCCTGGCTTCTCACTGTTTCCCAACGATCTAGGGGCCCTGTGGCCCACAGGTGGGCATGTGGTCTTTAAGAATCTGGCAACACCATGGCTCATTAAGTCATAATACAGGTGGCATGGGTGCTGCCTGGGTGCTTAGAAAGTGGGCTCCACACTGGGCACCCTGGGGCAGCCATGATCTTCAGTGACTATACGAATGCACAGGTTTAGGTGGGTAGTGTAGGGGTTCATTAATTCTCACTGAGACAGGTCAGTCACACAAAAGAATAAACGGTAAGTTGCTTCCTCCTAACAAAAGGTTTTAAAACTTCCGTGTATTTTGTTTTTTTTTGGGGGGGGGCTATGTGTGTGCTACAGTGTGCTTGTGGGGGGGTCAGAGGACAATGTGAGGGAGCCAGGTCTCTTTTACCCTGTGGGTCCCAGGATAGAACTCAGGTTGCCAGGTTTGGGTGGCAAGCTCTTCCATCTGCTGTGCCATCCTGCTGCTCCGTGACACTTTTCTTTTTAATCTGAGTCACTATGTACTGTGCACACACATTTTACATTCTCTTCCTGGTGTGTGCCAGCGCAGTGGCAGCACGTGGACGATCCCTTCCTTCAGCCTCCATGTTCGGTCTGTTACTAAATCTTGACATTCCACCCCTAGGTTACTTTGAAAATTGGGCTGAGTTTGTGGCTACTCCAGTATGAGAGTCCAGAAGAAATAAAGTTAGCAACTTAAAGGCTAACTTGGTCTCTAGTGCTTGCTCCTGAGACACCAGCTTCTAAGCTGTAAGGATGCCCGCGCTGCATGCAGTGGCCACATGTGGCGGCTCTGGATGACTAACAGAAGAGCCCAGTCACCGGGTTTGTGTCCAGTGAGGCTTCAGCTGACTCCAGCATCCAGGCAGAAGCCGAGCAGGCACCGAGGAAAGGCTGGACCGTTCCCACCATGCTCAGTTCCATGACCCGGAACTGTGAACATAATCTTATTGTTCTTTGCTCTACTGAGTCTTTAGATGGTTTGCACGAGCAATGAATGGCTCAAACAGCAGCACTACACACTGTTCAATGGGAGGCAGGGTGGGAATAGGGGAAGGAAATCCAAAGCTACCGCATCCAGTGTGACTGTGTTCTAAAGACCTTCGAGATGGCTGGTGGCTGGGAAGCACCATGGAATGGGCTCCAGGACAACCAAAGCACCCTGCGAAACACACATGCATCCCACTGGGCACAAGTGCCGTGACTCCCAGCAATCAGCCACTGGCCACCACTCTGAGTTAATCTAAAGTCAGCACGATTGCCACTTCACAGGTATGTATAACTCCACCACGTTTAGTTTACAGACATTATTTCATAAACTACTCTTGAAAATTTAGGTCACTTCCAGTTGTTTTTGATGACATGACACAGATCTTCCAGCTATGGGTTTCCTGTTGTTATTGTTGTGTGTGTATGTATTTTCCCTTTCCTCCCCCCCCTTTGTTAAGTATTTGTTGAGATAAATCCTTAGGGGTGGAGTTCTTGGGTTCACGCACCTTAAAGTCATAGAGATTTTGGGGCTGGAAAGCACCGAGTAGGTCTCGCAGTGGGACCACTCTGTCCTCGCTACATCCATCAAGACAGACACTCTTGCCTCTACAGAGGGGAAGACCGAAGGCAGGGCAACTAAGCTCTCTGACTGATGGCTGCTGCCAGCCTGAGCTCCTGGCTTCTCTTCATGTTTCTGTAGGGGTGTTCCCTTTAGGGTTAAAGAACAGAAAACAAGTAGGCTCTCTCTCACTGTCTGTCTGTCTGTCTCTGTCTCTCTCTCTCTGTCTCTCTCTCTGTGTTAGAGGGGAAGGAGGTGGGTTACATTTAGATGTAAGTAGGAAGAAAAAGGAAAACTGAAAGAAAGTCCTGATGCTCGGGGCTTGCAGCAGCAGTCAGGCCTACAGGAGGGGCTGGGACAGATGAGGGAACTTGTTTCTTGTTAAAATCTGCACAGGTCTGTCCTGCCGCAGTTACTGCACACATATCCTGAGGCAGGGCTTGTTGGAGGAGGGGGAGGGGAGGAGCTGTCCCACCTTGCAGGCCACCAACTCTAAGAGATTAAAAGCCAACATCTGGAGCCTCATGTTTTATTCTCTTTTCTCTGCACCGCCCTGGGCCCTCTGCTGTGTTGGACATGCTGGGGTCTGAGGCAGAGACCTGTATGTTGGTGTCATTACAGAGGCTCCTGGATCAGATCCTTCATGGTGAATTCTCGAAAGCCAGTGTGGCTGTCCTGCCCCCATTTGCTTACCTGGGGCTGGCTATGGTTGTGTTGTACAGGGGAGGGTGACTGTTCTCTGGGAGAGCCCCCTGCAAACAGGACCTGGCCCTGCATCCACTTGAGGGCTCCCCTGGCACAGTGCCCTCTGCTGGCATGTTCTCACAGCTCCTAAGCAGACCAAAGTCTTGGCCTCAGGGTTGTTTGGGCCTCTCTGTGATTTGAGACAGCCAAATGGCAAGGCTGTCTTCTTGTCTCCCCGACAGTGGAAGGCTGATCTGTGTTTTCACAGGCATCTTTCTGCTTCCAGTCTTCCTTCCTCACTACCCTCCTGCAGTTCCAGTCCTATCCAGAATGTTCCTGTCCACTGAAGAGGCAGAGCTGCCATCTGGTAGCAGGGCAGGTGCCCACGCTCTGCTGGAGACTTGGGAACCTATGACCACACTGGGGCTGCAGGACCCAGAAGACAGGGAAGCTGCCACCACCTGAGCTCACAGCCCCACTGCCCAGACAGCTTCCTGAAGGCAGGGCAAAAATCTCTAGCCAGAAGCCCTGATCAGAAGAAACGACTCCAACTCACTTGGCCTGACTGGGGGCTGAGTGGGATTGCCTAGCTCTCAGCAACCTGCCAGTGTCCTCTCTTCCTGTCCAGCACAGCCTCTAGCTGTGGACAGTGCAGTGACCACGAAGAAACACAGTGTCCTGGATACCACTTTTAGACAGTCTGAGGACCCTGGGCGCGGCCCAGGCCAAGTGATGCTGGCTGTGCTCTGGGGACCTCAACACTAGGGTCATATGGGAATGGGGCGCTAGTGTTCCAGGATTCTGTACCACAATTACTAAAAGCAGAGGACAGGAGTGTAGGGAGGGGACAGAGGACTAACGTGAAGGTCGCAGTGATAGTAGCGGGTGGGTGGGGGATAAAGGCCAAAAGTGCATCACTTGTGTAGAAACCAGAGCTTAGATAAATAAATAAACAAGATTTTCCTGAGGGGTAGTCTTATATGGAAGAGAAATGGAAAGAAAGCAGAATGCTAAGCCTGCCAGCGACTTTCACGTATTTGCAGCGTGAACGCTGTAACATGCTGAGCAGGGAAGACCTGATGATGGAGGAGAACATCCGGTCCTTGTCCTGGATGCCACTTGTGTCTACCACGGTCCCCAGGCAAACACCTGCCTGGGACAGAAGACAGCCCTGAGTGCTCGGGACACCTCTTCAGCCTAGCTGGAAGGAGACTGCTTCCTCTCACCTCGCCCCCCAAAAGGAAGCTGCCGTAAATCTTGGGCAAGCCAGAGCAACTGTTGCCGGGAGCTCTGAGTCTCCCTGCGCTCAGTGCCTCCCAAATGCTACACATGTGCGCATCAGAGAGAACAATTCCAGTTTAATTTCCTGCAGTGGCGTATAAAACAGATTAAGGAAATATAAAATTGGAGCAGGTTCGGTTTGGGGAAAGCATCTCGCTTTCCATTAAATTTTATTTTTTAATGGCAGCATTTAAAGGGAGCCTGCATGCAACCAGGCACGGAGGATTCATTTGCAGCCTCCAGTGGGATGTGCTGCACCCACGCACGGATTCTAAATGTCACACCGGAAATGGCAATGTAGATTGTCTGCCACATGAGAGGCACAGGGCTCTCTGCTGAGAAATAAAGAAAAGGGCCCCAGAACTGATTTCCATCTCATCCTATTTTTTTTTAAAGTAATTTTAGAACTGTGGCCATGTATTAAATAAAATGAATGAGATCAAATTATGATTTAAAGTTGGAAACAATATGGCTTTCTTATTAATTTTTAATATAAATATATCAAGCTCATCAAGGAGCTCATATGCTTTCTACTGTGAGCCTGGGGAATGCAATAAATGACTTCCCCAAGCATGATTTAAATATGGACATAAAAATCAGAAGGAAAAGAAACATGTGCAAGATAAGGGCCTTTAGATCAGGTCACCCCAGGGGACACTGAAGCGAGCTCTCCCCTTCTGTCCATCCCGGGAAGAAAGCCGTGTGTGCGGGGGAGGTGGCCTGGGCATTCAGGAACGGACATGCAATGGAGTTACATCCACAGGCCACCCCAGACCAGAGCCACTGAGCCCCTTTGCAATGGGCAGCAAGAAACCCCAAAGTCTCTGAGGACCCACGCGAGCTCAGCAGCCTCCCTCCAGACCCCAATCCACTCTGCCCCTTAAAGACTGACTGCAAGTGTCCGTTCCCCTTGCTGGGAATGCGCTGGGGGAGGCAGCCTATCCTCGGAGAGACCACCTGTCTACTTATTGACCCTGTACTGGCAGGCAGTTCCAGTGAGTCTGGGTTCCTGCTGTGGAGGGGTGGGAGGGGCTGTGGCCCTGTCAGTTTGGACCTATGAGGTCATCACGGTGAAGGCAAAGTGCTCAGATGTCCACAGAACAGAGGGTTACAGGTGTGGTGAGCTCAGGGCTGCCCGTCAGCAGCAGAAAGAACATGCCAGGAAGAGGTGCTATTGTTGGGGCTGGAGGGATGGTTCAGTGGTTAAGAACACTGAATGACATTACTTTTGCAGAGAACCTGAGTTCAGTTCCTGGCACCCACAAATCAGCCCATAGCTGTCTGTAACTCTAGATTCAAGAGATCTAATGTCTTTTTCTGGCCTTCATGGGGACTGCATGCATATGGTACATACACATACATTCAGGCAAAACACACACATACACATGCACACATACACAGAGTTGCCATACTATCTTTATATAATAATGTTTTAAAAGACTTACTTATTTCTATTTTATGAGTTGAGTGTTTTGCCTGAATGCATGTATGTACACTGAATGCTTGTCTAGTCCCCTCAGAAGCCAGAAGAAGGCAAAGGACCCCCTGGAGTTGGAGTTACAGATGATGTAAGATACCATGTGGGTGCTGGGAACTGAACGGAGATCCCTTGAATCTCTCCAGAATCAACTCAATAAGCATTAACATAGTCCCCGAGGGATCTGAAGGAGTCACACACATTCCCAGGACCTTGGTGTCATCAAATGAATACATTCAAGGCACGACTCAGACTGCAGTAGTGGTGAGACACTCCCTCAGACAGAAGGGGAAGCAGATATTTGGTCTGTTTCCAAGTATTGTTTTAATTTCTATTTTGATTCCACTGGGGTTAGAGAGTTTACTTTGTGTGACTCTCACACTTATGAACCCTTTCCATTTATAGGTACTTGTTTAATGACCTGGAAGATGGCATGTGTTCTACTCTACCTAGTTCTTTACACACTTGCAAAGGACGTCTATCCCTCCCTTGTTGAGGAGGGCATTTTATAAACATCACGAAGGTCCGACTGACCAGTGGGAGTAATAAATTTTCCTCCGTCTTTGTCGGTTTTCTGCCTAGTCGTTCCCGTCAACTGTAGACAGCGAGGCTTCATGCTGCTTCTCTCCTTGTGTCTTTCTCGTTTCTGACAGATCCATAGGTTTGGTTTGGTTGGGGTTTGAGACAGAATCTGTTGTGCTACCCAGACTGCTCTTGAACTTGCTAGGGTGCACAGGCTGGCCTCCACCTAGTAATCCTCCTGTCTCGGGCTCCATAGCAGAGCTTTTCCTCACTGTTTGAAACCATGTGGTTTGGGGCAGGCATGTTTGGTGTTATTATAGCTTCTAAGTAGATAACTACATTTCCATTATGTGATGCCCTTGGTCTCTAGAAAAGTTTTCTTTGCCATGAAGTCTACTTATATAATATTAATATAGCTACTCCAGCTATCTTTTGATTATGTTTTCATGATGTGTTTTCTATCTTTTTACTCTCAATCTGTCCATATCATTATATTTAAAAGAGTTTCTTATAGACAGTACATACTTGGGTTACTTTCGAATACATCTGTTCTATTAATCTTTGTCTTTTAGAGTATTTAGATAACTTACAGAGATTATATCATTCACAATGTAGTTATTACTACATTAGAATTTAAATATATAATTTTATTTTTTGTTTGTTCTTCCTTTTTGGTATTTGTTTTCTTTTTTGAATCCCCCTGTGTTCCCATACATATTTTTTAACTTGTCATTTAAAGATTTATTTATGTAGCGACAAATCCCCACGTAGTAGTCTAGGCTGGCCTTGAACTTGCTGCATAGTAAGAATGACCTTGAACTTCTCAGTCTACTGCTGAGGTTACATGGGTGCACCATCACATTCCTGTAAGGAGATGCTGGAGATCGAACCCCAGGCTCATGCATGCTAGGCAAGCACTCTACCATCTGAGCTACGGCACCCGTCCGTAGTGTCTTTGAGTACATTCCTTTACACAGCATTTTAAGAAGCGGTTGCTTTAAGCCCCCGCCTCCTTTCTCATTACAGACTAGTGGTGTCCTCACTTTTAGCAGTTGGAATCTGGTACAGAGACCTTCCTCTTCTCTCTCTTAGAGTGTAATTATCCAGCTGTTTTCACTACTTACTTCTAGAATCACCTCAGACGGCACTAGAAGTTTGGCTTTGACTGTCAGCACAGAAAACTGAAGGGAAGAAGGACCAATCTGCTTACTCACACTTTTGCTTCTTGCAGTCCTTCTTCCCGATGCTTTGATATTCCTTCTTCTATTGTTTTCCTTTTGTTTTAGAGGATCTGGGTGTCAGTTCTTTTAGGAGAGATCGGATGGTAATGAGGTCTTTTAATTTCCCTGCGACTGTGAACTGCTTGATCTCCCTCTCAACGTTTGGCAGAGGCTATTACTGAATCTGGGTTTGGGGGTTGTCAATTCTTCCCTCCCAGTACACTTGAAAACAGTGCCGTTTTGAAGGCTTTCTGGTGAACCACTCTGATTCAGGTTCTTCTTCCCCTATCGACAGGACTCATTTTATTCTCTCGCTACTCTGAGGATTGGCTTGGGATTTAAGTTCTATTTGAGTAACGGATCTCGGTGTGAATGTCTTTAGGTCTAATTCGGGGGATTTACTTTTGCCAAATTCAGGTAGTTCTCCATCATTTAAGAAAACTATTGCAGTAAAATATGTAAGTTCTAGCCCAAACTTTATCAGGTTAGCCGGCTTGTCGGCTGTGTCAGCCTGGTAAAAAGTTCGAGTCATTTGGGAAAAATGAACCTCGATTGAAAAAATGCCTCCACCAGATTGGGCTGTAGGCAAGCCTGTGGGGCACTTTCTTAAGTGATGATTGATGCAGAAGGGCCACTGTGGGCTGTGTCAACCCTCAGTAGGTGATCCTGAGAAAGCAAACTGAGCAAGCCAGAAAGAGCAATTCAGTAAGTAGCATCCCTCCATGGCTTCTGCTCCAGCACATGTCTCCAGGTTCCCACCCTAAATTCCTGCCCTGGCTTCTCTTAGTGATAGACTTACAAACTGTAAAGAGAAACAAACCCATTCCTTACCAAGTTGCTTTTGGTTATGGTGATTTATCATAGCCATAGGAACCCTAACTAAGACACCATGTTGGCCATCTTTAGGTATACTGGCTAGTGGCACAGGTGCATTCACACTATTGGGCAACCATGCTTGCAATTCACGTGCAGAACATCTGCACCATGCCATGCTGAAAGGCTGTGTCTGTTACATAGTGAGCACCTACCCTAGGAGCTCCCCTTAGGCCCTGGTAAGCACTGCTCTGTTTGCTGCCGCTGTGTGCAGCAGTTCTAAATGCCTCACAAATGCAGAATCATATAGCAATGCATGTCTCATCATGGCATAGCATGTGTGAGAGTTTTGCTGTAGGATAATGCTTTACACTGTAAAGATCACTTGTAATGTTTAATAAAACACTGTTTGATTAGTAGACAAGTAGGAAGTACAGGTGGGGCAACCAGACTAGGAGAACTCTGGGAAGAGGGAAGGCAGACACACAGTTGCAAGCCAGACACAGAGGAAGCAAGATGAGAATGCCTTACTGAGGATAGGTACAAAGTAATGCGGCTAAACATAGATAAGAATTATGGGCTAATTTAAGTTGTAAGAGCTAGTTAGTATTAACCCTGAGCAATAGGTAAACACTTTATAATTAATATAAGTCTCTGTATGTTTACTTGGGACTGAAAGGCTGTGGGTCTGGGTGAAACATAAACTTTTGTTTACAGAGTATCACTCTTTTTAGGGCCAAATAATATGCTTTTGTGTGTCTATAGTTACATTCTTACTCCATTGATGAATTGCCTTTTGCTGTATAATATTTATAATTTTGATGAGGTTCATTGTGTTGACCACTAGGTCTTCAATTGCCCAGGCCTTTTTCATAGTAAAGAAATCATTGCTAAATCCAAGGTCTTGAGGTTTTCTTTATTGTTTTTAATCTGTTTGTAGTTTTAGCTGTTATGTTTAGGATTTTGATCCACTTAAGTTACTTTCTCCATGTGGTGAGGTGAGTCTTGCTTGATGCCTTTGCATGTGGTCATCCGTTTCTCCAGCACCACCTGTCGAAGTGACTGTCCTTTCCTTATTGAGCGGTGCTGATGAAAATTACTTTTCCATATGTGTGAGGGTCTTGTTCTGCATTTTTATTGTGTACATAGTGGTCTATGTGTCCATCTTTATACCAGTAACATACTGTTTTGATTACTATAGCTTTGTAATAAGTTTTTTTTTTTCTGAAATCAGGAATTGGCATTCTCCAACTTGGTTCCCTTTTAAAGATTTATTTTGGCTATTTTGTTGGGGATGAGGGTGTCTTTTAAGTTTCCATGTGAATTTTAAGATTAATTTTTCTATTTTGTAAAATAAATAGATCACTTGACAGAAATGTGTATATCATTTTGAGCAATATTAATATATTCAGTTTCCCAATTCATAAGCATGGGATGTCACTGTTTATATTTTAATATCTTTCCTTCATTACTTAGGTTATTTTTTAAAGTATGTTATGGTATTATAAATGAAAATATTCATTTTCATTTTTGTTAGTATATTTCACAAATGGCTTATGAATGCTGACTTTAGATTATACTAATTTACTAGTTATAATGTGTGTGGGGGTGTCTGTGTGTGTACACGTGCGTGTGCGTTTTCAACATAGAAAATCTGTCATCTGTGGCACTGGTAACATTTATGGCACCATGTCCTTTTCCCTCTTGTCTTCTTTTCTTCCCTCCTAACCACATGCCAAGTTGTGACCTTACATGTGCAGAGGGGCCTAAAGTGCTTAAAGAGTCTTAGAAAGGCTTTGTGGGTTTCTATACAAGTCTCCTCCGGCAGGGCAGGGGCTTGCATCAGATTCCTGAATGTGACCATAAGCACAGAGATTAAAAACTACTGCAGAGAGCTAAGAAACAGGAAGAGTAAAATGGCATGATTGGGCAGGAAAGTAGGGTGCATTCTGGAGCGGAGACCAACATGGCTGTGCTGTGGGATCGTCCTGGATGAGTGGGTGCCACTGACAAGTGTGGCTTCTATGAGCCCTAGGAACAACTTCTGGGACCTGAGGCCTCTACTTCCTATTTAGGACCAGGAAAAGCTAAACAGATCCCCATAACAAGAGGAGAAGAAACACAGTGAACCTGGGTAGCAAAAGTTGTCTAGGAAAAGGTAGGTGGCCCTTGATGGCCAAGAAGTCAGATTAGTAATAAAAGCCTTTGGAGGAACATACGGGAAGAAACCAGAGTGGTAGAGAGGAGAGAAGGCGGAGGGAGCAATGTGCAGAGCCTGCAGGGCTGCTGTGAGCAGTCACGAGGAGTGGATTTCAGCTGAGCAATGAGCAGACAGCAAACGACATCAGAGCTGGACGAGCAGGTTCCGCCTACAGGGCGCTGGATCCAAGCTGAACTTGTGACACATTCGTGTTCTTGTTTCTGAAGACACTCTCAGATCTGTGTCGTGCTTGGGCTTTGAAGCCATATGGAAGCTGTTTCATTATTCCCAGGATTTAGCCAGGGCGCCTCTCTGAAGAGGGTGGCTCTGTTTGAAAGGGTGAAGCCGATGGCTTCCTTCCTGCTTTTCAGACTGCCTGAAGGAACTCGGGAGGAAGGCTTTCTTCTGGAAGCCCCTGACCTGCACCTACACTTGCAGGCCATGCATGTTCTCACGGGCCAGTGTAAGTTTGGCTCATCTGCTAGGAAATGCTCAGAAACAGTCAAGAGGAGGGCTGCTACACACAGACTCCCCTTTAAGAGCAGGGCCCTGCTGGGGCTTCTGCTCACTAAGAAAGTCATTCACTCCAGCACAAATTTGTCAGGGTGGACGGCACATGTGTCTGTATTTGACACCATCAGGGGACACATAAGACACATCAGTCCCTTGAGGAAGCCTCATTCCCCTTGGGGTAACACCCCAAGATGAAGGATGTAGTTGTTCAAAAGGGAGACCGGTTGTGACCCCAAGCTGTAAACACAATTAATAAAGGTTCCAGACAACAGGAACATAGTCTTCAAATGCTTGAGACTGGAAAGCCCACCCTTAACACTGCCTCAACCACATATCTAAACAACTCCATAGAAGAGTTGTTATCCTCATCTAAAAAATAAAATCATAATCAGAGAGACTAAGTGTCTCGCTTCAAGTTATAAAGCTACATGGTCGCACTAGAACCTGAGCCCGTGACTCTAAACCTGGCACCCTTGGTGCTCTGCCAAGTTGCCAGGGAACATATTTACTCTTGGGATTCTCATAAGAACATACCAGAAGCTTGGAAACTTATCTCAAGTCAAACAGTGTTCAGAAGAAGCCTGAGCCTGTCTAGAGTGAGACAGGCTGTCTTGGGTGAGACCGTGTTCTAAAATCAGAAGCATGGCCGATGACCCCAGGTCCCTCCCAGAACAGCCTTCACTTGGCCTTCCTCAGCACTCGCGCTTGGGCTTATTCTGGTGCTAAGAGCAGGGAATGCCAGGCAGACTTCCAACAGAAACTTCTGGATAGGGTGTGGCAATCTCCCAAGAAGGGGACAGGCATGACAGAGGGTAGAAGTATTACAGCAACAGGAAGGCTATCAGAAGGATCTGGCCATGGCCTGCAAGAATCCTCCACGCAAGCCATATCACACATAGCCCCCCCCCGCCCCCCGCTGTCTGCATGGCTCACGGTTGTCTTCACAGCCGAGGGTTTTTAATGCCCCCAGCGGAAGCTCTACAATGATGGGAAGAATTCAGCCCCCGGTGAAGAGCGGAAGAGGGCCAGACATGCTCTCATGTCTCCCCAGCTTGCCTCCACAATGGCATCAGAAATTCAGCTAGGCTTGAAGGCATTTCTGAATACTGAGTGTTTCCAGAAAGCATCATCTCCTTAAAAGGGGCAGTTGAGAGAAGGGAGGAGTCTTGCATTCTAGTGTGGATTCTTAAAACCTTTTCACATGTCTGTCTCCTCCATTAAACTGTGGGGACCATAATGGGTCTCTTTCTAAGTAGCAGTGTTATTTAATCAGCAACTCACATTGAATTAAGCAGAATGCACAGAATTGGCTGTGCTTCAAAGAGATTTAAATGGGCTTTTGCACATCTCCAACTTAGTGTTTCATTTTCCAAACATGAACCGAAACACCCATCTTGCCTTCAGCTGTCATCTGTCATGAGGACCAAGTATAGCCATGTATGGATAAGTCCCATATACACTGAGGGGCCAGTTTGATCACTTATGAAATACTTACATGCGTGGCAACCCTGGGTTGGGTACATGATATATGTGGGAAGCTTTCACTCCGTATTGTTTTCCATTGGAGTCTTCATTCAGCAGACTAAAGGAAGTGTTTTCTGTCTAGCTGGATCGACTGGTTGATGCATACTTGACCAGACAAGAGAAGAAAAGTTCTCCCCAAGACTACAGGAGATTGTCCTTGCATTCATCTCAGGAAGATGCCAAAGAAAGAGGGGAAAAGAGCAGAACCACCAAAGAGCCCCAGTGCTGTTCCTATTGGCTGACGGCTGATGCTGGTTAGGAAGCAGGAGTAGACAAGGTGGCTGGCGTGCAATACAAGTTGGCATTAATAATCCCTTAGGCATTTATCAGCTTTCTTGGCTAAAAAGGCCATGGCATGGGCTCAGTCAACCTGTAGACGCTCCCTGGGAATCCTTGCAGGGGTGCTCAATCCTCCTACCACTGCTTTTCTGACACATGAGTACTGGGTCCCAGAAGACCCTTCAGGTGTCAAAGGCTCCCAAAGAAAGCCCATAGTCCAGGTCTCCTACGACCCACAGTGCAGGGACCAGAGAAGCAACTGACTGCCACGGACTGTGGAGAGGCAGTCTGAAGTATGGGAAGGCCAAGTCTAGAGAGCCAGGGGCTGTTCTGGGTAGAGAAACTCCTTAAGAGGGTGAAAATACGCGACTCCAGCAATGTGGTCCAGCAATAACCCAGGTCTTCACTGCATTTTCCAACACTTCCTGCTAAGACTGTATGAACTTTCTCCCTCCTACCCTTCCTTTTCCTCCAACAACAAATGCATTCTTAGTTCTAGTATTTTGCCTGATGCTGAGCTAGTTACAGGGATGAGAAACAATGACTTCCAGGTTCCTGGGGTTGGGACAGTGGCCCCCTACGAAATGTAGGAAGTGCTCCATGCGCACTGCCAGCAAAGAGTTGTAGGAACCAAGGAAACAAAGACACTGGAGTTGAGCCCTGAAGGACCAGTAGGGTCCTGCCGGGCCCTGGAGCCTAGGCGGTACATTTAGTAGAGTCAGTGTTGACACAGGGCAACCGTTCTAGCAGTGGGGAGAGGAAAGGGGAGATGCAGAGTCTAGAGACAGAGGACCAGGTCCTGCCTAGCATAAGAAGAGACACACCGTGTTCAGAGAATGTGAAAAAGGGGGATTTGTAGGTAAGGGCACACGTGTTGTGGTGTTCTGAGACTCACACCAGTTTATAAGAGTGACTATGAGAATCATAATTAGAAGCCCAGGGAGATGGTTCAGTAGGTTAAGTGTCTGTCAAGCAAGCATGAAGACCTAAGTTTGAGCCCTAGAGCCCATGTTAGAAGCTGGGTGTAGATGAGTGAACTTGTAATCCCAATTAGCTGGGGAAATGGAGACAGTCAAGTCCCTGGTGCTCACTGGCCAGTCAGCCTAGTCCAATCAATGAGCTGCAAGTCAGAAAGATCCTATGTTTCCCCCATATAAGGTGGGTGGCTCTTGAGGAAAGACAGATGGTTGACCTCCGGCCTCCATATGCATGTACGCACACTTATACAAGCACCTACACACATGTGTGTACACATGCACACATAATACACAAGTAGATTGATTCTGTACTGGAGTGTAAAATGAATTACATTTGGGTACATTCCTACCACGGAAATTGGCAAGTGTTACAAATGTTTTTAGAGATGGTTGTTAAACATTTACCAGCTCACATGGGTGAGCGCGTGTGTGTTTTAGCACACTAAAACAGAGCTTGGCAATGACCAAGCAGAGGCCTGGCAACAGCTAGAGGAAGGTCCACCAGGCAGAACCCGAGTCTTGGCACACTCACCAGCCTCAGATTCTTCATGGCTTGGGGGAACATGCCTTGGTGCAGCTGCAGCTTGCCAACTTTCATCACTTGCACGCCTCGGACGGGGTGGCTTCCGGGGAAAAAGATCCTGCAAGAGATCAGAAGGGCAAACAGTGTCAGTAGCTCTCACCTTCACAGCCAGTGCTGCATTGGAAGACTGGGGAACAAGGGAATAGCTGGCTGTGGCTGTTAATCAGCTCCTGAAGGGAAACTAGTGTGTGTGATCCAGAAGCCAGTGCTGAGAGGAACTGATACATAACAATCTTTCCTCAGATCCCTAGAATCCTTATGCACTGGGAATGGGGTGGGGTGAGACAACCGGAGGGCTTTATGGTTAACACTAGAAAAGAGAAATCCACCTGGACCTTTGCAATTACATCTAGAGGAACCCGCACTGCATTCTGGAATATGAATCTGATCCTGGTCCTCTTTACATGAAATTCCAACACTAGCCTGGCTCCAATATATATTTATATATAAAATAAATAAAAGGAATCTGCTACACAGGAGCATTTAACCACAGGCTGCATGGGCTCACAGATGAGGAGTGGCGGAAGCAGGGAGAGCACAGGGCCAGTATTTTCTAAGAGATGGCTCTAAAGATGGCCACATGACCATCCAGGCAGGGCCTCCCTCCTCTGGAGAAGAGCACTGGGGGTGTTCCCACATACCACCACTATGTATTTGCTGACTAAATGAGTGAAAATTTCTCTGATTCCAAATAGAAGCTGCCGGCCTCTCTCTTCTTGTCCCACCCAGCTTGCATCCAGAACCCTTCTTCCTTCTGCCCCCTTTCCTCTTTGGGCACATAACACCATCCAGCTCAGTCTGTCTGGCGCTGGGGGCAAATCCTCAGGGCAAGTAGGCAGGCGCGACTTCCTTTGTCTCTCCAGCCAGCCTGCATCAAGCAAGGTAAGGCCTTTGTTTACAAACTACCCAACCTGCATGGAGATCTGATCTAGGCACCAGGAGAGACAGCAGCGGGGTGAGTTTGTGACCTGACCGGCGGCGGCAGCAGAAGCAGCCCTGGACAGGGAACTCTGAAGTTCCTCATCCCCCACCATATACTCCCTTGCCTCCCTGCAGGGGCTCTACACCCTGCATACTGCCTCTCTCTTCTTGTCCCACCCAGCTTGCATCCAGAACCCTTCTTCCTTCTGCCCCCTTTCCTCTTTGGGCACATAACACCATCCAGCTCAGTCTGTCTGGCGCTGGGGGCAAATCCTCAGGGCAAGTAGGCAGGCGAGACTTCCTTTGGTTCACTGGCCTGCCTGCACCAAACAAGGTAAGGCCTTTGTTTACGAACTATCCAACCTGCACGGAGATCTGATCTTGGCACCAGGAGAGCCATCAGTGGTAGAGCTAATCTGGGTACCAGGATTGCCGTCTTTGGGCACGGAGATCTGATATTGGTACCAGGAGAGACATCACTGGAGCACCAGGAGAGCTATCACTGCAGGGTGCCATCACTGGGAAAGTACATCAGTAGGCAAGGAGCCCTGATCCGGTAAAAGAAGATCCATAGGGGAGCATTCGGAGAAAGAGATGGGCAGGCGCCAATGCAAGAATTCACCCAACAATCTGAAAAACTATATGAAACCACCAGAACCCAGCGACCTCACAACAGGAGGACATGAACACCTTATTCATGAAGAAGTAGATAAAATTGACTTTATGAAAGTGATTGACGCCCTTAAACAGCATGTAAAAAATGCCCTTATAGAAATGGATGAGAAGTATAACAGAAAGTTTGAAGAATTGAGTAAATCAGTGAATGATACCCTAGGAAACCAAGGAAAAACAATCAAACAGATAATGGAAACAGTTCAAGACTTAAAAACTGAAATGGAGGCAAAGAAGAAAACACAAACAGAAGGCCAGCTGGACAGGGAAAATCTAGGTAAACGAATAGAGACTACAGAAGCAAGCATAACCAACAGAATACAAGAGATAGAAGAAAGAATCTCAGATTCTGAAGATACCATAGAGAAAATAAACACGCTGATCAAAGAAAACAGCAAGGCCAACAAATTCTCATCACAAAACATTCAGGAAATATGGGACACAATAAAAAGACCAAACCTAAGAATAATAGGAATAGAAGAAGGAGAAGAAGCGCAGCTCAACGGTCCAGAAAATATATTTATTAAAATTATAGAAGAAAACTTTCCCAACCTAAAGAAAGATATACCTATGAAGGTTCAAGAAGCATACAGAACACCGAATAGGCTGGATCAAAAAAAAACATCCTCTCGCCATATAATAATCAAAACACAAAGCATACAGAATAAAGAAAGAATACTAAGAGCAGCAAAGGAAAAAGGCCAAGTTACTTATAAAGGTAAACCTATCAGACTTACACCTGACTTCTCTATGGAAACCATGAAAGCCAGAAGGTCCTGGATAGATGTACTGCAGAAACTAAGAGACCATGGATGCAAGCCCAGACTACTATACCCAGCCAAGCTTTCATTCACTATAAATGGAGAAAACAAAATTTTCCAGGATAAAAACAAATTTAAACAATACGTAGCCACAAATCCAGCCTTACAGAAAGTAATAGAAGGAAAATCACTAATCAATGAGTCCAACAATGACCACAGTAACTCAGACATCTAGAAACCCTTTACCAGCACATCTCAAAGAAGGGAAACACACAAAATCTACTACTAAAAAAAAAATGACCGGAGTTAACAACCACTGGTCATTAATATCACTTAATGTCAATGGACTCAACTCACCTATAAAAAGGCACAGACTAAGAGATTGGATACGAAAACAGGATCCAACATTCTGCTGTTTACAAGAAACACACCTCAACCACAAAGACAGGCACCTACTCAGAGTAAAGGGCTGGGATAAGGCTTATCAAGTAAATGGACCTAGGAAACAAGCAGGTGTGGCCATACTAATTTCTAACAAAGTTGACTTCAAACTTAAATCAATCAGAAGAGATGGAGAGGGACATTTTCTACTCATAACAGGAACAATTCATCAGGATGAAATCTCAATCCTGAATATCTATGCCCCTAATATAAAAGCACCCACGTACGTAAAAGAAACATTGTTAAAACTCAAGGCAGCCATCAAACCGCACACATTAATAGTAGGAGACTTTAATACTCCTCTCTCACCAATGGACAGGTCAATCAGACAGAAACCTAACAGAGAAATAAGAGAATTAATGGAGGTAATGAATCAAATGGACTTAACAGACATCTATAGAATATTCCACCCAAATAGGAAAGAATATACCTTCTTCTCTGCAGCTCATGGAACCTTCTCAAAAATCGACCACATACTCGGTAACAAAGCAAACATTCACACAAAAAAATATTAATAACCACCTGTATCTTATCAGATCACCATGGATTAAAGCTAGAATTCAGCAACAATGCTACCCCCAGAAAGCCTACAAACTCATGGAAACTGAATAGTCAACTACTGAACCATACCTGGATTAAGGAAGAAATAAAGAAAGAAATTAAAGTCTTCCTTGAAGACAATGAAAATAAAGAAACAACATACTCAAACCTATGGGACACTATGAAAGCAGTCCTGAGAGGAAAGTTCATAGCACTAACTGCCCACTTAAAGAAAACAGAGAAAGCACACATTGGAGACTTAACAGCCCACCTGAAAGCTCTAGAAAAAAAAGAAGCAGACTCACCTAGAAGGGGTAGAAGACTGGAAATAATCAAACTGAGGGCTGAAATCAACAAAATAGAGACACAGAAAACAATTGAAAGAATCAATAAATCAAAAAGCTGGTTCCTGGAGAAAATCAACAAGATTGATAAACCCCTATCCAAACTAATCAAATGGCAGAGAGAGAATTTGCAAATTAATAAGATCAGAAATGAAAAGGGAGACATAACCACAGACACAGAGGAAATTCAGAGAATCATTAGATCTTACTACAAAAGCCTGTATGCCACAAAACTGGAAAATGTAAAAGAAATGGACACTTTTTTAGATAAATACCATATACCAAAGTTAAACCAGGACCAGGTGAACAACCTAAATAGACCTGTTAGTCGTGAAGAATTAGAAGCAGTTATCAAAAACCTCCCTTCCAAAAAAAGTCCAGGACCAGATGGTTTCAATGCGGAATTCTACCAGAACTTCCAAGAAGACCTAATACCTATACTCCTTAAGGTATTTCACAATATAGAAACAGAAGAGTCATTGCCAAATTCCTTTTATGAAGCTACAGTAACTCTGATACCAAAACCACACAAGGACCCAACCAAGAAAGAAAATTACAGGCCAATCTCACTCATGAACATCGATGCAAAAATCCTCAACAAAATTCTGGCAAACCGAATCCAAGAACACATTAGAAAAATTATCCATTATGATCAAGTAGGCTTCATACCAGAGATGCAGGGCTGGTTTAACATACGCAAGTCTATCAATGTAATCCATCATATAAATAAACTGAAAGAAAAAAACCATATGATCGTTTCATTAGACGCTGAAAAAGCATTTGACAAAATTCAACATCCCTTTATGATAAAAGTCTTGGAGAGATTAGGGATACAAGGGTCATACCTAAATTTAATTAAAGCTATATACAGCAAGCCGACAGCTAATATCAAATTAAATGGAGAGAAACTTAAAGCCATCCCACTAAAATCAGGAACACGCCAAGGCTGTCCACTCTCTCCATACCTCTTCAATATAGTTCTCGAAGTTTTAGCAATAGCAATAAGACAACATAAGGGGATAAAGGGGATTCAAATTGGAAAGGAAGAAGTTAAACTTGCATTATTTGCAGATGATATGATAGTGTACATGAGCGACCCCAAAAACTCCACCAAAGAACTCCTACAGCTGATAAACGACTTTAGTAATGTGGCAGGATACAAGATCAACTCCAAAAACTCAGTCGCCCTCTTATACACAAAGGATATGGAAGCAGAGAGGGAAATAAGAGAATCATCACCTTTCACGATAGCCACAAAAAGCATAAACTATCTTGGGGTAACTCTAACCAAGGAAGTGAAAGATCTATTTGACAAGAACTTTAAGGCATTGAAGAAAGAAATTGAAGAGGATACCAGAAAATGGAAGGATCTCCCTTGCTCCTGGATTGGGAGGATCAACATAGTAAAAATGGCAATTCTACCAAGGGCAATCTATAGATTCAATGCAATCCCCATTAAAATCCCATCAAAATTCTTCACAGATCTTGAAAGGACAATAATCAACTTTATATGGAGAAACAAAAAACCCAGGATAGCCAAAACAATCTTATA
Organism: Chionomys nivalis; assembly: GCF_950005125.1. Lineage (NCBI taxonomy): Eukaryota > Metazoa > Chordata > Mammalia > Rodentia > Cricetidae > Chionomys > Chionomys nivalis. The sequence continues at coordinate 16,096,856 of NC_080090.1, read as the reverse complement.
TAATAAAGGAACTTCTGGAGGCATTACCATCCCTGACTTCAAACTCTATTACAGAGCTACAGTAATGAAAACAGCGGGGTACTGGCATAAAAACAGAGAAGTCGACCAATGGAATCGTATAGAAGACCCGGATTTTAACCCACAAACCTATGAACAACTAATTTTCAATAAAGGAGCTAAAAGTATACAATGGAAGAAAGAAAGCATCTTCAACAAATGGTGCTGGCACAATTGGATGTCAACCTGTAGAAGAATGAAAATAGACCCATATCTATCACCATGCACAAAACTCAAGTCCAAATGGATCAAAGACCTCAATATCAATCTGAACACACTGAACCTGATAGAAGAGAAAATGGGAAGTACCCTACAACATATGGGCACTGGAGATCGCTTCCTATGTATAACCCCAGCAGCACAGACATTAAGGGCAACATTGAATAAATGGGACCTCCTGAAACTGAGAAGCTTCTGTAAAGCAAAGGACACTGTCATTAAGACAAAAAGGCAGCCTACTGACTGGGAGAAGATCTTCACCAACCCCGCTACAGACAAAGGTCTGATCTCCAAAATATATAAAGAACTCAAGAAACTAGACTTTAAAAGGATAATTAACCCAATTAAAAAATGGGGCACTGAACTGAACAGAGAATTCTCATCAGAAGAAGTTAAAATGGCCAAAAGATACTTAAGGTCATGCTCAACCTCCTTAGCGATCAGAGAAATGCAAATCAAAACAACTTTGAGATATCATTTTACACCTGTCAGAATGGCTAAAATCAAAAACACCAAGGATAGCCTTTGCTGGAGAGGTTGTGGAGAAAGGGGTACCCTCATCCATTGCTGGTGGGACTGCAAACTTGTGCAACCACTTTGGAAATCAGTGTGGCGGTTTCTCAGAAAAATTGGGATCAACCTACCCCTGGACCCAGCAATAGCACTCTTGGGAATATACCCAAGAGATGCCCTAGCATATGACAAAAGCATTTGTCCAACTATGTTCATAGCAGCATTATTTGTAATAGCCAGAACCTGGAAGCAACCTAGATGCCCTTCAATAGAAGAATGGATGAAGAAAGTGTGGAATATATATACATTAGAGTACTACTCTGCAGTAAAAAACAATGACTTCTCGAATTTTGCATGCAAATGGATGGAAATAGAAAATACGATCCTGAGTGAGGTAACCCAGACCCAAAAAGAAGATCATGGGATGTACTCACTCATAATTGGTTTCTAGCCATGGATAGGGGCCACTGAGTCTATAATTTGTGATCCTAAAGAAGCTAAACAAGAGGGTAAACCCAAGGAAAAACATATAGATATCCTCCCAGCTATGGGAAATAGACAAGATTGATGGGCAAAAAATGGGAATCTTGGGGGGTGGGGTGGGATGGGGATGAGGGGAGATGGGGAGAGAAAAGTGTGAAGGAGAGGATGAGAGGAACTGGGGGAATCGGGGTGATTGGGGGTAAAGGAAGGTTGGATGGGGGAGCAGGGAAACTCATACCTTAGTTAAGGGAGCCACCTAAGGGTTGGCAAGAGACTTGAACCTGGAATGGCTACCAGAAGCCCAGGGCAATGTCCCCAGTTAGCTCATTGGGGCACCTGAGGATAGGGAACCTGAAATGAACCTATCCTATAATCATACTGATGAATATCTTGCATATCGCCATAGAACCTTCATCTAGCGATGGATGGAGATAGAGACAGAGACCCACACTGGAGCACCGGACTGAGCTCCCAAGGTTATAATGAGGAGCAGAAGGAGAGAGAACATGAACAAGGAAGTCAGGACCATGAGGGGTGCACCCAACCACTGAGACAGGGGGGCCGATCTATTGGGAGCTCACCAAGGCCAGCTGGACTGCTACTGAAAAAAACATGGGATAAAACCGGACTCTCTTAATGTGGTGGACAATGAGAGCTGACGAGAGGCCAAGGAGAATGGCACAGGAACTTTCATCTGGCGATGGATCGAGAGAGAGACAGAGACCCAATTTGGATCAACCGTCTGAGCTCTTAAGGTCCAAATGAGGAGCAGAAGGAGGGAGAACATGAGCAAGGAAATCAGGACCACGAGGGGTGCACCCACCCACTGTGACAGTGGAACTGATCTATTGGGAGCTCTCCAAGGCCAGCTGGACTGGGACTGAATAAGCATGGGTTGAAACTGGACTCTCTGAACAAGGCGGACAATGAAGGCTGATGAGAAGCCAAGGACAATGGCACTAGGTTTCGATCCTAATACATGAACTGGCTTTGTGGGAGCGTAGCCTGTTTGGATGCTCACCTTCCTGGACCTAGATAGAAGTGGGAGGACCTTGGTCTTCATGTAGAGCAGGGAATTTGGACTGCTCTTCAGTATCGAGAGGGAGGGGGAGTGGACTAGGGGGAGGAGAAGTGGAGTGGGGATAGGGGGAGGGGAACAGGGGGAGGGGGCAATATGTGGGAGGAGGGGGAGGGAAATGGGAAACGGGGAGCAGTTGGAAATTTTAAGTAAAAAAGAATAAAAAAAAAAGCCCCCCCCCCAAAAAAAAACAAAAACAAATAGAAGCTGCCACAGTTCCTCTACAAAGCCCTTTGACTGAGTCTCAGTTGTGGCGCTCATCATGGTCCACCTTTCTCCAGCTCCTGCGTGCTCACTTTGTCTCGCCACTGGTTAAGGTACCCCAGTCTGTATGTGTTGTCACCACACCCAACATGTAGAACTCAACTCATATTTAAGGTCTTTTGTATTGTTTCAGTTTCTTCTCCTGTTTCTGTAATAAAATGCCATGACAAAAGTAACTTAAAGGAGGAAGGATTCACTGACTGACAGTTCCAAGCAACAGCCCATCCACACTCAGAAGAGGATAGCAATAAACGCACCCATGATGCTATTCAGCTTGCCATCCCCATTCTACACAGCATGGGAGCTCGAGCCCAGGGAATGGTCCTGCCCATCATTAAGGGGGTCCCTCTGCCACATCAGCACAATCAAGACAATTCCCTACAGCCCTTCTCAGAGACTGACCTGTCGACAGCCCCGCACAGAGGGGCCCAGGGGCATGTCTCCTGGCTGTCAAGTTAGCAATTAATACCGACTGTCACAGGCACAGAGCACAGCATAGGATGGGCGTGGTGGATCAAGATTGAGGACTCAGCACTGTGTCGTATCATACTGGATCCCACAGTATTTTCTACTCTGCCTCCAACAGGCTCTAGGCCAGTGGTTCTCAACATCCCTAACACTGCGACCCTTCAAAATAGTTCCTTGTGTGGTGACCCCCGACCATAAAATTATTTTCATTGCTACTTTATACCTGCGATTTTGCTACTGTTATGAACTGTAATGTATAAGTTTCTGGCAGACAGAGGTTCACCAAAGGGGTTGTGGCCCCACAGGCTGAGAACCACTGCTCTAAGTGAACGCCAAGTTTCTGATGTCTATGAAGGATCATGTCTGGCCTCTAGGGGAAATACCACTCTGGCCGGACATGAGTGTTTTTCTCAAGGCCCAGTGATCCCACCAGACACAGAGAAACATTTATACGAGAGTTAAAACAACATTACAGGAAGGAGAGTAATTTAGTGCTCAAATCCTGCGAGTCATATACACAGTTCCAATTTGCTGGCCTGAGTGGAGGGAGAAAATGATAAGAGTGGCCAGTGGAGAGAAGTGACTGGCAGCTGGGCGGACTGGAGAAGGACGTGTGCAGTAAGCTGGTACCCAGAACTTGAAATGTCTGTGCTAGAGGAATGAGGATGGGCATTTAGGGAACCAGGATGAGTAAGCAGGACATACTCCCAATGTGGAGACCGAGGTACCTGTCTTTATAGCCCACGGGCACACACAGTCCAGGAGCTGTTGACAGTGCTGGCCCCTTGTGCCTCTGCTTCAGCTGCCCTTCATCTGTGAGCCCACTCAATCCACGAGAAAGCTCTCCTGTGTAACAGCTCCTCTGCACCTCCCCCACTTGCTTCAGCCCCTCCCCATGAAATCGGATATAGAAACCTATCCATTCACGCTCTTACAAAGGGAGATTGCCAACCCCGGGGCAAGCACGGTGCCACAGAAGGCGGCCCATGCCTCTTTAAAGACCCAGAAAGGGAGGAGAATGGGAACAAAGCAGACACCTGGGTCCCTGATCACCTTCATCTCCGGTGTATGCTACGGGGTCACCCATTTCACCTCTTGTCCCTTCCAGAATGAGCATCATTATGGAGTTGTATGGAAATGATTTCGAGAGCCTCAGACAAAAGGCTTAAGTGCAGGACGCCATTATCAGAAGGTAATTGCCCCAGACACGTTCCCCGGAAAGCACACCTGGATTTGGGATTTTATTTTATTGCTGTGAATATGGTATAGTTAAATTTAAAGGCCAAAAAGTAATTTTATACTAATAATCTCTCCGCTAAGTGGGTGTCTGTCATGTCACAGAGCAGGAGGAAAGAAAATCTTTCAGTTCGGCGGTGGCGGAGAAAGTGGCGCATAATTACGCCGTGACAGGTACCTGCCTCGGTCACCGGAAGATTAAAAACTGAGTGGAGTTTCTTAAGGGAGGGCGAAGGGGAGGTTCCTGTGGGGAGCGGCGGCGGGGGTGCCTACACAAAATTTCAATGAGCTGGCTCTTAGTTGGGGTCTGCCAGGGACTTTGGTTCCTGGAGGTCTCCCAGCTGACATGTGGAACCGGAGTCCTGATTACTGGCTGGAGCAGCACCCCGGGGAGCTCGGAGGGGGGCTCACTCATGCTGGGTGGCCCACCTGAGTTGTGGGCTTTCCATGAACCTCCCACACAGGGAAGTGATAAGAAGTCTGCTGGTCGTCACCTACAGGCCTATCAGATGTCAATCAAGGCTACAAAAAGAGCCTGAAGGTTTGCTGGGGAGGAAAGGGAATGAGGGTGTGAAAGTGAGGGGGGCAGCGCAGCTGTGAGATGCCGGATTCTGGGTCCAGGACTTTCAGGCCTCTGCATTCTTACCCTTGGTGGACACACAGCTAAGCTGGATAAGTAAGGATTACGTCACAACATAGATAGGGGCATGAGTATCCCTCCCTCCCCCAGACACATCACAGACGTTGGTGCTTGGGGAGCAGCAAGGACTACAGTGACTTGGGGAGCAGGCAAGAGGGAGCTAGTTTAGACTGAGAAGATGGGGTGTTGGGTTCAGCCTGTGGGGCACGGGGTAGGGCAAGCCACTCTGCCCATGGTTGGGAGGCTGGATGCAGATCTGGAAGGGAGGGGCCTGAGGCCAGGCTGTCCACTGCAGACATGCCCAGCTCCCACATCTTCTATCAATGGCACTCTCTCGAGGGTGTGAAGAAAGCTTCACCAGATAGGGAAGACCGAGAACTGGAAAAGAAGCCCTCATGTCAGGGACACTAGGGTTAAAACTGGTCTCAAAAAAAGAAGGATTTGAGACAAACAAGGTCATAGAGTTGATTCAACAGGACCTGGGGGCCTGCTGGGATACACAGCCCCAGACTCCGAAACACCTCAACAAAAGCACGTGAGAAGCATATAACACCATGGTCAGCTTACAAGGCACTGTGTTCACCTGAGTATTACACATTTTCTTTTTATAAGAACGAGGCAAAAGTGGGCCAGGCGGTGGTGCTGCACACCTTTAATTCCAACACTCAGACACAGAGGGATATCTGTGAGTTCAAGGCCAGCCTGGTCTACAGAGAGAGTTCCAGGACAGGCTCCAAAGAAACCCTGTCTTGAAAAATCTAAAACAAAAACAAAAAAGAAGAAGAAGGAGGAGGATGAGGAGGAAGAGGAAGAAGAGGAGGAGGAGGAGGAGGAGGAGGAGGAGGAGGAGGAGGAGGAGGAGGAGGAGGAGGAAGAAGAAGAAGAAGAAGAAGAAGAAGAAGAAGAAGAAGAAGAAGAAGAAGAAGAAGAAGAAGAAGAAGAAGAAGAAGAAGAAGAAGGTGTCAAGCAATCCCATGCCCCAGAAGGCTGGGCCTATGATGCAAAAACTGTTCCCAGGACTGTTGTGAGGAAGTACTCGGAGGGCATGGGTCTGATAGAAGGAAGGGGCCACACACATGAATAGCTTTAATTCCAGTTGTTTCCCAGTGTAGGCACACAAGGTCTTGCTCTCAGGTTTAAGCAATGGCCGAGGGTCATAGCCGAGAATTCAAAGGACACAGAGAAAAGAAGCCCATGCATTGCCTTTGCTGCGTACCCGGTTTTCTCCATGTGAGACAGCAACACTCACCTAGCTTCAGTAGTGGCTGAGCTTGCCATTTACAGGGAGCCTGCTTTTAAAACCTGAACGCAAAGCATTTGCTGGTTCTTAGAGGAGAGCTTAACCTGCCTGTTGAATCTGCATGACTATATAGATCTAGTTGTATGGGTTTTAGTTGAGAAATGTGGACTGGTGATAGAGCTTGAAAGACCAGCTTACAACTCCTGAAAATCCACTTCAGGGAGAAAATGTATCACTAGATAAATCTGCTAGATGAAAGGATGCTGGGGGAATCTTCCAGTGGTGGGTTAGACTGCTGCAATCTGAACCCACTGATCAGTCACTGGCGTGGGGCAGCCAGACATGGGGTGCTGTCTGATGGGACGCGGCTAAAATTATTTGGCATTACCTATACAGCATCTTTGCCAAACCAAACAGAAACCAACAAACCCAAACAGAATCTAATGGAGCCCATAAAGTTAAATTCCATTTTATGGGAAACACAAGCGATAAAGGAGGGCATAGAAGCAGCTGGCTGCACTGAGGCTGTGGGAACCCACAGCACTCAATGCAGGGTCCTTAACAGGTCATGGAAGGAAAAGGAAGAGATGACAGGGGAGAACAGTTGGGATTTAAAAAGACTTAAGAGATGTAACGAGCATATGTAATATGCAGGCCTGGTGTATCTCGATTCAAACGGAGCAATGATTAGAAGGCCTTTCTCAGATATCGAAGGAAATCTGAGCAGCGATGGCATTTGAGCATTAAGGGAACGTCCACCTGTTTTGTGTTAAATGATGTAATGTCTGAGATGTGATCTAAATATCTTCGGCAGAATCCCGTTTCCCAGCAATGGTGGATTAGCTTGCTTCAGACCGACTCCTGCTACGAACAAGAAAAAAGTGGTAAAAATATCTTTAAAGCCCTGTTTGAAGGTAAGCCAGACCATGGGGAGCAGCAGGGTCCTAACGGCTCACAGTTGTGGAAAGGACTGGAAGCTTAGGGAGGTGAGGCTGATGAGCAGAGCTGCTATTCCTTGTAGCTTTGAGAAGAGAGCCAGGGCTGGGCAAACCAATCAGCTGCACAGTGACTCTGATGGCCTCACCGACAGGGCACACAGTGACCTACACTGAGGACTCAATAAGACTTCCATCAGTGGTTCCCAAAGGACTGCGACCTAGGAATAGTGTGGTAGACAAGAAATGGAGCCGTCGCTACCCAGAATGAACCACTTAATCCAAACCTTGTCTGAATTAAGGTGATACCGTTTCATCTTGATTGTTAGCAGTAAAAATGTGCTTCTGTGAGTGACACAGCATCATCTAAGTCTCGAGCTGTCTGTTCGGTTTCTCTGTATGATATTCTGCAGTCAGCACAACTCAAACCAGGTGCACAAGAAGACAACTGTCAGAAGACCAAGAGAGAGGGAACACACACAGAGGAACAGACCTTTGTAGAAAACATTTAGGTTCTCACAAGACTGTTAAAAGAACCATAATATGTCAGGTGTGGTGGCACACACCTTTAATCTGCATGTCAGCTCAAGGGGCAGAAGCAGGCGGATCTTTGTGAGTATGAGGCCATCCTGATCTACATAGAGCGTTCCAGGACAGTCAGGGCTAAGTAGAGAGACCCTGTCTCAAACAAACAAGCAAACAAAACAACAATAATTAGTATATTTCAAAATTTAAATAATAAGGAAGAATATTAACAAAAATCAGAAGTATATAAAAGTTGGCAACAGAAACTGTAGAAGTGATAACTTAATAATTTAAGATCAGATTAGTCCTGGATCTGCAAACTGGAATGCAGCACGAATGGATGTATTTATCATAATTCACAGGAGGGAAATGCATGCTAGCTGGGATCTCAGAGGAGAGAAGGGAAGAAGTGGGACAGAACAAAGTCCGAAGCACTGAGTGTGAGAAATTTCACAAATAATAAAAGACAGCAAGACAGATTCAAAGAGACTGCATCGTGAAGACAGTTCACCAATGGGAAAGAGCTGGGAAGAGAAGGGTCATCCTACTACTGAAGCCTGCAAATGTCTGACAGGTTTCTTAATTGAACCAAAACAAAAGTACCCCGGTCACTGGGTTTTACATTCTCCCTTCAGAGATGGTGACGCCTTCTCTTTCCTGAGCCTCCACAGTGTTCGCATACGCTCACTGCTCACAGGCTACAGACAACCTTGGGTTGACTATATTGATGGGGTTGCTTGACTACAGCCTCTGGAGGAGCAGGTACCCTGGAGAAGTACTGCACAACTTCTATCTGAAAACGAGCTTGGAGACAATCCCACCCCATGAGAAATCTTGACAACCTGGTGCGAAAAGCAGGTATTACAAGTCTAGCTTTCATGAGGAAGAAAGAGAGGAAAGGAGAGAGGGAGAGAGGGAGAGAGGGAGGGAGGGAGGGAGGGAGGGAGGGAGGGAGGGAGGGAGGGAGGGAGGGAGGGAGAAACAGACTCCTATAGCCACAAATCTCCAAAGGTGCTGGCGTTTTATTACATTCTGAGCCTTAAATCAAATTGATTCACACAGTGAGTGGGGTGCAGCGCTCCCCCACTCTGTTCCAGACACGGACCTGACAGGTAAAATGGCAGAAGCAGCAGCTTGCACTCAATACTGAGATACTCGGCTTCAGGACTCAGATCACCGGGAGGAATCAGCGTCAAGCACCCATGGGTACCAGGGACGGCTCTGTGAGCAGCCTCAGGCTCCTCCTATGTGCCCCAGGCTCTGTTTAATTTAAAGCGGCTGTTGTATGGAACTTATTTATGTCTTTGTGACAGGGAAGCTTTGATTTGTAACAAATAACTTTTTGGTTGTTTCCTTCTCCTGCTCCCTCTCTAACAGGAAGCAAAGCCAGAGAGGAAAGACAGAGCACGTTGCCCAAGAAGCCCTCGCCGTGGCCTCACTTAACCCACACTATTAGTCCGGAAAGCTGCTAATCCCCGAGTGGATGGACCATCCCCGGCACTGGAGACATCAGCTGGGATGCCCACTTGCGCCTCAAACCCTCAACTCCTACTATACCTATGACACGGGCTACCAGCGTCCCACGGCACCGGGAAAGTCAGATGTGTCCCTGCTACCTCTGTGCACTTAGTGTGAGAAGAACACTCACAGAGCCACACTGTAATGGGACCTGACAACATTACAATGAAGTCTTTCTTGGGTTTCTTTTACGCCACAAAATTAGTGAGCAGGACCGTTTCTGTACACAAAATAACACATCTCACATTTCACGTCTCTTACACACTTCCAAGTAGGCCCTTTGCCGGAAAGGTGGGACTTTTTTATTCTTGCAGATCTGATGGTCAAGGGTCATTTGTATATGGTCCATTGTTGAGATGAGTCTCTAATTATTTTTTTTAAGAATCCGAAGGAGCTTTTTTGTTTAGTCTAAATGTCCAGGCCCCGGAGCAGAGCATGGACGGCAAAGCAGAAAATTAGAGAGAAGGAGACAGAAGAGGGCTGTAGCAGCTTTGTGACCACGTCGCTCACCAATGCGCAGGTCTAGGAGAGCGACAGGATAGTGTTGTATGCACTGGGAAAGTGTACAACAATATTCAAACACAAACTCATATCCCTCAGGGCTGACAAATATGGGTTAATTAGTTGCAAGGCACGGAAAAATCACTTGACATTGCTGCAGAGTTTAAAAAATAAGGATAGACAAATAATCTTTCCAGATTACAGGAACCAGAGGTAGGTGACATCTACACCAAACAGGATTTGCCAGGCACCACAGGGCCACAGCACACATGACCTGTGATGGCACACTCCAGACCTGCACAAAAGCAAGTCAACCCAAATCCTATCCTGGAAGGGGACGGGGCTCACAAAGTCCCGCCACTTGCCCGGAAACTGTTGGCAACTGACAGCTGCTGGTGGAACAAGAGTCAGTTTCTTTCTGGTACGTGATCCTGGAGAGGCTAGCCATGCTCCAGTAGAGGCCCGGAGAGTAAGTGGCTTATTTCCCAAGAGCCGAACGGCTTGCTTGGGTCCTTTCTCCATTTGACTGTTCTTTCTAAATTTAGGATGAATGTGTGTCCACACAGAGAGCCTGGCTGAGGCTGGGACAGCCAGGCTGCTTCAATCACAGGCAGAGTTGCAAACAGATAGGTGACAATTCTGAGCCAGGATGTCTGCATTCTGACATTTCTTTAAAGACACTGAGAACTGAATGCCCACGGCTTACGTCTGTAACTTTCAGATTGTCTCTATATTTATGAGTGGTCCAAACACCCTGGATGTGCTCCTATCTCACCAAATGATTTGGCTGACTCTTCATCAAGGGCTGGGCTTCTGTCCTGGTTTTCTCTCCCCTCTGCCAAACCTGCTCCTCGCCCCCCTCCCCTCTGCTGCCCACTAACACTATGATGTAAAATAGGGAAACTGTCCTGCAAACTGGACAGAATGCCCGGGCAGACGAGACCACATTCCACTTCGTGTTAGTAGCTTTCTCTTTTTTTTGATTTTCGAGACAGGGTTTCTCTGTAGCTTTGGTTCCTGTCCTGGAACTAGCTCTTGTAGACCAGGCTGGCCTCGAACTCACAGAGATCCGCCTGCCTCTGCCTCCCGAGTGCTGGGATTAAAGGCGTGCACCACCATCGCCCGGCTAGTAGCTTTCTTTTTTAACAGTCCTAATAGTGGCACGACCGTCCTTTGCCTCTCTCGAGCCTGCTGCAGATCCTGTAGCACCATTTTAAGGTACGAATATCTGATGATGTTTTTACGTGTTTTATGAAGGCCAGCAGGGATAAACAATTATACAATGACTTCACGGTAGATATTGAGTCCTGGAGAGAACATGGGAATGTGGTTTTTACCAGGACGTTTTCATTGGTCCCCCACAGTCCATTCTCTCTTACTCTACAGTCAAGGAAAGCCAGCTCTGAAGCTGAGTGTGACCACTGAAGCCTCTTGGGAGCTGAGCACACTGACATGACAGAGCCATTCTGCCTTTACGGTACCGGGAAGAACTTGTAAGTGGAGTTTGAACATTTATTCTTCTAAGATTTTAAAAATATTTATTTGAACCTTTTCAAATCTGAGAAACTTTGTTTCCATTCTGTTTCAAATACGGTAGCAGGCTAGGGACCACCCTTATTCTTTCTTGAAAAAAGTATGTAAAATGTTAAAGTCTGCTAAAAATGCAGTACATGCTGTGAGATGGTAAGAGCTGGAAGGGCCCCTGAGAAGCAAGTAAGATGGCGCAATGGTTGTGGGGCTGGCGGGAGGGAAGAACAAGCCTGGTATCTACCAAAGCAATGGGTCCAAAGGGAAACCGTCCCTGACCAGCAGTGGACAGGAATGGAGAGGGGGCTGTAGCATGACGGACCTCTGCAGTATTACGCTGAGTGAGAGCCGTCAAAGGAGAGCGTGCATTGTGTGCTGGCTAGTTTTCTGTTAACCCGACACAAGCCAGAGTCATCCAGAGAAGGGAAGCTGGACTAAGAAAATGCCTCTGTAAAACAGGGATTACACAAGTCTGTATAGCTTTTTTTTAATTAGTGATTGATGGGGGAGGCAAAGATAAGCACCGAGTAGAGACTGGTGGTGACCATGGGGCCAGTGAAGGCAATGGAACATTAAGAAGGTAAAGAGGTTTACAGAAAGTGGGTTTGGGTGGCAGGGCCAAAAGACTATGTTATGACAGTGTGCTTAAGTGTATGCTTTTCACGTGCTTTGGGGCAATTTCATAGCCACCAACTTCACTGACCACAAGGAAAAACTGCATTTTATTGCCATGATTACATGGATGTGGAGGCCAAGATCCCAGGAGGCTACATGATTTTCCCAAACCACCTCAAGGCCTCACTAAACCTCGCTTACCCACCAGCTTTGTCTTAGGCAGCTCTGTGCATTGGCTTAACGTCTAACAGTGCACGGTAACATTTCCAATCAGTTTCAATAGCCCTTAATGTGCCCTGAATCCACTATGCACAGAAGTCCCCATGACCCAGCATTACCCAACCACCAGGAGTCCGCAGGCGGAACTGAATTCATCACTTAAGTGAGAGACAAAGAAGCGTGTTGGAGAGATGTGAAGCCAATGAACCTGCCAGCATGGTTGTTTCTCACGGAAGACCCGGAATCTAGCAACCCAGCAAATCACAGACCGCTTCTCTGCCAGCTGCGCTTCCATCTATAACACCATTTGCAGAAAATATTTATGACAGGCTTCTACTGTCTGCACAAAATCAGAGAAAATGGAGAAATGCCAAATCATATCGTCCTCGACAATCCTGCCGTGGAGGAACTCGGCTTTCACAGCTCCTCTCTGAAGAGCTGACTGGTCTCCAGAAGGCTGATGGAGGAGCAAGCAGAACTGTGCTCATTAGGGTGGCGCCTTTACAACGCGCATCCCATTCTCACTGCTTTTCAAGATCGCACATCATTTCCCGCGCAGAGCCGTTGCCTTGCTAGGGATATTTCAGGAATTTTACAGTTGGAAGTAGATTTTTAACACTTGTGCAAATTACTGCTATTTTTGCTTTAAAAGGCTCACTTCTGCAGGCGGGAAAGCCACTCTGTCTCCGTCTCTCTGGAGTATTCTGTGGTTGCCGTTTGCATATAGTTCCCATTACTTTTGAATCCCATAATTCCACAGTAGCGATGCCTTCTACAATCGCTTCGTCAAGTCCAGCCCTGAAGCCTGGCCAGCACACATCAACGTTCTGAAATAAGCATCATCTGTCTTTCCCCTCCCCCTCCATCCTTTGACAGCCTTTATTTTTCGCACTGGTGTAAGACTTCCCAGTGGCTTTCTTACTGGTGTGTCCTTCCCTTGGTGAAGGCCTCCCAGTCTGCTTTAGAGAAGGCTGTGCTCACAAAGGCAATTGAAAAGGCTCCCTTGTCAGGTAGCTAAATTTCTCCACAGTTGTGGAGCACTTATAAGGTTTTAACAAAAACAAGAGGCAGATCTACTCTAACCCATAAGGACCTTCCCAGAAGAGAGATTTTTGTTGGGAACAGGTTGATAGATGAATCAAAATTGGATTGACTGAAAAAAAGAATATTTTGGGCAGTGGGAACAGTCCGTACAAAATTCTGGTTCTCAAACAGCACAAAGAACTCAAAGAGTAGATTAAAAAGGGACGTTAAAGAGCATCCTGGGTATAGAACATGGCTGTAGAAATACCACTATTATGCTTTCCACGTGAAACCCACACCACTACGGATGCTAGACCAGCTGAGTCAATGCATGGGGTTCACTGTGATCTACCTGCTTTGACATTATGAGGTCCAGGGGAGTGTCCAGCCAGAGTCAAGGACAACAAAGTTCTTTAGAGATGAAATTGGGTCCTGAAAATGACTACAACCTATGTCTTGCTCCAAACTGAGCCACAATGACCATCCAGGGATGGGAACGCTTTCAAAAAAGTCAGGGACAAATTAGCAGGAAGTTCCTAGCAGAGGCTAAGCTAAGTTTAGAAGCAGGTAGATCAGGAGATTCTGGCTTCGCTTGAGCCATCTGAATGGACCATGCCAATTTTTGTTAAGGTGGCTGAATATCTTCAAGAATCACAAAATTGCTGAGATAAAACTTGGGGCCCAATCAGAATCTAGAATGGGACTGCAGTCTGCTTCATCTAGTCAGCACACTTATTTCCACTTTGAGGTAAAGATATTTCCTGCTTAATCCACTCTATATGTCTGGACAAATTCTTTTCCAGGGAAATTGAAAGTGGTGATACAAATGCGGATTCAGTTGCTGTTAGACGGCAGGAAACGCAGGAGCAGCAGCTGTGCTCCTCGCCCTGTCTGTGCCCATTTAATAGGCTGCACTGTGAGGAAGTCAAGTTTAAGGCTGATGCAGCTCCTCCCAGATGCCCCAGAATGCAGACACCTCCTCTGCCTGGCCACTTGCCTTTACTAAATTGCTCCAGGCATTCGACGGGGAGTGAAGTCAGCTGGAAAAAAAAGGAAAATGGTATTTCACCCAGGAAGAGAGGTCTGGTCAGCACAGGCAGAATCCTTCCAAATCCCCCATTGGGCCTCAGAGGGCTGCTTGCAATGCTTGCTAATGCAGTGGGTTGGCTTATTTCATGAACACCAGGACACTACAAAGAGCCCATGGAAAAGGCAGGAGTCCCAAAGTCAGGGCAGAGTGGCACTGTGTCTCCGTCGGCAACCAAGGTTTATATGCTCACTGTCTGTATTTTTCTTGAGTGGGGCTGTGGAGCAGGGCTCTGCCGGGCGGATTATCATTTTCTGAAGATAATGATTTTATCTTCTCTTAGAAAAGAGAGAGCAGAGACGAAGAAGATGGGGGAGGGAATGAAGTGGGGGGAAGCAGAATTATGCTCACTCCCATGAGCACCAGGAGGGACTGGCTCTGCTGAAATTCAATTTATTCACCTGCTCCTTTCTAGTCTCCCAGCCACACTGTTTCCTAAGGCCACTCATTCTGTGTTTTGGAAGCCACTGGAAAAGCCCCAGCAGAGCCTCTGCGTGGCACTGCCAGCCTCACTCTGCCTGCTGCCCCATCGCGGTCTTCCTTCCCCATCATGTTTCTGTTTATGTCCCTCCAGAATTCCCGCCACTTCCCTTTCCTCTGAGCCACTCCCTTCCACAGTCAGCTCTCCCTCCCTAGTTCTCACTGCCAGGCTTAGCGACACGATTAGACTGCTTCATAAAAAGTCTAATTTTAGATAGGTGTAGGGGTGTGTGTGTGTGCGCGCGCGCATGTGTGTGTGTGTAAGAGAGCAAAAGAGGGGAGGGGAGAGAAGGGAGACAGACAGAGAAGGAGAAGGAAAGAGAGGGAGGGGGAGAGAGAGAAGAGGAGCAGGAGAGAGAGTGTCCTGCCCAAGGGCTGGCTTAGGATGCAGCTAAGACTACATCCTAGGAGCCTCCAAGTGCTTTAGACATTCATCCATTTCATTAGAAATAGTTATTCATGGCCTACAATTAGCCCGGTACTGTTAGAGGGACTGAGTTCTGCATAATGAATCCCCCAGCTGCATGGGGGATAAACATTACTGTGGACATTCTCATTAATACGTGAGAAAATTAAAATTCGCAAAAGTTGATGAATTGGCTTAAGTCACATAAAGCAAGATACTGCAAAGTGAGTCTGTGCTAGTGTGTTTTTTTTGGGGGGGGGGTGGGTTGAGTGGGTCATGCTTAGATCTGTTAGCAGCCAGGGATTCTTTTGCAATCAGATTTTTAAGCTTAATCTTCATGGCACAATAGACCCCAAAAGAGGTCTGTTTGTGATAATAGGCACCAAACAAGCTCCTCGTTACAGCTAAGAGGACATATTTCCATCTACGAACCCCTCAGGAAACATGGAATTTTGACATTCTGCTGGTTTAGCCTTTTCTGGGGTACCAGGCCAAAGGGGCACAGAGTGAGTCCATGAAGACACTGCTAAGCTATGATTTACAAATAGGCCAAATAGTCTGTGGCTAGCACACAGATTTATTTTGTTTTTATTTTATTTTTTTTAAGAATGTGACCCTTGTAGCAGCAAAGGAGGCGAGAGAGGTTCACAGAGCAGGGGAAGCTGGGCAGGGGAGGGACCTGGGGAAGAAATCAAGTTCAAAGGCAAGGAGCACCTTTAAGTGTTTCTTTGGCTTTCTTCCTTCATCTCAGTAGCTGCTGCCACCCAGGCTCACAATGGTGATGAATATGTCCCCTTACATATCAGACACACACTGAGCAACGGTCCCTGGCAAAGGCTTGTGTTCCGGAGGTGCAGGCAGCATGCTCTCTGCATGTTTGCGGCAAAGGCTTGTGTTCCGGAGGTGCAGGCAGCACGCATGCTCTCTGCACGTTTGCTTGGGAGACTTCCACCTGCAGCCTCACTTGCTGGCAGGGCCAGGGGAGTGTCAAGGCTCTCTGCTTTCTAGGCCAGGCTCAGGCCCGGAAGAGACCTGGTGGGCATCCCAGTCTCTATTCAGACTCTAGAAGTCACACTGTCACCTGACCATGGATGTGCCCCGGCACATCTCATTTTAGCCCTCTCAGTTTGCACTGCTCTTCTTTTAAAAGAAGACCTCACTGAAGATCCATTAGCCCAGTCTCTTAATTGCTGTCCTGTTCAATGTCCCTCATCCCCCTGCCCTGGGCCTACTCTTGTCCTTCACTTCTTTCTTCCCACCCCCTTACCTTGCTTCAGGAAGAGCAACAAGAGCTCTTAACCACCAAGCCATCTCTCTAGTCCATAAGTTATTTTTGAAAAATAATTTTTAAAAAGATTTCTTTTTCTGTCCAACTAAATTCCTCAGTTCTCTTTTTTGATTCAATATACATTTTCTAATTGATTCAATTCTCCCATTTTATTTGTTCTGCTTTAAGTGTTTGCAATATATTTAAGACTTTTAGTCTACTTTTTTGTTTCCATATGGAATGAATTCACCGCTCTCGGCCGTCTTCACCATCTTTCTTGATGCCCTCTTTTCCCATCATGAATGGGCTCCTCAGTGGTGGCTCAGACACCCTGCTCTCAATGACAGGGATGGAGGTCTGTCACTGCGGTGGAAGGTAGCCTATCTCAGCCCACATCTGGATCCTCTCGCGTAGGAATCCCGTACCTCAAGGACACACAGGCTTCCCAGGAGCCATCATTTCAGGGGTCAACTGCCACCATTGGCACCTCCTGACACGGGTACCTCATCTTCACCCCACTCCACAGGCCAGGCTGCCCAGAGCCAAGCAGCCAGGATGTAGCCCCAGTGCCGCTCCATGGTCTTTTCCTCAGCCAGAGCGTTCATCCTGCTTTGGGGTCTGGCTATGTCCCTCCATTTGCCATTGCTCTACTGGTGGCCTGAAAGCTCGTTCTAACTGTGCTGAGTGACTGAGGGTCCCCGACCTCTGGCTTGACCTCATCACTTGGCCCTTCTGTGCCAATCACTGGCATCAGTGCTTCTGTTCTGTGGTCCATCTTTCCCTCAGGACCAGAGCACGAACAGTGAGAAGGAACTCCCAAAATCCTCTCCTCAGTCATTCCCTTTCAGGTAAAACACCATGACCTCACATGCTCTTTTTCTGCTCCATCTGGGTGGCCCCACCTCTAAGTAGCTGATCAACATTCTTCAGATCATATTACAGGCAATCACAATTATCCCCCAAACAGCAGATACAGGATACACTTCCATTCTATTGATGAAAAAAAAAAAAAACCCTTACACATCAAGGACATTAAAGTTAATGCATAAATCTGAAGGTCAAGAGAATCCAGAGTGTGCCACAAGGAAAGAGGAAGCATGGTTCTTGGGATGAGACATCTGATCTCTTTTCAGGACTAAGACGGAGGGATTATCTGGAACTTAAATAACGATGTACAATAATCAAAGATCCTGTCATTCCAACATTATACTGAAAACAAAATGCAATATAAATTTACAAAACAGTACTAAGCGGGATGAGGGAACATCCAAACGGATGGCAATGGGGAGCTCTGGATTCTCCTAACAAAGTGGAGATTGATCTGTGTGAACCTGCGCAACAGCAGCGAGCAACAGCTGACAGCACCGCCAGCCAGAATCTCCGTGGGACTGTGCTAGCGCACAGTAAGGGGCTAGCTATGATTAACTATGTTTATTCGGGGTGGCATGCTGGAATAGCAGCAGGAACGGGCTACATTGCCTCTGCCATTTCCTACAGATTTATCATTTTCTTAAGAAATACATTTTTTTTTCTTTGTACAGACAGCAGGAACGAAGACATCAGTCCCAGCCTCCTCAACGCTACCACAGATCAAATCCAGTGAGTCCAGGCTGACAAAATACACCATGCAAAGATGCTGAAGCATTTTGCTAGGAATGATTGTGAGCGTCCTGAAGTGTCCCTCACTTTGCCATGTTTTCTGCATCTGTGACTCACTCTTTGACCACTGTGATACACTTGCACCCTGCCCAGCCAATGTCTGCTGAGCTGAGACCTTTCTGATTAGTCAGTACGAATGGGAAGGTCACAGGCAAGTGAGGGGGAGAAGCCTCTAAGTAGCAATAACTCAAGACTGGAACAGCTCCCACAGACAGGGACCAGGGACCAGAGGAAGCTGCTTTAGCAGTAGTACCAATAGGTTGTGTGTGTGTGTGTGTGTGTGTGTGTGTATACATGCATAGGTTCATATGTATGTGGGTACACATGCGTCTGGGTATAAACACAAATACGTGCACACATTGAGGGAGCCAGATGATGACAACCTTATGTGTCATTCCTTAGGAATACCATCTACCTTTTTTGTTTGTTTGTTTGTTTGTTTTGATTTTTTTGAGACAGGGTCTTACACTGGCATGAAACTTGACTGAGTAGGCTAGGCTGAGTGGCCAGTGAGCCCCAGAGATTCACCTATCTCCACGTTACAAGTACACACGGCTATGCCTGACTTTTTTGTTTGGGCTCTAAAGATTCATCTTTTGCTTTCTCAATGACAAGGTGAGCACTTTACTTACTGAGCTATCTCCCAGTCATATACAAGGAGCTCGCAGCCCAGCGACAGGGACAACAGTGAGGACTGAGGCTCTGCTCTCTGGCAGTACAGGAAACGGCCCTAGAGCTCAGGCTGGGGTACAAATGTCCTTACTGGCATGTTTCCAAAGTTGGGCCAAGATGGGACTTCTCAATTGCTTCTGGGTTCTGGAAAAGAGCTGGATCAAGAGAATGCTAATGCTTTTCATTCAAGGGCTGTTTCCTCTGTCTTCTAGAGAATTCTACCATCTTCAAAAGCTATAAGACTTTCCATGACATGGGTTCAAGGATGCTAAGCAGCTCAGATTTGCAGCTTGGTGTGAAAAAAACCTGAAGAGTTTTCTTGACTATGCATGTATGCCAACTGTTCCTCAGGGGAAATGAGTTAGTCTAGAAAGTGGAAGCATTGCTATTTAAAAAAATATGCAACTCTCAGTTGTTACTGTCTATTTCAAAATCCAGGAAACTCCGGGGGATTCTTGGATCCAGATGTTTGAAGGTAAATGTGGCAGCCCCTGGTTCCCTTCCCTTGACCCGGAGTTTGGGGTCAGTGACTTTACTAAGCAGAGCCTTCAGCTTAGTTACATTGGGCAGCTTCCCTATACTCTCCATGGGGGAAGATGCTTCAGTCTAGAAGCACCCCCATCTCCCAACCCCCACCCCAGCTTCCAGTAAAATTGACATCATGGCAGAATGCAAAGAGTCTGGGAAATGACAAAGTAAAGAGCAAGATTATGCAAATGAAATTGTTTTCCTCATTGGAACATCAATCATGCGAGTAAACGATCATATATGGTCCATTGCTCTTGTAGTTTGGCCTCTGATGCCGACAGGTCCTGTCTGTCCTGTCCTGGGCAAATTTCTCCCTGATGTTTGTTAATAGTGAGCCAGAGGGCTGCTCGTGGGATCCCTCACCTAGAGATGCGTGCTGAGATTCACAGGAACTGTGTGAGCACCTGGCACTTCCCACCACCCCAAGGAGTCCAGAGGAGACTGCTATGCAGCATCCACCTAAGATGTGACCTACCTGGCCAGCCTCATTCTGGACCACTTGTCCTCACCCTCCCATCACACAGCCTCCCTGCCTGTTCTCAAGGAGCGTTCTCCCTCAGGCCACAGGCAAGAAGATGGATGCCTGCCAGCCAAGACCCATTCACTTGACTCTTACAGCAGTGCTCGCCATGAAGCTAATAACCAGAGGTGAGCCCCAAGGAATGGAACTGACAGGGACTGGACAGCTCCCCGAGGAGTCTCTCACAGAGAGAAGAAGGAAGAACCAAAAAGATTCTCTGCAGCCTTGGGCAATGACTGGCCAATGTGCTGGAAGCAAGGGCCTATCACAGCAGAGTGGGCAGGTGGGTCTGGTTTACGCCTACATGGTAGGGCAGGAGGGGACACACGGAGCTGCTAGGGACCCTGCTACTCCTCAGTGGCCCTTCTGTGCTTCTGCTCCCTGATTTCTAGGACCCTCTGCTTCCAGGTGACAGCACAAAGCCTGCCATCCTGAGGTCCCCCAGAATAAGACACCCTACTTTTTCATATTCTTCAGGAGGGTGAACTCAGGTTTATTATGGCGGGTCATGGCTACGGCAGCCCCTCCTATGGGCCTACTGTGAAGATCCCATGACAGGGTGTCTTTTCTTCCTTGGTGTAATTTTATAACTATATGCTATATTCTGCAATCATATCACTATTGTCTGCGGCTCACACAACATGCTTAGCTATGTGCTGACAAGGTTCACGTATGACTTTTAAAAGCTATAGTGCTGTATCTAGCGGTGTGTGGCACACGGGCCTGCCATGCAGATGTGCCTCTATGAACAAGCCAGTCTCTTCTGCAGATCAAACCGACCGAGAAAGGGGACATCTGGAATACCAACTCATGAAAACTTTCTTCTTGAAGAATTATCTGTACACAATCATAAGAAAAGAATGAAGCTTTTGCTCAGTTAGTAATAGGAACCAGCCAGTAAGCCGCGGACATTCCAGAACCACAAGGGGATGAGATGTACCACAGTGCAGGCCCTGGGGAGTGGGAAAAATCAGATTGCCTAAGGACAACTTTTTCCCTAGGCCACCATGACTATAGATTGATGGGAGGAGGCAAAACACAACAGGCCCTGCTTATCTTGGTGCCCACTGAATTTCATTAGCATATGGGGTGGGGTCATTATCATATGGGGTGGAGTCATTCCCAGCAAATTCTTTGCCCATTACAGAAGATCCTGGGAATTGAAAAGCTAGGAAATACTGTGCAGAGAAAAAACTGATTGGGTCTTGTTTGGCTTTTATAGGCAAGTTTCTGGAGGAGAAGCCCAATTAACAGTTCCATTTAGAGAATACGACCATAAAGGAGTTTACTTTCCCAGCCTGTGCTACATTATACCAGGACCAATTACAAATATTTAAAATAGTTAGACTTTTAAAATGTGTCAAATGCTTTTTTTATGTAGAAGAATTTTCAAAAAACAAAACAAAACAATAATGAGGTCAATAAAGGGAGTAGCAGATTTGATACAAGGTGAATTACACCACAGTGGTTGAGAAACTTCCTAGAAGAGTGTCTGGGGTCATGGGGCACTTGAAGAAGCCAGTGTGGCCTGAAGCATTCAGCATCCTTAGCTGTGGTTGAAGATACTGAGGACGAGTTTGTCAGACATGCACAGCTGCAAGGCTCAGGAGGACTGACTTCCGCTTGCTCCTGAGCTCAACAACAAACCCATCAGGGACTCCATTTTATCACCCAGGAAGAGGGGATCCCCGCATTCTCAGAGTCACCCTAAAAGAAGACGAAAGGGCTATGGAAGGAACCTTCCTTCACACAAAGAGTGGTAGAATTGGGAACTTTTAAGACTCTCAATTTAGACGTCTGGGCTAAGACTAAGCCATGATGCCAAGTTAAAACGGGAACTGAACCTACAGCTTTGACTAAGTTACTGCAGCTGGGGACTCACTAAACAACAAAATCATGTCACAGGAAGGAAACAAAGAGTCATAAAACCTAAATCAAAACAGAGACCACCCGAATCAAAAGCTGACTTTGAACAACACCAGACCATTTTCTTACAGAACACAGCAATGTCATTTGCAGACCCTCAGGAAGGTCCTGCTCTGCCTGTCAATCATTCCCTTTGGCTAACGGACAGACGGCTGCATCCTGGTGCGCTGCCTGTGGGAGTATGTCACCCTGGCTGTCAACCTAGGTCATGGTGATACAGATTTGTAATTGAGTTGCTTCCAGTGTGAGCCTTCATTAAGAAAAACTAACTACAGAAGACCTGAAGAGTGAGAGGTGTGACGTAGTAGCGCCTCCAAGGAGGGATTCTGGAAGTTTATAATGGTCACAAGGTCCTCAAAAGCCAACTTCTACGAGTCTCCTGAGGTTCTAGCATAAATCCTAACATCAGAAAGCCAGAAAGTGATTACCCTAAATCATAGGATGATTATTTTTAAAAGTTTACAAAAATTGGGGCTGGAGAGATGGCTCAGTGGTTAAAGGCACTGGCTGTTCTTCCAGAGGACCTGGGTTCAATTCAAAGCACCTATGTGATGGCTCACACACACCTACATGATGGGTCACATCCATCTGTATTTTCAGTCCCAGGGGTT
This sequence comes from Chionomys nivalis, assembly GCF_950005125.1. Lineage (NCBI taxonomy): Eukaryota > Metazoa > Chordata > Mammalia > Rodentia > Cricetidae > Chionomys > Chionomys nivalis. The sequence goes on along the minus strand of NC_080090.1, from coordinate 16,074,639 downwards.
TGGACATCTATGGCATTTGGGGGCACTAGGTAGATACATGGTGTGCAGACATATATGCAGGCAAAACATTCATACACGTAAAATTGATTAACTAATTTTAAAACAACATAAAGAATTTACAAAATAGGTAATTGATATGAAGATCTTACCCATTTTATGGTATACACTTATTCTTAGAAAGTTAGTTGTTATTTTTAAAATATTGATTTCCTTTTAAAAATCATACATTTTCCCAAGTAGAAGCATTGCAGCACCAGAGACAGAAGTAATCATGTTTTAGATGCTGCTAAGGTGCCCGCAGCTTCCAATACTCTCACGTGCCTCCACAAAAGCAGCTACAAAGAGGGTGGGAAATTCATCTGACTGTCCCCTCTGGAAGGCAGCAGTGATTTGGGGGATGATGACTGAGACAGGAGATGGGCCAGGACCAAGAGCCTCTGGCTTCTTAGCCAGTTCTGGCTATGGGCAAATTCCTTAGTGCGCTGAGTCATGACAGGATCATCCAAGAAGCAGGGGTCTGTCTCTGGACTGTCTTTTCCAGCTCTGAAATTCTATCGTCCTCTCTAACTGCCCTGGCACACACAGACCAGCTTCTCGGCAATGCCTGGATAGTCCTATCCTTCTTCATTACTGGAGTCACAGAAGCTAATTTAATGTGAAATTCCAGAATGGCATGCAGAACCTCCACCAGCAACGGGGAAGACCGCCATCTTGGGCACAGGACCCCGTTATGAATGGCTTACCACATGTTCCAACTATTTGCCTCCAGCTGTGTACACATCCCACCAAGGTTCGGGAGAGAGGCCAGGAACAAGTCACCAACAACAAAATGAGAAAGAACATCTATGCAAAGATTAATGCGAGGCTTCCTATGAGCAACTGCTGCTGCTGAGAACCCCTGCCACTCCAGACCTGCTAGTTGGGCTGAGCTGCACGAACACGCCAATTCAGTCGGCAGAAATGGCTGACTAGCAATGGCATCAGAGAGTGAAGGCTGCACAGAGACCCCAGACGGCTAGAGAAAAGGGAGTCCTGCCGATCTCCATGTGCGGGGAATGACAGCAGAAAAGATGAATGACAGTCCAAATGCAGAGACTGGGCACAACGGGACAGGGAAGGAATTCCTTCTGGGAGGTTCCAGAACGGAAGGTTCTTAAGGAAAAGGACAAATTACTTCTAGAGACAGCAAAAGTTAGAAGAAAAATGACGAACGTGCGCATCATCAGTTTTAAAAAAAAATCCTCGCAGCTGGGCGGTGGTGGCGCACGCCTTTAATCCCAGCACTTGGGAGGCAGAGGCAGGCAGATCTCTGGGAGTTTGAGGCCAGCCTGGTCTACAAGAGCTAGTTCCAGGACAGGCACCAAAGCTACAGAGAAACCCTGTCTCGAAAAAAACAAAACAAAACAAAAAATATCCTCAAGTCCAGTATGCCTGACTATGGGGCTGACTCAAGAAGAACCGGAGATCCAGACAGACTGTATCCTGCTGTGTTTTCAGAGCTCTGGATGCAGCCATTCCCGAAGCCGGACACTCATGGACTTCCTTGTTATACGAGCTAACAGATTTCTTCAGAGCAACACACCCTCATATACACAAACACACAGAACAGCCACAACATACAAAAGCTTCCAGTGCCACGACCACTATTAAAATGTTCACACAGCAGGCAGGACACATCGCATATTCAAAATTCAAGAGTTTAGGCTTCTGACTCCCGAATTCATGGAGTCAAGGCAGAGGTACTTAAACACATGATAAGGAGCTTTTCCAAGATTCAAGGAGCAAGGGGGAAAGAAAAGAATATGTAGCCTGTCCAAGCAGGACAAATACATGGGGAAATTTCTTCCACTTGTGAATTCAACAACTATGCTTCGATCTACCACAGAGAAGGCCAGAACCAGGCTATTCCTATCCTCAGGAAATAAGAAAGACAAACTTGGTATGTCCTTACCATCGGCAAGAAACTGCAGAGTGAAAGAGCCATGCAAAACTGCACAAGGCATGAGGTAAATTTGGCCCTGAATGAGCAAACTCTTATTTGTTAAGGATTAAATTTATTAGAATGTTCTTACGGGTTTCTAATAAAATATTAGGCAAGGACTCGATGCTTCCCAGCCCTTCAGTCTTTTCCGAACCACGCTGAGTATTTGTCATGCATGAAGCAATGGCCAGATGCTCAGCTGGGTCCCACATTTTTCTGCATAAATTCTGCTCTTCTAATGTATCTGTTTTGGGCAACTAATAACGATTGATTTCAGTTTATTGCCCAAATCTGTGGCACCCACCAGAGAAAAGTTGGAGTCAACAAGTAGTTGGCTTTCTAACCATTTATTAGTCACAATTTCAATACCCAGTACCCAGTGTTCATCCTAGCCATTGGCCCAGGCCATCTCAGAGCTAGATGCCATTCCCATATGAGCTGGGACCCAGTACCCAGTGTTCATACCAGCCATGGGCCCAGGCCATCTAAGAGCTAGATGCCATTCCCATATGAGCTGGCACTGTGCTGCTATGCTGGTTTGTGAGCGAGTGTAGGAGCCAGTGTCTGGCATCCTTCCTGGCAAATACACCCAGGCCTGGGCACACTACTTCTAGAATCTATATAGCTTTAACGTGACATATATTCCCACGTTCTTATTACCATAATCTAATTCATCTGGGAGATTCCTTTCACCCCTGTGACCATCTACAGACTGAGTGCCTACTATGTGCCAGGGAACTCAGTAGTAGTTCCTGGGGGACACTAAGAATTAGGAATCTTTTGAGCGATTCAACTTATTTGCTACTCACAGAAGATAAATTTAAAAAGAAGAAGAAGTAGAAAAGAAAGGAGAGGAACATTTGGGCCAGAATTCCACAGTGGACATGCAGGCAATGCAGGCATTAAAATCTGCTGGATTGACAGCAAACACAATACCATAAATCACGGCCTACTGTCTTCATTCACTAAGCTCATACCATGCCAATTTGAGACATGGTCTCTCTCTCTCTCTCTCTCTCTCTCTCTCTCTCTCTCTCTCTCTGTCTCTCTTTCTCTTTCTCTCTCCACTCCCCCGCCCCCACTCTGTGTGTGTGTGTGTGTGTGTGTGTGTGTGTGCAAACACACAGCAGGGCTCTTGGTGTGTAGTGGGGATCTGGACTCAGGCCCTCATGCTCCTGTCATAAGCACTATATGTCATGAGCATCCCCCAGGCCCTACATATGAGATTTCTATAAGATGAATTTTCGTAACAGATTTAGGAGACGCTGAGTCCTATCTTCCCCAGAATTAGAGATGAGTCAGGACTTAGGAAAGTATCTGACAGTCGCCATCAATCAGGACTGAGGACAGTATCTGAGGATGGTAATCGCAACCAATCAGGACTAAGGATAATGTCTGAGGATGGTGACCACCACCCATCAGGACTGAGGATAGTATCTATAATCACCACCAATCAGGAGTATGCTGTGTGGTAAGCTGCGGTACCTCTGTTTCCTTAGAATCTGCTGGCACAGGTGGCGGTGCTGGACACCAGTGTCTTGCTGCTGGTGGGCTGCAAGAAGAGGCCCTTTCTTCTGCTTCCAGCTAGACAACTCTCCCTGACACAAAGATCTGGTGAGGGCATGGCTTCAGGTAAGCAAAATGTTTTTCAGAAGTCAAAACCTGATTAACACCACAATCCTGCTCCGCAAAATCATTTTTAACAAACAAAGAAAAAAATGTAGGTGAGTGGGGGGAGGAGCCATGGACATCTGGCCAAGGCCACCGAGGTGCCAAGAAATTCTGTCTTCAAACTCCGGCCAAATGCTGATGCCTTGTTCACTGGTGACAACTCAGGAATGTCCCAAATTGCACAAAACTACTTGAGGGAAACTGGCTTGGCAGGAGAAAGGTAATTGCTCGCTTGTACTGGGGATAGTGGCCACTGCCAAGTCAAAACTACACTTGCAATGGCCTTACTTCATAGCCTGCTGGTTACTTTCTGATCTCTAAGAAACCAAATAAAATTTAAATTCACCATTAATAACAGAACAATACTTCAAACACCCCCATTCCCTTTTAGAGGCCCATCAGTGGCGGCATCGGATCAAAGTTGAATTATTAAATGCCTATAGCTTAATCCTATAATTCTCAAGGGCTCGGGGTTTGTAATTCCCCTGGAAAAAAACAGACACAATCTACACCGTGGAAAATTTAATTGCACTTTAATTACTAGTTAAGCTGAATGGCATGAGATATGGGTGCCTTCCATTTTTAATAGCCATTATGAGTCCAAGAGGATTTTGAAGGGAAATAATTGAATCTCATGGGAATACTCTCTTCTTCTGCTACTGCCAAAATCAAATGGGAGCGGGGAAAAAAATGTGGAGGGCAATTCAAATTCTTCCAGATCATAACCCAGGACAGCCCCTAGCAATAATAAACTGGCCATTCCCGGGCAGCTGCACTGCACATTTCGTGATATGCTAATACAGACTTGGGTTTCCCGCGGTCGAGTTCTGCTACATTAAACAGATAAAGGCTCTTGGCTGGGTTATCGTACCCCCCCCCCACACACACACATATTCACACAGGATAAACCCATGCCTGCCATACTTTTATACTTATTTCTTCGGTTCCTCAGAACTCAACACTGACATGGTTGCACAGCCCCCTCCACACCCCAGAAAGCCCTCAATGTGCACACACAAACCCACGTCCCCCACCTGCACTAGAAAGAAATACCAACCAAATCTCTAACAAAATCAGAAATGGGCCAGGCTTGATGACGATTTCAGAGGACACAACTTTAGCCTTCAAATACTGTCACTGTGTCAGAGAGTCAGCTGCCTTGGGAAGCGGCAGGTGTGGGGGCCAGGGGGGGGGGGTAGAGGGCATTAGGTGACCATGCTCTCTCTCCCCGAGTGCATGGTAGCCTTCTAACTTTGTAAGGTTCTTGACCTTTGGTGTGTGTGTGTGTGTGTACACATGTCTGTGCATGCACACTGAAGCATGTCTAGTCTCTCCATGGGGATACTGTCCTACCCCATTTCATAACTTGTATATGGAAACTAATTAGGTTACTATTTTAAAAGTCAGTCTGGATATAAGCGGAAGCTTCCCTGTGGTCTTTGGTGAACTTGGAACTCCGGGCTGCACCTGGTGCCTGCTGCTCAATAATCTCAAATGCATGGCAAGTGTAGACCTTGTTACTAGTGATCATGTGGTAAATGGCTTACAAGCTCATCTGCCTGGAAAGGAAGAGGAGGGGGAGAAAACTCTGTGTAGGACCGGCTGTCCCTTTCCCAACTGCACATGCCCGTCCCTCCTCCCTGTCTCCACACAGACACATGTACTGTGTCTTAGCTAAGTTTCTATGGCAGTGAGGAAGGCACTGTGACCAAAAGCAACTTGAGGGAGGGGAGGTGCTTGTCTGGCTTACAAGTTCCATCACTGCCTGTCATCAAGGGCAGTCAGGGCAGGAACTCAAGGGAGGAACCTGAAGTAGGAACTGAGAGTGAGGAGGCTTGCCTACTGGCGTGTTCCTGGCTTGCCTAGTCTGCTCATTCCTATGCAATCCAGGACCAGTGACGTGGGAGTGGCACTTCCCACAGTGGGATTGGCCCTCCCACACTGATCACTAATGAAGAAAACACCCCACAAGATTGCCTTTATGTAAATCTGATGGGAGGGTTTTCTCAACTGAAGCTTTTTCTTCTCTGACGACTTGAGCTGTGTCTGTGAAAGCTTTTGGAGATCTACGTCTGTGGGCATCAGGGACCAGGAATTTCTATCCCAGCTCAATGGCCCAACCTGTAAAAGGGCAGCATAGGTCCTTTCTTCATCATAGGTTCGCAAGGTAGAAGGGAAGAGATCTAACTTCATATAGAGGGTGCCTTCTCAAGATACCTGCTTCTGATTTCAGGGGGTGGGTGCCTAGTTCCAGAAAGGAAGGGAAGAAGAGAAAAAGGGAGCAACGTTAGGAAATACTTCCCTAAACTGCCAGGGAAGGACCCAAGCTTGTGGTAGCACTGAGGCCGGCGAGCATAGAGGGCAGCTTAACCACCTGGAACTCTTTTGGTTTGGGCTATCCACATTGCCCTCTCCAAACGCACCTAGCAACTTGGAAACACCACCTGCCGGATGTACACGTACCCACTTTAAACAATGGAAACAGGGTCGCTCCTTTTAGCAATCCATTAATAACGGCCCCTTTTGACTCAGGTGTATCCCGGAACACAGTTTGAGAGCTATGGGTAGGGAGCCAATCCCGCCCAGATTGATTTTAAGTGCTTGCTCAATAGACAAAGTCTGTCCTCTGAGTGACCTCTTAGAGATCCTCTAGGAGCCACCTTATGCCTAGGCATAGCTGGGTGTACCTATGATTAAAATCAGATGCACTAAGGGAAGGGACTTGTACAATGAGCAAAGATTACATAATCCACTCCTGTCAATCAAAATAAAAGAACCGCCTTCATTAAACCTCTCAGCAAACAAACTTCTTCCGTTGAACCCCATAAAAGAAAGACACAAACGGCAATCAGGGCTCTTGGTATCTTCAGTCATGTGAACCACTGTCACTCTTGACAGGATATATCTTCTGATTTGTATATTGCTGTGCTTTTAATAAGGTATCTGGGTTCTTTACCATCTGTGTGCACCTTTTATTTCATAAAATAAAGATGTCAAGAACCTAAAAGCACCTGGCCCAGACCCTAACCACCTGTAACAGCAGGACACAAGACTCAAAAGACAATCCTCTACCAACCAAGCTGTGTGTGGCTGGGACAGTAGAGGGGATGCTGAAGAGGACACAGCAAAGTGGCTGTCCCGGGGCTATACCACTCTGTGAAGCCTCTGCAGGGAGGAGGTAATGGCAGGACAAAGGTTTCTGCATGTACTCAGCAAGTCCCTGTTTGTGAACATGTAGGACCACCTGCAGGCTTCATTCCCAAAGAACATTCTCTCTCTCATTACCACACAGCTCCAGGGGTGGGATTTGTCCCTGGAGCTCACACTAGCCTCAGAGGGAAAATATTCAGGTAAAAAAACCTGAATGCGCCGGGTGATGGTGGCATACGCCTTTAATCCCAGCACTCGGGAGGCAGAGGCAGGCGGATCTCTGGGAGTTCGAGACCAGCCTGGTCTACAGAGCTAGTTCCAGGACAGGCTCCAAAGCCACAGAGAAACCCTGTCTTGAAAAACCAAAAAAAAAAAACAAAAAACTGAATGCGTTTTACGCGCACACACTGGTGCCCCTTCACACGGGTGGAGGTCAGAGGACAGTATGTGGGAGACAGTTCTCTCCTTTGTTCCTGTGGGTCTCAGGTAAAACAGAGGTCACCAGCCATCTCCCTGGCTGGGGGGCATCCTTCTTGATTCCACCTGTCTCAGCACAGAACCTGATTTCTCTGATGTACCATCTCCTCTGCTGCCTTGACTCTCCTGACAGGATACTATGAGTTTAGGCCAAGCCTGGAGGGTTTGCCTCCCTGCTGGGTTCCACACTGAGGCCTCTCACCCAATACCTGAGGAGAACTGTGACAAAAGACAGACCTAAGGAATGGAGAGAGCTCTGTGCCGTGGCTGAGGCCTGCTGGCTGTATCGCAGTTACGCTGAGCGCTTCTCCCTGGGGAATGATCTCCCGTGGCTATGGTGTGCTGGAGTCAGGAATCCATCTCAGTTTCCTCGGTTCTCCCTAGACGAGGACAGTTCATCCCTGGCGAGATGGGACAGGTGCGGGCACAGCTGTGATCGGAGCAGTCTGGAAGACAGTCTTTTGGCACTGCATTGCCCAGGGTTTACCCCATCTCCACCATGGCCTCTGCTTAGGGAGTGGCTCTGGAACCCAGAATCCCTCGGGAATGAGCTGTTGCCGCCTCTCTGCTTTTGAGTGATGGGCCTGAGATGTAGTTTTAGGTGTGAGAACTGGAACAGCAAAAGCCCCTGACAGTGTGTGTGTCCAGCTTATATAAGGCCAGGATCCGCCTAAAATGCTGTGCCTGGAACGTCAGGAGTGATCTGGGCGTCATGGGAAATGGCCGGTTTTGACAGCACTCCTCAAGGGAAAATGAAAATGTGCTGGTACTATCATTTCATTGCATAGAAATGAGGTTGATAAAGCCAGGGTGGTTCCAGAGACTAGGAAGTGCAAGGTGAGAAGAGGAAGGGAAAAGGGAAGGGGAAGGGGAAGATGAAGAAGAGCAACGGCAACAACAAACAATAAAAAAAATTATGGAAGACCTCTTTTCCCCCGTGTGTGTGTGTGTGTATGTGTGTGTGTATGTGTGTGTGTATGTGTGTGTGTGGGTGTGTGTATGTGTGTGTGTGTGTATGTGTGTGTATGTGTGTGTGTATGTGTGTGTGTATGTGTGTGTGTGTGTGTGTGTGTATTCACGGATGAAGGCCAGAGGCTGGCATCAGTTGTCTTCCCTTTTCAGACAGGGTCTCTCACTGAACCTGGAGTTAGCCAATTGGGCTAGACCATCTGGCTAATAAACTCCAGGTATCCTTCTGCCTCTGTCTCCTCCAGCTGGCAGTACAGGTACAGGCCACTGTGTGCGGTTCATACAGTTTTTATGTGGGTTCGGTAGACTGAACTTATGTTTCCATGATTGCATGGCAAAGAACTCTATCCACTGAGCTATCTCCCCAGCCCCTAGGGAGGATCTTTCTCAGTGGCTATGGGGGCTATTAGATGCTCTGGGCCAGCGCCCTAATGCTCATTATCCTTCCGTATGATCTTCTCAGGTCTCCTCAGGCCCACTGGCTCACCTTCCAGAATTCAGAAATGTGGAGGCACCATCTTAGCTGCCACTTTCTGGGTACCACTGATGCGAACGCCTCTGGCCTTTCCAGTTCTCGGTGTGTTGCAAATGAACATTGCAGCAGGTAAACAGAGCCCCGCAGTGCAGAGTACAACTCTTATTTATAGATCAAACACCTGCCATCAATTTAAACAGTAGTTATCTAACTTGAAAGTTTGGCGAGATACTGAATGCCCCCTTGAAGCAAGCAATTTCCAAGTAGCAGTTTGCGTATACAGATGTGTTTAAAGCCTACTTCAGAATGCTGTAATTATCATCAAAAAGACAGATTCCATTAAATATCTGTTATGCTTTTAGTATCTGCACTCCCAGACAGATCTGAAATGCCGGAAGTCTTGGGCTTCTTAACACTATACTTTTAACGTTATGTATTTAAAGGAGCTGGGAGTTTCAGAATGTGGAAGGCATCTCTTATCAGAAGTTTTCTGGGCAGTTAATGAGACAATGTGTCTATTGCCTTTTCAAACCCGGTTGACATTTCCAGCCTCTCTCTCCACCAGGCACACAACAATCCTTACATTTGGAGAAAGCTTTTTCCAAACAGGAACTAGTGAAGAGTGTGCACGCGTCTCAGCACTAGAGACTCAAAACCCCTGCCTCCTGAACAAGAGATATTCAGAGATGTGCTATCCTGGGGCTCCAAGGTGTTGTCCCGTTGGTTTTGCTGATGAACTCCTAAGGGCAATGTCATTGTCTTTTTCATTTTCTAGATGTTGGAAATTGGCCTTCTTGGAGGTTATGGACACTGCCTGAGATCATTTGGCTGGGAAGCAGCAGGCGCGGGTTGAACATATGTCTAGTTTCCTACAAAGCCTCCTTTGGAATGGGCTGCTGCCTTTTGCTTGGCTTGTTTCAAAATGGCCCTTCCACTGACAGGTCATCGAATGTCACCATGGAAGTGGGTGATAATTATTTTCAGTGGCTTGAGCCCAGCTTGACCTCTGACATGAGTCACCCACTGGCACAATCTGGCAGCAAGCAACACAGATCGGTTACACATGAACAAGATGCTTTCACTCTGTAGACCTTTCTTCCCAACTAGAAAATCCTAACAGATGAGAAGCTTTGTACAGCTTGCTCATTCCGCAGTTTTGTGGCTCCGGAGTCTGTGTACCGCTTCCACCTGTGGAAGTGATGGTGGGCTTGTGGTCACAAGGCCCAGCAATGCTGTGGGGCCACCCTCTACACCAGGAATCAACAGTCCCCTAGGAGTCCCCCTTCCCCAACACCAACCCAGACAACAGCACCCCTTAGTGGGAGAAGCAGTATTTCAGGGTCCAGGGCCATGGGGCCGCCTTTCAACTCTAGGTCCGCTAAGCTTGATGCTACCACATTTCAGAATGGGAAGACGACACACAACAGCACTCTGCCGGGCCACTGGAAGAGTCGTGAACATGCAATGCAAGTTACTACTGATGTCCTCGCCCTCTGTATGGAAAGGCCCCCATGGGCTGCGGTCTGGGACCCAGGAGCTCAGCTCTTGTCGCTGCTGTCTGTGTCTGTGCAGCATTCTTTGTATATGGGTTCACTCTGCAGCTGAGGACAAGGACTCCCCGCCATTTTCTGTGGTGATCCCAGTGACCACTGTCTACTGTGGGTCCAGCCCTGCTCTCCGTTTGGCTCACTTTGTGCTTGGCACTCTCGGCTTCTCTTCCCTCTGCGACCGAAGACAGCACTACACAAGAAGTATAGGGCTTCCTGTCAAAGCCACTCTGCAAATCTACCAGCGCAAGGTCAAGTCCAGGTGAGCAGTAACAGAACTAGAGAGGGGAGACACTCCCCTGAGCCTCTTCTGACAGCACAGGAAGGCAAGGCGAAGGATACAGACACTGCTGGTGAGGGGCGCCTAGCCTCTGCCTCCCTAATTATTACACTTTCTGTCTGTCATCGCGCAGGCTCGTGAGTTGACCAGACAGCTCAGCTCTTTGTTGTGAAATGCAACTGACAGAGGCATCTGCCTTCAGAGGAACAGGGCTGGACAGGGATGGACAAGAGGTAACACAATCAGAAGAACCACAGTAGAGGGGCCGGCTCATGTTCTCTTGCTCTCTGCTGGGGTATGAGTGTGTCTCCCAGACAACCATCTGTTAGGATCTGCAGCAAGATGGGGAGGGAAATGGAGCCCTCTGAAATGGGTTCTTGTCTCTCTGGCAGGATTAGTCATCTCCAGGTGAGTGGTCACAAGGGGAGGCTACACAGCCTTTTGTTCTTCTTTAGGCTCCCATAAAGCAGCAGGAAGTCCTTAATGGGCCATGCTTGTGGGATTTCCAGTCTAGAGCCACACGGCCAAAGAAACTTTTTTCCTTTTATAAATATCTAGTCTTGAGTATTTTGTTGCAGCAACAGAAAACAGACTACAATACTCTTCCACAATTTTTAGAACTATTTCAAAGTCAATTTCTCTTTCTTATCTGCTCTTGTCCTAAGTTTTCTCAATTTCTCTCCATCTAACACACACAAATACACATACAACACAACCACACACAAATACACATACAACACAACCACACACACACACACACACACTTGGTTTTTTGAAGGCTCTAGGCATCTAAGCTCAAAGAAGCCCATGCTTGGAAGGAGAGAAACTAGGGAAAGAAGAGCATGTGCCCTTTAAAGCCCCTGCAATCTCGTGGGCCAACTGTTTTGTCCTGGCAAAGCTCCCACTCTTGTGAACCATCCTAGCAGGTCTTATCCAATTCAGCTATATGGATGGTTCTCACAGATGTTCACTCAGGAAGTCCTCACTAGCAAACTTCTACCTTTTGGATTCACCTCCTAACCCCCACACCCCCCTCAGGGTATTCGCCCAAGTTACTGGGTGAGCTTCAGGACAGCCTGTGAGGCATGGGTTCTGCTCGCTCCTCTTCTGATGGGAGGACAGGCAGAGTGGCAAGAATGCCAAGTGGAGAAAGAAAGTTGGAAAGAATTCTCTGGGTTGGTACCAAATTTGCTCCAGGATAAAACTGCACTGTATGCAAAGTCCTGGCAGGCCACCAGGTACTGTAGAGTGGCAAGGATCCCAGATTCCACTTCCTCAAACTGACTGTACAAGGGAGAGCAGGATACTGCCAGGAAAAAAAAATCACAATGTGAAGACCTAATGCGGACAAGGTGACAGCAGACCTCAGCTCTTTACACTCAGGGATCCAAAATGTTAGTACCACTTTTTTGTTTTTAACTGAGCTCTAGCTTCTTCTTCCACTCAAGGCTTGGGGACTGGTAGATTCTGTTGCTTTTGATCACTGCCAGCTCATAATCAGTGTCCAGGAGCTCCAGGGCCCATATCTTCTAGCAATGCATGCCATAGGAAGTGAAGGCAAACATGGGTGTTTTGCACAAGTTTGGCATGGAGACATTTCCTTGAAATCACCTGGCATTCCATAGTTGGCAGCTGATCAAAGTAAGTTACCACTTATGCTCCCAGTAAAGACTGGGTGCATTGATGAAGAGAGGAAGGAGAAACAAAATGATGGCATTGCTCTCCTCAACAAGCCCAGCACATGGAACTGTCTGTGAAGATGAAGACCACAGGAGGGCTCAGTGGGAATCTAGATGGTCACCCTGGGAAGGCCCCATCCAAACCACCTAGCCAGCCATCCCTTCAGACAGATATGCTTTCAAAAGAGAGACTATCGCTTGTTCTGCTGGCCTCTGCTAGCCAGCCCTCTTGGGAGGTGATCCATTCCTCATGTCTCTCATACGTGGAATCTGACAGGAGTGGCCGACAAACTGCCCCAGAGTCTCCATAGTTGGAAGGCTATGGCTCAAGACCTCCTTCTGCCCTTCCTGCCTCTCAGATCTAGAAGGAGATGCTGACGGCTGGGACATCACTAGGATGAGATCTCTGGGTGACTCTTTTGTTTATCCTGTTTCTGTCTTTAGACAGGAAAGGGCCTCCAAGGCAGATCAGGCCAGGCTTGGCCCTCCCTGCTCACCCCACCCCTCTTACAGCCCACTTTTCCTACGGTTTGTGATGCTTGTTGTAGCTGTATCCTTTCCTTACCTCTTCTGTGAGAGTACTTGATGGTAAAGGGAAGTGGTGTGGGAGGTCCTTCTGTCTATGTGTTGCTCTTATTAGTTAATGAATAAAGAAACTGGCTTGTCCTATAGCAAGGTAGAAGGAAGGTGGAGTCAGAGAGAAGCCATGTAGGCTACCTCTGGAGACAGATGCTGAAAACTTTAGCAGGCAAACCACAGCCATGTGGCAATACACAGATTAATAAAGATGGGTTAAATTAATATGTAAGAGTTGGCCAATAAGAAGCTTGAGCTAATGGGCCAAGCAGTGATTTAATTAATACAGTTTCTGTGTGATTATTTCAGATTCTGGGCAGCTGGGACAAGCAAGCAGCCTCCCTGCAACAGGGAAGAAAAACATTACTGAGTGTGTTGGGCTAGGTTAACCTTCACCGTCAACATAACTGGATTCGGAGTTTTAACTGAGGAGAAAAGACCACAGCAGTTGTCACAGTCTGGAGTCCTGGACTGAACAAACAAGAGTCCTCCTTTAAAGAAGGGAGCCAGCTGTGTGCCAACATTCCTCTCTTGCTGCCTCCCTATTATACAAACACTGGGACCAGCTACCGTAGGCTCCTTCTGCCACGCCTTCCCCTCCAAGACACACTGGACCCAAGACCTTAAGTTGTTTCTTGCCAGCTGTCTGGTCACAGTGGTAAGGAAATCAGCTGGCACAGTGAGTACCTGCCCACTACCCTAAACTCACTTTCCTTCCATTCCCACAGCAAACTGAGGAACAGGGAGGGATTCCTTCCTGACTTACATCTATAGAAACCGCAGTTTATGTGCCCGGAAGCTTGTCCTAGGCCATTGCCCTAGCAATGGTGCACTTACGTCTCTCTAGAAGAATCCTAACTTCCCTGGAAGCAGGAGCCTTCTCTGCCCTTGTCATCTTTGCATCACCTTAAGTATTGTGCTAACTTCAATATTTGTTACACAAAAATGAAAGAATGCACATCATGCTCACTCTACGTGTCCTAAACACTCGGTCTAGCCATCTCCAGTGGATTCAGCACGTTGAGACGGTGTCCAGAATGCCTCCATCTTGTGAAATCGACATCCTGTGGGGAGCAGTTCTTGATTCTCTTCCCAGCTCCCCAGAGCCTCCTGCCCTTTCTATACCACAAGCTTGGCTGCTCACAGAAGGGAAACTGCACAGCATTTATCCTTATGTGATAGGCTGATTCAACACTATGTAGTGACTCAAGGTCCACCTGCTGTCACAATATGTGACAGGCATCTGTTCTTTTCAAGGCTTAATAGTGCTCCACGGGCTAGTGCTCCACGGGCTACTGCTCCACGGACTAGTGCTCCACGGGCTAGTGCTCCATGCGCTAGTGCTTCACTGGTATTTCTAGAGTCTAGATCTCATGAATCAGCTTCCTCAGAGGCACCCACTCAACTCAGCTTCATTGCAGAATGGCTTTCACACTGAAAGAGCCACACAGCCACTGCTTAGCTGCACATGGTGCTGCCTGAGACTCTCACTAGGTCTAGATAGAAACCCTTCCAGGTCATTTCTGTCACCCACCAATGGAAAAACAAACAAACAAACAAAACAAGTCCCAGGGAAATTGCATAGCATGTGCAAGTCACAGAGCTTCAAAGTTCGGCAAGCTGGACCTTTGTAACTCTGCAAGCCTCTCCAAAAGCCTATTGACCACTATTAGCCTCCATCACCATCCTGTGAGCCCCTGGGAATGGATGACTGACCTCCAGAGAAGGATACTGCGTAAGGAACAAGAGCTGTGACAGCATGCCTGCGCTGCCTGATAGCTGCAGCTCCAGGGAGAGTCCTGAATTCAGAACTCCTAGCCCAGGGCTCTCTGCCTTGTTCTTCTAAGTAACATGTACATGTGACCTCTTATCCATTAAGACACCAGACTCCTCACGAGCTCAGCTCCATATTTACTTCTCCCGGCTGTGTCTGAGCCTCTCCTTCGTTCTGTATGGCCAAGTGTGTACAAGTAGTACCACACACCATGCCTGTAATTCTCCAGCGAGGGACTCGTGTTATCCTTCCTACATGTCTACAGCATCTGGAGGTTGACAATCACTTGACAAACTCCATGACTGCAAATGCAGCAGGGCTGTACAAACGGAATAGCTGGATAGGCCCTGCTTAGGATGGATCCAGAGACATGAAGGGACTCTGTGGCTTCCTCAAGGCCACTCACTCTCCCCAGCTTCATTCCAGAATGGCTTTCACACCGAGAGGGCCACATTGCCCTGGTTACAGAACTAATTAATGCAGAATAGAGTCGAAGGACCCAGGTTTTTGTCTCTGGTTGGTCCTCTCTTGCGCTGACTCTAAGAAACCTACCCAGGATTTCTCAGGATTTGTCAGCACCTAAGGCCTTGAGTGGGCAGACACAATAAGGAGGGGTTAAAGTCCAGATCCATTCATTTTAAGATGGTATGAAAGGACTGGCAATTTACTATTATGGGGGGTGGATGAAAGGGAAGAGTGGGTGGAGCAAATTCCCACTCCTTATTCAGATACTG
Organism: Chionomys nivalis; assembly: GCF_950005125.1. Classification (NCBI taxonomy): domain Eukaryota; kingdom Metazoa; phylum Chordata; class Mammalia; order Rodentia; family Cricetidae; genus Chionomys; species Chionomys nivalis. The sequence continues at coordinate 16,059,326 of NC_080090.1, read as the reverse complement.
AACGTCTGCAAGGCAGGCTGCATCTGTGTCTCTCGCTTCCCCACTTCGGCCTCAATATAGCTGCTCCAAAGAAGGGTCATGGAGAAGGCTGTTCTCTCCCCAGGAAAGTGTGAAAACCTGGAGAGGGCATTAACTTTTTATGATCTCAAAATTCTTTAATAAATTAACTTTATTAAAGGATCACTGGGTTCTTTAGGATCTTGCAAATGAAATCACACCTCCCAGAGACGACATATTCACCTCATTTGCAGGTTTGCTGCCTTGTTACATCAATCCACAGCTCCCCTAAAAATCAAAGGAAGTTATTTCTTTAGTATCTCATAGTTTATTATAAATTGTTTGAATGTATGTCTCTATGGTGTAGCCCAGGCTAACCTCAAACCCCTGATCCTCCTGACTCCATCTCATCAGTATGGGTCACCACAATTGTCTGGACACATGGCTTTAAAAACGTTTATCTTTATCTTTAGGCTTACATGGTGGAAGTATTATATATTTAACCAATCAACAAATATTTACTGAGAACTTCTTGTGTATTAAGCACTATTCTAGGCCCTATGGGTGTAGGATTAAACAAAGCTCGGGGGCATTCCTGCTCTGCTAAAGTTTGTATTCCAAGGATGAGACAAGTGGCTCAGAGGCAAGGCAAGTTAGGGAGTGCCAAGAGAATAATGACGATTGTCATTTACGGAATACCTGCGAGGCTTCAAGCGCCAACACTGTGCGTGCCATTTAGGATATCCCATTGACTCTTCAATGACCTTGCAAAGCATTTGTCATTAAGATGAGAAAAGAACACCCAGAGAAGCTAAGCACCCCCCTAAGGTTACTATGCTAGTAAATGGGTGGGGGCATGTGCTGCCAGGACATCCACATTCTGAATAGCAGATCAGCCTGCACATGCTCAGTTGTGCTGAAGGATGGGGCAACATTCAGTGCTCAAAGGCAGTTGAGAGAGTGGGACATTCCAGCTAGGCTGGCTTCAAAGAGGGATGCGATGAGGGCCTCTGTGTTCATGTGACACCTAGTTCCAGCTACAGACTGCAGCTGTGTGGAAAGGTGAGCTCCTGTCAACAAGAGTGACTGCAAAACAGAGGTGCCTGCCTGGTCCTCTTCAGAAATGTGATGTATAACAATTTAGGGTCCATGCAGAATGGGGCTGGCCCGTCCACATTTTATACACATGGATTAACACAAAATGAATCAAATACCTAAATGTCAGAGCAAAAGTAAGAGTGGATCTCGATGTCTTTGTCTGAACTGATGGTTTCTTAGAGACAATGCCAAAAAGCATAGGCAGCAATAATAATAAAAACCCCATAAATTTGACTTCACTAAAATTTAAAAATATACAGTTAAAAAGGCAGAAATAATGACCCAGAGAATGGAAGGAAATACTTGTAGGTTATATATGTGCTAAAAGACTTGTCTTCGAAATGCATAAAAATGACTAAGCCAAGCATGTGGTGCACATTTGTAACCCCAGCGTTGAGAAAGCCAAGGCAGGAAGATTGCCAATCTAAGCTACAAAGTGAAACCTTGCCTCAAAAATCAATAAGCCAATAAAACAAAGTAAGAACCATTACAACTCAATAACATAAAGACAAACAGTGCAATTAAAATATGGGCCAAGGATCAGAATAGACATCTCTTTAAAGAACAAATACAAGTGGCCACTAAGCAAGCACATGAGTAAATGTTGGTAGCATCACCTGACAGGGAAGCGCAGATGAGAATCACAAGGAGACACTGCCACATTCCCAGAGTGATGCTTAGAATCAAGACAGGCAAGGGCAGGCTTGCCTTGTCTGGGTAAGACGACCCAAGCTCACATGCCCTGCACTTAAGCATGGTGGTATCTATCACCTGTAAACTGGGGGTGAGGGAGTCAGACAATCTGAGCCTGCTACTCATTTAGCCTAACCAATCAGAGAACTCTGCTGTTCAGCTAGTCTAACCAATCAGTGAGCTCTGCTATCCAGCTAGCCTAACCAATTAATGAGCTCTAGGTTCAGTAAGAGACTCTGTCTCAAAAAATTAGGTGAACAGTGATAGAGGAAGACTCATAATATCGACCTCAGACTTCCATGCACACAGTCACAGGCAAGCATGTGACTTACATACACATGTGTACATACATGCAGACTACACCCGGACAAACACAGTAAGTGAAAGGGAGGGTATGCAGCAATTATAAACTTCACGTATTATTGATAGAAATGTAATGTTACACACATATTTTCAAGCCAGTTTATCAGTTCTTTAAAATGTTAAACAGAAGTTACCAAGTGATCAAGTAGTTTACTTCTAAATATACATCCAAGAACAATCGAGCACACTTCTCTCCAAGAACTTATGTACAAATTTCATAACAACAGTATTCTTTGCCCAAAAGGGAAAAGAGTGTGCATGATTATCATTTGCTACCTGGATATATAAAATGTGGTATATCTATAAAATGGAATATAATTTGGCAATACAAAGTATTAATATGTGTCACAACATGGATGAACTTTAAAAATATGCTGCATGAAAGAGTTTGGCCCAAAGGTTACATAGAGTATTAGTAAATTTATATAAAATGTCTGCAGAAGAAAAACCTAGAGAGACAGAAAGTGGATTATATCTTATCCAGTGACTGGGGAACTGGGAAGACTGGGGTGTAGCTAATGATATGAAAATGTTCTAAAATTGTAGAGATACTTTCGCTACTCTGTAAACACATCATAAGTCACTGAGTTGGGTACAGAAAGTGCGTAAATTGTATGGTGTATGAACTACCTCTCAATAAAATCGTCAAAACGCAGTCTACTATGAAAACATGCTGAGAGCCACAGCAATGTGCGTGCAAAGCAAATGCCACAACTTGTTTATCTTCCGCCAATCTATATAGAAGGCTTCTCCAGGGAACTTTATGGACCAGATGATTTGCCACCACAGAGAATAACCAACAAACACTGCCCAGACTGTAATACAAAGTAGGAAGTTTAGAGACAAGAGGTTTGTTCCCAAAAACACTTAGCCATCAATAATACAATAACCCAACAGAGTGGTAAGGGCTGCATACAGATTTACTAACATCTCATCCGACAACCAGAACACTTCCTCTAAACCAGAAGAGGCCGTGTCCAACACTATGACAAACATCCCAAACAACCAACTCAAAAAAGAGGAAATGGCTCCCAGTTTTGGAGGTCTCAGTCCACAGTCTCATCAGCACCGATGATCTAACTTCCTCCACTACCCCCCATCTATTAAAGGTTCCGCAGCATCCCAACACAACTCCAGGCTGGCGTCATGGGGAGGGCATTCAAGATGAAAAGGGATAGTATGCAGGTGTTTCTTCCGCCTGTACTGCTTTTCAGGAGTTGTATTTAGAGCGAGGTACATGCTTGGCCTGGTGGGTAGCCTCTCAACCTGGCTTCTCAGTTCACAAACTTTTTTTTTTTTTGTCTTGTCACACATAAGAGTATCAATGATCTCATCCACTCCACAGGTCTCTTAGCCAAACTTAAGCTTATCCCCAGGAAACTGCACTTGAACTTTAGAAGACTGACTCCATACATTTGGGAGTGACACACTCCATTAACATTACAGGAGGGCCCGGGCCCAACCCACCTTTGGTGACTATTTTCCTACAATGACAGGCTCTGCCTTATATATGATTCAGCAATACAAAGCACTGATATATGTCACAGCATGGATGAAATTTGAAATTACGTGGTGGGAAAGAGTGATGGGGCTAATAAATGATTGCCCTTCACAATGGAAATACACCAAGGCCCCCACATGATGCATTAGTTAAGATGTAGCTTTTCTGTTCCCTGTGATGGAAGGCTAGCCATGATATGTACACAATAATAAATTAAGTGGCTTCCTCATCTGTACCCATGGGAAGGAGCTAACTTTTGGCCAGGAAGTCTGGTCAGAGCTACGAGCCTTCCCTACGTCCCTGGTTATTTTTGGCACATGCTTGAGTAATGTCTCCCTCATCAGTTACTCTGCTACATCAGGAGCCAGCTCTGCCCGCACAGCCCTGTCCCAGAAGAGCCATTAGCAGCCTGAGGTTCCCATCAGCTAGAAATGCACCTGCCAGGCGGCCCACTTTCTTGCATCGCTCATCCGAAAGTGGTGGCGTTTAGACTCAGTTCCCTGCACAGCATTTTCTGTTCGGTTGAGGTTGTTTTCAATGTATCTTGTTGTCCAGTGATTGCAGGTCAAGTCTGGAGCAGGAGATGCCATTAATAAAGCCCCTGTGAGGGCAATCACTGAAAGGACAGTTTGACTCATCACTGGTCAGGGGACAGGACCCGCCAACCAAGCCACGGTGGGCCATCACCATCAAACTGGCTGTAGCTAAAATGGTACCCATCCTGCAGAAGGCCAAAGGAGGTAGGCATGGGCATGGGGTGAGTCATGGCTCACAACCAAGGAGCTCTGAACTGGAATCTTCACTAGGATCTCTCCAGGCACTATAGAGAGGGTTTGGACTCCTCTCTTGGTGACAAATACTGGTTTGCTGGAGGGTATTTCGTGGAGGAGGGCGGCTTCTGCCACTCACACCTACTTCCTCACTTCTCAGTTTTACTTTCTAATGAAAGGGCAAGTCTGGGGATCCTTCCCACATGTGGTCTGCCTCATTTAGCCTGGTCCCTGACTCAGGTATCACCGGAAGGCCCTTAGGCCACACTCTAGAGGGCTCAGTGACTGACAGAGGAGCAACTGTACACTCAAAAACTGCAAAGGACAGCTGCATGACACACTCCTTCCCAGACCTAACAGCTGAACTCTTGAAAGCATTCAGACTGAAGAGACATATACTCTAGCAAACGGAATGGGATGTCCTTCCCCCAAAGTGTGTTCTGTGGACCCCCAGGCTTCCATGGGAAGTTGACAATAGTACAATAGGCTCTTCCTGATTCTAAGAAATCTCAACTATAAGCTCCTCGTGTCGGTCATAACAAAGACCTCCTTTGTGATGGGGGTGGCAGGGTTCAGCATGTGGTTACAGGAACATGGCTTTATTTTTTAATTATGTGTTTATATTGGGGTGCATTGTCATGTTGTTAGTTCCTCTGAGAGAAAACCCTTCATCTCAGAGGGAAGCTCCTGAATAAGAGATGGGATGTTCTGAAGAGAGGTAAACATTCCATCGTAAAACACAGCTGCAGGCAAGCTCATTAAGCTCAGGAAGTACACGACACAAAGTCTTCAGGAAGTCACTGAGACTGACAGGACTCACTAGGCCCCTCCCTCTACAAATACATCTACATAATGAGGACAGCTGATAGTCCGTTCTCAGACAAGCTGAGCTACCCAAAGAGCTTCAGATCACAAAGGCTGCCTGGAAGAGACACCCTCCAAGTGGCTGCAGACTGCAGTGTGCTCCAGGGCTGCAGCTCTCTCGAGCCATCACCATGCGGCAGACTTTGGCTGATGCAGCTGTCTTCAAGTCATTTCCACGCCTGCAACCTCTCACCTGTACTTACATAAGCAATTCAAGTAAAACTCACTCATCATTTGGACTTTGATGAGTTACTCTGAATAAGTGTTATGAATTTTTGGATATTTTCAGATTTTGGAATAGTTAAGCGATCTTGGGCAGATTAGAGCTGAAGTCTAATAAATATATACCTTGTAATGTAGTCTGAAGATCATTTCATAGATGACCTAAATAATTTTATATGTGAAAGCAAGTTTCACAGTATGGCACTTTCTACACGGTGGTATCATTACCTGAATTCTAATAGAAGTTTAGGTTTTTGGAGCATTCTCTATGAGGGATGTTCAAAGTGTACTGACTTTGCTTAAGTGTTGGCCGTGAGTTCCTGACAGACAGACTCTTGGAGATGGAGGGCCAAGGTTGATCATCAGACCACCCTAAGCTTATCCGTTAACAGCACTGTCACCAGCCTGTGGCAGTTGGGATGTGGTGAACTTTTAGGACACTGGGCCTAGGGGGAAGAAGTCGGGTAACTGGGGGGTGTGCCTAGAAAAGAAACATTAACTTCTTTTCTCATATTTTGCTTCTCAACAGCCATGAAGTGAAAAGGCCTCCTTTACCACATGATCACATCATGACATACCACGTTGCCATAGCAACAGGGTCACATACCCATGCGCTGAAACCTACAAAGATGCTAGTTAAACAAACCTTTCCTGTTTTAGCTGACAGTCTCAGGTGTTTTGTCAGTGATGGGAAACTGAAGAACAAATAGAGCTTTTCAGAGGGAGCAGCCGGCTTCCTGGAGCCCTCACCCTGTTGGTCACTCCAAAGCTTTTGGTTGTTAGAGACTTGCTCACCTCCATTGCCTTCAACTACTTCCTGTTTGTGACAGAAAACTAACCTTCATATTGCTGACACATGACCTTTTTAAAGCTAGGCATTTTGTTCTGTGATGACTACGGAGTGACAGACTATTATTATGAAGGTAGCACAGACCCCATGAGCCCCTTCCTGTCCTTAAAGTCTCACACTATTAGAAACACCTCCCAAAACTACGAGACGATGTTGGGATAGTATTGCCAACTAACACCAGGCTCTAATTGACTCCCGTGAGTTTCCCACCAGTGCAATCTCCCTTCCCTGGAGTCTACATTACCCATGCTGTCCCCCCAGCATCCACTGCCACCCGCACTTCCCAGTCTTCCCCTGACAGCTTTGAAGAGCAGTGGTCAGATGCTCCACACAGCAACTCCTGAGCTGGCTTCATCTCTTGCTTTTCTCAAGGCTTAAATACTGCTCTTCTCATCGCCTGATGAGAGGAAGGCGGCCCCTCCTCCCAACACTGATGAAGCCAGCCTCATCCCGTGGGTAAGGTGGAGCTTGCCAAGTTTCTCTGCTGTAAGGCACAGCTGTCCTTTATTCTAGAAGACATTTTAGGAGGCAGTGGAAGGCTCACTTAAACTTAAAGCTCAATTGGTGGACTACTTATTCTGAGAACTCACCCAGGTGCCAACACAGCAAGAGGTAGATAGTAATGAAGACTAGTGAAGTCTCCATCTCTCGCGCAGGTAAGAACAGGCTCCTTGCATTTGACACTCCCCTCCAGCTTGGTGCCAGGCAGGTTCATTTTGATCAGGACCAGAGGATGGGGCGAGGTGGGCAAGGTACCAAATAGAGTCACTGCTGCGATCCTGTCACCTGAATCTCATTTCCCATGCTCACCCTATTCCCACACTGTCTGCATCTAGTAGAAAACACTATTTCACTAGTTAGTCCGATCACATGCCCTTCTCTTCTTCGAACCTTATTAACCACATCTGGGGAACTGAGGATTGAGGAGAGGTTACTGAGCCAGGGTTTCCTACTAACTGGTCTGTTTGCCCAAAAGTTGTTCTTCAGAACCTCGGACACCTTTAGCCACTGTCTGCTGCATTTAAATGGATTTATTTGGCCTTTCATATATGTGAGCTATAGATGGATGGATTTTCTCAACCTCCTAGAAAGTGATTGTTCCTTGGAAACATGTTGAGGAGTAGCTGGTCTAGATGGGCAGCCAGACCCTGAAACAATGACCCCTTCCCCACCCAAGATCACATGAGAGACCTGCTCGAAATAGCACCATGAAGAGGGATGGGCTACACACAGCCCCTCACCAACTTGCCTATCTTGTAAGTGGCAAGACCCATGTGGACTCTCGAAGAGTGGGTTTCAGCATCTTTGGTCACCTCCGATGAATGCTGCACTTGGCAGCTGGCAAGAACCAAATTCTGATGGACATCCTGGACAGCCTCAGTTCACAGTCCCAGGTAGCCTTGATGGGACAAACATCCTCTTCAGACCACAGCTGCATACTTAGTAATCTTCATTCCAGTCCATGAGCACAAGACCAGGGAGGAAACCTAACGTTGTTCCGACCGGCACTGCCTCAGCTGATGACAAGGTCTTTCAGGACACGATGTTATGTTTTTCCTAGTAAATGACAACATTAGGCATGCAGCGTGTACACACAGGTGTACAGGGCCATCCATCAAATAAAAAACTCACACAGGGAGTCTTGGGGGAAACTCCCCATTATAGGGATGTGGGCCTTTGCAATTATAAGATAAGGTGAACAGAGATAAATGAAGATAGCTATTCATCCCTTGTCTTTTATCAAATCAAGACTGGCATGGAATATCCACTCCCCAGCCCCCACTGCTGGGAACGGAAAATTCCCAGGACTTCCTGCACGCCTGGCATGAGCTGAGCTCTACCACTGGGCTATAGACCCAGTCCTGCATGGTAGAAAAGCAAAACAAACAAACACGACAACAAAACTTATGAGACCAAACCTTAAATAGACTAAAGTTCTGATACACAGAATGAGAGTGGGAAACCATGTCTCCTTGAGACCCAAAGGGCAGGAGAATAAAAACCCAGGAGGTTTAAGTTTGAGCAGGCAGATGGCTACAGAAGCCTTATCTTCTAGGCACCAGTAGATTCCTGCATTGCTAGTGCTTGGCAAACAGACTTTGATAGCCAGAGCTTCCACAGTTTGGCCTCAAGCACCGCCCACTCTTATAATACAGATGTCCCCCAAAGGCAGGCTGAAGCAGCAGCAGTCAGAAGAGCCAGGGGAACAGATGTACCCAAGAGTGTGCCTTAGGAAGATGCCCGGGGAGAAAAGAGCAAGGATTACTCATACAGTAGCCAAAGGATCAACACCACGGAGGAAGGAAATACAAACAGAAAAGACAGAAAAAGAAGGCTGGAGGTGTCTCTAACCAAGTTCACTCCAGAATGCCCAGCACCAGTGTCAATGAACTCAGGTCACCAACTAACCTTGGGTACAGTGACAGACCTGTATTCTTCACGCTGCTTCATCTGCCTTGTTGCCTGCCCAGAACCACAGGTGGGTCCGGGATGGCCAAGGAAAGGCCCTCAATGGTTTGATCCTCCACACATCATCTAGGAGGACTGCCTCTTAGATGTTGATCAGGTTTCAGATACAAGGGTCCTAACTCCTACAGGGCATTTGCCATTCTGCAGGGTGTAACTTTCCAGGACTCTCTCCCAAACCACTGGTTTTGCTAAGTTAAAAAGAGATTTTGGATGTGTGTGTGTGTGTGTGTTTTGACTAGATACAGAGGCAGGAGTTTAAGGAGTGTAAGATAGGAGAGGCAAGCTCCAACTGAGTCCAAGACAGCCTAACTAAAAAGCTGAGGAATTCAAATAAAGTTGGACTCTGAGGTCCAGATACACCTCACCCACAATCCTGTGTTCTGGGACTAGCCACAGTCACACTGCCAGGTTTGGGGCCACTGTGCAGATCATTCTTTCTGAATGACTTCTTTGTGGGAGGGGGTCTGTTCGGGAAGTTTGATCTCAGGCTCAGCTAAGGGCCACCTAAGGCAGACATGTGTTGTCATGTTCTGTGCACTGTCCTAACCCTTTCAAGCTGCAGACAAATGGAGGCTGCCTTGCATAGGAACACATCCCTAAGTCACACAACGAAGAAGTGGAGCTCAGTGCTGGCTCCCTCTCAGCCACGACTGACGCCTTCATGATGAAAATGTGCTAATATGGATTTCAGATGGCTCCAGCTCCCTCCATATTCTGTGTCTTCTGATATCACCAGTGTCGAAAACTCTCGGCCAGGCAAAGTTATTCACTGACCTGTGCTTTTGATCTGCCGAGGAACCAGGACATCAGAATGGAGCCCACTGTCCATCCCACTGGCCAGTCAGAGTTCATCAGTAATGTCAGTGATTTTTCAAGTGACATCAAATTTAATTAATATTTTAATAATCATGTATTGAATATGCCATAGTAACTAGAGGTGAAGCTCAGGGATACGGGGTACATGTGAAGCCCTGGGTTCTGTTCCTAGAATAACACATGTGCATGAAGACGCATATGCCCACAAAAGGAAGATGTATTAAACAGTATATTTAAAGAATAGTTACAATCAGAGCAGCAATGGGCATGAAATCCCCTGTAGTACAGAGAAACTGCTGACTTAGTTCTTGGATTGTGGGAAAGTCCTATGTGGCTGTGCAGAGGGGTGAGGTGAATAGCTGTTCACCAAGTGGGAAACAAATACTCTAATGCTGTAGGGAGCTGGGGTCCTTATCAGAACTTCTGGCGGACCTCAGTCTTGGGAAGGGTAGAGACAAAGATAATGCAGGAGGAAAAGGGATGAAAGGTAGCTTCAGCAACTTCTGCATTAAATTGCTTTGAAATTCCTTTCTCTCAGAGCTAATACCTATACTCCTCAAAGTCTTCCACATAATAGAAACAGAAGGAACATTGCCAAACTTTTTTTTTATGAGACTACAGTTACCCTGATACCGAAATCACACAAAAACTCAACCAAGAAAAAGAATTACAGACCAATCTCACTCATGATCATAGATGCAAAGACACTCAATAAAATACTGGCAAACTAAATTCAAGAACACATAAAAAAAAATCATACACCATGACCAAGTTGGCTTCATCCCAGAGATGCAAGGATGGTTCAACATACAAAAATCCACCAGTGCAATCCACCATATAAAAAACACCATATGATCATCTCATTAGAAGCTGAAAAAGCATTTGCCAAAATCCAACACCTATTCATGATAAAGGTCTTGGAGAGATCAGGGATACAAGGAACATATCTAAACATAATAAAAGCAATCTACAGCAAGCTGACAGTCACCATCAAATCAAGTGGAGAGAAACTCAAAGTGATTCCATTAAAATTAGGAATAAGACAAGGCTGTCCACTCTCTCCATATCTATTCAACATAGTTCTTGAAGTTCTGGCTAGAGCTATAAGACAACAAAAGGAGATCAAGAGGATTCAAATTGGAAAGGAAGAAGTCAAACTTTCTCTGTTTGCATATGATATGATAGTATACATAAGAGACCCCAAAAACTCTACCAGGGATATCCTACAGCTGATAAATACCTTCAGTAATGTGGCATAATACACAATACAACTAAAAAAAATCAGTAACCCTCCTATATACAAATGATAAAGAAGTTGAGAAAGAAATCAGAGAAATATCACCCTTCACAATAGTCACAAATAACAGAAAATATCTCAGGGTAACATTAACCAAAGACCTTTTTGACAAGAACTTTAAGTCTTTGAAGGAAATTGAAAAAAAATACCAAAAATTGGAAAGATTTCTCATGCTCTTGGATAGGTAGGATCAACATAATAAAAATGGCAACCCTACCAAAAGCAATCTATAGATTCAATAGATTCAACGCAATCCCCATCAAAATCTTGAAAGATCAACAATCAACTTCATATAGAAAAACAAAAGAACCTGGATATCCAAAACAATTCTGTACAATAAAGGAACTTGTGGAGGCATCACCATCCCTGACATCAAGCTCTATAACGGGGCTACAGTAATGAAAACACCTTGGTATTGGCATAAAAACAGACAGATTGACCAATGGAATCAAATTGAAAACCCATATATTAATCTGCACATCTATGAATACCTGATTTTTGACAAAGAAGCTAAAATTATACAATGGGAAAAAAAGAAAGCATCTTCAACAAATGGTGCTGGCATAACTGGATGTCAACATGTAGAAGAATGCAAATAGATCCATATCTATCCCCATGCACACAACTCAAGTCCAAATGGATTAAATCCCTCAATATAAATCTGACCACATTGAACCTGATAGAAGAGAAAGTGGGAAGTAGCCTTGAATGCATGGGCACAGAAGACAACTTCCTAAATATAACACCAGTAGTACAGACACTGACAGCAACAATAAACAAATGGGACCTCCTGAAACTGAGACACTTCTGTAAAGCAAAGGACACAGTAAATAAGACAAAAGGGCAGCCTGCTGAATTAAAATGTGGGGTACAGATCTAAATAGAGAATTCTCAACAGAAGACTCTCAAATGGTTGACAGACACTTAGGAAAATGTTTCAACATCCTTAGCCATCAGGGAAGTGCAAATAAAAACAACTCTGAGATACCCTCTTACACCAGTCAGAATGGCTAAGATCACCAATGGTAGCCTATGCTGGAGAGTACATGGAGTAAGGGGAACACTCTTTCATTGCTGGTGGGAATGCAAACTTGTACAACCACTCTGAAAAGCAGTATGATGTTTTCTCAGAAAATTAGGAATCAATCTTCCTCAGGATCCAGCAATACCACTCTTGGGCATATACCCAAAGAATACTCAATCATACTACAAGGACATTTGTTCAACTATGTTCATAGTAGCATTATTTGTAATAGCCAGAACCTGGAAACAACCTACATGCCCCTCAACCAAAGAATAGATTAAAAAAAAAAAGTGGTACATTTACACAATGAAGTGATATTCAGCAGTAAAAAAAATAATGACATCTTGAGATTTGCAAGCAAAGGGATGGAACTAGAAAAAGCCATCATGAGTGAGGTAATCCAGACCGAAAAAGATGAACATGGTATGTGGATACTAGCTAGAGAGCAAAGGATAATGAGCCTATAGTCCACAACCCTAGAGAAGCTAAGTAACAAAGTGAACCCTAAGAAAAACATATATAGATCCATCTGGAAAGGGGAAATAGACAAGATCGCCTGACAAAATTGGGAGCATGGGGTCTGGGGGAGAAGGGAGGGTGGAAGGGAAAGAGGAGGGGAGGAGAACTTGAGGGAATGGGATAGTCGAGATGGAGGAAGGGCAGAGATGAGAGCATGGAAAGAGATATTTTGATTGAGGGAACCATTATGGGGCTAGCAAGAAACCTGGCACTAGAGAAATAAATTCTCAGGAATCCACAAGGATGACCCCAGCTAAGACCCTAAGCAATAGAGGAGAGGGTGCCGGAACTGGCCTTGCCCTTTCACCACAGAACCTTTACCCAGCAACTGATGGAAACAGAGGCAGAGACCCACAGTGGAGCACTGGGCTAAGCTTCTGAAGGCCAGTTGAAAAAGAGTGGGAGGAGTGAGAATGTGAGCAAAGAAGTCAAGAGCATTATGGGGACACCCACTGAAATAGCTCACCAACTCCAGTCAGACAGGGAAGGAACCAGCATAGGACCAAACTAGACCTTCTGAATGTGGGTGAAAGTTGCATGGCTGGGGCAGACTGCGGGGCCACTGGCAATGGCTCCAGGATTTATTCCTACTGCTTGTACTGGCTTTTTGGGAACCCATTCTTTGCTCAGCCTAGATATAGTAGGGAGGGCCTTGGATCTTCCCCAAAGTAATGTGCCTTACCCTCTCTGAAGAGTGGATGGGGATGGGGTGGGAGGAAGGTGGAGGGAATGAGAGGAGGGGAGGGAGTGGGAACTGGAATTGGTATGTAAAATGCAAAAAGATAATTTGTTTTCTTTTTAAAAAAAATAAAATAAAAAGAAATTCCTTTCTCTACACAGGAATTTGCCATATAGCAGTCCTGCCTCTACTTTCCCTCCTGGGTGCTAGGATTCCAGATGTGTACCATCACACCTGACCAACCTCTGAACACATCACTATTCCCAGCCTAGAGCGATATAACATCAGAGAAAGGGTCTCAGTAGGTGTAGAAGCCCCTGGAGCCCATTTCTCCACCAGTGCAGGGGCAACTCAGCCTGCAGATGCCCAGAGATTTCTGCTAGTGCTGGATGATTCAGCCATGCCTTCTGACAGACAGAAGCCATCTCCTCAGGCACCACCTGCTCAGATTTCCACTCAAAACACATACAGTGTGTCTGAAGAAAGGCAAACATGAAACATCCTGCACTGAAGAGCTGAGAGCCATGGAGGGGCAGTTAATTTCCCGAGAAGAAAGATTCTGTGGCGTGACACAGCAGTATGCACGATTCACCTCTGCGAGGCAGCCATTGATTTTACCACCTGGGAGCTGCACTGAATTAGCTGGTGGGTGGAAGCATGATCCCCGACTTTTTTCCAGTCCCTAGAGATCTTACATTTTATTTAAAGTCTAGGAAACTACACAAGGGAGAGGGTGTCATTGAGAAACCGAAGGGGAGAGGAGTCAGAATTTCTGTTGCTCAGAGAAAAATGATTTCAGAGGTATTTCTTTTTTCTTTCTTTCTTTCTTTCTTTCTTTCTTTCTTTCTTTCTTTCTTTCTTTCTTTCTTTCTTTCTTTCTTTCTTTCTTTCGATTTTTGAGACAGGGTTTCTCTGTAGCTTTTTGGTTCCTGTCCTGGAACTAGCTTTTTGTAGAACAGGCTGGCCTCAAACTCACAGAGATCCGCCTGCCTCTGCCTCCCGAGTGCTGGGATTAAAGGCGTGCGCCACCACCGCCCGGCCAGAGGTATTTCATAACTGAAACTGAGATGGGTGAGGATGGGGAGGGCATGCAGATTTCCTGGCTCGGTTCCTCTTGGGCAAAGGCACAGTCTCCCTCCACCTAAAGCAATGCCAGGACCACCAGGAAAGTCCTGTTTCCTGGGCTAGGTCCTTGGACACAGGTGTCACCTGAAGCTGCCTGTCATCTTGGGGGACAGGTAGTAGAAGATTATTTCAGGTGTGAAATTTCAGGTGTGAAATAATTTGCCCCTTACTGGGTGTGTGGCCTTGGGTAAGGCATTCAGCTCTCTGAGCCAAAGCTTTTGGCTCTGAATGGAGACAAATCACATCTGTTGTATGCAGGACTGATGTAAGTTTAATATGGAAGATTGCTCAGTTAAAAAGGTGTCAGGAATTTCTTTGAGTGATTGGCTGAAGCATCTGTCAAAAGATATCCCTTGGCTTAGTACTAATAAAGGGATTTTGTTTGTTTGTTTGCTTTTGTTTTTGTTTTCGACAAAGGGTTTCTCTGTAGCTTTGGAGCCTGTCCTGGAACTAGCTCTTGTAGACCAGGCTGGCCTCGAACTCACAGAGATCTGCCTGCCTCTACCTCCCAAGTGCTGGGAGTGCCCAGCTCTGATGAAGGGATTTTTAAGGCTCAGGAAAATTGCAATGCTGGAGTGTGTACACTGTGTAAAACCTAATCCTCCCCAATGGGAAGGCCCAGAAGACACGCCCTTCACCAATCCTATAAAACACAAAATGGCAAGAGGGGTGCCAACACATTGGAAGAGTTTTGTTGTAGCCCCTAATCTTTGTGCCAGACCTTAGGCTGGAGATGCTGATGCTCAGTTGTTGGCTCCCACAGCAGCAGGGGCCTGGTGGCAGCACTGAATTGCCAAAGGCAAGGTGATCCTAGCTATTGTAATGGGTGACATAAACAAAGCCATATCTGTAATGGCCTGACCCATGACAGGCACAGTAACTTATGGTGGTGTGACTTGTACGGCCCTTTGGTACTGACTGATGAATCATAATGTTTCCCGAAATGAAACAGATTAAAAAAAACAAACAAGAAAAAAATCTATTGCATTTTTGTTTGAGCTATATAAGCAGAGACATTCTCAAACAAAAGAAAGAAAGGCTAAATTAGACCATGACAAATGGGAATCTTGGTGTGTTAACCAAGTCCCAAATGAGGCAGTTTGTGGATCCATAATCCCTTGAATGAAGGGATAGCCCAGTTCTCCCGAGGAAAGACCTTGATAAAATGCCTAAAAGTTGTACTGTTAGTATTTCTCCAATCCTTCCCCAAAGGAACCTTCGGCCTTTTGGATACTGGATCTGAATAGATGCTGAATTCTGGGGGACACCAAGAAACACTGTGGCCCTCAAGTTAAGGTATGGGCTTTGGCGGCCAGTCGATTAATGGAGTTTTGGCTGAAGTTTGACTTAGAATAGGTCAGGTGGGTCCCCAAAGGTATCCTGTAGTTATTTCTCTAGTTTCAGCATATATAGTTGGGACAGGTATACTTAGACATTCGCAGGATTCCCACATCTGTTTCCTGACCTATGAAGTGAGGGCTACTATTGGTTGGAAAGGCCAAATGGAAGCCATTGGAGTTGCCTGTAGAGACAGTATCGCATCCCAGGAGGAACTGCAGAAATCAGTGCCACCATCGTGGACTTGAAAGATGCAGGGGTGGTGGTTCCCAACACATCTCCCTTTAATTATCCTACCTGGTCAGTGCAGAACACAGATGAATCGTGAGGAATGATAACTGACTATTGAAAACTTAAGTAGTGATTCCAATCGCAGCTGCCATAGTAGATGTGGTATAGCATCTCCTGTATCCATTTATCTAGCAAATGCCTTTTCTTGGTACTGAAACAATTTGCTTTCAGTTGGCCAGGCCAGTAGTATACCTTTACAGTTTTACCTCAAGGATATATTAAGTCTCCAGCCTGTGTCATAACTTAGTTCAAAAGGATCACGATCATCTGTCTCTTTCACAAAATATCACATTGGTTCATTAAATTGATGACACTATGCTAACTGGACCAAGGAAGCAGGAGGCAGCAACCACTCTGGACTTGTTGGTAACACATAGGTGCATCATGGGATGGGAAATAAATTCAGCCAAAATTCAAAGTCCTTCTACATCAGTGAAATTCTTAAGAGGCCTGTGGTGTGGGGCATGCAGGGATAGTCCTTCTAATGTGAAGGATAAGCTATTACACCTGAACCCTCCCAACACCAAGAAAAAAACCACAATGTTTAGTAGGCATATTTGGATTCTGGAGATAGCATTTTCCCCATTTGTGGATTTGTGAGGGTTATCTTGGTTGTCAACTTGACTACATATGGAATCAACTAAAACCCAACTGGCTGAGTTCACCTGTAAGGGATTTTTCTTAATTAAATCATTTGAAGAGGGAAGAACCATTTTTAATCTGGGTCTTTTGAGGTAGGAAGATCCACCTTTAATCTAGGCCATAGCTTCCACTGGCAGCCTATTAAAGGACATGGAAAAAGAAAGCTTGCTTTCTTTGCCTGCTTGCCCTCGGTCTCGCTGGCAAGTCCATTCCGTCACTGGCATTAGAGACTACTTATTCCGGATTTTGGCACATATTGTAGAAAAGCTGAGACACCCATCCTCGTAGACTGGACTTTCTGTTGGTAGACAGCCATTGTTGGACTAGCTGGACCAGAGACTATAAGCCACTTTAATAAATTACACACACACAGACATGGACACACACACACACAAGCTCATTGTATCATTTCTTCTCCTCTAGAGAACCCTGACTCATACAGGAGCTGTCCTTCCCACCTACAGCAACACCAGGCCCACCTCAGAGAAAGCCCCACCTCCTATGCTAGGTCCTTAAGCACAGGTGTCACCCTGAAGCTGCCTGTCATCTTGAGGGACAGGTAGTAGGAAGAATGTTTCAGGTGTGAAATAGTTTGCCCCTTACTGGGTGTGTGACCTTGGGTAAGGCATTTGGCTCTCTCTGAGCCACAGCTTTCAGCGCTAAATGAAGACAAATCAAGTCTGTTGTATGCAGAAGGATGGATCTAGGTTCTGATCTTCTGGTGCCTAACACTGAAAATGTAATGCCCTGGGCCGTCTTTAGGAAAATACTGCTGACGAACACAGTAGCAAACCAGCCTCATCCAAGTGTTCAAATAAGACGAGATAAGCATGTGAACACAGTGTATGAAGCATCAGGTGCATGACCCTGAACTTACCAATGCAAACCTACTGTGTGCACTGAGCACACGGATGCATGATACCTTCTGTGTGCACTGAATCTACCAATGCATGATACCCGTGTGCTAGGTCATTCATGCAGGAGACAGCTTCAAACAGAACAGATTCTATCCTACCACATCATCGACAACAACAGAATGTTTTCTGACCTTGAACCAGCTCAACACAGAGCAGCAGGACAGCCCATCTGCCGACCCAGTTCTTCTCTGAACTCTATATTCCTGATCCTTACCATTGGCTTTCCTTCCCTCCCTACCACTGGATTCCATTCTGGAAGCCCAGAGGCACAAGCCAGGCTTCCTAACACTTTATTACAAAGATGAAGGTACAGTTATTGCCTGGGGGTGGGGGTGGGAGTAGCTTGTGTTTGAGAGGATTGGGTGGAGAGCCCTCAGGAGCATGGACTTTATTTGGGCCAATATAATAAAACTGTAGTAATGGGTATGTACCCATGTGAGGACGTCAAAGCCAATGGACTATTCTTTACATGGAGGGATTATGTGGTATGTGATTTACATGGATAAAGCTGTTTCAAAATATAAGAAACCAAGAAATATCCAAAATTCAAGAAAAATTAGCAACAAAGAAAAAAGGGGGGAAATACGGAGCTTGCAGAAAACTAAAATCATCTAGAAAATGGAAGAGAAATTTTTAAAAAAAGACTTAGGTTTCCAAGATGAAGAATCCACAAGAGAAAGAAAAGGCGGCTGGAAGTAACCTGGAAGATAAAGTCTAAGAGAGCCTCTAAACACAAAGCAAGGGACACAAGACATAGAAACATGGCTTAACATGTTACCAGAGCATCTTCCAAAAGACAGAGACAGCGAAAAGAGAAAACAAAGTTCCACAGAGATGATAGGAAGACAAGAGGGTTTAGAATAAAATGGCCTTGCATGAATGAAAGAAAAAAAAATTGCCTAGGCCTAAACACATCAAAGAGCCATGCTAGATCACTTATAGTAGGACAAAGTTAGGAGATCAAAGGAATCGAATCCAACAGGCTCCTGAGACAATGGCTCTCAGGAGCCCGGCAACAGGTCTTTGTGTCTGTCATTGAAAATGACTTTGAAAATTTTATATTCGAGTTTTCTACAGTGAATGAACGAAATAAGCTTCCATCTACCACAGCTGAAAGTAGGGAAGCTAGCCACAGCTCCGAGAGCAGGAGAGAATTTGCATTATGTTATTCGATGTTTCAAGGCAGCCAATGAAAGAATGATTTATTTTTAATGTAAAGCATGATGAGAATTGGAGAAAATAGAATTCATTTAGTTAGTTTGGATTCTTTATTTATTTATTTGGCAGGGTCTCGTGGAGCAAGGCTGGTTTTGAACTTGCAATGTAGCCAAGACTGACCTTGAGTTTCTGGTGACTCTACCTTCCTAGATTATATACACCACCATACCTGGATTACTTCCATGCTTTTTTTTTTTCAGCTTAAAATCATTTTATTAGTTTATAAAAGTTTGAAAATATTATTTAAGGGATCAAAATAGAAATGATACTAAGAACTCAAAGGAAGTAGCAACAGGGAGACAGCAGCAGATGCAGCTGGGTAGGGTAGCCCAACTAAGTCAGAGGAGCAGCTTCTGATGTTAATAACCCAGACTGGACATATCTGATGAAACCGCCAAGTGATGGCTGACAGATTTACATACTTGCAAACAATACATGGTGATCCGGGTTCAGATGGGCTGAGTCTTGGTATCAGCACACTGTCCTGGAACCACTTTTAGCTAGTCCACTATTTCACAAGCTCAGCAGAACATCTTCTCCATGGGACTTACTTTGGAGAACACCATTTAAACAGGAGTAAAGATGGTAACTGTGCTTGGGGCCGTGGGGACAGACGGCTGATGGATGATCAGAAGCAGTCTCACTGACTAAATATGAAAAGATTCCTTGACGTAGACGTTGTGTTTCTGTAAACCTGGATAGATTACATCTTATTCACCTAGCTTAATAGCTATTAGTGCCTGTTATTTAGTTATTTTTAGATTAAAAGCCATCTTTCAATTGAAAACTCATTGCCTTCTTTCTTTTCTCTGGGTCTTTGATGGCCTGGGTAGAAGCTCCTCAGCTTTCCTTTGTCCACTCACTAGCCACCGTGGAAAGGGTCACACAGTTCTGGCAGGCAACGCTGAGAGTTTATAAAAAGCCCACGGTGGTCAATGGACCCGGATGGACAAGGCCAGCCAGGTAGGGGTCGGGGTCCCTTACAAATGCCAGCTAAAAAGACAGCACCTGCCCAGAACTCTGCTTTGGGGAAGTGCAGCCACCAAATGAATTTCCCAATTCCCTAGCAGTCAGAAGTCTGGATGCTTTTAGGACCTAAAATCTAGCCTCTAATGGTTAAAAACTATTTTAATTTAAAAATGCTTCTCATACAGCTGATCAGAATGCTTCATATGCATTAATATATGCACACATATATCAATATAGAAACAGATGTCATTTGTATTACCATAGTGCTACTTAGAAAGCTCCAAACGTAGACTTTTGATATACCCCCACTCATTTTTGGTACTGACCAAATGTTTCTGATTAAAACGATGGTTTTGAGCCTGGTTTAGTCCCCTAAGATATTATTTATTCTTCCCAGCACTGAATCCCTTGAAAAATATGATATACATAAATTCTACTTATTCATCATATTCACTCAGATAAAAATGTTGACTTAGACCATTTTTTAAAGGCCACTTAGAAGCATATCCCTATTCATTTCCCCTGAACAGCCCATCAATCTGCTAATAACTAGGGGGCAGAACGTTGCTTCAAAGGTGTAACTCATCTCACTAGTCCGTGGTTTTCTATCTATGGGCTATGTCCCAGAGATGCTTGCAGATAGTTTGCTGCTATCCAGATGCACTCTCCTGGCAACATCTCCAGCATGAACAGAGCCGCTGACAGCCAGAAATGGGCAGTGCACACCACAGCCCAAGAACCTTACAGGCACACCGTGTCTGTGACTTCTTTCCCTCAGAGGTGACTTTGCCTGCCTCCCATATATTTTTAATTAAGTCTTTCTTCCAAGCAGTAAGCTTGGCCCCAAAGGATCTTGGTGCTGTTTTTGAGATTCTAGGCACCGACTCTTGCAGAACTCTGATGGGATGGAGTTGCGGCTTTCTCTGTCTCTTTCTCCCTCTGAGTTCTCTTTGATGTGACACTTTACTAGGCTATTTCTGAGAAGAGCGCCGTGGACATTGTTTCTCTAGTTCAGTATCCACTTACTCTCAAGGCTACTGGAGGATAGATGTCCCATGCCAAACCCACATTCCATAGACCAGGCTGGTCTCGAACCTGCCTCTGTCTCCCGAGTGCTGGGATCAAAGGTATGCAACACCACTGTCAGGCTCCAAACCTGGCACTCCTGATGGAGCTGTCAGCACCTGCCTCTCTCAGTCCAGGTGTCTGTGAGACTCAAAGTGGCCTCGCCAAAATGCACACTGGGGAGCAGTGAACACAGCTCTGCTGTGGGGCTGGAAGGATGTGAACTGGGGCTGCTGGAAGCTGTTTCCTAGTGTGTGTGGGAAAGGGAAAGAAGGGCAGCATGTGGCTTAGCCTGTACCCTCGCACCCGGGATTCTGACACATCTTAGTTCTGCCTAGCTGTGCAGCTTAGTGGGCAGCAAGTGCCTGTCTGTGTACACATGCAACAACTGGATTTCTATCACTAGTACAGTGGGAAGGGAGGGTGGGGAAGAAGAAAGCCCACCACAGCTCTCTGCTTTATAGTCAAGCCAGTCTGGTGTGTCAGACAGCTTCTCCTTCACCGTGACAAAATATTGACCCCGGTCCCCACCCCCTGGCCCATCAAGCTTGACGGAGAAAGGGCTTGTTTGGGTTCACGGTTGCAGAGATTCAGCCCACGGGTGGATTGTTCTGTTGCTTTTAGGTCTAAGATGAAGCAGAACATCACAACTGTAGCATGTGTGGTTGAGCAAAACTCTCACCTCACAGTAGTGAGGAAGGCAAGAGAGGGAGGGAGAAAGAAGGGAGTAGGGGGGAGGCTAGGGACAAGACATACCCTTTATTTAAGTCCCATCTTATAATAGTCATTCAGCTATGAATTCCTTAACAGATCCATCCATTGATGAAGTCCAAGCCACCATGGTCCATTCAACTTTAGCTACCATGGAAACAAAGCTTCAACACATGGCAAATGTACTTTGGGGATATTTGCTATTCAAACCAGAATTCAGATTCACTCTGACTCAAACACTTTTCGAAAAGAAATAAAACAAACGGAGCAGAGGGTTGCGCTTGAAGCCATGGCTCTATCCCTGGAGGGCCAGTCATGAGAGCACCCGCCGCATTCTCTAGAAGGTCAGACAGGCTAAGCTTCTCCTCACCGGGGCTGTGAGCAGTACAAGAATGGGCAAGTGCTTGGACCACAGCAGTCTCTCAATAAATCACAGCCATTGCCTTCTGGTTTAAGAAGCTGAGGTGGAGGCGGACTCTTCGGGTCCTTTCACCTCTTCCTCTAGAATGCTGATATAATAAATAGCCAGAGATGCTTTTACAATCGGTGGGCTCGATTTATCTCACTTTGTGAGGACATTACAGCGATACTTCCCATTACAAGTGAGAGAAGACTGTTTCCTCTCTAATTCTGAAGGACAGTGCTAGTATGATTGGCACCCTTTGTGTAGGAAGAGCAATTTCTACCATCCTTTTCACTCTCCTCAGAGCAGGGCGCTCTCCGCCCCGCCCCACCCATCACCACCAGAGCAGGGTCCTCTCCTCATTCTAGGGCTGTGGTTATCATTGTCTTTCTTAGCAGCTGGCTGGGCCGCTTCCCTCGAATACACTGAACAATAAAATTACTGCCCATTTTTCAAGACAGTCTGCTTTAACAAGCTCAAGGGCTTTATATCAACTAGTTCAGAGGGTGTTTTTCTTGCTCAAAATAATGTGGCTATCTCAAAAACTGGAACTATAATTTTGAAGGACATTCACTTCCCATCTTTTCAGTTCAAGGACCTCTTACTGTTCTTTACAAGTGTTATTGCCATGCTCTATAATTGATCAAATTTATGATGCTGGAGAAATCAGTTTTATTTGTGCAATTTAATTGACAGTTCATTCATGCACCCTTGGAGAATTTCTAAAAACTCAATAAGGATTTCATTCAAAATACATGAATAAATGGCATAGAAGCATATAGACCAAGTTTTTATAGTCATAATGCATGTGCTTTATATGTGATTAGATTAGTTTGAAACATTTTTTTTTTAAGTCTTAAGTCTTTCAAAATTATATCCGCCATTTCCCATTTCTCAGGCCTGGCTGGTTTCTTGGTGCTCCCTACTGAGGAAAATGGGATTTTTTTTCCTTTTTTATTTATTTTGCCTACTTTCTCTTCCAAGAGGTGAGAAAAGGAAGAGAAATGGCAGCTCTGTACTGTAAGGGCAGCCGACCACAAATTGATTCAACAGAAGAAAATCCGTGCATGCCCAGAGATTCCCGAGGCTCCGCTCTCGGCCCGTGGCTTATGCTACAATTTGTTGTAATAAGAAAGTGAAGATTTTGCCATCAGGAAAGTCAACGAGCTTCTGTAATGGCTTGGGAATGCATAGGAGAAGAAGTGAAGTGGGGTGGACAACGTATTTATTCTGGGAATGCTTTTATAAGTAGGAAGCCCAGAAACACACACACACTGTTCATAGCCATGACTGAACACAAAACAGTAAAGGTTTCCTATGCCCCAACACCAAGGGTGGAGAACGGTTTTCTTCCTGGGCATTCATCCACAGTGACAGGATTTGAAGGGAAGGGAGCATTAGTATCCTTGACCCAGCAGAGAAAAGAGAATGACAGAATGAAAGATCACCCACCAAGACAAGCCAGACAGGAAAACAGCAGGGTTCTGTAGTCAGCCCCGTGAGCTGGCACACGAAGCGGCAGAACTCGGCAATAAGGCTCCGTCCTGGAGTGTGGGCACTCTGAGCCGGAGGCAAGCAGTCGCTGGTTTCCTTCCTTGGCCAGCTAGTGTCCACATGGTTGGTTAGGGAGGCAGTCTCCAAGGTCAGCTCAGTTGCCCCTACACATGCTGGCAGAGGCTGCCACATAACTTTGGATCTCCTGAACTCAAGCAGAACCCTTACAGGCAAAAGGGTTATTTTTCTAAGAATGACAGGTGACTTCTACTAGACCCTACCTCATGAAAACATAGATGCAGCAGAACCAATCCTTGATACGGGTAATTTTTAGAAATGGTGAGAAGGCAGCGGTTAAGGCTGGATGCGGATCGCCAAGAAAATGGCCAAATCCTAATCCTCCTATAATCCCTAGTAAATGACCTCCAAATGAGGCAGCGTTTGGAGATAGGATCTTTAAAGAGGTAATTGGGTTAAAATGAAGCCTTTGGGGGTAGGCTTAATCCAATTTGGGGCTTTATAAAAAGAGATTGAGACAGATAGAAAAACCTCTGGGGTACCCCTGTAGAGGGGGTACCACACAGAGACACAATGAAAACCCGCCATCTGCAGACTAAGGAGGCAGGCTTCAGACAAAACCCAGAATTACTGGTACCTTAGCCTTGGACTTCCACAGCTGTGAGAAGGGAAATTTCTGTTGTTTAAGCCACGGAGATGCTGGTGTTTTGTTAAGGAGTTGGTTGGGTCAGAGGATGGCAGAGTGATATTCAATGGGCATTTAGGGCCAGCCATGCTTGCTATAGCACAGGCTTGGGCTAGAGATAGCCCCCTGTCTATATCAGGCTTGAAGGAGACAGAACACTGAATGAAATGTTAAGATCAGTCAATGAATCAGAGGAAACAAAAGTACTTGATCCAAGGAGAAAAATCTCATCCATCACTGGTCAGGCCTGGTCCTAGCATTTCTCCTCAGGCTTTCAGCTTTTCGGTTTCCTTGGAAAAATCCAAATGTGATAAACATCTGGCTGCTGACCGTTATTTCTGAGTCCCACCGGGGCTAGTGCTCCGCTTTGCCTGCTTGTTTGACACTTTATCACTGCGCATGGAAGAAGTATCAATAAATGTTTTTGATGAAAAAATTACTGGGCATACGAAGCAGGAGACTGCCACGCTCCCATCAAGCATCCAGAAAGCCAGGTTGTAAGGGCGAGCAGGAGACGGGTCAGCATTTGTTGGTACAAATGGTCCCTTAGCCCACCTCCCACTGGCCAAAGGATCCCTAAGACTCTAGCTTAGCCATAGGCAAGACTGAGGATAATACAGGCATGCGCCAACATGGGAGCTCACACATGGACTTGGACAGGAGGACAACTGGACAGTGCAGTCATAACAGGCCAGGGAGGAACAAGAAGTGGCTGTGGATGTGCAGGGACTGGTGGTCTAGCCGCAGGGCTATCTAGTGGGATAAAGGCCATGGCTGATTGGGCAGTCCTACCTAGTGAGATGGAAAGTAGCTCTCCTGAACGCTGGGCAGGCAGCCATTCTTGGTGGTCAGGAGTGTCAAACGCATGGCCTTGTGTGGCCAGAGGTGTGGAAACAGGGGCTTTTCTCATGTCCAGCACACTAGGGGCCATTGCGATCACCTCGGGGGCTGTGCAAACACCAGCAGCGCCCCGTCGTTCTGTCATTTCTGTCTCACCATTAAGCCAGGGGACACAGTCAGCAGAGTCTATAATTTGACCTGCCATGCTGCCAGACTGACCTAGGTCGGTCCTTCGTCACCCAGAGCTCTGTGCAAATACGCAGCTCTTACTCGAAAGCAGGAGGCCTGGAGTAGTAGGGATGGGCTGGGAAGCCAGTCGCTAGTCCCGTGTTCCCCAAAACAAGCAGGCCCATGGTGACCTGCCTTTCAGTTTTGTTTTCCACAGAGGGACCAGAGGGGAACAAATGTCATAGCCTTGGATAATTCTGTGCAAAAATAGCTCTCAATTTCTCCTCTAGAAATAAAGCTACAGAGCTGGGCCATAGTTTAGTCTGCAACTAAGTCAAGATTTGGATCATCCAGCACAGCCAGGCGAACACTGTACCCCCTTTCTTCCAGATTTCTGTGGCACAGGACATCTTCATGCAGACCTTAAGTGTTCTTTTCATGGCTTCTTCTCTGCATTTCTCCCAGGTAACTCACACAGTGTCATCTCAAGTACCACAAAAGGATTATTTATGAACAAAACTAAGTATTGACAAATCTCAGCCCCGGACTTTGATTAAGAGGATGGAGAAGGCCCAGATAAATTCCAAAATAAATTTTGATCAGAAATAATATAATAATAAATTAATAGATTCATCCTTTCTCATATTCCCTTAAGGATAAAGTGACCTTGTGGTGGGTAGGGCACAATTTGGTGACAGCTAGCCAAATTTAAAAGGAGTATAACTTATGGTAGGGCAGGAGCAGTTTCGTACGGATATAGCATGCAGATTGACCACATCGGCATGCAAAGAAGAATCACCTGATTTGATGTGAATCATGGCATTGTTTGACACAGTGAATAGAATGGGAATAGAATTACGGCACAATTTGAGATGACACAATGCATCTGTTAAAACAATGAGGTTCATATTCTTAGGAGCTAATCTAGACATTTTGTTGTATTTCCAGCCTTGCCTTGTGGAAGATTTAATAATAAAAAAAAGGTCTGTATTAAATTGCATCATAAAGTTAAGTAAGATCTACTGAGTAAAAATAAGTGAGTAACAAAACAGGGGTTGAAAGCAGTGGGCTGGATAAAAATGGGATCTGGACTCTGTCCTCCAAGGTCAACAGCCAAAGCTTAGCTGAGGTCATGAATGACAAAATGTTCACTAGTAGAAACTTGACCTCAATCCAGGCCCAGCAAATAGCAGATTGACATTGTCAAATTATTCCTGCAGATGGCAATTCAATCACCTCTCAGTAACCCAGATCTAGCGAACTGTCTGTGCCCTTGGCTAAACGGAAACAAAAGTCCCTCAAGAGCAGCCACGGGCCACTGTGTAGGTGATAGCATATAAAACCATCGCCACCACCGTCCCACCCCCTTCTTGTTCCTAGATTGTCATGTGACCTTTCACTTCTCCTGAGCTCCAGGGAAAAGGACAAAGTGTGCTCCTGTTTCTCTGAACTGTGCTGGTTCTCGACTGTCCCTAGCCTTTGCTTCCAAAGAGCTCTGCCGGTTAATCCACAAGTGCCACTCACTGGAAGTGGGGCAGCACAGCAAGCTGCAAGGAACTTCTTACAGAGCTCTAGGGAACAGAGACTGACTTGTTTGGAAACCTGACACTGTGCACAAGGACAGAACACACATTTCAGAGAGAATGTGGCTGGCTGGCCCACATCACAAAAAATACAACCAAAAGTTTCTCCAACGCAAGGGAGTATGCTGTGGTAGGACTTGGCTTCACCTATGCGGAAAGCTGTCTGATTCAAGTGTCGGTCAATCAAACCACCAGCTAACTGGGGCTGGGTCAACACTGTGTAGAAGTCTCTGTAAGTGTTGACAAAAGATTCAAAATGCATTCAGGACTGTTAGGGCCTTCTGGTAGGGCAATATGAATGACTGTTTCAGACTGACCTTGGCAGGATAGCGTGAATGTTAAAGAGAAGGGGACCCTGGGGCAAAGAGAATCTGTTCCACAGACCAGCCAGAGAACCAGGGCTGCCACAGAGCCTTGGAGAAAGGTGGAATTTCTCAGTTTGTAGCTCCTGGCCTGGGTCCATCCATTTACTGTGCTGCTTATGTTCTGAGCTCCTGAAGCCAGGCCCCAGCCTTCGGAGACTGTGCCAACCATCTGGGTCTGCCTGGCGTGTCAACACCCAGGCTCTGAGAAAGCAGCCTTATCTCTCTGTGTTCGATTCATACTTTCAGAAAACCCACAAGATTCCTCACCCTGCACAGACATTCCACGGCTCATGGGAAAGTCTCCGGTCTCAGCCCTCCAGGCAGTTAGATTAAAGCTGACTCAGACAGCTCCAAAGCCGTTCACCACAAGGGAACAAAAGCAGCCACCTGCCAAAGTCTGGAAACACCCTTGGCTCTGGTGCCCCGGCTGGCCTGCGTGTCTCTGACATCTACTTGGTAGTGGGGCCCGTGGCTATCTCCAGGCTCTTGTCGGCCCACGTCTCGTCCTGACCCAGATCTCACCGCTGACCTTGGGTCATACAGGTCTGCTATCTCTCTCCCTGTTGACATAGACGTGCAGAGCCTGGTAATTGCCCCTCCTTGTCGCCTGTCACCTCAGGCTCCCCTCCAGTGGGGACAGGCTGGGCCCCACCTGTTTCACTTTGAACCGCTCCCTATACCTGTTGTCCCATGTCCCATAGGTCTAGACCTGGAATCCCCTTGGGCTTCACCCTCTTTGGCTGGGTCGTGCTGGCATCATCTGCAGAATGGGGAGGTTTACGTCCTCCAGAAATGGTGTCCTGCATTGCTGGAACTGTCTCCATTATGTCCCAGGTATCCAGGTCTTCCCTGTGTCAACCTTGTCCTGTGCCAGGCACTGGGCAGCCTGATCTCAGATTATTCATCTGCCCCATGTCCTCCCCACTGGCTTGCTCCCAGGCTCAATTTCTGTTCTTAGCCCATAGAAAACTGGAGTCCCATGGCCAGCAGTGTCAAAATTCCAGCACTTGGTTTTCAACCTCCCTTTCCCCTCAAAGCCCCTCCACATTATAAGACCAGCCAGGAACAAACACCCACCCAACCTGGAGGAGCTGAGCTGAGGCAAGAAGCAGTCAAGGCATGGTGGCACAGTCCTGAAATCCCAGTACTGGAAAGGGGGCTGAGGCAGGAGGATCACAAGTTGGAGGCTAGCCTGGGTCATAGAGCTACACACACACACACACACACACACACACACACAGTGATGAATTACCCATAATTCACCAATAGTTTCTTCTCTGACGCAATGACCCATTGGAGGAGAGTAGTCGACTATGTAATCACAAGGTGGCTAGAAGGGTCAACAATCTGTATACAAGCACTCTGGCAAATATCCATTCTGGAACCATCACTATTGTAAACCAATCAAAGAGCAGCACATCTGCCTCCCTCACCCGGACCAGTGGTCCAACAACAGGACCGAGTCACTCTTCGCCCCCTGCCTGCTTGCCTTTGTCACTGCAAGCCCCACACTGTTTTATAATCTCCTGTTCCACAAAGAGACGGTGTCTGACTCACTTCTAAACAACCATAGTGCAAGGAACCTAGGAACAGCTTCGCCAGTGACTGATAAGTGTGTGAAGAAACAGGAATGGATGGAACAAGGCTTAGTTTCACACACTGAAAGCCAGTGGGACACTTGATGTAAGAGCAGAGTCTGGGTGACTTAACAGTGAAGACCCCGGGTGTGGGCCCTGCCTTGCACTCACCGGTAGGGCTCCATGGTGCGCATGGCATAGAACAGGGCCTCCTCCAGCATCCCCAGGTTGATGCAAGCATCCATGGCACAGTCGAGCACCTTCAGCTGGTAGATATTGATGTCGGGAAGCCGTTCCGAGTTGCTGCTTATGATCGCCTGGCACAGGGCCAGAACCTGCTCCCACTCTGTTATTAACTTAGTTAAGGATGCATTGTCTTCATCAAGAAAGCACAGAAGGAAGTGGAGATGTCTAAAAGGCTGAAGAGCTTCCAGGCACAGGGGGGAGGAGGCGCCCATTATTCTGCACAGATGAGCTGCCTGGAAACATACTTGAGAGACAAAAACATATTCAAGTACCATCTTAGCGAAGGAAATTCTGTTTACCTCAACAAACCTTCCTCTAACCCAGGCTGTACTTTAGGAGAATTAAAATTCCCAAGGAAATGTCCCCTTTTCACACAGCCACACGCTTTCTCCTTCGGCTTGGTTGGGAAATGAAGGAAGGTGTTTATTAGACTGGACTAAAGCTCTCGTTCAGCTTCAAATTATTTACTGTGGAATTATTTCTGTTTAAAAGAGAGAATCCCTTCTGAGAAAGGAGAAGCATATGTTTGCTCCTGACTCATCTGAGTCCTGGACATGCACGGAGGACAACCCACACCCGTGCACAGGCCTGCAGCAGACGAGGTCGTCATCTGAAGACACGCAGTTCCAGTGGGCCTTATATTTAGTGTTTACTAGAAAACAAAAGTGACCCTCAAACCTATACTTAACTCAAGGAACTGCATTCTTCCTTTAAACTCAAACACCGAAAGAAAATATTAAAAGCTGTGCACTGTGGTGCACACTTTTCATCCCAGTACTTGGTAGTCAGAGGCAGACGGATCTCTGTGAGTTCGAGGTCAGTCAGGTCTACATATCAAGTTCCAGGACAGCTGGGGCTACATAGAGATTTACTGTCTCAAAAAAAAAAAATCAAGAACAGTTTATATATATGTACCATATATATAAATAAGGGAATGGTATCTTAAAAAGAACAAGAAGATCCAGTGCTCAATAGCACTAACTTTCTGATTAACCACATGTTAATTAAGTCATTAATTAATTTCATGGAGCCACCATGTGATATTCTACTCCCATGGGTTGCACCTTGCTACTCAGGGTGGCCTCAAATCACTGGCTCTGGTAAACCAGTCTCCCTCAGTCTCTTGAGTAATTGGGCCTACTGGTGTGTGGCATTTGGTCCAGCCTTTAACTTCACCTTTGCTGACTGATATCCCCACTCTCTGACAGAGGTCGCTGGAGGACTGATGACATGGGGCTTCCTCCACCACCAGCTGAAGGTGTATGTGGGGGACCCAACTCCTCCAATGCCCTGCCATATTGAGACTGGGCATCTATTACCTGCCTCCTAATTCCCTCCCACAGTAGCTCTGTACTTCTCTGCTCTGAGGC
This sequence comes from Chionomys nivalis, assembly GCF_950005125.1. Lineage (NCBI taxonomy): Eukaryota > Metazoa > Chordata > Mammalia > Rodentia > Cricetidae > Chionomys > Chionomys nivalis. The sequence goes on along the minus strand of NC_080090.1, from coordinate 16,029,139 downwards.
TGGGATTCCACTTGGAGAAAAACATTTAAAGATTCGAACGACAGGGCTGCAGAGATGGCTCAATGGTTAAGAGCATTGCCTGCTCTTCCAAAGGTCCTGAGTTCAATTCCCGGCAACCACATGGTGGCTCACAACCATCTATCTGTAATGAGGTCTGGTGTCCTCTTCTGGCCTGCAGACATACACACAGACAGAATATTGTATACATAACAAATAAATAAATAAAAGAATTAAAAAAAATTCAAACGACAGAAGAAACAGTACAGATCTTCATCATCATCAATAGAGCTTGGTTCAAACCTAAGCTTGTTCTACCGTCTGTCAAATGCAGGGCCCTGAGAAAGTCAAATGTTTTGAGGTAGGCTGGAAATGAAACGCCTGTCTCAGTGAAAAGTAAATCTAAAAATGGGGGAGAACCTTTTTGTGTCCTCTTGTGAGCTAGGTGGAGTTCCGGGTGTCGTGGACGTGACTGGGAAGCTTCCTGGGGTATGCAAAGCCTATGGCAGAGATATGACAGTCTTTCGCATCTCTTCCTGACACAGTGCCTGAGCCTGACAGACTGAAGGGAAAGAGGCTGGAGAATGGAAGAGCCTGGAGGGCGGGGTCCCCCCTCCCCATCCCGCCTGTCTCTTCACTGCTCCAACTCCTCCTAAACCTTGCCGCAAGCCCTCTCCATCAGTGTCCTGACACGGCAAGCCTTGCCTGAACAGACAGCCCATGTGTGCAAAGATCCTTCTCCCTCTCCACGAAATCTGCTTTCGGCTGCCCATGCCTGCAGAGTCTGCTTCCGTTACCAACCGTAACGGAAAGGGGAATACTATCTTCACGAACCTACCAGGAGAGATGTTTCCTCTCAGCTGAGGCACAACACCTCACTCCAGAGCATCACTTCCTTGGGAAGAACTGCAAGCTGAGGGCTCTTTATGTCAGCTCTTAGGGGAGAGCCCTGGCTCTGATCCCAGAAGGGGTTCATGTCCTGAAGATGGTGATTTGATGTTATTGACAGCTGTTGATTTTCCTTTGTATTCCTGCGGCATGGATGTTTCGCATTTGTTGAACGGATCCTCCAGAGGTTGGGGGAAGCAGTTTCTCAGGCAATGCACTGATTTTGAAACAGACTGCCACGCTAACCTTGTGGCTTTTCATTTCAGGATTAGATGTTTGACAAGCTGTCAAGAGAAATGGCTGTCTCTTACACAATGCCAGACATATCTGTGGCAACGCTTGGGCCTTATCGCCACATTGTTTGCTGGGTCCTCATTGTCACCTGTCTACTGATTTCCATAATGTGATCCACCTCACCAAGAGGCTGAGGTGAGACGCCTTACAGGTGGAAACCAGATGTGCTATTCCGCATCCACTCACAGGAATAAAGTCACACACCCTATGCCAAGCAGGAAAGGACTCCTTGCCAACCTCCCTCCACAATATTGGCAACTATCTCCTGGCAAACAAGGGTAAAACTTTTCATGTAAACTGCTCCAGGGAGGAGAGAGGGAGGAACAATTTTAACTTCAAGGTTCTTTCCAAGTTAATGCAGACATGTATTTGCTCAGAGATGATCCATGCCACCTGCGGTGCCTACTATAACCACGGTTCCAGTGAGCTCTGTACCAAAGAGGACCCCAAGGGCACAATCAGGGCTTTTGTTCAAATGTTCCTAATTACTGTAGGAGGGTGGGGACAGACAGACAGACAAGGGAGGGAAGTCACTTGGGAGTTAGTCATCTTCTTAATACAGGCTGCCAGAGCAGGGTTTATGCCCATCTAGCCGTGCTACTCTGCTTGACATCATTCTGGGTCCCTTCGCATAAAAACCAACCCCCTGTGCCCATTTCCGGCAGGTTCTTTCCTTATGTGTGGCACCATGTCAGCTTCTGTGTAGCAGCAAATTTCTTCCCTCTGAGCACTCTCCTCCATGGCCTGAAGTCCTCCTCCGTCTCTCTGTTTGTGTGTGTGTGTATGTATGTATGTATGTGTATCTTCACCAAAATATGTATTGTATTATTCTGCTTTGCACAATTATAACGAAGTATCTGATGCCTAATACCTTATGAAGCAATGATAGGCTTGTGAGTTATGGAGGTTCAAGAACAAGTTCAGATGGCTCCATTGGTTTGGCCTCCAGTGAGGGCACCAGATGGTAAAGGGGGGAGTGGCTGTCAGAAAAAGATTGACATTTCAAGCCAGGAAGCAGAGTGAGGTGAGAGACCAGGACCTGATGGTCCCCTTGAAGGCATCCTCCCAATGACTTCCCAGTAAGCCCTACCCCTTAAAAGTTTGCCATACCTCCCAAGAGGACCTTTGAGAAAAACTCATCTGAATCACAGCCCATAGTGGTTTGCAAAATGACTATCCCACTACGTGAGAGTTGTGAATGTCAGACTGTACTCTGTACTTTCTGTCTGAATCACAAGGTAGATGAGAATGAGCCAAATACCTGACAGTCAGTTTCCACGTAAGCCTCATCCAGGGGAAACTGAACTGTGGTCCTCTATGGCCCGATTTCTGCTGTGCAGGACCACAGAGGACAAGACTCCTCGGTGGTGTGGCAACTCTAGACCCATGAGAGTCACCCAGAGCTGGCTATTGTCCCACTTCCTTTCTTCACACTGACAGGTAGAGTTTCAGACTCCTCATTCACTGTGACCCATTCCTCATAACGAATTTAATTTCTCCACAGCCCTATTAATATGCCATACCTCAGACCGAATCTGAGATTCTACATAGGATCAGCCCAAAGCCATCTCCTTTCTCATTTTATATTTCTATGACTGCAGCCTAAGATCCCAGTTGTCTTTGAGGAGTTATAACATACTTGTACATTTTATTAGATTTTCCTGTTTACCAAAGTCATGCAATCCTCTCGTGTGTTCTGCTGCCAAGCTTTATGCAGACTTACATGCTTCGACTTCTTGCCCCAAATAGAAGACTCTATACACACTCTTGTTAAAGCTCATCTTCTGATGTTCAGTCTGCCAAGGAGCCACTGCGCTCTTGATCCTGTTGTTCTTCCTCTGCTGTCCTTCCCATCTCTACGTGCTTGGGAGGTCTCCCCATTCCAGGTACTGAAGCAAAGGTGGAGGACACACAGCACCCCGGAGTGACGCTTGTGTCATTTGCTAACTGACAAAGATGCCTGGCTCTGCTCACATAGAGCACAAATGTCTTGATACTTCTTTACAACACCTCTAATGAAATCTAGATGCAAAATTTTACCAAAAAAAAGAAAAAAAAAACTGACTCTGTGGATGGATTTGTTCTAGGTAAATCCATGCAGCAGCCTGGCCATGGCAGCCTTCTTTTCTAGCCAGCTGTAGTTCATCAGTCAGACTTACTGAACTAATGGACAAACCCACTGAGCTAATGATTTCTGTAATCACACACTTCACTATTAGAAGGAGACCCTACCTGTTTGCTTGCCCTTCACAATCCTCTAACGGCATTATGGATTGGAAACTTTATTTGCAGATTTTGTTAGTGCCTGGGATATGTTCAACCCAAAGCACCTGATGACCTTTTGGTGACCTTTCCACATTCTACAGTCTCCTTCTTACCTGTTCCCCCCTCACCTTTGCATCCAGGAGTCCTCTACAGACAAGTGACTTCGGCCGCAACATCTGCCTATCCAAATCCTGTCCCCAAGCACCAGTGGGTCATCCCAGACGACCCTATCAGATGCTGTCTCCCTTTGCACTCAACTTTGACCTATTGGTGCTCCATATCATTCATGCCAAAAGATGTGTGATAGAGAACCCCATTGCTGCTGTTTTGTGGTGGGTGGTAGGTCTGAGGGTCAATAGTATTAATTTATAAGAACTCTAACATTCCTTTCCAGAGACTAAAGTGATTATAGGAGAAAGGGGAGAAGTCTATGAGTTTTACCTTTTGCACAGAAAAGAAGTAGGAGGAAGAAGAGGAAGAGGAGGATTAAGAAAAAACAACAAAACACCATCAACTTACCTTCCCACTATGACGGGGCCATACTATTAACTGGTAGTAATGTATTTGCAAGGTAACTGGGCTGATCTTACTGCAGTTCTCCTGAGTGCTTCCCCACACTGGGGGCTGGGCCAGAATGCAGCACCTAGAGCTTTCAGACCTGGCCCTGGCTTCAGTGGCACCAAGCTCCCAGTAAAGCAGCAACCACCAGCACGGCTCAGCCCACAGCTGAAAGGATACTCCAGTGTGCCTTCAGTTCTTCGATCTTTTTCAGCGATTCTTGAACCTCCTTCCATATTTGCTCATCACCCGTCAGCATATCAGCATCCTGTTTGGGCCAAATGGGAAGACAGGCAAAGAAGACAAATGGCCCAATTAAAACCCGGGCAGAGGATTTGAACAGACATTTCTCCAAGAAAGACAAACAAATGGCCTACAAGCACATGAAAACATACTCGGCATCATTAATCATTAGGGAAACTCAATTCAAAACCACGGTGAAATGCCACCTCCTGCCCAGCAGCACAGCCCTGACTTGCTATAGAAAAGCGAGGAACAGGAGGTATCGTTAGGGATGCAGAGGAGCTGAACGGCCGATGCTCTGCAGGTAGATATGTAGAGCGAGCAGCATGGCTTTGAACAGTGGTCTTTTCAGCGCCTCAGACAATTGACCTATCTGTGCTCCTTACCGTTTGCGTCAAGAAAACCCGTGATGGAGCACTGCATTGCTGCGCTTTTGTGGCTGGTGTGCTAGGAAGCTTCTAGCAACCACAGAAACGCCATGCTACCAACAGTGTTAGCATCTCATTAGTTCTCCTGGGCAGGCAACCACGAGAAATGAGAACATGTTCAACCAAAGCGTGTGCCCAAATAGCCGTAGTCCAAAAAAGATGCAACCTGGATGTCCATCATCTGATGATGGACAGATAAATAAAAACTCATCACAACAGAATATTACTCAAAGCATTATCATAGGGGATAACATGGCTGAACCTTGAAAACATTATTTTGAGAGGGAAAGGCCAGGTATTTCGAGCTGGTGAGATGACCCAGTAAAGGGTAAAGGTGGCTGCTGCAACACGAGATGGTCGGGCCCTGGAACCCACGTGGTGAGGGGAGAGAACAGACTCTTAGAAGTTGTTTTCTGAGCTTCACATGTGTCCCCTAGCATGCATATACCTCCAAAATGTAAATAAAAATACAATAAAAGACTATATGTTACATGATTCTTTATATGAAATTCCCAGATTGGGAAATCCACAGGGACAGAGGCAAATTGGTAGATGATTAGGGCTAGAACAATTAGGAGGAATTGGGGAGTGACTGCTAATGGGTAGGGTTCCTTCAGGGATAATAAACTGCTCTAAAATTGATCATGATGTTGGTTGTACAACTTTGTAAAGAGGCTAAAACCCACTGATTTAGCTGGACTGTGGTGATGCACGCCTTCAATCCCAGCACTCGGGAGGCAGAGACAAGTGGATCTCTGTGAGTTCAAGACCAGCCTGGTCTACAGAGTGAGTTCCAGGATTGGCTCAATAGCTACTGAGAAGCCCCCGTCTCAAAAAACCATAAACAAATAGACAGACAGACAGATAGATAGATAAATAAACAGAATCCACTGATTTAGATGTTGTAAACCAAGGGAACAGAGTAAGTGAATTATACCTCAATAAATCTCAAGAAAATAAATTATACCTCAATAAACCTCAAGAAACTAGAGAGAGATTTCTCATAAAGCTATTATTTGGGGCTGGAGTGATGACTCAGTTCTTGAGAACACTTCTGTTCTTCTAAAGGACTTGAGCTTGGCTCCAAGCACTTATAATGGATGGTTCACAACCACCTGTATCTCCAGCTCCAGGGGAGCCAGTGCTCTTCTCTGGACTCCAAGAGCCCCCACACTCCCAGATGTGCACAACCACACAAGTCACATACACATGGAATTTAAAACACACATGCATGTGCACACACAGACACACATACACACACAGACACACACACACAGACACACACTTCCTCTATGCCATTATTTGTTAAGAAATAGAATAGTGACCCAACAGGGCTTATCAACACAGCTAGGATAAAGGAGGATATACTCATGTGGAACAATCCTGACTTCAACAGTAAAAAACAAGTCTGATATTTTAATGACTTAAAAATGTTAAAGGAAAAAGCCATGGAGATGGTATGCTCTTGTTGATTAAATTCCTGCTCTCGTAGCTCCCAAGCAGGCCTTCTACCTTTTCTGTAGGCTAATGAGCCCCCAGCACACAGCGGAGAGCTGGGCACAGGACAGGTGTGTGGCGTGGCATGGCACTGGGTGTGTACCAATACCACCCCACTGCATTGTTACACAGCTCTTATGTAGGTAAAGCCATCCCTGGCGTATTCATGGATGGGGAGTGGGTGCAGTCCACCCTGAGCCAGACAGTGAGGACCCCCGGGTCTGTAGACTCCTGGAAAGCAATGATAAAAGCAACAGAAGAAAACCTGATTTCAATTTCAACACTCTTCCCCTTCAGGTCACATGGTATACATCACTGCCCACCGCCAACTCCTGCACGCCTACTATCCATGGATAAAGCTTTGAGTTTGAAACTCGATCCAGAAAGATTATAAGATTTGTCAAAAAAAAAAATAAGTAAAAATCACAAAATCACGGAAGTAAAGTATAGACCTAGTCTGAGCCCCAAAGGCTGTGTTCTTGTCATGCACTCTGCTTCCCACAACTCCGCTGTGGTCTCTCTGGCATGCTCAGCAAGTTGTTACTTTACATCGTCTGACACACTGGGTACCTGCCACTTGTGACTCTTCCAGCTTAAATTGCTTAAAACAACATTCAGTAAGAAGCCCAGATCCTCAGCTATACTAACCACATTTCGAGAGCTTGTGACCACACCCTGGACAGCACACTGACCAGTGCTACGTCCACAGGATGTCTTGTGGGACAGTGCTGCTGCCAAGAGGCCATTCGGAGGACAGAAGCTCATTGCAGACCCCACTCGATCTATCATTCTGTATTCACAATGCTCTGATGGTGTCCAGGAGGAGCTATTCCAGAAACTGAGAAGGGGCAAGAATGGGTGATGGTTAAGAGAAAGGACAGGCATTTTCCTGGAGACTCTCAATGTGCCTCCTTAGGACAGAGCAATTCCTATGGGAACCACTGTCAGAATAAGTTAGTTCTGTGTTACCAGAAGAAAAACACACATCACCCTGGTGTTATGGTCAGGTAAAAATAAATAAAAAAAAATAAAAATAAATAAAGGCACAGAAAACCAGGGAAAGAAGATCCCAAGTGCAGCTGAGGTAGATGGTGTGCATATAAGGGAGCGCTATGTGTTGTGAAGCAGAGCTTTTTCATTCTCTGTCTGTGCCATGTGCGTGTGCCATGTATGTGTGCACCAGAAGATGGTTTTGGAAGACTCCGCACATGCATTCTACTTTTAGGAAACCCTACAGAAAAATCCAGCTTTGTGTCCACAGAATGGGTGCAAGTGGGGTGCCTGTGGAGAGGCGCACATCAGTTTCCCTCTGTGCTCTTGTTTCAAGTTCATGTTCATCTCCTGGTCTCAGTCTGACCCTCTCATTTTCCTACTTCAGCCACCACGCTCAATTATCTATCTGTGAGAAGCCACTTTTTTGGGGTGACTTGTTGGGCTCCTAGCTGCTGCAGGCTTGTATGTTCCAGGGTAGGGGCGTAAGGATTAGAAAAATTAGGTAGGAGGAATAGAGATGAGAAACACAGAACACAGGATAGCATCGGGAGGGCAATTCAGAAAATACTGAATGCTGAATTTTTGGGTGCCAAGTTCTGAGTTCATCAGTGTTTAATTTTTCACATATTTTTCTACCCCAATACAAAAAGGGAGGAAGAAGACAAAAGACTGCTTTAACATGATACAAAGGACAACCAGAACAGTTACTTGCTTCCATACTTTGAGACATCAAGCAATTAATTCATAAGCAAGCATTCTGTTGTTTAGGCAGTGAACCCACCATAAACCAAGTATCCTGAAGGCAGCCACTCCCCAGGTCAAACATCCTATTTCAAAGGAAGGAGCAGAGTGTGCTTGAATTCTCTGAACTTTGATCAGGGTGGAGTGAATCTACCTCCATGGACCACCTTAATGTCCAAAACACCAAGAAAGCACATCCTAGCTTGGGGTGGGTAGCCACAGTTGTTGTCAACAACTTTGAGCAAGCTCAAACTCTCTGAACTTCAGACAAGGCCCTCCACAATTATCTTTAAATATGCCCATCTTGTTTGTCAGTCCCTAGAGTAGACAGGATAATAGATTTCCAAAGGTATCCACATCCTGAGTCCTCAGAACCTGTGGCGTTAGGTTACCAGGTGGAGGGGTGTTGTACATGTTCTTTCCGGATGGTTATAAAACTAGAAACTATCCTGGATTATCCAAATGGGTCCAGAAGGAGAGAGGAGCTGAAGAGGAAGTCAGTGTGTGCATGTGTGTGTGCATGTGTGCATGTGTGTGTGCATGTGTGTGTGTGTGTGTGTGTGTGTGTGTGTGTGGACAGAATGAGTCAAGAAACACAAGCAGCCCCAGAGACTGGAAAAGCAAACAAGCAGATTCTCCTGTGGCCAGAGAAAAGGAACACAGCCTTGATTTTCACCCAGTGGGATAGGCTTGGGCACATAAGATAAAAAGTCTGTATTGTCCTAGGTCACTCGATTTGTGATAGGTTGTTATATCCAGGAAGAAAACCAGTACACACATCTTCTGGACTTCCGGTTACTGGACCTCTGCACATGGCCCTCCCTGGTCCTGAATTTAATTAATTTGATCACTCATTAACTCTATTAACATGTAATGAGTGCCTACTAGGAACTGCTGTAAGCACTGGGTTGGAGCAGGGGATAACAGTCAGCCAGTCATGATGTTCACACGGAAGAGCTGAGATGGGCAGACACAGGGAAGACGGCCAGGGGTCTGGCAGACTTTTAAAGGAAGTGTCCAGGGAAGGGCTGAACATTTGAGTAGAGGGCTGCGGGAGGTGAAGGGACAGACGGGAGTCAGAGAGAGAAGGACAGCAAATTGTAACACGCTGAGGCAGGGGCGGACCTAAAGGTGAGGAGGTCAACGTGGCCCAGAGCTCGTGGGCTGCGGTTCCTGTGGATGTGGCATTAATCAGTTACGCGTACGTTTTCTAACACTAAACACAGGTCTTTCGTTTTCTGAATCTCAACTCTTCTCGGTTCCTTTCTCTCCCCAGTACCGAGCACAGGGCCTCGCCTGGTACAGAGAGAGCTCAGCTGAAGGATCTGGAAGTTGATCTGAAGAGGGGAAGCGGACTTGGAATTTCTAGATGTCTCCTGCATATGTTTTAACCCTCCGACCTCACTTGTAGGACACCCATGCCTGGACAGCCCCGAAGGCTGAGGATCAGACACGCAGCTTCCTCCCCTGACTGTCAAGGCAGGATTCGGGGCTGCTGGTCTGGCTATGAGCCCTGTTTCCTTTCTCTAGACCATCTTCATACAGTCTGATTTGCCTTTCTCCTGGGCTTGCTTCAAGGATGAAATTATCCGTGAGTTGATAATTCCAAAGTATCTTCAGCCATGGTTCACTGCTTGCATTAGAAAAAAATGGTAAAAACCCTAATGTGGACTGCAAACATGGGTGAGACCATGGTCCTCCTTCATATGGGAATTGGAGCTAACTGTGTGACGGGCTGTTTTCCGGGGTTGACCCTAAACCTTTACTTACCTAACAAGGGCCCAGAATCTCTGAAAGTGCTCTCAAGCATTTGATAACGATGGTGATGAGGGACCTTAGTGTTGGAGCTGGACGAGGCCATGCTCAGGGCTCAGAGCTAAATCTCATACTTGCTGGAATGTTCCATTGTGGTCAGTGTCTCTGCACTCTGGTCTCCAGCTCACTTTGCTCCCATGGGCTCCTCACATCTGTGCTCACAGTGGAGTCTGTCTCCCTTCTCCCAGCACCAGGCTATAGGACCACACTCAGTTGTGTGTGCACAGACACAGAAGCTGTAATATACACAGACAGGGAAACAGAGCTCCAGTCTTCTATTCTTCTTAGTGCACAAACGTGAGAGAAAAGTAACATGTTCATCTCCCAGACCCTGAAGTATGAAATCGGTAAACATATATCTTTGTATATTTTTTCTATTTTTTTCATATCTGAAGACAGTACTTGCTATCATTCAGAACAACTTATCTAGGAAAAAGAAAATCCTCTGCGAATTTCAGCTTTCCCAATTAATAGCAAAGGGTTTGAACAGGTGGCCCTCCTGTTTACCTTTAGAAGATGGGAAAAACGTTCACTTCATGCTTACATATCTTTAAAGTATCGATGTATTGCTATGGGCCAGAGGTACAGCTCCATGGTACAGAGTTTGCCTAATGTGCCCAGCCCTGGAACCCAGCCCTAAAATTGAAAAAGCAAATCCAAGCAAGGCAAAGCAAACAAAACAAACAAACAAAAAAGTTTTCAACAGACGATAAAAGGTAATTCAGAACATAAGCTGAAGGATTCCCAAGTTCCCAAGAGAGTCTCAATGAGAGGTTATCTATATCCAGTTGGCTTATAGGTATCTATATGGGGGAGTAATCCTGACTGCTTTGACGGATGTGAGAAGATTCACCCTAAATATGGGTGGCGCTTTCTTATAGAAGCCAAGATAAAAGACGTGGAAGGTAAAACTTTCTTTGCTAGCTTGGTCTTCACTCTTGCTAGTGAGGTCTTCTGTTCTGCCACCGCCACCACTGCCGCTTGTTCTTGCTCTGAGGCCAGTAGCAGCTTCTTTGGTTTCCAAAATGAACTGCGGACCTTCAGCTCTCCAGGAATCTTGCAGGCTTTGTAGGGTGAGCAGTTTTCAGGTTCTTCCTCTCTGCTTCTAGAGAATCATTGCCAGACATCTCCAGCCATATAACATAAGCTAATGTAATCAATTAATCTTTAATATAAATAGTCATTCTATCAGGTTCTGATCGTCTAGGGCAGACTAATACAGTTAGATCAGGCTGGTCCAAGCAACCTCTTCGGCTGACCCATGAAATGTCTCCAGAAGCCTTCTTTTCCATTACTCTTGGTTTCCTTACCTGGTGACCAGCTCCCAATGGACCATTCTGGGAACTGAGGCAGCATAGAGCCAGCTGAGTCCCACTCAGGGTAACCACTCTCCTACAGACTTTAAAAAGCCTTCAATGCAGGTCTTCAAGTCAACAATAAAAATGTGGCAGTAGCTAATCGGAGGCTGAGCTGACAGCTGTGCTCAGATCAATCTGAGTATCCTGATGTAGGAGTGTCTTCTATCTATCTGTTGCTTTCATTGGTTAATAAAGAAAACTGCTTGGCCTGATAGGTCAGAACATAGGTAGGCGGGGAAGACAGAACAGAATTGTGGGAGAAAGAAAGCAGAGACAAGCAGATGCCATGAAGCTTCAGCCCAAGATGGACGTAGGTTAGAATCTTCCCGGTAGGCCACCACCTCGTGGTGCTGGGAAGAAGGGAAGTCAGGCAGTTGCCATGCTTCTCCTACCCGAGACAGATGGTGGTTAGAATCTTCCCGGTAAGCCACCACTTCGTGGTGGTACACAGATTATTAGAAATGGGTTAATCAAGATGTGAGAGTTAGCCAATAAGAGGCTAGAACTAACGGGCCAGGCAGTGTTTAAATGAATACAGTTTGTGTGTTGTTATTTCCGGGGCTAAGCTAGCCATGCTGGAGCTGGGCAGGACGAAAAGCAGGCCTGCTCGCCTCATCACTGCAGTATCCTTCCCTCCTCCCTTCCCTCCCAACCATCCAAGCTCCTCACACTCCCCACAACCTCCCAGTCATCTTCTCCCATCACCTCTGTGCCCTGCACACCCACTTGGCCTGTCTTTCAGTTCAGTACCTACTTTTTCAGATGGAGGGGGATGACGTTACCAATCTTCCCTCAGCCTTCACCCCTCACTGTTGGTTCTCAGCCTTTACCGTGCTTTGCCGGAGCACCTCTGATTGCCCTGTGAGTCAGCCTGACCACTGAGCCCCGGAAGCCACTCGGCATGGTTCCTATGGCAATGTGCTGTCAGTTATCATCCAGTTACACTGTCTCTGAACTAGACCAGGACTCTCTGAGGGACCCTGGCCTACTCAGATCCGATACCCAGTGCCACTTGGTAAGATCCAGTGAGTTTGGTGACATAAGGATGAGGAAGAAGAGTGAGGCGAACTTTTATGATTAGAAGACCAAAATTAATTACTTAAGTCGACAACAATGAGAAAAACAGCAAAGGAAATGGAATGTTGTTTTTCTTTTTCATGTAACACTTCTACCTTGACTCATTTCTGATATTATGCCATCGTGACTATGTTGGAGAAAGACATGTTTCCACTGCAGTATGGTATTTACCAAACACCCAGATACTAGCCAATAATTTAGAACCTAAATGTGCCCAGCCAGCACAAGAAATCCCACACTGTCTCAGGATCCATACTCTCAAAACAATAGCAGCAAGGGCTGGCTGTGAGAGGGGGGTAGGTGAACTTCTTTGGCTTCTACCAAAACATCATCCTCAGCCACTTCAAGCTCTCTTGCCCAAACTTCCCGACCCCCTCTCCCTGGATGAATCAAGGTCATGCATACTTGCTACATAGATGCTAAACTGATACCCAGAGTTGGTTTCTTGAATGTAAAAGCAGATGATTCCACAAAAATCTCACCACCACATAAAAGATGCCAGCCAACATAGTTGGATTCAACTGGCCACATGTAGATGCCAGGCCTTCCAGAGGCCAGTAGTCGCCATGGAAATTTGAGAGAGCCAAATTTCCCCAATAGGGTAGGGGTCCTGGCACAGGTGATCAAACACATCCTTGAGGATGCAGTCAATGGCAACGTCAGATGAAGCATTAGAGGGACCAATCCAGGTCTGTCTTGCAACAGGAAGCCACAGACGGCTGTGCTTGTTTGGTTTGCAAGAGTCTGATGTTGAAACTCTTGTGCTAGCTTAATTTCAGATGGTTCTTATTAAAAGGAAAAGGAGAAAGGCAAGCTGCCTCTCTGTATTTCCTGTTATCCAATCCCCATGTAAACTCTAATTAGATTGATTGGATGGGGTGGAGGGGATGGGAAGGAAAATTAATGAACATTTATAAACTTTCCTAGTAATGCAATAATTCTAGTATGTTAAAGGAAAGAATGGATGTTCTTTTCCTTTAAAAAAAAAAAGGTAGAATAAGGTTCAAATATCATGCTTGCTCTCTGGAGAGAAGCTGAGAGTCCTGAAATAGAAACCAGGATGGAAACAGTCTAACCTGTAGCACTTAGGTTCATGGCTAACATACTGGGACTAATAGATTAACATACAGGCTCACTAAAAACCCTTTATGTTTAACAGGAACTATCCCGACTGGAACCAATTTCCACTTCCTTTGTCAGGAATAACTGAGAGCAGTTCAGATTTAACTTAGGGGGAAAAGGATTCTTTGAGAACATGGAAAAAGGCTGAAACTAGAGCATTCACCATTGTATCAAGCCCAGAGCAGCCCATGGGCATCGCGGGCATGAAGGATGTGGGGAAAGAGGAAAGGATGTTCTCAGCTCGAGATAGAACCCAATTGCTGTGTGTTCCAATTAGTCATCTGCGAGCAAACGCACATTTGCTTTTCACTCCAGCAGAAACCGGTTCTGTTACAACCACATAGTTGTACAAGGCTATGCATGCATTCCACCCAACCGCGGGTTCGGAGTTAACTCTCCAGCTGCAGAGACCTTGCAGGAGGAAAGAGATGTTCGCATCGCAGCAGAGCTCCTAGAATAGCAAATCCTTTCGACACCCGCAACCCCTGCATCTCACCTCCCGATCCCACAGGAAAGGACGCCTTCTCAGAGAAAGTGCAAACGTCTTCTACAGAACCAGGACTACATGAATTTTAAAAGTGAGTATCTACAAAGTTAGGGCTACTTGGGGGCCAAACCTCAGCAGTAGCGCCTGCTGAAGAATGGCTGTTACGTGCAGCATTTTGCAGGAAGCGGGCATGATGGGCCAACATGCAAAAGCAGTTAAGTATTATGTGGGGATATTTAAGGAGGCACCTCCACTCAGCCTCCCCCACACTGGAAAGATACGCTCCTGAGAACACACAACGGGTATTATATGAAGCAGAAGGCCACTGGCTTGGCTTACAAAAGTGCATTCAAACGAATTCCTTTCACATTTGTGGAGAAACTATCAAATGGATGGCTTGTGCAGCTGTAAACGCACACGACTCTGGCCGAGAGTCCTGTCAGTCTCCTTCTGTAAACACGAGGTGGGAGGTTTGAGACTCTGAGAAAAAAAAAAACAAAGACCTTTAACAGGAAAACTGTCCTAATGCAGGCAGCCATTAAGATAAAGTACACCCCCAAATTTCAGGACAGACTGAAACCACAGCCCTGGCCCCTTAATCTTTTTTATGTCCCTCTCCAGGAGCAGCTGCCTTCACTCACCTCTGCAGAGACAGGAAATTGCTGTAGACTGCAACAGAATGGATTCAAGTTAGCTTTAAGGGGCAACATCCTGGTGGCGAAGGCTGGGATGAGCGAGATGGCAGTTGCTCCAAAGACATTTTAAAACAGGATGAAGGGTGGCTGTGTGCTAGGGCTGTGAGGCCCTTGGTTTGATCCCCACCTTGAAATTAAATAGACAAACGACAGATAGCAAGGCCTGTGCCTGAGGCATTATGTGGCGGGAACCAAGACAGCAGCTTGGAAGAACTAGACTCAACTCCCAGCTCTGCCATGGGCCTGCTGCAGGACCCGGGAGCTAGCAGTGCCTTCAGATGCAGTTTCCCAGGTGAGAACTTGATTACCGTTACCATGGAGATGGAAACTAATCATTCCAGTCCATTGGTCACCTATGTAGGTGTCTGCTGTGCCTGAGGAGAGTCCTTAAATTCTGAGAGTAGAGACTTTGAGCATCTGTGGTCGTGCAAATTGCAAACCCCTTCCTTTCCTCTTCCCCTTCATTCTATTTTAAGCTGAGTTTGCTCCCACGCCACCCCAGCCAGAGCACGGAGAGCATGTGGCACAGGACAAAGACTGTACTAGACATGGCACTACACGATGCCAATCTAAGACTCTGACTATGTTTAATTCATGTGTCTCCTCTAACAACCATGTCTATAATAATCAGGAGGGGCAATATCCAAAACCCAGGCCCTTTATGGTGCTTGCACATCAGATTAGTTAATCTGTGGCTCCCCGAACAAGCAGGGAGTTTAGCTGGGGTCCACACTAGCAATTTCAGATAACTAGTCCTGGGACACAAGTCAAGAGACACTTTTAAATAAGGCCACCACTGGAGTAACCAAAGGCAATTACTTCATTAGGGGTCAGAAGCCTTGCCTTAATATCAGTTATTGCAAATTCCAGTAGCTATTAATCTTATTTTTTCTTTTCTTTTCAGAGCTGAATTGCACAAATCCACCAGAACTTACTTACTTTAATAAGGCATCACCCGAAATCTCAGACCATATATCAAGTGGGCAAAACTGTCAAGGAGATTACGTCACAGTTTGAGGGAAACGGCATCAGAACTTTACTTAAAAGTAGAGGAGATCCAGTTTGTGGTCTTTCAATGAGAACAGTTAATTCCTCCAGAGACCTGCTTCTGGAGCCTGGGTGCTCCCGGT
This sequence comes from Chionomys nivalis, assembly GCF_950005125.1. NCBI lineage: Eukaryota > Metazoa > Chordata > Mammalia > Rodentia > Cricetidae > Chionomys > Chionomys nivalis. The sequence goes on along the minus strand of NC_080090.1, from coordinate 16,013,551 downwards.
GGTGGGGTTGGGAGGGGGGGTCACTGCAGTAGGCAGTCACCCTCAGGCTATAGGGTTTACAGGATCACCCCTTTTTGGGCTTGGGAGGAGGCCAGGCACATGGCATAGCTCTTCTTTGTCCCATGTCATAGCCATGAGTGACCCTGCCCTGAACCACCATGACTGGGATGTTCTTCCTAACAACTGTGCATCCTGTGGAAGTGAACTGCTGTCTGGCTGCGTGGCGCGCCTTCCTCCTGGCGCCCACCAACAGAAAGCACATGTCTGCATTTTATATTCCTGTAAACTCCAGTCTGGCCCTCGGCCAGGGACCTCTTTGTAATGTCAAAGATAAAAGCTCTGGCAGTGTTTGGCACCCTGCCCCCACCTCCATTTTCCTGTAACCATCTTATAAACCAAGCATGCATGACTGTTAGCAGGGCCTTTCAGACAGGGGTCTGGTGGAGTTCCATAAACATCCCCGACGGGTGAGTGGATGTATCCCCATGACGCCAGAAGAGAAAGGCTGGAGAGGGGCAAGTGATCTCACACGGGACCTGCTGGGAATTATGGGGAAATCTGAAAGTAAAGACTTCAAATAGTATTCTCAGAACATTCCAGCCCCCAAAGAAGTGCTCACTGAGCCAGAATCCTGGGCATTTTTCATTAGAACCTGGCATGCTGACAATGGCAAATCTTTTCGGCTCCAAACAGTATAGATATAAACTATATTGATGTAATATAAGATCCTTATAAAATTTTGGACATCCTAAAATGGCATTTGGGGTACACAAGATGGTATTATTCTCTCTTCTCATCTCAGGGTACCCAGTGTTAGGGGTACTGTGGTCATCTAAGAAGGCTTGGGAGAGCATTATGTTCTGGTTGGTTTTTATTTTCTTTCTGGGTCATACTCTTTGTTTGCCCAGATTATACGGTCCTGGCCATTCCCAGTTTATTATCTATTTAATATTCTGCACAGGCAGACAGTAACACACACACTCTGCACAGGCAGACAGTACACACACATTCTGCACAGACAGACAGTAACACTCACACTCTGCACAGACAGACGATCACACATAAACTCCCTCTCCACATCCCAGGAAGGCCGCTCAGGGTTCCTAGGGGTTCCAGCTGTTCCTTCAGGAAAACTGTGTTTGTTCCTTCAGCTCTGGCTCTCCTGCAGGTCTCAGAACACGGGGTGTGTGTGCAGCTTCCCTGCAAGAGCTCTCAAGAACTCAGACCCAGGTCACTTTGGCAAACGAGGGACAGGCAGATGCTACAGCGGCTCTCACACAGTCAAGCCTGGAGACCACCTGGTTTTTATGGACTCGGCCTTAGATATTTTACAAAAGATTTGTTTTAATATATGTGTTGGGGGAGGGGTTCCAGAGGAGGCCAGAGGAGGGACTTGGATCCCCTGGAGCTAGAGTTCTGTGTGGTTGTGAGCTGCTTGGCCTAGGTGCTGAGAACAGGATTGGGGTCCTCCAGAAGAGCAGCAAGCAGCAAGCTGTGGAGTCATCTCTCTAGGCCCCCAGCCTTTGGCTGCAATCCCTCGGACACAACTGCCACATATCAGGCAACGCCATCATGAGTTGTTGAAAGTGCTTATGGTTTTAGATTCTTGTTTGCTTACTTAATTTATAATTGTTCTTCCATGTCCTCTGGCTTCACACAAATTAGTCTATTTACAACAGGCACAAGAAGTGATCAATACACCTCACCATGATGAATGTTGTGCCCTTCAGATGGTCTCTAGCTCAATACACTGTACATGAAGACCGGGCACTAAAACTGTAGATTTAGATGCCAAGCAGCTGCAGCGTGGCAAGGCTCACAGTCATGTGGCTACGGTGCTACATGCCTCATTTCCAAATCTCACACATGGTGACCAGGAGACAAGCTCTGGAACCAGAAGAGTTCAGGGATGGGGGCCTTCACTGCCTGGGACTTGGAGTGAAGGCTTATTGGGAAAAACTATGAAAGCAGCAGCCAGGAGCACAAAGGCAGAGATGGTGGCTGGTCCACAGGCAACATCAGGAGAAAGCAAAGGGCTCAGGAGGAGAGCAAACTGTTTGGTGTCCCTGCCCATTGTGTCTTGGTGTCCGGGAGGGACAGTATTGTCATCTTTGCCCCCTGACCCTGAGTATTTGCTCCTGACAAGTTCCAGAAGAAGGAACAGTTAAAAGCTCCTTGCCCCTTAACCTGGAGAGCAACTTCAGAATAAGGCACAGGTCTGGAAGCACCAGGCAGGGTCAGCAGCTCATGCGGAGAGGAGGGAAGAAGGCAAGGGTTAGAGACAGCATGAAAAGGTACCATGGAGACAGTAACAGGGTGAATTTGAACTTGGAAGAGAAGAAGACATGAGAAGAGTTTAAGTACAATCAGTTTGTTTGTTTGTTTTAATTTATGTGAAATACGGTGATAGATGGAGAAACTAAAGGCACGGGGACCAGTTAGGCTGATGGCACAGAACCCTGGAAAGAAAGGAAGAGAGCAATCTGAGAGCACAGGAAGGTGCTAACTTGGGAGCAAGCTGCCTGTGGAGAGCAGGAAAGGGGTGGCTCTAGGACAGCTGCCCAGCACCTGGCTTCAGTGATCACTGCATGGTCACTCTGGATCACTGTAGACAGAGGTAGAACTGTCCCGGGTTGGGGGGGGGGGGATGCCGTGTGAATATGGATCCAGAAGGCAAGACAGATCATATATGGGGAATCTGAAGATACCAGAGCAGAGGAGACCAATCAACTGAGGAAAATATCAACGTTTAAGGGACAATGGGGAGGAGTGGAGGAAGGGTATTCCCCTAGGAGGAATTGTGGGGTGGCGAAGTCGAATGCAGCAGAGTAGTCAGTGGGGAGACTCTGAGAGGAATCCGAGGCTCAGTCATGGCATCAGCAGCCAATAGCTTCAGTGGGGGATGATGGGAAGGCGGGAGAGAACCAGGACTCCCCAGACTGAAGAGGAAGTGGGGGCTGCAAGCCAAAAGTCAGCTGGAAAAAAGAAAATGTTTGTTATCTTGTGAGAAAGTTGTGATCATGGTTAAGCCACCAAGTAGAAGGCAACAGACAGTGAGAGGCAGACCATATGGAGGAATGGGGCAGAGGAGCTGGGCCAAGGAGGGGCACAGGCCAAGAAAGAGGGGGTGAATGAGAAGATGGGAGTAGATCCAGTGGCACCCTGAAATGGCTGGGGTGAAAAGGCGAAGGCTCTTGTGTCCGACGAACCTTATTATTGGTCTACCGACATCACTAGAGCAAGGGCTTAGGAAGTAGAACAGGAAAGTGGACCTGGGAGGCAATGGAGGAGGACAAGGGGCCAAGTGAGGACATACAGGACAACTTGGCAAGGCAGGAGCCCAGCAGAAGAAAGGGTTGGAGCAGCCATGGTGTCCAACAGCTGCACCCGGGGCTTTTCGTCAGGAGTCCTGGCATCGCAGGGGCCGGAGCAGCGGGAACATACTGCTGATGTCATCCACGAGATTCACGTGGAGCACAGGAAGGCAGCGAGGAGAAGCCAATGGCGGCAGAAGAGCAGAGCTGAGGCCATGAGTGGAAGTGAGCATGAGGCTGGTCGGAAGGGACAAAGCCAAACAGGGAGAGTTGAGACTTTTCACAGAAGCAAATGGCCTTCCTCTTCTGCAGCCATGACTGGCTTTACAAAGCCAGTCCGTGACTGCTTGCCGACCTGCTAACCTTGGGAAGAATGGGAGTGGAGCTCTTGGGCCTCCCTGACCAATAACTCATAAGGAAGTGCTTCACGCCCGGTACTGAGCTTTTCATTGAATAACCTACATCACCTGGGGAAAGCACTGTCCATCCACACAGGTACCTCAGTTCAAACTCCTAAAAGATGTTTCATTGGGAACTGCATACCTATCTCTCTACTTGGACTTCTATGTTTGTTTAGTAAGAAAGAAGCTACGAATTTGCTATTAAGGCCACTGTAAAGTTTATAAAATTGCCATTGGCTCTGCTCATCTGTAGCCTGTGCAAACACACTGGTTCACCACTTACAGGAAAAAAAAAACTTGTAATGCTAATAGAAACCAGCCCCAAGCTGCTTCCTGGTAGGAATGGGACTAGAGGACCCAATTCTCTGGTTCCTGGAAGGACTCGACCAGGGCCATAAGCTCACAGGAAGTACACACGTGAGTGAGCAAGGCAATTCCAGAGTGGACACAGTGGATAACAGAAAGACCTTGATGTCTCTAAGATGAACAATCCTAAAACAACAGTGAGTTAGCCTACGGAGAAACACTGTCTGCTGGCTTTGTAGATTGAGAAAGTACTGGGTGCTAAAGGTTTAAGTGAGGTAGGGATGGGGGAGCAAAGACAGTAAGGAGTGGCTGGACTAAAACTTAGACTGCAGAAAAACACCTATGGAAACCCACTACTTAGAAAACTATCAGAAATGAGATTTCCTTTAGGAGTTTGAACTGAGGTCCCTGTGTGGATGGACAATGCTTCCCCCAGATGATATGGGCTATTCAAGGGAAAGCTCAGTCTGGGCATGGGGCACTTCCCTATGAGCTGGGTCATAAAGTCCCTCTGACAACACAGACTATTGTCAGAGCTCTTGGCTGGTCACCATTTGAGAGCACGACCCTACTACTTCAAGACAAAACACATTTTGGCTGCAGAGCATAGAGAAATCAAACTGGAATTGTCTTGGAAACCCTCTCCATATGAGCTAGCTTTCCAAGGACAGAAGGTGCTACCCAGGCGGCTGGGGGGAAAGCGTTCAGTGGACTTTCCCAACGGTAGACCCGGTATATTATAATACCAACCATCCAGACGAGATGTGTCTGATGGTGCAATAGCGGTACGACTTATGGGGGTGACCAACTGCTTTCTAACGGGATTTGAGACCTGTTCCACAGGAGGGAGTTCACGCACTATACTGTAAACCTGAGCAAAAGTTCATGACTCATGAAGTCCTAGGCCTTAAGAACAAACTACTTTTTTGGTTTGTTGGTGTTAAACTGTAGTCTAAATATTTATGTTTATACCTGTGTATTAGTGCTGCTCTCAACCTTGGTCAAGGAAGCTTCATTTTGTACTGAGCAGCAGTCAGGACAGAAGTGCTGAAAACTGGTGACTATGGACGCTCAGCCCTAACTGGGACATCTAAATCAGAGCCCACCCGAGATCCAGAGACTACTGCGGAAGAAGAGATGGAGGGAGTAAGAGCCAGAGGAGGGGAAGCCGGGCTCTGGAATGCTGTCTTCTGGGCATGGCATGGCCGCGACACTCATGAACTCATGGCGTTTATGTTCCTTACAGAACCCACAGAAGATGACCAAACCAGTCAACATTCCAAAGAGGATGGGGAGGGGCTCCTGAGGCCCCTCCCCTAGCTGAGGAGCTACTGGCAACTGATACCTGCTGGAGGAAAGAGGGCCATTTTCTTCTGGGCCTCTGGGTGGTTATCCATTTTGGGGATGGTCCCATCCCTATGTGTATGCAGGTAGTCCTTATGGGAACTAATGTGTTGAAGAGGAAGAAGAGGAGGAAGAAAAAGAGGAAGAGGAGGAAGAGGAGGAGGAGAGAGTGATATGCTGTGGGATGAAGGAAGGGAGGGGAGGGCTGAGTGGAAATGATCAAACACACTGCACACCCACATGGGATCGCTAACGACCAAACAAAGAAGAAAGATACAATAGACTCACAGCCTGCATCTGGGAAAACACCAGCACCATGGAAAGCTATTGGATTTAGTTTTTCTTTCTCCTAAGAGAAACTGTTCTCAAACAGATAAAACAAACAAATGAACAAGCAATAAAGCAATAGAATACTTATTTTTTTTAAAAAAAAATTGACAGCATTAATTCTAAATGAACCACAGTCTGGGATCTCAAAGGGGCTTTGTGAATATGGTCATGAAATGACCACAACTCATCTCAAAGAACAGAGAGGAAGTGACAGCAGCAGACAAAGTTAGCAAGTGGTATCCGTCGAAAGAGAGCTTTGTGGCTTATACCTTACTATCTACCATTGACCGATACTTCATCAAAACGTGAATAAAGTATTGTTCCTTAGAAAACAGCACCAGCAAGGTCTGCTCTCTATGTCAAATATCTTGAATAAATATTCCTGAGACACAATCATCTGATTTCACCAAGGACGGGACAGAGTTTTTCATGATATTCTGTAAGACAATGATGACAGAAGCATATATTTCTGCTTGGTTGGACCATCTCTTACATTTCAGGACTGACAGATGTCAACATTGAATCAATCCTTGGCAGGAACCATTTTCCATAATCTATAGAAGAGGCCAAGTTTCAAAGAGCTGGCTAGCTGCAGATCAAATAAATGATAACAGTAACTTGACAGCGTTTATTGAGATTTATTGTGTTAATTATTATAAAAGCTTTATCTCTCTTAATCATCTCAGTAATGTTAAAAACAAGTTCACTCCCTAATTTACAGAAAAAAAAGTCTGTAGCTAAAACAGGAAGCACCTAAAGCTCAAGTAGCTACAGAAAGGTGGAGATGGATTTAGGTTCCAGATATATGATTCAAAAGCCTGGGTGCACTTTGCCATGCTACAGGGTGCCCAGGGTTTGCCTACTTGATGGTAGAAGGGATAAGGCCTATTTACTCATTCTTTGCAGTTGCATGGGAACAGAACAGGAGCCTGATGGAATCAGATGAGGCAGCTTTCGGTTCATCAGAGTAATTACCTTTCACTATCACAGAAGCCTAACAGTAGAATGGTCTGCCCAAAGACACCGTGCTGAGACCTCCTCCATCAAAGGTCATTCTTAGGGAGGCTGACACTTGCTCGAATGGGATGCTGAGGAGGACTCTTGACATCAGTGGGTGGACCTCTCCAAGTCCCCTCCCACCCTAGGTTTATGAACATTCATAAACTATCTCTCTTTTACTTTGTGTCTTAGTTGGAGTTTCTATTGCTATGAAGAAACACCATGACCACAGCAACTCTTATAGAGGAAAACATTTAATTGGAGTGGCTTGCTCACAGTTTCAGAGGTTTAGTTCATTGTCATCATGGCAGGGAGCATGGTGGCGTGCAGGCAGACATGGTGCTGGAGAAGTAGGTGAGAGTCCTGTATCTTGCAGGCAACAGGAGATGGTCTCTGACACTGGGAGTAGCTTGAGCATAGGAGACCTCAAAGCCCACTCCCGTGGAGACACACCCACCCCAACAAAGCCACACCTCCTAGTAGTGCCACTCCCTTTGGAGGCCATTTTCTTTTAGATTATCACACTTTGTTAGGTTTTGTTAACTATAAAACTGCACAAATCTCAGGTGGGCATGACAGCACAGTCGCAAAACCAGGGCAAGTCTGAGGCCAACCTGAGCGAATGGGAGTCCATCCGTCTCAAAACTCAAAACACCAAAACAAAGAAGACAATCAACAAAACTACATAAATCTTCATTGGATAATATTTATGGTCTTCTATAGTCTAGAAAACTCACATATCTGTGCACACCACTGACCCGAGTCTGCTTCTACAGCTTGATTTCTGAGAAGATGTGCACCTCTGGGAAGCATAACACCATGACATGAACTGCTTGGAGGGAGGACTCTATTAAAAAGAGACTGGGAAAAATGCTCTGTCTTCCCAGCAGGTGACTTATACGTGAGGGCGTAAGTATGGGTAAGTGGGATAGGCCATGTTCAGTTATTCCACTGAAGGATGAAGGATAAGAATGTCCCTTCTTGACCAGCCACCATCTAAACTATCATCAAATTGTTCTATGCACTAAGTCATCATGAAGAATCTAGTAACAGAGGCTTGGAGCACAGAGCTTACCTCAGAGCTAGTCTAGTGACAGTATTTATGCACTGATTCTTGGGTGGAATCCAGTTTTTATTAAATAGCATGCTGGACATCAAGGGCACACCAGAGAACCAGATTGGTGAGGTCATTCTGACATCCTCAACAAGAAAACAGGTAGGCATCAAAGACAAGAGAATAAAAACGAAACCTAAAGGAATGGTTTAGGGGCAAGTAGTTCTTATGGTGAGCTCGGGGGGTGAGGCTAAAGCTGAGGGTTACAGCGTGGTAAAGAGCCAGGCAGACACAAGACTTCAGGAAGGCTGCTTTAGGCCCTGCGAGCCAAGAGTAAAGTGCTGGGGGCAGGCAAAAATCTGGCGTGTTACAGCCACGAGCCTGGGCTGAGCCTGAAAATGCACAGAAGTTACTCTACATATGACCTGCAGCCCTTCGGAGGCGGGGGCCTCTCGCTGGTGCATGGGAACTGCGAAGAAGCCCTTCACAGAAGACAGTCTATGTTTCCATGCCAAACACGAGTACAGAGGGCTTAGTTGAAGCCGGCTTTTATAAAATAGCAGCTTTATGGAGTCTAAGCAAGAGAGGATGGTGCTGGAGAAAACGCTCAAGAAATCACAGCTTTTACTGGAGTAGGGAGAGGATACCAAGAAACAAAGATGGCCTACGGCCTGCCATCAGTCAGGGCCGCTTCACCTAATGTTTTCCTAGCGTTGGTACAGGAAACACTAGCTTCCAGGACTCGCAATAATCAAGCCTGCTGCCCTCACGCAGCTGCTGCTAAGCCTTTTCCAGGTCTTCAACAACCGAGTCACATGCTAGACAATCTCCACCCCTCAGTCATCAGCCTTTCCTTCTACACGAACAGTGGGCCAGTCCATCCATGGCTTGGCACGAGGACAATAAACCAGGGCCGAGTAGAGAACTTGGAGGGATGACTACAAACCTACCTTTAATGACAGTGGTGACAGGGTAGATTTGGGGTACACGTGTTGAGATAAAAAAAAAGCACAAAATTTAAGAAACTTCCAGTGAGTCTCTAAGTCAACCATCTAATGACTGAAAAATAAATATATAAATGAATCGATAAATGCCTGAATGCACCCCTGGGTCCCAGTACTCATTCAGTCACCCATTTGGTCTGCAGTAGAGTAAGGGGATTAATTACTTTCCCATGACAACTATGTATTTTGTGAGATACCACACTGAACCAGTAAATAACGATCTATCTTCTGTTGACATAAAGCGCTTGAATTAATAAAAAAAAAATCTCATGGTACAGCCTACTTAATTGAAAGGCTGGATGGCAGCAGCGAAGATCGTTGGGATGAGCTCATGGCAGCATTGATAGCTCAGTCAATAAAGGGTCTTCCACAGGCAGGCTGCTACAGAGCCCACCAGACTGTCTAGAGAGGGTGGGTGGTGCTCCCCACTCCTCAAGGTGGAGGGGTTGAGACTGCTATAGAAATTGAAAGTGATACCCAGAAACTGCCTTAAATGGACAATATTAGTGACTTTCTCCCATTAACCTGTCCACTCAGTGTTCACGGTCTGCAGAGAGAAGGCATGTATGCAATCCCTGAGCTTTGCCAGTCTTATTAAAAGCCCTTCTGCCATTCGTTGGACATACTCTTGATCACTAGTTATCAAACCAGAGGCATTGTGGCAAGTTTCATTTTCTAAGCTGCAGATTGGATTTCGCTGGTGGGTGGAAATCTGAGGTAACGTGTAAAGTTGGTCCTGGTACTGCCATGGCGTGGTCATTGCAATCAGCTTGACAACAGTGTCTTGCTGCAGCCCTGTACCCACCCCAAAAGTAAATCTGAAATCCCAGGTACTCAAATCATTTGTGTTACTTTTTACTTATTAGTACACACATTTTTTTTTCTCCATTCCATTGGTTCTATTCCTCTTGAGAAACCTGACTAACACCGTTGGGTACCAGAGAATGGGCTCTTGCTGTGACAGACCTGACTATGTTGCTTTGGGGGCACTCGTGGAAGTATCTGTAACTTTGGCTGACAAAGCCACTGAGTGCTCAGAGTTTAATGGGCTGCTCTGTAGGAGCTTGGGAGTCGCATGCTGAAAGCTACCCCGCAGGCAGCATTCCTTCACTGCCTGTTTCAGTTCCTGCCTCTGGCTTCCTGCCTCTAGCTGGTTCCTGTCCCGACTGCCCTCGGTGATGGACCTGTGAGATGAAATAAACCCTTTTCATTCCAAGCTGCTGTTGGTCATAGTGTTTATCGCAGCAACAGAAAGCAAGGGATGTGGGCCTGACTCAGTAAGAATGTAAGCTCAGCCCTGCAGCCGTGATCCTCCTTGCTAACCACAGCTTGCTTTGAATGGGGCGTTGGGTGAAAGGCTCTTTTTGTAGGTCTTTAAGAACAATAGTAGGAATTTCAGAAAGTTCTTGCTGACTATGTGCCATAAAAAGGGACAGATAACGGTGAAAATTTCCCATACCCAGAACAGGTGATCTAAACAAGGAAAAAGTGATTTTGTACAATAATTTTTGGTATAATGGCTTCCTTCCTCCCTCCCTCCCTCCCTCCCTCCCTCCCTCCCTCCCTCCCTCCCTCCCTCCCTCCCTTCCTTTTCTTTGTAGTTCCAAAACATCTCACTTCTCCCAGGGTTTATCCAGCAAGATGGACAAATTGTGAAACTTGGTAACAGGGAAACTTTTTTTTTTTTTTTTTTTTTTTTTTTGGTTTTTCGAGACAGGGTTTCTCTGTAGCTTTGGAGCCTGTCCTGGAACTCCCTTTGTAGACCAGGCTGGCCTCGAACTCACAGAGATCCGCCTGCCTCTGCCTCCCGAGTGCTGGGATTAAAGGCGTGCGCCACCACCGCCCGGCCAGGGAAACTTTTGAGGAATTCAGGGGCCAAACGGAGGGGAAAGGCTTTTCTTACAAAACGTCCACAGAAGTGGCAGCCTATCCTAAAAACAAAGTCCAGGAGGCAAAGAGCAATCCATCTGCTTGCAGCTTGAGCCTATGTCCACAGCTCAGGGAGACTTGAAGCTGAGATGGGGCCCTGGGTAAGACTCCTGGTGAGGTGGGACAGTGCCATTTCTGTGGTTCGTCCTCACTTCACTTCCGGTGGGGCTTCTCTGACGACAGCAGGTTTCTCTGAGCCTTGACAACTTAGAAGATGGCCGTACACATCTACAGGATAAGGCTCGTGGAGAATGCTACGCTGGATCTTTTTGTGGAGCTTGGAGATGACATGAAATCAGGCAGGTTCGTACTCATTATTTGTACAATGATTTTAATTGACCTTCCTAAATGAGGCCACTTTGAAAAGAAGATGATATTCAGTCAGAGGATGTGAAATTTGGCCAATTCTCATCCTCTGTAGCAGTTGTTACACACTGGAGCCCTCTACTGTGTTGAACGCAGCCTAATTGTTTAGAAATAATTAATGTGCTTTTGTTTCAGTTGTAGGAAGCACACTTTATTAATTAGCTGCATTTTATGTGCTCCAGATTAAAGGGCACAATAAATTAAGAAATTAGCATTAAGAAGGCGTTGAGGGAATGCCTATATTAACTAAATTCTGAGAAAAACAAAATGCCACCAAGTTAAGGGTGAGGGTTTTTATTGCACGGAGGAGTTCAATGACAAGTTTGGGGACAATGGTTTAGGGGTCTTTAGCCACAGCTTTCCAGTTCTAACAATACAGACAAGAAAGCATGCTCACTGGCTGAAGTAATTACAGACCCCTAATTTACATTTTAAACAAGAGACAGAGAAAAGCATCAATTTTAATTATTAGAATCCTCAGGATCTGAGCATGCACTGACAACGAAGGTGCAAAGAAAACAGAAAACAGGCTGGCACAGGCCACGGAGGCCGAATGGTCTCTTAACCAAAGGGGTACAGCCGCTTGGATACCTGTCTCAACAGCCAGCCCTCAGTGTGATGGGTGAGCGTCCTAACCTGTACAGAAGTCCCCAGAAGCAGCCTGGAAGCAGGTGAGCATTTGAAGCCTACCATTTTCCAAATTCCTGGCTGGTGATCAGACTCAACCTACAGGGCGCTCTCTAAGGAGAGCTGCTATCATGAATATGCAGGCAGAGGTCTCCAAAGCCCTTCGGAAGCAGTGCTGTGAGAACCCTTCTTGTCCGATTTCTTCTTTCCCCTTTCACCTTTGACTCCACACCCCAGTGCAGCACCCTGCTTGACTGGGAGTTCTGTGGATCATCAGGGTGGCTGGACTAGCTGAACCTGCTTGCCCGGCCACTCCGTTACACACGGCACTCCTCGTTTCTTCTCTCTCTACAGTAAAGGTCCTGAACTAGACGCCTCCTGGCTCCTGCAGCAGCTCCCATGGGACTGACCCGGATGCAAGTTATCCTGTCTCCTCTGCTTATGAACCGAAGAGAACAGCGTGCTCTACGCCTGGGCTCTGCAGTGTGCAGCACAAGCCTCTTCCGACCATCATGTCAGCAGATTTGGGGAGAAGATGGAGAATGGGCTGCGGATGCTGTATTTGCCATATGGGTGGTGCCTCAGAGCTCCTGTTCAGGCAGGGGTCTGGGAAGAAGGAACACATGCCTGGTAACATATCCTGACTCAGACAGCGGCACCATGGGTCCTCCTGGGAGCCAGTGAACGCTACCTTCCTCAGCTCCATCCTCCAAAAGACGCAAGGTCTTCACAGAAGCCGCTTATGTCTAGGTAAACAGGGAGTCCCAAGCAGTTAGGAAATTCACTCTCTTGCCGTGGCCCATATTCCAACAGAGAGACAGTGGAAGACAGTGGACAGTGTGGATACTTAAAAGAATTGACAAACACGGCAGACCAAAAGGGTCAGAGTACAAGTTTGTTGTCGAGCTCAGTACATAGGTAAGAGAAGAAATATACTATTTAAATTAAATGAAAGTAATTTTGAATCACTGCATTTTTTACAAAGAGTAAGATGATAAAAGGATTAGAATATACACCTTCCCACCTCTGAGATCAAAGACATCCTTCTCACTGGCACCAGAGTGGCCACCTACAGGTTTTAGAGCCCTCTGCTGCCCATGGCTGCTGTAGAGTAAGCTGCCTGCTCACTGCTGCTATAGAGTAAGCGAGTGGCCTACTTTCTGATGACCCAGATGCTACAGTTATTGTGGGGTGTGTGTGTGTGTGTGTGTGTATTATGTGTGTGTGTATTTCTTCGGGAGCTGTGGAGACAATTCAGTGAGTAAAGCGCTTGCTGTGAGAATGTGAGAGCCTCAGGTGAGATGCCCAGAACCCACGTGAAAACAAACGAAGCAGAGAATGACTGTGACCTCAGCCCTCATCTGGGCAGGGGCCAAACAGACACAGGACCATTCCCAGGAGCTCAAAGGCCAGCTCACGTAAGGTAGACATTCAGTCCTCTGGCCTTCACACACGGGCCACGGCACACAGACGCCTATACTCAAACATCTGCACAGACACAGACACTCTGAAAAAAAAAGAAGGAAACACAGTTTGTTTCAGGCTTAGGACTACCAGAATGTGGGCTCTCCATCTTCCTGAACTATAACAAATAAGGAATAAAAATCAGGGAGGTTTGTCCCGTGAGGCCTTACGACTTCCATTTTATTCTGAACAGAAGACTCCAAGCACGGCCAAACCCAGCAAGGGAAACAGTTTTCACTTTTTTTTTTTGTATTTTACAACAGGGTCTCACGTGGCCCAAGGCTCAACATGTAGCGAGGTTGGCCTTGAACTTCACGTTTCTGCTTCCACCTCCTGATGGTGTGATCACGGGGGTGCTAAAGAAAGCAAGCCTCACACAGAAACCCCAAAAGAAGCATAGGTCTCAGATGGAGGAGAACGTGAGAAAGGTCAAAGTATGACCTTGTCCCTTTCAGAGCCACCAGTACACCTGCATGCCACCCTCCCCGAGTGGGAGCTGTGCCAGGAACTGTAGGGGACCCGGTGGAGTTGGGAGTGGTGGAAGGTGGTGATGTGTCATCAGAGTTTTGACCACGGCCAGTTTTAGCTTGTTTCTCAGGAGTAAAATCTGTGCAGAAAGGGAAGATACCAAGAAGAGGATGGATGAAGAGTACCAAGTACCCTAATGCGGGAACCACTGGCATTACAATGCCGGCAAATGGAAAGGAAGAAGACATTCCTAATGGCGGAAGCAGGAAGACTTTAAAAGCTGCCCAGAAGCCTAGGAGGGCAATTCAGATTCTGATTAGCAAATAACGGGAACTGGGGATGCTGTAGTTCTTGGAACTTTCAAATGGATCATTCTAGAAGGATAATGACCGCCACTACTGAGCATCTTCCATCTCCCAAGCCACACAAACATTATCTAATTGAAAGCAAAACAGCTTGGCCAAGCATCGATAAGTCTCCTATTACAAAAGATAAGGGGCACTAAGAGATGAAAGAGTGCCAATGCCAAGTGTCTGGAATGCAGCAGGGCCCAGCGCCATCAGCCCTAGCACGTGTCTTCTTTCCCCACCACTTCACTTCCAGCTACCCACTCGGCCTCCAACTTCTACCCTGTCTAACTCTGCATTCTTTTCCGTGTTACTCTAGGGCTTCAGAAAGAGATACTGTGAGTCTGGCTGAGGTGACTTGGCGGGTAAAGGCACTTGCCACAGAAGCCTGAGGGCCTGAGCTCTCAAACCACGCTAAGGCCAGAGGAGCCAATCAGCTCCTAAAAGATGTCTTCTGACCCCCACATGCAAGCCATGGAATGCATGTCTCCACACATCCTACACATGCAATAAATATAATTTTAAGATAAGTAAAAGTAAATAATACTCTGACTCAATAAACATTACTAGAACAGCAAGAAAGATACCCATATGCAAAAAATGAAACCTTGTACCACATAAATGACATAAGTATAAAGCCCCCAAATATAAATTGTGAATTGAAAACACAGGGAAAAAGTCTTTGTTTTCTTGGATCAGGCAAAGACTTGTTAAATAATACATGCAAGCCTCATCTACACAAGGGAAACACTGACAGGGAGACTACATCCAAATCCAAACGTCACTCCTTAAAGACTATCAACAGGCTGAAAAGACAAGGCACAGACGGAGGAAAATAGGTTATGTGATGTGTATTTGGTAAAAGATTTGGTATTCAGAATAAAAGACTCTCACAGTTCATCAAGAAAACATCTGATTTTTTTAAAACAGGCATAAGATTTGAACAATCATGTCTTCAAATGAGATAAGCACATGAAACACACTCATAGGTCTAAGTATGATATATTTGAAGTTACAAACATTAGCTATTAATGATTACAAATTAAATACAAATTCAGACTACAGTGCAGTTTGTCATACATCTGATAAGATAACTGGAAATAAAGACAAGGGGGAAAACCTTGGCAAATCAAAGAAACCTTAGTTAGGGTTTCTATTGCGGTGAAGAGACACCGTGACCACAGCAACCCTTATAAAGGAAAAACATTTAATTGGGATAGCTTACATTTTCAGAGGTTCGGTCCATTATCATCATGACAAGGAGCATGGCGGTGTGCAGGTAGATGTGATGCTGACTACATCATGATATGTAGGCAACAGGAAGTTATCTCACAGCCTCACAGAGAAGACCTCAATGCCCATTCCCAAGTGACACACTTCCTCCAACCAGGGCACAACTACTTCAACAAAGCCACACCTCCTAATAGTGCCACTCCCTTTCCGAGGACCACAAGTGCTAAAAAGAATGAGTCACAACTTGGAATTCGCAGTCACAGTTGGTGGGAATTCAAACTGCTGCTGTCACTCAGGAAAACAACCCAGCAAAATCAGGTTATATATATTTGCCATATGACTCAGCAATCCCAATCCTAAATATTTATCTGCACAAGATGAAAATTTACAGTCACCCTTGGAGATTGGGTGGAAACATAAGTTGTAATAACCACTATGAAAAGTGTTATGGAGTCTCTCAAAAACTAAAGTAGAATTACTTTATGACCTACAGATCCTACTCTTAGTTATACCTCTATGGGAACGAGATCAGTGCACAACAGTGATACAATTCTATCCCAAGTTCACTGCAGCACTATTCTCAAGAGCTGAGAATGAAATCAACAAGTGCCTATCAGCTACTGAATGCATAAAGACTGAGCTACACATGCATACACAGATGTATGCACATGTATGTGTGCATGCACATATGCAACAAAATACCAGGAAGCCATTAAAAATAAGAGCTCCTGTCACTGCTGCGAACATGGGTGGGGCTGGAAATCAGTGCAGTAAGGAATAGAAGCCAGTTGAGTGCTGCATGAGCTCATGAACATGAGGAATCTAAAAATGTTGATTTCTCAGATGCTGAAAATAGAGAGGTGGGAATACAGCTCAGTGGTATAGCCCCTTCCTAGACAGGTGTTAAGAGGTCCAAGTTCAAGTCCTAGGGCTGAAAAAAAGAAGGCTGAGAGTGGAATGATGGCAACCAGGGACAACAGGGAAGGTGGTATAGGAGGTCCTTCTATGTGTTGTTTGTATTGGTTAATGAATAAAGAACTGCTTTGAGCCTATGGCAAAGGCAGAACAGAACTAGGTGGGGAAAACTAAGCTGAATGCTGGGAGGAAGAAGGGCAGAGTCAGGGAAATGCCATGGAGCAACCACCAGAGTCAGACATGCCAAAACTTTGCTAGTAAGCCACTGTCATGTGGCGATACACAGATTAATAGAAATGGGTTAAATTAATATGTAAGAGTCAGCCAATAAGAAGTGAGAACTAATGGGCCAAGCAGTGATTTAACTAATACAATTTTCTGTGTGATTATTTCGGGTCTAAGCTAGCTAGGTGGCTGGGAAGAACAAGGGTAACAACAGGAAGAGGGCCATGATGAGGGGCTGACAGTGGGTATCAGGTTATAGTTAGGTCAGGACTGGAAGATCTGGTAGGGTGACTATAGGCAGGAAATGGCTTCTGTATATCTCAAAAGTAGAGAAGAAAGGATTCTAAATGTTTTGCTATAAAATATTGATAACTCTCATAGTTATTTTATATCAACTAGACAGGAATATAGACACACTAGAGAGGAGAAATCTCAAGTGAATTGCCTCCATCAGAACAGCCTGTGGGTCTGTGTCTCTGTGGGGCATTTTCCTAATTGCTGATTGACAAAGGAAGACCCAGTCTTCTCTGGGTTCTGTAATTGGAGGCATCTCTTCTGCCTGCCAGTTGCCAAATAACCACTCTGAGGCTTAATATCAATTATAAATTGTTTGGCCTATTAGCTCAGGCTTTCAGGCTTATTATTAACTAGCTCTTATGACTTAATTTAACCCATTTTTATTATTGTATATTTTACCACAAGGCTTGTGGCTTGTTATCTCACATTTTGCTTCCCCAGTGGCTCCTGGCATCTCTCTGACTCCGCCTTCTTTTTCCCTGTATCTTTGCTTGAGCCTGACTCTATTCTGTCTGCCTATTGGCCAAATTAGTTTCTTTATTAATCTATGTTAATAAAACATATTCACAGCATACAGAAGGGCATCCCACATCAGGGTACCATCCGCAGGCATGTGGGCCAAGTAAGCCGAGCAAGGGGCGAGGTGGGCAAGCCAGTAAGCAGTGTTCCTCCATGGTCTCTGCCTTCAGTTCCTGCCTCGGGTTCCTGCCCTGACTTCACTTGCTGATGGAGTGTGACCTGGGAGTTGTGAGATAAAATAAAACCCCTCTTTCCCATGCTGGTTTCGGCTAGTGTTTCATCAACAATGGAAAGCAAATTGGAACACTGAGGAGATAAATACAGTTAACTGAATTACACAGAGCATGTGTGCATTAAAATGCCGCATGGTATCCAGCTGGGAATCAAGCATAAAATTAGCAATGGAGCCAAATGAGGGACTTTTGAGGTATATAGTGGAACTCTACCCTTAAATGGTGGTGGTACCAATTTCATGCATTTGTCAGAACTGAAAGAATGAATGGCACAGTAAAAGGAGGATTTTACTAAACACAAACTACATTCAATTAAAAAATACATGGATGGTCTATCTCTTACACATCTACAGGAACAGCACAGTAGACTGGCTATACTCTAGAGAGTCCCATCACCTCATCTCCTGAATGGAAATATAGTAGTCACAGTTTACACAAGCTGTGGAAATTAGACGAGATGTGGCGTGTAATGAAGACAGTCAAATACCTCAAAGGTAGTAGGTGTTACTGAAACTTCAGCAGCTGTTCTAATTCGTCATGTTCTCTGGAAAAGAGGTTCTTCATAATGTTTCTCACATACAGCTTTGGGCAGTGAACTGGCCTAACTAAATACAACGATTGGTTCATAGAAAACTTATTTTCTGTATCACACTAGCTGTGGTTGCTGAATTCTCGGTTGGGGGCTTCATGTTAAGGTATGGTCCACGGGAGTTCTTGTCAAGTGTGGTCCAGAGAAGCCAGAGGCTGGACATAATTGGAGTACACTGAAAGCCAGAAGATATTTGCAGAAACTGGAAAGGTTACTTGTGTCACTGTGGATTGTGGGGAGACCCTCTTCTTAAACGCAAGGTGGACTCTGGGGCTCAGCTGAACTGGGAAAAGACACCTACGGGTCCACTTAGAGAAAGCAACATTGCAGCATCAAGCACTGCGGGGTAGAGGCAGCATATTCCACAATAAACACAAAGGTCACACTAATGACTTCCCAGGCAAGGAGCATGGGGTCTGCTTAGATGTCACCCACTCCTTCACAGCAGCCCAGCAGAGAGGAGTCTGGGTTACAAAGTCAAGAACCCCTTTCCTTGTTTCAACGTGAACAACAGCCATGCCTGTATCCACTCCAGAAGCCCATCCCTCTGCTCATTTAAAGCAAGAGGAGACCGGCAAGATGGGTCAGTGGTTAAAGGAGTGTGTTGTCAAGACTGAGGACCCGAGTTCGATCCCCTGAGCCCACGCAGTGGAATAAGAAAACTGACTTCCTCTGGATCTCCACATGCGTGTCCTCTCAAATAAATAAATAAAAATGTAATTTAAAAGTCAAAGAAGCAAGAGGTAGGCTTTTCAATTCCCAAAGAACTCATCCAATAGAAAGACGCACACATGTGTACACATGCACACGTGTACACACGCACATGCACACTCCTCTCTTCTCCTACATCTCTCAAATCTTCCTGAAGATAACATACCTTGCCTATGATGAAAACCTTAGAAACAGGAAACACATTCTGCTTGCATTGTTAAAACTTGAAAAGTAAAACAATTCGGAACTGCTTGGCCTCACCATCCTGTCATGAGGCAGTTCTGCTCATAATTAATGTAGCAAAATAGGGGAAGGTGGCAGGGAAAAAAATCTTGGTTTCCTAATGACTTTTAAGTAACTGCTCACATGTCAAGTGGACTCGGGTTACCAGAATAACATTCTTGGGCAGAAATGCATGCTTCCCCCCGAATACAGCTTTTTCAACTAATGTTGCTTTCTCTCCTGAACAGGCATGGATTCATTCTGCTGCTCGGTGAGGAGGCACAGCCATTGACACCCAGAACATTCAGGAAGAGAGGCTGGCCATCCCACACGACACCAGCACACCCTCGGCACAACACGGGGTGAGGGGAACGGGGTGCAAACTGCTGAAGGGGCAAACGCCGGGGCCAGCCAGAGGGCCCTAATGTTATCAACTGCACAACTACCCTTTGATGTTTCAAAACACACCCAATTATCACTTAGTAAATGTTAAAAGTGCAAGACCTTAGCTGTAAGAACAGAGCTAAGGAAGGACGGCCTGGGCATTTGCAGCAATGGTTCTGCTCTAGGAAGATAAAAACGGACACAGCATTAGACAGATACATCTCAGATCACGGCATTGCTTCTCCTGGTTTCTTTAAGGTATATTTTAAACTATGTCAGTCAGTTACATTGAGAAATATTATAAAAATCAGGTACTTCGGTGGCCATGGAGAGTGACAAGAATTCTGTCTCAGTGTGAGGATGACTGTGTCTTGGCTGAGGGACATGTGTATGCACAACCCTCCGGCTTCTGTGAATTCTGAAACTGCCGTTAGCTTTGTGTACTTGGAGGTTCAGAGTGAATCTGTGATTTATCTAGGCCATTATGAAAGAGAGCATTGGGTATGTGTTCTGGGGACTGGCCTGTCTTATCTTTCTCCTTGTCTCATTTATCTCTCAAATAAATATAAAAATGAATGGCTGTTGCATGACACATGCAGAAATCCACATATATGTGTGAGTGTGTGCCTGTGTGCACATACACATGTACATGAACATAACTTCAGAGTCCTTTGGGTGGAGGAAGGTACAATTAGATAGAAGAAGTTGGTATCTGAAAAGAAAGAAATGAAGTACATCTCTGAGTCTTGGGGCCAAGTCACTGGAGAACACCAAATCTGAGCTATGAGCTGGAACTTTATCCTGAGCACTAACCCTGAACAAAGTCAGGATGAGGAAACAGGGTGTATGAAAAACCACAATCTAGAATAGTGCATGGTGTGGATGAGAAGAAAGAGCCAGGAGAACAGTCAGGGGGTTCTCCATAACCTGGTATGAAATAAGAGCTTTCAGCAGACTGGTAGACATGCGGCATATTTTTATTTTCATAAATTATATACTGGCATGTTTGTAGTGTGTGTGTGGTGCATGTGTGTGGTGTTTGTGGTATGTGGTGTGTGTGTACGTGGTATGCATATGGTGTGTATGTGTGTGATGTATCTATGTGGTGTGTGATGTATGTGTTGTGATATATATGTGTAGAGTGGTGTGTGTGTGTGTGTGTATGTGTGTGTGTGTGTAGTATGTGTGTACCTGTGTGGTATCTAGGACTGAAGCACAACTAATTTCGACCATCCTGAGATTCTGAATCTATAACTTTTGTGAAATACAATAAGAAGTGAATTTTTCTGTGGATATTTTCCCTCTCAGGTAAATTAACACTATGGAGAGTTGAGAAGGAGCATGGGTGTCACTGCGCAGAGCAAAATTCTGTATAAAGGTAAACATTTAATTGTGGTTGCCCAATTACAGTTCTTAGGTTCAGTCCATTATCATCATGGTGGAACAAGGTGGCATTCAGGCAGACATGGTGCTGGAGAAGATGTCCTACAGCTTGGCTTGTGGGCAACAGGAAGTGAACTAAGATACTGGGTGTGGCTTGAGCATACATGAGACCTCAAAGCCCATGCCCACAGTGACATACTTTTTCCAACAAGGCCATACCCACTCCAACAAAGCCACACCCAGTCTTTTTTTTCTTTTAAACTACCATACACAGTAAATACATTGTGTTCTTACATACATACACAATGACAAAATCACCTAGTGACAAGTACCTCAGAATGTATCTAACTGAAGTGACATGTGACAATCACACACACACACACACACACACACACACACACACACACACATGCACACCACAGTTAAGAGGATGAAAATTGTCTGAATGGGCAGGTATTGCACACCCAAAGTCATTCACACTTCTCCAAGGGTGAAAAGCTGGAATATAATATGTTCCAGCCTCTTTCACCGCTACAAGTGGCCATGGGACACAGTTTGACAGTGAAGTGTAAGTCCACATCTCTACGAGAGGCTACCTTGCTTCTTGGCCTGTATAGTCCCATCTTGAATTTGTACACACCAAATAGGTGCTGGGGACAGCAGTCATCTTGGGAACATGAGGACAAAAGCCACATGACAGGAAGTGTTGTAGATGAAGAAATGACTTGGGAACTATCTAAGTTACTGTTCCATTTCTGCGGTGAAACACCATGACCAAGGCAATTGGTAAAAGGAAGCATTTAATTGGGAGTATCAGAGGATTAGGGCAGGAACATCGTGGTGGTGAGGATGGTGGCAAGCAGGCAGGCAGGCATGGCGCTGGAGAAGCAGATGAGCTCATATCTGAGGTGCAAGCAGCAGACAGAGAGCAAGACATTGGGCCCAGTGTGGGCTTTGGAAACATCAAAGCCCACCTAGTGTGACACAGCTCCTCCAAAAGGCCACACCTACTCTAACAAGACATCACCTTTTACTCCTTCCCAAACAGTTCCACTCAGTGAACGTCAAATATTCAAATATATGACTCTATTGAGGCCATTCTCATTAAAACCACCACAAGAACTCAGTCTTAGGTGCAAGCCTAAAACCACAGAGACTCAAGAAAGCTGAGGCAGGAAGACAGGTTTTGGTAACTTTGTGAGACCCTGTGTCACAATAAAAATTACAATGAACAAATTAATAAACATTAAAAATGTAGCTGAGCATTTGTGCAGCATGTACAAGGTTCTAAGGTTCTAAGGTTCAATGTCCCAAACCATGAAAAGAAAAAAAAAAAAAAAACAGATTTATGGCTTGTGGGTTTATGGTAAGATCAGTGAGTAACTGCCTTGTATTATTTCTCCAGAACCACTTCTAACAGACCACACCTATCAAAAACAGTTTTATTTATCTTTATTTGTGGCCAGATGTTTCCTAACCACTATAGTTACAATAAAGCAAACATGAACACATTGATCTTAAATGAAGCACTTCATTCATTCATTCATGCATTCATTCAAGAATTCTTTTCTTTTGGAAACAGTTTGAAATTGTATTTATTTACTGTGTGCAGATAGGTACCCATGTGCCACAGAAGGCATGCAAAGGCAGAGGACAGCTTGTGTGCTCTCTCCTTTCACCATGTGGGTCTTGAAGATAAAACTCAAATTGTGTCAGGCCTAGCAGCAGGCCTCCTTACCCACTGAGTCATCTGGCTGGCCCTATTCAGGAAGATTTCTAAGAGGAACTACCGCCTTCGCATTGCCAGCTAAGGACTGTGGGGAAACCAGCATGGACCCACCCAGAGCCTAGTCAGCTAGAGGAGGGAGTGTCCGAGGGGGTTCACGGGACTGCCAGCATGAGGGTGCTAACGTAGACTGGATCTTGGCGCTATCTATGCAGCAGATGCAATCTTTCTTACTTCTTTCTTCTGTCTTTTCTTTGAGTTAGGGACTCACTGTGTAGCCCTGGCTGACTTGGAACTCACTCTACTCTGTAGACCAGGTTGGCCTTGAACTCACAGAGATCCACTTGCCTCTGCCTCCTGAGCTCTGGGATTAGAGGTGCGCACCACCACTCCCAGTTCTTAGTCCCTTTTAATGCAAACCCAGTTGTACTGCTGATTCCGGTACTCGAATGAGTTTATGGTCTTTTTTCAGAAAGTAAGAGCATTTACCCCTCTCTCGCTGACACTGGTGACAGCAACCACAGGTGGCCCCGGCACAGTGCAAGGAAAACTTGGTTGAATCAACGAAGCTGAATGGGTGACCTGGTACTGTCACTGTTTTCTTTATGACATCCCAGAGGCATAGCTCTGAACCTGCCTGAGTTCGGCTTCCCAATTTATTTGTAAGAATTGACATTAAATGAGATAATGATCGTAAAATACATCTGACAATGCAAACACCCTGGAGAAGTAAGATTATATCAGATAACCTGATTGCGTGCAAACCAGAGAAAATAGGTTCAAAATGAGGACAGTATATGAGTAATTGGAGAGCAGTTTATTATCTTTATGGCATTTATTTTGGCTCTTCTTCCTTCCTCGGAGAGTGAGAGTTTTGAGATAAGTGCGCCTCATCTGATAAAGTGCGGCAGAAGAGCCCCATGGAACGGATTCAAAAGAACTAAAGACAAAATATTCCTTGGTATGTTTATTGCTCAGCAATAACTGTTATCAATCACAGCATAATTCAGCCTCTCACTGTGTGCTCTCACAGCCCTCTGGCCTTTCATTTCCTCTTAATTATATATTTAATGCCACGCGGGTAGCATCTCCATTCCCACGATACGCTAAGTCCCAGAGATCTTAAGTCTCACCTTGGCAGGAGACAAAGGTCCCAGGAAATAGAGTGCGGCTTGCGCTCTCTTCTACCTCCTAGTGCTCTTTGGAGCAGTGTGACCAGAAGCAGAGGTCCCCGAAAGATCTCTCAGACACCACCATGGAAAGTTTCAATCTGCTTTCACGCCACATACCTTGTCCTGGGTTTGGCATCGGATACAGTCGCACTCAAAGCAGTACTGGTCCCTCAGCTGCTTCCGGCGTTCCTCGCTGGTCATGAGCATGTCCAGGTAGCAGATGGTGAGCTGTGGGAACAGAGAGGAAAAGGCTCACGTGGCTGCCGGGCTCATTTTCTTCTTCAGTTATTATCGCTGTCAATTCTTAGAGTAAGACATCGACAAGGCGCAGGAGGGAAGGTACCACGGACAGGCTCTTCCCCAAGGTACTGTAATGTGCCTTCTTCGTGTCTGGCTCAGGGTAAGCACGCAGACATTACATGTTTAGTCTAAAGGACTTGGCTTATAACCTTGACACAGTTTTGTATGTTTGCTTTTTCTTTCCCCTTCCATTAAATAGTAAAACATCAGGAGTTATTCCATGTTTGGGATCACTAAGGTTTGGCCGTAAATTCAATGTATGACCACTGATAATCAGGGAAACCAAATTCACGCTAGCAAACAAATGAGCGGCAGATGATGCAGCCAGATTGGCTTTAAATACTGGCTGGCTGGATCACTGTTTCCTGGAACTTGGGACTACCTATATTTGACAGTTTTGAAATAAGGAGATATTTTGTCACTTGTTGCTTAGTGAACTGACATTTCCACTTGACTGAATCCCTAGCACATAGAAATTAAATCCACAATAGAACACACATACATGCATGCACACATGCACACACACACACACACACACACACACGCGCATATACCCGCTCCCCGTAGAGCCCCCTAGTTGGAGAAGGGCAGACAGTAGCTCCTATTTCGTGCTGTCCAGACTGAACTCTTAGTGTCTCCCTTGACTTTACCAAAACCACCAGGATGTTCTGTTAGCTCCACTTATTAAAAGTAAATCCAGAACCAACCATTTATAATCATTCCCAATGTTGCATCGAGCCCTGGCCCACCACCATCTCGGGATGGTTCTCCACTTCCCCCCACTAGAAGGACTCTGCCGGCATGCTACCATCTAGCTGGCACAGAAATTGAAGTCAGACAGGCTTTCTTCTGTTTCAAACACTGCAACAGCGCCCCCTTTTGTCCAAGGAGGGCCAAGACCTCACAGTGCCACCTAAGGTGCATCCCTGGATCTCATGGGCTCTAAGCTATGCTGAAATGGGGAAGAAACACAGTCCTCCTTTAAAAACTTGTTCACTACTTTGGTAAGATTGTGTGTGTGAATGTGTGTGTATGCTTGTGTGTGTGAATGTGTGTGTGTAATTC
Source organism: Chionomys nivalis (assembly GCF_950005125.1). Lineage (NCBI taxonomy): Eukaryota > Metazoa > Chordata > Mammalia > Rodentia > Cricetidae > Chionomys > Chionomys nivalis. Next base: position 15,988,624 of record NC_080090.1, on the reverse strand, counting down.
TAATGACAAAACATTGGGGTTTTGTTGTTGGAGGGGGTGGTATTTTACTGTCTTTAAATTTTCATTTTTCTAATTTTGTAAGAATATTAGTATGTGATGATCCAAGTAAAATATGAGTCTTTCACCACCGGTATAGAGAAGCAACAGGTTCATACACACTTGCCCCCACTCCCTTCCCGAATGCATGGCCCCTCCCTGGGTGATGCCCTCCCCTTGCTCTCGACTCTCGCTGCCCTAGCTGGTCTGGTATTTTTTGCTGTCCTTTCATATTCCCACTTCAGGCCTGAGTTCTCCCAGATGCACCAAGGTGGCCTCCCTGGTCCTCTTGGATTTCAATCAAGTCCCATTTTCTCAAGGAGCCTAACCTGCCGCCTACTAAAAATAACAACTTGGTTCCCACCACACCCAGTGCCCCTCCCCCTTTCCCCTTGTCTGGGTTTGCTTTCTTCTTGTAATGGACATCAGCTTGTACTGTACTCTATAAATGACTTATTTATCTGCTTTCAAACACAGAAGGTAATTATGGGGGTCTGGGTGGTGGGGAAGCAGGGGGCACTGGAGGAGAGAGAGGCAGGATTAATCTGCGGGAAGAGTTAAGGAACCTCCCTCGAGCAAACACTCCATGTGGTTTTTCTTCTGCTGAAAACAAAATATCACAAGTCTTCTGACATGATTTTACTTGTTTGGACTCAAGGTGGGGCGAGGAAGGCCTCTGACAGAAAACAACTCCAAGGCCGTCTCCTTAAAGCTCCAGGAGGAGGAGGAAGCCTGGTCAGCCATTTCTGTCAACCCCACGCTGTCACCAGGGTGACAGAAGACACGGCCTGAGCTGACTCGAGGCCTCATTCTAGGCTCTTGGCCTGTTAGAAAGCTCCAGAGTGCTGCCCTCCACACAGGAAGGCGTGCCTGCCCTGAGGGTACAGACCTGCTCTTGCTGAACATCTTCTGGGAGTTCAAGAGCATGCAACACTGAAAACCAGAAAAAGGACTGGGGTTTGCATTTGACCCAAATCAAGCCTGGTGCTCCTTCTCCTGGCCAGTGGTGCCCTTCTGTGGTGGCTGTGGAATCTAACACCAGAGGGAGCCGATACAGCTCCACCCCCCGGCTCTGGGCCTACAGTGTACAAGCAGTGCAGAGCAGTGGGGGCAACTGGGCTCCTTCGAGCCAAGGCGATGGTCACTTTTTCATTTCCTACATCTTCCTCCAGCATTTTGATCTAAAGGCAGGGGCACCTCAGAGGTGAAAGGGCTATGGTATCAGGCAAGTTCCCATGGTTCCCAGTGAACACCATGCTCCACGGTTCAAGCAACCAGTCTCTAAGCACACATTCTGGAACATCTTTACTCAGGCTCTCTGGTCCTGGCTCCTTACCCAGATGAGGGGGTAAACTAGCTGATGACCATGCTCCCCCAGAACTCATGCTAGAGCCCCGTTTCTCACGCCAGTCCAAAGACTGCGAGTCTCTAGCCTCGCTATCAGGTTAGGCAAACGGCAGAATGTCTTTGGTAGGTTACACGCTACTGCAACATCACCAACTCCACAGTGTCTGACTTCAAGTCTGCATTATGAGAGCTAAAGCTCAAGCTGAGCGGTGGTGGCGCATGCCTTTAATATCAGCACTTGGAAGGCAGAGGTAGGTGGATCTCTGTGAGTTCGAGGCCAGCCTAGTCTATAAGAAGAGCTAGTTCCAGGACTGGTTCCAAAGCTACAGAGAAACCCTATCTCGAAAAACAAAACAAAACAAATAAAAAATAGCTAAAACTCTTGAGTGATCTCCAGAAAGTGAGCGGATAATGGGAGACCAGTTATTTCGTTTAATCCAAATAAACAGATTTTTTAAGTCTTTCTAGGTAGCCTATAAGTGCCTGAAGACCAACCTCAGCAATGGTTTTCTAAATGGACTCCCACTGGTTTCTCTGCCTTTCACCTTTTAAACTATGAGAGAGAGAGAGAGAGAGAGAGAGAGAGAGAGAGAGAGAGAGAGAGAGAGAGCTCCCTAACACTCACAACTGATTTTCACCACACAGGGCTTTTTTCCTACATTGATTGTAGGTCTACTTCCTAGCCTCGATGTCTTCTCCTGTATCCCACAGTCTTCCTGTCTTGACTATATAGCTCTGTCTCTACAATGTATGACGTCACTGGGATTCCGTGCCCTGCTGCTTACTTCAGTGCCTTTTCCTTATTGTCCTTCATGATTGGCTCAAAAATGCCCCCTCCCTCACAGACAGGAACTCATTTTGCCCTTTGTGGCTCTTCTATGCCACTGGAGTTTGCAAACCACGCTGTGTACCAAAGCCGAGGGGCTGCTCAGTGGCTAAAACATTCCAGAAGCGCACAGACAGACTGAAGTAGCAACTCAATCATTTTATCAGCCAAAGATAAAAACCTTTATTAAGGGCTCATAGATTTGCAAGTTTAAATGGAGTCATTGCTCACTACATGTAGGGCTCATTTAGTGGGCACATACATACAAAACTTGGCCATTGATCAACCGATGCTTTAATGGCACAGAACAAAATCGCATTAAAATATTAATGCTCTGACCATTGCTCTGCCATTTAAGTGTGACTCTTATGAAAAAATGCATAAATCATTTCTAGCTTTGGAGTAATATTACAGGGGTTTCTGGAACTTGATTATGGTGCCTCTGTTCAAATCGCAAAGCAGAGAAAATCTCTTTTCCTGAAACCTTCTTTCCCATCAACAGCAGAGTGCAGAGTAAAACCAAATCTTGTCTTCATTTCTGTAACATATTGTCACAGTTACATAGTTTTCCATTACTGGCTCTACACTGAAAAACAAAATAACAAAAAAATTCTCAATGTCTTCTGTCCCTTCTCTTTGTCATATAAATTCTATTAATTTTAAATCAATTAAATATTAAATTAATTAATCTATTAATTAATGATTCTGTTAACTTTGGATTCTAAATTAAATATTCTTCACCTCCTCTGTTCTGAGTCCCACCCGGTCTCCTCCTGAGTTCAGACTGTCACTGTCAGCTCTTGCTTGAAGGATGGCTTGACCCTCATCCTCTTACTCTTGTCTACACATAAAGTCTTGCCATGCCTCCTCCTCGATGTCAAGGGTGCCCACTGCCTGGCCCTCTGCCACAGAGCTGACACTGTTGGGAAATCCTCAGGTGAATGGCATTCTGTAAAAAAGCCTCAGACACTGGTCCAGTCCCTATATATTCTCCATGCCTGGTTGCAATGAATTCTTCAGTCCCCCTCAAAACAAGAGTCTTCTGTTTCAGGCATTTTCTAGTCTCTCCTCCTTGGACTTACCTCCTGATCCTCACAGCCCACCTGGTCCACATCAAAACTAAGGAGCCTACTGAGCAACACAGCCGAAATGCAAACTTGATGCCACAGAATCACCAAACTTTAAATTTACTTGTCATCAACTTAACTAAAGCTCACATCTAAGGATATGCAGGAATTAGCCCTCTTAGCCACGGCCTCCAAATGTTTCCTGTACCCACCACCCCTGCATGCCTCTGGTCCATGGGGTCAGTGTTAAAGGTTCAGGACGAATTTTGATTGGTCATAGCCATACAGCATTAAGTGGGCAGGGCCTAGAGACTCTCATCTTGATGCTCCGCAATCCTATGGATGAGCTAGTCCACGCAATGCCCTGGAGAGAAATGCTGCTGATCTCAGTCAACACAACCAATAGAATCAATTCAAGAGTGCCAGATACTTCCCAGGTGTGAAGCTAGCACTGGGAGATGGGGAAGAGGTGGGACTCAATTCAATTGCTGCCCCTGTGAAATCATAGTGGCATAGGAAGTCACCCGGAGCCAGGATAAGTACCAAATGCATATTAGTAACCACAGAGGTTGAGTTCAGGGGGAAGGTCCTCCCCTCAACCTGGGAAATCAGAAAAGCTCCATTGATGAGAGACTACTAGAAATGGTGCCAGACAGAAGGACTGCCATGCACAGGAAACGCCATTCACCAACAGGTGCACAATGTGAGCACAGACAAGAAGATGCAACAAGAGCCTCAGAAGACACTCTTAGAGTTGAGAAGAGTCCTTGATAAGCATCCCAGAGGGAGGCACTTGATCTTCAGTGCCCAGCACTGAGCTGGACCATTTCTACTGGACAAGAAGAAGCACTTGCTTGTCATTCCAGAGACAGAGGACATGAAAAAGTGAAACAAACACAAAAAACGGGGTTTACTTTTTTTTTAATTACCTAAAAACTAACCAAGGAGGAAAAAATGGTAGCCGAGCTTAGCAAGCCCCAACCCTATCTCATAGCTTTTCTCAGTGCTGGGAACTGAACCTGGGACACTGTACACGCTAGGTGCTCTACCACTGAGTGACACCCTAACACTATTTTGGTTAAAACATCATTACCATCAACAGCCACTTCTGCCTTTAAATGACTTGCAATGATTCATTTTAATTGTCAACTTGACTGCATTAAGATATGACTAGGAAATTATGAATGCACACCTCTGTTACCTATCAATGAGGGAGTATCCAGTGACAGGCAGATCGGGACCCAAACACGTGTAATCAATCAATGTATTCAAAACTTAAATAGACTCTTGGGAAGAGGCACACCCGAGGGAGGTGGGGCCGGGTTGAGGATGTGGGTCACCGGGAACTACATGGCTCTGGTCCCCTGGATGAAGCTCCACACTGTCTACTATAATGTGAACTATCTCACTCATCTTCATGTTCAAGAGATGAACAGCTGCCATTACATGTTCCTGCAGTCACAGGGGACTGTTTCGCTACAGTCCAGAAACCCGGGGCCAACTGACCTCGGACTGAACCCTCCAAAATATGGAATTAAATAGACCATTCCCCTTTCTAACTTGTTTCTGTCAAGCCACAGCAGTGCAAAAGTGACAAGCATCCTAACAGTACTGAACATAGATAGAAGAGGTTCCCTGTCTACCCTGCCTTGAAGTCACATGACCCCAGAGAAACAGATCTAAATTCTTCAAAGCATAACTAGTGCACACTGGTCCTAAAGGCTGGAGACTCAGCTAAAGGGGCTGTGTAAGAGGCAGTGCCCTTGGCTGCAAATAAGTTTGGAAGGAATCCCTGTCTCTATAAAATATGGTAGCTCTGAGTTAGGGCTTTATTTGGGGGAGTGCTGCGTGAATGCCGTAAAAGCTTATGGCCCGCCATTCCTTGCAGTAAATATCCACTTTAGTAAATTGGAAGGCAGGAGGAAATGGAGTTCTGGAAAACATAACTACAACCAGAGCTCAGCATGGGTAGCAGCCGCAAGAACTCGGCAGACTCTGTGTGGTCCCGCAGCCTATCTATAGTTGCGTTGGGGAACTCCGGCTTCTGCAAGGTCCCTCACCTAAGAGGCTGGCTTGACCATCTATACAAATGACACTGGCAAGTCCTGTTTGACCCTGTACCTTTGCTGAAACCATCACCCAGAAATGCTGAGGGGTTTACAGAAGCCCAATGGCAAAGGTCTGAAAGAGTAAACCATGTCTACTTTCTTTATACAGAATTTAAAATACCTTCAAAATGTGCTTAGAGGCTTTGGGGGCAAGCCCCAGGGATGCTACTGACAAGCTGGGTTGCCTCTCTAGCCATGGAAGAATGGCTGTTCGCTGGGATGCGACAGGCAGCTGAACTGTCATTGCCAATGAGGAGATTTAATGGCTCGCATGCATGTGCATAAAACACCCAGGCTCCGTCACAAAAGAAATCTCTCCAATACATGTCAGAGGATTACCATGCAGAAACCCACGGGCCAAGACCAAAAACTATGCGTAGATTCATCTACAGCTTGCTTTGTGACTGCTTCAAGTGCCTTCTTGGTGGCAGGGCAACAAAGAGCTAGCTGTAACTGGTTGTAGGTGGGTGCCACACTGAGAAAGGCATTGAAGAGTGGCGGTGGGGGAGAAGGAGGATAGGGAAACAGGAAGTGGGAGGCATGGATTTCCTTACCTCCTCTCCAGCCTCGATTTCTCGCACTGCACGCAGCAAGAGATGGGGCCCGTTGAACACAATTGAGCAGTTGGGGTCACAGCTGTGATTCAGCAGAGACATACTAAAGGAAAGAAAAAAAGGGGGGGGGGGGGATCATCAATGCTTACAGTTAAGCAGCTACATTAAATGGAAACAATAGTCAAAGACACTTTAGGTGGGAGGGTCCACGATGGGTTTGATGGAGAGGAAATGGGGATGGGGCTCCAGAAGCATTCATATTCATATGATCATAGGTGTGCCCATACCCTGCTTCATATGAAGTCGGGTACTTCTCATAACACAGGCTAATTAGGGAAACTTGATAATAAAATCATTTTTTTGAGGATGGTCCTTTGAGGAGATGGATTGCATTAGAAATAGTCCAGTAAGGTGACCCGAACGAAGGTGCTACTGACAAGTAGCCTGCAAAGAGAACATCTCCCAGCTAACAGCAATCACAACAGTCACCCGAGGTTCCATTGACCCACAAGAGGTCTCACTGCTGAGCTCTGGTAGGGGAGGGCGGGGCCTCTGCTAGATGCTCACACTGAGGAATAATGGGTTGGGGGGGACCTGCTCTCAGTAGGTCCAGATACATTCTGGGATGGAGCCTCATCACGATTTTCCTGGGGGTTTCATGTGGGAAACTCCAGGACTTCACAGCCTGAACTGACAGCAATTAGGACAAATAAGTACTCTGTAGGAAGTACTTTGCTCAGTACCGGAGCAGAGTGACCAACTCCAGCCACCCTAACGACACTGTGAGGGTTAATCACAGGTGAAGGGACCAATGCCTCAGAATGTTTAACTGGGGACTGAACTGGAACCAGGTGGCCTGAGCTCAGAGCCCATGCTCTGAAGTCCTCTGCGCTGCTGCTTTTTGATACACGTGCTATCAATAGAGCTGACCTGCACCCAATGACACATGAGGTGTAAGAGAGTAGGCTGTCTCAGACACAAGTGCTTAGAAGAAACGCTATGTTTGAGCCCTAGAAGCATAAAGATAGGATGAAAGTCAGGGTAGTTCTAGTGCTGGGCTTCATGCCGTCTAGCTCAGGGTCAAAGGCAGCCATACTGATGGCTGAGGAACAGTACAGCAGGCTACTCGTGCAGGCAGAGTGGAAAGCACACTACTGCCCAAGTCAAACTTGGCCTCCTAGTCCCATGCCATCTTAATACCATATAATGTGTGTATCACGAGTTCTAATTGTTCTTAGTAAAAACCTGGGGTCAAATGTTAGGGGTGAAAGCTGAGAGATCAGAGAGGCAGAGCAGCCAGCCACTAGAGAGACCTTTTATCTCTACCAATGCTCAGACCAAAGGAACGATCCTGTTCTCAGACTGTGTTCTCTGACTGCATTCTCAGACTGCAACTGAGCTTGTGTCTCCTCCAGCCTTATATCCCTCTCTGTGCCCAGCCATAACATTTCCCGTCTCCACCTCCCTGGTGCTGGCATTAAAGGCATGTGACTCCCGAGTACTGGAGATTAAAGGTGTGAGCCATCACTGCTTGGCTCTGTTTCTGTTTTAGACTGGAACATTATTGTCCAGCCCAGCGTGGCCTTAAACTCACAAAGATCCGTTTGCCTCAATCTCCTGAGTGCTAGGATTAAGGGTGTATGCTACCACTGCCTGGCCTCTATGGCTAACTAGGCTTAGCTCTGCACTCTGATCTTCGGGCAGGCTTTATTTGCTAGATCACAAACAAAATATCACTACAAATATGGGTTATAATACTTAACACTTTTACAGCCTCTTGTAATTTGCTACACTAAGTTTTGAGTTTGACTATTGAGCTGGCGGTGACAAAAGTCTTTCTAATCTCCTGCAAACGGCTGGCATGAGGGATGGGGGTGAGTGGGTTTGGGATGTCTGCCATACCTGGGGTACAGGCCAACGCCAACCTCCTGCATCTCTGCATTGCAGATGGTGAACGAGTTGCAGATCACCTGTGGAAACAGGAGGGGCCCTTGTTAGACGTCCACTTGAGAAATCCCACAGGCGTGAAGGCTTGCGCTTTTAGGGGACTGCTTGGAGGGTCTCCCCAAGCATGGACTTTAAAATAATTTCTCAGATACACACTCCCCAACCCTGGGGAAACACACAGCTTCAAGGAACATGGAAACTATTAACTGTTGTCTAACCTCCCCCACCCATGATCTACAACTCTATGAAATGTTCGAAATTCAAATATAAATAAGCTACTCATGAAAAGCTAAGCTCCTGTGGTACTGCCGCTTCTCAGGCTGCTGCCCAGTCCAAAGGCCCCTTTATCTAAGGAATACAGCAGTCTGTTTGTTTTTATTCCTACAGAGTGAAGTGCACCCTGAGGGAGTTTGTGATCCAAGCTGCCCACAGACCACAAGGAGGACAGGAAGCTGCTCCATGGGGCCACAGCACATACTGAACACACAGAGCCCCTGGCTGGGCCTGTGGCGTGTACCTGTGCCCTTTGGGAAGATAAGAAAAGAAAGAAAGAAAAACACAATCACGATATACAGGGAACTTGAAAACCTTGTTTGTGCAGGAGGCAATGCTATGTGTCCGAGGCCACAAGGAAATGTGCGCGGGGCACTGTGCTTGAGCCACTAGTCTGGACCCTGGCACGAAACGATATCCACAGAGACATTAGGAAGAGAAGCAGGGGGAAGCCAAGGTGCCCCCTCTCACAGAACGTAAGCTCTACACAAAAGGAAGAAATCCCCAAGATGAAGAAGTTATCACTTGTGGGGAAGAGAAGTGAACGAATGTGAAGAATTCCTGGAAAGAAGCTGAATCTGCAAATACAGATGGGCAGACAGGCTGACGACCTAGAACTCCAGGGAGGGAGAGTTGGAATGCTGCAGATCCAGAGGCTAGCTGCAATTCCTCTTCAGCTGCGACTAGCCTCCTGGAGAGGCGTCCCTGGCCTGCCTTGGTGTCAGACCTAATTCACTAGTAAACAGATTAAAACCTCTAGAGTGGATTAACCTTGCAAAACCCTATTCTCCACCAATCACAGGGCTAAGAATGCTACCAGATAGCATCCGAGGCCTATAACGGAGATTTCCCCACCATGGCAGTAACCTTCTCTCTAGTGTTTCCACCAACGCGTTTTGAAAATTTCTTGATTTATTACTTTGTTCTGTTACAATAAAAACTGCATGAAACTGCTTCAACAATGAGAAAAGGAATTTGGGGTAACTTAAGTCTGTGTTTCCATGCCATGCTGCTCAAATTGACTCCATAATAGAATAGTTCATATTCCTTGTGAGGTGAGAGCCGTGTTTTTGTGACAAGGACATGAGAAAAAGAGGTGGCATATAAACAGGGAGTAGAAGGGATGACGGGAATGACCCCGGGCTTCACTGGCGAGGAAAGTGTTGCAGCTGCCCATCTGAGTTCAGAGGGCATCGATTCCAGGCTCTGGTGTTCTGAAGCAAAGGGCTGCTCCAGGGAGTCAGGCATAGAAAGAAAAGCAGAGACAGTTGACGAGGAAAGGAAACACACTCCTGAGTACAGGGGTGGGCCAGGGAACTGAGGAGAAAGCCCAAGGCTATGGGGTATGAGGCAAATGACAGTGCATTGACAGAACCCCCATCTGTACAGCAGAATTTTCTAGAGCATGCTCTGTTCATTCTATGAAGTCCAAGTGAGGAAGGGCTTCTTTTCTATGTTAATCTTGATGTAGCTTTCTTTTTCCACTCTGCATTCTCCAGACACAAAGGTGTATGTCACTAAACAAACAAACAAACAAAATGTGCAGAGGCCTTTGAGGTAGGAGTGTTTGGGCTAACACAGCAAGAATGCTGATGGGGCCCATGAAAGTGGTTAAGATGGGAGAGATCAGAGAGGTAGCTAGATCATGCAGGACTCTACAGTTATGCTGGGAATTCTATTTTAGCAAAGGAGTAAATGGGTCTGATTTCTGTCCACAAAGGACCGCTCTGACAGCTACACACAGAAGGAGCTGTTTAAAGGTGAGCCCACGTGGGTAGCACATGGATCAGAGGCCCCTGCCATAACCCAGGCAGCGGCTTGGACACCAGCTACAGAAGTGGGAGGAGCTGGCAACAGGGCCACCAGCTTCCCTGGAGCACTGCTGATGGGGAATGGAGTCGGGACAAACTTGGGGCTTGGCCTATGAGTGGCTGATCGTGGCTGTCACTTATTTAGAGGAGGAAGAAGCAAAAGGAGTAAGTCTGGCATGAAGTGGGAGGCGGGGCTTTGTTTTGTTACGGTGAGTTTCAAAGGGCCCAGTTCATCTCGAAGCCCAGACTAGGAAAGAACAAATGGAGTTTGGGGGGCAGGTAGGGGCAAGGCTATAAATTTGGAATGAAATATAGAAAAGCCATCAGAAAGAAAGGGGACAGAGCATGGTTGAGATAGATCGTGACTACAAGCGGATGCTGACTGCTGGCGTTTCTGTGTGGAAGGGCTGAGAGACAGAAACTTCTCCCTCAGACTTACAGGAAGGCACCGAGAGTATGCAAAGGTCCCCAGTCCGCGGCGCCTTTGCTGCAAAGGGCTCTTAGATGGAAGCTAAGCAATGCATCGCTATCTGGCTCCCCCGTGAAAGTCTGATAAAACCACAGCTTCAAATCAGGAAGTAAATGGGTGCACAGACACATTTTAAACAAATTCTGGTTAAATTGCAGCTTTCTGGGCATCTGCTTTGTATTAGGCTGCATGGGTGTACTGCAAGGGTCTGCTGCCAATATACACAGTGCATAATAAACCGACAAGGCTAAAGATTCTGGGGATATTTCTTGAAATTTTAAATATTCTTAAATTGGAGCGATGTGATTACAGATTTTAAATTTTAAAACGTATCTTATAGTATATTCAGAACAGCAGGGAAAGCAATCTACCAACAAAAAGTCAGACCAAGCAAATAAAATTTGCTAACATTAGAATGCAATTTTCCTGAATTTTGAAGCAAATTAAAGGTTCTTCCAAAGTATTTTCACTCTGATGGACTTTCTAAGGATGAAAGTCACAAACAAAACAAAATACTAGCTTGCTTTTTTTCTCAGGGACGTGTTTTCTCAGCCCTGGACTCGGGTGATGGTCTTCATGCCTTTAGCAGCATTTACCACACTGGACCATTGCCCACTGGTACCCTGCCCTACACTGCCAACTGGCCCCCTGTTTTACATTGCCCATTGGTACCCTGCTCTAAGTTGCTAAGATTGCTCAAAACAGTGGGTTTTTCAGATGGTGCCCTGCCCTGAGAGACTCCATTTTACAAACAGCTTTTGAGTCCATCTTGAGGACAGAGAATGACTCTGTACCTGGGTGGACATATGACACGTACCCATGATTTATTCCAGAGAGTACAAACGGCATGACCCTATTAATTTATTGAAGTGACTTGGGAGTACAGGAGCACATGGGGATATTAAAATCATACCACAGAAACCATGCTCAAGAACTTATCAGACCGCATCAGACATGGAAAGGGTACAACTCCCTCTCTTGGGTCACACAGAGAGTTGGGCATCTAGCCCTGAGATGGTGATAGCCCCAACAGTCTATAACCTGGCTATCTAGTGCATGCTTCAAGGGATGGACAGGCGGAGAACTCCTGGCTGTCCCAGGAGCTTTAGGTTTAGTTCTAGTTCCTACTGTTGACAAGGCACTGCTCAAATTGCCATCCCCCCGTCCACCTGTGCACTGCCTGGAACTACTGCTCATCCATCTACTTGGACCCAGACGAGCCTTTCCCTTCACCTGGTCCCTGAAGTTCAATTCTGACCTTGCAACTTGGCTCTCCAGCCAGCAGCCAGCATCTTCAGATTCTTCTGGACCTGGGCTTTGAGCATTACCTCCCCTCAACTGAGTCCACTTTACGTTTCTATCGGATTCCAGCTGTGCCCTTTCAGGTCTCTTTCTATAACCTACATACATAGTTATTGATATCCACAGGTACTAAGTAGGCTTTTACAATGTGACGTGTAATGTGTGATCTGAAGGTTAATATTAATAATTGAGGTCACCAAGGAAAGTAATACTATTTAACAAGTTGAGTCAATGATACCGCTATGACTTGTGAATTTACTGTTATCTAATAAATTCTGACATTTTGGAGAAACACAGCCATGTTGTCTATGTTTCCAATGCACGGAGCTCATGCACGCATTTACTTGGTGGTATGTAGAACCAGGACGAGGGGGGAGGATAGTGATTCATTTATTCTCACGCCTAGCACAATGTCTGCTACATAGAAGCCACTACTAGACATATTTAGATAGATGAACTGTTTCGTAGATGTGGTCCTCAGCATTCCCAGGGGGTCACTATCTAGAACAGGGTCAGGGAAAATGTCTTCTTATAAATAAAAAATGTGCTTATTTGTCAACTCCTACTTTTATTAAAAATGATAGGTCCTGGGCCAGCGAGACAGTTCAGATATTAAAGTGCTGTGCTACAGCCTGACAATCTGAGTTTGATCCCCAAACCCATGGTAGCAATTCCTGAAAGCTACATGGAATGGAAAGAGAGAACCAACGCCCAAAAGGTGTTCCTCTGATCCTCTAGATGCAACACAGAATGCACTATGTCACATACATCATACACAAGCACACAAAGTGATGATGATGGGGAGGAAGTTCAATACCTACATACATACATCATACACATACACACAAAGTGATGATGATGATGAGGAAGGCCAATACCTACCTACATACATCATACACGTACACAAAGTGATGATGATGATGAGGGCCAACACAAACCTACATACATCATACACAAGCACACAAAGTGATGGTGATAATGAGGGTGATGATGATGACAGAATGTTGAGTCCATTTAATGGCACGTTGATTAAGAACATAACCAGAGATTTTGTTGTTGTTGTTGTTGCACAGGTCACAATAGCCACCATGGCTCTCAGGCTCTACTTTCTGTTGAATGAACAGACAAATAATATATATGCCCACATTTGCTCAGTCTATAAACCGAAAGTAACTGCTCTTTCTTAAGGAAAGGGAGAATAAAAATCATGTCCAAGAATAAATTTTACACATTTTAAAAACATTAGCTATGCATACACAGTTTTCTTTACAAATCTTACATGGTAAAATATTAATGATGACTATTTCAGGCAAGAGGCACATTTAGAAATGCGTATCAATAGGACTGTTTCAATGAAAACAAAGGACACTGAGCTAAAAAGTTCCTTTTAAAAGCAAAGTGTGAGTGTTGCTTGAAAAATATTTTCTATGGAATGAAGCTAGAAAATTTATTATTATTGAATATGAAGTTATGCTTGAATTTTATGTTTTTTCCTTTAAAATAACCAAAAGTCTGTATTATGGCACCCTTTGTTAGATGCCAAAAATCTAGTGAGCAGGCATAAATTGATCACTGGACTATATTTTATTAAAAAACAATATTTTATTAAAAAACCATCAAAGTTAAATTTGAAAATATACTAAAACTAAATTTTTGTGTCATCTGGTGTGAGTTCTAGGTTTATAAGCTCACGTTCATGTTTTGAGGTGGAACATTTTCCCGTAGGTTAGACACAGACATCAACCGCCAGAACATGACCTGGATAACAGAGGCATTTACTTATTTTAGATATTAGGTGTTCAAATTCCACATCAGTCCTCACATTTTCAGAACTTAGATGTTTTCTACTGTGACAGTAAGTGGCATGTAGCATTTGTGACAGGAGGCAGAATCATCGCTGTGCCATCCATCCCTTGGAACAGCGGAGCTGAGCATATGGAAGACAGCGTCCAGTTGACTGGAGCAGAGCAATTCTGCACTGGACCAAGGACCGGTCACTTTCCTGCACACATCCCCGAATTACTAAGGGCTACGCAGCCTACTTCAAGCAACAACAGTTCCACTCTTCAAATAACATAATGAAATTTAAAACACTTAATAGGCGGAAACCCGGTTTCTCAACATAAACACAGAGTGGCTCCTCAAAGACGATCTGCACTGCTTTCCAGTATCTCCATTTAACGCTGAGTAGAGGGCTGGCTCACGGGACTGCTAGTTATCGGCACCAAAGGTGAGCTTTCAAGAGAGCTTGCCACAGTTAATTTTATTAAGGTTTCGGAGTGAAAAAAAGCAGCTAGGAAGAACTGGCAGATTATAAAAGCAAAAGACTGAAGTTTTTATTCAAAATAACTGTCCTGTCCCCCCCCCCCCCCCACACACACACACACACTCCTACAACTAGCGTTTCTCTAACGTTGAAAGCACAGTGAGTATGTTAGTTGGGGCACAGTTTTCTCTCTCAGCTGTGTGTGTGTGTGTGTGACATTTTATTAAATACAGATCAAGCCTTTAGGAAATCATCTTCTGTTAGCCCCAAGGGTTCCAGTCTCCAGTGGGAACGGCAATGGTGTTTAACTGGGCTGCCTGGAAAGGTCTGCTACAGGGGGAATAGGCAACGTTTCTTTTTTTCTTGTTTTTGGTTTTTCGAGACAGGGTTTCTCTGCATAACAGCCTTGGCTGTCCTGGAACTCGCTCTGTAGACCAGGCTGGGCAACATTTCTTAAATGAGGGCTCACAAAACCAAAGGTTAACCTGTTTCTAGAATGTTTCCACGAGAAGGATATTTACAGCAACCTTCCCAGTACCGATGTGGAAAAAGTACTAACTAAAACAGCGATTGCCCCTTCATTAGGAAGGTACAGGACAGCTTACTTGGAGCGTCATTGGGCACGTCTAATTAGCATTATTTAATCATTCTACAATGAATATTTGTATCAAAAAGAATCACATTGTACTCCATAAACACATGCAATTATTACTCCACAAACACATGCAATTATTATTTGCCAATTAAACATTTAACGGTTTCAACACAGAAAGCAAGGATGCTGGGAGACAAATGACGTGAAAAATGACAATTTTATAAATTTGTCTCAAGGTTTTTTTTTTTAATGACATCCTTAATCTGGCTGAAATTCTTCCACGGCATCTGAAGGCATTAAACATGTGAGAAAGAGAACACTAGTTCTATTTTAAAGGACACACACACACACGTATATATACATATATACACACACGCATATATATATGTATATATTGTATGTATACTCGTATGTGTGCATACACAAGTGTTCCATGGTACACTGTGTCTGTTGTCAGGAGTTGGTTCTCTCCTTCCACCACGTGGGTCTCAGGGATTGAACTTAGGTGGCCATGTTTGGCTGCAATCACCTTTAACCACTGAGTTATATCGCTGGCACACATAATTCTACTATTAACCAATGGAAAGAAGATATCAAAGCATATAGAATGTTCATGGGAATGTGCTTATATTTAGCCATTAAACCCCTCTTTTACTTCATGATTTATAAAAAGAACATGAAAGTCACAAAATATAACCTTGCTGGCTTCCTTTTTCTTTTATTTTTTTTAAGTCAAGTTCTCAATATATAGCCCAGGCTGGCCTCAAACTTGTGATTCTCCTGCCTCAGCCTCCTAAGTTGTGGGGTTATGGGTATCTGCTCCATGCCCTATTCTAGCTAGTTTCTTAGGGAAAAAAAAATTGTAAGAGTGTTGAGCATCAAATTCCTGAGTGCAAGATGCTACCTAAGACCTAATGCAACAAAAATTTATGTTAGTCATGTGGGATTTTTTAACATAAAATTAATTTAAAGCAATTCAAACTATTCGTGTATCACTTATCAAATAGAACATTCTTACATGTTATGAATTTTATGAAATATCTTTGAGATTGCCTTTATAACGCAAGCCAAGTAGAGTATAAAATAAAATAATCTTAAGATGATTTTGTTATCTCATCCACATAGCAATAAAGTTGAGCAGGTATACTCTGCTGACTGGCCAACTGCAACGTGTCTGCCACACTTCAAGGTCTCACTAGAGCTGAGCATGCAACGCACGAAGGGGGCACAGGCAACAAGGCCAAGGCGAAAATCAACATCAAAGCCAACGTCCTGAATGAGGAGGCAGCAGCCACACGATGGCTTTGAACTTTCCATCCCTCCAAGGCCACAGGGTCGATTGTAAGCACATGAAGGCTCTTTGGACGCCACACTGGCTTTGTGAGAGCTGGCCACACTCTCATTTCCGAAGGGCATTCCTCACCACATCAAACGCCCATCATTGATGAGAGAAGGCAAAACAGGAGCAATACCCTCGAGCCCCTGCATGATTCTTTCTTGGACGCTATTACCCAGCATCTCACCTCATTAAAGCCAGCTGATGGGAAAGCATTTGCTAGAGACGTCCATCAAACGTGTAAAAGCCAGTAGCTCTGCGATGCCATTTCCATCATGTAATCTCCCTTCCACACCCCCAGGCTCACAGCTGCTATCATACTCTTAAATAACTTATTGCAAGATATTGTCACGGGCTTCTGTAGCTCTGCGGTGGAGCTTGTGTTACCAGTTTCATTGAGACGCACCCCTATCCAAAAGCCAATCACAATAAACTCAACTTCCACCCCTAGGACCTACTTCAAAATTCCTTTGTTTAGCTTCAATTTTTTAAAAAAAGTTCCTTTCCTTGAAATTCTATTTTCATATTTTCTTTTCATATAACAAGCATAGACATCCACCCCAGGCAGAGCCTGTGTTTTTCACTGTAATCTGTCTCAGTTCTAGTTTTGAGTTACTAGATGACATGTACTGTGTGCTGGGTGGTTTACATCACCCAAATTAGGCTGGATTGAATATAGCAGAGTGTGGCTCAAACATCTGTGTTTTTCCATCAAGCTAATGGAGAAAGCTACAGAAAAATGTTCCGTGAGAAAGTTAAGACTGAACGCTAACTAGCTGCTTAATGCAATTCCCCAAACACAGGCTAAATCCTGGTGCATGCTGAGGTCACTGTCAGAATGCCGGGAGGAAGGTGCAAACTCCCCAGAGAATTTCTGACAGCAAGGGTTTCTCATACTGGTCAGGTCTGTCACATTAGGGTGTGACACCCAGAAACATACAGTTCATATCACAGCACACGAAGTGGGCCTGACTCTGGTCCAAGTGTGCTTCTGCAGGAAAGAGTTCTGTGAAATTGTATTCAAGAATGTCTCATGCTGTGGCAATGTCTTAGTTAGGGTTTCTATTGCTGTGATGAGACACCATGACCTCAGCAACTCTTATAAAGGAAAACATTTAATTGGGACTGGTTTACAGTTTCAGAGGTTTAGTCCATTATCATTAGGGTAGGACATGGTGGCGATGCAAGCAGACATGGGGCTGGAGAAGGAGTGAAGAGTGGAGAAGGAGCTACACCTTAATCCTGCAGGCAACAGGAAGTGGTCTGTACTTGGCATGGCTTGAACATATATGAGAACTCAAAGTCCCACCTCCACAATGACACACTTCCTCCCACAAGGCCATGCCCACTCCAACAAAGCCATACCTCCTAATAGTGCCACTGTCTATGAGCTTGTGGGGGCCAATTACAACTAACACAGGTGGCAAATGGCAGACATCTCAGTGAGTCTGTCCTGTGGCTGGATGCTACCCTAATACTGCATTTGCAAGAGCCAGTGAGGAAAGGCCACAGAGGGTCCCTCAACTGTACGGTGCAGAGGCTGCAAAAAATGAGGCCAGCTGACCTTATGGTCTCTCAAAGTATATCCCAGTATTGTCAGAAGAAAATAAGAGAAAGACAAATCACAGCTGTATCCTCTCCCCCTCCATACCTCTTCCTCTAGAAGTTGCTTATAGCTGCCCTTCCCTTCTCCCGCCAGCCCGTGCTCACAGAAGGTCAACACTTTTGGCCAGGGAGAGTGAGAAAGAATCGCCAAAGCAAGGATTTAAAAGGCATACAAACCCAGGGGGCCAATGGAAGACAACACACTCGGCCATGGTTGCTGGGGATGCAAGTGGTCCCCACCCATCCTTCCAGTCTCTGCTCAAGCAGACTGCTTCCTCAAGCTGTCCCTGGATTTTCTACTTCATGTCTTCTGGTCCCTGCAGAGCTAGAAGGTTCTTTTAAATAAGGCAGCCCTCTCCCTTCTTCATCCCTGAACTACCACTGATCTTTCGGGTGCTGACCAAGTTCCTTCTTGGGAGAGGGCCTCAGCTCTGCCCAGTGAAAGGGGGCAGTCTCTTGGCGTAGGAAGCACAACACTTGATCACACATCTACCCCAGCATTTTACACCCTACACGGGGAGCTCAAAAAATGCTCTGTGAGTGAATGTTGCGCAATTTAATCTCAGTGACTGTTGTCTCCAAGAGCTTTACACAGATTGCCTAAGTTTGGGGAACTGAAACAGGAAGATAGTGATTGTGAAGGCAGTTTAGGCTACAAAAAAGTCTGAGGCCCATCTTGGTGATCAGCAAGACCCTGGACAAAAATTAAAAATAACAGAAAAGAATTGTGGTGTCGCTCAGTGGTAGAGCACTTGCTTAGAATGCACAAGTCCCTGGGTTCAAGCCTCAGGCACAAACATGTTCATACTGCTCCCTTCTTCCTCCATTGTATCTTATCCTCTCTTTCTTCCTACAATAACAAACACTTGATCAGCAACCTACAAAGGCAAGATTCTGAGCTGCCCAAAGGTATAAGAAAAAATTCCCATGCCAAATGCTCTTGTACCCAGCAGACTAGCTCCAGGTCATTGGGGGTGATTGGAGCAGGTTAGAGAAAGCTCACTAGAGGAGGGACACCAAGGGAGAGGCCCAGAAGCTAGAGTCGTCGTAAGCACAATGGAGACCCCTTATTCCTCATAGGTACAATGAGTATCACCATAAATGCAATACCCAATCTTGAAGGTCATGACATCCGGAAAACACCAGAAATGACAATAAAAAAAAAAAAATAGAAGGAACAGGGACGCAAGGTTCTGCCACAGCAAGTAAGTCAGACGAACCATACTTCCCCTTGGCTAAAAAAGACACCTAAGTCTCAGCACTGTGTCCTGTCCCCATGTCACTGAAAGTGGCAAGGGATAGATAGTATGGTCATCCTAACTGGTTTTACCAGGCAGGCTGAGCACAGGAACCAGTGATCTGAAGAGGAGAGCGGGGACAGCCTTGGGGACACCAGGTACCTACTGGTCTTCAGTGTGCTCCTCTGTGACTTGCTGACCTGAAATCCATGCCATTGACCCACTGTTCCCTGGGGCATAAGGGTCCCTTAAAACTGAGCCACGCTGTTCAAGAAAGGAAGACCTGCCATTTCTCTGTTGCTAACACTGTGACACATGTCACTTCAGATTTCTCCTGATCACAAGGAGGTGCCAGCCAGGATCTCCACAAACAGAAGGCGATGACCTCAGCACTTTCCTACGGCGCTGCTCGTGCGCAGCCATGCACCAGTTGAGAAAATTCATTTCTGCAGAGCTCCTAGGGAGAGGACCGGGCAAAGTAAGGTCTGGGGCCTGGGAACATCTGCAACGGAGACCTGCGTATTTGGTTATGAAGGGGCTCTGATGTGCCCAGAGCAGAAACAGGCACTAGGAAGGAGAGAAAATGACCCCTTTCACCATTTTGCTTTATTTCATCCTCTAAGTAGGCCTAGAAAGATTGAAACACATGTTGCATGTCTCTCCAATTTTGACAAATTTTAGTCTTCCATGGCCAAAGATGAGTTTCCTACTATCAGTCATATTTCTTTTGTGAGCGACTCTGTCATAATACAAATGGCAGTAATGAGGATGACATTCTAATCTGTCAGATCAATTTAGAGACACAAGAGTTCACTGCTCGCCAGTGACCCTGGGAGGCACGCAGTCTCCACTCGCTCTGATTGCCCATGTGCAGGATTGCTGGGGATTAGGAGTGCCAGCTGGGAGGCATGGGGTGAAATGGGCAGCTTTTGAACGCTCCACTCTCTTGCAGCCTGAGTGGCCACCATCCCTAAATTAGTGCTACAAAGAGAAGGATATTCTCTCCTGGAGAGGGCAGGGAAGATTAATCAGCTGCAAAAAGAACAAGCGACTAAGGAAGAAGGAGAAAATGAAGCCTGGCACTTTGATTTGTGAGTGTCTCTGTGTCTGTGGCCATTCACACGTAGATCCATCAGAGACAGAGACAGAAAAAAAAGACCCTTCCTCCCAGCCCACCCTCCTCCCAGCTCCCCTCCAACAACCCCTACGGCTTTCCCTTGCTCCACTAATGCCTTCTGCCGTATCACATTTAAAATCATGGGGGAACACGGCTTTTTATGTGGGGAGAAGTGGGCTAAATTGCTCATGTGCCTGCATTATACACCACTGGCCGATTCATTCTGAACAGGAAAGGCCCAGAAATAAAAGGCCAGAGTGGAGCAGAGAGCTACAAACCAGAGGTGTTGTGAGCATGAATTGAGAAGATAAAAGGAGGCCTTGGAATGAGTCCTGACACATTGGAAACACAGTAATCGGCAGCGACTCGTACAATAGTCCATCAATTAGCTAGGAAGGCGCCGTACACTAAGAAAGATCGTTAACAACAGAACTCCGTCAGGCCACCAGTTGGAAAACCAATCCCAATGCCCCAAAACTTGTGTTACTGAAACACAGTATTGCTATAGAGACCTCGAGGCTTCCGGGAGAGAGCAAGCTGAAATCTACACAGGCATGTCTGTCAGTACAGCCACTTGAGGTTGGGTTTCTAACCATCTGTCTCCTGGAATCTCACCCACTAAAAGGTTTGGCAGTTCTGGTCCTAACCCTGGACAGGGTCTTGGGTTTGGGGGGCCTTTTTAAAAAAATAAAATAAAAACCCCCCAAAACTAGTGCCTGGTCAGTCGTCATGGAACAGACTAACATAAGTCACTCAAGACCCAAACTATGTCCCTGGTATCAAGTTACAGGGCTTGTGCCAAGGCAGTGGGACTTGCCAAATGCAGCTACACTCTGGGGTAACTTAATAAACGTGAGCTCCCAGCAACCTCCTTCCATATTGAGGTAAGTGGTGCCCACGTCCCTTGGAACTAAATTTAATGAAGTTATTTGGAAACTCAAGTTCACATTGCTTTTCTGCCCATCACACAGCTATCTCCAGATAATCAAGTGAAGGCATTCTGGAGGGGGGAGGGGGCAGAGACGCTGAGGATGGAGTTCAGGCTCGTTCATCATTAGCCTGACAAATGGAAGCACTAGGTAAAGAACTTTCTGGAATTAGGTGGCTATTTGTTACAGATAGTGCTGGCCATTAGGGTCATACAAGAGAACTGAAGAAGGACATATCACAACATTTACTGGAACCTGGATGGTGCTCATTGCCCCCTCCCCAGGCTTGCCTAGCATGTGTGAGGCCCTAGTCTTTCAAAAGAGCAACAACGATAAAAGATACTTATGCAAAACTTTACAGAAATAGAGGCACACTGTAGTAAATAGAGTCACATTGTATCTACTTCGTTCTAGGGATCTGGGGGTAATTAAAACATCAGCCACCCCTTGGTGGCCAGGGGCCTGCTACATTGTTGGTTGTACAAAACCCTGAGTGGATTATCCAGCCAATGCTCACTTTCCCCTAACATAGGCATTTTAAAATTACCTTACAAGTATTTACAATTCCCAGCCACTAAGCCCGAATGTGCTGCCCGTGGCCTGGCTATTCTGGCTCCTCCCTTTCCCTTTGTTCTCTCCTATTTAATCACTCTCTGTGTAGCCTCCACTGAGAAGTCTGAGCGCCCTACATAAACCAGCCAGCAACTGTTCAGTGTCACAGAGAAAAGAGCTAAGTTTCCCTTGTCTGGAGCTAAATTCACTTAGTTATTTTTAACCGGAACATTGTGAACCAGCCTCTCTTTCCCTGCAGCTTTATTTTCCTCGCGCCCTCTCCTAATTTTCCTCCCACATCTAGCCAAAACAGAGCATACTCAGAATAATTAGGGCTAGTAATTATCACAAACAGACGCGAATTTACAGATCCGAGGCTTCTAACTTTGCCGTCAAAGGCAACGAGGGGTGCAAAGGTCCAAATGAGAATCACTACTGCTTCTGAGAAAAGGTGCCAGCATCTTTAGGATGATAAGAAACGTTGGTTCACAAAAAACAAAATAGAAATAAGTAAAAAATCACATTTGTGTAACATTAATTTCCATAGGATGGGGGGTATCACTGGAAAGCCATCTGAAGGGAAATACAATAAAAGGCAAGTCTTAAAACGGGAAATGTGAGGACCACTAGGGACATGAGCAAAGAATGAAAGCGGAATGGGCATGGAAAGAGGAGGATCAAGGGAGCACATGAGTGGAAAGCAGAAACATTATGAAGACCATAAGCCAAGAAAACCCCTGTCAATGCACATCCATCCCACAGAGAGAAAAGATGGAAAAGCACAGGAAACTATATAATAAATACCATGATGGACATGGCTGCCAGATGAGCATGCAGCTCACTGTCATCTTAACCGGAGTAAACAGAAAGACTGTCTGTCAGAACCTGCCAATGAGCAAACGCTGAGAGCAATGACTGACAGCTCCCGTTATCACCACTGTTCTCATCGAACTAACTTGAGGGGCTCATGATGGAGGCTACCCAAATCTCCTGCTAATGACCAGTGAAAGGCATATACCCTGTTCCCAGCATTGCTCGCATTCTGAGCAAATGGAACACTGGTGCCAGTATGCACTAAGCAGATTTTATGGGGCTTTTATCTAAGCAGAAGGCAAATACAGCAGAGGTCTGCACTGCTGCAGAAAACTGTCAAAGCTCTTCCTAAAATGATGAGCCTCCACTTCCCAGATGACCTCACGGGCTTATGAGGAGTCCCAGCAGAACCCAATGAACTATTCGGCTCCATGGCCGTAAGGACCAGGTGGCGGACAACCACAAGCCTGCACGGCTGTATCTTAGCCAGGACTAACCTAGCTTGTAGTCAGTTACTGATACCATGCAGAAAACAATGATCAGACACCGTGTGGAGATCAGAGGATGAACAGGAGGCTCTGGGCATGCCATCATGAAACCCCCAAACATACCAGAAAATGGTTACACAAACAAAAACCTTTGGGTAAAATGTTGCTATTTCTAACTGTTAAGAGTTCTTTGGTTATAATACAAATGACTCCAATACATCAGGAGAAAGAACTGTTTTATTCCTTCCATATTTTAATTCTCCATGTTGAAGAATTTGACTGTATATGGCTACAATCCAACCAAACCAAACCTTTTAATTAACCAAAAGTATTGTTTCAGCATTTTACTCTGAAGATGGGGGGGGGGGTAAGGAAAGGCACTTTAAAAAATATTTATTTATTCATTTTCTCTGTGTGGCTGTCCAGGCTCTCACTCTATAAACCAGGCTAGCCTTGAACTCACGGATTAAAGGTGTGTGCCGCCACGGCAGGTTAGGAAAGTCACTCCTTTTTTTGTTTGTTTGTTTGTTTGTTTGTTTGTTTTGGTTTGGTTTTGTTTTTGCTTTTCAAGACAGGTTTTCTCTGTGTCACAGCCCTAGCTGTCCTGGAACTAGCTCTTGCAGACCAGGCTGGCCTCAAACTCACAGATATCCGCCTGCCTCTGTCTCCCAAGTGCTGGGATGAAAGGCTTGCGCCACCACTGTCCAGCAGGGAAGTCACTCTTAAGAAAACTAGCTGACAAAGGAAAGCAGCAGCAAAGGAAGGCCCACAGGAACCTTCCCGATCATGCTCTGTGAGGAGCCATTCCCATTCTTCCTGGCAGTGTTAACCTCATAAGGGGAGCCTAGGAGATCAACAGGGAGGTCGCTAGAGCTTAACAAACTGTCCAAGGGCACAGCGAAACTCTGAACCATTCCTAATCATTCTTATTGAAGTTAAAAAAAATCCCAAACTTTTCTTTTCGTGTGTAGGGTGTGTGTATCCTCCACCCTCTCTGTTGTGTATTGTGTTGATGTGTATATGTTGTGGTGTGTGTGTGTGTGTGTGCTTGATCTGATTATGCTTCTCATCTTTCCAAGTGGACATTCACCAATAATAGCTAACTGCAATTGTAAACCCATGATACTTAGACGGATCAAGGTCACAGTCCCAGAGAAAATGGAGGCGGCTGTGAGGAATAGCCACAGGAAGTCACTTCAGACTCCCCTGCCAATCTGTCACCCCTCCCTGTCACTCTCACGGCATCCCATATCCCTTTTCACCATCCCTACTGCTGTCACTTGTCATCATCTCCGGCTTACAAGTTTACATCTCTCTAGCTCCATTCGTCCCAACCTACTCTCTAAACTGCCAGCAGGTAAATATTTCTTAAGAATGGATCGGAGTTTTCAAAGAGAAATATGAGATCTGCCCAGTGCTGCAGCATAAAGACAAAGTATCTTGGCATGATGAAGTCCCCCCAGCACCTGCTCCGGCCCAGCTTTCCACTGAATCCAACCTTCACTCCATCTCCCGTGAACGGGCCTCATTGTCAGGTTCAGTCATGTGGTGTTGTACCCTTGTTCACAGAGTTTCCCCTTTAAACTGTGTCTTTTAAATAGATCTCTGCTGTGTGGACGAGTGTTTGCCTGCATGTATATCTGTGCACCAAAGGAGTGTTTGCTGCTCATGGAGGCCAGATGTGGGTGTTGGAGCCTTTGGACTCACAACAGCTGTGAGTTGCCGTGCGGGTGCTGGGAACCAAGCCTGGGTGTTCTGTTAGAGCAGCCAGTGCTGCCGACCATGGGACTATCTTTTCATTCATGAATATTATATGTTTAGGGTGAAGTGCTTTGGCTTCTTGCAAGTTAAATTCTACCACACCTATTATTTCACAACGTTTTTAATAAACAAACGTTCCTGGGACTCATAAGTGATGGTGCATGTAGCCATAGTGCAGCTGCTGAGGGAAACTTTGTCCAATGTCTTCTAGAAGGCACTTAAGGAATGTCCAAAGTAATATTTTTGATAAATGTTAAATTTAAAACCAAAAACCCTGATACTTCTTATAAGAGGGATACATAAATAAACCGTGGTATTTTAAAAGCTCTCTCATACTAGTGTTTCTGGCATATCATAGAGTACCTTGCCACACTTTAAACAGGAAAATGATAAATCGATTTGAAGCAAAGCATGTCTCCTCCTCGGAGTTTGTTCGTGATCAGCTGCCCAGGAACCATCTGAAACATCCTCAAAATCATGTAAGACGCCAAGGTGGATGGTCGTGTTTATCTTCACTGGGACTGATAAGGAAATCAAACAAGAACCACGATGTGCCAGCGTCTCCTCAGATCTAAGCAGGCAGAGGATTATTTTTACGTAGCTGATTCTGTCTGCTTGCTTTTAAGCTCTATCAACCACTGAGATGCCCAAGATTGACTTTTTCTCTGAGACTGCCATTCTCTCTAACCCTGATCTGCTTTCTCTTCCTTCACAGTGCTCCTCAGTGGGTGTGAGCCAGCTGTGGTACCCTGAGGAGGATGCAAGGATAGTTCCGCCTTTCAGAGCCCCTGCCTTCTCATCTCAGACTCCATCCTGGGGTGATGCGGGTTCCCTGAAATGACTCATCTCTCGCTATGCCCTCATGTGGTCAGCCACTGCACACCAACTGCGAGGCGCTGGGCACCCCCGCCTACCCTTATAGTATGTTGTGTGCACACTCTTTGGCAGAACCAAACTTCAGAAAAACAGTCACCACTCCGGCAAGTTACTCGTCTAAAGTTCTCATTTTATTGAACTGGAAACTAATCCTGAGGATAACATGCTCAGTAAAGATGCAAGGAGAGATGAATTATGCCAAACCCAATGACGTGTATCCATCCCTGCCAAGTTCATCCTTCCCAAAGAACCGGCACAGAAAACTATAGAATGGAATTAAAGTCAAAGGCAAAACACAACCTAGAGACAAGGTTTTCTATGAAATTCAGTATGATTCATAGAAGCTCATCTCTCTCTAACTACGCCATTTCCCCCTGTTTATTAGAACTGCCTAGTTAGAAAATGAGGGAGGGGAGTGGACATTATTTCGATGCACAGTACAAATAAAGCCTACATATTAGTGTTCCCCTTTCCTTCCCTCCTATTTCAAGAACTTCGTTTCCTCCTTTCCCCTTTCCCACCCGTCCCCTGAACTCACTCACCATCCCCACCTCCCACAGTGCCTGGCGGGGGGTGGGGTGGGGGTGGAATTAGAGTCACTTGCCTTCTCTCTCCAGCCTCACCTTCTCTCGGGGTATGCCTCCTCCTTCTAATTTAAACCACCGTGCCATCATAAATAACCTTCTCTTGCACCCTGGATCTTTCATTGCTGTTATTTCTTCCACCTGCTTTGACAAATGCAAGCTCTCCGCCACGGATCTATTGCTGCTCTACTTGAGAAAGCTCAAAGCCTTCTTCAAACAGAAGCCACCTGTCACCGCGACACTGTCTCCTCCATACACGTCAATCAAGTCCAGCACCCACCTCCTGACTTTTCTGTAGACTTTTCTTCTTTCCCAGCAAGCCCATCAACTGTCTGTCTTCATTGTCTGCTAGACATCCTCGATCATCTGGAGGAGCCCTAACTTCCATCCTCCCCTCTCAAGCCTTAGGAAGGGCTCAGGGAAAGTTTTACCCTGAACTTAATAATTTCACTGCAAAATGCAGAGTTGTACAGTCACATTAAACATGGAAGGACACTTGCAGAACCACCCCAGTCTAATGTCCGAACTAACATTAGCAGTCACAACAGCCAAGCTAGGGATTTTGGATGCATCGCTGGGGAAGAAAAGGTGTTATGAGATCAGCCCAGAGCCAGGCACTTGACCAGCTTCTGTGCATTCTCCCTCATCACCGCAGAAGCCGGGAAGACTTAGGAACATCCTGTCCACTAACAAGCGTTGTTAGGGGCAAAGCGGCTTGACAAAGGCACCAGAAAATGAAGCTAAATCTGTCTGCTACTTACATTCCAAAAGCAAGACAAGTTTTAATTTGAAGACATCTTATGAAGGCTGAAGCCACCAAATTAATATTCTGACAAGGCCAGCAAACATGATTCCGACTGCTAATCACAAACACCCAGCACCTGTGTGCTTCTGCTACCTTCTCTGCCGTCGTCCGCCATGAATTCCCCTTATTCTAGGCCCACAAAACAGTCAGGCGCTCTCTAAAAAGCCCTCAGATAGACGATGCTCTCCCTTACCACGGGCTTTTTCCCTTTGTGTGAAATACCCTTACTTCACCCATTCATCTCACAGCGCCCCCGATCAGCTCAGTGGTCACATCTGTCAGGAGGCTCTCTTCACCTGACAGGCCCTGTAGCACTTGGTTCTCTAGGCTATGATGGCTGACTTGTCTGTTTAACCTCCTACGTCTACTCCCAGCAGGCAGAAGCCACATTTGATTTTGTTGTTGTTGTTTCTCTTGCAAATAGCACAGTGGCTGATCCCTCACAGGATTCAGTGGCTCCAAAGAGCTGAGAAATGAACAGGAATCACAGGTAGTGGATCTGGGATCACCATCCAAAAACCATTGGAAGCTAAAGTGAGCCACCGTATGAGTTGGCGTCTAAGCAGGGGCCAGATAACAACCCATCAGGAAAGACACCAACCACATCCCAAAGTTGGGGGCGCTATCCTATGACCCAAACATCTTCCTGGCCCCACATTCTGAGCATCAGTGTTGTAGTGGTTTGAATGAAAATGGCCCCCACAGACTCATAGGGAGAGGCACAATTAGGACACATGGCCTTGTTGAGTGAGGGTACCACTAGGGACAGGCTTTGAGGTATCAGATGCTCAAGCCAAGTCCAGTCTCTCTCTCTCTCTCTCTCTCTCCCTCCCTCCCTCCCTCCCTCCCTCCCTCCCTCTCTCCCTATCTCTCTCTCTCTCTCTCTCTCTCTCTCTCTCTCTCTCTCTCTCTCTCTCTCTCTCTCCTGATGATCCACATGCAGAACTCTCAGTGACCTCTCCAGCACCATGTCTGGCTGCATGCCACCATGTTTCCCACCATGATGACAATGGTCTAACCTCTGAACTGTAAGCCAGCCTCAATTAAGTGTTTTCCTTTTAAGAGTCGCTATGGTCATAATGTCTCTTCACAGCAACAGAAACCCTAATTAAGACAAGTGTGTTCTGAGGCTAAGTAAGTCAACACGGAGAAAGTAATGGTAACAGTCACACAGAGACAACTGCAGAAAAGTGGGTTCTGGTTCTGAGGCTGCCGAGTGACTTTGGGGAGTCCCTCAACTAACCTCACGCTGCTGTCACTGTTTCTAAAATGAAGGGTGAAAGGAGAGCTTTGGAGAGGCAACCAACTGGATGTTCTCCAAAACAACCAAACCAAGGCTCAGAAGGACTTGTTGGTTATGCATGGGGCACTGTGCTCTCACAGGGCACATGGATGTCCAAAGCTTGCTGCCTTAACCAACATTGCCTTCTCTGTCTAATGGCCCCTTTCTCCAAACAAAGAAATACAAAATACACAAAGAAAAATGAGCAACACACACAGTATAAAAGATCTTTTCTGAAAAAATTAGTAAAAACAAACGAATACTAGCAAAATCTGAGAATAATCGGAAACTGGTATTGACTTCCAAAATTGAGCCAACTGACCGGGAACACCCATTTTGTGTTCATACATTTAGACAGGCATACTTGATTTTGTTTCCTGCCGAAGACCCATGAAATGTCATCATTTGCTATTTTATTAAATTCTCCTTGTTACCAAATTCAGCGCATAGGAAACAAATACATTAGTGAAAGGCCGATTCACACGCCTTTGCTATTCTTTGCTTGGTTATTAAAGCCGAGACTTCCCTAAAGTGACAAAAATCTTTTCTACCTGAAAACGATGCCAGTGTGGAACGGACTGAATTTACAGGGGCTTTAGAGAGCCAGAGGAACTACTACATTTCCCCCATTGTATCTGCATTTTTCAGGGAGAAAGGAAGGAAGAATTACAAAGGCATTTTCTGTCTGCAGATCTGCCCCTCTTGGGACACATTCCATGTGCACGCGGGAGGCCGGCTGTGTAGTATACTCTTAAAACGGCCTCATTACCACCACGATCAACTCGAGTTGATGAAACTTTACCACGTGTCTCTGAGAATTGTGGAGGAAGATGGAATTACACATGGTTTCAGGATTTGTGAAAGGAAGCAAATTACAAAGCAGCTATGTGGGTGGAGCTCATGGTTTGAGCCTTACAAGTGATTCTCTCTCTTCTGCCTTTCTCTCTCTTTCTCACACACACATACGCTCTCACACATGCATGAGTGTACGCACGCCCACACTCATTCTCTCACACATATACACACACTCTCACACATGCATGGGCACACACGTACACACACACTCACTCTCACACACGCACAGTCTCACACACATACAGACACATGCACGCGCACACACCCACACACACAGTGTACCAGCAAACAGCAATTCCCACCTTTCCTCATTCTCACACCCCACAGCGAAGTCTCTCAATGGGGCTGGTGTGACGGAGTTAAGCCTGACTCTTTCTAACTTTCCTCACGTCAGCCTGCTCGGAGAAGGTATCCAGGTGGTAACTCCAATTTTAGGAGAATGAATGTTTGGAGCGTGCACTCTATCTTCTCAGCACATCGGATCCCCATTTCCTGCTCACCCTTTTACCCCAAAATGTGAGTGTTCACAGGCAGCAATCGAAGACACACAGCTGCGTGGGTTCAAGATGGCTAAGGAAGAAACTGCAGACAGACCCTTAATGAGCTCGCCAAACTGGACCCCAAGCACCGGAATTGTCTTCTCTCGACTTGTTTAGGTCAGTCATGGAAAATGCAAATGTCCCCACCATGCAATACCTCTTCTTCCTGTACTCTGAAGAATACTAAGCTCTGTGGCTTAGAGCAGCACCTTTTCATGCCGCTTTCAGAGCCGGAAGAAAGGAGCATCTAAGCACATGTTACCGGATCAAGATGTGTCATGGCACTGCAGGATCCCTGAAAGCTGAGATCTGTTTCATTCTCTGCCACA
Organism: Chionomys nivalis; assembly: GCF_950005125.1. NCBI lineage: Eukaryota > Metazoa > Chordata > Mammalia > Rodentia > Cricetidae > Chionomys > Chionomys nivalis. The sequence continues at coordinate 15,958,914 of NC_080090.1, read as the reverse complement.
ACCACGTGCTCAAAGCAAAGCCTGGAATATATGAAGTTGCTTTCTAAACACAAATAAATAAAAATACAAGTGACCGTGTGAATGAATCATATGTTCACCATACGAGGACTCCAGTCGGTCTTCACAGTAAAGTGGCAGATGCTTTCCGTTACAAAGTACCTGACACAAACTATGAAGGAAAGGTTTGTTTGGCCGAACTGTGAAGTCTAAGAGTCTAAATGGCCTGATGCGGGCAGGCTCTGGCTCTGGCTGGGTTGTATGGCAGGCGCCCGCACACACACACACACACAGACGAAGGATCAAAAGGACTGAATGACAAACTGGGAAGTAGTTAGAGCGAGGTGGAGTCAAATTCAGGCTTCTGTAACAACCCTTCCAAGTTTAGTTTGGTGATTTTTGTCTTTTGTTTTCTTGGTCTTTAGTTTTGCTGCTGTTTTGAGAGCTGGAGAATAAAAATGAGGCTGGTTGGGTTGGGAGGTAGGGAGGACTTAGGAAAGGCAAAGGAGAAAGAATATGATCAAAATATAATGTATGAATAATTAAATAGAAATGAATTAGCAAAATTAATTAAAAATAAACTTTAAAAGTATCGTCGAAGAACCACTTTCAGGGACAACCTCTTAATGAACTAAGAGCAGATTAGGCCACACCTCTTGCCTATTAGGCCACACCCCCACCCATTAGGCCACACTCCCATCCAACAAGTCACAGCCCCCCTAACCATCCTATCCTGTGCTCACAGCATCACTTTGTTTTCGCATACATCCTTGCATGTTAAAAGCAAGGGGCTTAAGTACTCACCACTTCAGACTCCTTGTATATGTTAACACTCGCATTGCAAGCAGGGTCACTCTGTGTAGGAAAGAATTAGGCTATCCTGATAAGATCCAAAGAACAGCAGTGCTGCTGCTGTTGAATTCAGGAGCAGGAAATAGGGGCCGGGTGTAGGTAACCACTGAATGACTCCTCCAGTCTGGTGTCTCTGCCCAGTGCTGTCCACATGACGATTTTTAAACCTATCCATTTTCCCCTGACTGGACAAGCCCATATGGCTTTGGTTTCAGTCACAGGCAGCCTGGCCAAGCTCCTATCAACACAGCAGCCAGATGAGATGGAGGAGGGAGGAAAGAACCTACATGTTGGTCATGTGGAATGGCAAAAGAAAACAAAGCCGCAAAAAATGGGAGCCAAGGTTTGACCTTAGTAACTGCAAAATCAATCATCCCTGCATTTCCCTGGATTTCTGAAAATATCTAGAGAGGAAACACACACACACACACACACACACGAGCCCTGGGCATGATATGCTGTCACAAATAGGTGACAAAAAAAAAAAGCAATATTTCTGATCTTGTCATAAACCGATTTACTCTCAGATTGTCACATGGTCCCTGATGCCAGCATTGTTATTATTGTTATTAGGAACAATAAAAACAGTCAAAGCTTGGTTTCACAAAACGTGGTGAAACTTCTGACTTCTGGCCTGAGCGTCGAGGAACTTAAAAGTTAGCTTATCCTAAAAGCACACAGAACAGAACAAAATGAAAATCTACTAACTAACTCTTTAGATCTGTTAGAGACACAAGGCCACGGGACAAACGGCTGCTCTCAGACATGAGTGATGGAGGGCTGGGGTCAGAGGGCACCAAACTTCCAGAGCAGCGTGCATCACAAGACAGTACTAGGGTAGAGAAACCAGCGTAAATGAGAACTTGTTGGAGGCCCAGTACGAGCCAAGTGTCTGAGTCGGAAGACTTGCGGATCAGGTCACAGAAGCAGAGGGACCCACTTTATGAGTTTCCTTTCCAAGAACTCTACCAGGACCTCACAAAGACAACAGAGAAAAACATATTTTACAGAGGAGAAACAAAATCATTTGAAAAACACTGGAGCACTGCGTTCTTAACAACGCCTGCCTCCCCACAGCCTAACCTCCCACGGTTTCCTAAGTGCCTAAAGCTGCTCTGGAGGACCAGGAATTATTCAGGAATTTTCTCACCTAAAGGGAACTCTGAGATCCACCATGAAGTTTGCTGCTCTGGGGTGGGGCTCACTGAGAAACCAACATGGAATCACAACACTGAATGAACTTCCGCCCACTGTCATGTGACCAACATGCCACCAGAGGCAATAATGTTCCTTCTTCCCAGCACACCATGTGCTGACTCTGGAACAACAACAGCAGCAACAACAACAGTAACAGCAGCAGCAACAACAGTAACAGCAACAGTAACAGCAACAGCGACGACAACAACAACAGCAATAATAACAGCAGCAGCAGCAACAATAATAACAACAGCAGCAACAGCAGCAACAACAACAGCAAAGCATTGCTGAAAGGAGAAAGTCACAGTTTGAAGCCTCAAAACCAGAGTCCAATATGGCAGGAATGTTTGACTATCAGACTAGAATTTTTTTTTAATAGTGTGTGTGCGTGGATGTGTGTAATCAAACATGGAGGTCAGAGAACAACCTAAGGGAGTTGATTCTTTCCTTCTCCTACGTGGGTCATAGGTATCGAACCCAGGGCCTCAGGCGTGGCAGCAAGCAACTTGATTCTCTTAGCCACCTCACAGGCCGCAGACTTGGAACTTTTGAAAAACTATTAATACGCTAAAGAACAGATGGGATGAAATCAGCAAGGGACGTTTAAGATGGAGCCAAGCAGATGCTAGAGATGGGAAATATTGTGACAGGTGAAAAATGCTGTTACATCTGCAGAGCGGGCTGGACGGAGCCAGGAGAGAACCTCTGAGCTTGCACATGACACCAGGAACTTCCACACATCAGAGAACAGAGACTGGAACACACCCAGGAGAATATCTAACAGCTACAGGATATCACAGAGGAACCCAGCAGTGGGGAAGCCAGGAGAGAAAGGGGAAGGATATGTGGTACAGCAATGAACTGAAATAAGACATGAAACCAAAGATTCACGAGGCTGAGAGGACACCAAGCAGGATAAAGAAAAAAACTACATGTAGACATTGCGTATCTTAAATTCAAAAAAGTAAAGGTAGATAAAAACTCCTAAAAAAATTTCTAAAAAAAAAAAAAAAAAGAAAGAAAGAAAACACCAGGGTCTGAGGGTGACAATAAGACACCATCTGAGACATATCAAAAGCACACTGCATGCAAGGACGAGTAGGGCTGTCCCTAAAAATCTTCTGTAGAGCGAAGTGAGTCTATGAGAAGTGAGGAAGGCTGGCTGTGAACACATGGAGTCTTTACGTGCCTTGGTACGTGCTGAGGCGCCAGATGTGAGCTTGTTCCACCTTGACTAAAGGTCAGAGAGTTTGAGCTTGTTTTAACTCTTTCAAAGTTGGTGACAACATGTGGGCTACAAATGAGAAACCCTGGCCTAGGGTGTGGGTACTTGGTGCTTTGAGCATTAAGATGGTGGTGGATCTGCTTTACCCTGACCAAAGGTCAGAGAATTTAAGCCTATTCCTGCTCCTTCATTTTAAAATAGGAGGTTGCCTACAGGATACTTGGTCTACGGTATATTCACTGCATATCCTGCCCAAAACAACAGAATGCCTACCTCAGGAAGTAATGGCTTGATGTCTCAAGTATTGAAGCGAGTAACTGTTCTGTTGTCCTCTGTGTCATGTTAAAGCAGTCTTTTGCCTTCTTCCCCCACTTTTATGGGGTATAAAGGTGTATGAAAAATAGCAAGCTTCAGGGGAATAACTGGCCTAGGGCAATGGGCACTGTTTACTCACCACTTCCAGTGGATAGACATGTGGGCATTCACGCTGTAACAGATGTTTCCTTTCCTCCCCAGACCTTGCCTTCTTCACCATACATCCATAGTCAACACTCTGGGAACATGCTCCTAGCTCTTGCATCAAACAGATGAAAACCTAGACTGCTCCACCCTCTCGGAGCGTCCATGAACGATGCTACTCTCCTCCTGTTAATTTTTGCTCTTGTCTACACACTGTTGTGGGGGCAGCTTTTGACCACAGCTCTGAACACTTGGTCCTTCCCACTCAGTATGTCTATGGTGAGTCTTCCACCTGAAGTGTCTTAGCCAGACTACTGATACAACAGCATCCTTCAAACCCAAATTTATCCCTTTTAATAGAAAGAATGATTAGAGCATTTTATTTTTCTTTAATACGAAGAATTTATGCTACACTAGAAAGAGTGTCATCTAAAACAGGCAGGAAGTGAAGGGAGAAATAAACACTGTTATCCAAAATAATGCAATGTGGGATTCTCCTCTATATGGTATGAATATGTTTTATTATCATTGGTTAATAAAGAAGCTGCTTTGGTCTATAGCAGGGCAGAATATAGCCAGGCTGGAAGAGAAATAAAGAGTAGGCAGAGTCAGAGAGATGTCATGTAGCTGCCGAAAGAGACAGATGCCGGCAGATCCTTTACCAGTAAGCCACAATTTTGTGGCTATACACAGATTAATAGAACTAGGTTAATTTAAGATGAAAGAGTTACCTAGGAATATGCCTGAGTCATTGGCCAAGTGTTGTAATTAATACAGTTTCTGTGTGATTATTTGGGTCAGGGTGGCCGGGAAATGACCAAGTCAGACTCAGAAGCCTGACACATGTGGGTGAACTTTGAGTCTCTGACCTCTGAGTCTTATAACCTTGGATAAAGGACCCAACCATGCTGAAGCTGAGTTCTCTCTTCAGTGAAATAAATCTAATACCTACATCCCAAGTGGAGATAAGACATATACTTCATGTATTCTCTTTAGTAATTCCAGGCTGTCCACAGCTTTCTCCAATTGTAAATCTGGGGTCCGGCTCTGTTTCTCCTGATGCTCACTAATAGGAGCCTAGTTCTTCTTTTTTTTGGTTTTTTCGAGACAGGGTTTCTCTGTGGCTTTGGAGCCTGTCCTGGAACTAGCTCTTGTAGACCAGGCTGGTCTCGAACTCACAGAGATCCGCCTGCCTCTGCCTCCCAAGTGCTGGGATTAAAGGCGTGCGCCACCATCGCCCGGCCTAGGAGCCTAGTTCTAAGTATTAGTCCAAGGTGGCTCCACCAACCCCCGGCCCCTACCCATACCAAATAAATTCTGCTCATCAGACAGGGAGACTTCCTGACTCTAGCGTCTGCTCCCCTATCCTGGGAAATTCTAGGCATGAAACCCGCAATTGTGATCTATTTTAAAGTTAATATGGTGTGCTGGCAATGCCACTTATGCTAATTGCCACGGAAGAACTTGTGGGTTCCTTAAAGCCAAAGGGGGGGGGCAAATACAAACAAACGCTAGATCTCTCGATCTAAGACACAAAGAGCCTGGCATGGAAGAAAACTGACAAGGGTTTTTTTTGTGTGTGAATTACCTGCAATGGATGTGCAGTGGGGAAAACACAGTATGAATACGACCGTTGTTCATGAGAGTCACACAGCTTCCACTAACAACCATAAGGATGACGGTGCTCTCCCGGGGCTTGGGGCACGCGCTCTTTAGGCTCCTCTCCTGGACCTTGCCTGTTGGAGTCATCTGTGTCTCAGGGCCTGGGCCTTTGTCTGACTCCATTTTCAGTACTGTTTCCATGTCGAAGCTGCCATTCCTTTGTAAATGGTTCGACACAAACTCAGGGCCGGACTCTGTTCACTTACTTAGCTCTTACACAGCTCTTGCAAGGGCAAAGGAAATTCCAGCTAACCTAGGAAGAGGAGAGACACCAGGAGCCTGCTCTCTGTGGCTAAAGATAAATGTTATCTATCAAACGTGCACACAAATCCCTGAATAAATACCCAGAGCATTCCTTTGTGCTTCTTAAACTTGGAGTCCATTCAGAGAGCGAGACATCTCTGACGCACCGCTGTCTTCAGTCTGTCAGAATGCTATTAGCATTAATGGGGGGGTTTTATTACCTCTCAGAGCGTGTGTAAAAACCAAGTGTCTCTAAGAAGTATTCTTTGGCTGACATTTATCATAAGAACTATTAAAACAACAAATAAAAATGTCAGGGTTTCATTTGAATACCTTGTGGCACCCGAACTGTCTCTGTACCATTCCAGTTTACACAAGCTTGTCAGAGGATACACTCTGTAGTCTAATGAGACCACATTATCCTTCCTGAGAACACCTGAGCATAGACTGATACTCAAAACTGTCCCCGAGACCGGCAAGTGCTTTTCCACCTCTGAGTCCTAGTGTCTGCGCTGGGGCCCAGCACGTAACAGGCACTCAGTGCACGCTTGCTGGGGTTGTTTTTGTCTTTTAATGACAGGTTTCATCTCACTAACTGCTGTTCTGTGGTAGGCCCGTTGTTCACCTGATTGAGAATGCTTGAAACAACCTTGGTAAGTAGGCTTCACAAGCAACATGTTGCAAGCAGAACTCTCGGGAAGACAGAATCCAAGGTCACATACCCGGTGACTAACTAAAAGAGATTTGGATTCACAGCCCCCTGAAGCAGAGCTAAACACCATGCTCTGTCCCTGAGTGGCCGTGGACAATGACTGCCCCCACTCCCCGCTTGGTGACTAATCACCTTGCAGTGCCCTGACTACCAATGACCTCTGTTTATAATCGTACCAAGTGTGCAGGTGCAGTGATCTAAACGCATCTGACTCTATTTGCCATGTGTGGGATGTTTCCATGGATCCCAAACCCAGTTTGGCTTCTCTGGTCCTCACCACTAGCTACTGACAGCAGCAGGAAGGAAATCAAATTTGCCCCGTTGGGTTTGTACTCTGTGTTCATTCACACATTGGGTGAGGAAAGTTCTCAGTGGGCGAAGGGAAAGTCGTGCTGTTTCTGAAGCCACAAGCAAACTGATGTCCATGAAACTCCACTGGGAAGCCCCACAAGGCTCTGATGACAGCCGCACAGCGCCCAGGGGCACCATGAACTTCCGAACACCCACCCGCAAAATGTACCACACCACATCGGCACTGCAGGATCGGTAGAGACTGTTAGCTGCCCGGCGGCGTCCATACCCCTGACTCAAACCTTATGGCCAAGGAGCTCGTGTGTCCAGTGAGACTACTGCCGCATCTACCGGACACAGCACCTGATGTCCCACAGACTGAACGGCCCTTTGGACACAGCCCACCAAACTTACTAAAATAAGGATGGCGCCGGAGAAAAACGTCAGCTGTGGCGGAAATGGCTTAACACACACGTCCTACTTCAAGGATGCGACACTGGTAAGGGAGCCATGGTTTGGTGGCCTTTGCTGGGTGTGCTTGCAAAGAGATTTTGAGGACTGTCGCTGCAACTCCAGAAGAAAACGGGGAAGTTGTATAGAATTAGGGGCGCCTGTGCTTTACACAGGGGAGTCTGTGTGCAGTCACTCACGAGATACCACCCATGACCAGGTATCTGCAGAATAGCAGCAGCAGATTTCCCTCCGTTTCACAACTAGGCTAAAATAAGTAGTTTATTGTGTATGTGTGGATAGGAAAAGGGGATGGGAGCAGTTTGTGAGGGGAGACAGACAGACAGACACACACGCACATATTCCCAGTGAAAAGACTTATTGTCCATCTGTCGTTTATCCAGACACTGTCCCACGGGTTGGGATGGTTCCAACACAAAGACAACTGTTCCAACTAGCCATGGCTGAGGAGCACATCTCTTAGTGACATCCTCTGATCCACATATGAAGTTCACATAAATTAGCCACCCCTCCTTTGTTTCTGGTTCATAGAGTTAGCTACAGACCCATTTCTTGCCATATGATCCCAAAAGGCCATGTCTAGAAAAACAAAGTTTAAATCCCACTGGAGTGTTCTGGATGTCAAGTTAATTCCATCTCAGAATATCTTCTCAGTTGAGAGTCGTTCTGTAGGACAGTCTCTGACATTTTAACAATGTTGTCAGCATTAATACCTGGCTGTAAGGTCCACACAGTTTCAACGGAGCCCCATGTCCCAACCCCAGACACTGTGGCTCTGAAATGTCCTGCTGGCTGAGGCGCCCTCCTGTCCTCCTGGTGTGTCAAAGCCATCTCTCCCATGGCGCGTGTCCAAGTTCTGATGCTATCCAGGACTGTCTTTCAGAGAGCATGTGTCTTTCTGGAGACATTTCCATGTAACACAATTAAGTTCCACTCCAAAGCTGATCCTTCCTCACCCATTCATTCCCAGGGAACCAACTCAAATTCTCAGGAAAGAACCAGTGAGAATTCCAGAGCCCCGCCCCCTTTGCTTTAACCCATGGCATCCAGATATGAAAGTTGCAACAATTGCCTCTAAGCATGGACCTTTAATATATTCAGTTTTTTTCTTTGTCTATGACTAAATCTCCCCCCCATAGGTTATCCACAATAGCCTTAAGTTCCCAGACTCAAGAAATCCTCCTGCCTCAGCTCCCTGAAGAGCTGGAAATACAGGCTCAGTTAAATCTATTTAATTATTTCTCTCAGGCCACACCCTTTAGCGAAAACTACAGCCTGTCTTCTGTGAGACTGTAATGTGCTCAGACTCATCCCAGACATCCTCCTCTTCTCCAGGCTAGCTGCCTCAAGGCCCAACTCAGGTACCCTTTCTGGAGAAAGCTCAGCCCCGAACAAGCCTAAGGGGAACTTTCCCTGCGTCGTACAGCATCTTCCATTTGCCTTCACTTGCCCCTCCCTCTTTCCTTGTTGAAATGCTAACACCCTGAAGTTAAGCTTCTGGAAGGCAGGAAACATGCTGGTCTCACAATGTTCTTGGCTAATGAGCCCTCCCATCAGCCTGCTCTCTCAGGCCCTGCAATCAAGAGAATGGTCCATATCAACATTGTCCCTATTAGAGCCGAATTAGAGCCACACCAGGAAGTGAAGCACTTCCTTCAGGTCGCAGGGCAAGTGAGATCCAGAGCCAGGAGCAAGCATGAGCAGCCCCATTCGGAGGTGTCCTGGCTCCTCTCATCACAGTGTTTGGAGCAGGGCACCTGGCTCCTTGCAGAGGCCCAAAGAACGTCTGACAGAATGAGGAGCTACGGAGAACGGTACGGCATTCGGAGATGCTAGGGATGCTCCCTCACCCACTCTTGGCACTTGCGTCATTCATCTTCTCTCCTCTCAGTCAAGAATCGCAGTTCACCCATCTTCATGTCTTTTCTGGAACCCATCACAAAAGAAGGAACTCGAACAGTTTACATGACGTGTGCGGGCGACTAGACATATGTAGAAACTGCCTACAATCATGACAGCCTAAATTTAACTATGTGCCTACAAAAAAAGTCACTTAAAGACTGTTTAGCTTCTCGAGGTAATCTCTGAGTTTCTAGAATTTCAAGAGGGTAGATTTCATTATTGCTTTGTAAAACAAAGTGAAAGGGGGGAGGGAGAAAGAGAGAGCGAGGAGGAGCAGAGCTACTTCAAGAGCTTTTCACTGTCACAAGTCCTCGGGAGTGAGCATCGACCCAGTAAACTGGAACCTGGTTGGTCCAGTAGCATCTCTTGTAAAAGAGAAAGAGCTCCCTCCCAGCATCTTTCTTGTTTCTTCCAGCCCTGTCCCCATGCTGCCCTCTCCCCTTGCTTCCTGCGTCCCTTGTCATGCCTGCTTTCAGGACCCCTTCCTTCTAACACTGCCTAAGAGATTGGGAGGGTGGATGCTCAGTGCTCAACACCCTTTCTGCCTAACGCACAAAAACTTCCTTTCCTAAGAAAGGGACCAAGGATTCAGGACAAGGTGGCCTCACGTGAGGCAGAAGTCCCGATAGGTGTGTGTTTTATAGAACATGTAGAGATAACAAGCAGACTTTTCTGTAGGCACGGGCCATGGTCATGCCTACTATCTTCACTGAGTACACGTGCTGGGTAGTCAATAGAGCTGGGAAACCAGGGCAGGGATCAACTTCCACTACTGATACCAGGGATCATGAGATCTGTGAGGGCAGGTCCCAATGTCACTGGCTGTGCCATCAGGTAGGGACAACAGAGAGAAAACGGAAGTCTTCCTGTGAAGGAAGGAGCCAGCATGTGCATGTTCCCTTCTCCCAGGCCTGCTCCAGATCTGGGTCTGCCTGTTTCTGCTTCTCCCAGGCACAGGACATGGAGAACAAATGAAGGTGCTACTCCAATGCTCGGAGGAGAAAACAACCATAGAAACGACAAATGCAGCAATGGATAATTCTGCGACAGCATTGGATGCTCAGAAATACACTTCCTCTCCCTGGCTGCCCCACGCCACCTAGAGGGATGTCCGACAGTCTGAAAACCAAACCCAAGTCCACACAGGGCAACATGTACCACACCCCACTGGACTGGCATTACCTGGACCACTGGTGAAAAAAAACTCTAGCCTAGGGTACGCCCATTCCCAGCTTCTGTAAATAGAGTTTCTCTGTTTATTTGCTCTGCCTGTGTGGTTACATCTTATCTGAAGCTACCTTTGTAAGACAAGGTCAGAGCAAAATGGCTGTAACAGATACTGCAAGGCTCAGGAAGCCTAAAGTGCTGACTCTCTGGCCCTTCCACAAGCTTCCCAGGCCTTGTAGTTTGGGCACTCCCATTGTCACCACACACAAAAACTAAGCTGAAGAGAACAGAAACACTATCTGGCTCGGATCACTGCAACCCACAGAATATCTGTTGCTTAGCTGGTGTTCGATAAAGCCTGAAGTAAAGAACGGAGATGTAGCCAAAGACGCGTACCTAGATTCTTGGACAGGAGCTCCTGCAGCTCACAGAGGAGCCAGGGTCCTGGCTGAGCTGGACCACTGTCCCGAAGCTCTGCCCCAACCACAGGCGCTGTGTGGGGGTGTCGCTTGGCTAACAAACTACCTGGGAGCTCTCTGGAGAAACCAGACTGGACAAATGGCCAGACATAATCATTATAGGAATCTGGAAACACAGAGCTGTCGGGACAGACTGGATTTAAGGGAGAAGAAGCAATCGAAATCTTACCTTGGTATCCACTTACATTAGAAAGCTAGAGGAGGGTAAACGCTTGAAAAGAAGTTCACATTGATGATTCCCCCACACAGCTCACCCCAAAACAGCTGTCAGAGGCCAAACATAAACACAAATGCTCAAGGTACTGAGTGGAAAAACCTCTTTCAAAGATTCCCAGATCTGAAAGAAAAAAGCCAACCCACTGTGCCATAACCAAGCAGAGTGGGAAACTCAGGGGTGCTGAAAGGAGTCCTGGTGTCTGTACGGAAAGCATATGAAAGTTCTGGTGCCAATAAAGCTGTTTATGTTTAGACTCAAAGGAGGACTGGTCCTTTAACTTGGAAAATGATCACAAAGAACTTTCTCCATATAGAATACTATTTGTCTCCTATTTTATACTTTCACCAAAAGAACTATTGCTTCCATGTGGTGTCCACAGCCGGACTTGGTGAGGGAACCCCTCCATCTCTCCAGTCCTCCTTCTCTCTAGCCTGGCTCCACTGTAATTTTAAAAGGTTTGTGGAACTGTTTGTTGTTGCTGTTGTTGTTTTTAAATTTACAAAACCCTAGCATGGTCTCCCTTACAGATTTTTAGATAATAAGGAATTGCAGATTTAACAGTAGTGTTACATTTAATCTTGCAATAGTAAGAGTCTATTATGAATTAAATAAAAGTGGCAAACTGTCTTCATTTCTCATCAAATAGGAAACAGCCAAAATGTCTGAGAACTGATCAAATGTAACGATCAAGGGTCATTTGTAAGTTAAATACTGTATCAAAGAAACTAATATCAAAATATTAGCAAGGAAATTTGGCTCGGTGCTTTCTAAATTTAATCCTCTTGCAAACCTACCTAATTCATATGCGATTCATGTCCTTAACAAATTCCAGGTCCTACGGGAAAATGCGCACAGCTACTAACTGTTCTCAGTAAGGACACAGCGACACTACATAGGATGAGCGCTAATCCGGCGCTCTGAGGACTGTTAGTGCCTTTGGAAGCAGGCTGCCCTTACTCCTTTAGTAGCTGGAGCCTGGGAAACCCAGCTGATCACTGCCGACATGAATATTTAAATAAATGGGGCCCTTCATGAAGGCAGGTGACTTGCTTATGCGAAACCTTTGCCCTGAGCCTCCAAAGGAGAGGAGGACTTGATAGGGAAGGTCCCACGGAAGACAAGATGGCCTGCCTTCCTATCTCATCTTCCTTTACTTTGACTTCAGAACACGACAACTTTTCTGAATCCCTCACTTTGGGGGATTATGCGTGCCTGTCTCTCATACAGGATGTGGCTGCATTACTGTCAATGAGAATCAAGACAGAAAAAGGAAATGAATGGCTAATTGTATCAGGACTGACCATAGAGCCAGTCTGGCCAAAGTGCTGTGCACCACCTTCTCATGACCCGCTAAGGAAAGAATCTAAGGAGATCAAAAGTCCAGCACTGGGACCTGCAGTCAGATGCCCACAGCAGACTTCTTAATTGTTTGACTTTTCATCTTAAAAACTACATAGCATTTTCCTCTCGCCTGACGCCTTCTGTGTAGGAGGGGTAATGATGTCTCACAGCTGAGTCTCCTGTGGGCTTGGTAGGAGTTCTTACTTATTAGGGTTCTGGATGATGCGATCTCAGCGACCTTCTGAGGGTCGCTAATGAGGATGGCAGAGAAGTCACAAGTGATTAAAACAAAAAAACAAAACAAAACAAGCAAGCAAACAAAAAACCAACTCTGAAGTCCTAGAGACGGACTGTCTAGACATGTGTGATGGAATCGTCTTTGCTCAAATGAATCAGGCACCAGCAGGTACAGCTTGCTCCTGGTGAGAAAGGACAAGGACAAAATGGAAACACGGGGTAAAAAGACTAGTGTTTCAGTGTGAAACTTGCCATTTTACGTCAGCCAGGAGCCTAGACAGTGGTATTCCTCAGCCGAGAATGTGCATGGCATTTGAATATATTCAAGCAATACGGCCCCTGTCCCAAGGCCTGCAGTAGACAGAGCTCCTTCTCATCTTAGAAACCAAAAGCAGAGAATTGAGAGCAAACTTCAACCTCCAGCTGCCTACGTGATTGAACATGGCCTTGCGGGAAGTGCCTTGCCGGCCCAGTGCAGAATGGACACCTGGGCCCCCAACCCCATAGCACCTCTATATCAGAAGCTCTCCACCTTGAGCTATAACAGGAGCGCTGAGCCCAGGTTCCAGAGACAGGTCATTTCCTTCCCTAACAAATCCCCAGGGCTGCCGATACAGCCGCCCCCAGAGTAGACTGTGATTCGCCGATGTAGTACTTTCATTGCTAGTTATTCTTTTCTTAATCCACATTCTGCAATCGTCCCTTCTCTAAGCACATAAACAGGTGTGAAGGTCCAACACCTTCAACGCAACAACACTCCCACTGTCTTTACTGGGAATAGATGCGGCATGTTTCTCCATCTTTCTGGACGTGCTGCTCTTCTGTCCCTCCCATGCACACCCCTCCCCACTCGCTCAAGTGGCTCAGCCAGCCTACTCTGTGCTCCTGTGAACTAGCAGTTTCCAGGCCAATGGATGCTTCTGAAGACCCTGTTTCTCAATTTCCTCCAATGGCTGGCATTGTTCCCCTGCCCACACATTGCTCCCTTCTCTTGGGTTTTCCATCTTCTCTCTATCCTGGGGGCTCCTCCTGCGCCTCTCAATATCCCCCTTAAATCTTTGTTTATGTTAAGGGATGTGTGTAGTCTGCTCTCCTCTTAAGTGTTGGCGTTCCCTCAGGGACTATCCTTGTCCCTCTTCTCAGGCTGTGCATTTACCTGGGAATTCTCATGCATGCCTGTTTTCCAGCGATCGTCTATGCCCTGATACCTCTCAAACCCAGACTTCTCTCAAAGTTCAAATGCATATGATGTCACAATTAGACACTGCGTTTGTCTAGCAGACATGTCAAAATTTCCCAGAGTGAACTCATGAACCTCCACCTCCCTGACGTCTCCTTCCTTAATTTTCTACTAACAAAAGACTCCTCAGGTTATTCACACAAGCAGTCCTCATTCTCCTGTCCAGCTAGATCCCAAGTCCTATCCAAATCACCCCAAATTCTACCTAACATGTGTCCCTTTGTTCCCACGTCTATGCCTACCACTCCAACAGAAAACAATGCATCATCCCATCTGAACCAGTACAATGTCCGTGCAATGTGGGGCCTACATCCTGGCCTCTTCACCCTTGGTTCTACTTAATCTCCACACTGCAGATAGAGTTTCTTTGTAACTTCAAATAATAATTCTCTAGAAAAACCGTAAAATGGTTTGCCACTGTTATTGAACTAAGTTTTCAACTCTACTGCATTTTCAGTCTTCTTTCTTATATTCTGTTTTGTTTTGTCCTTTTCAAGACAGGGTTTCTCTGTAGCTTCAGGGCCTATCTTGGAACTAGCTCTTGTAGATCAGGCTGTCCTCGAACTCACAGAGATCCTCCTGCCTCCGCCTCCCTAGTGCTGGGATTAAAGGCATGCACCATTATTGCCTGGCCTTTCTCATATTCCGAGTTCTAATAATGTAGTAAATTATTGACTGAATTGCAGATTTGAACCATCATATGGTTCCTTCTATCTAAAAATGTATAGTATATTCCATGTTCCTGGAAAATTATTCATTATTAAAACCCCTCATCAGTGTTCTATTTTTTTAATCTTTCCTAAGACTATTGGATTCAGGCCCCTTTCTGGGTCCCCTTCTGCTTGAACCAACCTCAATTAAAGCAATGCTCTTCTAAGCTTGTCCTTGCACTATCTAAAAGTAAAACCTTGAGTCCCTAGTGCTGAGACTCTATCTGCATCAAAATATGAAGCCTACTACAGTTACTTTCAAGTACCATACATCAAACAAGCAGCACATGCCCCTGGCAGGGGGGATGAGGTAGCTTAACAGTTCAGAATCACTTTTTATGTTTACTATGTTCCTGCTGATTTTTAGACAAGCAACGGTATATGCTTATTTCAGAACACTTCCAGTCTCCAGGTCATTCCTTCAGCAAGCTCAGGGAGGAGATGCTGAAATTGTATTTGGTGATGGTGAGGACTGCCATTTGCCTGTGCTAAGAGCTTTCTGCATCCTTAGAGAGAAGGAAACTAAGGGACCCTGACATCGGGGAACTGTTTCCTGACACTCAGACCAGCAGCCCTGAGATACATTTCTGCCACGTCCAACTGTACAGCATTCCGTAGCTGGCCCAAGTCTCACAGACCTGCTTTCATGGCCCCTCCTGAGCCCAGCTGCTTTTATATACTGCTGTAACATCATAAACAAAGTTACAGATTTATAAGGCCAGTGGTAAACATCCTCATTGGCTGACTGAAACGTGGAGTGTTTGGGTATTTCCATGGCTCTCTAAAAAAGGCTTTATAACCTAAGAAGCCCTCCTCGTACACCATCTAAGACAGAAACTTCCATTCCTCCACTCTTAGTTCTCCCTGGGTGACCTGGAGACACCTGCAGCTCGGTGGGCAGTGATGTGTCAGCACTGCGACGATAGGCTGAGTGCCTCGAAACAGGACAAGTATGACCCTCGGCAAGCTGACCCCAGGCCTAATGTGCCTTCCAGATAGCAGACAGGGGACTGGCTTGAGTCGATATGGCAAGCCCAGAGTCAAGAGACAAAAATGAGCACATCTGCATTTTACGTAAATGTCAGTGCACACATTGTGGGGCAAGCTGGCTCTCTGTGGAGGAGCAGACCTCATTTCAAGTTAGTCATCACTTGTCACCAAACAGGAAAACACTGACCTACCCCAGATAAGGTGAATCACGCTGGTGTGGGAAACAGCCCAATTTTTATGATGAAACCGGCTTTGTGCTCAGGCCTCCAAGCACGGCACAGGCCAGTGCCCCTAAACTGGAAGACTGGAAGAATCCAGATGTTCCTGTGATCTTCCACTGAAAACTCAGAAGAAAACGAAAACAACACAGGGCATCCCAAGGTGGTGAGTGTCTTCTCTGTATTCGAGAAACGTCACCCTCAGAGCACAGGGGTCCCTGAGGTGTCTAGATATCTAGGGTTGTTTTTTTTGTTGTTTTTTTGTTGTTGTTGTTGTTGTTGTTTTTTTTTTTTTTTTTTTTGCTATCTACAGCCATTTACCCTTTTAGAAAGTGGACAAGAGTCATATTTACAAAGAAAAAATTAGAAAATACCAAAAGTGAGACCTTGAGACATAGCTCAGCAGTAAAGTGTCCGCCCAGAAAACAATCAACACTGGAGGTGAGAGGCTGGAGAGATGGCTCAGCAGTTACGGGCACACATTGCTCTTGGGGAGAACCCAGCATCTCCATGGTGGCTCACAACCATCCGTAACTCCAGTTCCACGGTATTCTTCACCCTCTTCTGACCTCACTAGCACCAGGCATGCATATGGTGCACACACATACACGCAGGCAAAACACTCAGACACATAAAATAAAATTTAAAGTCATATAAAAACAGAAATTGAAAACATAGAGGTCTGGAAAACACATCATTGAACAAAAGGCTGAAGGAAGTAGAGATGAACAATCAGTAATAAGCAGCAGCCATTGCGACCTTCCTATGAGCAAAGCTTCGCATTAATAATTCCCCTTGTTCTCCTAACGCATCTCATGGCATAAGCTTCCTCATCTCTACAAAGAAGAAAGGACCCAGAGCACTGCCCAGGCTCTTCTGTGAGTGACCTGCCCACAGTGGAGAGAAAACTTCAAGCTGGTCCTTCTGATCTCAAATCTTGCTCCTGGCACACCAGAGCCCAGGACGGCATGTACCATGAGAGATGAGATGCCACCACTTTCACTATCCAAAGGTCTATAGTACGGGGACAGAAGAGACTGTGCTATCAAGAACTTCTCAGAACCGTTTGTGTCAGAGAAGTGTATCTGGGTCTTAAAAAACAAAATAATCAAAATTGTGTCCCAGACCCCACCTTCAGAATGTGACTTAGTTAACTCAGAATAGAGGCAAGAAGCTCTGTATTTAGCATGCCATGCTAGGTGTGAGGACCAGGGTTCTGCCCCCGAAACCAGGAATCATGCAGATGAATTAACAGGGGAAGATCTGACTTTACATTACTAAATACAACAGCAAATCAAACCAGAGCTGCGTGCACACACACACACACACACACACACACACACCAGCCCTCCCAACTAGGGCTGCACACACACAAACACAAGTCCTCCCAACCAGAGCTCTCTGCCACAGAATGGAAAGTGCAAAAGACTCTGGAACAGGATGCTTGGTCTGCCCCTGGCTTGGCCTCTCTTGGGTGTGCAGCCTTGGTCAAGTTATTGCTCTTCTCTGAGTCTTAGTTTGGCAATTATCAAAGAACATTTATATTACAGAGCTGTTAAGTATCAGGGAAAATTAGGTAAAATCTGAATATTGGCTGGTATGAGTTAGGTGACAACATTCGGTAAATGCTGTCTATCGGATGATGTCTGTTCTCTTGAAAGTCAGCCATCTATGCAGACTTTCCTCGAGCAGAGCAGATGCTGGTGACTGTCCTTGGAGCATCCACCCTTTCCCCCACCATTCTCCCGCCCACTGCAGCATCCATGCTAGACAGAGGAGTTGTAATGAAACAAGCCAATCAGCTATCACCCAGCCTCGGCAACGTAGTGAGTTTCAGGGCAGCCTGAGCAATAGAATGAGATCCCACCTCAAATAAAACAAATACTTTGTGTGTATGCGCATATTAAATAAACACCGGTAAAAATGTGGCCTTGAAAAATTAAACTACTAGAAAACATGAATAGGTCAAATAAAACACACCATTTATCTAAATGTTCTTAATATTCATTAATCAAACACTCATGTTCGGTGATACCACATCATAGAAGACCTGCTCCCTCTTCGAGAAGCTTCTATGAAGACTGCTGACAATAACTATCATTGTTTTTTGGCTGACAGTGCACTTTTGCCTTATATAACCACTGTTCATCTTCACTGTGAGTCAACAGCAGGAGGGACCATTGTCCTCAGTGAAAAGCAAGATGTTCACTGGGGCAGGGTGAAGCAGGAGGTCTACTCTCGGGTGCTTCCTCCAGGCCATTCCCACATAAACGGTGTGTGAGAGAGATCCTCACTCCTTATCCAGAAGGTCAGCACCTCCAACACCAGGAAGGAAGCGAAGACTCAAGGCAATTGAGCATCAGTGTTGAGACACAGAAGGAAGCCCAAGGGAAGGGCTGAGATCTGAGGCCTTGCCCATGGAGGAATGATCCGGAGAGCTGGGAAGGGGCCAGCCACACCCACAAGCTCCAAGCCACCCTGTGGAACTCCCAGCCTTCTCTGGCAGGCACTCCACCAAGGGGTTATGCACAGGCACTAGCTGGCAATGCCCGGCAGCCCAAATGCTCCCTGAGTCTATGTGTAAGACCTGAAAACAAGAGTCTGCAGACAAGAAAATCCACGGTGTGGCATTCCTCCAGGGAAAATGTTATGCTGGGCTGGGGCCAGGCTTGCAACACCTGTGAACAAGTGGATTCCAGAAGGCAGAGTCATGGGCTGCCTCGTCGAAGGCTTGGCTCACTGGGTTCCGTCAAGAGAAAGGAAGATAAGAAGACATCTTCCAGCTAACAGCCCGCACTTAAGTGACATCCATTCATCTCCCATCTGCCTCTGGGAAAGGCAAGATCAGTAGCCCTCAGTCAAGAGTACAACGTGACGGACATGGCTCCTATAAGGACACAGCTCTTATATGTATATACCCAGAGACGATGACACCACACGAGGACATACTGCAACACAATCACTAGGTGACTACTATTTAAAGATGAAAAAATCAATTTGGTGATGATGTGGAGAAATTGGAAACCTCACGTAATGCTGAGGCGCGTGTGAACACTGAGGCTGCTATAGAAAACAGCCTGGGAGTTATCAAAAGTTAAACAGGGAATCACGTAGATCCTCAGCACTGCTGTTCCTAGGAACATGCAAAACACCATTAACAGGAGACTGAACACATAACCACATCAGTGCTCACAAAAGCACAATGATGGCCCAACAGGCAGAGGAAACAGCCCAAGTACCTATCAACAGACGAATGATAAAAAAAATTATTACACACACATATATGGAGACAGACAGACAAAAACACACACACACACACACACACACACACACACACACACAGGGGATTCAATCACAGGAGAAAGTTCCAACACGTGCTGCAGTGTGGATGGACCTTGAAGAAATCATTCTGTGTAAACAAAGACAAACACCAAACACTTACACTGAGTTATCAAATACATAATGGGACACAGGGATTTTGTTTTTTTTGTCGGGCAATTAGAAGTTTTACACACGGCAGTCATGGCCACACAAGAACACCAATATAACTCATGGCGATGAATCATATTCTTAGAAATGATTAAAATGGAGGCTGTGGGTTGCAGCTGGTGGCCAAGCACATGCCTAGCACGAGCCAGGCCCTGGATTTGATCCCCAGGACCCAGACAATGCAAAACAAACAGAAAAGGCCCCAGGAGGTTGAAGCTATATGTTTTGCTACACACATGCATGTCGAATCCCCACAAAATTAAACAGAAAACACAAACGACCAAACGTAAAATCAAAGCATATGTGGAAAATCCCATCAAAGCTACAAGGATAATGAGATTACTCAGAAACACAAAGATTGAGTCTAAGACAAAGACCGTATTTCCTTGTTATATGGAGGTGTCATTCAGTATACAGCACTTGCTTAGCCAGAGGAGGCTCTAGGTTCCAATCCTGGAACCTTTTTTAAAAATGAAGGAAAAGAATCATATAGGGTTAGGGGCTGGAGAGATGCCCTGCAGTGAAGTGTACTGTCAGCTCTTCCAGGGGACCCAGGTTCAATTCCCAGTATCCACTTGCAGCCCACAACTGTCTGTAATTCTAGTCCCAGGGATCTGATACCTCCACGGGTACCAAGCATGTATGTGGTATACATACATACATGCAGACAAAGTGTCATACATATAAAAATTAAAAGATGCCATACCTGGTACTATTGTTGAAGTCAAAACCTCAGACTAGACAGATCATGGGCCCTAAGAGAAAATCCATTACTCTTATTTTGCTAAATAAACAAATAAAACAGCCTGTACGACATGTCACTATGCCGACAGACCAGCGCGTCACTCAACCTCATCAAAGAAGCTTCTTCATGCAGTAGATAGCAATTAACACAGGGCCCCACACTGGTCAACTGAATGAGAGACTTTGGAGCACCCAGCTCTGCTTGGAAGGTCTAGATCATTCCCTTCCTCTTAAGGTTCAGGGAACCAGAAGTGGTGGATGACTTCACAGAAACAGCAGTTTCTAGACCAAAGAGAGCAGATACACATATGAATTCACAGAGACTGAGACAGCATTCACACGATCTGCGCAAGCTCAAACTAGACAAAATCCCAACCCAGAGGAGGAACGGGAAGTAAGTGGACATGAAGTTCCACCCATAACCAAGAAGATATTTGCAAGGGATAGCTACTGGGAGAGGGAAAGTCAGTTTTCTTCAACAAAGTGACACTGGGTGCATCGACCACATCCCAAGGAAGGCCCCGTGCTCGGAAGCAGTTGGCCAGCACAAATTGGACTCCATGAGTTTTGTAGTTTCTGTTTGTTTGTTTTTCTAAGAGAAAAGTTGAGCCTGTAGGAAGGGTGAAGAGGATCTGAGAGAAGTTGGAGCGAGAGAAAGATAAAATCAAACTATATTGTATGAATATGATCTGTCTCAAACTCTCAAAGACTAAATAAACAACTATCTTAGGGTTACTATTATGGTGATGAAACATCATGGCCAAAAGCAAGCTGGGGAGGCAAGGATTTAATTGGCTTATACTTCCATATCACTGTTTATCTTTGGAGGAAGTCAGGATGGGAACTCAAGCAGGGTAGGAACCTGGAGGTAGGAACTGATGGAGGGGTGCTACTTACTGGCTTGATCTCCATGGCTTGCTCAGCCTGCTTTCTTTTTTTCTCTTTATTTATTTTTAATTAAAAATTTCCACCTCCTCCCCTCCTCCCATTTCCCTCCTCCTCCCCCTATCTTCTTCCCCTCCCTCTCCAGTCCAAAGAGTAGTCAGGGTTCCCTGCCCTGTGGGAAGTCCAAGGTCCTCCCCGCTACATCCAGGTCTAGGAAGGTGAGCATCCAAACAGACTAGGCTCCCACAAAGCCAGTACATGCAGTAGGATCAAAACCCAGTGCCATTGTCCTTGGCTTCTCAGTCAGCCCTCCTTGTCCGCCATGTTTAGAGAGTCCAGTTTGATCACATGCTCCATCAGTCCCAGTCCTGCTGGTCTTGGTGAGCTCCCATTAGATCAGCCCCACTGTCTTAGTGGGTGGGCGCACCTGCTTTCTTATAGAACCCAGGACCAACAGGCTAGGTGTGGCACCACCCACAATGAACTGGGCCCTCTCCCATCAATCACTAATTTAAAAAAAGTCCTATAGGTTTGCCTACAGCCTGATTTTATGGAGCTATTTCCTCAGTTGAGGCTCCCTCTTCTCTGATGACCATGTCTAGTGTCAAGCTGACATAAAACTAGCACAATAACATTATTTTTTAAAGACCTATTTTAAGCACATTATTTACTGGCATAAACTTCATGAAAACCTCTTACAGGTGGTACCATTACCTTCATTTTGAGGTTAGTGATCCTAAGGTAAACAGTGCTTAAATAATTTGTACAAGGTCACATGGCTAGGAGTTACCAAATCCTGGATTTATACCCAGGAAGCTGGGACTGCAGAAGTGACATATTTAACGATAAAGCTGTGGCTAGAGGAAGATAGGAGGAGGGTTAAGGTGAGAGACGTGTGAGCAATTACAGGCTAAAGAAACAAGAGCGATAGGGGTCAACGAAGCCAACAAATTCTTATTTCAAAGTCAAACACAAACTGCTGAATAAACAGTACAGAACTCAACTGATCTTTTAAGCTCACCCAAATCTCTTCTAGGGAAGCAATAAGGGAGAGATACCAGGTCGGAGGCTGTAAGATCTGGTTTTCAATCCTGACTTGATTACTTATTTTGCTTATTTCTTCACTCACAAGCACCTGTTAACTCTGCAAGGCACCTGGCAATGTGCCGTGGGCTGTCTTAAAGTCTGAGTCCTAGGTCCCCTGCTCTAAAACGCGAATAACACACCTACCTCATAAGGTTGGTATGAAAGTCACAGACAAAAGGCGTGGCCGCTCCTGACTCCTAGCTGGCACTTAATAATCACTGATTGAGGACAGGCTCTTGCCCAATTCCTCGGAACAAGAATTCTTGATAATGATTAAGATACATAAATCTCAGTGCATGCCTTGTCAATGGAGGCATTGTGAACGCCAGGCTGCAGACAGGCGGCCACAAACGGCTGCTTAGTTCCTTGTGCCCCACCCTGTTTCCTACCCTCAAGCCAGGCAGATGGGACCGCGAGAAGTCAGTTCTGTTCTATTCTTCCCAGAAGAGGAGGAGATAGAAAAAGAAATGTAGAAAAAGAGGCGAGAGAGGATTTAAAAAAAAAAAATGGAAAAAGGACCTGAAGACAGAGACTGGAAGCCATTCTTGTCCATCTCTTCCCCAGTATCTGTTTTTGTCTCTCTGTGTGTGGGGGGACAGCAGGGTTCCCACCTTCCATTTTTCCCTACTATGACCCAGAGTGTCTCAACCAAAGATGACATGAATATTTCCAAACCCTAAACACCTTTTGTGGGGAACAAAAAGGTGTGTTCCCCCCCACACACACAAACAGCTGTCCTTTTATTTGGCAATGCAGCCAACAAATTTAACTAAAGTATTTTGTGTCTAGGCTATTCACTCGTCAAGATAACAGAGATCTCAAGGGCAAGCCTGAGAGTTCTATGTCCATTGTTGATAATTCACTAAGTCCATCTTGACTAGCATCCTACAGGAAGGCGATGGGCATACTCGGTATTGCCCGCTGTCAATGGCTACTTATTAAATCTTTTAATTGAGCTTGTGATACACAGAAAGCAGGGAAATGAGACAACGACATTCCATATCCCACGTGGACTGAAAGCATAGGTCAGTGCTCTGTTTCATCCAAGTCAAGTAGAAATCGGTTCTTTCAGTCCTGTGATAACACGAAGAGGCCCAGGGAAGAAAGCACTGGTGTCCTGTCTGACAGAGGGGGCAGAGAGGGTATCATGTGCTCCTAAGGTTCCTACAGAACCACTCTTAGGGCCGTATCAGCTCCAAATACTGCATTCCAACTTCTTCACCTGAACATCTCCGAACTTGATAGTGTGAATTAAATGACACCCCGGAGAGCGCTGCTGGTCGGGGAGCTTTATGTCAATAGACGACGAGTTGCACCAAAAGCGGGTCCCAACACGCCTGCCTGCCCACAACTTTGGTTCCCATAAGCACCTTCTCTTCCTGCCAACCCAGCTGCCACCTTCCAGGCTGTTGGCGTTCTGTGAGCTTCTCCCAGCGCTGAGTGCTGCGGGAGACAGTGCTGGACTTCATTACTGGAACCGAGGGACGCGAGGACAATCCCATTGCGGAGCTAGGGGGTCTTGATGCTAGGCGCCCTTCCCCAAATCAAAGAAGCATGCCTCTTTAATATCAAGATCACGGCTCTGCCAGCTGTGGTTAGAAGCTAGGAAGGAAGAATTCTGCACAGCGATGACTAACGTGTTATGAGAAGACTGGAAGTGTCTCATGATCCCGCTTCTCAACTGCAGAGGTCATGCCTGGGACTGGTAATCTTCAGGCCTGAAGACCCTTCATTAACTAATATTCCCAGATCACTCCTGCCTTTGTATGGCACAGCTCACTCTCTGGGGAGCTGGCAGCTACTTGGCACAGGGAAGAGAGAGACCTGGGCTCCGCTGGAACCCGCTTTCCTCACTTTAAAATGAAGGGTTTAGACAGTCTCTGGCACATGCCTTCTGTGGTTGTAGATAGTCCTGGGAAGACACTATGGGCGTGGATAGTGTGTAACACTATCTCCAGCCCCTCCCACATCCCCCCACATCTGCCTATTGCAGAGTCTAGCCTTTCAGGGTCTGCATTTCTAGACCCAAACCTATGGCTGCAGAGACAGCACCAAGTTCTCTACAACCTTAAGCAGGAAGGCGAGCTTGCTCAGCCAGGTGTGAGGAAAGACACTGGTCTAATGGGCATCAAGGCCATTTTCCTAGTGCCTCCTCCACCTGTTCCCACTGCAGGGCGCACACACGGTCGTCTCGGTGGCACACTGGACAATGTAAGTGGACCCAACAAAGAGAAATGAGGTGTGAAGACAAGAGGAAGCTCATCGGTAGAGAGGGTTGGTGGGAGGGCCTTACAAGAAGACAGTAAAGGGCAAAGAAATCTCAAGTGAAGATGTGCAGATACACAGAGGTGCTGGAAACAGGACAGCGAAACACAGCAGGGGGCCACAGGGTTCCAGTTCCCACTCCATTCCAACCCAGAGTACTTACCTACTCTCAAAAGCCCTGCTGGGGCATCAAGTGCATCTATGCGACCACAGCGCCATCTAGTGGGGTGGTGGAATTTTTTTTAAAAAAAATGACCTAGTCAGAATCATTCAGGATCAACTCTGTATTGATAAGATTCTAGGCAATAAATTCAGGTGACAGAATGTGCTGCCAATAAACAGGTTGAGCCTAAGTTCACAGATTTTAATGTCTTATGGGTAACTTCTTCTCAAAACAAGAGAGATATAACTACGTTTTGAATTCCACACGATTTCCTATTCACCCCCCTCGGCTCAGCTAGCACTAAGACTTTCAGTGAAAACATTCACGCAACACTAACATGGGCTTATTATACAAGTGAGGCATAAATACCTCAGATATAGTCATTAAGGCCTAAGTTCCCCTTCTGCTGCTTTTGACCACCCATGATTTCGCTCACGAACTACCCAATAACAAATACAAGAGTGTAAATTTCTCTGTTAATATTGGAACATGGGACCCAACCAGTGCCACTGACTCTTCTGTGTCCTCTGGTACAAGTTCTGGGGAGCAGAACGGGGCAGGGGCAAAGGTGCGTACTATAAACTGGAATCTGGAACCGCGGACTCGGTGTTTAACCTGTGTCTTGTCTCATTCCCACATGTAAAGTAGGAGGTGCCGCTGACGTCACAGGGCTGCCGTGGGGGTTACGTGAGAATGGGTATACTGGCAGCTCGGAGATGCTACCCATTCATTCCTTTCCTGCTGCCCTCTGAAAAGTCTAGAAGAGTGGTACCAAGTCTCAATTCCAGTCAAGCTGACACAGTAAGGCTTCCCACTTCTAAATGAGAGAGCAGAAAAGCCTTCTAAATTCCTGGCTCTCAAAGCCACCCACCCCCAACCCAGTTTCTACTTGAAAGTCGACCAATTAATGAGCCAAGGGTGAAGATGGAATCCTGCCAGCCACAGCACCGGGAGAGTTCATAACACTGTGACTTTAATTCATGGGTACTGTAATCCTGTGGGCTAAAGGACTGTAAATGTTGTTCTGCTTTTTCTTCTACTTCAAAGAAAGCAACTTAATGGCCGCGAGTTACAGTTCCTTCCACACAGTGTAACTAAGAAACACAACTGTTTCTGGTATGGTTTCCAACCTGGCTCCTTTACTAAAAGAACTTCAAGGCAAGACTTTTAAACAAAAGAACTTCTCCAGGCTCTTGGGCTTCCTCATGCAGAAGGAGTCGCTGTCCTTAGGAGACCTGAGAATTGGAGTCCACACTGAAGGTTGTACAAGGTTGAGGCCTGATTAAGCTGGGGTTGGAGCAATCCCTAAAATGTGGAGGCCACCCATATGGATACTACCAGAGACAAACAATGGGGACAGTGACACCTTTAATGGATAATACCCACAACGGGGCAAAGGCCAGGCATGTTGGGGTACAACTACAACCCCGGCACTGGAGGTTGAGACGAGAGAATTCAGAGCTTGAGGCTTGCTGGGCTATACATAGCAAAACTGTCTCAAAAACAAAACAAAACAAACAAAAATGAGTGGGAGGAAGTGTTACACAAATACAGACTCTTCCTATTTTTTTTCGTCATTTGTTAGTCTAACAGGAAAATCTTAGAATATTCTCATTGGCCCAAGAACCAGGATATAAAACCCAGCTTTTCTTCACGATAACAAAGCAGCACTGGTGCTGGGAAGCAATCGGCACACGGCGGAGCGATTTGGTTATTGCGGCCTGGCTTGATGTGCGATCCAATTTCTCAGTTCACCACTTAGCAAGCTTTAGACAACTTCCTCAAGCTCTGGTTTGCTCATCTGAGTGGGGACAGCGCTCTATCTCTACAAGGCGTTATCATAAAGCAAAGACTAGAGGCATTGGGGATGAATACAGCCTTGGGGAGTTCCAGTCCTCGGGCATGCTAAAAGCAACCAGTCACCTGGCCAGGCTGGAGGACACGAGGAGGCGGAGTCAAAACGACACACTACAACAAAACACAAGACCCCAATGATCTGTTTACTATTCGGTCTTCTCAAATAGATTCTGACAAAAACCTGCACAGGAGAAAGAATGTGGTAGATGTCAAATTCTTCTCACTTCCAGCCAGTTATCATGTGGTATCACTGGATAAAAATATAACAGCGTGTGTGTGTGTGTGTGTGTGTGTGTGTGTTCGAGCAGGATACTAGAGAGGCCAGTAAGTGTTGAGAGACAGCTCAATACAGGGCCCACTGCGTCTCTGTTCCCATCAAGGGCAGCTAGAGCTGCCTCTGCTTTCCCAGATGGAGATCTTGACTGAATAGGAAGGGCCCTGCCTTTCCCATACATTTAGAAAATAGGTACAGAAATTAGATTGTGACACACAAGCCACGTATAATTCTGATTACTCTTGAGGTTGTTTTAAAAGGAATTATGGGTAAGGTGAGTGGCAGGGTGCTTGTGGAGCCTGTGGAAGGCCCTGGATAGTAAAACCACAACCAACCAAAAGGAAGCCGGATTCAGCTGAGGGCTTTCTGACACTGACATGATGCGTTTTGAGTGACGCTTAAACTGCGGGCAGGTGCCGGGCCCCCGACCTGTGGCACAGCAAATCCCTGTCTTTCGGCCCGCTGAGCACACAGGTGGCACAGACGACACGACAGAGGCGGCACGTCTCAGCAGCTCCCAGTACAGACCACAGACTGCGCTGGCTCTGCCAGCATCGCCAACACAGTGAACACACAGGGCAGAGATATCGGTGATCTGATGGCGGACAAGACGAAGGGATGAGGGGGCTCTGAGACACGAAAGCAGTACCGCGGTTAAGTTCAAAAGCAGAGAGAACTGCCACTGGAGGAGGTCAGGGGTCACAAACCAGATGCCTTCCTGCTTTCAATCACTCTCCTTCTTGCTTTCCTAGGTATGCTCTGCTGGGAGGGGCGTCCTCTGGGATCCAGCACTGAGGAAAGACATGATAACCCCCCATATACACACACACACACAAAGAGAGTGTTAGAGGAGCTCCCAGCAATGCAGGCCAGGCCTCGCCAACTTCCCCTACAACTCCACCCCACAGGCTAGCTGAGCAGAAGGTGGATGCCATTCCCCAAGACCACGTTTGTCCTGTTCAATCCATCAACAGCCAGAGCTTAAAGGGCCCGGGCTTCTTTCTGACTTGTGGAGAGTTTCTAGACGTTCAAGGTGTGATGGGAAGGTCAGGCCACGGTTGCAGGCCTGTAATCCCAGGTACCTGGAAGACTGAAGAGGAGGCTCATTACTTAAGGCCTGGTTGGGCTATAGAGTGACTTTACGACCAGCCTGGGTAACACAGGGAGAACTTGTCTCGAAGTTTCCTGTGGCTCAAGGGTAGTTTGGGCAGCATGGGTAAGGCCCTGAGTCTGGTCCCCAGCACCCAAGGTTACCAAACAACAAAAAATTAAATAAAACGAAAACAAGCATAAGCCCTAAAAATCTCCCATTAGACATATTCCCAGGAATACCCAGAGCACCCAGAGTCAGATCATGGTCGGCCATCTTCGTGAGTGGGTAGTCTTCTGACTCCACCTGAGGAGGGGATGGGGATTGAGAGCCGGATGGGGAGGCAGCGGTCTGGGCAGAAGGACGCTCTGTTTTGTCACAAATGCACATGCATACCAGAGAAGGTAGCTGAGTTTCAGCCATCCTGCTGTAGCCCAAACCCAGGGGTGGTCACTGGAGCCAAGGTCAACACTCCCATGTCCTGCCAAGGTACAATGGCGCAGTAGAGGAAGGCATGCGCGTGTGCTCTGAGACGGTATGCTGTCTGCCACAGGGAGGGTGTCTAAGCCGCGAGGGCAACAACCATCACTTGACTCGGGAAGAAAAATGGCACTGTCCTGGATGGCATTTCCTCCAGACCTACCACAGCACAGGTTCTAGAACCCAGCATAAAAAGGCACCGTGGGAGGGGAGGCAGACCCCAAAGCCTTCTTCTACAAAGCCCCTTGGAGTCAGCAAGAGCTGAATGAGACCCAGGACTGGGATTTCACACTAAACTAGGCTAATTTTAACAGCCTCAAAATAGGGGCAGTGAATACAGACATGAGAGCCATGAAGATACCTCCCCCCTTTAAAATAGCCTAAGAAGGCAGCATTTCAATACCAGCACCAGCTCCCTCATCTCATGCTCTGGGCTTCACATAAGGGGAAAGAGCGAGGGAAGAAAGGGAGACAAAGCAGGAGGGGGAGAAACATCATGGAAAAAATACCAGGGAATTTTCTAATCCCAAAGCATCAGATTAGAATATATTGGCATTACAGTAGTTAGTTAGTAGATAAGCTACACAGGGAGGTGATTTTATTTAAACATAAATGAAGCTAAGCCAGCCCACCCCTGCCTGTCAGATGGTTAAAACAAAGTAATGTCATGGTAAGACCACCTTTGAGGATGACCGCTGTCAAGAGAGGCTATCACAAGGAGCCCAGCCGTGGGGTAAAAGTGTGGACCCTCCACTTCTCTCTACCTCTCCTTACCTGATCTTAGGGCAAAAGAGGCAGGGCTAATTAATGAGAAATCACCAACTTAAATGACAAAGAAGCATGAGCCATGTTTGGTAGCCCTTAAGTCCTGGAAGAAGCATTCAGGGCTGGGGGAGTAGTTGCCTCTGCAGCCTTCTCTCCCTCTCTTGGGCAGTACCCCACAGCCCCAGGCAGAAGCAGGGAAACAGCCCTGCTCACAAAGCCTGTGCTGGTGGCTGGTTCTCTGAGTTTCACACTGAGTGAATGCCCATCATTTGTTTGCAGATCAAGTGCCTCTCTGTGGCCCTGCCCCCTCAGAAAATTATAAACCACAGGGTTAATTCTGTTCAGGTCTGCAGAGGGCAAATCCCCGAGACTCAACAGCACCTTCCCAGGTACCACATTCTGCACTGGATTAGCAATCTGGTCCCTGAGTCATAGAGACTCAGGTTGCTAGCAGTGTGACTTTGGACAGGCCATTAAGTCTCCTGGTTTCCTATCTCTGGCTGAAAACCAAGGAAAACAGAGTTGCTAGGAAATGCCTAGCCCGTGCAGTCTCCACACCATGCGTGTTGATGGTGACTAACGCGGCAAGGCTCACAGAAAATGCACAGGAGTGAATGACCTTGAGCTGCGCGAGCAGGCTATGTTCAAAGCGCTTTCAAAGAGTGTCCTTAGCGACGAGCACACTGCTCCAGGCGAAGTGCTAAATACCCGTGGGCTCCCATAACGGGGCAAACGTGAGCACGTAAAAGATTACTAGTTTGTCTACGCTGCTTTTGATGCAGAACAGGCTGAAACTAGAGATCATAATTATTCTATAGTTAAAGTGCACTTTCCATTTCTGGAAAGAGTCTTGTGAACCTGATTTTAATGCATTTTAAAATAAACTATGAGATTTCTCTTTTCTTGAAGTCATGGAAATATTTATGAGTGCATGTTTTTAATCAACACTCTAGTTATGCTGAAACATGTTTACATGTGTCTATAAATACATACACAGATATATACACACACGGGGATAATAAAGCAAGAAATGATACTTGGTTTCATATAAAGTGGAAAGAATTTTAGATTTTAAGTAGACTGCACACTTCCAAAACTGAAGGTGACTAGCGTCTTTAGGTCTCAACCTTTCAGGTCAGGTTTTAGTAATTCTTTGTATATAAAACATCTTCCAAATTATACACTCTGTGAGTCTGTTACAAGGCTCTCTGGAGAACAGTGGTAAGAATATGGCGGGGAGATTAAAATTTAAGAAAGAACGGTGGGAATGATGTGTGTGGCTGTCCTGAGATGTTTCGGGCGTATTTCTGGATTTCTGAGGATCCGAACACAGAATCAACCTTACTGTCCCCTCAGGTGACTATCTGCTTATGCGAGGATAAGGAAGGACTTTTAAAGCATGGCCTCTGATCTTGTCCCCACCCCACCTCCCCAGCTCACTAGCAGGTCACATAGCAGAAGTATCGCCATTCAGAGAGGGAGCTCTCGGGTCCAGCACAACGTGCTACAAGAGCAGAAGATGGCTTTTGTCCCTAGGAACAAACATCTGCCAGAGCCAGCAGCCAGATCAACATGTCCCCAAGAGCCGGGTGCTGCAAGGCAGAGAGACTAAAATAAAGTCCATAAACCGCCTCTCTTCTTCATTTACTACTACACTGATTTACTTAAAATGAGTGCTTGCAGGAGGAATCTGAGTGCATTTTTGGCAAGGATTTAACCAAATTATCTTTGCCTATTCATAGAATAAGTAGAATGATGGAGAAAATCCAAATTAGGGAAGAGAAAAGATGGGGGGGGAGTTCAGGTCTCATCTTAAAATATGTCTTGGGTTTACAGAAATGTAGACACATTCAAGGTTTAGAAGGTTCTAAGAAATGGCTGCTAGTCGGCATCGGACAGTATCTATGCCATGCCCTTGGTGGATATTTGTGTCACCGACACAGGCATTAGGATTAAGAGAACCAAGGGACAATGATGATCCCTCAAGAAGAGCTTGTTTATCCTTGTTTGTCCTAGTTTCTCTGAGTCCAAAACAAAAGATTAGAGAATGTCTCTCGTTGGAAGGGCATGTAACATGCTGCTGCGGTTTGGATCTGGTTTGTTCCCTGAAGGCTCCTGCCCTGATGTCATGGCACCTGAAGGGTGTGGGACCTTTAAGAGGCAGGCATAAGAGGTAAAGGACTAACACTGCCCTTCCGAAGGGATCCATGCTGGTCTTTCAGCATAGTTGGATCTGACAGGCGAGGATTAGATTTTTTCTAAACGAGTAAGCCTGGAACTTGCCTGCCCTTTCTTGCTTCCTCCGTCACGAGCACGAGCCCTTCCACAAATCTACACCAGGTGAGCTTACCTGTCTAGGACCACACTAGAAGTCAGATAAATGAGACTTTCCTAATTTAGCCTTTCAGCCTCCAAAAACCAGAGTGAGTATCCAGACTCGAGTACTTTGCTGTAACTGAAGTTACACAGACTAAGGCGCAGGCATCTAAAATCACGGGCCCCGAAGAGCGAGTCATCCTTGCCACCACCCGCCAGCCACGTGTAATCCAGAGATAGTGATGTTAATTCCTGCATCTGGTACAGCAGTCTGCGCTGTTACACCATGACAGGCCTACATAGAATCACAAGTTCATGCACACAGTACAGCAGAGGAGCCGCCACATTTTCTGATCTGACTTTCCCTGGGTCCCCTCTCCTTTTCTGATACAGAAATGAAGTTGGAGGACCTGCCAGAGGCTAGGGAACAGGTACCAGTATCTTCTCCCTCCCAGCTGTAACTTCACACTAAGTCAACATTTTCTTTCAGTGTTCTGCCTGACCCCAAGCCTCCTTGAGATTAGAAGGGCCACTCTGGAAGTCTGTAGGCGATGTCAATCAGTACAGCGGCTTGAAACCTGGCATTGGGGTAGGCGGGGTCTGAATGTGAAATTTAAAGGCTGTGGAGACACAAATGCTTCCAATGCAAGGATGGGAACCTGAGTTCAGATCTCCACTATGGAGGTGAAAAGCCAGGTGTGATGGTATGCATCTTTAATGCTAGCACCGGAGCGGTAGAGGACAGGATCCCTGGGACTCCCTGTTGAACTGGTGAGCTCCAGGTCAGGTGAGAAACCGCATCTCAAAAGCAACAGCAGAGAGTGATTAAAGAAGCGACCAGACATCAACTTCTGGTTTCCATGTATGTGGACAAACACATGGTACACACATCCACAATCCAGTGGACACATACAGAGAAAGAAAACGAGTTGCCCAACCAGCCCACATGTGTGAAATTTAGAAAGCTATGTAAGGAAGGACCAGGTAGGCCACTGTCCATCTGGACTGGGAAGCCTTACTTGCCGAGGCCTAGCACAGCCTTTGAGCATCGGGAAGCTGAGATAATGCTCTAAACAGAGCCACAGGGTCAGGGCTTGAGGAGTCATGGAAAGCTGTGTACCCGCTTATTATCTGCTAGCGATTCTTTCAGCTGCGAATTCACCTTTGTCTCCTCTACAACCTCATACCAAACCAAAGGCCCAGAGCTACCTCCCTCTCCCTTTAGAAATACTGCGCACCCAGCAACACAGTATCTCCTGCGGCTGCCCAGGTCCCAGCTACAGGCAGCAATTAAAATGACTGATACTGGCTATCAGTCGCTTGCTAGATGGCAGACATAAGTCACTAATGCTAGTCCCAAACACTTCCCTAAGGTTTCATCTGTAATTATCGGCTAAAAGACATTTCTATTTTGCTTCTGGAGAGAAAAGGCAAACAATATGGAGGGCCCCATAAGGCCCACACACAGTGTTGACAAGGGCCCACTGTATGTCGTCAATAGATTTTCTTTCTGGACACTGTGAAAACCCATACTTGATAGCCCATTTATACTGAATTTACAGAATGATAAACAGAGAGTTGGAATTCTTAGCAGAGACACTGCCTCTGCATTTGTCCCTGTGCTTGTATCGTAGAACTTGAGGCAATTATCTGATTTAAACAACAGGTGGTGCTGTGAATTCTCCAGCTGTTTCCCCACCCTGCCTCCCTCCCCCAAGCCCCTATCCCCACAAGAAGCCTCTGACCTCTGACATTTGGGATTTCACCTCCTGGGGACATTAAGAGCTCATGAAATCACCTCTCCCAACAGCATATGCGTGCATGTGTCCCTGTGAGATGAATGCAGGGAAATATTCAATCTGTGTCACTGCCACCATCTTGGTCCCCACAGCCCTCCTCACACAATCACCCATACCCAGGCAAGAGCTACTTCCCCTAGGGACCACCACAGCAGGCAAAACGCAGAAGGAAAATAGATCAAGGAAAAACACCCACTCGTTATGTTCGACAATCACATTTATGTCTGTCACCCACCCACCCCTGATGTGCATGCAAAAGGAAGTTTGTGGACAGTCCAGAACCCTGGAGCAGATTCCAGGTGAACGGCACACAAAGTCCTGGAAAGGATAATGTGTTTTTAATTCACAACAAGAAAAAAAAATAAGGTGGGGTGGCAGGGCTGGAGAGACGGTTCAGCGGTTAAGATGGTTTTGTTCTTCCAGAGGCCTGAGCTCTGCTCCCAGCTCACACAGGGGCTCACAACCATCTATCGCTCCAGTCCCAGGGGACCTGATGCCCTCTTCTGTCCTCCACAGGCACCAGCATGCATATGGTGCACATGCATTCATGCAGGGAAAACATTCATACACATGAAAAAAAAAGCTAAAAAGAGTTCAACTGTCTATTTTTAGGTACATATTATTTTCACTCTTCTCTATCAAAACAGCATGCTTAATATCTGGGAGGAATTAACAGGTACAAAACTACATTTCCACAAGGAAAACACAGGATCCAAGGCCGTTTTTCAAATGTGCCAAGAAGACGGATTACACTTCACGGGCTTTTTGTGTGTGCTTTAAATACCACAATCCTGCCACGGCAAGTATCTCCCATGCAAGACTTACAGTTCATTTTTTATTCACATGCATAATTTTATTATGTAGCAGCAGGTACTGAATGATTTCTAGGCTGTAATGCAACAGTTATAGGTTTGATAGACTACATTTATTTAATTTTGAATTTGTGGGGCTTTTAGAAAAAAAATGAGGGCAATTTAACAACACAAGCCTGGCCAACACAGCAAGGATGAGGTCAAACTGGCTGATGGGTAAATCACAAGCCTACAGGGGTGTGCCATCATGAGGCCACCGGGCACAGGCATCCGGAGAGGGCCTCTGTTTGTAATACATGTCATAGTAGATGAGTGGGAGGAGGGAAATTACACTGAAAGTCCCAGGCCACACAGCAAATGGTCATAGTCTTGCTTTCTGGGAAAGCAGACTGAAGGCTGGACAGTTTTACCCAAGAGGCCTATCTTGGTATACAGATGATTAAAGACCCTTATTAACACATTTTTTTTTTTTAAAACAGAAGATAAAGAGAAAATGCAGAGAGAAAAATCAGAATTGTCGCCTGGCATTCCAAGGTAGGGGAGAAACTGTTTCGTTATGAGGCTTGGGCCATGAGAAGGAATTTACCTAGGCTAGGCGACCGGTGGAGTGTGCACCAAAGGCACCTGGTGAGCAGGCAGTTCTGGGGGCAATGGGATTGAACAGAGTAAGAATTCTGAAATAAGACTCATCCTGGCCCTACCACATACTAACATTTTAGCCCGTAACCTTAAAGCCTAGTTTTCCCCCTGGGATGGAGGACAAAAGAGGCCCTCTGTAAAGCTACACTGCACACATGTGAAAAGGGCTGTGTCCATAGAAAAGGTAATAAATGCTGCCAGATACATGGACCTCTTTCATGTCCTATTAAAGAAATCATGAAGACATAAAATCTGGCCAAAGTGCAGCCAGCTCAAGAGAATACCCAGTTCCAGTGACCTGAGGGAAATCCCTTAAGTTCAGCACTGATGAGAGTGTGTCCCCTCAGACAATTGCATGACGGTCCTTATTCTCAAAACTAATCATTGTTCAACACGTACCATTCTAAGGGGCCATCAAGTGCATTCCCAGTGCCATTCAGCCACCACCTATCCGGCTCTAGAAACACCTCCTCTTATAAAAGTGAAATGCTGGACCTCCCCAGACCTGGAAGCTCGCACTCAGTCCTTCTGTATCTACAAGCTTGGTTATTCCAGGCAGCTCGCATTTACCTGCCCTTGCCGGCTGGCTTATTTCACCGGGTGTAACGTCTTGGGTTTTCTCATGCTGTTGTATGCATCTGAATTTCCCTGCTGAAGGCTGAATTCCACTTTACGCACATATTGTATTGCCTGTTGAAGGATGTACAGTCTGTACCCACCATTTGGCTAGCAGTGACTGATTCTGCTATGGATATATATGGACATATATGAACAAAAATATGTTTGAACCAGCTTTTCAAGCCTTTTGGGCATCTCCCCAGATACAGAATTGCCGGATCATGCAGGCCTATTTTTAATTTTTCAGGAACTGGACAGCACTTTGAAGTTAAGATCTGGAGCCCCGAGGAACCATTTCTGTTTACATGAGAGCTGGAGTCATGAGCTGGCCGTGCCGGGGAGATCCTATCTGTCTGTTGCAGAAACAGAAAGACATTAACATGCTGCCTACAAACAATCAGCATGGTTCCAGGGAAGAAAACACGATGCTACAGTCACAGAAAAAAAAAAAATATTGCAACACACATCTGAAATCTTTCAACACAGGAAACAGAAGCAACCTAAGACAAAAGAAGCCAGGGCGTCTATAGAAATGGGTCAGGATGCCGAGATGAAGGCAGATTCAGAACAGTAAGACGGTTAAGGGAGACAAAGAAGGGTACACAAGAGGAAGAAAACGAAAGCAGGATTACATTAATAGAGGAAGAAAATACGAAGAGAAACGATGGGAAATAACTTAGGGACTGTGTGGACCCTTGTCTTGATGGGCTCACACTAAGAGCAGTGGGCGGGGTGTCTAATCTTTGTTTATAAATCTTTGTGCATGGCTAAGAACTCATTGTACATGTAGTTGATAATGCAACTTTAACATAAGAGTGTTTCTGCTCAATTAGATCAGAATAACAGATGCCATCTCATGCATGTTCAAGGCTGTTTGGTGCATGTTAACATGTCCTGCATGGGATACTGGCAGGGTACAACATGATTATCAGTGATGCCACCACCCTGGATTGTTTTTTTAATTTTGAAAGAATCTCAAAGAAAAGTTATAACTTATTTTTCTGAACCACTTGGAAATTAGGTATGCATACCATTGCCTACAAACTCTCTGCAATCTCCCCACCACCACCGTGGGTGTGTGAATGCATACATGCGCACTTGGGATTACACCCAGGGCCTTGTCGTGCTAGGCAGGTGCTGCACCACCGGCTCACACGCTTGTCTTCCACACAGCATTTCTCTACACAATAGCACAGTCCTGCAGTATAACCGTAAAACAGGAGCTAACAATGGTGTATTGCTACAACCCAATGTTTAAACACTATTCATCAATCATTCCACAGTGACTCTGGTTCAGAGTGAAAGGCTCTAGGTCAGAATCAAAGCTTCTGTTTCTTTGACTTTCAGGAATGGCACGTTGGTGAAGTGAGGCTGGCTGTTCAGCACACTCCTCCCCCCTGGGTTTGGCTTGATGTTTGCTCGTGCTTGCTCTCAGGCGACAGATGCATCTTAGAAGCTCACACTCATGCTACCCTCTCAGGCAGCGCAGGATACTGATCATGCTCGCCACTGACGCTGTGACCTTTGACCTCCTGGTCTGAGTATGAGTAGCACACACGACTTCAGAACTGCGCGTGAAGCTGCTCATTTTTCCTTTGTAAGGAATACACATTTGGGGGTCCAGAAACTACTATGAGACGATACAAATATCCCATCTCCCATCAAACACAGATTTTGAGAACTCGTTTATTCAGATCAGCATGGATTCATGAGCTCCTCTTTCACTCTGTGCTAATCATGATTTTGATACTCAAATCACTCCAGATTTGGTGAATAGAATCCCTTTAAGCTGGTTCCCATGTCCTTTCTTTTTCTTTACATATTCCATTACTTTATGGGACAATATATCCCAGGTTCAACATCTGCTTTTAACCATTTCAACCGAGACTCAGATTCCATAAGAAGCATACTGTGGAGAAAGGTACTTAGATGCCACGGATCAGACTAGGTGCGCACTAGGTCTTCACGGACCCAAATCTTTAGGAGTCAGACAAAGGAAACCCACATGCACACATGAAGAGCACAGACAGGCTCTTCCCTACACAACCTGAGTCTGCAGCAACATCTCCAGTGAGCAGGGTCCACTCCACTGTCTTCTTCCAAGACAAAACAGCAATCCAAGACTATGGCTGTCTTCTGTCTAGTTCCGGGGTGAAACAGTAATGTTTTCACTTTCTGTTACTTCTGACAATCGGCTCCGGGCCACTATGGGGCCCCTCTCCTGCAAGAGCTCTCAGACTCCCAGCGTGGATCCCCAGCTGCTCTGCCTCATGTACTGACTTGCAGACTGTAGATGTGTAGACTATAGAGACATGAAGAACAGCCTGGGGTGGTGCTGATGCCTGCAATCTAAGAACTTGGGAAGCTGAGGCAGGAAGAGGGCAACTCCCAGACCAGTCTGGGCTGCATAGACTAGAGACCCTGTCCCCAAAACACAGAATCAACCAAACAAATAAGTATCAGATAGCCACAAATTAAAAAAAAAACAAAAAACAAAAAGAAAAGAGGCACTACCAGTAGTATGTCTAAATTTGAATACTTCCCTGTTTTCACACATGCTTTCCCCACTAACCTCCACACACCGGTTTCTCACTGACAAGCTTGTACCCTCTATGTGGTGAAAGCACCAATTCTTTGTCATAAGTGTTGCAAGTAATTTCCTGACATCTTTGGTTTTCATTTTCTTCTTTAATACAAAACTTTTATTTTATTGATATAGAGAACCTGAGCCCCTTGCAGTTCTCCCACTGCCTTCAAGACCCAATGCCCTTCCCTGAGCTTTCTGTGTTTCTCTAGTACCCTCTATGGTATCTCTCCATTTAGGATGATTTGTTTTTGATGTTTACTATTTACGTGTGTGTGTGTGTGTGTGTGTGTGTACACGCGCGCGCACACATGCGTCTGTATGTAGTTTATGTGCTATACTGAGAGTGTACATGGAGAGGTCAGGCAACCTGTGGGAATTGATTTCTCTTTCTACCACCTGGGTCCTGGGGACTGGACTCAGGCCGTCAGGTTGGCAGCAAGCATCTTTACCTGCTGAACTATCGCACCAGCCTCAACTGGGATGACTTTACACACCACAGCTACCACCATTTGACAGTGTCTGAAGATACTTTCTACTGTCCTGACAGAGTGGGGCTGTGTGATCTACCAGCAGAAGCTGGGGATGCAGACGAATGCCTGCACAGCACACCGCAGTCCACAATGCTAGTGGTGCCAGGGCTGCTCTGGAATCTGGAGCCACTTGTCAGCCATTTTTTTCGACTTCTTACAAAACAAGACACTGGAGAAAAACAGGCTAAAGGGAGAAATGTCTTGGAGGGAACATTCGTTTTCTCTTTTAAGTCTGAGGTTTGATTTGCAAATGTTGGCAACGGAACCTTCTATCATGAATGCATAGTCAAAAAGACAAATGAAAATACTGCCACCATCATTTCCATAATGAACCCTCTTGGCCGAGTTCTCAGGCAAGCGTGTCCTCTGCTCTACCTGTGTCTGTCATGGTTGTCTTGAACTCAGAGCCCGCTGATCGAGGTACACAGTTAAATGCCAGTGACAAAGGAAGTCAATGAAGAAGCCTGCCCAGTTCTTTTCAGGACCACACCAGGTTAAATAAATTTTTTTTTTTTTTTTGGTTTTTCGAGACAGGGTCTCTCTGTAGCTTTGGTGCCTGCCCCGGAACTAGCTCTTGTAGACCAGGCTGGCCTCGAACTCCCAGAGATCCACCTGCCTCTGCCTCCCAAGAGCTGGGATTAAAGGAGTGCGCCACCACCGCCTGGCTAAATAAATTATTAAAATACACAGAAGAATACACAAATAAAACAAATATTTTATGATAATAAAAGGCAGTGTTTAAAATAGAAGCTCTGCTTTCTTTCTGAGGTCTTGGACACATGGTGAAGTAACATAAAGAAATATTACACGCTGCAGCAGATATGCTGAAAGAAAGGGGATTTCAAAACATTTTTACCCTGACACCCAGCATGTATCCTGGTGTTTACGGATTGTTATTGGCCTGCCAGAATAGTTTACCATCATTTTCACAAATACTCCATTCTTAAAACCAAGGGATTTTCAGATCCTATCCACCCAATCAGAGCAGTATCCCACGACACCTTTGTCCTAGCTCCATCGAAACGTAATCCTGTCCTTCTGACAGCTGTGACATCTACTTGACCACTGCTGCACAGGCCTGCAGAATCCATCCAGAGGGATGGACATACAGGCTGGCAGCAAACCAGCTTCCCCGTCTGCACAATAGCTTTTAAACACGACCAGAGGCAAAATAACATTCTCAGTGCCTGTGGTTTTCAATGAGAAACTGGGAAGCCCACAAGGGAGAGCTCTGGTGGTCTCTGTCCTCTATTGAGCTAGGGAGACTTACACAGGAACTGGAATCCTCCCGTTGTTAGACTTCGGAAGTCAATGCGTTCTGTGAATTCCATTCTTTTTCTGCGAGCACTAAACCAGGTTTGGTGTTGACAGTTAAACCCTCCATTTCACATGCTTTAGTCTCCTTCCCTACTCGTTATAAGAGAGGCATCTGTTAGAAAGATAAAATCCTAACGATGAATTGGAGCTTTAATCACAAAGCAGCTAACATTTATTGAGGGCTTCGTATGCACCAGATGGCATTCGCGCTACTTTACACATTAGGTCATGTGATACAATGGCAGCCTGCGACACGGAGGCTCTTCTGATTGGCCCACTTTACAAACAAGGAAACAAATCAGACAACTGATAGTAAAACCCACAGTTCTAATGGCTGCCCTGCCTCTCTGATCCCCATCCTTTTAAAAACATTATGCTCTGGGTTATACTTCATGCTTAAAGAATTGTTACTTTTGTTTATTTGTTTTTGGTTTGTGTGTGTGCATGCGTGCGCACATGCGCATGCACACACACTTAAAGACCAAGGCTCATCCTGTGATCCTATGGGTTAGCTTTAAACTTACTATATAGCCAAGGCTGACCTTGAACTCCTGACTTCCTGGCCTCTGCTTCCCAAATCCCAGGATTCCTAAAGGTGGAATCACGAACATGGACTACCATGCCCAGGTTCTGCTGTGGGCTTTGTTTTTGCTTTTGGAGAGTTTTGTTTTCATTTGTAATTTTGTTTGTTTGTTTGACTGGGAACTGAACCCAGGACCTTGCCTCACAGGAAAGTGCTTTACTGCCGAGCTGCATCCCCAGCACTTAGGAACTGCTGTCTTTGATGTCAACCATTACCAGGCTTGATTGAATCCCAGACTCCCACAGCCCCTTTTCATGAAGGCTGTTTGTGAGTGTGAGCATGTCCTCGGCAGCTTACACTTACGCGTGCACCCAGCACAGATCTTTGTAGGTTTATGAAAGTTAATGCCAATTTCAGGACAAAAATAAAAGCTAAAGAGAATACCACTTATTTGCAAATCTACCATGTAGCAACTCCTGATGCCAACAGTGGAAGCCAGTAACTCACAAGGAACGTGAGGAAACCACACAAAGCCTGCCAAAGTCAGGTGGGAGATGGCACTACCTCGGGCCAAGGTCAAGGTCACTTCTTTAACCCCTTGCTGCCACCTTCAAATTCAGGAAACAGAGAGGAATGTTGCAACCTGTGTATGGGTACAGAATTCCAATATGCTTTTTTTTTTTTTAATTTTAATCTTTATTTTGGTGCAAACCAGAATTGGCATGTTAAAAATCTTTAGGCTTGGGAGTGTAGGTTAGCAGTAGGAATGAACTTTGCATGTGTGAGGCTCTGTCAACACCAAGCAAGCACGGAAAACTAAGCAAGCATCCAGTCAATCTTTCTGTGCAGATGGCACAGACTGAATCCTGGTCCTGCACTGTCCCACGAGACCACCTGCAAGCAGGCTCTGGGCAAGCGATGGGAGACAGGACTCTACTCAGCAATGGGCTTGGATTCCTATATCCAGAAAAACACCTGCCAGGCCCACAAAGCCCTCGAGCTCATGCACGGGCCTGTCATGGAGCTCTGAGGGAAAGGGAAGCAGGGCCTACCAGGAGACGCTTTGGGGAGCAGGAAACTCATTTACCCATCACTGCATTATTGATCACCATCTACACATTCTGATGTAGTAATTAATCACCCCATTGATGAAAAGCCACCTGGGCTTACAACACTATTGCTTTCTCAGCAATATAAGCAAATATTAGCACCAATCAAGTTTGTTTTGTTTTGTGTATTGTTATTTATTTTTTGGCATATCAAAACCCTCTGAAATGGAAAATGGAAAAATAAAATTGTCTTTCACTGTGATACTAAGAATGAGGTTTCAGCACCTCCTTTTAAGGGTGATACTTTCTGGCCACTGTGTCTGTAACCTCTTCGGAGACTTGACTCCCAAGAGCTACCCCAAATTATTAACCAATCAGGGTTTCCTCTGCTTGGTCTTGAAGGCCACTGCAAGTGAAAGCGTGGATTCCAGCAGTGAGAACAACTGAGAACACAGATTGTAGGTCTAAGCCTAACTACACGACAGGAGAACGGACACCCAAGGCCATTTTCAAGACGGTCGCTGCTGGGTGTGCAGCACCAGGTCCTGCACAGACCTCGACCTCTTTGCCCAGGTCACTGGGAGCTGAAAACATTGCTAAGTCAGGCTGGTTCTTGAGCATCCAAATGTACATATCGCAGACATCCCTTCATAGGGACCTGTGTACAAAGGGGCTCATTCTAGGAGTATTTGTTACTGTGATGGAGGAGAGAATTATGGTTCTCGATGGGGGACTAGTTACATGACTCTGTGCATGGTGAAAGGGTCAGAATGTGGGTTCAGGAGCTCTGTATCTTGGGGTTTACGTTGCCGATTGTGCCACATACCAGTGGTGCCACCTTGAGCAGTGGCATGTCCTTGAATCTTAGTTTTGCTACCTGTATATAAAGTACAACGGCTGACAAGTAAGAGTTCAGCAACTAGCAATTACTGTCCAACCTCCTAATGCCTATGCCACGCATGGGAGCTTTTTAAAGACACAGAGATGTGTCTATTGGTACGCAGCATGACCTTGAATCTTTTACTTTATTGTTTTTTAAGAGAGATTTTCCTGTAGCCTGGGCTGATACTGAATTTAGATAGTTCACATGTCCGTTAACTTCTGATCCTTTGGCCTCCACTTTCTGAATGCTGGACTAAAACATGTACCACCACGGCCAGTTTATACAGCACTGGGTATCAAAGCCAGGCCTGTGCTTCATCTTGGAATCAAAACATTAAGTTGTAAATCATAAACGGGTATAAAAACTCTCCATGTGCAAGTGGAAAGTGGACAGGGATATGTACTAAATGACTACAGTAGACCCTGAAAAAAGGGACAGTGGGGAAGCAGAGGACTCTCCCATTTAACCCTTCCATGACGCCCCCACAATAGAAGTAGCAATTTGAACTTGAAATTTTCTCATTTAAATGTTAATTCTGAGGAAAACCTGCCTGTTCCCCTCTCTCCCAAGGACAGCAGGACGGGATCTAGGAAGAACAAGACACCTATGAGGCAGACCAGTCTACTCCTCCATGGACACACTCCCTCAGCTCCTCAATCGGGTACCTCTCCAGCGGGACATGGGAAGGCCCTGCTCTTGGCTGGCTTCGGGCTCCGTGGAGAATGAGAACATCTGAGGGGATCTAGTGCTGGAAATGAAAGAAGCATGAGCGGGGGTTGGGCTGGGGGGTGGCGGGTGGAGAACTCTGTGTGTCTCTGTGCGACTACGGTCATTTAAAATTAGCAACTGGACAACAGAACATTAGCATAGCGAGCTCTAGCCGGTGAACCAGTGTCTAAGAGAGAACGCCGATGTCTGGAGAGGACCATGGAACTGCCTGAGTCACCCTTGCCTCCCCCCACAGTGTCACCAGAAACATGGTACTCTTTGTCACTCCCCAAAGTCATTACTACTTTAGGACTGCCAAGGAACACAGCCAAACATTTTGGTCTTGTCTGGGCATCTTTCTTTTTTCTTTTCTTTTTCTTTTCTTTTTTTTTTTTTTTGGTTTTTCGAGACAGGGTTTCTCTGTGGCTCTGGAGCCTGTCCTGGAACTAGCTCTGTAGACCAGGCTGGTCTCGAACTCACAGAGATCCGCCTGCCTCTGCCTCCCGAGTGCTGGGATTAAAGGCATGTGCCACCATCGCCCGGCTGGGGCATCTTTGTTAAAGTTGATGCTGAGAGTGAACCGTTCAACTTCAGGGGCTGGAATCCTTTAGAAAACGCAGGCATGCCTTTTAACAAAGAGAAAGACAGCAGGGAGGGGGGAAAAGCACACTACAGAGGAAAGGCGTGCTTCTATACCCTCCAGCTCTTCACATTGGGGAAGTTACTCAACTTCAGATGCCCTCCCAGATTACCCCAGGGATAATCTGAATATATAAAACACTGCTGGTGTTTGGCATGCGTCTAGTACCTGCTAGCTGCTGTTTCAGAGACACCTGTTTATCGCAGATACTGGTCACTAGGTAAAGGGTCTAATGATAATGACAAAGTAGACAAAGTAGCACCGGCTTCTCTGAAAATACTATCACTGTCAGGTGGGAGGGGAGATTATACCAACTGTCTTGGCCAGCTGATCTCAGGATTAACTCAAGGTTTCACAAACCGCTGGCCAATACTCCTCCGCCATATTACACAAAATCCTGCTTTCTGTCATACACCGTGAATCGAGGAATAACTCTAGAATGCTGCCAGGGAGGCGTAACATAACTCAAACATCAGCTTCTTCCAGAAAAAGAGAAAACTCAGTATGAACTTGATGAAAAGGCAGGAAGACTTTTGCAGACAACATCTGGAGATGAACCGCTGACGAGTCCTAGCCAGTGGACGGCACAAAAGAAACAGATTGCCCTGAACGTGCATACGCTGTGCGAAAGGCTCAGCTCTTGCCGCTTAACGGTGTGCTAAGTAGTGGGATGCATAATGCCTCTCTGCAAATGAAAAAGACCAGGGACGCTAAGGGACCTGATCTCCCAAAATTAACTGACTGAATCACAGAGAGAATCACGTTGGGTCAAAGAGCCCATGGCTGAGAAAATGCAAGCTGCATGCCCTGAACATCAATGCTACCATGGGAAGTCACCCTCGAAGATTTACTGTACCCTGAGATGGGGGCATGGGCCTCGAACTCAGTGACACACCATCTGAACAGTGGCGGCGAACAGAATCTCTCCCTTGTCCTAAGTGGATTTATGATTAAACTGGATAGAGACATAGTCATGTGGCTGACAGGAAGCCGTGGATTTGTAATAACTTCAGGAGCTGTCTACAAATGTCTCAGGGGCTCTACAGGGAGCCATCCCATTGAGGAGATTATTTGTTTTTCAAAAAAAAATTGAAATAAAAAGCAAAGCACAGGCCTTTCTCTTAGAATCCCCCCACCCGCTCCAGAGTCTCCACAGGAGAGGCATAAAGAACACTTAGACTCTCTTTTAAATCACGTCTCCTAACTGTACAAGTTCTACCTATAGGAAACACACTTTGGCCACAGAGCCACGAAACATACAATCAAACAAAATTATAGTTTTTTTCTTCTTTTCTTGGGGAGATGAAAGGCTAGGTTTTATTTATTTATTTTTTTAGGTGCATCTTCAACCACCCCTACAGGTAAAACTTAATCCCACTCAGCATGCAGACTCAAGCATGCAGTTCAAGCTGCTTGGAACTCTAGCCTCATATTCACGGCAGTCCATTCATGTCTGAAATCTGAATAGAGTCCCATAGCAACGCTGCTACAAAGCCCACTGCCACCATCCTGTTGTA
Organism: Chionomys nivalis; assembly: GCF_950005125.1. NCBI lineage: Eukaryota > Metazoa > Chordata > Mammalia > Rodentia > Cricetidae > Chionomys > Chionomys nivalis. The sequence continues at coordinate 15,914,268 of NC_080090.1, read as the reverse complement.
CGGGCTATAGATTCCTATGCACACACAAATTATCATTTACTTACTATGTGACGTAGGTGGGTCTTCTATCTGTTGTTTTCATTGGTTAATTAATAAAGAAAACTGCTTGGCCTGATAGGTCAGAACATAGGTAGGCGGAGTAAACAGAACAGGATGCTGGGTAGAAGGCAGTGAGGCAGATGTGATGAAGCTCTGGCCCAAGATGGACGTAGGCTACACAGATTACTAGATATGGGTTAAAGCAAGATATGAGAGTTAGCCAGTAAGAGGCTAGAGCTAATGGGCCAGGCAGTGTTTAAAAGAATACAATTTGTGTGTTGTTATTTCAGGGCATAAACTAGCCAGGCAGCCGGGAGCTGGGTGGCAGGAAAGCAGACCTGCCTGCAGTTCATCACTACAACTATGTATCATTAACAACGTGGTCTTAAAAACCCTTATCAAGCATCTTGACTATACAGCTTTCAAGAGGGGAAAGGTTCCATCAAATAATGTTACATGAACCTGACAACATGCGATCCCCAAGCAGAGGTGGACGCCGTAAAAGGAGTGAGATGGGCTTGTGCGTGCATTCTTGAGCAGTTCCGTGCTGGAAGGAGCACCAGGCTGCATCCTCAGAATACGACTTGAAAATCACTGGTACCTTCAGAGTTTCTTCCTACCAGATGAAACTAAATGTGGGCGTGCTGATTGGACAAGAAACTTACTGTTACATAACAAGGGTCTGAGACTAGAATTTCTTCCCTATGCTTCTAGCAATGTCTGGTGGCTCTTTAATATGGAGTCCCCACAGGAAATCACATAAACAGGCATACCGGCATGATCATCCTTGTCATAGAACACACTAAACAACCTTAGTAGCTAACTGTTATCAGCCAAAAAGAAAAGTACAAGCTTAGGCAGAGAAACTTCTGGAATCTTCTTTATGTGTTTATTAAATATTGAGATCAGAAATAGCATTAAATGTTAACGGGATAAATCCATTGTTACAATACAAACAACACCGACCTTTGGGAGGGAGCATTACTTCAGGTTAGCTACATTGCCAAGGAGGCTGACTTCAAGCCTTGCAGCTGTAAGCACAGGATCAGACTGTTTTCATTCCAGCTTCAGTTCAGTTGGTAGAGACTAAACTGACAACAACCGTTTTAATTCAGAAACAATATTTAGGCTGCCCAATGCAGAGTGGCAGCCACATGCCTTGTTTAAAGTTTCTAGAACAGAGAGGGCATTTCCTGCAGGAGCATAACTTACATCGCCTCTCAGGTTACACTGATATCTTGCCACCATCGTGTGAAATTTGTTGGCTGTCATTTTCTCAAACTGCTAAGTAAGAATCTTTTCCTTTTATTGGGGGGAGAAAAAGAGAAGTAAATAAAATGCTAATGATTCTGTGTAAACGTCCAGGCAGATTCCACCGATCAGTCATGAAATATTAATGATTAAATGTTAGTCTGACGGAGGGTGAGCCCTCGTCTCCCACAGGATACCTTCCTGTCAGGGTATCACCCAGAAGTGACCCTTAGACAACAGGTAGAGGCTGCTACACAGCGCATCTAACAAACAAACCCGCAACGCCGCATGGCCGCTGCTCCTAATCAGATCACCTAGGACCATCCTGCTCTCCTCTCTGCACCGTGTCTCCTCCCCAGCAGCGACTGATAACATCTGCCTTCCTGAGAGCTGCCAGTCACCAGGCTGCCTGCACAGCCCTGACAGCTGTCTTTGCAGAAAGAAGGGCAGCTGGGCATAAAAAAAGATGGAGAGCTCAGATTTAGATCCTTGATTCCACGAGCAGACACCTCCTGCCACTCAGCCTCTCACAAAGACAACATCACAAAGCCCCCGCCCTGCCTGTCATTAGAACGTTAAGACGCTTATGGTCATGGAGTCTGGCGTCTCTTCAGTGGCCTCCAACTCTTGAATTAAAAACTCGACACAAAACATATGCCCACAAATTCACCGCCTCGTTCTTAGTGATTTAAGGCCAGGGGAAAACAGACCCGTCACTTTCTGTTCCAAACACCATTACGTGAAAAGTCACACATTATACAGCACAGTCCTCTACTGGAAAAGGTAGAGTGAGAGGGGCAGACAGCTCTCAGGTCAAGTCTTGAGTTCTATAACTGACTGGCTAGCTCACCTTGAACACGGTGACAGCCATGGGCTTTTGTTTTCTTACTTTTAATTCAGAATAAAAACACAATAACATACTTCTTGAAGTCAATGCAAGTTGCATGCCATCAATTTGTTTCATGTTTCATATGACAATATCTGAAGCAAGCCAACCACAAAGAAAAGAGGATTATTAAGCTCACAGCAAGGCATGGGTTGTGGTGAGGGACACCCCGGCTCTATCATCTTATGGTGGATATCAATGGCTTGAATGGTGCAGGAAGAAAGGTCACAAAAATCCAGAGACTGGGATCCCATCATCCTTTCTGATAACTTACTTGAGTGATCCAAGGTCTCCTGCTAGAACACACTTCTTAAATACTGTATCACTAAGGGACCAAGCTTCCAATAGAGAAACAAAGAAAAAACCATAACACACACTAACGTTCAACTGGTATACCACCCCCAAGTCTTGAGCATGTACCCCAGAAATATCCAAAAATATTTAGAAACTCCATTTGCAATAGGCAAAAACTATTTCAAGTTGAAATGAAAATGAGGAAATGACCCCTCCAAAATACGGCTGAGGAGAAGGGTTGTAGTGTAGCTGTGAGGGAGAGCACAGATGGACAAAACGGCTGGTGTACACAGGAGACAGAGCTGGGAGAAGGGAAGCAAAGCCCAGCCCCTGGGCTGGAAAGTCAGGGCAGCAGAGGGGTAAAGAAGCGCAAGGAGGAGCCATAGTACCGAGGGATGCTGGGAGAGCGGGGAGGAGCCATAGTACTGAGGGATGCTGGGAGAGTGGGGAGGAGCCATAGTACCGAGGGATGCTGGGAGAGCGGGGAGGAGCCATAGTACCGAGGGATGCTGGGAGAGCTGGGAGGAGATATAGGTACTGAGAGATGCTGGGAAAACTGGGAGGAGCCATAGGGACGGAGTGAGACTTGTCTGTTGTTTCTTTGAAGTTGTCAGAAAAGAACCACGTGCTCTTCACAGGCGGAACCTGTGGTCCCTGCACACCATGGACCTACTCCTTAAAAACAAGAAGAGGAGACTGGGTCTATACAAGAGCTGGAGTGAACCTGCACAGAACTCTGCTAAAGGGAAAGCTCACACTAAACTGTCAAATATTTTCTATTTTATTTTATTTGTATAACATTCTTGAAAAGGAAAGAGTGTAAAATGGAGCATATATGCACAATTTTTAAAGCTGGAGCGGTGTGGCAGGACACTGGGCACAGCTGTAAGAGGGCCACCTGAGGGACTCTCCCGGTGATGGGCACATTCCATCAATGCCAAGGTCCTGACTGTGATATTGGATGACAGTTTTGCACAATGCAGCCACTGGGACTGGAGACGGAGCTGAGTAGTAGAGTGCGTATACACAGCATGTGTGAGACTCTGATCAGCACCACATTCCATCCCTAGTATGACATGAAAAAGACAAAGACAAAAGTGTAACTTCTTTGGGAAGTAGATAAAGGCTTCAGAGATTTCTCTGCATTATATCTTACAAACATGAATGAGTCTGTAAGTACCTCAAAGTAACAGTTCTAATTCATATGTAATTCTAATATATATATATATATTTCAGTAGATCACTGCAGTGATTATATAATGCATGGAATTAAATGATATTAAGCACCTATTAAATATACGGAAAATTGTCTAGCAGAGCAAGTCCACCGCAGTAACACATTTACAAGTGTTCTTTGAGACACGCCCTTCAAGAAGTTGTAAACAGACTGCATGTGTTCTCAAGAGCTTTCCTTCTGGACCAAATGAAGCTCTAACTTCACAAAAAGGCTCTAATCCTAACACAAATACTCCCTGATGCATAGGCTTTTCTAGAAATCAGGACTTTGGAGGAGAATCAAATCGCACTCCATGGCAAAGCTGAGCGGTTTGGATTCCACCGATTTTCCTGACCGAGGGTAGGGCTCAGCGGGGAAGAGAACATGGGCACAAGCACAAGGATCTGAGTTTGGGTCCCTGGCATCACAGGTGTGGCCATGGCTCTATGTTTGATCCTTGAATTGTTGGGAACAGAGACTGGAGGGTTTCTGGAGCTTGCCGGTTTCAAGATCAGTGAGAAACACCATCTCCAAGGAAGAAAGCAGGGAAGTATAAAACGGGATACTTGATACCTTCCTAGAAGCCTCTGCACACATATATACATGCATACCAATCCACCCATGCATAAAACGCATGCATATGGGCACACATGCACGCATGCCAAACACACACACACACATATGGGAAGAGAAAACACAGACAAAGAAAGACACATGCACACACACACACACACGAATATGGGAAGAGAAAACACAGACAAAGAAAGACACACACACATACACACACACACACATACACTGTGAATAACAGAACTGGCTGCAGGGACAGTAATGTAGTTTGCCAGGAACCACAGTCACAAGAGAAGAATCGAAGCCAAAACTTCAATAGTGTGCTCTTTCGCAGTCAGTGAAGAACACAGAATGTGTGAGCCAGGGTCTTCTGGGCTCAAATGCTCACACCTGGCTGAAGAAAGAGAACAAAGGAGAAGAGATCCACGGAGCAAACCTGCAGGGTCGGGTAAGTGGGGTCTGACCTGGGATCGGCATGGGCGGTGCGGCTCAAGCTGGCAGAATGAAGGGGGAGGCTGCTCTAGATGGCCCGTGGACAACCCTGGAGGGTGCACAACCATGTCTTTCAGGGGCTGTGGAATCTACGGGGCTCTGCTGATGCTGCAACACACCCTCAGTGTGCCCAGAGACCTATGCCCTCTCCTGGCCCATGAAGCACCAGTGAGTCTGTGGAAAGTTCCTGGCTACTCCACAAATATGGGAAGAGAAAACACAGACAAGGAAATACACACACACACACACACACACAATAACCCATTTCCCCAACATATACACAATGGACTATATAATGGCTAGCTTCCAAAATAAATCTTGACGCAACCTCTTGACTGCCAGGTCACCACCCAGTATATATAATCACCAGACAGTCCTGTTTAAACTCATCGATTCTAATTTAGGATGCCAAGGTCTTCACTCCAAAATTAACAGGGTAAACACATTTTTTATTTCAGTGACCCAGATCTAGCAATCTGCCGCGTTGATCTCTTCTATAACCTTGTGTCTGAGGAACATATGCTTTCAGAATGGTGTTTACCATACAAAGGCCTCCTCCTTAGGAGCCTGCCAGCCATGATTCCTTGTCAGCTATCTGCTACTCCTGACTTGAGGTAAATGAGCAGAAAACAGGATCCTGGTCACTTAGCTCAGGTCCCAGGTTGCCGCTTGGTGCACTTACCAAATGAGCCCTTTGACCGACTCCTGCAGCAGGACAGGCTGTCGCTTCATGAGGTGAGCTACTGACAGACAGATGCACCTGAGCCACATTAATTGGAACCTCTTGTCACAGGGCAGCGGCGTTCCCACTGCTCTGCAGAAGACTATGTGCCGCTCATGGGACCTGGCAGGTGTGGGGACCTCGACTCTGATTGCCTATAGCCCCCATCTACTTCCTTTGCCTGTTGTCCTACTGCAAGCAATTATAACTAAGATCGGCATGCATCATGCGCTCATCCATATTCAGGTCCTTCCACTACAGGCAAATCTTGCCCAGGGGGAGAGAGAGAGAGAGAGAGAGAGAGAGAGAGAGAGAGAGAGAGAGAGAGAGAGAGAGAGAGAGAGAGAACAGATTTGAGAAGTGCACATTTGCCTCCCCCGCCCCGTATTTTGGTCCTCTGATTATCTAAATGTTTGCTTGTTGATGATACACAACTTGCTCTATATAAAAATAAATATTCAAAAGACAGCATGAACAACTAAACTGAGCATTTATTGCAAGCAAGACAAATGTTCCAATACGTCAGGCCCATAGGTAGAAGCAACTGGATTAGCTGGGCCTGCAGGGGAACAATGTCTAAAAATACCCGGCATCACTGATTCCCAGAAGGCTGAGAAACACAGAGATTCTGGGACAAGCATGGATGTGACAAGGCTCGGATATGGGCAGATGGGTCACAGCTTGTGCAATGAAGCCACCAGAGCCATCACGCCACGGTGGCTCTGCCAACAGTCTTGCAGATCTCATCGGAGAAACCATCATCTGAAAAACATCTCAATTAGGAGTTTTGATGAAAAGCTATGTGAGACTGTGACCAAATGGGCTGTAAGATTTCCTTCCCTTTACACTGAAGAGTGAAGAGGACGATGCTCTCTCTCTCTCTTAGTGGTTTCTATGTCCAGAGACATCAACTTTACCTTTTTTGGGTTCTACTGTCTGTGTAAACACATTCGGGTTCCACTGCCTTTTCTTTTCACACAATGACCACGCTCCGTGCGGCACACGGGAGTTACCTCTGTACTCTTATCAAAACAGCTGAGTGCTAACTTAGCTTCACCTGAGACACTGAGCTTCTCCATTGTTTTGCATGACTACATACTGTCTCAAGGAATGGTTACTACAGCAGAAGCACTGATGGATGCTCAGATTGTCTCAGTTCTTTTCCTGATGCATTTGATAAATAAATATGGGACAAATTCCTCTACATGTACTTGTTGAGTTGTTACTTACATGCACTTCTCTCTCTCTCTCTCTCTCTCTCTCTCTCTCTCTCTCTCTCTCTCTCTCTCTCTCTCTCTCTTTCTCCCATCTACCTTTTCTGAAAAATGCTTGTTCTTTTGTAACCTTGCTGGCACAGTTTGCTGCCAAGCCCACCAGAAAATTAAGATTTCAGTAGAGCTTTGTTCGTGCTACTGTTTGTTATAAATGGACTTCCCGCTCCTTTATGACAGAATGGACCCCACATCATCTTTCATTTAAAAAAAAAAGATTATTTCAAAGGCGGTGGAGGTTGTTCATTAAAACATCTTAAACACACACACGCTTTTGGGTTTCTAAGTTTTTATATAGCTCTAAAGCTTTGTGGTTTACATGTCATTGATTCTATTGTATCTTAATATTTGCTGCTTAGAATTGTGTTTGAAAAATCACATAAGTGCAAGGCAGATGACTGTACCCTTTCTCCCTTTAATGTCCGGGTGTTGAAGAACTCGTGGTAGACAAACAGAAGACTAGGTGGGAATACACAACTCAGAATCCCCACAAAGTGAAAAGCTCAGATCTTCCCCCACTCTTCCCCCAGTGTGGTTTTGGAAAAAAAAAAAAAGTTAAAAAGATCAGAAGACAAAATTTCACGGATGCTGAAACACACATAACATCTTTCTCGTCTCACATAGCAAATCTGGTTATCTTCTTTGTTCAGAGTTGATTTTTTCTGTGAAAAAGAGTGCACGTGTGTGTGTGTGTGTATGTGTGCTCTCATGCAAACACACCCTGCCTTGGTGGGGCTGAAGCATCCATAAAATAATCCAGCAGTGAGCATGCTCTCTAGGCAAGGGTCGTAATGGGAGCACAAGGCCATTCACAGTCGGAGTGGGTGGGCATATCAGATGGAGTCAAGGCTCACTCCAGAGAGATAATAGGGATTTTTTTTTCCAGAAGCAAAATGGTCTGGGCAATTGGAGAGACTTTCACCATCATTTCTATGCCTAGCTGAAACGAGTAACATGGGCAGCTCCTGAGCTCTGTGTGGCACTTCAGGGTGACACTTCTCGAACATTCTCCATCACAAGCTTGATATCTTTTGTTTCACAGTGGAGGAAAATGAGGATTCAAAAGTTTAAAAGAGTCTATTGTAGGTCTATGACTGACAGCCAGTAAGTTAAGGATGCGCCTCCATGTCCACCTGACTCCAGAGGCCATGCTCCAACTCCAGAAAGCAACAAGCAAGGTGCGTGTGTGGTGCAGAGTGTCCAGGAAGAAAGAGGACAGGCAGACACCATTTCTCTATACCTAGTCCTTGTATAAAGCGGCCTTGGCACTTGTCGCCTTCTGCAGCATTGATGAGCATCTGAAACAAGCTCCTCTTGGTAGGTACGGCTCAGACTGGGGGAGAGCAACTAGAGACACATACTATGCTAAGAAGAAAGCAAAGGTGGGGAAACCCATACGTTCCAAAATAAATCCCCACTTTAGGAACCATACACTGCTCACTTCCGCAACACAAATACTAAGGCTGGAAACAGAGAGTAGTGTGACCCCATGCCCAAGAATGACATGAGACTCCATGAGCTTTCCATACATTTGCTACAGTTAGACAAGAGGAAGACGGAAGTCCTGACGTGCTAATGCACCAGTGTGGCTGCAGAAACGGATTTTCATGGAATAATAATAATAATAATAATTAATAATAATAATAATAATAATAATAAACCCTAGTAGCCTGAGAGTCCTAAAGCACGCTGGGAATGTTTTCTCTTTTTCACAGTTGCATATTTTGTTTTTGTTTTTGAGACAGGGTCTGTAGAGTCTTGAGTCTTGGCTGGCCTGGAACTCACAGAGATCTGTTTACCTCAGTCTCAGGAACATTAAGATTAAAGGCATGCATCAAGATATGCCACCTGGAATATCTCTGCTTGGTTTTTCACATCCTTAACTACCTACATATAACTACATGTTAACACATGCATGCAGTACACCTTTAAAGTACTGAACCCATGAATTAACTCTGCTCTTTCCACTATCCTCAATGTTAAAAATGGACTACAGGAATAAAAACATTGAACAATTGTTGATATTCTTCACAAAATTACGTAATTTACCAAGGTCCAACAATACAGTTATCATTCAATTCAATTAAATAAATATTACCAGTATATACTACACAAAATGAATAGTGATATTTATATATCCAAAACAACAACAAAAATGTTTGAATATCACAACAGATATTCGGGCTGGCCTAGAAAAGCAAACTAAAGTAGTACACACATTTAAACTATGTCTTGAGGTTGGAGCAACACTAGCAAACCAAGATGATTACTTTAATATGGGGGGAGCTGAAACATGGGAAATAACTCAACAGGACATGTGCTCAGTTCTCAACCTCTGGACAGATGCTGGGACAAGAAATAAACACACATGTTCTCCCCCAGGGCACAGGCTTGCGGGGAAGAATGAAAGGGGCTGGCTTGGAGCAGACGCTGGATGATAATTTGATAAATGCTGTTTACCTTTAAAACGTGATTAAACAGCATTCATAATGAACATACTTGGGGATGATGAATAATGTATCGTATGAGCAGTAAAGGATAATAGAAAGTGATGGTTGGAGGGGCTAGTCCTTCCCTGGCAGCTGCCCAAAGCCATTACTGTATGTATTTTCCTTTCTCGTGCAGGCTGAAGTTAGAACTCAGCCAGAGGCAAAATCCTGAGTGCAGACTGGTGGAAAGCAGAACGACTCCCTCAAAGAATTTCCAGGCCCTCCAGTTGAAAGCAAACCTGACCCCAGCCCGTTAGGCATGGTCAGGATTACCCATAGTGCTGTGGGCTCCCTGTGGGTCCAGAACACAAGGCGGATTTTACCTTTGAGCTCTGCTGTCTTTGGGAACTCAGTAAGGTTCTCTTGAAGTGTGTTTAGTCCAAAGTTTCTATTTTAAAGACAGGAAGTAATTCCCTAAAATAATATCTTCTACCTTGAAACTTGCATACATTATTAGATGCAGACCTAATATGAACTGATTCTCTTTCTTTTTCTAAATCAAAGGAAGTTCCTTTTACCAAAAAAAAAAAAAAAAGTCATTACTTGGATTTACTTCCTAGAGAAAGTTGTGATGGATTATGGGCCAATTAGCAGGAAATAACAATATACACCACGCTGACCCCTTAGGAATTAAGAAAGAACTAATTTAGGGAGGAGTCAGGCTCTGCCTCTGGCTCAGTAGAGGTGCTGGGGGTCATGGGTCGCTGAGGAAACAAAACACTCGCAAAATAATTTCCAGTCCCCTTTCACCAGTACCAGTGTGATGAAGAGCTCGCTGTTCTGGCCAAAGCTTTATAGCCGAGTTAATGAGGTCCCATATGTACACGTACACAACAAATTAAGTCGATAAATCAGTCTTGTTTTAAAAAACAAACAAACAAGAAACTAAAAAGTTAAACGGGGAACACGAGAATCACTAAGTGCAACGAAAGACAACTGGGTGGGATTCCACAGCAAACAGCACCGCGAAGGAGAAATGTCACCGGCATTTTATTAGGAAAGAAATCTGACAGATGAATGTCAAAATATTGTTCCTAAGATGTGAGAAGTTGTTTAAAATAAATATGAAAGTGAGGGCAGCATCTTTACAGATAAGATTATATACACTGAAAGTGCAATTTCAGCCAAAAATACTAAGCTAGTGAGAATTTACTCAGTACAAATGCTTTTTTTTTTTTTTTTTTTTACAGTTCAGGACAAAGATTTATTTGATCAGAGTACAGGTTTGAGGCTATTTTTTCACATTTACTAAAGATACTGTCATGTGTGCGTTCCCTGTGTTCGTTTATTCCTTTTTTTAATGTTTTTTAAATTTTTTTTATTTTTTGTTGTTGAAAAAAATTTCCACCTCCTCCCCGTTTCCCATTTCCCTCCCCCTCCTCCCACTCCTCTCACCCTTCCCCCCACTCCTGTCCCCCTCCCCCCCACTCCATTCCCCATCCCTCTCGAGACTGAAGAGCAGTCCAGATTCCCTGCCCTGCGGGAAGTCCAAGGTCCTCCCACTTCTATCTAGGTCCAGGAAGGTGAGCATCCAAACAGGCTAGGCTCCCACAAAGCCAGTTCATGCAGCAGGATCGAAACCTAGTGCCATTGTCCTTGGCTTCTCATCAACCTTCATTGTCTGCCATGTTCAGAGAGTCCGGTTTCATCCCATGCTTATTCAGTCCCAGTCCAGCTGGCCTTGGTGAGCTCCCAATAGATCAGTTCCACTGTCATAGTGGTCAGTACAAATGTTTAAGATAATTATACAATAACTAACTTTTTTGAATACTAGAAATAGCTAAAAGCTCAACTGAATAAAAAAACTTTATAAAAACTAACATATATGCAGGATAGATTTAACAGAAACTATATACCAATGCTGTAGAAAAATAGAAAATATCATTGAAGAATATAAAAAAAATATGAATAAATAAACAAACATGCTCCCAAAGAAGTAATCCCCCAAAATATCAAGCTTTCTAAAGTTAATAAATTGATTCCCCACAACGTAATAAGAACCTTATAAAATTTGTTTGAAGTAATTTTAAAGTTCATTTGGAACAGCATCCATTCCGATGAGTGAGAGTATTTTGCTAGCTATTAAACTTACTGTCAGACATATACAAGAAAAAAAGAAAATACTAAGGCTGGGATTTGAGCTCACTGGTAGAGTACCTGCCACATATCCACACCCACACATATGCACCCACACATACATACCCACAATAGACAAATCAGGTAAATAAAGAGGTCAGGTAAAAAAATATTTTACATAGGAAAGATAAAACTGTGAGGTTAGAGAGATGGCTCAGTGGTCGGGAGAACTAGCTATTCCGCCAGAGGACGCAGGTTCAATTCCCATCACCCACATAATGGCACACAGCCATCTGTCACTCTAGTCTCAGGGCATCTGACACACTCTTCTGACCTCCGCTGGCAGTGTATGCATGTGGCACACATACATACATTCACAAAAACTCTCATACACATAAAACTTTTTTAAATGAATATATATTTTTAAAAAGAGATTTTACCTGGCTGCCGGTGGTGCACATTTTTAATCCCAGTACTCAGAAGGCAGAGGCAGGTTGATCTCTGAGTTTGAGGCCAGCCTGGTCTACAGAGGGAGTTAGTTACAGGACAGCCAGAACCACACGGAGAAATAAAAAAGGCATTGTAGCAATATTATTTTAATCACTAAAATGTGATGAAATCAATTTAGTAGGCTTTAAATATATAGGGTTCCGAACGAGATAAACACTTGGTGAAGAACAACAGGGAACAGAATTAAGGATTCTTCTCTAAATCCATGCATCTACAGCTCTCTGACACTCAGCCAAGTACCGGCATCATTTGGTGAGGAAGAGGTCTCTTAAACTAGTAATGAGAGTTGGGTAGTCATATCAGGGAAACTGGACAGCGTATGCCTCTCTCCATACAAAAATCAATTCTAACTGCAGCCAAGACTTTAATGTAAAAACATGAAGCCCAGAATCGGCTGGATTAAGACACAGGAAAGGCATGTTGAGACGTAGCAACTGGCAATAACTTTCTGAATAGTGTCCTAATGGGCCAGAAAATAACAGCAGAAGAACCGACAATTGACATTCAGAAGTCTCTGCACAGCAGAGAAAGAGTCCTGGGGGTGGGAGGGCAGCCTACCTGCTGGGAAAGGCTTTAGAGACACTCATCTAAAGGGATAAGATTAAAAACCAAAATAGACAAACAACTCAACACATTAAACACTGAGAGAACAATCTAACCAATGGCAAATTCAATAGATAACTCTCAGTAGATAGAACTGGCCAATAAAAACATGAAAAAATGAGCAGCCTTAACTTCTGAAGAAATGCAAATCAAAACTACCTTGAACATGTATCTCACCCACGTCAGAAAGGTGATGATGGGAAAGAGGAACCAGCGCTGGCAGGGATGGAGACAGTGACCCCCACCCCCACTGGCCACACGCAAGTCAGAACGGAGGCCGAGTGCCACAGGACCCAGCCTTACCACTCTTTATTTATTATGTATACAGTGTTCTGTCTACATGTATGTACCAGACCTCATTACAGATGGTTGTGAGTCAGCATGTGGTTCCTGGGAATTGAACTCAGAACCTCTGGAAAAGCAGCCAGGGCTCTTAACCACTGAGCCATCGCTCCAGCCCCCAGCTTTATGATTCTTAGTGTGTATACATGCACTACTTTTCTTGTTGCCATGAGAAAATGCTCAAAACGAAACAACAACAACAACAACAAAAAAAGAAGAGACAAACAGGAGTCACTTCTCCCTTTTCAAATGCTGGCTTAGATGCCTTTCCCCTATGCTGGAAACAATTAGTGGTTAACTAAGGCCATAAAACTAATTTCTTCCACAGCACAAAAGGAAAAGAAATCCTCATAGCAAGGAAATGACATTTCATCTCTCTCTGACAATAACAGAAGCCAAAGACAAATATCACTGGGGACAGCGCCTGTAGCACAGTGCAAAGAGCTGATGGCACAAAGCCGCTCACCTCACTGTACGAGAGGTGAAGGAGGAAGGGAGGGAAGAAGAGGGAGTGAGGGAAAGAGGAAGAAAGGGAAGACAGAGATGAAAGCAGAGATAGACTTCTATTTCCAGCTGCCTGCTTCCTCCAGCTATGCCCACCCCTTAAACATTCCCACACCTCCCAACAGCGTCAGCAGCGGAGCAACAAGGCTTCCTTTGGCACACTACATACCCAAACTACGAATCATAGGGGGGAAAAACTAAAGAGCAAAAGGGGAAGCAGGAACTTTCCAGAACTAAGTGACCAACTAAATCTCAAAGGCAGATCTGGGTATTTTCCCTACACCAGGCACTTCTGATATGATCACAAAATTTAACAGACCCAGATAATTCTGCAGCCATCTAACTCATCATCTTTCTTATAAAAAGTATAGCTTTAATGAAGTCCATAATGATCTGGATAAAACACATTTAATTAGATTATAAACTGCAACATAAAACAGCTGCACCATGCCTTTTAACATTTCCCTCTCTGGAGATCCGAGCACCGAGAGGGTATAAAACAGCCCATTCGTTTTTCTTGTCTCTTAAAAGGAGAAGGAAAGAACCATTACATGAAACTAAAGGCCCAGAAAACGTTTATCAGGTGAAATCCCCGTCTGCCATATAGGGACTCCCATGAATGCTAAGATGCAGGACAGGATGGTGACGGTGGCTGATGGGCAGCAGATGTGATGGAGACCAATTTTTCCTGCTCTGGAGAAGCGTGGCCACTTTCCTGCATGCTGCTGAGAGCCTAAGACACATTTAATGCTCCGTGGTATCTGAATGAGACAACTGAGAGAGAAATATCATCTAATTAACATGTATTGCAGAGATCACCCTAACACGATTTTCTAATAACAAGTCCACTGTGAGTTTGAGATGGGGAACGAAAGATCAGTCCATTCATCCATTCACCCATGGATGCAGCTAGCAAGTCAGATAGCACATGGATTTAATTCTGCTTGTGTCTGGGGTAGGGAGGAGAAATGAGCATTCAATGATTGCTAATTATCTCTTCAAATATACAACTAGAGAATCCCCAAATGTATCGATTACTGGAGACTAAGAGACCCTCTGCATGGACTGCTGGAGAGAGGGGAGCCTTTGGAACTCCGGTGGTAACACATGTGTTAACAGTGTGATTCTTAGTTGCCATAGTTGACCTGGGGGAAAAAAAACCATACATGTCCATAGGGAAACTGTGGGAGTAAGAGCAGGGCAGTTTGAACTTTACTGGCCTAGAGTAGGTGCCCAGAAGAAATGTCAATCAAGAGATAGGCATTTTTGAGAAATTAAATAGGCCCTCCGAATAAATGAAGAAATGACCATGTCCATAGACAGAAGATCTGATATTAAGATGTCAATCACCCCCAAAGTGGTCTATATTCAATAGCATTCTAACCAAAACGACAATAAGCTGGTTCTAAAATTTATATGAATTGGCAAAAAAAAAAAAAAAAAACCAAAAATATCCAAATCCACTTAAATAGAAGAGGAATGGGAAAAAGACTGAGTATGACAGAGAAAACTTACTAATTGACCCAAAAGCTCACTAAAAAGCCAGACCAGGGAAGCTTGGATTGGAAAAAAAGATGGACGTCAGAATTCATATGTGAATAAACATGGTCAGCTGCTGTAGTAGGAGGTCGCTCATTTGTTCCCGGCTGCTTAGAACTGAAATAATCACACAGAAACTATATACCTTACGACACTGTAAATGTTAACCCGATTCGTGAAATAACCAGGCCAGCTTGAAGATAAACAATTATATTTTTAGTTGCTATAATGGGAAACTCATGCCATGAGAATGGGAAGTCCAAGCTCTGCTGTGTCTCATGGGAATCACCCAGAGAGAGCGAGCACCTGGTCCGTCCTAGTTTTTCTTCCTGGGCTCCAGGTAACCATTCCTTAATTAGGTTCTACTTCTTAGAGGTGACTGGTTAACAAAGCTTCCCCCATCATGACACTGTTTGGCCAATAGCTTAAGCATATGGCTAGCTGGCTCTTACATTTAGAATTAACCCATCTCTACTGATCCGTGTATCGCCATGTGGCTGTGGCTTACCAACAAGGTTCTGGCTCATCTGTTCCTGGTGGCGGCTATATGACATCTCTTGACTCTGCCTTCTTTCTCCCAGCATTCAGTTTAGTTTTCTCCGCCTAGCTCTACTCTACCCTATCACAGGCCAAGACTGATTCTTTATTCATTAACCAATAGAAGCAACGTATATACAAAAGGACTTCCAACACCATTTCCTGATGTGGGATTCCCCAATGTATGTTGTGAATACCATTGGTTAATAAATGACTGCTTTGGACCTATAGCAGGGCAGAACTTAGCTAGGCAGGGAAAACTAAACTGAATGCTCAGAGAAAGGGAGCAGAGTCGAGGAGAAGCCATGCAGCTCTGCTGGAGACAGGTGCTGAAACTTAGCCAGTAAGCCACAGCCACATGGCAATACATAGATTAATAGAAATGGGATAAATTAATATGTAAGAGCTAGCCAATAAGAAGCTAGAACTAATGGACCAAGTAGTGATATAATTAATAGAGTTTCTGTGTGATTATTTCAGGGTTAAGCGGCTGGGAACTAACTAGCAGCCTCCTTACTACAATTGCCCCTTTTCTATTTAAATAAAAGGGAAGGTTTTAACTTTAACAAGGTAAAATTACATATAACAAAACAGTTATTTAGCATCCGTCTTCAAGCTGCTTTCCAAAGACTCAAAGGAAAGACAGTGGGAAAGGGAACATCTCATCACCCACCATAAGAACACTGAGGGAGCTGAGGAGAAACTGGATGGTAGCCTGTATCTCAGTTCAAATCCAAAGTTAATACAAAGTGGACAATACATCTACCTGTAAAAGATAAACTATAAATTCCTTAAGGAAAACCTTGGTGGTTTCCACAAGGAACTATTTTCTAACTACAACAAGTAGCAGAGGAGGAGAGATGGCCTTACGGGAGGGATCTGAGGACAGCAAGATGCTCAGGGACTCAAGGAATCTGAAGGGCAGCACTGCTGCTGTGCTGGTGTCAGTGTGCAATTATTTTTATGGATACAGATCTAAACAGAGAATTTTCAAAAGAAGACTCTTAAATGGCTGAGAAACACTTAAAGAAATGTTCAACATCCTTAGTCATGAGGAAAATGCAAATCAAAACAACTTTGAGATTCTATCTTACACCTGTCAGAGTGGAGAAGATCAAAACAGTGACAGCTCATGTTGGAGAGGATATAGAGCAAGGGAAACAATCCTCCATTGCTGTCGGGTGGACAAACTTGTACAGCAGCTTTAGAAGTCAATATGACAGTTTCTAAGAAAATTAGGAATTGATCTACTTCAACATCCAGCTATATCACTCTTGAGCCTATACCTAAATGATGCTCAATCATACCACAAAGACATATGCTCAATTATGTTCAGAGTAGCTTTATTTGTAAAAGACAGAACCTAGAAATAACCTAGATGTCCCTCAACTAAATATTTGATAAAGGAAATGTGGTACATTTACACAATGGAAGATTACTAAGCTGTTTAAAACAAAGACATGAAAATCAAAGGCAAATGGATAGGACTAGAAAAAAACATCGCAGACCCAGGAAGACAAACATGGTTGGTACTCACTTATAAGTTAATAGTAGCTGTAAAGTAAAGGATAACCAAGCTACAATCCACAGCCCCAGAGAGACTAGGTAACAAGGAAGGCTCAATGAAGGAACACTTGGGTCTCCCTGGGAAGGGAAAATAGAAAAAATTTCATGGGTAGATTGGGGGAAGGTGGGGATGAGAACTCAAGGGATCAGGTGTGGGGTGGGATGGGATGGGAGAGTGTTGAAAGAGAACTGGAAATGGGTCATTTCAGGGTCAGATAGAAATCTACGAGGATGACCTCAGTTAAGAGTCCTAATAATATGGGAGACGTAGTCTGGTCATCTCCTATGACCAAGCAAGACTACCATTGTAGGGATTGGGGCATCAACCCAGCCATATGGCCTTTGACCTATACTCTATCCTACCATGCCCCCTCTTCTCCCCTTCTTCCTTCCCCCTTCCTTTTCCCCTCCATAACCACTAAATAAACTCTAAACCCCACCCAAAATGGGAGAGGGGTAAAAGCTGCATGGTAAAACATAGATTCATAGAAACAGGTTAATTTAATGTATAAGAGCTTGTTGGGAATAAACTAAAGGCCAAGCCTTCAGTCATTATTGGGGGCTTGCAGTCCCCATGAGAAAGTACTACTACACACCTATTAATAGGAAATCGATAAAAATGTAATATGTATTCAAAATGGAACAATGCTCAGTAACAGAAACAATACCCAATGGAAGAGATGTGTCTGAATACCACAGAGCCAGTGAGGTAAGTTAGGTGGGAGAGTGACAGTGATGTCACTTACATACACCTCAAATCACCACACACTGAAAAAAGCCATCAGTGAAAGGCTGAGCCTTGTGGAGAGGCTGGATTGCAAGAAGAGACAGATGAGCCTTCTCTCGTCTGTCACTTTCCCTACTGCTGTTTCAGTCACCTGGAGACAACCATGACCTGAGAACATTACATGAACAATTCCAGAACTAAACAATGCAGGGACTAATGAGATGGTTCAGTGGGTAAGGCACACGCCATGGAGCCTGACATTCTAAGGGCAAGTCCTAGGACTTAGAGGGAATGAGGAAACCAACTCCCACAAGTTGTTGTCTGACCTCCACATACATGCCAAGGCAGTACACATGCATGCACACACATGCATGCATGCATGCACAGACACACACACACACGGGGGGGGGGGATAAGTAAAATGTAACAAAGTGTTTAACTTTAAAGATCTGTTTAAGCTTTGAATTGCACACCATTCTGAGTAGTGTGAGAACATCTCACACTGCCCCATTCTGCTGTAGATTATCCCTTTTTTCAGTGTGTCCAAGCCGTCTGTTGCCTAGCAGCGGCATTCTCTAGAAACGCAATTGTTTAGTATCATGATGCTTATGTTCAAATAACTTTATTTTTCCTAATAATGGTGTGTGTGCGTGTGTGTGTGTGAGAGAGAGAGAGACAGAGAGTTGAGGGGATGTGCTGTGTGTTGATTGTGACTGTGGTTTCAAGGGAGTATAAAACTGTCAAAACTCATCCAATTAAATAGATTCATTTAATTGTATAAAATTATTGCTCAATAAAGTTGATGAGGGGAAAAAAGATACCAGCAAATTAGCAGGAATGTAATTGATGCCCCTCATCCCTGTCTCCCTACTTCATCCTGCCAAGTGAACGAGCATCTTTTCCAAGAGGAGGAGGAGGAGGAAAGGGAGTGGAGAAGAGAAATAAAATCCATCCTTTCAGTAAACAGCTGCAGAGTATCAATTTTATTTGCCATCCCAGTAACACCAGCCTTCAGGTTTACAGACGAGAAAATGAAAAGTTTGACACAGTGAGGTTATTTACCTATGTCTCACTGAGTAAAGAATAAAGTTCAATTCACAGTCACTGACTGGATGGAGATATTCACAGATTGCATGGCAAAACCTTCCTCCAAGTATGATTTCAGCAGGTCACAAACACAAGGGGGGAAAAAAGCAGACAAAGCCAGGAGAACTGGGCATGATCAATCAGTCAAGTGAACCAAATGGAAAATATGCGTTTCCATTCATGCTAGAGGGTCTCTTGCAAAGCGTTCCCCATAATTTTGTCTTCGGACATTTTACATTCTTTAATTCAACAGTCAAACGTAAAGACGATGGGCAAAAAGTCCAGTCACCGAGTCAGGTCCTGATCTCCGTGCTGTGACCTATCGGCTCCTCCTAACTCGGTTTCCTCAACTGCTACATAGAAATGACAATTTCGTCTACTCCAGAGGTAATTTTGTGATTAAAACAACAAGCAATGGGCTGAAGCATAACAAGCTCTCCGTACACATCAGCCTCTTCAGAAGTGTACAGCTGTGTGCAGAAGTGTACAGCTGTGTGCACAACAGCAAGAAGAAGGCAGTTTCTAAGGAGGTGGTTTACTTAGATGGGGTCTCCCTCCCTGCGTCCTTCCCTCCCTGCTTCCCTCCTTCCCTCCCTCCTACTGTCTCTCCCTTACAACCTATTTCAATCTTAATGGCTTTGAATTAAAAATGTATAATGGATACAGATGGTAAATAAGCACATGAGAAGATGTTCTTCATCATATGTCATCAGCAAAATGAAAATTAAAGCAGCCATGAGATTCTGCTACATACAGATTAGAACAGTCAAAACTCAGAACACTGACGACACCCAGCACCAGCAGAGTGAGAAGTGGGTGGGGCAACAGGAACCGCCCTCACTGTGGCATAATGTGACCAGCAGCAAACCTGCAGAAGACCTGGCTCTTTTCATCTTTTAAATCACGCTTGTTTGTTTGTTTGTCTGTTTATCGCGGTCCTGTATGTTCATGTCTACAATGCGTGTATGTAGGTCAAAGAACAACCCTCTCCTTTCACTACAGGGGATCCACAGATTGTCCTGAGGTCATCAGCCTTGCTTTGCTTTGTCGACTGACCCATTTTCTAGACTTAAACAATCTCTTAAATATCAAATATACTTTACCACCTGACAGAGTGGTCTGATTTGGAGATTCTTATCAAAATAGGGTTGAAAGCTAATTTCTACACAGAATCTTGCAATCTTACAACATCACTGTCCCTGATTGCCCAAACTGGAACACAATCAAGACGTCCTACGGTGACTGAATGGATAGACAAGTATAGGAACCCAGATGAGGTAGGCGTAATTAGCGCTAAGAACAAATGAGCTATGCGTGACACCACGAAGAGACAGAAAGAAATGTTGGATGCATGGTGCTAAGCAAAAGAAGCCAGTCTGAAAAGATAACTGGGAGACACTGACAAGACTGGTGGCTGAAGGGACGACAAAGGAAAGAAAGACTGAACAGGATGGTCACGGGGGTGTTTAGGGCAGTGAGACCACTCCACGCAACACAATCACAACTGATGTCTGCCAATCAGTATCCGTCATTCCCAACCCAAGAATGTTCAGAGCCAAGAATGAATCCTTAGGTACAATAGACACTGTGTGACAGGGATGCAGCAACATGCGTTTGCTGACGGGAACAAGGAGGTGCGCGGTGGAGAGGTCAGGAGGATGGGAGACGGTTGGCATGTATGCGGCAGGAGCATAGTCTATACCCTCTGTAATCCTGCTGTGAGCCTAAAGTCTCTAAAATGAAACTGTTCTTTAGAAAACACACATGATAGAAACTATGATGGATAGAAGCCAGGGCCGGTCAGGACCCTCAAGTAATGCATTACCTTATGAAATAATAAATTTCATTTATCTTTGGTGAATTGGATTTTCCCCCTGCCTTTTTCTTCTCAGGGAAATAAAATGTTTATACTTTCTCAACCATTTGGAAGATTCCCTTTAAGAAGCCAGAAAGAAGAGATTTGGGGATGGCAGATGATAAACAAATCACTGGAAGAAGCTACCCCGGAACTTGTCCATTCTACAGCCTTAGCTTAGGAATCACAGAATAGTCAGGTCCTTATTGTTAAGGAAGTAATAAAAATGATAGAAAAAGTTTCAAAATTGCATAAATATCTCTTATGTGTAATAAAAATAATGTATAGATAATGTTTTCCACAATTAACAAAGTTGTCTATCTACCCAGATTCATATCACTAATGAGCTACAAATTCACTAGTGGAAAGCAAGTGAAAAAGGCTTTGGATCTTTTGTGTGTGATGTTTTCACCAAGTCTCATGGGACGCGTTGTCAGGCTTTCAATGCCAGCAGGATCAGAGAAAATATAAGCACTTAGGTAAAAATTAAGAATTAAAAAAATTTAAGGATCTGTAAATCTACCTGTAAAATGCACCTCAGCTGCTGCAAGAAACAGTGTTAGACTTAGGGCTGAAGTATAGAGCTAAGGGAAAAATAAAACATTTCTGTCATTTAAAAAAATCATAAACTCTTTTGAAAAGCTTCAAGAAAAAAGGCAAGTAAGACACAATTATTTGTGACATAATATTTCATTTTCTGTAACTCAATTAGGAGAACTAATGAAGAAGAAATGTGTTGCACGCTTCCAGGAGCCAGTTAAGCTGGTAAGAGCCTAATTATGAGCAATATTTGTTAAGCAAAATCCATTTATGTTGAAACAGAAGGCATTTAAACATTAATATGAAAATTAAAAAAGAAGACACAGTACAAGCTACTTACAGTATCGTCTCAGAATTTGGCAGTTTTAACAAATAGAACTACTCCAGAGATCACCAAATACATTGCTCAAAATTCCAAGAAAAGCCGCTTTCAACTGTGGAGTATTTGAGAAGATCTGTCGAATTTAAGTGTCCTGTTTTGAGCCATTGATTTAAGAGTTCTACACAGTTTCATAAGCAAACACCCCACCAAGTTTTCCTTCTTCCTAATCATATCTTAACTACCACTTTTGATAAATGATAAAAATGGCATAGCACTGCCCAAATAGCAGAAAAATAATCATCCTTGATCATTTGGAAATTAACAAAATCAGAGGAGAAAGAAAAGTAAAGAGACAAATTGGCTCTTGTTTCATTTCTGATAATTCTACCCCGCTGATTACTCAGTTGGGAGACAGGACAATTGCTCCTTCAGGCATCACACTTTGGACAACGTTCTCACTGTAGCTCTCTCCCCGGTGGAGAATGAGGCCTTTAGACCTGCACGGGGATACACACATTCGGCTCCCACTACCCCAGTCACTTGAGACCCACGCATTGTCCTGCTACCTTGCTAAACCAGACAAACGATATCCAGGATGGTCGCTCTAAGTGTTACTCAGAGGCCAGTCTGCCCAGTGAGTTTTAGTTGATGCCTGCTGGGTACCCATTTCTTGTCCTTCATTCCTACCTGAATCTTGACTCCATGGAGGTACTCGCGTCATCAGAAATAAACATCTTAAACACCTTCACGATCTTAATGGTGACATAAGATATGGAAATAACTGTAATAAAACACAGGAGTGGAATGCTGGGACCACAAGCATCTCAGAACACACACATACAATGAAAATATGTGCTGATATATGTATTTGAGACCAATTGTGTGCGAGGCAATTCACATCAACTCCAAAAGGCTGGGGAAAATATTTAGTAAAACATACACGATCAAAGAAAAATCCAGAAAGTGTGGTTTCAAATGAACACATATTCATTTGTCAAGGAATGACAGTGGCCTTGGCTAAGGGAACCTATCACATGGCAGTTTTCTTCTGCCTGAGCAAGAGGAGACGTTTACCAGAGTCGTGGTGCTAAAAGTTTAATTTCTTTTAAACTTTTAAAAAATAGGCCATACCATTAGAATCTAAAACTGAATAAGGGAGTTGACTTCTTAAAGAACTAACTTCCTTAGAATGTTTCCTTAGAATGCTGACAGCTCCAAGCCAAAACCCTTCTTAGTTTCCCAGGGTAACACAAATGCGTCCTGTTAGTTAAATAGGGGGCTTTCAGTGAGACATGAGCAGCAGGCACCATGCTCACACTGCTTCCACGCGGCACAGTGTGCTGACTGGGTAACTTGAAGATCACTCCCTCTCACTGTGCCTAAGTGGAAAGAGCCAGCCGAAGGGTCCTTCCCTGCATGCAGAGGTGGATCTCTGACTCACAAGGCCCTTCACTCTACTATGGGAAAATGATCTGACCTCCCCACAGAAGGCATACTCAGCTGGAGAAGATGGAAGTCACGCTGAATTTAGGGAGCCCTGCCAAGAGATGAATAGGTCCTGAATATTAACTGTAAGTATGTTTTAACAGTGGGAGAGGAAACTTTGCGCACATGAGAGTGGACCTGAAACGCAATATATCTACTTTGAAGTAAGCATAATGTGTATGACGACATAAGCTATTCACCATGCCCATCAACGAATATGGGAACATGCTGGGCAACTTCTCAATGACAAAAATATCTGCATGTGGAAATATTTCATGTCCGAAATGCATGCTATTCTGCTTTTCAGAGGCGAATCTTCCCAGTGTAATGGTGACCTCTTCGAACACTCGGTTCCTATTTCTAAGCATCACCATGGCCTTTAAAATGCTTACCCGATTTCAAATGTTCAGGGACATCTCACCAAGGACTGGCAGAATGAGTGAAAGCATGTTGAGGGGGAAAAATGTTTTCCAGGTAAATTAATTTTGTAAGCAACTAAATGCCAACTCTAAATAACCCAGGTGGGGGAATACGGGCAACTAAGCTGGAAAACGTAAAGAAGAACATGTGGTTGCCCCCATCCCATAATTACCACTCCTTCTGTGTTCTTAACCCCTGAGGTACTACGGCAGGGGACTGCGGCAGAGAAATACAGAGCACAGCCACTTTCAGGGATTTGTCCAGATGGCTTATGAGACTCAGCATCTGGCCAGAATCACGGCCATAATTCATTATGTGAAGGAGCAGGCAGTAGAGTCAGCAACGGGAGAGCATCAGGAGCAAAGGCGTGGGGAAATCAAGGGCCCCATCCGGTGATGTCAGCATGAGAACTGTAACTCCTGTAGGAAGTGCTGCTAGCCAGTGAAGCGATACAGATGGACAAGAGATTTTCCTGAAGGCTGATCCCCTGCAGCCCCTAGCTAGTTTTAGGTTCCCAGAAGGACAGCGGTTGTTCAGTATAAAACTGATGTCAATACCATCAGTGTGGCCACACTGAGCCATGCTTGTCACACACTGGGGGAAACTCTCCAGAGTTTGAAGTCACCGGATGTTGACCAGAGACCAGCCTTGCAAACAGCCCTTTGTGATTCTAACCATTTACCTTGGCGATGTTAACTCGTTTCCGCAACACGAGGATGCCAGAAGTAACTAGCTATACCTCATCTCTTCCAGTTAAATGGCATTGATTTTGCTCTCACTGTCCTTCACTACTCTTTTGTTTTGTTTTGTTTTGAGACAGGGTCCTACTATGTAGCCCTGGCTCTCCTGAAACATTCTGTGTAGACCAGGTTGGCCTGGAAATCACAGAAGTCCGACATCGTGAGTGTTGAGGTTAAACCTCTGTCATCTTCCTTGATGTCTACCGAATCTCTTCTCTTGGCTCAGTCCTCCAGGGAACTTGGCTTTCCCTGACCCTGCCTCTCCTGAACAGGACTACTAACAACTGGTACACCAGAAAAGGCAGTCTTCTCAGCTGATTTCTCAACGTGTATCAGTGTGCGCTTTCTGCTCCAATCAAACTGACCTTCCATGATTAGTCCTCAGAAAGCCATTTGTTCTCGCCTTTGCTGCCTAGCGTATGAAACATGCCTTCTGGACCCAGAATGCTTTTCTGCCGTTGCCTGGATGAAGAAGTGTGTATTCTTTCGAGTTTAGGTGACTCATGCTGAGAAGACCCACAGAAGCTCCCCTCCAAGCCTGGAGCAGGTTTCACAATGCCCTGCACTGACTCCTACTCCAGAGAATTTATCGGACTGCAATAACCCAGGCTATGTTATTGAATTACCCCATCCTAGCTGTGTTTCATCACTCATGATTAATATTAATATATGATCACGTTATTAAATTATAACATTTTAGCTGGTATACATCATAATGGACTTCATTACGACATTCTCATACACGTATTTCGTTATATTTCACTCATATTTACCCTCCCATTATGCTCCCTACCCTTCCCTCCATCTTCATGATTGTAACCTCCCCTCAAACTCCCCTGGGTTTTTCATGTAATATGTATGCACGCGTGTTTATGTGTGTGTGCTCCACACATGAGAGAAATCAAGTCAAATTTGTTTCTTTTTCCCTGTCACCCTTTGTCTCTGTCAGGCCTTCTGCTGCTGTGATAAAAACACCAGGGTGAAGCCAACTTATAGAAGACAGAGTTTATTTGAGGCCTAATGTTACAGGGGGATAAGAGTCCATGCCCATCACAATGGGCAAACGTGGAAGCAAGCAGGCAAGGCAGCAAGAGCAGCTGAGAGTTCACATCTCAGACCACAAACAGCAAGCAGAGAGGGCACTGAAAACAGGGTGAGTCTTGGGAAACCCCAAAGCCAGTCCTAAGTGACATTTCCTCCCTTAAGACCACACCTCCTAGCCCTCCCCCAAACAGTCAACCAACTGCAGACCAAGTAAGTATTCAAAGCCCTGAGACTTATGGGGGACATTCCATTCGAACAACCACACCCTTTCTCATTCCCTTCTCCCTTTCAACACCCTCCTTCCTCTCCACAGTGTCCTCTAGTTTCATGTAGTATATGTGCACTATTTTAAAAAAAATGTGGATTCCACATATGAGAGGAAATACATGATATTTGTCCATCTGGCTTATTTTGCTGGTTCCAGGTATTTTTCTGAAAATGGTACAATTTTACTCTTCATTACAGTGGAATGGAACATTAGTGAACAGACACCAGTTCCTCTACCCATTTTATCCACTGATGGACATTTTGCTTACTTTTATGCCTTGGCTATTGTGTATAGTGTAGGGATAAACACCGATGGGCAAGTATGTCTGTGATTGATACACACAGATGTGCAAGTATCTCTGTGATAAGCTGACTTAGATCCCTTTGGTACCTACTCGAGGGTGATATAGCTTTATCTTATGATAATTCTATCTTTGGTTTGTAAAGAAACCTCCACACTGATTTCCACCGTGGCCACAGTAGTCTAACAGTATTTTGCAGGACCTCAAATGAGTGCCCAATATGTCTAGTACAGTAACCAACAAACTGCCGGATTGAATGAAGTATTGATTTGAAGAACATCACATTTTACCACGGTTCTGTTGGTCCTATCCTGCAGCCTAGGATGGAAAACTACAAAGGTAGACGGCTTTGACCCAGACCCTGGAGGGTCACATGGTTCCTACTATCCTCTCTGGAAAATCTTTGTTGGAGAACTAACAAGCAACTGCCTTGTGTTCTCTTACAACCTTGTAGCTGTGGCCTATACTGTGCACACTAGTCCACCTTCTAATCTCAACTTACTTTCCCTGACCTCTGAGCTTCTGGGCTGATCATTCTGACATACTCTTGGTTTTTTTTTTTTTTTCAAAGTATAGATTTCACCTATTCCAAGGCAGCAAAACATATATTAAAGAAAAGACGTATACAATCTCAGAGACATGGAAACATTACAACACACACACAGATGTTTCCTGATATCCGGTCCTAGCTGATTCCAAGTACCACAGCTTAAGAAAAGGAAGTCGTTTCTCCCTGGTTCTTCAGCTCAGCTCCCTGCTTTTAAGTCAGTCAGAATAAAGGTGCACACATCTGAAGCCACGTTCTCTCCATAGGGATGAAGAACAAGGCTCACCAGAATGAGTCCACGGGTACCTCACTCCCCTCATGCTGCCAGCATAAAGCAGCGACTCAGAGTTCACACCTCCTATGGATGATCACTACTAAGGAAACAGCGCAGCAGATCAATAAAGGCATCCGGGAGCTTTTACCATGCTCCGCTGTAATCCCAGCTTGGAACCCCGGGCAGCTGTAATTATGTCACTATCCCACCCTTCCTGGTTCTGCTGTGCGTGAACACGGTCTCCTTCACTGTCCCAGTGCCTCTGAACGAAGGTCTGTAGCCACCTAGCCAGAACAAACAGACCTTAAGTACCGAGTAGAGTCATCACCAAATTCACAGGAAAAATTATTAGCATTTTAGGTGTAAGGATGCTCAAGAAGCCCTTCTTCTTCCCACTGCACTTCGTGACCAGCAGTCCCCGAAAGTCCCTGGAGAAACCCGTTACTTTCCCAGGTTAGTGGATTCTCCATGATTAAAACAAAGTTCTTGTTCTCAAAAAACTTAAAGATTTCTGAAAGCGAAAATTCGTTTTTGTTTTTTTTTTAAGAGAGAAAGCATGTCTAGCGCATCAAGGCCCTGGCTTTACCCGGCACCATACACGCATATGCACATACCAAAATATCTATTACCAACATCAAATTCTTTGTTTCTTCTTTAATCCTGTTGGGAGCACAGATCCCTGAGTTCACAGATAGCAGTGAGGAAACCAGGAATGGTGAACACTTATGCTGTCTTTACAAAGGACGTTCTGCCCAGAGGCTGGGAATGGAGGTGGCTTATAGCCTGGTGATCCCTGTGCTAGCAGCCATGCCTGGCTTCCCTCAGCTTCTACAACTAGGACCAGAGGTGGCTAGTAGCCAAGATGGTGTCTGCGCTCTCTGTATGACTGAGACCACACCAGATCCCACCACCCCCCAGGCCCGTAGCCTATCTCTAGAACCCAGCTCCAACTTTGAGATGTGTTTGATGTAAATATTCCTCTTTGTGTAGATGGGATTGTATTATACCAGGAAACCTTCCCTCCACAACTGTACTATACTTAAATGTGCCTAAAAATAAACTGCCAGTGTCAGATGCTACAAGTTTGATCCAACACAGACTACCGAGAACATGTTGAACTGAATTTCTTCCTGACCACCCTGGTGGTCGCAGACACCACCACATAACCCGAGTTTGTATTTAAAGTGTTCTCTTTTATTTCCAATGTGTTTTGTAAACTCCACAGCAGGAAATAACTGTCATTAATGGAGTTTTAAAAGCCCTCAACACACACACACACAGACGTGCACACACACACAAGCACACGCGCGTGCACACACACACACGCACGCACTCACCTCTGCATTTAATATGAGATGTGGTGGTCAATCTTCAGCATCCCTTGACTGGGTTGAGGATAAGCCGGGATGTGGTGAAGCACACCTCTGTGGATGTCTGTGAGGTGTGTAGAAGAGATCAGCTGAAGAGAAAAGAGGAATCCACGAGATGGTAGCTCCATCTCATGGGCCCAGGGCCCAGATGGAATGAGAGAGGAAAAGGAGAAAGTCACCACAGGCCATCATCCCTTCCTCTTTGTTTTCTGGCCCAGAGGGAGATGACCTACACTGATATGTCACCCCCTCCTCACCACAATACACTGAGTCCCTAAACAATGAGTCAAAATTCCTCGGTGACATTACCTCCCTTAGGTGATCTGGTCTGGTGACATTACCTCCCTTAGGTGATCTGGTCCGGTGACATTACCTCCCTTAGGTGATCTGGTCTGGTGACATTACCTACCTTAGGTGATCTGCTCGCACCAGTTGAATGAACTTTCTTAGAAACTTGTGATACATTTGCGCTTCTAAAGACAAGCCAGTTCAATTTATCTCAAGGACAGGCATTCAAACTGGACAATCAAAGGACGGGGTTTGTATTCTCCAGCATTGCAATTAGAAACACTTTAATTTGAAAAGAACTGGCTGTGAATGTCCTTCAAGAGTTGAATTTTAATGAATGAGCAGGATTTAAATGTATATCTATTGGGTTATTATTTGTAGATTTATTTAAATTATGTGTGAATGTGTATATCCAACTCTGGGTTTGTGCACAGTGTCTGCAGAGGCCAGAAGAGGGCATCAGACCTCCTGGAGGTGGAGTTGAAGACAGCTGTGAGTCACCCGGTGGATGAGAACTGAGCCCAGGTCCTCTCTAAGTACAGTGTGCAATGTTCTTGCACTGAGCCCTGAATGAACAATTTATAATTAATTTCTCAATGATTTGAACATAAACAAGAAACT
This sequence comes from Chionomys nivalis, assembly GCF_950005125.1. Lineage (NCBI taxonomy): Eukaryota > Metazoa > Chordata > Mammalia > Rodentia > Cricetidae > Chionomys > Chionomys nivalis. The sequence goes on along the minus strand of NC_080090.1, from coordinate 15,885,474 downwards.
CTGAAAAACACCTGAAAACTGTTCTTTGGCCAAGTTTAAGAACTCGTCTTTTCGTGTTTTACATCACTTTTTAAAGCCACTGCTTAAGGACGACACTTACTTTCATCCATTTAGTGTGGGTGTGCCTTGGTCAGCCTGGAGGGGAGAGGACAGCCTTTGCGACTTGGTTCTCTTGTTCCTCTGTGTAGGTCCCAGGAACAGATGCATCCATCGGGTGTGCTAGCAAGAGCTTTTACCTAATGAACCATAACTATGTCCCCTCTTCAAATAGTTTTTTACCAAATAGCGTGATGGTAAATTTTTGTGAATTCATGCCCTGAACTTCTAGTGCTTCTAAATAGCTACAGATGGAAATAAGTGAATTTTCACAATGAAGCAGGACCTAGAGGAAGAGTAGACAGCACTACATAAAATGCTCAATAAATTTGGAACTAGACTCCAAATTTACAAACAATCCCAGAGCACCTGGTAAACAGACCTAATGCTTTAACATGGTAACTGTCTGAAGCTCTTCATCCTTTGTCATCCATTCTATCAAGTGTACTTAACCCACTACAGGTATTTCTGCTAATTCATTAGCGCCCTCGGGGAGGGCAGGGCAGACTGCATCTTCTCCAGGCACTGAGGCATGGCTTCCTGGGTCAGCGAGAAATAAATCTCTCGCTATAATTGCATGCTGGTTTACGTGCTGCTGTCTCCTGCTGGGAAAATGTTAAAATATTTAAGGTTTACTATCTGGTGTGATTGTGGCTTTATAATTAAAGTCTGGGATGGGAGGAGGGCACAGGAGAACTCAGTACTTTATTTCAGCACGAATAGGCCTTTAACTAGTAAACTTTTAGATTCTATAAGAGTTCTGCTAAATTAGAAGCTGGTAGAGCCATTTACCAAGTCACTTTAACAGCTATATGAAGACAGTGCAGTTTCGTTCTGAGTTAGAAAAACAAGGGGCCTTGTAGATGTCCCAGAGATCCCAATTATTCCTGGTGATAAAAGAAAAGAAACCTTATTTCCGTGCTAAATGCCACAAATCAAAAAATCAAACTCAGTGGCATACCTGTCTCTGCAGACCCAGGGGGAGTGGGGTTGGGGGGAGGGGGCTGGCTGGTTGGTTGGTAGGTTTTGATATCGCTCCTAATTAGAACACTCTTTTGGGCTGGAACTATCTGCTTGGCAGTGAGCAGGGCATCTACTCGGCCTCACTCTCCCTAGCCCGCCCGCCCGTCCTCCTCTCGGACCGGCTCCTGGCAGAGAAGATAAAAAGCCGTGTTGCTGAGAGTGGAGTAGGAGGAAAGGTGCCGACCGGGGAAGTTGTCTGTGTTTCATCACCCTGGGAGTCAAAGTTTGGAGCTTCTCAGGGTCAGCTCGGCAGACTTGCACCTCCTGGTACACATAACGGAAACTCCTCCACTACCCAGTGCCTCCCGCAGCCCACAGTTGTGGGCTTAGGAGGCAAGCAGAGCCCAGCAAACTAAGGCTAAAGTGATCCAGGGCATGAATGTAATAGAGGAGTGGGGGCGTTTTCATGAAACACATACTGCATAAACTTTATTTATATCAACTGTAATATTTTGTTTGAATGCAGAGCAGACACAAGCAACAAACTGGAGGGGAGCCGGATGTCGGGGGCTCACGCTCCTGCCTGTGGACTATCCCCAGGAGAGGTCCCGCTCAGCCTTTGTCACCAGACAGGAAAACCACAGGCAATTAGAAAGGCCACACACCCAGAATCAACCAGCCTGTGAGACTGAGCAAGAAGCCAGTGGGCTGGGGCAACACCACATTTGGGTGGAACAGGAGACCTTGTGGCGGTTCTCCGAGCATGGGTCTGTCTGTGGTCTGTACCCGGCTGGAGACTCGAAGCCTAAACCAATACAGTATGTGTGATTGTTTAGGAGAGCAATTAAGTTCAGCTAAATCTTTCTCAGTCAATGAAACGATTTTCATCTGGAGGTGTGGTTGGATGAAGGAGCCTCCTGGAAACGAGTATCAGAAAGAAATGTTTAGTGTGGGAAAAAATCAGTCCCAGATGATTCTGTTTATGTCTTGTGTTTAGTTCAGACTATCAAGTCTAGACGCTGGAAATTAAACGATAGGTCAGCAAAAAGAGAGCGCCCAGGCAGTACAAAGCTTCCATTTACGACTGCCTCTATTGAAAGGGTAAAAAGTAGTCCCCTCAACTCTGTGTGCTTTAACTTCCTTCAAAAAAAAATCTCAGAAAAATGAGAATAACACAGAATGAACAGCTTAGGCCTCACGTCTGGTCACTGTGATGATGGGAAAGGAGCCAGCAAGGATGCAGGAAGAACAAAGACATCAAGCTAAATCCCAGCCTACTCTTGGTCAGGTCAACCTCCGGGCAGCGCACAGTGGGCAGAGTGTGCCCGATCGTGAGGTGTCACACAGCATGTTACAGTTAGGCCAATAAGAACCACAATAAGGAGGTGGGGCGCAGCTCATGGACAGTGCTCACTGCTCACGTGCAAGGCCTGAGTTCCTCCCCCAGCACTAGGAAGAGGAGCAGGAGTAGGAGGGAGAAACTGAGAGTCTACCAACATTGTATGTGAAAGACCCATGTCACACACCTTCAACTTGTCTGTAGTATTTAACTTATTTCAAGTACGACGAAACACCGTCCTGCTCCGGGTGCTTCGTGTTAGATCCACAACCCCCGAGTAGCCTTGTCAGCGGACGTTAGTCTGCTAACTCCAGGTTTGTTTTGCCAATGAACCATGCTAAGCAGAGAAGACCAAAAAAACTTACCAGAAACTAAATACAGATAAGTACCTAAAGGAATGTTACTTTTCTATTTATCTAATATTTACAGACCACAACTAAGGACTACACTGCCAAACCAGGAAACAAAGCCAATGTAAAAGGACTTTTTAAATTTTTGCAGTTCTGGGAACGGAACCTAGGGTCTCAGCTTACTAGGCATGCGCTCAGTCCACCACTCTGCTCTCCAAGGCATCGCTATCCTAACTACTATGTCACCTCTGTTTAGGAATTCGATGCCATCCGCAGGCTCTTCCTGAAGGAGAGGCAGTCCTGGACGGCTACTCCATCTACAAGGGAGGGCTGAAGTGCTCTGCGGTTCAAATGGGGCAGGAAGTGCTTTGATTCCTCCCAGGAAGGTTCAGGTGGCAGAGTCCAGCCCAGCCTCAGACACCGCCATATCCCCTACATCCTCTCTCTATGTCGCCTGCTTTGGGAGGAAGTAGATCTCCACAGTCCTTCCCTCTCTCACGCCCAAGGGTGAGACAGCTCATCCAGACTAAAGGAGCAATTCCCTTCATGAATGTCCTCAGGCTGGATGGCGTGAGGACTTGTAGGGTGGCAAAGACTTCTAAAGAGGGGCACGAGCACAAGCCATCGGGACTCTTGGGTCTTCTTCCTGTGCCTGTGTATGCATCCCAAAGCTGGGCTCAGAACCCAAAGCTAGGCTCAGAACCCATCTTGAACTTCTTTACGGAGGGTGAGAAAAAATGATGGAAGTGACTTTAATTCTCGAAAAGTGCACAGTAAATGTTGTCTAATATTGATCAGATCCAATTACACCTCTGTCGGTACTTAGCCAGAAACACATCTGGGCATTTCTAGAGTGACCTGGAAGAGACTTCCTAAATGCATCCGTTTCATAATAAAAGGCTTTTAGTTATCTGTGCTTAGGCACACCCCTTATTCATTTCCATGGTGACGTTTGAGAAATGACGTCAAGAAAAGCTGTAAGCTAATATAACACCCGAAGGCAACTCCCCCAGTTGGCTTCCCTTCCCAGAAGCACCCAGGGATACTCACTCAGGGAGTGCCCCTCCAAAAGAAGTAAACTACAGGGGCTCTAGCAATAAAACACTAGGGAAAAGGGAGGTAGTGAGGGGCAATGTAGGAAAGAATAGTCATGTTTAATTCACACGAGCAGAGTCCTCATCAGTGACAAATCTAACAGAATTATTTTAATGGCATGTACCTTTTATTGCTTTTGAATGCGCAGAGTAAGCAGAACAAACTTCTACTTTTTTGGTAATGAAAAGCAGATAAAATGTAACTGGTACATTTTAAACTGATGTTTCAAAGCTATTTATCTCTTATGAAAAATATTCTTCAAAGTCATTAATTGGCGGCCATAAATTTTAATTTTCTTCTTGTCCTAATTATCATAATTTTCAAATATGCAGGCTAAAAAACAATGAGGCTTTACTGGTTCAATTAGGAATACTGGTTGAAAGCTTTCCTGAGGAGATTACAATGGGATAAATTAACTCTTGTCAGCAGAAGTATGCAGGATAGAGTGTCCAACATAATCAGCCAGAACAGAACGAACATAGAAAGATAATTCAGGTATTATCAGTATGTAAAAATAAAGATGTTGCAGAGGTGTGTGTATCAAGGGCAGGAGAAGAAAGACTGACTAGACACAAGCCTCAAGCAAGGCGATGCACACGTGGAAACCCAACCCTTGAGAAGTGGAGGGGAAAGGATCAAGACTTAAGACCAGTTTGCTGCATAGTGAGTTCAAGGTCAGTCTGGACTACGTGGGATCCTACATGCAGAGAAGGAGGGGTGGCAGTGGCGCAGGGGTGGGGTGAGGGAGAAACCAAATGACATATTAGCTTGGTCTGAGATGTGTCCTATTTCCCAGAACAGAGTGTGTGTATATGCATGTGCATGTCAAGCTTACAACAAAACAGTTTTACATTTTCAGACGATTATGGCTACGGAGACAGCGCAGCGGTTTCAGCAGTCAAGAGCAGAGGACCGGGTTCAGTTCCCAACACTTGTGTGGCCGTTCACAACTACTTATAGCTCAAGTTCCTGGGGATCCGATGCACTCTCCTGGCCTCCAAGAGCCCTGCATGTATGTGGTGCTCAGGCATACATGCAGGCAAAAACTCATACTCATAAGAAGTAACAATTTCAGATCACTTATATCCCACTGTGATCATAATTGGTGATTACTAAGCAGCAAAGAAACCTAGTCCTTCGGGTGCTGTGCCAGGTGTTAGAGAAGGCTCTAAGACTCGCCAGCCCATTCTTGTCACAGGGACAATTCTCCAGGAAGAAGCAAAGCTTAACACGAGGCAAACTGATGCTGCCTAAGGTAATTAAGACAAGAGGGATATCTAAATAGGATCGCAGCACGCAAAGAAGAGGTCTGTAGCCGCAAAGCATTTGTTTTGAAAAGTACATCTGAGAAGCCACCAGCTAATTCTAGATAAAAATATACTTGGCAACATAAGAAAAAAGAAGAAAAAGTTATCTTCCTTTTACTGGCTCTCCCAAAGGGGCTGGAGGTGAGAAAAAAAAATCGTAAACTTATCCTGTAAGATGAAATCACTAACAGATTTAAAAAAAAAAAAAGAACACCTTCTGGTAATGGTGAATTTGCTTTTTCCACACAGAACAACTAAAAATTCTAGATTAAACAAAAAGCCACTATCTTAAGAGAGAGAGAGTGACCCAAAACAAGCAGAGACCAGAGACTGGAGGAAAGTTAGAATGTAAAATAAATGGGAAAATTCATTGGAGTGTGTTCATCAAGGTTCTCTGGAGGAACAGAACTGAGTAAGGTGTGTGTGTGTGTGTGTGTGTGTGTGTGTGTGGTATGGTGTGTACACACACGCGCATTAGCTTCTCTTATACAACTACAGACAAGGCCTCCTGTAGGATGGAGAGGTCAGACCAAAAGCCCAAAAGCCTCAGAATGAGGAATACTGCGTACCCCTAAAAACCATTGGTAAAATTCACATTCAAATGCTCAAACACCTGGAATCTGACTTGTCAGGGGCTGGGATGTCAGGACACAGCCTTAGAAGAAAGCAGAGAGCAGAGGCAGAGAACCATAGTTTCTCTTTACTTTTCATATAGGACCCAGCCTGTTACTGGATGGCACGAGCCACGTTCAGCGGCGTCTCCACTCATCAGCTGACTCCCATGGAATCTTCTCTGAAAATTCTCACGCATACACCTATACATATTCTGCCGTAACTCCAAAGCATCTGCAGTCCATTCAGATAAATACTTCAAATTAACCACTGGAGGGTTTCTTGTTTTTAGCAGAAGCCAGAAACTTTCCGGTTGAGCCAGCTGGGGCAAGTAAAACTTGTTACAAAAACAGGTAGTTTCATGGCTTGAAGAAACAGAAGAAAGAAGAGAAACACCAGTGAGGATCACAAAGAAGAGATTGATCGTAGGACGTAAGCTGAGCCTCAGTCTCTAGCTGAACCCCCCAAAGCTCATGTACTTAGCAGATGACTAAAATAGCAGAAAAGCCTTCTTACCGCTGTCCTTCGCAGGATGGCTGTATGCAGGGCACACATGCATTAAGTTAGAAGCTTGTTAAAGCAAACAGAAATCCACACTCGTTAGAGAAATTCAATAGAGCCCAGAAACCCACAAAACCTTTAAAATATTCTAAATAAAAGCCCAAATTAGTAGACTTATTTTTTTAAAAAGGAATAGAGAACTGATTCTCAAATAAATAAATAAAATTAAAATAAAAAAAGCAACCAATGGAGACCAACCCCAAATGACCAGGATTTGCAAAATTAGATAAAGATGACTTTAGTCAGCTTTCATTACTGTGCAAGGAAAAGAAGCGTGGTTATAATTGAAAATTATAAATGCCGAGAGGAAAGTTCTATAAGCTGCCCTGTGCACAACTTCAAAAACCGCACCAGACAGTTTTAAATCGGGTTAGAAATAACATGCAGCAGATAAAATAAGCCAGTGTGGATAAAAAATAAGATTTTTAATATTTTATGTATAAAAAATTGTTTCTTCAAAACAATATGGAAATCATAACATGCATATAAATGGAGTCCCAGGGAGAAAGTAAAGACAGAAGGATGGAAAATATTATTCAAAATATCATCAGACTTCCCCTAAAGTACAGCACCTTAAGGCAATCGTCCTGGCTTCAAGCTCACAGGGAAGTTCACCGTGAATATCAACTTGCCTTATCTAGATCTCGTCCATCCATCCCCATGAGGACTGCCCTCTCTGCTTTGCTACGAGCCTTTCTAAACTTTCTTAATTCTTTGAAAAATCTCATACAATCATACAATGTATTCTGACCATACTTACCCTCCTTCCTCCCCCTAATTTCTCCAAGATCTACCCGCCCCCCACTTGCTCATCCCCTTCTAATTTCACATCCCTTTTTAAAAGTTTGATTCAGCCTGACCATATATACTCATGTGTTTAGACCGAGCTATCCAAGCATGGTCAACCTACAAGGGACCACACCCTAAAGAAAAATGGCTCTTCCTCTCTCAAAAGTCATCAACTGTCAAAAGCTCCTCAGTTGCCAGATATGGCATATCATTCTCAAGCTGTTGATCAGGGATAAGACTCCCAAGATAATGCAGGCTAGTGCCATTGCTCTTGGCTGCCCACAAGAACCGATGGCACACCTCTACTGCTGATGACATTACACACTTTGGGCATAGGACATAGAGAAATCAAGTTGATCCTGACTAGAAAGTGTCTTCCCTGCTGGCTAGCTTTTACAATAGCAGAAGGTACGATGTAGGCTGCTGGGTAAAAGAAAGTCATCAGTAAGCTTACCCAGCCGTGAACTGCAGTAGTGACTGACATGGCAAGAGATGCCCATTGGGCGATAGTGGTACAAAGGCTACGGGAGTAACCAACAGCCAAATGCTCTCGATTGGACACACTCCCTGGGAGGAAAAGAATGCCTGTCCACAGCTATGATGCTTACAGGCTCCAGGGGTAAATCTACTATTTGTTTTTCTGCTAAATGGGCATAGTGTTGTTACGCTTTAAACTTGAATCTCTATACGCTTAGCTCTCAGCCCGCATCAGAGAGGTTTTCTTTGCGGTAGACAGTGATTAATGCAGAAAGTCCCAACTGTTCAAAGTGCTGAGCCAGAGACAGGACATCTATGTCACCCCCTTCTAAGGCTTCAGGAATATTGTGAAAGAGGAGACAGAAACATTGCAAAATCTAGAAGTTGTGGGGGAGGCAGAAACATGGAACGATGTCTTTTGGACATGTCCAGACTGTTGGACTCACAATGTTTCTAAACGTCTAGATAAGATATTACCCAATTCATGAGATTACTAAAAGCCAACTAAAGCTTTAGAGTTGTTCAAATTTTACTTTTTAATGGTGCCCAGAGGTCTTCAGTTGTTGTGGGGGCATAGTTTTGAGGCAAGGTTTCTCTGTATAATAGCCCTGGCTGTCCTGGAACTCACTTTGTAGACCAGGCTGGCCTCAGACACACAGAGACCCACCTGCCCCTGCCTCCCGAGTGCTGGGATTAAAGGCATGTGCCACCATGCCCCGTCTATGTCTTCAATTTACTATAAATGTTGCTATTAATTTTAAATGATCTTTATTGGTCATAGAACGTGATCTCTAAATCCACAAGGATCTGTTTTAAGCTGAAATAATAACAAAACAACAAGAGGCAAAGAGTCAAGATGAAGTATAAAAAAAAAATCAGTATGTTAGGCAGCATCCTTTAACATCTGAACTTTTGGTGGGGTGGGCACTTTCAACATCAGTGGTCCTTATAAAAAACTCAACTTACATTACCCTAAATAAACATTTTATTTGAGATCCCTAAATCATCTTTTGTTTCTTCCTTAACTCTTAAGTTTATGTTTTAGGTCAACCTTGTTTTTGTAGGAAAAGTCCATTAAGTAAGCTTCAAAATGCATAAGGAAAGCAAAACATAAAACAAATTAAAAAAAAAAAAAACTACTTGTGAGAAGAAAAATATTTCCAACGATTCACACCCCCCCAACTACACAACAGATGGGCTATTTAAGACACTTTATATTTGGTTTCCAGTTCACTATATTCTTGCAAAAGGAGCCTAGTATTTCATTTAACTTACTTTATAATCTCTCTGGCTAGAACATGAACACTCTAAAAACAAAGGTTTTTTTTTTTTTTTTTTTTTTTTTTTACTGTGTTCCTCCTTTCTGCCTTCCTGTAATCTACAATAATGTCTGACAAGCAAGAGGAGGTCAAAAGCAGTTGCAGAACGGAGGATAAATCTTAGATAGTCACACAGCCTATTCTGGGACTGCATTGCTAGCTACTTTAGGAAGGATAATTAGAGCATGTCAGTCAGATGCAAAACTTCTCTGAAGAAGTCCATCACCAATGCAAATGAGTTACCAATTTGTTTGATTAGCACATGCTATCAATTATACCCACTGCAAGGAAAATGTGAACAGCTTAATTCCTATGACCTTGGCTGTGATGAAGGAGAAATGCCATCTCTATAGTCAGTTGGCTTTTAATTGGAAACCATTTTGTTACTTTTGAAAATTGAAGTCAAAACCTAAATCTGAAGATCTAAGAGACTACTGATAAGAAAGTCCCTTTCTTTTGAGATTCAAAAGCAGAAACAGAGACTGGAGAAATGGCCCAGGGCTAAGACCACATGCTGCTCTTACTGAAGACCAAGGTTCAGTAACCAGCACCCACGTGGTACCCACAACCATCTGTACCTGCAGTTGTAGGGGACCTAATACCCTCGTTGGTCTCCGTGGTTGCTGCACACATGTGCCACAAAAATACACTCAGGCAAGCACGCATACACCAAAGATAAATAAATCATCTTTAAAAACAAGAATTTGTGGACATAATAAGTATATGTAAACACAGGACTACTTTCTTTTTGCTCTTACACTTTTTAGCTACTAGTGTGCTAGCTCAAGAATTGAATTTATTGTTCTCTCCACTTAAAAAACAATTTTAACTAGATATGCTATACTTTTTTCAAGGTGACCTAGGGGCCAAACAGAGCACTGGAACACTTAGAAAGCTCCCTTGACACAGGAAAAAAGCGCCAATCAAAAGACATCTGGTCTTGCTTACTTCTCAGACAGCCATAACGACAGACCAATCCTTTACTGGACCCTAAGATCCTCTCTATAAGCCAAACAAATTAACACGCAAACAAAGCACACAGTATATACACAAAGGTCACAATTTCATAACTGCTGAAGAATCACATGATTCAAAATGAAAAACAGAGCCAACCCTAAACCTTTCCTATGAAAATTGAAGAATAAGTTTTTTTTTTAAAAAAAAAAAAAGAAAAAGAACAGCCCACAAACCTTCATATGCTTCACGTTGCACTTGCCATCAAAGCACTGGCTTCCGAACTCGCTGTTTGTCATCTACCACGGTCTGGGCTGCTAAACGACATGTTAACTTGTAGATCCATATCCACAAGGATACAAATGAAGTTTACGTGGGGAAAGAGAAGTCCAGCTCAGTTCTGTTGCCCTGAGAAATCAAGCAGTTTACTAATCCTCCAACCTGATCCCAGCATTCTGTGGGGGGGCTGTGCATCTGTCACCCCTGGAGTTTCCTGGGAGCAGGGTTTATCATGCTACTAATTCTCTTTCTCGTTACATTACATTCATGGCACCAAGTTATATGAGAATCATATATTACCTTATTAAAATATACCTTTCTAGGGCTGGAGAGATGGCTCAGGGGTTAAGAGCACTGGTTGCTCTTCCAAAGGACCTGGGTTCAATTTCCAGTACCTACATGGCAGGTCACAACTGTCTATAATTCCAGTTCCAGAGGACCAAACACCCTCACACAAACACACACGCAAGCAAAACACCAACATAACACAATAAAAATAAATAAAATTATAATATATATATATACTTTTCTACTTTAATTTTTTATTTTGTTTTCCTTTTAGATGACTGTAGCATATGGACAAATTAAACATTGTGGCTCCATCAGCAGCAACAAAAGAAATGCCAACTGATTGCATTATTCAATTTTCAGGAGGCTGATTATTGATTCTGTAGTGCTACCTTGAATTATTTAGTTTAGAAAGTCTAGTAAATAATTACAAATCATCAGCCATTACCCATATTCTTCATAGCATACTATTTTAACCATAAAGATGAACATTAATATTTTATGGCTAGAATACTCACAAGAACACATAAAAAGAGCACAAATTGCTGCTGAGTTCTGCATTTACCTGTGTTTTCCTATTAATGGCTTTAAGCCCAGAGATCCCAAAACATCTTGCACACCCTATCTTTATGAAGTGGGACTATCTCCAACAAAGGCACTGTTAGGCTTCTGTAACAAATTTTAAATACCTCGCCACCAGCACGCTTCCTGTGTGTTTTGGCTGCTTTCAGATCTCATCCTCTGGACACCAGTCCCCTAAGAAAGGACTTCTTCTGACTATTCATCATCTGATAAACTGTAATCACATTGAGAGAAGCCAGGGAGAGCTACCAACAGGGTCAGAACATGCTGGTCCTGCACATGGCACAGTGGATATCTTAAAATGAGGGACTCGAGGAAAACAGTAGAAGCTGGAAGGTGACTTTGACTTCCCTGCCACACCCTTCTTCCTAAAACAGGTCATAAACCACAGGACAAATTTTACAGCCTTTCCATGAAGCAGGTCAGGAGACCCTCGTGTGAGATGTGCCCTCCCCACACACCAAAGTAGCACCCCTTTCTCCAAACACACAAGGCACAAGGGAGTGTCAGCAAACAGTCCATACTCATTACATTTACCGCAGGACCCTCTGCCCTATGATATTTCTCCATGACTGTCCATGCTCCATCAACGCTCCTACAGAAATCACTCATGACTAATGAATGCTCTTCGCGGGTCCATTTCCTTACAGAGGCTCCTGAGTCACATAAAACCAACAAATCTATATGCTTTCCTCTTGTTAATCTGCCTGGCAGAGAAGTTCCGGCTACAATGTCAACATGAGCAGAAGGAAGCTAGCTTCTTCCCCGACGCTACAAAAAGGTTTTCAATATCTCATCTCTGGACAGCCCTAAGAGATCTGTTCATTTACGCTGCAGATGATGGAAACCACTTTCCCCTGGTGAAACGCTAAGCAGACATATGAGCAACATAAAATCTCTTTTGCCTTTTCACGAACAGGGTATGAGAACCTAGCACACCCTGCGGCTACAGTAATCATGGATCCAATTTGCCTAGTTCATCCCCAATCTGTATCACTTATCCGAGCACAGTTATTCCCAGCTCTCCCTTTTGTTCTCGAGGTATTCTGGCTTGGGTAATTCATTACATGGACACCCTACAACAGCGAACTTTCTTTAAAGCACCCTTGACTTAACACTATGATGAAACCTATATGGATTTTCATCAATCAACTGTAACTGAGCTACGCTCGGCAGCTAAAATGCTGCTGTGTCTGCTTCAAGTCAATCTTTCCTTACAAAGTGCTTGTTAGAGAACCTAAAAGGACAAGGGGCTCGAGGTGTCTGGAGGTTTACAGAAGCATCGCTGGGGCAGCTTCTGCCTCTGCTTGATAATCAGTGTCTCCATTCGTCCAAGACCGGCTTTCAGCCTGCGCTTCCTGAAAGTGTGCTTGCAGGAGAGACTAATGACTGGAGGGTGTAGATGCATTCTCAGAGAGGAAGTAACACATCTGCAGAGGTCAGGTTGCAACAAATAAACACCTTAAGCACACAATGAGGTTTGTTACGCCACAGCATGTTGAAGGCGTGGTAACTGAGCTCAACGGCAAAATAATGGCATTGCAGAATCACGCATTTACAAAACAGAACAAGGGGGAAGACTGTGAAATGTTTTAGGTTCTGAGACAAAACTATAACAAAAATATGCAAAAAAGAATAAAATGCTTAAAATCCCATGCCTGGATTAATTCATCTTGTAAACTGGAAATATTGTGACAGGTGGGATAATGGCATACTCCAATGCAAGACAACTCAAACACAGCAGAATAGCCACAAACATCAAGCTTGTGGAAGGAAAGTGATCTCACCTTGTAGAGACATCGAGGAGACCTCTGTCTCCCCCTCTCCTGGCTGGGGAAAATGCCAACAGTGCCGTTTGCTTGCATCTCTGTGTTCCTGTCTTTACTGTTAGTTCCTATACACTAAAAGGAGTTGCATATGTTTCTAAAACAAAAGTAATTTAATATACTGTCTTTATAACTACATACACGGTACTCAAATATACCTAAAGTCTTTGTTTTCATCCATTCTGAGTCATGTGTGCTATGGCAGTAAGCTACGTTTGTGTGTTGGCACAAGATCTAATTTTATAGAAATAAAAGTGAAAATAGGGGCATGTATAAATTTCATAAGGATCTCACAGAACACAGGAAAAACCCAGTCTACATGCGCTACACGGAACAGCATAAAGTCTACTATAACGGGAGTATGCCAGCCACCCAGCCTAGGAGCCAGAGCGTCGACATTCCGTCTGTGGGCACAACTGGAAACAAGCTAATTCTCTGCTTGACATCACGATCCAGACTTTCTATTAGTTTATGATTGGTTAGGCAACAGTGACAAGTTCTGTTAAGCTGGGACACCATTCTTGGTTAAGGTCTCAAGGAATGCACACCAGAGAGGCTTGCTGGCTCCCATTCCCAAGATCACCACTCTAAGACTGTGAGTTTAGGGCCACTGGGGCAAAGCAATAGCTAGAGGGGAACCCAAACCTGCCCCAGTTCCATTAAAGGATCAGAAGCCAGCACCAGCACTTCCTAAAAGCCTTTCCCTCTCGGCCCTGAGGCCTAAGCAGGGTCCTATGCCTGCTCCTCAGGTACTCCACCACTGAGCTACAGCACACAGGCATTCCCTTTCCTATAAGAGTACTTTCTGTGCTGCACACACTACCAATTTTAACCATTTTTGCCATCTTAGGTGCTCAAAGAAGCTATTTGAAAATCTTGCCTGTAAAATGCTTTTGCAAAAGGATTAGTCTTCTGCATATCTTCCAGACTACATATAGCAACGGAAAAACCAGAGAGACACTCAATATGCACAGCTACTTAAGACTGCAGAGCGCGTGTTTCTCTGAACATGCCATTTTCCTGCCGGACTCAGACTCCTGAGTGAAGCTAGGGAGGTCCACAGACTGAGCTCAGCAGCATGGAGCAGCCAGGCCTACCGCTCTTAGCTCCCTTACTGTTAGATGGTGGCCTCCACATTCTCTGGTGAGCATCCCTGGCCTTCCTGACTCCACAAACACATTCTCCATTCCTCATGCTATATCCTGCAGAAAAAGATTCTTCCCACAGTTCAGAGCAAACAGAACAAATGGCCCTAAATCCCCTCAAATTCTAGCAAATCAACAAATCCATTAGGCTATTCCGACATCCACCCTGCCATTCTTGCTATAAGGGAATAGGTGTTTATTGCTACTTTAAAAACACATCTGCCCAACATCTTTCTTTTCTAACCAGATAATACTGGTACCCATCAGATGACAGGTGCTTGTTGAATGATGAGAAAGAACATCTCTGGGCTTCAGTAGCTGTTTTTCTCCCTTTCCAGAAATGGGAAAGCAACAGAAAGAAAAGAAAATGCAGCAGTTCTTACAAAAGCTGGAGGGTGGGGGGGTTAAGCCATTGTTTTCTTTGCTGTCTACGCTTAAGTAAAGAATGTTGCAGGGCTGGGATGTGGTTCTTGCTGTCTAACATGGTGCTTGCCCAGCAAGCCAAGGACCTAGCCTTAATCCCTAGGATCCAAACAATACAAATACTGCCAACAAGGACTCAATGTGCAGGAAATATGGTCTCTAAGGGAGGTGGTGGTCAAAGAATGGAATTTTCAGAAACGGAGTCTGGTGAAGGATCTTAGATCCTGAGGGTTCCACTTTATGAACACACGAATGCACCTCGTGGGACATTAGGTCCCAAGAAATTGTTATGCCAAGGATGGCCTGGCCCCTCCCTGGTCTCTTCCTTCTGGTTTCATCACTCTGGGTCCCCCAGCCCATGCCGCTCTTCTCTCCTGCACATGATCCAATGATTGTGCCATCATCCACCATGCAGCCCTCACCAGAGCCAGGCAGATGGCTCCTGAGGCCCTAACACAGTGAGGAAAAGGGCCCAGCCTCAGGTGTTTTCTCACAGCAACAGAAAACAATGTAAGTCAAACGCGTTCTCCTGAAACATGTTTATCTGCCAAGATGGCAACTTTTTTGGCTGAAAATTTATCTGCACTTTATCAACTTCATCTGAAAACACAGCATGGCAGAACCTGCTTGTGCCTTTTCATTTTTAACAAAAGACAAACAGCACTTGTAAGGCAGGATTCCAAGAGTGCCTGATGATAAGTTTAAACCCGGCTCCACTGATAGGGCCCTCTCTGCATTCGACATGGCAATGTGGGCTGTGGGAAGCACAGGGCAGGGACACACACAACTGCACAGGGCAGGGACTCGCACAACTGCACAGGGCAGGGACTCACACAACCATACAAGACAGGGACTCTCACAACTGCACAGGGCAGGGACTCACACAACTGCACAGGGCAGGGACACACACAACTGCACAGGGCAGGGACTCACACAACTGCACAGGGCAGGGACTCGCACAACTGCGCAGGAGATGGACTCACACAGAAGTACAGGACAGGGACACACACAACTGCACAGGGCAGGGACTCACTCACACAACTGCACAGGGCAGGGACTCACACAACCATACAAGACAGGGACTTTAACACATATTTAGTTAAAAGAGAATTCAGATACTTAACTACTGTGAGTTAATTATTTGTCTTTATTATCCTAAATTTTCCATGCATAATGTTTACACTTAATAGTATATTCTTTATCCTACAAACGCTCACTCAAAACTATGCACCTACAGACCATTCTTCATGTATATGGCCCTTTGGGTTCCACTTAGTTTTAGATCCAGATAATTATTTTGGAAAGGGTAGCCATCCACTCTATCTATTTCTAGAAAACCATTATTTAAACTGCTCCTCTAAGACACCCCAAACAATGATCACTGGAGTATTCATTAAATGCTCACGGGCGCTTGCTGGAGCTTTCGCTTTCCAAAAGCATTTCCGTTTGACCTGCTCGTGATTTCAGTTTCCCGGGAAGCCAGGACCTGATCACCCCGCTGTAGTCTGTGGTAGAAACAGGCCCTCTGTCTGCAGAGGTGTGAACACAAGATCTCTACCCCTCAGCCTCCCGACTGCTCAGAGTTACCATGGAGCTCCGTTGAGACCTACATCTGCAAGTAGTGGCGCTTACACAGCAGAGGCTGGGAGGAATACGGGCAGGGAGAACATGTCCTTCTCAGTATTTCCCAGTGACAGGACCCAGAAAGATCCCGCCCACTTTCTCCTATTCCTATTCTTCAGATTTCCCTGAAAACTCCAGACTCTCCGTATGACTGAAGGACTATCTAATTGTGTTAAGGCAACAAACTTGGTTTAAAAAGCCTCAGGGCAAGAATCTGGAATCCTGACATAAACTAGCAAGGGCACAGCATCCATCTATGAAGGTGTGTGTGAGGGACAAGAGTGGCTGTCAGCAAAGCCCTTGCAGTGGCACCTCATAGGTCCTAAAATGGGGAGAAGCCGTGTACAAAAAAGACCACCCTGGGAGTCCATGCCAGAGCTGTGCCTGAGCTACTCAGCCACAGCTTCGGGACACTCACTAAATGCGTGTGGAGCCAGAGAAGATGGCATCTCTTTTCTGAATGAGACCTTGTTGGCAGCCAGGAGCTGAATGCTGCGCTGGGCTCACTCAGTGTTAACTGTGGGTGTTTGTTTTTTCAGACGGCCAAACCACTGATTGGTGCTTTGGCATTTCTCCTGAATGATGCCCTTTTTAAACACACGCAGGGGAGTTAATCAGCATTCTGCATATGAAACAGCCTTCATCAGAAGTCCTAAAAATTCTTAACAAACTATGAACTCACAGTGTTAAAAGGAGTGTCAAAGCTGGGCAGTGGTGGTGATGCACACATTTAATCCCAGCACTCGGGAGGCAGAGGCAGGAGGAACTCTGTGCATTCACAGCTAGCCTGGTCTACAGGACAGGTTCCAGGACTGCCAGGGAAGTTACACAGTTTTGTTTTTGTCTCAAACCCCGCTCCCCCAAAAAGGTCAAGAGGTATGAAGAGCCGACCAGCTTGGTGTAAACTCCATACGAAAAATATGAACTGTGGACTTTACATGCTATCTCCACATCTAATATAAAAGAACTTTTACACATTAATCTCTACTGTAGTAACTATTATCTCAGCGGTTCTCTCCAACAGGACTCTTCCTTGCCACAGTCACCTCCCTGCCTCGGTTACACATCCCTCCTCTTACACTTCAGGATCTGCAGTCTGAGCTGATGTCACTCTTGGATTTCTCACCACTGGCTTTCCCACACACAGCCCACAATCCCCTCTTGGCTGACACAGTCTTCTCCAACAGTCCCGTTGTCCCCCAGTAGGCTTGACTGCGTGCGTCTGCACCAGGCTTCCAGAGGCCTTGCACACACAGCCCATGGTCCCCTTTCAGCTGACACAGCGTTCTCCAACAGTTCTGCTGGCCCCTGTAGGCTTGACTGCGTGCGTCTGCCCTGGGCTTCCGAAGGCCCTGAACAGACCATGCTGTCACTCATATACAATCTTGTAATTTGCTTCCCAGACTAACTGCCTCTTCTATACGATGGGCCTGCTAGCACCAACACAGCTTCACATGTCTTCCCTTAATAGAAAGGATTTGCAAAAATAGAAGTGATAATGACTAGAAGACCTTTGGAGTCATTTTTACGTCTTAATCTTCCGTAGACTTCAGTGACATAATTGCTCATTTAACAAATTCTTATTGAATTTATACCAGATGCTCAGCCAAACACCAGTACAAGCCAGAGTCAAACATGGCGGCACAGGCTGCGGGGGCGGGGGGACCTCTACATAGGAACATAAGTAAGGACAGGAGCCTGTGGGAGCCCTCACTGGGACATGTTGAGCCTAAAGGATGTAAAGAAGGCTGTGCCGATGCTTGGACGTCTGAAACTGAGCCTGAAGCATCAATAGGAAGAAATCAGGAAGAAGCGTGAGCAAGTGCAGATGGTGGCATCAAACTCACCAACAAATCAGTCAAACCCACGTACCAGGGCCCACGGTTTAAACTCCTTTCAAAAGGTAGTCATGCAACAAAAGCATCTATCTACAACTGCACTGCGATGATCTTCAATACTCATGGGATTCTATATTTTCCCCATGAATATTATTACAGTAATTCTGAGGGGCTGAAGTGAATAAAACTAGGATATATATCAGCTAGCACTTTCTCTGTAGCCAAAAAGTCAGTATGAGGATTTCCTGTTACTAAGAAAAAGAATTAAGAGAAAAGGTGTTGGCCAGGGGGATGGCTCAGTGGGGTCACTTCTTGGAGACTGAGTGGTAGAAGATCAAGAACTGGCTTCCACCAATGTGTCATCTGAACTCATAGTGTTCTTCCTGGCATATACCAGCATGTGCTAAACACAGGAAATGGCATATTTTGTAGATTACTGAATATTGATAGTTGACCACTGTCATGTGGACTCCTATTAGTGTAAGGGTCCAGTTCTTTGTGTCTAGAGTTTGCTTTGCTCCCAAAACTCGAAGCAAACAATGTGAAGTACTGAAGCCTGGACTACTCTTGCCAGCGGGCAGTGGTGGGACAGACAAAAGCCCTGTGTAGACAGTTTCCTATTACCCATTCCAGACTTCTTTACTGGCAAAAAGTACAACCAAACAGAGAAACAACATGTCCAACACCCTCAGTAACTCCTAACAGCAGAAAGAATGAAGGACCCGAGAGCAGAACCCTCTAACAGCTACAATCTCCACTCCACGGCACTCAGACTGAAGTGCTCACGGAGCCTGGTGAATGTGAGGACTCGGGAATTGGTCCACAAACACGCAACGAAAGTACAAGACGTTACAAGCCCGACGCTTCGTTTCCAGTGAGTAAACATTGGCTAGCTGGATGGAGCATAAGAAACAGATGGCATCTGGCTTTCGCTTAACAAAGGGATCTGCCATTCTTAGAAATGTTCATTATCTTAACTCCATGTCCAATTATCCCACAAGTACAGCTCACGCAAGGACACTTGTAACAGCTACCAGATGACCTGCCCATCTTGTCCGCAGCAAGAAAGATGGGCGACTCTAATGCTTCTATTGCTCAGGCACTTCTCCGAGTCTTCAGGCTTTGATTTATTTTCTCGTACATAATCCAGGAATGTAAGGATGTATCCGTCTGTCTCGTGCATGTCAACAGGCAGCCTTCAATCACTCGGTCACTACCAACCCAAGAAAGTCCTATGTCCTAAGTGAAAAGCTGTAAATTTCCAGATATACTGCACATTTGAACCTACTGGGCTTAGTTTATTATAAAGGTCAAAAAGTGCCAGGCATGGGCATTGAGAGAAACTGCTACATTCTGTGCCTTCAGAAAAGGCCCATTGTTTCAACACTTCAATATTAAAGACAAATGAATTAGTATCCTTGCTTTCCTTTTCTATAAAAAAAAATCAATTTTCTTCTAACTTTCGCTCTGTTATTGTGGTAGTTTGAACGGCCCCCATAGGCTCACAGGGAATGGCGCTATTAGAAGGGGTGGCCTTGATGGAGTAGGTGTGGTAGTACTGGAGGAAGTGTGCCCCTGTGGGGACTGACTTTGAGGTCTGCTTTGCTCAAGTTGTGCTTAGTGTGATACTCAGACCACTTCCCATTGTCTACAGACCAAGATGTAGGACTCTCAGCTACTTCTCCAGCACCCTGTCTGCCTGCATGCCACCATGTCCCACCCTGATGATAATGAACTAAACCTCTGAACCTATAAGGCACCCCAATGAAATGTTCTTCCTTTATAAAAGTTGCTGTAGTCATGATGTCTCTTCACAGCAATATAAACCTTAACTAAGACAGTTATTGTAGGTGACCTGAATAAAATGAATTTGATAACAAAATATTGTCAGGCCGCCATAGTGCAGGCCTATAATGGAGCCACTCGGGAGGCTGAAGAGGGAGGGACACAGTGTATGACTTCCCCAGCTTTAATTCTCAGTCCTTCACAAAAGAGGGAAGGACTAAGTATTATTTTATCTATGTGATATTTTAATATTATTCAAAACTTTATATTAAAAAATTATGTCAGGATATGACATTGGATTTCTTTAGAAAGTGTTCCTTATCCTATGAAAGATGTGTTTCAACTGTAAAATTTTTAATAAACCCAACTTTTAAAAGACACGATTATCACAGTGGAGACAATATGCATAGTCATGGAAGCACAATCTACTGAGCCTTATATCTAAACACACGTGAAAATACGTGTGTAAAGAGCAGCAGAGGCACTGTTTGGTAAACCATTTTTGCTCTATTTCTGCGTAAAGAAAAGCAGAACTTCTAACTGCCAAAGAGACAAAATGTTTCTCGATTTCCTTTGCCCTCAACATCCTCTATCCAGTCGCAATCTGTGAGCAGTTGTAGAGAGTCCCCCAGTTCCAGCACGAGTTCATATGGGACTGGGGAGCTGAGAACAAAAGGCCCAGAAAGCAGTCTGCCTGGGGCCTGGCAGGCGAACTTGTCCCAAAGAATAACAGTCCATACAATATTTATTTTTGAAACAATTACTGTGTCCCACATACGGCTGCGAGATAAACAGATCTCTGGGTCATTAGTAGAGGGACAATGGAATCCAACCATCTCCATCTGCTTCTCGGTGGCGAGATGCTATTTTCAAATGGCTGACACATGAACACATCACGTGCCACGTCTGTTCAGAAAAGAGCGGGCTGCGCCTTTAACACCAATGGACCAAATGAGTAACAGGAGATCCATGATCGCTCACCAATGTCTCAAATAATTATGTTGGAAACTAAAAACTATGAAAAGAAATTTTATAAATCGATTCTGCTTTGGTCCCAATGGGCTAAGAAAATACACAGTATTCGATGCAGATTCAGTAACAATCGAAGAGAAAACAGTAAAAATTCTAACATTATGGGGCTAATAATACTTCCATCTGCAGCAACTTTGAGGGAGCTGATTAGATGATCCTAGCGGGCGATTTCCAGTGAAAGGAGAATACACCCTTAGCATAATTTAATAAGATCTTCAGACTGAAGCAAATTCAAGGGTTTCATAAAAGACCTTCTCATGGCCTTTTAATAGCGCTCTCCAATTCCAATTAACTGGTTAAATGCCAGTTCTCATCGCCTCAGCACAGCCAGCCCTTTCTGATTAAATCATTAAAAATCCGTTAACGGCACAATGCCTACTAAGGAGTTATGGACAGTCCAGAGGAGATAGCTAAGCACCTCTCAATTCCCCGTGCCAAGAGAAAAGAAAAATTGTAGCATATAATTAAAAATAATTAATTAAAAGTAATAATAAATTCTGTTCATCTTTGGGATATGCATGATTACGTTTACTGAACACACTGGCCTGGCCTAATTGTTATACCGGGGTTGATATTTAGATTAGCTTAACCTTTTCATAGCCCCTCAACAGGTAGGGCAGGAATGTTGATTAAGAGAGTTAATTTATGTGAAAGGTAGCCGTTGAAGGCTAAGACAGCGCTGACAGTCTGCCAGTGTGATGAGACTGACTTCTGCTCCGGAGTCAGGGATCTGTGGGCTTCCCCGCTGGGCATCTGCCCTCTCAGACAGCACACCTGTTCACCCCCACACCAGCACTGCCCACGGGCTTTCTTCTCCACTGTCCAGGCTGCTTGTTGCTCCTCAGAAGAGGACAGACCTGATAACAAAAAGCAAGGGTCTCCTGCAAGGTCAGGGTTGACTCCTCCCTGAAAGGGAGCACCCCCCCCCTTCCCCCGCTGAGCCACAGACAGTTCCTTTCTGCCAGAGCCCACTTCCTTGACTTTCATTTCTTGTATCTTTGAATAGTCAATGACACTGTCCCTCTGTGAAAGTGAGTGTGAGTCCCCTGAAGTCACAACACCCCTGAAGTCTCTGTCACAGAAAGCTTCGACAAAGGCTTCTATGGATATTCTCTAAGCAACTTGAAATCTTGCATTGGTTTGAGCATTATAAGGGTGTGAAGGCTAGAAGGATAAATAAAGAAAGCAAGATGACGCCCAGACGACGTGAAAACTACACTTTAGGCCAGTGGACGAGGAAAGGAATCGCCTGGGTTCAGCCTCTTCCTAAACTGAGAGATCTGTACACCATTCGGGGATCCCATTCCTGGCACCTGGATGGCTTTTCTGGAGGAAGAAACTCAGAGGACATGAAGCTCTGTCCACAACTTCCCAATCTGGGAGTACACGCTCTGCTTTCGCTCATATACAGACAGGCAAATGGGCTATTTATGCAGCAAAAATAACCGCCGTGCGCAGTTCTCCTGGTTGAGGACGAAAGTTGGCAAACACATCCATACGCCAGTATCATGCTTCCAGGGAGGGCTAATGACGAAAAGGCCTTTGCTTCCCAGCCCTCCTTAAAATGTGCCCAGGATCGGTCACTCCTCTCCCAGTTCAAGGTCAGGGCATAAAGCAGGTACCCTTTAAGTCCCTGCCAATCCCCGGCCCTGACATCCACATGGTAG
Organism: Chionomys nivalis; assembly: GCF_950005125.1. Lineage (NCBI taxonomy): Eukaryota > Metazoa > Chordata > Mammalia > Rodentia > Cricetidae > Chionomys > Chionomys nivalis. The sequence goes on along the minus strand of NC_080090.1, from coordinate 15,863,124 downwards.
GGCATCTGTTCTCAGTCACCATGATACATAGAGGCTGAACTTACAACTACACCCTTCTTACTTTAAAAAAATAAATGCCTTATGTATAGCTTGCAAAAGAAAAAAAACCATAAAACAAACCCCAAAAATTAACGGAGAAGAGTGTGGTGGCATATGCCTGTAGACACAGCTACACTGGAGGCTGCTCCATGGGGACCACTGATCCCCGAAGTTTCCGGACAGCCTGGAAGCAGAGGCAGGCTCTGTCTATACATACATACATACATACATACATACATACATACATACATACATACATACACACACACATACATATGTTTGCTTGTACACTTAAAAGGCATATTAATTATATTAAATTGGTATTCTGCTTCGGTCTTATTCTCAAATTAGGTTCCATGTGCTTTTGAAAGCATTTCTTCGGTCAGCAGTTCAAAGGAAGACCGGCTGCTTCTTTCACCAGCATTTCTGCACTCTTGGCAAGATGATAAACACCAGCCAGATGCACATAAACTGCTCTCCCTTTTAACTCAGTACCCAGAGAGCAGCCCTGCTTGCTGCATCGGCAGTTGTTAGTGAATTTTAAACGACGACTGAGGAGGACTCCAGATACTCGTGCCAATCCATGCCTTGGCCACCCTAAGCATCATTCTCCACGCTAACGGCTTCCAAAGGCCGCCGGACATTATCTCTTGCACAGGACTGGGTAGACTACTGGAACTGCCAACCACACATCTCCGGCCACCTCCCAGGGCTCTGCTGCTGCGCTAGCCATCCTCCTCCTCCATGAGGCTGCTTCCACGGATGGTGAATGGCACATCCAGCACTTAAACCAGGACTCTGCTCTGTGTTCCTTAGTCAGCCACAGATTCTCACAAGCAGCCCTGGAACTTTAGAATCTAGCCCCAGCAATCCCTCCCTTGGTGATCTTTTACACATTTTGGGCGGCCCCTCTAGTCTCTTCAATGACAGAGACTTGTCCCTTAGGACCATTCTCAAAGCTTGGACATTAGGCAGAGTTCACCATTTTAGCTGTTGGTAAGTTACATACATCAATACCAAACCCATACCCACGCTAATGCAGCAACTCTAACTAAACTTGGTGGGAGGGAGGGAAGGAGAGAGGGAGGAGGAGAGGAAGGGAGCGGAGCAAGGGGTGGTCCTTAGATTGGATTCCTACTCCAAGTTCTCAGTGCTATAGCTCATATTGACATCACTTAAACTATTTGAACAACTTACTAACTAGTCTCCCTCCTCTGGTCTCTCCCCTTAAAAATGAAGTCTGTTGTTATGTCCCTGTTTTCATTTCTGATTTTGTTAATTTGGATGTTTCTCTCTGCCTTTTGGTTACTTTGGATAAAAGGTTGTCTATTTTGTTGATTTTCTCAAAGAACCAACTCTTTGTCTCATTGATTCTTTGTATTGTTTTCTTAGTTTCTATTTTGTTGGTTTCACCGCCCAATTTGATTATTTCCTGTCGTCTAGACCTCCTGGGTGACTTTGTTTCTTTTTGTTCTAGAGCTTTCAGTTGTCCTGTTAACGCACGAGTGTGGGATGTTTTTCCAGTTTATTTATGCAGGCATTCAGCACTATGAACTTTCCTCTTAACACTGCTTTCACTGTGTCCCAACATTTGAATATGCTGTGTGGTCATTGTCGTTAAATTTTCACAAGTCTTTAATTTCTTTTTTTATTTCTTCCTTGACCAACGGTGATTCGGGTGAGCATTCTCCAATTTCCATGTGTTTGTGGGCTTTCTGGAATTAATGTTGCTGCTGAATTATAACTTTAAGCCATGGTGGTCTGATAAGATATATGGGGTTATTCCAATTGTTTTGTATCTGTTGAGGTTTGCTTTGTTATCGAGTATGTGGTCAACAATCTTTTTTGTTTTTGTTTTTGTTTTTCTCGGTTTTTTGAGACAGGGTTTCTCTGTAGCTTTAGAGCCTGTCCTGGAACTAGCTTTTGTAGACCAGGCTGGCCTCGAACTCACAAAGATCCGCCTGTCTCTGCCTCCCGAGTGCTGGGATTAAAGGCATGCGCCACCACCGCCCGGCTATGTGGTCAATTTTTGAGAAGGTTCTATAGATGTATGTTAAGTCCATTTGAGTCATAGCATCTGTTAGTTCCCTTATTTCTCTGTTTAGGTTTCTGTCTGTCAGACCTGTCCAGTGGTGAGAGTGGGGTGTTGAAGTCTCCCACTATTAGTGTGTGGGGTTTAATGTGTGATTTAAGTTTTAGTAATGTTTCTTTGACATATGAGGGTGCCCTTGTATTTGGGGCATAGATGTTCAGTGTTGAGATTTCCTCTTGATGTATTTTTCCTGTGACAAATATAAAATGGCCTTCTTTGTCTCTTTTAATTGATTTTAGTTTGAAGTCTATTTTGTTAGATATTAGGATAGCTACACCAGCTTGTTTCTTAGGTCCATTTGATTGGACAATTTTTTCTCAACCCTTTACTCTGAGGCGATGTCTTTCTTTGAGGTTGAAGTGAGTTTCTTGTATGCAGCAGAAAAATGGGTTCTGTTTTTGTATCCAATCTGTTAGCCTGCGTCTTTTTATAGGTAAATTGAGTCCATTTATATTAAGAGATATTAATGACCACTGATTGCTAGTTCCTCTCATTTTAGTTTTTGTTATGGTGATGTTATTGTGTGTGTGTTTCCCTTTTTTGGGATTTGCTGATGTAAGATCATCTATTGTCTGTGTTTTTGTGTGTGTAGCTGATTTCCTTGGAACATAAAATACAGACTCCCCACTACAAACAGAAATTCTTTAAAAGGAAAGTCGTTCAACTCTTTATTGGGACCCTCAGGTGTTTTAGAAAGGCAATGAATCCCAGCTTCACAATATATCAAATGCAGCATAAACAAGCACACCTTAAAATAATATTTCCCACAAACAACAATAATAATATCTTACTCAGGAGTATTGCATTGATGGAGAGGGCTCAATATAGACAACTGGGCCCTGCTATGAATTTGGCAGGAAGGTGAAGCCTTGTAGCCAGGGAGTGGGGTGGGGTCAGTGGATGGAAAACATTAAGAGGAAACATCAAAGGTAAGAGGAATTCGAACTAAGCCAAACTAACAAGTTTGAGACAGACCAAGCAATTTGACACTAACTGTGGACAGCAAAAGATGAGGAACCTGTCAGTCATCAGGGTGACTAGATATGGAGGATGGGAAGGGGGTTCTTGATAAAGTGACTGACGAATTATTCTAAGGAAAATTGGATTTTAAAAACACAAGCGTGGGGGACACGCACCTATAATCATATCACTAGATGGCTGAAAAAGGAGAACCGTGAACTTGAGACCAGCCTGGGCTATATACTAAAACTCAAAACAATGAACCAAAAATAAAAAATGCATGCATTCAAAAGGGAAGAGAACAGATGGGCCCTGCTCAAGAAAATGTTCAAAGGCATGAGCAAAGCTTGGTCTAGAAGAGAATGTAACCACCGCATCTCAATAAGTCTCTCTCTCTCTCTCTCTCTCTCTCTCTCTCTCTCTCTCTCTCTCTCTCTCTCCTCCCTCCCTCCCCCCCCCCTCGCGCGCTCTCTCTCTCTCTCTCACACACACACACACACCAACAAACCATAAGGAGTGTTATTTTGGAAGCTAGTCCTGTGCTCTTTGTCACCCTTCAGCCTGGCAGAGCTGATCGAAGGAAAAGAGGTGTCTGCTACTCAAGGGCAAAGCAACTTACTGAAGCGGACATAACTTAAACATGCAATAAAGGAGGAAAAAGGAATGATAGCATACATTGCTGGTAGGCACAAGAAGAACAGGTAGCCTGCAACACTGCATCCGTGAGCGTTACAAATGATGCTTACTCCATCCACAGTTGGAGGCTAGATTGGAGAAGACAGGACAGAGAGAAGCCTGGGACAGCAGGCAGCAGGTGCGCCCCTCCCACCGCTGAGCAAATGGGGTTTGCACAGACAAGGGCTCCTGAAATCCAAACCCTTTGTTTCCCCACTTCTGCCAACACATTTCCAAAGCAGCCACCGCTGATCAGCCATGTTTGGCTCTCTCCTTATCAAAACTTCACAAAAATTTAATTTCAACCTCGTGAGCCCTAAAGCTGTAAATTAATTGAATAAAATTTGCAAACATATGCGAAGAGATAAAGCAATTGTAGATTTTTCCCCATTCAGTGGACTTAGCCACCTAGCATGGCAGTTTTGCCTGACATGAGTTCAGAGCCTCTGGAAACCTACCTAATCCCACTCTCTGGGCCTTGTGCCTATTCACAGAACCATGGTAACCCATATCTGGAAAATTAATAAACCCCAGATGGGTTTAAACACTAAGAAATACTTCCGGCACGTTTTGCCACTCGCTGTATTGTAGCTGTCCTTTGCAGTGAGAGAACCCTGCTCAAAAGCTCACAACAGCAGTAGATAAAAGCCAGCGGCTATTAGCAATGCAACGGAATATCTTATATAAGATTAATGTGGTCTCAAACTGAAGCCAGGAATTAAAATAGTGAAGGTGAAACTCCGTATGCATGGGTTTAATACAGACATTGCCCAAACAAAATTTGAAACTCATTCATTTTTTTTTTACCAAAAGGAAAAAAAAAATCCTATGATTTTTTAAATAGCAAGGCAAGGAGAAGTGACACTTCTCCATATTCCAACTTCACCAAGCAAATCCGCTAAGCCACACTTACACATGCCGAGCCGATGGAGAGACGAGCACACACCATGAGCTTTCTGGAGTCAAATGTAGTATAACCAGAGGCCTGATTTGCCGTCTCACCAGGGAAGAATTAAGATGCATTATGCTCTCACTACTGGCTCTCACAGCACGGTGACAGTCACCCTTCCAACTGACATCAAGTCTTTTATCTTTGCTTTTCTCTATTTCATTTTGTCTAAATTGAATTTGTGTGTGCCTGCCGTTATGTATGGAGGTCAGAGGTTATAGCGGGTGTCTTCCCTGCTCTTGATGATTTGACTAGGCTGGCCAGCCAATGACCTCTAGGGATCCCCGTTTTCCTCGCCTTCGCTCCCTCCAGTGCTGAGGTTACGAATGCCTAGCTTTTAGGAGGATGTCAGGAATCTGGTGTTCTTCATGTTTGTGCCAGAGGTTCCTTACCCACTGAGCCATGTTACCAGCCTATCTTTCCCAAGTTCTCTCTGCATCTGAAAGGTATCAGTCAATAAGGAGTTGTAGGCAATGGAGGCGAGCGAAAAGTTTCTGCCTTATGGATTTGCAACAGCTTTGGATATTAGCTGCTAAGGGAACTTTATAGATAACTGTTGGGCGCTGGGTTTGTTTCAATGGGGATCAAATTCAGGCACTTACATTTGGCAGGCAAGCCCTCCAGCCCTGAAAACACTATTGCTAACAGTACAAGGAAGATACAAGTATAGCTACCAAGCAAGCTGGAATGAATGAGAAATATATATTTTTTTCCAATTGTTTGTTTAGTGTCCAACTATTGGAAAAGGCCTTTTTGAGATGTTTTCCATTTAGAAAACAACCCTCCAAAGTCAAATGCAAAATGCTTCTCCTCAGATAGCTCTTTAAAGAGGAGCCCATGTCAATACTGGGCAAGTTCATAAAGATGGGTCCTTTTGTAACAGAACAGCTGATACTATTTGGGTTGGTGGCTCCAAGAGTGATCACCCCGTCCTTTGGCCCCTCAGTAAGAAACTCAGAGAGTGAACCCTGCCTTCCCTGAGTAATTGTGAACTTAGCTGAATTAACTAACTCCAAAAAAATGGCCCATTAAACAAATAAAATCTCAACACTTGCCTCTGTAGACAGAAAGCAGATGAAAACAATATAAAAGATTGTTAAGGCAAACAGACCATTCCTCTAAATACCATTCACAAAAGCTCACCAGACCTCCCGCTGTGTTGATGCCATGGGAACCCCAAGGCAGGCCTAAGTGCGGTCCAAGACCGGACTGCTTTTCTAAATCTTCCAAATAAATTCATCTACAAAGGAATTACTATTTAGATCACAGAGGTGTGGGTCCAAATAGCCAAGATGAAGAAACAAATGCATGTGTATACAAATACACACTCCATCATCATAATCATGTGATCTCTAAACAAGAACTATAGTGAGCAGTCTCCAAGGGAACAGTCAAATCTAGATCTGGGTGGTTTCTAGAAAATGGAAGTCCAAAGAAATTTCATCATTTGATGACATTATAACTGTCTTCACAGGAAGACTTGTTTCTGACAAGACATAAAATTCTTTTTAATTAAGCCGGGTGGTGGTGGCGCATGTCTTTAATCCCAGCACTCGGGAGGCAGAGGCAGGCGGATCTCTGTGAGTTCGAGGCCAGCCTGGTCTACAAGAGCTAGTTCCAGGACAGGAACCAAAAGCTACGGAGAAACCCTGTCTCAAAAATCCAAAAAAAAAAAAAATTCTTTTTAATTAAAAGAAAAAACTCAACAGTCATTCCCTTACTGCAGTGCTGCAGCGTCACTGCGAACATTCAAATGTTTGCTGAGCGCCTGCTACACATTCAGTGTGTGCCAATGCCACCCGTGACCTCAAGGCGCTGAGGCTTCATGTAAGAAACTGACGATTACAATAAAAAAAACCTACGTGTGATGACAAAGGGGTACGGGACACGCTATGAGTTCAAGTATCACAGAAAATTACCCTCTTCTAATCTCAGCAGAGATCTTGCCTCCTCACAACATCACCATGTGCCCAGTCTCTCGACCTCTCCTACCCTGAAAACCCTTGCGGTGCTGAATGCAGATCTACTTTTGTAATATGGCTGGACAGATGGCCCAGCAGTTACGAGTGAGCAATGGCTATTGGAGAGGAGCTGATCAATTCTGAGCACTTGCATGGATCACAACTGCTTATACCTCCAGCTCCAGGGAGATCTGAGACACTAACATACACACACCACCCCCACACTCTGCTCACACACAATTTAAAGAAAAAAATAGATATAAATTAACTATATCATGATCACTCCAGTTGCCTAATACTCGGCTCCCTGATCCAGTGTTCACACCCTCTGTTCCGGTGTTCACACCCTCTAGACCAGTGTTCACACCCTCTATTCCAGTGTTCACACACATCTATTCCTGTGTTCCCGCCTTCTATTCCAGTGTTCACTCTCTCTATTCCAGTGTTCACACACCTCTATTCCAGTGTTCACACCCTCTATTCCAGTGTTCACACCCTCTATTCCAGTGTTCACACCCTCTATTCCAGTGTTCACACACCTCTATTCCAGTATTCACACCCTCTATTCCAGTGTTCACACTCCCTAGTCCAGTGTTTCTGCCCTCTATTCCAGTGTTCACACACCTCTATTCCAGTGTTCACACTCTCTAGTTCAGTGTTCACACTCCCTAGTCCAGTGTTCCCACCCTCTATTCCAGTGTTCACACCCTCTATTCCAGTGTTCACACACCTCTATTCCAGTGTTCACACACCTCTATTCCAGTGTTCACACTCTCTATTCCAGTGTTCACATACCTCTATTCCAGTGTTCATACTCTCTAGTTCAATGTTCACACTCCCTAGTCCAGTGTTCACACCCTCTATTCCAGTGTTCACACCCTCTATTCCAGTGTTCACACACCTCTATTTCAGTGTTCACACCCTCTATTCCAGTGTTCACACCCTCTATTCCAGTGTTCACACTCTATAGTTGTGTTCACACTCCCTAGTCCAGTGTTCCCACCCTCTATTCCAGTGTTCCCACCCTCTATTCCAGTGTTCACACACCTCTATTCCAGTGTTCACACACCTCTATTCCAGTGTTCACACTCTCTCATCCAGTGCTCCCACCCTCTATTCCAGTGTTCCCGCCCTCTATTCCAGTGTTCCCACCCTCTATTCCAGTGTTCCCGCCCTCTATTCCAGTGTTCACGCCCTCTATTCCAGTGTTCACACACATCTATTCCAGTGTTCACACACATCTATTCCTGTGTTCACACCCTCTATTACAGTGTTCACACACCTCTATTTCAGTGTTCACACCCTCTATTCCTGTGTTCACACACATCTATTCTTGTGTTCCCGCCCTCTATTCCAGTGTTCACACTCTCTATTCCAGTTACTGCATAATTAGTAAAACATCTGTATTAGACGGCAACAGATTTGGTCCCCTTCTGTAAAGTCTCCAGGGCGTTGGGTCTAGAACAGAATGTAGATCCAACAGCTAGCTTGGCCATTCCAGGCAGCAAAGCAAATACCAGCTTTATCCCAAATAAGGTAGGATTGTGACCTTGACTTCAAGTCAGCATACCACGGTCTTCCCTCTGGCTCCACTGCCCAGGATGAGCTATTCCCTCTCCCCCGGCATCATCTTTACCCAGACAGTCATGTGTTTCTGCTGTGCTGTCTTCTCTGAGTGTCCTGTCACCAAGCCAGGCATCTTTCTGTGCTGTGTCTAACTGCCTATGTGTCTAGCTCTCCGTGCCTTGGTGTCCTGGTGTAATTTCGCTTTTGTTTCTCCATAGACTATAGGCTCCTTGAGTTCAAGGATTGCTTCTTAGTTATCTCCCAGAATGTTGCAAGATATATTGCTGATGAATGAACTAGGAAGATTACTAAATCCATTCTAGCTGGAAGTCTAATAAAAGAAATCATTGCCTATTAGGCTGGCAGTATACTACATTATAAAGATAAACTTGTGCTAGGTATGATATAGAAACAGTGTTATGATCTGGTATAGCTCACACACATTTTTTACAATAAATAGATCCCTTCCCATTGAATTATACCAGCCACTAAAGGGTGGCACTAGAGCAGCCAATGGTGCTCTGCAATCCATCTGAGGCATGCAGTGAGTTCAAGGGAAAACAAGACTGATATCTGACAAACTGATTCTTAAGCTTAAGGTCAGATTTTATTAGAAGAAAAAATAACACGATATGTTATAAGAATCTGAAAGCTTTAAAAAAGAATTCCCCTCTGCCACTGAAATTTTTCCATGAACAAGAAGATCTAACTGCCTGCTGCTTCTAGAAAAGTCATGAGGTTGCATTTAGATATGGGGTTCCATTAACGTCACACAATGGTGCTCATCTAAGGACCCGGCTCTCCCTTCCCACCAGCCCAGTGATTACTGACCGCCTGGCCTCCAAGTTGGTTTCACTAAAATTAACTCTTCCCAGGGCTGCAGAGCAGACCAGGCAGTTCTCCTTTCTGTGGAGAAGAGCCGTCTTTAGTGCTCTGCAGGAATACAGAGGAGGAAGCAGGGCCTGGCAAGGGCTCAAGAGTGAGTGCCCCCCCCCCCCCCCCCCCCGCCGCAGCCCTCAGTGCAGCCCTCATTGCCACAGTGAGGCATTGTGGGAATCAAAGTGATTAGGAGAGATGCTGATTCAAAAGCTGCCACTTCACGTTCTGCCACAATAGCTCAGGCCTCCTCACTCAGCACCATGCACCTACTCCAACGCCCTCATATGGGGATAAGTGAACAGAGACTTTGAATCACAGACCACTCCCTGAGCAAGGGTCACAGGTCTGGAACGAAATCAGGCTATGTCTTTGCCCATTGTCTAAGGAGACGCGTTGTCCAGGCCGAGTCAGTTAGCCTTTAGGGGCTCAAACTTTTAATCTGCAAAATCAGCATGAACCATACGATCCCCCAAGTGCCTCCTAATTCTAAAGTTTAATTCCATGGAATGGCTCCCAGTTATGAAAAGCAGGTATTTCTTGCAAACAACCTAAAGAGCGCTTGTCCTCCATGATGGCATCTCTATTTCACTGTCCATGAGGTGAGTGATGAAGAGAAACAAATGTATAACAAATGAGAAATGGTAACCTAGATTCATCAAAGAGCCCGGTCTAAGTGTAATGTCTGAGTACGGTGTGGTGTCTCTCTGGCAGAAGCAGGCCTGGGTTTTTGAGCATCCTTAGTAGATCAGTAAATGGATTCACAGCAAAAGAAGGAAACTCACTGGCTCGTGTGTTTCTTAGCTAAGGGGTAAGATCTCACACACCACAGATGATTTCCAAGAAATCCCAGCCGCAGTAACCAGCCTGACCCATGCTGACCCAACCTAAGATCTCAGAAATCTAATGTCCTTTTACATTGACTCAGAAAAAAATGTCTCTCTGGTCACACTGAGCAGGTAGTGGGGCTTCCACAATATGCAAGCAAGAACTGTCTCTAGTGACAGGTGTGAATGCCTAATTCCTTTCACCAGTAACCTTGTTCAGCAAGTTTCCTCCAGGCCCGCGAACTGTGGCTCCACCGAGCCCGCTCTTCCACACTGCAAGGACTGTACACCAGTATCGCAGCATCTCGACGAGGCTATGACTGAGCTGCATGAACCATCCTCCTGGGCCCCTCTGGGCATGGTACCTACTGCTCACCAGAATGACGGACAACCTCTTGCACCCCAAGGTTGCATCCCGAGGCATTTTGTCATTTCTGCAATCCCACAGTCAGAGTCAACTGCGTGGACCAAGCAAGGGATGGGGACTGGGGGCAGGGGACTCATTTCCTAAACTACGGTCTCATGTGGCATGGTCAATGGGCATGGCAAAACGTCTGTCTACACTAATCTAGTTCGTCTATGACTGACCCTCAAGAGCTGTTGATTAGTCGAGTGTAAATTTGCAGCTGCACAGGAATCACTCTGGGAGGAATAATAATTGCTTTCCATCGCTCTTAACCTTGGGCAGGACTTGGCTTATTCCCATGAGTCATATTTACCTTGGAGAGGCTACGTTGCATACACCTCGCACACGCAAAATTGCTCAGTTCACTGTAAAGGTTTGTAAAGTGCCCTCCGGCTAAAACAGTAATATGAAAACACATGGTTTGCTCCGAGCCTCAGAATCCTCTCACTGTTGGGATGTCTAACTCACAGATTGATCAACTTGATTTTCATCAGTTAAAGCAGTATTGTGTTAACTCGCAAAATGATCAATTTAATTTTCATCAGTTAAAACAGTATTGTGTACCCTGAGTATTCTGAAATCAATACTTATAAAAGGATTCTTCCAAAGGAAAGCGAACATGACAGACAGAAAAGAGGGAACCCTGCTCTCCCGGGGTCTCTGAAGACAACTTTCTTCCGGCTGAGGAGTTCCCCTGGCCGAGGTGGAAAGACAAATCGAAAACACAAGATTTGTCAACTGCAGTAGGAACTTTAAAACAGCCAGTTGTTCTGGTAAGCTGACATTGAAGTACTAAATTTTCATTTTATTTCATTAAAGAGCTATATTCTCATTTTATTTAATTAAAATGGCCTGCTTCCATTTTATTTGCTTTCGTCCAAGCTGATCCTTCGTGACTTTCTCTTGCATTGTGTTGATAAGGAGGGCCGTATAAAAGCCTCCCAGTGCGCAGAGGTGGATGCACAGAACTGTGACCAGGACAGGAGACAGAGCTACACAGATTCATTTTATATTTTCTTCCTTCATGTGCTCTATGACACTACTGAGATGTTTACATGATAAATTATATGTATTTTGAAATCCCAACCTTAGAAAATATTTTACTTGGTTTTGGTTGAACAGTACTGAACAAGCTATAGATAAGTGAGTACTAATATACTCCTAAAATCTACTTGAGAAAGAAACTTCCAGTGAACGTGAACTTAGAAAGAACAGCACTTCAGTGATGCATTTTTATGAGGGGGGGTACCAATTTTTTGAAACACATGTAGAAAAACAATTAAAAACCAAACTTTGTTGAGATGTTTTCTTAAAAAAAAACAACAACATAGAAATAATATAATAGAAAGAATCTCATGTCCCTAGAATTGTTGTCAAGGGGATACATAATTTATGGATCTAGAATCGCAATTCTTTTCTTCTTGCCATACAAAACGAAGCCCTGACAACAACATGACAATGGCTAGCATGTTACTAAATAGTTACGTGCAGACAAAGTCAGTCTTTAGGAGGCACTGTGATGCTTGCAGTTTGCTATTAGATAAAGAGCAAGCCTGGGGTCACCAAGAAGCCAGAGGCACGGGGAGAAAGGCAGGGCAGGGCTGTGCTATCTGTCCCTCTACTCTGGTTGAAAGGATACAAAGAATAGAGAGAACATCTTTGACTGCTTTGAATAGGGAATCCACACTTTTGGTTTGGTATGGTTTAGTAGCTTTTGTTTCCTACAGGAAGGGCAGAGCTCAGAATCAAGCCCAGAGTCTCCCTCATCTAGGGCAAGCCCTCGGTGACAGTGAGCTACATTCCCAGTCCACGTGACCCGTGCTTCAGTACACTACTTGATAAACTTCTTGCAATTTTGGTTCTGTGGACGTTGCACTTCATAGAGCCAGGAACATCTACTGTCCACCCAGGTAGCTTTAACATCTAGTGGTGCCTGGAAATAAGAGAATTCAAAAACATATCAACTTAGAGTGTCAGGTACACTTGACTTTTGAAGGCAGAGGTTGTGAAGAACAATAAACATATTTGCTCAGAGATAACCACCCTAGGTTGGGGATGTAACTCAGTAATTTAGAGTGCTTGCCCAGCCTGAGTGCTGGGATCAAAGGCAAACACAACCTTATCTGCATTCTAGATACTGAACAGGTAAAACAGAAAGGCAGCAGATACATGGTTAAGGAGAAAGCTATACTGCACTTAGCAGCAGATGTATTGGTTGCTTTATATAGCAGGTGTCACGCCGCTGTGACAAAATATCTCGACAAAAGCTAGCGATGAGAGAAAATGGAATAGAGTCTGGCCCATGGTTCCAGGGGAGGGGACAGGCCATCATGGTGGGGAAGTCACCAGTGGCACCTGGTTGGTCACACTGTCCACAGCCAGGAAACACAGAGAAGATGGATGCCGTTACTCAGCTCACTTTCCCCTCTTCCGGCCTCTGCAGGCACACGGCACACATGTGGTGCACAGACATGCATGTGGGCAAAACACCCGTACAGATAAAATAATCAAATAGTTTTCTTTAAAAAAATAAGCAGTGTATTTCATAGGAAAGTTGTCCCAAAACATCGAGAGAGATGAGATCTGTGACCACAGATAGACAGTAAAGGTGACGAGTTTCCTGTTTGGTTTTATTAAAAATACATGTTTCTACACGTGTAGCATTTTAGAAATAACACTGACCAAAACAGGGAGGGGCTGAGGAGAGATGCAGTCAGGAGGTGACAGGCGAGGGGACACTAAATGCTGTCACTAAGAACAAGCTTATATCTTGAACATGACATGACTGTCTCTCACAAGCATGCATGTTCATTTTTTGCTAGGTCACCAGGCCATGCTAAGCGTCTTCTGCCTTGGACAATGACACTGCTCATTTTGAAAGTAACATTGAGATCATTTATTTTCTACCTCATTTATAAAATGGGGCTATAAGAAAAAAACATCAACAGATTAGATTTATCACAATAGCAAATGACACAGGGGTGCCTTGCTTTCCTTACAGAGGTGCACCTGTACCGTGATCCCTTGAGTCACAGTGGAGCAGGGTTACCTGCAAGTCTTACGCATTACTCTTTGCCTTAAACACAGAAGATCTTAAAATATCAGAGGGAAAGCCCTAGAGTACGCAACTGTACCGGATCATAGATAAAGAGAGCTAGAATATTAATAAAAAGGCAGAGTTTGTACACAGCAAAGACAACCATCTCAGAGTGTGAAAAGACATAAACCATCCTCCACAGAAAAATAACATCACTTCAATTACGTCACGTTTTAGAGGTCAAGGGCATGAAACCACCCAATCGGGCAGCGTAGACAGTTTCCACCATCAAAAGGGAAGTGGAGTTGTACAAGAAACAGTTTAAAAATACAGCCGATGCCAAATCAAAATTAAGGCAAAAGGCATTAGGGTCCCTTTGTCTCGGCGCGAAATGAAATGGCCTTCCTTAGAGACCCTTTAACTCCAGTGGACAAATGTATCGCAATAAACCATGTGAACACACGGGCGCACATGTTCTACAAACACGCAGAATGTCTGGCGAAAGCCAAGCCCCATCAGGGTTGTTCACCTGCAGTAAATAATCCATTGCTTTTGACTGTCAGATCTACGGACATCAAAATCCCCAAGCATAATCCACATGGCAACATCTGCGTGATCAGGAAAAACAAAAAAAAAACAAAAAAACAAAAACTTGACAGGGCGAAATCTGGATCGTGTTAAACTCTCCTCTAATCACTTCAGGTTGGAAATACAAAGGCTACTAATTTCAATTTTCATTTCCCACCCAAGTACACTGCACGTGGGCCTGCATGGGAAGGAAACAAATGGGACGTGGGTTTTCTAATTGGTTTCTCTGCCGCCCTCTTCTGTCCAAAGAGGGCATAGAAGGCAAAAGAAACCTCCAAGCCAGGCCAAACAGAAAGAAGGTCCGACCCAGGCTGGCATCTCGGCTTCACAAACCCCTTTCTCTAAAGGAGCTGTTCATTTTGTAGCTGAAATGACTTTGTGTGTGTTCTGACATCTGATTCCCGTGTCCGGCTGCACAAGGCCACGCCCCACTCTGGTCCTGCCCTGGCACTGGAGAGAAAGGGGAGTGGCTACAGCCATCACAAGTCCACTCGGGAGTGATAGTAATGAGAAACACTGTAAAGATAACTGCTGGGATATGGCTCCCGGGCACGGCGCTTCTCGGGCATGTGTGAGGCCCCGGGTTCCATCCCAGGAGGCGAGGATGGAGGGAAGAGGCTGATGGCAAGAGGGAGGGCCTTTTTGCAGGCAGCAACTTCCTGGCTTTTTCCCACTAAGAACATGAATATTTTATAAAAACAAATCTTCATATGCCCCTGGAAACAATGGCATGGCATTTGCTCCTCCCCGCTGTGAAATAATGTGTATCTTCTCTGATCGGGCCTCTCTCCTCTAAGAAGCTATGAGCTATTCATTGTGATAGCAGTATTGCTGGGGCATGTCTCCCACTGCCGTCGCATGTAGTACAGACAGTACCAGTTCCCAAAAGATGAACACCAACAACCGTATCCTTGCCAGTCATCTTCCAGATGGCAGGGACTGCTAGGGGTGAAACTCGGTATGTATAGGTGTGGGGGGGTCACACGCCTGCGCCTGCGCCACAGTGACCGAAGTGAGCTGCCCTCCAGCCGTCACTAAGCCCTCGCTGGAGTGGCAATGACAAGAAACCCAGGGTAACTCGGAGAGAAGAGCTTCCCTAGCACGTGTGAAGCACAAGGTCCACACCCAGCACCAATAAAAGAAACCAGCGAAACAAAGGACCCCTGACTTCTGTTTCTGCCTATGTCATACCCCAGCCTCCAGCCAGAGACACACTTTATAAACTTACATTTGATGACGCTCCCCGGTGATACAGAATGCGGTCACTCTTCTCCATTCCCCCTTTGTCTTTCACCTTAATGTCTTGAATTTTGCGTATTTGTTAAATAGAAATAAATGGTTCCTGAAGCTTTGGGAGAACTTACCTTAAAATACAAGGTAAGTACTCTCTATGGCTCTTTACCCTTTCTGGTTTCCATCACAAAAATAATAATGGCTACTGCTCCATGGAACCCCGGGACCCACGCAGGACCTCAGGGACAAAATGCTCAAGTCCAGCAAAGACGGTCGCCCAGGGGCTCTCCGAGAACCTGCCAACACCACCCACCACTCCCATCCCTGGCCCCACTCCTAGTACCAGCAATGCTTGAAAGCAAACTCAAAGACTTGCAGGTGTGGCAAGGGCTCTACCTGAGCTGTGCCACACCCCCTGGTAGCCCCAATCTTCCCTCCCCAGCCTCTGGAGGGCTAAGGTCACATGCACGCCCACTATATCCAGCTCTCCAAGGACATTTTTACTTAATAGATTATAAAAATTATATCATTTCCCTCTTCCAAACCCTCCATTACCCCTTCTTGCTCTTTTTCAAATTCACGGCCTCTATTTTCATTAATTGTTGTTAATGTGTGTGCATACGTGTGTGTGTGTGTGTGTGTCCATACATATATTTATGAATATCTAAGGACAAGCTTCCCAATCTGCATGATGTTAATTGTATGTTTTCAGGGCTGACCATTTGGTACTGGGTAACGAACTGATGTGCTCTTCCCTGGGGAACTCTATTTCTTCCATTCTCTGAACCACCACAAATTCCATGGCACAATAACCCCAAGGGAATGCCATGCATACCCTGGCAGTAAACACATTTCTGATTGGACTTAAGACCAACAAGAGGGAAATCATGCCTGGTCCCAGAAACCTAGCCTACTATCCAGAGCCAGTACGTCATAGATCTTGGAGGAGAACCTACAACCATCATTTAATTAAACCAGCACAATCCCTAGCTGCATTCTAAGGACCTTTAAAAGATCCAAACAGTCCTGCAATGCTTCTCTCGGGCTTCTTTAGTGGAAGAGTAGAAATGCATATATTTTTGCCACTATAGCTGAGACTCTCTTGCAGCTATTAAGTTCTAACTATCATACCCAGATCTCCATCACCTATCAGAAGTCTGAAGCCTGCTGCCTTTTAGTGCCATTTTCTACATTAGTTATTTTGAAAGACACCATGGTCAAGGCAACTTACAAAAGACAGCATTTAAGTGGGGCTTTTCTTACAGTTTTGGAGAGTCGATCCATGATGATCATGGCAGGGAGCATGACAGCAGGCGAGCAGGCATGGCCCTGGAGCAAGAGCTGAGAGCTTAAATCTTATCCACAAGCTGGTGGCAGAGAGGGCAAGACTGTGAGTGGCCTGGTTGATTTTGAAATCTCAAAGCCTACTTCCAGTGACACACCTTCTAATCTTCCAAGAAGGTCACACCTCCTAATCTCCCCCAACACAGTTCCAGCAGCTAGGGACCTAGCATTCAAATACACAGGCCTGAGGGAGCCATCTCACTCACACCACCATCAGAATTCCTTACTTATTCTAGAGTAAGGGAGGCACTATTGTCCTACTATTTTCCTAGACTGACTCGGATCCCAGGTTCCTCCCGGGCATGGTCTTTGCAGCCCTGTCTCTCTCAGTCTTGCTTGCCTTTCTCTTGGCCTTCCACAACAACCACTCCCAGCTGCACACATGGGATCTCCTACCCCACTGTACACACGCCCACCTACTACAAAAAGTAGGCTCTGGTGTAGGGGGGATGCAGAGTTCCCCTCTACATCCTTTGTACTTGGCACACTTCCTGGCCCATAATGACCTTGGTTAGATGGCCATTAATTTGATTTATAGATAATGCCTCACAGGCCAGCCAAGCTTTAATGTATTTTTCCCCTCCCGGTCCAACACATTCTTCCCACGTGCCTCGAGGACGGCCTGTACATAACCATTGAAGAATGTGCTGGGGTTGGTTATTTACACATGGGCCTCTCCTGCTACACTGTGAGGTCTAGAAGGGCAGGACCACCTATTATACAAGTCAGCACCTCCAGCTTGGAGCAGCGTGCCTGACTTACAATACACGCTAAATAAATATTTACTGAGTGCTGACTAAAGTCACTGAAATGAAGAATGGCTCTCGTTCCCTTCTAGTTTATTACTCACTGCTGCAGTAAAGCTACCGAAAGGAGGAGAAGTTCCTGCTTAAGAGGGCTAGAGCCCAACAATTAGAAAATAAGAGCTTTCAAGACAGAACATCATGCTACATTTGCAGTCACTGGTGCCTTTTACGGACTCTTCCTTCGGTGTTTTTAAGACTACAAAGCAATCTTTTCTAGACAGTGTTCTAATACATGGTTTTTATTGTTCATGGTTATTTTTTTGATACACCTACTAAATGTGTCACAGCAAAGAACTATTTGGAAGCTAGACAGTGTCTGCAAATTGAGTGTCTGTTTCTCCTGCATGCTTTTTGTACTGTTTTATTTAGGGATCTTTACTTTTTTTAAACGAATTTTGAAGTTCTTCCAATTTGGGCAAGGAAAGATGCTTTTGTAATTGTTGCTCATTTCAATTATACTCTGGAAAATGAAAGAAATTTAAACTCATCAAAATACGTCTGTCACCATAGATAGAAGAGGACTTCAGAGGCGTGCTCTTTCATTTGGTCAATTTATTTAGTTTTCAGATAAGTGACATTGTTGGGCACTTTTCTATCCCATCCTGAAGTCAAAGGAACTCCGTGCCAGGTCTTTTTAGTACAACGATAAAGGCTTGTTCTATAGTGCAAGAGCCACAAAACGATTGTTGGGAGGAAGTGAAAGAACATATTTTGGAAACTGATCATCAAATGGACAATCAAAGATGCCATTTTGAAATGAAGAATGACACCTTGGGGTGTCACCCAGGACAGAAGATTCACAACACAGCAAAGAGGGATATCACTCAGGGTTGCGAGTCAAACAAAACTCCACAAGCTAATAATACCTGCCCAGGTTCAGAAGGAAACTCTAGCTAAGACGCTACCTCATCTCCATTTACAATAATGAATATGACCTCTAGGCACTACAGTGGTGTTGAAAATATCTCCATTCTCAAGGGGGAAATTCGCTTTGATTCTCTTGAAGTTAAAAAAACAACGAGTTGTAGAATGTATGGGGAAGAAAGAGCACAGAAAGGAAGGGGAGAGTGAATGAGAAGGAATGCTTAATCTCTTGATCACACACACACACACAGAGGCATGTTCACAAGTGATACACAAAAACTCCTAAAAACAACTCCCCTGCTGTCACATGACGAACTCTAAGGGTCCACACATCTGTGGCAGTCCTGTTACATGTTAGTGAAATAGCTCAAAACACCAAATAATTTTTAAAAATTGTATCAACTAATTAAAGACCAAGTCATATTCTATCCTAAAGAACGTGCCTTGCATATGTCTTGGTTGAACCCTAACCCTGCAATCAGACAACTTGAGGATGCCACAAGACCACAGTGACCAAATGCACTAGAGAAGCAATGCAGGGATCAGGCCAGGCTAGGCTAAGGTCCTGACTGAGGACACAAAGCAAGCATGCCCTCTGCTGCCCAGGATTGAGTAGAGGCAGGAGACTGCTCTTTTTATTTTCTTGCTTGTCCTAATCTGCCAGGGTAAGAAAAAGGAAATAAATCAACTACAGAGTTGGAAGTCACGAAGTCCAAAACTCTGAATGAGAACACCTGTCAGATAATTGGGGCTGAATGTGTTCAAAAGGCTCCACAATTCCAGAGAATTTCATAATGCAGGCAGCTGATGACCTGAACAGAAGAGCCATCTGATACAACCGCCTAATCACCCTGCGCTGTCCAATTATGCTTCCTGCATGTTGCCAGCCCTGGATTGCACCTTTATATTCTGTTCCTAATAAAACCGAAGCTATTAAAACCAAATTACGTCCTTGTATTACTTTATATAAAGTAATACATTGAATCCAAAAGCAAAATTAAACCGTTACAAAGGAATGTTACCAAAATATCATAGTATTTTTTTATTTTTCAGATATGTGCAGTTTCATATTAGGCTTACGGAGTAACAGCCTCCTCGGCTCCAAAGCCCAAGGCCGGTTCTCCACCTGTTCCCGCAGCCTTCTTCCTGCCGATGCTTCGTGGGGATCATCCGTCATTGCTGTCCCCATCTTGCCATCCAGTTCATCACATTTCTTTGTTAAATACCTCCACTTAAGATCCTTTTCAGAACAAAACTCTTTTTCGATGTTACATAGCCTAGATCCCCAGTGTTTACTTTACTGTGTGCATAACCAGAGTAAACAAACGCTTGCACCCTGATGAATCACCCTGTCACAACACCATGAAGCAACACCCGGCTTTTTAAAAAGTGATAAACAACCTCTTTCCATTGCACCTTAGCTTACAGCCCGGTCTCGATACCGTCACTAACCAGCTAGATCTGGAACAGACCGCCTAAGGCTGTTTGCTCATTCAGTAAAAGAACCTTTGTCCACAGACATCTGAAAAACAGCACCGTTCATCAACAACAGTTTAGTTTTCTGAGCTTAAAAGACAAAAGACTGCTTCAAGTGGACTCGTCTCTAAAAGTCTTTGAAGGCAATTATTTTAAACAGCATAAAATCTAAAAATGCCATCCAAGTAGAAGGTGGGAGGATAGCCAGTTACCTCATACATACCAGTCAACTGTAGTGTGTAGAGTTCTGTCATGAGCCAAAACGCAGGAGATCGTGCCTTGCAGATTTCAACCCAATGGGACACATGAACACACACACACACACACACATCACTCAACTGTATAAGACAGGCAAGCAACCTAAGTACCAGAAAGAGATGCAAAGGGCATAATTTGAGGTACAGCTGGGGAGATGGCTCAGCTGGAAAAGAGCTTGCCAGGTATTCAGATCTTCAACACCTATGTAAAAGCTACATGCAGTGGATACATCTGTAATCCCGATGTAGGAGAAGAGGAAGGATGATGGAGCTAGCACACTCCTAAAGCTCGCTGAGTCTAGCTGAATCCGTAAGTTCCAGGTTCACTGAGAAGCTAGCACACTCCTAAAGCTTGCTGAGTCTAGCTGAACCAGTGAGTTCCAGGTTCACTGAGAAGTCCTGTCTCAAAAACAAGATGTCAAACGGCAAGCAAAGAAAACAGTCAATGTCAACCTCTGACCTCCAGGTGCATTCAAACACATGTGCACTCACACCTGCACATACACATACATGACATCACAGACACACACGTGCGCATGCACAATGTAATAACTAGTTATGAAGTCCCTGCTTCTAGAAACATTCCTTGTGGTCACACATAGAGACCTGTGTGTGACCTGTCACCCCAAAACAAACAAAATCTGTTCATATTTTTAAAATGAATTTCTGGCACATCAGTAATCATGGGATGATTCTAATTGGTGGAGAATTTGATGACAGCATACTTAAACTCTTGAGTAATTTTCCTTAGTGTTTCATAAACTGAAGTAATGCTCCATTCTATTTTTCTCTCTTAAAAAAAAAATCAAACCCTGCATAATGAACACCTCTAAAGTCACTACAATGCAACTATCATTCTTAGGGTGTCTATGATGAAACACCATGACCAAAAGGCAAGTTAAGGAGGAAAGGGTTTACTTGGCTTACACTTCAGCATTGCTATTCATCACTGAAGGAAGCCAGGACAGGAACTCAAACAGGGCAGGATCTCAGCAGCAAGAACTGATGCAGAGGCCATGGAGAGGAGCTGTTTACTGGCTTGCTTCCCCTGGCCTGCTCAGTCTGCCTTCCTATAGATCCCAGGACCAGCAGCACCATGGGCTGGCCCTCCCCCATTGATCATTAATTGAGAAAATGCCCTACAGCTGGATCTCATGGAGACATTTCCTCAACCGAGGCTCCTTCCTCTGATGACTCTAGCTTGTGTCAAGCTGACACAGAAAACCAGCCAGTACAAAGACTTTTATCACTTTAATACCTGCAGAGAAAGTTGAAAGAGTCTTTTATTCTCCTCCACACTGTATCCAAATGTCCTTAGTCCATGCTCAATGATAGCCGCACACAAGGAAATGTCATAACTAAAACACAGAAGTCTTCATCAAAGAAGCGAGTGCTTTCCAGAAAGCGAGACTTTCAGGGACTTCTTGATTCTCACAAACAGACATCAGAAAAATAACACTATTTTAAAAATCAAGCTGTTCAATGTTAAATATGTTACCTGTTAAAAATACAAAAAAAATTTATAGACATCTAAGACAGAGGTGAATGATTAAATTGACTAGTTAGGATGGAATAGTAACATGTAATAAAATGCATTTTAGTAAAACGGGGGTAATAAAAGAAAAACAGCAATGGTAAGAACAAGAGTGAGGTCATATCTGAAGTGGTGATGGAGATTCAGAGCAATAAACATGGGTGCATGTCAATACACAGAGATGACAACAAAGAAAGCAGACAATCCACTGGTAAAAAACAAATGCGCCAACGACCAAACTTCCGGCCTCCTCAGGAGCAGTAGTAACTAGAGAGCCTCACTATATCCAGTTCAGACCCAGTAGCCTTTGAGGAAACTGGAAGAACAGTTTGAAGGAAGGGACTAGGGAGCTACCAGCCATCTGGAAATCACTCCCATATCCCTAGAAGTCATCAGGCAGCCATCTGGAAATCAACTCAAGCAGAATAGTTACACAACTCCAAGGGTATCCCTTCTACAAGGTGTGGTGGCAGGCTGCAGGAGGAACAGGGTACTGCAATGTGGACAGACCCCACATGGATGTCAGTACTTCAGAAACGTTAACCAATGCTTCACACTGAGGTGGGGACACATGGCTTTAGAGGTCACTTGAATGTTTTCAATCATCATGATGACATTTTGGCAGGCCTGCAAAACAGGACATAAAGAACTGGTCTACGTCCAACACGTCTTTCAAATGTTCCATGAGATCTTCTGGTCAATACATGTGTGAGGGACCCTACTTATAAACTCAGAACCTACAGCCTTTACCACCTTACTTATAGGCTAGTGTACTTTTGCGTCGTTTTATATACAGTGATCTTTATCAAAGAATTCAATTTCTTTAATTGCAAACTGAGGAAAAGGTATGGAAGTGCGTGGGGAGTTGCTGGCATGGGGCAAAGCCTTCCCCACTTTCTGGAACCTGCTCCGTCATTGCAAAGAATAACACTGTACTGTGTCCCACATCCCCCTGAATCAAGCACTGCCCCAGTGAACCATCCACCTAAACCCCTGACAAGCTGGCAGCGTCTCTGTCAGCACCTACTGCTGAACAGACTTCTTCAGAAACTCTGGCGCTTCCATGTGATGATGCTGTGTCAGAAGGGGGGGTAAGCTGACCAGAGACGGTGGGGGAAATCCCGAGGTCACAGAAGAATTCTGTGCTTGGCTCTGCCCCGCTCTTACTGCTCTTAGAGGATCAATCTTAAACTGGTTCGATACTTCACCACAGTGCAGCAGAATAAAACACGGAGAAGGAAGAATGCTGCAGAACAGACATGCCCAGGGTTTTATAATTGCTACTATTAGTGGTTAAGGATTCATTTATTAGCATCAGAAGCTTTCCTACTCGATGGCAAGAGTAGAATTGTCTGCACAGATTTGGTGGAATTAATAACATCAGACACTTCTGATTCATTGCTGGAGGGTCCTCTTAATGAATCCTAAAGTCTCTTACAACTTAACAATGGCAAGTTGTATAATTTCTGCAGCCTACTCCCTATTATAAACTCACATTGCCCCATAGCCCTAGAAATTTTCCACATGCTGCATAGTTTTCTCATTGACTATGACTATTGTGTCCTACTGCTAAGATATAACCCATTAGAGGACAACAATCCTATGTCCCGTTCATCGTGTACCCCAACATTCCAAATAACTAGAACATTATAGGTGGCCAGTGTCAATTTGTGAAAGACTACCTACATCATGGACCACTCAGGATGCTTTCTTTGGACCCAGGCATATTCATAAGTATTTACATAGAAGCTCTTATCCAGATCTTGTGATAGAAGCCTACACAATAATGCATCCATTCACATCCTAAAGGTGAACAGCATAGGGTTTCGTGGTAAACAAGCTGTCTATACAGTGCAGCAAGTGAGCAGGGGGTTTGACCACAAGCCAAGCGGTCTGACCCGGAAACCTGTTACATCACAGTCAGAACCCCAGCAGAGATCATGAGATCACTATCTTCTACATTGGGGAGAAAAAAAAAATCCCGAGTTAGACACTTGAATGTGGATGCTGACTGCCAGGATCACTGACAAGATACCTATGATGATATGTATTAAATGGCATAGGAGTATGCTAGGTGGTGGTGCACACCTTTAATCCTAGCACCCAAGAAGAAGAGGCAGGTAGACTTCTGAGTTTGAGGTCAGCCTGGTCTACAAAGTGAGTTCCAGGAGAACCAGGGCTACACAGAGAAACCCTGTCTTGAAAAACCAAAATAAGTATGGGGCAGGGCAAGTGTGGAAAGCCTGTTACCTTCCACTAATTTTGCTGTGAACTTGTAACTGCTCTAAAGAAATTAAAGCCTTTAGTCTTGCATCCGCATTTCTAAACTGAGAGTCAAGAAAAATGTACTGGGCACTTTCCCCTTGACAAGTTTAAACCGAGAAAGACATACACCTCAGCACTGCAAGAGAGGAAAGGAACGGCTTCGAGAAACACGATAAGAACGGAAATGTAAGTACAAAGCGGCATGCACCAGCTCTCCGCTTTCCAGAGTGACGCTCTATTTTTTCATTTGGGCAAACTGTCTTCGACAGATGAACCTTTGACATTCCCTGCAATTTCCTCTCAATTCACAGCACCGTCCACTGCATGTTCATGGTTCAGAGGAGACCAAAGGGAACGAAATCTGCAGCTATTATTTTTGCCATTTAATCAAACCTGCATAAAGTGCTTGTGCACATCAGGCAAGTCAGCTGTGTCGAGGAACTCACGCGGGACCCACAGGGAGGCTGCCCGGGTGAAGACTCGCGGCTTCACCTCGCAGGGACCATCTTTGCATGAGGGAAATACACTTCCTCCTCTGCTTGAACAGTGGAAGAAGACAGCGATTCCACACAGCATGGCGGCTCCTAGAACGCCATGTTCTGACTGGACTCTTGACACGGAAGGACCCCTTGCCTCTGCAGGTTAAGTCTCTGCAGGCTGAGACTCTTCAACACACCCTTTGCGCAAAGCACTGCTCACATCTTTTAAAAACTGTTGCAAGCCAGACCAATGTTGAGAGCAAGAGTCAAAAAGAATAAAACTAGGAACATAGACTTCCAGAGTCAGTTCAAGGCACAAAAGAAGAAAGCGGTTCCCAGGAAATAGGCTCATTGCTGGCATGTGACCTCCGAAAGTCAGAGCCAAGTGACCCGCGAGCTGTTCAGTTCAGTCTGGGACCACAGAACTTACCCATCATAAATGGCTATGATGTGTCACTCCAAGAGACTGATTTAAGATTAAAGCGTTCACATCTCAGATTTAGACAAAATTATCAGCAGCAGCGCTCAGGCGTCCCTGACCTGTGACGAAGCCCCAGGCCTCTGCATTTTCAGCATTATTAACAGTGTTATGAACACTGCTCTCCTTTGGGCTCTTACAGGCATACACTGAACCTACCTTGCTCGCGCCAACTTCAAAATTGAGTTGTAAGACACAACTCTCAGTGGTAGCCTCCCCCAGAAGACCATCCATTTATGCTCAAATGTTTTGATTCAGTTTCTGCCCTTTTAAAATTAAAACTACAGAACTCATAAGAAAATCATAAGCTAAGTTTATCATTTAAAAGACATTAGATACCTTCAGTGGAATATGGAGCATTTTTACCTTAATGAACAATTTTTATTCTCCTTTTAGTACAGAATTCTATTTAACGGAGGATTTTAATCCCTTCCTAATCACAAGAAGAGATGCCTTCCAGAATAGAAGCCATAGTTACGTGTTCCTCATTTGAAGTGCAGACGGATCCTGCCGTTTTGTAAGAGACCAATTTCGCATCTCACTTCTGCCTGAACTGCTCTGAGCGTCCTAGTTGGGCTCTTTCCCTCTGCTCCCCAGTCCCTAATCCATCTTTCATGCTATTACCAGAATTATCTTTCTACATCAGCACATTCATCCGTTCATCTGCTTGGAAGCTGTAAGCCACCCTCTGTGCACTACATAATAAAGTCTAAACTTTATACCACAGCCATCAAGAAGCTGCACAAACAAAGCCGCCTTACCTTCCCAATCAATGGACAACGAAGCTCAACATCTCTACGCTCCAGGCACTGAGGACAGGACGGTCTTTACCATTTGGCATGGGAAACTTATTCATCTGGCTTCCCCAGTGTCTCTACCTGTCTGCCTCTGAAATTTTAAATTAGGGTTGTTTTGACACAACCTAGACACACCTGTCAGAAATTTATTCCTTCCTGTGTGTCTCCAGAACACATGGCTGATTTTTGTTTTCATTGTTGGAAGACGCTCGCCTTATCATAACGACGACTACGGGTGCTCACTCACTTTGTCTCAGTCGCATGAGATCAAGGCTCCTGTCCCATTTAACACCACATTAGCAGATGAACCTAACAAAGCACAGGCATGGCCATGTCCAGAGAATGCTTGTACGGTTACATGGCTAACACCAAAACCCAAAATGTTCCCTTTCCATTCTCAGATTCTTTCTTAGGCAGATAGACAACGACAGCTGGCTGGGATGAGGACACTGGCATCACCAGGGGTCCCTGGGAGCACCAGTTCTCTCTCAGTTGCTCTGAGAGCAAAGAAATGAGTGTAGCCTAGAAGGGGGGGCGCTTCCTGCAAGCATGCTGTCATCTGTTAACCCAGGAACTGCTCTCATGAGGACAAGGAGAGCTAAGCTGAGAAGTCCCTCTCAGTGGTCTAACCTACAGACACCAAATGGAGTGCCTTAGAGGAGTGCTGGGGGAGAAAACAGCCCAGGTCCAGCCCATGCTCCAGGGTAGCACTTCTGTAAGTGCTCTGGCAAAAAAGCACCATGGGAGAGAGAGATAGAAGCCACTGTCAGGCATTTTCTAGAGCTGGGAATTTACACTTCTGGGCAACCCACCCCACTGCCCGCGCAGCTCTGCCGTGGACACCATACATGGGAATTTCCAATCAATGAATCAGGAACCAGAGAAGGCTCTGACTAAAAACAGGGCTGCTCCATACCTTCCTATGTTCCCACCACAAACTGCTGTTTACACCGCCCACCATACCTGCTCTGCCATGGCAACAACGAAAGCCTCTGTACTTGAATGACATTACGGACAGAAAATACATTTCAGCTTTAGCTACAGCCAATGATTTTACGTCAAAATATTTCCTTCTTCGCTATTCAAATTAGTACTTACAGAGGTGAGTTTAAACTACAATCTCATGATTTCTGTAAGGAAAATAATTAAGTCTAACATTAATCTCCCCAAGAATGTAAAATATTTTTTTAAGTTATGTGTGAGTACAAATACTTGTGAAGTTCAGAAGAGGGCCTCGGGTCCATCCCTTGGAACTGGAGTCACAGGCGGCTGTGAGCGACCTGATGTGGGTGCTAGGAACCGAACTCAAGACCTCCACAAGAGCAGCACACGTTCTTAACGACTGAGCCACCTCTCCAGACAGTCGCCCCCCACACCCCCGTGTCCCAAAGTTTATACCTGGCTCTTTAGCCACAATGCACATATGAGAAGGTAATTTACAATTACAGAGAAAAGCATTTTATTAAAACACTTTGTATGAAACTAAAGAAATTTCCCTTTCATAGAGTTATAAAGCAGGACAGAGAAAGGTGACAGTATTTAACCAAGACATTCCGGAGGCACTGCTGAGTAAACGAAGGATCAGTTGTGTTTGCTATTTTGTCTAAACATATAGACAGATGAAGGTCAATTCAGTTCCTAAGACTATTTCTGCTGGATGGTGTTAGTTCATTGGATTGGGAAAATTCTATTAAATATGTCAATCAGGAACTCAGTTGACCCTAAAGGGTACTTAGAAATGATATAAAGTTGACCAAAACAGTGAATATAGTGAATTCATAAAGTTAAAAGAGTTTTTAAAGGGATCAATCAGATTACATTGGGCCAAAATAGCCAAGATTAAACTCCAAGTCCTAAATTATTTAAATTTGAAAATAATTGGAGTTAAAGAAAGACAGCCTAGGATCATGCATTACAAACGTAGTATTGTTAAAATGGCAATCACCCAAAGCAAGCTACAAGCTCAGTGAAATCCTTGTCAAAATTACAATAGTATATTGTGACATAAAAAACCCTGTAAAATTCATGACTACAAGACTACAAGCAATCAAAACAATCTTGAAAATTATCAGAAATAAAGGTACCACACCTCCTGATTTCAAAGTCAACAGAACTGTCAAGATGGCTCAGTGCAGAAATGTATTTCCTGCCAAGCCTGATGACCTGAGTTCAATCCTATGATCCACACGGTAAGAGGGAACCAACTCCTGAGAGTTGTCCTCTGACCTCCTCACGCTCACTGCACCATGCACTCCACCCAGAATTACAGACACACAAAACAAATAATCAAAATGGAATAAATTTCCCTAAAAACTACAGTACTGCCACAGACAAAGACAACTCCTAACCAAGCCTGTTTTCTCTAACCTGAGAACCAAACAAGAAGCACACTAACGAGATAGAAAACTCCAGGCAATGACTGTCCTGCTCCAACAAAATACAGCAGGACAATATCCACAGGCTCGTTCCTACCTGTGCCAGCCAAGGCTCAGGAGCATCGGGAGTCCTCATTTACCAAGCATCCCTGCAGGAGCTGGGAATAAAAGCTCAAACAGGGAGCCCGGATGAGGATCAGCTCTGAATGGTATGGCAACAGCCCTCTCTGACATACTGTGAGCACCACATGGGGAGGCGGGACCTTCATCCCCACCACACAGCATAGGTTAGGGCTCTGCAGCACTGCTCACAGGCAGCCTCCACGATAGTCACATCCACCACTACCAGCGACACACCACACTCTGTGTTATCAGTGGAAGTCATATGACAAATCACTCTTTACCACGCACTTGGGGAACATCAGAGAGATCGCCTACCCCACCAGAAAGTAGACGTATAGCCCCTCAGAGACACTGGAGAGCTTGAAGTCTACCTGTGCGCCATGATGACGCCAGCTGGCGCCTTCCTCCTCCGCCGGCACAGTGCGGGAGGGAGCCACTAATGGTTCACCTAAATAAGGTTCAACATCTCATAAAGCCTTGAATATCCAGGACACAGCGGAAAAACACTCATACCCAAGAAAAATGTCAGCTTAACCAAGAAAAGATAATGGAAATAAACCAACCCGAGATAAATCAAATGCTAGCATTATCTGACAAGGATGTAAAAGCCAACATTACAAAAATGACTTCAACAAAAGATGGGCAAAACAGGCTTAAAAACCTGTCCAAAACTACAAACAAAGCAACTTACCTCAAATAGAACAATCTTTGAAAATTAATGGGGGAGGAGAAGAATGACATATTAGAAACATATCTTTCAAAACAGAAGAGAAGACTATGGAAACCAGGCAGACAGCTGCACAAGAAAGAGAAGTGACCAACATGGAGGAAAGAGAAGTGACCAGCATGGAGGAAAGAGAAGTGACCAGCATGGAGGAAAGAGAAGTGACCAGCATGGAGGAAAGAGAAGTGATCAGCATGCAGGAAGGAGAAGTGACCAGCATGGAGGAAGGAGAAGTGACCAACATGGAGGAAAGAGAAGTGGCCAACACGGAGGAAAGAGAAGTGACTCCCAAAAGTTGTCCTCTCACCTCTGCACTAAATAAACAAAGAATTTAAAGTAAAATAAGATATAAAGAGAAGAAGACTAACAATCAACAGTCCAAGACCTTACCTCAAAAACCCAAAAAAGAAAAGCAAAATAACTCTGCATGACGCGGACGGAAGGAAATAAAGACGGCAACAAAAGTAGAAAGAGAACACGGGACAATGTAGAAAACAATGAAAAGTGGCACAGCACTTTCAGGGATCAAAGGACAAAACAAACATTTCTTGTCATCATGGGGGCTGGCAGGCATGGGAGAGGGGGCCATGGGGGAGGGACACATGGGGAGGGTGCATGGGGGAGGGGTGTATTGGGGAGGAGTGCATGGGGGAGGGTGCATGGGGAGGAGTGTACCAGGGAGGGGCGTGTGGAGGAGGGATGTATGGGGAGGGCATGCATGGAGGAGGGATGTAACGGGGAGGGGTCACGGGGAGGGGTTCATGGGGGAAGAATGTATCAGGAGGGGTGCATGGGGAAGGGGTGCATGGGGAGGGGTGCATGGGGAGGGATGGAGTCTCCTACAGCCACAAAAAGAGAAAACGGAGAAAAGGCAGAAATGAGCAAAGTGACTCCCGTTTCAGGTCATCATAGGGGGCTGGAGGGCATGGGGGAGGGGCGCGTGAGGGGGCACGCAGAGGAGGGCTGGCGTCCCCTGCTGGCTAAAGAGAAAGACCATTTCAAGGAAATTAAAAAGGTGTCTCCTAAACATATTTCTTTTGAAGAACCGGAGGTAGGGATGAACTCAGCTGATACCGAAATCACGCCTGGAAACATTTCTGTTTCAACAATAGCCACAGCTAAGCTAGCAATCGGCACGGCTGTGGGTAGTATTACAATCAGAAGCATGAGGCAACCTAAATTTTCATTTTAAAGCTGTAATTAAGCCATTGCTATCTATAGGCTGAAAGCACTTCAAAAGAAACGCGATCAACTAATTAAAGTCGTGCTATATTTAGACCAGAAGAACCCAGTTCTCACCCAGGCAAGAAGGCCTCGGGGAAATGGCGGGGAAACTTCAGGTAAAATGACACTTTAATCTCTCTCTACAAACCACATCTCCTGCCTCCCTTCGTGAGCACGCCAGCTCGCCTTGTCACTCGCTGTATTACATTAAGAAAAATGTTTTTATTTCCCACCTTTTCTTCTAGAAGTGGCATGTGGCTGACATTTGAGGAAGAACGGCCTTCCCTTGGAAACATTCCTTAAGAAACAGTACTCCAAAAATTACAATCCAGTCTATCCAGCACTGTCAAGATTTAAAACGGAGCTTGTTAAACAAGGCTTCAGCCAACTAGGTCATGTACACAATTTAGAAAGAACCTAGATAATTTAAATTTTTACAGGCAAAATGTTAATGACACACCTACAGTTTTTCATAATATAAATTAGCGCAATTTATATGCCCCTTGCAGGTGTAGTGGCGTACTTCAGAACCTACGACTGTTTGGAGATGATGTGTAAATTATGCATCTATGCACATAGACACTTAGCTTTCAACAGTTCCTCAGATGTGTCTGCCAAACAAAAGACATTTCAGGAACTACTGGTTTATGCTGAAAGGGTCATTGGATTACTTTTTGTTTGTTGCTTGTTGAAACTTGTTGTTTGTTGTTGTTTTTGAGACAGGGTTTCTCTGTGTAATAGCCCTGGCTGTCCTGGAACTCACTGTGTAGACCAGGCTGGCCTCAAACTCACAGAGATCCACATGGCTATGCCTCCGGAGTGCTGGGACTACAGGTGTGCGCCACCACTGCCCAGCACATCACTCAAGCGTGAGTAGAGCACACCCCTCTGACGTTCAGAGATCGAAGCTGCCAGTTATCCTACGGCTTCCTTCCATGCAGCTACACTACTGAATCTCCCCATAATCCTTCTCACCAGCTTGCTTTGATTTCCATTCAAGTACCAATTAATAGACATTTACCTGTGCTCCGTTCGCCTGTATGTGTCTTTGTCTGTGTATATGTGTGTATATGTATGTAAACGTGTCCACTTACATGTGTATGAGGTTGTACACGGATAAGCATGCATGTATATTTAGAGATCACAAGCCAACCTCAATCTTGAGGAACTGAGTTTCCAGGAACTGTTCACCTTGGGTTTTGAACCGTCAGTTTTCATAGGCCTGGAGATTTCCGATTGGGCTAAGAAGCTATCGCTGGCAAGAAGCGCCAGGGACCTGCTGTTTCCAGCTCCACAGCTCTGGAAGTGGAACAGATGACAAGAGGACGAGGTGGCCTCTTCACATAGGTTCTAGGGATTGGACCCAGATCCCCTGCTCACACGGGAGCGCTCTCACTGAAAAAGCTACCTATCCAGCCCACGGAAGCTATTTTCAAAGGATGCTTCCCTATGTAGTACAACAATCTGAAACTTACACTCCCTAGAAAATACGCATAGTTAAACCAGCTAGAAGACAGAGCAGACCTGCTGAGGGTCTGCTGTCTAATCGCTCAGCTAGGCTTGCGGGAAATGTCAAGGAGCTTCGCTGGTGTGGAGCTACATTAATACTGCACTTCAAGAAAATTATTACTGATTAAAATAGGCTCAAAAAATGCAGAAAGTGACTCTTTCTCCTATTGTGATATGTGGAGGAGCTACAACGACTTTGGCATCTACCTGAACGCTTTTCTTTCCAAACTTTAAAAATTATGCCTGTCCCTTGCTCTCTGCGAACGCTCGGACAGCCAGTGTCAACCATGCTTCTGTAGCTAGACTCACACACAGCGCCTGTGAACTCAAGCCAACACAAAATGTTTCTGACTTGTTGATAGGATATGATCTAATTAAATCCTATAAGGTGAACTTTTGGAAGTGGCCCTAATTTACACACGTATGCTCGCAAATGACAGAAGGTCATAAATAAACTGTGATGGGGATACGTGTCAAATTCCTCCACAGAACGATCACATCTAAAAACATCCCTCAAGCTACCCCCAAACAACGAAGTAGCCAAGCAAAGACCATAAATCTGCTTCAAATGCAGAGCTCACAAGGCGTCCACAAAACCATCATCTTAAAGCTTCTTAATTCAAATGGATTTGGTTACTATTGCTAAAAATGACAAACTGCACACCTACGGTGCACACAGACAGAGCTGAAATACGTTCATGTAAAAGTCAAAATGATTTTAAATAAAAGCGATGCATACAAACATAGACAGCAGGAAAGCCCGCCGAGAGCCCTCTAGTTTTCCCTCTAATCTGACCCATTACCATTCTGCTAAGTTTCGTCTAGTTCTTAAAGCCCTGTAGAACTTCATGAGAGCCATGGAATGCTTCCCACACCGTTCTTCGTCCAGTTATACTAACACAAAGAACCGAGCCCTCCTGTGACCATCAGATCGGAGGATCCTGGTGAAGATGCTCTGTCATTGGTGACCCGAGAGCTCCTCAGGCAGATGACTGTCAGGAGCCATGTCCCCCCCAAAATTATTATAGGAATCACCGCCCTGAGGAGTTTTGCAAAGGGCTCTACTTCCCAATTGTATTGAGAATTGTTTTATTGACAAAGCCTATCCCACACCCAAATTAACTGTTAATAGAGAGCTATCTGTTAGCGAAACCCACCTCACATTCCAAACTATCTAGAGAACTAGGTGTGTCAACTCGTAAACTCCTGGCATAGGAACCATCAACCTGACCGATCGTGATCTCTTGGCCTACATAACCGACATGGACCACGTGGCAAGATCCCGTGCCCCAGCCCCCCAAGCTCCTCATCCAGGGGCTATATAAGCTGCAATCATGACTCTAATAAACGGAGGCTTCGACAAATCTGCCTAGCCTCCTTCTTCTCACCAGCCCATGTCGTTCAGGTGGTACCTCTCCATGACCCTGGAATAACTGACCAGCCAGGCGGGTTACAGACCCTAGACAGAGTAACTCGCCAAGGCGGTCTACAGATGATGAGTTACACATGTTCCCGAGCCACCCACTGTCTCAACATTGTGCCTGGGGAGCGACAGTCATATACAGCCATTCCATAGAATGTATGCTCAAACCAAGCTGATAAATGTCTTCATCTGCCTTGGTTAGGAATAACTACCCTGCAATCACAGAAAAAGGAACCCTCTAGATGACCAGTACGCCAGTTATTTGTTTTGCTTTGTTTTAAAGAAAGATTTTTTTTAGCATTTATTTTGTAGTTTATGAAGGAAACATGTCAAGGCATTACATGTGCGTAGGGCAGGGGACAACTTGTACAAGTCCGTTCTCTCCGTCCACCATGAACTCAGGTTGTCAGGCTTGGTGGCGAGTGCCTCTTCCCACTGAGCCACCATCTCGCCTGCTCATGCTCCCGTTTGCAGTGTGCTGGTCACTGACTGTGAATGTACAGACCCATCATGCTCAGAGTGGGAAGATAAAAGCATGGCAGGCACTTAGGACACCCAGTGTGAACCCATCCCAAAGAGCAGATGAGAGGACACCAGCCAGGTGCGGAGGCTCATGCCTATAATTCCAGCAAGACTTTGAGACCAGCCAGGGCTGCACCAGTCTGTCTCAAAGCAGTCATGCAGAAGACCACAAATCCCTTGGAGTTGTGCAGTGTAAATCCTCCCTATCTATACACAGACTTTCCTAAGAGTAGAGAGAATGTAGTAAATATTTTAATCGCTATGAAATAAGTGATTGGAAAAGCAGAAGTAAAAAATTAAGAAACTGAAATATAATGACAATTGTTAATGTTTTTCTACAAAGACAACCTAGGATGCACACATGATATTTGAACTTTTGGGATTAATGAGCTTTTAAACAAATTGGGTCGTAATTTATGTATTATATTAAGCCATATATAAAGTGAACCATTTAATGGGTTTTAACACATACACAACATCATGTATCTACTGTTGCTACATAGTTCCAAACAAAACAGCTGTATTACCCCCAAAAGAAACCTTGGCCTATTGTCAGTCACTTCCCACTTTCCCTGCCTGCCATTAGTCCATGAATTATGGCTAATTAATATGCTTCAGTCTTAATACGAATTTGCCTTTTAAAATGCATCACCCCCAAAGTGAATACACCTACAAGCAGCAAACCTTCGGGAGAAGATAAACGATTATCTGCCAGAGAGATCCTGCCAGAACTCAGGACACATCACAGACAAGTCTCCTTTCTTCGTGCCTGATGTGGCATTTTCAATTTTCAAGGTTCACTGAGGTTTTTACAGTATCACTGGGCTTCCCAGCTGCAAAAGTTGCAGTTGTTTCTCCCCGGTGTAGACACCACAATAACTAAATATAGTGACCAGATCAAAAGAGGGCTTAAGTAGATGGTGTGTGGCTAATCATCCACTCGACAGCCTCAGCTCATAATTGATTTTTCCTTCAAGCCGCAGAGTGAGGCAGTTCTGTCTGGAAAAGCACATGTGTTTCTCAGCAAGTCCCAAGATAGACGTAGTGGATTATGAGTCTAGCTGATTTTTTTCCCACTTTAAGGTGAACAGGAGTATTTGCATTAAATTTTATATCTAAGTTGATAGCTGGGTTTTAGATGGCTCTTTGGTATAGGACGGCACACCCTGAAATAAGGAAACTCTCGAAGTCCTTTCAGAGACGATGGGGGCAGAGCTGTAAAGGAAATCCTACTGAGATCTACATCCTCCCCTCTGCCAAATAAATGCCATACATATTTTCTTCTCTGACTTACTCTGAAAAGCACAGAACCCCTTAAAAGTATTCCGTAAGACAATGAAAACGAGCTTCCTTTCCCCATCCTATGTATATGACCCAAGAGACTTAAATCCACAAACAGCATGCCGTCCTCAACTGCATGACACACTCACACATGTCTACACACCAATTATGAAACATGTTAGTAATGAAACAATTGTCCTCATGATATTTAGCTCCTAGGATGAAACAACAAAGAAAATAATGTCTCTGGGACACTTCAGTTTTTCATATTACCTACACGAATAAAAAGTCTATTTTAAGTTTAAATAAGGTACTTGCGTTCCTTTCAGTCACTCTATAGATCAGTCATGTAAAAAAACTGGTGTGCAAAGTGTTCCAATCCCTTGAGTCTGCTGGTCCCAATCTAATCCCTTCTGTAACTCCACCTCCGCAGTCCTGCAGGGTAGTGACAACAACAGGGACCCAGGAGGCCTGGCCTTCAGGGTCAGTCCCAACAGCCACCTAGCCCACAGCCTGAGCCATTCAGACTGAAGGATTTCATCATCTGCCTTCACAATGCCTGAGAACCCCAGGGGAGCCTCCATAAATAATTCAGAAGCAGCAGAAAGCACATGTTCTAATCAATAAGGAGCGACGGCACACCTCACAGCAGGCTCCAGGGCACTGGCGGGCATTGCATTAATATCTGATCAAGCTTCCCGAGAAAACTTAATTTCTCATAGATGAAAGACCTAAAATTAACCCTATGACCTTATGTTTACAAAAAGGCTTCCCCAGGGGATTTTTTTTAAATCATACTTAATAGGGATAGATAACTAAAAGAAGTATTTCAATACATAGAAAAATCACTCAAGATCAAAGAGTAAAATCTGAATTAGAATTTAGTTTACATAGTTTTGTGCCTCCCAAAATCCCTAACTAGATAATTTGGTTTAAACTTCAATGACCATTTTGAGTGTGTGTAACAGAGGTTTTAAATGACACCTTGACTTCATTCCTTAACTGGCAATTCCCTTTATTCTAGGGAGGACTCTAGAGCGCTCTGCCCACAGAGTCTCACCTTCTTGTAACTCCTTCTGTCCATTCTTAGTGGAATCATTCAAATTACAACTGATTCTGAGATAGGTTTGTTAAATAAAACCAATAAATTATGATTTGGGGATTACTTGTCTTTATATTTAAGTATCTAACTGTTGATCTGTGAAGACACAACACAAAAAGTCAAGAATGGGTAACAGGATTGGAGAATCCGTGAATGTGGGCTTTTATCCTCAGTGGTTATGTTCTTCAAACTGAGAATCAAAGGAATTTGGATGTCTCTGCACAGTCTCAGGAAAGAACCAACTGGGAGTCTTGCTGGGAAGTCAAGGACAGCAGGTACTGGTTTTGAGAGATGTCTGGGATAACCGTCTCTATCAAGACCTGCAAGAGTTCCCTGTTGTCAATGAAAGACTCTCTCTTGCATTTTGTCCTAATATCTCTTTCATCATTTATTGCCTGATCAGAAAACTACATATTATACAACACAATAATACTTACGGACATTATCTCTTTGCTAAAGAGGTCACCCAGAGAACACACACACACACACAAGATTTGCACAATAGTGGCCAAGGAGGTAGGAGGACTAGATCCCTTGCTGAACGTTGAGTCACACAGGAAAGAGAAAAGACACTGAGGCTCTGAAGTCCAGCTCGACCTCTCTGGACATATATCATCTTCTTCGAGGACCTTCCCTAATGTTGGCTAATGGGACTTAAGCTTGTTCTGTGGGGTTAATCCCACAGATGCGGAAAGACCACAACCCAATTCATGGCCAAATTAATGAAAGCAAGCTTTATTTATGTACGTGGGCTGTCTCTCCCTAATGTGGGGTTCAAGAGATTAGCAATGGACATGGGGAAGATAATGGTTTTATAGTCTACTTGTATGGGGTTTCCAAATGGGGAATCTGGCAAGCAAATAATCAGAGTTATAGAAGCGGAATATAAGCATTACAAGCTGCCCATAACAATGTTCTGAAACAAAGGCGCAGTTGCAAGGTGGTCATAACCATTCTTTGAAACAAAGGCATGGTTATCATTTCCTAGAACATTCAATAGAGAACCACTTGTAGTTAAGGTTACAGATAGGGCAGTGTTCAATCTTTGAGAAACAGATTTAATCATAAACAGTAGTGAACCTAGTTTGTCTTTACTATAAGGTGGTTTTTAAGCCCAAAATGGAAGCAGGCTGTTTTATCAGATTAAGAAAGACTGCAACCTTACAGAAAAGACGATGTGTTTTCTAGCAAACAAGATACACTCAACACAAGATGGTAATAGTATTAGTGTTGGATGGACCACCATCAGTCATCCCAACAGAGACCTGAGAAGGGAGAGCAGCCGGGTGTTGTGTTCTGTTCCAGTGAGTGACCATCTCCATGGTGATGGTGGTGGTGATGATGATGGTGGTGGTGGTGATGATGATGTTAACTAAAGCTTACACCATGAAGCACCAAGGCATTGCACTCAGTCCATTTGGAGGGCTACTTTGTAAATGTGCATCCCCAAGGCTGGCTTAACAGGGTGGAAAATATCTTCTCTGGCAATTTAGGACAATCATTAAGGTCAACAGTTACCATGTTATACCATTTGTGACAAACACAGAGATGTGAGGAGCTACGCAGTGGGACAGCTTCAGGTGGCCCTGTGTATTCAATTCCTATGTTTTTCCTAAAGCTAGTGATCCTCAGGAAAATGAAATCTCAGACAGGTTGATAGGATACCAAATACCCAGGATCACGCAAACCTAATATATCTTGAATCTCAACATATTCACCTTGGAATTTAATGTTCTCCTCTAGCTCTCCACACTATAAGTACTCAGTACTAGTAACTCTGCCAAAGACTTATCAGAATTAGAATTTTATAAAGTTTATATGACCCAGGAAGTTGACAGGCTACTGCTACCAATGTGAATGAAAGGAAAGAACCAACTCCTAAAAGTTATCTTGTGACTTCCACATGAGCACAATGACAAGGGTGCACCATGCTCATACATATATCATAGCCACACACACACTCACAGAATAACAATGAAATCAGCACTGTTAAATGCACATTTTGCTAGAGAGTAGCAAACCCTTCACACGGTCACAAACCTCCTGAAAGTACCCAGAATTTTAAAATAAGTGACTAGAATGGCAATGCAAATACACAGTATTTTAAATCACTAAATTAAAATGAAATTACTCAAAATTTACACTTAGCATATATTGTGGACTTTTTATTAGAATACAATGCTAGCTCCTAGTTAAATCCTGCATTTTGAGTTGTATGCACAATGAGGCACAGTTTAGCTGGAATCAACAGTCCTATTTTGGTACAAAAGTAGGCTTTCTAAAAAAAAAAGATAGAGAATATATGTTTGGGTATGCTCTTGAACATTTT
Source organism: Chionomys nivalis (assembly GCF_950005125.1). Lineage (NCBI taxonomy): Eukaryota > Metazoa > Chordata > Mammalia > Rodentia > Cricetidae > Chionomys > Chionomys nivalis. The sequence continues at coordinate 15,825,003 of NC_080090.1, read as the reverse complement.
GAAAGTATCCCCCACTTTTTAGTTTTCGTTTAAGAAATCACATTTAAGTAAAATACCAATGCTCAGGGGATGCAGCTGTGAACCAGCAAGCAGGGCTGGATCCAAACCTAAGTACACCATACTCCTGCTCCTTGACGGCCAAGAAGACCAAATCTTTCACTGACTCTGCGACAGAGAGTCAGCAAAGGAAAACAATTTCCCTGGCGATTCTTCCAGGCAATTCTCTATTTTCTGGACATTCACAAACACAAATGGCTAGAAAGGAAGATAAACGGTGAAAACAAAGGAGCTTTGTGGTCTTGGTGCCGACCTCTGGTGGCTTCCGGATGGAGGATAGACAGTTCTATGGAAATGTGTAGACTAGGGACTATGCTCAAGTCACAGATCACTGCATGAGTTGTGACTTCCCAGAGTTTTAACATAGAAGCCTTCCACAGTAAGATTTCACATGTGCCTTGCAGTCACTGGCATACCATGGCATTCCCAAGTCATTTCTTCGCATATTATGAAAGTGAAGAAATCACAGCAGCCCTACATGACTCATCATAGCGGTCCAACTAGTTCAAAGTCTCAAGATTTTAAATATGTTTGGGGTACCCCAAGGTCTTCCCAGCCACTGTGCTTCTGGGTCTCCCATCTGGCCAATCAACATTATTTATCTACATGTGAGAAAAACATCCCGCTACATAACCCACAAAGGGGCGCTGGCTTACAGAACTGGAAGATTGATTTAATCCCATTAAGGTAACTTTTCTAGAGCATTGCACTCTTCCTCACAGACATCAGCACGGTTAACAAAATGCTTCCAGAAGCCCCCTCCATTCTCTGACTGTCCGCATATCTACTTACTGTCCCCCAGCAAGGCTCTGCTCATTCCAACCACAGCATCCCTGTGGACATGGTCCCTGGATACAGATTTGAGATGCTGTGGTACCCTTAGCGCTCTTCAATGAAGGTCTGTGGTGGAAAATCCCACTTGTCTTCCCAGCAAAATGCTGAGGTGGAAGCAGCCTTCAGGAGCTAATGCAGCCAGCTGCCTTCTCAATTCAATCTCTTCTCAGGGCAGTGTTCTTGTCTCAGCAAGAACATGGTTTGGAGGTCTGGAGCTCATTCTTGGGTCTGCGGTAGTGTTGTGATGATTGACCCATTATTATTAAACTATGCTTCTTAATGAAACTGCATTTTACTGTAGCATCTAAAGCACTCCAGCAGAAATTGATTAATTATACCCTAGAAGGAAGTAATAAGACTTCCGATTTCAGATCCATAATAGGAAGCTGATGTTTTATTTGTCTAATTATGTAAGGATGGATAAAGCCATACACCCTCCCTGTCAACAAATTCCAAGAATCTGCTTTCATCCTTTTTTCCCTCTCTCTTCAGTCAAGGTTCTTGTTAATGACGGGAGCATATCATAATTTAATTAGCTGACACTGACTGGCAATCTACCCATTTCTTTTTAATTGGAATCATTTCATAGAACTATCCATAAAGGCCCACTTTGCATAACTAACAACCCTCATAAACAAGACCTCTGGAAAACTGCTGACTCTCAAAGAAACATACGCAGCATTTACACATGGTCACAGTTGCAGCTGCCGGAAAACGAAGGGATATGGAATCTCTCCTTAAATGTTACAGATATGGCTTATACCGGAAGCTTGAGCCCCCAATCAGGGACTGTGCACAACTACTGCCGTGGACTGCATCCACAACATAGGAGCACCACTCAGTGATGCAGGCTGGAGGGGAAGGAGCTGCTTCTTAAACACACGATGAAGAACCCTGGTGCAGCAGCAGCGTAGATCTACAGCCCCTCGACCACTTGAGCCCGGGAGTTGAGCCCAGGCTCTGAATCAGAGTGAGACCCTGGCTTAATAGGCAGACATGATAAGAAATGTAGTAATAATCATATGCATGTAAATGTAAGTTATATGGCTTTAGGATCAAGTGTGTACTTCATCTACCTGAAAAGAGTTGAGACTCTAGGAAACAATTGTGAGAGGACCAGTGGAATTGAGGGAAGGGGGGGGGATTGTGCATGTGTCTACTGTATGGACAATAACTCCTGAAAAATGGGTACACATTGAGTTTCTTTTAGGAACAATATCCATGAAACTGAATACTGGGGGAAAAACTTTAAGCAAACGCCTCGTTATTGAATGCCATGTGCTCTGCATGTGTTCTTAAATATAAATAGCACTATGGTATGATAATAGTTCAAGATATGAAAATATTTTCAGACTTTTCATCCATACACCATGTTTTAGGAACTGAACGTGTGGATGTAGAGGAGCTCTGGGTGTCTGCCTCTCTTTCTCCCAAGGCTCCCTGGGGTACAGAAGCTACAGTAGCAAGCATCCTGGACCAGTCAGCATCCTGGGCTCTCTGGTCCAGTGCTGCTGTGTTCATCGAGGGAAGGATGTGGGCTGGGAACTCACCTCTTTTAGTCTCAACTCTGTTGCCGGGGCTACCGTGTGAAATGGCTGGGTTCCTGAGCTTCTGGGGCTCCAGGCTCTTATTTGTGAAATGAAAGCAGTGATACCAACACCTAATTTGAAAGGCTGTCCATCATGGACACCAAGCAGTAGAGGCTCAGTGCACAGCAGCTGGAATTCTCACAACTCGCTCACACTGAATCCAGTTAATACACTCCCTGAGCACTTGACAACAGGCAAATCGTTCTGTGCCAGTGTCTGGAGAGTCAGAAGCACTGCTGGAGCCTGAGCGGCACTGGAGTTTATTAGCTTACACTAAAACCAAAATTTTCAGAGTTATTGTGGTGGTCTGAATAAGAATGGCCCCCATAGGCTCATGTATTCGAATGCCTAGTCACCAGGGAGAGGAGCTCTTTGAAAGGATTAGAAGGATTAGGAAGCCTGGCCTTGTTGGAGGAAGTATGTCACTGGGGGTGGGCTTTGAGGTTTCAAAAACACATGCTAGGCCCAGGCTCATACTCTTGGATGTATATTTCTCTCTCTCTCTCTCTCTCTCTCTCTCTCTCTCTCTCTCTCTCTCTCCAGGCTCATACTCTTGGATGTATTCTCTCTCTCTCTCTCTCTTTCTGTGTGTGAGTGTGTGCGCGCGCGTGTATCAGGATGGTGCTTTTCCAGTACCGTGCCTGCCATACCTGCCACCATGCTCCCTGCCATGATGATAACGGGCCAAGCTTCTGACACTGTAAGAAAGCCACAGTTAAATGTTTTCTTTTCTAAGAGTTACTGTGGTCATGGTGTCTCTTCACAGCAAAAGGACAGTGACTGAGACACATCCAGGAGCTCAAACAGTCTAGTATAAAAGAGTTCAGGTCCAAAAGAAAGAATATATGTGTAGTCTGATCTCAAATCTCAAGAAAGTAAATAACTGTAAGGTCAAGGGCAAGACAAAGAGGTCCCTCACTTTCTGACCTACCTCCTTCCCTCCCACAAGGTGGTGGGGTTTTTTTTTTTTGTTTGTTTGTTTGTTTTGGTTGGACTAGGTTGGCCTCAAACTTACAGAGATCCACCTGCCTCTGCCTCCTGAGTGCTGGAGTTAAAGGTGTGCACTGCCACGGCCTGGCTACGAGTTGAGTGATTTAACAAAGAACAAACCGTCCCTTTAGCGGGAGAGAGGGGTCATGATCACTGGTGGCTCTCAGGATGGACTCCAGGGACATGGAGCATAGCAAGACATAAATGATATGAAGACCATCCTCACATAGAGGCCTGCGGTTCTGATGGGTTTTGAGGAGAGCAGAGCAAACATGAAGAAAGGCAGTGGGGATGTGGAAGGCCATTTGGGGCAGGAGAGGAATGGGAAGGAGACAGACTGCCAGAGGAAGGCAAGCAATGGACCCACACAACCAAAGGACAGACACACAAGCTTGCATCTTGTAATGAGCACAGAACAATCTGAGAGAGCGAGGAATACTGGAGGGGTGTGTATTGGGACCACTTCAAGTTGCTCCTCATCACCAAAGGCTGATGGTGGTGTCCATGGAATCACTGTCAGACTATTGAGGGGCTGCACAGAGTTCTGTGTGGCTTTGGGGGACAGAAGCAGACTGTTTTCTTGTTAATCTGCACTAGGCCTGATGGCGCCAGGTAGAGAGGATAATCTGTTCATGAGTTACATCTCCTTACATATTGCACACACCCAGTGCTCAGGATGTCACATTCTTCTGTCACCTGAACCCATGTGTTCCCCAGTCAGGCTGCCGCTGGAGCTGCCTGGCACGCCTCTCATTGTAAACAAACGCCTCTCATTGTAAGCAAACCCCTTAGGAAAGGGACAGGTTGCTCTCTTCATTTCCCAGGCTGAAGAAAGGCCCGCCTTCAAGAGCAGTCATTTATTTGCCTCAGAGGGTTCCTGTCATGAGCTCCAGGTATAGCCAGGGGACCAGCTCTCAGTAAAAGGAATGGGAGAGAAGCTGGGCACGGCCCCATGAAGAATATGCCATCGTTATATACTGAAAGTTATCTGCATCAGGATGTGTCATGCGCTCATAATTCTATTTACGAAGAAAGATTACCGAGCAAAGATGGAAGAAAGAAAACTGAGGGAATCTCACAGGCACAGAGGCCTGCTGTTTAAATCAGCTATTGGTGGTGTTCTGAAAAAATGTGATTTAAAGACTTCCAAAATGAAAAACACAATCCCCATTCCAGCTACAGCTCCCAGCAACGTCCTTGGCCGAGCCCTTTCTTCACAGTGAGGAGAGATCTGTCTGTTATGATGGTGCCATTAGGACCAGGACAGGACAGGACAGGACAGGGGGTGTCTAGTGTTCAAGACAGTAGCAGAGAGACACCAGACCTTAGGGTGGTAGCTGGGAACACAGCTGAATCCCAACATAACACTAAGGAACTGGGTTTGACGATGCTGCTGCCTTAATAGGAAACAATTGAGGAAGTGAAAGAGCTTTCAAGACAGGGAAGACAGGACACAGGCTACAGACAGGGCCCTTGAGATGGAAAGACGCAAGGCCAGCAGTTGTGAGCCATGGGCACACTGTGACTTTGAAAATAGTACCTGCCACATTTCAATTAAGTGGTTTTTAAGTGGGCAGTAAAAGGAACCTTGGAATCAAACTAAACCCTTCATTTCCTACAGAAAAATACAAACATGCACACACACACAGAGAGACACACACAGACACACACACACACACTTGCAGGTTTGTGGTTCAGCTTTCCAGAGCTGGATGTACCCAGGAGTCGGTCCCTTCCCCACCTACACCTACTCCCATTCTCCCCCCGCCCAGGCAGCGCCATGTCTCGTACTCAGTTTTGCTTTTGTTTGGTTTTCCCTCAGAGGATGGTGTCACAGCCACACGCTGCTTTTTTGTTTTCCTCTCAGAGTGTTAGCTACTTTCACTAACAAAGGGATTAAGTCTGCTCTATGGAAGAATTACATTAAAAATAATGAGGCAGAAAAAGAAAATCTTTTATTATTTTAATGAATTCAAAAGCTGGAAGCATTATTGAGATGAGCAATATGCCCATTGTCCTAATCCGATGTAATCACACTTTTAAAAACTAGCGCTCAGGGTTTCTTCTGCTACATCGGACAAAAATCCAAAGTATGCTGGGTGTGGAGATCATCGGGAGGAACTGTAAATCCTAGGAGTCTCCAGATGGGAACTGGTATTCTAACTGGAAGCTAGAGAAAGCCCTGTTAAACCACCATTTCCCCCGCCCTTCCCTCTGAATCAGAAGAGTGGCCCCATCATTTGCTCTGGGTCTACCACGGGGCCGTCACCTACGGTTTTGCCTCTGCAGTGACAGGGAAACCCCACTCCTGGCTCGCTGCACTGAGATCCTGTGAAGAATGGTAATGTGTGGCAGAAACACACATGTACGTCTGAGCTTAGAATCTTCTGTAAAACACGAGTGCCACCTTCCCTCAGACGCCGCACTTCCTGACCATCAGTTCCTCGCCATTCTGCCCCCATCTTCACACAGCACGCTTGGACTTCAGGTTAGTTCTCAAGTAACAAGGACAAAAGATGGCACAGATAAAGCCGTGTTAATGGCATTTTGAGATTTGCTTCCTTTCGTTTTGTTTTTTAACTATCGCTCACTCACAACATATTAACGAAAAACAGCAGCAAATCCCCAGAAGTCACCAATCTTGGGTTCGGTTTTCATTCAGTGGAGCACAGCAAGATATAATTAAGCTTGGGAGAAGCGTCCAAGGCACCTCTGCCTACAGGTGTGTGATTAAAGCCACACATTATAAATCACTCCGAAATCTTTTTGGTATTATGAAATGATTATACCATGATCAACATGTGCACACACACAGATACACACACAGAGAGAGACCTCGGTGAAAATCCATTCTCAAATACAGAATATCAATCTGACAAAATATTTTATACCAAGTAACGGAGTGCCACGTACATTTCAAAATGAATGTAATCATATGAGCAAGGGAATCGTTAATCAAGCCTTTCGTTATTAGGGCCCGATAAGGCTCCTTCTCATTCCCTGACTTCTTGACTCAGTCTACACACTGTCAGTGGGCTGAGGTTGTTGTTCTGAGTTACCACTAGAAAAAGAACAGCCTTCTCCTTCTTGTCACTAGAGCCCGTAAGCGGAATGACGTACATTTCTACCTGGGAGTTAAATGACATAACTATATTGTTAACTAGACAAGCTAGCATAGCCCACTGATAAGGCTTAGGGATAACCCGTGGAGTGGTGTCTTCTTAACACCTTAAGTCACTACCAGAACCAAGTTTAGCATTCCCTCAATGACTAAGGAGTGAGTCCTTGTCCGCAATGGCAGCCAAGTCTTTTTAGAACTGAAGTGACTCTTCAAAATTTGGCCAGTCCCATTCACTATTGATACACCATCACAAGCCGCTTAAGCTGCTGTTCAGTTGTCCCAGGTGGCCCTTTCATGTGCACAGCTGCTGCCAGAAGTAGTCAGCCAGCCAGTGAGGGTCACTGGGGACACCAAAGGCCAACATGTTTTAATAAATTTGTCACAGTTCACTGCACCAGACCACGTGGAGTGTATGCTTGGTATCGTCTCTACCTCCCAAATTTCCCATTATTGATAGGACATAGTGTGACACCATTGAGCAGCAAATCCGTGCCAACGATCTCTAGAGAGCACTCAGGCAACGGAACATATGACACTTTAACCCCCTTTGCTTATGCGCCCATACATGAACGACTCTCTCTTCTCCATTCCTAAGACCATGCTACATGGCAAGTTCACAAAAGGACAAAGAAAAATATGTTGGTCTGGCTCTCCATCATCACAGCCAAGCATGACAAGGTCTCCAGCATGTGCCACAGATGAATCACCAGAATTAAGCAGAGCCCTGGTGGCCCTAGGGCCTCCACTATACACCAGACCGATTCTGCTCCTGCTAACATTAGAACTTTACAACTCTTAATAAGGGAACGGCTTCTTTGGCAGGTGTATTATAAAGGAATCAAACTTCTAAGAGGTAGGACTCCCTGCATCTCCAGCGAGCAACTGGCTTACTTGCATAGTAATTAAGGCTCGACTCTTCAAAGTTTTACCTGTGTCTGTATGTTTGATTAAAGAAAAATACATAATCCCAAATGTATCGAGCTCCAGGATAACAAAACATGACCTTCATGATAAGGAATCGGTCAAACCAAGTAGCTTGGCCATCAAATTTACAGCTGAGAAGAATAATGATTCCCTTGCTGGTAACTTTCACCACGTACTATATACTAAATGTTAACAACCAGGAACTTTACTGGCAGGAAGGAAGATGCTCTTAGGGATACAGGCAGCCTCCCTGTGACTCTCAGACCACCGAAACAATGGTCCCCAAGATACTGGTATTTCCTGGGAATCTAATGCTGGGAGGAGAATACAGGAGCCTGGTGCAAGTCAAAGGAGGAAATTGTCACCCGAGAAGGCAGTTTAAACAGTTGTAACAACTTGTCAGACCACCTTGAAGGACAGATCAGAGTGAAGACAATGAGGGATCAATAACAGGCCAGACCACCCCTTGACAGGTCTTTATGGCTATTCATAATTCCTACTTTCTACCCAAGCCTCACATCAGAACCTCAGAGATGGACCTCAGGGTTCACTAGGTCTCCTTGTTTGTCCTTCTTCACAGTGTGACCACATGGACCAAATCTCTTTTCTGTTTTCCACTAGGACCTACTTGTATGTTTAAGTGGCCTCAGTGCCCAGGTGCTGACCCTAAGAGCGCTGGTGACAGTTAAGTTCCTGACCTAAAGATGACCTTAGAATCATCACCAAAACCACAACAGGAATCTTGTTTATCTCAAACCAGGTAGGGATCCTCTCAAGAAGTTTTGAAGGTAATAGTGAAAATGAGACTGTTGGTTTGAACACCACATGTCCAATTTGGTCACTGTGTGGCTGCTATGTATGTTCAGGTCACACGCAGCACAAGTGAGTGCTTTCCCAGGCAAAGCCCCAAGTCCAAGAAGTCTCCGAAATGGACAACAAAAAAGTAAAAGAGAATAAAACAGCATGGCGAAGAATTTTTGTGTTGTTCATGAGAGCAGAGACAAGCAAATCCATCACCGCGTGGGATCTTCCAAGAGTTTCGATTCTAAAGGAAAAACTTTTAGCCTGTTATCTCGGTCTATAATACTCAGTAGCAATACATCTATCCTATTTGGAAGAATATTACGGAAATTATACCATGGCCCAAAGGTTAACTTGAAAAGGCCTAACTTGGCTTCTTCAAGCCCATAAGATTGAGGGCTAGAGACAGATAATTTGTGGTAAACAACACTGGGTGTTTTCCCAAAGGACCTGGATTCCAATCCCGGAACCCACACAGCAACTAACTGTCTATAACTCCAGATGCACGGGCTCCAACACCCTCCTCTGGCCTCTACGGTCACTATGCACAGTTGGTGTAATGACACATACAAAGGCAAAACACCCATATACACAAAATAAAAACAAAAGTCATTTGTAAGAAACATCAAGTTCCTTTGCGAGGAGTGTGTAGAGATGCAAATACAAACATAGGCACCAGAAGCTTAGGGCCTAGTGGACAGAGCCAATATGCTACTTAGGGCAGCAGGAGTGTTCTACAATATACAACAGTGATTTGGAGTTCAAAGAAAGGGAGACTAGACTCAATCTGAGAAAGGAAGCTACAGAATGGGTAGCCCAAAGAATTCAAGTTCTCCTAAAATTCAAGACCAAGTAAGAATCTGCTCACCAAAGAGGTGGTACAAGGTTGTACATCCCAAATTCTAAACCAAACTCTGAAGCACTCCTACATCATTTTAATTTTGATTTTTTGAGATAGGGTCTCACACATCCCCAGCCAGCTTATTATGTTGCTGAATATAACCTTAAACTTCTGAACTTCCTGCCTCTACCTCCCAGGTGGTGGCAGTACAGGTGTGTGCCATCACACCTGGCTTAATGCAGTGCTGGGAATGGAACCCTGAGTCTTGTGCATTCTGGGGGAGCACTCTACCTACTGAGATTCCGTCTCAGGCCCTGCTGCTCTGTTTTGTAATTTGAAGGTTAGAGATACTCAAGAATTCAAACCTATGCACGGCTTCTAAACTCTTGAGCTATTTCTGGCTCCAAGTCTATGAGATAAAAGGTTTGGAACAACAAACTATATTTAGTGTCTGGCTAGATGATGGGGAAACACAACACAAAGGAAAGACTTGGGTGTTGGATTCAGGTAGCTGAGTGACCACGGCAATAGGGGCAATGTTCAAAACCTCTGTGTGCGTGCGTGTGTGTGTGTGTGTGTGTGTGTGTGTGTGTGTGTGTGTGCTGTCATCCCAGCATTTTGGATGCTGATGCAGGAGAATGTTTGTGAGTTTAAGTCCAGTCTGGGCTATAGAGTAAAACCTTGTCTCAGTACAACAATCACACACACACACACACACACACACACGAGTGCACGTTCAGAATAACAGCTGCTTCCCACTCAAGGCTTATATCAGCAGACCAGACCTGGGATAAAGGGAAAGAGCTGCCTTGGGCCCCGATGCATATTCTCTGTCCTCCTATAGTGCCCCCTCTTCCTATTCCTGTGCTATGGCTGCATTTTCTGCCTGTTTCCAGCTTATGCTGCGGCCTTGCCTGCAGGTGGTTCTGAGTATACACAGTTTACAGACATGAAAACCAGAACATGAAGGTAATTAACTTGCTTGAGGGAAGATGAGGGGCAAACCACCTTCTTGTCCCAGAGCCTATGTCCTTCATCACAGCACTCCACAGCCTGGTTAAAAAGCTGTAGCAGGGGGTTGGGAGACAGCGCACCAGCAAACGGCCTGTATACAAACATCAGTTCCGATCCCAGGATATACAGAAAAGGCTAGGTGCGCCAGTATATCTGTAACCCCATGATGGGGACAGGGGAGGGCAGAGGCCATAGGATCTCTGTAGCTCACTGGCCAGGCAGCTAGCCAAACTCATGAGCTCTAGGTTAAGGGAGAGACTCTATCTCAAAATATAGGGTGGAGAGCGACTGAGTGACATCAACATCTGGCCTCCAAAGGTGCATATGCCTATACAAACACATTTGTGTGTGTGTGTGTGAGAGAGAGAGACAGACAGAGACAGAGAGAGAGAGAGACAGAGACAGAGACAGAGAGACAGAGACAGAGAGAGACAGAGACAGAGAGACAGAGACAGAGAGACAGACAGAGAGAGAGACAGAGAGAGAGAGAGAGAGAGAGAGAGAGAGAGAGAGAGAGAGAGAGAGACTGACACTACAGCAATTAGTTTTTCTTATGAAGTCAGGCTTTGAAAGCCAGGCTTTCAAGCAGTCAGCCATCGTGTGTAGATCAAGGAAACACACTAATACACATCTCTTCTCAACTTGTTCCTTTTAATCATGTTCTTTGTCAGAAGCAAAAGGCCTTTTTAATACTAGGAGCTGCTATATCCATGACAGGGTCACCAGCCCTAAGGGAAGGACATCCCTCCACTCCCTTGCCACAGCAGGCGCTTTGTTGTCTTCCATGGGCCCTCTTGGGCTGTTTTTGCATTGGGCCTTTTTGTTTTGTTTTTGGTATTCTGCAGTTCTGGTCAGAAAAACAAGAGAGTTGCAGAATTCTGTCAATCCCTAGCAGAGATGAAAGTCTGCAAACCAGGCAATATATTGTGGGACTTTGAGTTTCTCAAGAATCACAATACCACAATCCAGGTTCCTGTGTTTACAGATCTGGACCCACAGTTCGGATGAAAGATGAGCTTCATAAAGAGATTATCTTGTGAGCCAAATCCCAACAGGTTGAAGATTTGGGTGAAGCTGAGGGGCCTAAATGATTGCAGAGACTGCGTTACTCCCTCCTGGCTGTGCACGCACACAGAAGGGGCAGTTGCAGGTGCAAGCCATGAGGGACATGGGCCTCTAAATAAGTAAAGAGCCAGAAGCATTGGCCACAGAAGCCCAGGTTTCAGAATAAATTATTAAAGCCAGAGACAGTCTGCTGTGAGAGGAATGGCTGACTTCTAAACGAAGATCCTTTTCCCAAATGCTGCTTCTACGAGGTAAAAAAAAAAAAAAAAAAAAAAAAAAAAGTCAATGTGTTATTCTCCCGATGCTTTCTCCATCGCTGGTGAAAATGATGCATCCCTGTTGGCTTGTGACTGATGCAGCTGACGCCGAAACTTCATCTGGGAAACGCCATCCTTTGAAATGGCCAGGAAGGAAAGAAAACCATCTCGACATGTAAAATTATACATTTTGACAGAAAGCCATCATGATGTGTGACAGGGAATTCCTAGTGAGACTACATGGAGCTGTATTTGAAAGTTTACCACACAGTTCAGGCTTCACTTGAACAGCACCTTAAGATAAATAAACAGGTGTGATTACTCGTGCCTACAATCCCAGTACTCACCAGAAGGAGGCCAGAAAGTCAGGAGTTGAAGGTCATCCTCTGCTACCTAGAGAGGTCAAAGGTCAAGGTCGGCCTGAACTACAGGAGGCCCAGTCTCAAAAATTAGATAGATGATAGATAGATAGATAGATAGATAGATAGATAGATAGATAGATAGATAGATAGATAGACACATTGATTAACAAAGGAGGTTGGGTTTATTTTAGAACAAGCCAGTAAAGCAGGAATGAGGTGCAGGATTTTAGGTTTTATTTTTGCAGTGGAAGGGCCTGAACTTATGGTCTTGGACATGGCCTATCATAGAACTCTATCTCAGCCCTTACACTTGCTTTTCTCTCTCTTTTTTTCTAATACAAACTATTTACTGAAACTGTGAAAATGAAGGTATACAGAATTCATAGCGCACTGACTTTATTTAAAAAGAAATACAAGCACAGAGCATGCACTGGTGCCTCAGCCACCACCATGAGTTCCACAGATTTTGCTTTCTCTAGTAAAACCCAAAATTATAAAACTCTACCTTTAAAATATTGTAATTGGTTTTTATTGAGTTAAAAAATATTTATTGAGCGCCTGCTTTGTGTTGGCTATAACTCCCCATCCAGGACGGTGTGAACAAAGTACATAGGGTCTGATTCTAAGGGAACTTGTTCCTCTGGGGCAACACACCCTGTGCCAAAAAGTCAATAACATGAGATCATTTCAGATACGCTAACAAGGTCGTGATGATACAGCAGAGGCCGTGGGGCATGGAAGACAGAGCTACCTAAAAAGGGGCCGCCAATAGCAGCACTTTCTAAGAAGATTGCTCAAATAATTACTGATTGAATGATGAGAAGGAGCTAATCAGTAAAAATTAAATTTAAAAAAAGCTAAAAATTTTTGGGAAAACCATGTGTAAACAGAATTAAATTCCACTGCTCACAACAGGACACTGTATGAAGTGCTCCCATTCCCCAAAAGATAGGGACCTGTATACCACAGAGGTCCTGCAGCATCAGGAGGGACCCAAAGGCATCCATAGTTTCTCTTTGCCACCAGTAGGTGTGGGTTCCATCCTTCTGTTGTGCCTTCAGCTTCCTACGGGTGTCTGGGCATTCTGGAAACCAGACAGAAGGGAAAGGGATCCAGCCAACCCTGTAAGCCCTCAGATCAGGAAACAGCAGCTGTCCCAGAAGCAGGGGACATAGGTTTTCAAAGGACATCCACTTTGAACACTGTCCCCAGCTACAGTGAAGCAATATCTGAAACAATCAATTTATTAGATGAAAATGTTTGAAGTTTTGGTTCGTAATAGATCAGTCCTATTGGTCTGAGGCAGGGAGAAAAGGTCATGGCAGGAGTACAAGGTGAGATAAGCATGCTAGAAACTGCGACCTATCAATCACTCAAGGAAACGCCCCTAGTAATCCAGAGACCTCCACTAGGACCTATAGGTCCACTAGCTCCCAATAGTGCCACAAGCTGGGGGTCAAGACTGTAACTTGTGGGCCTAGGGAGAACATTTAGGATCCAAACTACAGCAGAAAATTTTCTGATTAGAATTGACTTAGGTCTATTTTAAACAAACAAACAAAAACAAACATCTACGTGGCTGAGTAGGAAGAAAGCATGGATTGATACTAGATGGACAGTGTCTATGGAAGTGTCCCGGCAAGGGGGTTGATATGTGCAAAGTCTATGGTGTGAAAAAGGCTCATGCAGGTGTAATAGTCTGACAGACGGCCCCCAAAGGGAGTGGCACTATCAGAAGGAGGGGTCTTGCTGGAGCAGGTGTGGCCCTGCTGGGAGAAGTGAGGCACTGTGGAGGTGGACTCTGAGATCTCACAGATGCTCAACTCACAACCAGTATCTCAAAACCACTTCCTATTGCCTGGGAGTCAAGATGTACGAATCTCAGCTCCTTCTCTAGCACCAGGTCTGCCTCATGCTGCCTTGCTTCCCATCGTGATGACAATGGACTCAGCCTCGGAACTGTAGGCCAGCCATCCCAATGAAATGTTTTCCTTTAGAAGAGCTGTCGTGGTCATGGTGTCTCTTCACATCAGAAGAAGCCCTAACTAAGGTAGCTGGAGTGTGCAAAACATCGGAAGTGTATAGTTATTGCCTGAAGGGAAACGAAAAACTGCCACAGGGGTGCGGGGCTCTTCAGGGCCTCCATGTGGTAAATAAAAGAAACGTTTGTTAGAGATTTGTTACAGATTGCCTCATTTGAGTCTCCTCACACCCCTGTCTGGTTATTGCTCTTATTTCACAAATAAGAAACAAGTTCCGGGTTAAGTGACTCACTTACACTCACAAAATTAGGAATGACAGGAGACAGATACAGAGACTTGGTTCCTGAGTTCAAGCTTGCAGCTTCCATCCTCGGCCCTGCTCACACGCCAGCCAGCTGGATGGCTCTGCCTGCCTCCTTTTGGGTGCTGTCTACTGTCCTCCTCATTCTCCACTTCTTCGTGGACTAATAGTGTTATTGACTGGGGAATTCTGACAGAGAGACTCCCATGTGTCTCTCTGCCCACCTGACAGTAGAAGTGTAAAATAAAACCTGAATGAATCTTTTCCTGTGACTGAGATGTGAAAATGTGTGTCGGTTGGAAACACACCTCTCCATAGCTCGGCTCGCTCAGATTCTGAGGGAGAGAGGACGGAGGAGGCTGGCATCGCAAAGCTCTCACCAGCTCCCCACACCGAAGCAGTCATGAGCTGTGGAATAATCTGCGAAGGTAGGCGCGTGGCCCAAGGATGTTTGAGACGTAAATAGCTGGGCACAATGAAGGAAGGAGTTTCCCAGAATAAAGAGCTCTGCAAAGATGGATAAAGGAGGAAAGCTATGCAGACAGCTGCTCAGGGGTTCCCAGGACACCCTCACAGTTCCTGAATTATCCCCACCACTGCCACCACACCCCTGACACAGACCTTGCCAGGAGAGCTCACACTGGAGAAGGAGGCAGCTGACTGTAGGTGACTCTTTGGAAGGAAGAGGGGGAATGGTCTCAGGTCACAGCCAGGCCAAGCCAATACTTAAAATGTGGGGGGGATTAAAGGAAGATGAATGTGGAGGAGCCCCTGGGGGCACAGGAGAGCTGGAGGGACGGGACCTACAGAATTCTAGGGGAGGGAAAGCGGGCTCTCTGCTTACTTTTCTCAGCAGTGACTTGTCTGCGACACACGCTAAGGTCACAGAGTTTAGGTCAAATGGGACAGACCCAGTATGGGAGACTTGCTTAAGGTAGACCTCGGTCTTTCACATCTTCTCTGTGCGGCACCTGTCACCCGCTGCACATAAGAGCACAGCCCATTGCATCTGGAGACGCACAGTGGGAGTCCAGCTGCACAGGGCCCCGTGACCACGCACGCTACTTTCACTGCCTTTACGGAGGCTCGTTCCCCACCGAGGGGCCGGCAGTGTGAACTGCGAAAGCCTTCAACTGTGTCCTAAAGTGCTTCTGACTAGCCCCTGCCTATCCTCCAGTGTCATCCTGTGCTGCTCTCCCCTGAGGGCCAACAGCTGATCAGAACACAGGCAGCTTGTGAAATACGCTTTCCGAGCCACCTCCACCTTTAGATCACCTTTAGTGACCTAGGAAAAGGCAATGGTGGTCTTGGCAGATTCCCCGGTAGGCAGACAGGGAGTGGGGCCATGGCTAGGTAATAAAGGGGTAAATTTTCAAGATGGCCAGCTTCTTCATCAACTTCCAGGTTAAAACAAAAGCCCGGAAGCTTAAAACAAAGACTGTGTAGGCTTTTGTTTCCCACAAGCAGGTCCCCAGCTGATAGATAAGACTCAGCAACTTCAAAGCCTTTCAGGACATGTCATACAAGAGTTGCGGGCCAATCCACCATCCAATCTCTCTTCAAACTGACCAACCTTAAATTAGGGGAGAAAGTGCTTCAGACGCTTTAAAAGTCCCAATTCCCAAGAAGAGACTGGATTTTTCAACTTCCCCAGTCCTCTGTTTTTCAGAGGGTCCTTTTCTGTGGGTCTGCAGCACGCATGTGTTTCCCCAGTGAACGCCTGTCTTCAACTGTTGCTTCTGTCCGTTGCCCTCTGCAGTGTTCGCGATTTCTCCGACGCTACCTTCTACTCTCAATATTCTTCCTGCCTTTTAAATCTTTAACTGGCAGAGAAAACAAACCTGATCATGACCCATAGCCTGCATCAGCCGCTGCTTAAACATTTCTTGTAAAATGCATAACCTAAAAACTGTTTACATCTAAAGACTGAAAAGATAAGCAAATATACATCTGCATTACGAGAGTGTATTTCAAACGACAGGCAGAAAGAGGTGTCCCCAAGTCCTGCCATTTCTACACCACGAATCTGCCTTTTCTGCATTCTACCTAGACCCTCATATTGCTCCTCTCTTGGGCCAACAGCCACCTCATACGTGCATACTGACTGAGATGCTTCTCACTTCACAAATATGTAACTTGCTCCTCAGCACGCTGAGCCCAGGGGGTGAACTAGGTTACAAAATTGGCCGTGCCTTTGGAAATAGCATTGCCAGCGAGTGGTGCGTGCATGTGTGCAGGTGGCAGGGATGCAGAACGGAAACTGTAGACAAAGATGACATCTACGTGCAAACTACAAGAGCCTAGAGTTTCAAAGCCCAGAGCAGAGAGGTTGCGGCTGGGCACCACTGGTGCAGTGAGAGGCAACCATGCAGAGGCAGCTTGGCTGGTCAGGTTGAATTCATTCCCGGTTAAGCCTGTGAGAAGAACAACAGAGAAGCCAAAGCCAAGTCTACGGGAACAAGACACCTAAAATCAAAGACTGGAGTACAGGTCCAGAGAAACTACCACCAAACAATCAGAGAAGCCAAGTCTATGGAAACAAGACATCTAAAGTCAAAGACTGAGTACAGGTTCAGAGAAACTAGCACACTGGCCAAACACCAGGCTTATCTTGAGCAAAACTGGAGAGCATGCAGAACCAGGTCATGCTAACAAGAACCAGCTCACGGGAGGTGTGCAGTTCTGTCCAACAGTGACAAATGGAATCTGCCTTAGGGACACCCTAGGCTGGAACCACATGGAGAAGGATTTCAAAGGGTTACAGCTAACTCATCCAACACTCCACTGACACGCAAAACAATTCTAATTAAACTAACACAATGGGTATGTGTATTAGTGGGTTATTTTAAATTTTTAAAAGGATCTAGAGATTGTATTCATCTTACCTCTGAATACAAATTGTCCCCAGAGTTCATGGATCTGGGGGACTTTATAGAATAGCTAGCAAATTCTGGAACCAGAGGTCTGTCCTAGGGGAACTGAATGATGGTGGTGGTGGTGGTGGTGATGGTATTTGTGTGTGTTGAGACAGAATCTCAATCTATAGAATTCACTTTCTAACCCAGGTTGACCAGAACTTGTAATAATCCTGCCTCGGCCTCCTAAGTACTGGGATTACAGGGGTGAGACAGCAGTGTAGACCAGATCTCATTCTGATGGATAGCTAAGAATCATCTGAACCCATCAAGCACCAGAAAGTGTGATGCTGTCCAGATGTGTAAGGATTACTCACATGGCAGGTGCTCACAGGAAGGATGAACGCCATACGTCTGCCTACCGAGCAGTTCGGAGGGGTTGCTTTGCTAGAGACTTGCTTTTTGTACAGAAAGCCTATTTTCAGCTGAATGTTTGTGTGCTACTATCT
The DNA here is from genome assembly GCF_950005125.1 of Chionomys nivalis. Classification (NCBI taxonomy): domain Eukaryota; kingdom Metazoa; phylum Chordata; class Mammalia; order Rodentia; family Cricetidae; genus Chionomys; species Chionomys nivalis. The sequence goes on along the minus strand of NC_080090.1, from coordinate 15,807,501 downwards.
TATTTGCCACATATCCTAAGTGGCCCAGGGGCTAAGTACATAATCCTCTTCAGCTGTATGTCTCAATTAAACCCATCTACTGTAGCTATCTATTGCAGTTAGTCACTTTCATTGGCAGCGTTACATGAAGTTGTAAATAGCCGTACTCCTAGAACACATCAATTATCTTTGGCAATTATTTTTTTGAAAAGAATCTTGGAACATTTAATGGTTGGAAAGATAAAGGATAATCATGTTCCTAAACATTGCAAATTACTGCGACTTTTGTGTCTGATGACTGGCTGTGACTAGCAGACTCGAAACCGCAACTCTAGGTGACGAAAAAAATGACAATGAGAACAGGACTTCATTCCACATGTCCAGGCTGCTTGACATTTTCCAGCTTGCCTTGACTTTCGTAAAAGGAAATGACCTTGAAAATAATTAAGCATATCAAGTAGCAAAACTGCAGCTCCTGCAATATGACAATACGTTCACATCTTAATGGCCTGGCCAAGCATTTCAGAAACAGAAAGTATTTTATTGGTCTTTAACCAATTCATATATATTTTTATAGGCTTATGCATATTCACGACAAGGCCATTTTAATCTCCCCCTACCTACATGGCCCTGAACTTGGAAATGAAGGTAGTGAGGACCTAACTTCCTGGGATGGGAGGCTGATCAGATGTTGCAAGACACATAGGGTCTGCTTGATTATTATTTTAAGCCTGCGTTTAATTAGAGTGCTCTCAATAAAAACACAAATTCAGATTAGGTCTCTATGCTTGATGTTTATTAATCTAGATGCTCTTTAAGAGGGAACATGTAAGCATTTTGATAAATAAATTGAGCTGCTGTCACTCCATAAAAATAAGTGCAATTAACAGAGAAGCTGGGCAGCAGACAATAGGCAGAAGGAATACCCGCCTTGAGTGCTGGGAGGCCCCTATGCACTGTTGAGCATCCTGCGGCAGAGCAGCAAAGTCCTCGGGATGTCTCAGACAGCCTTGGAGCTTTAGGGTGGAGGAGGCTGGAAGAAAGGCTGAGAAAATCAGAATCCTGAAACAAGGAAGTCCAGAGAGTCAGAGCTGGGAAGACAAGCCCTTCCTATCAGAAGGAATACTGCAACTATTGTAGCTAGGTATTGGAGGAAAGAATCTAATCGTAGTTCAAGTTTTCTTCTGGGTCCGTGCTCCCCACCCCCCCTTAAGCAGAGTCAACTTATCTCACTAAAGTCTAGAACTGTACAATGCTTAAAGCTTGTTTCTTTCAGTAGATTGCTATGAAGGGGGCAGCACTGTGAAAGTAACGGGGATATAAAAATGGGGGCTGCTCTGGGGAGGCAGACTGCCATGAGACCCCAGCATTGGCAGCCACTAGGACCTGCCCCAGCGAGCCAAACCTTTTATGCTTACTTTCTTCCTGTTCCCAGTGTGATGAAATGGGGAGGCGGGGTTGGGAGGGGAGCAGAGGGAGATAATACAGGTGAAGGGGCAGACTTCCCACAAGAATGATGTAGAGCAACTGTAGCGGAGCTGGGGTGAAGGGGAGCATCCCAAAGACCACTGTCACTGTCCTCAGTAACATCTATGTGATGCACAGTAGGAGAGAGACAGGCTCAAGCTTGCAAACAAGGGACTGCTGGCTTGTGTCACGATTTTCCTGAGCGATCTCCTTTTTCATATGCTCATACCAAACGTGTACCTGCCCTGGACCAGGCACACTGTCCTCGAAAGAGACCAGCAGTGCCCTTCCTATATGGCTAGTATTCTCCTGAAGGGTGACATAATAGCTACTCTTCTGTTTCGGTGACAATACATCATCACTAAAAGCAATTTATGGAAGAGCTTATTTTGGCTTTGGTTTCCAGAAGGATAAGAGTCCACCATGGAAAGGAGCCGTGGCAACAGATAGTGGGCATGATGGAGGAGTGGGAAGCTGAGAGCTCATATCCTCAACCACAAGCACAAGCAGAGAGAGAGAGAGAGTAAACTCTAAGTAGGGTGAGGGTATGTAATCTCAATGACTGTTTGCAAGGCCACATCGCTTTAACCTCCCCAAACAGCACCACCAAGTGGAAACCAAATGTTAAAACACAGAGTCTATGGAGAAATATTTTTCAAACTAACACAAGTAAGTAATAATAAAAAGTTGTAGGGAGATGACCATTCTTGCTAGATAAATACCTATAAAGCCTGGACCCCTCTCGTTTTTTTGTTTGTTTGTTTGTTTGTTTGTTTTTTCATGACAGGGTTTCTATGTGTAGCCCTGACTGTCCTGGAACTAGCTATGTAGACCAGGCTGGCCTTGAACTCACAGAGATCCACCTGTCTCTGCCGCCCCGAGCACTGGGGTGAAAGGCGTGCACCACCATCACCTGGCCGTTCATTCTCTTAACTAAGGTTCTATGCCAACTGCTAAAAATGCACAATGGTAACTAAGATGCAGGATGCCACACATAGACAGAAAAAGAAGCTACAGGAATTTATGAGGTGAACCCAAAGGTACTGTTTAAAGAACAAAACAGGGAAAAGAGCAGAGAGATCTACTGGGGGGTAGGGCTTAATGTCATAAACATCTTGCACCAAGAGTTTGGAGAGAGAATCTGGTCCATAGGACAAACCGTCATAAAGCCAGACAAGGAGATCTAGTACACACTGAGTTCAGCCACAGGGAGATGCTAGATATCTCAGAGAGGTGAGGAATGTATCTGAAGATCAACCTCTAGGGACAGGAGGTGAGATGGATGGAAGTGAGGACTAAGAATGTCAACTTGCCTGGGTTGCCAGAGAAGGGAGCTTCCTTAGATGGACTACCCAGACCAGACTGGCTTGATTATTAATTGACATATGAGGGTTCAGGACACCGTGGGTGGGACCACTGTCTAGGGAGATGAGCCTGGGCTATAGACCATCCAAGGAGAAGCCTGTGAGTGAGTAGCAATCAGCATCCCTCAGAGTTTCCATACCAAATTCCTGCTTGAATTCCTGGTGTAATGTCCCCCAATGATAAGCCAAATCACTCCTTCCCTTCCCTAAGTTGCTAAGGTTCGGGTGTTATCACAGAAACTGAGAAGAAATTAGGGCAAGTGAGGACAATCCAGACCGTAACTGGGAGTCAAAGACAAAGAAGGCGAGATAGAAACAACATGTCTCCTCCTCCCTCCCGTCCTACTTTCAAAGGACAGAAGAGACTTTAAATATCAAATGTCCACTTGACAGGACCTAGAACTGTCTAGGAGACAAACCTCTGGGTGTCTGGGAGGGAGCATGCATTAAACTGATGTGGGAGGAACTACCCTAAGTGAAGCATCTTCCCATGGCAGAAGGCAGGAGGTGTGTCATCAAGTGGTAGCATCCTCTGCCTGCTTCCTGGATGCAGATGCAATATGACAAGCTGTCTCATGCTCACATACACACACACACAGAGAGAGAGAGAGAGGGAGAGAGAGGGAGAGGGAGAGAGAGAGAGAGAGAGAGAGAGAGAGAGAGAGAACATGTAACCAGTGGCATGTGGTCTATGACATTTAAAAAGAGGTATCTACAAAGACAGAGCATGTACCTTGCACTGGGGTCTGATGAACAGGAAAAAAGAAGGTCCTAGTAGAGAATTTCAATTAAGAGTTAAAAGAACTTACCCTGTACCCTCAAGTCAAAATCATTCTCAGGGCCTGGAGAGATGGCTCAGTGGTTAAGAGCACAGGCTGCTCTTCCAGAGGACCCCGGTTCAATTCCCAACACACAGATATACATGCAGGCAAAACACCATTGCACATAGCATAAAAATAAATAAATACTTAAAAAATATATTCTCAGGCAAGAAGCAGTGCAGATGGTAGGCCTCCACGGCTCTGATCACGGGTTTCTCAGGTTGGGATGGCTCAGGTGAGCTAGCACCGGTGATGCGGGCAGGTATCAGGGAGAGGTGACAGGCTTGATCGTTAAGTTGACTTTTACACAATAACATATAGAATGTATAGGGTCCTAAGTTCCATCCTCAGCACCAGCCTTCCTTCGGACAAGAAAAAACCTTGGGCAATACAATGATTCCCATATTGTTACGCTTATGCTTCTATGTTTGGCTCCAAGGCTGGGAAGGGAAGGCCAGAAATACTGCTGACTCCACAGGCCTCAGGGACCTAAACATGTCTGTAAGTGAATATTAGCTAGCCATGTGCACAGCTGAGGTGAGGAAGGATGGGTGGGCAGAGTTGCTCTGTGACCCACACCCTGGTTACCCAATTTCAGGGAAACCCTTTTCACCGCTTGTGTCCTTAGTTTCTCTTTTGACAGAAAATGCTGTTTCCTTGCCGCTCCTCAAGGATGCGGTGGGGATGAGTGATGTGTATACCTAGAAACTTCTTCTTGGGGAATGTGGACAAGAACCTGAGACCGTCAAAGGGTTGCTGAGCAGAGTCATCAGCAGAGGTCACAGAGGCCATGGGCTGACGTGTTCCTTGCACGCCCCTGAAGAAGAAAGGTGCGTATTTGCAAAGAGAGCTCTCAGAAGCATGCTATCACCTGAACTATCCGTGCCAGCATGCATGACTGAAATGTACCCCAACTGGGAGAAGGCCGATGTCACCCTGCCTGAACATGCATGTAAGCATGACTACTCCCCTCTGACTACTCACTGTGTGAAGAGGCAATTAATCCCTGGGCTTGCCCACACGCAAGGCTGCTATTTACTGAGTGTCTATCCAATCCATAGAGCCCCATATCCTGTCCATACTTTGTTAATTCTCGGAGCCGGAGAGTCCCCAGAGTCTGGAGACCCCGTCAGTCGTGGAGCCCTGAATACGTTAAACACTCAGAGGATCTAGCTACTGACTGCATTTGCCTAACCCGCTGCTTGCCCACAGAACCTGTGAATCACGACACACGCTAAAGAGCAGGTGCTGGTGGGCTGCTTGGCATGGGATGATGCAGTTGGTTAATCTGTGCTGGGTTAACCGAGGGGAAATGCAGACACTTGATTCATCATTTTAAAAAGAAAAGCTGAGTGGCAGTTGGTCCACTCACAGCGTTGTGTGACCACCAAACTCTCTGGCTCTAAAATGTATCATTACCCTGATGGAAGCTCTGTGCTCCCTCAGCAGCTGCCCCACCCACCCATTTACTCCCAACAGCCCTGGCAACTCCCCTGTTTCCTATGGCTTTACCCGTGTCGGTAGCTCACATAAGTGGGCCCGGGCATTCAAGGTCCATCCATGTTGTAGCACGCCGTGTAGTTCATTCCTCCATTGTATGGACATACCACACCCGGGTCACAGGCCATCGTGAGCAGTTCTGCTACGAGCACACACATGTACCCTATGAGCATACACATACATGTACGTAAAGCAACAGTGTTGGTCCTATGGGGTAGATATGTGACAGTGGAATTTCTGGGTCATACCATAGTTCTAGGATTAGTCTTTGAAAAGCTTTCCCACAGAGTCTGCTCTATTTTACAATACCATCAACAAAATGCAAGGATTATGATTTCTCTACGTCCTCGCCAACATTTATTTTCCACTTTATCATGGAAACCCATCCCGGTGACCACGCAGTGCCAGCTCACCATTTCATGACTGGTGAATCCTTGGTGACAACTGCATTGGGGCATCCTCTCACGTGCTTGTTGGCCAGCGGAACACACATTTGGGTAAAGGCCTGCTGTGAAATAATCTTTCTGTACACTGTGTAAATTACACTATTATTGGTTTAGTTAAGAAGCTGACTGGCCAATAGCTGGACAGGATAAGGTTAGCTAGGAAAACTAGACTCAGGAGACTGGGAAGAAAAAGGGCAGAGTTGGAATCAGAGGAGTTGCCAGACAGACACAGAGAGGAAACAGGAAGATGAAAGAGAAGCAATGCCATGTGGCAGAATGTAGATTAATAAAAATGGGTTACTGTAAGTTGTAAGAGTTAGCTAGTAACAAGCCTGAGCTATTGGCCAAGCATTTATAACTAAGAATAAGTTTTTGTGTGGCTATTTGGGAAGCTGAGACAAAGAAAAGTCTGCATACAGATGCCTACTAAGGCCCTTTGCTGTTGGCTTCTCAGGTATTTGTAAGGCCTTATTAAGCAAAGCTCTGCAATACTCCCTGCTGAACATACTCCTTTAACAAAATAAAATAAAAAACAAGATGTTAACCGTGGAGAGACTGGGAAGCGGTGCTATGAACCCTGACTGCTCAGTTCATTCTGGAACTCAGTCACTGGGAGATCTTACTTGACAGTTACCTCTGTGAGCCATAAGATCTTTACATGTAATGATGCATGACTAGGAAATCACATGAATGTGTGGCGAATGTTGATTTAATCAGTGCAGCTTACAATGATGTCTAAGATGTAAAGATGTAAAGTTATAAAACATTTCAAAAATCAGAACATGATATCTATATAGACAGCATGCTCACATAATTACACATGTATTTTTCAAGTATATATAATAAGTAGAAAGTTTTGAGATTTGACCCTAAGCACTGTTTTTGTTTTCCAAATATTATACAAAATCAATGAAACCATATAATAACATAAAATAGAAAAAACATGTTAAACTATAACTTTAAAATTTTTGTATACTGACAAAAAATAAAATTAAACTATATTTGACAGTACCCTAAAATGAGAAATTTAAGATGCTGATTTTGTTCTACTCCCCATAAATGTCTACTTAAGTATGTTGTCTATGTGTTTTCTTTATAGTGTATATACATCTATAAATCAACCACTGTTATTCAAATAATACTCAAGTAATATAATACCCTAGTTATTTCACTGCAAATTTTCTCTTTCAATGTACTTACAATTTATTTCATCATTTCCAAATTGCTGAAGTTTTGAGGGTGTGCTAAAAGGTATAATGAAGCAGGGTATGGTGGCACATGTCTTTAACCCCAGCACTTGGGAGGCAGAAGCAAGTGGATCTCTGTGAGTTAGAACATACTTGATGTGGGAGTGATTTCTTTCTAATCTGTTGCTTTCATTGGTTAATTAATAAAGAAACTGCCTAGGCCCATTTGATAGGTCAACCCTTAGGTGGGTGGAGTAGACAGAACAGAATGCTGGGAGAAAGAAGCCGAGTCAGTCAGTCGCCATGATTCTTTCACTCCAGACAGACGCAGGTTAAGATCTTTCCTGGTAAGCCAGCTCGTGGTGCTACACAGAATATTAGAAATGGGTTAGATCAATATGTAAGAGCTAGCCAATAAGAGGCTGGAACTAATGAGCCAGGCAGTGTTCAAAAGAATATAGTTTCAATGTAATTATTTCGGGTAAAGCTAGCCGGGTGGCAGAATGCAGCCCGCCGCCCATATATTACTATACATTCTCAGTTAACACATGCAGTTCTAGAATAGCCAAGGCTACATAATAGTGAGACTACGTATAAGAACAGTGGGTGTGGAGGGTAGTAAGATTGTATCAAAAGACGTTCACTTCCTCCCACCCTCCTTTTCTTTTGGGAGGATGGTTTTTGAGGTAGGGTTTCTTTTTGTTCTAACAGTCCTGCCTGTCCTGGAACTCACTCTATAGACCAGGCTGGCCTTGAACTCACAGAGATCAACCTGCCTTTGCCTCCCAAGTATTGGAATTAAAGGTGTGCAACACCACACCAGGCTCAAATTTCACTTAAAATGAATCATTTTTAACTATGAATAAATGTTTCCCAGTTTTCTCTACCCCGGAACCAACAGCGCTTGTGTGTGAAGCAGTTACAACTCTTGCTAACAACTGAACAACTATCTATCTATCTTCCACCCCCATGGCCTCTCACCATTTGTCTTTCTTTGACTATTAGCAAGATTAAATCCTTTTTCATAGATTTACAGGCCACGGCATTTCCTTTGGGGAGTTCCTGTGTGTACTGTCCGCAGATTCAGTCTTCCAAATGGACAGTAAACACTCACCTGAAAATCATAATGAAGCCTGAAAGCTCGCTTTGGAAACATCGCCATCCTCTGAGAGTGGCCTTATCTCCCGCACGGATTGCTTCCCAATTATCGTCAACTCTTCTGAGGGGGTAGGGGCTGCTTTGTATTTGTAGGCTCTATTTATTTCAAGAGTTCTTTTATATGCAAAATACATTTTGCATATTTTTAAATTTTATATGCAAAATACATATTTTACAAACAATTGTTCAATCTTTTTCTTGAAAAGCGGAAAACATTTTTCTATGGTTTCAGAGCTCAACCATAAATCCGTAAGTAGAACGTTGCTTTCTATGAATTTTAAAACCATTTTATTTTCTACTTCAGTCCAATGGTTAATTTCTTAGTTTGCAAATATTATCTATGTCTGCCCAAGAAGCAATTTTGGCAAATGTTTTAAAGATAATTGAAAAAGGGGGCTCATAGAACAGATACAAAGTTGATCTCATCTAATTTTTTATCTTGAATTCACACACATGATAAAGAAAAGGCAAGCTTTCCTCTCTTTGATTATAAGTGGCCGGACTCACTGCCCAACCTTCTCTTTAAGTTGCAACATCCTGGACCACCTCCTAGTATACTGTTGGGTGACGTCACTTCCTATCATTGGCTGGGTGATGTCACCTTCTATTATACGTCTGGGTTGTTATTATTTGTTTATTAATAGTGAACCTATCCTAGTAACTAGAAGCAGAAGAGTAAAGTCTGAACAATTTTTAGTTACTAACTTTATCTGCTTTTCTCCACCATTCTTTTCATGATAAAATGGAAAGATTTCTTTCCTCACAGATGGTAGAATTCTGTTACTTTTAGAATCAGGAATGTCTAAAATGCCCATTACATCTAATGATAGTGTAGGTTATAGGAATGTACATAAATGTATATTCAAATCTCAATAAATTACCATACTTAAAGCTATATATTGTTCAAAAATTATGTATCACTTGTTACAAAAGTATTGAGAAAATTTTAAGTATCATGCCATATGTAGAAAGTATATTAGTACATAAGATAAATATCAATTTTATTAAAATTATAGTTGAGTATTATAAAATAGGATATATGCTATAAAATACTATGTAATGGAATTACATAACCACGTAAGTTTTAAAATAGCATAGCAAAAGCTATGACAACATGATTTTTTATTTACTGATGCCTGAGATAAAACAAGAAGCATTTCTGAGAGAAGCTTACTGCTCAAGCAATCCCACTGGTTTGTTGAAGATGAGAAACCAATTGTTCACTTACTAAACGAAATGGCATGTTTTTCTACAAATCACCTGGACAAAATTGAAATAACCTGAAATGGACATTCCTTCATGCCCTAAGAATTAAAACACTTTCCACATGCATAGCTGGCTGCATGGGTTTGAACCTCATACCCTGGGAGCCAAAGGTACTCCCTAGGAAAAGATACTGCCTTTCCAGGGTGCCCGGCTAATCAGCTGTGAAGACTGTGTCCTCCACCCTGTAACAGTTTTGCTGAGCAATATCTACTGGACAAGGTTTGCAACATTTACAGGCACTGCTCCTTGAACACACGGGGCAGTTTCCTAGAATGTGTGATTGTCAAGGGGGCGAATGTGTCAATCTCCTAATTACCAACTATTCATTGTGCAGGGTGTTAAGACATTGTAAATGAGGTGTGGGTAAATTAGCTGGAAATTCCAAATACATTACACTGTATTTTATACAGAATAAAAACCTTTTTCAAAATATGTAATTTATTCAAAGGAGTCGCTTATCTTCAATACATCCTCCACAGAAAGCAATCTGCATTGACCCTAGACGTTACCATTCCTTCAACATCCATCTGGAACATTTAATTCATTCAAAAGCAACAGAGTAATGGGAACCACGTTTTCTAACCTGAGCTAGTATTATACAACGCCACTAAGAATAGTACATTGTATTCCATTCTCATCTCCTGCTTTCCTTATAACTGACTTGCCAAGGTTCCATCCCAACCTCTGACCGGAGCTAAAAATAATTATTAATTTCTTACATGATGCTTAATCTCACAAAGTGCCATGCCCCAATTGGAGGTCAGTTGACAAAATTACCCTCATTCAACCACACTGAGAAGTGTCTGGGGGATAATACCAGGTCTCCACTGCTGTCCAGCTCCAAAGAAAGGAGTAAATTTTAGGGTCATAGTTGGCTCTTTGGTGCCTTTAGCAAAAAATAGAAAAGCATGGAAAATAATTTTGAATTGGAGTTATATTAGCAAAAAAAAAGTGGCATTTTCTTCAACACATGAGAAATGATTTACATGCTCTGTCCACCAGCAAAAGACCATTTTCAAAGCAGGGGGAAAAGGCTTGCTCGGCTTTTTGTCAATGACAAGCCCTAAATCCCTTAGATGACAAAGCCACATGCTCCTGAGCTAAAGGGAACAGGTCACGAACTGAGCTAAGCAAGGCGGATGAGAAGAAAAAGGAAGCTGAACAAAGGAAAATGGTGACATTTTCTCAGGTTGCTGTGTGAGTACAGGAGACCTGACTGCTCCCATGTGCCTGAGACCCCCAGAGCTGAGCCTGTATCCAAGTCAAATCTCCCCGAGTTCATTTAAACCTTCAAAGACTCTGCTAATGAGCTGTACAGTTAGTGGCAATCTGCATTCTGGGCAAATTACAACTCCACCGCTCTCTCTTAAATCAGATCCCTCATTCTTAACCCGAGAATCACTTCAGTGTCTGTAAATCTAAAAGATGAGAAGAACAGAAATCGTAACAATCCAGCATTATGAAATCCAAAGTTAATATGTCAGGTGAGGGAGTCGTTGATTGAACAAAAGGTGCAATTCCCCGACCCAGCTATGTATGGCCAGCTCACTCCCAAATGCCGAGTTTTACCTTCCTGCACACCACACACCAAACAAAGATTGGGGCATCTTTATTCCATTCATTATTTGTTTTTAGGGGCTTTGTAATTTAAAAGACATTCTTCTTATAGCCTTTCAGCTGACCAACTCAATACTGTCATTTTAAATCCCCAAACACTATAAGTAATGATAAAGGCTAGAAAATCTAATGGCTGAATAAGATTAAGTATGGACACTCCATAGCCCTCCTTACTAGCACAAACGCAACACAGGAAGAGAGCACCGGAAAAGCAATATGAAGATACGGATGTCCTGGCAGGAAGGCGGAGGTGGATACATCGGCTATGAAAGTTTTCTGGTGGGATCAGTCTCACACATGCGCAACCCAGCAACTCTCCCAAACACCCTTATTTACGCCAGGCCTCAGGGAGGAAGACACCCCTGCCCTCTGCTTTCAGGGGGTGCTGCCTCCACTTAGTGGTGTTTATAAAAATGGCAGCAGCTTCCTATTTGAATGTTAATTATTGTTATGACACACAAGATAATTTAACTTGCTTCGGTAATTTATTCTTCCCTCTAATTAGACGTAGTAATTGGAAAATCTTCCAGAGTGTAACAACAGTTCTGAAGGTGAAATGGTGGAGGGGGGAGATCCCTGCCACAGGAACTCAACCATAACCTAGAGGTAGATGCGGAATTGGAAGCCACTTGAGTGAACCAAGGGAGGAATCAGACATGCCCTTCTAGAACCAAGTAGGTGGCACCCATGACCTTCATGAATCGCATGATTCAAGAGGAAGGCCAAGCTAAATCAGGTGGGCAGAGCCACCCTGAAAGGAACGTAGTAAGTGCTGAAGCGGAATAATAGCCTCTGCCTTACCACTGAGTCTGGAAGCCACGTCCATGCCGTTCAGAGATGCTCAAGGACCACAGCCCAGTGTGCCAGGGACTCTCCCGGAGTTGCTGATGCTGTAGAGCATCATAAAGAAAATACATAGTGCCATGGATCAGTAGACAGATACACTGCATGAATTTAAATTAACAACAGCCAGCAAGAGGCTAAAACATTCCACACAAAGGACTTCTGCTAAGGATTCTTGTTTCCTGCTCTGTTCTCCCCTCCGAGGAACTAAAGCGTTATTATATAACTTCACCTACAGTTCCCTCTTGGAGGTGTTCTGACAGATTATTTCAATCCTGTACACAGACAGGAAGAAGACCCCATGTGCCTGTTTTCCAGCTTTAATAATGCAAGCCAATCGTTCTCCATATACTGTCTGTACCACTTGGCCTTTATGCGAGCAAATTCCACTGTCGCATCATTTCATATTTCATAGGCTAATATTTATATTTTAAATATGGCTTGTTTTTAACTTCAACATTATAATTCCTTAAATATATAAATAGAACCTCCTTAATATATTCAAATATTTAGGCAGCACACCTTTTCCACATTACAATCTTTTGTAGTTTATTTGTGTAAGCTGAGAACTAAAAATAAATCCAGACAATAACATCAGCTGATATTTAACATATAGTTAATCACTCGATGCTTCTTACTCCTAACTGGCATTTTTTTCATGGATAAAGCCGAGTTATCTGTTCTAGAGAGCTGCTTGGGGATGACAGGTTTTTAAGCTCCATCGCCACACTCTTTTCTTAGGCACCCCCAGTCCTCCCCACTCCAGTTAACAGGTCGTCAGCTGGAGAGAAGGGAGAAACCTGATCAGTTGACACCTGGCAAAAGTAGTAAAAACACGTCATTGGCTGGGTACCTCATGGGCTGATATTATGTGGCCCCCACCACCTCTCTGGGGTCAAACAACCACACACAGTCACAGGGTTGTGAAACAATAAATTCCAACTGTCTGAGCCATTCTCTTTTGTTGTTGGACTAGTTCCATGAAGGGGTTCTTCTCAGGCTAAGTGATGAAGTCTCTGGTGGCGTTCATGAAGGGCCCCATAAAGCTTTGATTCCTTTCAACTATATCAAAATATTAAGTATGTTCTATAATATTGTCCAAAAAGATAGCCAATGAGGCTTTTATTTTCAGCTCTGAAAAGTCCCTACATCTTTATTGAATACCCAAATCTGGGTCTAAGTAACCCCGGGAATGGGAGGGTGAAGAGACGTGTGTCAAAATCACCTTGTCCTCTCAATAGAGCTTCTCCAGGGAGCAGACCTCTTCCTAAAGCCAGAACATCCTCCGCTAAGAAAGCATCCAAAGCCCCAAAGAGTACGGGTCTGTGGACTATCAGAATTTCTTGATGTGCCTTATATCTTGAACCCAGGCATGAAGGTTTGGTTTTGTTCCGTGAGGCTGATGCAACCACTGTCACAAGATCCCGGGAAGGCAAATTTCCCTCTACAAGGCTCTCTGAACCCATGGAAACAGAGCTTGTGATGAGAAGAGCCGTAAAGAGACGTGATGGGCTGTAAACACAGAGACCTCACGCCGGGGACACGGTCTCCTAAGTGCATCCATCACACAGAACACATTTGTTTCCCAGAGATGAAGTGATTGCTTAAGCTAGGAAAATGACTCTCATCCATCTCTCCGCATCCACTCTCAGCCTTGAGAGATGGAAGAGCTTGGATGGTGTGCAAACAGATGCTCTTGTGAGTATGGGCAGCTCATTCCGAGGGGCCTCTTCCCACACAGTGAAATGGCCATGCAAAGCAAGGTCTTGAGAGGATGTAGCACAACAATTTTTGAGAGCACACTAAAAAATTCTAGTAAAGCAGCTGTGATAAAGGAGACATTCGTGCTGTGCCATGCCCTCAAATGGATACCCTGCCCTCAACCACAATGGAAAAGAGGGTCCTGGAAATCATATTCTGCTGCAATGTAAGATTCGGCGCATTTACAAAACTAGTGCAAAGTACTTCAGGCTATCGACTGACACCTCCACCACCACACAACAGACACTGTTCCCTAGCAGTAGCACAGCTCACCTTCCATTTGGTGCATAAAAGAATCAGGAAATTCAAGGAAAACATTAACTACCGTAGAGTTTCGTCAATCACACTATGGGTAACCAAAGTCTCCCCCTACAGACAGACACAGATAACCTTAGACTATCTGAAGGTATACAAATTGTTTAATTATACAAGAATCCAAGGGGAGTGGAGGTGTCACTGATACAGTGTCTGCCTATCTGCCACTGGTACCACAGAAGTCATGCATGGTAGTGTTCGTCAATGTTCAACCATCTGATAGGGTCAAGAGCTCAAGGTCATCATTATCTCAGGCAGTAGATTGGGGCCAGTCTGGGCAACATGATATCCTGGCTAAAGAAAGAGAAAAAAAAATAATTTAAATTGAGAGAGAGAGAGAAAGAGACAGAGAGAGAGAGAGAGAATATAGATTAATGCGGATTAGGGGTTGTGGGTTCATCCCTAATATAAATTCAAGAGGGCAAACAGCATTTTCCTTGGGTGTCATCATTACTTCTGCAGCCTGGTCTACTACACAACATCTTCCAGGTCTAGAGAACCCTGGCACAGGAAGTCAGGTAGCACGGGACACACACAGCATTCTACAATGGGTAATCCCCATTTGTAAAGTAGAAACAGTTACTGTTGTTGATTAAAAATTCTTTGAAATCTTTTTTTAAAAATTTAAGATGCTAACCTCATTGTGATGGAAATATAAAGAAGCAAATGGTCTTAAATTTTTCCTGGTTAACTTCTGTCTTTTAACAAAAGATTAATTTCAGTTACAGTCTGGAACTGTCATAGCTAATCTGGCTTGTTTGCCAGCCTGTGGCATTATCAGAAAGTGGGGGCTGGTGTGAGGAAGCTAAGTCATCTTAGGATGTCTGGGGCCCTCTTCCTCCCAATCCTGTTTCCTATGCACACGAGGTACACACGGCTCTTACACACCTATACCAACAATACACTATGCTACCATGGGTACAAAAACAATGGAGCCAGCTGGCCACAGGCTAAAACCTTGAGCAAAATAAGCCTTTACTCCTTTAAGGTGGTTTTCTCACAAACACAGACAGTAAGGATGTCTTCCAAGATTAAGAAATCTTTCACATGAGTGACCATAATCATACCTGTCTTATTAATCCCCCACTGAAATCAAACAGAAGCATCTTCAAGTTTCAGCCTTCGCTCAGCCACCACTGTGACCTCTGTCCTCCTCCACGCTCTTCTGATCTTACGACCTGACCCGGTTCCAGCCTTTCCCCTCTACAGGTACAAACTTCTCGCTGCCACCACAGCGCTGATGTGAGAGTTATCTAAGAGTTCTCCTAGCCAAGCGTCCGCGGAGCAGAACTGAAAACTCAGGCCTGGAAGGATGAAATAACAGGCTCAGGCACATCTTACACATCGTTTCTGTTCATCTACACACAGGGCTCCCAGAACCGTGCTCTCTCCACTACACCATGCTACATTCTTCCTGAATGCACTAGTCTAGTCCAAGAAACAAGTTTAAGAAGCCAAAGGGGTACTTTATTACTCTCTCACTAGGTAAAGAACTTGGAATCACAACCAGAAAAAAATCCAACAAAATTGAGTGCAACAATGAGACTAGAATCTGGTACCTTGGAGAAACCTCCATTTTCTTCATCTCTTCATCTAAAACCAGGAACCAGGAAGCCAGTTCACTCCAGCAGGCATCATCCCTGGAGGGAACCCTTGCATGAGTCAACCCCAAATCTCCTCACGGTGGGAAGCTGCCCTGCCCTTCGGGAGATGAAGTGGACACACAGTCAACAAAGGCTGAAGAGGGACTGAGTAAACCCCTAAGTACAATAGGAAAAAAATTAGTTTAGACCATGAGGTTTCACCTTGCCTGCCTAAGGCACCTGATTGGTCTAATAAAAAGCTGAACGGCCAATATCTAGGCAGTAGAGCTAAAGGCAAGGAAGGCTAGCGGACAAAGAGAAAAAGTAGAAGGAGAAATCTAGGCAGAAGAAAGAACTAGAGAAGAGATGGAGGGAGAAAGAGGACCATGACAGGGGCCAGAATCAAGGCAACTGCCAGCCAGTCAGTCATGGAGATAACAGGAAAAAAGAAAGAAAGAAAGAGAGAGAGAGAGAGAGAGAGAGAGAGAGAGAGAGAGAGAGAGAGAGAGAGGGAGGGGAGGGGAGGGGGGAGGGAGGGAGGGAGGGAGGGAGGGAGGGGAGGGAGGGAGGGAGGGAGGGAGGGAGGGAGGGGAGGGAGGGAGGGAGGGAGGGAGGGAGGGAGGGAGGGAGGGAGGGAGGGAGGGAGGGAGGGAGGGAGAAAAGCAGGTAAAAAGCCCCAAGGCAAAATGTAGAGAAAGGGAAACAGATTAAAATAAGAGCTAAGCTAAGGCCACACATTCAACACTAATTATTAAGTCCTCTGTCATGATTTAGGAGTTGGGTAGTGGCCCAAAGGAAAGCCTGGTGTGTGTGTGTGTGTGTGTGTGTGTGCATAAGGACATGTGTGTATGTACATTTGTGCATGTGAACACACTTGCATTGTTCAGGACTGAACCTGAGGCCTCCTACACGCTATTCCTCCACCACTGAGCAATATTCTCAACCCTCTTTTTACTTTTTATCTTGTGGCAATGTCTTCCTACATTGCCAAACCTGGCCCTGAATTTGCGCTACAGCTCAGGCAAACCCTAAACTGCCAATCTTCTTATCTCAGCCTCCTGAGTAGCTAAGACTGTGGGCCTACGCTGCCGGGTCCAGTTCTCTGTGTTGCTCTTTATACCTTTTAGTATCAGTGGCATGCACATAAGTGTTAAATAAGAGAAAAGCCATCAACAGAAGTTAACAGAAAATATGTCTAAGTTCATGGGATCAATGAAACCCTACGCTAGAGGCAGCTTATGAGAAAACAGTACCTTCCTAATAGACTAACTTGTAAACATGATGAGTAACTAGGAAGGAAGGAGAAAAATAGCGAATGGGTCTCAACGCATTTTCAGAAGCTAGGACCTGACTCCGTGGGAAAGCCCTTATCTCCTGTGTACACAGCCCTGGATTCGATCCCCAACATGGGGAGAAAGTATTTTCAGACAAAAATCTAAATCTAGTTCGTTGGCTGTTAGACGTCATGGAACTTCACAGCTGTAACCATAGCTAATAGGAGACAACCGGCTGAGAAAAAGAAACAGCCAGATTATCCAGACTAAACCCCTTAACGATAGAACAAGGTTAAAAAACACAGATCCAAGGCCTGATAAGGCAGGTATGCAGGCACACATATACAATCCCAGGGTTTGAGAGGTAGGGTAAGGAAGATCAGGAGTTCAAGACCAGCCGCAGCTCCACGAAAAATTTGAGGACACCTCTGGATACATGACAAGCTTCCCATGATCAATGCGGAGTCTGAGAAGAAAATAGGTATACCAGTTGGCTCTTCCCAGGTGATAAGGTGTCTGCTGCTCCTTGGCTAGGTGTTATAAATGAATAACCTGCCATTTCCCCAACCCCCATCCCATCGGCTTAGCAGCTGCACCTGAATCTAGTGATATTTTAACAACCATCTGCAGTCCCATTGACTTTGTTGCTGTTGCCAACTGTAGTTTTTAACTAAGTCTCTATTGTTCTATCTACTAATAAAGACTTGGAAGTCAGATGATGGGGTGAAAACCAGATATTTCAGTGGGGCCAAGAAACAGCCAGCTGACCTTCCTTTTGGGCAGAGACCCAGCAAGAGAATGTCTCTCCATTCGTGCCAACCCACTCCCTCCCCCCCAAAAACGTGAATCTCTAAGTCCCTCCCTATTTTCTTCTGTGTGGCTCTCTGTCTTCCTGGGTCCTCTATATTCCCTATGGCTGATTCTTGTGAACCAGTTGCTGGCTCTGCGCCCTGGTCCACGATGCTGTCAAACATCCCCCAGCACCATGACATTAGCAGCTTAGAGCCCTGCAAAACACAGAGCGGGGAGCAAGTGGTGCAGAGACAGGTGTGCCCACGGCAGTCAGAAAAGGTATTGCGAGGAGGATTTACAGGGTGATGACATGCCACACACCAAACACACCTTAATAAATGACAAGAAAAGGCATCAGGCCTGGGAGGAGAGCCATAGGACCTGAGATGACACCACCATGCTAACAGTGCCATTCCAAGGGCCAAGAAAGATCATGCTGGATTATTTCATAAGGACGGTATGCCCATTAGCATCAAACAAATAAAGGCAGTTAGGTGGAAAAGCCAAGAACTGGAAACAAAAAGAGCATTTGGATTTTCTAGGATGCTATTATATAAGCGGGAGGGACCTGAAGCCATCTACTGGCACCAGGGGAACCCCAACTTAAACTAAATTGAAAGATTTTAAAGGCAAGTTTATTGTCGTCTTTCGCCACAAGGGAAAAGCTGGGAGATCACGGTCAACATTCCGGAGCAAGGAGCAGCAGTGGGTCGGTATATCTACCCCATTCCAAGTCGGAATCCACACTGGCAAGGGCTGGCTAGCGCTCATCTGGCCTGGCAAGGGCCTACTGAGGGCTGGCTGGCGCTCATCTGGCCTCACTAGGGACAGCACTCCATGCCACCTGTACCTTAGACTGTGATTTCTGCTTCTAAAAGTGCCTCACCTTCTTATAAACTGGACGTTTACACCCACAGCGAAGTTTGTTATGCTGAAGCCTTTACCCTCAAAGTGACACTCTGGAGACAAGAGAGGGGAAACTACAGCTAAGTCAGCTGACACACGGTGGGCCCGACTCAACAGATGGAAGGCTCCTGTGAAATATGCGCCTTCTTCATGGGCATGCAGAAGGTGGGGCCTGACCCAACAAGAGGGGGGTTCCAGGGAAATACGCTCCTTCTTCATGGGCATGCAGGAGGAAAGGTGCTTTTTCAAGAAAGAACCCTCTGCCACCCCAGAAGCAGTCCCCGATCTTTGATTTCTACTGCTACCATAATGAAAAATTACCCTGCCTTTAAAACCATCTGTCCTGTGATGTCTGTAACAGCAGCCTAAGCTCACATGAGGCATGACTCCTCTATCAGTCTTTAAAATGACCACACTTTAGGAAGGAAGAGAGTGTCAATCCTATACTTCTTGTGGATGGGTGTTTACTTTCCAAACATAACGAGAGTTGGTTATAAGACAAACAAGTAGCTCACTATAATGAGTCTTCAGTCACTGTTGGTTTTCTATGCCAAAATATCATTTTACAGGCAAGCAACTTTCTTCTGACCTAAAACATTATCTGTAGGACACTTATTTTTTTCCATTACTCACACTAATAAAAACTGTCATTAGCAAGAAATATTAAAAAAAGATAAAACTCCTGTGTAATGATCATATATGTGCATGTGTGTGTTAAAATTACTACAAAGAACATCTATTGTGTTTTTTGTATAAGAAAGATCTCGAAGGGATGAAAGATGACAGACACCTTTCATCCTGGCACTTGAGATACTGAGGCAGGAGGATTTGGGAGTCTGATAAACCTCAGGCTTCATCATGAGACCCTATGGAAAACAAAGAAAAAAGGGGAAGAAAGAACATGGAGAGGTGGCAAGGGAGAAAGGGGAAAAAAGAAAGAAAATGGGAGACAGAACAAGAAAGAGGGGATGAGAGGTGGAGAGGGGAAGCTTTATTGAAAGAACGGACTTGATTCTATTCTAATATACTTACGTACTAACAAGCTGAAGACAGACATTTGTGTTCAGAGAGTATTAAATAATAAAATCCACAGTCGTATAACCATAGGCCAGAGATCATCTACAGCTGTTGCACTATTTATTGTGTTTTGTTTTGGAGACAGGGTCTCACTGTGTAGCTCTAACTATCTTAAAACTTGCTCTGTAGGTCAGGCTGGCCTCAGCCTCATAGAGATCTACCTGCATTTGCCTCCCCAGAGCTGGAAGTAAAGATCTGTGCCATTATGCCTGTCCTATTCTCAATATTTTTTAAAGTAATGAAAGCATAGCTAAGAAACAAAAGTCCTTTGAGATAACATAAGATCCTGAAGGGTAGAGCTGGGGAGTGATTCCCAGCACCCACATACAGAGCCAGGTACAGTGGTGAATGCTTGGGAAGGCAGAGGCGGCGCGGGGGAGGGGGGGGAGATCCACAAGGCTTTTCTGGCCTGATAAAAAGTGAAGACCTGTCTCAACAAACAGGGCAGACAGTTCCCAAATAAGGCCTGGGGTTGATCACTAACCTCCACATGCATACACACAGACAGACAGATAAACAGACAGACAGAATAACACACACACACACACACTCCACAAGGAGGAAGGGTGGGAAGAAGCGTGCAAGTGTAATTCCCAGGATTGTATTTCTTACTGTATTAAGAAATATTCAATTATAAGGGCTAAAGAGATGATTCAACACTGACTACTTGCTGTGGAATAATGCTCTTGTACACTGTAAAGATCTGTCACTTATCTGATTTAATAAAATGCTGATTGGCCTGTAGCCAGGCAGGAAGCATAGGCAGCAAGACCAGACTAGGAGAATTCGGAGAAAAGTCAGAGATAGAGTCATAATTCAGAAGCAGAGGAAGCAAGATGAGAATGCCTTACTGAGAAAAGATACCAAGCCACATGGCTAAACATAGATAAGAATTAAGGATTAATTTAAGTTGTAAGAGGTAGTTAGCAGCAAGCCTGAACAATAGGCCAAACAATTTATAATTAATATAAGCCTTTGGGTGTATATTTGGGACCAAATGGCTGTGGGACGAGGCGAGACAGAAACTTTTGTCTACAACTAGTCTTTCAGAGGACCAGAGTTCAGTTCCTGTCACCAACGTGGAGTTCACAAAGACCTAGAACTTTAATTTTAAGGTACCCTCTTCTGGTCTCTGCCGGTACTGCATGAATGTGGTACACACATATAAACACACACACAGACATGTACACACACACAAATGAATGTTTTTTTTTTTAAAAAAAAACAAGTATTTCTTTATAAAGGTAAAATAATGATTCTTAAAAAATAAACACAGGAAAAATTTTTTTTAATTGACTACTGAAAAAAACAGTAAGATGCTATGAGTAATTCAAGGGAGAATCCACAGAAGAATCACATAAGCACCAAAACCACAAACATGATGGAAAACCAGCCAAAGGACCCTCATGTATAGGACAGTGACTGGCTGTACTTTTCCAAACATGGTTAGTGTTTCTATGGCAAGAGCCGTAAACCTTATGACCCATTTTCTTCCATTCTGAGGAGAAAAGGGAAAGATTTATGTTACCATTATTTGTGTGTGTGTGTGTGTGTGTGTGTGTGTGTGTGTGTCTGCGCGCACGCTCATGCGTGCATATGTGTATATGTTGGGTTGGAGCCCACACGTCTCTCGCTGGTAGAATTGCAACTCTCCAGCTACCTTAGGCTAGCTGGCCACTGAGCAGCAGGGGTGCATCTGCCTCAGCCTCCTGACTGCAGGCACCATGCCTGTTATGTTCCATGGTGGCTGGGATCAGAATTAGGTCCCCAGGCTTGTATAGCAAGCTCTTTACTGAACCATAGCCCCAGCCTGGGAGAGGCCATTCTTTCAGGGTCTTACCAGACTTGTTTCCACTGTAGACAGAGAAAATGAAGGCTTAATTGAATTCTTTTCTCTTTGATTTCTCATTGTCTTCCAGGAATAAATTCTAATATCTGGGGGTGAGTTGTTTTTGGCTTTGACTTGCTTCTTTTAGTCATAGTTTTCTGTTCGAACAATGAGTATAACATTTGTTTTCAGGAAGATGAGCACAGACTTTGTGATCCCTGTAGGAGTGTAGTGTTGCTAAAAATGAACCAAATCTGAAAACATTTTAATTAAGATAGTTACAAGTTTCCTTTTTCCTTTATTTTGGTTTTTCAAGACAAAGTTTCTCTCTAGTTTTGAAGCCTATCCTGAAACTAGCTCTGTAGACCAGGCTGGCCTCGAACTCACAGAGATCTGCCTGCATCTGCCTCGGGAGTGCTGGGATTAAGGGTGTGTGCCACCACTGCCAGGGCAACCTTTTTCCTTTTCTAATGTAGATCTTCGGATCTGAGCTGTGGCGTTACACCAGAGTTCAGTTGGCTGCACACAGCATCTAGCTGCTCAGCACAGGAGACATACATGTTTAGACAGTCGACTGTTTCTGCCCCACCAGTCCTCATTTTATATTCTAGTCCTGACTGACAACAAAGAATTTTTGGTTTTAGTAGTTTTACACGCAGACTCTATTTTCTGTATGTTCTCTTCAAAGTGAAAACTACCAGACTTGTGGTCCATGCAGGACTTAGAAGATCTGGATTTAAGAACTACCTTGACCCTCACACGGGTGCAGACCTAGGCCCTGAATCCACTGCTCTCCTGGGGAAAGAAAAAGGGAAGAGGAGCGCGGCTCTGAAGAGAGCTCTGTGGCAAGGATGGCACTGGCCAACCTGCCTGGAGTTGACACTGCCTATTTCTGTGCAACCATATCCTAAGTGAATCTTGGCTTTACAGGAAGTTACAAACTAAACACAAATTTGGAATTCTGCGTTTCGGCACCCCATCTTACTGTTCTCTGGTTTCAGAGTAATTATCAAAGTGTGGAAGAGTTGAAGAGGGGCAGGAGGCAGTGTTCTGGTTAACTGGGCCATCCAGGCTGCTCTCCTTTTTAAGCATCTTTGACTGTTTAACAGTTTGGTGTGCTGTAGAAACTGCTCGTCGCCTGTAGGTTGTTTTATACTTTGGCATGGAATAGGAGGGTAGCAGAAGTGAGGGGCAGGACAGCAGTGGGCAGGTTTGCTACTCTTCCTAGCCACTCCAGCCACCTGTCACTCAGCTCCAAGGGATCTAACACCCTCTTGTGGCCTCTACACACACACACACATACCTGCACATGCACACACACAAAATAGCATTTTGCAACTGAAATAAAGACCGGGAAAAAAAAAAACCAGAAGCATGGGGTTCATATTCCATACACAGAGCTATGGAGAGAAACAGTAAAGGTTGTCACGCATGCTTCTTGGAGTTAAAATGTAAATTTTCAATTTGCTTCAGTATTTTTAGAAACACACAATCAACACGAACCTGTCAATTTCTGATGCAAAGCTTGGTGAATGACAGAAAGATGTGGCCATTGTCCTGAGACCTGAGTGTTCTCTTTCCTCATCGGAAGCCGAATCATCATCAGAATGCTCACTGGACTTGCACCACAGCAGTGCACAAATCACACACACAAACGCTCACGCACGCACACACATGCACGCACACACACACACACAAAGGCTATGGAGGGGCATCAGGAGACTCATCCCTCAGCATGTTTCTGCTGTCACTAGGAACACAGCCAGGAACGTGATTTCACAAAATGGATTCCTCTGGTCACAAAATCCGCACCGTGCAATGGTATATTCCCTGGCCTTGGGGAGATGCCAGGGGCAGTGTGAAAATTCACCACTATGCTCTTTCTTTGCCTGAGTTCTCCACTCACAAGCTGCTTCTAAACTCTATGTTTTTAATTATTGATGTATTTATGTTCTGCAGTGAGCTTAAACTCAGGGCTCTGTATATAAGCGCGCACTCTACCACAGAGTCACGTAAGCAGCTTCGTGTTCAAGGGACACAATTCGGTAAATTCAAACACGTAAGTGCCACAGCTGCAAAGTGTCCTGCCATCCCAAACGCTCTAACTGACCCTCCATAAGCACGACCCTTTCGCTAATGCCCCTAGTTAACGCATTCTTCCTAAAGATATATTTCCCACGGGTCACATGACAGTTCCCAACCCGTTTCTCCAAGATGCCTACCCCCTATTTGGGCCTTTGTGTTCTTATTTTAGAACTTTTTCATAAACAAAAAATATTTCTAGGAGAGAGGCACCACCCTGTGCCGTTACACAGACATCTGTTTGTATAATACACACCCTCTTGCCCTACTAGGGGAAACACAGGGCCAGACAGTAGCATAACTTAATAGAAAAGAAAGCTGATGCCCAGAGGAATGAGTGATCTCTTTTTTTCAAGGCTACTCAGCGAGCAAGGGAAAGATCTAAGAGTCAATACTAATACTAGTCTTCCTATTGATACAGCAATGGCTTGACTGCTAAAGTTAATTATTATGTATTTGTTTGAAGTATCTAGTTATCAGAAGTATCCACCATTCAGTTACTATAAATATGAATGCTATTATGAAGTATTTTGCTAAAATTTACACTCCTATCACAAGAGGTAAGAAGGCTTTGAGGACAACAGGGGAAGGTGATGAAGCAATCTTAAATCTCTCTGCGTGCTTTGCCCAAGCGCCTCCTGGGACTGGGTTGTTCAGCAGACCCTCGGACACAGCAAGGGAGAATGGAGACAAAGAACCCTGCAGTTAGTGGTGTGCGCCTCACAGAAGCTCTCTGGTCCTAAGACAATTGGAGCTCCATCACACACTGCTTTTAACACCCAAAGAGCTACCATAAAATCTCCCAAGAAAACAGCAACGGGGAGACACTGTCAGCTGTGCCTCAGGGAAGGCACGCACCTCCAAAAAAAAGTAACTGCCACCTTTCTCACCACATCTTAAGAAAAGAGCTGACCAAGTTCCAGATTGGGACACAAATACATACATACACACTTGGGGACAGACAGACATGGGCACAGTTTTGAAATTTATTTCAAGAAGTGCAGATTATTGCATACAACTCCCACCTGAGTAATAAAGACAAAGGAGAAAGTCAGGTCTTTAAGTCCCAGCTTAATTGCTTATTCTGAATGTGAATGAGACCTTGGCCAAGTTGATACCCCCTACCCAGAACAGTTTCCTCAGAAGGAAAGGTTGACGGTTAAGTAAAGCTGAAGCCTCACACACAGGCCTTAGAATACACCACGAGCTCAACATGAACTTTAAAAAGCATGGAAAGCAGCGCAGAGTGGCTGGTACAAGTTGCTTTAAATCAGTACTCAGCAGGGCTACGTTTGCAATAGCATAGCTTTCCTTGTGCCCTCTTCCCAAACACACACACACACACACACACACACACACACACACACTCACTCACGTTCCCCATAGGTGCAGCAAAAGATACACAGCAATCAGTATCAGCAGGGGGTACTCTAGCAGTGTGGTTTTCAGACTCCCAGTCCTGGATCATTCACCACCCACCCTCACTTGCTAGGCCCACAAACAAAGGTTCTACACAGAACCATCACACGTTAGCATTAAAAAGATTAAAAAAAAAAAAAGCCAAGCAGGAGATGCCTGATTTTCTCATGATTAACTGTGGGAGCCTTAACAAGTAAAATAAAAGTTCGATTTCTGTAAAGGGGACTCTACCTTTATGCTATCTTTCTGAATTTTTTTTTAAAAAGTTATTATTGGTGCATATATGCCTGTCACCCGTGTGTGGAGGTCAGAGGTTAGAGGGTCACTCTGAGGACTCAGTTCTGTCCTTCCCCCTCTATGTGAGTTCAGGGGTCCATGGGCTATCCTGGCATTCATTCTTGCTGAGCCGGCTCACAAGCCCCTTTAATAGTTATATCTTCAAAAGAGAAAACACCTCAAACATTAATAACTAAATAAATACGCGAATACTAAAAGGATTGTTTCTAAAGAGCTCTGTAAACAGAGACTATGTGTTGGTTTCCTAGCTGCCCATACCCAAATAGTCACACAGAAACCATATTAATAACAACAATGTTTGGCCAATAGCTTAGGCATATTCCTAGCTAGCTCTTACATCTTAAATTAGCCCACTTCTATTAATCTGTGTCATCTGTGTCACCACAAGGTTGTGGCCTATGGAAGGTTCCAGCATCTTTCTCCCTCCACAGCTACATGGTATCTGCCTGACTCTGCCTTCTTTCTCCCTGTATTCAGCTTAGTTTTCCTGCCTATCTCTATTGTGCCCTGCCATAGGCCAAAGCAGCTTCTTTATTAACCAAAGGTAATAAAAATATATACAGAGGGGAATCCCACATCAGAGCTCCACAAAGAATGAGACAAACATGTCTGAATTCACAGAGGTGTTTGAGGGGACTAAATTCCTGATGTGAAATGGAGAAAAAATGAAGTCTTCATGGACTCTGGTAGCTATTTACCCCAGTTCACCATGTGGTCCTGGGGAAAGACTGACTTTCTTCAGCCAGCTCTGCCAGCATATCTCTAGGTTCCTGGAGGATCACACATGATGGCACAGTCATTCTTGAACAGCAGCCCCAACAACCAGCATCAATACCAATAACTAGGGCCTCCCCCAAACCAACTAAACCGGAAATCTGTAACTCTGAAAGTTTGGGAAGCAATGCAAGGGAAGGAATGAAGGAAGGAAAGAAGGGGGGGAGGGAGGGAGGGAGGGAGGGAGGGAGGGAGGGAGGGAGGGAGGGAGGGAGGGAGGGAGGGAAGAGAGAGAGAGAGAGAGAGAGAGAGAGAGAGAAAGAAAGAAAGAAAGAAAGAAAGAAAGAAAGAAAGAAAGAAAGAAAGAAAGAAGCAAAGTGATTACAAAAGCAATGTTTTCTCATGGGAAAATAAGGACTCCTATAATTTTTCAAAATTATAAGGATTTTAATTTTACATATGTAGACAGAGATGGGGTCATGTGTGGTTTCTCTCTTAATCCTAAAATCGCAGCTAATTAGAATTTTTAGTAAATGTTTCTAGAAAATAAAATGAACCATGAAACTATGACTCCTTAGTGTCTGAACTATTATTTCACTATAAGTTTTAAAGCAGGTTGTGAAAAAAGGGTTCATATTTCCTTAAAGCCATAATTATTACAACTTAGCTATAAAGGAAGAATCTGACAGCACATCTCTGTGATGTGAAATCACAGAGAGGGAGAAAGGGAGAGAAATAATTGCTACTAGGATCTTAAGATATTCTTTGAAAAACACGTTTTGTTTTAAAAGAAGGTGAGTCCTCTTATTATATTTAATTAAAATATAGTTACATCACGTCCCCTCCCTCTACCCACTCCAGCCCCTCCCATGTCATCCCCACACCTTCTCAAATACATAGCCTCTTATTCTTTACTTATTATTTTTACAGTTATATGAATAAATATGTAAACATAACCTGCGGAATCCATTTAGTGTTATTTATATGTGTGTTTTTAGAGTTTACCACTTGGTACTGGATAAACAATTAGGACATTCATCCCTGGGGCAAACTAATTCTCCCTCTCAGCAGCTGTAAAGTGCTAAGATTCGAGCCCTCCTGAGAATCCTCCCCTCCTCCTGGCATGCCAACTGGTGATGTCATTGTTCAGGTCTTCCTTGTTGGCATTTCATGGATGTCATATCTAGAGGACGGATAATCCTGTAGCAGACATCAGAATTCTTGGTCCTCTGCCTCTTACAATCTTTCTGTTCCAAGTATATATTAATAAATTACATATATTATATATGCACCATCTTAATGGTAAAAAAAAATCATGGTTTTGTTTTCTTTTGTTTGTTTGTTTGTTTTTGTTTTTCAAGACAGGGTTTCTCTGTGGTTTTGTTTGTTTTTAAACAGTCTTACTTTTGTTAATTCCAGTGGCAAGAATAACCACTACCACAGTTTAAAGCTAAATTTGAGGCAAGCTTTAATTAAATACTGGCCAGGTGAGTGAGCTCTGGTAAGGTCCATGTCCCGGTTCCCGGAAAATGGCCAGAATGGAGAATGACAAGGGCTTAAGAAAAAAAACCCATAATTCATTGCATTTCCCATGAGGTCCGATCAGGGACAAGCATACATCCTGACGTACCTCCAGCCTGTGAACTTCCCACCCACATGTGATCAAGCACAACTGGTGCAGGTGGTCAAACAAGCATGTTTAGGAGAAGGGAAAACACATGACTTATGACTTGTATCTCCCATAAACATAGCCTCCAGCATTTCAGGAATTGTCTGTCCTTGGGCAAGGGGCTTGCAGATCAGAGATGTGTTGTTTCATGGTTCTCTTAGGCGTAGTAATTAAAATTTAAAAATGTAACTTTGGCTCTCACACTTTGTTGCCCAGGCTGGCCTGGTGCTTGCATCCATCTTCACAGGCTGCAGAAGGAAGAAGGAAAGAAGGCCTTGGTAGAACTGGGTAGATCACAAGACAGAATAAATAGACACGAGCGTGAAAAGGGACACGTAAAAAGGGAGGAGAAAGTTCACAGAGGTGAAGGGAGACAGAAGAGGGCTGGAGTGAAAGAAATCAGAATGCGCTACATGTGTGGGTATGGTGGTAAACGCCTTTAACCTCAGCCATCAGGAGGCAGAGACCAGGAAAACTCTGTGAGTTCAAGGCCAGCCCGGTCTAGACAGGAAGAAGTTCTAGGCCCTGGGCTCATTCCCAGAGATCCCTCTGCTCACAAAGGCAACCACAAAGGTGCTCTTCACCACAGCAACCCTGACAGCACGTTCTACACAAGTCTGAGTTCCGTTAGCTTTGTTTTCCATTTTATTTTACTTGTTTGTATAATTCTTTATTTAAAATACAACAGAACATTCGTTCTCCAAAGACATGTTAAGTTAAAACTATTGAACAGTTTTGGTTCCTAACACTTAACAGAACTGGTATAGCTTACTATAGAGATGTAAACATCTCTTAAACTGGGGCTAAGGGCTGAAGAGGTGGCTCGGTGGTTAAGAGTATTGGTTGCTCTTCCAGAGGACTGGGTTCAATTCCCAGCACATACACAATGGCTCAGAACTGCCCATAATCCATCTCCAGAGGATCTGATGTCCCTTTCAGGTCTCCTTAGGCACCAGGTACATACATGGTGCAGACATACATGCAGGTAAAACATATATACACATAAAAAAAATTTATAAAAATCTAAAAGTTAAAAAGTTTTTTTTTTTTTTTTTTAAATGGGGCTAAAACTCTTCTATGTGGCAGAGGAGGAAGGCCAGGGGCACATGTCACAGTCAGGGACTAAAAGTCTTTGCTATGGGAGATCAGGGCTCATGGAAGACATGGCTGCCCCCAGGTCTCAGCAGGAAAGGCGAAGATGAACCTGTAGCATCACATATGGCCGCAAAGTTAGGATATACTCTTAAAATAAATGAAACGTTGCACTATGTCCAGGAAGGTCCAAGAACATAACTCAGAGAGCGCCAGATGGCCAGAGCTAGGACACTGAGTGACAACCTAAGGTAGACTCAAATGCAACAAAATATAAACAAGTAACTGTAAGTACATACTATGGCAAACACCGGAAGGACTGAGGAATGGAAAAATGCCAAATAACAGGTGTAACTACCACAGCCCCCTTTCCCAGGCAGAGGGAAACCCCACGTCCTCCAGTGCCACAGTTGAGTTCTACTGACAGCCGTAGTGAAGAAACATTGGTCATGTGATTAAGGTCAACTGCAACAGTAAGTCACAGTCTTCTGCTGAGGGAGCAGCAGACGGAACAGCACTGTACTGTGTAGTGGCATTTCAACTGTATTTTAACAAATAAAGCTTGCCTGATGATCTGAGAGGAAAACAGCCCCACTAGTCAGCCTTACAGACCAGGTAATGGTAACACACACCTTGAATCCTAGTTGCCATAGAAACCGGGCAGTGCATGACTTTAATCCCAGTGGTGCAAGCCTTTAATCTAAGCCTTAGAGAGGATTATAAAACAGCAGGAACTTGCTCTCAGACACAGTCTCATTCTAAGATTCCTGGAGGCAGGATCAACATTTCAGACTGAAGTCGAGGTAAGCCAGTGGCTGGCTGCTTTCTCTTTGGGTCTTCAGCTTGAACCCCAATTTCAGTCTCTGAGTTTTTAATTAATCGTGCTTCAGTACTACAAGAAATCTTAGGTTCGTTTTAAAATGCAGGTGTGACATTGTAACTGTGGTCAGATGTGGAAGCCACTTCCGTTTCAGTATAAACCCACCAAGCTGATTTCCACTAGTGATGGATGCTTGCCCATGGCGGCTCCAGTGAAACACAGTATGACGCTTGCTTTCCCCGCAGACAGACAGACAGACAGACAGACAGACACGCACACACACACAAATTAGTAAGAAGATCAATATGTCCCCATCAGCCTTAAGCTTTTCATCACAGGGTGGCCATATGCAGTAGTGACCCTGCCAGTACGTTGCTCTGAATGACACAGGACTTCACAGTCAAGGCAAGTTCTCCTATGGGAAGACAGCCGCAGCCAGCCATGTGATTAATGCCTCCGAGCGAGGCGCAGCATTGGTTTGTCAGAGCCGTCAGGAACTCTGCATGAGATGAACACTGTTTACTTCTAAAATTCAGGAGGTTAAAGAGAAACGGCTTTCATCTCACAAGCTAAATTTATTGTAAGATAAATCATCAAAAGGAATTTGAGGAAAATGTCTGAAGGTATTTTTAGCAAATCAATCAGCGAATATAGTGTCATTGTCATTGAAAATGTACATGCTAAGACTTAGAATGTTTGCTGCCGACAGCGGGGCTCGAGAGAAAACTCACACAGCAGTTGCAAGTGGCTATTTCCATCAAAGTTGGTGGTTCAAGGTTTGGCATCTTAGGCCAACAGTGTCCATGCTGCTCCCAAATTAGTAGATCTAGTATACAATCTAGAATGCTATAGCTACAACATTTAATAAGAGAAACAGATGGCCAATATCAATACCAAAGCTGAAGTCACCAGATAGGAAACTTGGGTCTTCTCATTGCCTTCTACTTCACCAAAACCAAAGCTTCTTACCGTGGTATCATAGGATGTTAGATCCACGTGCAGCGCAGCCTCAGAAAAGCTAGTCATCCTGGACAACAAGAGTTCCTGAGGGCCAACTTCCAAACACCCCACGGAAGTGTTACCTGTTGACATGGAGACCCGAGGTGCAGCAGCGTCCAGAGGCAGAGCACAGCAACTTCAAGGAAATAAACATCCTCAGAGACAACCAATCAACTTACTCATCTCAACAAAATCAGAGTGCCCTTCCGCGTCTATCAACCCAAATGGATGGGGCTGATACTGTGGGAGGCCAGGGACAAGGGACACACACAGGTCCAGAAGCACTCACATTTTTTTTACACTTTTTAAAAAACATTTAATACATACGTATTTTGACTGTGTATATGCATGCAGTGCCCAGAGGCCAGAACAGGGCATGGGCCCTCTGGAACTGTAAGTATAGTCAATTGTGAGCTACCACGTGGGTTCTGGGAACCAAACTTGGCTCTGTAAGAGCATCAGGTGACCTTGACTGATGAGCCATCTCTCAGCAATGCAAACCCAGAACTTTCCACCAGGTAGAGAATGGGTATTCATCTCGCGATCCCCTAAGGCACACATGAACTTTGTTTATTTTCTGAAATGAAGCAGCAAATCAGAAGCACCGGGCGCCCATTCTGCTCTTAGTTACCTCGTGGACAAGGTAAAGAGCTGACGCTTTTAGGATTGGCAGCATCTAAATGCCTCCTGCAACGCCGAGGTAGCAGATCCAGGATGCCATTCCTCAACCTCCTTACACAGGAAGCAAGGGCCAAAGGTTTCCGGTGACCCCCAATGTTCCTTCACTACCCACAATTCCCTCTGAGCCCAGGGCTATGTCTCCCTCAATGAGTTAAATTAATCCAATAAGCATGTGGAGAACCTTCAGCCAGATGTGTAGACGACACTACAAGTTGGCTAGCAACACGCAGACATGGTCTCTACTCCATCAGTTATCTCCTCAAGACCCCTTAGATCACTTACAAGAGCAAACTTAATGCAATGCCACATATGAGTGACCAAAACACCAGAGTAGCTCCTCACCGTTCTGGGGGCTAGACGTCTGGCTTTCCCTGAGGCCTGTCTCTTTGACTGGCAAATGTGACTGCCCTCCCAGGCACGCATGTCCCTGATGTCCTGTCCTTTGGTGACAAGAACAGCAATCAGATGGGGTTAGGGTGTCACTCTCTTTAAAAGGTATTAGTTTCGGACACTGCCACATCCTGACAGACCAAGGAGCTAACATTTCAACACGTGAATCTGGGGAGGATACCACTCAGCCCACTGCACTTACCCTCTTTCCTCCCAAGCTCTCCTCTGATGAGGAATCTTCTTCACTAAGTAACATCTTCAAATTCTTTTATACTTGAAAGGACCAAGAACCCTCACTTGATCGGGATCATCTCCCAGTTCAATCTAGCTTCTTCCTTTGCTGGCGAGACAGCGTGACTCCAAATCAAATGTGCCTGGCCACCAGCCAGCATGCCCAGGTGTGGAACCAGACAGCACCAGTCCAACTGAAGCCACCGATGAAAACAAAACTCAGGCTGTCCGGCCTGTAAGGATTTTCCAAAGGACACATAAGTAGGTCTATGTGGGGTTTCTAAAGTTTGCTATGGGGTAACAATGGAATACTGTAGGTGGGCCAAAGAAAGGGGCCTGCCCTCATCAATCATTGTCAACTCCTATACTCTCTAGAAGTCACTCTCCCCATTTTTTCACCTGTCACTCATCTCTCACGTTTCTGAAACCTGGCTTCTGTGCACCGGTTCATTTTTTTGCGCCCCGCTGAAACAATTACCGCATGTTCCCTGTCAGCTTCCCCATCTCAAGCACACGCTTCAAGAAGACAGGTGCCAGGCACCGCATCTTCGAGTACCCAGTGGTTGGTGCTGTGTCCAGAGCAGAGTGTGGCCTTACGTAACTCCTAAAAGAACAATTTGGCTTATCTTACAGGGCTTGGGTCTTCACTTGACTATGTAAGGGTTCACCAGCTAGTTAACAATGGGCTTCAACCATCTGCCATAGGACTGTCCATTGGGTCCCGTGTATACTCAAATGGCACAATCACCAAAACCCCTACTTTTGCTGCAAAATTAAGCTTTTTTTCTTTGTATTTTTTTTAATTCTTTTAAATTTTTAAAAAATATTTATTTATTAATTATGTATACAATATTCTGTCTGTGTGTATGCCTGCAGGCTAGAAGAGGGCACAAGACCTCATTACAGATGGTTGTGAGCCACCATGTGGTTGCTGGGAATTGAACTCAGGACCTTTGGAAGAGCAGGCAATGCTCTCAACCTCTGAGCCATCTCTCCAGCCCTTTTCTTTGTATTTTTTTGAGTCGGGGTTTTTCTGTGTAACAGTTCTGGCATTTCTGGAACTCACTTTGTAGATCAGGCTGGCCTTGAACTCACTAAGATCCTCCTGCCTCTGTCTCCCAAGTGCTGGGATTAAAGGCATGCACCACCACTGTTCAGCTGTAAAATTTAGCTTTTTAAGAAGGAAAATTTTATACTAACTCAGTTATTTAACAGATTATTTATCTACACATTTAATATTTTAGAACACATTCAAACATCTAGAGATAAGGGAACACCTACGAGTTACCAAAATAGATGACTAACATTTATTAACGATACATGTAAGTGGTCCCTCCGTACCGTCATCAAGAATCTACTAGCTTCAGATCACAAACTATTTTAATATAACTTAGTTTGTAGGGAAATCACAGCCAACCAGAGCCGGTTTTTAATCTCTAGCCTAAGGCTCGATTAGATTCCTAAGATGCCCTTGTGTTGTTCTGCTCTTGCTGGTTTGGGATCTTACTGGATCAGACTGGATTTACACTCCTTGCATTCCCTCAGCTTGTGCACGGTCTGATTGTTCCAGAAGGTCTATGAAGATGAGAGTGAGAGCCTTTGTCCTTCAAAGGGAGAGTGACTAAAACCATGGGAGCTAGACAAAAGGACACAGAAGAAAGGAGGCTGGAGAGATGACTCAGTGGCTAAGAGCACTGGCTGTTCTTCCAGAGGACAAAGGTTTGGGTCCCAGCACCCATATGAAGGCTCACAACCATCTGTAACTCAAATCCCAAGGAATCCAGGTCCCTCTTTTGGCCCCTGTGGGCATCACGGATATACAGGGTGCAGAGACATATATTCAGGCAAAATACCTAAAGACATAAGTAATTAGAAGGGGTGGGGATAGGAGAAAAAGATACAAAGTCAAGGTGGATCTTGCAAGCAGCTGATTGAGCAATTATAAACGAGTGTAGGAGAAGACATGAGGGACTCCTACTTCTTACAAGGTTACCAGACTCACCAGGGAGTGCTCACCCTTCCAATCAAATGCTGCATTCTCTCTTTTCTTTCCTTTCTTATACTACACAGAACAACACAGGGAGGGCAGTCTTGCCCCTAGAATCCTTTCCTATGATCCAGGAAGCCTAAGCAAAGTTCTCCTCTGAGAAAAGGGGCGTAAGGTATGGTGTGCAATGGCAAACGTCAGCTTCTGGTCGTCCCTTAAGACCGCATCTCATGACCAATAAGCCACGGACCTTACCTCTCCTCCATCGCCGGTAAACTCTGAATCACAGCACTAACTAAAAGCTACAAGGGTTGAAAAGGTACCTGGCTTAAGTGGTTTGATGAATTACGCACCTCTACCTTGACTTCAATTTCTAACAGAAAACCAAGACTCTCACTTACTTGCCAAAATTTTCTTAGATGTGGAAAAAACTAATACTCAACATATTTGAAAAGCTAGAATAATTTAAATTCAAAATTAAGTTTTAAAAAATAGACTTATATTATATACAACTAAGTAACAGCACAAAAATGAGGAAAGTCTTACACTGAAAACGATATTCTGCTATAACCAACATGAGCAAATAGGGGGATTCTGAGTAAGAAAAAGTAACACAAATTCTGTGGGACCACAGAACTGCTAATAAGTTAAACAGGTATTACAGGCAGGTTGATTGTCACAGATGCGACATATGGAGGTGGGATCATATGGAAAGTTCTGGTAGGACCAACGTCAGACAAAAACGACAAAGAAAAATTCTGCACAGAATTTGTATGCTTGAAAGAACAGCTACGAGTCTTATTTTTCCTCTTGCCACAAATGCAAAATAAGCAAAATCAATAACCAATTCTATTTCTAGGTTTTGTCCACCGTGCTGCATAAAGGCAATTTCGGCACAGCCAAACAGAACCGCTTACTCAGCGTCTCCTCAGACAAGTGATCTGTCATGCTCCCAACACATAACTAATCATACCGTGCCACAGAAAGCACTTTACATTTGATGCTTTAGTGAAACGCGGGGGCAGTCAGGAACACACTGGGCACTTTACAGTGAGGATATTAAATTTTTAACGGCTTGGGTAACTGTTCATCATTTCATTGGAACTGATTTAACAACTACAAAAAGCCAAGTTAGTGGTAATATAATCCCTATTAATTTTCCAATTCCTTTTTAAATATATCGATTTGCTGAAAGTGCTGGCAGGCTAGGTGGCAGTCTGAAGAAAGTTGAGTTCCCTGAACAACTCATTCCTGATCATTAGCAAGGAATGTTAGTCTGAGAAAGTCGTGATATTTAAGACAGGTCTTGGCACCACAAGAAATCGACCCATAGAATCAACTAACCAGGGCCCCTGGGAGCTCACAGACACTAAACCAACAATCAGAGAGCCTGTGTGGCTCTGACCTATGTCCTCTGCATGTATGTTAGAGCTGTGTAGCTTGGAGTTCCTGCGGGAATACTAACAGTGGGAACAGAGCTGTCTCTGACTTTTCCCTGCTTTTGGGACCTTTTTCCTTGTACCGGGTTGCCTCATCCAGTCTTGATATGATAGGATGTCCCTAGTTTTATTATAATTTGATATGCCATCTTTCGTTGATATCCCTGGGAGGGCCACATCCTAATCACTTTTTATATACTTGCAAATGAAAACAAACAAAAATGATTAGGAGGTGGCCCTGTGAGGGAGGGTTTGTTAAAATTTTCTTATTCCAGTATTGGATCTGATTTTTTTTTCACAAAGCAATACTTTTTAGCTATATCAATTATTTAATCTCTGGTTTCCAAAAGGATCGTGATGGTAGAATAGAAAATGAACAACTCTTTAGAGCTCAAAAACTATGCATTTGGAGAACTGTGGTTGGTGTGATTGGTTCAGCTACCAGCTAGACCTGCACCTGCCTCAGCAGAAGGAGGCTCCAGAAGGAAAAAGAGTAACAAGAAAGAAAGAGCCTCTTTCAAACAGTCCTAGTGGGAGACAGGGTTGAAGAGCGGGCGGGAAACCTCTGGACACAAACCAGGGCTGGAAAGGCGATTCCCGGGCAGGCATCCATCTGACTGTTGAGAAAGACGGTGTGCGGAAATACAACTGATGAGAAAAGGCGCTTGCAGAAATGAACCAGAGCAAGTGGGACGGAAGCAGAAACACAGATGTGATGTGAGGATCCTGTCTGATCCGAGGAAACACTGACATCTGACATCATGGAAATCCCATTATCTTACACAGCATAACTAAAATTGACCTGCCAGGACAAACCCCGGCAAAATGTTTGAATTTTTAAAGTTAAAATGGAAACACAAAGCTACCAGCACAGTTTGGGCAGGGAGAGCACAGGACGCCTAAGAAGAGAAGAAAGAAACAAAGGTTGACCTCAGCCTTGTCCTTTCCAAGAGTAAAATGGCAAACAGTGACACTACCTGTCACAGGAGGAAAAAGTCGTGGAGGCTCAGCAATGTTCTGAGCTTCACTGACCACTCATGTCTCGAAGCCACACAGACATTCTCGGGCAGGCGAGGGTTGCGAGCTCATGTGAGTGCATGCTTCTTCCAGCCAAGGGAAAATGGACTCTAGAGAGAGGTGGATTTACCAACTCCCAGCTGCAGAGGGTTGGTGACCACAAACAAATTATTTCAGCTCAGATTGCCCTAATTAATTTATCTTTCCAGAGGAGATAATAATAAAATCAACATCAGAGCAACCTAGAGGAGACTGACCCCCGACAGAAGAACGTACAAGGATGCCAAGGACACCTTGGAAACACAATAAGCACTTGGAATCCAAGAAGCGGACACAACAGCAAATGTTCTGATGTCCAGTATCTTACGTAAACAGCACAGCGTTTCCAGACAACCTACACACAGCATTCGTGCACATTCAAACTCGGCTTCACTTAGGATGCCTAGCACAACACAAACAGCAGTTACACCATACTGATTAGAGAAGAGGGTCTGAACATGCATAATTTAAGAAACCCTTCTCAATCTGCAGCGAGGGAACCCATAGAAACAAAGGGCAAAACA
Organism: Chionomys nivalis; assembly: GCF_950005125.1. NCBI lineage: Eukaryota > Metazoa > Chordata > Mammalia > Rodentia > Cricetidae > Chionomys > Chionomys nivalis. The sequence goes on along the minus strand of NC_080090.1, from coordinate 15,770,917 downwards.
CTTAACAGATTTTGGCTGCCATTGTTATTAACATACAGATTGCCAGGATGGGTTGGGGAAGAATGAGAAAACAGGGTTTTTAAAGAAGCACTAATGAGTAACAATGTAATTAGTAATTATTCAATAACAAGTAATTAAGTCTAATTAAAGCGTGTAAATATGGTAAAAGTAACAAAAACTCCTGAAGAAGAAACTATATCAAAATTTCAAATTTCATATCAAGATGACCTTAGAACCATAAAATACTGAAGAAAGAAAAAAAACAAGGAGCAGAAAAGAGATAAAAATAATATAAAATATATCATTTTCAAATAAAAAATTTAAAAATTAAATTTTGTTCTTAAATTTTTCAGTTTGGTTTACACCTTCTCAGTGAATTGAATCTGAATCTCAAGAATAAAGTGTTGTAACCTTTGTTTTCTCTCTTCTTATAAGTAGATATATTAGTGGTCACAATTTTGCCTCTCAGCCCCAAAAACATAAAACAGTCACAGCCTAGCTCTCAAGAAAAAGGCTTAGAACCACTGCTTTCAGAATGAACAAAGCAAGACACCTACATGCTAGAAAGAGACAATGGCTACAGGGCATTAGGAAGAAAAATCCACAAGAAACATGCAATTTTAATCTTTTCAGTAAGATTTTTTTACATGATTAAAAAATGTACTTATGGGCTAAAAATAAGGCTCAGTAGTAAGAGCACTTGTGCTGCCAAAGAGGACCGGGTTCAATTCCCAGCCTACACATGTGTAAGTCCAGCTCTAGGGGATGTGATGCCCTCTTCTGGCATTCATGGGCACCAAGCTCCCATATGGTGCATAAACATGCATGCAGGCAAAACATTCACACATAAAATAAAATTAATAGCCTCCCAAATAATATCTGTGAGCAACAATGAACTACAATAATGTTTTACTATAATGAAACAGCAGCCACTGGACACCAACTATACAACACAGCAAAGAAATGGGCACAGAATAACTGCAGTATGTGTTTTGAGATAAACATGTTTATGCAACTTCTTAAAGTTTTCTACATTTTTCTCAAATTCTCAAATGGAGATGGGACCTGGAGAGGTGGCTCAGAAGGTTAGAGCATTGCTACTCTTCCAAAGAACCCAGGTTCAATTCTCAGCACCAACATGGCAGCTCACAATTGTCTGTAAATCCAGTTCCAGGGGATCTGAAATCCCTGCACAGACCTAATGCAGACAAAACACCAACTCACATAAAATAAAATTAAATCATTATATAATAATACTAATATATATATATAAATTGGCATGAATTGCTTTTATTAATTTTTAAAAGTCATGGCAAACTAAAATAATTGTCCAGCACTAGAATATTACGGGGTCTAGATTACACATTTAAGAAAGGTCAGAGGCTTTCTTGGGGTAGGGGTGTTGAACCTAGGGCTTCTGCACACGAGGGAAAGGCTCTATTATGGATCCATAAACCCAGTCTTCACTTCACTTTTGATTGTGAGATAGGAACTCACTAAGTTGTTGAGGCTAGCCTTGAATGCCATCTATAACCCAAACAGGCCATGCACCTGCCATGTTCCTGCCCCCGCCTCCCAAGTAGCTGGGATTACAGGCTTACAAAACCCATCCCATCAAAATCGAAGAGATTTTCTAATGCACCCAAACATACTAATAAAACCAGGAAGTCGACCTTACAAAGCCAGTAACATGTAACTTCCAAGTTTCCCAATAGGAGCAATCAATAGTTGGCACTGGGCCAATTGTTAAGTCACTGCGAGCCTCAAATCACCCAGACAGCCCCGGTTAAACCTATACCTTGTCCATTAACAATGGCTTTCAGGAAATACAATATACATGAAATTTCCAGGTGATTCCTGGCATATTCAATTCTCTTCACAAGATGTTTTATTAGAAAAATTATTCTCTCTATAAACTCATGCCATCTGAAATCTTAATAGATTTAAAGCCTTCTTAAATGCCCATATGGCTGTATGAAATTTTTCCATGGAGGTATGTGTCTAACACTATAGAAAAATATGTTGGGAAGCTAATTTTCTGGTAATAAGAAACTTTCAAAAATGCACCAAGTCTATAAAGTGAAGTTATGTTTCACTTCTACAGGACATGAATGACTTTAGAACGATACTTACCTTTGTCGGCAGACCCACTGGAAGCCTAGCTCTCCCTCTCCGCAAGCCCTTTATTGTCACAGCAGATCCCACTGCATGAGTCATTATTGCCAGAAAACCAAACAAGGAGCATCCCAAAGGCCAAGGCCTTGTGGCTAGGACTGACACTCCCTCGCTTCATCATGACTTCCCATGATGCAGCGCATTTTCCAGGATGTGATACGATGTCTGGATGGACACAGGCAGCTCCACTCTCACAGGCACCCCTGACGACTCAGTTTAATATTCTTCCTGGTGTAAGCACTCAAAGTCATTTATGCTTTCCTACTATTTGAGAAGTTTGGTGATAACTCTTCAAATATCCAATGTTTGTTACGTTCTAAATGCTTACGTCACAAATGAAAACTGGAGTATGGCAAGGATGATCGGGAGTCACACACACACACAAAGAGAACACACATGCAGAGATGTGCTCTGCTGACAACAGGCAAATGTGTTGCAGTCTGCCTTGCGGAGAATACATAAATGTGTTGTTGCTCATGCAGAACCATTCAGGTATTATAGCCCTCTTATAACACCTAAGAAGGCATTAGTCAAAACCAACTTATGTCTGTTTGTCTTTTTTAGCTCACTGTGATCCAAGTGAGTTAATAACATTACACAGCATGTGTGACGGGCAACACCGGGCACAGAGCAACATTAAATGTCCCTTTCCACTTAGCATAACCCATCCTGATCTTTACTACCGGATTCCACTGAAGGTCAAACCACATTTGACGATGTAGACTCGGGAAATCCATTATTTCACTGTTGAACACAGACTGAAATGTGGGTGGTTCATTTTTAAATGGAAGTAATTTAAAAATTGTAAATAATGAAAAATGTCTCCATTATCAAATATATGAATTAAGCTTTGCAATCGATTATCAGCAACAATGTAAACCCCTGCATATACACTGACTGTTAATGATTTTAGTGCAGCGTAATTTTTTTCATATTCTTCAATATATATTCAGTGAACATCACTGTAGTCAGGGACCACAAACAAGGTCAGAAGTGCCTGTGTGATAAATTATAAACCTTAACAGCTTTGGAGCAGACTTGAATGTATGACTCATTTAGCTTGATAGATGAATGGTAACGAAGTGAACAAACTCGTAAGACAGAACCATATATTAATTTATCCTATTTCAGAATACAAGGCCAAGATCTTCACCTGCACTAAGTAAAATGGGGATTCTGAGAATACATGACTAAAAAAAAAGGAAAAACGAATTATCTATTAAAGGTTATATAAGCAATTTTCCTAGTTAATTTCTGCCAATCCTTTATAAGCTACAAAGTTTTACTAAAAAGCCTTGATTAGAGTCACAGCAGAGAGACCACGAAATGCAGTGTGAGCAGGCTTGAGATTCAAAAGAACAGCCAAAGGTGAATCTGGGTCCTCGCTGCTTTATTTGTTGGACCCTTGTTTGGTTTTTCAAGATAAAGAAGTCCAAACCGCCCATCTTCAGGGCCTGCCTGAATAACATGAATTGACGCTGGCATGGTTTTATGTGGCTCTGCTTCTTGAGGCGGCTGAGTCAGAAGCAGTGACGCTGCTCTTCAAATCCTCAAAAGACAGAAACCAAGTTCTGGAAGGGAGACGAACTCATCCGGCTCAGATGAATGAAGAGTTACTCCAGCACGAGGAGGCTGAAGACTCGGCGTGCAGGGGTGGCACACTGGAAAGAAAAGTTGAGGAGGCTGAAGGACTGGCCTGCAGGGGTGGCGCACTGACTCAACACCAGAGCGAGCTGCTTCTCCGAGAGTGAGTGGGTACAGACAAGGGACATTGATGAAGTCGCCACTAATACATCTACTTCAGTATTTCTCAAGGAAGGCTCTTCTACAGTCGGAATGACTCACCCAGGAAGTTTATACACAATGCATGCTTATGAATTATCTTCCAGACTGGGGAAATAGGATCACAAGGAAAGAGGCTGAGAAATCCTTTATCCAGGAGAGTCTGTTGGGCTACAGGCGGGCAAGAGGCCCATCTTTGCAAACTGTCTGCACTGAGACAATGGTTTCTTCTTCACACTTACGATACACGAAGTGATGCAAGATCACACAGTCGGCAGGACAAGACATACCAAACAGTGTTCTGAATATATGAATTAATCTTGGTGGCAAATGCATACGTGGGATGCATGGGTAAATGAATGGAAAAGCACAGGAACAGACAGCAAAATTAATATCACTTGAAAAAAATAAAAATTTTGATTCTTTTGGAGTTATCTCAACAAATCTATTCATGCCACTCTAAAAACCCCCCAAAAGCTCCAAATGTCTCACTGTCTACATATTTGGCCCATGTGATATTAACTTCTCAAATACAGATCAAAGGAAACCAAAAGGAAAGAGAAAGCGAGGGGCTGATTCCAGTTTCTCTGAAACATCACAGCCCTGTACTGCTTTTTATCCCGCATGGTTGTGCTGGCAGACAGCACCACTGTTTCTGGTACATCTGTTGCAAAAGACGTTGCCTAGCAACAGCAATCAATGCTGGATTTCCCTTCCACCATTTTCCTGAAGATTGAAACACCGCTCCAAGGTCCTATTTGCAAGCACCTTCTGTTTGATTGACCACATACGTTTGCTCATTTTTCTCCTGGTTAGAAAAGAAAATCCTCAACTAAGACCCCTAGAATGAAGGGTGAGGAAAGTCTAGAACAGCACAGGATTCTTTGGGACTTACTGGATGAAGAAAAATTCTTTGACAGCTCATTGACTTTATTTGCTCATACTCTTTCATTCTGCCATTTTAGAACTGATTTCTGCTACCTCACGGGAGATGAAAGCTGTTCGCATGAATTATCATTCTAAATGCAGATTTACAAGGGACTGCCATGAAACACAGAAAGCAAATGATTTTCACGAACACGCTTAATAGCCACCTCATATCTTTGTTAAAGCCCCTGTCTTGGGCACATTCTTACATTATCAAAATTACTGAACAATGTCATGCCTCCAAAGCTTTCAAAATACATAATTCTTACAGACAGGTAACATTAAAAAGATAAATATTTTGGCGACCAATGACGAAAACACACAGAAAATAGCAACATTCACTCAGGAATAAAAGGAAAGGAAAATGGAATGGGGGAAGAAGATGAGAATTTTTAAATTCAGTATGACAATATGTTCTCACAATGAATGCTTCATTCCAAAACATAAAAAAGACTCAAGAACTTGAAAGTCTATGTCTTAGTTCCTTTTTCTGCTACTGTAGGCCCAAGTAAGTTTATGTTCTACACTGGTTTACTGGTCAAGAGTAGAGTCCATCATGGCGGGGAAGTCTAGACAGCAGAAGCGCACAGCAGCACCCAGGCACAATGCAGAGGTGTGATGGATGCCTGCTGCTGCTCACTTCCTGTCTGTGCTCATCCCAGGAAATGACATCACCCTCAGTGGGAGGAGCTTTTCGTATCACTTAACCCAACCAGGTTAATCTCCAAAAGGCATTTCCAGAGGCCAGCCTCCAGGTGACTCTAGAGGCTATCACATGAACAAGTAACACTGACCATCACAGTGTGACATGTTCCAAAACAGGTGACATTTTCTTAAGGTATGTAGTGAGGTACGTTAATAAGTTAAAAGCTTGTCAAAGTAGATTGGCATTGTGAAATATTATTTTCATTATTTTTGAGCTGCTGGTTCCCTGTGGGCCTTTAACAACCTACTGTGCTTCAGTTAATTTTATTAAAAGAAATAATGTTCCATTATTTGTCACACACACAAAAAAACAATTTTATCAAGGTAGATATTGTGTAGTGTTCAGTTTTTCTTGAAAGAAAAAAATGACCCAAACTTGTATCAAGTTCATACACACACCACGCATGTGCGCGCACACACACATACACACATGTGATCCACAAATTCTACTTTGGGACATACATTCAAAGAAAAGGAAGCTAATGTACCAAAGAGATGTCTACAATTCCATATCTACTGTAGCGCTATTCACAGGAGCAAATATGAAATCAACCAAGATATCTGTGAAGAGATAAAGAAAACATTATACAAACCCAAGAGATTATTGTTCAGCAAGAGAAATGAATGACATTTAATCCTTTGTGACAAAGTGGAAGAAACTGGAAGAAAACGTGCTAAGTAGATGAAAGGTAGAAGCAAACACCACTTATCTGCACTTACGTGCAGCAGCCGAGAGAAAGAAAAAGGGGAAGGAGAAGGGAGGGAAGGAGAAGGGGAGGAGGGAGGGAGGGAGGGAGGGAGGGAGGGAGGGAGGGAGGGAGGGAGGGAGGGAGGGAAATCTAATAGAAGCAGAGAGTAGAATGGTGGCTGCCCAGAGGTAGGAAGGAGGAGCTAATTAACAGATAAGAAGCACAAGGTGGCTGGAATGGAAGGCATTGAACTATGTATTTCAAACGGCTAGTGGAGAAGATTTTAAATGATCCCAACACAAGAAAATGGAAAAGGTATGAAGTGATGGATATAGTAATTCCCTGATCTGATTTTTACACATTATAAGCCTGAAGAGATATCATACTGTGTTCTATAAATATTTAAAATTATTATATGTCAATTAAAAAATAAGTTAATAAAGAAATAAGGAGATGGCTCAGTGGGTAAAGAGGTTGCCACAAAAGTAAAAAGACCATAATTCTCTGGTCCACAACTCGGCATAATGCCAGGTAGATATGGAAGTACAATTGCTATCCCAGCATTTGGGAAACAGAGATAGGACATTTAGAGCAAGATGGCTAGCTTGCCAAATCAGTGAGTTCTGGGCTCAAGTAAAAGACCCTTATTCAATGGAATAAATAAGTGGAAAGCAACTGAGGGCAATACCTGATATCAACCTCTGGCTCCCACACACATATACACTCACGTCCAAGTGTGACCACACATCAGTCATGCATATACACAAATATGCAGACATGCAACAAAAACGAAAACAACAACAACAAAAACTAGCTGAAGAAGAAAGTCAATGTAGAGCATTTGCCTGACATACTGGAAGTGCGGGATATTGTTTTTAGTATAAGAACCAAATAAATGTACAAACACATACATAAACAAAGTAACAAAACCAAGCCAAACCAAACCAAAACCTTTAGGCTGAGGAATGGAGTTGGCCATTTAGAAGATGCTAGGTAATATGTAACGAACACTTTTCAAAGGAACACCAGAGGTGACTTAATTTCATTTTATTGCTATGATAAGACACCACGGCCAAAGCAACTTATAAAAGTATTTAACTGGGCTTATGATTCCAAGGGTTGCAGTTTATGACGGCAGAGCGACGGCAGAGAAGCGGGCAGCTGGAGCAGCAACTGAGAGCTCACTTCTTGATGGGGGTGGGGTAGAAGGCAAAGAGATGGCATGAGTCTTTTAAAACCTCAAAAGCCTGCCACCAGTGGCACACCTCCAGTAATACACACCTCCTACTCTTTCCCAAACAGTTCCATCAACTGGAGACCAAGTATTCAAACATGCGAAGCTATGAGGGCCATTTTTATTCAAACCACCACTACAGACAAAACAGCGGTAGAGATCCCCAGCTGCTCTTGGACTAGCCTGAACAAGGCCAACAGACCCACCAGCCTCCTGACTTGATCTCCAGCCTGCGCTGTACACTGTCCATCTAGACAAGGACAATGACCCTGTCCAAAGGCCAGGATGAGTCCCACCAGATGTGTTCCATGAGGCCACCTACTGCTGGCGGGGTCTTCCTGTGATGCCTAGGATCACCCCGATGTCTGTAATGGTCATCAGCTTTGAATAAACCACAGCTGTAACCAGCCTGTGAGTAAAAAACATACTACATACAGTCCTGCTTATTTCTCTTACCGAACAAAATAATTTGCTTCTCTCAAGAGAACATTTCTAGACACCCTGGCTTCCTACTCATCTTCTGAAATACCACCAGAGCCTTCCTGACCTGGCTAGCAGACCATCCTTTCTGGGGCACTTTCACAAAAAACTCTGTCCTGATACCATCAGCTAAAGACAATCAAGGTTTCATCTTTAGTTACTGTTTCAAAATCCATCGAACTTTTTTTTCTCTTCCAGAGAAGTAATGGTGTTAATCTAATGGAAACAAAGTCATCATGATGCCAAGTTGTAGGAATAATGAGATTGAAAAAGACAAAAGAAGTATCCCAAAATCTATTTCACTTCTGAACATCCTAGATCTCAAATCCTGAGGAAAGAAACACTCTAATTTTTATGAGATTTATGTGGTATAAGAACATATCACTTGCAGTATACACATTAACAATACTATAGAAGAGCATACATATTAGAGTATGCCATTTTCCCACTTCCTACTAAATTTAAATTCACAGACATGGCTCATTTCTTTGTAAAAATATTTTTCACTTCTCTTAAAACGTCTTTGCTGCATTTTTTTCTCATTCAAATTAAAATGCAATGGTTTACCAGTTACGACCTCAAAAGCCACACACACGAGGAAGAGAAGCTTCTGATTCTAATTTGCACAATTACTGACTGCTATATGGCAAGCCCAAACAGCCCCTGAAAAAGCAGCTTCATTTCCAATGAAGACTGGAATGGTAATAAAATGGTTTCACCAAGGCCAGCACTAAATACATCTTTGTTTGCACAGTCTATGCGTATTGTCATGGGACAGGTGCAGGAAAATATAAAACATAAATATTTAAAATCCGACTGAGCTACTGGGAAGTCAATGACAAAGAAAAGCATAAACGCAGGGTTTCATGCATGTATTTGAAGACATAAATTACTGTGAGGTTATCAAAAAGCAGCATCACTTCATTTTTTCACTCAGCACTTATTGTTATTCAACAGCACTGTGTTTTTTTTAATTATGAACCATCTTAAAAATGTCACACAACAGTAAATCCATCAAGGGTCTAACGGAACTCATCAGCAATGAGGAGAAACATTCGGTTAGTTTGCATTTAGGAGAAAAACCTTCATCCTTTTGTTTTCAGCCATAAATGACTTGGCTCGCTCAGTCTAATATTTCTGCCTTATCTTCATGGATGGGGCCAAACAGGACATAATCAAGGGTCAGCGGAGTTCAGCAGCTGAAGAAACGCACAAAGGCTAACGCGCTGGTCTGTAAGGATACGGCTTTCCGGTTTCCGTGCTTTTAAATTAAAAAAAAAATACTGTAAAGTAAAATATAATGACATCAATTTTCCTCCTCCCTCCACACTTTCCCATGTGTGCTGCCACTCCTGGGCTTCTCACTGGAGACCTGCAACTAACCTGACCACCCCCAGATTCAAGCTTGGCCACACGTGTATTAAAGCCCCAGGGGGTGCCTGGACCTTCCTCAGACTGGGAGGTCTGAGAACAAACTCCTACACGGAATTGAGACTCCCAGAGACTAGTGAATGTGATCAACTGTGAATTAATATCCCAAAGCACAGCACAGTCACTTCAACCCCAGGCCAGAAACTAGCATTAGGGAGGACCCAGGACTGTTAATGCTTCTGTCACCTAAGGTAATAACTTGCAAACTCCATCTGGGTAAATGCTGATCTAGAAAGCATTGAACAATGAAGCAAAATGAGCTGCGACTGGCTGCTTCCTCATTGAAAAAAATCTTAAGAGTGCTGGGCCAAGAATTAGTAAAATGGGGGTGGGGAGCACACATTGGCTCAATTTATATAAAATTAAAAAAAAACAATGTAAATCAAACACTGACATACATACGTACATAGAATACATACATAGAAATACATACTTTGTGCCAAGAAGCACAAAGAACGGCACTCAGAATGACAGTGATCACAGAAGTGAAGAAGAAGAAGTAGAGGCAGAAACTGCATTCGGAAGACAGCTGACTATGCAGACATTTCTGTCTGTTGTTATGTGTAACTGGGGTAACAGCCATGTTCTATATGTCGAAGGTTTTAAAAATAAGTTTGGTTGGTTGTTTTTTTGTTTGTTTGTTTGTTTGTTCCACCCCCCACACACACACAAGGAGTTCATTCCTGGGTATCCTAACACTGACCATAGGTCATCCAAATACTGCAGCAGCACACACGTTTCAGAATGAGAAATGACAAAGACAGGGAACAGCACTGCAGATCATCCATGTGTTTCCAAAAGTAGAGGATACGGAGGGGTAAGGCACCAGCTGCCTCAAACAGCCCTCCAAAGCGGAGCGCCGTCAGCTACTCTTGGATGCCCAGTTATCATGTTTATCTATGATATAAACTAGGCTTCGGTTAAGTAAGTAGTTTGTTTGTTCATTTCTTTTTCTCTCACCAGTTCTGCTTACTCAATTCCAAGTTCAATGACATCTGTAAACACAATTTCTGGCATAAATGCCCTCCACTATCACTATACTGCACGAAACGCTAACTTTCCCCAACCTGATACCCCATGTAGAGAATATCCCTTATCAGAAAGGCTTGAGGCCGGAAGTCTCTCCTGTTTGGGAATCTTTTCTGACTTGGAGATACTTTTTTTTTGCACAGACTTTGCAAGTTGTATCTATTTAATCCAAAATTTTGAAATCTGAGGACCAGATGTTGTGATAGACACTTGTAATACCGCGGCTGAGGCAAAGGGAATGCCACAAGTTTGAGGCTAGCCTGGGCTATATATAAAATCCTTAGCTTAAATGGATAGATGGATGGATGGAAGAACAGACAGATGAACAGATGGACAGACATCTGAAACACTCCAAGAGGCAAATCGATTGATGATAGATAGATAGATAGATAGATAGATAGATAGATAGATAGATAGATAGATAGATAGATGATAGATAGATGATAGATAGATGATAGATATCTGAAACACTCCAAGAGGCAAATCTTTGAATCTCTTCCAGTACTCAGAAAGTCCTAGGATTGGGAGAATTTTGGATTTGAGCAGTTCAACCTGTATCTGCTTCCACATCTGTCATCTGGGCTCCGGCATGCGTTCTGCTGCTCTGTCTCATCCACATTCATGGCAGAGGCTGATCTGCTGTTTTGACTGTTGTGATGTCTGCGCTGGCAGCAGATCAGATGGGTAGGTCTGCTACTTGATGAATATTTGCCAACAATTGGAAGGGTGTAAAACTAAATCTCAACAAAACCCAAACACAGCCACGAGGAGCCTCACAAATAATTAAAACGTTCACTGCTCAAGAGAGAGAGAGCCATAGCATCATCGCACGAATTCAGAACTATTCGTATAAAATGAAAGGCGGCTAAATCGACACATTGTTAATGTTAATTCCTGCTTATAATAATCATACTGCGATTGGCATATGAATAGGTATTGAGCTCACAGTTATCTAATTCTCCATTTTAGAAAACTAAAAATTACTGGTTTGCATTATCGAGTTTATCATAGAGAAAGAATACAATATACATCCATGTAATAGAAACAGACCAAATTCAAAAGTCAAAAATAGGGTTTGGACTGGCCTGATAGGTGGTACATTTTTGAGCAAGTATCAGAATTTCTCAGTTTCCATCTCATTTGTAAATAGATTTTTTTTTTTTGATTTTTCGAGACAGGGTTTCTCCGTAGCTTTTGGTTCCTGTCCTGGAACTAGCTCTTCTAGACCAGGCTGGAAGTCACAGAGATCCGCCTGCCTCTGCCTCCCGAGTGCTGGGATTAAAGGCATGCGCTACCACCGCCCGGCTGTAAATAGATTTTTAAAAAATCACCTTAATTCACAATATTCCTATAGGAATTCTGTAAAATACACAAAAAGTTCTCCAAAAAATATTAATCAGAGTAAGCTCTTAATGACTATGAATTTGCTTAATTAGTCAAGTCCCAGCTGACAAGAATAAGTCAAACTTTTCATTACTCCCTTCAAATGGAGTCAAGGATGATTCAGATTTAGGGTCAAATTTTCAACCCAAACATCCATATAAAATACAGGCTGCCAAGAACTCTGAGCTGTGTGTACAGCCACGGTCAGCCACGGGGAATCCTGAAAGAAGGCGATTTGATGTGCAGTCTGTTCCCTAGACTGGAAGGTGTGATTCCTACACGGATGATCATAGCTGTGAATCATATATGCCTTAACATCCAAGAACAATTGCATGTGCATCTTCGCTGCACAGATAATGATAGATCACATACCACAGACTGTCCCTTAAAATTCACCCTCTGGCTTTCTTTCTTTTGGATCTTATGATTTAATTTTATCAGTCTCCCTTCCATTTCCTTCCCTCAAACCCTTGCTTTCTTCCAAATTAATGACCTATTTTTTGTTAATTATTGTTAAATACATATATGAATATACATATATATTCCTCAATATACCCTGCTCAGTCTTTATAATTGTCTTAGTTAGGGTTTCTATTGCTGTGGAGAGACACCATGACCAAGGCAACTCTTATACATAATGAAAACATTTAATGGAGTGGCTTCCAATTTTAGAGATTTAGTCCATTATTATTGTGGTGAACATGGCAGCATGCAGGCAGACATGGTGGAACATGGTGGAACACGGCAGCATGCAGGCAGACATGGTGCCGGAACTGAGTGTCCTACATCTTGCACAGAAAACAGGAAGTCGTCTCAGACACTGGCTATGGCTTGAGCATATATGAGATTACACAGCCCACTTCCACAGTGACACACTTCCTCTAACAAGACCACACCTATTCTAACAAGGCCACACCTCCTAATAGTGTCACTCACCTTGGAGGCCATTTTCTTTCAAACTACCATGAGAATGTACTACTTGTGGTGCTAGATAACCAGTTAGTGCGGGGATGACCACACCCTGGGGAAGGCTATGACCAGCTTCCAGATGGTACTGTAAACTGAAGGAAACATTAGGAGGTATGTCACTGGGGTGGGCTTTGAGGGCGCAACAGTCCCTGCTAGGTCCTGTCTTGCTCTCTGCTTGCAGACTAGGTGCAAGCTCTCAGCACACGCTCACTCCAGCAGCATGCCGGTCTACCTGCCACCATGCTCCCCACCATGATGCTCAGGGACTTGCCCTCTGAAACTGCAACCAAGCCCCAAATTAAATACTTTCTTTCATAAGAACTGCCTGGGTTCAAGGTGTCTCTTCACAGCAATAAAAGAGTGAGCAGAACAATTATATTCTTTGCTTTCATAAACAGGTACAAATTAACAACATTGTATAGATATTACAAGACTACAAAGGAAAAGAGGAGAAAGGGAAGATAAACAGATTTAAGATTCCAGCTAGTAGGAAGTGGAGGCATTTCCATTATGAGGATGCTTTTCTAGATACTTCTAATAACAAAAACAGCCTGTGACCCAGTCATTTCGCAGAGTGTGTGTATAACGTATTCATTTATTCTTCTTCACACTCTGGCTTTCAGTTTGGTTTGGAAAACTTGTTCCCACCTAAAATAGACCTCCACGCATGTGCTCTGCTAATCAAACTGTAAGTGTGATTTCCAACACTGCGTGATCTGCTCACTGACCTGACCGAGAACAAAGAGGGAGTAAATGACCCGCATGTTAGCTGTCTCACACTGACCCTCAGCACCCAAATGAATCAGAAGTGAATCCCACAGCCTTTCCATTAGCTTGGCAGAATGCCTGCTTTCCAAGTTAGCACACTGGGAAAGAATTAACTTAAAATAATTAAAGACTTTTCTTCAATTTACACAATTTACAAGCCAATGATGATGTCATATACTATGTATGCATTTATTTACTTTACCTGAGTTTTCACTTATGACTATCACCAAGTAACTATAAATTATGTGAAAAACGTAAGTGAATTATGCATGTTGTTTGATGGACTCTTTTGATATTGATTATATATCAGTTAACCCATTATCACGCAAATCCTGGCTGTGACACCTGTGTCCATTTGTGACACCATTGACACACCGGGACAACAAATGTCTTGTATGCACAGTTTTCCAGCGATGGATTATTTAGGGTAGAATGGGTGAGCAGGATATAATGTCTCTTCCTATAGTGTTGTATTAAGAGCGGCGGGCTACGTTCCTGGCACCCGGCCGCCCGCACGGCTAGCTTTATACCCGAAATAATTACACAGAAACTGTATTCTTTTAAACACTGCCTGGCCCATTAGTTCCAGCCTCTTATTGGCTAGCTCTTACATATTGATCTAACTCATTTCTAATATTCTGTGTAGCACCACGAGCTGGCTTACCAGGAAAGATCTTAACCTGCGTCTGTCTGGAGTGGGAAAATCATGGCAACTGCCTGACTCGGCTTCTTTCTCCCAGCATTCTGTTCGGTCTACTCCGCCTACCTAATTTTCTGTCCTATCAGAGGCAAGCAGTTTTCTTTATTAATTAACCAATGAAAGCAACAGATAAATACAAGACCCACCTCCATCACTATAGTGTCAGGTACGGATTATTTAGGGTAGAATCGGTGAGCAAGATATAATGACTCTTCCTATAGTGTCAGGTACGGATTATACAGGGTAGAATTGGTGAGCAGGATAGAATGTCTCTTCCTATAGTGTCAGTGTCTTTATTTTTAGTTTTTCTTTTCTTTCTTTTTTTCCCTCTCTCCCTGTGTGTGTATGTGTGTGCGTGCGTATGCTTGCACATACACACGACTGGAGTCAGGATCCACCGCACACAAGGCCACTGTTTACTTCTGACCTTGATGCCCAGTCATCCAGCTCCTCTTTTTTTATATAAATTTTGATGCTTTACTAAGTCCCTCAGGCTGGTCTCAAACTTGCATTCTTCTTGTCTCAGCCTCCTGAGGTTGCAGGCATTTGCCACAATGCAAAGCAAGTTGCAAATTTTAATCTGCTGTAGATACATGCCGGGGGTTATGAAAACGCTGTCCAGAAAGCTGACTATGTAGTCACAGAACATGCAGCGTTAGCTCCAATAGCGGATGTATTGTATGTACGTAAAGAGTCGATGTGTCCCTGCTCTAGAGAGAAGGTAACATACCAATGGGACTGTGCCACTGTCGCAACACACAGACAACAGCTATAAATTCTGCAACAAAGGTCAGTTTCTAGTTAACAGTAAAATATACACATACCGACACACACCCTGACATTGATACACAGAGAAGAAATCACTGCATTCTTTAAAATTGCAAGGGGGGGGGGATCAAAACATGATCACGAGCCATTACCCAGAGTACCAGAGATGACAGCCCACACATACCAAAACAGCCTTCGTCATTAGGGCTGCAGTTGCTCATCAGATGTACCACTTGGCACACGAAGTATGGCATGCATGACAATTGCTGTTTGGGACACAAATCTGTACAGATTATACCCTGGGTCTAATGTCATCAACCTTCAAAAGCAAATCAATTTTTTCGGAAGGAAGGGTAAGACCAGTGTTTATTTTGTGTTAAGGAGAGGAAATCCAATGAAAAGAGGGAAAACGCGACATTATAATCCATATGTCCTGGCTTAGGTTTTCCTGGGGAGCACTGAACAGTTTTTATTGAATTTAACCTAAGTTTTCTATGGCAACAGATCTATCGCTGAGATATTCTAGAAGAAACAGCATTTGTGTAATTGCTCTAATTTGCTCAGAGACTGACCAAAAATCCCTAGTTTTTAATGTCAAGGAGAATACAAACATACAAGCACACATGTGTACACACTCGTCCACTGGGGTTCACGCATGACTGGAATGTATATTTACAGCAAATCTGTGGGGCTTTTGTTTACGATATGGAGCTTACCCAGTGGCTAGAGGGTTAATGAATGAAATGGATCAGTAGCCTGAAAATAAAAATCACTATTTAAAAAAAAAAATAAGCAACATCAAGAGAATTAGGTGGGACATAACACTGTAGCCACTGAGAATTCTCAACAGGAAAATAAAGCCTTGTTGCCCAGCGTTTTCATTAGTTTTCCAGTAACACTGGATGCAGCGTGAATTATAATGAAGCGGAAAGCGGCGGCAGACCCCTACAGCACATATACGGCACGGGGAGGCACTCCTGCTTGTGTGGCACAGGCACTGGCAGTGCGTGCCACTGTGCCTTACACATTTTAGCAGTCTTAAGACATTTCATGTAAGAAAATCTTGCATTAACCTGCATGGTAAGAATCGTTCAGTAGCTAACACTGCAAGTCATGGCATGCCACAAAAATACGACGAGGATATGGAGCGACGTGAGTCAGATAAAATGCATGTCACACGCCTTCGTAACTACCTGATTTTACAACTACAAGATGTTTCATGTGGTTCATTTCAGCAGAAGCAAAACTCTTATGGAAAACCTAGGATGCCATTCCAGGCTAACAAGAGAAAGTGGAGCGGACAGAGAAGGAAGATGACGACAGGCTGTTGAGACACATCTCACGACATGGCCATTTTTCTCTGCATTCAATCTCTAATTTCTGTTTTGTTTTTGTTTAGTTGTTGTTATTGTTGCTGCTGTTGTTTCGAAACAGGGCTTAACTGTGTAACAGCCCTGGCTGTCCTAGAACTCACTTTGGAGACCAGGCTGGCCTCAAACCCACACTGGGATTAAAGGCATGCACCCCCACTGCCTGGCTAATTCTTATGCCAAAATACTAGGTCTTTTGAACAACTTCGGTTGGAAAGAAAAAACAAGACAGACAAAAAGTCACAGGCACCAACAGAGCTGCCCTCAGTATAAGGCTGGGTCCTAAAGTACGACAAGAGTGAACCTGGCTTCACCCACTGTAATTGCAGCATCCTAAGGGGTGCACTAATTTCTGCCTTAGTCACACTAAATTTAAGTCCTAGTTCACCATAACTTTTGTTCTCAGTTTCTACTAAAAAGTGAGGAAAGCTCTTTCTTTTAGCGGTATAATGAGGTTCACCCCCCGTTTAAAGGCGTTACTTACTGACGGAAAAGCCGAATTAGAAAACCCAACCCCAGTGCTCAGTTCCCAGAAACACAGACGTCAACCATGGACTCATGGTAGTGCGACTTCCCACCAGAGAGCAGCTGGTGCACAATTAATAAAAACTCAGAGATAGAAACTGGGGCTCACCCTGAAGCCAAAAAAAAAAACAAAGCAGCCAGCCACTGGCTCTTACCTTGACCTCAGTCTGAAAATGGCGATCTTGCCTCTATGGATCTCAGAATAAGACTGTGACTGAGAGCTGTCTCCTCCCGTTTTATAATCCTCTCTAGGGCTGGGATTAAAGGCATGCACCACTGGGATTAAAGGCGTGCACGCGGTCTTGTTTCTATGGCAACTAGTGTGGCTACTGGGATTAAAGGTGTGTGATTAAAGGCATGTATGGCCCTGTTTCTATGGCAACTAGCGTGGCTACTGGGATTAAAGGTGTGTGTTGCCACTGCCTGGTCTGTAAGGCTGACCAGTGGAGCTGTTTTACTCTCTGATATCCATGCAAATTTTATGTATTAAGATAAAAATGAAATCTCTACAGAGATCTCTGTTTCCTAGTTTGCATATACTTCATTCTGTTCCAATCTGACTTAAGCGTCTCTCCTGAGAAATTATTGACTTCTTAAATGGGGGGGATTCTGGAAAAGACAGCTGTGTGATTCAATGGGCAGAGACATTCTGAGTGTGCCCACCTCACGCTACAGCTGTGTGAGCCAGAACAGGAGCCTGACAACGGGTTGAGATTTATCATTCAATTTGACGAGTTTAAGTTTTAATAGCCACATACATTTTTGGCAATGCTACTGGAATGGTGGTGCTGGAGAATTTTGTGTATTCTGTCAAACATGTTCTAAATAAACACTGATTGGCCAATAGCCAGGCAGGAAGTATAGGCAGGAAAATCAGACAGGAAGTAGAGGCGGATCAGAGAGAACAGGAGTATTCTGGGAAGAAGGAAGCTCTTTCCACAGTTCTGCCCAGACCACCGAAGAAGCAGGAATTGATCTACCCCACTGAAAAAGGTACCAAGCTATGTGGCTAACATATACTAGAATAATGGGTTAATATAATATATAAGAGCTAATACAAAGCCTGAGCTAACAGGCCAATCCGTTTGTAACCTAATGTGGACTCTCTGTGTGATTTTCTCTGGGACTAAATGGCTGGGGGACCAGGCGGGACAGAAACCCCAACAAGCAGACCCTCATGTTACAGAATGGGAGCAAGGCTTGTCCAATCATGACAGAGAACTTCACTTTGTGGGCTAGAGGAGAGGCTTGCCATAATTGGGTAGGTGCATTTCTGAAAATCGTCCTCAGAAGGTGGCATATTACTGTGAAACAGGAAAATTGGGAATGCAGCCTAGTGAAGAATGTTGGGGTGCTAGGGGTGCATCCTCAAAAGTGCTTCTGAGAGCTTATTCTCTTGGTCTTTCTCTCTTTGATCCTTAGCGGTCATGGGGTGAGCGGTTTTACCTCATCATACAACCTCCATCATGCATTGTCTCTTAAAGCAATGAGTCTAGTCAGCAAGATGACTCGGCAGGTAAAGACGCTCACCACCAAGTTTGACGGTCCAAGTTCAGTCTCTAGAAAGAGAGAAGCAACTCCCCCAAGCTGTCCCTCTACCACCACATGTGCACTCATACATATAACACAACAAAATAATATAGAATGCAAAAACAAAAACGAGACCACCTGATTATGAACTGAAGTCTCCAAAACTCGGAAACAAAGGCAGCCTTTTCTCTCTATAATCAGATTTGTCTGGGGGGTGTTTGTTATAGCAACAGAAAGCTAATAGACTGGTAGAAACTAGAAACAAAAGCAAGCAAGAGACAAGGACAGCAAGGGCTGGTCCCAGGTCCTCAGGCTCCCTACAGAGTTCCCCATCCTCCCACTCTGCTGGTCCCAGGTCCTCAGCCTCCCTATAGAGTTCCCTATCCCCCACCCTGCTGGTCCCAGGACCTCAGCCTCCCTACAGAACTGAGTTCTCCATCCCTCCCACCCTGCTGGTCCATCGTCCTCAGGCTCCCTACAGAGTTCCCCATCCCTTAACCCTGCTGGTCCCAAGTCCTCAGGCTCCCTACAGAGTTCCCTATCCCTTAACCCTGCTGGTCCCAGGTCCTCAGGCTCCCTACAGAGTTCCCTATCCCTTAACCCTGCTGGTCCCAGGTCCTCAGGCTCCCTACAGAGTTCCCTATCCCTTAACCCTGCTGGTCCCAGGTCCTCAGGCTCCCTACAGAGTTCCCTATCCCTTAACCCTGCTGGTCCCAGGTCCTCAGGCTCCCTACAGAGTTCCCTATCCCTTAACCCTGCTGGTCCCAAGTCCTCAGGCTCCCTACAGAGTTCCCTATCCCTTAACCCTGCTGGTCCCAGGTCCTCAGGCTCCCTACAGAGTTACCCATCCCTTAACCCTGCTGGTCCCAGGTCCTCAGGCTCCCTACAGAGTTCCCTATCCCCCACCCTGCTGGTCCCAGGACCTCAGCCTCCCTACAGAACTGAGTTCTCCATCCCTCCCACCCTGCTGGTCCATCGTCCTCAGGCTCCCTACAGAGTTCCCCATCCCTTAACCCTGCTGGTCCCAAGTCCTCAGGCTCCCTACAGAGTTCCCTATCCCTTAACCCTGCTGGTCCCAGGTCCTCAGGCTCCCTACAGAGTTACCCATCCCTTAACCCTGCTGGTCCCAGGTCCTCAGGCTCCCTACAGAGTTACCCATCCCTTAACCCTGCTGGTCCCAGGTCCTCAGGCTCCCTACAGAGTTACCCATCCCTTAACCCTGCTGGTCCCAGGTCCTCAGGCTCCCTACAGAGTTCCCTATCCCCCACCCTGCTGGTCCCAGGACCTCAGCCTCCCTACAGAACTGAGTTCTCCATCCCTCCCACCCTGCTGGTCCATCGTCCTCAGGCTCCCTACAGAGTTCCCCATCCCTTAACCCTGCTGGTCCCAAGTCCTCAGGCTCCCTACAGAGTTCCCTATCCCTTAACCCTGCTGGTCCCAGGTCCTCAGGCTCCCTACAGAGTTACCCATCCCTTAACCCTGCTGGTCCCAGGTCCTCAGGCTCCCTACAGAGTTACCCATCCCTTAACCCTGCTGGTCCCAGGTCCTCAGGCTCCCTACAGAGTTACCCATCCCTTAACCCTGCTGGTCCCAGGTCCTCAGGCTCCCTACAGAGTTCCCTATCCCCCACCCTGCTGGTCCCAGGACCTCAGCCTCCCTACAGAACTGAGTTCTCCATCCCTCCCACCCTGCTGGTCCATCGTCCTCAGGCTCCCTACAGAGTTCCCCATCCCTTAACCCTGCTGGTCCCAAGTCCTCAGGCTCCCTACAGAGTTCCCTATCCCTTAACCCTGCTGGTCCCAGGTCCTCAGGCTCCCTACAGAGTTACCCATCCCTTAACCCTGCTGGTCCCAGGTCCTCAGGCTCCCTACAGAGTTACCCATCCCTTAACCCTGCTGGTCCCAGGTCCTCAGGCTCCCTACAGAGTTACCCATCCCTTAACCCTGCTGGTCCCAGGTCCTCAGGCTCCCTACAGAGTTCCCCTGCTGGGCTGCCCTCCTGTCACTGCTTTGGCTTCAGTTCTTACCACCACATGACAAAAGTCATTAAGTTAATGAATCTAGAGAAAAAAAAGTATCACCTATAAACCAAGCAGGTTGTCACATTAACTTAACATCCTTGAATTTACCAACTGTGTATGAATTCAATCTTTTCACAGAAGTATGAACACTCACAGAAAAAAAAATGGTTCTTATCAAAGAAATCAGCTTTTCTGGAAGAATTCCAGCGACCACCCCATCACCATCTCAGTCCACGGAAAACAATGCCAAAGCGTGTCATTTCCACGTTCACCAACGTGTCAAGGACAGTGTGGACAGAACCTCTTTCTAGGACACTGCCCTCTCTGCCCTGAGGTAGTCGACGGTCCTGTCATCTGCTGCACCTCACAAATGTCTGCTGCTGCTGCAACCTCTCCCAGGCGGTTACAATTCTGGCTTACATGTTTGTTTGCGCTCCCGGAGTGAAATCTATAAGACACAGACACCTATTCCCCATCTTTTGTGCCATCTGCGCAGGCTATAGGCTACCCCGAGGACCAGTTACACCATACAAGTCTTAACTATAGGAAGCTTCTCCTTGTCCTAGAGAATGTTCCTGGCACACGAATACATAACATGAAAGCAGAAGGGAGGATACGTGGGAGAAGGAATAGATAGCCGTTTTTTTTTTTTTTTTTAAGTTTAAAGAATATATTAACTAATGTAAAATCTATACACATGCAAGCAAGACATCTGTGATCATAGATGGAGAGATGGCTCTTGGTAAAGAACTGGCCATACAAGCAAAGAGAGCTGAAATTAATCCACAGACAGCCACAGAAGAAACTGGGCACAGGGGCATACATTGCGATCCTAGCACGGGGAAGCATACACGTGACTCCCCGGAGCCTCCTGGCCAGCCACGCTAGTCCGCCTGATGACCAGCAAGCCACTGGGACTCACTCCCTGAAAAAATAAACTAACTGGCATTCCCGAGCAGCAAAACCCAAAACTGTCCTCTGGTTTTCATATGCGCGTGCAGACGTGGGTACATTCAATACCCACGAGATAAGCGTTGTCTAGTCCAGGGGCTTAGAGCCAGGGTTGAGCCCGATAAAAAGAAGGAAAAAAGGAAAGAATCCTATTAAAATAATCCCCGCTAATTTGATTTAAATGTTTAAAAAAAAGGTGTGTCACTATCATCTTCTTACACCTGAAAACATCATCACCATCATCACAGAGGGCGACACCCTTTTAACTGGACCCTTTCAGGGACCCACGTGGATCCCCACACAGCCCACTGTACCTTCTGCTTCCCTGAGCAGCCCCTCTTCAGTGGTGTCTCCAGACTACTCTTACATTAGAATTTATAAATTCTGAAATGCTGACTCAAGTCACTGGGCAGAATGAGGCTTTTGCCGGTGAAACTAGAAAGAACTTCTGTCTTCCAGATCATTTTCCCCGTTTGTTTTGGATAATGCAACCTTATAAACAGGATGGGATGAACGCAAGACGGAACACTGAAAGCGTCGGTGGTAAACAGCCTAGCCACTTCATGTGGTGTTTCGAAACACATTATTATTAGAGGCAAAATGGTTTCACTGCTACTTGTGACATGTGCCACACTAACTCACTATGACAGGGGAAGGTGCAGGGTTGGTGCATTGCAGTGGACATAAAATACACAGCCTGAGAGACGGTCTTCCGCAGGCGTACCCACCATTCTTCTCACTTTGTACATTCTAGTACCACAAGGAAAGGACAGGGAGTATGCCTACTATTGCTCTCATGGAGTTTTCCAGTGTTTTCTATTGCCTACCACAAACACCCACATCTTTTTTACGGCATAGTTCTAACTGCTTTCCTTGGGGGAGAGAGCTCCAGTACCGTCAGAAGTTGGGCTTTATGTGGCCTGCGTCTCCCATTATCCCTGAAAAATTCTGAACACGTGGGAAATGGTTCCATGATGATTTTCAGAACGCTGCAATTTCAGTTTTCTTTAATACTATATTGGGACAGACAGTGTGCTCATCTCTGTGTGGAGGCCTGCTCATGTTTCTCATTTTCATACGCTCCTTTCTGGTCAAACCCACCCGGAAGTCAGACTCCGGAAAGTTCCTGATGGAATTTTGCAGCATCTACCTTTTCTTTTTCCTTCTAGTTTTACCTACAAACAAGATACAGTTTAAAAATAAGAATAAAAGCAGAAACACAGATATTTTGGAAAAGCTAGAATAAATAAACTGCAGAGGGACACGGAGAAAAGACGCTGGGAAAGTTGTCACAGGTGAACAGCCTTCTGGAGAATGCAGCTGGCCCACAGATTTGGGCTAAGGGAATTCCTTTCGTCCTGTAAAACGTTCTGAGCCTGGCACACTACTCTTCATTGACTTGAAGCTAGAGAGGACTGGTTTCTAGAACTTTCAACACAAAGTCTCCTAATTAGCATACCACAGTGAGAAAAATGATCACCGTTCCTGTGCATGGAAATAGACCGAAGACATGTGTTAGGAATCTATTCAGGTGAGGCAATGCGAGGTCAAAAGTCATAGTTCCAAGGTAAACCATTACTATCCCAGAGACACAACTGTGCTTGAATTTTCTGAGTTTAATATAAGATAGATCCACGACACAGTGGCCAGTGGCTTTTGCTAAGCTTGAAGTATGTATCTGCTCAATTCCAAAGAAGAGCAACTTCTCTTTCCAACCAGAATTCCTGCAAGCCACACTCTGGGTTGACTGCAGCCATACCACATCATGAGACAGATATGTTCAACGGGTTATTATTATTATTACTATTCATTGAAACCTCTTCAAGGTCTCAGAAATACTTTCCATGCAAACTAGGATCTATCCTCCTGGACTGCCAGCATTCACTTCCCTAAACTCTTCCATAGGTCATGGAATTGTGTAAATGAGCCTGTAACGGATTTACACATGGACGTTACACATGCCAAAGGCCATTTAATGAACCCATTACTGGAACCATCCCACAAGGGGAAGAAGGAGGGAGAGAAAGAGACAGGGAGACAAAGAGAAAGGAGAAAAAAAAAAGAAAGGGCAGCTATTTTTCAGAGTATGCCATTCTGCCCAGTTATGAGATCCATAATTTAGGACAAAGATTTGCCCCCGAGAAAGACAGTGGCCATGGAGTCTGCAGATGCAGGTCACGTTTATTCACCCACTGGCCGAAAAAGAGCAAGCAACCAGGGATGATGACGCCAGAAATGCTAGCAAACCCGGAGAGTGAAGGTGATGGGCAAGCTACTGTTTTACAATTTATTACGCAAATGAGAAAGGAGATGAAAGTCTGGCCTCACCAATGACAAGATAACTTGACGATGCATCAAATCTAGGGGCCCAGACTAAACTGAAGAGCAATCTTTTTTGCTATGCAGATACCAAATGGCTCCATAATTAGAGGAGGTCTCCACATAATAACCTAAGGGACTTAGGGCCTTCACCTTCCTGACAACGTGTCAGCACCTGTGCCCAGGATGAATTACACAGCGGTCCAGAATTCTCATTCAGCTCAGAGCATTAATATTAAAGAGCTACTCGGACTCAGGAGAGAAACGTGATTTGAAAACAAAGGATTTATTTTCCCAATAACTAAAAGAGTCTGTGTTATAAAAAGACAACAAATCAGGAGATGACACTCACCAGGCAGGAGTACAGGTGGGGGCAGAGGAGGTAAATACGTGCTTTATTTTATTTTATAAGATTATCCTCTCGATGTTGGTACACAGCACAGTAAAATGCCAGAGTAGTGGGCTCCAAATGAACATATCAGTAAAGACCCAAACCAAGACTGCAATTAGCGACATGTAGACTTGAAAGGGCATTACTAAGTCAGCGAAAGGAACAGATCCTCTCATCTCCATGACACATAGTTCATCCCCAAAATATACTTGTTTTAGCTCATAACTACTTAGCTTTCAATAATGACAAACATTCTAATCTATATGTAAAAATCTGACATCAAAAAGATATTCCAAATGGTGTATACACTTGTAAAAGCTTACAGAAGTAAAAGAACATGGGGCATGATAAATATTGTATTGAACACAGATGGTATAAGCTATGGCATGAAAATGAGATGGTGTTGAACTGGATTCTGCTCTAGCTAAGCAAGTGAGCATTTATGTGGATTAGAAATATACATTCTTCCACCGGGCAGTCTCATCAGGTCTATTCGAGTAGTCTGAGCTCTTAGTTACAGTAGAAAAAGCTCCCGTCCAAATCAGGATCGTTAGATTAAGTGTAAAAGATCCAACGAATAACTTAGGAAGAGTTGATGTTTATACTCTGCATTACATACACACACACACACAGAGAGAGAGACACATGCACGCACACACACACGCACACACACACACACACACAGAGACACATGCACGCACACACACACGCACGCACACACTATGGCCAGTGAAGCTTGAAGTTCAATATTCATAAGTGAATTATGTCAAATCCAAGGCGAATATCACCTATTGGGTGCCCTGTCACCTACAATTTTATTTAGTATGTAGATTAGTTACACAAAGCTGATGGGCTTGGTGTCTTCATTTTAAAGACATACACCCGAGGTACGAAGAAGAGGCTTCACAACATATTTTAGAGAAAATTCAAGCCTAAGACGCCCATTCCAACATCCACACTTTTCAATGTTACTATACTATCTCATATGGGAGCAAACACATCTAAACTTAGTTCTTTAATCTTAACTTTTTTTTTTCACAGAAAAAGCAGTGTGTCTTTTGATTACATATAAATATCAAATTACAAAGATCACAAACCGTACTACTCAATCAATTAAGGGACCAAATGGTGTTTTGCAAACAGCTTCCTCATTAGGCCTAGAGGAGCCAGTTGTAAACTCCTGATCTGAATGCAAGTGGCTACTCCCGCCATCAGCTGTGTTAGATGACTTTGCACCAAAGCCCAGAGGAAACCTACTGAGAAATTACCTGCTCGATATAACAAATTGCCCTATGCTAGTTTCGAGCAGGAAATGGTATTTCAAAGTACGTGTGCAGCTTGGGAAAAAAATATCTCTGGTCCAGACTTCAAACTTCACGTGTTACAGGCAAAACAACGGTTAAAACTCAAGTTTCATTACTTTGATAAAATGCATGACCTTTTGCTTGGAAAAAAAAAATGCTTCCTGAAGAAAGCAGAAACTGCAGGAGTGCTTTTATTTCTCGCTAAGAGCTATCTGTTACCTTCGCACAAAACTAGTTCTTCTGTTGAGTTTCAATTTTTTATGGGTTTTGTTTGGGTTCTTCTTGTTTGTTTGCTTGCTTTGCTTTGTCATCTCTCGCAAAGTAGATGGATACTCACAGAACCTGGCCAGCCACTGTCTAGACTGGGCAGGTGACGAGAGAAGACACCAACCCTTCAGTAATTCATGAGGCATGAGAACACACCCTTTCTGGCTTATCTGTCCCCTGCCATCAAGCCGGGAAACCCAAAGCTGCACAGAGACATTCATTTGATGAGTTAAGTCAGAGTCTGAATCTCAACTTAAATAGTTCCCATGAAAAGGGCTTTGCTTGGAGAGTAGCTGGGAGTCAGGGGTTGAGGAGTCACAGGTAAGGTGGTAGGGACAAGCTGTTTCCCAACAGCAAAAGACAACCAAAGTAGGGCTGGCACCAAAAATATGAAAATTTATCATTTAACAAGTTTGTCCATACTGTTCCAGGGCACATACTGAAACCACACAATAAAACCATGTCCTCTCCACAATTTAAGGCAGACCATAAATAAATAAGTAAATAAATGAAATAAAAAATGTTTCACAAAGCAAATACTGAGCTCTGACACAATTTTTGAATTTTGAACAGATTTTAAGTCATTCTGGATCATCTTAAATTTGCTTTTATTGTCAAAATAAAACATATCCAAATAGAGACAATATTTTTTTAACAAACTAATTCTGGAAACATCAGCACATATAAACCTGGAAGCTTCAGTTTAGTCTGTGTCTAGTGTAACAAAAAGATACCTCTTCTGCAGGATATAGCGACAAAACCTAATGTCTATCACTTCTGCCAGCATCAGTTATGTCTGGTAAGCAAGAAGTTCTGTCCTAAATGCTCTGAGCTTCACGGGGGACGGGGGAGGCTCTGGTCTGGACTTCTGTAAGGAGACAGCTTGTGGCCAGACCCTGAAAGTCGAAGTGTGAGCAAAGCCCGAGTGTGTGAGCCTGTCTGGCACACCCCCGAGTGTGTGAGCCTGTCTGGCACACCCCCGAGTGTGTAAGCCTGTCTGGCACACCGCTGGGTAAACCATGCATCTCTGACTTTTGCCGCTTGGAGCTGTTTTTCTGAAGTTCAAATAAAACCATGAAAAAGACATGGAGACTCTAAGAGCAGTAATAGTAACAAAGACAGCATTCTCCAACACTGTATACAGAACACAGAAAAGACACAACCAACCCCCAAACTAGTAACTATTCTGGGTTTTAATTCAAAGTTTAATTTAATTGCCTGACATAAACCCCTGTGTAATTGTTGTAATTTTATGTTTTAATTTCTGGGAAGAAGTGTTTCCAAAAAACAGGCTCCATAAAAAATTTCATTTAGTGTGCACACCTTTGATCCCAGCAGGAAGAGGCAGGTGGATCTCTCTGAGTCCAAGGCCAACTTGGTCTACGGAACAATTTTCAGGAAGGCTACAGAGAGAAACCTTGTCTCAAAAAATTTCTGAAATTATATTTAATAATCAGGCCACAGCATGATAAAACTGTAGTCACACGCAAAATAGAGCTCTTTTTTCTCCTTAAAAAAAGAAGAAAGTGCATACATGCATGTGCGTGCTCAACACATTTAGGCGTTTCCCAAGTTTGTTTTGCTCATCAATTAAAAATAATACATTTGTTGTGATAGGCTGCTTGTTTGTTTCCCAGCTGCTCAAAAGCTCAGCCCCGAAATAATCACAGAGAAACTATATTAATTAAATCACTGCTAGGCCCATTAGCTCTAGCTTCTTATGGCTAGCTCTTACATCTTAACTTAAGCCTTTTGTAGTAATCTGTGTATTGCCATGTGGCTGTGGCTTACCGGGTAAAGTTCTGTCTGGCTCCGGCAGGACTACATGGCTTCTCTCTGACTCTGCACAGCCTTTTGCTGCATTAACTGTTTCTTAAAGAAATAGAATGTTCTATGAGCTTACAAGCTACTTCTCTCTCTCTCTCTCTCTCTCTCTCTCTCTCTCTCTCTCCCTCCCTCCCTCTCTCTCACACACACACACACACACACACACATACACACACGGTGGTGGGGGGAGGTGACTTTGTCCTTCTTACATGAAATCTTGTCTCTCATCTGCTAGGAGAATTTCCCCTAGACAGTCTTCATGTTATCTGTGGCACAATAAGATTCTAGAGTTCATTTGTAATTCTAAGAACTTGCAGAACAAATTCAAATGCATTCCTTTTTCTTCTTCTTCTCTGTTATATACCATCAGAACTGTCTCAAAAACCTTATTATGAAATCTAAAATTCAAAACGACTTCCACATGCTCATGCCTTCCTTCACCCTGACACAAATTCTAAGCTGTTGTCTCACACCCTTGGAACACTATCCAAGTTTTCTCACTCTGTGATGACTGTTGGCTCCTCGGAAACTTCATTTTCATAGTCCAATACTCACGCCCGCAACTTCCACTTGACAAATTTAGTTGTCATACTGTATCAACTTAAAGAAAGCAAATGAACCCAGAATGTGATTCTTAGTGCACTGGAAGCCACAGCGCTCAGCACAGATGATTCCCGTGTGAGTCAGGTGTGAAGATGCAGAATGTTTGCACGTCCTAAGAGAAAACTTGATTTCACAAAAGCAAATCTTCACCAAACTCCACAGAGAAATTCACACAGGAAGAAGACACCAACGCATTTATATCGCACACTGAACATGGCAAACGCAGCCCACAATCACACCAGCCCTGGAACATCACTATGAGCTAGGACACTGCCCAGCTGGTAGACTCAGCTCCATTTCCTGAGACGCCTCTGGTGCATCTAGAATTCTCTCAAACAAAATAAGAAAAATAGTTAATTTGATATACATCTTTGAAAGATGAGGAGGTGATGTTGGACGGCCACTACAACTCTCCTAAATCAAACAATTAAAAGGCAGGCGTGTTTTCAGGTTATTAGCTTTGATGGTTTGATAAATTAAAATGAAAACTTAAAGCCAACTAACTTCAGCTCTTTTAAAGATAAACACAAAGCAGGGAGGTGTTTCATGCCTGTAGTCCTCACACTCAAGACACTGAGGGAACTTAGTTATTCAAAGCCAGCCTGAGCTAATGAATTAAAATTAAAATACACAATAAATACATTGAGGCTCAAAACAGTTTTTGTCATTAAACACTACATATAGACCTCAGAGTCTGATTCAGATATGATGAACATATATGAAATCAACAAACAGAATCAACACAGATCTTGTGGGAAGAGGATATTAGAGCTGGAGTGCTGTTAGGCGAGCGAGGAGCGTTGTTAGGCCAGGGAGGAGCGCTGTTAGGCTAGGGAGGAGCGCTGTTAGGCTAGGGAGGAGCGCTGTTAGGCTAGGGAGGAGCGCTGTTAGGCGAGGGAGGAGCATTGTTAGGCTAGGGAGGAGCGCTGTTAGGCGAGGGAGGAGCGTTGTTAGGCTAGGGAGTGCTCTTAGGCTAGGGAGGAGCGTTGTTAGGCTAGGGAGGAGCATTGTTAGGCTAGGGAGGAGTGCTGTTAGGCGAGGGAGGAGCATTGTTAGGCGAGGGAGTGCTCTTAGGCTAGGATATTTGAAGAATGAAAAGGAGGGTAATTTTTTTCTGATGAAGAAAAGTAGTTGAATGACTTCAAATAAGAGTGTCTGTCTTTGTGCCTTTACCAGTGAACAGCAAACAAAAATCACCTTCCATGGATATCATTTTCTAATTGGATTACATGCCAAACACAACATCACCCAGCCTGCACCATTA
The DNA here is from genome assembly GCF_950005125.1 of Chionomys nivalis. NCBI lineage: Eukaryota > Metazoa > Chordata > Mammalia > Rodentia > Cricetidae > Chionomys > Chionomys nivalis. The sequence goes on along the minus strand of NC_080090.1, from coordinate 15,741,506 downwards.
ACAATGTGTTTCAGCTGACTGTGAGGGTCTGCCCATCCCACTTCCGTCTCCATCCACAGGACTGATCCCTCACAGCACATAAACTAACACAAGGTAACACGTGGTGTTAGCTAACTGCTAGGCACAAGTCAAGAAACACTGTTAAACGGGGACCATCATTACATCCACTCTACATATTTAAACCAAAATGTTCTAGCTCACACACACACACACACACACACACACATATATATTTAAACGATGTAAAGAAATATATACATATAAATATATAACCTCACTGTCTCTAAGATATGAAGAAATACATGAAGTCTCAAGGTTTCTAATTCTGTTCAAAAACTCACTCCACTCATATAAGGCAAATTTTTCTTTCCAGATGAATTTACAGCAAGATTTCACTACATTTCTTAAACTTGCCAGGTTTGACTCAACCTACATCTAATGTCTATCATAACTACATAATTTCCTTCATTAAAAAGTATACTTTCCAAGAGAGATAGAATATTTTTTAATTTTCCAAGTTACCAGCTTCTGACGTCAAATTTATCTAAAATAAGTATTTTCATACATGGCTTAATAATATTGAAATATGTACAGCCAGAACAAACCCTGTTAATCAGTGGTAAATAAACACACAGTTGTCACAGAGTGTAGAAACATCAAGTAAGTGTATCTTTTTTCATTAAACACTGAATCATCGTGACCTCCCAGTAGCCTGATATAAATTAACATTTAATATTTAATACTCTGTAGGAGCAATATGGAACTAGAGAAGTGTTTTGAACTTTATGTTATTTGACGTTTCTATTGTAATTCAAGATTATATCTAAGAAGGTTGAAAATGTTCTTAAAAGCAATCTAAATTTGATGAATTTTGCTGCTGTTTCAATGCTACTTTATAGTCATTGAATTTTAAGGTTTGATAATAATTTATGTCAGAAAATAGGTATACTTCCTTATAGTAAAGGCATAATAATTTTCAAAGAATGACATTCTATGGTGATATTCCAGATAATCATCAGTGTGATAGTGGGGCAAGGCCAGTTCAGGCACCCTCTCCTCTGCTGCCCAAGGACCTAGCTGGGGACATCCCCATGGACACCTGGGATCCCCTCTAGAGCCAAGTCTCTTGCCAACCCTATAATAGCTCCCTTAATGTAGGTATCTTCTTCCCGGCTCCTATATCCGCCCTTCCTCCATCTCCACCCTCCCACTCCCCCAAGCTCTCTCCAGTCTTTCCTTTCTCCCTTCTCTCTCCCCCTCTTCCCTTCCCCCAATCCCAACCCCACTCCTACCCCCACCCCCATTCTCCCAACTTTTGCCTGGCAATCTTGTTTGCTTCCAATTTCCAGGAAGATCTATATATGTTTTCTTTGGGTTCACCTTGTTATTTAGCTTCTCTATGTTTGCAAACTAACAATGGACTGAGCCCCCAAGGTCCAGTTGAAGAGCAGAAGGAGGGAGAAGATGAGCAAGGAAGTCTGGACCGCGAGGGGTTGGTCCATCCACTGAGACAGTGTGCCTGTTCTAATGGGAGCTCACCAAATCCAGCTGGACTGGGACTGAATGAGCATGCGATCAAACCGGACTCTCTGAATGTGGATGAAAATGGGGGCTGACTGAGAAGCCATTGATAAAGGCACTGTGACTTGTTTCTACTGCATGTACTGGCTTTTGGGAACCCTAGTCTATTTGGAAGCAAAGCTTCCTAGGCCTGGATGGGGGGGGGGGGGGGGCTTGGACTTCCAACAGGGTAGGGTTCCCTGCCCTCTCTTAAGGGGGGAGGGGGGGGAGAAGGGAGAGTGGGGGAGTGGGAGGGGAATGGGAGGAAGTGTAAATTTTTTAATGGAAAAATAAAAAAATGACATTCAATAAATACAGAAATGTCACCAATATAAACTGAATATACACAATTATATATCAAATGGTTATTTTAATCATTTAGCTGGGCATGGAGGCACATTCTGTAATCCTAGCCTGGGGAAGCTGAAGCTGAAAGAGCAGAAGTTTGAGGCTAGCCCGGGGTCACTCAGTGGGACCCATCATAAACCACTGATCTTCACGATGAAGTCAGCCTGCTTCTGCAATATGCAGTGTGAGCAGTTATTACAGGAACAAGCAACCGAGTCTAAAACAAACTGAATCCATTGATCATTGTCTGGAAAGAGGAGGCAGAGCTTATGCGGTTCCAATTAGGAAAGGGTCATTTAAATACTCGGCACTCTGCCAGGCCTGGTGTCACCTGCCTTTAATCCCAGCACTGGGGAGGCAGAGGCAGGCAGATCTCTGGAAGTTCGAGGCAAAAAGACCACTTTGTCTAGGCAGCCTAGACTACATAGTAAAACCCTATCTCAACAACAACAAAAGTAAAAAACAAAAACCCACCCTATACAAATGGCACAAGGGCAGTGTATGACCAGTGAGCACCACATTCCTGTGGCATCGCTCAGCTTCATTCTTGTTACAATAAATCTCCGGAATCACACTTCTGGGTAGGGCTGTGGCTCAACGACTGGATGGTCACCTGTCATGTCTAAGAAGCTCCACCACCAAACAAATAGCATCCCACTATGTAGAAGGAAAAAAAAAATATATATACACACACACACACACACACACACACACACACACACACTACTAGAATTCAGCACTGATAGATTTATGTCGGGATATACCTTTTCCTCCAATGATATAATTCTGCTGCCTCTGAAGCTTTCCCACCATTTCTGTGATCACAGCAGGCATCTAAGTATAAGAACGTTTCATGTGCTAAGCAACAACTTCATACAGATTATTTTTACAGGGCAACACGATTAAAACGTGGGTGTAGATGTAGAGGTGTGTATAGGAGGGGGTGTGTGTGCACACACGCATGTTCTTCTTGGATTACTAGTGAGGATTACACGGGATTTCAAAGCAAATACAAGCATATGTGAAGCAAAGCACAATTCCACTGTGCATAAGCAGTCCAATTTCAAAGCCTAATGCTGCTAGAGACCAGGGACGTGTTATTTTTTACTGTTGAACTAACAATTATTAATTATCTATTAATATGTGCCAGACACAGTTCTGGGCATATTGCCATATTTTAACTCAATCCTTCTGAATTGATCTTATAATTTTTTGTTTCAAATGAAGAAATAGAGAAATTAGCTAATTGGCCATTTCAGACAGAACGCTCTTCCTTTCAGCTACAGACATCTCTATGTACTTCCTGACTCTGCCGGGCACTCTGTCTGACACAGCATTTAGGTTATGAGTCCATTCCTTTGTCTACTATGACATAGCAACCTCTGGTATTCAGTACACATCTGGACCACGGTACACTCTCAACAAAACCTCAATGAGTTTCTGTGTGAAATGATACGTCTCTACAAACACAATAGTAATAAATGTTTGGGTCCAGTTTTATATCCCTTAAAGTATCTTTTTAAAGTGTATTTATTTGTACTTATTGTAAGAAGATTAATTATTTAATATACAGTATTCTGACTGCATATGCCTGCATGTCAGAAGAGGGCACAAGATCTCATTATAGATGGTTGTGAGTCATTGTGTGGATGGTAGGTATTGAACTCAAGACCCCTGGAAGTGCTCTTAACCACTGAGCCTTCTCTCCAGCTCTTAAAATATCTTTTAACTCAACTAATATATATTTGATGAATGTAATTTTTTAAAAGTATTTATTTATTTATTTATTATGTATACAATATTCTGCCTGTATGTATCTCTGCAGGCCAGAAGAGGGCACCAGACCGCATTACAGATGGTTGTGAGCCACCATGTGGTTGCTGGGAATTGAACTCAGGACCTTCGGAAGGGCAGGCAATGCTCTTAACCACTGAGCCATCTCTCCAGCCCATGAATGTAATTTTTGAAAACATAAGTTGTCTCACTACTTACAACTGTCCCAGAAGTGCATGGCAGGTGGCAAAAATTGGCACTTCAAACTAACCGAATCAAAAAAGAGGAAGTGGGATGCACCCTAACACAGATCCTTCAACCCCACGTGAACCAATTGCACTCTCCAACTTTTCAGAGTGTGTGTGATTTGACTACCCATGTCCATAACAAATATCACATGGGCATGAGCTTTAAATGTTTTAGCATGTATTCAAGACATCATACTGCACAGCAATGATCAAAGTGTTTAGAGTAAGGAAGCCATGTAACACATGGGCTATTTTGCAGTCAATCAGGAGCACGATATGAGCTCTTCTCTCGAACACCTGCTCATCGGGGCAAACTGATTCACTTGTCACAGTCTCGGGCTATGAGGCCAAAAAGCAAATGGTTCTTAGAGCATCTCATCCATTCCGAGATGACGGAGAAGATGCTGTGTGCGAAACGTGTGGTAAAGCACACTGCAGAGTCGGGGCTTCGTGTTAGCCTTATGTGGAGGGGGCTAGCAGGAGTCGGCAAGGAAGTTTTCCAGTCAGCGTGGAATTTAGCTCACTGGGCATGCTTATCTGCTCTCTAACCTTCAGAATATCTTAGTATCGTCTGCAAATGACGGTACTGGAAAACTGAAATCTTTCTGTATGGTTCTATAGTCCCAGTATTCTCAAAGGAAAATACCAACTCCTTTCAAATGAATGCTCAAACCCAAAAGCAAGATTGAACATTTTTTTTGTCTCCAGAAAAGAAATTTTATTAACAACTAATTCACATGTTAAATGCAAAAAGTGAAAGACAGTAACCACTTTAAATAGTTACATTACTACTTATTAAGTGGTACATAATTAATCTTTTACGATGAAATTATTTCAAGACAAGCTAATTCCTTGCATAAAAGATGCCTACAAAACCAATAAATCAAGTTTTCAATTTCTGAGTTTTAACCAAAAGACCATAGTGTCTAAGCCAAACAAAGTAGCCAATTTAACTTTATAACCTACACATAGATATAAGGAAATGTAGGCTAAGATACTTGCTGTGAGAAAAACAAGTTTTAATCTATTGTATATTAAACTGTAAAGCTCACTTCACTCTTAATGTATACAAAATATGTGTGCAATTGTTTATGTGTCTGTGCATAAGCTGGGGTGCGGTGTACATATGTGGAGGCCACAGTTGACCTCAGGCATCTTCCTCACACCAAAGAGCTGCCACGCTTCAGGGACATACAGGCAGAAACATGACTGAGGCAGAGCAAATGTAATTATTAGGAATCATTAATTAATGAAATAAATTAATTCAGTAAGAAACAGCTTATAAAAGGCCTAATGTGTTCCAGTGGAAGAGGAAGAAGTAATCATACATGAAGATACCATCATATACCTTATGAGTGAAAGCCATTCTATGTATAAGGACGCGGAGACAGGAACACTCATGTTTATTAGATGCCACCAAGATGTCAAGCATTCTGGAAGGAGCCAGACACTCCTCCTGGCCTGCTGAGATGAATTACCTACCACTTCTAATGCAGAGAACTAGGAAATGGGATCAGGGAGGTGTGGAAAACTCTAGAACATGGCAAATCCAGCAGTGGGACAGATTGCACTTCCAACACACAGCCCATGAAAACAGCAGCACGTGGTACCACAAGATGGCACAATATACACATCATTTAGACACATTTTGAAGAGAAGACTAATAAGCTCTCCATTAATTGGGAAGGCATTTAAGTATTTCCAAGGATGAAGTCAGAGAGGAAGTAAGGGATGGAAGATTATGAAAAGAATGAGTGGGGGGAGGGGGCAATATTTGGGAGGAGGGGAGGGAAATGGGAAACGGGGAGCAGGTGGAAATTTTAATTAAAAAAGAATAAAAAATTAATAAAAGAAAAAAAAAAAAAAAAAAAAGAATACATCTGAGAAATCTGGGCCTGAAATAAAACAGAAAATGTTAGAGCGTCACAGCAAAGAAGTGACATAGAGAACTCTGTGCGATTCAGATCCACAAATGTGACCTAAGTCTATGACACGGGCACAGCGCCAGCCTTTACTTCCATCTCTGAGTGATTGTGAACAGCCAACTCCTCCATGGATGAGAGATCACACTGCAGTTTATGATCAACACATTTTATCTATCTTTTTAAATCATTTTGCAAAGTATGGACCAGCAAAAAGAGATAAGATAAAGCTTACAGAGGGTCCTTCAGGGTGATGGTCCTTGGGACATTCATGTGTCAGTAGATATCAACTCATAAGCATGAAACATTATTGGGAAGTTGGCAAACCAGCAGGAGAAACACGAGTCAGAAGCATCCAGTGATCAACACATGTCACAATAAATGAGCTCATAGCCTGGCCTACTTTAGTCAGGCCTGTAAGGGATCTAGACGGACCTAAGGACCATTAGAAAATACTCCTACGGTGCCTGATTTGTAAGTAAAATTCCATGAAAGCAATTAAACAATAGTCTCGTCCCCTTGCGTTGACAATCTTCCAACTAATGCTATCATGGATCTTTCTCCCAAACTATAGGTTTAAGAATCTTCTGTTCTGTATGAGCTAATTTATCACATTTTAAACACTTAAGGTCCACACACTTGCTATCATTTTCTTTTAAATCATATGTACTGACTTACCTCCTTAGAATCCTAAATTTACGTCATCGGTTCAAGACACTGCGTGCCTTCTCACTTCTACTTGATAAAAACCTGATTTCAAGAAACTCTCTTACCAGTTCTCTTGAGATCTATATTTTCTAAATAGTCCTGCCTCAATTTCCCCTCCAGACTCTCCTCTCAGTCACTCCCTCAATTCCTCTCTATTCCCACCCCTGAATTCACTCATTCCTGTTCAAAAAGGCCAGAAAGGGCAGGTCTCCCGTGGATATCAACAAAACACGGCATATTAAGTTGCAGTAAGACTAAGCATTTCCTCATGTACAAAGGCTGAGCATGGCGACCCAGTATGAGGAGCAGCTAGTCATAGAGTCAACTTTGTCATCACCATATATGAAAGGTTATGGTCACTGATAGATTGAGCAATGTCTGGTGACAGGACAGGGAGGTAGCATGACTGGGAATGATTCACTCATTCTCCCTTTCTACTCCATTTTGTGTTCTCCAGGAGACAACTACTACTCATTTTCATTGCGTCAGCTAAAATGCCGTGACCCTGGAAGGTGGTGGTGCACGCCTTAATCCCAGAACTCAGGAGGCAGAGGGCAGGCAGACATCCATAAATTCGAGGCCAGCCTGGTCTACAAAGTGAGTTCCAATATAGTCAGGACTATTACACAGAGAAACCCTGTCTTGAAACACACACACACCCCAGAAAAGAAACCCAATGTCTAAACCACACGAAGAGAAACAATAGCTCTGAGTTCCCAAGCTAAAACGGTCTCTTCTAATAGTTTGCTTTGTATCACTACGTACATTGTTGGAAATTACTTAAATGTCACAGAATTAACTCTCCTTGTGTCCCAATGTATCTAGTATAGATTGACTAATGTTTTTTAGGCAATTTGATTACTGTAACATCAAATTCTACCAATAATTTAAGGAAAACATTATAATACTAAAGTTTTTGAAACAGGAATAAAAAAGGGAACAGTGATTCTTCAATTGAAAACTCAAAAGGAAGTATATATAATTCTATACAAAAATACAAACTCAAAAAAATAACATTTTTCTTTCCTATACCACAGCATCTTAATTCTCTTTTATTAAATCTCCCAGAGTAATTTTATTTATGGGGGGAGGTTATATGTCATTTTATGAACCTGACAAATGGCTCTCCCCAAAGTTATAGAGTGTATATTTAGTACTAGGTCATAAAATATTCACTTTGAAATTTTTTATTAGAATTTTTGCCTGCCTGATTAAAGATGAAATAGAGCAGCATTAAAATAAATTTGCATGTGCTGAAAACAAAGCGCAAAGAGAAAGCTGCGCGGAAGAGATGAGCTATGATGTGGCTATTGCCTAGGTAACCTACAACACAAACAGCCATGTGCTAATGTCTGCACCGAAGGCAATGGATTGAATTTTTATTATCAGATGATAAGAAATCTGCAAATCTATATTCTCGGCCTAATTATAAAGAAAGAAAAGAATGGTGTTTGTTATTGTTATTCGCGGTCCATAAACAAATTCCAACAGTCTCATACAAATGGTACTTGTGAAGAAACATTTTCAAATTCTCATTCAAATATACTTAGAGTACTTCTCAAACAACAACAAAGTGTTTCTGGCACAAACAGATCTGAGTGGAGAACTGAGCATTTACATGTAAGGGTCTTCACTTGGAAATTTTCCTCCTCAAATCCCTACTTATAAAAAAAAAAAAATCTCTTTAAGTCAAAAATAGAAAAATCCAATCTACTAGCCAGGCTGTGCCCACAAACCCTCGGACTGTTTTTGAATCCTTCTCACATTAAGACAGTCATGCTGGGTTGCAACTCAGGTGGATGCTGTACCTTGGGCGTGTGAGGACACTAGCACACGCTTGCACCTGGGGCATGTGAGGATGCTACCACATGCTTGCACCGTGGACATGTGAGGACACAAACGCATGCTTGCACCTTGGATGTGTGAGGACGCTAACGCATGCTTGCATGTTGGGTGTGTAAGAACACTGGCCCGTGCTTAGCAAAGCTTGGTGAACTGAAAGAACACTTTTAGTGTCCTACCTCCAGCTCATCACTTGAAGATTCTTCTATTCATAGATCCTTTATCTTTATGCTATTGAACCCATTTTCTGCCTTTTCTAAGTGGGTAAGTCTCACACATTCAAAATTCCTGGGTATGAGGCTTTGTAAACTGACAGGCATCCACATTTCTTTGAACTTTTGTAAGCTTCTGTTTCTACGATGTCTCCTACGTAAGTATCAATTTATCAAGGTAGCACCATAACAAAATAGTCTGGACCCTAATTTACATCACCATTAACCTATGATTTGGATAATGTGAAGAAGTAGAAGAATTAAAAAATGAAAAGTTATAAAGTTGTTGGACCTCAGCACTACATCAGGATCACTAAAATCCAACAAGCACATATTTGATGCTTTGCCCATTCCTCTGAATATGCATAAGCCCACCTAATTCACCATACCACCAATCTAAAGTGCACCCTTTGAGGTAAAGGGTTAGCTCCATCTACTGCAGAAATGACCCTGTTCCTTTTTGTTTTTAAATTGACATCAAACAGAAAAACACTCTTTCAAGATATTTCACTAGATCCAATAGATACAACAAAGATTTGACAGCAAAGACAAGCGTCTCAATAGAGTGGTTTCCAGGCTACAAGAATGAATTTAACCCTCTTCATATTGCAGTATCAATATTATACTCTCATATCCTAGATCAGGAAGAGCAGAAGATAAATACTTGGGGCCAAGTGAGAATAAGAATCCACTTCTATGGAATTTATGACTTCCTTCCATGCTACAGCATGACCCCCTAAATATATTAGCCGCATATCCTTCTGTGTCTTTGGGGAACTTACCCTCAAGATTCACAAACATTCTAGGAACACAGGTACAGAATGGCAAGCACAGTCATTTCAAGAAAGAGTGAACTCAAACTGATGAATCTCTCTCAATAAATCTTAACTGAATCATTTAATATTATAAATATAAGCGTTAACTTTAGTACAGAATAGACCCTTAATATACCCTTTTCCCTTGATTCTTAATAAACTAGACACATGCTTTACTCACAGAAAGTTATTAAATATATTTAAAATGTAGACAACATCCTCTATTAACTGAAATTTATTCTTAATACTGTGAATTTATATCAAAGAACTCATTCATCAAAGTACAGTGCCTTCAAAAGTCCTTCTAGGTTACAACTTGATCTTCTTCAAATGTTTTAGTGTGGTAAGATGTGCGTAATAGAAAGTTACTGCCTCAATAATTATAAACATACAATTCAGCACTAATAAAAGCACAGCTGAGAACAACCCTCATTGCCGTCTTTCCTTATGATTCACTATTGAAATGCTGAACCTTGGTTCAGCATTAAACAGTAACTCCCCTCCCGCTTCAATGCCCAGCCTCTGACAAGCACCACTGTACTTTTGGTCTCTAAATGACATTCACAGTTTCTTAGTGAAAGGACCTTGTGGTATAGCTAAGACTGGCCCCAAGCTTGCCACGTGCCTCCAGGATGTTGGATTACAGGCATACAGAACTCACTTGGCTGCAGTCTATCAATTTTGGCTATTCTAAACTCTGTCAGGGGTCATGGAACTCTGCCAGGGGTCATGGAAAGTTGGGGATTTTCTACACAGAAGGTTATATGGCTTGTGAACGGAGTTGATGTTCCTTCTTCCTTTCCAGTGTAGATGCCTCTTAGGCCTTGGTCTTACCTAACCTGGCCAAGCTGCTGAGTGCGATGCTGAGCAGAGATGGTGGACACAGGCATGTTTCGGAGGTCTTCAGTCTTTGAGCATATGTGCGGAGGCACACAGCTTTCTTATGCTAAGGTAGTTCCCTTATAGTCCTAGCTCATGAAATGTTACATTTTAGCAAATGCTTTCTCTGCATGGATTAAAAAATAATAATAACATTTTTTTCTTTATTCTGTTGGTACATTGCAATGATTTTCAGATGTTGAACTAGCCATGCATTCCAGGAATAAACCCCATTTCACCACAATGTAAATCTTTTTTTACTATGCTCTTGAATCTGGCTTGATAGTATCCTGTTGAGGACTTGTGTCATAAGGTCACAAAGGCCATCGCTTTCTTTTCCTGAAATGGTCTTGCCTGGCTTTGGTATCCAGGTGATGCTGGCTGGCCGGATTCCTAGAATGGGCTGGAAGCATTCATTCCCTGTTCTTTAATTTTTGAGGGAAAGTTTGAGAATTTGTATGCATTCTTACTATGTCTGATCAGATTTAACTGTGGAGCACTCTACTTAGAGCTTTCCTTGGTTGGGAGATGTCTTTTATAGATTCCATCTCCGTATTCATTTCAGTTCTATTCAAGTTTTCTATTTCTTCGTGTTTAAGAAAAGTACATGTTTTTTCCTTTGGTTCTGGGAATTCACCCACTGCATCCAGGTACCTAATTTTTCGACAGAGAACTAGCTCACAGGATCCTTTTGTAACCTTTTTCATTTACGAGAAACCGTGATATTCCCACCTTCATTTACCTTAATCGTTTGCGCCAGATCCCTCTCTCACCCTTTATCTTTTCCTCGCCTCTCACCCCTCCTCCCGGCTCCTCAAAGGAGTCAATAGGTTAGCCATATTCGTTTTGTCAAAGCTCTACCATTTGGTTTCATTCACTTTTTCAAATGCTGTTCTGCTTTGATTTCATTTATTACTATCTAGGTTTTTTTATTATGATGAATTCTCTTCTGCTAGCTTTGTATTTAGTTCTTTTTATATAATTTTAGATTGTAAAGTAAGAGAACTTGCTCACTTACATTAATTTGCTATAGAAGGTTTTGCATCTGAACCTCCTCCAACAGTGCCATGCTTTCCTGTAGCTCACAATACCCCCACTAAATCCTCCTGTGTAAGCAAGTCAGAAAACAGAAAAAACCCAAAACTTCTTCATATCCTGCCGGAAAGCATACTTTCCCCCTCTCTTTTTTATGGGTACTATGAGTCATTAGACACAAAAATGAAGTTTCAAGGTTATTGTCAAAGAACGTACCATGATTCCCACAGTTAATTACTTCCATATTAGCTGGGTTTCACAAATCTCTGATGTATTCTCTCTCTGGCTTTATTATTCTAAGCTTCACATCTGGACTTCTCACAATGCCTGACTTTTATAAAAAGACTGAGACGTGTAATAAAAAACACTGATGTGGGCACGCCGACATTCAACCCAGTGCTTTATTCTGGGGCTGTGCTTCAAGCCACGGTCGCCTTGCCGAGTGCCGTGGACTCCACTCTCCAAATGTGCACATTTGTTCCGTGCATAAGAAGCCTAAATTACTGTGTATAATTGGAAGCAACTCTGCGACTTTCTGAATTGTATAACTCAAGATTCTCACAAATTCAAGCACACAGTCCCTCCAACCAGTCCAAACTGTCGTTGAGTGGCCTATAAACCCTATGAGATAAAACGCCTCATCATGGTCCAGGCAGTGCGAAAGTTAACCAAGTCAGCAGAGAGCACTGATAACTAACGTCTCAGTCTGTTCCTTTGTCTCTGTATGGACCAGGCTTCGGTTTTCCAAACGACTCCCCAGAGATGCTCAGCCAAAAGCACAGAGGACCACTGAGGGCGGCACTGGGAAAAAGGATATAGCGTGTGTGGAATCTGTCCTTAAACCCTACATTTACACAGAGAGTTCCATGTCTTTCTAAAGCCAGATGCCACTGCCATCTAAGTTTTCACTCATTGCTTTTGTTGGGAGATTTTAGTCACTATTTACTTATTTTGAGAAAGTCTAGTGTTGTAGGAAGAGGCTTCTGAGAACCTGAGCTACTGTGTCCTGAGGGTCTCTCTCTCTTCACAGACGGACGGCACTGCAGATGTGGGGTGGACTAAGCACGGTGGTCGAGAGCAGGAGTCAGCGAACGAACTGTGCTGACCAGGACATCCCCGCTGCAGCTGCTCAGCTCCGCTGCTGTAACACGGGTGTGACTTACCTCATCAGGCACTAGAATATACACACCGAGTCAGCCAAGTTTCACTATGAACTCCACTCTTGATCGCGCCAGGGAAGTAACTCAGGGTCTCCAGGTGTCAACGTTCCATTCATAAAGTGGGGATAATGGATCATTAATCTCACAAGATTGATATGAAAATATGTATACCACCCAGTGTGTATAAAGCAATTAGTATCTGGTAGCTGCTTAATGTATGTTCATTAAATTAGTAGGTGAGAAATTACATATAAAACAGTGCCATTTTGTGAACATAAACAGCTGACTGCTTTACAGGGATCATAAGGTTTCATGAAAGAAAATATACAAATGGCCAAAAGGTCTATACAAAGTGCTTGGCAACACTGATTATTGTGAAATACAGACATGGTTGAAGGCATAGCTCAGCAGCAGAGAAGGCACATGTGGGGCCCGAGAACAGACTCAAAGCTAGAGTGGGACGAGGAGAGAAGAGGGAGAAATGGGGCTAAGATGCGAAGCAAAACCATCCCAAGCTGTCACTGCTGTGTGTTCCAGGGAGAGAAGAGAGAGAGAGAGAGAGAGAGAGAGAGAGAGAGAGAGAGAGAGAGAGAGAGAGAGAGAGAGAGAGAGAATGAAGTCGAGGAAGAAGGAGAAGACTTGGCAATCTCGTGAGCTGCAGGTGGGAATGCAAAACAGCACAATCATTGGAAAAATAGTTGGGCACTATCCTGTTAATTGAAAAATACACTTATTATATGACCCAGTGATTTCATTGCTGGTATTTATGGGAGAGCAATAAGCCATATGTCCACACAAAGACTTGTGCCTGGATATTCACAGCAGCTTTGTCACAGTTCCTAATTACTCTCCAGAACAAAAATGTTCATTGACAGGTGATGAGATAAACAAGATGTACAACCATCACTATGCAATGGAAGGACTCAAACACCAATGGGGATAAACCCTAAAGGTCATTATATGAGTGAGATAAGTCAAACCGGAGAGTCAAAAGCAAGCTAATTAATCTACAAGCCCAATGCAGATGGGCTTGTTATGGGCAATGGTTATGGCAGCCAGGTATAGAAGGACTGTCACCAGAAAGAGATCTGGAAACTTCGGAGTGATCTAGATCAGTGGTTCTCAATCTTCCTACGACCTTTTAATACAGTTCTTCATGTTGTGGTGACCCCCAACCATAATGTTATTTTTATTGCTACTTCATAACTATAATTGTTCTGTTACATATCTTAATGTAAATATCTATGGTTTCCAATGGTCTCCAGGGTACCCCTGTGAAAGGGTCATTTGACCCTCAAATAGGCCAAGACCCACAGGTTGAGAACTGCTGTTTTAGCTAGTGCTTGGTGGTGGTCACGGTCAGTGACGTGGGTATATACATTTACACGTCCATCTGACTACACAGTTAAATTTATTAAAAGACAAAGACACCAAGACAAGAGGAATCTTTAGAGAGTGAAAAGGCAAACGGAAGATAAGTGAGGAGCAACAGCTGAGACACTTCTGGAGCCTGACGTCAGCCTGAAAGACTAGAGATGCGCGGTGTGGAACCCAGGCACGGCATCCTCTCTGGGTCACTCTCCTGCTGCTTAATCCCATTTCCCAAGCTCTCCTGCTTGCTTCCTTCATTTCCCTTGGCATATCTGAGGCATGTGCAGTGTGGTGGGTGTGGGGGTGGTCACAGGGTGCTCCCCACTGTGACTCCTGCCTTTCAGGATTCAATCCTATCCCAGAGCGTGAGCAGAATCTGGGATGTGCTTATCTCCAACAATATAAGACAGAGCTCATGTGTCAATCCTGTGATAATGACAGAGTGCATAGAACTCTATCTTGCTAGAAGACTTGGATCACAGGCCTTCCTGGCAGGCTCATCAGGTAAATGTCCCTATGGGGAAAAGCATACGGCAAAGAACAACCAGAGATATCTGGCAACTGAGTGGACTTTAGCCAGAAAAGAGCCATGAGCAGATGAGCAGAGGGTGCAGATCAGTGTTAATGGGGTTGTCTGCCATGTATTAGGTCTAAGGTTGATCACTAGTACCAAGAAAAACAGAGAAGGTTAGGGGAGAGGGGAAGAAAGGGAAGAGAATGAAAAGAAAGAGACAGGAATGGGGAAAGAAACCGGTTAAGTCATAGGTAGCAGCCAGCACCTACAACTACAGCATTGAAGAGGTTATATAAGAGAATGGTGAGCCCAGGCTAACCTAACCTATATGGAGACCCTACCAAAAAAAAAAAAAAAAAAAAAAAAAAAACAAGGTCATTGAGTCCTATCTACACAAGAAAACACATGCTTCAAACAACCCAAAGGAGTTTGGAAGTCGATCCTTCCCAGACTCCCAGATGAGAATTCAGCCCAGATGACAACTTGAAGAGAGCCCTGTGATATCCTCACCACTGGACCCAGCTAAGCGTGGCTCCTCCTTCTTAGAAATGAGAAAGGTAATTGTTGTTTTAATGTAACAGATTTGTGGTGATGTGTTTTGTACCAAAGAAAACTAATACAGACAAAGGATACTTAAGTGGTTACAAAGAAAGGGCTTCATCCACCAAATACAGTGAGCATTTTCAGAACACAATGGCCAGCCGGAGATACATATCAACTGCCAAGACCATGCAGCCACATCCTACTTCAATCAATAACGTTGCTACATGGTCATTCCTGACCACAAACAGAACACCTCCATCAGTTCTGAATCTTCCAGGCCCTGATAGTTCAGGTTACTATACATGAACTATCGACCTCCTAGCAGTCCCAAGAGTACGGTGGGAAACACAGTCCCAATAGCCCTTTAATGACAGAGTCCTCTTCCTGATTGGAAAGATACATGTCCTGCGGCTACAAGTGGCCCTACTGGACAAAACGCCCCCATAAGCCAGGATGAAAGAATAGTCCCTATATACACTCAAAGGAGGTTTTTAACCACTGTAACCTGTTTATTATTCAACTCAAACACGTAAACAGAAAACACAAAGCGAGCAGTATTGAGTCCTGGGAAGTGGCTGACACAGGAAGTCTGAAGTGTTCTGAGAGGGGCAGTCCTGTGCACGGCCCATCACATAGCTGTCCCATAAGACAGGGACTTCAGAATCCTTAAAGTATATCCTAGGTGTGACTATCCATTATTCTACACAGACCCTTTACATGAAGCTCTTTAGACAAATAATCATAATCATCCCTTGAATGGGCTCAGAACCTCTCACAGATACCAGACTCCAGGGATGTTCAAAATCCCTTACATGAGTGGCACAGAGCCTATATATGATCACTGTTCATCCCCTCACCCACTTCAAATCATCTCTAGATCACTTATGATAGCAGACAGAGTATAAATGTGACGTCAATCACTGTTGTATTGTCAGGGATTGCCAAGAAAATATGTCTGAGTATAGTACAGATACAATTTTTCCCAAATATTTTGGGTCTCGTTTAAATAGATTTGGTGTCAGTATATCAAGGGCCCCAGAAACAGTTCATGGCAATTGGCTACTGGTCTTGGGGAAAGTACACACAGGCATCAAGACAATATTTACCTGCTGAGAATGCTTATCATCAGCAAGTAACTACACAGATAATTCCTGAGTCCAGTACACACTTAATTTTTAATATTGGAGATCCTAGTCTTACAAATGTCAAAGCCATACATCTATGTTGCAAAGAAAAGGCCATTCGAATCCACAAAGATAACAAAGGAATATATATAGGAGCTGGAGGCTATTTCTCTTGAAGATTAGTAGCCAGAAGTAATCATTTCATGTCCAGTCTCATATATAAACTTTGAGATACTGACATTTCACATGCAAACTACCACTAGGGGCAGTTCATCTTTGCAGCCAGCTAGAGGGGAGAGGAACATAAAGTATTTTACAAAGCCTGCTTGGTAGCTAAGGTCAAATAAATACGCATCACATTTCCAGATTCTTCTTAGCGGACATCAACACAAACTGTGAAAAGTAAGTTTAGTTCAAGGTATTGGCCCATCATGTCCGAATCAAGAGCTAAAGCTTTTGTACACTACAGTTTATCTTCTGAAACTGCCTTCATCAGTCAGGAAAATTTGCTGAAGACATCTCTCTACTTTTTTAATAATCTTCTGGTGTAGCCTGGAGTTTAAAAGCTTGTGTTTGGATGGTGTATGTCATTTTCTAGTCTTCCTGCACAATTTACAAAGAAGTAAAAAATTACTATGCTCGCTCCTTCAGCTGGTATTAAACTGACCCCTGCTGGCCTTGTCTCTATTGTTTGTACATTTATTAGACCCTGCAGGACCTAACCACACAGCACAGTTGAGCCTGCATTTGATCAAACTACCACATCAAAAACAAAGACTTTGGGGAGGGATGGCTAGGAGAGCATGCCAACAGAAGGAGGCATTCCTCAGACCTTAGGATCTTTTGCTTACAGAGACCCCTGTAGGATCAAAGCCACACTGCAGTGCAAGTGTTTCTCTCCATGAAGGATGAACACCCTGAATGTGAGGAACTATGCCATTGTTATCTTTGTATCCCCCAAATCTAGAGCATAGCCTGGCAAGTTGTAAATACTCAAAAACTGCTTGTAGAGCCTAATCTTGGGATTTCATACACACTGTTCACATCCTGGGCTTAAGCATTACAGAAAGAAAAGGCTTTGACTCCTGAACTTAGGTGCTCCTCTGAGCCTGCTGTAGGAGGAGAGGCCCCATGACTCGAACCAACAGAATGTTTTAGAACAGAGGTTCTTGACCAATGGTCCATTTCACAGAGGTCGCATATCAGATATCCTTCATTCAGATATTCACGTTATGATTCATAACAACAGTAAAATGACAGTTACAAAGTAGCAGTGAAAATAATCTTATGGCTGGGGGTCACCACAACATGAAGAAGCATATTAAAAGGTCACAGCGTTAGGAGGTTAGGAACCACTGCTCTACAGGAACAACGTCTATTCAACAGCTGAGTGTTGTAATATGAGCGGCAGGGCTGCGTCCCCGGCACCCAGCCGCCCGGATGGCTACCTTATGTCTCGAAATAATTATATGGAAACTGTATTTTTTTAATCATTGCCTGGCCCATTAGTTTTAACCTTTTATTGGCTAGCTCTTATATATTGATCTAACCCATTTCTAATATTCTGTGTAGCCCATGAGCTGGCTTATCAGGGAAGATCTTAACCTGTGTCTGTTTGGAGAGGGAGAATCATGGTGACTCCTTACTCAGCTTTTTTTTTCCCAACATTTTGTCTATTTACTCCACCCACCTAAGGGCTGGCCTATAAATGGGCCAAGGCAGTTTCTTTATTAAATGAAAGTAACACCTCCATCAGCTGAGAATCAAACAGCAAAAGGACTCCAGCATCAGTGGACGAGGATGTTTTCGAGGACCAAGCTGTCATGTGTTAAGAGGAAGAGAAAGAGATGGGAAGAAGGAGGCAGTGTGTGGAATCTGCTGCTTTGGTACAATGCCTCCAAAACCAACTACCTCCAAAGATATTTCTGCAAGAGGTAGAGCATATGGACCAAGTTTTGCAGACCAAGCAATGGAGACTGAACACAACACAATGTAGAGATCCCAAATCTCAGTGAAGAAAAAAAAGCTACATGTTTTTTGTTTTGTTTTATGTCTTCTTCTTACTTTGCTTTATTTTCAGCATCTTTTTCTCTTGGCACTGCAGACAGATGAAGATAAATGAAGCAGAGGGGCTGAGGTCTATGACTGCTGCAGATGATCTCTGTTTCACCATTATTGTTATGTAAGCATTTTTAATACTGCGTCTAGCAGACGAGATGTCTGCTCCAACATATGTTAGGAGAAAAATGATAAAAATTGTATACATGACTAAAATAGCTAAACAATCAACAAATGCTGTCAAGAAAAACATCATAAATCAATCTGGTTTGTGTCCACTGTTAACTATCTAAAGAAAATGAACACTCTCATTTCTGGACCCAAAAGAATAAATGAGCCCAGATTCTCGGGACTGTCAAAACTTTCTCTACTGGACTCTTCTGTACCAAAACTCCCTGCACACCCACTCCTGAAGAATGTCTGACATCACCACTAGTGGTGGCACAAACCTGTGGTCCCAGCACTTGTGGGAGAAGGAAGCAGGTGGAGAGGAGCTCAGGGCCAGCCTGGGACACATATCAAGGGCATCTGTCATTTTTTAGCAAGTCATTTGCCTTTCTATGTAGAATAAGTAAGATTCCAGAGACTGCAAACCCAAGAACCCATAAAGGGCTGAGCACAGTGCATGCAGCATCTGTGTACGGCAAGCCACGGTGCTGCCATTATCACCATATCCTCCAGCCAAATCTTCACCTTTGGCTCTTACTCTGAACACACAGGAGTCCTTACACTAGCTAAACTAGGTTTCAACTTCCTCCCCTGCCTCATGAGCCCCACTGGAAGGCTTTTGCTCACCCAGTAGATGGAGCTCTCATTATACACACCTATGCATTAATTGTAAAGGCGACTAGAGGCCTCAAACTGAAATAAGTTCCTAACCTCAACAGTTCTGCCCAGCAGGTCCCTTAATGTCACTTGCTTCTTCTGTGAGATCAGACAAAAATCTAAATGCCCTACAACATCAAAAGCCCCAAACCATTTGTCCTTCAACCCACAGTACTCACAGAAATCTGTCAGTACTGTGATCACACTGTTAAAATTTATATCCCCCTCAATACGCACAATTCAAGTCATAAACAACCCCCCCCCACCAAGTCCAGGTTTCAGGCCCATGCTAACTGTGACCTGTGCGCAACATTCGAGTGAGCAACAGTCCAGCTTCTGCAGCTGATTTGAAAATGACAAAATGCAATCATTTACAGTCCATATAAATCACACGCTTAAGCTTAGCACATCCAAAGTAATTAGAAGAGCAAATCAATGAGGAGAAAAACTAACGAATGTTTAAAAAAAAATGAGTTGGGGAGGGAAAAAAAAGACTCCATGAATTTCTCAGGACTGAATTCTTAGGAGGGTGCATTCAGTGTCACCTGTGAGCCCTTCCCCAGAGCTCAACCACAAGGGCACACAGGACTGCCACACGCTGCAGATCAGCTACTTCAGCAGTTAGATTAAGATTTCCCAGCAGGCAGGTGCCGCAGCACTTCTGCATGCAGCATCTGGCATGTGTTGCGGATGCAGCAGAGGCAGAACAAAGAGAGCACCTTGCTCGGGATTCTCTCAAAGTCAGCGCAACCCCAGTGCTCCAAGAGCCACCAGGTCACTAAGGCAGACTCTGGATGTTATAAACACCGAGATAAATTTCCAGGCTCTGAGATCCTGACTCAAAGGCACAGCGTGCTCGCGCTCTCTCTCTCTCTCTCTCTCTCTCTCTCTCTTTCTCTCCTCCCTTCTCCCCCACACACAGATTAATAAAGGATAATTTTAAAAAATCTTGTTTCTGGCACATGCTAGCACTTTTTAAAACAAAACAATGTAATACTCACAAATCGCTATACATACTATCAATATCTCTTAAAAGCAAGTATTTTTCCATGTCTCAGATTTCAAATTTAACGTTTGCCATACAAATTATTTGCCCAAGTTTTCACATAATGCTGGTGTCTAAGTATGAGAATCATGACAGATGTTCTGTACTCAAAGTCTCAGAAAATTTGTCCTTTTGTCCATCAATTCCCTGGATAGCTGGGCAAACTCTCTTTCAGAAATGTGTCTGTAGTAACAATTAATCAATAAAAGTGTGATGCTGAGACACTGTCTTTGTTAATCTCTGTAATAGTCACCTAATTCAGGACCTGGCAAACGGCAGAAGCCTTTTGTTGACTAAGGAGTTAGTCTGCTGCCTGCCAAATGTGCAATAATCAAACTTACAGACTCCAAATTCAAATAAGAAAAGTTTTTCCACTAACCTCCATGAGAAATGTAGCTATAGCTAGGGGTTGTGGTTCACACTTTTAATTCCATCATGCAGGAGGCAGGGGCAGAATGAGCTCTGAGTTCCAGGCCAGCCTAGTCTCATTGTGAGTTCTAAGTCTGCAAAGGCTACACAAAGAAACTTTGTCTCAAAAGAAAAGTAGTTGCAGATCTTTGGGGGAATATCTGAGCCCAAATTATAAGGTAAACAATAATTTTAAATGCACACATTTTGATCTGGTCTCAATTTGTTGGGGGGGGGGGGGAGACAGAGACAGAGTCTGTCTGTCTTGGTTTTGTTGTTTGGTTGTTTTTGCTTGAAACAGAAAGCCTAGGACTCTCCTATTGCTGGTGACTAGGATTCTGAAAACAGCTATGGATTCACTTACAGGGCTCATGGCAGTAATCTAAGACAATGCCAGGCCAGTGGTTAGACAGGAGAGATCCTGAGTAGGGACTATATACATCTCCAAGAATGCAGGGAAATTCCCACACTATCAAGGCAGATGGTGAGAGTCACTTATTGCCATCGTTACTGTGCGGGTCTATGAAGGACAGAATGTCAGCACAATGAAGTGCACAGACCTGAAAGAACCCAGCTCCTGGTGACAGAGCGAGGTCCTCTCTCCTGTACAGGAACACTGGAAGCCATTTTAAAATGTAGCTATGGAAGGCCAGGCACTTGTCACAGGAGCCGAAGAGTAGAACATGACTCTGGAGATGGCGGCCTCCACCTTGGCAGACACGGCATCCCTGGGGCAAACCGACTAGCCAGGGCAGCCAGAACTGGAGATCTCCAGGTTCGGTGAGAGACCCTGCCTCAATAAATCACATGGAGAATGGCTGTGGAAAATCACTTGACATCAACATGTGGGCCTCCGCACATACACGAACACATATACAAATGCATGTGTTTACACACACACACACACACACACAAAAAGAAAAAGCAGCATAGTGATGTGACTATATTATGATGATAATGGAGATAACCTGGAGAGGGTATAAAGTTTCCCATCGAAAGAGAACTCCCCCCATATTCTGAACCTTTTCTTCTGTTACTAACAGTCCTTTTCACTCAATAAAAATGGTTAAAAGAGGGGCTGTGTATATCCCAGTGGCTGAGCATTTGCCTCGCGTATGTGAGTCCCTAGATACAATCCAAAAAAAAAAAAAAAAAAAAAGATAATTTTAAGCCAAGTACATGGTGCACACTGATGATCTCATAATTGGGAGACTCTCTAAAGTTCGAGCCAGCCTAGATACACACTGAATAATAAATGAACTCCAGGACAGACAGGATCACAGAGCAAATCCATGTCTCAAAAGCTAAATAAATAAATTTAAACATAGCTACCTGAATTTTCTGGTGTCATTATAACAGAAAACTTACAGATAAACTTTCTGTTTCTGCGTTTTGCTTCTGATCCCATTCCAGAAGCTAAGGGAAGAGGTCAGTTTTCCAACCAAAGTTATTGGGGGAGAGAGTCTTACATTACTGACTCTCTGGAACTCCTGCACAGAAAGGCTACTCATGAATAGACTCCACCTGTAAAAACGTTAACTTATCCGAACACAAAACTGGGCTTACGAAGGGAGGCTCGGCCTCCGAACATGAGAACGGTAAACACAACAGAGCACTGTGGGCGTCACGGCCACTGGGCAATCCTTCACGCCACTTCTCCTAAACAAATGTCTGGGTTTTAATTTTCCCACTAACAATTATACGTAGCAAGTAGGAAGGAAAGAGGAATAAAAGCACCCAGGTCTTCTATGACAGAGTAAAAAAAAAAAAAGTAGAGAGAGAGTACACACACATAACCAAGCCCACAAACATCTCTTTATCCTTCCCCAGGTTGAAGGGACGGGATATAGCTTTGTTCTGAAGCAAATAAAAAATTAAGACGTAGACACTCCTCAGAATTTACCACACGGACATCTTGATCAACAGCTACAAACCTCTGAAGAGAACTCATAGTAAGTATCTCCTGAAGTTATGTGTGTCATTTATAACAGGCCAATTTTCCACAGCAGAAAATGGCATTACCATCCCCTGCTTAAAAACAGGAAAAAAAAAAAAAAAAAAAAAAACAGAAGGCCATTTGCTAGTTTGTGGCAAACAGTTAAGAAAGCTTTGTTGCTTGTTTGTGGGAGCTGGTTTGCTAAGACACACTTCCTGCTGCATAGCCCAGGCTGGTCTTGAATTTACAGTACTCCTGCCTTGGTCTAGGGAGGGCTGGAATTGCAGACTCTGTAGCACCTTTGATCTAAGTAAAAGAGAAAATCTGTGGCTGTTGGTTCGTAAAGAGAAAAGAAAGGCTGAAGGACACCATTATTTACAAATCTCCAAAACACTGATGAGCGCATGGTCAAGCTGCACATCAGTAACAAATTATGTATACAACCTGCTAACAAATTAGGGAATTGTTCCCTCTTGGTTGCTTTCCCAGCTACTTGTAAGATAATATCCACATACAAATTTGCAATTCAAATTTGATGTCTTATGAGTACATTTTGTAGCTCGTGCTCCAGGAAGGGAGAAAGGAGAAGGGAGAGTTGCACGGGAAGTATAATTTGCTGCTGGCTTTTAGCCAAAAATCCTAGACCAAATGTTTAGAGACCGTGGGCAGCTCAGCAAATGGAGACTATATGTAGACCTTCAAATAAGGGTCCGATACAGTAATGTCTCAAATTATAAATTAATGAACTTTAGAATGTATTCTTTTGTTTCTGGAGAACAGAAAGAGCACTGACGTGGGAGCCCTTTGAGCACATTTGTAACAACAACGACAAAAGGCCCTGAAGATTTAGACAACACGAGCAGCCATATGCCTGGACCTCTGTACAGCTGAGTTTACACATTAAGTATAAGCTTTTATTTTCATACTTGAGAAAACATGCCAAGTATTCAATATTTATAATCATAATTAACTTGCAGAATGAGGAACCTAATTACAATGGAAAGAAAGAAATATTGGTCTTGGGGAAAAATGAATTTGATTATCACGCATGTAGGTAGTAAAGGAGGCATTTCTACCTCCCACAACCAATCCAATATGCCTGTATCTTAAACTTACTATAACTGTCACATATTAAAAAAGATATGATCACTATATGGGCAAATATATTGCTAATAAAAACCCACTCCAACATTCCAATCACTCAGCACAGCACAATATAATTTTTGTAGACATATGCTGCATTGAAGCACTGACGCAGTAAAGAGCATGGCACATGACAACCTTCCCTTAAAGGGCCAGGAACAGGATTGGCAGTCCATTACTTGAGAGCATTCAAGGGCAGAAGGGCCAAGTTAAAACAGAAACCAGCAACAGAAAGCAACACGAGGAACTGAGCAAATGATACACAAGCATTAGGCAAGGAATGTAGGGTGGTGGCTGAAACACACTTACACACACACACACACACACACACACACACACCACTTCCAGGAACATAACCTTAGCTGTGAATAAGAGTTAAGATTCACGCCTGGCAGAAGGATCAAGGACACCAGGGCTCGCAGACACTGATGCAGCAACCACGGAGCCTGCATGGGTCTGAGCTAGGTCCTCTGCATGTATGTTCTGGTTGTTAGCTTGGTGTTTTCGTGGACTAGTGGGAATGGAGGGGGGTGTCAGACCCTGTTGCCTGCACTTGGTACCTCTTTCCTCCCACTGTGTTGCCTTGTCCAGCCCTGATATGAGGGCTTGTGCCTTGTCTTATTGTATCTTGTTATGACATGTTCAGCGGATATCCCTGGGACTCCTGCTCTTTTGTGAAGGGATACGGAGGAGGAGTAGATCTGGGGAAGAGGGGAGATGAGGCTGGCTGGGAGGAGCAGAGGGAGGGGACAAAAATAAATAATAAAAAGAGAAAAGAATTAATTAAATAATGAATAAATAATAAAAAGAAAATAATTAAATTTTTAAAATGAAAGAAAAAAAAGATTCGCGGCTGGATGTAAAAATCAGAGGTGGAGCACTTTCCTAGCTCGTACAAATCACAAGGGTTTTATCCCTGGCACCACAAGAGAACTAAGAATATTGAGAACAGATGCATGAGCTGGAAAACTCTGCAGATAATAACTAGGAGGATTCCACGCACTAATCTCGGACCACCTCACAGCGGATGGACAAAGGTCCACCTGTGACCACGTCTGTCCTACCAAAGGACAGTTTGGGGCTGGAAGTGTAACTCAGAGGCAGGGAGAATGCTTAAAATACCAGAGGACTGTGGTTCAGTAGCACTCCAAATTAAATCAAAATAAAAACCACTGTGCTGGCTAGTTTTTTTATCAATTTATCATCTGGGAAGAAGGAACCTCAATTTAGTGGGCAAGTCTGCAGGGTATCCTCTTATTAATGATGGATGTGGGAGAGCCCAGTCCACTGTGAGCAGGACCACCCCAGGACAGGTGGTCCTGGGCTGTATAAGACATGAAGCTGAGCGAGCCATGGAAAGCAGGGCAGTAGATGGCCTCTCGAAGGCTCTGCTTTGGTTCCTATCTCTGCCAGGTTCCTTTGAGCTCCTGCCCTGGCTTCTTTGATGACGGACTGTAAGCTACAAGCACACCCTTTCCTCTCCAGGTTGGTTTGGGTCCCTGTGTTATTATTAAAAATCTTAAGTGAAGCATGCATGGGGCTCTTGCATATATTACAACTACACTGAGAAGATTATGAATCCCTAGGCTGGTTAATATCACTTACCCCTTAGCCTTACAGGTCCCCACCTAGAGAACATCTCATCCAAGGACTCAGCCTGTGTAGGTAACCCTTGGCTGTGTGAGCTGTACAGTTTGTTCAACAAATCATGTGATCCTCCAACCGCATCGCCATGTTACATTCCGTGTGCAGACTGACTGGCCCCTAGGAACCTGAGATTTCGGGAGGCAGCTTTACAGTAAGTGAGATGACTGTGCACTTTTTATTAACTTGATTTAAGGCATTATCAAAATTAAAGTTTTAAAAAAATCTAGAGGACTGTGGACTTTAAGTGACATAATGCGTACATGGATGAGACTACTCCAGGAAGCTGGCCAGTACACACGGGGAACAGCCCATGCCTGGAATAGCCCACACGGGGAGCAGCCTACACCTGCAGCAGCCCACACGGGGAACAGCCCACGCCTGGAACAGCCCACACATGTTGGAGCCCACGGCTGACTCCACGGAAGTGGCTATCCTGGCACTCATGACCCCCTTACTATCGACTTCTCAGAACTCTAAGGACCCTCTCATGCACTCACTGTTAATGTTTTACTTTAATTGGTTCACCTACTCAACCTCTTCATGAGACGCTAAGGGAACGCAGGAACTCTCCATTGGCCCTCCAACCAACACCTGGGCTTTTCATCCATTCCCAGGCCACTTCCTCACGACGGTCCGGCAATCATCACACTAAGGTGCTGTAGCAGAGACCAGCACAGGATTCCTTACAGCTGGTTCATTCATCTTGCCGTCCTCTTCAGTGACCCCTACAGCACTGGGGACTGTTGAGCTCCTGTGGCAGCACTGTTACTCTCTCTAGTACACCTCAATCATCTTTCCTGTCTTCTCTTTCTCGGTTTTGCTTCGTAAGCATTTCTGCTCCAATGGTTTCTTGTTTTTCTTTTTCTTTGTATGTACTGGGGTGAGGTGCGCGTGTATGGTGAATGTTTGCACATGTGTGGGCACGGTGTGGGTTCATGTGCAAGTCATGTGTGGGCGTGCACACGAAGGCCCAAACCTAATGTCAGAAGTCATCCTCTGTACATCGAAGTAGAGTCTCTCAATCAAACCCGAGCTCATAGTTACGGTTAATCTCACGAGTCATCTGACTCTGGGGATCCCCTGACCCCACCATCTGGGTGGAATTAAAGGTGGCCGACCACACCCATCCTGAATTACAAGGGTTCTGAGAACCCGAACTCACACACACACTTGTATTGTAAGCACTTTAAGCACATCAGCCGGAGACATCTTGCCACCCTCCCAAAGGCGTGTGCTCACGGTGTTTTTCACTTCTACTGGAAGAGCAAAGGCTAGCCATCAGTGCCATAGCAAGTTCCCAATTCTCAATTCCATGCCCAGACCTTTTCCTGGGGAAGTCCACCCCCCAGAAGTAGGCACTGAGTTAGTAATAGCACGCTTACATTTCAGAGATTCAGTCCACTGTGATCATGAAGGGGAGCTGGCAGCATGCAGGCAGACATGGTGTCGGGGCTCAGAGTCCTATATCTTGATGCAGAGAAAACAGGAAGTCGACTATCACAGCGAGGGAAGCTTGAGAACAGAGACCCAAGCCCACCCCCACAGAGACACACTTCCTCCAACAAGACCACAGCTACCCAACAAGGCCACACGTCCTAATAGTGCCACTCCCTTTGGGGGCCACTTTCTTCCCAACCACCAGAGCCCATACATCTTCACGGGTAAACTGAAAATGTTGTGCCTTTCTCTTACTGTTATCAATACGGTTGGTTTTAACTGTCAACTTGACACACTCTAGAATTCCCTAAAAAGAGAGGCTCAATGAAGGACTGTCCAGATGAGGTTGACCTATGGGTATGTCTGTGGGGAATTGTCATATTAAGTTAATTGATGATGACACCCCATCTTAACTGTGGACAGCACCATTCACTGAACAGGATATCCTGACCTGTGTAAGCATGGAGAGGTGGAGCCAAGAACAAGCATGCATGCATTCATCCATCCTCTCTGCTCTGACTATGGATGCCTCTGTGACCGTCCTCTCTGCTCTGTGGACACCTCTGTGACCATTCTCTCTGCTCTGACTATGGATGCCTCTGTGACCGTCCTCTCTGCTCTGTGGACACCTCTGTGACCATCCTCTCTGCTCTGATTATGGATGCCTCTGTGACCGTCCTCTCTGCTCTGTGGACACCTCTGTGACCATTCTCTCTGCTCTGACTATGGATGCCTCTGTGACTGTCCTCTCTGCTCTGTGGACACCTCCGTAACCATCCTCTCTGCTCTGTGGACGACTCTGTGACTGTCCTCTCTGCTCTGTGGACACCTCCGTGACCATCCTCTCTGTTCTGTGGACACCTCCATAACCATCCTCTCTGCTCTGTGGACGACTCTGTGACCGTCCTCTCTGCTCTGTGGACACCTCTGTGACCATCCTCTATGCTCTGTGGATGACTCTGTGACCGTCCTCTCTGCTCTGTTGATGACTCTGTGACTGTCATCTCTGCTCTGTGGACGACTCTGTGACCGTCCTCTCTGCTCTGTGGACACCTCTGTGACCATCATCTCTGCTCTGTGGATGACTCTGTGACCATCATCTCTGCTCTGTGGACGACTCTGTGACCGTCCTCTCTGCTCTGTTGACGACTCTGTGACTCCCTCTCCACACTAACTATTGACTCCTCTGTAAGTTCTTGTCACCTTGCCTCCCTTAATGATGGGCCAAAAGCTGGAATTGTAAACTACAATAGACCCTTTGACCTCTAAGTTGCTTTTGTCCCTGTATTTTGTCACAGCAACTGGTAACAAAAGCAAGAGAGTTACTTATGGAGGTTAGTGAGATGCTACATAAATCCAATATGCCGTCTATATACTATTGCTGTGCTCTCTGTAAGTAAAAAGCAATAATTTAATAAAATAAGCCCATAAGGCAGAGATTAATGCTCCTACTGACAACTCTGAAAACCAGTCTCAGGGAACCCAAGCAATATTCTAAGACCTACTGCAGTGAGTAAGTGGCCAGGCTCTGTGATGCCAGAGATGGAGTGGGATTTTCCTTTCTTCGGCTGGCTTAGATCTCACTGGTGTCCAACTGTGGAAAAGACAATGCCCACAGTGTCTAGAGCTAAGAGGGTATGGGTCTCCTAACATAGCAGCAGAGCCACTGATTAACAGA
This sequence comes from Chionomys nivalis, assembly GCF_950005125.1. Lineage (NCBI taxonomy): Eukaryota > Metazoa > Chordata > Mammalia > Rodentia > Cricetidae > Chionomys > Chionomys nivalis. Next base: position 15,713,275 of record NC_080090.1, on the reverse strand, counting down.
GGGAGTAAATGAACTAACTGTGTGCTTCTTAAAGCAGAGCTGGTCTGTGTTTGTACACAGCATCATTCCCAGGTTCCCAGGCTCAGAGACAGCAGAAAGTTCTCGCCATCAGGAAAAGGTCCCCAGTGTCATAAGTTTTGCTTCAACAAGGAAATTCTAATATTAAAAAAAAAAAAAAAAAAAAACTGCCAGGCTGCCATGGCAACAATCTATTTGTGATCATGAGGCTGGTGTTATTCTGTAATATTTCTCCCAAGGAAAAGTAAACTAGATATAGCCAAGGAATTTAATAAAAATATTTGCTGGACGGGAAGCCAGGATATGACAGTTTTTAGGCACTATGACAGGATTTAAATATACAACAGGAGACCCTCCGGTTATAACACCAGCTCCATCAATGAAATTAAAAGATTTTGACCTTGACACCAATACAAGCTATAGCTATAAGAACCAGGAAACTCAATTCTCTGAACAAGTAAAATAAATTGTTAAACAACTGAGGTGACAGCCATGTAACAAAAAAGAATTCATCAAAAGGAGAATAAAATCCATCTCACAAGAAGTGTGGATTATAAGGAATCACTGCTCCAGAAGCCTCCAAGGTTTGCATTTGGAGTTTTGTTTTGGGGTGCATATGTGCAGGTGGGGTGGAGTGCACACCAGGACGCCTATGAATTACAGTCTTTTACATTTATCTAGAAAATATCAGAAGAGCATATTCAAACCAAGAGGAGGAGAAGAAAGAGACTGGTATTAACTGGGTCATTCTAAAGTCTGGACACGAAGGCTGCTTAGGCAGATGGGGGCAAATGCTATGCAACTGTCAAGCTTCAGGGACGCCTGTGAAGATTCGATAAATTCTTCTCTCCGCTCAGACTTTTCAAGTACTTGTTTCTACAACTATCCAAAGATGTTAACATTTCCCCTAACAACTCGAGCTGTAAGCAAATCATTTCTTTTTGATTTGCAAAGACTTTGTGCAATGGCAGAGGATCGCTGAACGTCCTGAAAAATAACCATAATAAAAACTACAACTCTTGTAAGTTCAAAGATAAAATGGCTTTGTAAAAAAAAAAAAAAATTAACAGCAAAAATGACAGGAGAAACTGGGCCACACCTGCATAACCTACACAGCCAGGGTAGACATGTGCAAATGATTTACTTTTTACAGATTCATATTTTACACACACATATACTTTCAAAAAGTTATATATATATAGGATTTTTCTAAAATACAGTTCCCAAACTACATATAATGGTATTTTCTGTGCACAAAGTCAATCTTTCTATCCGGACTAGAGAACTGTCATTCATCCCACTGAAGAGAATTAAGGCCATTGTTAATAATAGCTAAGACTGCTGAGTGGTGGTGAAGCACATCTTTAATCCCAGCACTCGGGAAGCAGAAGCAGGCAGATCTCTGTGAGTTCGAGGACAGCCTGGTCTACAGAGTGAGTTCCTGGACAGCCAGGGCTACAAAGAGAAACTCTGTCTCAAAACAACCTAATAATAGTAATAATAATAATAATAAAGATTATAGCAAATGTATACCATTAGATATTTTCTATTTTATTTAATTTGGATGAAATATTAAGAAACTAAGTAAGTAGCAAATATATCCAGTAGAGAAACACATTTTCTTTAGATGAAGTTCTAAAATAACAGGATTTGCTGAAATGCTGACATATTCAAAGGTTTCTGCATTGCTGAAATTAAACAGGAGAGAAAAACTAAATAAGTATGGTAAGGGAAACACGTGTCATATGGGTCTAAGGAAAAGCGCTAGATGGTCATCCGAGCTATTTAACTCTGGATTATGGGATGGGCGCACAGCAAATAGCAACCAGTTAGAAATGCTGGCATAGTTGAGGAGGGTGAAGGGTTGAATCTGCAGAACAAAACATTATGTTAAAAAAATACAAGATCGAGAATAAAGGAGAAATAAATATCGTCTTTAAGGAAGGCCAACAGTAACATCTGCGGTGTGGGAGCCAGAGGCAACATCGTTGAGTCATGGAAAAGACTAAAGGGAACATTAACAGCATGTACCTCAGAGAGGTCAAGGAGAGAATACTGTTCTCAGCATCTAAGGCTAACTGTGAACCTAATTCATCACAGTAGAAGGTATATAAACGAGCCTAAAGAAAGACCGTGGGGGAAAAATGGAGGCGGTGCGTCAAGTACCCCGTCCTCGGCTCTTAGTTCTTAACATGAAGACCATTCCACAGATGAAGGCGATGGTAGTGTTCGCATCACCCTTCCCAGATGAAAGAACAAGGAACAGCCACTGTTCTCAGGGCAGGGACTTTTCTTGCTTGTGGTCAGAGGCAACAATGACTGGTTCTTTAAAAAGATCCTAATAGCTTACGTACATGTCATAACAAAGGTAAGAATATTATGTAACGTGAGGGCTGGAGAGATGGCTCAGCAGTTAAGAGCACTGGCTGCTCTTCCAGAGGACCCATGTTCAATTCCCAGTACCCACGTGGTAGCTCACAACTGTCTGTAGTTCCAGTTCCAGGGGGATCCAACACCCTCACAAAGACATGCAGGCAGGAAAAAGACCAATGCGTATAAAATAAAAATAAATAAATCACTAAAATAAAAGAATATTCTGTAATGCATCGGAAGTCAACCATTTGTTTATTCTTCTGATGTGTGAATGCCACAGATCCACGGCATCTGTCAGAGAAAGCTGCGTATCTTCCTAGGATTGGGGTGGCTTTTTAATTAAATTTTAAAAATTTCTTCCCAAGATTTCCATTCGAGTCATATATGTTATCTGTATGCATCCTTGTTTCATAGGACAATAACATCCATATTTTAGAGGCAGACAGTTACAATTTCTGTTTTCAGCTAAGAGGACATCTTGGATTTAAATGTCACTATTATCTAGGAATTATAACTACAACTGTGTTTTCCATATAATGAATATTCCACCGTCTTTAACTTTGAAGGCTTGGAACGGTGAACCAGCTTTTCCTTTGTTGATGCACCCTCTTCTGGAGAGACAACAAACAACGTAAACTGTTCCTTTGTCTATTTCCATCCATAAGTTTAGTTAGTTAGTTCTATCAAAGACAAGCCAGAAATGGAAAAGAACTTTTATAATAGTTAATTTACTTAGAGAAAAATTAACACTAATTAGAGATGATTACATTAGGCAAGAAGCAAGGCACCGAAGTGTAACAGTGTTCTACCAAGGACGACCAAGGCAATGAATGGAAAACAACTCTAGCCGGGCGGTGGTGGCGCACGCCTTTAATCCCAGCACTTGGGAGGCAGAGGCAGGTGGATCTCTGTGAGTTCAAGGCCAACCTGGTCTACAAGAGCTAGTTCCAGGACAGCCTCCAAAGCTACAGAAAAACCATGTCTCAAAAAAAAAAAAAAAAAATCTAAATGCTGAATCGTGATTTTGTCCATGACAGAAAAGCTTTAAAACTGGGTTCAAAAACTTGGACTGGTTTAAGTTCAAAGTCCCTGAGTGTGAAAGTGAACTTGAGTGGTATTGGGCTGCCTTGAGCTTTCGGTACAATTCACAGGCCAGGCAGGGGCTGCCACGCTCGGTTCAAGCATCCATCCATCAGATCGATAAGATGGACATTTTCTCCTAATAAAGTCTAAGCTATACCTCCATCAGCTGAAAATGTATGAGAGACGATGGCTTTGGGAAGGCAAGGCAAATGTTAGCACTATACAATGACAATGACACAGGCATCAGAATCTGTAATATCCTCATATTATTCCATCACTAAAGACAAAGAAACATCTCTACATGCAAAAGCCTAAGAAAATGCTTAGGTCTGGTTACAACTGACAGAGTTCCAGTTTTTCAGAGGTGGAGGGCTTTATTGCAAAGACAGAAAACACCAGCCTGTGAGTGGAGCTCACTTTCTTTCCATAACAGTACTAGCCATCCTAAGAAGAGTTGGGTTCCAGAAATAAAAGTCCTCTCCTAGTGATAAATACTAGCCGTGACTGTGCAACAAATATCAAAATGATACCAGTTCAACTGGGTGGTTGTGGCGCGCGCCTTAAATCCCAGCACCTGGGAGGCAGAGGCAGGCAGATCTCCAAGTTCGAGGCTAGCCTGGTCTACAGAGTGAGTTCTAGGACAGCCAGGGCTACAGAGAAACTCTGGGAACATGGAAAAACAAACAAAGACCAGTTCCTGAAGGAAAACTCCATGAATAGCTAAACCCAAATCTTCCTGTTAAACATAAATGAGAACTTGAAGGGAAAATTATATAAGATCTTACAAACAAAAAAAATATGAATTGACAAAATAATACTGACAATAAACCTGTTACTTTATTCATTAATCTAAAAAATTATTTTTAAAGTACAATTTAAAAAGCAAAAGAAAAGGCTGAAGAGATGGCTCAGTAGTTAAAAGTCCCCTTGGGGGGACCTAGGTTCAATTCTTTGCACCCACGTAAAGGCTCACAACCACCTGTAACTCCAGTTCCAGGGGATCTGATGGCGTCTTCTGGCCTCCGAGAACAGGCATGCATACAGTACAGACATACACGCAGGCAAAACACTTGGATGCATAAAATAAAATAAAGAGCCAAAAACTGGTTCCCATATTCACAGTGCAAACATTTTCATTATTCAAGAGATTCAAACAGGCAGGCGGTAAACAATTCCCTGCCCACTGTCCAATGCCTGTCCAGGAGCCAAGATAAACCAAAGGGACAGACTGTGAGGCAATGCAGGTCAAGATGAGGGCTAGGAGAATTCCCAAGCTCCACAGGAACCTGACAAGCAGAGAGAACACTTCCTGAGGCGATCAGTGGGAACAATACAGGCTGGGAATGCCCTGAGGTCTCAGCTTAAACAAATGGTCACTAAGTAAGATGCATTATCTGGCGAGTGCAAAGTAATAAAACTGTGTTTTAATAAGATACCCGCACAAACCTCAGAATATCATGAGCCTATTTTGTGGAAAATAACTGTGACATGCCCAAAGGGGCACAGCATTAAGTCTAGCATCTCCTAAGCTTTATCGTCTGTCCAAAGACTAAATCACACGCAGTGTATTGTTAATTCCCTGAGGGGGTCCGATATATCTTTTTTATCTTTGTTTTCATGTTCTTTTGCATAGTGCCTGCAACATCCCTGGCACCAAGCAAATGCCTGGCAAATACATGAATAAATAAATGGTTGTGATCCAAAGCAAAGTGGTATATGTATGTACTACGGGTGGTCAGTGTCAGAGAAACTTAAGAAGGGGACAGTCAGTGGGCAAAGATGGTAGGGCACGCACTATGTGACCCGACTTCCCAATGTCATTCTTAGTATCTATCTATGAGACACTGGAACTGAGACCCTAGATGAGCAGGGGGTCACACTGAACAAATTAAAGCACTGATTTCCCATCAGTGACAGCTTCAAGAAAGTCAGCCTGACTCGACCCAAGTCCCAGCTAATTTGAAGGACTATGCTTAAACAAACAAACAAATCATTGCCTCCTTACTGTTGGAATTCAACCTGGGTTGGTCCACTGTTTTCTCACCACAAGGAGGCCATCTAAGAACTGGGCAACTCAAGGAAGTAGAATCCACCAAAGGACAGAGACCGGATACTAATGCCATCATCAGAAGCCCAGGGATTGGCCATGTGAGATGGAGTTATTTTTCACAGCCAATAAACTCTCTCTGTGCTTCATCCATTTTCAGTAAGATGATGATGGGAGGGAAGGAAAGATGGAACCAGAACTCCCAGAAAGTGCCCACCAGATGACAGGAACCCCAGGAAGAGCAGGTGAGGATGGCACAATGGTAGGAACAGGAACCAGGTGGCACGCTGCCCTGCTCGCACTTCACCTTCGAAAGAGGATCTCCTCTTGGCCATGGAAAGAGCTGCCGTGTGAAAAGTGACCCAATGGAGTCCAAATTTTACAACAAGAAGCTAAGTCTAGACTTTGGCAAGCATTAAGGCAAAGAGAGAAATAACAGTGGTATCCAGACCACGTAGACAAATGGATGGGACAGGACCCAGAGCTGGGGAACAGCCTAAGGCTCCAACAGTACTTCTTAGATGACCAAAGAAGTAAATTCCAACCCACGAAAGTCTGGGGACTCGAGCAAAAGTTTTCTAAATAAAAGCGCATGTGTTGTCTAAGAAACACCATGCTATGACAGGAGAGACACAAACAAACATGAAAAGTGATAAAAGGGGGACCCCAATTCATTCTCAGCACCCACAGTGGGCAGCTCACAACCACCTATAACTCTAGCTCCAGGAAGTCTCACCCCTCTGGCCTCTGAGTTCACATGCATCTACCCATGCAAACATCCAATATCTAAAATACTAAATAAAGTCTCTTAAAATGATACAAAGAAATGGCAACAACTCTGGGCTCCTACCAAGGAAACCCAGTGATATGTCACATAACAACAGGGCATGTCCTTGGAAATGTGTCGTTAGATGATGTTAGATTACTCTGCCCAGACTAGACGGCCTGTCATACACCTAGGCTATATGGAGGTATAGAGAATACATGTGCAGGTATTGCCATGTTGTGGCCTAGGAACAAAACTACAGTAAGTTAAATCCGGCACAGGAAAAAAAATGATGCAATAAGAGATACAGTGGAAATGACACAGATCCAGGAGACACGTCAGACTGTTGCTGACATAATACAATGTGTGTGTGTGTGTGTGTGTGTGTGTGTGTGAGTGAATGCACGAGCATGCATGGAGGCACATGCCAGAGCACACATGTGAAGATCAGAGGACAACTTGCAGAAGACAGTTCTCTCTGTCCCTCTGGTCACCTTGTGGGTGTGGGATCAAACTCACGTCAATAGTCTTGGTGACGAGTGCTTCTACCTCCTGAGCAGCCTCACTTTTAGTAAATAGAAAGAGTGCACACTATCACAGCAATGAAAGCATGCTACCATAAACGCATAAACCAGTCACATTCGCTACCATTGTTACAATCTGTGCATTGTGTATAACTGTATAGCTATGCTTTTATATAACCTGCATCGCCCGCAAACATGAGCACAATCCATGGGGCTACAAGACTGCAGTGGTTGCAACCTCAGTAGGAGATGGGGATTCTGGCTTCATGATGCCCTCACTGAACTACCATTGTATAAGGTATAACTGGGATATCTTCATGAAGTTAAGACTAGATAGAAGAGCGTATGTAAGACTAGATAGAAGACAAGTCAGGATGCTCAAGCTGCTATCCAGGCTCTGGACCTGGATGGAGAGATTCTGAAACACTACTTGCTATGAGCACCTGCCTTGTCAACTTGTAAGAAATAAATGATTTAATACTTGAGTTGGGGAGGACTTTTGGGTGTTCCCAGAAACCACTGCCTTTGAGTGCTGTGTAAGCCACTAAGATGGCAGCTCTTCGTTATGCGGAAACAGAAACTAAGACATTGTTAGAACACAGCATGGCCCATGGTTAAGTCCCTAATACACAGTCACTACTGTTACTACAGACTTTCCGGAAAGTTCATGTCCTGATGCATTCAAAATGGGATTCTGATAACAACAATATTATAACTGATGACACATACCAATGAACGTAAATTTTAAAGATACAAAGAAACAAAGAGCAGGCAATTTATAAAACTGCTTTCTTATAATCCATGTTCTAAGTGATTTGAAAGTTATGGAGTTTTTAGGAGGGGCAAAGATTAATCATTAATCAATTGGAAATAACAAGTTTATAATGTGCTCAGATGGCATTATACTCACTTAAAAATAAAATATAAAATCAAAATTATATTAATGCAAATTAGATCAGAAAGTATTTAGCGGGAAACAAAGTCCACAAAACTGGTCCACAAAACTAACATGTGTGTGACCAACAGTCCTGCATTTCAGATACTGGTGACAAAAAATGTAAAGTAACTTAAGAAAAAAACTAGGATCTTGGTAACTAGGGAAAAAAGAAAACATAAAACACATCCAAAAGACTTCCTATATAAAATAAATATAGTAATAAATATCTATAAAAACAAATACCAAATACAATAAAATTGGAGAAATTTCTATGGAGGCCATCATAGTAAAGGTGAAAATACAATTCAATTTAAAAAAAATAACCCCAAAGCATACCACAAAATGATAAATCTGAAATGCCTTCATGTGCACACAGCCACAGAAGTGCGTAACAGTAAATGACTGGCAAGAAAAAACACACGTAAATACATTTCCTGAGCAGAAAGAAAACAGTGAGGAGAAAATGCATCCCAGAGGTTTTGATCATCGTAGCTGCACGACTGCCCATACCATGTGCTGGCACAGCCTGCCGGAGCTGGTCATGTTCCCGCGGCCCGTCCTGCCGGAGCTGGTCATGTTCCCGGGGCCCAGCCTGCCGGAGCTGATCATGTTCCCGCGGCCCGGCCTGCCGGAGCTGGTCATGTTCCCGCGGCCCGGCCTGCCGGAGCTGATCATGTTCCCGCGGCCCGGCCTGCCGGAGCTGGTCATGTTCCCGCGGCCCGTCCTGCCGGAGCTGGTCATGTTCCCGGGGCCCAGCCTGCCGGAGCTGGTCATGTTCCCGCGGCCCGGCCTGCCGGAGCTGGTCATGTCCCTGCAGCCCGGACATTCACACCAGCCTCACAGTTGCTGGCACCCACAAAGGACCACTGTGTTGTCTGATCTCCATAGACACCTATGACACTGGACCTGAACTTAATGTCTTTTCAATGGTCACAGCTTTAGAGCTAAGGGTTACAAATTAATCCATTTTTATCTGAAGAGGAATAGCCCTGTGATGAACCTTTCTGAGTTATAGTTATGTTTGCTTGTGCCACAAAAAGATGTGACACTTGCAAGTCTGTTGATCTGGGGTGGGGGTGGGGGGGTGTTGAAGTAGGACCTCACTGTGTAGTCTGGAATGGCCTAGAATGGACTGTGTAGATCAGGCTTCTTCAAACTCACAACCTGCCTCTGCCTCCCAAGCACTGGTATTAAAGGCGTGCACCACCATGTTGACTGACAGTTCTTATTCTGCTGAGCTTCAGAAAGAGAGCAGCCTTAGGCTGCTCCCAGGAAAAACCAACAGACTTGCTCTGCCTTGCATCCCCGCAAGAGGCCCAGAGTGCAGGCCACATTCAGAGACAATTATGCATGACAGGAAGTGTGGGCGATTTTTTGGAAATAATACCTATTGACACAAGAATTTACTTTTCCTGAAACTGCCTCAACCTTGCGTTAGGATCTCTCAGAGTCTAGCGTTGAGCTCACACTTGGAGAAACAAACTCTGATTCCATATTCAATGTCACGGGTGGTTCTAGAAGATCACAAGACACCAAACTGCTGCTGCGACCATGTGACACTCTATAACTTAGGAGAATTAGAGAGGACCTCATTTCAGCACAAGGATCAGGAATAAGAGCATCCTTGTTATCTTCCTCAACACACAATTCGTCCTTTTAACATCGACTACAAGGGGCATGCGAAGTTCACAGCTTTCCTACAGCAGAAAGGAATGCTAATGTTCGAGTCTGATGGCTTCCACTTAATAATATGAAGATAAGGGACATTTCCTCATAAATATGTTAAAAATTAATAGTAGAGAGAGATGATAAGGGAAATAAGGCCATTTGAAGATAATTTGAAATTAACATGTGTGCTTCCACGGCCATCTTTAGAAACTGGAGTTTTTAATGTCCAGACTCCTTAATTAGAAGGTCTAATATAAATGAAGCAAACACTTCAAGGTTCCTTTCTTGAGAAACTATCTGCAGTTGTCTTGTCCTACGACTTCAACTACTATTCTGTCTTAGCATGTGATGTATGTCTCTTGACATATCGCGGCAGCCCTCAGTCAGGACCCAGCCCAGACGAATCAGAATTAAAGGCCTGCAGCCATCACAGTGGAGACAAAATATTCAACCAAACACATCTTCAATTTTACTATAACTATGTAGTTGTGTTACTTAAATTAAAACACAAAATTCAAAAGCATGTGTAAATACATCTTTCCAATTTTGATGTTTGTGAATTAAACAAACCATTCTTTATATCCTAAATGGCAATATTTAAACAGCAAGGTGAACCACGAAGACGGGCCATCCAGCTTCTCGACAGATAATCTCTTAAGTTAGTACTGCCTTCCTGTGGTGCAGGAGAGACTGTAGAGCACACGCAAAACATGCCTGCATCTCTAACTACCATGTAGTAAGTTCCCAAACTAAAGTGCTCTGCAGCTTTTAAGGTGGAACAGTACAAAATTATGCCCTACAAGATGGAATTACAGCACACTTGCTCAGAGCTGATACAGACCGTTTTGACCTTTCTTCCTCCTTCTGGACAATTCCATTATAAACGATCTTAAGTCTGCCAAACCCTAAATCACCGTGACACTGCGGCTCCTCCTGAAATACTTCAAAGCTGACCTCACAAGCTGAGTGTGGCAGAATTCATTTCAGTTTCAATCGTATATATATGGAGGGTGTCCTAAAAATGTAAATTAAAAAAAAATCTAGGTATTATGGATCATACCTGTAATGCCAATATTTAGGAAGCTGAAGTAGGATGACAGCCTGGGGCTAAGGGTGAGCTTGTCTCATAATTGACATCCATGAGAGAAATTGAATGGCCCCTGTCAGTTTCTAAGTATTCAATTCGATGCGGAATTTACTTAGTTAGCACTCCTGATTTTGGATGCTGGCTACCTTCTTCCTGAACCGCTTGTTTCAGACACCAGACTTCCTGAACCTTCTGAACACCTCGGCTACTCCTTCCCCTCATGTCTCTGTCCTATCATGTCAGGACAGAAGTCTTCAGGGTAAGGGTAAGGTAAAGCATAAGCACTTCCTTGGTTGGCTCCATTAGTTAGATGCTGACAACCTGAACTGTCTTGTTTGTCCCAAAGGGAGTAGCTGAAGGCTCCCATCCATCAGAAATGAAGACCAGCTGCAGACTGGAATATCAGTGCTGGCTGATATTCACATCTTTTGAGCATCCTTTCTTTGTCCATCTCTGTCACTGTCCCTTTTGAGGTAGCCTACCACCAATCATTCTGAAGAATCAACAGATTGATAGGATCATCACATTTATATGCATATACTGGAAACTCACATTAGACTCCATAAATTTATACCACTATCATGAGTCACCTAAAAATAAGGTAGAATTTGAGAAACAATAAAAAACAGATCTCACTCCTTGGAGCTGGTGTGTTATTATAATCACTTTAATGGTCTTTGTAGTGAAATAATAAACACAAAATTAAAGGCAGTCATGCACAACATATTTTCCTTGAAAATTTTGCATACAAATATTTGGTTTCTACAAACAATGGATCAGATTATGTAGACTAGGAAAAGTATGAGCTAAAGAAGACCCATTATGTATCTCATTGCCCAGAAAGATTTGTTCTAGTAAGTTCATCTCCCTGTTTCAAAAACCTGGATTTCCAGCTGTGTCTGATACCCAGAAAGGAGCTGCAGTTACGCTGATATTTGTCTGCTTTTCTTTCGCACTGTCCAGTCCCTTGTTTATTGGTTATAACCATATATTTAGGTTCCATTTGTTCTTAAATCTCAAAAATTGGGTGAGACCTCTCATGCCAGATTGTAACTCATAAAAGAATGCACTGGGATTGTCACTAAAGCATCTTGAAAGGCCATGTCTCAGCAAATGGCACCTTTCTTCTCAAAGCCCTGCTCATGTCACAGGAAACATTTCTGTGGGGTATCTCTATTCCTGGGTCTCATTGCTTTTATCTAAATGTCCTTTGGGGGCCCCGTTACTTCTACAGGATTTTACATTGGCCACAGTAGACACCGAGTGTAAGAAGTGAGACAGAATCCTGAACCTTACTACCCGGTACCCAGATGATGGCGTGAGGGTCACCGTGTTCACAGCTCCACTTGTCTCAGGCAGGCAACTGTCACCGAGTGATGTGTTGCGACTTCATTTCTGCTCTTGCCTTTCGGGCTGCACTGGACAGTTTGCTGTAATCTTCTCTGACTGGAGCAGAGCAATACAAACCGAAGTGCCTGCTCTTATATTTTTGTCTGCATACATTTTATCCTTCTGCTTTCCCATCTGTGTTAAAATATGCTGGCATGCATCATTTTGCTAGAATTTTAGCCTGTTCTGTGAATGACAAAGTCTGTGAGAATATTTCATTGCTAACATTAAATGATTTCAAACAGTTTAAAAAAAAACCCACACATATTGATTTTAGAAACTCCCTTGATGCTCTGCTAACTGCACAGACACGGAATGCTTCTTAGACTATGTTAGTGTGATTGCCTTTCGAAACGCTAGGTGCTTGAGTACGTTTGTTTCTGGATGGACGTGAGCTTGAGTGCTCATTTGAAGTTCTTCTTCCTTAAATGTTGACATTGTGATCCTTTCCCTATTTGGAAGCAACAGAAAACTTTTGAGTGTAAGGAAGTGCTGCGCTGAGCGCTCTCATGCTGAAGTCATTTTGTCTGTCTTGGCTCGACAGCTGTTTTCTGTTGAGCATATTGAACGGAACATGCTGGCCTGCCTTTGTGATATCTTCAGTTGGAAATGCGAACCGTTCTTCTTCTTAAGCATCATATGCTATTGCTGTTTTGAGTTTGGCAGTGTGGTAGGAGGCTTCTTGTCTGGGAGGGTTGAGACTCTTCCTATGTGACTAGGATATTTACTATTGTGTGCCGGTAATAAAGAGGACAAGAAAAAGTAGTTTGATTTGTCATCCACAAGCTCCTCTTAATTCTGATGCATTCCAAAGAAATGAAGAAACGGGGCGGACACTAAGCACTGTGATTCTTAGGTATTTTAGGTCAGAGCGAACTGGCTGAACATGCTGTAGTTCAGAAAATTCACACTCCCTCTTCCTGAATCTCTTAACGGGAAAAGGAGAGTTAAGATTTAGCTCCTGTCCTGTCATGAAGGAGCTAAAAGAAATAAACATACCAACAACTAAAGCGTAATTACCCAGAAGTCTCTTGAGAGACTGTGACCGCCACCATCCGTTTTTCACTGCTTGTCATACTTAGCCTATCGTAAGGGCACCACGTGCTCTCTGGAGGATTGCAACGGTGGTGGCAACTGTTTGAAGAGTAGAAGGAAGTTGCCAGGCAGAATGGAAGGTGGCATGCTAACAAAGGTAGGAATAAAGGAAAGGAATTGAGCTTTAAGGGAACTGTCAAACGGCCATGCTGATGGCTGCTAGCAAATAGGGGACCCATCAAACAGACTCACTCACTGTGAGCCCCACTGTGTTCTATAATTGAAAACATCTAGGAATTTTCAAAAGAATTTTTAAACAACAAAATCACCAAGTCTCAACATTTCTTGTCATAAAGCAAAGATTCTACTCCAATAAATTAGAGAACATGTTTAACTCTGGGTGCACAGTGCCTCTCATCCACAAAGTGCAGAGGACTCTGTGGGAGTCTTCAGGCAGACTTGAGGGGCAGGAAGTAACAAATCCTCTAATCTCAGTGGTACAAAAGGAATATTTTAAGCATGAAAAACTATCTTTGTAGGATCATCATTTCTTACATAAACGCTGCCACTCACAGGCAGACCCACCCTACCTTCACCTCTTAATAAAATGATTTAATTAAACAAATAAAAAACCCTCGCAGCCATAGCAACCATTAGCAAACATAAGTAGATTTCTGAAATCTGATCACATGCTTGTAATTATCTAATTATCAAATTCAGCAATCCTGACAACGCAGAAAAATCCACTCAACTACCACAGAGGATTAATATTATTCAGAACTGAAGTTGACTCAAGTCAGAACACACACACACACACACGGTGTAACCGTTGTGGATTTGTGACTGGCTTGGATGGCCTCTGCCTCATGTCCATGATCAGCTTTGGTCTCTTGAAGAAATGACAATGTGAAGGAGTTAGGGCACACAGAGGATGAATCCTCGCCACTCCTTGTACTGGAGTCTTTGGAGTGCAGCCTTTTGGGGAAACAGGACGGCAAGCATCTCACATGTTGAACTATCTCCAGTCCTCTTAATAGACACATGTATGGGGAGTGTAAAGTGGTCAGATTTGGGCTTGGGGGTCTGTTTTTATCTCTACCATTGGTGAATAAAACTGAGAAAGAGTAAGAAGCAGGTAAACAACACTCCTAGTCAGAGCAGTAGCCAAATTTAAAAAAAAAAGAGAGTAAAACAAACAAGGTAGATGTGTGAGAAGGAGGGAGGGAGGGAGGGAGGGAGGGAGGGAGGGAGGGAGGGAGGGAGGGAGGGAGGGAGGGAGGGAGGGAGGGAGAGAGGCGCCCTGCTGTCCTACTGAGGTCTTGGCCTGCTTGGTTCCATACCAATACCAAGGTGGACGCAGGAATGCTCTCTGGAGAATCCTTCTGTAGAGAAGGAGGGGGCTTACAGACTGGGAATGATCAGTCTAAAGTAAAGATAAGTTTTCCGGGTGAAAGTTTTAATTAATTACAAAATACGAGATTAGAGCTTAGGGAAAAAAATACAAGACTAGAAATGAAAGCTGGAGTTTTCTCAAGGCACAGGGAGGTGTAAAAGCCACAGTTATGAACCCCTAGCCAACGGTGAGAGGCGAATCTGCGAAAGATCGCTGGTAAAGTGACGCGGTGAACTCCCTAGGCACGGGCCATGCCACAGCAAACAGCCAAAGGACTTCTGGAAGCTGAACATAAGATCTGCATATTTGATGTGCATACCTCTGTTTGGAACCTTGGGAAGATGGATGTAAGCAAGGCAAGCAATGTCTCTTACAGGGAGGACGGAGGGGCACTAAGACAACACAGTAACAACTCTGTCTCTGCAGAGGAAACAGACCCCAGGGCACCAGTTCCTCACAGGCCCCGAATAAACACCATCACACAGACAGGAAAGAGTAAGGCAGAAGTCACACACAGGGTGTTATGAACCCGCATGCTAACACAAGAGAGCCTAAGGACACAGCTGCCTGAACAGCACAGAACTTGAGGCCGGGTGGTGGTGGCGCACGCCTTTAATCCCAGCACTTGGGAGGCAGAAGCAGGTGGATCTCTGTGAGTTCGAGGCCAGCCTGGTCTACAAGAGCTAGTTCCAGGACTGGTTCCAAAGCAACACAGAAAAATCCTGTCTCGAAAAACCAAAAAAAGAAAAAAAGAAAGAAAACAAAATGTCAATCAAAGTATGAAATGGCCCCTATCATTGTTCAGGTTGGGCTAATGTATTATTTTTTATTATGTTTTTTAATGTGTTATTTTTATTATGCTCTTATTTTGCTTGGAAAGCGTGTGTTCAAAAATGATATTGCAAAATGCTTTCCTTGTGCTATTAATGAATATAAATGCTCAGGTAAAATAAATACTCATAAAATGGGAAAGGGCATTACTACCAAAGAGGATTTTCTTCTATATTGCATACATAGTTGATAAAATTACAAAATGTTTAATGTACAAAATATCTATCTATAGAATTACAGAGAAAATACGTCTAATAATGACCTAGAAACAACACAGACTCATGCTGGGGGGCTCCTGAATAATTCACATTTTAATATATGGTACTTCCAGGCTACAGAATTCAGATATCAAAAGGCAGCCTTATCCCCATGCAAATTCTGCTTCAATGGCCTTTATTTTCACATGGATTTGCAGCACTAGCAATGCAAACGACTTGATAAGAAAATATACCGTCTTCCAACCCACCCTACCCACACTAATTTCTAATATTAACATAAAGTTGTATCTTTATGTTTCCTACCAAGAAAAATAAAACAATATAATACCTGTAGCTTTCAAAAATACAAACATATCCAAAAGTGGGATATACACCAATAATCCTAGCAAGTGGGAGAAAGAGCCATGATACAAGAGGACCAAAAGCTCCAGGATAGCCTGAGCTACAATGCAAAACCTTGTCTTATTAAAAATAAAATAAACAGGGTTGGGGAGATGACTCTGGCGGTAAAAGCATTGGCCACACCCCTGACGCTTGAGTTCACTCCCCAGAACCCACAGCAGAAGACAAGCCAAGCTGTCCTCTGCTCGCCACACCCTCAACGTGGCGCACGTAAGACGCCCCAACTCTCTTTCATTCTGCCTCTCTTTCCCCCACCAACAGTGACAAATAATACTAATAATTTTAAAAATAACCTGGACATGGTGGTACATGCTTTAATCTCAGCACGTGGGAGGCAGAGGAAGATGTAACTCTGTGTTCCAGGTGGTCTACATAGAAAATTCTAAGCCAGTCAGGGCTATATGGTGAGATTCTGTCTCTCATATATATAAAAATAACAAAATTTAATTTATTTTAAACACATGAGACATTAATAAGTATATGTTTTCTCTATTTTTAACAAGTATATATTTTCTCTATTTGACCATTTCTTTTTTAGTAGCATAAATGCATCTCTCGGAATGTATTATTGAACTGAAACTTTTAAAGCTATTGGATTAAATTATCTTAGAGTTAAAAATAAATGAAAAACCAGATATCATATATATGTTTTATATATATATATATATATATACCTATAAATAGAATAGGAAACCAAAACAAATAGAACTAATGGCTTGTTAGGAAAGGTAAAACATTTCCTACCCCTTTATTATTATTTTTTAATTAAAGACTTTTCTGACAGTACATTCTGTTCCCTAGTATGAGCAGAATATCTTCTGGCTTACAAAGAAGATTTATAGATTGCCAAATAATGGCCTGCAGGCCAAATCTGGCCCGCCATCTGCTTTAATACAGCCTGCAAGCTAAAACCATGCTCATTTATTTTTAAAGGTTACTGGGGGAAATGAACAGAAGACCATTCCAGGGTATGTCAAAATATACGGAAACTGATAGTCTATGTTCACAAACAAAGCTTTGTTAGTGCACAGCCACGTCCTTCTTAACACATGGCCCAGCCTTTTGGCTACCACAGCAAAATGAAACTGACACCCTGTGAAATAATGCATATGTTAATGAAGCCCGTTTTGCCATTCCATAAGGTTTAGAGGGCAAATACTGAGATGACCGGGTATGGTGGGACACACCTGCAATCCCAGTGCTTGGGAGTCTGGCACAGTAGAACCAGGAGATTAGAGCAAAAATAATGGATGGATGGATGGATGAATAGATAGATAGATAGATAGATAGATAGATAGATAGATAGATAGATAGATAGATAGATAGATAGATAGATGATAGATAGATGATAGATAGATAGATGATAGATAGATAGATGATAGATAGAGGTCAATGACAAGCTGGGAGTTTTCTTGACAATTTAAAACAATTGATTTTTTGGAAAACTACCTTAGAGACATGACTGCAGTGACAGCCAGGTACGGGCGTCTTACTGAAAGGCTTCCCAAGCCCTAGGGTAGTTAATACCGCAAGTCTTCATTTCCTGAAATAGCGATCTCTCTATCACACTGACGTGACAGCTAATTTACTAAACTTCATAAATTTTGCCATGATATTAAAGATGCCCTTCTGTCGAATGCATACTTAAAGATTGAGTTACTATTTTAAAATATTTACTAAAATAATATTCACAAAACAGGAGACACCTAATTATTCTGTATCATTTTATTTGCCGACAATTAAACAGGGAAGTTTTCAGGTTCCAATTAATGCAATTCCTAATTCCAGGTCACTTTCTCAGAGTGGTACCCCAAAAAGAAAGTTTTTGCCCCTAAATAAAGGGGCAAAACTGTACTGCCATCTTCAAAAGCTCACCTTTACCTGAATTAATTGCAAGTTAGACACTCAAACAAGTAAAAGGATACTTTCAGACAAAGCAGTAGACTCAAGATAAGCAATTAACCTTGGGCAGAACAAGTATAAATAAAAATGCTGATAAAGGGCTCACTAATCATCCTTGCTACCTTCAGAAGTTAGCAGGCATCTGGCCTTGAACCATGATAAACACACACCCATCATAGATTATTTACACATAAAGGAAGAGAAATATTAACCAAACGGCTAAAAGTGAAGAACATGATAAATAAATAGCATCATTAAAATTCAAGCGATGATTTGTTTTGTCTTCTAAGCCCAAGTGTCCAACAAACATCACTTTCCTTGAAGGGCTGATGTGCATCTTTGAAAATAAATGTCTCTTGAATCGACTTGGGGACTCAATCTATTATAATAAAGAAAAAACATATAAATCATGAGTGTATCACCGGTTCGTAATTAGAATGCCAGGATCACTGTGCATTAAATATCTTGGCTGTTTGCCTGCCTTACTTAAGACCAGCAGAGAAGTAAAATCCCAACAACTAAGACTCCAGCAGCTGTTCAGAGCACACTGCGGTGTCTCTAACAGCGGTCTCTGCCAAACACATAGGTATGCGCACCCGGGTGCCTGGAGGTTAGCGGTCCTGGTGTGTTGCTCGCATTCGGTATTAAATATTTAATAGCATATTTTCCCTTAATGGAAACCCAGGCCCATCTGATCAGTCACTGGGATCATCCAGTAATGCAGTCAAAGTTACAATGCGGCTCTCACATCAACTTTGTAATTAGATAATCCATCACTTTATTAATTCAAAAAATTGCCTTCCTTCCTACTTTATAGCATGCTGCCGTAGTGAAACCCAATTGAGCTCATCAACAAAGAGGCACTAAAATTTAGTCTGATGTGAACTTGAAGCCCTCAAGTGGCAAGCGTACACATACTCGTGACCTTTCCAAACACCAGGAGGTAATGTTCTGCGCACGAACTAGACAACACAGAGCACCACGTCACCCAGCACCAGCTCATTCTAACAGACAGCTAGCAGGAATTAACTGAAGGTCTAGACTGAGAGTGGAACCTATCAAGATAAACTTCACTCTTGCTTTGTCCTGAAGTGCATTCTCCCAGAGAATCAAAACAGGAAAAAAATATTCAAAAGAAAGGGATAAAGATTTCCTAGCCAATTCTTTACTAAAATGATAGGGCAGATTATCAACACTCTACATCTTGATAGTGCACGCCAGCTAAATGCAAGTTAAAATTCTGAATTCGAGACCTGTTTTATTTGGCCTTATCTCTAATGTCCCTCAAAACCTCTAATCAATATCACTTCTCATCTTATTAATTCTCCAATTGAATTCTCCAATTGAAAATAAAAAGAATTTGCTCATAATGAAACACAATATAAAAGTTCAGTATCCCAAAACAAAAGAATCACCTTCTAATGTGTGCTTTCAAATGCACACAACCAGCATGCACTGCAAATGTGCTACATGCATTAAAAATTACGCTTTATAGGCAGGCGGATCTCTGTGAGTTCGAGACCAGCCTGGTCTACAAGAGCTAGTTCCAGGACAGGCTCCAAAACCACAGAGAAACCCTGTCTCGAAAAACCAAAAAAAAAAAAAAATTACAGTTAAGAATGCATATGTGCCTTAAAGAATAAAATGGAACCAGAAGAATTATTATTTTGTTTGAAAAAGGGGAGGGGATATCTTCTCAAACAGATGTGGAATTTCTAATCAAAAACCTCCATGCCAACGGCACAACACTGAAATCAAACAGCGCTGCAGAGCCCTGGGAACACACAAAGACACATGTTTTGTGGTTGGGAAGGTCACTGTTATTCTGCTGCTTCCAATTTAATGTCTATTTCTGAAATATTCTGTGCAACTTGCTCAGTTTCTTCTTTTTTGCTCTGATCTTATTGTGTTTCTAATCAGTCAGAATTCACATTTAGAAAAATGACCATCTAGAATAAAGGGTAGTTGTCTTTTTCCAGAACCCTATATTAACCCCTAAACACATATTTTCTGTGCATTTATTATAAAAACCTCAAAAGCTGTTTGCTAAAATTATACTTAGCCTAATCACAACCATTCTAACAATTATGATGAATAGAAATATTACAGGGTGCAGTCCATGTCAGAAAGTAACGATAACGAAAACACTTGTAATTTAGCTTTCTCCCCCTCTTCAGGTCCAGCTGTGAAACAGAATTCATCCATCACCTCCTTTTTACACGACCTGCAGGAAACACTCAGGAGTCAAGTGAGCGGCTACAAGCGAAGGCAGAAGGGGGTTTTGCAACAATAGCTGTGGACTGAAACAAAAATAGCTTATGAGGGTGGAGATATTATTTTCTGGCCGCAAAATTTCTTCTCAGGAAGACAGGTAATTGACAACATCTCAAGAGACACCGGCACTGAGCACAACAGTGAGCAACCGTCTGAAACTCAGGTTTACAACTGGTCGCAGTCTGTGCTCAAGGCTGAACGACAGCACTGGGAGGCATAAAACGCTGACATTTTATCCTCAAATACCAATAATGCAGGGGGGCAGAGCAACAGCAATAGACGTTCATAGGAATGCGCCAGCTACTTACCAAGCAACTTAGTCCTCATTTTTACACACAAAGGAGATACTAACATCCTATTTACATGTGAACACACACACATGTATTTTCTCAAAGAGAGAAAGTGAAATTCTCCTATCTGTATTTGTCTATCTGTGTGTGTGTGTTGTGTCTGAGTGTGTACATACAAATGCACAGAATGAAGAATATAGACCAGAAGATTTTCACTTCTTGCTTTGAGAAAATGACTTAACTGTCACACCACCCAGCAGCCATTTAAACTGTCCTCTCGAGGTTGCAGAGATGTCTCAGCGGTTAAGAGCATTGGCTGTTCTTCAGAGGACCCGGGTTTGAGTCTCAGCACCCAAAGGCTGTTAACAACTGTATGTGATTTCAGTTACAAGGGATACAGTGCTCTCTTTGGCCTGTGTGGGCACAGCACACATGAGGTGCACTTAATTACATGAAAGCATGACCCAAACACATAAAAATAATAATATTTTTTAACTAAGTAAATGAATCGGGACTCACTAGCTGTGCTTTTCTGGTCTTGTAAGTTAATAACTAGAATTACTATACACTCTTTCTCTGCATTTGGAGCAAATGTCTAGGACTCGACCTGAAGACTTCATTAGAGCAGTCTTTATTTGCCCTTCCAAGATGAATCCACCTCAACACCTAACTAGAAACTTCGTAAGGCAGTAAAAGCAGAAGAGCAAATGTGTGGTACAGGAGGAGAAGGGGAGGGCTCGGAGGGAGGAGGCAAAGGGGGAGCTAATGAGCTGGTGACTAATCACCTCCTCTAAGCTCTCACTGACATGTCCAGCCACCTCCCGCCCCTCGGCTGCCTCTGTTATTCTCAGAGGCAGAGGCAGTCACCACTACCCCCTTCCTCAAATTTCAGAGTTTTTTTTAATAGCCCCCAAGAACATAGATTTTAAGTTTCAGAAGAAACCACTAGCACACAATTAAAGGATCTGTGAATGGTTCCTGCCTCTCTCTCTCTCTCTCTCTCTCTCT
Source organism: Chionomys nivalis (assembly GCF_950005125.1). NCBI lineage: Eukaryota > Metazoa > Chordata > Mammalia > Rodentia > Cricetidae > Chionomys > Chionomys nivalis. The sequence continues at coordinate 15,692,030 of NC_080090.1, read as the reverse complement.
CTCTCTCTCTCTCTCTCTCTCTCTCTCTCTCTCTCTCATCCACCAGATCTCATGGCATCAGCTCTTCTTGTGTGGGACTTCTGGAGGCCAGGGCAGGTCATCAGCAATGGGAACGGGAAGCATCCAGCTTTCGTTCAAAATCTGACAGGAAGAACCACACGACTGAGCCTATCTTCCACACACTGACCTTCTCAATCTTCTCTCATGGATGCCCCACTGGGTAGCCAATGAGAGCACCACACTCCCCACCAGCCTCTCAACACCACTGCAGACAATCTGCAGACAGAGCGTCTCAAATTCTGGTCAATTTCTAATTCTCAGTGAGAGGCCTCCTTGATAGCTGTGCTTGGGATGGGGGGGATTCATTCTAATATATCTCATGGTGCTCAACTTTACAACAAAACAACAAATTTGTTGGCTACAGCACATGGGAAATTCCTGGGATCTACACGTCAATTGCTGTTCACTTATTGTGGGGGTGATAAAAGCAAACCCAATGCCAATGCTAAGAAGTCCTTGAGACTGTGACCCACCAAATACCCACTCAACAGGTCTCTAGAGTATTGGTGGAAATTTTTCTGGGCAAAAACTACAACTTTAGAAGCATTCTAAGAACCTGCTCTAGTAGAGGAACCATTACTCTTCCACCGGAAACTCCAGAGGGGTCCACCCTCCACCAGAGGGTCCAGCAGCTAAGGCCACCAGTAGAGACAGCTTTGAGGGATGTGTCCTTGACTGGGCCCAGCTTGAATAAACAAGATTCGCTCCTACCAAAATATGCCGTGGGCCTTTGGTGACAAAGACTCAGGCTAAAACAAACGTGTATTGAGTCGAATGCTGACATATTACATAAATGAATATAAAAGAGACCAAAACCAACCCAGAACACACGGTCTTTGCCTTGAGGCCAGGGAAAGCCCCATTTCACAGACCAAGGAGGACCGCACGTGAAAGCCATGTATGGACAATTTGTATATGGCACGCAAGAGGGCATGCACTACTACTAGAGAGCATCCTCTCTCTGGATGACTGTAAAATGACGATAAAGTAGGTACGAGCTAGAAGAGTGGAACGGTCCTCCGCCCAGTGCCTTCCACCCATGGGGTGCCGAAGAGGCCTGCGCATTCCTATACACTCAGTACTCTGGGCCTCTCTGTGGTCTGAAGGACACTGATTAGCTTAAGATCATTTTCCTGAGGAAGGAAAAGCAAGAGAGTGATCTCTTCTACAGATAAATTTATAAGCAGAAAAATAACCACAACCTGACGACACTTTGGCAAAGAGGCACGGGAGTCCAGCTAATTATCTGTTTTCCTCTGACTTTTACTAAAGATATCTTAGGACAAGTTACATATCTGAGCCCAACTAGACTCCAAAATCTCGATGACATATGTGTTTACCTCTGTGCGTGCACACATGTGCGCACTTGTGTGGGTGTGTGTGCACACATGTGTGCACTTGTGCAGCTGTGTGTTCCTCTGTTGCTCCTTGGGAACCACTCATCTTGGTTTTTGGAGAGAGATTTTCACTGAGACCTGGGACTTCCTGACTGGACAAGTGACTGGTGGGTGGGCCAGGGAGCCCCATGGACCAGCTTGTAATATGCACTCTAGGGTTGCAAGCATGCACCCCCACAGCCACCCTTTACATGGGTACTGGGGTTGGAAGTCCACAGTGTCTGCTTGTGTGGTCAACACTTTTGCATCTGAGAGCTCTCCCCAGGCCGAAAAGTTCCACTTTTATAGCAAGCATGACTACAAGTGTGTGTGGAGAAGGACTGCTTATTATTCAAAATTTAGCAAAACATCTACCCACTTTCACTGCAAGGCCAGAACGCTTCTCATGCCCGACATAGAAAGAGTTCCACAAGATAAACGCCATCGAAGATGTTTAACAATAAACAACAGGAACACGGCATCCACTCACGTTTTAGGTTTAGCTATGTCTGAAGACATTCTATGTGAATATACACTGTAATTACGCTTGTTTAGAAGATATTTCCGACAGCAGAAATGAAATGACACCACAGAGCAGCGGCACTGTAGGGGTGAGAGACGAAGCACCAGACACCGCACACATTTTCAGTGCTTCACACCGAGGAGGCTGTGTGCACTATGGAACTAAGAGAGGCTGTGTGGCTGTACCTATGGGACTACGAGAGGCTGTGTGGCTGTACCTATGGGACTACGAGAGGCTATAATTTTTCAAGAACATGTGAAATAAACAAGCAGGGAGCAGCCATCGTATTTCAGACCAACTTCAAATTATAGACAAACCGGAATAGAATGCTAAGATCATATTATCAGAAAAACATAGGACAGACTTTAAAAATAAAAATCGAGAATAATCTCTAGCAATTAAAATAATCACATTTAAGTTCACCAAATAGGTAATTTCAAAAGCATACTTTAAAATAACCAGGGGATGCTATAAAATCCATATTTTACAAATTTCAAGGTAAATGGCAAAGTCATCTTCCAATGTAAAACATGACGACCATTAAAAAGAAATGGACAAAGACAGCAGACCCAGAGCAGAGTAGGTAGTGCCAGGCACGCGCCGTCCGCCCACTGCATCCTTGCTGCCTGGGCCAAAGCAAACGTGCAGGCTCATTCTCAATCAGGACACTTCATGTAACTCCCACTAACACAGCACAGATGAACACTAAGTAAGTCTGTTTTCTTTCTTTAACAGATCCCACTAATCTGATCTTTAAATTATTCTAAGTCAGAAACCAAGGTGTTTTCAAATTATTTAAAAGTCAGATAATCAGAATAGATTCCAATAGATTTTTTTTCACTTGACTAAAAAAAAAAACAAAATTAAAAATAAGTCCAACAATAAAACGAAATTCTTCAGTAGAAAGTAATGAAACAGATAGGCTGTGTTCTTTTGAAAAAAGACAGTGAACTCTCCAAAGTAGATGTTTGCAGTATTAGCAATGGAAAATCTCCAGTATCATTATTGAAAAAGCAGAAAAGACCCTTTTCAGTCCAGGCAATACCGAATTCCTTCATTGCTTGCTCATTTAGACAGGCAGTGATACCAGGCATTAACCGTCTACAGTGTACCATCACGGTTCTAACAGTCTTCAATGTACCATGGAGGCTCTAGACACGTTTGCAGACAGCAAAGGGTAAAAGACTGACTCACAGCACGAACACAGAGACGAATCTTCAAACTTACTTTTGCAAAAGCTTCAAAAAGGTCAAAAGATGGCGGCAGTTGAGAAGCATCCTGTATCTCTTCTCTCATGAAATGCTGGAATGTCATTGCAAGTTGCCTCAGGCCCTCTTTCTTATCTTCGGTGAGTTTGTCAATATCTTTTTTGTAAAGAGAATAAAGAGTATAATCACCAAGTGGATATCATGGATAATTTTCAGGTGTGCAATGATGGCTATTAAACAAGATCTTTCCTGACATGCAATCTATCCTGACAACTACAAATCATGAAACATATCATATCGGTTAAATTCTATCCAGCTTTATCTACAAAATAGATCACAGAGTTATCAAACAAACAAGCAAACAAATAAATAAATGCACAGACGGACTCTAAAAGTACAGCAACCCAAACCAGCTGCGAGTAACCAGATCTTTTACAACACAGTGCACAGCTGTACCACCATAAATTCTAATTAAAGCAGTGAATTTAAACTGACTTTTCCCCATAATAATTCATGAGTAGGTTACAACTGACTCATAAACAGTATTATCTGAAAGGTTAAAAAGGCAGAAAATTAGATATCCGAAGTTCATATGAAGTTTAAACAATCGAAGTTTGTCAGACAAAATGTGTACCATAACAAAAATCTGCCCAGGTTGGACAAACAGAGACAGGGATGGAAGGCTATGCTTCTTCTCCTTACATTGGGGTTAAAGAGAAAGACACCAGACATAAGAAAAGAGCTAAAGCTGATAGTAATTCTGTAATGTTCCAGGATACAAAACTGGCATAAAATAAAATAATTCTGTAATGTTCCAGGGTACAAAACCAGTATAAAAGTTACTAAGATTTTTTTTTCTTCTTTAAGAAAGGATTTCTCTGTAGCTTTGGAGCCTGTCCTAGCACTCTCTCGTAGACCAGGCTGGCCTTGAACTCACAGAGATCTGCCTACCTCTGCCTCCAGAGTGCTGGGATTGATTAAAGGCATGCGCCACCACAGCCCGGCTAAACTTTTTATACATTAATGGCAAACTTAATGACAAAAGAAACAAAACAATGTGTGTCACAACTGTGACCCCAAAATGAGACATGCAGGAAGAAATTTAACCAGAGGAGCGAAACCCTATGCAGTTACAAAATTCTGATGAAAGAAGCTGAAGAGGAGGAAGGGAGGGAGGGAGGAAGAAGGAAAGAGAGGAAGGAGGGTGGAGGGAGGGAGGTAGGGAGGGAGGGAGGGAGGGAGGGAGGGAGGGAGGGAGGGAGGGAGGGAGGGAGAAGATAAACGTTAAAGAAAACAGCCCACGTGCATGAGTTAGAACAATTAACATTGTTAAGACACCCACAGTCTCCCAGGTGACTTAAGAACTCAATGTGATTCCTAGAGATCAACAATGACAAACTTCCCAAGAACAGGAGAAACATTTGGAAAGCCGAAGCCACCCAGAGTAGCAACGATAGAGACGTGACACATCTCATGTGAGAAACACATGACAAGCCCATCATCACTGAAGAACATGCCATGGACATGACAGCAGACCTGCCCATCACTGCACCAGAACAGAGAGGCCAGAAATCATCTGTGCCCACACCACATGACTCTCGGCAAAGTTGCTACAAATACATATTAAAGGAAAAGATGGCGCCTTCAATAAATCATGCCAGGAAAGTAGATATTCATATATAGAAGAACGAAACTAGAACTCTATTTCTCTTCATACACAAAGGCAATATTAAACGTATCAAAAACATAAATATATGATCCAAAACCATGAAACATTTAATGAACAAACATAAAAGGTTTAGGACACTGATCTGAGCACAAAGCTTTTGACTATAACCACAAAATACTACTAAGAGAAACAGAAATTAAAAAACAAGACCCAATAAACAATAATAAAAATACCTGTATAAAGAATACAATCAGCCCTGGTGGTGGTGCACGCCTTTAATCCCAGCATTCGGGAGGCAGAGGCAGGTGGATCTCTATGAGTTCGAAGACAGCCTGGTCTTGCAAGAGCTAGTTCCAGGATAGGCACCAAAGCTACAGAGAAACCCTGTCTCAAAAAAGAAAAAAAAAAAAAAAAAAAAAAGAATACAATCAGTACAGTGATGGAGGTGGGTCTTGTATCTATCTGTTGCTTTTATTGGTTAACTAATAAAGAAACTGCTTGGCCTTTGATAGGACAGAAAATTAGGTAGGCAGAGTAGACAGAACAGAATGCTGGGAGAAAGAAGCCAAGTCAAGCAGTCGCCATGATTCTCCCACTCCAGACAGACGCACATTAAGATCTTTCCTGGTAAGCCACCTTGTGGTGTTACACAGATTATTACAGAACAGAATTCTGGGAGAAAGAAGCTGAGTCAGGCAGTCGCCATGATTCTCCCACTCTAGACAGATGCAGGTTAAGATCTTTCCTGGTAAGCTACCACCTCGTGGTGGTACATAGATTATTAGAAATGGGTTAATCTAGATGTGAGAACTAGCCAATAAGAGGCTAGAGCTAATGGGCCAAGCAGTGTTTAAAAGAATACAGTTTCCATGTAATTATTTTGGGTAAAGCTAGCCGGTGGCTGGGAGCTGGGGCGGCAGGAACGCAGCCCACCGCTCCTACAACAGTACAGCACAGAGACAAAAACCAGCAAGTCATTCATCACAAGGGACTAATATTTAGACTACATACAGAATTCAAAATAACTCAGTAGCAGGGAGAGGAGGGGCAGACAAATGAAATGCCCTACAGAATGGGCTGGGCTCTCCTACATGCACTAGTAACTAAATGATCCCACGCAGAAATGTTCACACGCCCACCAGATCCAAGCAGTTCTCATCTGAGCCTTCTCCTCTCAGGTGACTGAATCGAGTTGACAAAGGTAGCCAGGAAATAAGCAGATCTCAAACAAAACAGTGAAACAGTGATCACCGGATGCGAGAAAGGACAGCGGGATTAGAGGGAAGAGAGGTTAGGTGATGGGTACCAAAATACAGCTAGCTGGGAGGAATCCATACTGCTATGCCATGGCATACAGGCTTAAGCCCTTACCAGATGAAAATAGTCAAAGGGTTTCCAACACAAAATCATGACACACTTCTGACATAAAACACCTGCCATTCTGATATTTTCATTACTTATTATATATTGATGCTGAATTACTCTACTGAAACATTTCAACTTCCAAAAGGTTCCCAGTATACACAATGATACACTTTTTGAAATGGTAATGCTAACTACCCCGATTTTACTGTTACATATTATATACATACACTGGACACCATAAATTTGTTTAGATACTTTATGTGTCAATTACATTTCCTAAAACATACACACATAAAAAGAGATTTTTCTAAAGCCAATATGGATTCCTTGAGCATTATCTTAAATTATCATACCACATTTAAATTATATGTCATTACAAATGACATATTAAGGCTAAGAGTGCACTATCACGCTAGTAACATCTGAGAGCATTTCACCAAAGGCAACGCAATGGTTTGTTCCTGAGCAGGGCTAATGCTAATCGTCAAATTCACTGCAAACGGTGTTAATTACACAGCAGTACTGCAAAGAAAAATGACTAATTAGTTCTCTATTAAAACTTGAAAAGACACATCAGATTGAACTAACGCTCCTCCTCATGTCAGGTGTGCATATTTTCTTCCAATTATTTGTCCAACAGAATAATTAGCCCATGATTTCTTAAATAATAATTTATTACCATTGACACTATGACTATGCCTACTGTAGATCTTTACAAATGCTGTTTATCAAAACAAAGACTTCTTCAGGTCTGTTTCATGTGAAAAACACAGAAAAGTAAAGTCGTCATTAAAAGCAGTATGTGTGTGAAGGTCACTCAGTGGCTAAGGGTGTGCCTACCATGAGTGAGGCCCTAGACCTAGAAGGTTCTCAACCCTCCTAACACTGCGACCCTTCAATACAGGTCCTCATACTGTGCTGACCCCCAACCATATCACCATTTTCATTGCTACTTCATAGCTGTCATTTTACTACTGAGCATTTTCTCAGTTCCTATGACCATGGGAGTTGGTTTCTGATGGTTGTGGCCCACAGGCTGAGTGCCAGGACTGAACCTCTGGGGAGAGGAGACAAGGGGAGGAGCGGGATAGGGAGAGGGAAGGAGGGAAGTTCAGTAGGCAAATGACAGGTTTAAAGATGAGTAATCACTTACTGGACTCCAGATCGTAGAATGAGTAGAGTCTCTCTGACTCTGAGGGCTTCTCGTCCATCTGGGAAGGGGAAAGAGAAGACAAAGGTGACCGCTCCAATATATAAATAAGTATATTTGACCACACTTGAATAATTGGATGAAATTTTTGTGTTTGTTTTCAGACATGATACACTACTACATCACTATGTAGCTCTGGCTGTCCTGGAAATTAGTCTGTAGACCAAGTGGGGCTCAAACGCACAGCAATCCACGTGCCTCAGCCTCCTGAGTACTGGGATTAAAGGTGTATATTATCATACCCAGCTACAATGAGGTTTTTTAAAATATTATTTTCTATATGCCATTTTCATAGCTTCTTAAAAACATTTATTTATTCATGAACTTAGTGTGTGTGTGTGTGTGTGTGTGTGTGTGTGTGTGCCTGTGTCTCAGTGAATAACTTAAGAAGCCAGTTCTCTCCTTCCATCACATGGGTTTCAGAAACAGAATTGCAGCCAGCACCACTAAACACTGAGTCCTTTCTCCAAGCCTCTTCAAGAGAGAGATTACAAAATCTCTATAGACAGGAGCCATACAGCCATGGTCATCAAGTCAATGACCGAGTTTCAAGGAACACGGGTTTCTTGTCTTACCATACTGCCTGGGACAATCCACCCTCCACCTTAACACAAATTCAGTCTGTCTTAAATACGGATAGGATCAGCAATTGCTTTTATCAAATTAAATCCAGGCTTCTCTCATGGGCTGTATACTCACAAGTTTGACGATGACTCTCCCCAGAAGTCTTACAGAGTCAGGGGGATATCTGGGCTTGCAGCTTTTAAGACATCTGCATTCCCGCTTGTGGTCTGGCCAAGCTTTTTTCTAGAAAACAAGAGCAGGGAAGGACATCAAAGACGAAAGTTAACTTTCACTTAGGCCAATCCTGAACAACGAGAATCATCAACCTTAATTTAATTTCAAAAGCCTAAATATATCTGTAAAATACAAAATTCATTATGTAAGCTGGGCGGTGGTGGCGCACGCCTTTAATCCCAGCACTTGGGAGGCAGAGGCAGGCGGATCTCTGTGAGTTCGAGACCAGCCTGGTCTACAAGAGCTAGTTCCAGGACAGGCTCCAAAACCACAGAGAAACCCTGTCTCGAAAAACCAAAAAAAAAAAAAAAAAAAATTCATTATGTAATACTGCAAATGATCCAGAATTTAGTCTTTATCAAGTAGGTACCAGATTAAGGCACCAATACCCTAGTTTCACCTTGTCCTTTCATTTGCCCTCTGGTTATTACCATAATAACCCTCTTGTTATTATGGGTTACAACCCATAATAAGAACCAGTGAGTTTTTCTTAGTGTTTAAACTTAATATTTAGCCATATACAAGATAGTTTTTTTTTTTTTAATGAAAATGTCACTCAGACAGTGGTGGCGCACACCTAAACAGGTGGATCTCTGTAAGTTGAAGGCCAGCCTGGTCTACAGAGTGGGTTCCAGAAAAAACAAGACTACACAAAGAAACCCTGTCTCAAAACACCAAAACCAAGACTTCCCCCCCCCCAAAAAAAAGAACAGACTCACAAATGAAAATATTACTTAGAGCCAGAAAATAAAACATGTGGCTAAGGGAAATCAAAACAGGGAAACTAACATTCTGAGTTTCCACCTTGCTGTAAAAAAGTCAGGAATACCAGGAGGGCTAACAGACGCAAAACTACGAAGACTGTAGCTCTCACAAGAAAGGCAGTAACCCATAATATGCAGTTTCCTAAAAAGTGTACAAGGTCATACTTCTGTCCTGGCTTAATTATAACAGAGCCTTTGCATTTGAAAAAGCACATAGCTGGGAAAATAAACTTTCTGATCAGCACACTTGTGAGACTAACTACATGATGAGGTTGGGGAATGCAGAGGGTTGGTCACCAATCTAGACATGATGTGAGCAGCTGGTCTCATATCTAGACGTAAGTGTGAGCAGCGGGCTGGTCTCATATCTAGACATGAGTGTGAGCAGCGGGCTGGTCTCATATCTAGACATGAGTGTGAGCAGCGGGCTGGTCTCATATCTAGACATGAGTGTGAGCAGCGGGCTGGTCTCATATCTAGACATGAGTGTGAGCAGCGGGCTGGTCTCATATCTAGACATGAGTGTGAGCAGCGGGCTGGTCTCATATCTAGACATGAGTGTGAGCAGCTGGTCTCATATCTAGACATGAGTGTGAGCAGCAGGCTGGTCTCATATCTAGACATGAGTGTGAGCAGCAGGCTGGTCTCATATCTAGACATGAGTGTGAGCAGCGGGCTGGTCTCATATCTAGATGTGAGTGGACTAGAGGGGATACAATCCCTGAGGAGAGGGTAATGGCTAGAGCAAGTCTCGTATGTTCTATTGTTGACATGCTTGATGCCCCATATATTCTTACTTCATAAAAATTATACACCTGACTCATTTTTCAAGTTCAAGTGAGCCTTCCAGTGTTCACCTGCCCAGCCCCTAGCAACCTAGGCTTGGGAAACACTGTTTAACGAGTCTATCATTTCTGCCATGAACTCCACGCAGAGCTGCTCGCAATGATTATCATGATCCTGCTTAGTGTTCTTTGTAATCCTTCCTTCCGCTGTTTATACCTCGCTCGCATCTGAGCTGGATCCATGTAGAGAAGTATGAGAAGAGCTGGGCACAGAGCTCAGCAATAGAGTGTGGAAGCCGTGGTTCAAGGCCTAATGCCACCAAAAAAGATAAGAAGGAGGAAAAAAGAAGAAAAAGAGATGATGTGCCTGTAATTCCGCAGGAGGCTGAGGAAGAAGGATTAGGAGTTCAAGGTCATCCCTGACTATGTAATAAGTTCAAGTCAACTTGCGCTGCATGAAACCTTATCTTTTGGAAAAGAAAAATGAAAGTTATAAGAGAAATAGATTGTGACAGCAGACATAAAATGTTAAAAATCACTGGTGTAATTGAGGCAAGTCCTCTGACATCCACTTAGCATTCTAGAATGTGCTAGACACATGCTAGTCATTAACAAAAGACAGTGCATTTCATTTCCTCAGTAATCCAGACACTAGAAAGCATCCTAATATTAGAGAGAGAAAGAGCAAGGCTCATGACCTGGAATTTAAAACAAACTTCCCAAACATAAACAAGGACAGTAAACCCCTTGGCACGCGCAGCATGAACACTAAGTGACTGCCATGTTTGTACATTTATTTAAGTTGCTTTATAAGCAAGGCAGAAACAGGGCATAATGACTTCCATAATTCTCATCTGGTAGAAAGGAAGACATATGCTACTAAATATTAAATCCCAGGGGTCTACTGCAGGAAGGCTGCTCATCGGACTGGACTCTGTCTGTCACAGTGCTTACATTTACAGCTCAAATGGCCTTGCGGGCAGCTACCTAACACCAGTACTTACCTGAAGGCATGATATTAAAATCTGACTTGGCAGAGCAAAAAAGCCTGTTGTGCAGGAAGGAGGACTGAACTGGCAACTGTCAATCACGAAGATGCACAAGGTATTCAAAAAGTTCACTGTATTGCTGTCAAATTAGTTTGAAAAACACAAGACCATACACAACCTGTTTAGCAAAATATATTCCCCTACTAAAAATTCTAATGCATCGAAGAAACATCAACAAATGATGCAACACAGCATCCCATGGCTGTCATTGCCATCCTTGGGGATGTGGGTTGCCATACACTGCCTAAGATGTGCTAAGATGCTTACTTCCATGTGGTCTTGGAATGAAAGTAGGTTAAGCAGATCAATGCAGATTTCTTCATTCTGATGAGAAACTACAATGTTGTTATCTTTAAACACTGAGTTACTACTCTGCTACTGGTGTGGGAAGTCCTTCTATATATGTGTTCTTTTTATTGGTTAATGAATAAAGAAGCTGTTTAGGCCAGTGGCTTAGCAGAATAGAGCTAGGTGGGGAAAACTAACCTGAATGCGGCCCTATGACATACAACATGGTACACTAATAAATTAGCACCTAGCCCAATCGTCAGCAGAGAGGCTTCATCCAGCAACCGATGGGAGCAGATTGAGAGACCCACAGCCAAACATTAGGTGGAGCTCAGGAAACCCTACTGAAGAGAGGGAGGTGTCAGAGGGGTCAAGAAAACCATAAGAGCACGGCCCACAGAATCAAATAAATGGGGCTCATAGGGGCTCACAGAGATTGGAGCTACAACCACGGAGCCTGCATGAGTCTGCACCAGGTCCTCTGCATATCTGTCACAGCTGTGTATCTCGGTGTTCTTGTGTGACTAATGGGAGTGGAGGGTGTCTCTGACTCTTTGGCTGGCACTTAGGAGCCCTTTCCTCTCACTGGGTTACCTCATCCAGTCTTGATATGAGGATTTGTATCTACTCTTATTGTATCTTGTTATGCTGTGGTTGGTTGATATCCCTGCTCTTTTCTGACAGGAAACAGAGGAGTGGATCTGGGAGACTTGGAGGGGAGGACTGGGAAGAAGAGAGAGAGGGCAAACTGCAGTCAGGACGCTTAGATAGAGAAGAATTTTTAAAAAATTGAATTAAAACTGAAGGGAGAACCACGACTGAGCTGAAAGAGTTTTCTCTGGTTATAACAGTCTAGAAGTTTAAAAGATGTCCTCAGGAACAGACTGTGTGGGCAGAAAGGGACCACACAGTGTCAATGGGCCAAAGAGATTGTACCTTTGCCTGAGCCAAGTGACCCACTGAACAAGAGTATTCAACAAGGTATGGCAGAGACCATACGGGGCAGACGATTGTAAAAGTAGGTTTTAATCAATCCATTATCCTCCTCTGAAAACCTCTCGATGTGATCAGCTGGGCCACCTGGCGGCCAAAATACACTTCAGAAAGTGAATTAATTACCGGTTAGGCAGATAACATTTAGAGAATTCTTGTCAAAAGAAACTTCTGGTCTTTAACATAATTAATTGATCTGTTTAAATAATAAATAGATACTGGGAGAAAATCTTCTTTCATTCTATTCTGGATCGTTCCATGCAATGTGTTTATCTTCCCATTGGTTTTAGAGAATTAAAAAAAGTTCTTTTAGTCATAAATATAGAATGTGATCAAACTACTTGAAATTGCTTCATTTTTTAGGAAAGTGTCAGTCTATTCCATTTCTTCTAACCACGATGATAAAAAAACAGGTTTTGAAAACATTCCCCAGGCCCTGCTGCTTGCACTCTTTCCAGAGGCTTTAAGTCCAAGCCCCCCAGAGAGGCTGTTAAGGCTTCCTGTGAACTGACACACACTGGCACCTCACTCAGCAATGCCTTGGTCAGGACCTCAGTGGCACACTAGACTTAACTGTCCACCGGTTTCTTGAATGATAACCATTCTTTCTATTTTCTTCTTCCACTGCCAACCAGGAACACGAAGAACGTTAGTTCACAACGCTGGCTGTGATGTTTTTCTGTTCTCACAGACAAAAATTAGCAATGATGTACAATAAGCAGAAACTGGCATGTGATAAAGGAAAATCAAACATTGCATTAAGAGACAAAGACAACAGGAAATTCGAGTTTCAGATGAGAAAAGGAAAGTCCGTGGTAGAATCCCTTGTGTCCAGAGTATTTGCGACTCAGAAACTGCAAGTCTCCGTGACTCTTGCAGTATTTATAATGTTCAGCCTACAAGCTAATTACAAGAGGAGTTCCCAAAGAGAACAATACCAATATTGAAGGTTGCCCTGGAAATCCATGCTGCTATTTTTGTTTGTCTCGATTTTGCCGTGCATGATGGAGACTTAATTAGCAGGAAATAAGATTCCAGACCTCCCACAGAGGACATTTCCACAAGAGAAAAACTTATCCCAAAAGCAACACAAGTTTCACATGTCCTTCAAGATCTGCTGTGAAGGTAAAAACCTGTTTCTAATCGGCTCGGTCTAGAACCAAACCATGGTTGACTTGTTTTTACAGTCCTAACAGTGCTAACTTTGTTGTTGTCAAGTTAAGGGAAGACTTTGAGAACCTGACTAAAGTTTGTCAGTATATCATAAAGCTGGGTCAGCTAAAGTCACAGCACTAACTACATCAAGTTCCCAACCCAGCAGACCTCCCACCCTGTGTCTGCTCCTCCTTCTCATAGTGGCTCTGTGGATTTGCATAATTATGACATCCAGTCTAGTCATGCCTAACTATTTACATAGCAGGACACATTATTTTGTTAGTTGTTATTTTATTTCTCCTTATAAATATACAAATTTGAGCCAGGAGAGGTGGCATACGCCTTTAATCCCAGCACTTTGGAGGCAGAAGCAGGTAGATCTCTGAGTTCAAGGACAGCTTGGTCTACAGAAAGAGTTCCAAGACAGTCAGAGCTACACAGAGAAACAATGTCTTAAAAAAGAAGAAAAGGAGGAGGAGGGGGGGGGAGGAGGAGGAGGAGGAGGAGGAGGAGGAGGAGGAGGAGGAGGAGGAGGAGGAGGAGAAGAAGAAGAAGAAGAAGAAGAAGAAGAAGAAGAAGAAGAAGAAGAAGAAGAAGAAGAAGAAGAAGAAGAAGAAGAAGAAGAAATAACAAAACGTAACTGTCATTGTGTAGCTAGGTCTAAGAAGAGTTAAAAATCTCAAACTTAGAACAATCCTATGAATGCCAAACGTACACAGGTATATATTATCTCTTCAAATGCACGTCCTAAGAACTAACCCCAGAAAACTGTGACTACTCTTGAGATAGAATTGGATATCTGAAATTACATTTCTTTATAAAGGTGTGCGTGGGCCGTGTGTAAGTGTATGTATGCGTGTGCCATAGTAGATGTATGGAGGTCAAAGGACAGACAGCAGGCAGCAGTTCCCTCTTTCCACCACGTGGATCTCCAGGGTTGAATCTGAGGCATCAGGGTTGGCAGCAAATGTATTCGCACACTAGGTCCTCTCACCAGCCCCTGAACTGTTTTTAATCACTGCTGGGGCTTTCAGTGTCTACCTCATGCCATTCACAGTTATCCGCAAGGGGGTCCTATGGGCAAAACTCAAAAGAAGTGAGTTGTCTCTCAATCTGCAGACACAAATAGAGAGACCTGAGAGCTTTCATTCAACTCAAGAGCATTTGGTAGCAAATGAATGATAGCTCCTCCTCTGTGCTGGAAAAGGCCCAAAGTTGAAGCACAGGTCACCAGAGGCATGAAGATCTGCAAAGCTGGAACCCGAGAAATAAACAGGAGGCGGAGCAGCCTGTCTCCCAGTAGCAGCTGACTGAAGGACCCTGATCCAATTCTTACATAAAGACCTCTCAGAGAGCTGAGAAGACTCAGTGACAGTGAGCAGCATGGTCTTCTCACTTTAATGCTCACGGCAAGCACGTCCCAACACAGTGAGAGCCCCTTTCCAGTACTACTCAAAGTACAAAGGGAGAGCCAAAGATGAAAAAGGAACAGGGTCAGGACTGGCCACAGGGCTCCAAGTTGTCAGAAAATGAAACAAGACTAAATTATAACCTCTGTGGAAACCACAATATCTTGGTTAACCAAAAACCATACAATATGGGGCAATAATAACACTAGAACCCCAGAGTAAGTCATTATCATCTAGTACAGGGTTCAGAAAAACTACAGCCAGGAAGTAAAATCTCTGTAGTCACATTCCGCTTGCTCGTTTCCTGGCCGCCCAGACCCAAAACAATCACACAGAAACTATATTAATTGTAATGCTGTTTGACCAATAGCTTAAGCATTATTTCTAGCTAGTTCTTAGATCTTAAATTAACCCATTATTTTATATTTTATCACAAGGTTTGTGGCCTGCCTACCGGTAAGGTCCTGCTAGCAGCTCGTGTCTTTCTCCTTTCAGGGCTACATGGCATCTCCGACTGACTCCACCTTCTTTCCTCCTCTATCTGCTTGGAATTTCCATCTTGCTCTATTCTGCTAAGCTACTGACCGAAATAGCTTCTTTATTAACCAAAGGCAATAAAATATACTCATAGCATACAGAAAGGAATCCCACATCAATACAAGAATAAAGTCACACTCAATAGATGAACTCTCTTTGTGCAAAGACAAAGTTGAAAAGTTATTAGCAAGTCATATAACCAAGAAAATTTACCACACAGTCCTTCACAGGAAAAAAAATTGCTAAACCATGATCTCCGTGCTGAGCTAACCACAATATCAACAGCAGGTTCTATGTGGGCCTAGCAAAAAGGGCATTTTATTTCCCTGACATAAACAGCATCTCCAATGCTTAAAGTCACCAGAGTGGTGGCTAGCCCTCATCAGAAAGTTCAAACTGTGGTAAGACAGGATGCAGAAGCAATTTAGGAGGCCATCAATGGTGTCACTGCTGCCTCTGGGACACGCTACCCTGCCAGGCAAAAACTCTAAATGAAAGCTGTGTAACTGACAGACAATGAGACGAAAACGTGGCAGTGGGTGGGGTGTGGGACTGGGGGTAGGGAGTTAACCAAAAGCTTAGAGTATTAAAGTATCTTAAAACATCTCCCTAGTATTGGCATGACTTAGAGCAAGCAACGGAGGGTCAAGACGAAACGTCCAGTATAAATACGATGCTGAGATTGCCCAGACCACTGCTACAGTCTTCCATTGGGTCTCACTCTTACACTCAAGGTGTGTTCCCTAGAGAGAGGACATGGTGACACACACCTCTAATCCAGGCACTCAGAACGCTATTGCAGGATGCCTTTAGAGTTAAGCCATCTTGGGATATATGAATTTGAAGCCAGTGTGGGCTACATAGTAAGACCCAACCTCAAAAAACTAAAAGGCACAGGGAGAAGAGAAAATGGTATTAGACCCTGAAGTCCAATCAACAAGGAGGGGTCACCCCAAGAGACCACCCTCACACCACAGTTGCTGTAAAAGCATGAGGATTTTAATTCTGTGGTGGCAAGGTCACTCAGCATTCAAGCCAAGGACCTTGAATAGCTGGTACAGGCTACTTTTGAAGCAAAAAGCCACAGAAACAAGGGTCGGGAGAAACTCGGGGGTTGTTTTCCAACTATTGGGATTGGCTTATTCAAAAGGGTATTAACAATAATTGGTCTGAGCCAGGGCTGGAGGGCGATTGCCAGATCAGGTGAGGTAAGAGGAAACATTTGAGAGTTACTTTGACCTCTTCCCAGGGACAGAGTCAAAACATCAGGAACTGAGTCAACATCTTAAGGGTTATCTTGCCCCAATTTCAATAACTGAGTTTTATCTGGAGAATATTCACAAAGACTCAGGGAGATGGAAAGTTCCCAAAATTTCAGTACACATGTGGGTAATTGTTAGATTCCTGGTTACCAGGGGAGGAGGGAAAACACTAAGGCTGAGAGGCCTCAGAAATGGCCTCAGAGTTGTCCTAGAGTTTTTCAATGGAATAGTTCCAAATATAATGCTTAGTTAAGAACCTATAAAAGGCTAGGCGGTGGTGGTGCAAGCCTTTAATCCCAGCACATGGGAGGCAGAGGCAGGCGGAGCTCTTCAAGTTCGAGGCCAGCCTGGTCTACAGAGCGAATTCCAGGACAACCAAAGCTACACTGAGAAACCCTGTCTCGAAACAAAACAAAACAAAACAATAAAAAAAAAAAAGAACCTACACAAGGCAGGAAAATGAAAGACAAAAACAGGAAAAGGACAAGAAACAGAAAACAGTAACAGGTCTGATAGACAACAGTAACAAGAATCATTTTGAGTGCCAATGGTCGTGATGAACCAATTAAAAGAGAGATTGTCAGGATAGACTAAAAATAAAACTGTGCAAATCCTATAGTATGAGGTCTAGAACACAGTTATTTCTGAAAGAATCAAAAGGCTTAGCCTTCCTCAGTTCCCCACTTTGAGTAGAATGTTCCAGAAAACAACTGATAAAATCACCCTGTGAAATGCTTACTGATGTAGGATTAATTTTTCCACTATAAAATTAATCAAATCATTTGATAACTACACATGAAATACAGACCCAGAATATGATTTATATATGTAAAGAGATATAAAATCGCTAATATAATAATATAATATATATAAATAATAACATATAATAATCGCTCTGTCTACAAATATAATGCTTTTCAAAACTTCCTAATATGAAATTTGATCTAGAGCCTGGTCATGTGCTTTGTTCAGCAATGAGGTCAATTACAAATGCAAATATCACAAGCCAGACGAAATCCAGAAAAGCTCTCAAAAGTGCTATCAGTCTTACATTTTGAAAATTACTTAATAAGAAAACAGCCTGTTTCTCCTTTTCAGTCTCAGGATGAACTGTGATATTCCATTATGCCAATATGGAGACCTGTTCCCGCACCAGGAAATAGCGCGATGGATGTCCCACAGTAAGGCACAGGCAGGAGCTTAAAGCTGCCAATGAAAAACCATTCCTGTCAGTATCAGAAATAATCCTGTGCAGGCAGTGGCCAGGGAAGTGCACTGACTGACTGAATGCATAGGAAACACGGAGGGACAGCTGTCTTCAAATCCTACTGCATTCACAGAAACACAAATTATCTTAGAAAACAGAAGAGAAGGAAACTAGAGAAGATGTCCACTGTTTTAGTCCTGCATAATTCTGTAGTATCTTAATTTCCATTTCGTGGGTTGCTTATGTTTAACAATGAAATGTGACAGCTAACAAGGACAGCATTCTTTGAGGAGAAAAAACATATTACACCCTTGAAACTATCCGAAACCTTTCTCAGGCAACTTATTAACACCATAGGCCCACATAAAAGCCCAATTGTTGAACCAAAGTCATGTCCCTCTCAGGCGAACATAGTTTTTGCTCCAGAGTCACAATCTCCACACCAATTTCCATTCCACTTACTTTTACTTCCTGCTCATTACTGCTCATCGTCCTCATAGTTCAGTTTGTCAGTTTAATTTTGTGCGGCTTTCTAGGTACCCACAATAATTACAGCAGTTAGCTCTGGACCTCCAGGTGTGGATAACTAGAGCAGTTTAAATGCATATGTCTGGCCAGTCTCTGACTACCACTTCTATGCCCACACAGCACCCCTACACACACACGCACATAGACACGCACTCAAGCTACCAACACATACTTCATTTCCCCATTGCCTTACACATTATATCTAACCATGACATTGTTATTGATGCTACAGTGAATAACTAATATATGTAATAAAACATGTACACCACAATGAATCAAAGTGACATGCCCACTTGCCAAAGTCCCTCTACTTGTTCTAATCAGATAATGGGTTTTTCTTTTCTCTATGTTTTATTATAACCGGAGAAAGTAGCCTCAGAGAAAATATATCTGTAAAATTGTGGCGGGGGGGGGGGGGGGGGCTTAGGCCACTGAGATTAGAAATGAAGTTTCCTAAAGATGTGTGTCAAATAGTTTGTTGATTCATCATTTCTATATGTGTTCCACCCGAGTAGATATTTGGAAACATGGAGCCCAAATTTATGGGAATTGAGGAGGTTGAAATATCACTATAGTATAGACTTTCATGATTTATCTTGGGGAAAAGCATGTGTTTTTTCTCTCTCTCTCTCTCTCTCTCTCTCTCTCTCTCTCTCTCTGATATTATTTCTATGTATGTCGTGCGCCTATGTGCATATGTGGAGATATACATGCGTGTACGTCTACATATGTGTGGAGGGTCAACACTGAAATAGAGCATCTTTTCTTCATTGCTCTCCACCTTTATTTCAGGAGACACAGTCTCTCACTGTACCTGAGCTCACGGACTCATCTAGACTGGCTGGCTAATGAATTTCAGAGATCTGCCTGCTTTGCTCCCAAGCCTGTCTGGTTACCACATGTACTGTCCTATCTGATGATCTGAACCCAGGATGATGCTTGCCCGGCACACACTTTACCCCCTTCTCCCTACCTCTTGATTTCTACTATAAATTTTTCCTTTTGTGTCTTTTGAGAACAAAATAGAATAGCTTGGGAGGAGGGGGCGTATAAGGGACAAAGATCTTTCTGGGCATGTACCAAGGGTCAGAGTGAAAATAATTAGCCAAGAAACAAATGTCAAATGCAACAGATAAAAGAAAAACAGATATAATCAGAATGTTATAGCAAGAATGAATTTTTTTTTTTGAGAGAGAGGGTTTCTCTGTAGTTCTTGGTGCCTGTCCTGGAACTAGCTCTTAGAGACCAAGTTGGCCTCGAACTCACAGAGATCAGTCAGCCTCTGCCTCCAGAGTGCTGGGATTAAAGGCATGCACCACAACCGCCCAGCTGCAAGAGTGAAATTTACATTTAGAAGGTAAGCATAAATCTGGACATGTGCTGTTAGTATGTACATTTATTTCCCAAAATCTACGGTGTATCAATTATCAACTATGAGATGTGTAACAATTCACTTGCTGTTCTGAGCTGTTTATTACTGGTAATTGAGCATGGTGACAGTAGCCAAGTTATACAAGGTTCTAAAAAGTTAAATGGAATAAGACAGCACCTAGCACCCAGCAGATAGCTAACAAATATTAGCTCTCAGCACCTAGCACCCAGCAGATAGCTAACAAATATTAGCTCTCAGCACCTAGCACCCAGCAGAGACCTAACAAATATTAGCTCTCAGCACCTAGCACCCAGCAGAGACCTAACAAATATTAGCTCTCAGCACCTAGCACCCAGCAGAGACCTAACAGATAGTGGCTCTTATCAGTGCAGGCTCAGAAACTGAAGCCTGACCTTGTGTTTCCTATGATATAATTTAATTAGAAAGTGGCAGAAGTAACATCAGAACTCAGATCCTCTGATAATTTTGTATATGGAGTCTCTTCCATTAAGATCATCTTGTTTGCACTCTGAAGAGACTAATTTCAAAGGCAAAAATGAGATGGCAGAAGAACCCCTGAGAATAATGGTCTGGATTCCAAAGGAAAAAAGAACAACTACACGTAAGTGCCTGTGCACATAAACACACAAGCAAGCACACACACATCCCAAAATATGAATGAGGATGGGATGACCCAGACACAAAAGTTTCAATAAGACGTTTTAATGTTCTAATTCACTAGAGCATAATTATACCTCTTATTAAATGATTAATCAAAAGATTCGGAGAAAAGGTCATGCTGAATGTTAATTATACATCCTTAAAAGAATTCCAAAGATATTAACAACCATATTCATTACAAATTAATTTAATCTTTAGGAAGGCAGTTTGGCATTATCTTTAAAATTCAAAATGCATATATCCTTCTACCAAAAAAATATGATTAGAAATTTATCATGAAATTAATTTTTAGAAGTATACAAAAACCTAAAAAATGTTGGGTATATTATTAATAATAATAAGTTTGGGAGAAAATCTAAACATTCATTAATAAGAAAATTATGATAATGGCAAATATATCTATGTGTTTATGTGTATATGTATATATGTGTGTATATACATACAGATATATAAAATGAAATATATTTGGTGATACAAAATAGTCTCTAAATATGAAAAAAGAAATCAAGACATGGAAGAACAGGAACCCAAACAATCTGTATCTACTTTTATAAACATATATGATTTTCAAATATGTCCGTACAAAAACCTTAACAGTGGTATGATGGTTTAAACTGAAACACACCACCAAACGTGTGGGCGTTAAAGTACAGGCTGGACCTGTGGCTGGCACTACTGGTAGCTAACTGGATCACAAGGGCACTAATGTCATCAGTGAAATAATCCACTGAATTCACAGCTAAACGGGGGTGGGTGGGGACTAGGAGAAGTGTTGGGGGAGAAGTGGTAGCTGGTGCCTAGATTTGACTATTTGTCCTAACAGGAACATATATGTAATTATGCCTGTCTCTATCTCTCTCCCTTTTTCCCTTCCTTCTTTTTTTTTTTTTTTTTTTTTTTTTTTTGGTTTGTTTGTGTGTTCTGTTTTGTTTTTCGAGACAGTGTTTCTCTGTGTAGCTTTGGAGCCTGTCCTAGAACGAGCTCTTGTAGACCAGGCTGGCCTTGAACTCACAGAGATTCACCTGCCTCTGCCTCCCAAGTGCTGAAATCAAAGACGTGCACCAGACTCCTTCCCTCCTTCCTTGACAAAGCCTATTCAAACTACGCAAATATTAAATTTAAAACTGAAAGAAAATAACAAGAAAAACAATCACCATTTTGGTTTTGTTTTTAAAAAGATGAAAAGGGGAGCAACAACGGCCATGGGGGTGACCGAGAACAGGTGCACAGGAGGACGGTCTGAAGCTTGCCCGAACAGCTCAGCAGTCCTACCTGACACTTGGCACT
Organism: Chionomys nivalis; assembly: GCF_950005125.1. Classification (NCBI taxonomy): domain Eukaryota; kingdom Metazoa; phylum Chordata; class Mammalia; order Rodentia; family Cricetidae; genus Chionomys; species Chionomys nivalis. Next base: position 15,670,504 of record NC_080090.1, on the reverse strand, counting down.
GCAGTATTTGGCGATTCGGCATTGAGAACACCGCATCAGCTTTTCCTTCCTGTTGAAAACAATTGATTCCATGTTAGAAATAAATGAGAAACATGTATGACTGAGCAAAGAAAACACAAATCAGCATGCTGATACCACTAGTTCTGCAGTCCTCACACAGGAGGTGTTAAGACTTAGACTTTTTTTTTTTTTAATAGGTGCTATAGTGATGCTTGCTGCTCAAGCATGAGGACTGAGCTTGGAATCTAAGCACCCATATAAAAGCTGGGTTTGACAGTGCACACATTTATCCCCAGTGCTAGCAAGAGCAGAAGCCAGGTGGATCCCAGCACATGCTGGCTACTGTCAGCTAGCCAAAACGGTGAGATCTAAGTTCAGTGAGAGACCCTGTCTCAAAAACAAGATGGAAAGCATTAAAGGAAGCCACACAAAGTGGCCTCTGGCTTCTACGCACATGCACAGGCAAAGAGGCACATTGGATATGTGTGTATGTGTGTGTGCGCGTGCTGTGGTATCAGGTTGCAATACAGCTATTTCCTCTCAGTTTGATGAACATCTCCATCTTGATGCAGAGCGGCTATGATAACCCTCAAGAGATCCAACCTATTAACCCCTCACACAGGGAGAAGACCAGATTATGAGGTTGAGGAGATCCTGTCAGATTCATCCCTTCCCTCAGAACTCCAGTCACCACCACATGAAGTAGAAGGTTGAATAAGTCAGGGCTTCTCTGTGGCACTAGTCACCTACAGGCCACCTACAGGTCGCCTACAGGCCACCTAGTGGATATCTTGATGTAACTGCTTGTGAGTCACTCGGGTTCCTGTAAGTCACTCAACAAATTCACCAGTTCAGCAAGCCAGGCTTGGGTGGAATCTTTTCTTTGGTTTTCAGTGCCCTCTCTACCTTAGGTGAATAGTTCCACACACACACACCCAAAGAAAAGGACATACAACAAAGATATTCAACATAATTTTAACATGCTAACCAATTTAAAACATAGGGCCCAGAGGCATTAAGAAAATTCACATCTGGGGCCTAGGGACATAGCTCACTAAGTGCCTAATATGTATGAAGTCTGAGATTCAACCCCTACTAACAAAAAAAAAAAACAACAGACTATTCACAAGTTGTACAATCAACATTACTGCTAATTTTCTTTTCAAGCAAAATCTAATTGATATATAACAATATTCCTATCAGAAAACTTCTATTCACGGGAACATTTCTCTTTCCATAGGGAACCCCAGGTCAATATATCACCTGGACAAAGTACAGACTGGGCTTCTCTTATCTAAAATGTCTGGAACAAGACAAGCATTTAGGATTTGAGATTTTCCTGGTTACAGTATTTTAATTGAGATGAGATGGTTTAGAGCTGGGAACCAATTCGGGACACCAGCGTCACTTCCATTTCTCACATACTTTGTGCAGAGAGCCTGAAGTGACTGCATTTTTGCTACACCTGTGACTGAACGCAATCTGATACACTTGGTCAGCACAGGATTTTTCCTCAGCGTGTGAATGCTCAAAATGCCTCAGACTTTAGAGAAATTTAGGTTTTTCAATCATCTGATTGTGGATTCCCAAACTGTATTCTGTACACTTCAAATATAAAAAGACAAATTATGATTCATCTCCCCAGATCGCCGAAATCATACATCCTAGGTACGGAGCTTATCGAGCTTCATAACATAGACTCCTGCTAAGAAATGATTTAGAAACTCCATTAAATCCTACTTCAGACAGGCAGGATTAGGAATGAGATGCATCAGAGCTGTTTTTCCCAAGTCACCTGAGCAACTACAACAACAAAATCAGACATTTAAAAGACCAAACCATAAAATTAAAATAGCAAGTCTGGTAACGTTAATGGTGACCAACAAAAAGAAGACAGTGAACTGGTAGACAGAGTCCCGGCAGATCAAAGCACCAACGGTCAGAATATAACAAAGTCAATGGGAAAACAGAAAGGCTCAGTGTGAGCATTTACTGATGTGCTGGGCACGGTGCCATGCTCTGTTCATCTAACGCATGCTTAACTTGGAAGAGTCCTCTAAGATGAGCGGTCTTACTGTGTCCACTTTTTGGAAATATTTAATACATTTTGAAGAGACCAAAAGTATATGCTAGCTGGGTGTGGTGGCACACACCTTTAAACCCAGCAGAGACAGAGGCAGGGGGATATCTGTGATGAACCAGTGTGGTCTACACAGTGAGTTGCAGGACAACCAGAGCTACATGTGAGATACTGTCTTAAAAAATAAAAATAAATAAATGAGAGAGAGAGAGAGATGCTACAGTAGAAATTATCTAGGGAAGCATGAGGTGACCGTGCCATGTGACTCTGCGAGGTGACAACATTACTCCCGATCTGCTATGTATTCCAGAAAGGCCATGTACAAAAGGAAATACACAGCTGCAAAAACCAAGGTTGAAAAGAAGAAGAAAAAGGAAAAGGTCCTTGCCACTGTCACAAAACCAGTTGGTGGTGACAAGAACGGTGGTACCCGGGTGGTTAAGCTTCAAAAAATGCCCAGGTATTATCCTACCGAAGATGTGCCTCGGAAGCTGCTGAGCCATGGCAAAAAGCCCTTCAGTCAGCACGTGAGATGCCTGCGTGCCAGCATCGCTCCTGGGACTGTCCTCAGCATCCTTACTGGGCGCCACAGGGGCAAGAGAGTGGTTTTCCTGAAGCAGCTGGGCAGTGGTTTACTGCTGTGACAGGACCTCTTGCCCTCAACAGATTCCTCTGAGAAGAACACATCAGAAGTTTGTCATCGCCACCTCTACAAAAGTTGATATCAGCACAGTTGAAATCCCCAAACACCTGACTGATGCTTACTTCAAGAAAAAGCAGCTGCGTAAGCCCAGGCATCAGGAGGGTAAGATCTTTGACACAGAGAAGGAGAAACACAAGATTACAGAGCAGCGCAAGGCTGATCAGAAAGCAGTGGACTCGCAGATTCTGCCAAAGATCAAAGCTGTTCCTCAGCTGCAGGCCTCCTGGCTCTCAGTTCTCTCTGACGAACGGGATGTATCCTCACAAACTGGTTTTCTAAATTGCTGACGACCTAATTAAACAGCTTTATGTGTCAAAAAAAAAAAAACAAAAAAAAAAACAAACAACATTACTAAAAATGAGAACTTGATCATCCGCTACCTTTCCACTGGAGGACCTGGCTGAGAGCAGGGCATGGCATGGAGAGATGCCATGGAAAGAAGGGTAAAGGGGGAGCTGCCAAATTCTACACACTAAATGGCAAACCAAACCAACCTACCTGGCCTGAAGTTTTGCTTCTAACCATCCAATTCTACCGCCACTTATGAAGAAAACTGGAGAAAAAATTGAATTTACTCATGCTTCAAACAAAAAGGCATGCAAGATGAGAAGGCCACATCAGACAAACAATAAAAAAAAGCCCATGTGGTCAGATCAATATCAGGAAAGGTTAAAAGAATCATAAGAGATAAAGGAGGTCAAAAGGTAATGATAAAAGACCCCAGCCAACTCATTAGCTGTCATGTAGCCAGTAATAAATATATCAAGTCTCAAAAATATATAGAGTACAAATAATGGACTTTTAAGAGAAAAAATGAACAACACACAATTAAGTTAATATTTGGAAGGACCTTAAAACAATGTCTGGAATACAGGAAGCACCATGCAAGAGGTAGTTATATATATATATTATATATATAAAAATATATAATAATGTATATAAAATGTACAATAATGTATATGAAAATACAGACTCTCTACTGGAAATTCACTGACCAAGCAAATAAGGAAAAAGTAACTCGCCGAGTCACTTGCACCTGTCATGTGGCTGTGTCGTCACATGACTTTTTCTAGCATCACTGGCCACTCCCAAAAAGTACCCAGGAGAATAAATACTACCAGTCATTTTCTCTACCAATGGAGAGATTAGAAAACATTCTTTTTCAAGACAGGGTTTCTCTGTAGCTTTTGGAGCCTGTCTTGGAACTCGCTCTGTAGTCCAGGCTGGCCTTGAACTCACAGAGATCCGCCTGCCTCTGCCTCCCACGTGCTGGGATTAAAGGCAGGTGTGTGCCACCACAGCTCAGCTTAGAAAACATTTTTTAAACATATTTTTCCCAAAGATTTATTATTTGTTATGTTTACAGTGTTTACAGTGTTCTGCCTGCAGGCCAGAAGAGGACACCAGATCTCATTACAGATGGTTGTGAACCACCATGTGGTTGCTGGGAATTGAAGTCAGGACCTCTGGAAGAACAGCAGAGCCATCTCCCTAGAAAATGCTTTTTAAGAAGAGCAATAAAGTCTCTTCTGAATATGTGAGACACACTTCTATATTGTCTGAGGAACAGAGGAGTCACGATGAAAATAAGGAGTTATATTTTAAGTAAATAATGAGGGAAATACCCAAACTTGTACTAAAATAATACAGAAAAATTTTAACTTTAAATATTCATGTAAAAGAAGAAAAGCTGAAACTAAATGGGCTAAACATGCAAATCAAGAATTTAAATTAGAGCCAGACAGTGGTGCACATCTGTGATACAGGCACTCAGGAGACGGAGGCAGGAGGATTACCTCTGAGGCACTATCTCAAAACACAAACAAATAACAAGAAAAAAAAACACATTTTATAATAATAGAAATCCAACGAAGGCAGAAAGTAAAAACTAAAATTGTATGGCAAATGTTTTAAATGAAACAGTACACAACGTTAGAACAGAATGGATCAGCAAGCAAGAAAGAAAATGTTACCCAATAACTCCTGTAAGGATGTTAGGAATAAGTAGGACTGTAACCCAAGATTCAGTCGTGATTTGAAACAACGCTGGGGACAAGGGGACTTTCAGTCTCCAGACTTGGCCACCCACTCTCACACTGCTCACCTTCATCTACAACAAACTCAAAATACAGGTGGACGGAAACAATTACCAATGGCTCTCAGATCTGACTTAAGTCAATGGCTATAATTATAGGAGGAAATAAGAGCAAACAGTCAGTCTTCTAACAGACCATAAGCAAAAATAACCCAAATCTGCCCAAAGATAACCAGCGCAGAGGGTGATGAGCCAGTCCCAGGACAGCGGGCAAACGTGCCTGTGCCCAACACGCCTCCGCTGACTCGTACGGGCTTCTCTTTGTCTACCTCATTCAGAGGTTATTTCTGTTGCCTGGAAATAAAGATCCCCATCGACACAAAGTTATGGTGTTTACTTCTGAGAAATGGTGAATGGAATCGAGATATTGACGAATATCAGTGATGAACAGCGGCCAGGACCACACCTGCTCCACCGCCCTTCCACAGCTCCCAACAAGGAGCCAAGGCGCATCCGAGCGCAGCATTGTCGCGAACTACGCAAGATGACCCAGGCAACAGAATAGTTCAACTGTTGCTTGCTTTGGCCAGAAATTCTACCATGAAGCCATCAGATGGTCACAATTTTTATAAACAAATAAATAGATTTTAATTCTCAAGGTCCAAAAACAAAGCTAACTGAATCTAAGGAAAACTTTCTGAGTTCTTGTTTAGAGCAGCCAGGGGTTCCAAGTAGAGTCCTACTTTCCTCTTGGGGTGCACTTGGATGCTGGGGGTAAGGACCCCTGCTGAGAAGCTCTTGAACAACAGAAGAAAAAGGAGGAAGACGAAGAATCAAGGCCTGCAGGCGTTTTAGAAAACATTCTCCTCTCTCTCTTTTAAGCGCATCAAATGAAAAACAAAGCTGCACTTCTTGAAAGCAGCAGCGGGAAATGCATACATCAAATCAAAACCAGAAATAACGAGTAATCTTCCAGAAAGGAGACTGCTTATTTTAGGCAATTCCTGGGACTAAAAGGAGAAACACTGAATGAAAATGAATGAAGAACAGGTTTTTATGTAAATCGTGAGGCTTTTTCTAAATGTGGCAAAACACAAGCAAAATGCCCTAGAAGTGTGAGGCTCCAGGTGACTCCATGTGCCCGCGGAGAACCTGCCGGGCGTGAAGGAACCACAGCACTGCCAAGGGCAAACGACTGTCTTCTTTGAGTCTCCGGCTCTTGTGCAAGCAATGAATGAGGTTGGAAGATGATGCACGCTGTGCACGTTATCAGGGGGAGTATGGTTGTCCTGGGGTAGAGAGGCGACGAGTAGTTCATTTTCAGGTTAAAGGAGCATCCCTTTGCAAGGGCATTATCCCAAGGGTAGCAAGGGTCCACTCAAAACTGGCATTTCTCTCATAACCGAGACTTGACTGGCTATGTTGAAGACCAGTACACAGACATTTCAATTTGCCCACAATTCTTAGCACGTGCACCAAAACAATAAGAAGCCAAAAATGTTGATTTCTTTCTCAAGTTATTGAGAAGAAAATTCTGTGAAGAAAAAAAAGACAGATCTGGGATGTAGCTAGGTTGGCAGATTGCTTGTGGAACATGCAGGCCCCTTGTGCTGGTTTCCAGGACCCTTGTGTGGAGGCACAACTATAGAATTTCAACATGAAAGAGGCTCTAAGAAAATAATCCAGTTTCCCAGTGATGTACCTGCTTCGAACTTGGAGGCAAAATTTCATCGGCCCTCAGGTCTACGGTCCACACCCAGGGGCCATCAGCAAACTGAATAAAATCTCAAAGCCCAAGGATGAGTGTGTGGCTGACTAACAAGACAGACCTTGGGAAAGAAATCTGAGCTGTGAAACAAGAGAATTGGGTAAAAATTATGTTACTTACAACTGTCAGGGAAAATATTGATTTGGGCAAACTGACTTGACACTACACAGCTTAAAACCAGTTATAAGGATAATTCTGTGGGTAGAATTCCTAAGAAAATATTGTCCGCACCACTGAGATATAAGATGATCTGTGGGAAGATGTACATGGGGGCTCCCGACGGCTTCCATGAGCAGCTCTCAGGAATAAATCCCATGGAGAAAAACAGACTTTCTTTACATGGAGAAAGCCAAACATAACTAGGTAAATAAAGTCTAAATAGATGCTTTTCATGCAAAAAGACCAAAGTAATAATATATCTTTACAAAATTTTTATGCTTATATCTTTGAAATCTAAGCATTAGGATTCATTAAAAATGGTGATGCTGTGTGGGCAAATGCTTGGCTGAGTCTTCGTGGAAATTCTACACTATGAGAAAAAGATTATCTCAATTAAAATCATGCTATTCTTCCAGAGTATTGAAATTACTATAACTCTAACTAAATGAAAGATGCTAGAAAATGCTAAACATAAGACCTCCCTTTGGCTTGAATATTCAAAACAATTTAGAGACAGGATCTTCCGTTTTCTTGTTGCCAAATCGTAATTACGCTGGTTTGGGCCCAAAGGCCTTTTTCAGAATTAAAGAGATTCACTTCAGGATCCATATAAACTAACAAATGATTTTTAATACAAAGCAACAGATGTGGTCAAAGAATATAACTCCATGAGAAACAGAAAGCAGAAGTGATTTAGGTTTGTTTTTCTGTGTTCCCTATCAGTGTATCTCACAATTCTAGCATATAAAGTAGAAAATAAGAAAACATAATGACTAATATTTCAGGGAAATTGAATCTCCTGCTCACTGGCACCAAACCCTCCTGGAAGGGAAACAAGCAATTTAAATCCTTACTAACTGCTAAACAAAGGGATGGCAAGTATCAGGGGAGGTGGCTACCCACTGGGACCTGCCCTGTCCACTGTCCTCAGATCCCTAAATTAAAGCCATTGTTTTTATGGCCATCGGGTACACAAACTCCAGTGTTCCGTGAGGGACCACAGTGAAACCACGTAGACTGTGCGCACGATTGTTGGTGGAGCAATGTGGTGAAAGCGGGGAGCCACCGCAGCCAAGATCAGTTGAGCAGACAGCGTTGCAGAAAGGGCCGCGGTGAAAAGAGAATTCGGAGAAGTCACGGGCTGCCCAAGACCCGAGTTCAAACAGAAGTCACTTTCTCATGGACAGACTACTGAATAGTTAGGGATGTGATAGAGGAAAGGGAAGTTAATTCCTTCAGCAACAGGATAGCTACCATGACAGACAAGGGAATCAGCTAAGGCTATCTACCACGAGAGGCAGGCGAATCGGCTGAGGCTATTGACCACGAGAGATAGGCGAATCGCCTAAGTGCATTTTCAAATGGTGGTAATTTCCTCTAACTCTATGCCTTATATGGCATAGATAATTTCTTTCAAGTAGATATACCACATCAGAAAGGAAGAAAAATAAGGTTTGCATGCCTCTCCCAGGGCTGCTGAAAAAGCAAAATCTACATGTGTGTAGTAGTGCTCACTCAATCAGTTTACAGGCATCGCTTTAAAACCCTCATGACCAAGAGCAAGCGACCCTGGCCCTCAATGTTGCCTGGCATCCTGTGCTTCCTTCACTGCTTCTCACAGGCACCAAAGCCTCTATTCTTGTTAATTTCAATTCAGCGCCAATGGCTGCCTAGGCTGTCTCGTCAAGGTCTAACTTGGAAGCAGTAAAAATGTTTTTTGAATCTTTCCTTTATGGAAATTAAAGCCAGGGGAGACTACTAAATCTCCAATGATATTAAAAGGCAATTATGACTTATACCTCCCATTTGCTGTGTGCACGGTATCTGTAACAAGTTGAGGAGCAAATTAACATTCTTTTTTGAGAGCACAGATTCCAACTCTCCCCATTATACGAACAATTGTCTGATACAAGGTTTTACAAGTTGTAGGTTATGTTGATAGTAATTGAAATTGTGACACTCTCGGTACTGAAGTACGCTAGGATTTTTTTTTCTGGCAAGACAGACAGACGTGCACACACACACACACACACACACACACACACACACACACACTAGAGCCAAAATACCAAAAGAGGATTTTTTTTTCAGTGATCCTAGAAACCTTTTCAGCCAACTCTAGAAATACAACTTTGATATCCTAAAAGTATTTGATTCTCCCTAAATCTTAAAGTCTAAAATGATAAAAACACCTCTGGCTCTGCCCAAAGATTCAAATCAAGTACCACTTAAGTACTGCTAACACAGACACCACACAGCATAAACACTGAAAAGTACCACAGGTAAAATTCCAATGAGCTCTAACACATCAACGATGGTTTACATCCGAAAACACCAAGTCCTGTGTATTCAACCTATTTTATTACTTTCTAAAGATATTTTTTCCTTTCCTTTCATTTCCCAAGTGCTTCAGACAGAACCCAGGATCACACACAACCTAGGCAAAGAATCTAAGACCAAGCCCATTGGTGTTTTCTTCTCAAATACAGCAGTATGTCTTACCATCCATGTGGTTTCTGCCTTTCAAGATTAAGATCAAGCCAGTCATGATGGTACACGCCTTTAACCCCATTGCTTAGAAGGCAGAGGAGCTGGAGGACAGTCTGGTTTACAAAGCTCTCTACACAGTGAGAGAGAGAGAGAACCAGGATAAAAAAAAATCTGGATAATATGTGGTGACTAAAATCTAATTCTTAAAAATTTTACATATAAATATTTAAGCATATTACATATTTATAAACACAAATATGATTATTTTATTTAAAAACCCATTCTATCTGAACCCTTGAGTAAAAACTACCTCATAAACATATACTATATGGTTCAGATACAAATATATACATACACCTTCATTATAGAGTTAATTTAAATCTCAACTTATTTTATCTTTCTATGTTGACAGAACTGGTTCTATATCTACACAATGCTCACTAAGTTAGTGACAATGTTCTTACTATTATAAACTAAACTACAATGAACCCTGTAGAATGTGTCGTGCTGGAAGTGAAATCGCTGAGCTGTAAGAACACACACTTGAACAATTTTGTGCATTAACAAATGGGTCTCCAACATGGCTGCAGACATCCACACTCCTACGGCAGTGTAAAGAGCCGCCCTGAAAGCCTACCCTATCACCTCCTGATAGCCAAGCGGAGAATATGAGATGCTGCTTCACTGTGTGCTGTTGGGCTCCTCATCACGAGCGGCCGGGCTAGAACATCTTTACAGACCCATTCACACACCCATTCACACACCCATTCACACACCCATTCACTGTTAGGGCTTCTCTTGCACGGACTGCTTGCTCACCCACAGTCACTGAGTATTCTCATGGAGCACATTTTGTTGTGTATGTGATTTATAAACTAATTTCTCTAAGACTGCACTTCTCCCTAAGCAAAGCTCTAAGAGAATTTGGTGTAACAGATGAATCATTGATGTTACAGTCACATTAACTTTGGATTGAGGTGTAGTTTACCTTTAGTTACGAAACAGTGGGCAATTTAACTCCACTGAACTAAAATAAGAGTAAACAACAGGACAGGTTAACCATACCTTAAATAATCCAAAATATGAAGTGCTCTGAAGTCACAACATAGTTAAGTGTCAACCATTTGGTAAGGCTAGTATCCCTAACTAAACAGTCTTTTGAAAACTTTTATATACTTTTATCTGAAAGAATAGACTCACTGCATTCCTGACTTCGTGCATTGCTGAGGAAAATACCTGACACAAGCGACCTAAGGAGGGAAGGATTATTTTGGTCTATATTCAAGGATAAAATCCATCATGGCGGGAAACGAGGGAAGGATTATTTTGGTCTATATTCAAGGATAAAATCCATCATGGCGGGAAACGAGGGAAGGATTATTTTGGTCTATATTCAAGGATAAAATCCATCATGGCGGGAAACGAGGGAAGGATTATTTTGGTCTATATTCAAGGATAAAATCCATCATGGCGGGAAACGAGGGAAGGATTATTTTGGTCTATATTCAAGGATAAAATCCATCATGGCGGGAAATGAGGGAAGGATTATTTTGGTCTATATTCAAGGATAAAATCCATCATGGCGGGAAACGAGGGAAGGATTATTTTGGTCTATATTCAAGGATAAAATCCATCATGGCAGGAAACGAGGGAAGGATTATTTTGGTCTATATTCAAGGATAAAATCCATCATGACGGGAAACGAGGGAAGGATTACTTTGGTCTATATTCAAGGGTAAAATCCATCATGGCGGGAAATGAGGGAAGGATTATTTTGGTCTATATTCAAGGGTAAAATCCGTCGTGGCAGGAAACGAGGGAAGAATTATTTTGGTCTATATTCAAGGGTAAAATCCATCATGGCGGGAAACCATGGCAGTAGGAGCATAACACGGGCTGGTCACGCTGTGTCCACACTCCCAAAGTAGTGAGATGGATGCAGTACTCAGCTCTTCTTCAGTTTTATTCAGTCCAGGACCCCGGCCAACAGACAGGTCTTGCAACCCAACCCGATTTATCTCATCTAGATGTTCCCTCACAGACATGTCCAGTGGTTTATATCCATGGTGCTTCTCAATCTTGTCAAGCTGACAAATCAATACTAACCACTCTCAAAGACAAGAGAGAAGCGAATATTTTGGGGTTTCTACCGAGATGATAGAAGAGGCTAAGAAAATGTTAACACATCAGCTTTCTCTCGTTCCTACACATTAGGCTGCTATGAAACATCTTTCAATACAGAGAAGATAATTGCCTCTTTTCAGGTAAGTTCACCCATTTCACCACAAAGCAATATCCCGGTTTATTGCTCATTTATAATAGTATCGGGAGATGGAAATTTGTAACTGATCAGCCTTGACGAAACTGAAAGAATCCCAATAGTACTAAATTAAAGCATTCATTTTCCCCAAGAGAAAATTAGAGAAACAGTTTTTAAAATACCATTACTTGAATGCGTTTTCAAAATTATGTGCTACCTTAAATGGCAAATTTTAATTGTCTCTTAAAGATCTCCTTTTGAATGTCACATCCTTCCCGTTGTTGCTGCTCTTCCTTCTACTGGTCCATTTAGACGACTGTGGAATTTTTAGTTAGTTATACTATGGGTTGCAGAGGGTTCTGGGAATTGAACTTGGGTCATCGCACTTGCATGGCAAGCGCCTGTACCTGCTGAGCCCTCTCATTGGCCTTTTTACTTGATTTTATTTGCTATTTTCTTAATAACTTGCTACTTCTACAAACTCGAAACTGATTTTGATGGCCACGTTTTTCTCTCAATGGAGTAATTTTGAAATCAAAATGACAAGTAAAAATAGAAGATGCTTTAAAATGTGTTTTACAGTGAATTTTTCAAAGTGCATCTGTCTCTCCCAAAAGACAGCTGCCATGAAGTCTGGTGTCCCTGAATACTTAAATTTACAGTGTAAAGTAAGTTCCAATGAACTGCTCTCTGATTGGGTGGCTAGAGCTCCTGCCCTCACTCTGCGTCGAAGCATGGCCGCTGCATTGTCTTCTTTCTTTAGTTTCCCAGTACCTGACATCTAACCAAGCAATTGGCAGGTAACCTAATAGTCAGCGAATGAATAAGTGATGTGGACACTTCGGCCCAATGAAAATCTTTTAAAAAGAGAGCATGCCACTTTATACAGAGACATGACTTTCACCTCCCTACCCTCAAATGTTCCCTCAGCAGTCATGAGAAAATGCTGTCACAATGGCGAAACCCTAAGCTCCTACTATCAGCTAAATAAAACAGTAGCAAAATGAAGACAGCCCCTATTGTCATACATAGACATGACATCAAAAGTATGATTCCAGAGACATATCAATTTCTTTTTTTATATATATATATATATTTATTTATTTATCATGTATACAATATTCTGTCTGTGTGTATGCCTGCATGCCAGAAGAGGGCACCAGACCCCGTTACAGATGGTTGTGAGCCACCATGTGGTTGCTGGGAATTGAACTCAGAACCTTTGGAAGAGCAGACAATGCTCTTAACCCCTGAGCCATCTCTCCAGCCCGACATATCAATTTCTTAGCCAGCCCAGAAACATCAAGTGCTCTCCCATTTAAGCCAAGACTTCCAGACTCCCACTAAAAGTGAATGGGGTAACAGTATGGAACTATCGCTTTCTGAAAGGAAACCTCCAGAGAACAGGAAGCCAGGAGGGGGTAGAAATTAAGAAGTCATGTAGAGCCAGGCATGGTGGCACACACCTTTGACCCCAGGACTTGGGAGGCAGAGGCAGGTGAATCTCTGAGTTCAAGGCCAGCCTGGTCTATAAAGTGAGTTCCAAGATAGCCAGGACCACATAGAGAAACCCTGTCTTTAAAAATAAAAAATGAAAAAGAAGGAGGAACAGGAACAGGAGGAGGAGGAGGAAGAGGAACAGGAGGAGGAGGAGGTGGAGGAGGAGGAGGAGGAGGAGGAGGAGGAGGAGGAAGAAGAAGAAGAAGAAGAAGAAGAAGAAGAAGAAGAAGAAGAAGAAGAAGAAGAAGAAGAAGAAGAAGAAGAAGAAGAAGAAGTGTAGAACACTCTCAAGCCATAATTCTCACTTCACTATCTTCCCAGAAATACAAAACACAGGCGGTTGCAGAACTGGCTCACATTCCTGAAACACCACAAACACTTTTAGTCCTCGGCACAAGTGTCTAGAAACTACTTGTGTTTATATGAAGTGAAGCTATTAATATTTCTCTGCAGCAGTAACTACATAAAACAAGGCCCAAAACAAACACAAATCAAGGAATGGCGTTTCCGGAAGCTGCAGTGTGTAAGCTATAAACAGCTGATTCCATACTCACGAACGGGCTTCTTCACTATGGAAGACCCAAATAGAATAAGGAATGGAGATGTGTGAAAACTCTGTTTGGTTTTAATTCGGGCTCCTTCTGCTGTATCGTATTTTGCAGTGATGAACATAATGTTTTACTCCACGTGTGGGAAAGCTCTAGGTTATTAAGGATCTCAGAGTAACAGGAGCCAAGCCAGGTTCGGGACAGAAGTGGGGATAACTTTTCCCTCTCATACCAAATGCCTCTGGGTAAGCTCCTTGGGTACCATCATCAGTTTTCCATCATTCACTTCCCATAACTTCAGAAAGTTACTGGCAATCATCGTCCTTCTCTTTCAGAAAGAAGGCATTACCTGCTAACTACCTATCCATTGATTCCTAGGACCTAGGAGAGACAGATTTCCTCTCGGGCTCCACTTTTCCTTACGGTCCTTACTCTGCTGCAAACTCTTGTTGGAGGCGGTGACTTTCTGCTGACACTGGAGATGACTCTCCAGACAGACACGGCCCCTGACAACAGTCAGAGGCTGAGCTCCTAGGTGGGCAGAGCCTCTTTGGGTCACTGTGTTCATGCAGTGCTGCTTAAACATGCTGGGCCTCGAGGATCAGCTCAGTCTTCTCCATGAGGCAAAGGTGAGAACGAAGCCTGCATGAATGACCTCCACATCCAAGCAAGAGGAGTGGACAAGAGGTTCCAGTCTCCAGCACCACTGAGGGAGTACCCTGAGGGTCTCACTTTACCCTGAATATTTGCTTTCCAATGCCCTCATACTCTCCACAATGCTGAGGCCACTGTATATGGACGAACTCCTATTTATCATCCAGGTCGTCTACAAAGCCCTTCGTAACCCTCCACCTAGTCTCTCAGTGCAGCTTCACATGCCTACATATAAGAACCTGTCACTATCTAACTGCCATTCTGCTAGCTCTGTCTAAAAGATTTCTGGAGGGGGACATTTATTTTGTTAATTCATATTTTAGACTCTATCAGTAAGATAAAGCATGTTAGGTGTCCATACGATCTTGGAAGAAATAAATGAGCAATGGATCATATGGAGCACAGACAGAATGGGTAGAACTAGGAACTGAAGATTACGTTTAGTTTGCAAATTCTCACTGGAGAAATTAGGAGCAGTAGGAAGCATTAACCACGTACGAACTGTCACAATAACCATGGCCACCACTCTGATCAGCTCACATACATTGGCTCTCTTAATCCTTACAGCTCTGCTAGGACAGCACTGACTCATCACCACCTTAAAGATGGGTAAGCAACAACAATAGGTTCATTAAGATAAAGGGGGCTACCAGCCTGGTCTACAGAGCTAGTTCCAGGACAGGCTCCAAAACCACAGAGAAACCCTGTCTCGAAAAAACCAAAAAAAAAAAAAAAAAAAAAAAAAAAAAAGATAAAGGGGGCCTTTCTCTAGAAGAATATATATATATATATATTTATATACAAACAGCCAGTAGACACATGAAAGCCATTAAGCATCACTAATCATTTGGAAAATATCAATCAAAAAGCTCAAGAATATCCTCTTTGAAACCCGCGAGGAGAGATAGTAACAACAATTAGGCATGTTCACATGGCAAGGATTAGAAGACTCTGAAAGGTTCAAACATGGTTGGTAAGAAAAGAAAATGGAAACAATCTGGCAGTTCCTCAAATGTTAAACATGGAGTCCTCCTGTGATCTAGCAGATTGGCGCTGACAGCTAGCGGAACAGGTTTCAAGGGACAAACGGATTCTAAAATTGGTATCAGCAGCACAGCCCAACAAATTATACAAAGCAAATGAGTGGAATGTAAGGGACATGAATTAAATCTCATCTAAATGATTTTTTAATTAAGTTTTAAAAATAAATCACTTGCCCACTGGAGGAGATACTATACAGCAGAACTTGTCCGTGGTAGGAGTTACTGTAGGAAGGAACGTGTACGCGGTAGGAGTTACTGTACGGTGAAATTTGTCCGCTGTAGGAGTTACTCTACGGAGGAACTTAAACATGGTAGAAGTTGCTGTATGGAGGAACTTGTCCACTGGAGGAGTTACTGTACGGAGAAACAAGCACCGAGCCTGGTCTGATCCTGCCCTCTAATTAATCAGAGAAATGTGTTTGAGTGGCTCGTCTTCTCAAACATTTGCACCCAAACAGGCAAACCGAAGCAATGTATTTCAATGAGCATTTTTATTTACGTAGTTTTTAAAAAATTAGGAGCATGAGAAAATCATGGTGTTTAAGAGAACTCTAAAAACAGTCCTGCTTAATTTCTGATCTACTTTCTACCCTTTGCGGCACCCTGCAGTAAAACTGTAAAGCAGCCACTGGAGCGGGCCCTCCACATGAATTCTGGTTTAGTTATCCTTGGAAAATCTAGAGTTAAAATACGCTTAGCCAGCACCTCACTGTGGTAAGCCATTCTTACTCCATGTTCTTCGGGGACATGACTGAATTAGCAGACTTAAGAATGTATGTTCCTCATTGTTCTTATCACTTACTAAAGTCTTAGAAAACATGATACCAAGTCACACAACACAGGCATGTGATCCATGCAATTAGTAAAACCAAATATCTGCAGCACAGGTGAGTCTATGTCATCACTAGTATCCTTGGAGAGCAGAGTCGTCACAACAGCCCTCCATGCCCTGCCTCTCTGTCACAAGAATGCTAGCGCCACTGTACACAAACCGGACCACAGAGGCAAGACCCTGACATCAGAACACCAAGGCAAAGGTATCGCAGCATAAACACACAGCAGAGCCCAACGACACCTGGAGAGCTAATGTTTTCCAGACGGCTTCGTCACCTCCATCAGCCTGCAGAAACTTGCTTTGGGTTCACCGGATCCCAGGATTCTCCCAGAGGACAGAATATTCGAAAGACGGGAGTCATACAAAGTACGGAAGCAAGCCCTAGTTCTATAAGGAAACTGAGCAATAAACACAGTAGCAGTGAACTCATGAATCTGTTACGCAGTGCTATGTGAGACAGGCCATTTGGTCACTTGTCAAAGAAATCCATCTTAGCCAGTCCGGATCGAAGCAGAAAGAGAGAGGTTATAACTCCCTCCATTTCAAAACACACAACAGTATTTCAAAACACACACAGCATTTCTGCCACTACTCAACAACCAATCAAGAATGGCGGCACAGATCTGAAAACATAACCCTTCAGAACGAGGCAGGCTCTAAATAGATTAATACATAAGTCCATGAGCACAATCAAGGTCCAAGTACAGAGATATGTCATTTTGTTCTGTCCCTGAAATGTTATCTCACACCAGGAACAGAGACCTCAGTGCCAACATCACTCATGCAGTTCTACAGGGAAATATTTTATATTTCTATTTCCCTTCAAACTGAGACAAATTGACGCTTTCCGAGGAGTCATTTGAATTGCCCTAAGGGGCTCTCTAGAAGTAAACAGGACCAAATCAGGGCTGCCAGCTACCTTTGAAAAGTTGGCCATCTTCATGATAGATTATAAACATCACTAACTACCACGGGGGAGAGACACTAAGGGACTGAGGACTCCAATCTCCGCCTCTGTGCTCTGCCTTCACCTGAACAATAGCAGAGGTGTCCAGACATGAGTGTACAGATGGCTTTGTAAAACCTGATTTAAGGTTCTGAGGAGACGGCTCAGTTGGTAACATAATGGCTACCTAAATATCAGGACCTGAGTTCAGACGCCCAGAAACCATGTAAAAGCGTGCTCTCCTAGAACCCCAGAGGTAGAGCAGAAGAAACAGACCCCTGAAGCTCACTGCCAGCCAGACTAGACTAGCCAAATAAATGAACTTCAGGCTCAGTAAGGTAGAAAGTGACAGAGTAAAGACATCTAACATCAACCTCAGGCCTCCACACACAAGCAGACATGAACACACACACATGAATGAAACAAGCAAGATGAGTGTGCTGGGTAATCTTCCTAACTTAACTGGACTTAGGATCACCATGGAAACACCACACACACACACACACACAAATGATTTAAACAAGCAAGGTGAGTGTGCTAGGTAATATTCCTAACTTGACTGGACTTAGGATCACCATGGAAACACCACACACACACACACACACACAAATGATTTAAACAACCAAGATGAGTGCAGGTAGTCTTCCTATCTTCATTATCAACTTGACTGGATTTAGGATCACCATGGAAACACTCCTCGGAATACCTATAAAGATGCTTCCAGAAAGGTGTAAGTGAAGGCTTCAGGGAGGCTGACCCTGAGTGAGATCCTCGACTGAATAAGGGACAAAGGACACTGAGCAGCAGCAGTCCCTCTTCGGTGTCCTGACCGTGGGCACAATATGACACCACTACTTACCTGCCAAGATGCCCTTTACCCTCAAACTCTGAGCCAAAATAAGCCAGGAAAAAGAGTCAAGATGAGAAAGATAGATGTCTACCCATAAGGATTTCTTTTCTTTCTTTCTTTTTTTTTTTTTTTTTAATACTACCAGGCTACAAACTGAATTGTATCACTTATGGACTGATAAAGACATGCTGCCCTGGAGAATTTATTATAGAGATTATGCATAGGGCTTTCGTCAGCCCTAATTGTGATGCAGTAACATCAGGTTGGCAATTACTTGTGTAAACAAACATAAAACTCGAGCAAGGACGTGAACACCTCTGATTGATAGATTGGCAGATTGGCAGTAAGGATCCGTTGCTCTCATTGCATAAGGAGTCGTGACCTCGAGACTACGGCTCTGCTCATGAGTACCTTGAACCTTTCTCTCTTAGATTCCATTGCCAAACCAACAAACAAAAAGATCAAATGTTACACACCCCAGATGCACAGTCCTTAGAAATGTCTAACTGCAAGATGGCTAATCTTAAGATAGTCAGAAATGTAGTCATTCATTCATTCGTTCCGCTAACAGCTGTTCACAGAGCCAGAGACCATGACAGACAGCTAGAAACAAACACAGAACAAATCGGAGCGAGCCTGCCTTTCACAAAGCTCAGCCTAGCAAGAGAATAATTTTACATAAGTGTATTAGGGAGTTTTATAAATAATCCTGGCAGCTACTCCCATATACCATTTGCAATGAAACATTTTTGGACCTTTTTTTTTAAAAAAGATAACTTGAGGAGTTAGAAGGATGGTTTAAGAAAGCCCACCTGGCTTGATTGCCCAACATCATAGATAAATAAATAAATAACGTGAGGCATTCAAACAACGTTAAGAAACAATATCATGGTTGGCACTAGCATTAGCTGTTACTTACAGCTCCTCTTACTAGACACATGTCCAAAAGAATAATCCTTGCCTCTTCCAGACAAAACTAGCCGAGACAGAAAAGTTGGGATATTTTGAAAAACAAATAGGAAAGCAGCCATGGTGAATGATATAAACCATATAATAAAAGACTCAAAGTGGTTTAACATTATTTCACTGACCTAAACAAGATTAACAAAACTTTGACATACACCGTGTCTAGGCATGCATCCTTCCGAGAACCCTGAGGGGAATGTCTCTATGTGAAAGAAATTCTTTCTGGCACTTCCTCTCCTTTTCAGACACTCAAAGCTCCTGAGTGGTGATGTTTATGATACTGGTCATAGTTAATGAATACGATTTTAATTTTAAAACTGTGTTTGAGGGGGCATACCACCACGGCCTTGGATGGGCATTTCCGTAGACAAAAGCGATCGTTTTCAAAATAAAGCTTCCAGAAACTCGGAGCTGAACTGTAGCCAGAGGACAAGTGATTCAGATGGGAAACAATAATAATATCAAACTGCAAAAGTTAGGGAGTAAATATACAGAGATGGAAACACTGAAGCAATGTGCTTAGGAATGCTGATCGTTCTAGCCTGGCACTTTAAGATTGCTCATAGTACATCTGAGCCCAGGGAAAGGAAAAAAACCCTAGAAACAAAACACGCCACCTTTATCCTTTGTTTTTCCAACAGAGTGGTAAAAGATAAACTTGAGGTATTCTTATTTTCATTGTAAGAACAATACCTCAATATGCTTGGCATTAACAAATCAGGCTTTTGTTTCATATCAAAACACAGGTGTTTATCCACCCAAAAGAACAAATCCAAGATTAAACTTGCTAATTACCTACTTTCCTAATTTATTAAGCACCATAATAAAACGTGAAGCAAAACTGTTCAAACCAGTTAAAGTCTTCGTCTGCTAAGATGATGAACACCGCCTTCTAGGAGAAGATCTGTCATCGGAGCACGTGATACCGCTGTGATTTGGGGGCACACATTCCTCTATCCATCACACTAAATGGAAGGGTTCGCGAGGTTAATAGAGACAGAGTGTCTGTAATAGCCTCCTGCATTTCACCCTCGACTCAATAGGCTCCTGTGATCACTGAGTTGTTGGTGTTCTTATGAATCAATGCCGCCCCTTCACACCCTAGGTAGAGCTTAGGGGCCACTGTGTGAGCTGTGAGCTCACTTTTGCAAGTTCTCAGGCTGATCTGATGGTTCAGTCTGTGTCGGGCTTCAAAACAACTGACGAGCAGGCACAGTTTTAATTAGAAGCTAAAATGGTCCTGCTAAATACCTAAATAAAACACGGGCAAGGACAAGAGCCGCTTGCAACGTGCAAGGCCAGTGGTCCCCATTTCCCAAGAAGAGATTTTTCTCTATTCGACTCCACAGTCACTAGGGCTATTGGAGCTCTGACCTAGCAGTAGCTGTCAATCATTTAAAACAATGGAAATAAAATTAAACCATGAACTTATAATCTCTCATAGGTTATACTAGTAACAATCAAAAGTTCTGCAGACTGGAAAATAAGTGGAGCTATCTCAGACGCTAAACTGACACCTTATTCTTCTCAAGTCAGCATAAAAATTCCCTGGTAGAGACAAATAGGCTCCAAAACCACAGAGAAACCCTGTCTCGAAAACAAAAAGAGAAGAAGAAGAAGGAGGAGGAGGAGGAGGAGGAGGAGGAGGAGGAGGAGGAGGAAGAAGAAGAAGAAGAAGGAAGAAGAAGAAGAAGAAGAAGAAGAAGAAGAAGAAGAAGAAGAAGAAGAAGAAGAAGAAGAAGAAGAAGAAGAAGAAGAAGAAGAAGAAGAAAGAACCAGCTAGAAATATGCCTGAGCCACTGGCCAAACAGCGTTATAACTAATACGGTTTCTGAGTTTCTGTGTGATTATTCGGGTCTGGTGACCAGGAAAGCAAGACACAGTCTCCTGTCTCAGAGAACCACTGCTCTAGGGCTGCAGTCAGAAGCTCCCGGTCTACTTCTTAGCAGTTGGACAATCCTGGAAACTGCTTTTTCTCTCAGTATGTCCCTTCAGTCACTCACTAAATACAAACAGGCTTTGTGGTGGCTCCAGGAAGCTAGAAAACACTGTATTCCAGCTGCTTTCTCTTCAACCTACTTTTTGTTGTTTGTTTGTTTTTTGGGTTTTTTTTTTCTAACAGTCCTAGCTGCCATGGAACTAGCTCTTGTAGACCAGGCTGGCCTTGAACTCAAAGAGATCCACCTGCCTCTGCCTCAAATGCTGGGATTAAAAGTGTGTGCCACCATCACCTGTCTATATCATGTATTCCTGATCCCTCTCTCTCCTTCGGGCCCCTCCTCTTATGACGTGGGCATAGCTTGTTCCTTCGCTGCTTTCAGATGATAATGAAACTCAAAGGATGAACAATTCCTACACGTTCCTAGCAAACTGCCCAGAGCTCCTTGACATAAAGCTGAATAGAGTAAGCTCTGTGCTACCCAGTGGAGTAGCAGACAGCAGTGAAGAGGAACTAAAGCTACATCAATACTACTGACAGATACTGAAACCCTAGGTTGTTTTGTTCATGTGCTTACTTGCCTATTTTAATTCCATGGGCCACAGGGCATAGTGGTACACGCCCTTAATCTGGAAGGCAGAGGCATGCAGATCTCTGCCATTTTATGGACAGCCTGGTCTACACAGTAAATCCTGGCCAGTCACCTAACATAGTGAGACTCTGTCTCAGGAAAAGATAAAAGTAATCCTGGTGATTCCACTACACAGCTATGCCATTTTATAGACTCAGGATGTAGAAAGAAGTATAGAACTATACTGAGTCCCAGATTTATGATAAAACTTAAGAACAGAAGCATCTCAGATACCCTGGTTTGATTTAAAGCCAGCTTTCTGACAGAAATGTATTTGTTTGGGTGTATGTAAGATAGGATCCAACTGCTCTATAAATGGACCACCAAACATTGCCAACCTACTGTTCTAATGCTCTAATTTTGAAAATAAATAAATAAAGCCGGCCAGCATAGTTTACCCTTCACTTACCTACCCTGATTCCAATTTAGGATGATAGCTACAAAGGAAACTTTTGCTGTTGGAAATGCATTACGTATACCAGAGCAAGCACAGCTGTTGGGGTCGGCACCATCACAACGACCATAAACGGTTAACAGTTTAGCTCTCCGGGGCCAAGGCCTGGCTCCAGCTCCCATCTGTGCTGACTGCAGACTGAAGGGAGAAGATTTCCTCCGCCTGGTTCTGAAACAGATGCTGCGGTCATTAAAGGTTCCTTGAGCCAGCTCAGCAGCACCGGGGATGCAAAGCTGCTGAACCCTGAGGTTCCCACCTGGCAGACTGCAGATGCCTGAACAGAGAAGCTGTGCGCTTCTGCGTCCACAAAGGAACAGGCAGGTGCTGCCCCTGGATCCATGATGGCACCAGGCAGACTCACCGGGGTAGGGCAGAGAGGAAAAAACTGCAACATCTAGAAAGTTCTGAAAGCCTCCTTTGTCTGTGTGCCCTTCACTTCATGGACTGTGTGCTTCCCAACACTAGACACGTTTAACTATTTTTACTCAGCTAAATATAATTTAATAACACTTACACATGACTTTTTCACTCGCACTCCAGATGCTGACAATGGGTAGTAGCTGGCTACCATACTCGACACAGCAAATAGAAAATACCAGCAGAATTAATCTGGGGGTGCCCACAGCTGGAGTGGCTGCGGCGGTTCTCATGCCGTCTGGCTTCACAGCCATTCCCTTGTCCAGGTGCGCATGGCACAGAAGGTTTTTAGAAGACTTGAATCCCTGAACCCTAGCACTGGGTTAGTTACTGGAACATTCTAGTTTTCCTAATTTACCCGATAACTGGAATCCTAGAAAGTGTAGCATGTGCTAAGTCCAACTGCCTTCCTCACTTTTCAAAGCGCTTTTCCAAATTTCCATGTGTGCATGCGTGCGTGCGTGCGTGTGCGTGTGTGTGTGTGCGCGTGCACGTGTGTGTCAGAGAGACAGAGATTAAAATTACTCTAATTAAGATAGCGTTATCAGTAAGATGAGCAGGCCGGCTGTGAAAACAAAATAGTGTGTGACTCTGTCTTTGGACAAGCTGTCCTCTGACCTCTGCATCCATGCTGTAGTAGTCCAAGCATGCCCTGGGAGCATGCATGCATGCATAAATAAATAAATACATAAATGTGTTTAATTTTTTTTAAAAAAATTAGGACACTGTATTTTGCAGGCCTGGTATTCCACCCGTGCTTCATATTACAGGGAAACTAAACTCATGTCAGCCTGTCACCCTCTCCTATCCAAACTCCACAGAAAAACCAGAACTCCGAGCGCCC
The DNA here is from genome assembly GCF_950005125.1 of Chionomys nivalis. Lineage (NCBI taxonomy): Eukaryota > Metazoa > Chordata > Mammalia > Rodentia > Cricetidae > Chionomys > Chionomys nivalis. The sequence continues at coordinate 15,647,382 of NC_080090.1, read as the reverse complement.
AACTCTAGCTTTCTGAGTACTGATAAAATGAGAAAAAAGCATGTTTCTTCTCCACAGAGTCCCAGCCCCACCATCAAAACGCCTATCGGTGAAGCGAGTCTCTACCCTCTCGCGCACTGCCATCCTCTCTACCCCCAGGCTATGCCAGCGCCAGCTGGGTTCTGAGCTGCCTCCCATCCTCACCCCTTCCCCCGGAGTGAGGACAAGGATCATCTTGATTCACTCACCCACCCAGGAAGCCTCTTCCATCTTGAATACATTTTCCTAAAGTTGCTGATTTTTCCATCAGCAAGCCAAAGACAAAATATAGGACACCTGTCACATCTCTGGGATCTGTGTGGGATAGCCTTCCTTTGTCACTCACGGATCCAAGTGACACAAAACTGCACTCCCTAATTATTCTTCCATAACAAAATGTTAGAATCCTTAATAATACTTGATCTGTTCTCAATGATTTTCATCTATTTCAGTCAAAATAAAAATAAAAAAGACAGACATTGGAAAATGAGATGCCAATATAAGTATACATCAAACGACAACTGTTGCACACGCTTAAAAAACATGATCCTTGATCCTCTGGGTCAGCATTCCTAAACTGAGCGGGGAATGCAAAGTAGTGAATAATAGCTTATTTTAAATTGTTCTAGATCTTCCTAATGGCCTAATAGGAAAGCTAATCGATTTATAGGCTGTGGAAATCAATACAGAGAGAAGAAGACCGCTTGTTCAATGTCACACAGAGACCTTCACCCCACCGGTCCCAGTAGTAGGGTTGCAACCGCTGTCTCTCTAATTCCACTACACCGCACTGCAGTTTGACAATAATTGCTATTACTGTGGCTAATTACACACTAGAAACTGCGCTAAACATCTCATTTAGTGGTCACGGTAACCTCCTGAGTCAGATACCAATATAGTTCTCGTTTTACAAACAAGAATGCTAAAGGCAGAGAAAGCCCTTGAGGGGCTCCAAAATCGCACCGGACATGTTGCGGCTTGTATTTGTTGTGACTCCAGAACCTGCACACTGAATCAGTAGGCCATACTCTCTGTTAGGACAGAAACTCATTAAGAAAAAATTTTCTTTTGCTTTCTTTTTATTTATTCTTTGTATCTTTCAAATCATGTTTCTCAATCCCATTCATTTCCTGTCCCTTCATATCAGCCCTCTGCCCTTGCAACCTCCCCATCCCCAAAATAAAAAAAAAAAAAAAAAAATTTAAAAAAAGGAATAAAAGGAAAAATCTTGTCATGGAAGCTGTAGTGTGGCACAGCAGGTCACACAATAAACACTTTTATCTGTATCTGTACTTGCAAGAGATCCTAGCAGAGTGATCAGTCTGGTTCAAGGTCTCTGACTTCTGTCACGCTATCAATGCTGGCCCTCACTGGTCCTCTTCTTGGTTATCCCATTGATGCTCTGTGTTGTAGAGATCCTGCAGCTTTGTGTCTGCAGGACTGGCCCCTTCGTGTGCTCCAGCAGATCACAGAAGGGGTGGATGTTGGGGTGGGCCAATTGATAACCTGATTCTGGACCTGGGTAGTCGCAGGATCAGTCAATCTGCCAGCTCTCCTAATTTCATGAATTAAGAATACTGATGAGGTTCAGGTCTATTCGCAAGGGCAGGGTGGAATAAGCATAGGGCTAAGTCTGGGGACCACTGAAAAGACTCTAGACAGATCGAGCATGGTAAGCATGGCTCTGGCAGGCCTTGCCCTTCTCCCCCATTCCCTCTGTCTTGTCAAAAAACATTAGATTACATTCCTAAAGCTAGCCACCAAGGTCTACTCCCTTATTTGGCCACTTCTTCCTCCTGAGGTTGACTATGAAGGTCTAACTATCAAAGTAGTAAAGTCCAGCAATCGAAAGCCCCCTTTGGCTCACCTAATTAATGTGCCCAATTAAAATTAAACACCTCATCCTAACATAAGGTTTCCCCTTTTACCTTTATAAGTTGCCATTTTCCTGAGGGACACATCTGTCTCCTCTCCATCCAGAGATGGAGATAAATACCCCTGTCCCCTTTCCCCTCTCTCTTGTTCCCTTCTCCTTCTCCCTTGGCCTCTATCTCCTGTCTTAGTCTTTTATTCCCTGCCCTCTGTCCCTCTGGGGCAAATAAATCTCCTTTGTGCTGAGAACTTGGTCTTGGGGTCCTGAATCGATGCTCATCCTCTGAATTATGAAGATCCATTAACAAATAAAAGCAAGAATTTTTAGCCTACAAATCATTAAATCTCACAAGAAGTCATGTGTGGCGGCAACATGCCTTCAGTTCCAGCACTCAGGAGGCAGACGCAGGCAGATCTCTGTGAGTTTGAGGCCGGCCTGGTCTACAGAGTGAGTTCCAGGACAGCCAGAGCTGTTACACAGAGAAACCCTGTCTCGAAAAAAAAAAAAAAAACTCATAAGAAACATAGCCATTAAGCCTAAGAATGAAATCCCCTCTTCTACTGTACTAATAAAAATATTGGTATTGCTGTACGAGCAGAAGGTGACTATGTGACATTGAACACTGAAGCCCAGGAACACATCCTATCCTCTGAAGAGTTGGAAATCATTTCTCTCTTGGTCTCCATGCCCTCCTACCCCAGTCAGAGACAAACAATCAATGTGAAGCGGAGAACCCAGTCCTTAGAGGGACCGACCACCAAGGCTGAGATGGCACACACCATCGCTTACAGATGCAGGCAGCTTTGAGAGGTGACAGAGAACAGAGGAAAGCAAGCGGCACTCACACTGATGGTGACGGCTCCACGTCATGATGCCACGACAGCAGAACCCAGAACAGTTTCCACTTCCACTACAGTCAGTGAGCACACGCAATACTCAGCTCGTCAGTAGAAATGGGCTTTCCCTTAGATGATTTTGTCAATTCTCTTGCCCCCAACTTGACTTTGACCTCTTTCTTACTTAATGCCATGCCTGTACATGCGTGTGTGTGTGTGTGTATGTGCGTGTGTGTGAATAACATATAAAGCCAGCAAGATGCCAGGTAAAGATGCTGCCAAGACTTATAACCTGAATTCCATCCCCAGAACCCACATAGTGGAAGGAAAGAACTAACATTTGCAAATTGTTACCTGACCTGCACATGTATGCTGTGGTATGCCTGCCGCCACCCACCCACCCACACATAAGCTGTTCCTTGACCTGCACATGTATGCTGCGGTATACATGCCCCCACCACACCCCACCACACACACACAGGCTGTTCCCTGACCTGCACATGTATGCTGCGGTATGCCTGCCCCCATCCACCCCACCACACACACACAGGCTGTTCCCTGACCTGCACATGTATGCTGCGGTATGCCTGCCCCCATCCACCCCACCACACACACACAGGCTGTTCCCTGACCTGCACATGTATGCTGCGGTATGCCTGCCCCCACCCACCCCACCACACACACACACACACACACACTGAATAAAGAAATGTTTAGAAGAACATATATATTTAAATATAGATTCCACAGAAAACATACAATATTTGTCTCTGAGTCTGTCTTAGTTTGCTCTCCAGTTCCATCAATTTTCTAGTGAATGTCACAATTTCCTATTTACATTTACATGCCTTTTATTTACATTCACTGTGTACAAATACCACATAGTACATAACAAGATTCTGCCCCTAAAACAGAGCAAACAACCAAAGAAACAAGAATTCAATCCAGGGGCTGGAGAGATGGCTCAGAGGTTAAGAGCACTGCCTGCTCTTCCAGAGGTCCTGAGTTCAATTCCCAGCAACCACATGGTGGCTCACAACCATCTGTAATGAGATCTGATGCCCTCTTCTGGCATGCAAGCATACATGGAAGGAACGTTGTATACATAATAAATAAATAAATATTTTAAAAAAAAAAACAAAAAAAAAAAAAAGAATTCAATCCAGAACTAGAAAATATACCTCCTTGCAGAGAGGCCACAAATGGAATCAGCACATTCTAGTTCAGGCGCACTCTCTCCCTACCCACAGCCTCTCTCAACTTAGCATTCAGATCTTCATTCTTACTTGATTAATATTTGCCACTATTATTTTTATGCAGATCATATTTTAAAAAAAAATCAACCTTACACACGAGGATAACTCGTTAGAGATTGTATTCATCAGCACAACTCAACAAGCCAGCATACCACCGTGCCGCTGGGGAGAGCGGAAAACGCTGACACCAGCTCCAAACCAAGAGGGGATAACTCATGTTTACAGTGACAGCCACACAGCTGTCCCAAGAGGAACTCGGTACCACGATCCAAGACCAAAGCCTGTAGATGAAGACCTGGCACATGCTACAACGTGGGAGCACTCTGAAGACGTGCTAAGTGAAGGAGGCCAAACACATACGGACAGATATTGTATGAGGTCGCTAATGATGTAACTGTTCATGATATATTGAGACGGAGAAAATTACTCTGGAGACAAAAGACTGAGCAGAGAAAGAAACGGAGAATTGCATCTTACTGGTTACAATTTTTGCTCAGGGTGATTAAAATGTTTTAGAAATGACAATAATTAGTCAGACGTGGTGGTTGGTGCATACCTACTCTGAGGCCTGGGAAGACAATGAACTTGTGATCCTCCTGCCTCAGATCCTGAAACAGCTGGGATTACAAACCCGTCCAGCCAAGACTAGTCTGCCATGCCTACTGTACCAGCACTAAAGAGGCTAAGGCAGGTGAATCTTGAGTTCAGAGCAGCCTGTGCTGCATGGGCAGATGGTGTCTCCAAACAAAGATGAAAACAGATAGTAGTGATTTTTGCACAATACCGTGAATATAACCAAGGCTGGTGTACTGCACAACTAAGAAGGGTTAAAATGGAATTGGTACGATACCTATATTTTACATTAAAACTGATAAAAGGTCTGTTGAGACGATTCAGCAGGCGAAGACTGGCTGCCAACCCTGGCGAGCTGCGTTCAGAGCCCAGGACTCACATGGTGAAAGGACAGAACTAATTCCCAAAAGCTGTCCTCTGATCTCCCTCCGCACTCACACACACTAGATAGATAGACAGAAGCTGTCCTCTGATCTCCCTCCGCACTCACACACACTAGATAGATAGACAGAAGCTGTCCTCTGATCTCCCTCCGCACTCACACACACTAGATAGATAGACAGAAGCTGTCCTCTGATCTCCCTCCACACTCACACACACAATATAAATAAACAAATAGATAGATAAATGTAATTAAAATTTACATGAGTTGTCAAGATGAGAAATTTCTATTTCTTTAGCTAGTTATTATTTTCATGTGTGGGGTGATTTTCCTGCAGGTAAGCCTGGGCACCACTTGATGCCTGGTGCTGGCAGAGATCAGAAGAAGTTTCAGCTCCTCAGGAACTGGACTTGTAGATGTTTGTGAGGCGCCACACGGGTGCTGGGAATCAAACTGGTCCTCTAGACGAGCAGCTAGCGCTCTCGAATGCTGAGCCATTGCTTTAATCTGACACATTTTTGTCTTCGATTCCTCAAATAAGCAACTGCGGCTCCCCAGACTATTCTGCAGCAGACCCCTTGACCCACGAGAAAGTCCTGCATGCCTGCTTCCTTAGGGCTGCATGTGATGTTGGGACCTGTGAGGTGGGTGGCCACAGACAGACGGGTGGAAAGGGGACATCTATGGAGTGAGTGTCAGCTGTAGAGAAGCTGGCTAGCCTGGAGGAAAAAGCTGAAAGCTCTTGCAAGTTTAACATCTTAATGATGAAGAGGAGACAGAGAGGGACAGCTGAGAAGCTCCTCTGAGGCAGAACAGAGGGAAGAGCGCACATCGCAGTGAGGTGCCGCACTGCTCCTGCGTGCTTCTCAAATGCCTCCAGCTGCCCATTCCTCTAACCTTGGCAGATTCTCTTCCTCTGTGAGGAGTCAGCCGGCACATTCCTTATTGGGTCAATTAGGAGTTTGCAACATAGAGACTGGTGAGTCTGTGTGAAAATAAGGACCTAAGGAAGTGTTATCATGGATTTCTCCCTGGCACATATGGAATCAGCAGGCCATGGACCACAGGAGAGCCATGAGACCGAAGCAGAGAGGCTATGTCTGTCTGTCTGGCAGTGAAAGACCCCAACCAAACGCCCACTTCACTATTGCCTCAAAATCCCACTGAGTCGTATCTTGTTGAAGAACAGACTGAGAACGAGCTGACTAGTTTTATGTCAATTTGGCAGACGCTAGAGCCATCTGAGAGGAGCCTCCAAGGAGCAAATGCCTCCATCGATCGGGCTATAGGCAAGCCTGTAGGACATTTTCTTAATTAGTGACTGATGGAGGAGGGTCCAGGCCATGGTGGGTGGGGCCACTCCTGGGCTGGTGGTCCTGGGTTCTATGAAAAAGCAGACTGAGCAAACCATGGGGAAGAAGACTGTGAACAGCATTCCTCATGGCCTCTCTATCCGCTCCTGCCTCCTGGCTCCTGCCCGTCCTGCTGTGTTTTCAGAATGAAGAGTGTTATGGACACGTAAGCCAAGGAAACCCTTTCCTCCCCAAGTAGCTTTGGGCTCAGTGTTTTATCGCAGCAACAGAAGCCATAAGTAAGACAGAGGGGGATGTGTATAAACAGAATAACTAAACCCACCATGGAAGATGACCAAAACGTTATTCTAGAAGCCGGCTTAACTAGAAAGAGACCCATTCGAAGGGGAGAAATAACAAGCTGACAGGGATCCGGGTGTCCTAGGACTCGGAAAGCGAAGAACACAAGAACGGTGGTTGAGCTTGAGGAAACTCTGACGATCTACTGAAGGGTCAGGAAGGAACTAGACACTAAAGCCCTTCCTGACTGCACACCTGGGACCACCCCTCTCTGACGTCTCTTCACCTCAGGAATCTGGCCGGGGAGCACCAGGCACACTGAGGGTAAGAGCGCAGGACCATACTCGGAGCTGCAGAGCGAGGCTGCGTGCTGAGCCACGCTGGGCTCTACCACTGGACAATGATGGGGGCTCAAACCCCAAGGACAGAACTAGGGGCCAGGCTCCCCAGAGAGTCATACATGATGTGACTGCATGGCTCCTGAGCACTGAGGTGTGATAGTCTGAAATCAGGTGAGGGAAATATCAAACTCACTTAAAATGTTTTAAAGTTGCATTGAAACCAGGCAGGGCAGTACATGCCATTAACAGTGGAGGCAGGGGTGAGGATGTGGGGGTGGGGGGTCAGGTGGAACCCTGTGAGTTCCATCCAGGCCAGCCAGGACTACATAGTGAGATCCTGTCTTTTAAAAATTAAAATTAACATGGGACAAAACCGGACTCACTGAACATAGCGGACAATGAGGACTACTGAGAACTGAAGAACAATGGCAATGGGTTTTTGATCCTAGTGCACGTAATGGCTTTGTGGGAGCCTAGGTAGTTTGGATGCTCACCTTAATAGACCTGGATGGAGGGGGGTGGTCCTTGGACCTCCCACAGGGCAGGGGAACCTGATTGCTCTTTGGGCTGAGGAGGGAGGAAGACTTGATTGGGGGGGGGATGGGAGGTGGTGGCAGGGAAGAGGCAGAAATCTTTAATAATTAAATAAATTAATTAATAAATAAAATAAATAAATAAAAATTAAAATTAAATAAAATTTTTAACTCTACTGATAAGAAGCCAGGCAGGGTGGCCTATGACTGCAATCTCAATAAGAAGATTGCAGATTTGTGGCCAGCCTGTGCTACAGACTGAGTTCAGTGCCAGCCAGGGCAATATGGCGAGATCCTATACCCCAAAAGGGGTGGACATGTAAAATACATCGGTAACTACTATATTGACTATATGCTAAGACAATCTTTTTGACATTGGACTGAATGATTAAACTGTGGAAAATTCATTTAACAAGGCTATATTTATTTTATTGCCCAAACAGTACTTTTAGGTGGACAGAGAACAAGAGAATGGAGCAGTGAGCATGGTAGCACACTCCTGCGACCCCATCACTTGGGGTGGAGGGATGGAGATCAAGGAGTTCAAGGCTGGTCTGGGCTATGTGAGACCATTTCAAAAAAAAGAAAAGAAAGAAAAGAAAAAAAGAATACTAACAAAGCTCACCCAAAGACGGAATAAAGATAGAAGTGAAGACCCATCCCCTGGGGTGGCCCAAAGCGTGGCTAAAGAGCAGGGGTGGGAGGGATGTGCCCACAGGGTCAGAAGAAGACACACAGCAAAGAATGACCTCGATCTGAGATGACGGGAACTGATGCTAAAGGCCTCAGATGTGTTTCCAATTCAGAAAGCTTACCCTAAACAAAACACAGATGTAAAACATATATAAAACCATTTTCAAGGGAACTGGAGAAATAGCTCAGCAGTTAAGAGCACTGGCGGCTCTTGCAGAGGACCTAGGTTCTCTTCCCAGCACCCACATGGCAGTTCACAACTGTCTGTGACTCCAGTTCCCAAGGATATGATGCCCTCTTCTGGCCTCCACAGGTACTGCATCCAAGGGATGTGCAGACATACATCAGGCAAAACACAAATACATGTAAAATTACAAATTCTTGGAAATTCTATACTAATTTAGACAGCATAACTCATTTGTTATTTTACACAAATTAATGTTCTGCTTTAATCATAGTGCTAACTTTTTGATTAAATAAACCCGATCCAGCACAAAAAAAAAATTGAGCAGCAAAATCTGATTAAAAAAAATAGTATGCAGTAAAGTAAAACCTTTGCCAGGCAATGGTGGCGCACACCTTTAATTCCAGTACTCGGGAGGCAGAGGCAGGCGGAGCTCTGTGAGTTCGACGCCAGCCTGGTCTACAGAGTGAGTTCCAGGACAGTCAGCGCTATTACACAGAGAAGCCCCATTTCAAAAATCAACAACATAAGTAAAGAAACATCTTTGGCATGACCCCGTCCAGAAGACACCATTTTACGGATCTCTGTTAATAAATTACTCTCTACTTTGGCCACAGTCTGCCCAAGCTGGCTCGAGGACACCAAATTCAACCTCAAAATTTTACCCTCGCTCAGTTATTCTTTACCTAAAAGGGTTCTACTTTATCATAAAATGAGCCATTTTAAAAGCAGCTGATAAAATTGGGATCGTGAATTCACATCTCCGGCTCTTTTCCAGGAGGGAACTCACATTCTCCAGCCCGGCACACGTACACTTTGTTTAACCTCAGTGTGTGATTGCAGATGATGGGACCATGGCGTCAGCAGGAGAGGCCTGCCTCCTCGAGCCCTCTCCCGAGGGAACGACAGAACCCTTTATTGCCGGCAAGTGTACAGGAGCGCTATCGGTTACGTGGGCCCTATACGGAGACTGACACACGCTGTAATTACATCCATTCTTTTATTTTAATTACTCCAGAGAATGATTACATATTTAACTTGGCTATCTTTTTAAAAAAAAATTACGTTGCTTTAATGGAAGTATTTCAGACGGCTATTCCACCACACATCAATTAGAAAGTTAATCACTCTGCTTGTTCTCCAGAAAGAGGCTACAGGACTAACCAGGTGGGTGTGTGGCTCCTTTTGAAAAGTTAATTGGAGGGTACCATAGGCAGAGCCATCATTCTAGAAATAAGTGCACCAAAAGCCCAAAACATGTGATCTACACGAGGTTGAGACACAGAATGAGGGTCTTTGTAATGGGTTTATCCATTTCTCGCTTTAAAAGAAGGTTTTCTGTTCACTGTGTCCCATGTCGTTTCAGCGGGAGGCCAAGACTCGCTGTGTAAGGAAGCACATACTTCACTGTTTTTCTTCAAATATTTCTGGGGGATAAAGGCAAGCAAAATCATAATCTATGACTAACAAACCTCAAAATTAGCTCAGAAACCTTACAAATTAAACTACAAATGAGAAGAATTTTACACGGCAGGATTTGCCGCTTTGCCAGTCAGCAGGTAAAGTGCACACCGGAGATGGTGTTGCCTTCGTTGCAGACTCGTTAACAGCAAGGTGACTTGTTTCTACAGATGGCCACTCCACACCATCAGAAAATGTAAACCAGCAGTTGCTGTGGGGGGGGGGCCAAGTGACATTGGTAGCGCTTAGCACTAAAGGTGACTTTCAAAACACAAGCAACCTCCAAGTAGCAATGATTTTCTTGTGTTACTCCACACAAACTTCATTTCCTTCTTCCACGGACTGCCATAATCCTATCAGCATGTCTCAAAATACCAATCGGGGCTGGGGACCAGGCTAAGAGCGGAGAGACTTGGAGTCCCAGTAGGAATAACTGCCTGGGCTGAAGACACAGGCAAGAGCGCCCACGGCTGAGCTGCAGGTCCTTGGACCAGGGTTACAGAGAAGGGTATGACCCTGGCAGACCTGGGAGACTTACGTCCTCCCTTTAGGAAACTGAAGAGCCCTGGAGATCCACGATGCCAGCTGTGGGCACATGTTCCCCACAACAGGCTTGCCGGGAAAGGACTTGTAAAAGTTCACGGTGAAGCACGGAAAACATCAGCATTCCAGCTGTGCTCCATGAGCACGGAAGCCAGATGCCCTACCATCGAGCTAGGCTTCCTGCCTAAACACCGGATGAAAGAGACCATGCGTGTGAGTGAGCCTGGCAGTTCCCACAGCAAGTGGGGGACCGCGGCGGATAGGAAGCAGAATACACCACACAGACAGGAAAAAAAAGCCAATTCTGACCTTCCAAATAGCTCTTCTCTCGTGATAACTCGGTCCTACGATAAAAACGCGCTGTGTCCCCACCCCACATCTCAAATGAGATAAATAAGTGAGCAGGATCACGCGAGACCTGTTACAGGGCAGACCGAGAACCACTGATGGACTCTGAATCCAACATAAGCCCTTTAAACATCAAAACATGGAGAACTCAAAGGTTCACATCTGACACCAAACTCAATCAGCATCGCAGCAGGAGTGTAGGGGCAGACGGGACACTGGATCCATCCAGATCCTGCAGCTGCAGAGGAGACTGCAGAGTGACCTGAAGACTTCCCAGCTCTGCCCGCCATCTTTCCCGGGCTCCCTGCTCAGTCTGCTGAAAGGACATGAGAGAGACGCTTGATTCCAGGCTTGGCTGCCACACGGAGGACTACTCCAGAGCTCCCCTGCTCTGTAGCAGCCAAGCCTTTTACAATAACCTTGCCAAGTGCCTTCATCCACCATAAAAGATAACATCCATAACATCCATCATTAAAAACAATAAACAACATTCTATAAAGCCGGGGAGGGTGGTGGTGATGCAGGCCTTTAATTCCCATACACAGGAGGCAAGGGTAGGCAGATCTCTGAGTGCAAGGCCAGCCTGGTCTACAGAGTGAGTTCTAGGCAGCCAGGAACTCTCAAAACAAAACACCGCCCCCACCCCAAGAAATTTTCTATAATCTTTTCTTGATAAGTTTTCAGTGTTTGAGTTATCATAATCATGCCCACAAAATTATTTCCTAATGTGATAACAGCTAAGTAGAAAGAGACAAACCGATACTCCAGCTTTTGGCCCAGATGTGTCCTTTACCTGGGTCAATGGATGAGCTTCGAGGTGCATTTGTTATTGCCATCTATGTCCATTTGCTAAGATGTGAGTCTTGAATGTCATCCCTAAAGGCCAGAGCCTTGAAAGACTGGTGTTTGGATGGTCTTATCTGGAGGAAGCAAAACCTTGAAAAGGTGAGGGCAGCCTCTTAAAGGACGTTCTGGGTCTTGACCAACCTCTGTCCTTCTTTGGTCTCTGGCTGCCAATGAGTGGTTCTGCTCGGTACATACTCCCACCGTGATGTGTTCTGTCACCAAGGCAACAGACGCAACCATGACAGAACAGACAGGCCAAAGCCCAAAGGAAACCTCTCTCTTTATAAGCTGTTGAGCTCATGCTCTTCTCGTAGGCAAACTATCTCCAATGTGATTTCACTTTCTACAAAGAAGGGCCCTGGGTCTCAAAAGTTAATTTTATGAATGAGACCATTGGACAGCAGGGCCTAATGACACAGGCCTGAAATCTCGGCTGCTTGATAGGTTGAAGCATTACAGTTCAAAAGTTCAGGGCCAGTCTGGGCAACTTAACAGGACTCTATATCAAAATAGCAAGTAAAAAGAGGGGGTGGAGAGACGGCTCAGTGGTTAAGAGCACTGGCTGCTCTTCCAAGGTCAGGAGTTCAATTCCCAGCAACCACATGACGGCTCACGACCATCTGTAATGAGATCTGGTGCCCTCTTCTGGCCTGCAGGCACTGCACAGGGATACATGCAGTCAAAGCACTGTATCCGGAATGAATGAATAAACAAACAATTAAATAAAAGAAACTTTGTCTTGAGAAACAAAACCACCAAACAAGTGAAAACAGGATAGAATAAATAGCTCAGTGGTAAAATCCTCAACCGCCATGCACAGAAAGAAGTCTCAGTTCAACCCAATGCCCAGCACTGTAATAAAAATAAATAAATAAATAAATAAAAAATTATTAAAGGTATTAAACATATGTGAACGTTAGATTTTTTTAAAAAATTAAATGGTGATGGACAGAATACCAGTTGCCATGGAAACAATAAAGTAAGTTGGCATACTTTTAAATGAGGGCCTTATATTTCCTCTTCAAAGCTTCCTGGGCTGTATAGGCTACAGGCTAAGTGCAAAGGTATTCAGAGTCTCACTAATATTAGGTAAGGCACGCCAAGACAGAACCACAGCTCTAAGTGAGGAAAACCAACAGAAACTTGAAAATGCCAAAACAGCCTGAACTGGGGGCACAGAGGAGGGAAGCTGACTTATGAAGATTCTAAATGATAGGCTTTCCCATGCAAAGTATGAGAGAATGGAGAAAACCTACTCATTGAAACAGCACTGGCTGCAGCAGCCCACGGACAATGGATTTCCCGTCAAGATTGTTTTTTCCCTGCATTCTCTAGAGAATTGGAAACTTATGACAGGCAAATCCTCCCTGAGTCCGGGTCCCACGGGACTCAGCCCAGCACCTGCCACACGGGTGGATGCAGCCTCTCTTGAATCGATAAAGGAAGTAAGGGTGAGAAGTAACAGCCAACTTTCTTTTTAAAGTCCTTAAAACTAGAAGTCTTTAGCGAATAATAGTCACGTGTTCAAATCTCCTTTATCAGTCGAAAGATAAAAAGGAAAATCTGCCATGAAACATTCCCTAAGAATGTTGTACAAAAGCAAGACGCTCAAAAGTAATTTGATCTTGTAAAACGCACGGATGCACCCCAGCAACCAGAAACAGGAGCACTGTGTTTTACAGACTACTACAGGCACCAAAATTTTTTAAGCCTAAATTTTTTTCCTTTAAATTTTATTTTAAAATCATTTTAAATATACAAAGAAGTTGCAGTAGAAAAAAGAATTCTTTGGCCAGTTTCCCCTAAAAAGTCTTAATCATAATAATACCAAGAAATAGCACTAACTGAATTCTAACCAAGATAGGTTTTACTCAAGATTTCACTCAAATTAATTTTTGCAGTAACATCAGTTTTTTTCCCATGAGTCTGTGATGTATCTCCATTCCCTTCGCCTCATTCAGTCTGTGGCAATCCCTAAGTCTTTCCTTGTCTTTGACATGTAATTTTTCAAAAGTGTGTGTGTGTGTATACATGTACATGTAACTTTCAGGAGTTAGTTTCTGCCATCTGTCTTCTTGGGGCAAGGTCTCTCTTGCTCCTGAACATCTCACCCCAGGCTGGCTGTCCCACGAGCATCCGCCAATTCTTCCGCCTCCTCCTCCTGCCATCTCACCGTATGATGCTGGGTTTACAGGTGCACAGGCCCCGCATCCAGCGTTTCATGTGGGTTCTGGGAATCAACTTCAGGCCATCAGGCTCGTACAGCAGGAACTGTTACTCCCTGCGCCATCTTCCGGGCCCTGGCATGAAACACTTCTGAAGAGCAGTGGTCAGATATTTGGGGTTGGAGAGAGGTTTTCTCGTTATAAAAGTATTCTGTAACAGGGCAGGAAGACCACGGGTGACATGCGCTTCTCTTGGTTAGGATATCTGCTGCTCTCTTTCCTTTGTAATTCCTGTCTTGAGAGAAAGACTTTGAAATTCTGCAAATACGCTGTCTTCTCAAGTACTCATCACAGGACCTCCCTGTAACAATCACTACCTGGTAACTTAATTGTTATTCTCTCTTCCCCAAATTCCTCTGTATTTATTAACTGGAATTCGCCAATGAAATGCTCCCCACATCATTCGTCCAGTTATCTATTTCTTTTCGACTTTTAAAAATCATTTATTTGTTTGTTTATTTTATGTGTAAGGTATTTGTGAAGTTTCCCCTAAAACCAACATCTTAATCACAAACAAGGCCAGGTAGCAGCACTACGCGTCCGCCCTGCTAGCCTTTTCCAGGGTGAGCTTCAGCAGAGATGGCTCCTTCCCATCACACGCTCACCTGCTCGAGGGGATTTTATTTGTTTCTACTCTTTTTCCTTTTCACAGTTTCATCAGTTATATTAGCCTATTTTCAAGTTCATCAAACCTATCATGGGACTTTGTTCCTGTTTTTTGTTGTTGTTATGTTTTGTTTTGTTTTTTCTATTCCTATAGGTTTAACACTCGGCTAAAACTGCCCATCTAGTTCTCCACTGGTTTCATCCTTTGTTAAAGACATTTTGTGTTTTGTTTTCTTTTTCTTTTTTCCCCACAAGACAGAGTTTCACTGTGTAGTCTTGGCTGTTCTGGAACTCACTCTGTAGACCAGGCTGGCCTTGAACTCTCAGAGATCCTCCCGCTTCTGCCTCCCGAGTGCTGGGATTAGAGGTGTGCGCCACCACCGCCCGGCTATTTTATATCTCTAATCCCCATTGACTGTGCTGTCTATTGGAACTGCTTTCTGCAGCTCTTCTACTCTGTCCAAAGCTAGACATCTTGCAAAGAAAACTAGATTTAAGGTAATGGTTTTTAATTCCTAGAAACGGGTACTCCTTCCTTCCCATCCCTTAGGCTGGGACAGAGCAGGCTGTTG